>NC_139399.1:23180000-25680000 GCF_054392235.1 Sus scrofa | reverse complement strand
GCTCTTGTTTTTCAGGTTTATTCATTTCAAGAAGGTATGTATCCAGTGTGAGGGTGGTAAGGCTAGAAAAAAGGACAGTCATGGCTGAGAGAGGTCAGTCTTCTGATCTATAACATTTTATGATAGGGCTGTCAAGGAATCATGGGGCTACTCCCTGATCCCTCAGGTCTGACATCATAAGCTCATTCCCTCCTTTACCGAAGGACAGGGGAGTCTATCCTAGCATTGCTAAGAGCTCCAAATTTCTGGGTCTTTTCTCTCTTCTACAAAATGAAACACACAGGATTGGGGGACATGATTACATTATTCAACAGTAACCGTGCAATCTTTACTTCTCGGCATTGTCTACCATACCTTCCCCAAACTCATTCTTCTTATGACATAAATCTCTTTGTTTTTCTTTGTTTCCATTCCTGATATCTTTCTAAGCATTCTCACGTTCCCTCTCTTTCTCTCTCTCTCCCTTTTCCTGATCTTCCACAGCTTTGCTGTTGCATGTTTCTGCCCAGATGTATGGTCAAGAGCAATGATGTCCAGGACCAGAATCATCTTACCCAAAGTGGTTCCTCCTCTTGACTTCTCTTCACTCAGTGGCACCATCTCTCTCTGTGACCTGTCCTTGAAGTCTCTGAGTTACCTCCTTTCCCCTAAGACCCATATTCAAGCCACCAACTTACTTCCATTCTTCTTTGCCCTCCAAGCACTTTTCTCCTAATCCAGGCCCTCCTCATCATTACGGTGGGGCGTTCATTCACTAGTCATTTACTTCCTAAGAGAGAGACTCTAGATCTCCACTAGGCATGGTCTCAGAGAGGCACTGGATGACGGAGGTATGTGTGGTCTTGCCGAAATAACCTCTTTCTCAGGTTAACACGTTATATTAACCTAATGTGAATATATAATATCAATATGTAATAAGAATTATAATAGAGGGACAAACACTCCAATTCTTAACTGGACCTTAGTGTCTATTCCCTCCTTTTAAAGAATACTCTGCCAAAACTGTATTCATCTTCTTAAAAAAATCCTCTGATTGTCATTTCCCGTTGCCTTCTCAGGTGGTCCCAGATGCTTTCCAGATCAGAACTCACCGTTCTGCCTTTTCCTAGCCCTGGTTACTTCCTCTATGGCCTCCTCCTGGGTTCCTCCACCTTCTCCTCCTGTTCACATCAGACCTAAGATTCAAGGTCCAGCTCAGGTTAAGATCTCATCTTTGAGTCTCTCCTGAGCCCTGGATGGAAGGGTCCTCTCCCTCCCGTTTCTGGGTGGTCAGCCCTCAGGAACTGCCTGGCTGAGGTCCCTGGAGGTATGAAGGCATTTCTTGTAGAACTGAGTATTGCCACCTAGAGGAGGCTTCCGTGTCTCCTGAACAAAAGGCCAAAATGAAACAGCCTGTAGACCCTCTTCCTCATGGCATCTGCCGAGGGGACCAGGGCAAGTGAGAGGGCTCTTCCAGTGGCTCCTTCCTGTGCTGCCTCATTTGGAAGCAGGAGTGAGACGGTTCTAAACACAAACGTGATTTCTTCTAGAACTGGGATCACTTCTGTCCTCTTTTAGTGGGTCACACTGCTTTTTGAAGCCACTTAGCTCATTATAATTACTAATGTCTTTATGTGCTGGTGGGCATGGAACAAGAACTTTAACACAACAAAAACTCTCCAATTTTCCACTCTATCTCTGTCTGAGAGGCTGATGTTATGAATGATTAGTGCTGGACAGAATGCCCAAATTCTGTGTCATTACCTTTTTCCACATTCTTTCCAGGGAGGAAGAGACATACAGCTGCAGGCAAAGTACAACTTGGGCTACTTCTGTGCCATCTCATTTTCCAATTTGTTCCACAAAGCCCAATGCACATTGAGTTTCCTGCTAAATTACTATGCTGCTTTGGTTTGGGCAAGTCTGTCATTTCTTATCTTAAATTGGAGCATTGTGTGTATTTAAGTACACAAACAACTTGATTTTCTTACACCAAGGATACTGAATTCACATATAAGTGGTATATATGTATATCTCTATACACACTGAGTAGAAAACCATTAGGTAAAAGAGAAATTCTTATTAAAGTAAGAAGAACAAGTTTAGTAAATGATTCATGGTCAAGGAGGATATTTAAAATATTTAATTATCAATATCGGATGGGAACCATACAATCAGAATGGATCCCTGGACAATAAGAATGGAAGTCAACGTTAAATAATCAGTACAGTTGTCCCCTATACACTGGCTGAATATCAGTACATGGGACACATAATTCTTTGTGATGACACTTTTTATCTTTCATTTCATCTATAGGTAACCACAAAGAATTGGCCTTCAAATACCATCTGATAAGTTTACCAATTAATAATCATGGATGCTGAATTATCGCTAAGAGAATCCAGGAATGTCAGAGAACAATCATGATTCTGCTGTTCATGAGCCCACTGCCCCAAACCTGTGGTAGTATCTGGAGGAGAGAGAGGATGAATTAGCTAAATTCACGCTGTGAGCATTTTTTTCATAAAGGACACTGCATTTAAACATTTCTAAGTCTACGTGAGACAGGCTGGGACCTGGGACCCTTTGCTGCAGTGGCTACACTGCTTGCACCTCGACAAACATCTCCTCGAGGAACAAAATACAAAGAAACTAAAAGGGACTAAAAATAACTGCAGGAGTTCCCGTCGTGGCGCAGTGGTTAACGAATCCGACTAGGAACCATGAGGTTGCCGGTTTGATCCCTGCCCTTGCTCAGTGGGTTAACGATCCGGCGTTGCCGTGAGCTGTGGTGTAGGTTGCAGACGCGGCTCGGATCCCATGTTGCTGTGGCTCTGGCGTAGGCCGGTGGCTACAGCTCCGATTAGACCCCTAGCCTGGGAACCTCCATATGCCGCAGGAGCGGCCCAAGAAATGGCAAAAAGACAAAAATAATAATAATAATAATAATAATAAATAACTGCAGACATGTGTAGTTGGAGCAAACTTTGGGCAAGGAGACCCAAAACCCCTAAAAACCCAACTGCTTCATCTGAAGCACCACGAGCAAAAGCAGGGTTCTATGCAGGCCTTCTGCACATCACCCCTCTGTCCTACCCCTGCACCTGACCCTACCCTCACCCCATATACCGAACCAACTTTCGGCCCCCACCTCCTAGCAAGCAAGGGAACCTGTTGTTTGTTGTTGTCCCCCCTCCCCCCTGCCCAGCAATCTGGCTCCACTAAAGCCTTGCCTGAATTTCCCTGTCTGGCCTCTTGTCAATTTCCGTTGTTTACAAAGGCCAAGAGCTGCTCCCACTGCCCCCATTTACATATGGATATTATACACACAGTGCACCTAAGGTACAGGGATCTAGCCCATAAAACACATATCCTGACTGCCTGTGAATCACTTAAGGAAATTAAGTAATTCGTCCAACCCACAAGAAAATATATTTCTTTTGAGTTTTAAGGACCCATGAAACTTGGCAAAGTTCTGAAGACCTGCATAAAAGATTCTAAAACTGCCAGAACAGACAAGGAGTCCAAACAACTCTCCTTTACCTTTTTTAGCCTCCAGGCCAGCCCCCAGGGCGGCCGTGGTGGTCGGCCTGAGCTCAGAGCTGCTCTGAGGGGTTACGTTGGCTTTGGCCGTGTTGGCTTTCCCTTTCTTGTCATTCTTCGACGTGTCACTGGGCACATCAGCGATATCACTCTGGAACAGAAATGTTAATACTGACCCAAACAAATGCCACCTTGAGGTCAAATGACTTCTACATTCTCCCGTCTACCCAATCAAGTCTGTACCATCAACTCCTCTTCTTCTTCATCCTAGCCTCTACTCTCTAAACAGACCTTTGCCTTGAAGAGGTAAAATTATATGGTTTCCTCAGGCTTGACAGTAAAGGATGAAGCCAAGGAAAGAAGATGCAGCTCCTTTACAAGCAGAGTATACCTTCGCTTTTTTCAGCTACCAGAGAGATTATTGTTTCCATTCTAAACTAAGGAGTGTGGAAAGAGGTTTAAAAACAAAGAAACAAACATCACAACTGTGCACTGGTTTCAAGACTAGTGAAAAATAAACCATAGTAATCGCCAATTTCATTAATTCACTGAATTAGGTTATCTGGCATTTCAGTGAATTACAAAAGCATCCTCTATTTTAAATGTTCCTAAAAGCAGCATGGATGTTTTCCATTTCATTTCTAACAACTGGGCAAGGGTCCTCAGGTGTGCGTTATGCCACGGTCATGAAGTGGGTCACATTTGATTAAATATGCTACACTCCAATAGACCTTTGAAAACTATTTTGTTTAATTGATACGTCCAGTTTCAAAAACCATTTCTTTTTTTTCCATTTTTTAAATTACTCAAATGAATTTATCACATCTGTAGCTGTATAATGATCATAACAATCTGATTTCACAGGATTTCATCCCACAGCCCAAGCACATCCCCCCACCCCCCAAACTGTCCATAAGTTTTTCAATGTCTGTGAGTCAGCATCTGTTCTGCAAAGAAGTTCAGTCTGTCCTTTTTTCAATTTCCACATGTCAGTGAAAGCATTTGATGTTGGTGTCTCATTGTATGGCTGACTTTACGTAGTATGATAATTTCTAGGTCCATCCATGTTGCTAAAAATGCTGGTATTTTGTTCCTTTTAATGGCTGAGTAATATTCCATTGTGTCAAAAACCATTTCTGAACTTGTTCTACCAATTTATTACTTTGTCTTGCTCTCATAATCAACCATTTGGTTAGACCACCAAATGCCCCCAACTTGGCTGCCTTTAAGGGACCATTGCTACTTACGGTTTCAATGCCCATAGCTCTCATTTGGTCTGCTCTCTTTTCCGTAATGGAAAGAAATTTCTTTGGATCTGATAAAGCATCTACAATATCTGGGGGGGGGAAAAACATTGAGCTGTTAATTCTCGATTTCACTGAAGATTCAGCTAATAACCTATTCATAATCTCAGACCCCTGTTATGCCTTCTGTTAAGTACCTCCTCCTAGGACAGAAGACAAGGTTAGAAAGGCACATTTACTGAAAACAATAAATAAGTAAAGGCAAGAACAAAAGGCCAGATGATTTTCGTAGGTTCCTTTTATTTTTTTCCCCCAAATAAAGACCGCATAGCATAGCAAGCTGAGTGAATTGCCTTGGCATCTGACTCCCTATTTGTGTGACTTTGAACAAACTGATTAATATTGCCAGCCTCAGTTTCTTCCTATGAAAGTTGGAACTGATACCACCCACCCCTGCGAGGGCACTGTGAATATTCAATGAAAAAGTACTTGGAGCACAGTAGATGCCTCCAACACGAAGTCTTATTTTTAGATGCAGAAGGCTAATGCATATGTGAAGCCAATTTCAGTTCCATGTAGATAAAGTGAAATATTTCTCCAGTGTTTTCTCAGCTATAACTTGTGCTCGAAATTTCATCTTTTATATAACATCACTTGAAGTGCTTCAAGAGTACTTATGAACAGAATTTCATACAATTTTGTATAGTTTATCAGTAATATGGAAGGAATAATTATTCTCATTACCTTAAAACACTAATTTAACAGCATTTAAAAGTTGTACATTCTGGAGTTCCCGTCATAGCTCAGTGGAAACGAATCTGACTAGTATCCATGAAGATGAAGGTTCTATCCCTGGCCTTGCTCAGTGGGTTAAGGATCTGTGTTGCCATGAGCTGTCATGCAGATCACAGACACAGCCTGGATTCCTCATCGCTGTGGCTGTGGTGTAGGCTGGCAGCTGCAGTTCCAATTCAACCTCTAGCCTGGGAACCTCCCTATGACGCAGGTGTGGCCATAAGAAGCAAAAAAATAAAAAAGTTGAACATTTATAAATTTCCCACTAGCAGAATCACCTTCCTAATAATGCTCATATGATTCTTAATTTTTTTCTTAAAATGTTTTCTCTATTATAATAAAAAACATCTGCACATGATAAACATTCAAACATCTAGAATGAAAAATAAACATCTCCTCTCCTGTCATTCCCAAACCCAATATGTAACTACTGCTATCCATCTCTTGCATCCCCCCTTTTCTTTTTTTGGCTGTGCCCACGGCATATAGAAGTTCCAGGCCAGGGATCAAATGACATGGTGAAAACGCCAGATTCTTAACCTGCTGAGCCACCGGGAAACTCCCTATTCTTCTATTTTTTTTAAACTCCAAATTGGTTCATAGTTTTCTGCACCTACTTTTTTTTTTTTTTTTTAGGGCTGCACTTGTGGCACATGGAAGTTCCCAGGTTAGGGGTCGAATAGGAACTACAGCTTCCAGCCACAGCCGCAGCAACATGGGATCCGAGCTGTGCCTGCAATCCATACCACAGCTTATGGCAATGCTGGATCCCCAACCCACTGAGCAATGCCAGGGATTGAACCTGTATCCTCATGGATATCAGTCGGATTGTTTCCACTGTACCACAATGGGAACTCTACACCTGCTTTTTGTTTAATTTCATATATCTTGAAAATACTTCCATATCAGCGATATAGATCTCCCACATTATTTTTAAGAAGTACTTAAATATTCCGTTTTCTGATTGGCCATAATTTCTTTAATCAGTTTTTTCTTGATAGAATGTTCAATTACTTCCAGTTCATTGTTATTATAAACAGTATTGCAGTGCATGTCTTTGAACATTTCATTGCAGACTTTTGCACGTATCCATAGCATAAGTTCCTGGAAGTCAGAATGACAGGTAAAAGTATTTGTGCTTTTAGGAGTCCTTGCCAAACTGCCCTTCATGGAAGTTGTATCAATTTATTTTCCTATCGGGGTGGATGAAAAGGTTTGATTCTAGTTATTACTCGTAGTTCCTAAGAAATCTTTGGCTTAAATGGGGACTGTAGAAAAATTAGCCCTTCAATCTTGCTTGGGAAAAATCACAAATACCTATTTTTGGAAGGTCACATAATAGGAATGTGTTTATTGATTTTTAACTCTTTTTTTTTTGTTAAAATCTTCCAACATACACATAAGTAGAGAGGAAAGTAAAATAACTCCCACATCCTGATGATGAAGAACAACAATTATAAAATAAAATTATATAAGGATAATTATAAATTATTCTTCTCTGTCCTTTATTTTTTTCTTTCTCTCTCTTCTCTCTGTTGCAATACTTTAAGAGAAATTCCAAACATCATAAGATTTCACCCTTAATTATATTTATGCATCTCTAAAAAAGAAGGGAGTTTTTTTTTTTTCAGGGCTAACCATACCAGTACTGCGACAAAATTGGTAGTAATTCCTTACTATGATATTATACATGGCCCATCTTAATATTTCCCCATCTACAATTAGTTTGTTTGAATCAAGATATAAAGTCCACACTATGTCTCTGATAATTATAGCTCTTAAATGTTTTTTAATCTAGAAGAGAGCCTTCTGCTAAATTTTCATAATGCATAGACTTGTGGAGGAGATGGATCAGGTGTCCTAAAAAATGTCCCATGTTCCAACACTCACTCCATGCTTCCTTGTTGTGTCACTTAGCTGGAAGGCATGACTTTCTCTCTTTGTATGAATACTGCTAGAAAGTGCTGTACTTCAAATAGGTCACATGGAGGCAGAGAGTGCCTTGTCACCCCACTTGGTATGATGTTTAACTTATCAAGTAGACTCAGAACCTTTACCTCATTTGTGTCTGACTCCCAGATGCCTCCTCCTTCCACCCATCCACACTGTTATGGGGCAAAGTGAAACTTAGATGCCCCCTGAATTCCACAACCCTTTTCGGAGAGAAGATCTATCCTGTGTGGCCTCCCAGCATGCTCCCACATTGGATAAACTTTGCCTTGGCTTCTCAGTGGCATATTTCAGCCCATGAAACTGGCTTGTCAGGAAATACATACTTGCTTATCTTTAATAATAAACAATCAGTTTGGGGTACTGAAGAGAATAATGGCATTTCTGAGGGGCAACTGGTAGTCCTTCCAGTAGGAACAACAGGTACTTCTTTAATCACTTTAAATATAAAACCAATTTAGTAAGACATTAAATAATGAAATGATTCTTCCATCTCAATCAAGCTTCTTTCCTTTTTGTGAAATTTTTCATATTTTACATGGTTTAGTTAAAATTATATAATCTTCAAAGAGTTGATTTTTTGAAAAGATGAACAAAATTGATAAAATTTTAGCCAGATTAACAAAATAAAAAGAGATATGGCTCAAGTCAATAAAATCAGAAATGAAAAAAGTTATAACTGAAACCACAGAAATATAAAGGATCATAAGAGATGACTATGAACAACTAAATAAACCAATAAAATGGATAACCTAGAAGAAGTGGACAAATCCCTAGAAATGTACAATATCCCAAGACTACATCAAAAAGAAAGGGAAGATATGAACAAATTATGAGTAATTAAATTGAATCAGTAATTTAAAAAAACAACAACAAAACCTCTCAACAAACAGAAGTCCAAGACCAGATGGCTTCAGAGGTGAATGGTACCAAACTTTCAGAGAAGAGTTAACATCTATCTTTCTCAAACTATTCAAAAAAAAATTGCAGAGGAAAGAATGCTTCTGAAATAATTCTAAGAAGTCAGCATCACCCTGATACCAAAACCAGACAGAGATAGCACTCAAAAAATAAATTATAAGCCAATATTATTGATGAATATACATGTAAAAATTCGCAACAAAATATTAACAAGCAGAATTCAACAATACATTAAAAGGATCATATACCATGATAGAGTGGGATTTGTCTGTCCCAGGGATGTCAGAATGGTTCAATATCCACAAATAAACCAATGTGACACAACATATTAACACATTGAAGAATAAAAATCACATGATCATCTTAATAGAGGCAGAAAAAAACTTTTCACAAAATTCAATATCCATTTATGATTAAAACTCTCAATAAAGTGGATATGGAGGGAATACACCTCAACATAATAAAGATCTTATTGGACAAGCCCAGAGTCAACATGATACCCAATAGTGCAAAGCTTAAGGCATTTCTTCTTAACAGATCAGGAACAAGACAAGGATGCCCATTCTTTTTTCTTCTTCTTTTTTTCTTTTTAGGGCCACACCTCATATGGAGGTTCCCAGGCTAGGGGTCAAATCAAAGCTGCAGCTATACCACAGCCAGAGCAATGCCAGATCTGAGCATGTCGGCATGTCTGCGACCTACACACAGCTCAGTGTAACGCCAGATCTTTTACCCACTGAGCGAGGCCAGGGATTGAACCCATATCCTCATGGATACTAGTCAGGTTCTTAACCTGCTGAGCCACAATGGGAACCACAAGGATGTCCACTCTTGTCACTCTTACTCAAAATAATATTGGAAGCCCTAGACAGAGCATTCAAAGAAGAAAAATAAATAAGAAGAATCCAAATTGAAAACGAAGTAAAACTGTCATTATTTACAGATGACATAATACTACACACAGAAAATTCTAAAGATGCCACCAAAAAACTATGAGAACTCATAAATGAATTGGGTAAAGCTTCAGGATACAAAATTAGCATACATAAATCTATTGCATTACCATACACTAAAAACTAACAACAAACTATCAGGAAGAGAAAGCAAGAAAACAATCCATTTAAAATTATATCAAAAAGACAAGGAGTTCCTATTGTGGTTCAGTGGATTAAGGATCCAACATAGGGTTTTTGGCCTCTCTCAGTAGGTTAAGGATCCGGCATTGCCCCAAGCTGTGGCACAGGTTACAGATGCTGTTCAGATCCAGTGTTGCCCTGGCTGTGGCAAAGAACTCATCTGAAGCTCCTATTTGACCTCTAGCCTGGGAACTTCCATATTCCTGCTTTTTTTTTTTTTTTTTTTTTTTTTGTAAAAAGAAAAAGAGAGAAAAAAAAAAAAAAAGAACAAAATACCTAGGAATAAACCTAAGGAGGTAAAAGACCTGTATTCCAAAAATCAAAGCACTGATGAAAGAAACTGAAGATACAAACAGATGGAAAGATACTGGGAGTGGACTGGAAGAATTAATATTGTTAAAATGACCACACTACTCAAGGCAATCTACAGATTTAATGCAACATTCTTCACAGAAGTAGAACAAATAATTCTAAAATGTATATGGAGGCACAAAAGACCCCAAATAGCCAAAACAATCTTGAAAAAAAAGAACAAGCTAGAGGTATCACACTCCCTGACTTCAAACTATACTACAAAGCTACAATAATCAAAGTTTAGTCATGACATGTTACCATTCAAACACATTACATAGTTATTGACTAGATTCCCCTCACTGTTCATACCTGTGGCTCATTTATTTTATATATTGCTAAATGATCACCAAAATGTCAGTTAATATCTATATCCAGTTACGAAATGTTTTCCTTTTTAAAATTATTTTTTATTTTATATTAATTGACAATGTTGTGTTAGTTTCAGGTGTACTGCTAAATGATTAAGCTATACATATACATACATCCATTTTTTTTTCAGATTCTTTTCCCATATAGGTTATTAAGGAATACTGAGTAGGAAGTTCCCATCATGGTGCAGCGGAAACGAATCTGACTAGGTACCATGAGGTTGCGGGTTCGATCCCTGGTCTCGCTCAGTGGGTTAAAGATCCTGTATTGCCGTGAGCTGTGGTGTAGGTTGTAGACACAGCTCGTTTCTGGCATTGCTGTGGCTCTGGAGCAGGCTAGCAGCTATACCCCTAGCCTGGGAACCTCCATATGCCATGGGTGTGGCTCTAAAAAGGCAAAAGACAAAGAATACTGAGTAGATTTCCCTGTGTTATACAGTAGGTCCTTGTTGATTATCTATTTTATACATAGTAGTATGTATATGGGAAATTCATTGAATACCAGGGGTATTCTTCCTGTTCACTTTGGTTTTAGCCTGGAGGGCAGATTCTACACAATTCTGACCTATAATAAATGTACTATATTTTCTAACATATAGTTACAAAACATTGTGTAAATTAGGTCACATATTGTTTTGTATTATACAGACAAGCTGACAGGGTGGCTCTTTTCACCATCTGCTATAGGATCATGGGAATGTAGCCTCAATTAGACATCAAGATGCTGCAGATCTATTAGCTGGATAAATATCATTACTTAAATCTATCCTCAGTGACCAATATTAACAATCCCCAAAACTGTTGGGAAGTTATGTGCTCAGATCCTGAAATTCTACCTTATCATTGGGGTTTTAATGAGATCTTATTTGTAGCTATATATTCATTTTAAAAACTGACAATATGTAACATAATAAAATTCAATAATAAATACAATATAATAGTGCTCTTGGCCAAATGGAAATAAAATTACACAAAATATAAATAGGGCATGTTCAAATTAAATCACATGGGACAAAACGGAGATTACAAAAGGGCTAAATGCTTTGGACAAGGCTTAGGATAGCAGGTTATTTGAAACAGAGCTTCATTCCCAGTAGTTTTGTATAGTGAATTAGATACTTCTAGGACATAGAATTTTGCCATGTGGTGGCTGATGCTCATTCTGCAGAGGGTAGCAACGGCACACCTGGGACAGTTCTACCAAAATTATTTGGCCAAGGGCAAAAGGGCTCAGGATTAAGAAGTCAAGGCCTATCCTAACCTCTTAGATAATTTTTCTATTTTAACTCAGTTTCTCCTCTGGCCAAAGGCATATACATCTGAATTTTATTTTATTTTACTTTATTTTATTTTATTTTTTGTTTTTTAGGGCCAAACCACCGCATATGGAGGTTCCCAGGCTAGGGGTCGAATCAGAGCTGTATCTGCCGGCCTATGCCAGAGCCATAGCAATGCTGGATCTGAGCCACGTCTGCAACCTACACTGCAGCTCACAGCAACGCCAGATCCTTAACCCACTGAACGAGGCCAAGGATTGAACCAGTATCCTCATGGACGCTAGTCGGGTTCGTTAATCACTGAGCCACGATGGGAACTCCTACATCTGAATTTTAAATGTATACACACACACACAACACACACACACACACACACACGCTGACACATAAAAATCAGTTTCCTTCTTTGATAAGCAATATATATGCGTGTATTATGCATATGTAAATATATATTTGATATACATTGCATAGTCAAGGAAACTGAGTTTATTTTTATTTTTTGGTTAAAATACATTTTTATTAAATGCATGCTATTCATGTATTTATCCTTCTGTACATCCATTAAATATGGCAATTGGGATGTAGACAGACTGATAAATATGCAGGTATATTATGGATATATTTTTGGACACTGATTTTAATAACCACAGTTAAAATAATGTATAACCAGAAAGTGAGAAGCCATACCTCAACATATCATACTTCTTTATACTTATATAACTCTATTTGAAAATGTTACTTACTTTTTTCCTTGCTTCAGCCCAGAAAAAATATTTCAGGAAGCAGTTAAATAAAGAAATCTGGCATATTCTTGGCCAAAGTTTTGCATATTCAAGTAAACCTGGAATCTTTCTTTGGTGCCAAGCTACATTTCATGGGGCATCTTCCCTCACAGTGGGAGACCACCACGGCTGGCTATACCCTGTGTACTTCAGTGTTCCACAGGACAAACCAGTGTGGCAAGAATTAATTTTAAACATGGATTGACAGTGCCTGGGGTGTGAACCGGCCTGTCTAGGGAATAACCACACTGAACATCTTAAAGGGTAGGGATGTGTGCGCAAACTTTGGAACCCACAAAGGTGAGCTAAGATTTCCAAGATTCTTAGCTCTAGAAACTTTTTTTTAAAAAAGAAACCAATTTTTTTTTCTTTTTTAAAAAAGAGACAGGATGATAATGTTTATTAAGTATTTTAAAAACAAATAAAATAAAAATACAACATCTGTTGGGTATTTTTTATTTTTGGTGATACATATTGAAGCAATAATTATACTTTTAAAAAGCAACTGTATGATTGATATAGAATTTAGGAAGATGATTTTTTTTTCTTTTTAGGGCCACACCTGCGGCATGTGGAGGTTCCCAGGCTAGGGGTCTAATTGGAGCTACAGCTGTCGGCCTACACCATAGGCACAGCAATGCAGGATCCAAGCCGAGTCTGCAACCTATACTGCAGCTCATGGCAATGCTGGATCCTTAACCCACTGAGCAAGGCCAGGGATCGAACCCATATCCTCATGGTTCCTAGTCGGATTCATTTCCATTGCGCTACAATGGGAACTCCGCTTATTTCTTTTTTTGAAATTTTATTAGAGTATAGATGATTTACAGTGTTGTGTCAATTTCTGCTGTACAGCATAGTCACCCGGTTATACACATATATATTTTCTCTCATACTATCTTCCATCATGTTCTATCCCAAGAGACTGGATATAGTTCCCTGTGTGGTATAGCAGGACCTGATTGCTTATCCATTCTAAATGCAATAGTTTCATCTACGAACCCCAAACCTTCTTTCCGTTCCACTTCCTCCCCACTCCCCCTTGTAACCCCAAGTCTTTTCCATTTCCTTTGTTCTTCTGGAATTAATGGAAGTCGTACTTAATTGTATATTTTTTAAAAATTCCAGCTATTGAGGGGTTTAGGGCCACTTCCAAAAGGCTGGTCTCCTGGTGAGGAGTTTCCACGTATATTCTGTCTTTGTCCCCCCTCCCTCCCGCCCACCCATCTTCACTTCCATATAAAGTTGAAAGCATCAATTTAGTTATCCCCAAGAACTGCAATGTAGATAACGGTTCCTAGGTACAGATTTCCAGATACTTACTGACTTTTTAGGTGAACTCTGGATTTTGTTTGTTTGCTTGTTTGTTTAACCACTGCTATTTAAGGCACTTGGGTGCCTCAGTGGTGAGCACTAACCACGGCACAGGAAACACACCCCGCCCTCCATCCCATGTACTCATTCCTGGCCCCCTGGCCCCAGTTCCCTCCCGTTTCCCAGTCTACTGTTTCTATCTCATCAAGAGGTAAAAAGCAGGAAAAGTACATGTTTCCCATTGGCTGCAAAGGGATGTTAATAAAGATCAACAAATCCTATACCTCTGATTTTAGACTAGCTCTTTTACCTCCTACCAAGTGATTGAGCATTTCCCAAACTGCATTTCCAGGAATGCTAAAAGATATGGTAGGTCCAATGGACAATAGATCCTGGGGTCAAGTATGATCAGGAAATGCTCGTGTCTCCCCTCTTCTCAGACATTCTCAGTGTATTTCAAGGACCTATGCAAAAATGTGTTTAAATTCACTTAGCCTAGCAATTCTCAATGTATTTCACCATAATCCATCCTGCCCCCTTCTCACCAGAGCTATTCTTCTTGGCGTTCTTAATACTATTTTCTGTAGCTCAGAAGAAGTCATAAAATGGCTATCACTGCTATGGGAATTGGTTCTTCACCAAATATTTGGCAGAAAGAATAAGGCATTTTAGCATCCATGAAGGAGAGGACAAAATGGAAATCTTCATATTGTATCATATCTCACAAATGGCCTCTTAATAATGGATATTCCTCCTCTGGAACCATCTTATGTAAGAAACATCCAACTATCTTCGCAAAGGGGTTAGAAAGCAACTCTGGGAAGAATGAACAAGAAACATCCCTTTCCTGCTAGGTTGTATCTTTCATCGTAAAGGGGTTGAAAGGGGAACCAGGCAAATAAACAAAGAGCCACTTCATCTTTGCTGACATAAAATAGCCTAGCTGCAGAAGTGGAGAGAAAATCTATAGCACTGCTTAAGGAACAAGAGCTGAGAGGCTCAGGAGATACAGCCTGGAATGAGACAAGTCATACTGGTGCTGAATGAACTCTGGGAAGCATAGCATCGACTCTTATTTGTTCTCCTCCAAACCACTCAGTAACAATAAAAGAAATAAAGATGATGAAACCCATCAAAGCAAAAGCAGGTGGAAAAGGAGAAATACTAACTCTTGTTTAATCATCACCAGCTTTGGGACTGTTTCCCATCACCAACAGCAGTGGCTTACTGTGACAATGCTGCTGTGATGGTAGGTGCCATTGTCAGCGGCATTTGCATCTGCAGACAAAGCAGCAAATGTGATATAAGAAAAAGAATGTATACATATGTATGACTGGGTCACCTGCCATGCTGTAGAGCAGAAATTTGACTCAACGCCGTAAATCAACTGTACTCTAATAAAGAGTAAATTTAAAAAAAGCATCACAGATCACCCAGCACTCTGAGTCCCACTGGATTTGACAAAGGAAAATGCACCTTAGCACCTGACTTAGTGCTTTTACCTTGTGTATGCGTGAAAGTAAGAGAAAGTCTGTTTTACTCTATGTTTAGTAAAAAGAGAATATCGCAAAAATCCAACTGAGGCTTCTTCATTTTTTTTTTTTTTTTTTTAACCACACTTGTGGCACATGGAAGTTTCTGGGCCAGGGATTGAACCTGTGCTATAGCAGCAACCTGAGTCATGGTAGTAACAACACTGGATCCTTAACCCACTGTGCCAAAAGGGAGTTCCTTAACTGAAGATTCTTGATTCATGCTTAGTCAGTCGTCTTCCAAATTTGACCTTTGACCAATTTTTCATAGTCAAGTTTAGTTTCTTTGCTCTTTTATTTTCCTTAGTCATTTACTGATTGCTTCCTATAGCTCAGTGGTTCTCGGTCTGTTCGACTATGAACATCTCTTTTTAACGACAATATTTTTTGCCTTTTATTCTCTTTCCCCAAACTGATCTTTTTCCAAAATTTTATTGGAGTATAGTTGACTTACAATGTTGTGTAAGTTTCAGGTGTACAGCAAAGTGAGTCAGTTATACATACACATATATTCATTCTTTTTCAGACTCTTTTCCCATCTAGGTTATTACAAGAGTACTGAGTAGATTTCCCTGTGGTAACAGTAGGTCCTTGTTACTTCTCTATCTTATATATAGTAGTGTGTATACTTTTTTTGTGTGTGTGTCTTTTTTGTCTTTTTAGGGTCGCACCCGCAGCATATGGAAGTTCCCAGGATAGGGGTCTAATTGGAGCTGCTGCCACTGGCCTATGCCAGAGCCATGTCTGAGACCTACACCACAGCTCATGGCAACACCGTATCTTTAACCCACTGAGCGAGGCCAGGGACCGAACCCACAACCTCATGGTTTCTAGTCGGATTCATTTCCGATGTGCCACGGCAGGAACTCCAGTAGTGTGTATACATTAATTCCAACCTCCTAATTTATCCCTCCCCCAGTCAAGTTTAGTTTCTGAGAGACTTCATCTCTGTCTTCAGCTCAGAGATGCTTTACAGCTAGGCAGCTCAGGAAGAGAAGATTCTGAACAAGGAGTGCAGAAGCTCTAGCAGCTATCTTTGCTCACTTTTTTCTGTCTTGGATGTTGTAATATTACAGTAATGAGAAGAAGTAGAATTTCCTGCCTCTGCCTCCTGAATGGGCAAGGAAGGAAAACAGGGAACTCACAGGAATGGAAGGGGGTCGGGAGAAAACACTGGCTCTAGACATCTGTCAGGAGGGAAACTGCGGCAGCCCAGATTCAAGGCTTCTAAGGAGCATCACATGTAAGAAAGCAGAAGTTATTACGAGCAACTGCAAAAGAACCTAGTTGCCTCAGCAGGACAGATGCATCATAATATGGTGACTTTACAACACAGAACCCTACCAGGTAAGTAACAGAAGCTTCTGTAAATGCCCAGACATTACATTTGGAACTGCCTTAACTTGTAAAAACCATTTAGGAACATTTTTCTTATTGCCACCCAGCTAATATGACTGAGATTACTGAGATTTAAAATATATTTTAAAATCATGTAGAACATAGAGTTGCTGATGCTTAAAGATAATCATGGTAATACTACTAGTACATCAGAATTCTGAAACTTCATAGCAGAGGATTAAGAGATTTTTCTTAAGATAATGGGTTGCTTGTGACAAAAATAATATACTTCAGCAAATTCAAGGGAAAAGTTGGGGAAGAGGAAACGGAACCAATGGATTTTTCTTTAGCTCAATGAAAATAAATAAAAGGAAAAAAAATTAATGGAGGGTTAGGGTTAGGGTTGGTTGCTGTGGTTGGGTACTGTTCCAAGAGCTTATTTCATCATCACTTATGAGGTGGGGACTGCTGTTACAGGGACATACAACATAACATGAGCTGTAAGGAGGACAATGAAACATAACGTTATTAACTTATCAAGGTCAGAGAGCCAGTAAGCCAGGAGGCTGTGTCAAGGTTCTTATGCACTTGCTACGTAGAATGAAATAACAGTGGACCAAGAAAAAATAGTCTTTGAATCTTCAACCATTATATTCATAGAACCTTATCTAGACATTAAAATGTATTTGAGGACTTCCCATAGTGGTGCAGTGGAAATGAATCTGACTAGGAACCATGAGGTTGCAGGTTTGATCCCTGGCCTTGCTCAATGGGTGAAGGATCCGGCGTTGCCATGAGCTGTGGTGTAGGTTGCAGATGTGGCTCAGATCTGGCATTGCTGTGGCTGTGGCGTAGGCTGGTAGCTACAGCTCCGATTAGACCCCTAGCCTGGGAATCTCCATATGCTGTGGGTGCAGCCCTAAAATTCCAAAGACAATAATAATAATAATAATTTAAAAAAATAAAACAAAATGTATTCGAGACCACTTTGGAAATTCTTAAGTAAACGGTAAGTAAATTAAACCTTGATTTAAACAATTACCCAAGGGAAAGAGGAACAACTCAATTTTTAAAACAAAACAAAACAAAAAAGGGTACTAGAGTATTTTTTCAGGCAAAGGAAGATAAGTGACCCAAAGACATACAAAATGTGCTCAGTCTGACTCATAAATGTAAATCCGCTATTGGAAGTTATAAGATACCATTCTAACCACCACAATTCACAAGTAAGAAGCAGAGCCCTGCCGTATTGGACAGTGCATGTTCTGTGATGTTCCTGGATGTTGTTCAATGCAGTAGGGAAGTTCAACTAAACCTTCACCTCTACTCTCAAACAATGGTTACACTATTAACTTTGGGTATGCAGCCTTCTAGAATTTTTCATGCATTTTATGTACAAGTGTAAACAGATAGAAGGGTTTTTTTTTTTTTTTTGTAAATAATGGGATTATTTCACAATTTACCTTTTCACTCACCAATACGTCACTGTCATCTTCCTATGTTCAAATACTGAGAGCTAAGTTATTTTTAAGGGATGCATAATATTCTACGGAGTGTTACAACATATTTAACTAATCCCTATTGATAGATTTAAGTTATTTCTAATCTTTATACAAATAATGCTGCATTATGACATAGTCTGACATTATGACATGGTTTTAGAAAATTGTTTGCATTTAACAATCTAATTAAAAATATAATTCCCAGGGTAAGTATTTGGTGGGCTATAAAAGCTAGGACTTAATTAGCTTGGTCAGGCCTAAGATGTCTTACTTCAGTAGCTGGATATAAACTCGTGGAGTGATCTTAGACAAATGGACCCACCTAAAAGCCAAGAATACATAATTTACCACATTACTCAGTACCTGAAAAAAAAAATGAGTATTTTCCTGAGGGTGACAAACCATTCAACAGGAACAGCACATTGTTCTTGCTGAGTAACACTAGTTTTGCTTGGTTTTTTTTTTTTTTTTTTTTTTTGTCTTTTTAGGGCTGTACCTGCAGCCTATTGAAGTTCCCAGGCTAGAGGTCATATTGGAGCTGTAGCCAGCCTATGCCATAGTCACAGTAATGCCAGATCCGAGCTGTGTCTGCAATTTACACCACAGTTCATGGCAATGCTGGATCCTTAACCCACTGAGTGAGGCCAGGGATCGAACCCACAACCTCATGGATCCTAGCCAGGTTTATTACCGCTGAGCCATGACAGGAACTTCCTGAGTAACACTAGATTTTGAGGACACATCAAATATGCACTAGATCTTTTCAGTTTTAATGCTAAACATCCTGTGTTTCAGCTTCTTCAGAATGAATCGGTAATCCAGGACTTTCCTTTTTTGGTCCCATTACCTTTATTTTTATTTATTTTTTAAATTAAAGTATAGTTGATTTACAAACGTTTCTTCAATTTCTGTTGTACAGCACTGTCCTCATCAAGGCCTTGGCTTGGGCTGCCTCCCTGTCTGGGAGACAGCTGGTCTGCCTCTCTGCTGTGATGTACTGTTCATCTTTCAAGGCCCAAATAGCCACCCAAACCTCCCTACTCTAATCAGTCAATCAGTCTTTGGTTCAATGCTCCAAACACCTTCCATCTTACAACCCTTGGGGCACTTATACAATGGGTTACATTCATCTATGTATACACACACATATGTATGCATATCTGTAGAAGGTTGGAAAATTCTTGATGGTTAGTGTACTTGACTTTTTCAACTTTACTTCTCTTGCCCAGGCTATTCACTAAATAACTGTTGAAATCAGGAGTTGCCGTCGTGGCGCAGTGGTTAACGAATCCGACTAGGAACCATGAAGTTGCAGGTTCGGTCCCTGCGCTTGCTCAGTGGGTTAACGATCTGGTGTTGCCGTGAGCTGTGGTGTAGGTTGCAGACGCGGCTCAGATCCTGCGTTGCTGTGGCTCTGGCGTAGGCCGGTGGCTACAGCTCCGATTAGACCCCTAGCCTGGGAACCTCCATATGCCGCGGAAGCGGCCCAAAGAAATAGCAAAAAGACAAAAAAAAAAAAAAAAAAAAAAAAAAAAAATTGTTGAAATCATCTTTTCCTTTGAAAAAATATTTTAAATGAATTTATCAATGATATCCCATTTTTACTGATTAAACTAGTAAATGAAAACAAAAGTTATAGCTCATACACTGCTGATGAGTTATTTGTCAAGCTGTATCTAAAGCTTTAAATATGCACGCACTCTTTTTTTTTTTTTTTTGGTCTTTTTGGGGCCCCACCTGCAACATATGGAGGTTCCCAGGCTAGGGGTCCAAGTAGCCACTGGTCTATGCCACAGCCACAGCAATGCCATATCTGAGCCATGTCTGTGACCTACACCACAGCTCACAGCAACGCTGGATTCTTAACCTGCTAAGAGAGGCCAGGGATCGAACCTGCATCCTCATGATACTGGTCAGATTCGTTTCTGCTGAGCCATGACGAGAACTCCTGTATGCACTCTTAATGCAACAAATCCACTTCAAAGAATTCACTTTCAGGAAACAGATGCAAATATTTCCAAAGCTTTACATTTAAGGTTCTCAGATGCAATATTGTTTATAAGAAAAAAAAATAGAAATGACTTCAGTGCTTCAATGACATAATAAATTACAGCATACATGAAATGGAATCCCATGCAGCCAATAAAAATACTTCATGATGTGGGAAAATACTTTGCATAGTGTGAAAAAAAAAAAAGATTAACTGTCTGAAATATGAACCCAAATAAGTATGTACAATAAGATCCAATGTTAGAAAAAATAAAATGGAAGAAATGGAGATTGGAAGTAAAAGGACCAATATGGTAAGAGAGTTCCCTCTGGAAAGGAGATTTATGGATAATATCTCTTTTATTTTTTGTGCTGTCAGAATCTTTTTCTGATACATATTTTAGCTACTTTGTCCTTTACAGAATAAAACCAGCTAAACGTATTTGTGGAATGAATGAATGAACTCATATTATCTTTATTTAGCCATATAAAAATTGATGATGTATAATGACCACTTTTTTGGGGGGGAGTCTTTTTAGGGCTGCACCCGTGGCATATGGGGGTTCCCAGGCTAGGGGTCAAATCAAACCTGTAGCTGCTGGCCTATGCCACAGCCACAGAAACGCCAGATCTGAATCATATGTACAACCTACACCACAGCTCAGAGCAATGCCAGATCCCCAACCCACTTAGGGAGGCCAGGGATCGAACCTGCATCCTCATGGATACGAACTAGTCAGATTCATTTCCACTGAGCCACATGGGAACTCCGACCACTTTCTTCCTATTCCCAGAAAATGCTAGAATGCAATGGTGCAGAGTTTCATTTTGCACTTTTTCCTATAAAATCAACAAGGAATATCAATGTTTTTGGGAACAGGGACTCTAGAGATTTCCTAATGTGCCTATTCAGCATATAAATGTTCACATCTGAATATGATATGAACACATTGTGTACATTAAGAGGCTGTAAAGAAGACCAGAGATCTGGCAAAAGCTCTCATACTCTTGTTTTGTTATTTTCAGGTAAGTCCCTTAACTAAACCCTCACAATGTCTGCCCTGGGTTTCTTCACCTATAAAAGAAATGACCAGAGAATTCTGAATAAACATCTTTGAACATCAAATCTGAGGTTAGGTCATCAACTGCAGAATCCCATCAAGGATAAGACCATATAGAAATTTCCAATGCCTCTGATAGTAATACTATAATGACAAAGAGAAGACACTTCTAAAACTATTTTTAGAGATTTGAATCAATACGTACATAATATTGACACTAGTAATACGCTACATGATAAATACAGATATTTCATCAGCACAGACCTACATATGTTTACATCCATTCTAAATAATTTCACATTTCTGGACTCATTTATGTAAAGTGCTCGGCACAAAGTGGGAGCTCAACAAACTATATATTTTTTTCTTTTTTATTCCAACAGCCCATTTCCCTGGAATGATTTCGAGAGTTTCATTTGAAAAGTAGAGGCAGAATTTTATGTTTCCCAACATATTTGTTTATACAAGTATTTCTAAAATGAATTAGGTATTATGTACCACCTGCCCACCTGCTTTCTAAGTGCGAGTATGTGGAACATGATTTAATCCATTTGCTGATGCTCCATGGCCAACACACATTCCTCAACACACAGTCTCCTGTCTCTTTTCTGATCTGCTTACCCAGCCCCATAGCCTCTTCCATATGCTCATATCTGTCCCTCTGTGTTACAGCTTCTAATACCCTTTTTTTTTTCAGTGAAAAACAAAGGGAAGGAAAAAGGAATCTTTTACTCTGGATTTTGCAAACTGAAAAATCCTCATGGCCAGGATTCCCTGGTAGTCTCTGCGGTTAAGGATCTGTCATTGTCAATGCTGTGGCTCAGGTCACTGTTGTGTTGTAGATTTGATCCCTGGCCTGGAAATTTTTGCATGCTGCAGGCACAGTCAAAAAAAAAAAAAAAAAAAATCCTCGTGGATGACTTTATTTTTTGAACCTGCAATCAGGTTGTTAAATACTGAGTATTAGTTGCAGAAAATCTGTCCTTCAGAGAAGTCTGCGTTATTAAAAACACACCGCACAATAATCCAAAGTTCTCCAAACAAAACTCTGATGTGTTCTAGTACAGTACAGAAAATTAGATTTGGAGCCACACACACCCATATGTGCACGTGCGTGTGCACACACTTTTGAGCTTGTTATATATGTGATATTGAGTACAAACTTCACAAGGATGTTATGAGGAAGACAGAATTAGTACCTATTCTCTACAGGCCATGAAATGAGCAGTTTGACAAGTGATGTCATTGTCCCAAGGTCACTCGGCTAGTAGTGGAGAGTCAGGACTTGAATCCTTGTTAATTTGATATACTTTGCTGCACTGTTTCCTTATGGTTCACTACACTCTGAGAATATAGAGGATCTTTGTTTTCTTTTAATGTTCTTGGCAAAGTTGGGGGTTATAAAATGTTAATATGTTTGGGTTTAAGCAAACGCCTATGAACTGGTCCAACTTTTGACTCCTTTCCATACTTAGTATAACCAAAGGTGGTCTTGTATGGAATGGTGACTGGGATTTTTTTTTTTTTTTTTGTGAAAGTAAACTCTCCTGTGGATTTGGAAAAAAATACAGGCATGTTGATAGGTGAGTTCCACTTAAATCTTTTAGTGAAATCAACTGACAAGCTACCTATGGTTCTACATTATTTATGTCTTTTCCCCCTCTAGATGATGGTGTAAATATATTCTTCCCAAAATATTTGTGAAAATTGATAAACATAAAATAATGGTGGGGAAATCTACTCAATACTCTGTCATAACCTATATGGGGAAAGGATCAGAAAAAATAATGGGATATATGTATATGTATAACTGATGCATTTTGCTGTACTCCTGAAACTAATACAACATTGTAAGTCAACTATACTCCAATAAAATTTTTTTTAAAATAAAAAAGAACCTTAATGATAATCTAGGCTTCAAGGCTACAAGGTTTCGAGGCTACAAGGGTTGGCAGCACTGGCAGGAATAGCTGTTTTTTTTTTGTTTCTGTTTTTGTTTTTCCAACACCCCTGCATATGAAGTTCCCAGTCCAGGGACTGAATCCGAGCCACAGCTTCAGCAATGCTGGATCCTTCGCCCACTGCACCTCAGTGGGAACTCCAAGAAGAGACTTTTTTAAAACCATTATAATTTTGCAATTTAGGGGGGAAAAAATACACACACACACACACGCAAATATTCTGTTTAAAAGTTTAACTTACCTCCAAATCCATCAGGCACATATGTTTTAAGAACAATATTGCAGAAAATTGTTGGCAGTGATAAAGGTTTATTTCCCTCATTTCGAAGGGAGATATGTCGATAGCCTGCCTGAAGGCCATCCAGGGGCAGAATCCTCTGGCCAATCAGCCTGTTGTTGTCATCATACACTGCAATTCTCAAGACCGCCAGGTCAGGGAGGATCACCTGCCGACAAGAAACCGTACTTCGCACTGATTTTTGGAATGCAGCTCCCAAGAAATTACAGCTCTAGAAATCTGGACTGTATTCATACCATTTTTAAGGATTTCTTTATGGTGAAAAGAAGCCCATGGTCAATTCACATTCCTACAGGATACTACATAAGCCACAGTGCTCAAGCCATTGAGAAAGGTAATTGGAACAGGTTTCCTAGAAATCATTTCCTGAAAATTTTAGAAGGAACAGATGCAAAAGCTCACTAATCCAACCCTCGCCCTCTGTCCCCATCCATCCATGTAATGAATGAGCAAAAGGAGACCCTGAGAAATAGAGTGACTTTCCTTTATGTCAGGGATGGTCAGTGACAGCTGGGCCTGGATATTGGGGCTCCTGGCTTCTAATCCTGTGATCTGCCTACTACCAAGCTGCTTCTGACATCTAGTTTTTTGCTGTTTTTTTTTTTTTTTTTTTTTTTTTTTTTTTTTTTTTTGCTTTTTAGGGCCGCACCCATAGCATATGGAGGTTCCTGGGCTAGGGTCCAATCGGAGCTGTAGCTGCCGGCCTATACCACAGCCACAGCAACACAGGATCTGAGCCACATCTGTGACCTACACTACAGCTCATGGCAACACTGGATCCCTGACCCACTGAGCAAGGCCAGGGACTGAACCTGAATCCTCATGGATACTAGCTGGGTTCATTACCACTGAGCCACAGCGGGAACTCCCCTAGCTATGTTTTTAAGAATATGGAAAGTATCTTTGAGGAAATGCCTTATGTATAAAAGACAATTTATATATAAATTAGGATTCTCCCTTTACCTTGCACTCCCCAGTTTTTAACATATTTTGGGGATATTAAATAGAGTAAGATGAGGTAGCTAGAAACATTAACATATACCCTAGACGTCTACTCTTGCCCTCCCCAAACTGAGTAAATGGACATAAGACCTGAGCCCAGGGAGTTTCCACTGTGGTACAACAGGATTGGTGATGGCATCTCTGCAGTGCCAGGACAAAGGTTCAATTCCTGGCCAGGCATAGCGGGTAAAGGATCCAGCATTGCCACAGCTGTGGCATAGGTCACAACTGCGACTCGGATTCAACCCCTAACCTGGGAACTCCATGTGCTGCAGGACAGCCACAAAAGAAGGGGGGGAGTCTGAGCTCAGACAGCAGAATCCCTATTCAGATATAAAAGGGCAACACAGTAAAAGAAACTCCAATGTTTTTAATCAGGAATGCCTTTTCATCGGCTATGAGCAAGCTAGGACATCTTGGCTGATTTGAGCACTGTGTCTAAAGCTGGACAATGAATTGGTTGCCTATTTATGCCTAGGGGTTAAAATTTAATTCCAACTTCATGAAGATGAAAAGGAGAAACCAAGCTGAAATTAGCCGACTTTAGTCATTGTACTCTTCTTCATGTGGTGAATGCGGGCTTACCTTTTGAGATAAACATACAGAACAAGAATAGTAACAGCAAGAAAGAACATAAAGTTAAAGCACTTGGCATCAGTGAAAGGCAATGTGACCTCTAAAGACCAGGGAAGGATCCAAAACTGGGATCCTGTTTATGGGGTCGGTATTACTACACGTAAAAACCAAGTTAGCTATTCCCCTATACCTCAAAAATAACTTTCTGAATTTTTAGAAATGTGTGTAGGGATTATTCATTATGCTCCAAACACTGGACATACTGATGATAAATTTACCTATCGTAAACTGAAAAACCTTGGAAGAAAAAAAAGACATATCCAAGCTGTATATGCAATTTACACTATACTCTGATTGTAGAAGAGAAGGTGAAAATGGGGAAGTGTTGTATGGACAACAGCATTTATGTAACAGGGAGAACCTACATTTCAAAATGGTTTGCTTCGTTGAATTACACTGATCTTTTATAATCTGGTTTCTGTAAAACGGTTGTCCAATTCTGAGGCTGATACTATTTTTGTTAAATAAAAAGCTGGTTATCTGTATTGTATGCCATACAAGTGGAGCAGAAACACTTGGAAGACCTGTACCTAGTGAAGGAGCAAGGAAGCTTTTTGGTCAGGATAATAGGACAACTGTGAGAGAGAAACACAGGCATTCTTGGAGACAGCAGTGCCAGTCATGGGGTGTTCAGTATACACTGACAGAAGAGAAACAACTGGGAAAATGGTTACAAGATTAACAACTGCATCCTTACCAAGAATGACCAGCTGGACTTAGGATCAAGACATAACATGGAGGAAAAAAACCAGAAAGCCAATACAGCACATGACACAGAACCTGTGGTAGCAACGGGTACCACACTTCGTGGAGAAACAGTACACTACCAACTGACCCAGTTAAGGACATGTATTGGTCTTAGCTTTGTTGCAACATCCTACCCATCTTCTGGACTAAAGGAACAGTGCAAGTTACCAGGTGCTTCCAGGGCAGGGAAGGGCTCCCTCACGTATAATGGTGTCCCATCATGGAGGAGACTCTGAGCAGACTGCAAACCTGGAACTTTGGCACTGCCATGTGGGGTACTTGGCTTCTCCAAGGAGGAATAAGAGCCAAAAGGGAGACAGGGACAAACAGAAACAGCAACCACGTGGTAGCTGCAGAACTTATGCCTTAGAAGAAGGCGAAAAGAAGAGATTTGGGTTGAATGACTGTCCCTGTGTCACGCAGGGTCTACACGCTAAAATATGGCTCCCAACTTAGCAGGGTGAGTCTGACGCATAGAAGATACCCTACCTTCCGAAACACAAATGATTCTTCATTGTAAACTGGATTGAGTCCGTTGTTCATCACCATGCGAGTTCGGAATTCCTTCCGTATAGTGTCGGTGGGCAGCCCATACATATCCACTTCCACATAGGTGCCAATTTTCTTATCTGATAAGAACTGACCTGATATGACCTGGAGAAGCACAGAAAGAGGATGAGAGAAGTGAATTCGGTGTGATCATCAGTAGCAAAGAATAATCTGTAAGGAACACATTCTCTGTTCATCTTTAGAAATTTTAATTATCTATGGAAATAATGTATTTCCTTCTTTATTAAAGCAAAACATCATTGAGCAAGCACTACGTGCAAAAACTATTCTAGGCAGAGGTTCTACCTTCGAGAATCATCTAGAAAAAGAAAGAGGGAAATATGCAAGAATCAAGTGATACAAAACAATAGTGTCCACAGCATCTTCACCTAATTACCTACACCCATGAAATGAAGCAATGAAGTCAAATATCCTAAGATCTCATCACAGCTCCAAAATTCTGTCATGCCATAGGCACTTTTTTCCCTGAATTCTTTTTAAAGTCTTGAAAAGAGACACACAGAAAGAAAAGCAATGCTAAACTGATGTTGACAACTGCCAGATAGAATCCTATTATTTTTATTTATTTTTTATAAAGACCAGTATTAATTTCTGAAAACAAAGCTCTGGAGAGACTATTTTTCATTTACTTTCCAAATGCCTACAGCCATTTATTAGTTTTTTTCCACATTATCTGATAGTTAATAATTTTGAAATTTTTTTGATGTATAATCAACACAAAATAAACTTCACGTTTAAAGCGTACAATGAGATCAGTTTTGACACACAAGCACATCTGTAAAACTATCACTACGATTAAGACAATGTATATTTCCATCACCTCCTAAAGTTTCTTTGTGCCCTTTTATCATCCATCCCTTTCATCTTTGTCTAGACAAAACCACTGACAACATTAGTTTGCATTTTCTAGAATTTTATATTAATGGAATCATATAGTCCTTATCTTTTCATTAATAAACTTAATTTTTGGTTTATAGCAAAATTGAGAAGAAAATACGGAGTTCACATATACGCCTTCCCCTACTATGGTTATTTCAATCATAATAGTGTATTTGTTATAATCAATGAACTTGAAGTTGAATTGACACTTCATTATCACCCAAAATTCATAGTTTGCATTTAGGCTTTACCCTTGGTATTGTACATTCTATAGATTTGGAAGAACTTATAATGATGCATACCTACTATAACAGTACATACATCTATATATACATACATAATCTATATATGTATATATAGATATATACACTATTACATCATACAGAATAGTTTCACTGCCCTAAAATCCTTTGTGCTCTGCCTGTTACTTCCTCCCTCCAAGTTGTGGTCTCTTTTATCATCTCCATAGTTTTGTCTTTTTCTAGAATGTCATATAGTTGGAATCACACAGTATGTCAGTTTTTCAGACTGGTTTCTTTCACTTAGTAACGTATGTTTTAGTTCCATCCATGTCTTTTCATGACTCGATTGCTCATTTCTTCTTAGAGCTAAATAATATTCCATTGTCCGGATGTACCACTGTTTGTTTATTTATTATTCATCTATGAAAAGATACCTGGGTTGCTTTCAAAATTTTGTCAATTATGAATAAAGCTGCTATATACATCCCTCTGTAGGTTTTCGTATAGGTATAAGTGTTCAATTCATTTGGGTAAATACCAAAAAATGCTAATGTTAGATCTTATGGTAAGAGTCTGTTGAGTGTTCCAAGAAACCGTCAAATGGTTTCGCAAAGTGGTTGCACCATTTTGCATTCCCACCATCAATGGCCAAAGAGTTCCCTTTGTTCCACATCCTCTGCTAGATATTTCCTGATCTGGTGTATTTCATTAAAAGTAGCTAATAATTTCTCTATTAAAAAATATGTCTTGGAGTTCCCGTCATGGCGCAGTGGTTAACGAATCCGACTAGGAACCATGAGGTTGCGGGTTCGATCCCTGCCCCTGCTCAGTGGGTTAACGATCTGGCGTTGCCGTGAGCTTTGGTGTAGGTTGCAGACGCTCGGATCCCGCGTTGCTGTGGCCCTGGCATAGGCCAGCGGCTACAGCTCCGCTAAGACCCCTAGCCTGGGAATCTCCATATGCCACGGGAGTGGCCCAAAGAAATAGCAAAAAGACAAAAAAAAAATATATATATATATATATATATATATATATATATATATATATATCAAGAAAAAGAGGAAGACTTTTAAAACAAAGTTGAGAGCCACATAGGGATCTTATAACATGATATGGAATATTTTAATTATCATTTCTTAAGACTTTTCCAAGACCACCTGCATACCCATTTATACTATTCTGTGAGGCGCAGGAGCCTTACCTGCACTGAACAAGTGGCTGCAATAACCCCATCAACAGGCGTTTCAGAGAAGGGATCAAATGTTCGATCGGGCCGTCTCATGAAATCTGGCTTGAGAAGGTATCTGGTGGAACAAAAGCATAGACGTAGTTTATTAGTTGCCTTAATAAAGACTGAGCTAATCATTATTCAAGACACTGGATAATTCTTCTCCTCCATTTCTAACTTACGAGTGAAGCTGTTAGGCAGAGGATCCTAAAGATTGAAGAGAATATCCCTGCCCTGTGAATAATCCTAAACAGGAACAGAGAAGAGGGAATGTTCTCTAGATTCCAGGCTCTGGGACGTCTGCAACTTCCTGACACTATCACCTTCTCTTGACCTTGTCCATACCATGGAGCTCTTTAGATACTTACTTTTACAGCATAAAATAAAATGCAAAGAATAACAATGAAAAACTATATGAGCTAGAGTTACCAAAATATGGAAAATATGTGATGTTCTTTATTAATTGTGTTTTATTGTATTAAATTATGAGATCTAATGGCAAGTGTGATAATCACAAAAACGATTACTGAGAATCATAAAGACATTTTGAGAGCTCTTTAATAATAAATAATGAGATATAAAAATATTTGTGGTTTATATTGGTGCCAGAATCAGAGGTACCATTAACAGTACTATGGATTATTATCAATGTTCATAATCAAAGTAAATGGAGAATTTCAGTTAGAGGGAGGTGAAAATAAAGATGTTGCTATTTCTCCAGTTCTAGCCAGGGTAATTAGGAAAAGAAAATGAAATAAAAGGTATTTAGACTGGAAAGAAGTAAAACTACTTCTATTCACAGATGACATAATCTTTTATACAGAAAATCCTAAAGAATCTACTAAAAAGCCAATAGAACTAATAAATGAGTTCAGCAAGGTTAGAGGATACCTTCTAAATTGATAAAATCAATTTTATTCCTAGGCACCAAGCAATGAACAATTCAAAAATGAAATAAACAATTCCATTTATAATGGCACCTAAAGAATAAAATACTGACAAATATGCTTAACAAAATAAGTACATACACTATGAAAACTACAAAATGCTGCTGAAGAAAATCAAAGAAGATCTGAATAAATTGAAAGATATCTTGTATTCATGAATCAGAAGACAATATTGCTAAGATGGCACCATTCCCCAAATTGATATACAGATGCAATACGATCTCTATCAAAATTCCTGGTGATTTCTTTATAGAAATTGACAGGTTGATCCTAAAATTCAAGGACCAAGAATACCCAAAACAATCTTGCTAAAGAAGACAAAGCTGGAGGTCTCATACTTCTCAATTTCAAAACTTTCTACAAAGCAACAGTAACCAAAGCAACGGTACTGGCAAAAAAACAGACTTATTAAATCAGTGAAATAGAATTTGGAGTCCAGAAATAAATTCATATCTATACTCAATCGATTTCTGACAAGGATGCCAAGACTAGTCAGTGGGGAAAAGAAAAATCTTTAAACAAATAGCTGGTGAGCCACATGCAAAACTAGTCTCCTCTTCCACATTATAAACAAAAATTGACTCAAAATGGATCAAAGGCTTAAATCTACAAGCTATTAACTATAAAACTCTTAGGAGAAAACACAGGGACAAATCTTTTTGACTTGAGATTTAGCAATGGATTCTTAGCCATATCTCTAGAAGCACAAGCAACAAGGGGAAAAAGTACATACACTTTACTTCATCATAAAGACTTCTGCACTTCAAAGAACAACATCCAGAAAGTGAAAAGACAAATCACATAGTGGGAGAAAATATTTGCAAATCACATATATGTATCTAAAATATATGAAGAAAAAATAACCCAGTTAAAAAAATGCCGAGTTCCCATTGTGGTGCAGCGGTAATGAATCCAACTAGGATCTGTGAGGACTCGGGTTCGATCCTTGGCCTTGCTCTGTGGACTAAGGATCTTGGCGTTGCTGTGAGCTGTAATGTAGGACACAGACACAACTTAGATCCTGCATTGCTATGGCTATGGTGCAGGCCAGCAGCTGTAGCTCCAATTCGACCCCTAGCCTGGGAACTTCTGTATGCTGTGGGTGTGGCCCTAAAAAGCAAAAAAAAAAAAAAAAAACAACCAAAAACCAAAAAACAAAAAAACAAACAGGCAAATGATCTGAATAGACAATTCTCCAAATAAGATATATAAATGGCCAGGAAGCACTTGAAAAGATGCTTAATGTCGTTAGTCATTAGAGAAAAGCAAACCAGCACCACAGTAAGATACTCACAGACTTTGAAAACAAACCTAAAGGAGTTCCACTGTGGCGCAGTGGAAATGAATCCTATTAGGAACCATGAGGTTGCAGGTTCAATCCCTGGCCTTGCTCAATGGGTTAAGGATCTGGCATTGCCGTGAACTGTGGTGTAGGTTGTAGGTGTGGCTCGCATCCCTCATTGCTGTGGCTGTGGTGTAAGCTGGCAGCTGTAGCTCTGTTTGGACCCCTAGCCTGGGAACCTCCATATGCTGCAGGTGCAACCCTAAAAAAAAAAAAAAAAAAAAGCCTGTGGTTACCAAAGGGGAAGGATGGTGGGGGAAGGGAAGGAATGGGAGTTTGGGATAGTAATATATACACTCTGGTGTATAGAATGGATGGTCAATGGGGACCTGCTGTATAGCACACGGAAATCTACTCAATATTCTGTGATAACTGGGATATTCTGGGAATGGGTATGTGTATATGTATAGCTGAATTACTTTGCTGTATAGCAGAAATTAACATAACATTGTAGATCAACTATACTTTAATAAAATTGAAAAAAAAAAGCTGCCACCACACACACACACTGGGATAGCTATAATAAAAAGAAGTCAAATAATAGCAAGTACGGATGAGGAGGTGGAGAAATTGGAGCCCTCATACGACATTGATGGTGGGAATGTAAAATGATGCAGCCACTTTGGAAAATTGTCTGGTATTCTTCAAACAGTTAAACACAGAGTTACCATATAAGCCAGCAACTCTACTCTTAGTGTAACCAAGCAGGGCCCTGTGGGGCTCCTGGGCACAAAAGCCTTTCTGTGTCCCTCATTTCTTGTCTTTATGAAATCGGCCTCATTCAGCATCCATGGCCTTCCCTGAGTTCCAAGGGGCAGGTTCAGACAGTTGCTGATCAGGGAAGGAAGGGGATGCAGAGACAAGGGAGGAACTTTCAAGAAACAGCAGAACAGACTTGGGGCAGGATCCTGGTTTCCTCCAAGGGGTACACTTAATGACTAAGGACCTTATACACCAAAGAGAAAAGTTATATTCCTTATGCTTCTTTTAGGAATGAATACTTTAAACGTGAACAGTTTGGAGCCCTTTCTTGTGCTTCTCCCTGGTTAAATTTGCACCCTAAACACAATCACCCATAAGGTAAAGACTGGGCACCCTGGAGTTCCTGTCTCGGCTCAGCAGAAATGAATCTAACTAGGAACCATGAGGTTGGGGGTTCAATCCCTGGCCTTGCTCAATGGGTTAAGGATCCGGTGCTGCCATGAGCTGTGGTGTAGGTCGCAGATGTGGCTTGGATCTGGTGTTGCTGTGGCTGTTTTGTAGGCCGGCAGCTGTAGCTCCGATTCGACCCCTAACCTGGGAACCTCCATATGCCGCGGGTATAACCCTGAAAAGACAAAAAGACAGAAGAAAAAAAAAAAAAAAAAAAAGATTGGACACCCTAAGCACAACTGCCTGTGGGTTAAAGATTATTAGCATATGATGTATTTCAGGAACTTTCCTAGCCTGTCCTAATCTCTGATCAACATGCCCTTTTTCTGTGAATTCCTTTGTTCTAGGCAGCAACCCAGAAGACCACCATGATCGTGCCGAGACCTCCTACGCCAGCTGTGATGATAAGAGTCCCCCTAAGAAGAATGCATATTTGTCCCAATCCTGATTCCTACCTGAAAACTGTTTTTCTCCTTTTTACTATAAAACTCCCCACAATTCTTCCCAATGAAAGGGTACAGTCTTTAAGACATTAGTCTGCTGTGGCCTCTTTTCCCTAGCAAAGCAATAAAAGCTATCTTTTTCTCCTTCACCCAAAACGGTCTCCACATTTCTATTCAGCACTGGTAGACAGAGGCCAAGTTTTAGGCAACATGAGGTGTAGACCCAAGAAAAGTGAAGACTTGTCCATGAATGTCCATTATGCATAATAACCAAAAGACAAAAGCCATCCAAAAACCATCCACTGAAAGACAAATGGATATTTAAGAAGAGAAATATCCATACAATGGAAAATTATTCAGCAATAAAAAGGAAGTACTGATACATGATACAACATAGGTGAACCTTGAAAACATGTAGAATGAAAGAAGACAGTCATAAAAAGGTCACACATTATATGAATCTTTTTACATGAAATGCACAGAGTAGGCAAAAATATAGTAACAACATGTAGGTTAGCGGATGCTTAAGGCTAGGATGGGGGCAGCTAAAGGGTATGGTTTTCTTTTTTGAGGTGATTAAAATGGTTTGAAATTAATCTCCAACCACGTCTGCCCCTTATCCCCACTGCATGTTGTCACAGAAACACACCTCGGCTGAATCCCATAACTTTCATGAAACTTGGGCCAAAGAACTTCATCTCTCTAAAAAAAAGTGTTTAAAAAAATTTAGAAATTTTTGTTGTTGTTAGAAATAACTCTAACTGCAGACAGGAAAATTCCACACTGATATGAGCAATATATAAAGGCAGACAAAAGTACTTTCCTCAAAATTTTAGGTTTGCTTTTAGATGTAAAATAGTCAAAATTTGAGAAGCAAAACGTTCATATTCCTTAGGAGTATAACTTTTACTAATTTCACCTCTATATGATATCAAACTTATTACTATCTTTTATTTTTATTTTTTTTCGTCTTTTGTCTTTTTGTCTTTTGTTGTTGTTGTTGTTGTTGTTGTTGTTGTTGCTATTTCTTGGGCCGCTCCCAAGGCATATGGAGGTTCCCAGGCTAGGGGTTGAATCGGAGCTGTAGCCACCGGCCTACGCCAGAGCCACAGCAACACGGGATCCGAGCCGCGTCTGCAACCTACACCACAGCTCAGGGCAACGCCGGATCGTTAACCCACTGAGCAAGGGCAGGGACCGAACCCGCAACCTCATGGTTCCTAGTCGGATTCGTTAACCACTGCGCCACGACGGGAACTCCATTACTATCTTTTGAAATAAAATTGGAGTTCCCGTTGTGGCTCAGTGGGTTATGAACCTTACTACTATCCATGACGATGTGGGTTCAATCCCTGGCCCTGCTTAGTGGGTTAAGGATCTGGTGTTGCCGTGCACTGTGGTGTAGGTCACAGATGAAGCTCGGATCTGGTGTTGCTATGACTGTGGTGTAGGCCGGCAGCTGCAGCTCTGATTCGACCCCTAGCCTGGGAACTTCCATACGCTGCAGGTGCAGCCCTAAAAAGCAAAAGAACAAATAAATAAATAAATAAAAATTAAAAAAAAAAAAAACTAAAACCAAGAAGGAATTCTGTGGCATGATATTTTTCCTTAAAGGAAAGTTTAAAGTCATGTTTTTTTACTTCTGACAGAGTTGCCAATCTTTGCCAGCTTCTAAGTCTGAACAAAAAGCGTTAAAAAAATAAACCCACATTCCACTTGGAGGTAATCATCAATAAAGACACTCTGAGGATGACACTGATCTTTTATTTTTTCCCACACCCTTGGGATATGCAAGTTCCTGGGTCAAGGATCGAATCTGTGCCACAGCAGTGACAATGCTGGATCCTTAACCTGCTGAGCCACCAGGGAACTCCTGTCTTTACATTCTTAATGATTTGTGAACACAGCCCTGTGGCCCTACAAACTAAATTGGTCCTGCCTGGTATGTTTCAGTGCAGGAAATGAACTCATTCCAAGCACGTGAACAGGAGCTGCAGAATCAGAGGACGGCATCAGGAGGAAGTTCATCCTATTTCCTCACACCCAAGATACCATCAACGCTCCGTCATTTGATTTACCAGCAAGAAAATAAAACAGCTGCTGATTATAACTATATGATGCCATGGGAGTTCCCATTGTGGCTCAGCGGAAACAAATCTGACTAGTATCCATGAGGATGCAGGTATGATCCCTGGCCTCACTCAGTAGGTCAAGAATATGGTGTTGGAATATTGTAAACCAAGTAAGTTTCAATAAAGTTTTATTTAAAAAGAAAAAATAAAATAAAAAAGGATACAGCGTTGTCGTGAGCTTGATGTAGGCAGCAGATGCAGCTTGAATCCAGCATTGCTGTGGCTGTAGTGTAGGTTGGCAGCCATACCTCCGATTTGACCCCTAGCTTGGGAACATCCATATGCCATGTGTGCAGCCCTAAAAAACAAAAACAAACAAATAAGAAAGATGCCATGGGTTTTAAGATGATTCTAATTTGACAAAGCTATAGAAATGTGCATCATTGAATCATAAGACATCATACTATTTTGAAAGCAACCATCCAAGTTTCTGTGACAGTCTGAAAAGACTTGAGAAATTAATCTGCTCTATTTTGTTCCACTAGGAATTATAGAAGTGTCTTTCATTTTTCTATCTTTGAAAACGAGTCTTTTTTGTAAAGTATAGTTGATTTACAATATTGTGCCAAAGTGACTCAGTCTTATTTAAATATATATAATGTAAAATTATCACATAATAATATATATGATATATAGTAATCGTATATCATAATATATATGACATATAGTAATATATTATGATATATATATATAGTAATATATATATGATATATATACATATATATATATTTTTTTGTCTTTTGTCTTTTTAGGGCCGCACCCATGGCATATCGAGATTTCCAGGCTAGGGGTCTAATCAGAGCTATAGCTGCCAGCCTACGCCACAGCCACAGCCAATGCCAGATCCGAGCCATGTCTGCAACCTATACTACAGCTCGCAGCAACACGGGATCCTTAACCCACTGAGCAAGGCCAGGAATTGAACCCACAACCTCATGGTTCCTAGTCAGATTCGTTTCCACTGTGCCATGACGGGAACTCCTATATATTGTTTCTAAAATATAGCTTTCCATCATTGCTATCCCAGGATAGTCCCCTGTGCTGTACAGTAGGACCTCACTGCTTATCTATTCTAAATGTAATAGTTTGTATCTACTAACCCCAAACTCCCAGTCCATCCCATTCCCTCCCCACCATCCCCTGGCCTTCCCGACAAGTCTGTTCAGATACTAAAACTGCCACCAAGTGGAAGAAATTAACTACGTGATGACCACAAGTAGTAGCTCCCAGACCTACTGGCACCTGAGGATTGAGTTTATCTCTGTGAGGTCACTCTGTTACCTCATGATCAACCAATCAGAGAATGGCACACAAGCTGATCACAGACCCTGGGACACCCCTCCCCTACCTGGCCTTTAAAAATACTTTACTGAAATCCTTTGCAGAGTTCAGGGTTTTAGAGCACAAGCTACCCATTCTCCTTGTACAGTGCCTTACAATAAATGCTGCACTTCCCTGCACCACAACCCAGGGTCAATAGATTGACTTTACTGTGTGCAGGTGAGCAGACTCACGTTTGGGTCACTAGCACAGGGACCCCTTTTACATGGAAACAACTCCCCTACCCACATCAGGCTTAGCCATTGGACAGCTGAGGCAGGAATGAAAAGTTCCTTTGGCCTCCGTGGGCCACAGAAAAGGTTCTGGGAAGGAGCACAGTCACATGTGAAGTATGCCGGCTGCCTAAGGGACTCCTCACAGGCCTGGTGTGAGCAGATCCTTCATTTACTCTTGTGTGATCCCTACCTACGACCAACCAACCTCACTTTCACACAGAAATTTGCAGCTCATGAAGTACTGCAAGTACACTTAGTTCAAACTCACTGAGCTGTCACAACAACCCTGGGGTGGTGGGCATTTCCGGCTTCATTTTCTCAGCAGAAAGTCGAGGTTCAGGATCTAACACACCTGTCCTGAGCAACACCAACATGTGCAACACCCAGGGCTCAAACCTGGGTCAGGCAGGAGCCCAGGGTTTTTACCCACCCCCACAGCACACAGCTGCCCCTGGGCCCTCACTGCCTTACCCCCCACTGGGGGTCCACCCATCAATTTACATACGCAATCTCCTGGTTATAAATGCTTTGTAGTAAATAACAAAATAGCTTAAAAAATACTCTGGGAATTTCCATTGTGACTCAGTGGTAAAGAGTCTGACTAGTATCCATGAAGACTCAGGTTTGATCCTAGCCTTGCTCAGTGGGTTAAGGATCCAGCATTGCCTTGAGCTGGCTTGTAACACTGTATTCATTTAAGTGTTTTCTTCAAGTGTTTTTTCTTCAAGTGTCTGTGGTGTAGGATGGTAGCTACAGCTCCGATTCAACCCCTAGCCACAGAACTTCCATATCCCACAGATTTGGCCCTAAAAAGACACACACACACAAAATTATTTTGGAGTTCCCGTCGTGGCACAGGGCAAATGAATCTGACTAGGAACCATGAGGTTGCGGGTTTGATCCCTGGCCTTGCTCAGTGGGTTAAGGATCCAGCATTGCCATGAGCTGTGGTGTAGGTCGCAGATGCGGCTCAGATCTGGCATTGCTGTGGCTCTGGCGTAGGCCGGCAGCTACAGCTCTGGTTAGACCCCTAGCCTTGGAACCTCCAAATGCCACGGGAGCGGCCCAAAGAAATAGCAAAAAGACAAAAGAAAAAAAAATACACAAAACACACAGCAGAGGCAACCTCCTGTAAGCTTCAGGTGGGTGATCTGGGTAATAGGGTTGTCACCTATGGGTGGAGGCACCCTGGTGGGTAGGATTGTGCATTCTGAATCCATAATTGCTGAAACTTTATCTTGACTGGCTGTTTTTAGTGGTGGAAATTAGATATTCAACGAGGGAGGCCAAGAATGTCCTGCTGAGAGCAGCTGGGATGAGATGATAACTCTACTGGGTTAGTTTAGAGGACTTTGGGCAGTTGTTTGGGGTTATTTACCTATGGAGCTGCTGGGGGACATTTGCATGGAGAAAAAAAAATGGCCACGCATTTTTTTTTTCATCTCTCTGTATAGAATCTTAACTTCTTATTTTCATTTAACCTTTCAGCGTTTCAGTGAAATGAACATTTCTTATTTCTTTACTCAGTTTGCAGATTTTAGGCAGTACGATTAAGTAAACTAGAACAACCATTCATAGCATTTTTTTTTTTAGTAACTGCTATTTACAAGACATGCAAAACAATCGAGAGAGGACAAAGCTCTCTTTCTAGCTAAAATAAATTCCACTTCACACCTAGGTCTTCATTATATACTAAAACTTCATTCCTCTATTTGTCCTAAGTGAAATACACATACTTAATGTCAGTGTCTCACATGGATGTCCAAAGACCAGGGATCATTATCTTTTCTAGTTATAAAAACCTCTGTTATTGAATTTAAAGTGATAGCATTAAACTCCAGAGTGTGTATAGTACACTGCTTAACTAGTGGGTATTTTTTTTTTTAATCTGCTTCATAAAACTGGGGTGACAAAGAGTGTATGTTGCAGATGTAATTTACCTGGGGATTTCATTTGTTTGTACCCCATCCCTTAAACCCAGCTTAAATGCAGCAACCCCTAATTAAAAATGACACGGTTTCATTACAGCTGTAGTATGGAGTGTGGAACAGGGTGACAACAGTTTAAATCACATTACTCACCCGCACGATCCATTATACTCAAATTTCCCCTGATTCAATTGCATCGCTAAATCTGTCAAGAGACAAAAAGAATTTAGTAGCTCGTCTCCTTGGACAAAGAAGATCTTGACGGGGTGATTTTCAACAATGGAAATAAGAGCCCAGACTGGAAGGTCCTTTTGAACACCACAAGGCTCTTCTGGGTCTGTTTAAGGCACACAACCCTCTCTCCCATGTTGAAATCACCTTGGGTTTAATTTAAATTAAACATCATACGTGTCTTCATAGGGACCACATTGGCTTTGCTTTAAAATTTGGATTCGGGAGTTCCCGTTGTGGCACAGCGGAAATGAATCCGACTAGTAACCATGAGGATATGGTTCGATCCCTGGCCTTGCTCAGTGGGTTAAGGATCTGGCGTTGCCGTGAGCTGTGGTGTAGATTGCAGATGTGTCTCAGATCCCGCGTTGCTATGGCTATGGCATAGGCCGGCAACTGTCCTAGCCTGGAAACCTCTATGTGCTGCGGGTGTGGCCCTAAAAAGCAAAATAAATAAAATAAAATAAAATAAAATAAAATAAAATAAAATAAAATAAAATAAAATAAAATAAAATAAAATTTGGATTCAATATGTAAGTCATATGATTGTTGAATTTGTATTGAGAGTACAGATGTCTAACCTGATATATGGTTGGAGAAGATTCACTTTACAATCCCAGAGAAAAGGTACACTGCACAGACCCAGTTGGGTCTTTTGAATATAAAATTTGATTAAAAAGAATCAAAAATAAACTAGGTAAGGACAACGTAAAAACTGCTGACTTAAGGAGAATTCTTCCAGTGGTGTCTATGCTGGCAGGACATGCCTTATGCTTTTTCTCTTGCAGGCAAACACAATCTTCCTTCTTTTCATTAGCCAAAGCAATCGGTCAGCTGGAGGATTTTTTTTTTTTTCTTCTCAAAATGTTGCCATTAAACCCAACCTTACAGAAGAAAACATAAGCTGACTTAGTGAATCAATTGCTTTTGGATCATTTAAGTTATATGATGGACTCACTGACAACAAGAATACAATATGACTCCTTCTTAAGTAAGTAAAATCAGCAGTGCCTTTTTTATCGTACTGTCTCTGCTAGAAACACTCCAGGATCGAGCTGGTATTTGGAAATAGTGAGCATTGCTAGAGATGGTGTGCAGAAATCAGACCTCAGCTCCTGGTCACCGAGGAGCGGGACACACAGATAGGCCACAGGAATGCAAGTCATAGGACCTTTCAATCAGTCCAGATCACAGGGAGCAAGGCAGACTGAGATTCACAAAGTATGGTGGATAGACTTAAAAAAAACAAAAACAAAAACAAAAAAAACGCCCTCCAATTAGGAAACTTGGGAGGTATACTCATATAGCAAAGAACAAAATGAAAAAGTTTTTTGTTATTACTGTTTGTTTTTAAACCTATTTTAGGAGTTCTGGGGATTAAGGCTCTGGCTTTATCACTGTGGCAGCTTGAGTTGCTGCTGTGGCACAAGTTCCATCCCTGGCCCAGGAACTTCCACATGCCTCGGGCGTAGCCAAAAATAAACAAATAAATAAAATAGAAACCAATTTGTAAAGACCATGCTGTGGCGTTACCCATAGAAAATGGCATAGAAGGAGTTCCCGTCGTGGCTCAGTGGTTAACAAACCCGACTAGCATCCACGAGGACTCGGGTTAGATTCCTGGCTTCGCTCAGTGGGTTAAGGATCTGGCGTTGCCATGAACTGTGGTATAGGCTGCAGACACGGCTCCGATCCTGCGTTGCTGTGGCTGCAGCGTAGGCCGGTGGCTATAGCTCCGATTCGACCCCTAGCCTGGGAACCCCCATGTGCCACCAGTGCAGTCCTCAAAGACAAAAAAAGAAAAGAAAAGAAAATGGCATAGAAAGCTCTTGTAGCATATTTCTCACCTGTTTTAGGTGAGCAACCACAGTCCATTATGTTTGCTATCTCTATTCTTCACATCGTGAGTGTAGGCTCTTAGGCAAACTTTGAAAACTTAAACAATTTTTGTTTACGCCTTTATAAAAATTGAACCCCCCCTTGTAGGGGAAAAATGATTATGTAATATATAACTTGTTCCTCAGAGTACACTGGGGAGAAACAAGTTATACATTAGTAATTCTAAGGATATATAACTCCTTAAACACCATTTTAGCAGAATCTGCGTTATAATACGCTGCACTTTTACAACGAGGTGCCACTATATTGCTGATTGCTGTGGAATGTTAACCATGGGAAGGGCATTTTCCAAAGGAGAAATGAGTCACAGTTACTGTACAAAGATACTGAAATTCTTCTCATTTCATTCTGTCTCTGGACAAGAAGATAAGTTTGCTCCAAAAGGAAGAAAAATTAGAAATATTTGGGGGGAAAAAAAGACAATGTGTAGCAGATTAGTCACAGCATTTCCAAAAGGAAATCCAATTTAAATCGAAATCTAGTATCTTCTATCATTATTTTATTGCTCTGTTTTGATTTTCTACAAATCTAGCAACACATTGTCTTGCCATATGTCCGTTTCCTTTAAAAAACGCCCACGGACAACTGATGGCACTATTGGCACGGTTCTGTCAAAGCGTTCTCGTGGAATCTGAGGTCACTGGACATCAGCTCCTACCTGGGGTTTGATAGTTCAGTGAAACCATCTGGCAACCAGCGTTCCAGAAAATCTGAGGCATGTAATTACTGGAATCGACTCGGCCTCCCTTGGGGTAAATGCGACTCATTTGCCGTTTGTTATAACTGTGTAACATATTAAGGAAAATGGAAAAATAAAAAAAAAAAGAGTATTCCGGCAGCAATAAATAAAGAACAAAGAGCTAAAATGACCGCTATCTAGATCAACAATGACAAACATGCAGACCACAGAGAATACATTTCACAGGTCTCAATGATGCTTAAGAGGAAAAAACACAGGTCACTGTGTGGATTATAAAACAATTCGCATTTGGGCAGGTTTTCCCAGCTGCTGTGGTCTTTCACAGAGTTATATTTCACATATAATCACAAGTATACATCAGCCTTTTTTCTATTGTAAAGGTTCCTGCCAAACCCAACATTCACCAACCACTCCTTCCACATAATACATAAGGATACTTCACGAATTCAATTGCGTGCGTTTTCAAGTAGCCTAGACCGACCGACTCGTTAAAAGAAGACATGTTATAATGAATATTGCGTTCTGTAAAGAAAAGCAAAGATACACTTAGAAACCCTGCCATCAAACCCTCACAGAGAGATAAGTGATAAATATAACTAATTACACCCTGAATCATGTGGCCCGGGAGGCAGATGTTCCCTTATTATATCAGTAGCTCCTACTTTCATTAACATCCTGTGGATGGAAACAGCTAACTTTAAAAAATGTGATGAATTAAATTTTGCATACCATTTGCCATCCACAGCCACCCCTGAAACATGTAGTTTTGATGATGAGGATGGCTTCTCCAGTCCAGAAATAATTATGAAAAGGGTGAAAATACGTTACATGTTTTCGGAAGCCAGCTTTTGACTAACGGAGATCTTATAAAAGTGTATCTAATGCAAGAGGCTATAGGCTCTTGGAGTGGTACCAAATCTACAGTCCCTCAGAGCCACCTTGTGGACAATGTGGAGAATGACAGCACAATGCCCCCCACATGCCAAGCACAGGTGCTCCATAAAACAAAACCAGGGTAAGACAGAACACGCCAAGGCCAAAAAAGAAACGGGCAACAAGTCAGATCACCGATCACAGCATAATAAAAGAAAAAGCAGACCAAAAAAGGCAACAGCATTTAACCTTTGGTGTTACCTTCAGCCACATGGAAACCTTGAAACTTGACAGGCTGTGCATAGTTGATCATTGTGGACAGATACGGATGGATGTTAGTGGTAGCACCTACATATTTATAAGATGCCATCCACGCCTGCTCATCTTCTACAGTAACCAGGCCCTACGAGTGCAAGAAAGGAACATGCACGTCAGTGACTTTAGCGGGACTCAGATTTATGCCACAAACTTCCTCACTAGAGATAATTTGCACATACACAGAGTAAAAGATTAAGACTTTTTCTTTCTGTACAATTATGCTAAATAAAGGATGACTTCAAGAACTAATGTCTACGAGTTCTTGTAGTGGCTCAGTGGTAAGGAATCTGACTAGTATCCATGAGAACATGGGTTCAGTCCCTGGCCTCACTCAGTGGGCTAAGGATCTGGCATCGCCATGAGCTGTGATGTAAGTCGCAGATGGGGCTTGGATCCAGAGTTGCTATGGCTGCAGTGTAAGCCGACAGTTCAGCTCTGATTCGATCCCTAGCCTGGGAATTGCCATATGCCACAGGTGCTGCCTTAAAAAGACCAAAAAAAAAAAAAATTTAATGTCTATCATAGCTCCAAATAATGCAAATGGAGATAACAGTAAAATATGAAACTTACCCTACATTTTGGGGACATTTTTTACATTTTCAAAAGGTTTAAAAATATTCCAGAATTACACTGAAGTTCAGAGCAATGCAATGAAATATGTATAGCAGGTATTACTGTTAACATAATTTCACAAATTGTGGCCTAAATTCAAAAACAGTGGTCCTTCAATTTTCGTGCACTTCTAGGCTTGTTACATCACAGATTCCTGGGTTCCACCCTCAGAGTTTCTGATGAAATGAGTTTGGGGCGAAGCCCAGGAATTGGCATTTCTAACTTCCAAGTCCTAATGATGCGTCTGGTCTGGAGACTACACTTTGCTTACCACTGCTTTGGAAATCAAGCCACATACATAAATGGTTTATGGTACTACTATTATTTTTTTTAAAAAAAGTTTATTCTCAGAACAGTGTGATAACCTACCACACAGGACATATTAAAATTGCATTATTTTGCATAAAGAACAAAGAAACAAATTAGTTTACTTCTTAGTCAATCAGAACAAAACCAACAAAATCAACAACAACACAAATAATGCCTTCGAAAGTGATCAACATTTCCCTGAGGTTGACACTGATGAATAAACTGCCTATTCACATTAATCAATTCCTTAGTTTAAAAACTGGTCAGACCATTTGTTTACCTGATAATTTAACATTCCAGATCATCAAACTGATCTCACCAATAAAAATCCTGAGCTAAATAATCAAATAATGTAACTTGCTGGGATTTTTGAAAATCATTTTTTTCAGGGAGTTCTTCTTGCAGCTCAGCCGTAATAAACCCGACTAGTATCCACGAGGATGCTGGTTCAATCCCTGGCCTTGCTCGGTGGTTAAGGATCCAGTGTTGCTGTGAGCTGTGGTGAAGATCATAGACACAGCTTGGATCCAGAGTTGCAGTGACCATGGCGTAGGCCAGCAGCTGTTGCTCTGATTTGATCCCTAGTCTGGCAACTTCCATAAGTTGCAGGTGCAGCCCTAAAAAGCAAAAAAAAAAAAAAAAAAAAAAAAAAAAAATTCATTTTTTTTCTTATGTTACCCCCACCCTGCCATACACACAGCAAATCAGCAGAGGGATGTCTGATTCCTTTCTTGTGTGTTTGATAATAAGAAGTACCACCAATACCATATGCCGGTTACTGGGCTGAACCCCTTCATGAACAACCTTGTTACTGTCAGTCACCATGTGTAGCAAGGATGAGAGTCCTACCCATTGTCCACATGAGAAGATTGAGGCCTTAAAGATTAAAACATCTTGGTCACAGCTACCTAATAAATATCAGCGGCCAAAGTTCAACCTGTCCTTTGTTGACCCCAATACCTAGGGAAATTCTAAAAGAAGAGAATGTCACAAATATCCTGGGAGAGAACTGGAATCAGACCTAACCAACATTATTCCAAGCTTAATAGTAAGAAGATAGGCTCTTACTCCAAATAAGATAGGACCCCACAGACAATAAGAAAGTGTTTTCTGAAGCTCTGAAATGTGAGAATCAAATTACAAGGCAAATTTCTGCCTGTGGCTGCCATCAGACTCATTACTACAATAAACCACATACATGTACTAAGAGACCACTTTGATATCATGAACTGTGGAGAGGTTAAAAGCAACTAAAAATATAACTTTCCTTACAATAAAGTCAGCATCAAATAATGTTCAATAAAACTACTAGAATGTGTACAATGTGAAACTAACAATCTTTCAGAATGCCAATATAGCTGGAACCAAGATCACCTATCTATTTTGCTATGACATGAATTCGCCTATCGGGAGACATTTTTCTACAATCTTTTCTTAGCCTCTTCACTTCTATTTTCTATGCTGAAAACACCATCTTGTCCTGCTTTACTTTATCCCATATTCCTGTTTGAAAAACAGTCGCAATGCTGGTAAATAACTTAAGCTTAAGAACAAAGACCAAAAGGCATCAGTTATTCATGTGGTCAGCTGAATGAGGACATAATGCGTTGGTGTAGGCATGCCTGACCTGTGCAGATTGGACGCCTTTTGCACAGCATGATATGTCCTGTTAAAATAAGAGAAAGAGGAACCTCATGCCCCCAGGTTTATGAGCGGTTGTTAGCAGAATATGCATCAGCAAGGAGAACATGGTGCAAACCTAGGCAGGCCAGGTAGATAGGCATGCCATCTGCCGAAGCACAATGATGATTCTCTAGGTGCTGTGCATAGACAGCTAACGCCTGGCTTTCTCAATGCTAATGGTTGCTAAATGCCTAAAGGTCAGAATAAAAGCTTAACCAGCTACCAGCTATGTGACTTTTAAAATAATAAAAGAAAAAAAAAAAAAAAGAAAAAAAAAGAAAAAGGAGTTCCCGTTGTGGTGCAGTGGTTAACGAATCCGACTAGGAACCATGAGGTTGCAGGTTCGATCCCTGTCCTTGCTCAGTGGGTTAACGATCCGGCGTTGCCGTGAGCTGTGGTGTAGGTTGCAGACGCGGCTCGGATCCTGCGTTGCTGTGCCTCTGGCATAGGCTGGTGGCTACAGCTCCGATTAGACCCCTAGCCTGGGAACCTCCATATGGCGTGGGAGCGGCCCAAGAAATGCCAAAAAATAAAAATAAATAAAATAAAATAATAAAAGAACTTTTAAAATGATAAAAAACTACATCCTGCACCTACAACCCTCTCCTCACTTGATGTAATCCTAAAGAGCACAATAAAAGCAGGGTGGTTTTTTGAGGCAGTGGCTCTTGGTCCCTGACCTTGAGTCTCCCAGTTCCCACCTTTAATTAAGATAAATGTCTCTGTGTCTTGTTTTATGTTAACTTTTTCATAAGTTTCACAGCACCCGTTCTTCAGCCCTCACCTGCTGAGCTGGACTCGGCATTTGCTGACCTAGAGGTCATTTTTAATTTTCAAATTCAGTGCGCTGACAATTATGTACTCCTAGGAATAAAATCTAGGAATTTTGAATGAGGAAAATGCCTAAGTGCACTAAACACTTATTTTTAGGAAAAGCATCTTATTTGCCTGCCCTTGGTTTTGTGATTTTTATCAGGATACAATTATTTCATCACCATGATTAATTCTTTCTTTGGAAGACTCTTATGAGTAGATGCAGTGAGCATGTAAATATTATACCTATTTATAGAAGTTTGGAGTTCCCTGGTGGCCTGGTGGTTAAGGATTTGGCATTGCCACTGATGTGACGTGGGTTTGATCCTTGGCCTGAGACCTTCCGCATGCTGCGGGCGTGGCCAAAAATAAATAAATTTAAATAAAATAAGCATGTAGCCTGAAAGTCCATGGGGTAGTGGGTGAGGAAGAATAGAGGAAGAATGCTTAGAACAAAATGTTTGATATCTGAGGGCCACATAATGGTTTCTCATAATGGAAACAAAATGCACAGCGAAATTATTTTGTTACCTTTTTGTTGTTTTCATGTTCAAGGTCATCTGAAGCCTAAATTAGAGAAAGAAAATAATTTACTTCTCTAAAGGGCAAAATTCCTAATTTATTAGCCATACATATGTATTTAAATACATACAAGTGCATGTGTTATTCTATTTATTTGTTAAGATGGGAAATTACTAGTAACTTAAAACCAGGGACAAAGGAGAACTAAAGGATGGCCTAACTCTCTTATTCACCAGAAAAGCTCATCTTAATGCTGATCTCCCTTCTTTGTTGATAATCTTCACCTATTTTGATGCTTCCTTATGATAATTTAGTCATTAATTTAGTTAGTGATAATTTAGTTAGTGATTTAGTGATGGGGCTTGGGAAAATCCATGTGGCCACTTCCTCTGGTTTGTAAAGGGTCATTCCTCAGCTATTTAACACTCGTGTCTGGGTGTTGATAAGGCAGCATAAAGTTAAGCACTGAGACTCAGTAGGCATCTAATAGCCTGAAAGCAGTTTGCAATTCTATCAGAAAAGGGAAGTACTAATGGCAGTATTCTGCTGGCTTTGCTCAGCAGACAAAGACTCTCTCACTTTCTTAGCACCTAATGCATACACCTACCTGCACCTTCACCTACTGTCTTCAAGGATTAAGTATTGCTGCACCCATCAAAGACCACACCCTCACATCACCATGACCCCGCCCACTCTCGCCTAGAGGGATTCACAGGCAGCTATTCCCTCTCTCCTGCAAGACTAACTGCTCCCTCTACTGCACCACTCCCAGCAGCGTGCAAACACACTCCCCATTCATTTATCCTAAAAATGACACTCCCTTGACTCTTTGTATTCCCCTTAGCCACCAGCTCCCCTTTACAACAAAACTGCAGTGTCTCCTCATTCACATCTGTCTGCTCCGGGGGCTCCAATCACCCCATTGAAACCCCTTTTTTTAAGATTGCCAATAACTCCCAGGCTGGCGATCCAGTGGACATGCTTGCCTCTTCTTACTCAATAGTATTAAAAACCCAACCACTTTTCCAGGAGCTAGGAGGTGGGAGAAATGAGATGTTGGTCAAAGAAGAAGGTCCGGGGATCCCATGTACATCATGGTGATGAGAGCTGACTATACTGTATTGTATACCTGAAAGGTGCTGAAAGCACACATCTTAAACGTCCTCACCACACACACACAGCTCACCAGAAACATAAAGGCAATGTGAACTGATGGATGTGCTAACTTACCTTACTGTGTCAATCATTTTGCAACATATACATATGTATCAAATCATCACATTATACACACTAAACTTACACAATATTATATGAGCTGGGGGAAAAACTCCATCACTCCATCTTTCTCTCACCATAGTTCTCTTGGCCTCCTCTGTCTCACTGCCTGATTCTCCTCCCATTTCCCTGGCCACACCTGGCTTTTCTTTCCTGGCTCCTCGCCTGTGAGCCCACCTTTAACCAGGGCTCCACCTGGGGCCTCCTGTTCTACCTCTTCTCATGCATTATCACACTTATTTCCATGGCTTCAAATACTACCTCTTGGACTCCCAATTTATATCTCTAGCCTGATCTCTCTTCTCGTTCTAGATACAGGTGATAAGGATACGAATGACAGCGGTGAAGGTAAAAAGGATGACAATACGGCAGCAACTAAGCCTTTGAGTTACGATGTGTCAGGCACCATTCTCAGCTCTTTATAGAACCTATACCCATTCCCTCTTCATGATGGACCAAAGGAGCAGGTGCTTTTATCTTCATTTTGCAGATGTGGACACCAAGGCACTGAGCGGTTAAGTAACTTGCGTGAGGTTACACACTTAGGAAAGAACCCAGAGACTCAGATGTCAATGCTATAAAAAAACCTGGTGGGCGTCCCCCCTTTGAGCATCTCACAGGCCTCAAAGAGTCAGTCCCATTTGAAACTCCTGAGTTCTTTCTCCTCCAGCCTCCCTCACTGTCCCCAGGTCCTCAAACACAGACCCTAAAGGGTAGCTTTCTTCCAATCTCCCTCTCCTCCCTACATTCCATCCATCAGCAGGATGGATCACTTCTACTTCCTCCGAAGTCCACTCAGTCCTGTGTCTACTGTCCAGTTTAACCCTTAGAGGTCTGATCTGGTGCAACAGCCCAGGCTAATAGCTTTTCCTGTTTCCACGCTGTCTTCCTTCCGAACGGGTCTCCATACAATAACCATGGTGATTTTTTTGGAAAACTCCAGTCAGGCTCCATCGCCCCCTTCTTTAAACTTTTTCAACAGCTTCACATCACTTAAATTGTCATTTGCGTTTCTCACAGTGGCCTCCCACACTCCGAAACCTGCAGTGTCCACCTGCCTGCCCAACCTCACCTTGATTCACTCTGCTCACCCTGCCTCTGCTGTTGCTACTGCTGTGGTCCCTCTTTGCAAAGCAACGCCTCCATTTCTGTGCGTGGCCAGTCTCTTCATGCTTCGGGTTCTCATTTCCTTGATTTAGTCTCTCCATCTCTTTTTTCTCCATCTGGGCCCTCATTCTTAGTTTCATAATAGCACTTCTCCCAGACTGTCATCATATAACTGTCCTCATTTGTTGTCTGTTCCCAACCCCTTCTAATAAACTCCCATCAGCCTATCAGCTCCATGAGAGCACAAGCCATGTATGTTTTGACCCTTCTGGGTTGTTATGGTCTATGGTCTAGGCAATGCCTGGCACATTGTAGGGACATATTTTTCTTGGCTGAAGGGTTGGATGGATGGAACTGTTTTATTTTTTTGGTTGTGCCCATGGCATGTGGAAGCTCCTGGGTCAGGGATCAAACCTGCATCACACCAGTGACAACGGTGGATTCTTAACCAGCTGAGCCACGAAGAAACTCCAAGGACAGAAGTATTTTTATGCTCATTCTACTTTAGGAGGGTGATGAGATATGTAATGAGTAGGACTGGTTTCTAATGAGGGCTCCTGCTTGGGATGATCGGGGTCATTTTCCTGATTTTTTCTTTTTTTATGGCCCCACCTGTGGCATGGAAGGTTAGGGGTCAAATCAGAACTGCAGGCCCACACCACAGCCACAGCAACATGGGGTCCCGCCCGCATTTGTGACCTACACCACAGCTCACAGCAACGCTGTTAAGGATCCTTAACCCACTGGGTGAGGCCGGGGATCTAACCCACATCCTCATGAAGACCACTTTGGGCTTTTAACCTGCTGAGCCACAACAGGAACTCCATTTCCTGATGATGTAAATGCATTAACCTTTGCCCCTAGGGTGCTGCTGTTGTTTCCCTGCTCACCTATCATAATGTAAGAAATGACAATGTGTGAAGGTCACAGGCCAAGTAGGTAGGCGTCAACACTGGGCCTGACTGATGAATGATTTAAATGTCCTTTCTTCTTCTTCTTCTTTTTTTTGTCTTTTTGCCATTTCTTGGGCCGCCCCCACGGCATATGGAGGTTCCCAGGCTAGGGGTCTAATCCGAGCTGTAGCCACCAGCCTATGCCAGAGCCACGGCAACGCCAGATCCGAGCCACGTCTGCAACCTACACCACAGCTCTCAGCAACGCCAGCTTCTTAACCCACTGAGAAAGGCCAGGGATCGAACCTGCAGCCTCATGGTTCCTAGTCAGATTCGTTAACCACTGCGCCACAACGGGAACTCCTAAATATCCTTTGTAACTTCATATTGTGTATACTTCACACACAGTTCAAATACTGATCCTGGCCACCCCATTAAAAAGGTGAATTATAGGCTATTTTATTTCCTTGTGGCGCTTCCATTTCTAAAATGTCATAACTAAGAGCTGCTACCTCTTGAAAGTCATGAAAGAAAAGAGAAGCAAGACTCTGACCTTCTTGACACTATTGGCAATAGCTTCCTTGTGACCCAAGTCGTCCACAGAAAGTTCGTTTCCGTATTTGTACTCAGGGTGAGCTTCTTCCTCTTGCTCCGCTGTGTGAAAGACAGAAGGAAAACCCATGAAGCCAACGCACCACCCCGGGGTCAGGCCTCCGCATCATGTGGGTTAGAATGTAAGCACTTTTAGATGGGAAGGCAGCTGAATGAAAACAGGAATTCTTTAAAAAACAATTTTTTTTTCAACGAAAACTCTCACTAAACTCTTACCTACTCAAGGTCAAGGAGCACATTTTGTTATTTCTCCTGCATCTAGTATAGTTCTTAATTTTTTTTTTTTTTACTGAGGTACTGTTGATTTATCTTCAATTTTTAAAAAATTAAAGTATTGTTAATTTACAATGTGTCAATTTCAACTGTAGAGCAAAGGGATCCAATTATTCATATATATACACACACATATATATGTACATGTATATATATGTATGTGTGTGTATACATATGTGTGTGTATGTGTGTGTGTGTGTGTGTGTATTACTTTTCCTATGTTATCTTCCATCATGGTCTATCCCACGAGATTGGATGCAGTTCCCTCTGCTGTACAGTAGGACCTCACTGCTTATCGATTCTACAAGTAATAGTTTGCATCTACCAACCCCAAACTTGCAGTCCATCCCACTCATTCTCCCATCCCCTTGGCAACCACAAGTCTGTTCTCTATGTCTGTGAGTCCGTTTCCGTTTTGTAGATAGGTTCATCTGTGCCATATTTACAAATGATATCATATGGTATTCGTTTTTCTGTTTCTGACTTTCTTCACTTGGTATGAGAATCTCTAGTTGCATCCATGTTGCTGTAAATGGCATTTATTTCATTCTTTTTTATGGCTTAGTAGTATTCCATCATATATATATGTATCACAATAGTTGATGTATAATATTGTGTTAGCCTCAGGTGTACCACAAAGTTATTCAGTTACATATATACTATTTCCCAGACTATTTTTTTGTGGGATCTAATTTTTATTTTTTCTCAATGAATTTTATTATATTTGTACTTGTACAACCATTATCATAACCCAATTTTACAACATTTCCATCCCAAAATCTGGCTTATGTTTAAAAATCTCTTAAGTCATTCTTTGGGCTCATGGTGAGAAGGGAGCAGGAGTGGGTGCTAAATCAAGCTGGTACCCAGGAGCCTGGCTGGGCTGTGAACAGAGGTGCACTGGTTCAGGAAATGACAAGAACTCTGATATCCACCCAAGGCTGTCAGAGGCAAAAGGACCACCCCTTGGAAAATGAGCCATACCTGGTGTGAGATCTATGTTCCCACGACGCCCATTTTGCAGGAGCCCCCAGGAATTTACCTAAAAACTAGCTGGGAAGTTCTGTGGTGGCTCAGCAGGTTAAGGACCTGGCATTATCACTGCTGTGGCTCAGATTCGATCCCTAGCTCAGGAACTTCTGCATGTCTCAGGTGCAGCCAAAAAACAAAAAACAAACAAACAAAAAAAACTAGCCAGGTCCAGGAGACACCCATAGGCCATAGGACAAGACCAATATAAATCCACACTGTCACTACCATACCACAGGGTATGAGGGACCTTTACTGTAAAAAAGCAGTGAATAAACTTCTGAGGGAGGTGAGCAGACACATAAGAATTATAGGATTTTTTTTTCCTTAAAAAGTATATTCAAAAGGTGGAAGGGAGAATGCAAGACCAGGAGTAAATGAAAAACTTTCACTAATTTTAAGGTGCATTCCCCCCTACCCCAGATTTTCATATATCTATTATGGCAAGGTATCCTTTCATTGATGGCATTTTATAGTTCATTGAAAGCACTTTTCTTTCTTAGTCAATAAAATAGTAGCGCCTTCCAATTGATGGTGTTCCAGATTGGGAATTTTGGATGGCTTTTTGCAAGGTGCTATTCCAGGCAGGGGATGAAGGTGGGGGAAAGGAGATAGATATCCTCTTCTTCTGGAACTGATATCCTGAGGTTAGGATGTTCTGGAGGCAGATGATTTAAATCTCTCTCTCTCTCTCTCTCTCTCTCTCTCTCTCTATCCATCTATCTATCTATCTATATCGGCTTTGGATAAGAAAAAAGGATTTGAGAAGCTAAAAGAGGTCTTACAATAATCTAGACCAGTGTCTTCACTTTATACCTAAGGGACATAGATTCACAGATATGATTTGACTTGTCTGAGGTCAGAGTTAGAACATGAACCTAGATTTCTCAGGACACTTAGCCCGATGCTCTTAATGTGACACTGGGTCTCTATGACCTATGGTCTATAGCCAAGATTTTGAAACCTCTCACCATCTCTACTGAATTTCAATTTCATATCTAGTCTAACCTGCCTATTCAGGTGTAAACGACTTGAATTTCAAGGGGTGAGTCCTAAAAAAGTGGTAGAGACTTAATAATAGCTTTAAAAGGGTTGTATGAATAAAGGTTACCATTTCTTGGAGTTCCCGTCGTGGCTCAGCGGTTAACGAACCCAACTAGTATCCATGAGGACATGGGTTTGATCCCTGGCCTCGCTCAGTGGGTTAAGGATCCAGTGTAGCCATGAGCTGTGGTGTAGGTCACAGATGCAGCTCGGATCCCGAGCTGCTGTCACTGTGGTGTAGGCCAGCAGCTACAGCTCCCGATTGGACCCCTAGCCTGGAAACCTCCATATGCCGTGGGTGCGGCCCTAAAAAAAGACAGAAGGATAAAGGTTACCATTTCTCCCTCTCTTTTTTGGGGGGCCAAACCCATGGCATGTTCCCAGGTCAGGGATTGAACCCGAGCCACAACAGTGACAACGCCAAATCCTTAACCACTGGGCCACCGGGGAACTCCAAAAATCAGCATCTCTTGAGTGTGTATGTAGGCACACCCACAACCACATACAATTTTGGCATGACTTGGTACATGCTTTCACTAAGAGCCTTTTCTATTTTTGACAGCCTCCAGGCAGGCCTGCCCTCTTGACTCTGCTTGGTCTCCTCTTGCCTGCTGTGTTGAAGTATTTAAATTAGAGACTCCAGTCATTCATGTATAATAGGAGCATCCTGTGAGAGAAGGGTAATTACAGCCAATTGGTTGACCAGAACTACAGCCAAGTATGACTGAGGCAACTTAAGAATCATACCTATAACTTGTACAGCAGAAACTTGACATCCTTAGAGAGAAATTCATGTGGATGAGTCTGACCTCTCAACTACTTTCCTACTTGCATATGATCCCACATGAGTATTTCTGTTAAAACTTCAGCAAAATTGTATCTTCAGTACATTTTGGAAGAACACGGGAGTAAATAGAGGCAAATACTTTTTTTGTCCGTAGGAATAATTAACATATGCACAAAAGTTGGGTAAGTGCTCTTAAGGAAAATGAATGGAATCATACTGACCTTCAATTTATTTTATTTTATTTTATTATTATTATTTTTTGTCTTTTTGGCACTTTTAGGGCTGCTTCTGCGGCATATGGAGGTTCCCAGGCTAGGGGTCTAATCGGAGCTGTAGCCACCAGCCTACACCAGAGCCACAGCAATGCGGAATCTGAGCCGCATCTGCAACCTACACCACAGCTCATGGCAATGCCGGATCCTTAACCCACTGAGCAAGGCCAGGGACCGAACCCACAACCTTGTGGTGCCTAGTCGGATTCGTTAACCACTGTGACATGACAGGAACTCCGGAATAATTTTTATATAATAGTCATTTTATATAAATTCCAAATTTTAGGAGCTCCCATCATGGCTCAACAGTAACAATTCCATGAGGATGCAGGTTCGATTCCTGGTCTTGCTCAGTGGGTTAAGGATCCAGTGTTGCCATGAGCTCTGGTGTAGGTCGAAGAGGCAGTTCGGATCCCATGTTGCTGTGGCTGTGGTGTAGGCCAGCCACTGCATCTCTGATTCGACCCCTAGCCTGGGAACTTCCATATGCCATGGGTGTGGCCCTAAAAAGACAAACAAACAAACAAACCCCAGATTTTAGAAGTATTTTATCGATCTTGTGAAATATATTCCTTTCAAGATTTTATTTTTAGGAGTTCCTGCTGTGGCTCAGTGGTTAATGACTCTGACTAGGAACCGTGAGGTTTCGGGTTCGATCCCTGGCCTCGTTCAGGGGTCAAGGATCCGGCGTTGTCGTGAGCTGTGATGTAGGTCACAGATGCGGCTCAGATCCTGAGTCGCTGTGGCTGTGGTGTAGGCTGGTAGCTACAGCTGTGATTAGACCCCTAGCCTGGGAATCTCCATACACTATGGGTGTGGCCCTAGAAAAGCCAAAAAAAAAAAAAAGACTTTATTTTTAAATCTTGTTCAGGTTTATTATTTGCAAAAAATGTGAAATAATATAATAGGCAATGTGGCAGCGTGTACTTTCCAAAGGCACCTGTGATAACATCAGCTTCCCTCTTATTCATCTATAATGTGACCCTGTTCCTGAATGTGGGTGGGCCCTAAGATTGCTCCAGTGAATAGAATATAGAGGAAATAATGATATGCCAGTTCCAGACCTTGCTCATAAATAGTTTAGAAGCTCCTATTTTCTGGGTATTGGATCACTGGCCCTCAGGATGCTTGGGCACCAGGCTGTGAGCTGCCCAAGCCACGTGGAAAAGCCACATGGGGGTGCTTTTGTCAATAGGCCCAAGTGGGTCTCCTAACAGACAGCCAGCAACAACTGTCAGCCATAACTAAGCCATCTCAGACCTCCAGCTCCACTGAACCTTTAGATGATTCTAGTCCCAGATGTCATCTGCCAGCCACTGCACGAGATTCCAAAGGGACAGCTACCAACCTGAGCCTAGGTGACTCACAGAACTAGGAGGGATAATAACGAAATGGTTTTTTTGAGCCTCTAAATTTTGGCGTGGTTCGGTACACAGCAGTAGAAAAGCATAACGGGCATTGATTAAATACTGTCAGGGATCTCTGGCCTCCCAGACCCTCCCTGTCCTATAAAACATGAAAGTCAATCATGTTACCATGGTTTGGTCATTTATGAAGTCTGTTCCATAGGCAGGCGTCTTTTTATTCTTTTTACACCTGCACCTGTGGCATATGGAAATTTCCAGACTAGGGATTAAATCGGAGTTGCAGCTGCCAGCCTATACCACAGCCACAGCAATGCCAGATATGAGCTTCATCTGTGACCTACACGGAGGGTCCTTAACCCACTGAGTGAGTCCAGGCATCGAACCCGCATCTTCATGGATACTAGTTGGGTTCTTAACCCACTGAGCCACAATGGGAACTCCCTCAGGAGTTTTAATTAAATAAAATTAGTTGATTCTCACAGCTTTTAGGTTTTTACCTATAGCATCAAACTTTCCTAAAATCTACTCTTATCTTCTAGATGTTTACATAAAAAATAAAAATTTCTATAAGTATTTCTAAATGGTTTAGCCCAAAGAGTATTTAGATTCAAGGCACTAACCAACAGACATGCAACACATGTCCAAGTTACTCTGGTAATCAATTCTTATGTCATTTTGTTAATCAATTCTCATAAGACATAATGAACAAGTAATTTTCTAAAAAATATTCCAAATATTTCAAACAAACCATTGAAAACCAAAGATTATGGTTATAGCTATAGGATAAATGTAAAACAGAAACTGTAATAAATATGAAAATAGTTCAAGCAAGGCTGCCTTAGCTAAAATTATCTACCTATAAATAAACATATAGCTAGATATAGATAATTCCGGTGAGATAGTTATTTGAAGGGATTTGAACTTGAATGTTTTATACTGGCTCTGAGTTTCCAGGTCACTGTATGTGCACACAAACCAATTACTTATTGAGAGGCTCTACCTGTGTTCCTTTCCTTTTAACTCATTTTACTGTTATAATTAGTAACTACACTGATATCACTGATGTTCATGTTTTGTTTTATAGGAAGGGACCGCAAGAATGTTCTTTTTATTCTAAGCCTTGCCCTCTACAGCAAGTGCTTCAAGGACTCCCTGGCTGTGAATTTCTGCTCAACAGCTGAATGCACAGCAGGAAAGGAGGTGACTAAGCCGCGAAAATCTAGTGTGCAGGTAAATTCAAAGTTATACTGCTTGGAAAAATAGCCCCAACTAGCCAAAGATTAAGGCTGGTGCATGAACCTGATGATTAGGAATTAAAACATCACATTATATAAAAGGGTCCACAGAGAGAGATGCATGTTTTTCTTATTTTAAAAAGTATTTTTGTGCTGTGTAAATTTAAAAAAAAACAACTCACCGCTTTCGATTTCTTCTTCGTTGTCATCCTCTAGGATATTCACAGGGGCAGCAGATTCTCCTGCTTCCATCATGCTTTTCAAAGCTTCAAGCTGTTCTGTTATCAAAAATAAACAATAAGGAGATGGGGACAGGTTCTGGATCACTCATAAAATAGACATGAAGAATGACACAGAGAAGGGAATGAAAAGGGAAGGGAAACCTACAGTCAAGGTCCCTGCTGGTTCTGCCAAAGTCTCAGTCAGGGCCACTGTCTCCACCACCCAGGTGACCTTGACCCCTTGCAACAAAAACGTTATCTACACATGACCCACAACCACTGAAATGTGGGGGGAGTTCCCCACATTCTGGTCACCAGGTTGAGAAATCATAGCTCAGTCACTTCGAAGGATTTAAAGCTTGATAACAAAAGCCCAGAATTTGGAGCTTCTGGCACAGATCAAGGTTTATGGAAAATTATGGTGAGGTGACAGAAGAAAGACTGAAAAAAACTTGAGGAAAAAATATTTGCAATGAATATAATCTTAGGATTATTATCTTAACATGTTAAAAAAAATCCTTAGAAGTCAGTAAGATAAAGACATACGAAGCAATATCTTTGGCTATGCCAAAGGTATGTGGAAGTTCTTAGGCCAGGGATTGACTCTGTGCCACAGCAGCGACCTAAGCTGCTGCAGTGACAATGTTGGATCCTTAACCCACTATGCCACAAGGAAACTCCTGAAATCATTTTTAAAGTGGGGAAATGTGTAGGGGTAAGTCATAAATAATAATAAAAAGTAAACCAGTTATCAAAGACATACAAGTAAAAAGATGAAGTACCATTTTTTTTCTTTTATTAGTTGGACACACATATAAAAAATGCCCAACAGAGAGCAATAAGAATATTGCCAGTGGAGTCCTATGTGGCTCAGTAGGTTAAGGATCTGGCACTGTCACTGGAGTGGCTAGGGTTGTTGCTGTGGTGCAGGTGTGATCTCTGGCCTGGGAAATTCCACATGCTGTGGGCGAGGCCAAAAATAAACCAAACCAAACCAAACGAATATTGCTGGCAAATAGGTACTCTTCCTATATTACAATGAGGGTATAAACTGGTACGGCCTTTCTGAAAGACAATATAACAAGATATATCATGATATAAAATGATATACATGCTTTGGCCACTCAGCCCTAATTGTACCATTTGATTCCAAGGAGAAGGCTGCATAAATGTATAAAATGAACATTCAAGCATGTTTACCATAGTTTACTTTCATAGCAATGAAGGTCCATCAACTTGGGATTTATTCAATTACCCTACACTCCACATAATAAATTCTGTGCAGTGTTTTATACACTAGAATTAAAAATCTTTTTATACATTAGAATTAAAATTAGTATATGGATTTATATGCTACTGGATATGGGCACACTTAATTGGCTGAATTAAAAAGGACTCCAAATAAATATTTTTAATATGACCCCAGTTTGGCTAAAAATGTACCTACGTAAAAAATGTACTTGTATGTACTTGTGTCTACAGTACATGTATATATGCGTAAAATATATAATTTAGTGCTGTTTTCTTATCATATTTTTCTTTGCTATTTTCATTTTCCTATGGCATTCTTGCTTTCACAATAAAAATAAGCCGTAGTTAATATTTTAAAATTTTAATTTAGAAAACCCAGGGAAAAACCATAATGTAATCATGCCAATATTTGATGCTATTTAGTCGGTGAACTAAGAGTTCTATTGGAAGAAAATATTTTCAAAGAAAATGTCTTAGGAGAACACAGGGGGAAATGTCTAGATAAAATCGTCTCCCGGGAGTTCTCGCCGTGGTGCAGCGGAAATGAATCCGACTAGGAATCATGAGGTTGCGGGTTCAATCCCTGGCCTCGCTCAGTGGGTTAGGGATCCAGTGTTGCCGTGAGCTGTGGTGTAGGTCGCAGACATGGCTTGGGTCCCAAGTTGCTGTGGCTGTGGTGTAGGCCAGTGGCAACAGCTCTGATTAGACCCCCAGCCTGGGAACCTCCATATATCATGGGTGCGGCCCTAAAAAGACAAAAGACAAAAAAATAGAATAAAATCTTCTCTCCTGAACCAGCCCTGCCACACACACATTCACAATTCTCATATTTCCTAGGATTCCTAGATATGTATCACAAGGGGAAACTGCAAAGGGAAACTTTTTAAGAGGATTTCAGGGTGTATACAATGATAAACTCTAGTTCCTTCTTTTATTTTTTATTATTTTAATTTTATTATTATTTTTATTATAAATCAGATTCATTTCTGATGCGCCACAAAGGGAAATACAAACCGCAAGTTCCTTCTATCTTGATAAATTATAAAGTGCCTCTTTCACTTTTTTCTCATCTTTCCTTGGGACCCTCCACATTCTTATCTACGAATACCTGAATGTGTTTTCCTACTGCGGGAACAGGTTGATGTAAGAACTAAACTTGAATGGGAAGGTAGACACCTGGCTCTGAACAGTACATGGCACATCACCACCTGACTGCCCCCTGCCTTCCCCCATCAGTGGTTTTAAGGTATATTTCATTCTAGATAGCTGAACCACCCAAACATGCAATCTAGGTCCGCACACTTCCATAATATGAGAGTGTATCTGACTTACTTTTTTCCACCTCAGGTTTCAGCCGTTTATTTTTGATGAGTATTTTTCTTTTGAGGTCATTTGGGGATGGCAACGGCCTGCCTGGTTCCAGCTAGAGAGAAACAGAAAAGGCTGCATTCATGAGGGGTTATACTTCTCATCTTCATTCAGAGCCCAGAATGAGTGCAAAGGCCTGTTACTCCAACGTCCACTAGATGGCAGTCAGCACAGATTTATACCTTCACCCTCCAATCCGAACTAGCCCCTATTTTGCCTTATACTAACACTGTGAACCTAGCATCCACAGGGTCCCCGGAGGTTTGCAGAGCTGTTCTACCCTCCCCCAGGAAGCGGGGTCTGACCTGTGGGGGTCTTGGGGAAAGGGCTCCAGCTCAACCCCAGGCCCCCTTTAAGTAACTAGTTACTTAAGTAACTTAAGTAACAAGGGGTTAGCAGGTCATCGGCGCCTTCCCAGGAAGTCAAGAGCCCCCAAGCGCTGGGCTGTACAGCAAGCGGGTCTGCTCAGAAGGGTCATCCAGCCTCAAGGCTTGGGATTGTGGCTTCGTGGTTTCAATAAGAGAATCGAGAAGGAAATGGTCCTAAGGGCTGAAATCTGACCTCGACTATGGTTTCATTTGCGTGGATTAATATCTGCAAAGATGTTCTTTCTTTAAATTGTCTCTGATCCACAGAACTGTGTCATATCTAGTCATCCATTCCCCCCCCCATCATCCATCGGTACATCCACCTACCCTTCCAAGTGTCCATTCATTTTCCAAACTAGTTTTTCTTTTTTTATCTTTTTAGGGCCGCATCTGTGGCATATGCAGGTTCCCAGGCTACAACCTGAATCAGGGCTGTAGCCACTGGCCTACACCACAGCCACAGCAATGCCAGATCCGAGCAGTGTCTGCAACCTACACAACAGATCACGGCAACGCCAGATTCTTAACCCACTGAGTGAGGCCAGGGATTGAACCTGCGTCCTCATGGATGCTAGTCAGATTCATTTTCGCTGAGCCATGACGGGAACTCCTTTTTTTTCCCCCCAAACTAGTTTTTATATGACTTATACATGCAAGGCACTGTGCATTCCTATGTCCATTGCATTCCTATGTCCATCTTGCATCAAGACAGCCCTTTGCAGAAATTCTGCTCCCTTGGAGAAACCTGCTGGAACTGGTCCATCCTCAGGGATCTCTCTTGCCCCTGGATATCTACAGCAAAGGCCATCTTCTTTTTTCCTTATGGTTTTACATTTGTATCCTGTGCTCCCTTCCCCAGATTGAAAGCTCTGTAGATCTTACTCTTATTTTTGTTATCTATGCTTCCCATAATCGTTCAGGCAGGCACACATCACAAAGAACGCAGAGGTCTTTCCGTGAAAGCAAACACCTTCATCCAACAGAGAAAATGGAAGAAACAAAGGGTCTGGGTAAAACCGAAAATGAAATCAGGGCTATTTCTCAGTTTGGCTTCCCTGAGAATCAGTCTGCGACAAAGATGAAAGCACTGGTAATGTATTTGAGCAGCAGCGCCAGGCAACTCCAGCAGAGGAGGGGCCAGGTGAGAAGGAGACGGGCAGCCAATAAAAGGTGTGTTATCAGGCAAGTTAACACTGTGGGGACTGGAGTGCGATCCTGCTGGGGAGCCTGGGGAGGCGGCGGCGGGCGGGGGGAGGGGGCAGTAGGGACCCTGTGCTCAGAGCCATCCCTCCTGAGGAGTGAGGGAGCACGCACGGGGTGGCGGTGTTAATTCTCTGGCACTTCTGGCCTGACTTTCCTGTGTGGGCAGAGCTCCCAGGACCAGAGCTTTCCCCGCGGGCAGCAGCTGGGTGCTGGAAGAGGCAGAAAGTCAGGCCTGTTTGCAGGGAATCAGGAAGCCCTGCCAGGCGGTGGATGGGGTGCCTGCAGGAACAGCTTCAGCAGGTGGCAAATATCTTCCTCTATGTTTTTCAGTTTCTGCAGATGCACTTCTGAAAAATCTCATTGTTCATCCACCTGATATGTTCCCAGGTAGCCCAGAGCACCTGGTCAGTCAAGGTGAATTTTCTGCTGCTGCCTTATGCTACTGTGTTTGGGCCTATCAGCTGCTTGTTGATAGTGGGGCAAAGTTCTTTATAGTTATCAAAAGGGAAAGGTGGGGGGAGGGGATAAATTAGGGGGTTGGGATTGACACACACAAACTACTTTATATAAAATAGATGGGTAACAAGGACTTACTCTATAGCACAGGCTAATCTACTCAGTACTGTGTAATAACCTACACGGGAAAAGAATCTGAAAAAGAATGGATATATGTAGGAGTTCCCACTGTGGCACAGTGGAAACGGATCCAACTAGGAACCATGAGGTTGAGGGTTCAATCCCTGGCCTCGCTCAGTGGGTAAAGGATCCGGCATTGTGGTGAGCTGTGGTGTAGGTTGCAGATGTGGCTCGGATCTGTTGTGGCTGTGGCTGTGGTGTAGGCTGGCAGCTATAGCTCCAATTGGACCCCTAGCCTGGGAACCTCTGTATGCTGTGGTTGCAGCCCTAAAAAGCAAAAATAAATAAATAAATAAACATATGTGTGTGTGTGTGTGTGTGTAACTGAGTCACTCTGCTGTACACTGGAAACTAACACAACTTTTTAAGTCAACTATTCGCCAATAAAATTTTTAAAATACTATACTACTGTAGAGTGGTTTATACTTTCATTCCTGTAGCTTTTTTGTTACTCCTAATATCTTTGACAGTGGATCTTAACCATTTGGGGATTATGGATCCTTGTAAAATCTGATGAACTCTCTGGAATGACTGGATACCAAAGAAATTCAATTAGAATGAGCTCACAGGGCACAGGTTAAAAAGCCTTTGCTGGGAGGTCCCTGGTGGCTCAGCAAGTAATGGATCCAGTGTTGTCACTGCTGTGGCTCTGGTTACTGCTGTGGCACAGGTTCGATCCTGGGCTCGGAAACTTCCCTATGCTGCAAGCATGGCCAAAAAAAAAGAAAAATACTTTGTTTGATGAAAGAATTAGTAGGTGTAAAAATGAAATGCAAAAACGTGCACATGACATTGCCCAAGATTTTATTTTGGGTGTGGGAGCTGGAACTGCAGGCTCCTGTGATTTGATCCATGGAACTTCCCAAAGCAACAGGCTCCCATGGGTGCTAAACCCTGGATGCATAATTTAACACACCTAGAGAGTTTTTAAAAACACCATGATCAGGCTGAGCTTGACTCAATTAAATCAGAATCTCTGAGTGAGGATGTGGCAGAGGTATGTTTCATGGTTCCCCCGGGTGATTCGAACCTGTCACTGAGGTTGAGAATGACCTCCAACTCCAGACTCCTGGCCAGTGGGCACTTTATGACATCTTAGGACAGAGGTCTCAGAAACCAGAGACCCTACGATCTTCTGAATTTAATCGAACCAAATGTTTATGTCTCTCCCTACACATCCTCTGAAGCATGACGGAAGCTTTCCTACCAACGAATTTAAATAAACATGAAGGTCTTTAGCATTAGTGCTTCAGAACTACTTGACCCTTCAGAAATGAATTTCAAAACAAATCCATTCATGTTAGAAATATGGTTTGCTAAAAATACATACTGGATGAGATTCAAGTGCTTGTTTCAACAGGAGATCTCCGAATAGATCTTCGCAATATTTGGACATCTTGTACTGTTGATATTTGCTGGAGAGAAAGAACCGACATTTGTAAATTCAACCATCCATTAACTGCCTAGAATAAGAAACATCCATTCCTAAGTGATTAAAAACTCCCAACCTGCAAAGTGCTTGACTGTCCTCTTGAAGCTAATGGGAGATGTACCGTTACACACCACAAACTCTAGCGACTTTAGTTTAAAAAGAAGTAGATTAGGGAGTTCCCCCTGTGGTGCAGTGGGACTGGTGGCATCTCTGCAGTGCTAGGATGCAGGTTCAATCCCCAGCCCGGCCCAGTGGGTTAAAGGATCTGGTGTTGCGACACCTGCGAGCCATGTCACAACTATGGCTCGGATCTGATCTCTAGTTCAGGAACTTCATATGCCACGGGGTGGCCAAAAGAAGAAAAAAGAAAGAAAAAAAAAAGAAGAAAAAAAGGAGAATATTTTGCCTCCAAACTAAGAGCTGGTCAGCAAAATAAAAAGCGTCTTTCAAGTTCATCAGGTCTGACTACAAATGTACTGCCAAGGCTTCCAACTCAATGGAATTTTGAGCAAAGTGTCCTGCTCTCTGACTTTCTGTTTAGAAGAAGCATTGCTAAGAGATATTAATCTACTCAATAGTTTGCAAAAACCTATATGGGAAAAAGAATGGATATATGGATATGTATGACTGATTCACTTTGCTGTACACCTGCAACTAATATAACATTGTAAATCTACTATACTCCAATAACATTAAATTTAAAAATAAATTTAAAAACTTAAGAAACTGGAGTTTCCGTCGTGGCGCAGGGGAAACAAATCTGACTAGAAACCATGAGGTTGCATGTTCGATCCCTGACCTCACTCTGTGGGTTAAGGATTCGGTGTTGCCATGAGCCGTGGTGTAGGTCACAGATGTGGCTCGGATATGGCGTTGCTGTGGCTCTGGCATAGGCCAGCGGCTATAGCTCTGATTCGACCCCTAGCCTGGGAACCTGCATGTGCAGCAGGTGCGGCCCTAAAAAGCAAAAAAAAAGAAAAAAAAAAGTAAGAAACTGAGAAAAACATATTAAGATGACTTTTTTTTTTAAGATGACTTTTTTTTTTTTTTTCCCCATGAGACCAGGTGTACTTACCACTTCACAAAATAAACTATTTGGTTATTTGAAAAGATGTTGACCAGGGATGGGAACTGGGAAACAACACTTAGAGACTCGAGGTAGAATCAATCATTATACCTGCAGTGATTTTCAAAGGAGAGAATTACAGGGTATTCCGATGTGACAAATGCCGTTTCCTTGATGGCTTGAATAACATCCTTTAAAGATAAAGAGTGTTAATGAGAGAGGAGAGAGAAGAAATAAATTAAGGCACCTGAAACTGACTGGAGACTATTGATTTGAGCTTTTCAGAAAATCTCCTCTGGCAATTCAGACCTGGAGAATCCATTTACCCCAAGAAGCTGGGTCCCCTGTGGTTTTAGATCCAGGCCCAGTTAATGGTTAATGAGACTTCTTTTCAAAGCTATCTTTTACTTCTCCAGAATTATGGTGCTATTAACTGACAAGACATTTCAACTCAATGGCAGTGCGGTTTCCTGCTGGATCATTTGCCAAGAGGGGTTTAGAGCTCACCTTTCTTGTTGAGAATCAGGTAAGTTTCCTGCAGAGAGGTTTTGACAAAGGACCCTCCTCCTCTTCCTCCCACCAGGAGGAGAAGTGTGTTGGTAAAATCTGTTAGACGGTTAGAAGTTGTATTGACTTTCCTCTGCCTCTGGGACCCAGACATAGGCTACATTTCATTAATGCGATGAAGACTCCTGTGAACTGATGCGACATTTGCTATATACCCCTTGTCTTATATTCGCCTGGTGAAAGTGGGGTGGGGGGGGTCACGGGCTGGGGGGCTGGTCTTCTTGTTCAAGCAACACATGAGGTAAAACAGGGAAGTACCCTGGACGCCCCTCTTTGAACTGAGAGCCCGGTCATTTGAAACAAGTTTGAATGAGCTGAGCAATTCCTTTCTGGCACTCTCTCTCAATAGATGGCTGGTCCAGCTCTCTGCTTAGCTTTAGGAAGCCTGGTTTCAGACCAATATATCCATAAGCAGAGCCTCATGTTTAGTAAAAATCCTCAAATTCTTACTGGGTTAGGCAAGTTCCATCATTCAGTTAGTTGGGAAAATATCTTATAATAGCTGTCTGGGGAAGTTGGTTTGAAAGGATAATGGCCTAGATTAGGCAATCTTGGAGTATTTTATTAGGCATCCTTTTTTTTTTTTTTTTTTTTTTTTTTAATGGCTGTATCCACTGCACATGGACGTTCCCGGGCAATGCCAGAATCAAACCTGTGCCTCCACAACCACCCGAGCCACTGCAGTCAGATTTTAACCTACTGTATCATAGCAGGAGCTCTATTGAGCATTCTAATCTAAGGTGGTCCTTCACCGATTCTCGCTTGAAGTTTCTTCCCAGATAAAAATGCCTTGAATTACTTCCCAAGTGTTCTTGACTGTCCACTTGAGCTGACCAAGAGTTACTTCTTTGGGAAAATCTTGGCTCCTCCTGTTGGTTCTCTTTGTTCACCTCCAAGCTGAGGAGGAAGAGTCTTCTTTCCAGCTTAAGCTTCCTTAGTAGGTTCCTTAGTTCTATGAAAAGGATGTCAACCTTTCCTGTCAGTTTGGTCAGCTAGGCAAACTCAGGACTTCCCACTTGAATATACTCTTTTTTTTAAAAAATTTTAATTAATTAATTAGTTTATTTATTGTCAATTTGCCTTTTCTAGGGCCGCTCCCTCGGCATATGGAGGTTCCCAGGCTAGGGGTCCAATCGGAGCTGCAGCCGCTGGTCTATGCCAGAGCCACAGCAACGCGGGATCTGAGCCACGTCTGCAACCTACACCACAGCTCACAGCAACACCAGATCCTTAACCCACTGAGCAAGGGCAGGGATTGAACCTGCAACCTCATGGTTCCTAGTCAGATTAGTTAACCACTGCGCCACAAAGGGACCTCCTTGAATATACTCTTGGTACTTCTCAGGGAGTCTCATCTTGAATTCACTGCTGCTCCAAACTCACCAACATCACGGCTAAGAGAAGTGATATGCCTGGAGGGTCACAGGTCTAGGTGTCTGTTTTTAAAAACACCTCTGGGGAGCTCCTATGGTAGCTCAGCAGGTTAAGAACCCGACTAGTATCCATGATGATGTGGGTTCAATCCCTGGCCTCACTCAGTGGATTAGGGATCTGGTGATGCTGCAAGCTGCAGTATAAAGTCAAAGATGTGGTTCAGATCCAGTAGTGCTGTGGCTTCGGTGTAGGCTGACAGCTGCAGCTCTGATTTGAACCCTAGCCTGGGAACTCTGGCCTCAGGTGCAGCCCTAAAAAGAAAAAAAAAATTAATTAATTACAAATAAAAATAAAAACACCTCTGGGAGTTTCTACTGTGGCACAACGGGATTGATGGCATCTCTGCAGTGCCAGGACCCTGGCATTATGCATTAGAGGATCCCATGTGGCTACACCTGAAGCATAGGTCAATAACAAATCTGATCTCTGGCCTGGGAACTCCATTTGCTGCAGGGTGGCCAAAAAAGAAAGAAAGAAAACCAAACAAACAAATCTCTGGTGATTTCCCACATGCTGGAAGAATTCTGAAAACCATTGCTCCAGAGGCTGCACTGCCTCTTCTGAGTTGTATGCAACTGCCAGAGATTGATGTACTTGACATACTGGCCAACCACAGAATCTCATGTTTTGACTTGACTTCTAACAGGACATCCCTGGAGCACATGGAGGAACTTTCTAAGAAACCAGCCTTCAAATTGTATATAAAGATCACTGAAAGGCCATGACTTAAATGCTGATCTGTAAAACCATAGATTACATGCAGTGAGCATCTTCAGGGGAAAAGCTTCTGTCTGGAGCCAGTACTGGGAATAACTGATTCTCTGGACCAACCACTCTATTTTGCATTTTACAAATCCTGTGAATTATCATGTTTCTCTCCTGGCACTGAACTCTAGAAAGTTTGGAGCCCAATTTGTGGTATGGCTTGACAGTTTCCAGGATTTCTTGATAGGCATTCATAAAACTCTGATCTCTCTATCTCACTTTCTTACCCTTAAAGGCACTCTTTATAATTATTTTCTTTCCTATATCCTATTTATCTTTTTATTCCACTACAGAAAACAGTATGGTGGGTCCTCAGAAAGCTAAAAAAGAGTTGCTATGCAGAATAAGTAAGCAAAAAAGTAGATGTGAAAATGAGAGACTCTTTTAAAAGGAAGTGGAACAAGGGAGATTCTGGTAGAGAAACCTCATTATATGGCACCATCACCATTTGAAAGCAGATAAAGTAGCATGTAGGAGATATTAAAGTGGAGAAAACATTTTTCTTGTCTTTCTCTGCAAAACTGGAAGAAAGGAATATGAAGGTAAGATGCCTGATAAAATGAATAATTTGTTTTCGCCACTCCATCTCTCTGTTTCCACAATAGTTTGGAAGAGGCTATGGTGATGCGATTTTAAAACTTACCTTGGAACCCTTCTATACTGCTGGTGGGAATGTAAATTATTGCAGCCACTACGGAAAACAGTATGGGGGGTCCTCAAAAAGCTAAAAAAAGAGTTGCCATATGGTCCAGTATTCCCACCCCTGAGCACATATCTGGAAAAACTCTAATTCAAAAAGATCCATGCACCTCTATGTTCACAGTGGCACTATTTACAATAGCCAAGTCATGGAAGCAACCTAAATATCCACCCATAGATAAATGGATAAAGATGTGGTATATAAACACAGTGGACTATCACTCAGCCATAAAAAAGCATGAAATAAGGCCATTTCTAGCAACATGGATGGATCTAGAGATTATCATACTAAGTGAAGTAAGTCGGAAAGAGAAAGACAAATACCATATGGCATCACTTACATGTGGAGATTAAAATATGACATAAATGAACTTATTTATAAAACAGAAACAGACTTACAGACATAGAAAACAAATTTATGGTTGCCAAAAAGAAAGAGAGTGGGGAAGGGATAAATAGGAGGTTGGGCTTAGCAGATATAAACTACTATATATAAAATAAACAACAAGCTCCTATTGTATGGCACAGGGAACTATGTTAAATACCCTGTAATAAAGTATAATGGAAAAGAATTTTAAAAAGAATATATATGTATGTATAGCTGAATCACTTTGCTGTACATCAGGAACTAATACAAACATTGTAAATCAACTATATTTCAATAAAAAAAATCAAAAACAACAAAAGAACACCAAAACCAAACAAAGAAACTCACCTTGAAAAGAATGTCTGTGCACATTGCTTTTCCATGAGTTATTATTGGTTCTTGGTCCTCACCTTTTCCATCCCAACAGTCAAGTTCAACACATCTAGGAACACAGTGATTTTACAATATTGAATCTTTACAATAAAGTAGCGGGTGTACAAATGAAAAGACATCAAAATAACTTACTATAGAGACAGAAAATGGAATCAATGAGTTAAAACAATTATTTCATGGAGGGGGCAGGGTAAAATTGTATTATATTTTATGCAACTAGAGATTATCATCTTAGTAAGTCAGAGAAAGACAAATACCATATGATATCACTTATACGTTAAATCTAAAATATCGCACAGATAAACCCATCCTACAGAACAGAAACAGACTCACAGACATAGAGAACAGACTTGTGGTTTCCGAAGGGGTAGGGGTGGGAGTGGGATGGACTGGCAGTTTGGGGTTGGAAGCTGCAAACTATTACATTTGGAGTGCATGAGCAATGCGGTCCTACTGTATAGCACAGGGAATTATATCCAATCTCCTGGGATAGACCAGGATGGAAAATAATATTTAAAAAAGAATGTATATTATATGTATCACTGAATCATTTTGCTACACAGCAGAACTTGGCAAAACATTGTAAATCAAATGTACTTTAATAAAAAATGTTAAAAATTGTATCATACTCTCCAGCAGGTTGGTGTCATCAAACAGGTACTACTGGAATTTAAGAGAGACTTTAAGAGATATAATAAGCAGTGTGGTTTTGGACGAAATCCTAGCTATGACAAAGCTGTCATAAAGGACAATTTGAGGACGATGGGAAAAATTTAAACATGGGCTGGATTTTAGAGGATGTTAAAGAAAACATTTTTTTTTTTTTTAGGTGGAATGATGTTACTTTGGCCATGAATGAAATTGTTCTCATTGGTTCAGTGGGTCATACTCAAGTATTTCAGAGACAGATGTAGTGACTTAACGTCTTTTAAAATCTTTCCATATACACAAAAAATAGTGTATAATGCACAAAATAATTATTTTTCACTTTCAGCATTGTTGCTATATTTTAAACTTGAAATAATTTCCAATTTCTGTAAAACAAAAACCACTTAAAATAATCTTTGTTGTCAGAGAATGAAATTTTAGAACTTTTCAAGCTAAATTTGCAAAGTGCCTAGGATCAAAAGGAAACTTGGAATGACTTCTTCTTTTTTTTTCAATTTGAGGAAATTTTTTGTTTTATTTTTTGGCTTCTCCTGTGGCACATGGAAGTTCCTGGGCCAGGGATCCAACCCGCACCACAGCAGCAACTCCAAGCCACTGCAGTGACAATGCTAGATCCTTAACCCACTGCACCACAAGGGAACTTGTGGGCTAATGTTTTAAATTTACAGTAAAAAACATCTTTGGATCCAAAGGAGGACTTGAGATCTTCCTGGGGGCAGATACTGTTCTCCCTTTTTCAAGGTTAAACGCCCATCATCATCATCCATTAAACAGAAAGACAAATGTCCTTTTCACTCTGAATGCTACTTGCTATTTTGCAGAGAAAGGTAAATTCAATCAAAGGGCATCATAGACAAAGAAGAGTGTCTTGAGTTTCTGACCTGCAACCAGCCAGGAGGACCTGCCTGTACATTTCTACCGAAGACTTTCCACCAAACTGCCTGCCAGTGAGATAGGTGTTGTGGGAAGAGCTGATGAAGTAGTGAGCCAGAGGGTGGTCCATTTCTTGGTAAAGCTCGAGCCGATCTAGGAAGACGGGGGCATTTTCATCTGACATCAGGTATCTGCAAAACCCATCACTTGATATGAGGCCTGAGGGAGAAAAGAATATCACAGCAGACTTACGGCTCTGAATATACACATCACATGATTTATTCATGAAATCTGAGGCAGGTTAAATAGAAGTACGAACTTCATCATAGTCTCTTTCCCAAGACGCTTAAATTAAAGTGCCCAAGCTGCATGTTATCAGCAATCTAATGCCTTCCATAAACAGGTGGCCTCAGTCTTCACATTCATGACGGCAAAGCACTCAGTTTCCTATGTCCAGAAGCCAAATTGGAAAAGGGATGAGTGGGCTCAATTACAGGAAATAATTCAACTTCCTATTTCATCTAAAAAACAGGATATGGGACTAGTGAGACGAGTATTCAGTGGTCATTGAAAATGGACCCCAAGAGCCACTGTTCCTTCCAGTCAGACCTCGCTGATGCAGGACAGGGGCTGTGTGCTAAGTGTGGCATAGGAATCAATACTTCTGCATCTTCTCCTACCCTGTCAACCATTAACAGCCACTGCTCCTTGCTTTTACTTAAGCATTTGCAAGTTCTAAACTGATCTCCAGCTTCCAGAAAAATACAGATGAGAGCATGATAAATAGCCATGGGCCCACACGACAGCCTTGTCGGATCTTGGCATTTTGCTTCCTTTGTTTTACATTTTCAAAAGTAATACATAATTACACATGCCAGGGAAGCACCCTGTGTGACCCACCTCAATTCCATTCCATTCCATCTTTTTATTTCTAGGCAGACGACCCCCATGCTAGTTTTTGGGTTTAACAATTCCAGCATGGTTTTTTTAACTTTACTACATATGCATGCCTCAAAAAATAGGTACTTCTGAATATTTTAATATTTATATAAAAGTTATTCCACCATTTGCACTTGCAACTTTCTATTTTTTCTATTTTATTGTGACTTATATAAGTAGCTGTTGCTCATTTATTTTTTGCTGAGTAGTATACAGTGGATGCAGTGTGTAAAATGTAGAGTAATCCATATGTGACTACACCACAATTTATTATCCATCATTCTGTTGATGGATATTTGGGTCATTTTTATTTATAACTAAAAGGACTACAATAAAAATCTGTGTGTCTCTCTCCTTGGGTACATACACTCATACCTTTCAAGGCACTGTGATGGATGCAGCGATGGAAAGAACAGACAAGCCCTGCTTTCAGGAAAGTCATATATTATGGGTGAGAAAACAAATAAACGTAATATTATAAAAGGGCTAGAAGAAAACAGCATGGAATAAAAGTGGTAGAGAATGGTTAGGGCCTGTGTTAGTTATGTGACCAACAAAAGCCTTTCTGATGAGATCACATTTATGCATGCGGAGCAAGCCACAAACGCACCTGGGGGTGCCCCATTCCAGGCAGAAAGATCAGCAAGTGCAAAGACCATGTGATGGAGGAGAAAGTAGCTGGAAATGAGGCTGGAGAGGAATCCAAAGGCTCTATCAATTAGGCTTTAGCCTTCACTAAGAATTCTGCGTCTTATTCTAAGTGTATTGGGGAGGAAGGAAACAAGATGGCTGAGTAGAAGGACTTAGGGGATGGATGGGGGGAGTTGGGGTTGGCATTTGCACGCTACTGTAATGAAATGGATGGTGAATGGGACTCTGCTATACCGCACAGGAAACTACCCAAGTTCTCTGATCACCTGGAGGGGAAAAGAATTTGAAAAAGAATGGATATATGTGTGTGTGTATATATATATATATATACATAAATATATATATCTTACTGAATTACTTTATTATACAGCAGAAGTTAACACAACATTGTAAACCAACTATACATCAATTAAATTCTTAAAAATAGAAAAAAAAAAAAGGGGTGTTGGGAAGCCTTTGTATGGTTTTGGAGAATGGAAGAAGAACATGATTAGATTTGATTTTAAAAGGTTTACTCTGGCTGCTGTGCACAAATTGTCGAGTACTGAGTAGAAAGGAGAAGACTAGTTAGAAGTCAGCCGGCATCGTTCAGGGACAGATGGTGTAGGCTGAGAGAGCTTGATGAGAGTGAAGATGATGAGAAGTGATTTAGTCAGTATTTTGCTGATGAATCGGAGGTGATGCAAAAGGATGAAACAAGCCATGGATGATTCTAAGAGTTTGGGCATGAAAAGCTGGGTGAGTAATGGTACCATTTTCTAGGCTGGGAAAAGAACAAGTCTGTGGATAGGGCTAATCAAAGCATGTTGTACTTTGATATTTAAAATGTCCACTCAACTTGCAAATGGAGAGGTCTCTTAAAGGTAGTTTAAGTGAGAATTTTTTTTTTGGTTTTGTTTTTTGTTTTGGGGGTTTTTTTTTTTTTTAGGGCCGCATCTGGCATGCGGAAGCTCCCAGGCTGTGGGTAGAATTGAAGCTAGAGCTGCCGGCTTACACCACAGCTAGAGCAATGCCAGACCCAAGCCACATCTCTGACCTACACTACAGCTCAAGACAACACCGGATCCTTAACCCACCGAGCGAGACCAGGAATTGAACCCAAATCATCATAGATACTAGTCAGATTCGCTTCCACTGAGCCACAATGGGAAGGAACTGCAGGAGTGGAGAGTTGAATGTGAAAGTCATGTGTGTACAGTAGAAACTTAAAGCCAAAGACCTTGAGGGCAGATGGAGCTGAGATCTGAGGGCTGAGCAGGGCCACTCTGACACCCTGACTAGGGAAATACATGGGACATTCTCTGGGATACATACATGGAAGTGGAGAGGCTGGGCTGTAGGAGAGGCAGGTTTTCCACTTTACTACTGACAACAATTTATTCATCAATGGGGTTGCTGGTACCAATGCATGAACCCAGCAGAGTTTACAAGAATGCCTTTGACGCCACATTCTCACCCTTACTTGATAATGACAGACTTCAGCATTTCTGTCATTTGTGAATGGTGATGCTATACTTTTTAGATGTGTCTATGGTAATTTCACAGACTTTTCCTTTTTCCTTTTTTTTTTAGGGCCACACCCACAGCATAGGGAAGTTCCCAGGCAGGGGCTGAATCGGAGCTATATCTCTGGCCCTACATCACAGCCACAGCAATGCAGGATCCGAGCTGTGTCTGCGACCTGTACTGCAGCTCACGGCAACACCGGATCTCTGACCCACTGAGTGAGGCCAGGGATCAAACCCATATCTTCCTGGATACTAGTCGGATTAGTTTCCACTGTGCCACAAAAGGATTTTTTTTTTTTTTTTTTTTTTTTGTCGTAGACTTTTAGGACCTGGGAGGACCTCATAAATAATCAGAGACACACCTTTGTCATAATGTTTATCACACTGCCAAGGAACTGCTGAGTCCTATCTGTCTGCTTTAATAGAGCACAGTCACCTTACTGCACTTTGAATGCCCAGCATCTAATACAGTGTTTGACACCCAGTCATTCCTCCACAAACTTTCAGGAATGAAGGCGGAGGAGAGAAATACTAGTTGAATGACTGCATAAACTCCATTTCTTACAAGCAGGGAAACTGAGGCCCAGAAAAAAGAGTTCCTTGCTCAGGGTGACGTGGTAACAGGATAGCAACCAAAATCACATCATCTCCCATCCCTGCAAAGTGCTGGATTTTCACCAAGCCACTCCTTCTTTCACTTCTATCACACGCTGTATGGAGTTAATTGTGGTACTCAGAATATTGACAGGGAGTAAGTAATGAAGCAGTTTTACTGAAAATAGATACTTGAGATCCTAGCAGAAAAATACACATGTATAACTATAATCAAGGGAAAACTCTGCAGGGCTTGGAAGAATATCAGGGGTGAGGTCTCATGGTGTGGTGGGCCAGGAATGTGTATAAACTGGTGCCATGTGGGACTCCAGAGAGTGTGAAAGCCTTTCAGCCACATTCACTGAACTTAAAAAAAAAAAAGCAGTCCCTAACGAGGACGACACCGAGGCCAGAATACACGGGCAGATGAGACAGAGAGAACTTAAACTGGATCTCCTATCACTCTCTACTGAGACATAAAGACAAAGGCTCCAGTTCAGGTATCTGCTGGTGCCCCCATCCTTTGCAGGTGTTTCCCATGGCTATAAGGCCAATCTTCAATTACCTCTCCAGACCTTTCCTTTGTCAAACACTGGCATGAACTACACACTGTTTTCAAAATTTCACAGAAAGAAGCAAAGGTTCAGAAACCCCAACAATTTGCTAAATTGATTCCTATTTCATTTCATGTCAGTTGCATTTATCTTCCATCCCAGAGGTCAAAGGATGAGTAAAAAGGCTCCTCAAATCATGTATTAAGCTATTTAGTTAGCTTGCCAGAACTAAAGGGGGAAAAAGGTGGTGTACATTTTTATAGGAAATGCCATGGTTTTCAAAGATTCTCAAGGTTTTCAAAGACTGCCAATCACTGGCATTTTTACATTTTTCAGGCATATGTCATAGGAAAGATTTACTACAAGAAAGTACATGGAGAAAATATCATTATAGTTTAATAGTAAATTTAGCATTATACTTCAGGCAGCGTAGGCAAATTTTGATGTAAGGTAAAATTTAAACTGACTTAGAACAAGAAAAAAAAATTCAATTATCAGTCCTTGCCTCTAGAAAGCTCAAAAGCATTTAAAGATACCTCTGACTAAAAGTCCTAGGACTTTAAAAGTTGCATATCTTCTTGCATTTTTATTTTTATTTTTTAATTATTTTTTTCTTTTTTGGCAGCACCCGAGGCAAGTGGAAGTTCCCCAGGTCAGGGATCGAACCCACACCACAGCAGTGACTTGAGCCACAGCAGTGACAGCGCCAGTGAACACCTACTGACGCACCAGGGAACACCTCTTGCTTTTTTTAAATAAAGAAAAATTCTCTCTCTCTCTCTCTTTTTTTTTCCACTTACCTTTTTTCTTCAGATCTTCATCAGGCTCATACATTTCAATGATCTGCATTGCCCTTTTAGCATCATAGAATGGAAATAAAATTTCATTCAATCGAGGGTCTCGTTGATGCTATGATGAGAAAATAACTCCATTTAGATGGATGTTCCTCACCCTTGTGTCATTAAACATCACTGAAGTACGTAAATTCTAACATAAGACGTATCTAAAATATCATGTTTATAGTTACAGAGATAAGATTTCACTTTCCTCCTGTCTTTCTCCCTAAAATAGACTTTCAGAAAGTTCAAATTTGGTGGCAGTTTGTTGGTTCCCCTCACTGAAGTGGAGAGGGAAAACACAGAATATACTTTTTTTTTTCTTCAAAAGTTGACAGATAAGAAAATGGTATGGAGTTCCCACAACACAAGTAAGACATTTGGCATAAGTGTTTATAAAAAGTGAGGTCGAAAATCTTTTTTAAAAAGAAGGGATAAACAAAAGCAAAAGTCAAAAAACAAAGAAACAAAAATAACCCCCAAATATATAATATACTCATTTAAATGGCAAACCAAAAACAATAACAAAAAAATCCCCCAAAACCCTGATGTTAGGCAAATATCATTTCATTCTCATGATCTCTTTCTACAGGAAGAAAAGACTTCTTGGGCACTGCAAATTTCATTCCCTCAAGTAAATATTTGTCAAAATTAACCCACTGTGGTTAAGAATCCAGTGTTGCCGTGCACTGTGGTGAAAGTAGCAGACGCGGCTCGGATCCTCGTTGCTGTGGCTCTGGCATAGGCTGGCGGCTGCAGCTCTGATTAGACCCCTAGCCTGGGAACCTCCATATGCCGCAGGAGCAGCCCTAGAAAAGGCAAAAAGACAAAAAAGAAAAAAAAAATTAACCCACTGTAGTGATGAAAATTAATCAGCACAAAGATATTTATAAGCTATAAACGGTATGAAAATTTATACTTAAATATCAGTAGTTCAGAATTTATATTTCCCTATGAACTCTAACTTGGTTTGCCCTGAGAAAATTCACTGGGCAGAAAGTACATTAATCATTCAGGCACTTAGGAGGTTGGTAATGTCATTTTTTTTTAAATCAGCATCTACATGCTCCTGGTGTTAAACTCTATGAGGCACCAGGAGCAAGGCTTCTTCTGTAGTTCTGTCATTCTAACTTCATAGCAATGATGAAAAAAGTCCAGTTTACTAAGTGACTCGGCTACAGTCTTCTGTGTGTGTGTGTGTGTGTGTGTGTGTGTGTGTGTGTGTGTGTGTGTGTGTGTATGAGAGAGAGAGAGAGAGAGAGAGAGAGAGAGAGAGAGAGAGAGAGCGAGAGAGAGAGAAAGTGTCTATATGTGTGTGCATCTGTCTTTCTGTATCTGGAGGTAGTGTGTCCATTAAACTTCCTTTTTGTTCATGGTAGATTAGAGGACCAAACCCTATGTCCCTGGTCATCCATCAAATAAATAAATAATTCAAATTTCAATGCAATAATGGCAGTTAAGCAGATGTGAGCAAAACCTGGTCAATGGTAGGACCTTGGCAACAACTCTTTACCCAAATATATGCACAGACTTTGAAAAGCACCATTTAAAAAGGTACTGAGGAAACAACTGTTAAAAGTTCATATGGATTTCCCTTCCCCATTTGTTCTGAAATGATCACTTGAAAAGGGAGGCACACAAAATCAATGCCTTTGGCCAACAGAACACTTGACATGATTTCCTAGGACATTTGTGGCTTAGCCTGTTCTGGTCCTCCCACCTCCCACCGTGTTAAGAGTGCAAACTCCTTAAGGAATCAATATGTCTGTCAATTTATCCCAATGAAGCATGCTTCTGTTGTAGTCTAAGAAATTACGGTTCACAACAGCTCACAACCATGCATGTGCTAGAGCAGAAACTGTTACATGAATACCAGGCTTGGAGACCAGAGGGAACACAAGTCCTGGGGTAGGCAAGAGGGACTGTGCAATGGGCCATGGAATGCCAGGCAAGTGAAGGCATGCTACTAGACATCGTGTTGAGGAAATGGATGCTGTCATGCAACTCCAGAGCCCGCCACCCAAAGGAATGATGAGCACTGCCCCTCTAATGAGAATGCACTGTTTTAAAAACAAACAAACAGTAAGCTTCCTAGGTACGGGTTCTGCTCCCATCTTGGCGGATAATACCATGGAAGAAGATGGATGTGGGGTGAAAAGGGCCTTTGTAGACCCCACTGTAGGTATGTTCATGGTTGGCCACTATAATAATAAGGCTTTCTTCCTTATTACAATTAAGTCTTTTGACTCAAAGATATGCTCTTTGTACATATTATGGGATCATGGAGATTATGGGACAAATCCATATGAATTTAAAAGTTAGAGAAAGAAGAGACTCTGCTAAAGAAGGAAGAAACAGAGTTAGGGGAAGGGGGGCTGGGAATCTAGGTCGTCTCAGGTGCTTTTTATGTACACAGGTATATGTGTTCCAACATAGTGTTACCTGTAGTGTTATCTGTGAACAGCAACAGCAGCATCACCCTCACTTGGGAGCTTGTGAGAAGTGTGCATTCTTGGGTCCCACTCCAAACTTACCAAATCTGGTTCTCTGGGGTAGAACCCATGAATCTGTATTTTAACAAGCTGGTCAGGTGATTCTGATGTGCTCAAGTTTAAGAAACACTACTCTAATATGTAAAGATTTGTATTTTAATATATTTTCATAGTAGTAAAAAAAAAAGTTCCTAACTTCTACAGGGATAGAGTAATGCTAGATGTTTGAGATGTCCTCCCAATTAACCCCCATCAGAATTTATCAGAGGGCATGATATTCACTAAAAGAACATCTTCTTATCAGAAGCAACAGCCAGGAAAACCAAGTCCTAAAATGGATGTATCAGAATCCCCTATTCTCCATTTGCAGCAAATAAGCACTAAGAGAAGACAATGAAACTTCACTTGTCTTTACATCTGCTCCACCAGACAGTAACAGTTTGCTTTCCCAAAAATGTTCATCTTTCAAAAAGGAAGCACAAGGCAATCTGGATAATCCAAAGGCAAGGAAACAATGGTTAAAATTTGTGCTAAGAGTCACAAAAATATAACGTTTGTATGAAAAAAAAAAAAAAAAAAGAGGAGAAAGATCACTTCCAGGTACTCTCAGAGTAACAAGGTTGCAGGTTTTTACATGGACATAAGCACAGTGGGCTAAATGCCTCAGAGCCCTGAGGGAGAGACCTTTCAATTGGGATTTGGGGAAACAACGTATGAGGCATCCACCCCATAAGGTGAAACAGCTTTGTAAAATACAATACTAAATAGCCTCTGAAAATAGGTCACAGAATTGTGCCCAAGTGAGTGAGGAGATAATGGAAACACCTCCATTGTTATGTCCATATTGTTATAGAGAAAAAACATCAACTGGCTTCAATCCGAGCAGCCCTGGGAGAGACAGATGTTAAGATAAATAATATTCAGGAGAGATAGACAAAGATAAAGTAATTAATTGGCAAGGGTAGGTTTACTCATCAGACTAAATATTTCCTTCTCCTTCTTTGCCCATGCATTAAAGAATAAAGATGCTGTAGAGGGAAAGCGATCGTGAGCCCTTCCATTCTTTCAACTGCAAAATAAAAGATAAAATAATTTTTAAAATAAGGTTTAGCTCTAATGTGATCCTATGATATGTGTGAGGCAGGGGGAAGAAGACCACCAACAGGAAAACAAAGCTAATTCTTGATTATCATGGTCATCTCAGATCTTTGTCTTCTCTTTCTTATTTTGATCTTTCTCTGGCCCTCATGCATCTCTCGGTGCTGCAGGCTATTGGTTGTTATCATCTTTGTAAAGAGATCAGATGGAGAATGAAGGCAAAACTAAAATCAATTTTGCTTCTCATTAGAAACAGGGAAAGAGAGGTGAAACTAATTGATGTCAAGAGGTTTTAGCGAGCCTGCCACCTAGAAAACAGAGTTAGGGGTAGCATTGAACCATATGCCAGCTCAAAGTGAGTGCCCTCACTTGCTGTCCTGGACTTGTTTGCTATTTTCAAAATACAGGCAAAGAGAGTTTGGCTAAGTTCACTTGGGGGACTATGAGACATAGCCATGGTAAAACTTTAGATGCGAGTGGTAGATTTCTATGACTAAATTCATTATGGAGGAGAATAGGTTGATGCTGCTCTCATATTCTTCTCATCTTGCTAAGCATTCCAAAGAGGAATCCAGTGGTTTACAAACTCTAATGGAAAGGCAAATCATCTGGATATAGTTCAATGCATATCCCAACTCGGCAGGTCTGGGTGGGACCTGAGATTCTGCATTTCTAACAAGCTCCCAGGAGATGCTGATGCTGCTGGTCCACAGATCACACTCTGAGGTGCACTGAACAAGAAGGTATTGAGACACAGATGAAGAGTAGGTCTAAAGCTACTAGTGAAAAGCTAGTAAGTGGTGATGGCATAGGTAGGGAGCAGATGGTACAAAACTCCAATATGGTGACCAATGCAGTAAATGGACTCACAGTCTCTCCTCTACTTCTAAATTCCTGGAGATACATATTAGCACACTAGACAGAAAATTTCATATAAGGAATAAACGGATTTACAAGGTGGAAGGTGGTAGGATGCAACATGACTTTTGCTAATATAAAAGGCTTTTTCTCCATTGCCTTTCTAATTGCTTAATGCTGGTGTACTTGGGTGTCTACTGATTTGTGCTTTGCTGATCATTTCTCTGCTTACCTTGTTGAACTCTTTCATCTATTTCAAGAGTTTTTCAGTTGATAGTTTTTTTATTTGTTTTTTGTGGTTTTTTTTTTTTTTTTTGGGCTGCATCTGCTGCAGGCAGAAGTTCGTAGGCCAGGGACTGAACCTGAGCCACAGTAGTGACAACACTAAATCCTTAACCACTAGGCCACCAGAACTCCCTGTTGATAGTTTTTAATATTCAGGTTATACAGTCATCATCTACAAATAATGAATAGGGACTGCTCTTTTGTGTTCCTGGGACTCATTTATTTTTTTCTTGTCATATTGCATGACTCAGGGCTTCTAATACAATGTGGAATTCCAGCTTGTTGAGACTCTGTAGCTAAGACATTTTGAAAATGTTTAGGTCTAAGCTTTTGGAGTCAGAGACCTTTACATTCCAATGGCTGCTCCCTTCCTGAGTGAACTCTGTCTCCCTTCATTAGGAGTTTTGATGGTGCTCTGTCAAGGGGCGCTTTGGAACAATGAGAGAGACAATGGTAGGACTCAAAAGAGAGGGTACTGGCAGAACATTCTCTAAGTTTAACCAACTTCCTCAAGAAGACATTCAAATTTCTGTCTAGTTCTTCTGCCTGAGTTCACTAGGACAGAAAAGGAAGAGATTCAGGGCAAACACTGTGATTAAAAATAAAGGCTGCACAGTTTCCTGGACTGTCTTTTAGTCTCTGTGACCTAAAGAAATTTAAAATCATACTGATTCCATTAGTCTCACCCCAAATTAAGGTGCTCCCTTACTGTTAATGAGAAGCCAAACAGAAGGAAATATAAACCAATGACTGCTACTAGCCACTGTAACAGTGATAGATAAAAGCTTACCAAAAGAGTAACTATTTCAAGAAAGAATTCGGATGGCAGAGTCAGAAAGTATGGGTGATCATATCTTTTAAAGATAAATGTTATGTCTGAGATGTATAAGAATTACAAGAGTGGTTACTGGGTGGGTCTACAAATACCACCCATAAAAGGAAAAGCCCATGAATACAGCACCTCTCCTTAGGATTTCAGAACTGCTTCCCTGTTTGAACAGTGCAATGCATGTTAAGTCTCTGTCATGTTTAATAGATAGCTGGGTACCAGCTTCATCCCAGAGTACACAAGAGGCCTTTTTCTAGGAAGTGCAAAGTGATGCTGTGGTAGATCTCTTCGCCACTAAAGCATCTTCCCTCTTTAGCAGAAAGCAGGATTTTTGCCCGTCTTACCAAAACTTAAGATGATCAATGACCCAAAGTGTATGAAGCAGCTGAGGGAGATAAGACATTTTTTCTTTTTGGCCGATGGCATATGGAAGTTCCCAGGCCAGGGAGTGGATCTGAGCTGCAGCTGGGACCTACGCCACAGCAGTGACAATGCCAGATCCTTAACCCACTGAGCCACAGCAGCAACTCCCAACAATACATTTTTTTTTTTTTTCGAAGAAGCAGAAGAGGGGGAGAGGGTTAAGGAAGCAAAGCAAGGCAACTTCAGAGCAACGGTGGTATAAGAATGTGGATAATATCTGGGTAAAGATTACGAACATAGTATTCGCATGACCAAAGACTAGTGGAGTGAAAAAACCTGAAATATTTTCAAATAAAATAAATACTGTAATTTATTGAAAGACTTATGTAAAAATGGTGGCATCTGTGCTGATATATGGCAGAACTTCTCTCTCCTGCATCAGTGCTTTTAGGCTCTGCTTACGATGGCTTCTAAAGTGCAATCCAACAAATTAGGAGCCACTGAGCCCTGGCAGGGAAAGAAAAGAGAAGCCCTTTGGCGAAGATGTGATCTGTCTCCAAACTGGCAAAGCACATTCTGCCTGCTGTCTTTCTTGAGGCAATACCTCCTGTCTGGCATGATGCTGTCTTTACTAATGTCTTCTCTTCATATAGTATAATGGTTAACATCAACTGTTTTGAAACAAAAACATATTGTCCATCCCTCACTTAAACTCTTCTTATTAATGTGTTAGACAAAAAAGTGAGTTCCCTTCTCTGGATTAATAAGAGCTTCAATAGGTTTCATTGAAGAGAAAACACTTTTTTGGTTATGTATAGAGAAAAAAAAAAGCTGTTAAGTTTAGTTGTTATCAAAATGCATCCTTTATGTGTTTGGAAATATTTTTCCCTTGGGCTTAAGCAAATTTTGTCAACCGGTTTGGGTTGGTAAGTTCTAAAATTAGCCCTGAGCTTGTTATAAAAATTAAAAATAAAAATTTAACCTGCCATCCCGGTGGCTTAATATGCATTCTATTTTCACCCAAGAACTCCAGTGTTGTGCTTGTTGTCAAAATAGTCTATTCGAACCTACATATTTTTCTTACATGCAATCCATTAAAAGACAAAAATAAAGCTTTCCAGTCCATGCAAAAGTATGAGGAAGAGTTAGCAATGGAGAATCCAACTAGAGTGTGATAATCTCAAACCATTCTCTTTCTATTTCATATACGTAAATAGAAAAAAAAAACCAAGTACTTTAAATATCATCTTGCAAAAACATAGACACATTTAATTAAATGAATATATTACACAATTCACACGCACACACAGACCCAGAGCTACACACCACAGCAAGAAACCAACAAAAAAGCAGTGTGCAAGCCAATGAAGAAGCGTGTGGACACACAAGGGCAGCAGCTGATTTCTGCACCTGGTAAAGCCATCAGGGAAGGATCAGCAGGTCAGAAGCAAAGCGACTGGGGGGGTGTAGGATGCAGGCATGCAATGAGGATGCGGTAGGAGGCAAGCCACTGCACACAGATCGATGGAGTTAATGTATGAAAAAGCTTACTTCATTTAGAAAGCTCACTAATTGGTCTACCGTTAAATAATCAGTTTTGTCTCCATTGCTGAAAAGAAATTTATTAGAAAAAGTAAGTTTTTGTATATGATGCTACAGTAGGTACGATTTACATGTTGACATTCGTTGATGATAATTCTAAACTTATTTCCTAACTCTGAAGTATCGATGCACTCTTAAACTGGCCAAGAGACTGTTTATTAGGAAAAAAACCGAACAACCAAAAAACCCAACAACAGCTAAGAAAACACTCCCACTCACTCACAGAAAATGTCTGCAATTCTTCTTTGGCCTTACCCAAAGGCATTATAATAAAAACAACATGTAAGTCATCCATTTGAAATTGTTGGAATGAATGAACTTTTCAATAACAGAATAACATTCCAAATTGAATCTAGTTAGTTCACATAATGGGTTAATACCTAAAGGAGCAAGTTAACATTGTAGGTAGTTAGTAAAGCCAATGCAGGGAGGGGAGGGGGGAGGGGGAGGGGGAGTTCCAGGTGCTGCAACTAACTTATGTAAAAGTTTCTCAAAAAAAAAATCAGAGTGAACTTTTACACCAGTAAAAGGGGTGAAAATGTAACCCTGACTAGATATTCCTAGATACTATTAACACAACTATAGGAAAATATTAGGACAAAAAATGTTTATAAAATCTAAACAAACCCAAGATAATATGGATGTGACACTTTGTCATAAATGGAACTTACATTTTTTTAAAAAGATCCTCTATATCTGTCCGAGGACAAATCTTTTGTGTCAGCTCATAGAACTTCTCATAAGTAAATGCTGCAGGCTCAATTTCATCATTCTGTAAAAGAGAAGATGCATGTCATAAATGGTACATTTTTTTCTCTCCTGAGAGGATCTACAGAATCTACAAGTTCATGAAGCAAAGTCATGACTACTTGGAATCCCAGGCCCTTCATCTGTCATCCTTGCTGTGGGAAGCCAGAAAGTCCACACCCACCACTGGCCAACCCACTAGAACAGACTCGTGTAAAGCAGTGTTTCTAATCACCAGGCAGCCATGGTTTGCCTGTTCTAAGCTCGGCCACTGGCCTTGCTCTGGGAGACACTCCACAGAACAAACATAAAGAAACATTTTTTTACTTCTCTCCTTGAAGGAGAAAAGCAAGTGCCTGCCTAAGGGATGCTGACTAAATCAAGCCCAATGTTTTCTTACACTTATTTTGTAAATTTTCACAAGACCACATACGGGTGACCTTCTAAGAGTTCAATTTTCATACGGAAATTTATATTTCAAATAGGATTTGTTAGAGCAGTGACAGGCTTACATCTTTCTTGTAATCAACAAGTGAATCACAACTATTTTAGATTCAGAGGGTCACAAATACACATGGTTTGTTTAGGGGAGAGGAGCACAGCTGTCTTAAAGAAGTGAATTTATCCATCAAAAAAATTTTTTTTTTTTTTTGTCTTTTTATGGCTGGACCCAGCTGCATATATGGAGGTTCCCAGGCTAGGGGTCAAATTGGAGCTCTAGCCATTGGCCTACACCACAGCCACAGCAATGCCTGATCTGAGCCGAGTCTGCGACCTATACCGCAGCTCATGGCAACGCCAGATTCTTAACTCACTGATCCCGGCCAGGGATCAAACCTGAGTCCTCATGGATACTAGTCGGATTCATTTCTGCTGCGCCACAACGGGAACTCCTAGAGTGACCCAAACATTTTAAAGTACATTCTCCGAATTTTAAAACATCAGGTTGAAATGCCCAGAAAACATAAGGAAGGATAGAAGGAAAGAGAACGAAGAAAAAAGTAACCATACAGCGTGGGACTGAATCTAACTCTGAATCTGAGATCAGTTTAGTATAAATAATCTTTCTTACTACATGAGAACATAAATAAGCCAAGCGGTTTTAGAAATACATTATGAAATTCACGAATACCTTTCCACTGGGAAGACCTAACTCCTTGAGTGCTTGAAAGATCACCTTTTCCGTTTTCCCCGATGCAAAGGTTCTAGTAATACTAGGGCAGAAAAGAAAAAAAATAATAAAGTTACCATCAATTTGTTTTCTCTGTGCAAGGATCCCAGGAAAATGAGGGATGGTGGGATAAAGGTGATGAAAAAGGAAAATAAAATTACTTTTCATTTCTAGGTATTTTTCACTTTCCAAATGAGTTACAGCCCTCTGGTTACCAGAGCTGAAGGTGCTAGTGGGGTAACCTGATTCTTTTTTCTTTTAATTGTTTTCTTTTTCTTTTTTCTTTTTTTTTGACTGCTCCATGGCCAGGGATCAGATCCAAGCCGCAGTGGTGACCCACGCCACAGCTGTGGCAATGCCGCTGGATCCTTAACCCATTGTGCCAACATTGGATCCTTAACCCACTGTGCTGGGCCAGGGTGTGAAACTGCGTCCCAGCACTACAGAGATGCCCCTGACCCCACTGTACCAAAGTAGGAACTCTAACTTGACTCTAAGACAAGTGGATCCCCAGGCTACCAGAGGCACAAAAACAATAATAAAACTTGATCTATCAAATTGCTTTCTGAGGAAAAAGAAATGTGGCATTTGGGACACTCTAGAATAAAACCTCAAGTTGACAATACGTTGGCTTGGGGAAAGGAAGCAGGCTCTTTAGGACTCAGCCCAGGCCTGTGATCGCCCTTACCTGGTTTCACATGGCAGCCGACATGCATTATCATGGTATTATTGTTATTATTATTATTATTATTATTATTTTAAGGGCTGCACCCGCAGCATATGGAAGTTCCTGGACTAGGGGTCAAATCAGAGCTGCAGCTGCCAATCGATGTATGCCACAGCCACAGCAACGCCAGATCCAAGCCACATCTTTGATCTATACTGCAGCTTGCAGCAACACCAGACCCTAAACCCACTGATCGAGGCCAGGGATGGAATCCAAATCCTCACGGATACTAGTCAGGTTCTTAGCCCACTAAGCCACAACAGGAACTCCTGTTTGTATAGTTTTTTTTGAGCTAAACACCCTTGAGCTACCCTGACATGTCAGCTTCCTCAAGGATTGGGGACTTTACTGAGCAAGTCATAGGTGCTGGGTAGAGAAGAAGAAGTGGAACAATTATTCAAAATTACAGTAGAGTCTTGGCACTACCCTGAGACATAGTGTTTTTGAATAATGCTGGTTCCTTGAACTAGTACAGTATGCATCAAGGCCAGTTAAATGGATAACATTAAGGAACATTTCCTGGTGATGATAAAAGTAGGAGAGAGACTACTCTGATCATTGCATTGGTGACACTCAGAATGAACACTATTGATTAGAAGACTCAATATCTGGAACCCACACTTGACCATGAGTCATGTCTCAGCTGTCCCCAAGAGCCTTCATTCACTCCCTAATTGGAAGCCCAGGTCACTCATCACCATCATCACTTAAACTCTGCATCAGAATTCCAGCCTCCACTTGCAAACAGGGCTTACTTTCATCTGGCTCTGGGACACTTTCCTGGGGAGCCCCGTGCCTCTACGTGCTCAACTCTGCCATGCACCCCACCCTTTGTGTTAAGTGGAAGGCAAGCTCCAGAGGTAAACACTGACCATAACCCTCACAAGGGGGAGAAAGCATCACTTCAGTGCAGAGAGCAACTTTTCAAGATAGAAGAACTAGCTTTGGGTAAATGATCAGCTATGTTTTCATTCAAAGCTTCCTTGTTTCATACCCAGTCCAAAAACACTTCAAGAGGTACATTTCTAAGAGTGCTTGAGACTAGTTGTACTCAAATACAGGAAGGCAAATATAAGAATTCTCTTTAACAAATCCTCAGATACAGTGAAGCTGATGTGTATGAATGACAACAAATGAATTGGTTTCTAGGGCAGAGGATGCCCTGTCCACATTTCGCCATTGGAGTTCAGGGAATTTTTATACATTGAGTTGGGTTGAGAAGCAATTTATCTGCCCTTTCTAATGTAGGGGAAAGTAGCTATTCAGTGTGCCTTTTTTGAAAAAGAGTATGTGTTAATATGAGAGCTGCAGGTTCCAGCAGGATCTAGCATGTCTGACACCTATAATCAGGAAGAAACTCTGCACAGTGATCTCAGGGGAATCTCAGCTAACTCGAGCTTCTCTAAGGTTTAAACAGGATTCATAAAGGAGATGAAAAGTGATCAACATGGTCGTGAAGGTAGCAGAATGACTCAGGGCCTGAGTCATTCTGTTCTAAAAACCTGGTATGGGGAGGAGTGGGGCAGGGAGGAAGAGAAGAGCATGTAGGGAGAGAATCTTAGCTGGGGCCTAGGGAAGTGCCTAGAAAAAGGGAGTAGGACAAGAACATCTTGTGAGAGCAGGAGGTCCAAGCATTTGTAGAAAATGGAGAAATAGGGAAGGAAAGGGAGAAAACTGGGTGCCCAAGGGCAGGAAGGAGGGGAAAACATCCTTGAGGGCCAAGTTAGAAGCATGAGTGTTCAGAGATAATAAAGGCAAGAGGTGACACGGTGGGTGGCCAGAAGGCCCCATTCTCAGGCCCATCTGTTCACGAGCGGGCTTGGGCTGGGCAACCTCACCACAGATTTGCTCCCTTTATCCTAAGAGAGAACAAACCCAACAGAAAATAGGAGCAAGTCAGTCAAGGGACCATTCCCCTGAAGGTGAGGTGGGAGGAGGCCCACCTTTATGGCCTTCGCCCCAGGCAGCTTTCAGAATTATTCTTGGGTCTCAAAATGGATTTGGCTCAGGGCTGAGGGCGGTTGTGGTGCAAAGGTGACTTTTCTGAGTTTCTAGTAGCACTAGAGACTCAGCCTTTAACCAGGGTCTGGAGAGAAACATAGTCATCACAGGCTGGGGGCTTTTAGACACCATCAGAGGGTGTATCATGGGAATGAAAAGTGTGTTTAAGGGACTGCAATTCACTCAACCCTTTATATTGCTGTTTTTGGTTTTTTGCTTTTTAGGACTGCAGCTGCAGCATGTGGAAATTCCCAGGCTAGGGCTCAAATCAGAGCTGCAGCTGCTGACCTACACCACAGCCACAGCAATGCTGGAGCCTTAGCCCACTGAGCAAGGCCAGGGATCAAACCCACATCCTTATGCCCTCCTAGTTGGGTTCATTGCCACAATGGGAACTCTGACTCAACCCCTTAATAAACACAGCCCCACAGAGTACAGCTTAGTGCTTTATAAACTTACATGCTCAGTGAGTATATACTGAATCCAAATATACCACCTTCGCCAAAGGAAATGCTAATACCCTGAAGTGGTGTTCAGTCCTATCTGATTAAATTCCCTGTTCCAGGAGAATTGTTACAGGCAACCAAATGGCAATGATCCTTGAAACTAAGAGTGTCTAACTCTGTTTGCCCTCAAAGTGTCTACAATCTAAGGGTTTGAATACCATCTTCTGAAAATGTCAGTAAGGATTCATGACCTGAGGCCCCACAGAACCAGACCCTCCTATAGGCAGGCTGAGCCTGGAGACACGAATGAATTAAATGGGAGTTGGGTTGTTATGACCCCACCTGAGGTCTCAGTCTTCTTAACACATCTGTCTCCTTTGGGGTTTCTTCTAGTCATAGCCTTTGGTCCCAAGTCCAGGTTGGGGAAAAAGAAATGGGAAATGGCCAAAAAAAAAAAAAAAAAAAAAAAGAGTGACTTTCAAAGCTTTGGTCTGAATGGGAAGATAAATTCAGTGTGAGTTTGTAAGTCTGAGAGGAAAGGAGATTGCATAAGATTATGTACAAAAGAAAGAGAGGAGGGAGGCAATGGTTTTCTTCACTCATCCTTTCTGCAACTTCCTGGACATTAAATTTTGGTTAAAGGTAAAGCACTGGGCCAGTCTCAAGTGACAGAATGACCATGGAGCCAGATCCCACACTACACTAATAGTTTCCATTTTAAAAACTCCAGAACGATAGTGATGAAATGACACTTTCAAGTGTTTACACTTCATTTCCATTAAAACATTCAGAGCAATTTCCACCTGGCCCTTGGCAGCTCATCCACCAGGAGATTTATCCGCTTTTGCTGGCTTGGGATCAATTCTCCATCGACTGTAACAAACTATCCCCAGATCATCACAGACGTCTTGTGTCCAACACCTGTTAATACTGTCAGGCACCAATGGGTTCATGTCACAGAGAGTTGAAGAAGATGACAAAATATCTAAGTTACTTCCAAAAAAGGGGGTGCTAATAATTTTGTATGTGAGCATGCTAGATAAAGACCTTTGGAATCAGAAAAGGCTTCCAAGTATGTGGAACAATGGCTTGATTAGTGGGATGCGTATAAATGAAACGGGAACTGCTAGTCAGGAGTGCTCTGATGATAAGCTATATGCGTCTCCTCGCTCATTTCCTGAACCTTATGGTAGAAGAAACATCAGGAGAGCAAGGGATGGAAAAACAGATCCAACCTACAGTTCTGTTCTTCCCTGCTATCTGGGCTCTCTAAGTTTGGACTTATTACTTCAATACTGATTTTTTTTTTTTTTGCCACACCCTTGGCATGTGAAAGTTCCCAGGCCAGGGACTGAACCTGCACCACAGGCAGTGACCCAAGCCATAGCAATGGCAATGCCGGATCCTTAACCCACAGAGCCACCCGGGAACTCTGTGATTTTTAAATAAAAAGGCACAGTCTATTTGGCAATGGCTGTAGGATGTTGGAGACCGCTGAACATCTGAACTTGGCAGAAGGCAACTATCTTCAGAGTTCTAAAGTACAGGGTCTTCTTCAAAGACAAGATAAAGGACTTATGCATTAACCATGTTATTCTGTAAACAGCTGCACCACGTCCTAAGAATACCCTCTTTGATATCACTCTTAGATGACCTCTGTATTGCTATGCCTGTTCCTACCCACCAATCTTGTCATCTTCCTTAATCAAGCTAATACTAATCTCATCACCTTCCCCACTAATCCCATCACCTTTCTTAGTAAAAGTCTCGTGGGCTAAAGCCTAGGGCCTTTGTTCTGTGGAACAGAGTGCCTCCTGGTCCCCCACTTTCTAAACGTAAGAGTCTTATGTGTTTTGTTATACCGTGCCATCCCTGTTTCAGGCTCTCCAGTTGCCCTGCAGCACTGGTTGCGACAGGGATATACTAAAATAATTGTGCTGCTATTGCTTCAAAGAGCAAAGGGTTTTCAAATAAAATAAAGATCCATTTAAAGTGGCTCTGTCAACAACTATCAGTCATGGGTGCTAACAGGGTTTTTATTAAACTTCTAAAGTCGATGTAAAATTGACTTGTCAGTAAGTTATTAAAGTTATTAAATAAAAAGCAGAGAATCCTAGAGATAGATTTGTAAAGATCACAATAGATGCATGAGGTCTATCACCCTGGAAGCCCTCAATACAAGGTTAAATAAAAATACCACTGTGGTCTTTATGACGTGTATGCCTCTCGTCATCTCATTGATATGTCAGCTGTGTCACATGGATACTTTAGCTCATGACCATTTAGAATACATGGGATTAAGGAAGATGGTGACCTGTAGGGGGCCTGTTAAACGGGAAAGAATGATGCTGAGGGAGTATGAAGGTACTCTCAGAGGGATGCAGAATGGAAGCTCTGAGGAAGAAGGAAGTGGCTGGGCCGAGAGGGAGGGGAAGGAGAGTCAGAAATGGCTGAGCGTGACCAGGAAGCCATGCTCAAATGCATTGCCTCAAGTGCTGTGCAGCTGGTGATCTGTCTGCCCCATCTTTGAAAGACAGAGCAGTTCTGAGACACGATTCCACCCAGCAGCACTGGGTTTTGTTGGTTGTTTTCTGTCGGCTGGCTCCTTTGCTCAAGTGTCCAGGGAAGACATCAATCTGAACTCATGTCTGGAGAGTCTGGGAAGAGTGGGTTGGCATCTGTGGAACTCATGTTTAATTCAGGTTGGGGTTCAGGTTCATGACCCTGAATATACCCCTGGCTTCATGTGGGCAGCAGGTGCTCTGGAGGCCAGCCAGCTACTGGAATCTCCATGAAGTACTTACACAAACACCAATCAAAAAGACACTGGGGAAGTTGGGTAAGGAATTCCCATCAGAGAAGAAAAAAAAAAAAATGGAGTTTCTACTGTGGCACAACAGGATCAACGGCTTCTCTGCAGAACCAGGACACAGGTTTGATCCCCAGCCAGGCATAGTGGGTTAGAGGATCTGACATTGCCACAGCTGTGGTATAGGTTCCAACTGCGGCTCGGATCTGATCCTTGGCCCAGGAACTCCATATGCCACAGGGTGGCCACAACAACAACAAAATTCCCACCACTACCATCATAGGAGCTTCCAACTGGACCCACAAACCAGAAGCCAAGCCTAATGACCTTTAAAAAGGGGGTGGAGAGGGGAGAATGGGGAATCCTCAGAGGGTGAAACACGTCAGCCTCAGTACTGAAGCACAGGTGTGCAGGACGTTTCTCATTCATCTTCCTTCTTGACTCCACCCGGGCTTTACTGTCATTTTCTTCCTTGCCACTATTACCTTGGGCAGGGTGAGTGACAGCTCTGATGGGTATGTGGTGTCAGTGACAGCACACCCAGATGCCAAGGGGCGTCCACCCGCCTTGGGCACTGGAGGACCAGCAAAGTCCAGAATAAGATGCAATGTCTAGAGAATCACACTTCCTATGATGTGCTCACACACTTCTACTGTAGGTGAAATGATAGAAATGTCTTTAATTTTAGCTAGTGGTTGTTTGGGGCAAGTAAGTGAAAGATATTTAAATCCCCCAAACCCACTTATTCGTCTTTTTTTTTTGGGGGGGGGATTGCACCATATGGAGGTTTCCAGGCTAGGGCTCCAATTGGAGCTGTAGCTGCTGGCCTCCACCATAGCCACAGCAACACGGGACCCGAGTTACATCTGCTACCTACACCACAGCTCATGACAATGTCGGATCCCCGACCCACAGAGTGGGGCCAGGGATCGAACCAGCGTCCTCATGGAACCTAGTCAGATTTGTTTCCTCTGAGCCACGATGAGAACTCCAAAACCCACTTATTTGAAGATTTAAAAAAACACTGCTCCATTCTTAGATGTTCTTTAATTTTTCAGAGTTAATACTACCCATTCTGGAAAAAACTGAGACTTTGTGTCCATAAGTGATTTTTACAAACTGAGCACAGACTATAAGGATGTGATTCAAACTAAGCTTCCAGAAGTATCTACAGTTAAAGCAATTAACAAGTGCCCCTGGGTGTCTCCCTGAGGGCTGGACCCAGGCTGTGCAGAGCAGATGGGAATAACCGACTTACCTCCTAACTGGAATTTTCCCATTTGTGTTGGTCATAAATGCCAATTTCATCCAGCTGGAAAACAACAGTAACAACAGTTTTAATGTTTCTTGGGAGGAATAGCTTCAATCTGGTTAAGAATTTTCAAAGAAAGTTCACTCAAACAAAGAACATTTATTCGGAAAACCAGAGACAATCAGACACTGTGAGATGAATTTATTGTCAGATTTAGAAAGTCAAAATATAGGACTCAGTGAAACTTGAATTTCAGATCAACAATAAATAATTTTTTTTACTAGAAGCATGTTCCAAATATTGCATATGACATACTTATACTAAAGCATTATTTGTTACTTATCTGAAATTTATTATTTTTAATTTTTAATTTTTTTTTTTAGGGCTCTACTTGTGGCATATGGAGGTTCCCAGGCTAGGGGTCAAATTGGAGCTGTAGCTGCCGACCTACACCACAGCTACAGCAATGCCAGATCCGAACCTCGTCTGTGACCTACACCACAGGTCACAGCAACACCAGATCCTTAACTCACTGAGCAAGGCCAGGGATCAAACCCAAATCTCATGAATACTAGTTGGGTTCGTTACCACTGAGCCACAGTGGGAACTCCTGAAATTTAAATTTAACTGACATGGAGTTCCTGTCGTGGTGCAGTGGAAACAAATCTGACTAGGAACCATGAGGTTTCGGGTTTGATCCCTGTCCTCGATCAGTGGGTTAAGGATCTGGCATTGCTGTGGTTTGTAGTGTAGGCTGCAGACGTGGCTCGGATCTGGCGTTACTGTGGTTCTGGCTCTGACTGGCAGCTGTAGCTCTGATTGGACCCCTAGCCTGGGAACCTCCACATGCTTTGGGTGTGGCCCTAAAAAGACAAAAAAAAAGAAAAAAGAAAATAAATTTAACTGACAGTCCCATATTTTATCTGGTAATCCTAGATGAATTAGAAAATTGGGTGGTAGCACTAAGCAAAATTAACTGCAGGCACTTACTGGGTGATTGGTCTTATCCTTGATTGTTGCTCTAATAATTTACTCAGGGGGTAAGAAATGCAAGTGTATGGTAACACTAGCCAGCTTTGTCTTGAGAACATGGGGACCCTCCTGGGATTCCCTCTATCCACCCCAGCTCCCGGTATTGACATGCAGATGGAGAGAGACATGGGTAGTGACCTAACCCTCATGGTGGCTTGCGGATGGGTGCATGCTAGCTCCATAAAGGGATCTGGATCTCTAAGTTGCCATAGCTGGGGCTGTTCATCAACTCAAGCTGATGGTGAGCAACATCCATGCTTTCCTGACACATGGGGACCCAGATCACTTTTTTTTTTTTTTTCTTTTTAGGGCTGCATCTGCAGCATATGGAGGTTCCCAGGCTAGGGGTCAAATCGAAGCTACAGCTGCTGGCCTATGCCAGAGCCACAGCAACGTGGGATCCGAGCGACGTTTCTGACCTATACCACAGCTCTCAGCAATGACGGATCCTTAATCCACCGAGCGAGGCCAGGGATCGAATCCACAACCTCATGGTTCCTAGTTGGATTCGTTTCCACTGCGTCGCAACAGGAATCTGGGGACCCAGAATATTTATTTGTCCTTTTGTGCCAAGACTATTCTTAGCTACTGACTTCCATTCTCATCACTTCCAGTTAATAATATTCTAACAATCTGCAGAAGGTGATGGTTTGGGAGCATTTCTGTCTAAGTCAGGCTTTCCAGAAGCACAGTGACTTCTTATAAGAGGATGGTTTCAAGACCACAGGAGCAAAGGAAGCAGAGAGATGATGGTGGCGGGGGGTGGGGGTTGGGGGGGAGGACAGTCACACAAAGGCTGTGGTCTCAGCTGGAGCTCTGTTCTAATGCCTTGAGGAGTTCTAGACAGTGATGTGCACCAGACTTGGTGGCAAGGGGGCTCGACTTTTGCATTCTGTCTCAGCCTGTTGTTGGCCTTGGCCTTCCCTCTAGAAGAAGCGAGGAGTTCAGGGTCGGTCCTCCACATCCATGGATATGAAGGGCCAACTCTAAGGGACCTGCATCCGTGGACTTTGATACCAGCTCCCCTGGAGACACCAAGGAAGGACTGTAATCTCCAGGCCCCCTGACTCCCCGCAGGTAGAGGGCAGTTCTCTGGAGAAGCAGGCAGGTGTGAGGCCTTAGTGACCTAACACTCACGGCAGGTGGTTGATGGGTGGATGCCAGCTCCATAAAAGGATCTGGGCAGGACACCCATGAGGGCAGGTAAGATCTGGTGTCCAGGTATGAGTATGGGGGTCACTCAGGCATAAGTGGGAGTGCCGAAAGCCTACAATCCTCTGGGATTCTCTAACATCCAGATACCCACTGGGCTGCTCTTTATTTTTAAGAAAACAGGCCACAGCAACTGCGGAGGAGAAGCAGTAGCAGCTGCACAAAAAAACAGGACCCAATAACTTATCTCCTCTGACAATGGGAAAAACATTGGAGGGATAACATAAAGGTCAAAATAACTAATACCGAATGGGGGTGGGGGTGGGGATCCAGGCATTGGGTTAGGTGCTTTCCATGACCTCATTTCAGCCCCATGGAATCTTTTTTTTTCCTGCTTTTTAGGACCTCGCCTCCAGCATATGGAAGTTCCCAGGCTAGGGACTGAATTGAAGCTACAGCCGCTGGTCTACGCCACCTATACCCATGTCACCTACACCGACCTATACCACAGCTCACAGTAACACTGGATCCTCGACCCACTAAGCGAGCAGGGATTGAACCTGCATCCTCATAGATGCTAGTCATTCATTTTTGCTGCACCACCCAGGAACTCCCTGCATGGAATCTTATGAGCAGTGTCATCGCAGATGAGGACACTAAGGCCCAAGGCTAAGAACTTGCCAAGAGTCACCCAGCAACCAAGTGGCCAACCTGGGGTTTATAGCACAGAGCCCCAGGCTTTCAAAGCACCTGGCAAAGGGATAAGAGGTAAGAAGCCAAATGCCCAAAGGACTGACCTCTCTTCCCATTGCCCACAGTCCAGGATCCCTGGCCTGTGCTAGCCCTGGGCCTGGCTGAGAGACCTGGGCTTGTCACTGCTTGCTCAATGTGCTTCTCTTCCGCATCTCAAAACTGCGAGCCAAGGGTTCTGTGATAGCAGATGGCCCCACTCTTCCACAGATCACGCGTTTCAAAGAGGCTGACGTGGGCTTTTGCTAGAATTTCTACTTTTTTTTTTTCTTTTTTTCTTTTTGACCAGGTCCGTGGCCTTCAGAAGTTCCTGGACCAGGGATGGCACCCCCACCACAGCAGTGACCAGAGCCACAACAGTGACAATGCCAGATCCTTAAGGCCACCAGGGAACTCCTAGGCTTTCAATGTGAGTAACTCTCATGTCACCCTGAGAGAATACCTTGGTAGGGTTAAAATCTACCATGCAGTACCCCTCAGAATTCCGAAGTGAGCTGGGGGTAAGGAAGCCTGCTTGCTAAATTTTAAAAGTAACTTTGGGTCCCTAATGGGGTTCTAAAGAGTCTCTGGGGCCAGTGTTCCTTTTCCCCTGGAGCAATGGGTGCTTTGGCAAATGCGCTTCTCTTGGCCACACTCCCCATTTCTTAGTCACATGAAACAGAGCCTCCAGCTATACCAGCACCCAACTATGGCCCCAGACACACAGCAGAATTGGTCTGGGGACATAAAAGCCAGGGCTCACAACTCATAGGACACTGGGCAATAGGGATCCAGCATTTTTCTGCTATCGACCATTCTGTTCAAAAAGGTTTTGGGTTGGGGGTTTATCACACAAGCCTTGCCAGCTGGCATAGCGAGTATAGGTGTGTATTGGTCAACAGCTCCTCTGACGTCAGGAGCACAGAGCAGAAGACAAGGGAGGGGCTGCCTGGTCCATCTACATAGCCCTCATCTCCTAATCTGACCATCTGCTTGATAACAGCCAAGAACAAAGGATCAGGAGTTCCCGTCGTGGTGCAGTGGTTAACGAATCCGACTAGGAACCATGAGGTTGCAGGTTCGATCCCTGGCCTTTCTCAGTGGGTTAAGGATCTGGCATTGCCGTGAGCTGTGGTGTAGGTCGCAGACGCGGCTCGGATCCCAAGTTGCTATGGCTCTGGCATAGGCCGGTGGCTACAGCTCCGACTAGACCCCTAGCCTGGGAACCTCCATATGCCATGGGAGCAGCCTTAGAAAAGGCAAAAAGACAAAAAAAAAAAAAAAAAAAAAAACCAAAAAAACACAAAAGATCATGAAAACAAAACTCACTGTTTCTTGAGGCACGTCATCGGACTGACATTGTTAGCCCTGAAGTTGTGAATGATGGACCGCAGGCCTTCAACCCATTGCTGAAAGAGAGAGAAGAGAGTGTTCTTGGTGAGCAAATCCACCAGAGCTAAACTGGGTGGTTTTTATTAGAGAGCCCATATCTATTTTGTATAAGAATAATATAAACTCTACTTTATCTCCTTCCTGCCACACAGCCATCCTCATTCCACATGCTCATATTTTATGCTTTAATAAACAGCTTTCATTCTTTCCAGAAGATAAATGCAGCATCGCCAGTGTCATTAAACACTGGGTTGTCACAAAGCAATGCTGCCCCCTGATTGACTTGTTACGCCTCCTATTTCCAGCCTGGTTCAGCAGAAGCCCTTTTCAGTTGCGGGCAATCTTAATTATTTCGAAAGCAACATTATTCACTTTGCGATGATATACCTAGCTACTCCCATTTTAGAGGATGAACGCATTAGGGGTTCATCCATTGCCCTGTGTGATTCTATTTCAATCTAAGAATCTATGAACCTATGATACCTGTCCATGTTTTCCAGCAAAGCCTTAAATAGTAAAATCTGCATCGATTGCCAGGGTACCCAGAGCAAACAGTGACGTGCCTGCCTAATTTCTGCATAAGGGCTTGGACCTCAGCTTTGGTTCACAACACCACTCCATGGATTTACAAGGAAAAGTGAAGAAGATTGTGCGTGGCAGGAAAGGAATTCGGGTTTCCAAAGGGCATTTTACTAGAAAAGGCTGGCCTATGAATTAAGGCCAATTCTGCCCTGGGGGCCAATAACTGATGCCAGCGAATGCCATACCAAGTTGCTAAAATAAAGAGTCACACTCTTGGCAAAATGATTTGCTGCAAATTGATACTGGAGGTTCAAGCAGCACTGGGCCCCCCCACAAGGCAGTACCTTACCTTCTTAGGTTTATAGTCTAACTGCTGTAGCTCTGGGCTGAGGAAGGGAAAATATTTTGGAATAGACAGCAATGTAGCTGCATCATCAACCTGTCCTGTCCAATATGGTAGCCACTGGCCACATGTGGCTATTTAAATTTACACCAAATAAAAATAAAATTCGGTGAGCCTGTTGCACTTACCCTATTTCAAGTGCTCAAAACCCACCACGGGTTTAGTACCTACCATCTGGGACAGCGCAAATAAAGAACATTTCTGCCATCACAAAAGGTTCCATTGGACAGCATGGCCTAGTATTACCAGGTGTAACACGGTCAAGTGACGAAATCACTGCCAGGACCAGAGGGGATGACTGAGTTCTACGAGTGTGTGTGGTTTTAATTAATTCTGAGATAATATATGTAACACAAAATCGGTCATTTTTAAGTGACCTCGTCAGGGTCTTAAGTAATAGTCACATTGTTGTGCAACCATCACCACCATCCATCTCCAGAACTCTTGGCCTCTTGCAAAATTGAAACTCCATTCCCACCAAACAACAACTTCCGATTTCCCTCTCCCCATCACCCCTGGCAACCACCATTCTATTTTCTGTTTCTCTGAATTTAACTACTGAAGGTACCTCATATAAGTAGAATCAGGCAGTATTTGTCCCTTGTGAGTGGCTTATCTCACTTAGCATACTGTACCTCCCCAAGGCTTATCTGTGTTGCAGCCTGGGTCAGAACTTCCTTTCTTCTTAAGGCTGAAGAATGTTCCACTGTATGTATAGATCACATCTGGTTCACCCCTTTATCTATCTATGGATCCCGTGTTGCCTCCACCACCTGGCTATTATGAGTCATGCTGCTATGAACATGGGTGCAGGGATAGCTCTTCAGTTCTTTGGCTATACATCCAGAAGTGGAATTTTGAGATCCTATAGTAATTTTACTTTTAACAGTTTTTTTTTGTTTTTTTGTGTTTTTTTGCTTTGTTTAGGGCCACACCTGTGGCATATGGAAGTTCCCAGGCTAAGTGCTGCATTAGAGCTGCAGCTGCCAGCCTATGCCACGGCCACAGCAATGCCAGATCTGAGCCACGTCTGTGACCTACACCACTGCTCCCGGCAATGCTAGATCCTTAACCCACTGAGCAAGATCAGGGACTGAACCCACATCCTCATAGATACTAGTCGGGTTTGTAACCTGCTGAGCCACAGAGGGAACTCCTTCTTTTAAGTTTTTGAGGAACCGAAGCTGCACCATTTTACAATTTCACAAACAGTGATCAGGGGTTCCAACTTTTCCTCAGCCTCACTGAACTCCTTCTTTTCTGTTTTGCTTTTGTTTTGCTAGTAGTCATTCCAGGGTGTCCACAAGAGAGGTTCTACTTTCTTCTTTGTGCCCCAACCCTCCTTCTGAAGGAGGACTTGGGAGCGATAAGAGGAAAATTTCCTCCTCAAATACAACAGGCCATTTTTTGATGACTGTAAACAGCATCGAAAGCCTCAGCAAGCATGATGGTGAAGCCAGGATTCTGAGGGAGGAGGAAGCAGTGAAATAGTAGCATTAGAGAAATGCCTCAATTATTTTCCTCATCAGACCTCACTTCCTCTGTCAGGATAAATATGGGACTCTAACTCCCTGAGGACCATCAAATATCCTGTTACTGCCCTAACAAACCGCAGGCCCGCACAATTTCCCAAGAAGAGACAGAAAAAGCATAAATAATTTGGTTGGCATTAACTGGGAAGCGTTGAAGGCATATTACATGTTCCAAAACACAAAACAAAGTCCCTGGTTTCCTAGGGCCGCAAAGGGGACAATTTTCTGAGACTGTTCACTGGCGCTTACTGATCATTCCAATTTAGTTGTTTCTAAAAATAAATTACAGAGATACTGGGCTTTGAGGAGGTTTCTGTGACGTTCACCCATCTTTTAAAAATAGAATGTGGTGAAGAATGGGTTTGTTTATTGTGATGGATGGTCCCTGAGAGTGACCTTTGAGGGTCATCACACCAGTAACGCTGTGCGTGTTTTAGTTAGTAGAAATGTCCCCAGGATCCCCACCCGCCCTAAAAGCAGCTGCGGCTGCTGTTCTTTGTGATGCTGAACGTGAGGTCCAGGGCCTTGTTCAAGGTCACAGAACAGCTGGTGCAGTACAGAGAAGCAACAAGAACTCTGTTATTCTGCCCTTCACGTCTGAGAAATTTGCACTCAGGGCTTATCCACACACCACCTTCCATGACCTGAAACATCCCATCACACCTTCCCTTGGTCTGTTATCTTAATGTACACCTGGCATAATAAGGCCAAAAGACCATAGGAAAAATGTTGAGCGGTTTGCTTTTTTTGTTTGAACACTTAAGAGATGAAATGCCAGCAGGTGTCAGTAGAAGCCCAGAGTTTAGTTGGAAAGTTGTGCCAGAAGCGAACTAAATGCATATCGACTTCTTTGAATGTTGCCCGATTAACATAATCAGAAAAACCAGACTTAGATATTTTTTTAAATTGCTGAATAGAATAAGCACATATGTCAACAGCCTACATAATGCCTCCAAGAGGCACATCTTCAAGCCCCAGTGGTTGCGTGTTTCTAGATCATTCTCCGACACACATTGAGCTCACACACTGGCTCCACAGTGACACAGGCCATGGTTACTAACTACACAGGGCGCCTCCCTTCTGGACGCAAGTCCTGGATGGGTACCTGTGGCCTGGATGCAGGGGAACGAGCCCACAGGGAACAATTTGGTTCCGAGGTCCAAGGGGGCAGTTCCTGCACCTCCCGGCAGGTTGTTATGGTGAGTGTTCTCTCATTTTTCAACCTTTTCCATTTCTGTCTAAATGAACTTAAAGCTTATTTCAGCCCTTCTAAGGAAAGGTCATTGCTTGTGCTGGATGGTTGGGGAGGGGAAGGAGGGAGGAACCAGAACCGCCCCTAACTCTTTTCTGGGAGCTTCCTATCTTGCCTCTGGGCCTCTGTAAACTTATTTTCAGCATGTAGGTGGTGTCCACTTTCCAGGCAAATAGCTGGGCTTCTCTCTTGAACACTAGGACTCTCTCATACAAGATAATCCCTTTCCTATTAAAAACCAAATGTGTAGCATAATAAAAAAAGAAGCAGACTTACAGATACAGAGAACAAACTAGAGTTACCCATAGAGGGGGGAAGGGGCAAGACACGGTTCAGGGAGAGGGAGGTGCAAACTATCAGGTGTAAGATAGGCTCATATGCAACATGGGAATTAATAGCCAATATTTTGTAATCACGGTAAATGGAAAGTAACCATTAAAAATTGCATTAAAAATTAAACAATTAAAAAATAAATACTCTCTACAGAAAAAAAGAAAAGACAAACCCCAAATGTACAGAGACATAGACATAATAAACCTATATCAAAAAAATAATGAATTTACACAGAGCACATCTCCCTTTCTTCTTTTAAAAATATTTGGTTATTTTTTTTTTTTTTTCTTTTTAGGGCTGCACCTGCAGCATATGGAAGTTCCCAGGCTAGGGGTCTAATCAGAGCTGGAGCTGAGACCTATGTCACAGCCATGGCGACACCGGATCCAAGTGACATCTGTGACCTATGCCGTACCTTGCAGCAGTGCTGGATCCTTAACTCACGGATCGAGGCCATGGATTGAACCTGCTCCTTCACAGCCACTCTGTTGAGTGATTAATCCACTGAGTCACAACGGGAACTCCCCAAGTGATTCTTTTGCAAATTCACTTTTAAGAAGCTCTGTTCTAAACCCAGGTCACTCAGAGGGGTGACTAAGGGCATCAACATGGCCAGGAAGCTGATGAGAAATGCCACATCTCCGGGTTCACCCCAGGCCCCACAGGATCAGAACCTACTTTTGGTAAGATGAGTTGTGCCCATGATCTGGTTTGAGAAGGACAAGGTTAAGAGGGCTCACCCCAGCAGAAGCACCTCCTCTCACTGCCCATCTAGGAAGAGCTGGGTTTGCTTTTTTTTTTTCTTTTCTGCAATTCAATCAATGAATTTTGGCTCATTTTTATTCAGATATAATTTACATAAAATAAAATGCACCCCTTTTAAGTGTATTATTTGATGAATTCAGACAAATATTTATACTTATGTAGCCATGACTCCAACGAAGATATTTATTGGAGTATAGCTGACTCACAACAAAGCGAATCAGTCATATACATACATCCATTCTTTTTTCCCATACAGGTTATTACAAACAACTACGTAGATTTCCCTGTGTTATACAGTAGGTTCTTTTTTTTTTTTGTCTTTTCAGGGCCACACGCACAGCACATGGAGGTTCCCAGGCCAGGGGTTGAATCCGAGCTGTAGCCATGGACCTACACCACAGCCACAGCAACTCCAGATCCGAGCTGCCTCTGCAACCTACACCACAGCTCATGGCAACACCGGATCCTTAACCTACTGAGCAAGGCCATGGATTGAACCTGCACAGGTCCTCGTGGATGCTGGTCAGATTTGTTTCTGCTGAGCCACAACAGGAACTCCCCAGTAGGTTCTTATTAATTATCCTATACAGTAAGTAGTGTGCACATGTCATTTCCATCTTCCCATGGAGGAACCGGGTGGATGTGGTTTCCTAAGGGAGCCAAATCTTTCCATGTGCCCTTAGCTTGGATACCTGGTCTTCTGAGCAAGGGCCCTGGGAAGAGCCTTCCAATGCCCCATCATTCTTTGTTTTTGTCAGTTCCCTCTTGAACTGGGCTGAAAAAATCTGTACTCACTAGAACGGAAGTTCTAACTTGGATGTTTAGGGGACTGAAGTTAAAGGGTGGAAACTAAAGGAGGTGAGCTGCTGTAGGTAGTGACTTTCACCTTCTCCCTGTATGAGCTGTGAAAATCATCAATGCATGGGCATCTGAAATACCTACAACACAGGAACTTCTTGGGACCTGTAACTCCTAAATCTTAATCCATGCAGGATTTTTTAAGTAAATGGAGATAAAAAGTCGGCATATTTCCAGGGTTATTCTTAAGGTGTCTATTTGCTTTCTTAATTACAGTCAACCCTAAAACAACATAGGTTTGAACTGCATGGGTCCATTTATAGGTAGATTATTTTTTCCATGGTAAACATGACAATGCTACATGGCCTGTGGTTGGCTGAATCCATGTATGTAGAACAGTAGATCCATGGATACTGAAAAACTGTGGATATGGAGGGTGGGTTAGAAGTTATACATGGATTTCTGGAGTTCCCTTGTGGTGCAGCAGGTTAAGGATCCAGTGTCACTGCAGTGGCTTGGGTCACTGCTGTGGTGTGGGTTCAGTCCCTGGCCCACCACTTCCACATGCTTCTGGTATGGCCACACACACACACACACACAAAAGTTATACATAGATTTTTAACTGCAGGGAGGGCTGGTGCCCCTAAGCCCTGTGTTCTTCAAGTGTCAACTTTGATGAGTTATCTGCTCAAACATAAGCCAGAAATTTATGGAATTCAAAATACAGCTTTTCTGTACTGTGAATTCTTATAAGACTACAGGGCATTCGAGAAGGGCGATAAGACCCATTTCCATGTGCCTGGGACAGACTATGAAGGTTTTCAAGTAAAGATTTCCTTTCACAGGGTCTTAGGATATAAAGTTGCAATATACAAATCTCCAGATTAATAATATCCGAGGTATACATATATCTTTATCTTAAACAAGAACTATGTTTTAGGAAGGCATTTCGGCTTCGGGCTGTCATTGAACATAGGCAATGGCTCAGATTCTAAAGTCAAGATCCTCTAAGTAGAATCAACATGTTTTCTCTTACAGGTTGAGAGAACTGAGGCAAACACGATGTTGGGTTCTTAACCTGTTGAGCCACAACAGGAACTCCCTAAAGTGTTTTATTTTTTTATTTTTTATTTTTTATTTTTTTTGTCTTTTGTCTTTTTTGTTGTTGTTGTTGCTATTTCTTGGGCCGCTCCCACGGCATATGGAGGTTCCCAGGCTAGGGGTTGAATCGGAGCTGTAGCCCCCGGCCTACGCCAGAGCCACAGCAACGCGAGATCCGAGCCGGGTCTGCAACCTACACCACAGCTCACGGCAACGCCGGATCGTTAACCCACTGAGCAAGGGCAGGGATCGAACCCGCAACCTCATAGTTCCTAGTCGGATTCGTTAACCACTGCGCCACGACGGGAACTCCTCCCTAAAGTGTTTTAAAGAAAATTACAAGCATTATCAAAGCAATGTAGGCTGCCATAGGGAGGTTGCCTTAAAGGATGTCCCACAGCCACCAGATATCCAGAAATGGGCAAGGTTCCAGGCTCTCATAAGGCAGTAGGAGGCTGCCCTACAGAAACCTGCTGTAAGTAGTAGCTCCCCACCCCTTTTCACAGACAGCTGAGTCTAAAATCAGGGTAGTCCTGATCTGGAAAGCCTGGGCTTGTTGGGAGAACATTATTAACTAATCTGGTACAGAAACAAGAGAGATGTCTGATTCCCAGAACCGGGGAACAGGGTCATGTAACCGAGCAGGAGCCTGTGAGGCCTTCCCAGCGTGGACCCCCACTCATGTCCTCCACTTGCCTTTTTATCTATAGAAAAACTTTAGTCAGGAGTTCCCGTCGTGGCTCAGCGGTTAACGAATCCAACTAGGAACCATGAGGTTTCGGGTTCGATCCCTGGCCTTGCTCAGTGGGTTAAGGATCCGGCGTTGCCGTGAGCTGTGGTGTAGGTTGCAGAGGCAGCTCGGATCCTGAGTTGCTGTGGCTCTAGTGTAGGCCGGCGGCTACAGCTCTGATTTGACCCCTAGCCTGGGAACCTTCATATACCAAGGGAATGGCCCAAGAAATGGCACACACACAAAAGAAAAAAAAAAAAAAAGAAAAACTTTAGTCAAAGAACCAATTTAATCAGGGAAGTGAGGAATTCCTGTTGTGGGTCAGTGGAAATGAATCTGACTAGTATCCCTGAGGACGCAGGTTCGATCCCCGGCCTCACTCAGTGGGTTAAGGATCCTGGTGTTGCCGTGAGCTGTGGTGTAGGATGAAGACGTGCCTTGGATCCTGAGTTGCTGTGGCTCTGGTGTTGACCAGCAGCTACAGCTCCTATTCAACCCGTATCCTGGGAACCTCCAGATGCCGTGGGTGCGGCCCTTAAAAAAACCAAACAAACAAAAAAAATCAGGGAAGTGGAAAAAAAGTACAGAGCAAAGAGAAAAAAGGAATAATAATTCAGCCATTCAACAAAGTCAAGCATCTTCGGTTCTTCAAAGACTATAAATAACATTCTGAGGCATGTTGTTGAAGCTGTTTTGTAGGCGCTAAAGCCACCACTGGGTGGAGGAAGTCAACTGCACGCTGCCCACAAGCAAAGAGACCCCAGACCGGTTGGAAACAGGAGGTTGATGATGCTGACTTCCAATTACCTCACCACCCACCAGTCAGAAAAGTGTCCACGAACCAATCACACCTTGCCCCTCAAACAGTGTAAGACTCCTCATTACCCCTGGGGAGCACAGTTCTTGAGGCACTAGCCTGCTGTGTTCCCCTTTGCCTGGCAATTAAAGCTACTTTTTCTGTTTCCTCCAACTCTGCCTCCGCATTTCTATTCGGCATTGGTGTACAGAGGCAGCCGATATTTCAGCAACGGTTAGACCGTGACTCACAGCACTAAATGTCTAGTGATCAGACCTGAGCCCTAAAGCTGGTGCCAACACAGTGTGGGGAAGTGACTAGAGGCTGAGGGCCAGCACTCCTAACCTTCCATCCCCATGGTATTTGGGTCTGAGATGGGGCCTGGCCCAGGAATCAGAAAACCCCACGGGAGAAGCTGGAGAGAAGAGGCTGGAGATTTAGGCAGGACTTGACAAAAAAATTAACATTTTTACCTCTGGAAAGGATTCACCATTCTCGATGCCATTGAGAACATTATTTTTCTATTTTTATTTTTTCGCTGGGGCTTAGCATGTGGAAGTTCCTGTGCCAGAGATCCAACCCCAGACACAGCAGTGAAAACACCGGATCCTTAACCCGCGGAGCTACCAGGGAAGGACATTTTACCCTTTGAATGTGCTCATTGGGGATGCTAAAGCCATTCTAAAATTAAACAGCAGGTCTATAAATGTTTGTTTATATAGCACAGACCAACTTTTACATCACATTAAAAAGGAAAAATAAAACAAACTTTCTCTTTCATGTCACTTAGATTCTCTTGGCTCTAATAAGGAGAGAAAGAGGTGCAGGTAACATGTGCTAAGTGTCATCCTTGCAAGAGATCAATGTCAGTGTCAAAAAATCCCTCCTGGCCATGAGACAGAAGGCCAACAGGCAGACATGACAGTGATGACATTGAGAACAAATCAGGCAAAGAAGCCTGAAAGTCACCTTAACTACAGTCTCAAAGAAAGAGGGCAAGTAATGGAGACAGTGAATTTGATGCATAATAAAGGAGCTATGCTTGTGATCCTGATGAAATTAGCTGATAAACCCAGGATGAAAGGTTAAACTAATGAGCCTGCGATAATCACACAATAGCAAAGTACTGAAATAGGTGGCCAAACAGCAAGGCAGGTTTTGCAAAAGTAAAATAAAATAAAAAAAAAATCAGTAGATCGACAACCCATTCATGATCTCAAAGCCCTAGGGAAGTCAATAATAGTTCTCATGAAATTATCAAATCCAAAGGAGAATTAAGCAGAGACAAGAGGGGCAACGTGCTTTTTTTCTTGCCGTAGTTTGCGTGCCTTCTGAGAAATACATGTTTGTCATCTGCAGTTCTCTGCTGACAGAGTAAAGTTGCTGAAGGAGATGGAGGAATGCATTAAGCATTAAGTGCCCCCTGACTCCAAAATCACCTTCAGAGCAGGGTGAACCTGTGTTTGGGCAGGAAATGAGCTGCCACATACGAGAGTGTGTGTGGCTGTGTTTGAAAGATCGATCTGGATGGGCCTGGATAATATTTATACTTTCCTAGTCAAAAGTAGTTTAGTCACTCACAGATAGTCAAAACAGGCTGTCAGCCTGGCTGGTTATCTTGACAACACCAGGTTAAAATGAACCTCGAAATAGTCACAAGGAAGGAGGGGACACTGTGCTATTCTTGGTCATCACTCAGAAGCTGAAGTGTCAAATTCCCATTCCAAACAGGTTTCTGTTCACTACCTTTCCTAAGAGACAATTTTTGTTTCACCTAAGCCTGATTCTTTCTGTGGCAGCCTGGTACCCTCTTAACAATATTTTCTTGGGACCTATAGAATCTGGTCCCAAATAACCACATCTAATTCCAAATATCTACTCCAATTAGTATAGTATTGAAGGGAATCAGAATAGGACATCTCAAAATAGGCCACTTTGGAGTAAAGATTATTTTGAGCGGAAGGCATCTGAATTCCTGAAATCCCTTATCAGCCTAAAAGTAGAGCCTCTCAACAGAAATCCATTGTCATCAATCCCCTCCACAGAAGCAACACTAATCTTCGCTTCTGGAAGATGAAGAGTTGGCATCATACCCAAAGAAACTGTCACCAGACCATCATTATCTCCTGTCTAGGTTCCTACAGGCCCGTTTATCTTCCCTCCAAATCACCTGCTTTCCCATTAAGGGCCTTTCGCCTCCTCTCCTTCCCCTATTAACTAATAAGCTATCTAAACTCTCAAATCTCACTGCTCCTTTGGGTATTCACTTCTTTCTGTGATGCCCCCGTGCACGTAAAATGAAAGCTTAATTAATTTGTATGCCTTTTCTCCTGCTAATTTGTCTTTTAGCAGTTTATTTCACAGACCCAGCCTAAGAATCCAGACACGCATACAGACATTCACTCAGCATACATTAAGGCCTGGCGTTCACTTGTACTTACTGACTTCATATAAACAACATACAGTAAACAATCCACGAGGTTATTTAACGCCTCCACGTTGACGGAGCAGCTCCCTTCCTACAAACCCCAGAAATCATTCAAAAAAGAAAATGAGGAGTTCCCATTGTGGCACAACGGAAAAGAATCCGACCAGGTACTATGAGGTAGCAGGTCCGACCCCTGGCCATGCTCAGTGGGTTAAGGATCTGGCGTTGCTGTGAGCTGTGGTATAGGTTGCAGACTCGGCTCGGATCCTGCATTGCTGTGGCTCTGGCATAGGTTGGCAGCGGTAGCTCTGATTTGACCCATAGCCTGGGACCCTCCATATGCTGCAGGTGCGGCCCTCAAAAGAAAAAAGAAAAGAAAATGAGATATTTGGTTTGTTTTACATAACACTTATTTGACATCCACAGGGAGACCTCTAAAATAAATGAAGCGTTGTGCAAAGATAACCAAGAGCATCATTTTGTGCCGGTCAGAAACTACCAGTTTAGGAGAGTGCATTTTTGGTCTCAACTGTCAAATCTGCAAAATCCTGATGGTAAGGGGTGAGTGAATGGGTGGTGAATTGAAAGGTGTTCATGAAGTTGTATCTGGCTGACGCCAGGTACTTAACGATCCCCAAGGTTTCGTTCTTCTTGACATGTACCAGTTGACAATGCTGGCAAATGAAGCCGTTCTACAATGAACAGTACTCAACAGGCAGACACATGCCACCTGCTGAGGCTCTGGAATAAGCATCATCAATCAAGGAGCTTCTGGCTGCCCTTTTCTCGACAACATCACCTTCTCAGCTCAGGTCAATCGAGTCTATAGATCATCCTACAGACTAAAAGGACTTTCAGAGTTCCCGTCATGGCGCAGTGGTTAATGAATCCGACCAGGAACCATGAGGTTGTGGGTTTGATCCCTGGCTTTGCTCAGTGGGTTAAGGATCCGGCGTTGCCATGAGCTGTGGTGTAGGTTGCAGACGCGGCTCAGATCCTGCGTTGCTGTGGCTCTGGCGTAGGCCAGCGGCTACAGCTCCGATTGAACCCCTAGCCTGGGAACCTCCATATGCCGAGGGAGCGGCCCTAGAAGAGGCAAAAAGACAAAAAAATAAAAAAATAAAAGGACTTTCAAGACAACAGATCCTAAAAAGACTCTAAACCAATGGGTTTGAGTTTCATTATCTAATTTTCTATCATTTTTGGAAAAAATCCTACCTTTCCCCCATCCTCCCCTGAAAAACAGGGAGGACAGAAGGATGAGGTATGGACACAGGGACAGTGAAAAGCATGTTTATGGTAAAGATGAATACGTGAATGACTGGATTACACTGTCTTGATATATCTTGAAAAATATTGTGCTGAATATGTCTCTATGACATAATTTGCTTACTTTTTCCCCTATAAAACAATAGCTCTGAAAGATTTTAACTTGTGTCCCTTCAACAGCATAAATAAATGAATAAGCAAATCAATGTCTGTTTCTTTGGGAAACAGCCAATTATGCCCCCTCCTTGCTAAGACTGATACAAGAACAATATGGTTTCTGAGAGTGCTAGAGTCATAAAAACAACAACAACAACTAAACAAGGCTTTCTCAGAGTTTCCATCATGGCGAAGCGGAAACGAATGCGACTAGGAACCCTGGGGTTGTGGGTTCGATCCCTGGCCTCGCTCAGTGGGTTAAGGATCTGGTGTTGCTGTGGCTATGGCATAGGCTGGCAGCTACAGCTCAGATTAGACCCCTAGCCTGCCTGGGAACCTCCATATGCTGCAGGTGCAGCCCTAAAAAGACAAAAAGACAAAAACAAAACAAAATAAAACAAAAACCAACAAACCACAAGGCTTTCTCATAGTCACTCGACAGGAGAACCCCTTTATGTATTTATTTATTTATTTATTGTCTTTTTGGGGCCACGCCCATGGCATATGGAGGTTCCCAGGCTAGGGGTCTAATTGGAGCTGCAGCTGCCAGCCTACAGCACAGCCACAGAAATGCCAGATCTGAGCCATGTCTGAGACCTATACCACAGCTTACAGCAACATCGGATCCTTAACCCACTAAGCAAGTCCAGGGATTGAACCTGCATCCTCATGGATGCTAGTCAGATTCGTTTCCACTGAGCCATGACAGGAACTCTGAAAACCCCTTTATATGTAGACTTTTTTGAGAAATCCATTTTGAGGGCCACCAGTCTGGGAAGTGCTGGTATATGACAACACCTTCCACCAACAGTGACATGAAACAATAAATCATGTAGCATTACAAGTGGAAGTGGCTATTCCTCAACTTGTGAGCTATAGCAGAAGATGGGATAGGATGGAATGGGGAGTGGACCCAGTGCCTGGGTTCAAGGGTACCAGTTACTGGCTGTGTGACTTTGGACAAGTTACTCAACTCCTTTGGGCCTATTTCTTCCTCTGTAAATGAGAACAATCCATCCCACAGGATTGTGGTGAGAATTTGAGATTATGGTGCCAAGCACTCTGAACAGGGTCTGGCATTCAATATAAAATAAAAATATCACCGATGCTGTTCTTATTATTCTCATTTTTAGGGACCAGCAAATTTTCTGTCAAGGGCCAGGCAATAAGCACTTTGGGAGCTGGGGGCCACATATAGTTCTCTGTTGCACAATTTTTATGTTTTGTTTTAATAATCCTTTCAAACTGTAAAAGCCATTCTAGCTCACTGATCATACAAAATCAGGCCGAGGGCTCAATCTGGCCCATGGGCTGTATGCTTAAGATTGTGATTATTAATTATTTGCTCCAGATCACTGTGCTCAGAGGCAACTGAGTCTCATCTCAGGCAAGGTGATGACCCACCTCCTCATACAATCCCATCTTTTAATTATACCCCAAAACTGGGAAAACATACAAACACGTGTAAGCCTGTGTTATACATACATTATGTTCAAAATGAATTTTTTTTTCTTTTGCTATCAGTAAAAACTGGAGCTCTGTGGTAAATGGAGAAGCAATTTAAAACTAGTGGCATTTTTCTGTCCCAGGGGCCAAAGGGTGAATTCCGCACTTCATATTATGCTTCAGGTGCAATTAGAGTAATTCATTTTGCATTCCCTTGGTGGAGGCATTTGGTAACACTTGCAATTAGGGCAAAACTAGCTGCTGTGGGCCAGGCCCAGAGCACAGAGTCTTTTCCTAGGAAACCTTCAAGTTCATGAAACCCCAGTGATGAAAGCATGTCTCCCATGTGTAACCAAGCTGGGCCCTTTGGGGTCTTCTAAGGCCAGGCCCTTCCCCCTTATCCTCTGCTTTAGCTCCTCTCTGAGGTATAACATGTATCTTGTTGGAGGTTTACAGGAACATCATGATCTGACCTCTGTGGGCAGCTACAAGAACAAAGGATTTGTTCTGCAACAACCAACCACGCCCCTCCCTCACTTTGCCTTTAAAAATGCTTTGGGGAGTTCCCATTGTGGCGCAGTGGAAAGGAATCTGACTAGGAACCATGCAGTTGTGGGTTTGATTCCTGGCCTCGCTCAGTGGGTTAAGGATCTGGCGTGGCTGTAAGCTGTGGTATAGGTCTCAGACATGGCTCAGATCTGGCATTTCTGTGGCTGTGGTGTAGGCCAGCAGCTACAGCTCCAATTAGACCCCTAGCCTGGGAACCTCCACATGCCACAGGTGCGGCCCTAAAAAAACAAAAGACAAAAAAATTTAAAAATTTAAAAAAATAAAAATGCTTTGCAATTTTGTAGCATCCATAAGAATGTGGATTCAATCCCAGGCATCCTCAGTGGGTTAAGGATCTGGTTGGTGTTGCCATGAGCTGAGGTGTAGGTCACAGACGTGGCTCAGGTCCTGAGTTGCTGTGGCTGTGGTGTAGGCTGGCAGCTGCAGCTCTGATTCAACCTCTCGCCTGGGAACTTCCATATAACACAATAATGCAGATCTAAAAAGCAAAAAAAAAACCAAAAAAAAACAAAAAAAAAAAACAAAAAAACCCCCAAACAAACGAAAAAAACCAAACCCCCAAAAACTGCTTTGCTATTTTGGTTCAGGGAGTTCAGGATACTTTGGGGGCACCAGACAATGGTCTCCTTGCATGGTCCTGCAAGAAACCTTCCTTTGCTCCAAACTCGGACGTTTCGGTTTGTTTGGCCTCACTTTGTGTAGGGGACATGGACTTGTGATATCACATGTAGACTACAACATTCTGAACAGAAGGACCCAAGAAGGAAGGTTTCTAGAGAAGCAAGAGCTGGTAACAACCAAGAAAATCCACCTCAAAGATCACAGAGACCTGTAATTACATTGAAGCCTGAGAAAATGTTTTAAATACCAAGAAAATGCTCATGATAAAAACTGTTAATGACAAAATACATTGTATTAAATTTTATAAACAGCATGAGCCCAATGATGTATAAAAGAAAATTGTGGCTGCATTAAAAAACACATTAGAGTTGGGTTGTAGGGCAGGAAAAGGGGAAGCAACTGCTTAATGAGTACCGAGTTTCCTCTGGTGAGGAGGAGATGAGGAGATGAGGAGATGTTTTAGAAAGAGATGGGGTTGGTGATGGCAAACATTGCTGTGTACTAAATGGCACAAAATCGCTCACTTTAAAATGGTTAATTTCATGTGAATTTCACTTGCATTAAAAAAAAAAAAAGACACAAAAGAAGGGAGTACATTGTAGAGGTATTTTATTTTCTTCTTTTCACTCTTCTGTACTTTCTACTAGAATGTGGTGGAAGAACAAGCCCTAGCATGAGCAACACTCCTTTTGCATCTAGAAAACACCAGTGAACAGTATAAAAATGCATGGGCTATGCACATGTTGAAAATTATTTTGAAGGAGTTCCCGCTATGGCAAAATGGGATTGGCGGCATCTCTGGCCCAGTACAGTGGGTTAAGGGATCCGGCGTTGCTGCAGCAGTGCAATGTTGGCTTGGGTCTGATCCCTGGCCCTGGGAATTCAATATGTCTCTAGGAGCAGCCGAAAAAGAAAAAAATACATTTCATTGTGCTCAAGGCAGCTGCAGACCAGGGTGCCACGCCTCACTCCAGGCCTCTCTCTCAATTTCTCCTCCCACTCCCCCAAGGGAAGCTCAATGCTGCAGTGATAGAGTTCCTGCAAACCCCAGCAAAACCTCCTCTAACTTCAGTGTCTGGTTTCCTGCACATACATTTTGATAAGGAACGTTACTGAGAAATATGACAGTATAAATCCACATCTGACTACCTAAGGAAACAGAGAGCTTCAAAAGAAAACAAAGTTAGTTGTCTAGGGAATGTCAAGGGGCTAGAGATGGGGGACACAGAGAAGGGAGGTCAGGGCCAGGTCACAGACAGCCCCCAAGGAGCTCTGAGTAGTGTAACTGGGTGGGAGGCTATGAAGCCTTCCCAGAATAGACCCCCACCAATGTCCTCCATCTGCCTTTTGCCTCTAGGAAAACTTTTCTCAAAGAATAAATTTAATCAGAGAAGTGAGAAAATGCAGAAAGAAACTGAGAAATGCAGAAAGTCAAGCAAGACAAAATAATAATACTTTAGCCATTAAACAAAGTCAAAGATCATTAGTTTCTCCTCAAGGATATAGATAATATTCTGAGCCATGTCCTTTGAGCTGTTTTGCAGATACTGAAATCCCCATCAGATGGAAGAAGTTAACTGTATGGTGCCCACAAGCATATACAGACCCCAGACCTGCTGGATCCAGAAGGTTGATGATGCTGAATTCCAATTACCTCATTACCAACCAAACAGAAGAATGTCCATGAGCTGATCACGTACCCCCCAAACTCTCTTCCTCACCCTGTCTTTATAAACTTTTCTTTGAAAGGCTTCAACTTCAGGTGTTTTGAGACTGGCTGCTATGGACTCCATGCTCGTGTCCTGCAATAAACTCTGCACTTTCCTTCCCCAGAACCTGGTGTCAGTAGATTGGCTTTATTTTGCGTGGGTGAGCAGACCCAATTTTGGTTTGGTAACCTATAGCATATGGTCGTCTTTGCACTGTGTGACCACAGGAAGTTGTGTTCCTCAGAGAACATTTTTTTTTGTTGTTGTTGTCTTTTTTGGGCAGCACCCAGGGCACATGGAGGTTGCCAGGCTAAGGGCAGAATCGGAGCTGTAGCCTCTGGCCTACACCACAGCCACAGCAACACTACAACCTAGCCGTGTCTGTGACTTACACCATAGCGCACGGCAATGCCGGATCCTTAACCCACTGAGCGAGGCTAGGGATGGAACTTACGTCCTCATGGATATTAGTCAGATTCGTTTTTGTAGAGCCACGACGGGAACTCCCAAAGACCATATTTTAAACAAATTCACTATCCCTTCCCCCCTCAACCCAAATTAATCAGGTCATCAATTTTCATTCTCTTAGTTAATCAGACTTTAAAAATCTCCTCTAACTTCACTCAGGAACAAAGCCTCTTGATTTCAACTATTTCTCAGGCTTTCCTCCTTGAATAACTGGTTGAAGCCCAGAATGTCTGATTTCTTTATATTCTGTTTCAGAAAGGCTGGCCCTCTCTGTCTGCCGGTGTGCAACCCACAGATCTGAGGGCTGACTGTACTATGCCACTTCATACACGGGTCTTGAGCATCCGTGGATTTGGGTATCTGCAGGGAGTGGGGATTTCTCCAATCCCTTGTGGATATGGAGGGACACTGTACTTCTCAAACTTCAACATGCAAAGGAAGTACTAGGGGTCTTACCCAAATGCAGATTCTGATTCAGCAGGTCTGGGGATAGGTCTGAGATCCTGAATTTCTAAGAAGTTCCCAGGCAGTGATGACCCTCCTGGTCCAGACCATACTTTGAGAAGCAGTGCTCTGAGCCACGTGTTATTACCATACTACCATCTTTTAGAATGTCAAGATTACTTCGGGAGTTCCCATCGTGGCTCAGTGGTTAACGAACCCGACTAGTATCGATGAGGATGTGGGTTTGATCTCTGGCCTTGCTCAGTGGGTTAAGGATCCGGCATTGATGTGAGCTGTGATGTAGGCTGCAGATGCGGCTTGGATCCCGAGTTGCTATGGCTGTGGTGTAGGCCAATGGCTACAGCTCTGACTCGACCCCTAGCCTGGGGAACCTCCATATGCCATGGGTGTGGCCCTAAATAGACAAAAGACAAAAAAAAACAAACAAAAAAATTACATTGCATCCCTCCTACAACTCGAGTCATGGCCTTCTGTGACCTTCACAGCATCTTTAGGATAGCATCTCAGTATGGAAATCAAAGCAGACCACAGTCTTACTTATTAGCTTTGTTTTCCAGTTCCCTCCACCCGTCCCCCCGCCAAAAACAAGTTCAATCCAGTCTTCTTGCTGGACCAACATTTCCAACCCAACATTTCTCTTCTTCTGAATCTCACTAACGCCCATCTGCACAGTCTCCTCTCTGGTGAACTGTATTGTGGACACCACAGTAACATGACCAGCTAGCCCTCCTTCTTAGGGATACAATGTCTTGTCTCTTTAAGGAAGTATTTCTCTCTCCAACCACAGGACATCCCAGCCTATCAATTTGACACTGGCCTTAGGATGGTAATGTGGCCCAAGTTAGGCTAATCTAGAATTGTCTGCGTATTCAAGTGTCCTGTCTAAGCAACTAACTCGTATCTTTCTTGGCATCTAGAACACTTTTTTGACAAAGAGAGTCCATAAGTCTTTATAAGAGAATGTAGCTTCAAGGGTCATTTGACACAACACCCTTGTTTTACAAGGATAAGAAAGCCCAGGTAGATGAAATTGAGGCAGGAGATAGAGGGATCTCAGGCTGAGCAACTGGAAGCTGTCCCCTGTGGACAGATACTTCAAGATAAAGATTCTGCCAGGACCAAGAAGGAGCTGCATCCTGCTGGGATAAAAGGCAGAGACCACCTATTTCTCACTCTTGAGGTCGAGGGCACCTTTGGAACTACACACTGGAAGAAAGGTTCCTTAGGGCTCAGAGAAAGGAGGGGCACCAGACTATAGTACATCTTGTCAAATTCCCAGAGGTCCTTGCATTAGAATCCATCTTGGCTAAAAGATATGTGTGCATGCAGGGGAGGTCCCTGAGTCAGCCCAAGTATGGGCTCAAGGCCAGATGAAACAAGGTGATTGGCCGAAAGAAGCCTGAAAGGACTGCCCCCCACAAGTGATTTAAACCACCTCAAAAGCACAAGCACGTGATGCTCTCCTCCTCTCTTGCTCTTTCTTTCTGTCTCTGTCTCGCTCACCTGCCCTCCCCCACCCCCAAGGGAGCCTGTGCGTCCTCCACACCTGTCTTCTCTCTTAATATACACTTTATTTGCCTCACTACTCTCAGTCTCTTTGCCTAATTCCTTCTCCAAAGGGACAAGTTCTGAGGACCAGCATCAAGTGGTTAGAGTTCAGCATTCTGACTCCACAACCTCCTGGGAACAGAATGATTTGTCCAAGTTCATAAATCATCAAAAAAAAAAAAATTCTTGGATGAATAGCAGAATGCAGTAAGAAAAAAAAAGGCATAAATAGGCATCTTTACTTTTTAAAAATGTCAATGAGGTGAACACATTAAGTAAATATTAGCATTCACCTTAGTGTCAGTACTTTCATGCTGAATGTTGGCTGATGTGTAAAAGCTTCTAAGTGATCTACAGACACGTTTGTCTTTTGGTAAAACAGTGTGTGTACAAAAATGAATATATTGGTCAACATTTTAACATCAGGAGATTTCATGACAAAATCCCAATGTCTAGTATCTCATGGAAAAAATACCACTTCCACCAACAAGCTAGCAACCTCAGGGCCATGTTGGGATGGTTGGAAAACTGGCAGGAAGTAAGTACAGACGGTGTATGTATCCTCCACTTCGCTCACCATCCCTATCTATCTTCTGGCATCTTTTCATTATTCACATCATCCTCTTGGCTCTTGAAGGCATCTGGGTGCACAACTTCTGGTCTAAAGGAACTACAGCTTTGGGGAATACAGAGATAAAGAAATCGTTTCAGAGTGCAGAGAGCACTGCCATGAGTCAAACAGTGGAATATAGGATCCTGGACAAATCGTCTGGCAAGAGCAGGATAAGAACTGAAGGAGGGAGGAAGAGCGATGAAGGTGGCTGTGGGCGGCCCAGGGAGACAAGCATCACCTACTCCACAGGTTCATTAAGGAACACATCCTTCCTAAGGCTGAGAATTTGATGGTCTCCACATTCAACCCAGCAATTAAACAAATGAAGCTCATTATCTTTATGTGGCAAGAAGGAAACACCTAGGTGGGATGGGGCATTTAAAGCTCACAAATAAATACACACCCACACATTTGGTTGGATTCACAGCTCTGTCCTTAAGAAAAACCTTTTTACTGCCCCTCACTGGCTCATTTCGCATGAATTCAAGACGATTTGAAGAAGAAACAAAATAAGAACATGCCAACTTTCGGTCTTGGAAATACAAAAACAATGCAAAAATTAATACACACATACATATACACGCACACAGCACCCCAGACTTGAGCTTCAAAAAACCATGAGGCAATGTAATGAAGAGCCTAAATCAATTAATATTTGGAGGATTCGACGATGACTAGGACGTTCAGATTTACGAATTAGCTCCTTTAGCATTCAGTAGGCATCAGCTCACCTGAGCCTGGGCAGCAGACCAGTTAATCTAAAGTCTTCAAAGTTTCTGCACAAAGAACAGAATATAATCTCTCCTTATGGTGCTTTTCCACAGGGTAGTACTTCCACCTTGAGCCCTTACCTGGGGGGCTATTTAAAACGAGGGGTTACTGGTTCAGTAAGCCTGGGGCAGGGCCTGAGAACCTGCATCTCTATTTAAGTTCCCAGGTACAGCTGCCAGTTGCTGGTCTGGGGAACCACACTTTGAGAACCACTGGTGTATATAATACATTTAAAACTGCATTTCAAGAAATAGCTATCTAATGGGCGAACTTTGAAACAAACCTATTTCCAGGGTCATATAAACAAATACATTTTAATTGTGCTTTTTGCGTTCTTAGTGAATTCTAACCAATGGTGGGCCCCTGGAATTGACAGGTCTAAAGATTTACCTGCAGGGTGTAGTCATTCAATTTGACAAAAATTTATTTGGGTTCAACGCTGTTAGGATTTTTGGACTAAGTCTGTTTGTATGCTAAGCCAATAGGACTTAAACTTCACTCTGTCAGAATCACCTGGGAGGTTAGTTATAATACAACTATAAAAATATTGAATCACAATGTTGTGCTCCTGAAACGAACATGACATTGTAAATCAATGATCTTTCAATTAACAAAAACAGATTACTGGGCTCCATCTCAAGAATTTCAGATTCATTAGGCTGGGGCAGGCCCCAACTCTTGGGCATATATCCAGACAAAACTTTCCTTAAAAAAGACACATGCACCCGCATGCTCATTGCAGCACTATTCACAATAGCCAAGATATGGAAACAACCCAAATGTCCATCCAAAGATGATTGGATTAGGAAGATGTGGTTTATGTACACAATGGAATACTACTCAGCCATAAAAAGAACAAAATAATGCCAACTGCAGCAGCATGGATGGAACTAGAGATTCTCATTCTGAGTGAAGTAAGTCATAAAGAGAAAGAAAAATACCATATGATATCACTTATATCTGGAATCTAATATACGGCACAAATGAACCTTTCCACAGAAAAGAAAATCATGGACTTGGAGAACAGACTTGTGATTTCCAAGGGGAAGGGGGAGGGAGTGAGATGGATTGGGAGCTTGGGGTTAAAAGATGCGGACTATTGCCTTTGGAATGGATTAGCAATGAGATCCTGCTGTGTGGCACTGGGAACTATGTCTACTCGCTATTGATGGAGCATGATAATGTGAGAAAAAAAGAATGTATACATGTATGTGTAACTGGGTCACTATGCTGTACAGTAGAAAATTGACAGAACACTGTAAACCAGCCATAATGGAAAAAAATAAAAATCATCATACAACAACAAAAAAAGAATTTGCATTTTTAAGAAGCTCCCAGGTGAGGCTTCTGGTCTGTGCTTGACTAGGGAACTAGCTGAGGAGCTAACTGAGGGGAGAGAGGCTCTGCAGGGTGTGAGGAAAGCCAGTAGGAGGGACAGACTAAACAGGAACTCGAGTTCTTTTCCCAACAAAACAAAGAATAAATCCCTTCTCCAAGAATCTTTGCAATAAGCCTTCCACTCAACATAATTCAAGTTCAGAGAAGTGATTTTGACATTCAACCCAATTTACCAAAATAAGATTTTATTACCTGTAAAAACTACCAGACCTTATGCTTTTCTTTTTTTTTTTTGGTCTACAAGAAGAGCACATAACATTTCTGTAACTTAACTTCTATAGTTCTTCTTCAAGTGTTTATTCGATGACTTGGTTACAAAGCATAATTTATGGAGTTGGCCAAATATTTACAACCTGCATAATGTATAATGAGTAGCCTGGAAAATGTTGGAACTCAAATTCAAATCTTTGCATTTTGAATGTCATAATAACAGCTTATTTTTTGTAATCAAACTAAAATTCAACTTGGTATAAAATAACAGACTTATTTGTGGAGATCTTAAATGAGGGCTGCCTTTCAAGCTTATGTACAGTGACTGTGCTTTCAGTCTGCTCTGGAGCACCAGCTGTAACTTAATGAAAGGCACCAGAACTCCCTTGACTTAGGAGGGACAAAATCCTTCTGCTCTAGTTGTATCCTAAGAGAGAAAAGATACACGAGAGAAACTGAGTTGCTTTTCTAGCTGCTGCTATACTATTTAGTATTATTCGTAGAGTTTATGGTAAAACAGAGGGCAAAGATGAGAAAGATTCAGAAAAAATGTTTATTACATACAGAAAAAAATTGGGAAATATTTAGAAAAAATTGGGAAATATTTCCTTCATGTGCTGCTTTAATTTATAGAATTTTTTTTTTTTTTTTTTTTTTTTTTTTTTTTTTTTTGCCTATGCCTATGACATATTGAAGTTCCTGGGTCAGGGACTGAACCTGCACCACAGCAGTGACCCAAGCCACTGCAGTGATAACACCAGATCTTTTACCCACTGTACCACAAGGGAACTCCTATAGATGTTTTTAAGCTACATGGCTGATCATATCAGATTCACCTATTACCCAAAGGCACACTGTGTTTGAGAAAAAAGTGCCAGCAATTTGTAAGCAATTCCTTTTAACAGAAGGTTTTTAAGGAGAGGAAATGAAAGCTGAATTTTCTAACTGGAACGACAGGAAGGATTTAGGGAAGCAGAAAATAATGATCTAAATTGGAAAGAAGCCAAGACACCAGGGTTAAAACCTCCAGGCTTGTCACAGATTCTTAGCAACAGTCGAGTTACATCCTGAAAAGTGACTCTAAAAATAACACTATGGAATCCCAGACCTTTTGGACTATCGCTGAATCAAATTTTCTTAATCTTCTTGTCCAAAGATCATTCTCCAAGCTTTTCTTAGAGCTGAACTGTAAAAAACTGGAGTTGTGGAGCATTAAGGGTTATCCCTATTTATCACCTGGGTTAGAATTTACAGATTCAGTCAACATAAAGATCTCAATAAAACGAGTATTTATTAAGCACTTACTGAACGTCAGGCACTGACTGTTCTAGATGTTGGGGATGCAGCACTGACAGACATTGTCCTCATGTGGATGGAGGAAGGCACTACATGGCAACATGGTATCTAAATAGCCATAAATGCTATGAAGAAAAATAAAGCAGGGTAAGTAGTTAGGATGTGCTGAAGGGAGGTGAGACAGGAAGCAGAGGTGATATTCCAGCAGAGACTTGAGAAACACGACGGAGAAAAGCTCTGCATGTAACTGGGGAAAGAGTATGTTCCAGGCAAAAGGAACAGTGCATGCAAAGTCCCAGAGGCTGGAAGGAAATACAAAGGAGGAGAGAGGGACACAAGCCACTAGGGAACTCTCTGAATTACATTTTAGAAACACCTCTTCAGCTGCTTTTTTTTTTTTTTTTTTTGTCTTTTTGTCTTTTTGCCTTTCCTAGGGCTGCTCCTGTGGCATATGGAGGTTCCCAGGCTAGGGGACGAATCGGAGCTGTAGCCGCTGGCCTGTGCCAGAACCACAGCAACAAGGGATCCAAGCCGTGTCTGCGACCTACACTACAGCTCACGGCAACGAGGGATCCTCAACCCACTGAGCGAGGCCAGAGATCGAACCCCGAAACCTCATGGTTTCCAGTCGGATTTGCCAACCACTGAGCCTCGATGGGAATTCCTTCAGCTGCTATTTTGAAAACAGACTACAAGGGCCAAGACCAAGGCAGAGATGCCAATTAGCAGAGAAATGAGGAGGTCTGGAGGAGGAGGATGCAAATGATGGTAGTGGTAGAAACAGCTAGGTTCTAGATGTAAGAGTGTCTTTTTTGGAGTTTCCATTGTGGCTCAATAGGTTAAGAATCTGACTAGTTTCCATGAGGATGCAGGTTCAATCCCTGGCCTCACTCAGTGGGTTAAGGATCAGGTGCTGCCACAAGCTGCAGCATAGGTCTTGGATGTGGCTTGGATCCCAAGTTGCTGTGGCTGTGGTATAGGCTGGCAGCTGCAGCTCCAACTGGACCCCTAGTCTGGGAACTTCCATATGCATGGATGCAGCCCTAAAAAAATACACACACATAAAAAAACTGTGTTGCTTTTTTTTTTTTGGCCATGCCCAAAGCATGTGGGACAGGGATCAAACCTGAGCCACAGCAGTGACACCAGATTCTTAACTTTTTGAGCCATTAGGGAATTCCAAGAGGTTTTTTTTAAAAATTAAAAAATTTTTTTTTGTCTTTTCTAGGGCTGCACCCGCAGCATATGGAGGTTCCCAGGCTAGGGGTCTAATTGGAGCTGTAGCTGCTGGCCTTTGCCAGCAACACAGGATCTGAGCTGCATCTGCAACCTATACCACAGCTCACGGCAATGCTGGATCCTTAACCCATTGAGTGAGGCCAGGGATTGAACCTGCAACCTCATGGTTCCTAGTCGGATTTTTTAACCACTGAGCCACAAAGGAAACTCCCAAGGGTGTTTGTTAATGGATTGATCAGGACATGCCAGAAGGGCTTTCATGGTCTCTGCAACTGAAAGGATGTGGGTGGAAAATTTGATGTGGACTTATGTTTACAACACCATTAGACATTTATTTCATGGGGGAGAAAGGCCTATAGAATTGAACTAAATCTTGTAAAGAGGGAGAGGAGCAAGGCAAGCTTATCTACTCTTTAAGCAGAGAGGGTGGCTGAAGACAAGCTGAGCTACCAAGATGCCTTTTAGACTGATGCCCTCTTTTACTGCTGTGAAAGATTTTATACTTATTTGAAAGCTCAATTCCACAAAAGTCAGATTTCCTGTTCAATTCTACTGACTCTTAAAACACCCACTTGCAATAGGAAGAAAAAACCCAGAGGACTCTAGGAAGTAGATGAACAAAGAAGGCAAGTTGGTTTTCTCAGAGTCAAGAAAAGGTCCATGTGTGAAAGTCCATTCTCCATGGAGAACACCTGAACTGAAGATTGGCCCATGTATCTAGATTAAATGTTTGGTTAAGTGACTCTTTCAGAATCTTCAGACTGTATCATAACAGCCCAGGAGTTAAGAACAGATTCAAGAATCTCAAATACTCCTGGGCAAGTTCTATACTAGAAATCCTCTTAAAATGTCTATTTTACTGGTCAGACCAAGACTTGTCCCACGTGCATGAAACAAACAAAACACTCCAACCACCCAGGGAATGTCAGACTCTCACAGCTCACAGGCTATTTTCCAACATGCTGTACCTTTCTGCTCTTGCCCTGCATGTTTACCATGAGTTCCTCATATCTGTTTTCACAACTGTTTATGTCTGTAAGAAAAATTACATGAACCAATGAAATATGCTTGTGGAAAGAAAGAGGGTTGCTGGAGTTCCTGCTGTGGTGTCACTGGATTGGCGACACCTCTGCAGCATCAGGTCACAGGTTTGATCCCCAGCCTGGTACAGTGGGTTAAAGGGTCTGGTGTTGCCACAGCTGTGGTATAGGTCACAACTACAGCTTGGATATGACCCCTGGCCTGGGAACTCTATATGCCACGGGGTGGCCAACAAAGAAAAAAAAAGAGAAAGGAAAGAAAGAATGTTGTTTCTGTAGGGGAATATTTGGAAATATTTCTTTAAAGGCAAGTTGTTAAAAATTTTTTCTCAAAATCTATGAAAGAGACAGCTAAAGGATTAGGGAAAGAAGTCATACAGTTGTAGGATTCTGTATTCCAATTGCTCCACAAGTGTCTTTAAAGAAACCAAACAAGGAGTTCCTGTTGTGGTTCAGCGGTTAACGAATCTGACTAGCATCCATGAGGATGCAGGTTCGATCCCTGGCCTTGCTCAGTGGGTTAAGGCTCCGGCGTTGCCATGAGCTGTGGTGTAGGTTGCAGATGCGGCTCGGATCCTGTGTTGCTGTGGTGCAGCTGCAGCTCTGATTCAACCCCTAACCTGGGAACCTCCATGTGCTGTGGGAGTGGCACTAAAAAAAACCCCAAAAAAATAAAAAAAGAAGAAATCGGACAAGATATTTCAGACACTGCATTAGGGGTGAATTATAGGCAAAAAAAATATATCAACACCAACCAAATGACCCACACTTAATGCAAAGACTTTGGCCCTAATATTAAAAGCTTGGCCAGCAACTGAACCACATTTATGTGCTTCAAGTTAAAATCAAGGGTTTAAGATCTGTAAATGTCAATTTTTAAAATGATGATTTGCTTTCACTGACTTTTGTGATAAACTGACCAGAACAGAGCTAGTGACAAGGGTAGAGAGCATATGCTGGGGTCCCGTGATTCTAGTTTCCTAAGCTGTACTCATGTAGAAGTGGGACCACAGACGGAGTCGCAAACACCTTTCCAGGTACACCGGGAGATCTTTACACGTCTCACGTGACCTGCTTTAATTTTTGAATTCTGATATCGTTTTGATCTGCAGTAACTACATCTGTGCGTATTTTGTATAAATCTTCTCACTTTGAAGGCCTGTGTGTTCTGTTAGAGATAGTAACACATATAGAGACAGAGGAATAACGTAGTGGTGATTTGGAACATGTGGTCGATGCTAAGTGGAAAGTATTATGATCTTGATTAATAGAGTTAAATTTTAAGTTTGGAAATCGGGGAGTGGGCAAGATCATTCACATACATGTATACATAGTGAAACATTTGTTCAATATCTTCTTCTCCGAGTATCAATTAACCAAAAGGGATTTGTTCTACTCATCATGGGTCGTCTAGTTCTAGTTTGAACAGTGAGATTAATATTTATATATTATACTATTAATGAAATATAAAATTCTAACTAGTTGTTTCTAGAAGCTACAATGTTCCATTTCCTCAATAAGAGCAGGCTTAAATAGTCTTGAGTTTGAATTGAAAATTTACTAGAGAATGATTTTATAGTCCTTGTTTGGCTAGTTAATCTTAAATTCAGCAAAGATGCTACGACAAAAAAAAGCCAAAAACAAAAACCTGAAACTTACGTTTAACTATAGATGTCTGCCCAGAACATACATATATAAACCTCGTACTTACGAGTACAGGTATCGGATCACCATTCTTTTTTTTTCTTCTTAGGGCCACACGTGTGGCATATGGAAGTTCCCAGGCTAGGGGTCAAATTGGAGCTGCAGCTGCAGGCCCATGCCACAGCCACAGAAACCACAGATCCAAGCTGCATTTGTGACCTATACCACAGCCTGCGGCAACACCAGATTCTTAACTCACTGAGTGAGGCCCCGGATCGAACACACATCCTCATGGATACTATGTTGGGTTCTTAACCTGCTGAGTCACAACAGGAATTCCCAAACCATCATGCTTAAACAAATGAGCAATCACACCATGGAAAGCCAAATCATAATGGATATCCTGATCTGAGCTATCTTCCCAGTACCGTCTTTGCTGGGGGATGGGGTGGGTTAGCATCACATGGGAAGTCAGGAGGCCTGGAGTTTAGGTTGGACCCTGGCCTACCCTGCTGTGTAGACTTAAGTGAGTTCTTTTAACTCCTTGGCTTCATTTACTAAATCTGAAAAATGAGGTGGTGGGCAGTTCTTCCTAAAATCTATCTCCAGCTCTAAAATTCTAGGACCCTGTTATTGCAATAGCAGAAACACATCTATGGCTTTTGCTGAGAATGGCTGTGTACTAAGCCCTTTCCATGTAACCACTGCTGTAATCAGCACAACAATCCGAAGAGCAGATATTTTGGTATTGTTCTTATTTTACAGATGAAGATGAGGCTCCGAGAGGCAAGTTGTGTGTCTCAGTCACATAGCTGGGAGGAGGAAGAACAGTTTGTTGAAGCCCAGGCTCCCTGGTCCCAAGCTTAGAGCCTTAAGCGCATATGAGTCATACAGTTTCTTATTATATGACGAATTGACAAAAGCCACGACACATCAGTCTCCAGAACTGTCTTTTTGTAAAATTTCAGGCAGCTAAATATCTCTAGCTGATTAACAAGTCTTTTTCTTTGTGGGTGGTCAGTATGGGCTCCTGGAATTGGATGTTGCTATGGCAAAGAGAAACCAGAAAGACCTCTGCAGCAAATAACATAAGCTTGAACTTCAAGAGCAGAAACAAGGCTAGTTTAGATCAGCAGGATTCGAGAAACCAGTCACACTAGGTGTTGATAGGAGCACAATTATGAAAGAACTCGAAGGCAAAAATCTGTTCTCCTAAGCAAAGTGATCTGAAATGATGGCATGAAACCAACCAAGCCACTGCAAGGACAGAAGCAAAGGCTCTCGTGTAACATGCAAAGTCTATTCCTGGCTTCAAAGCCACATTGGGGAGCTTCTCAAACCTCACTGCACATATGAGTCACTTGGGGGCCTTATTAGAAAAGAAGATTCAGTAGATACGTGTGGGCCTGAGACTCTAATGTGTAAGGGGCTTGCAGATGAGGCCTGTGCAGCTGGAACGTGGACCATGCTTTATGAGTAAAGATGAAAGAGCCTAGATGGTCTCAGAATCTGTAGAACTCAGTTCTGCAACTGTCAGCTCTGGGGCCAGGGTTAAATCTTCTCATCTCAGTTGTGTCAAATCATCTTACTTGAATACTTCCTTTGGGCTCTAAAATCAGCATTTCTAATGATGACCTTTCTCATTCAATCCTGCCCTGAGTTCCTACTTGCAGGATCAATAAGAAAAATAAAATGCCTCTCCCTCCTGCCTCCCCCCACCCTAGGTCTCTGCAATGGAAGAGCAAAGGCTCAGGCCTCTTTGCAGGTATTATGCAAAGATAATGGGCTCTCTGTCCACAGGTAAAACTGCCCTGAAGACAAATGATGTGCAAGAAAGTGATTTAAATTTAAGGCTTTCTATTTTGACCAAAATCTCTTTAAGACTCACTTGCCAAGGCAATGGGATGCTGGCTAAGGTATCAGGATGGATCATAACACAGTATTTTAATAGCTTACTGTGGGGGTTGAGGTGGGCTTGGCTATCTTAACCATCGAGGCCTGCACTGTCCAACAGGAGGGCCATTATTACATGAAGCTCATGTGAACTGAAAACACACATTGGCTTTTGAAGGCTTTGAAAGGACAGGAGAATGTAAAATATGTTAATTTTATATTGATTTCATATTAAAATGACATTTTGGGTAAAAAAATGTTATTTTGGAATTTGAAAAGTTACATGTACCCCGATGTTCATTGCAGCACTATTTACAATACTTAAGACGTGGAAGCAACCTAAATGTCCACTGACAGATGAATGGGATAAAGAAGATGTGATAAACACACACACACACACACACACACACACACACACACACAAAATGGATTATTACTCAGCTATAAGAAAGAATGAAATAATACCATCTGCAGCAACATGGATAGACCACACTAAGTGAAACACAGAAAGATAAATATATGATATAGCTTATATGTGGAAACTAAAAACTGCAAAACCCCTCCAAAAAAATAAACTTACCTACAAAACAGAAATACACTCGCAAGCATAGAAAACAAACTTATGGTTACCAAAAGGGAAAGGGGCTGAGGGGGAGGGATAAATTAGGAGTCTGGGATTAATATATACATGCTACTGTACATAAAATAGATAACCAATAAGAATCTACTGTCTAACACAGGGAACTATACTTGCTATCTTGTAATAACCTATATGGAAAAGAATCTAAAAAAGAATATATATATGGATATAGCTGAATCACTGTGCTAGCTATGTACCTAAAAATAACATGACATTGTAAATCAATTACACTTGAATTTTAAAAAGTGATATATTGGGTTAAAATATTATTTTATTTAAATTAATTTTACCTGTGGCTAATAGAAAATTTTAAAATACATCTGTGTCTTGCATTCTGTTTCTCCTTGGCAGGGCTGATCTAGCCCCTGGCTCCTCAAAGTGTGGTTCTTGGACCAGTAGCATCAGTATCAAATGGGAGCTTGTTGCAAAGGGAGAATCTGGCCTCATCTCAGATCCACTGAATCAGAGTCTACATTTTCACAAAATCCCAGGTGGTTTCTGGGAACATTCAAGTTCAAGAGGTTCCCACAACAAACTGGAGTAGGTGTTTGGGCTGCTGACATACGCGAGTGACATCCTAAAAGGGTTTGGTGCTTGCTGTATTTTCTATACCAACATTCCAGCAAGGCAATGGAAACAGTTAAAAAAATTTAAATTACTATACAACTGAAAATATATACATTCAAATTATATTATACATAAAAATTATGTACACATGCACGTATGGGGGAAGGAAGGGATGCTGTTTCATAGAAGCTACCTTAGTTACTTCTGGGTTTTCAGCCACCATGTACGTGAAACTGATGTTCACCAGATCTGTACCACTGCAGACACAAACTATCCGCCCTTCCAGATCATTTTCTGATTTCCCAACAGCTTCAAGAGCAGCCAAAATTTTGGGATCCTATAGAGGGATACAAACAGGAAAAAATACATTAAATCACAGAGCATGGCAGAAATGCGGTAAAAAGAAACTACACTTGATGTAAAAATATACATTCGGGCCAACATTCTCTTTTTATCTAAAAATGCCCAGATATCGAGTGCTAGTCTAAAACCTACAGAGGTAAAATCCATAACATTTTACATTTGGGAATTTGGGAAGAAAGCATCATTGGGCTTCAAGGCCTCTTCAAGGAGATTGAACTCAAAACCTTTGGCCAAGACAAGACTTACCAGACCCTTATCATCGCCCCACCCATCTCACTGTAATGCCCCTCCCCGACCTTGAGCAACCTGGTCCGCTACCTCCTGCCCCCTACTCGGAAAGGTATGTGGCCCACTCTCATTCCACCTCTCTAGGGGCCTTATAAGGCCCCAACCAAACAGCAAGACCCCTCTTTCCCCAACCAATGAGCAGGTCATGAGGGTGTATCAAGAGACCTCCCCTTTCCCTGGGCTATAAAAACAGACATGTCCATGGGCTCAGTGTCTGCTCTCCCTGGATCATCAGGAAGTCATCCCATTGTGCTTGCAGCATCTATCATCTTAAACTCTTCTTTCTCTTTGGGGTTGGCCCCCCTGATTATCAGGAAGTCATCCTGTTGCATTTGCAGCATCTCTTATCTCAATACATTCTAATTTCTCTTCACATTGCCATCGCCATGCCGGAAATTCTTCTTCTGACCCGCATGCACAGACCATGACAGGTATTATAAAATTACTGATTTAGAAGACTGGGAGGGAGTGTCTTTGCATTTCTAGATGTAGTTATTGGAGAATCCGGACGACTATGGCAACAGAACAGAAAGGCTCTGACTGGGACCTACTTGTGTCTACAGAGTCAGAGGTCTCTCAAGACGGCTGGTGGGGAGTCACAGGAAGATGCAGGGCACTGCCAGGACCTGCAACCACAAGGCTTTCAAATAGCCAGGATACAAAGAGCATGTGTGCCTCTAGGAGAATTGGCATCCTCGTTTGGAATGAAAACTGTGTAAGTTTACCCTAATTAGCAAATAAAATAGAGGCTTTGTCCTCCAAAAGAACTCAGGGGGAAAATGCCAACACAGTCACCCAGAGATTTTAACTAACATCAAAGAAGGTCAATAAAGAGCAAAAACAAAAACAAAGCAAGGAACATAATTTCATTTTGAACACCTAAAAACGTGCAGGGCTATTATGGAAAAGGGAATAAATGCTGTGCTAGAATATTCTGGGAAAAAACATCTTTTAAATTCCTAGCATCGCTATGCAAACAGCTTCTTATTCAAACAAATCAATCACTGTGAAGAAGGCTGATTTATGCGTCCTGTCATTCTTTTTTTCACTCGGAGGCAAACCAGCCTTCAAGGTGAGCCAATGTGTGCGTGCGCAGGTGCACAAATATGGAGCTACCCAAGCCATTTAAACTTCCACGTCAACCACGGACCAGAAATGACTCCGTATTTGCTACAAAAGAAGGCTGGGCGGGGATTGCTTGTCAAATTAATTTCTGAGTTAAGGGAACTGTTGATTTCGATGCTGGTATCACACAAGCATTGTCATTTTTAAAGGTTAATAACGATGTCTAATATAACAGAACAGAATGTAATCCAAATCACCCAACCGTTATAGATGAGATTTCTAAACTGTGTCTATTCTTCATTCCCAGCTGATGATAAAGGGGCAGTAACAGGTTAAACAGCATCCTGTGTTTAGAAGAACAACGAACACCAATCACTGGTACCTTTGGTGTGGCTCCCAGACGCACACTGTTGATGAGGGAACATTCTAGTACTTGTCCTTCCTGCAAAGACAGAATATAGCACACAGCAGTGAGCCTGAATTCTGCTAGACTTATGGCACAAACAAGATGATTAGCACATGCTTTGGATGATGAAGTCAATGCTGATTAGGGTCAGGCAGAAAAGGGATTAAAAACAAATAATAATTATAATGATAATTTCCAACAATCAGAAAAAGTCAAGACTGTTTCAAATATATATATGAATGGAACTCTGAATAATTATTTGTAAAATGTTTATAAAATGTTTCCTTGATGCATGTAATATTATTAATATAATTTATGTATACTATTAAATATATGTGTGTACATGAACTATTAAGTTGGGATATGCTAACTTTTATATAACTCTGATTCTACTTTTTGTAAATTCAGCTCAAAGGTTGATTAAATGTGTTACATCCTGGTGTATAACCACATGAAAATGCCCTTCTTTTTTTGGCCACTCTTGAGGCATGCACGCAGAAATTCCCATGCCAGGGATCAAATCCTTGCCACATTGGGACCCTTGCCACAGCAGTGACAACACTGTATCCTTCACTCACTGAGGCACCAGGCAATGCCTTTTTTTTTTTTTTTTTTTTTTAAATGCAAATGCACTTCTGAAATTTCAGCTTCTGGGAAACTTTTTTAACCCCCAAGATTTAAATCAGACTTACCTAATTTTTGTTGTTGTATTTTTGTTTGTTTGTTTGTTTTTATTTTGCTTTTTAGGGCCACACCTGCAGCATCTGGAAGTTCCCAGGCTAGGGGCTGAATTGGAGCTATAGTTACCAGCATTCGCCGCAGCCACAGTATCGCCAGATCGGAGCTGCGTCTGCGACCTACACCACAGCTCCCAGTAACACTGGATCCTTAACCCACTGAGCAAGGCCAGGGATTGAACCCAGGGATCGATCCTGGTTGGGTTTGTTAGCCATTGAGCCATGATGGGAACTCCAAGACTTGCCTGTTTTAAGCTCTTGTAACAACCTGACTTTCTCCTTCACAACTCTCAATGGCTTGTAACGTTTTGTCTATTTTTGGATGCCCACTTTGATTGCAGGCTGGAGGCTATGAGGGCGAGGACCATGTCCTTGACCACCACAGTCTCCCAAATGCTTGGCACATGGAAGTACATTTCTAAAAATCTTGAATCAATAGAGAGCATAGGGTCTGTGCCCTCAAGAGGCACTCTGTCACTTGCTGAGAAATAAAATGCCTTAACCCTGACAGCAGGGAGGAACAACTTGCTTTTTCTGTTGCCATACCTTGCCTTCACTTCTCCAGGTCAGAAAGAAGCCAAATTCGTCCACTTTGAAGAGGCAGTTGGGTTCAAACACAAAGGATTCCTGTTCAAAAGAAATGTGTTGATCTGCATGACTCACACCATTTTGAATCTAATAAAAATGCAAATATCTTTTAGCCTCTAAACAAAGGAAAATGTATCCTAAAGCTAATGACATTTCTTACTATATTATGTAACATTTTCATTTTGAAAATTTCTTGCATTCATTTTTTGCATTGAAAGACTGATGAATTTTATACAGCATCTTCCTTTAGAGTAGTTTTAAGAACAAAACATGCTAATATTTTGATGGAGGAGGAATGTTCTCTAAAATCTTGGAAGAAGACCTCCTGGAAGGAAGAAGGACTCCCAGGTTCTGGCCAACTGGTCTCCCTTCAAGAAAGAGGAATTGTTGCCCATCTCCAACATAGTGTCAGAAATCAGGGGTTAATTCCTTCCTTCCTTCCTTCCTTCCTTCCTTTCTTCCTTCCTTCCTTCCTTCCTTCCTTCCTTCCTTCCTTCCCTGTCTGTCTGTCTGTCTGTCTTTTTTAGGGCTACACCTTTGGCATATGGAACTTCCCAGATTAGGGGTCGACTTGGAGGTATAGCTGCTGCCTTACACCACAGCAACACAGGATCTGAGCCACATCTACGATCTACACCACAGCTCACGACAATGCCAGATTCTTAACCCATTAAGCGAGGCCAGGGATTGAACCCGTGTCCTCATGGATACTAGTTGGTTTGTTACTGCTGAGCCACAACAAGAACTCCAGGAGATAACTTTTTAGATTACTCTTTTTTTTTTTTTTTTTTGACTATACAATTTAGCATTCAGAGGTTTACTCAGAAAATTCCTGAACTTTCTGCTTTTACATCCAACCTCATTTGGTGTCCCATAAACCAGGACTTAAGTAAGATTTTGAGCTACTCAAAGAACAGTCCTGGGACCAGCAGCATCGAAATCACCTGGGAGACTGACTAAACTGCAGAATCTAGGGCTCCAGGCCAGACAGACTGAATCAGAGTCTCTGGGGTAGGAACCAGAAATCTGTGTTCCAACAAGCCCTCCGGGTAAGTCTAATGTACATGAGACTCTCAGAACTACTGTTATGGACTTTGACATTAGGAACTCTGCTGAAAATTTCAGAATCAAAACTGGAATCAGGAAGGAATGTTAGCCAAATGGAGGGGCCTCAGCGCAACTAAACTGTATTTGCCAAGGGATTCCTGGTCTTTAGCAAGAAAGCACCATTGTTCTTAAGAACACCAGGAAAGTTCTATGTCAATGAAAGAAAAAGGGCATTCAGGAAATGAACCCAGATGCCCTCTGCACTCTGTTTGCATTACATCAAGCCTTGGCACCCACGTGGCAACAAATCCACACGTTCGTCTCATGATCTAAAGAACTTGTCCTCCTAGATAATTACAGCACTGCAAATAGTGAACCTGCCTGGCAAACAGGAGCAGGGTGTGACTTCAAACACTAAAGAGGAAAGAGCAATTATAGGATTAAGATTTTAAGCGTTGTCCAGACTCTCAGGTTCACCCATCAAAACATATCTTTCTAAATTCCAGGGAAGCAACAACATTCATCATGGTAAATCCAATGTCAAGATATGGGGCCACCTAGAGTGTCAGAATTGAGGGTCCCAGGGGCCTTGAATGAAGCCAGCCTTCAAATTCGTTTGGGTAGGTTTTCTGACAGATGAAGAATTATCATACGTATTTCGACTCTGTCCCAGGTTCGTGCTCAGCACTGTAGTCACAGCGATGAGTAAGACGAAGGAAGGGGCAAGGTGCTTGACCTTTGTTTTTGGAATCAAAACCCAGTTCTGCCACTTACTTACTATTTACTTTCTCTTACAAAGACCCTTTCTAAGTCTCAGAATCCTTATCTAACAAAAGGAAGTATTTACACCTCCCTTTTAAGGAATGAAGTGAGATGGTAAAATACTTTTGCCTTTCTACAATGACACTGAATCACATAAAGTTCAGCAAGTGGTAGCTTGTATGGTTCAACTTTATTACTTGTGATGAAAAATTATTAACAAGATGAAATTTCTAATCTGTGAGGGTTTTGAGCCACAAAAACACACTTGACGGTTCAATGTTTTAGAAAAGGCTCGACCCAGCAGTTGACACTTTTGATGGGTCTCAGAGGATGAGCAGAAGTTATCCCAGTGAAGCAGCCTGGCAGGTATGTAGGTCTGGCCTGACAGTGGGGCCTTCTGAGGAGCTGAGGTGGTTAGAACATCTTATGGGGATGGTAGAGAATGACACTAGACACATCAATCAGGCTAGGCGAGAAGGGTGCTGTACGTCAAACAAAAGGTATTAAATTTGACCCCAAAGGCTATGTGGAGTCTTCTATCATTACTGATGGAGAAATGACAATAATCAGTTAATTAAATTGTAAGAATGAATGCATTTTAGAATACTTCCTAAGCAATATCCTCATGGTAATAGTTTCAGTGTTCAAAAGTATGACCTAAAATGGTATTTTCAGAGTAGACCCACAATGAATCAGCTACCATCATTATTATTTATTTTCATGCATCCTATCCAATTCCAAATAAGGATATGAGATGATCCATGAACTATACATGATAAATAGCAATGATTTTCCAGCTTATTTTGAGGTGGAACTTTCAGTTCCTTGGTCTTATCCGCAAGGATTTTTTTTCTTTCCTCTTCTCTCAATTACTTAGTACTCTCAGACCCTACCGGCACCAGGCGGAAATTAGGATTCCTAATTCTTGGACACTTTCATCTGATCCTTTAAACCCCTAGCTCTAGACTTCTCACTCTTCTATATTAATTTGACTTCTTGCAACTTCCTATTCATTAACCCTGCCAATCTCTTACTAACCACTAGATTTCTTTTACTTTCATCTTTGTCTAGCTTATTGCTATGATCCAATATTACAATCACTCCCTCATAGACACCCTCAACTCCTATGTCTCCTTTCTGTGTTCCTGGCCAAAAAAAATAAGTCCTCCTTTCCATATCTTACCACTGAACTTGACAAAGAAAATCACAAAACTGGATTGTCTGGCTTTGGTTTAAATTCAAGATTGCCAGCTTCAAATGGATAGCCCACATGAATTTCAATCTTAAAAGGTTTGACCCTTTTTGTAAGGACTACCTTATTGCTTCTTTTCAAACCTCTTTACTCCCAGCCAATTACTGTGCTTCACTGTTTAAAGGGAACTCATCAGATGAGAGCCTTTCTCTGTCCTTCCTCCTAATAAAGCACGCTTTCTCCCATCAAAGGCCATTCCCCTACTTCTGCTCCAGTTCCAGTCTTCATCCAGATTCCATCCTCTTTCAGTCTTGTGTTTATCACTTAATACACATCAATTTTGTTCTCTGTTAGAGAAACACCAGCATACAAATGTGTTCTAGCTGTCCCGACTTCCTCCTTCACTTGCTGGCTCATGTCTCTGATCCCCTCTCAGGGCATAATATCATGGAGAGTTTGCCTTTAGCTACTGTCTCTACTATTTCTCTTCCATACTTTCTCTGACCAATTCCACCTGCCTTCTGTTTCTATCATTTGCTAACATTTCTTTGCCAGGTTCACTATGACTTACTTTACGTCAAATGCAGGTGCACAAGTTCCTTTTCTCATTTGATTTATCTCTGAGCAGTTGACTAGTATTCCCTTCTTCTTGAAACACTCTGCAATCTTGATAACCTGGCTGTGTTCCATTCCTTTCATCTCATTTCTTCCTACACCCAACTTCTACATGTTCTGTAGGAACTGGCTCTGGGAATTCTCATGTCCACTGTGTTCCTAGACCTTTAAACCCGGAGCTTGAATACCATCTCTTCCGTCATGACTCTTAAATTATAACAGCCGTCCAGCTCTCTCTGAGCTCCAAATTCAGACATATAACTCTCCACTTGACCTCTCCACACAGATGTCTCAAAATTAACAAGTCCATAACTGAATTCTTCACTTCTCACCCTCTCTCTCCAGGACCCTCCATCACAAGACTTTCTGAGCTCAATAAATGGCACTAGTATATAACCATTCATTGACACAAAGAGCCATCCTTGACTTTCCATTAACAAATTCATTTTCATAGCATTTTTCATATATATCCATTTTACTCCATCTCCACCACCACCACCTTGGTCCAAACCATCACCATCTGGCTCATGGATGATTTTCCCACTCCCCACGCTTTCTTCCCATGGCAGCCAGATTCAAACTTTTAATCCATTCATTAAAACTACTTAATAGATTCCCATCATATTTAGGATTAAAATCCTAACTCCTAGCCTGGCCTAAAAGATCCTATATAATCTGGGTTCCAGAGACATCATCTCATACCACTTTCTGTCTTTGCTTTCCTTCTTCACTATGGCCATTAGGACTCTTTTCCTTGAACTTCTTAAATGCTTCCAACCTCAGGGCCTTTGCATGTGCTGTTCCTCCTGCCCAGAAGTCTCTTCCTACTGTCCTTAGCATAAGCTGCCTCCTCTTCATCCTATAGACCTCACCTTAATTACACCCTCTTCACAGAGGCTTTCCCTGCCCTCCCTAACAGGCCTCTCGTTTTATTCTCTAATACAGTATCCTGATTATGTCCTTGCTTGCAATAGAGTCCACAATTATTTCATTTCTCTGTTTACTGATTTATTGTCTGACTCCCACATCAGAGTTTAACCTTCATGACAGCAGACTCCTAGAAACTTTTGTGTCCACATTTGTGTTCCAAGCACCTAGCATGTCAAAGGGACACTGAAACTACATTTATGAACTTAAAAAAAAAAAAAGATTTTTTTCAAATGAAAAAATATAAAACGCAGGCCAATATATGAAATGTAAGCACGACGTTATTCAAGTTGAAGAAGAGGCTGCACCAGGCCTGGAATTCTTCAGTCCCTACAGCTGCCACTGAAAGACAAATATGAGGGCATCAAACGGTAGCTGTCTGCCTAGAAGAAGCAGCACCTTTTTCTAATTCATACAAACGCATCTTCGCAGTTGGGTGTGGCTTTGAGGGACTCCTAGGAATCCCTGTGGAACCAGAAGCATTGTTTGAATGAGAATGCAAAGAGATCATTTTCAAAGTGGGATAAGAACACTAGGCAAGGAGAAGAAAAAAAAAAAGCAAAATTGCAAAATAAGGATAGAGTGAAAGAGCTTTAAGAGATGCTTGTTATAAGGTCCTACACAGTGAGAACAAGATCCCAGTTTGGCTCTGGGCTCCCTGGCAACAAAAGCAAAAAGGGAAAAAAATGTCATTTACCAAGTTCCATTTGGTTCATAGATAAAAACATAAGATGTGAAGAAAGGCAGCAACTGCCAGAATAGAAATTCTCCAGTGAGACCTCTGAGAGGCCCTTGACAGATGCTAACGACAAGGTTTCCAACGAAGCCCACAATAAGCTTGTCAACTGTAACTAGAAAGTTCTCCGAACAAATGGGTTCAAATTACCCACGAAAATCGGAGAGTAATCTGAGGGGTACGTGACAATCTGCTGAAAGGAACTGAAACCCAACCGATTAAGATTTCTCTCCAACTTCGATTAACAAACAGAAGGACCTGACCCTTTATGAGTAATGACACACAATCTCTCTTCTTTACCCCTAACAGCAATTTTAAATTTCCCACAGGTACCTACTGACCAGAACTGGGGCACTGGCCCAGTGATTACACTGCAGCAATTACCTCCCTCCAGACCTGGGCACTGCAGGGCAGCTGGCAAAGGAAGCAGTGGGGTGGGGGTGGGGGGCTTTTCTCCACAACCTGTTCCTCCTCTCCCCAGTTAACAAATGGTGGAAGGATTCTCTGGTAAGGAAGCAAATGGTAGTATCTTCTTCCGGAGGGCTCAGAATTTCCATTTTCATATGACTTGAGTTAAAACCCTGAACAGTCATTCTTTTTTTTTTTTTTTTTTTGTCTTTTGTCTTTTTTGTTGTTGTTGTTGCTATTTCTTGGGCCGCTCCCACGGCATATGGAGGTTCCCAGGCTAGGGGTTGAATCGGAGCTGTAGCCACTGGCCTACGCCAGAGCCACAGCAACGCGGGTTCCGAGCTGCATCTGCAACCTACACCACAGCTCACGGCAACGCCGGATCGTTAACCCACTGAGCAAGGGCAGGGACCGAACCCGCAACCTCATGGTTCCTAGTCGGATTCGTTAACCACTGCGCCACGACGGGAACTCCCTGAACAGTCATTCTTTAGTGTTCAAGTTAACGCATCCAGCCCAACACACCTTTCCTTTGGCCAGTGGGAGAGAATAAAAGGAATAGGAACTGCTTCCGTGAAGGTAGACAAGTTGGGGGGCAGGGGGGCCTTTTGTTTGGAAGAGACAAGAAAAATCACTTTTGCTGCAATCACAACTGGAAGCACATCCTCCCTCCAGGATCCCTGTTGTGAGGGGCTTGTGCCCTGAGGGGCTTCCGAGCTGCTGTCCCCATTTCACCAAGGAGAGAGTATAAGTAAAAGCTGTGTGGGAGTTTCTGCTGTGGCACAGGGGCTTAGGAACCCAACTAGTATCCATGAGGATGTGGGTTTCATCCCTGGCCTCGTTCGCTCAGTAGGTTAAGGATCTGATGTTACCATGAGCTGTGGTGTAGGTCACAGATGTGGCTTGGATCCAGGGTTCCTGTGGCTGTGGTGTAGGCTGGAAGCTGCAGCTCAGATTGGACCCCTAGCCTGGGAGCTTTCATAAGCTGTAGGTGCAGCCCTAAAAAGACCAAAAAAAAAAAAAGAAAAAGAAAAAGAAAAAGAAAAATCTGTGTGTCTCAGCACTATTTTGAGTGTATTTCCCCCCAAAACATGCTACTTCGACACTATTCAATATCACAGTCTCTCTTTCAAAGATTCAGGTTCAGGTGACTTTCAAAATGACTTAGACTGAAAATATTTTCTTTTGATTTCAGTTTTAAAAGTTATTTGGCATGTAAGGATAACCTGACCCCCTTGCTGTACAGTGGGAAAATAAAAAAAAATAAATTAAAAAAAAAAGTTATTTGGTTAAACAACATTTAATCCCGTTCTCTGGCATACTGTGATGGAGGAGGAGGAACTTACTGGGTGGGGTTTCCAAGTAAGAGGGGAGAACAGGTGGTTGATTTTATTTTAACTGGGATTTGTGGTTACTTCTTACCTTCCTCTCCTGCCCTCACCCCCACCATCATTCCCTAAGTTCATTGAGAATGACTTTCTACTGGGGGGATCGCCACCATCAAATTAGGGAAGAGTCAAGTCTTACTACCAAGGAGGGAGAGAGATTTGGGGCTGGTTAATAAATGTGTTGATCCCTCTTTCTTTCTTTCTTTTTGCCTTTTTTAGGGCTGCACCCATGGCATATGCAGGCTAGGGGTCTAATCGGAGCTGTTGCTGCCAGCCTACACCACAGCTTACAGCAATGCCAGATCCTTAACCCCCTGAGTGAGGCCAGGGATCAAACCCGCAACCTCATGGATACTAGTCAGATTCATTTCCACCGAGCCACGATAGGAACTCCCCACTTTATTTCTATTAGATGTTCCCTGTTCTGGGCCTCTTTTGGGCTTGTGATTGGATGGCTAGATTTGAACACAAAGAGAAGGAAAACAGGTGAGAGTTTTCACATTCCATCCCATCGTGGGACTTGTGGTTTCTCAGAGGGCCCAGACCTTGTAGCCCAACATTCCTGGGTTTGAATAGCAGGCTCCTCACCAGGCATCTGCCAAAGAGTCGTGCCATTTAATTTCCCCAAGCTTGACTTTTCTCATCTGTAAATTGAGAAAACTGATACCATCCTCACGGGGCTCTCAAAGTTGAAGAAGCTTCAGTGCCTGGGATGAGGTCCATGCTGGAGAGATGGTAACAGCTATGAGAAAGCAGCTACTGTGTAATTCAGGGCTACAGCCATACCCTGGCCAGTAGACTTTCTGTGATGTTGCAAATGTGCCAGAGGAGCATAAGCGACAAGGAAGCTGCGAGGGCCACGTGGCCTTAGGAAGCCCTTGACATGTAGCTAGTGTGACACTGAATTTTTCAGAGACACTGAATTCAGAGACACTGAATTTTTCATTTTCATTTGTACAACCGTGTATGATGTGTGGTTACCATATCAGACAAGAAGTGTTTGAAATAAAGGGAAAACCTATTTGGAGGAGAGTCAATTCCCTAAGGTGACAGTTGATGAGGAACAGATCTGGATTCAAACTGGTTTCTCTGATTGCAAAGCCTGGTCTGTTCAACTCTGTCCACTGTGACCAAGCAGGTCCCCCTCTGCCTAAAATCAGTGAGGTTTTGGATTGTCAGCCAATGGCCATGGCCTCCCGTAGGCTTCACCTTTGGATAAACATGAGACTCCTTGTTTCCTGGTTTGATAAAAACTGGAGGAAAAGAAAAGGGCTTTGTTAAGGCTGGAGAGAGACAGGGAAGTCTGAGTTAGGGAGAGGCCATGAGGGGTCTTATCAAATATAAATAACATTTATGAACGACTACCACCAAAACAGTGCTAAGCACCAGGCAACGCTCTAAGCAAGTGTACACGTTAACTTATTAACCTCCCAGCTTCCTATGACAGAAGTACTATTAGTATTCCCATTTTACAGAGGAGGCCATTGAGGAATGGAAATTAAGTATTTTGCCCAGTGCTGTGTAGGTGGTGGGGCAGAACTAAGACTGTCGGCTACACTGAAGCACACATTTGAATGGCCCTTGCTTTGAGATCCCTAAGGAAGAGGGTGACACTGTCAGGGAGTGGAACCAGGTAGCTGCTCAGCACCACCCCTGAAGGAGGCTTTGCTGTTGTCCTTGTCACCAAAGGCCAGTACCATCAATTGGGTCAGAAGGGCTTTAGAAATGTTCTAATTACCTAATTTCTTTCTTTTCTTTTCTTTTTCTTTCTTTCTTTCTTTCTTTCTTTCTTTCTTTCTTTCTTTCTTTCTTTCTTTCTTTCTTTCTTTCTTTCTCTTTCTTTCTTTCTTTCATTTTTGTTTTTGTTTTTTTAGGGGTGCACCCACAGCATATGGAGCTTCACAGATTAGGGGTCGAATCGGAGCTGTAGCTGCCAGCCTACACCACAGCCACAGCAACTTGGGATCCGAGCCATGTCTGTGACCTACACCATAGCTCACGGCAATGCCAGATCCTTAATCCACTGAGTGAGGCCAGGGATTGAACCTGCGTCCTCATGGATGCTAGTCAGATTTGTTTCTGCTGAGCCATGATGGGAACTCCTAATTACCGAATTTCTTAAGGATTCCCTAGGGAACCTCATCAATGGTACACTGTATTTATTACTGGGTTGGTTGTTGGAGGGGGTATCAGAATTTTTTCTTAGATCCTAGTATAAAGGAAAATTGTTTTTGCTGATCTGTTGCCTTTCTTGCAATATGATGGACACTTGGACTGTTTCTTTTTGGCATCGCTCTGGCCACCAGGGTCACAAGGAGCAAATCTACAGCTCATGTCTTTAAATTTTATGGGACATTTTTGCTACCCATAGAGTAGCTGCCTGCTAATTTTCTCCCTAATCTGCTGTACTGCCCAGGTATTTTTGTTTTGTTTTGTCTGGCTTCAACTTCAATCCCTAATGCATTTTATCTAGTAGTATATATTTTGGCATTTCAGCTGACTTTGAGATGTGGAAGAAACACATGTAAATAAACACAAAACCCGTTTCATGAACACTCAAAACTACTGCGCACTTTACATTGGTTTTAGGGTCAGACAGATGTTGAATCTTTGGGTCTTTTAAGGTTTGCTAATTTGAGATGCCAAACTCTTTGTATCCGTTCCTTCTCCTTTTCTCTCTTGGAAGCATCTCTGTTGTGGGCATTTCTTTTTTTAAAAAAAATTTTATAGCCACACCTGTGGCATATGGAAGTTCCTGGGCCAGGGATTGAATCCGAGCCACAGCTGTGATCTACGCTACAGCTGCAGAAATGCTGGATCCTTAACCCACTGTGCCACAGCGGGAACTCCTCTGGGGCAGGCATTTTGAGGCCAAATCTGGATGATCAGACTTTGCACTGACTCTTGCGTTATAGTAGGACACTGGGACAAGCTCCCTGATTCTTGCCAGACAACACTTTTAGAAGTGATTCCTAAGATATCTGGCAACAACCTCTCCGATTGTAGAAAGAAGAAGTCAACAAAACATGCCTTTCGAAGGAGTGAATAGTCACTCAAGAAAGTAACTTTCTGGGGAAGGAAAACTGTCAGGTTAGTCACAACAGGTGCTGTAGCAACTTAAATAAGGAAACATTAAAAAACAGCTTATTCAGAGCCAGGGAGGCAAAGAAGTATTTTTTAACAAACATTTACAATAAATATTAAAAACATATATCACACACACACACACACACACACATCCTGCCCCAAAGCGTCTTTCCTTGAGCCAAGTTTAGTCAGGCTGCTCTGAATCTTATTGCCAACTAAGTCTTGATTTTTGGACTTCCGTATTTGTCCTTGCATTGCCCAGTGTTAGAATCCTGCTAGGTTGGTAATAATCAAAATCCCTCACCCTTAATATCTGATCACTCTTGATATCTTATCTGGTTCCTCAACCTTCACTAGCACTCAGGTGATGTTTGATCACCCTGGCTTGCCTTCAACAAGAATCCTATTAGGCTGGTTTAGCCAAAATCTTTTTTTTTTCTTTTTGTCTTTTCTTGAGCTGCTCCCGCGGCATATGGAGGTTCCCAGGCTGGGGGTCTAATCGGAGCTGTAGTCACCGGCCTACGCCACAGCCACAGCAACACCGGATTGGAGCTGCATCTGCGACCTACACCACAGCTCATGGCAACGCCGGATCCTTAACCCACTGAGCAAGGCCAGGGATCAAACCCACAACCTCATGGTTCCTAGTCGGATTCGTTAACCACTGTGCCACGACAGGAACTCCCCCTAGCCAAAATCTCTTTTTAACCTGATGTTTCCTCTTGGTAACTTTTCATCCATTGATGCCCACCAACTCCTTGGCTATAAATCTCTTTATCTTTGTTGCATTCAGAGTTGAGCTTAATCCTCTCCTGCAAAATCCTTCTTGTAGTAGTCTCCAGAAAATAGTATTTTAACTAGTGTCATGGATAATGTTTTAACATTCTATAAAAACACAACAGGCAGTTTCTGTTGTGGCTCAGAGGTAATGAATCCGAATAGCACCCATGAGGATGCGGGGTTCAATCCCTGGCCTTGCTCAGTGGGTTAAGGATCTGGCGTTGCCATGAGCTGTGGTGTAGGTCACAGACTCGGCATGGATCCCGAGTTGCTGTGGCTGTGGCATAGGCTGGTAGCTGCAGCTCTGATTTGACCCCTAGCCTGGGAACTTCCATATGCCACAGGTGCAGCCCTAAAAAGATAAAAACAAAAACAAAAACACCGTAAGTTCCATAATAAATTATAATGAGCAAGGGATTAAACATACAGTAATATAGAAGACATATATCTGAAGAAGCTGATCAAAGAAATAACGTTTTGAACTATCACTAAATAGAGATGACAGCCCCTGATGAATAGAGTCATTGAAAGGGAAGGAATCTCAAATGATTTCCATGAAACTTCCTTTTGAATGTCTGCATTGACCACTTAAATAGTCCAGCCTGTAAAAATGCTTTTCTTCTCTTTTTAGGGATGCACCTACAGCATATGGAAGTTCCCAGGCTAGGGGTCAAATTGTAGCTGCAGTTGTAAGCCCACACTACAGCCACAGCAATGCAGGATCTGAGCCTCATCTGCAACCTACTCCACAGCTCAAGGCAATGCTGAGTCCTTAACCCACTGAGTGAGACCAGGGATCGAACCTGCATCCTCGTGGATACTAGGTGGGTTCTTAACCCACTGAGCCATAACAGGAATGCCTAAAAATGCTTTTCTTGACATTAGCTGCATGAGATGTCACTCTCTTCCCACTTTCATCTTCTGAAATAGCTTAGGTTTAGGCTTCAACCATACACAGTCCCCACTGGCTCTTAGGGGCAATCCTGGCTTTATCACTTTTTACTGTGGCTAAGAGAGCTGCAGAAATCATGGGAACAGGCACACAAGGACCACTGCTACTCCCAACCTAGAGAATTTGGCAGTAAGCACAGACTTGGCTGCAGAAAACTGCAGTCCATGTGGTTAGCATGTGACTCTCTCACCTCAAGGGGAGACCCGCTGCATCAGTTGGGTCCCCTAGGAAGAGACACCAAGACAGGGATTGAGCGTATTAGGCATTTGTTAAGGGAAATGTCTATCAAAGAGAAAGGGGAGGAGAAGCAGGGAGAGCCCCCAAACCGCAAGGCAGGATTAATACCTGTGAAAGGACAGGAGGGAGGGAGGAGGAGTGGGTAGGAAGGGTCTCAGACTGCAGTACAGCTCTGAGAACATCTCCTCCAGGTGGATAGGAGCTCCGGGGCCAGGACTGCCAACCAGAGGAGCCTCACCTGGGGCAGCAGGAAAGGGCTGGCTCCCTTCTCTGCTATATCACTCATTGACTGGGAGCCTTGGATGAACACTGTAGGGGTAAGGATGCTGCAGCTGGAGGTTGTCCCGACTTCACTCCTAGTGATGGTTTTTTCTTGGAGGGAGATATTTCTTTACTTATTTAATTGAAACAATCGATTTACAATGTTGCCTTAGTTTCAGGTGTACAGCATAGTGATTCAGTTATACATATCTATGCTCTTTTTTGTGTTTTTTAGGGCCGCACCTGAGACATATGGAAGTTCCCTGCTAGGTGTCGAATTAGAGCTACAGCTGTTGGCCTATGCCACAGCCACAGCAATGCCGGATTTGGAGCTGCATCTGCGACCTACACCGCAGCTCATGGCAACATTGGATCCTGACCCACTGAGTGGATCCAACCCACATGGATACTAGCTGGATTCGTTTCTGCTGCACCACAATGGGAACTCCCTCTATGTCTATTCTTTTTCGATTTCTTCCCCTTATTTCATTATATATTGAGTATAGTTCCCTGTGCTATATACTTGGTCTTTGTTGGTTATCTATATTGTATGCAGAGCTGTGTATCTATCTGTTCATCCCAAGCTCCTAATTTATCCCTCTCCCCTTTCCCTTTTGGTAATCATAAGTTTCTCTTCTATGCTTCTGGGTCTACTTCTATTTTGTAAATAAGTTCATTTGTATCATTTTTTAATAGATTCAACATATAAGTGATATCATATGGTATTTGTCTTTTTCTGTTTGGCTTACTGTACTTGGTATGCTAATCTCCAGGTCCATCCATGTTGCTGCAAATGGCATTATTTTATTCTTTTTTATGGCTTAGTAATATTCCATTGTATATACTAACTAGATCTTTATCCATTTCTCTGTCAATGGCCATTTAGGTTGATTCCAGGTCTTGGCTATTGTAAATAGTAGAACAATGGGGTTCATGTGGCTTTTTGAACTATAGTTTCTCCAGACACATGTCCAGGAGTGGGACTGCAGGATCATATGGTAGCTCTATTTCTATTTTTTAAAGGAACCCCCATCTCCATATTGTTCTCTTGGAGGGGGATTTAAATGACACACTTTCATGGTTGCCACAAATGGAATCTCCTGCTAACCTTTTTCCAGATCCCCCCAAAGGAGCAAGTTCCAGTTCCTTGGCACCTTGAAAATGCCTTTAAAATTGGGAACCACTTAAATAACAATCAGTTTGAGTACTGGATAGGTAAAAAAGGAATGGCTGGATCATCATGGATGCTTATTAAATATCTGTGAAGTGATGAATGAATTTCCCATTGGGGACAGAGCAGCAAATAAAAACAAAGTATCTGTTTCTTGGCTTGTATATCCTGGGGCGGGGGTGGGGGGTGGATTTTGACAATGAACAAAAAGCAAATAACTAATACCTCAGGAATTGACAAATGTGAAGAAAGAAAATCTAAATGATTAAGAAGTGTGTTGTGTGTGCATGTGTGTGTGCATGTGTGTCTGCACACATGTGTGCACACAACTTTTTTAAGCATGTTTTTTAAGTAAATCATGCAGGCCTCTTGGATGAGATGACTTTGAGGAGAACTAGAATGCAGTGAGGAAGTGAACTTAGAACTGATGGCACGTGGGGAAGAGCAGGAGCTGCAAGTTCAAAGGTCCTGAGGTTGTATGCCTACTATTTCCAGGGAACATCAATGGCACAATGAAGTGAAGGGCTTGTGAGGCACTGGAAGAACTCTGGAAATTATTTGGCATGAGGTAGGAAGCCACTGAAAGTTTAAAGCAGAAGAGGGGTTATGCTCTGACTTACATCCTAAAAAGATTCATCTCATTCCTCATAATGGCCCTATGAGGTAGGTATGTATTATTTCCCCCAATTTCTGGACAAGGAAGCTGTGGCTTAGTGTCTAGTGGGTTTAAGACTGGCTCATGGTCATATCTCTTGAGCAGCAAGGCCAGAATTGAAGTTAATGCTGTTTATCTCCAAATCGATACCCTTAACCAACTATGTGTATTTCAACCTTCAAGAAAGAACCCTCTGCCAAAGATTTTATCCTAAATACCACTTAAGTACAAACCCTTTTTTAAATTTGCAAACAATATCCTGGCAACTTGGCTCCGGTCAGCATCATCTTGGCATCTCACCCAAGTTAAGAGAACCATTTGCCCTTTTAGGTATTTGGAAGAAGAAAATCCATAGCAGAAGAGCAAGGAAGGCACCAGTACCATTGTCCTTGAATAACCCTTTAGTAGGAAGATACTTAGATGCCTGGGAAGCTCTCCTGGCTCAGCCCATATGCTTCATTAACTGTTTTTTGTTTGTTTGTTTATTGGCCGCACTCACAGCATGCAGAAGTTCTGGGGCCAGGGATCCAACCTGTACCACAGCAGTGACCCGAGCCATAGCAGTGACAATGCTGGATCTTTAACCCACTGAGCCACACGGGAATGCCATTACATTTTTTGATGAGAAACGATTCAGAGCAATTGCTTACTCTTCATGGCTTTAAAGAGCAAGTCGTTTAAAAATCATGTGTTCTTATTAATTTATCAGAGTCGATATTCTATATTAAAAGGCAGATTTTCCTGCTAAGGATATGCTATATCTGTTTCTATTGACTGGAAGGGAATGTAAACAAAGAAAGACAGAAAAGAAAGGAAGGAAGGAAGGAAAGAAAGCAGGGAGGAAGGGAATGTTATGTACATTTATTTTATATAGTACATTTTATCTAGTTGTGTGCCACCCCCAATTTAAACACTAAAAATGTCCTGGTTAATACTTTTTTTATCCTTAAATGCTGATTTTATTGGTCATAAGGTAGAGGTATTAGTGTTTTTAGGGGTGCTCATACAAGGGGCAAATATATGAAAAATAATTGTTTTGCCTATCCTCATTTCTTTAACAGAATCAAATTAAGAACTTCTGGCGGTAGTAATATAACAATTATGGTCTAAAATGGACACAGCAAGTGGGTGACAAGAGAGTTTAAACAGCCTTCATTAATGAACTATAGAAAGTTTTTTTTAAAAACAGTTTTTTTGGTTTTTTTTTTGGCTTTTTAGGGCCGCACTCACGGCATATGGAGGTTCCCAGGCTAGGGGTCCAATCGGAGCTGTAGCCACTGGCCTACACAAGAGCCACAGCAATGCTGGATCCTTAACTGCCTGAGCGAGGCCAGAGATCAAACCTAAGTCCTCATGGATGCTTGCGGGGTTTGTTAACTGCTCAGCCACTGACAGGAACTCCAATTTTTTTTTTTTTTAAATCATACATATTTCCAAAAAATACTTCTTTGTGTAGGGGAGGAATAAATTTTCCTCAGCCACTTAGGGTTTCTTGCTGGGTCTGAAAATTAAACTGAAAACGAAAGATTAGCTGGAGAAAACCACACAAATGTATTTAGTATGTTGAAAATAATGCGGGAGGCTTCATAAGGAAATGAGGACCTAAAGAAACAGTCCAACTTGAGTATTTTTGTGCGAGGTTTGAGGAAGAGTTGGACAGGCATATAGAAATATGAGAGTCAGGAGTTCCCATCATGGCTCATCGGAAAGGAAGCCAACTAGTGTCCATGGGGACGTGAGTTCTATCCCTGGCCTCACTCAGTGGGTTAAGGATCCAGGGTTGCTGTGAGTTGTGGTATAGATTGCAGACGTGGCTTAGATCCAGCATTGCTGTGGCTGTGGTGTAGGCCAGCAGCTGTAGCTCTGCTACACCCCTAGTTTGGGAACTTCCACATGTTGTGGGTGTGGCCCTAAAAAGACGTAAAAAAGAAAAGAAAAGAAAAAGGAACACGAGGGTCAAAAAATCTGAGGTATGTGTAATAAAATGTGGGAGGCTGGTTAGTAAGGCCTGTTTGTTCAGATTCTTCAGAGTCCCATTCTCTTCAGAAGATAAGGCTGCTCCTTTCCTCCAGGAATTAGGAGAACATCTCACAGGTGGGTTTTACGATCTGTTTCAGGTTAGAGGAGGAGAGTATGTGGGAGGGTCAGTGACCTTCTTGCCTCTGCTGTTTTCACAAACTCCTTCACCTGAAAATATTCAATACACCAAAGGTGCCATATTTGGGGATGGCATATCCTGAACCCCATTATTTGCAAATGGCAGCCATGCCAAGATTTTAAGTCATAGTATAGGTAGCTGATTTCGTGTATGTTTGTTTTACCAAGACATCAGTTCTAGAAGTGGCTGTGTCCATTATAACAAGTTGGATAGTAGGCAATTCCTTAACTGACTAAAGCTTGTCTTTCACCTGTATAATGTGGAAAGCAATCTCCTTTAATCCTCAGAGCCACCTGCAGATTTAAGGAGACGACGGATGTCGTGTGCTCATTAGCACTGTGCAAGGCACCTAGAAGAGCTCCAGAAAAGCTCAACTCGCTGGAAAAAGAAACTGTCTCTTGTATTGAACTGTTTTCCCCTGTTCATCTGAATTGCCTGTTTGGGGAGATTCATTGTAAAGGACTTTAAATAGATTTAATTTTTTTTTTCCCTTCTAAGGAAGTCTAAAATGCCACACCTTGCCCTATGCCTAGTGGTTCATCAACTTGAGCTGCATCACAGGATCGCCCAGAGGCTCTTAAAACCCAGCCTGCTGGAGGCCACCACCAGAATCTGTTTCTGATTCAGCTGGTCTCGGGTGCAGCCTGACAAATGGCACTACTTTTTTTTTGGTCCTTTCAGACCCTCGAAGCACATGGAAGTTCCCAGGCTAGGGGTCGAATCAGAGCTGCAGCTGCCAGCCTACACCACAGCCACAGTAACACTGGATCCTTAACCCACTAAGCAAGGCCAGGGACTGAACCCACATCCTCATGGATACTAGTTGGGTTCATTTCCACTAAGCCACGGCAGGAATCCCTAAGTGGGACTTCTAACAAGTTCTCCAAATGCTGCTAAAATTGCTGGAGGGGACCAAACTTTGAGAACCACTGCAGGCTCACTAATATGGAATCCTTCTGCTCAGCCTGTGACAAGCTATGTCACCTTGGGGCAAGGTGTTTAATCAACTATGGGAAGCCTTGGTTCTGCAATCTATAAAATGAGGCTGCAAAGACCTACCTGCCAACAGGGTTCTTAATGAGGCAGAATGAAATAAATGGAGAGCATTTAGCCAACAATACCACTTGTCAAGCACCCCGTGAATGTTCATAGTGGCAGATATTTCTACTGTTAGCACTGAAAAGCACCCTCTCTAAACACAACCCAAACCAGTAACAACATGGGAGAGTTCTCTGATGGCCTAGCAGTTAAGGATTCGGCATTGTTGCTGCCCTCTCTTGGATTTGACCCCTGGCCTGGGAACTTACACGTGCCATAGGCATGGCCAAAACAAACAAACAAATCAGTAACAACAATTTATCATCATTTTTAGGACCAAGGAATTGACTCACATGAAATTGAGTTTAAAGAAGTATCATTTTACTATTCAAGATGGGGCTTCAACATGATTCACTTTGAAATATGCCGTGTATTTCAACTGACTGTTCATTTGTTCACACTTGAAAGAACTCTATTAATTCAGTGGCCAGGCTGCAAGCATGAAAGAGTGGGATCCTAAAGAGAATGCAGCCAAGAGGTCCCCTGGGCCCCTTCGCCAGCAGCCCAGAGATGTGCAAGGCTGCACTAATTAAGGGTGCCCCGGCTACAGCCACCGAGGTCCTGCTCACCTGCAGCCATAGTGAGGCTTAAAGGAGGAAATATTGTGTATTTTCCTGTTTACACTTTAGATAGAACAGAAGCAATAAAGAATTAGCCCTATTAGAGTTTCGTCGTGGTTCAATGGTTAACGAACCTAATCAGTATCCATGAGGATGCCAGTTCGATCCCTGGCCTTGCTCAGTGAGTTAAGGATCTGGTGTTGCCGTGAGCTGTGGTGTAGGTCGAAGACACAGCTCAGATCCCATGCTGCTGTGGCTCTGGCACAGGCTGGCAGCTACAGCTCCGATTCGACCCCTAGCCTGGGAACCTCCATATGCTGCTGGTGCAGCCCTAAAAAGGCAAAAGACCAAAAAGAAAAAAAAGAAAAAGAATTAGCCCTGTCATTTTAGCCACTGATTTCAACCAGATTCTTTAGGACAGCACAGTAATACTCCAGAGACTTAAATAGCTCCTCAGCTCACTCCTTATATTTTATTTACTCATTATTTATACATTTTCTTCTTGTTTTGTATTGTTTCATTGTGCTTCCACAAGCTCCTTGTAAACTGAACATCAGCCCACATTTCCTTCTCTTGTTTTCTAGTGGATGCATGTCTCACCTTCCCATAATAAGTGGCCCTTCCTGGCCCCTTACACAGCACGCCTCTCAGGTATGAGAGTTTTCCCTGGGACTGACTCAGACACTATTTCACGGGTGAGAGGCTTCTATTCCTCCAGGGAATAGAATTATCTTCCACTTTTGTGAAGAAAAGTAAACCCAAAGAAACTTTACCGAAGGGGGGAAAAAAACCTAAAAGTGAGAAGAGTAAAGAGAAACAAATATAACTGGAGCATCTTGGGAAAGAAAGACGAGAGCAATTGATTACACAGCCAAAGCTGATCCAATTATAGCAAAAAGGGAAAGACACTGAGGATGACTAAACTGAAAATTTCATAATACATTCATAAGGGAAAATGATTGAGCTAAAAGTAATTATCTGAAACTGAAGGCACCATCATCATCAATTTGTTATCCATTTCTACCTACTATTATCCATCTCCTCAAAGTACAGCCCCTGTGATTGCAAATAAAATTTTCTGGGGAGGCAGTCCATGCACTCATTTACAGACTGTCTAGTGTTCTATGGCTGCTTGTCTGCTACAAAGTTGGGTAGTTGTGACAGAGAATGTATGGCTTGCAAAACCTAAAATATATAATATCTGGTCCTTTGCAGAAAAAGTGTGTTGACCCCTGTTCTATGCCTTTGCAACACAAGATAAGTGATGACATCAAGAGTACCCATGGCAACTATGGTTGATTGCTGGTCTTTCATCCCTCCCTGGATCTCCATTCCTTGCAATGTGACTTGCAGCCCCTCCCACCAAGAGGTGGACTGTCTGTCATTCCCCCTTCCCCCCACCTTGCGTTGGCCTAGAGCATGCGGCAGGAACATGGCTGTGCTCAAGAAAGATCCAGCCCCATCTGCTTGCAAGAGGATGACAGACTGGGTGGGGTGGAGGTAAGACAGTCCTGCTAAGACCATCCCAGATCAGTCAGCCCCAGCAAACATTTGAGGGTGCCCAGTCCAGTCTGGATGGCTGATACACCAAATCAAGGACAAAATAAATCGCTGCCATCTTAAACCACTGAAAGGGCTAGAGTACCCCAATAAATGCCACTTTGCATATGGATTATTTTGAGCTGAAGGCAAATGAGAATTTTGTTGATGCAGAAAAAAGCCTTGTCAGAACTCCCCTTACCTAATTAAAAGCAGAAACCTCTAAGAAATAAAGACTTCCAGGGAGTTTTGTGGCCATGAAGAAGACAGAGAGTTGGCACCAAGATGAGTCTGCACAAACTTTACTAAAATAACACCTGTCTTCCATTCATTTTTCATGTATTTACCTTCCCACAATTTACTGCCCCTAGAAGCCCACTAAGCCCACATGCCCAAGGTTAACTTGTAAGTGTCAGGGTCAAGGCTCAAAACAGAGTCTTTTGCCTTCTTCTTCTTCTTCTTCTTCTTTTTTTTTTTTTTTTTTTGTCTTTTTAGGGCCGTACCTGAGGCATATGGAGGTTTCCAGTCTAGGGGTCCAGTTGGAGCCATAGCAACTCAGGATCAGAGCCCCGTCTGTGACCTACACAACAGCTCATGGCAATGCTGGATCCTTAACCCCAATCGAGGCTAGGGATCAAACCCACAACCTCATGGTTCTTAGTCGGATTTGTTAACCACTGAGTCATGATGGGAAATCCTGCCTTCTTTTTTTTAAATTTAATTTATTTTTTTTCTCTTTTTTTCTTTCTGTCTTTTTAGGGCCACACCCTCGGCATATGGAGGGTCCCAGGCTAGAGGTCTAATTAATTGGAGCTAATCGGCCTACGCCACAACCACAGCAACACCAGATCTGAACCGCATCTGTGACTTACACCATAGCTCATGGCAATGCCGTATCCTTAACCCATTGAGTGAGGCCAGGGATTGAACCCGAAACCTCATGATGCCTAGCTGGATTCATTTTCGCTGCGCCACGATGGGAACTCCTAATTTTATTTTTATTAGAGTATAGCTGATTTATAGTGTTGTGCCAATTTCTGCTATACAGCATAGTGACTCGGTCTTACATATATATATACACATATACATATACATATATATATATATATACACACACACATTCTTTTTCTCATACTATCTTTTGTCTTCAAGTCCACTTACTTCCAGAACTTTCCAAACTATACAGACCTTTCCTTAAACACCTCCTGCTTGGATGACAATGGGCTCCAGACTTGGGGGGTTTGAGAGCACAAACAACGTCATCAGCACCGTTATTTCAAAGGCTGGTCGAGAGGAAGGAACAGCCCTGGGTGTTTTTGCAAAAACCTAGCTGAATCCATTCATCTGTTAATGGACATTTAGGTTGTTTCCATATCCTGGCTATTGTGAAGTTTGGGTTTAGCAGATGCAAACTATTGCATTTGGAGTGGATAAGAAATGAGATCCTGTTGTATAGCCCAGGGAACTATATCTAATCACTTGTGATGGAAAATGATGGAGGATAATGTGAGAAAAAGAATGTGTGTGTATATATATATATATGTATATATATATATATATGTATGTATGTATAACTGGGTCACTTTGCTGTACAGCAGAAATTGACAGAATGCTGTAAATCAATTATAATAAAAAATTAAAAAAAAAATAAAAAAACCTAGCTAACACTAGCTCTTGCAGTTTGCGGTTGTTTGAGGGTGATTAAGTGATTAAGTCCTCAGGTTCTGGCCACACCTTTTTTTATCATGTGAGGAAGAAGTCACGAGAAGGTGACAAGAAAGGTAACTGAAGGCAGGGGTGGGGGTGGGGGGTTTAGAATCATGAAAAGCACACTCTTCAGACCCACCTGCCTTCACAGCATGGAGGTGTTAAGAAAACTGCCTAAGGAGACAGACCCAGTAAGAGGAAGCAATCAGTCTTGAGTTCACCTTCCTTAAATTCAACTCCTGGTGTGTCACACTTGCATCTTTGCCCCCTACCCCTTACAAATCCATTCTCCACACAGCTACTGAAGTAACTGTCACCAGGGTAGAAACAGGATCCTGTCGGGCTCTTTTGAAAATGGCTTCTCATAACCCTCAGAAAGAAATCCAAGCTTCCTGTCCCAGTCCTATACCATTGAGACTTTTTCTCGGGGGGCGGGGGGGGGGGACATCCACAGGATGCAGAAGTTTGAGGACCAGGGGTTGAACCTGCATCACAGCAGCAACCTGAGCCACAGCAGTGACAATGTTGGATCCTTAACATGCCGAGCCACCAGGAAACTTGAGAATCTGCATTTTTTTTTTTTTCTTTATAAGGCCACACCTGAGGCATATGGAAGTTCCTGGGTCAGGAGTTGAATTGGAGGTGCAACTGCCAGCCCACACCACAGCCACAGCAATACTGGAGTTGCACCTGGTACCTACATGGCAGTTTGCAGGAATACTGGATCTTTAACTCACTGAGTGAGGCCAGGGATCAAACCCACATCTTCATAGAGACAACATCAGCCCCTTGAACCTGCCGAGCTGTAATGGGGATTCCCAGAATCTGCACTTCTAGGTGATGCTGACCATGCTGGATTAGGGACCTCACTTTCAGAACTGCTGCTGTACATGATGAGGTTTCTGCCTACTTCTCAGACTTTGTTTTTACTGTGTCCCCCCTGGCTCACGATGCTCACTCCAGCCAGGATGCCGACAGCAGCCCTGAGTGTGGAGGATGGAGGAAGGAAAAAAATGCAGCCATTTGTCTCTCCTCTTGGATAGTTTACTCTGTTTGTCAGTTCCATTTTTGCTCAATTTATTTTTACCTGAAATGTATGTGATTTCTGTTATAAGCAGAATACTTCTTAGGTAGTACAGAACATATAATGAAAAATACTGTTCATTTCAGGAAGAAGAACAACATAAACACATCTATAAATCACCCCGTCTCTGGTGTTCTCTTTGCCAGCATCAGAGTCCACCCAAACTTTTTTTACACGCTTTACTTTCTCTCGCCTTCCATACCCACCAGGTTAGAAAATCCTCTAATTCACTTCCATCCTCAACCTCTTCTCTGATTTGCCATGTGTTAGGAATGACTATCTGGTCCTTCAATCCCACCTCAACCCTCCCAAACTATTCACACAGCTAATCGGCCACACCCACTTGCTAGTCATATTCAGACCTTATTCTTCCCTGCTAAAAATCCATCAAAATTCCTCTAGCTTTCAGGATCTCATGCCAATGCCTTGGGCTGGAAAGTAAAGCATTTATGGTTGGGACACTGTTCATTTCTGCAGCTGTGGCTCCCGCCTTCAGCACCAGCGCTCCTACTCCCTGGTGGACAGGCCACTTCCCCTCATCCCACGTCTACGCCTTTGCATGTGAGTGGACTCTCCTCTCATCAGGGCTGTGCTTTGATCCGCTATGGACTCATCCTTCAAGACTCAGCCCAGGAATTCCCACTTGGCTCAGCAGGTTAAGAACCCGACCAGTATCCATGAAGATTCGGGTTTGATTCCTTGGGTTAAGGATCCAGCATGGCCTCAAGGTGAAGCATAGGTCACAGATGCAGCTAGGATCCTGCATTGCCGTGACAGTGGCATAGGCCTCAGCTGCAGTTACAGTTCCACCCCTAGCCCGGGAACTTCCAGATGCTGCAGGTGCAGCCCTAAAAAGAAGAAAAATGAAAAGACTCAGCCCAGAGGGGGCTTGCTCTGTGAGGCCTCCTCAGGTGTCCTGGGACCCGCTGCCCACCCTGGTCCCCCCACCTTACATGGAGCACAATCTGCCACCTTCCATCACAACACAACTGGGGGAGGGGGCGGGGGGGGGACGCGCATGAGTGAATTGGAAGGGCATCTGGGCCATGTGCTGAGGGCCTGTGGTATCAAACTGAGATATCCAGACATCATTTGGTGGATAATCAAGTGATGTAACACGTTTTTGGTTTTGATTCCAATGTCCAAATCCAGTAGGGACTAGAGCTTGAAGAAAGCAGGACAGCCAATAGCTGAATGATCTCCCAGGTACATGCAGTAATAGGTTCCTTAGGATAAAAATTCACAAGCTGAACTCCACTGAACTCATTTCCCTTCTTTTTCTCCCCTTTCCAAATTTGAAATTATATTATTTTGGGTTTTATGATTGGCTTTAAATAATAGATATAGCCTCTATTTCATGCACCATCAACTATCACCATTATTGCTCGCTGACAATATTAAGCCTCTCTGGCTTTTCCTCTGTGTCTCCAACCTGTGCTACTTTCTGACATCTGTCTGCACATTTGCATTGTATTGATGGAGTTGATCGTTTTTGCATTGTTTTGTCAATAATAATTCTTGTCTACCGTTAGACTGATGCTAGAAGTTGAAAGACGAATAAATATGATCATAACTCTTATCGCTATGAGGACTCTGTAAGTATCCTTCACTGCGAATACAAATAATGTGCTACAATTTTACTTTTTACTCTTTGAGCCGGATATCCTGACTCTGTGGGGACACTTCAGTTTAAATTATCCAAAACCTTGGAATGAGATAAAAAGATAACTATATATCCTTTCTGCCTTTTATAGGAACACTGTCTAGACACCCAGCCAAGGAGGAATTATGTCTGTAGAAGAATGCACCTTTGTTTGACTTACTTGTTTAGAACCCAGATTCTCTGAAGTTATCACCTAGATAAGTTGCAGCCTTTTTTTTTTCCCCCCTGCTATTGCATAAGTGATTGTGTGATTTGTGTCTGTTAGGAAAAGACAATCACGACCCTCTAGGGCTAGGGCAGTGACTGGTTTTGCGTCTAATTGACAAAACTTTTTTCAGCTTTCCTTTCCTCTCTTCCTCCCGCACTCTTAGAACTAGGTTTATTATCCTACTGGTGTCTTCACTGAAGAGCTAAGTAAATGTTTCCGGCAAAATACTTTCTATGGGGTTGTGTTTTCATTTTTACTTTGAAAATTACACTTGGAAAATTTTGCTTCACTGATGAGCAGCCTTGGGTGTATTAGCTAACTGGGCCTTTTGTAGTTTCACTGAGTGGCCCATAGGTTGGTTTCAAAACTGCCTGGAAGGAGGACAACTTCAGCCTGTCCCTCTCAGGCCCAACTTTAGCTTTTTCTTTGGCCGCACGAATGGAATATGGAAGTTCCCATGCAGGGGTCGAATCAGAGCTGCAGCTGCCGGCCTATGCCACAGCCACAGCAACACTGGATCCAAGCTGCATCTGTGACCTATGATGTAGTTTGCACACTGAGTGAGGCCAGGGATCAAACCCACATCCTCACTGGTACTATGTGGGGTTCTTAACCCGCTGAGCCACAATGGGAACTCCTACTTTAGCTTTTATTGACCCTGCACTTTCATATTCCTCTGGAACTGGCCACTGCCCAGACGGTTTCTTTCCCCCCGTGGTGGTTGTGAGCATGGAGGGGCTCCATTTAGGTGTGTGTGCAGGGGTGGGGGTTGGGGGTAGCTTTATTACTACAAAGCTAGTGATAAAGACTGAGCTTTGCCAGGAAAAAGGCACTCTATCTGGGCAGCTTGCCTCAGATACAAAGTCCCACAGGTAAGGAAAAGGTTTGGCCCAACCTGAGCTGGGATTTGGGATGTGGGGAGGGTGGTGGTTGAGGACACTCATCTGAAAACATTTAGATCTCTGCTCCGGCTGATGAAACTGTAAGATTCCAGTTAAGTGAACTGAGAGAGAGCTGGTTCTTTATGTTGGGTAAGGGCGATGATATTTTAAAATCTAGTTGTAGTCTGAGCTGCTTGTCCAGAAAACTGTGCTGTCCAATAAGAGCCATCAGTTCCACGTAGCTATGGAAGTTGTAATTAAAATTAACTAAGATTAAGATGAAAAACTCGGAGTTCCTGCTGTGGCTCAGCGGAAACGAATCTGACGAGTACCCATGAAAATGCAGGCTCGACCCCTGGCCTTGCTCTGTGGGTTAAGGACCCAGTGCTGCTGTGAGCTGTGGTGTAGGTCATAGACGCGGCTCGGATCTGATGTTGCTATGGTTGTGGTATAGGCCAGCGGCTACAGCTCCGATTCAATCCCTAGCCTGGGAACCTCCATATAATGAGAGTGCGGCCCTAAGAAGAGAAAAAAAAAAAAAAGATGAAAAACTCAGCTACTCAGTCCCACTGGCCACAAGTGATGAGCAGCACACATGGTAACAGGAAGCCCAGATACAGACCATGTCTGTCACGGCAAAGCTTTGCTGTGGTGACCATTTATCTGGAAGGCCAGCAGACCATTTTTCTTCCAAAAGATAAAGCTCTTTTGATTTTCGTTGGTTGGTTTGTTTGTTTTTGGCCACACCTGCCCGCTGTAGACGTCCTTGGGCAAGCTTCGACCTATGCCACAGCTGTGGTAACAGCAGACCCTTAGGCCGCTGTGCCACAGCTGGAACTCCTGTTTAAGTACATACACTGCCCTTCACTTTATGCAGAAGGGGAGGTCTCAAGAAGATCTGCATGGAAGGTTTTCCTAAGGAGGGAGCCACACTGCTCTGGGTGAGAAGAGGCTGGAATTTTCCATTTTTCTCCTCTGATTTGAGAGGGAGAGTTTTTTGTTTTTGTTTTTGTTTTAATTTGAAGAGGCATATGGCGAAAAGGAAAAGGGTGAGTTAGAAAAGAACACTGAGGGAGTTCCCTGGTAGCCTAGCAGTTAAGGATTCGGCCTTGTCACTGCTGTGGCTCAGGTTTAATCAGCTCTGGCACTTCCACACACTGCAAGTGCAGCAAAAAAAAAAAAAAAAAAAAGAGAGAGAGAGAAAGAAAGAAAGAAAGAAAGAAAGAGAAAGAAAGAAAGAGAGAAAGAAAGAAAGAAAGAAAAGAATTCTGAGGGAGAGATTAAAAAAAAAAAAAAAAAAAGAAACAAGGCGTTCCTGGTTGCGGAGCAGCGGAAATAAATCCAACTAGGCACCGTGAGACTGTGGGTTCAATCCCTGGACTCCATCAGTGGGTTAAGGATCTGGTGTTGCTGTGGGTTGTGATGTAGACTGGAGATGCCGCTTGGATTCCGTGTGGCTGTGGCTGTGGTGTGGGCCAGAGGCTACGGCTCTGATTTGACTCCTAGCCTGGGAACCTTCATATGTCGCAGGTTCAGCCCCAAAAAGAAAAAAAAAAAAAAAAAAAAAGACATAAAACAGGACATGCTTCTTGGTGGAAGAGTGGGCAAAAAGAAAGCAATGAGAGACACACCCACTGGCCCAGCTGACTACTGAAATTCCTTCCTCAAGATCTTTGATGTTTCATCTTGGTGTACCCTGTTGGGTGCTGTAATTCTCCTCTGCTCCACCAAATCCTTCATAAAAGCCTATTTCATACAACATCCTTGTTCCTAAGGTCTGGAGGTATATTGCGTTTAGGGAGAGAAATAAACTAGAGTAGGGAACAGTGCTGGGGACAGAGAGGTAAGAAGGCATTGAGGAGATGAGTAATCACAGGGGGTTTTAAGCCCCTAGGAGGGCTAGAAAGGCTGGGAGGGCCCTAAGGAACCAAGGAATGGGGTCTTCGGCCCTTTATCAAAGATAAGAAAGGCAAGTCAGGAGGCCAGGAGAGGTAGAGACATTTGGGTTGCACATGTTTTAAAAAGCATGGCTGCCGTTTCCCCTCTGTGATAGAAAAATCTCTTATGATTTAATAACAAGCATCACACAGGAAACAAAATATATTTTGCATTGAAGTCACTTCAAAGTCAAGTAAAGTTAGATAAAAACAGCTTTCAAAGCAGCATGTGAGTAAAATCGGAGGCTACACGGCAGGCTGCTACACTGTGCAGTGTCTGAAATTTGGGACTACCTCAAGAGAAATCCCTCAGCAAGGCAGAGATAATAAAGTAATGCTTCAATACAGTTGCCCTGGTTACATTTACTGTCAAAATAATACATACTTTTAAAGCAGTGACTGGTAAATACTTTTTTTTTTTTGACCCAATGAATACTCATCACTGCTTTAAACACTCCTCTGCCTTCTTTAAACTGGTACTTGGAACACAATTTAATGTTTACCTGATCCTTCAGGCCATCATGATAACTGTAGTTGCCATCTGGTGCTGAAGGCATTGATGCCCCTTCACAAATGGTCCCTTTGATTTGATCCTTTGGGGATGATTGGGTTGTATTTTCTCTCATTTCTGTTCCTCCCACTTGCTGTCACGTCATTTCTCACTGCTGTTCACCCCCCCAAAAAGGGTAGAAACAAACCTTTTCTGCTAATAGTTTGCTGCCCTGAATACTGTAATGGCCGTGGCTCCGAAGAATTAAATCTTACAGGATAGGGAAATACAGATAACCCTTAAACAGTGTGGGGTTTCAGAGGTGCTAACCCCAGTGCGAGCAAAAACCCGAATATAACTTTACAGTCAGCTCTCCATATCTGCCATTCCACATCTGGGGATTCACATTCCCAGGTTCAGCCAACTGCTAATCTCGCATGATGCTGTGGTAGTTTTTTTGTTTTTTGTATTTTTAGGGCTGCACCTTCAGCTTATGGAAGTTCCCAGACTAGGGGTTGAACCGGAGCTGTAGCTGCCAGCCTACCCCACAGCCACAGCAATGCGGGATCCTTAATCCACTGAGTGAGGCCAGGGATCAAACCCACATCCTCATGGATACTAGTCGGGTTTGATACTGCTGAGCCACAATGGGAACTCTCTGTAGTAGGTATTTATTGAAAAAAAAAAAATCCATGTGTAAGAGTTTACCACACAGTTCAAATCTTTGAAGTTCAAGGATCAACTGCAATAAGAAAAACTAGCTACAGTCCAGTTTGAAATAGTATTTGCCTTTCTGGTTTGAAAATTCATAAAGGGAAATCTCACTAAAATGGAGTTGGGACACCAGAAGGGGGCGCTCACACCAGGTACCAGTGGTATTAATTGCAGGAAGAACTGTCAGTTACAGATGGTAAAAGAGGGCTCATCAATAGGAAGAGGGTAAAAGAAGGCTCATCAATAGGAAGAATCTGCAATGATGGGCCTCACTCAGAAAAGATGTTCCTGGCATCTCCCACAAGAAGTCCAGCCCAGCAACTCAGCTCCTGAGTCCCCACCATCTCTAAACTCACACTTTTCTCCAAGAGATTTTTGTGCAAAATAAACTCTCCTAACTTCCTCCTTTTTCTCTATGTAGTAACGTTCTTGTCCCTTGACTTGTCTATGGCTTTTGTAGGACTTGTTTGCCTTGAATTGCAATTCCTCTGCTATTCCTGAATGAACCCATTTTGTATTGGTAAAATAACTTTATTTTCTTTTTACAGCCACATCTGCGGCATATAGGAGTTCCTGGGTTAGGGGGTCAAATCAGAGCTGCAGATGAGGCCTATGCCCCACCCATGGGAACACCAGATCCAAGTGGCATGAGTTACTTATGCCACAGCTTGTGGCAATGCTGGATCCTTACCCCACTGAGCAAGGCCAGGGATCGAATCTGCATCATCAAGGAGATTATGTTGGGGTCTTAACCCACTGAGCCACAATGGAAACTCCTAAAATGACTTTTATACTTAAGGTCAACACTGGTTTGATATGTTTTATGAAGAGACATATTTACTTCATGAAGATAATTTTTTTTTTACTTACACTCCTAGTAAAATACCACTTAAGAAAGTTGAAAACGGCAAGACTCTATTCAATACTTGTAAAGATTTCTTTCCTTTTGGTTTACCTCACTTTTGGAGGAACCCAGAAGAAAAGCAAATGCTTTTAGAAGTGCAAGTCATCAGTATTTTCTAAATATAAGTGAGTTGTGATGATGAATAGCCAAAGAAAACCATCATGGGAAATAAAAATGATTCGAGGATGATAACTTACAGTTCACAAATCATATTTCACTTTATTTATCAAAGAAGTTATTTTTCTCTAATATGTTTCTGCTTATATGACAGGAGAAGAGATATTGAGCCAGTGATTACATTTAATCTCTTCAAAATGACCTTTTCTGAGGAACTGGAAGCTAGGAAGTATTTTTTAATTATCCTATAGATTCCCAGAGCCTGGGAAACTGCCTCAAACCTTTTGGGACACTGTGACAGATTCAGCAAGGGATGACCCTCATCAGCTGACAATGAAGGGCAATGGCCGTCATCATGATGGCGCTGGTACCCAACCTATACCTGGCTTGCCTTGGAAATGCGTCTAAGCTAGTCCTTGGCTTTTTTCACTAAGTTGTGTAAACTGGACAAAAGTAGTCAAGTGCAACATACTTACTTTGCATCAGACTTGAAATATATCAGACTGTTGATATTGATCATTTTCCATTTAAGAGATGAAAATGTGATATAGTTTAATATTTCAAATATGTTGAAGTTCAGGTCTCCACATAAGTCTCAAGAATTATCAAGTCCTCTCATCATTTCAATTATTGAGAAAACGAACAAACTATAATAAAACCAGACAGTTGGCAATCAAATGTGTCTAAAAAGCCCTTTTGATACTAAGCATCTACAATGAATTTGGTGATTATGGGCATTCTGCTAGTCCCTATGGAGAAAAGGTAAGTAAAAAATGATCCATGGCCTCAAGAATCTCAGGCTACAATATGAGAGATGAAAGCATTAAATAAAATGTGAGTGCAGTGTAATTTATGCAAGGATAAGTTAGTGGTGGGACAAAGGACTCATCAATCTTATTGAATGATTTAAGGAGAATACCAAAAAGGTAAAGATTTCTCATCTGGGCTCTGAAGGATGAATAGGAGTTTACCACTCAAACAAGGAGGAACGCATGCATTTCAGGAAGAGGGTGCAGTAATGGAATAGTTTATGGGGAATATAAATGGATTACTATGGATAAAGCAGAGTATGTGTAGGAAACCATGGGAAATGAGGCTGTAGAGTGAAGACAGGAGCCAAATTATGGAAGGACTTGTATTTCATTCTGATGAGTTTCTTTTATACTATAATGGGGAGTCATGGAAGCATTTTAAACAGATGAAAAACAGGATCCGATTTACATTTTTAAGAACTTATATTATGATCACAACTATGGAAGGAGGAAAAAAAAAAAAACCCAAATGGAAAAAAGACTAGCAGAAAACTGTCACAGAATTAATAGTGCTTGCCTCCAGGTGGTAGAAAATTGTTTTCTGTTTCTTCTTATAGCAGAACGCAGTCAGCTGTTCTTTTAGGGACACGGTAAGCTTCAGTCACATAAATAGCTGTCACCTCAATACTTTAATTCAGTGCAAAGAATACTGACCACATCTGGGCCCATCCTTTGCCTTTCTCAATTTTGTTTACACAAAGCAACCATCTAGAGAGTATTATGATACATATTGTGGAAAAATCAAGTCAACCAGTTACTGAGTCATGTCAGCCCACAGACCTCATGAAAAGTTCTGATCATCTGAACTCCCAGGGTTCATACATTTCAGTGATTTTGAATGGAACCAACTCTGACTCTGCATGAAGTCTGAACAAGTTTTGCATTTTATTCTGCCTTAAAAGCAACAGTTTCATCACACACCCCTTCCCACGTCACCTCAAATTCAAGTTCAATCTAAACAAAACAACTCATTAACAATGCAAATGAGGCTTCCACTCGCCTACCTAAACCTTCTGAATAGACTAGTGGCTCCAAGCCTCTGGTTTGTAGACAGTCTGGAGCCATTGCTACATTGCAAGGGCATAAGTTATAAATGATAGAAGCAGAGACGTGCAACGCTTTGATCAAACTGGTCTGCATAAATGAGATGAGCAAAGCAAATGACTAGCAATAAGTCCAATCACTACCACCTTTATGACAAATAGAAAGTGTTATGAGGAAAGCCTGCCATAAGCAAGCACTTCATTAAGCAAAAATTGTTACTCCGTGAAGCCCATCTGTAAAACGAGCATAATAATGGCAACAACCTTATAAGGTTATTGTGAGGAATGGCACAAATAATCCACAGGAAGTACTTATTAGAAAGTTGTCTGGCACAGAGTGAGCACTTCAAAATTTATAGTATCATCATTATTATCGTATCTGGCACAGGGAAAGTGCTCAATAAATTAGAGTACCATTATCACTATTATTATATCTCATAATTTTGACTCCTTCCAACTATTTCAACTTATAAATCCCAAAGATGTTCTTACTTATGTCAAAGACTATTTACTCAATACTTTAATTAAGATGAAATAATTATAAGAATTTTTTGAGAGAAAAGATTAAGAACACTTCTTTACCTCTTCATATCTGTCAAAAACTGCTCCTTCTTGCAAGAAGGAAGGAACTTCCTTCTGCCAGTTAAATTCATAAGGTTTGGCCATGATTATTCAAGACCTAAAAATGAAAGAGAGTATCTCATTAGTGTGCACAATTAAAAAACAAGTGAAGATCAAAGGTTAATGTGTTTGCAAAAGCTTTTTCTTCATAACACATGGAATAAGTCTCTATATTGTCCTTTTTTTTCCCTCTTCCTTTCATCTGATCCTGAATTCCTTTCTTCTGATCTCTAAACCAGAAGAAGAAAATATCATCAGAAATAGCAGAGATGATAATATGGGACGCTCCCCCTTTCCTCTTCAAATTCTGTAAAATAATTATATATTATATATATATATAAAATTATATATTATATATATATAAAATCTGATGCCATCAGGTAAAAGAAAGAAACCACATACCTAAACCAACATGCAGGAAAGGCCTGCTGCAAAGAGCGGGTGGTTCTATAAGCTTCTACTACAAGGTGAACTCATGGGTGGGGGGTGGTCCATGGGTTGTGGAATTAAGTATGAGTAGCTAGAATTTGTTATTTCTCAGGGTCCTCTCTCTAGCCCTCTCTTATCCCCTTCTCACTTGGGCCATACAGGGAACCACAGAATGTCTGCTTTCTAGCATAGGTAGTGAGTACGACATTGAAGAGAGATTGGCACTGTTCAGGGTTGTTGCCTATACTGAGGAAGAACTGGATATTTCTTTTACCCACACTTTCTAGCATCCTGCACCATGGTATGCATGAAATAGCTGTAAGCAGGACATCTTGAATGAAAAGGTGAGCACACGACAAGACTCACCAAATATTTGAGCAATGCCATGAAAATGGAAGACAGACACCAAACACAATAAACAGAACTGACACCCAAGGAAGCAAAGTTAACAGGACAAACAGAATCTGACTTTGGCTTAAGTGTGGCTGACCTCCTCAGAAGGAGGTAAGGGTGCCTTCTTTTCTGTTAACACAACTAACTATAGGTTCTAGAAATTTTAAAAAGATTATTAAAAAAGCAAGAGAAAATGATACGTCATATTAAGAGAAGAGAGTGACTGAACCTATTCAACAGTTGTTAACATTTAAGCATGTGAACACACAGCATCAAAACGTATATTGAAAACTGAAAGAATGAAGAGAAAATTGGCAAAGTCATAAACATCTGAGGAGATAAGAATTCTCAGAAATTAATGGGAGAATACTGAGGATTTGAATACCACTCTTACAAATTTAATTAAAATAATTTAAATGACCGAAGTTAACTTTTTTTTTTTTTCCTTTTTAGGGCTGCACCTGCGGCATATGGAGGTTCCCAGGCTAGGGGTTGACTCAGAGCTATAGCCACTGGTCTACACCACAGGCACAGCAATGTCAGATGCGAGTAGTGTCTGCGACCTACACCACAGCTCACAGCCACGCCAGAGCCTTAAGTCACTGAGTGAGGGCAGGATTGAATCCACATTCTCATGGATACTAGTCAAGATTTGTTTCCACTGTGCCACAATGGGAATTCCCCTAAACAATTCTTGAGCTGAGCAGAATAGTCAAAGCAGAAATGGTAAACTGCTTAGAAGCAAAAATCAGAGTACTTACTATACATCAAAACCTAGATATGGAATATGTAGCTCCCAAAGAGTAAAACAATGATTGTTAAAAGTTAATTGTTTTTCAAATAAGCACATATGAGATAAAATTGGGCAAATACTGGGGAGAGAGACAGAAAGAGAGATGGGGTAGCAAGAAGGATAAAAAGGACACTTAAACTCTGAATGTTCGTGAAGAAAGACAGAGTGTAAATACAAAGAGAAAGCGAACACTTTAAGAAACCTTTAACGAAAATACTTGAAAACTTAAAGTGGATGTTTTTCAAAGGTAAAATAAATTTGGCTCAACAAATGAGCAGAACACTTCAACAGACCAGTGATCTTGGAAGATATTGAAAAAATAGAAAAAGATTAGACCCAGATGGTTTTACAAGTGAGTTCTACCAAATCGAGGAAAGGTAAATCTTGTGTACCTATGTTTTTCCCAGGACATTAAAAAATAAATAAATAAATAAATAAAGCTACTACCCAACTCAATCCACAAGTTCCTTAGTGAGACCCTGACAATGGCACCACAAAGGGGTTAATAAGAAGCCAACCAACCAGCCCTAGAGCTCATTCTTACTGAGAAAAAACTCCAGGAAAACTTGAACCAATCTATTCCAGAAAGTCAGTGAAAGAATAATTCAGGATGTTTTCACCCTGAAAACAAATCAATGTGATTTGCTAAGGAGAAAAATCTAATACTTGCACATGTTTCATGATGAAGTGAACCTGAATGTGAAAAGTCTCTAACAAATACTACTAAATGAAAACCACATTTTTGCAGGAAGCCACGTAATGATATGAAATAAGAACAATGTGACACCATTTACCTAAATACATAGCAACAGAATGGCATGGGCAGTGTAGTACCATTTATGTAAAAATACATGCATACATAAAACAAAACTACTTCTCCACGTACATACATGTGTATATAAATAAGTTAATAAAAAGTTTGGAAAGAACCTTCCAAATACATGATGCTGCTTACTTTGGGGAGGGAATAAAGCTGGGGCTGAAAATCAAGATATTATTAGTGTTATCTCTATGCCAGACTTTTAAATTATAGGGATATATTCCTGCATTCATGTGTTGCTTGTGTAAATTAAAAAAAAAAAAAAGAATGGGTCACTTTGGAGTTCCTGTTGTGGTTCAGCAATAACAAACCCGACTAGTATCTATGAGGATGCGGGTTGGATCCCTGGCCTCACTCAGTGGGTTAAGGATCCAGTGTTGCTGTGCCTGTGGTGTAGGCCAGAGCAGCTGCAGCTCTGATTCGACCCCTAGCCTGGGAACTTCCATATGCCGCAGGTGTGGCCTTTTAAAAAAAAAAGGCAAAAAGAAAAAAGAATGGGTCACTTTACTGTACAGCAGAAATTGACAGAATGTTGTAAATCAACTATAACAGAAAAAATGCAACTATTTAAAAAATGAATGCAAATTTCAAAAAGAAAAAAAAAAGTTGAAATCATACACACAGGCATGATTCTTTAGTCGCAACCAATTTAAAGCAGAAAAGCAGACGAAGAGCATATTAGGTCATGTTTCAAGGCAGCTTCTTCACAATAGCAATCGCTGCTGTTTGAAGGACGAACCACTCCATTATTCTTTACTGATCAAAGGCTGAGGAAAGTGTGAAGGGCATTGGAAGCAGCCCAGATGAGGTTCAATACAGCCCTCCATCATCACTAGCACCAAACCTCCCATGAAAACCACAGCAGACAAGCCACGCCACAGACAAGGGGAGAAGCGAGATGCTTCTTCTAGCGCATCCACGAGTAAGGTGGTTCATGTCTCTATCTCCCACAATGGCGATAACTGGGTAATCCCCCCTCTTTCTGCTTCTCTGTTCCTCTCATCTTCCTCTCTCTGTGACTTTCGACACTCACATCTCAGTGTCCACACACACAGTCCCTTCACCCAAAGCAGCATGGAAGCAAGCTTCTAGGCAATGATGTGCCTTTGTGCCCGCTATGCCATAGAAGAGATCCACAGAGCAAAACAGACCTGCAGACCCCCCTCGGGCTGTCGTGGATGTGTTGTTCAATGATCTACAATAAGATTAACCAACTACAGCAACCTAAGTGTTAGCATTAATGACAGATGAAAAAAATAACATGGTGGCCTCCTCAGTGGGTGACACCCCTCCTCAGTGGCCCTTTCCATGTTCTATGATCTTCTTGCTCCTGCCAGCCATCCCTTTCAATATTTCCTTTGGTTTTATTTTAAAGGGAGGAGCAACAAGAGGCTTTGATATAAAATGCTCATATTAAAAATGAAAATGAAAAGACCGCTTCTATCAACGTGCATCACCTTTCATTGGTTTAACTGTGGTTCTCCCAGGATCTTTTCAGTAAAAGGACACAGAGCAGAAGTCCTCAGTACATCATGCTTCTCAGATCTCATTACTCTCTTTGCTACTAAAATATTCACATCTACCTTCGGTACCAATTTCATCATAACAGTCTCATTATGGAAAGGACCCTGGTGGAGGCTAAGGCAAAGAGTAGGGTGACGTTGACCTTAATTTCTAAAGAAGTCGGCAGTGGAGGAGGGAGCTCATTTCATTGCTTGCTTTTTCAGAGCTCTGGGCTGTGAACAAGTTAAGACGCATTTTTGAAAAATGACGTCGGAGGAGATCGCTGGTGGCTCAGTGGGTTAAGGATCTAGCATTGTTGCTGCTACAGCTCAGGTCACTGCTGTGGTATGGGTTCATTCCCTGGCTCTGGAACTTCCACATGTGGTGAGTGTGGGAAAAGAAAAAAAAAAAGAAAACAAAGAGAGAAAGAGAGAAATGACGTTGGAGTATCCTAAATTTTCCCAATTTTAAACGAGGTTGGGAATGGGGGGCTGTTCCTTGCACTGTCTCTGAAATACTTCCCAGGGCCTGGTATTAGGAGCAGCAGCTGGCTTATTTTATGTAGACAATACAACTATGACCTACAGACCGAAAATGTTGATCCAGCCAATCATGTTTAATAGCAATTTGATCCAGGTAATTGACTTTAAAATGGGAATAAAGGAAGGCCCATGTCATAAGTCCAACTGACTTCAGAGAAAGTTGAAGGGACAAACCGCGACCTCTTATAAAAGGCAGGGAGCAGAGAACTGGCCACTCCATAACTGTGTCCTTTTTGCAATGATCTCAAAGCCCCACCCACAGCTAACTGATGATTAAAAAACGAAACAAAACAAAACAAAAAAAACGCTTTCGCTGTGCCATGGAAAGTCTCCTCTTCTCAAATTCTTCAGTTTGCCTTCTAAGGTCTCATTTACAAGACACTTTAAGGTTCAGTTGCCCCCTCCACCTCCTGGAAGAACATTCCTTTGCCACACAGAGCCCACAGAAAAAGGGTCCTTCTTAAGGAACACGGGAAGTGAAGGAGAATGTACACAGAGAATGGATATATTAACTGGCTATCTTTACCAGAGTAAACACCTTGAGCAGCTACTGGAAGGGGGCCAGTGGGCTTTTACAGAAGTCTCTTTTGTTTCTAAATTCTTACGCAAGTGGAATGGATTAGCTGTGACACTGGCTGCAGGGGAAAAACTCCCTGGACTGTAGAGCTTGGCAAAGAGGAGACAAGAAAGGGAAGTCCCTGGAAGACCTTGTTTCATAGCAAGTGGCAAAAGGCTCCTTCTAAAGAAGATAATGAGAAATGGAAAGCTTAGTGGGGAGGACGGCCAGGGAGCTCAGGGAAGCTGTGGGGAACCAAATCCTCAAATAGGATACGCCCATCACCCACGAACATGGCCTTCCGCCCACTGACCCATTCAGTTGAGGTGAACCAAGGCAGGGCAGATCCTTGTTGGCCTGCTCTCCCTGACACTTTCAGATCTGCTGTATAGTCTCCCTGGCTAGACATAGAGGGTGGTCTTTAAAACTTATCAGACCCTCTATCCTAGATATCTTGGCTTGATTGTAGAGTCAAGTTTGCTCCCCCATGCCAACTGGGTCAAAACTTTTGCAAATAATTTTTTGTTCCTGGACCTCTGTTTCATATTCTGGTAGAGAACAGATAGGAGAAGATACATGCATTCGGGTATATTTAAGGTCCTGGTATAGTAGGGTGATTAATGCCCCCACAAAGATACCTACACCCTAATCTTTCTAAAACCTGTAAATGTTATTTTATATGGCAAAAAAAGGACTTTGTAGAGGTGATTAGGTTGAGGATATTGAGGTGGACAGATTCTCTTGGATCTCGCCAGTGGGCCTGAAATGCTATCACAAGTGTTCCTATGAAAGGGAGGTAGAGGGAGATTTGACACAGATGAAGAAGGGCCAATGGGACCATGGAGGCAGAGACTGGAGGGATGTAGCCACAAGCCAAGGTGTACTGGTAGTCACCAGAAGCTGGAAGGGGCAAGGAATAGATTCTCCCCTCTAGCCTGGCAAGTGTGTGGTCATATAGACACCTTGATTACAGAGGGTAGAGACTTCTGGCCTCTAGAACTGTGAGGGAATCAATTTCTGATGTTTTCAATTAAAACACAAACAAACCAATTGAAAAATGGACAGAAGACCTAAATAAACCTTTCTCCAAAGAAGACATGCTAATGGCCAATAGGCACATGAAAAGATACTCAACATCACTAATTATTAGAGAAATGCAAATCAAAACTACAATGAGGTACCATCTCACACTGGTTAGAATGACATCATTACTAGGTCTATAAATAACAAATGTTGGAAAATGTGAGGAGAAAAGAGGACCCTCCCATGCTGTCGGTGGAAATATAAATTGGTACAACCACTATGGAAAACGGTATGGAGGTACCTCAGAAAACTAAATATAGAAGTACAATATGATCTAGCAATCCTACTCCTGGGCATATATTCAGACAAAAATTTCAACCAAAAAGACAGGGAGTTCCCATTGCCATATAGCAGAAATGAATCTGACTAGTATCCAGGAGGATGCAGTTTCGATCCCTGGCCTCAAGGGGGATCGGGGATCCAGCATTGCCCTGAGCAGTGGGGTAGGTTGCAGACGCAACTCAGGATCTGGTGTTGCTGCGGCTGTAGCTCCAACTAGATCCCTAGCCTGGGAACTTCCATATGCCACACATGCGGTCCTAAAAAGCAAAAAGCAAAAAAACCAAAAAACCAAAAAAACAAAAACAAACAAACAAAAAAAGATACATGCACCCCTATTTTCACTGCAGTGCTATTCACTGTAATAGCCAAGACATGGAAACAACCTAAATGCCCATTGACAGGTGAATGGATTAAAAAGATGTGGTACATATACATAATGAAATACTACTCAGCCATAAAAAAAGAATGAAATAATGTCATTTGCAGCAACATGGATGCAACTAGAGTTTCTCCTACTAAGTGAAGTCAGTAAGAAAGAGAAAGATAAATACCATATTATAGCACTTACATGTGGAATCTAAAATAGGGCACAAATGAATAGAAGCAAGACTCACAGACATAAAGAACAGACTTGTGGTTGCCAAGGAGGAGGGGGAGGGAGTGGAATGGACTGGGAAGCTGGGGTCAGTAAATGTAAACTATTACATTTAGAGTGGATAAGCAATGAGGTCCTATTGTATAGCACAGGGAACTATAGTCTATGTCTTGGGATAGAACATGATGGAAGGTAGTATGAGGAAAAGAATGTATAAATATGACCGGGTCACTTTGCTGTACAACAGAAATTGGCACAACATTGTAAATCAACTATACTTTAAAAATATGAAAATTCTGTTGTTTTCAGCCACTAGTTTGTGGTAATTTTTTTTTTTTTTAAACAGCAGCCCAAGGAAAACAGTGGGCCTACTAAAGCTAGGCATCTTTTCTAAAAGGCCCAGCAGGTTGCCAAATCAATTTGAGAAGGAAAAGGGACAGCTCTGCCTTAAAGGGATGGGCGTTCAGCATATGTTTGTTCAACTGAATCAAAGAAAGACAGAGAAAAGTGGAACAGAATGTCATCTAGAAATGAATTCAAATAAGTCCTGTCCTTCTATTTCAAAGTCCCTTTGAAAAGTAAAGATATTTCTACAGTCTCTCTCTCCCCCAGATCCAAGTGCCATTTAACAATTTTGTACCTCAGCAATAAATACAAATTTTAAATGAACTCTACAGCTACCCTCAAGCCAACCAAGACATTTTCCGTTTTTTGTTTCTATTTGTGAACAAATGAATTTGTTTGAAAAGGCATTTGCTTCCACTTGATAACGTAAAGCTTTCAAGAAAACAAAAATGCACCATAGCTCAGTTATGATTTTCCTACGTGAAACTTTATCTTTTACCTTCAACCTTACAGTCAAAAAGTTCCATAAAGAATTAATCCCTTTCCTATCCAACCATACAAATCCCATTAAACCAAATAACTCATGGCCTTAAATGACCCCACAGTGAGAATAAGGTTGTTTTCCAGAGTACAGAGGGTTGGGATAAAAATTCCATTGACGAAAAGTCGATTAGTTGACTCCGTCAAGCACATCTCAATGTCTTGCTCTTGAATCTTTAAATAAAGTATCCTTATATTTCTAAAAACAGATAGACAATTACATCAGAACATCCAGAGCCTTTAAATAAATGGCTTTACTTCAAGGAAGAATTTAATTTGACACTGATCTATTGCATCATTAATGACAATTTCCTCATTTGGTAAAAATACCTCCATTTTCATCAAGCCATTAAATAACCTTTTCGAAAAGCATATATAAAGGGTGCAGGAGTAAGAACATAGTTATAGGCAATGCTGTTGAAGATTAGGGGTAAGAGCATTCTTGCACAGCTTGATGAAAAAGAATTTTGCAATACATTTCTATAGCCTTAAAAATGTATACAAAATCCACATACAAAGATACTTCCTCACTGCTGTGCTGTCTGTGGAAGAAAAAAAATGTCTCTATATCAGCAACACTATGCAACTGGTTAAATATACAACAGTATTTAAATATTCTGTGCCCATTAAAAATAATGCTTTCAATGAATAGTTATTTGCTGAACAAGAGCAGATTTAGCAGAATTTCTAAAAATATTCACAACTCTTGTCAAGCAAATAAAAATGCTCTCAACATATTGTTAAGCAAGCAAAAAAGCTGGTTACAGAATTATCTGCAAGTATGATCCAAATTTTTATGTGTTATATACATATTCCTCACACACACACACATACACACACACACACTCACACAGACTTTTAAATAGTGGAAAAAGACTAGCGAAACACACCAAACAGAAGCAGTAGCTACATCATGGTGATAGAATTTTAGGTGATTTTTCTTTTTTTAAATACTTTTTTGTATTTTAAAATATTTATGGCAACTATAATTTTTACATTCAGGAAAAAAATGTTCTTGAAAGTGAAGAGATGACATTAAAAAATATCTTTTTCATTGAAATCAATTTTTAAATAACGTCCATGTTTACCATCAGAATTCCTGGCAAGGACAAACAGCAGGAAGAGACTAATAAATAAAGCAGCAAAACTTTCTTTGTTTTCTTTCAAGATTTAAAATCTAGCCTCATGCATACTAGTTATAACTGAGTCTTAGGAAGGTATGATATTGCTTATACCTGAAATCTACAATATGGCACAAACGAACCTATCTACAGAAAAGAAACAAACTCATGGACATGGAGAACAGACTTGTGGTTGCCAAGGAGGAGGGGGAGGGAGTGGGATGGACTGAGAATTTGAGGTTAACAGATGCAAATTACTGCATTTGGAGTGGGTGGATAAGCAATGAGATCCTGCTGTATAGCTCAGGGAACTATATCTAGTCTCTTGCGATGGAACATGATGGAGGATAATGTGAGAAAAAAAATGTGTATATATATATACATGTATATGTATGACTGGGTCACTTTGCTGTATAGCAGAAATTGACAGAACAATGTAAATGAACTACAATAGAAAAAAATAAAAATCTTTAATTTTTTTTTTTTTTTTTTGTCTTTTTAGGGCTGTGCTCACGGCATGTGGAGGTTGCCAGGCTAGGGGTTGAATCGGAGCTACAGCTGCTGGCCTACGCCACAGCCATGGCAACAACAGGTCCGAGCTGCACCTGCAACCTACACCACAGCTCAGGGCAATGCCAGATCCTTAACCCACTGAGCGAGGCCAGGGATCGAACCTGCGACCTCACGGTTCCTAGTTGGATTCGTTTCTGTTGTGCCACTACGGGAACTCTGAAAAAATAAAAATCTTAAATAAAAAAATAGGAAGAAGTTACTTAATAATACTAACTAAAACTTAGGTATTAACTCTGAAACTTTCATTATTTGGAAATAAAACAGATTATGGAGTTGCTGAATTTAGTCCTTAAGGAATTCTGAACTACAAGAAACCTAAGGCCTTTGTCATGATACATCTATTAAATCCATCATAAATATATAATAAATATATGTATCAATAAAGCACCACCAGATTCAAAACAATTTCCTGGAGCTTATAAAAGACCCAAATTGAATATGAATAAAATAAAAACAACAAATATCTGCTCTTTGACTCCCCTGCCTCGGCATTACACATAACCAGAGGCAAATGTAACTTTCTTAAAATGTAATAATTACAAAACAGATAATAAAAATACTAAAGTGAATTGCCTTTATAAATTTATTAGGTGACATTTATGATCATATTACAGACTTCATTATACCAGAATTTTATAAAACACATTTCAAAGATGCTTGGTTATCTGGGGTATGTAGGATCAGCATAATTTGAAGATAATGAATAACTGTTAACATATAATTCAGTCTGTAATGACCACTTTTCAAGGAAATTCGAATATGATGATGTAGTTTCCCAAGAAACGAATTGATTTGCATCAAAATATCATTTGGATATTGGCTGTTTGCAGCAGTTCCCTTGGAAATAACTTCTGGGTTCACATGCCAGCCATCCAAGATTTTCTTGAACATGTTAAGCGGCTGAAATTGTATTAAAAGAGGTTGTCTATGACTGTGGTTCTCTGACCTGACAGGGCCTTGCTATTCACCTCTTCCTTCACAGTTAAGTTTCCCTGAAGGACTCAGGCAGAGTCTCAGGTTTAAGAACCAATCCTGGTGAAGGAGGACTCTGGCAGAGGTTCAGAGCATCAAGGCCCTACCCAAAATCGATGCTTTCTGAGGTGTCATTCCTCAATATTTAGGAAATCCTTTGCTTAACAGGATTATGATCTTCCCGAAATAAATCATTTGCACGTTCATAATTTTTGTAGCAGTGAATTTAAGCCATGACTGCAAAAAAATTTGTTTGATAGGATGCAAGACAAATCAACCTTTAGGATATGTAAAAATGAAGTGTTTCCTGGGGAGAGGAATATATAATTTACCTGTTTTTTTCTCTGACTTTATGGGATAGTGAACCTGTCTTGGTAAGACTTTTTTGTTTGTTTGTTTGTTTTGTCTTTTTAGAGCTGTACCTGAAGCATAGTTCCCAGGCTAGGCGTCGAATCAGAGCTACAGCTGCAGGCCTACACCAAAGCCACAGCAACACCAGATCTGAGCTCACGGCAGTGCCAGATCCTTAACCCCCTGATTGAGGCCAAGGATTGCACCCGAGTTCTCATGGATACTAGTCAGGTCCTTACTGAGCCACAACGGGAACTCTATAAGACTTTTAAAATATATATATATAAAAATTCTGCAAAGTAAAGGTATCCTATTTTCCCTATGCTTCTGATATAAAGTACCTCTGTTTTCACTAAGGGAGTACAGTAAACAGAAGGTATTTTATTGCTACTGAGTATTTTAGATAAAGAGAGTAAACCTCAAGAGCCCTGAGAAATACAATAGTCCTAAGAAATAAGACAATTAGTCAAACCTGGCATACATGTAAATGAAGGACTGCATCCCCCCCCAATTTTTTTTTTTTCTTTTTATGGTCATATCTACAGCATATGCAAGTTCCCAGGCGAGGAGTGGAACCAGAGCTGCAGCTGCAGGCCTACACTACAGCCACAACAAAACCGGATCTAAGCCACCTCTGCAACCTGCATCTGCAACTAATCCACATCTTGCATCAATGCCAGATCTTTAATCCACTGAGTGAGGTCAAGGATCAAACTCGCAACCTTACAGGCACTATGTTGGGTTCTTAACCGGCTGAGCCACAACAGGAATGCCTTCCTCTCTTTCAAAAGTAGGATTTGTCACTGTTTTCAAGACCAGAACTAACAGAATATATGGCAGATGTGTACAATTTACTATGGACAGAAACAACAATTTTTCCCTGAGTAGTGGGTGCTAACTGCACACAATAATGTTTCGGGGAGAGTTTAGCCTTTCTCACTTCCACAATAAGGGTTCTGATAAGGTCTGGAGAAATAGGAAACAAAATGGTGACATGACAGATTAAATATAGTTTTAGGTGGAGGTCATAAATAGATTATAGAAATAACTCTCTCTTGGATCTTGTCTCGTGGTGTTCTGAACAGACCCGCTAGGACAGAAGTCCAGGGCTTTGTCCTTGAAGAGCCCAGTGTTACTAGGTGGGAATGAAGACACTGGGGTTGACTTCTCCTTTAGCCTTAGTTTCTTCTTAACTGGAACACGTTTTGAGCTAATGATGGTAAGATCTGGATAGCCAAGATGGGGTCACAAGTCTCTTGGGGACTCAAGCCAGGAACATAAGGCAAAGATCAGAGAAGGTGCAAGACCCCTGGGCTTGCCTTCCATCAGCAGTTCTCAAAGTCTGGTACCCAGACAGCAAACATGATCTAGAACTTATTAGAAATGCAAAATCTCAGCCCCCCCCCCATCTTCAGAATCAGAAAATCAGTTGGGAGGGCCCAGACATCCATTGGTGCACCTAACTGGCCAAGTGGTTTTGATGTCTAGTAAGCTTTGAGAACAAATGCCTTGGATCAAGTCTTCATCAAAGGGAAAAAGACAAAAACAAAAAAGATGCTCTTCATCAATGGCTGGGGACAGCTCACTAGGGAAAGAGATCAGCCAGGCATTTTAGACTAAAGCTCAGGTAAGTAATAAAGACAGTCCATTTGTCTAGAATGCACTCTCCTCCCAAAAAAGCCAGGAAGGAAGTTCCCATTGTGGCTCAGTAATGAGCCCGACTAGTATCCATGAGGATGTGGGTTCAATCCCTGGCCTCGCTCAGTGGGTTAAGGATCTGGTGTTGCTGTGAGCTGTAGTGTAGTTCGCAGACATGTCTTGGGTCTGGCATTGCCGTGAGTGTGGCGTAGATCACAGACGAGGTTCAGATCCCGTGTTGCTATGGCTATGGTGTAGGCTGGCATCTGTAGCTCCAATTCGACTGCTAGCCTGGGAACTTCCATATGCTGCAGGTGTGGCCCTAAAAAAAAAACAAACCAAAAAAAACGAAGTCACAAACATCAAGAACCCAGAGATTCTGGGCCTTGGTACATGCTTTCCAAAACCAGAAGTAGAAAACAGAGGCCTAAACTAGATGGGTAATTCCCTCAACCATTTTTTCAAGCCTCATCCTTAAGGGTTAAGTCTGAAGAAACCAGTTACAGATGACACGGTGACTTACAAAAGCCAATAAAGGATGACATAACTGAACAGTCAACACAGCATCTGTTTAATTTACAATGTAGATAGCAGGTAATTTTAAACACTTCCTCTTCTTTTGGCCCAAATCTTTATAGTCCCTATAAGTGGCGAATGCTAGTATTTCTCTTAAGCAAGAAGAAAAAGTGGGTAAGTAAAGATTTATGCAGCAAAAAATTAAGAAGCTACAATTTAACACAAGAGCTGAGGAGAAAGATCATGTTAAAACATGAGGGTCTAGAAGAATCATGCTCTCAGCTGCAATGGAAAATCAGCAGCATCTCAAAATATATTCAAAGACTATTGCTTTTCCTTTTCCTTTTTTCTTTTTCTTTTCTTTTTTTTTTTTTTGAGGGCTGCACCCACAGCATATGGAGGTTCCCTGGCTAGGGATCCAATCGGAACTGTAGTAGCCAGCATACACCAGAACCACAGCAACACAGAATCCGAGTGGCGAATGTGACCTACACCACAGCTCAGGGTAATGTGGGATCCTTAACCCACCAAGTGAGGCCAGGGATCGAACCCACAACTTCATGGCTCCTAGTTGGATTCGTTCCCACTGCGCCACGATGGGAACTGCCAAAGAGTATCACTTTTCCACTTCCATTCTCTCTGGGTTTATGAGATTTGGCTCACTGCCCCAAATACATGGAGTCTTTTGCATCTTTTTCTTTCCTTATTCCTAAACCTCTCCTAGATTTGGTTAGCTCTGGCTACTGTTTAGGGATCAGCAAAAAAAACTGGGGTGGGTACCCCTCCTGTGTTTTCACTGGAGCTCTCGGTACTTCTCTTTGCAGAAGGCACCAGGCTACATTGTAAACAGCTGTGGTTTATCTGCATCTTCACCATGGGAGGAACTCTGGGAAGGCCAGCTGTGCTTGCTAATACAGAGTCCAGCATGAATAAAAGGATGAATGAATGGATGGATGAATGTATATTCTATTCTGCAGAGGAACTCCCAACCAAGCCTAAAAACGACCAAGACAGAGGACAATCAACTCTTCTCCTATTATGTGAATAAACATGTGGGTACTATTTTTGTGTGTCCTTGCCCTCCCCTCCGTGGCTTGAAATGCTGTTCCCATTCTCTTGTTCCCAACTCATACCCTGCCACCCCTCTGGTGCCCGGCTGGAACCTCGCTTATAGCACACGTTTCCACCTTTACCTGGTTCTGCAGCCTGGTGGGGCCTATACATAACTTCTGGGCTGTCGCCCCAACATTGGCTGGGCCCCACCCTCAGCTCAGACCTCTGACTACTGATTCCCCTTGAGAGCTGCTCAGGTCAGCACCTGGGTTCTGGAATATGGGACCAACACCCTGGACATATCTTCATGGATGTGCAGTTTTCTATTTTTTTCTTTTGCTTTTTAGGGCCACACCTTTGGCCTATGGAAGTTCCTGGGCTAGGGATTGAATCAGAGCTACAGCTGCAGGCCTATGCCACAGCCACAGCAAGGTGGGATCCGAGCTGCATCTGCGACCTACACCGCAGCTTGGGCAACGCCACTGAGTGAGGAAAGGGATGGAACCCACATCCTCAAAGATACTAGTTGGGTTCTTAACTTGCTGTGCCACAATAGGAACTCCAGTGTTCAGTTTTCTTACTCACAGAGACTCCCCTGGGCTGCTCATGAAGTCTTCTCTCCTGTGCTCAGCCCCCCCATAATATGTCCTTCACTTGCCCTTGAACTGACTCTGCCATAATTATTAGGCAAAACATCACCAGAACAAATCACGTATGTCAAGGGAGAAAACAGCTCTCTTCAGAGGCCTGGTTTTGCCTTAATCATCTGCATGTTTCAAAGGAAAGATTTTTATTTTATCTTTGCTTGAATAATCTATTGAATGTTGCCTCAGGCATGTGTATGGAATAAGTCTTTTGGATTGCAAGAGGGGACTTCACAAAAAACAGAGAAACTGTTCTGGCCTAGGAGAGGGCATGAATTCAAGAGCTTGAAGAATGCTTTATTTTAAAAATGATTTCTTATTAAAATAAACATACACAGACAATGGGCTCAAATTTAATCACAATTCCTGATATTTAAATATTTGCCAAGTGCTTTTATTAATAGGTCTTTGCTATTATTATACACAAGTCATAAGATGAGGATAAAGTATAAAGCCGTGGATATTGGAACTGAGTCCAGACCATAAAAGGAGAACATTAAGTATTTTCCTTAGATTGTGAGCTAAAAGGTATCCAAAACTAACCAGTTTTTATATGTTCATACACACAGGAGTATCACACGACCTGAAAATAATATGTGTTCAAAGAGTTGTAACCTAAATAACCCTCAAATCCCACACAAATTCAATTACTTCCTTACTTACATGTTCAAAATGGTCCCACCTCCATTCTTCAAAAGTTTAACCTAAAGGTAGAGACGGAACTAATGCCACAGAGATAGTGAGAAAAAACTCACATGACATTTAAAGTTTTAGGAGGTTGATTTTACTTGTTTCTCTTCATGAAAATTCTTTTCAAAATCCCCAAATCTTTCTTCCTTTTTTTTTTTTTAATGCATAAAAGTACAATTAGTCTGAAAGGAAAAAAGAAGCAAAATCCTTAACCTCAGTTCATTCACGGAAAAAAGGTTAAAGGTTTTGATTTTTTTACTTTCTTCCCCCCAGGTGTGGCATCATATAATTAACCATTATTGCCAATGAGGCAGGAAACACTGCATGCATTGGTTTATATAAGTGAGAATGAATATGAAAACTGGGTGTACATGTTAGAACATGTGCTGTCTTTGACTTTGTCTAATAGACCAGCAGGACACTGGACATTTCATCCGTTTCACCACCATTTGCCTAAGAAATACCAGCACCAATGTTCCCACAATTTGATATAGATCTTTCAAGGTGACATAAGAAAAGTGAAATAAAATGACAGAAATTTTATGGTTCTAGAAGTAATTTGGCCACTCCCTAAAAAGGGTCTGACTTAATTATACATTAGATTGTTTTCACAATTAATATTAAATGAATATGACCTCTACAGCTTGCTAGAATGGAAATGGCAGAGCAATCAGAGATGGCTGCCCATCCCACCTCTGTCCGAACTGCTTGTGTGACCTTGAAGAAGCCCCGTAATTTCCTAGAGCCTTAGTTTCCTTACTCGCAGAAACTAGAGGCTGAAGCAATCATTTTCCTAATTTCCTCTAGCCCCAATTAGTGTGATTAAACATTATTTGGGGGAATTCCTATTGCGGCTCAGCAGAAACAAATCTGACCAGTATCCATGAGGACGCAGACTCAGTGGGTTAAGGATCTGGCTTGCTGTGATCTGTGGTGTAGGTCGAAGATGCGGCTTGGATGGATCTGGCATTGCTGTGGGTGTGGTGTAGGCCGGGGACTACAGCTCTGATTCAACCCCTAGCCTGGGAACCTCTAAAGACAAAAAAAATCCAACAACCCCAACCCCCACCCACTTTATTTGGGCTCCCAATAAAGGTAGATGTTATTTAAGAACCGTATATGTCCTTCCCAAAATATATTTTCTTTCTGAAAATGAAAGCCACATTCAGATGGCTCCAAGTAAGACGAGAAACAATGCATTACTATTGTCTATTGAATAGCAGTCGACAGGGTAATGACATGGTGACATTTCTAGAACAGCTCTTCAGTATCAAAGCAGACTTTCAAGATGCCAAATGCTTGCCCAATTCTGGGAAGGTCAACAGCCTTCAAATAATTGTTCCTTTCATATCATGTATGCTCTTGCGGGATTATTTTAAAATGTGTCTTGTGTCCATTGCTTATATAGAAAGTGAAAAACATCTCTCACTCTAACAAGGCCCAGGGGCAATGGGAAGGATACTGGAGGTCAGAGAAGTCTGATGTGAAGCGGTTCTCAAGAGTTCACGTGGTATTTTATTTTAGCAAATGTTGCTAACTTCTAATTTCAGCCATATCAGTAGGCGGGGGGAAAAAAAGAGCCCAAACAGAGCTTTTGTAACTAAATTCCCTACCCCTTTGTTAGACAAGCCCCTGGTTCCCCGAAGTGTCAACACTAATAAGCAAAGTTACTGAAAATGGCTTGGGTCCTTGTGTCTGCCATCAATTATTTTGTGTCTGAAGGGATAAAGTTTGACCCAATATACTGTGAAGTGCTACAAGATTGCAGGCAAGTTTCAAAGAAAGAAGGTAGCGACCTGACCTGGAGACTAGAAGGATGACCCTCTCATTAGGTAAGAGAGGTTGGACTTCCTGCTGTAATGAGAAATCAAAGTGGCTACTGTCACCACTCAGCCCTGATGGAGTAGCTGAGGGCTCACCACCACTGAGCCACCAAGCGCCAACCACTCTCACAGCAAGGGCACTGGACATCTAGCTAATGGCTTACATTTTACCAAGTATTTTCACATCCTCTCTTTAAGTGAGAAGTCATAAACCCAACTGCAAAATGTGCAAAGCAGAGCTCAAAAACCTAAGATTCTTTCAAATGATGGTAGAACTAGAACATAAACTTTTTTACTTTAAACACTCTCTATCTGGCCTTGATTCTCAGGCTGAAAGCTCCTTAAATTCAATAAGAACGATATGAAGATGCAACCTCTGCCCAAAAGGAGGAAAAGTCACCTTTTCCTGGGCTTGTATTTAAGGTGCTATAACGAGAGGTGGTTAAATCAAAAATAAGGATTGCCTCTACAAAGGAGATGCCTAAGTCACCGTCACCACCCAATTTCCTACTTTGAACTTACCTGAGGACTAAGGTCCTTATTATCTCCACTTTAAAATCGGGAAATAAAAATACAATTCCAGAGAAAAATCAATTATGGTTATTTTTTGATACTCTCAAAATAATTTTCACTGTAAAAAGATCACTGTGTCTTTAATTCTTAGCTTTGTTTTTAGAGTACTATTCTAAATGTGATGGAGAAGACTAAGTTTGAACAAAACATCAGGAACTAGCCACTGGGTGAGTGACATTTGTTGGCCTACAATGCTATTTTGGAATATTTGCGGTGGGCATTTTAACAAAATTAATGTGGTTGCCTATATTTAACTCTGATGAAATCACGAGTGTTGAGAAAGCCATTACATATATTTTTTTATTTTTATTTTTATTCTGCCCTAATTGAAACCAACCCTCAAGGTAGAGGGGAAAGGAAATGGGATTCAATTATAACCATTACATGAATGATAAGTTAAATCAGGTTCTGTGCACAAAACATTTACTGTCACTACATCAATTATCATGCCCTGAAGTTTTTAAAGAGAGAAAGCCTCCAATTAAGGTATATTTTGACCACCTATGTCACATCTTCCCATGGCCAATTTTCCTTAAATAATAAAAAGAAGCTTTGTTCGATATCACCATTTGCTACCTATGGACTCAGTGAAAATGTCTTAAAATATAGAATCTACCTATACCCTACCTATTCTGTCCAAAATGCCTTTTTAGTTAGTCTTCCATGTCCTGGTCTTCCTTAGCCTCCCATGTTCACCCCTTCCTCTTTCCTCTTTCCACATGTCTGTTTCGCCCACCCCTTTTGTCCCCCAAACTTTTTGCTCTCAGGATTCTCCCGCCCATGCCCATCCTGTGGTGCCACCATCCTTCTCTCCTTTCCAGGACTCCACTTCTGGTTTTCAATGACCTCCTAAGAGAAGACTCATTCTCTGAGCTCTTCTATCTTCTAGCACTTCAGATGTCCAAACATGTCATGAGTGGAGCACAATGCCGCAAAAATGACTGCTTGGAAGAATGGGTCAAACTATCAAGATCCATGTCAACAAAAACAGGAAGCAAAACAAAGATCTTCATGAAGGGATTTTTTGTTGTTGTTGTTGTTTGGTTTTATTTTATTTTTAGCAACTATGGGACAGAAACAAAACAAACAAAAAAAACCCCACCAAAAAACCCCAATTAGAACTAGCTTTTATCATATGAAAAACATCTGTCCTTTTGGGGAACTCCAACCTTAATGAGCTAGTGGTGAAGAGGTCACTATTTAAACTTTAATACAGTCTCAAGGAGGACTTCACTCAAATGCTACAACCTTCTCAGCAAACCCTTTTGGATCCCACCATTGCTTCAAGTCTTCTGTACATTTCAGTGCCACAATTTTAAGAAGCATATCAACAACACAGAGAGCAGGTGAAGTTATACTCTTTTTTTTTTTTTTTTTGTCTTTTATCTTTTTAGGGCTGAACCTGCGGCATATGGAGGTTCCCAGGCTAGGGGTCTAATTGAAGCTACAGCTGCTGGCCTACACCAGAGCCACAGCAACACCAGATCCAAGCCACGTCTGTGACCTACACCACAGCTCACGGCTATGCCAGATCCTTAACCCACTGAGTGAGGCCAGGGATGGAACCTACAACCTCGTGGTTCCTAGCTGGATTCGTTTCTGCTGTGCCACAACGGGAACTCCAAGAAGTCATACTCTTTAAGCAACAAGTAATAAAAGAAAATTCAAGGGATTTGAGAGTTAATTTGAGCTCTTCCTATAACTGAGTGGATAAAGAGGCCAAAAGCAGGTGCACTGGGCAGTCCCCTAACCCTATGTGGAGCTGTGATAGAACCATATCCTTGAACTGCCCATCCAATACCTATCCCATCCTCGTTCTGATTCATGGATTGTCTTGAAAATTACCCACCTGGAAGAGGAAATAATGCAAACCTTTTGAGTTCATTCAGAGGAAAATCTATGTACCAAAGATTAGGGGTCTCGAGAATGTTGATTTTATTTTACTTTTAATTATTTATTTAACCTGTGGTATGAGGAAGTTTCCTGGGCCAGGGATTGAACCCAAGCCACAGCAGTAACAACGCTGGATCCTGAATCCACCGAACCACCAGAGAACCCCCGGGAATGTTAATTTTAAATCGACATCAGGAAAATTAAGAATTATTTTACAATCAAGTGAGAAGTTTCATAGTAGACACTTCTAGTCACTTAAGGATTTTGCTGTTTCTTAGTTCTTTGGGGTTATAAAGGGGTTGCTGCACTGGGTAAGATGAGATTAAATGCCTCTCTAACAACTTTTCCGAAAATAAAGCTGGGTTAGTCCATGTCAACTGGACACTATGAGCTTCTTTCCAAAGTCCTCTGAACCAAAGAAGTCTAAACACTATCTCACTTCAAGTTTGCAGTGAAATGACTTTTGATGTTTATCCTATACAAGAATATTGATTAAAATTCAAGGGAAAAACAGAGGGCCAGTGATTGACTGTCTGGGGACATGCTGTCCAATTTTGCATTTGCAAATAGTCTTGGAACTAATAAAAAGCCAAACTATGTACTCTTTAAAAGCCATCATTTTGCCTTTGCTTTGTGGACTCTGAAAGAGATTCTTGGGTCAAACCATCAATGAGACCACAAAAGGCAATTTAGAAAACAATGATTCACACTGACTATACTTATTAAGACTTTTTTCCACCCTAAACTAGAACAAGAAAAAAAATATGAAGTCAAAGCTGTAGGCTTCAGACTTTGGTCATTTTTGGTCATCTGTCTGCCAGTCTCTGGGAGACAAACAATTTTAATTTCAGAATTCCAGCCAATATTTTAATTTGGGGAAGCTACACTGTGTTTGCCAAATAGCCATCATTTTAACTTTATTTTATTTATTTATTTATTTATTTATTTATTTATTTATTTATTTTTAGGGCTGAAACTGCAACATACGGAAGTTCCCAGGCTATAGATTGAATTGGAGCTGCACTGCAGTTGCTGGCCTACACCACAGCCACAGCAATGCTGGATCCAAGCTGTGACTGCAACCTATACCACAGCTCACGGTAACGCTGGATCCTTAACCCACTGAGTGAGGCCAGAGATCGAACCTGCATCCTCATGGATACTAATCGGTTTCATAACCTGCTGAGCCATGATGGGAACTGCCATCTTAACCTTATAAACTGGATACAGTGTCTTTATTCAATAATTATCATGAACTTATATACATCAGTTTGCAGCTACACTGATATTACAAGCCACCCCCAATGGTGTTTTTAATATTAAATAACAAACTTATGGGTGCAATTTTCTAGCTTGGCAACTTCTTTTAACAACATAGAGACTGATAGAATTATTAAGACAACAGGCATCTCAGCAGCAGTTAAATGACATTAATGCAAAGGGAAAACATGTCTTTGAAAATTCTGTGTCTGTTCTCTGTTTAAATTATGGAAATTACTGTTGTTTGGCTTACGGGAAAGAACAACACAGAGATCTGAAGAAATGAGATATAAGATAAACCATGAAATACAGATAAATCACACATACTCCTATTCAAGAAAGTACCCATCTCTTCTGTACTTTATATCACAAAATAATTTTATTAAGGTTTTATGGAAAGGTCACCATTGCATTTTTGTAATATTAAAATCTATCTTAGCATACAGAAATCCCTCATGAGCCTGAAATATTCGTTCAAGACTAAGTTTATTAAGGATTGCGCATGACTCCATATTAACTTTCTCCAAACATTGCAAGCATTTTCAAATCAGATAAGCAGTGGAATATACAACTGTGGCTCATAAAAATAAATTCAAGAAAATGGCATCACTGGATATTAGTTCTTAGGGATTAACTTTAAATATAGTCTAAAATTGTGAGGCAGCTTATCAAAACAGTTCATTCTGTATTGGCATTTTAATTTCACAAAGGATCAGAAGAAACATGGTTAGGTGTGTGTAATTTATCAAAGCAAACTGGTATTTTTAAGTCATTCATCCACTCTTTTTTTTTTTTGGCCTTTTTAGGGCCATACTTGTGGCATATGGAGGTTCCCAGGCTAGGAGTTGAATTGGAGCTGGTCTACACCACAGCCACAGCCAAGCTACATCTGCCACCTACACCACAGCTCATGGCAATGCCGGATCTTTAACCCACTGAGTGAGGCCCGGGATCCAACCTGAGTCCTCTCATGGATACTAGTTCATTACTGCTGAGCTCAACAATACTAACTTTAGCTCCATAATCCCTTCTGTCTCCTAATTCCTTCAATCTAAGTTGAGTGATGATTAAACAAAGAAACATCTGGTCCCTCAGTACCCAAGACTGCTGAATCTGGAATCTTCAGTTTTCTAACTCACATATTCCAGGAAAGGTGTAAAGTTTATCTTAATATAATTAATGGCAGAAGTCCATTATTAGGCAATGTGTGAAATAACGTTTATGGGTGTTTTTTTCTTAAATAAAACATTTATTGATAACAGACATGTTGTTCGGCGTTCTCATTGTGGCTCAGCAGTTAACAAACCCGACTAGTAATCATGAGGTTGCGGGTTCAATCCCTGGCCTTGCTCAGTGGGTTAAGGATCCTGTGTTGCCGTGAGCTATGGTGTAGGTCGCAGATATACTTCGGATCTGACGTTGCTGTGGCTGTGGCATAGGCTGGGTTCCTCGCCTGGGAACCTCCATGTGCTGCAGGTGTGGCCCTAAAAAGACCAGAAAAAAAAAATGTTGAAAAGTTATAAAGTTCCCTAGTCAGTGGCCAGGTCCCTCTGTAAAGTTTACAGAGCACTCCGCCCCCAAAGAATGACTATGAGGAATGACAGATCCTCATAGTCATTCTTTGGCTCAGATATGAGAGATTGAAGATGTTCTTTGGACCACAGCCACAGCAGCCTTCCTAGTGAGATAACCATACACATCCCAGGAAATGGAAAATCTGCATGCAGATGCCAATGGCTCAGGAAAATTCCCTCCTGCTGGACCTCGGCCCCTCTTTCCCTTACTTAGTTCTCTGTAGATTTTAAAGTTGATTCAGAACCTCTATCCACGAGGTTATGACTCATGATGACCTCCTTGGCATGGTCTTAGATTTGAACTTCCATTGCATATTGTGGTTGTTTTAAGATACATTCCTGGTTCTCCACATGGTACGTGGTATATTACATTCCAAAGCTTAAGTGAGTGATTGGCTACAGAACTGGTACTTCCTCTCTTGGTCTAAAGATAAATGCTCGTTCTCCATTCTTTTTAGATTTTGGACACAAAAGCTGTAAGCCCACAGAAATGGATGCTAATGATGCAAAGTTGGGAGTTCCCTGATGGCTCAGAGGATTAAGGATCCAGTTTGGCCACTGCTGTGGCATGGGTTCTATCCTTGGTCTGGGAACTTCTACATGCCACCAGCATAGCCAAAACGAAAAGGAAGAGAAAGGAAGGGAAAGGAAAGGGAAGGGAAGGCAAGAAAAGGAAAGGAAAGGAGAGGAAAGGAAAGGAAAAGGAAAAAAAGATGCAAAATCAGAAGCCAAGGGGGGGGTCTTCCCTAACTGCTGTCTTCCAAATTCAAATCGGTCTCTACCACCATCGCCATAATGACCTCCTCACATGCTGAAGAAGGACTCACTTCTTTAGCAAAACTTTTACAAAGAAACTATGCAAGTTTATGGATGGGCACATATCTCAAATGTGTTTATCTGAAAAATAGAATTATTCAGCCTACTTGATTATTAATAAGCCCCATTTTAGGCATCTATATCCAAGAAATACATAGGAAATAGGGAAAAAACCCAAATCTCTAAAATGTAGACTAATTTCAAATACCCATCACTACACACACACACACACACACACACATCTCTACAGGATAGCTCATGTCTGCATAAGCCCCATGGACTCGGTCTAGTGGCCAAGTGTATTCAGAGTGGGAAGGATGGGTTTCAAGAGTTGGTCTAACCAATTACTGTGAAACCAAAGAGAAGGTGTTTCCCTCTGAAAATGGACAGTCCTATAATCTCACTTTGAAGAAGGTTCCCCAGGTAGAAACGATGACGTATACACAACGCTCTTGTTCTTTGAACCATGTAGCTCCCTACAAATTGAAGGGATTGTTCTCATTCACAAGAGAACTGGATGCCACAGCAGCTGTAGAGTGTGGTAACCTCTGTGGACCTCTAAATTTCCTATGAATTCTGGCACTGGGAGGACTACATGATGCAAAAAGGGGTGAGCAGCAGGCTTTATGTACTAAGGACCACTGCAAGTAGAAACAATAATTCAATTTTTCCTTTGACTGAACAATGCACACAACAGTGTGAACCAATTAGTCATATGAAACCAATAACTGGCTATAACAAAATTACCTTGGAAATAAATGAATGTGTTCATAACAAGGCTGGTTTAGCCCGATTTAAAAAATGCTATTATGAACTAACTATAATTACATTTCTAAGAACTCTAAAAATTACTATATTGTTTATTTATCACAATATATTACTTTTGTAATAAATTAATATATATATATATATATATATATATATATATATATATATATATATATTCCTACCACACTTACAGAGAAAGTCCTCTGTTCTTGAAGGTTTTCTTTTTGGAAAATGAGTTTGCGAAAAAACTCTTTATACAGCTTGCTTTTGCATGCATAAAGTCAATACCCCTGTGTATTGTCCCAGGTACAGTCATATCACATCAAGGCCATAAGTCCATTTGTTTTTATTTATAACATATAGTTAGTTGGGTTCTACCAAAACTATTTAAGCAGTGCTATGTAAACTTGGTCTAAAAACTAATCTTTTTGAGAACACAGATTATAATAAAAGCACTACATAAATATGGGACTCATTTTTAAAAGGATTGTATCTAATAAAATGACAAGAATTACCAGCAACAGCTATACAGTCTGTCTGTGATCCATTATCAATTTCTGGTGGAAGAAGATATTTCTCCTAACTGCACAGAAGGCTTTACTTTCCATCCTCCTCTGCATCTATCCTCAATGGAGGGCATGAAACTAATTCCAGCCAACAGACCCTAACTGTAGATGAGGGGTGGCCCTCCTGGGCAGCTCCTTCTCTGAGCACCTCAGACCATTTGCAAAAACAGCCACAAAGATTTTCCCTCCCTGTGTCATTCAGGTCCCTTTGCATTGCAACTCTGCAGCTTCCCCATCAAGATGTAGAGACTATGTCTCCAGACCTGGGTTTGGGCATGTGACTTGTTTTGATGCAAATCAGATGCACAAAAGTCTGTGCATTCTTGTTTCCCTTTGGAATTCTGAGATGTTAGAAAGACTGCACAAGATGAGAGTCCACATGGCAATAAGCATTCATCAACTCAACCATCCCAGCTGAGGCCACAAATATGTAAGACCATCCTAGATCATCCAGTCTTAGCCGAGCCAGCCCAGACTAGTAAACCTGCCCAACCAGCACACTGAATTATGAAAAAATAAAAGTGATTGTTTTTTCAATCCATAAAAACTTGGGATAGATTGTTACCCAGCAAAAACTAACTGCTATACCTGCTAAAATAAGTATGAAAAGGATGAGAGTTTTCTATATGACTCTAGTGAGTCAGTAGGCATTCGGATTGTTATATAAAAGATGCTGTTAAAGAGGACTATAGAGATCCAGAGGTTCAGGGAAAAAAAAGAGAGAGAGAGAGAGAGAGAGAGTAATTAGAAACTAGGAAAGAAATCCAGCATGTGAGTATGAGTACAATGAAATTATAGTCAACTACAACTACCTGTGACTGTTTAAAGCAAGGACCAAAAACTGTAACATTATTTTCTTGATGACACTAATTATTATGAACACCATTTGTCCACTTGACAGCGAGCAATCTGACACAGAAAGGTCTGTTTCTTATTTGGCTTTGAATCTCCCTACCTGCTTCCCCAAACCTTGTGCCTAGCAGAACGACTGTTATTTTAATAGATTAGAGAAAACTGTTATTCTCTAACAGATGAGGAAAGAAACGACCTGGTGATGAGCATGTGGTAACAAAGTTATGTGTCTACACTTTATTCCTTATCCTTTTTGATGTCGAGCTTTGTTTTCTCCCCAATTGTTCTTATTTATGGCTTCATTTCTGTTCAGAAGAATAAATAAGGCACAGGTTATACGATCAATATGAGTCAGGAAGCCTCTGAGTGAGGGCATCTGGATTTTATAATAACATTTTATAGCAAGTATTGTACAATAGCCATTTCACAACATTTAGCTATATTTTTCACTACAGGATCTTTTACTTTCTGTTTAACTCAGATGGCTGATACTGTTTGTAAGTTTACATATAGATAAATAAAGTAGTCATGTAATATTTATTGAAATTTTAAAGTGTATTTAATGCATCAATACCCACTCCCCCCGCCCCAACTAAACTAAATAGAAAGGAACTAGAGCTATCACCATAAGCAGTTTTTCTGGGAAGCTAAAGTTTAACTCATTCCCAATTTAATTTTGCAAAATCACTCAGTTCCACATTGCAAACTAAACACAGACTATTATTTAAATATAAGAACCTACAGCTTTAGACTAAATTTGGGTAATAAAATATCATGTGATAAACAGAAGAGTAAATCATTTTAGAATTCAGTTGTGTTTTATAAATCTATTTAGCTTCATGGTTCAGTTGAATTACTTTGAAACTCTTCTACTCTGGAATGTTTTCATTCCATCATTTTAACCTAATATATATGACTTATTTTGAATGTACTAATGTGTCTAACCCTATAGATCTGGCTCATAGCAAGTGCAACATTGTTCCAAGTTTTACCTGCATACTATCATTTGCATAATAATTGACAGATTATTATTATTATTATTTTTTGCTTCCTAGCAGCATATGGAATTCCCAGGCCAGGGATCAGATCCAAGCCACAGTTGTGATCTATGCCACAACTGTGGTGATGCAGGATTCTTTAACCCACTGTGCCCGGCCGGGGATCAAACCTGCATCGTGGGGCTGCAGAGACACTGCCGATCCCATTGTGCCACAGGGGGAACTCCTATTTTTATATTTTTAACTTATATTTGTATTATATTCGCATTTTAAGTATTTAATTTTGTTTTTTCAATTTACTATAAATAAATTAACAAATAATTAATGTATAGAATTAATTCATAATAAATAAATACATAATTAACATACAAATAAATTTATTTTTAATTTGAATTCACACTGTATTCTAAAATGTGTTCTCACGTCTAAGCTGTATAAATACATCATAGGTGCTATAATTATGTGTGTTTTGTAGATAGGGAAATGAAAGTCTTGAGCAGTTAAATCATTTGTCCAAAGTCACAAAGCTATTAAATGATAGAGCCAATATCCGAATGAAGACAGCCTGATCTCAGAGTTTGTATACTTTTAAGAAATTCTGCTTTCTCTCAAAACATTAATAGAATGGATCTTTTGAAAAAGTGAAGTTCCTAAGAAAGTCTGAAGTTTGATTTAATGGGGGAAATCAATTCCAGAGAAACTTCCAAAACAGCATCTATTATGTAAAATGCGGTATTACCTCTCTTTTATTTTACTTTTTTGGTCTCATGGAACAGATGTTTCTTTGCCCTGAGCTAACAGTTTCCTTCCTGTCTCCTTCCTTTGCTGAACCATAACACAAGTAGGCTGCAGGCACTGTTACTATGAGCTCACATTCAGCATGCGGAACCAGACTGCTGATATACCACCGTCTGCTGGGATTTACAATGGGTTTAGTAGCTGAACTTATTGCCGCATGCTCCGTGAGGACCTGTGTCTCCCTCCAACTCAATTATCTCCTCTCACAGTGAACTGTCATCTTTATAAAGGAAAGAAGGGGCCAAAGGTAAGAAAAGACCATGAAGAGCTGGCCAGGCTCACAGCATACAACAAAGTCACAACATGGGTATGCAGCAACACTAAAAATCCAGGCAAGGCAGGCATGAGTTTCTTGTCATGTTTCTTCCTAAAGAGAATGCCTTTCTAGTTGTTAAACCCAACTAACACGTGATGAGAAACCCCCTGAAATTAGGACAGACTCCCACCCACTTTCCTTCCCTGCCTGTTCCATCTTTCAGGTCAAAGAGAAAGCACAACATTCTTGCCCTTCGATAGGTCTTCCAGCTTCCTCTTCCCAACATGAAAATCCAATATAAAGGAGCCAATGGTTTGGTCCTTTCCTAACAATCCGAACTCCCCTGGGAAATGCAAGAAGTAACTAAACAGTCAATGAAGCTTCTGACAGTCAATGAAGCTCCTTCCTGGGTGCCAGAAGGTCACTAGCCCACTCAGACCAAACCCCTTGGGACATAAACTAAAAGAGCTAGTTAGTCTTTGTCCCCAAAAGTTCCACAGCCAACTAAACTAGTCACAGGGCTGAGCTTTGTGTACCAAGTCTCTTAGTTCCTTCTGGTTCCTAGCAACCGAACAAGCTGGTCCCCACCTCAGTTTATTAAAGTGTCTTGGCTTCACCATCTGCGAAATACAGAAGGGGCCAAGGGGCCAGTCTGTCTGTAATGGAAAACATGGAACACCCTAAACTTTCAACAAAAGGGTGGGGTAAAGTCAACTGTGACACGGCTAGGCTACGGAACAGGACAAGGCCATTAAATCTGATCCAAGAGCTTTTCATAACATGGGTAAATGCTGGCATTACTTTAAATGAAGAGGTATCATGGAATACATCATTTCAATTACTCATAAAGATGTACTGGAACAAAATGCAGGAGACTTGAGGGAGAATTTCGAATGTTAGCTGGTGATTTCATTCAGGTGAAGGTTTCTTGCTGAGTTTCATAACTTTATGTAGTTCCTAAATCTATTAAATGGTCGCATCTTTATTTGGATTTTTAAAGTACTCCAGTCTCCATAAGAAATTATCAACATGATGGAGTTCCCTTGTGGTGCAGCAGCTTAAGGCTCCTGTCATTGCATTGATTCAAGTCATTGCTGTGGCTCGGGTTTGACCCCTGGCCTGGGAACTTCAGCATGCTATGCATGCAGCCAAAAAAACCCAAAAAACAAAAAACAAAAAACAAAAAAAAAAAAAGAAAAAATTATCAACATGATGATATGCTCTTGGAAGCTGCTTAGGAAGTCAATCATTAATACCTCTGAAGTGCTTCTCATATCTCAAAATTCAGATGAATTTCTTGCTCATCCCTCTTTTCTATACTCTCTACAGTCTTCTTTGCCTAAAATGAACCCACACCTCATCTATCTCCCATCTTAAAATCCAGTCTATCCTCAGAAGTCTAGCTCAAATGTCATTTCCCCCCTGAAGTTCTCTCTAATTCTTTCTTACCTTGAATTGCACAGCACTAATATGTACCTCTCTGAGGCAATGAACCTTTTCATCTAGTACTATCATTGTTCCAAGTTCATGAATAAGCCTGAAAGAAGTTCTGGATGCATGGGAAACTGGATTCATCTGCGCATACTCCATACAAGACCTTACACACAAATCAGAAGCATCAATCCTTGCAGATAAAGGGATACAGAAGAAACATAAGAAAAATAACAAATTAGTAAGCCAATCACTTACTTTTAGGTTTAATTTTGCAATCTGTCCTTAGAGAGTTTCCTCTTCTTTAGCCAAACGCCACGCCCTAAATTTTGGTGCTTACAGTTTCATAGTCATTAGCCATCCTGCTCAATTGAGGCTGTCCAGCATACACCATATCTGTGTTACTTAAATGCCACCATCAAGGAAGAAAATGCAATACAATGTTTAAGAAAACACTAGATGGGGAACTCCACGAAAGCAGGATTTGTGAATCTTTCTCATTTTTATGTCTTCCTGGTGGCTGGTAAGTTCTCCACATATGTGTGCTTAACAAATGAAAAGAAAGGAATGAGTGAACAAACAGGTTGCATGAGTGAGCTGAGTGGCTGTAGTCATGGGACATAGGGATGATGTTCATTTCGCATGCCAGCTGTCACTGGAAACCCACAACAATGACTACATTATATGACACTGGAACTCCAGCTCTCCTTTCTGGACGCTGAGACCCCTGCAGCTCCCTCAAGCTGTATGCTACAGGTAATATCTACCTGCTAAGTTCTCATTAGGGTGATATTAGATAAGCACAGGCAAAGGGCCACAGTCAGTGGCCAGCAATGAGTAAAGCATGTTGTGCAGGTGGCTATGGCTGTAAAGAGAGAGCCTGTTGGAATAACCACGGATGAGTTAGTTAAGCAAACGTCTTTGATTGAACCTTTCCTAAAATGCAAGTTTAGAACGCTATAAAGACATTTTCTGTGCTTCCCTTGACTAAAACTACTCAAAAACTTAGAATCACTTAGTTTCTTGGAGTTCCCGTCATAGCTGAGTGGTAACGAACCTAACTAGTAACCATGAGGATGCGGGTTCAACCCCTGGCCTCACTCAGTGGGTTAAGGATCCGGAGTTGCCATGAGCTGTGGAATAGATTGCAGATATGGCTTGGATCCCACATTGCTATGGCTGTGATTAGGCCAGCAGCTGCAGCTCCGATTTGACCCCTAGCCTGGGAACTTCCATATGCTGCAGATGTGGCCCTAAAAAAGAAAGAAAAAAAAAAAAAAGAATCACTTAATTTCTGGATGTCCCTTGTGTGCAATGTACACCCTCCTGCCCAATGCTGTTCTTGTAAATCAAATCCTGTCTGGAAATCTTGCCAATGGAACATCAGTACCAATTCTTTTCCATTTGACTGTAATGAAATACACTAGGATGAGAATGGCAGATACCTTCTTTGACTTACAGAGCATTTAAGTGCATAGGAGGTCATCGACATGGATTAAAATCTTACAATTTGCAAGCTACCCCTCTGACCCGTCATGAATTGATGGAGTTTTAAGTGGGAGATTCCATGCAACAGGAATTCTACTTGCTCTGACTTGACGTAAGTACCTCAGTGTCCAAATCTTCAGGAAAGCAAGATGGAAACATTTGCTCTGAGTAGCCTGTGAGATTTAAGTGAATAAAAATAGCATAAATTTACCTTCTAAGGCAACAGTCATGCTGTGGTGGCCACATGCAGTCATACACTGGAGCAGCAGTACTGCTCCTGATTTATTTGTTTTATGGAAAAATCGCATACATGGAGTAAAATTATCAAGAATGCAAAACTTCTGGAAAAGTTCTATTTTCCTGTTTCAAAACAGTAGTGCCTGGCTGTCCCTTCAAGCTGCAGCCTTCATTCCTCCTGGATAGGAACACTGTTGGGCCATCTGTCTGGGTGTTTGGGGCCCATGGGAGATTTCCCAAGGAGGCCCTTCCTTCCTCCTCTGCAGTAGCTGTGCCAGGACTCAAAAGGAAGTGATTATCAGAAGACTCACAAGGGAATGGATCACACCACAGAAAATACCCTTCCTGACACTCATCTTTAATGATCTAACCAGCAGTTGCCTTCTTTGTAACCATAGGGCAAAGTTAGCAGCTGAGACACTAGGAATTGGACTGCCCTGGAAAATGTCAAATCGGAGGTCAGATGGTTTGAAGGTATGTTTCTTTAATCTGTTTGGGCCCTAACTATAAACCACAGCAGGAAAACGCAGAGCTCAGGGCCCTTAAGTTCTCAGGAAAAGAAACAAAGCCACTCTTTTTCAGAAAGCCAAATCGCTGTCCACAAACCCAAACAGCCAAATTCTCTTTTCTGCTGTTTTTGTTCAGGCCTGTTTAGCTTATCTATGGAGACAGCTCATGCTATTCAAAACTTGGGCTGAGCGGTCATTCAGTATTATGTTGCTAAGTAGTCCTTTCTAGGTTAAACATGTTTACTCTGCATACAGGCTGAAATTTTACTCAACTGGTTATATCCTGTGACTAACAGAAGGAACCCACTTCTCATGCACAGATAAAAAGATGAGAGTCAGACAGCAAAACTGCGTTGGGAAGCTGGCCTGCAGGGGCCCAGGTGTTCCCTGGCAGCCAGATCACCTGGGGAGTCTGCTGGAACAACTGGATTATTCAGCAGGTCTGGGGTGGAAACTGAAATTGTGCATTTATAACAAGCTCCCTGGTGATCTTGGTGCTGCTGGTCCATGGACCATGTTTTAAGAAACACAGGGATTTGAAACTTGCTTTCAGGAATTGCTTCTTATCAAAGTACCAGAGTGAGGCAGGGGGCTAGAGGCCAAATAACATGGGTGATGTGAAGGGAAGAAGGAACCCAGAATAACATGGAGCCAGGCTGGGGTTGGGGCTCTACCATTTATTTAATAATCACGATACCTTGGGCAACTCCAGAACGTCAATTCTTAGCTTTGTAAAACGAGACAAAGCAGGGAAGAAGACAAAATACAAATGTGTACACGGAGACTTAATCCTAACAGGAACTCAGGAGTTGGTATTGGTTCCTGATAAAGAGCCAAATTCTCCTCCTCTAGGGCACACGTGGCGACATTTATCTGCCTCCCCTGAAGTCGGGTAGAACTGTGTGACTGAGTCCTGGCCTATGAATGCGTCAGTGACGTGTGTCATAACTACGCATGCCCATAAAATCCTCCCCTCACACTCATTCCTCTACACAACTGGTCCCCTCGAGGGGGACAAGCATCCTCTGCAGGGGAGCTTGGAAGCTACCTGTGAAAGAGGACAGAGCTCTCATCAGCCTGGATCCCTGCATGATGGAAAGCAGGTGGCAGCCCCACCAACCACCCTGCCTGCTCAGTATTGTGAGATGAGCAAAAAATAAACTTGTACCACATGTGATCCGTTATCTCTTTGAGGACTCTTTGTTACAGCAGCTAGCTTACCTGTGCAATGCCTTTCCCATTCTTTCCCTCCCCTCCTTCCACTTCTCTACTTCTCTACTGTGTTCCCTACAGGCATCTTAAAGTACAGTGTACTGCAGTTCCCATTGTGGCTGAGCAGGTTAAGAACCTGACTAGTAGCCATGAGGATGCAGGTTCAATCCCTGGCCTCGCTCATTGGGATAAGGATCCAGTGTTGCTCTGAGCTGTGGTGTAGGTCACAGACTCGTCTTGGATCTGGCGTTGCTATAGCTGTGGCATACGCTGGCAGCTGCAGCCCTGATTCGATCCTTAGCCCGGGAACTTCCATATGCAGCAGGAGCGGCCCTGAAAAGCAAAGAAAAAAAATTTACAGTGTATTGATTAAAAGCATAAACTGAAATCGAAAGGCTAGGTCCAAATTCAGGTCCATCCTTGCACAACACTGGATAAGTAGGCCAATAAATTTCCCAACCTTGCTTTCCTCAACTATGAAAGAAATAATTATACTGATCACGTCCTGGGAACATCACATGTCTGTGAAGCCATTAGCACTTTACCTGGACAGAGAAAAGACCCCATAAATAAGGAGTGATTTTTCTTCTGTTCTAGTCTCCTGTGAATAAGTCCCATTTGATAATATGCCATCTGCTTCCTCCCCTACCCCAGTAATGCTGTCTTATAAGAAATATCATAAGCCATTGTTCATGTGGTTGTTGACACCAGCATTTCCCACCATATGGTAAAATTCTAAAGAGCCTCCACTGCATTCAAAGGATTCGAAACTGGAAAAAAATTTTCATGTATCTTAGAAATAATTCTTTTTTTTTTTCACATGAATGAATCAATGTTAGAAAGATTAAAGGAAGGAGGAAAAGGACCAAATAATTAGCATAGATTTTTCAAAAATGTTACATAAATCAGGAATTTTACCATTTGAAAACCTGGAATGTATTAAAAGAAAAAAGCAAGACCCTCAAATAATGAGGGGTATTTATATGATTTATTTTTTTCTCTCATGAGCCATGAATAAAACCTATCAGCCAGAAAAGAAAGCCTCAAAGAAACACAGCTTCTGCTGCCCAGGTATTCCAGAAACCAAGTGCAGAGGGAAAGCACAAGGCATGGTTTTCCTAGGAAAAATGCCATTTTTCTCTTTAAAACTATGGTGTGTTTAAGGATAGAATTTCCCATTATAAAAACATATTACCCAAGGTTGATGGAAATAAATTTGCTGTTCCCAACCACACATAGGAAAGCATAATTTCAAACATATTTCAAGGCACATATATTATATTTATATATATAATTTCAAATGTGCATTTACATGTATAAAAATAGAACAAAGTCAGAATCTGATTATTTAGAAGTAAAAGACACCTTCGGTCTTAACACCTAAGGAGGATGGTGTCCATTATGTAGAGAAGATGAGGAGAGTTCCTTTCAACCTACTTGTTTATTTCATTCTCCTTCTAATGGTAAATTAGTGGGATCAGCACTGCTACTCTTAAGAAGCTGCATGCCTTAAAAGTGTATTAAAAGAATCTGCCAGATAGCATGAACTCAAGAGACATTCTAAAGGAAACTCAAATGGACCAAAAGTCCATAGAAAGCCATGAACATCCATTCCTCTGACACTTAACTTGTCCTTCCCTTTCTAGAGGGAAATGAACTATGAGAATAATACAACACTGGCCTGGAACAGGAATTGCGAAATTCACATTTTCGTCTTTACTCTAAGTGCAACTCTTCCCTCTAACACTTCTCTCCTGTCCATCCAGTCAAGAAGTCCTGTTGATTCTACTCCTCGGGTCTCCCTTGAATCTGCCCCCTTTTCCCCGCAAGCCTAGGCTGCGTGCCCCCAACTCTTTTTCTGGGATACTGCAAGGATTTCTAGTTCATCTTTCTGCCTGTAGTCTGCTCCCTACCTTTCTCTTTATTCTCTGCACTGAAGGCCAAGTAGCTTTTCCATAAATACAAGTTTTATCACAAAAATGGGCAGAAGACCCACAAAGACATTTCTCCAAAGAAGACAGAGAGATGGCCAACAGGCACATTTCATGCTCAATATGGCTAAATACTAGAGAAATACAAAGAAAACTAAAATGAGGTATCACTTTAGACTGGTCTGAATGGTCATCATCCCAAAGTCTACAAATAATAAATGTTGCAAAAGGTGTGGAGGAAAGGGAACCCTCCTACACTGTTGGTGGGAATGTAAATTGGTGTAGCCACTATGGAGAACAGTACAGAGGCGCCTCAAAAAACTAAAAATAGAACTACCATATGACTCAACAATCCCACTTCTGGACACACATCTGAAAAAGAAGAAAACTCTAATTTGAAAAGATACATGCACCCTAATGTTCATAGCAGCACAATTTACAATAGCCAAGACATGGAAACAACCTGAGTGTCCAACAACAGATGAATGATAAAGGAAGATGTGCTACAAATATACAAAAGGAATATTAGCCATAAAAATGACTGAAATATTGCCATTTGAAGAAACACAGATGGAGATTATCATACTAAGTGAGGTCCAGCAGAGAGCAAAAGGTAAATATTATATGATACCACTTACATGTGGAATCTTAAGAAATGACACAAATCAACTTATTTGCAAAACTGAAACACTCACAGACACTGAAAACAAATTAATGCTTAACAAAGGGGATAGGAGTGAGGAGAGAGAGATAAATTAGGAGTTTGGGATTATCAGATACATACTACTGTATATAAAACATAAATAACAAGGACCCACTCTATAGAAGAAACTATATTCAATATTGAATATTAACTTATAAGGAAAAAGAATCTGAAAAAGAACACAAATAAGCAAATTACTTTGCTGTACACCTGAAATGAACACAATATTGTAAATCAATTATATTTCAATTAAAAAATGCAAGCTTTATTATGTCACCTGATTAAAACCCTTCAGTGGCCCACCACCAGCCACAAGATTAAAATCTGAAGACACAGCTTTACAAAGACCGACACAATCTGTCTGTCCACTTATACTTTTATCATCTACCCCAAACACACACACACACACACACACACACACACTCCCCAACCACAACTGACCAATTCTGTATATGACATATAATCAGAACACAATACTCTTACACTACTTGCTTCTCATTTCTTCACTTAACTAATCCCTGCCCATCAACCATGACTTAATGCAGATGTCAAGGATCCAGGAAAGTCTTCTCTGACCAACAACATGGAGTAGCTGAGCCCTCATTTGTGATCCCCTGCTTCTCCTATCTGACCACTAGACTCCAGTACATACAAGCATAGGCTCTGGAGTAAGACGGCCTGGATTAAAATCTGAACCACACCTTTTGCAGCTGTGCAATTTTCAGCAAGTTACTTAACCTCTCTGTGTCTCAGATGCCTCATTTGTAAGATGGAGATAATCATGGTGCCTACTTCAATAGGACTGTTTTGAGGATTAAATGAATTAATACAGAAATGGCTGAGAAGGAGTCTGACATCTAATTATTGCTCATTAAATGTTAGGCTGGAATAATAATAAAACTGGTAGTAGAGCTATGCTAGAAGTATGCTAGACCTCTGTAGGTCTTTCCTCCTTGATTGTATGTTTAAAAAAATGCGTATCATTATTCCTCCTATAAGGTACTTACCTATGTCAAACATTTAATACATTGTTCTTTAATAAATATATACCAACTGAGGATTCAAAACTATCAACAATTTCCATTTCCCTTAAGGGTTTTCAGCCTCCCCTTTTTTACACGGGTCTATTACCTTCCACATAACTTTGAAGTATTCACACACACCCCCAACACACACACAGAAGTATAGAGAAAGCACCTGCTGTATATCAGACACTGTGCTAGGTACCAACAGTTGCAAAACAAAATGAGAAAAATAATTCCTGTAACCAGAAGCTCATGAGCTAAGTCACATGCACTGTTCCCAGGGAACAAACTATGAGGGTCTTGTCATTAAACTCAAGAGCAAGTTGACCTTTCCTGGCATTAACCTAGGCCATCTTTTTATTTGACAGGTGTGCTCACAGTGAAATGTGTCACACCTACTCACTCTTGGGAATGGAACACACTCCAAAACAATCTGATTAATGGCCTGTCCTGTAGCTTATTGGATTTGCACAGAAGAACCTGGAAAGTACAGGACTTGACATAATGACATGTACTTAAGAAAGTGCCAAAACAATCTTGTCCAGGCTTATGATTGACTAGGAGTTCAATGGGTTCGATTGTTTACATTGCAGCCTTTTGTAAACACTTTATAATGGTAACCATGGCAGCATGTAAGGGCATCAATCATGCTTCATCTTGAATTTCTAATCACCAATCAGCATCTTCTTTAGCAGAGCATTTTTTTTTATGTCTACTAAAGTGCCTATTTTACATACAAGGCCCTGACCTGATGTAGTTTCATCAAATTACTTTCAGATGATATAGCAGAACCCCACTGCAACAAAGTTCTATTATTAAGAAGGGTTTTCTACATCATGTCAAAGCATGCCCATCTAAAATCCAATAAACACACATTCTAGAAGCTCCAACTGATGTGGTTAGTATGGATGTTAAATGTGACTTCTGAGTCCAGGCCCAAGGCTGTAGAAAATGCCATAAAATTTGCATCTGGGCAACGCTTCTTGGAAGAAGCTCAGTATTACTAATTAGTCATCTCACTGGGCCACCAACATTTTATGCAGGATTATTATTTACTCATATTTCTCACTGTTTCAAAACGACTGATGGGGAGGTAAACAGTCTGAATAAGCAGGTATTAATTACCCTACTGATAGATGCACATAACCATATACACAAAAAAGCTTAATTGCAAAGGAAAAGCTAAAACTTCGTGGTTAAAAGCGTAGACTTTGTTACCAGGCAGCCCTGGCTTCAAGTTCTTGCAAGTTCTTCTTGATGAGCTTTGTGGATCTTAGGCAAGGCATCCAACTTCTTTTAACCTCATCTTTCTTTTCTTTTTTTTTAACTTTTGAAATTAAAGTATAGCTGACTTACAGTGTCGTGTCAATTTCTGCTGTATAGCGCAGTGACCCAGTCACACATATATACATTCTTTTTCTCATATATCTTCCATCATGTTCTGTCATAAGAGATTATATATAGTTCCCTGTGCTATAGAGTAGGACTTCAATGCTTATTCATTCTAAATGTAATAGTTTGCATCTACTAACCCCAAACTCCCCTTCTATCCCACTCCCTCCCCCTTGGCAATCACGAGTCTGTTCTCACATCAACCTCGGCTTTCTTAACACTTAAATGCTGGTGATGATACTACCTACCCGATAAGGTTATGACGATGACTGTAACATACAGGATGTCTGGGGTATAGTATGTATAAGAAAACTTCTTGGTTTCTTTATCCCTGATTGTTTAGCTGGGCCTAAAGCACAGTACTGTCAAGGATCTACTTTTCAAATTAGATTTAAGATGAAACTTGAGATAATGTGATTCAAGTGAGAAACTTGAGATAATGAATGGCCACAGAACCATTCAGAAAATAAACCAGGGCTAAGTCCTCAAAGTGGATAAATCCAATGCTGGTTAATTATATTCTGTCCACCAAGGTCTTTGGGAATCTGTAATTGACTGATATAACCCTTTTTTCCTTTTCTTAGATATGAGCTGGTAGTGCTTTCTCCTGCTGTGTTTTGGTAAACCAATGTCTACAATGAATGATCAAAAATAATGCTGAAATCTGTCTAGAGGAAAGGCAATCTGTGGATAGAGCCAAACATAATTCTACTTTTTTCGAATAAAAATTTAGGCAGCCTTCACTGGCTTTTGAGTTCTAATCTGGCACCAACCAACAAATAATTCACTTAAAAAGTATTTCATCTTTTGGAAAACCAATTGAGGTGATAGGAACCAACATCTGCTACATTCTAGCTACTTGGTTGAACTATTAGAATTAGAAAAAAATCCCTTTCTTGATATTTGTCTAATTATCATGTTCCTTTTGAGGAATCATAATTAAATTACATAACCTGATGAATTTTCAGTAAAGAACCTGGTCTGAAGCCATCCAGGAAAGGGAAGGCATCTGTCATCTTCATTTCTTTATCATGATTAAGAGGCAAAGTAGAGTTATTTAAAAATAAAGAACTTTTAAATAAAAGGATACTCTCAAAATGTAAGTCATGAATGGTAAATACATATAATAGAATACTATTCAGCAATTTAGAAAACAGTTTATCTATATAAGAAACAACACAGAAGAAACTCAACTACATTGTCCTAATGTCAGATTCAACTCACATTGTATGGTTCCATTTCTATGCCATTCTGGAAAAGGCAAAGCTATGACTGATGGAGGGCAGATCAGTGGTTGCTGGGGGTTAAGGATGGAGAAAAGGCTTTTTACAAAGCAGAAGAGAATTTTTTTTTTTTTTTGAGTGATGGAACTGCTCTGTGTCCTAATTATGTCAGTGGTTACATGACTCAATGTATTTGGCAAAACTCAGATAACTCAAACCAAAGGCATGAATTGTACCATCTATAAATTTAAGCATAAATTTTAAAAAAGAAAACATGCAATTCTCTGTTTACTGGAGCCAAATCTTAACACTATTTAAAATTATAGTAGATAGCTGGCTTCTCTTGAACAAAATGAGATTTCATTATAAAATCCCAGGAGAACCCACATTTTCCAGCTTTACTGAGGTATAATTGATAAATAAGACAGTAGACCTTTAGGGTGTACAATATGACACTTTCATATATGTATGCATTGTGAAATGATTACCACAATTAAATTAATTAGCATAGACAGTTATCATTTGTTTATAGTACTTTTGTGGGTGTGGTGAAAATACTTAAAATCCACTCTCAGTGAATTTCAAGTATGCAATGCAGTATTATTTAATTATGGTTGTCATGAGGAGTTCCTGTTATGGCTCATCGGAAACGAATCCGACTAGTATCCAAGAGGATGAGGGTTCAATCCTTGGCCCTGCTCAGTGGGTTAAGGATCCAGCATTGCCATAAGCTGTGGTGTAGGTTGAAGATATGGCTCGGATCCTGCATTGCTATGGCTGTGGTGCAGGCCGGCAGCTGTGGCTCTGATTACCCCAGCCTGGGAACCTCCATATGCCGTGGGTGCGGCCCTAAAAGAAGAAAAAAAAAAAATTAGAGTCGTCATGCTATACACTAGATCTCCAGAGCTTATTCCTTCTGTATAATTGGAACTTTGAACTCTATCATCTCCCCATTTCCCCCACCCCTCCACCTCTAGCAACCACCGTTCTAGTCTGTTTTCATGAATTTGACTTTTTTAGATTCCACATATAAGTAAGATGATGCAGTATTTGTCTTTCTGTGTCTGGCTTATTTCAATTGGTACAATGTCCTTTAGGTTTATCCACATTGTTGTAAATGACTGGATTTCCTTCTATTTTTATTTTACTCATTTATTTATTTTTAGGGCTGCACCTGTGGCATATGGAAGTTTCCAGGCTAGGGTCAAATCGGAGCTGCAGCTGCCGGTCCATACCACAGCCACAGCAATGCTAGATCCGAGCCGCATCTGCAACCTACACTACAACACTGGATCCTTAACCCACTGAGCGGGCCCAGGGATTGAACCTGCATCCTCATGGATGCTAGGCAGGTTCGATACTACTGAGCCACAACAGGAACTCCAAGGATTTCCATCTATTTTAAAGCTGAATAATATTCCAGTATGTACGTGGGTATACATGCATGCATATGTATGTGTGTATGGGTGCATATGTGTGTGTGTGTGTGTGTGTGTGTGTGTATCATGTTTTCATTTATTATCTGCTGACAGACACTTAGGTTGTTTCCATATCTTGACTACAATGAATAATGCTCTAATGAACACAGAAATGCAGATATCTCTGAGACACTGATTCCATTTTTTTAAGAGCTGTAGCATATACTGTATATTGTCTCCATACTTCATTCCATGCTTCCTCAATTCAGAAGTCCAGAAAAGTAAACACTAAATTTCTAAGACGTCTCTGAAGCTGGGTTCCAATGAGAATTGGAACCAATGAGAAGCACTATTAAATATCTGAAAGGACTTCCTATTCGACTGCTCTTGGCAAGCAGGTTTGAAAGATACACGTTTTAGAGGAAGTTGTGAGAGCAACAGCAATGGTGGCATTCCTCTAAACTCAAAAGTCCAGTGGTGGCCACATATTCCTCATCCTTCAGTCTTCTGTATTATTTTGTAAGTACCCAGTCCCCTGTGTTAAATCTTTTTTTGCTTGAAACACCTAGAGTGCTTTCAGTTTCCTGTCTTGATCTCTGCTGCGAGGAAAGCCAGTTTATTTGTAAAATGATTCATGTCATGGTCCTTAAAGGTGGGATTATTTATAAGTTCCAGAAAGGACCCATTAAATTCAGCAATCCATGGCCAAAGTAGTTACCACTGTTTTCTAGATTTTTCAGTATCACTCAGTTCTTGTTCACTGTGTTGGAATGATGGCATATGTTAAACAAATGATCTCACAGATGACAGTTCCAGGCAGATGTTCCATAGTATCAAAACTAGAAGAAGAAAGACTCTATTTCTCAGGTATCTCAAATAACGTCTCAGAATTCAGCCTAATCCTGATTGGTCAGATCTGGATATTCCATCCATTTCATCCCCAGCTATGACGTCACTACCCAGGTCACTCCCACCACTGACAAGTGAAGACAGGACACAAAACCTTTTACCTTCTAACAACTGTTAGCACCTGCCTCATAGGTTTTTTTTGCTATTCATTACTTGTGGATTTTAAATGAATCTTTCCTTCTCTGTTAACAAGTAACCACATTAGTCAAACCTAAAATAAGTTCTGCAGACTTGTTTAAAGAAGAACTTCCCATGAGGCCTGGAAAATGTAGCCTGAAGTATCGGAAATAAATCTAAAGTTTGGATGCCTGGGGACTGAGCTACCTGCATGTTACAACTCCAGGGAAGATACTTGAGGAAATTCAGTATGCTGACTCACCTTGCACAAAGGCAAAAAAAACAAGCACAACATTTCAGTCAAGGTACATGAGGACAAGTTCAAAGGAAATTCATCCATGATGATAAGGGTCGTGGATGTACAGTTGAAAATATACATATATAGAAGGTGCACCATACATTTTTATTAAAGGAATGGATACTATGTTCGTGTATTTTGGGCTTGATGGAAGTAAAAAAAAGTTGACCCAGCTAATTAGATGGTTTCTTTACCTCTACAGCAGGAGTTGCTCATGACAGTGGCTTCTGGTCATGTTTGCCCCTTAACACCATGCTCCCCCCCCCCCCAGTGATAAGGGGTCCCTAACAACGTTCCTCTTGAAGTCCTCCCCTCTCCTGCTCTCAGGTCCTGACTCCAGAAGTACAGCTTGTGACCTGGGCGATGACCTCCCACAGCTAGAGATGGAACACCCTTGGCTCAGGAATGGGTAGCATACTGGAGCTGACCAAGCAGAACTAACAAGTTCATTTCCGATATATATGATATACTCAATATCTGACGTATCTGAGATAACTGAGAAGTAGAGTCTTTATTCTGCAAGGTTTAATGCTATGGGGCATCAGCCTAGAGCTTTCAATGACTAACACAGGAAGTCAGAGAACTGTCCAATCACAGTAGAAGGATCTCAGAGGGACAGAAAAGGAGCAAAATCCAGCACAATCAGACTAATGAGATCCTGGAACCAGCTGTGTCTGAGGCATAAAACTCCTAAAATCCACATATTAATTTTATTTGTTGGTTTGTTTTATTAATTTTTGTCATCCCAAAAGCCTTGACTGAAACATTAACCTTCAGTCCCAAATGCATATTTCTGCGCATATTTTCATGTTTCTACAGCTGAGTTTCTTTAAGCTTTCATGAAATTCTCAAATGGGTTGTAATACCCCAAAAGGTCAAGAATCGCTTTTTTTTTTTTTTTTTGTCTTTTTTGTCTTTGTTGTTGTTGTTGTTGCTATTTCTTGGGCCGCTCCTGCGGCATATGGAGGTTCCCAGGCTAGGGGTTGAATCGGAGCTATAGCCACCAGCCTACGCCAGAGCCACAGCAACGCGGGATCCGAGCCGCGCCTGCAACCTACACCACAGCTCAGGGCAACGCCGGATCGTTAACCCACTGAGCAAGGGCAGGGACTGAACCCGCAACCTCATGGTTCCTAGTCGGATTCGTTAACCACTGCGCCACGACGGGAACTCCAAGAATCGCTTTTTTATAGAAAAGCAGTACCTCAAAAACTGACTAAAAATGGCCCTTTTATGGCACATTCTTATTCCCTCTATCCCCCTAAAAAAACCTTGACCAATTTTTACTTCTAAATAGAAAATGTAAATATGGAGTAATGATATAAAAGAAGAAAGTACTTAATCACAGCAGGTCAGGGTCTTAAGATCTTTGTTGTTCTAGAAATTCTTATTTTTTAGAAGCCCCACCCCAAATCCTATCAAGCAGACTGAATGGCACCCACAGTAAATGCAGCTGATACACATGGAGGATGATTTAAGTTACAAGTTGAGATAATGTCATGGTTGATTAAATACTGGACGATAAAATGTCTTATTTGGTGGAGTTCCCGTCATGGTGCAGAAGAAATTAATCTGCCTAGCATCCATGGGGACATAGTTTCAATTTCTGGCCTCTGTCAGTGGGTTAAGGATCTGGTGTTGACCCATGAGCAGACACGGCTTGAATGTGGTGTTGCTGTGGCTGTGATGTAGGCCAGCAGCTATAGCTCCAATTAGACCTCTAGCCTGGGAACCTCCATATGCCTCGGGGGCTGCCCTAAAAAGACAAAAGACAAAAAAAAAAAAGTCTTATTTATGAGATATTTACTGAAGTAGTCCTTTTAATGTAGTGTTCATTTCATACTTTGGAATCAGTAATATTTTTTCAAAACACACATATTTTTTGAGAAGGCTGAAAATGTCCTGGAACCTAGGAGCTGTGATTAGAGTACCTAAAGGGTAAAATGAATAAAAAGTTATTTTTTAAAAATTGCCACATAAGAATATGCACAACCACGTGCTGGGTTCCATTTCCATCAATTTTACACTCAGCCTGCCCTGTTCTGATTGTGAAATCTCAAGCTGCCTCTGCCTCCCCTAAGGTGATCACGGCACAGAGGGAGTTCTTCTATATTGTTAATGAGGAAGGTTCTACTGTTGGAATCAATGGATCCTTAATGAGCTGTTCCGTTTTAAAAGGAAATTCTGAAATTTAATGTTAACCTTCTAATTTGTAATTTGTTAGACTTTAATATTATGCTTTAATGTGAATCTTCACATTTTAGAATTTTATTGAGACTGATAGAGACATAGAATGAACCAAAACAATAAAAACAAAAAATAAAAACACAAACAGCCCAACAATACTCTGTCCATCCTTCATCTTAGAGAACTGGGCTAGGTATCGGTTAAGTTAAAAATAAGTTAAAAATATATTCTCAAGTAGTATAAGGATCCAGCCTGAGATGGGAGCTTCAAAAGAGAGAAAAAAAAAAAAAAAGGGAGAGCATTAAGTAACTTTCTTCAAGGAAGAATAGAGGAGAAAAAGGTTTAAATGCCTCAAATTACAATGAAAACAACTTCTACCAATTATTAAACTGAAATAAGTGCAAGGCAAACTTAAAGGAAAAAAGTTTTTTTTTCCTTGGATTTGCCTAAGATGTGTGGGAGGAACGAATTGCTGATTGGTGTATAATTAATACTTTGAATGTAAGGGAAAGCTTGGCATTACGGTTTTAACATCTTTATCCAAAGCAGTGCCTCTCAGACTTTAACATGCAAATGAATTACCAGATCATCTTCAGCAAAAAAAGGTAAATTCTGATTCAGTGTCTGGGCTGGGGCCAAAGATTCTCACAAATTCTCGGGTGATAATGAAGTTGACAATCAGGAGATGACACTCTGTGTAGCAAGACTCTGGACTTCAGTATTTTTTTTGTGAATTTCTCTTCAATTTGAATCAGCTTGCCAACACATATATCATCATATTTTAAAGAGTGTTAAAAGTTCATAGTTCTAAAGGTGATTTCCCTTCACTATAGATAAAAAGGACACTTTCCAGATTAATTTTTTTCAAGTACAATTTCTGAAACAGTGGCTTTCCTCTCAAAGATTCAGCTTCAGCAAATCTGGAGCAGGGCTCAAGATTTTGCATCTAACAGGTGCCCAGATGATGGAGATGCTGCTGGTCCAGGGACCATGCTTGTTGCCCCACTGTTTTAGTGTAACTATTAAAAGTCCTATTGTAAATTTCTTTTCTTTTTTGTTTTTGTTTGCTCATTTAGGGCTGCACCCTCGGCATATGGAAGTTCCTAGGCTAGGGGTTGAATCGGAGCTACTGCCGCTAGCCTACACAACAGCCACAGCAATGCCAGATCTGAACAGCGTCTGCGATCTACACCACAGCTCATGGGGAAACACCAGATCCTTAACCCACTGAGCGAGGCAAGGGATCCAACTGGCGTCCTCATGGCTACTAGTCGGATTCATTTCCACTGTACCACAACAGGAACTCCCCCGTTGTAAATCTCTTTAAGGATAAATGCGAACAGAAAATCTTTACCATCAGAGACTCATCAAGGATTGGAGCTTTAGAAGACCTGAGATTAATCTTTCCCAAGGTCCTCGTTTGAGAGGCAAAGAGCTTGGGTACCAGAGAGATTGGGTGTCTTACCGGGGGCTAGAAAATGGGTTAGAGAGGCAAAATGAGGCCCAGAACTCCGATCTTTTATTGTTACCCAAAGAGTCTTATCCCTCTACATTGCTGTTTCTTCATCTTCTTAAAATATAACTGAATTACTTTTTGTTTGTTTGTTTGTTTTGGTCTTTCTGTCTTTTTAGGGCCACACTTGTGGCATATGGAGGTTCCCAGGCTGGGGGTCAAATCGGAGCTGTAGCTGCTGGCCTACACCACAGCCACAGCAACGTGGGATCAGAGCTGTGTTTTCGACCTACACCACAGCTCAAGGCAAAGATGGATCCTGTGGCTCAGCAGTTAATGAACCCCACAAGCATCCATGAGGATTCAGGTTTGATTCCTGAATCAGTTATTGATGGATCCTAAATGACCCAAGAGTGAACATATTCCAGTTCTTCCAGTCACTCTTTTTTTAGAAATAATCTCCAAGAAAGTGTATTTTTTCTTTTTTTTTTTTAATACTTTTTTTTTTTTCTTTTTAGGGCTGTACCTGTAGCATATGGAAGTTCTCAGGCTAGAGATCAAATCCCAGCTGCAAGCTGCCAGCCTACACCACAGCCACAGAAACACTGAATCCAAGCCAGATCTGTGGCCCACACTGCAGCTTGCAATGCCGGACCCTTTGCCCTCTGAGTAAGGCCAGGGATCGAACCTGCATCCTCATGGGCCCTATGTTGGGTTCTTAACCCGCTGATTCACAACGGGAACTCCCAAGAAAGTGTTTCTAAGTGTGGGCCTTAAGCCTCCTCTACTGGAACCTTAATGGAGCTTGGTTTGCTTAAAGATTTAGATTCTTAGGGTTTTCCCAAACTACTGAATTTGATTCTCTTAGGCTGGGACCTAGCGATCTGCATTTCAACAAACATACCTGCCAACGCCTACCCTAAAGGACTGTTTGATAAAAAGGTCCATAAGATGATGGTTCAAGCTTGCCTTAATCTCAGTGGTTCTCCTTGGAGGAGAGAGTTTAAAAATCCCCACTCTCCGGCTGCACACAATTACACCATTATACAATTATACTGGATTGATGCCTGAGACGTGGCTCAAGCATCCATCATTGTTAAAGCTCCTCAGTAATTCCAATGCACAGTCAAGGATGAGAAACGGTACTCAGAGATTTCCAAACAATTCTACTTTGTTTTGGCGAATACAGATATCTGGTCACCTGGAACACCAAAGGCACTAAAGTAGTTGCCTTCAACAATTCCAGCCTGACCCAGTGAACCCGAATCCTTCTATTCTAACAAAATAAGCACTGATGAACGTTCTGATTTGGTGTTGGCAGGGTCCCACTGAGGTGGGGCTTCCTGCTTGGTCAGAGAATTAGAAATTCTTGCTATTTCTGGAGTTCCCATCGTGGCTCAGTGGTAATGAAACGGACTGCTATCCATGAGGATGCAGGTTCGATCCCTGGCCTTGCTCAGTGGGTTAAGGATCTGGTGTTGCCGAGAACTGTGGTGTAGGTCGCAGACATGGCTCAGATCCCACGTTGCTGTGGCTGTGGCATAGGCCAGCAGCTACAGCTCCGATTCTACCCCTAGCCTGGGCACCTTCATATGCCGTGGGTGGTGTGGCCCTAGAAAGAAAAAAAAAAGAAAAGAAATTCTTGTTATTTCTATCTGGTCTCTTCTGGAAGTTTACAAAGTAAGGTGCCTTTTTTTTTTTTTGCATTTTAGGGCTGCACCCGTGGCATATGGAGGTTCCGAGGTTAGGGGTCAAACTGGAGCTGTTGCTGCTGGCCTACACCACAGCCATAGCAATGTGGGATCTGAGCCACGTCCATGACCTATACAACAGCTCATGGCAACACTGGATCCTTAACCCACCAAGCGAGGCCAGGGATCAAACCCGCAACCTCATTGCTCCTAGTCAGATTTGTTTCAGCTACATCATGAAGGGAACTCCCTACAAAGTAAGGATTTTTATAAGAAAATATTTTTATGGATTTTCCTGTTAAGTTACTAAATAATAAACGCTCCCCTGAAAATGACCAGTTTGATTTAAAGTCATGGCAGGTTCCAGTGACCTACATCAGTTCCGGATTCATTTAAGGCGTGAACGCAAGAAACTCCAGGAAGACAGAAGTCCTACAATGTGGAGGGTTTCGAATTTATCGTCTTAGATGTTAAAGTCCAAAACACTTATAGTGGATTTCTGAATTACTGCCAAGGATGTTCTACCTGATGAGTTTCTCGATGCTGTTTGTATTCTAAAGAAGCAATTCAGTAATTTCTCTGTAATCAAAAGTTGTCAATTTAACTCACAAAGGAAGTTAGGCTTTTTTTAAATAAAGGATGCCATTCCAGGGACTTAAAAGACTTGCAGAGCTGGACATAAAAACAGAGGCAGGTTATGGATTTAATATATGTGACATTTATTAACTTCAACATAACGACCACCTAATGAAAAGTGAGCTTGCCAGTACTTCCATTTGGGAGGATGATTTTAACATCTTTACTGCTTTTCTCTTTCCTTTTCTCATGCCACAGATCACCTCTCAGCACCAAAACAGAACAGCATGCATCACGGCAGGCTCTCTTCATGCTCATCCTGAACACTGAATTCCCAGCAGAAATGCACCCAAGAAGACACACGTGGATGAAGGCAGGGGAAGGCTGTTGGTTGAAACTCAAAACAATTTGGCCCCTACCAGGCACCCATGAAGAGGCCGTTTCAACAGCCCTAATCTATATCTGGTTCCTAAGGTGCCCCTCCATCTAATCAACATTTCTGAAATATTAATGTCCGACCATTACAGGGAGATCTTGTGCACGTGCACTGCCAGATTCTGATTCGGTAGGTCTGGGGTAGGGCCTAAGAGTCTGCATTTCTAAGTTCCCAGGTGATGCTAATACTGCGGGTCCATGGATCACACCTTTAAGTACAAGGAACTAGATATTTTTGATGGGTAAGAAAAGAGAGTGATGGTGAAAGATTATGTCTCCTGTCTCACATCTACTAAGGTGTCAGTGGTAGTGGTTAATTGAGAAAGCCCATGGAGTCCTCAATTTCTTTGAGAAATATTATCAGGCTCCCATCCACACTGTATCAATGGTACCCATACTTAGGCTGGGACCTTACCCCTGGCCAGAGCTGACTGGATCAAGGATGGTCATGTGCTCAGTGCTGAGCCAATCAGCTTTCTGCCTCTCTTGCAATTCTGGGATCAGAGTTCAGAGATGCCAGTCAAGAGCTTCATGAACATCTGGAACTGTCTTTGTACCTCAGGTGGAAAGAGAAATGGGGACAGAGAAAAATAGCACTGGAGGAACACAGATGAGAGAGCACCTGAAAATCAATTGCGGCCTGGATTGCAAGCTTTTCATATTTTCAGATCCTTCCCTTCTTACCAGGGGATCCCTGGAAATAGCCCTGAATCTTTTCTGTGAGTCATTTAAAAGGGACCTACATGTCCCCTTGAAATGTCAGACAATGTCAACTCTTCAAACTCTTCTAATAATTAAGATGCTGTTTACTTCAGTCTACATCTTGCCTTCCCATTTCCTTCCACCTTATTATCCTTATATGCCAAGTAAAAAGAAATCCTGACTATTCTTCCTCACTTCTCCCTAAGCAGGTGACTCCCAGCCCACTTATGGGAGACAGGTGGCTGGACCACAGAAGGCATCCCCGAGGTTGGACCTATGATTTTCATAAGTTCCTCTCTCCACCTTCTCATTCACGTGACTACCTATTTGACCCTCCCATCTTGCCTTATCACACTCTTTCTCATTATATCCTTCCAATGTCTCTGATCATCCACTTAAAAAAAAAAATCCAGCGGTTCTCCTCAGATAGTACAAGCTTCTGGATTCCTATCAACCATAAAGTCAGTTCCTTCCCCACCCACCCAAGCCCATTCCTCTACTTGACTTCAAAAGATATAATTCTGCAACCCCCTCTTTCTATAACCACCACCAACACATCCCATCTTTCATGACATGGCACAGGTGGAATTCACCTAGGGAAGGCTAATTTATGCCAAAAGAGTCATTAAAGGTAAACAGCCTGGCGAAGATGAACCCTTTTTTTTTTTATTTTTAGGGCCACACCTGCAGCATATGGAAGTTGCCAGGCTAGGGCTCAAATTGGAGCTGCACCACAGCCACAAGAACGTGGGATCTGAACCGTGTCTGAGACCTAAACCACAGCTCATGGGAACGCTGGATCCTTAATCCACTGAGCAAGGCCAGGGATTGAACCCAAATCCTCATGGATACTGGTTGGGTTCGTTACCACTGAGCCATAATGGGAACTCCAGAACCTTTAACCTTCTGCCTCCTTGACACGAGGATAGAATCTAGATTCACTTTTTTCCTAAGAGCAAGGGTACAGCTCGAGGCCACTGTGCATTAATGAAGTTTCCTTGCTCTCACCTATTGGTGGGTATGGAAGGGCACAACCATCTGTTTTCCTTCAAGATGTGTCCTTGGACATGTCTTCCACGTCCACAGAGAAGACTTGCATTCACCTGATCAGCTTAGAAAATCGCTATTGATTTTGACTAAGTGAACATTTCATTATCTTTTCTCTTATGGTATCAATTATACACTAAACCTCTCCTAGAAGAATAAATATGTTCAAAGCAATAGCAATAAAAGGGCAATATATTAATTCCCAATTTAAACTCATAAAATACTTTTCAGTGATTTCTCTAAAAGGATCTATTCCAAAGTTATTACAACCATGCCTACGAAGACTATTCAAAGCCATGAAAAAGCACTCAAAAAATAATGTTCTTTGGGGAAAAAAAATGAAGACATACACATTATATGTCCAAAATTTTAATGTATAGTTTATGTGTATGTCTGGAAATACTAGAAATTATTATTAGTGATCATGTCTGAATGCTAGGATTATAGTAAATAGTTCCTCTCTGTAATTTTATGAACTAAAAAAATATCTTTTCAATGCACATGAACATGAGTAGTTAGAGAAAAAGTAAACCTTACTTATACATACATGATCTACATTCAGCAAATTAAAATGATTCATGCATCTCCCTTTGTTTTGATTGTCTGGCTGGAAGCACAGTTCATTACATGGATGTGATCTGCTCGCATGCTTCTTAAATTCTATGTAGGAAACAGAGCACCCAGGGGGAAGGTGTTCTCTCCATGGGCCTTAGACGAAAAGGATAAGGTAAGGAATCAGCTTTAGGGTTGGTTTGAAAGTGTTAACACCTGCCTCTTGGACTTATATATAAAATGATGACTGTAATACTTTTTGTGGAACTTATCCTTTTTTTGAAAAAAATCCCACACATATTACATCCTACTTTCTAAGGCAGTGTTTCTGTTCTAAGAAAGCCCTGAGTGTTCAAACATACTTAAATATTTATTTTATCACTTCAAGTATTTTCATGTGGAAAAATGCAGAAAGTGATCAAAACTTAAGTAACCAAAATCATAATCCCATGATCAACTTTCTCTGAATGTATAAAACAAGAAAATGCCATTCAAAGCTGATCTATGAGAAATAAACAACATTAGCAGGTACTGAATATATATATGTTTGTGGGTACACATACATATATCATGTCTATGTGTATGGGGGCCTATACATGTATATGTGTGTACATGCATAACTATAAAATAGGTATGCAAACACAGATTCTTTTATAAAAATTAAAATGACATTAAGCTTTACATAAGTTTTTGCAGATTGCATTTTCTGGAACACATAAAACACCTTTTTCAAAGGGAATCTCTTTGAGCATACCCATAGCATACCCATTTAAAAATTTAATACTGCCAAATTACCCCCCCAAATGATATAAGATATCCTTAACTTAAAAGAGTATGATTTACTAAGTGAAATAAGTCAGAAAGAGAACAAAAAATACCTTATGATATCACGTTATCTGTGGAATCTAAACTATGGCACAAATGAACTATCTATAGAACAGAAATGGACTCACAGACATAAAGAACAGACTCCTGGCTGCCTCGGGGGTTAGGGGAAGGGATTGGGATGGACTGGGGAATTTGGGTTGGTAGATGCAAACTAGATTGGATTTAGAATGGATAAGCAATGAGATCCTGCTGCATAGCACAGGGAACTGTATCCAATGTCTTGTGATAGAACATGACGGAAGATAATATGAGAAAAGGAATGAGTATATATATATATATATATATATATATATATATATATATGTATGTATGTATGCATCACTGGGTCACTCTGCCACACAGCATAAATTGGCACAACACTGTAAATCAACTATAATTTAAAAAATAAAATTTTAAGAAAAATATGACTTTTACTATTATGACATAGAAAATTATAATTGAAACAGTCCAGGAGCCTGGGGTTTGGAGGGGGAAATGCCTTCAAGGTAAATTGGGGGCAGTTTCTGTTTGTTTCCTTAAACTGGGTGGTGATTGTGAGTATTTTCATCTTGTTATTCCTCATGCTTTTCATAGAGTTTACAAATATCCTTTTGAAACTGCTCAGTATTTAATAACAGTGATTTCCTAAAAGATATAAAGGTATTAAACAAAAAGGTCTCCTTTTCCATCACACCAGCACACCCCCACAATAGTAAAAATATATTGATCATTTCTGATATTAATTTCTGTAATCCACCTCTAGTACTCTAAGAGCCAGGACTATTTGACAGAACTATAGTATAAATCACATATGAAATTTAAAATTTTCTAGTGGCACATTAAAAACAACAAAAAGACAGTTCCCTTCATGGCTCAGTGATTAATGAACCTGACTAGGATTCATGAGGATGCAGGTTTGATCCCTGGCCTCGCTCAGTGGGTTAAGGATCCGGCATTGCCATGAGCTATTGTGTAGGTTGCAAATGTGGCTTGGATCTGGTGTTGCTGTGGCTGTGGCGTAGGCCAGCAGCTGTAGCTCCAATTTGACCCCTAGCCTGGGAACTTTCATATGCCATGGGTGCAGCCCTAAAAAAAAAAAAAAAAGAAAGAAAGAGAGAAAGAGAAAAAAACAGTAAAAATCAATTTTAGCAGTATGTACTACTTAACCAAATATATTGAAAATATTATCAGTTCAACATGTAATCAATATTAAAAATTATTGAGGTAGTTTTACATTCGTTTTTTTACACTAAGTCTTTGGAATCTGATTATCTTTTATCCTATAGCACATCTCGATTCAGATGAGTCCCATTTCCATGACTCAAAAACCAACACAGCCAGTGGCTACTACTGGAAAGTGTACCTCCAGAGAATAGGCTCAAAACCCCTATTTCTTGAATTGTCAACTTAAAAATTATCACTTCACAGTATGCCATTCCCTTCTCTTCTCTTCCTCACTGTTTAAATTATTTCAATAGTTATTTTCCGATTATCTGTAGACAGTTCTTAATTCACCACACTGAGGCAGTCTTATCATCCTCTCTCTCTCTGTAAAATGAGGGATTAGAGTCCCTCTGCCTCCCTTCACCTCCCATCCTTTCTCTAACAAACTACTATGTTCACTTTGGAAAAATTTTATCATTTATTTATTTTTAACTGTTATTTCCCCATACAATTTTTTTTCTGCTGTACAGCATGGTGACCCAGTTACACATACATGTACATCACATTCTATTTTCTCAGATTATCATGTTCCATCATAAGTGACTAGACAGAGTTCCCAGTGCTACACAGCAGGATCTCATTGCTAATCCATTCCAAAAGCAATAGTTTGCATCTATTAACCCCAAACTCCCAATCCATCCCACTCTCTCCCCTTCCCCTTGGCAACCACAAGTCTATTCTCCAAGTCTATGATTTTCTCTTCAGTGGAAAGGTTCGTTTGTGCCATATATTAGATTCCAGATATAAGTATCATTTATACTATGTGCTGTACTACATAACTTTTTTGCATATTGATTTTTGTGAATTGCAAAAGAACATTTACAATATGAACATTACACGATGACTCTTCTCTGCAGAAATAAGTTGTGCATATGAAGGGAGAGAAGCACCCGGGCTGCTCTGGGAACCAGAATAATGAAAACCGGGACAAGGAGAGTTCTACTTAAGTACTCATATCTGTTAACTGAGAACATGCAGTTTTATCACACGTCCCCTTATATAAATTTCATTTGCTTTTAGGGTTTTAGAACTTTCTAAAAACCCTATTTTTGATTTTAACAACTTTTTATTTTTCCTTTGAAAAATTTGCCAAAGAGCTACTGTCTTGGGATTCTTTGGGGGGTTTTTGTTTGTTGGTGGTTTTTGTATTATTGCAGTTTTTTAGTTTATCTGCTTGTCCTTGGAATTCATGTTCCTCTCTTTTATTTTGCTGCATTGATTCTTGCAGAGGTGGCCTGGAGTGGTGTGGGGTGGTGATCAAACGTATGACTTCTTACTTTTCAAAAATGCTTTTAGTTTCCCTTCATACTGAATTCCTGGTTTGGTTGGGAACAGAATCAAAATAATTTCCCCTCCAAACCAGGAAGGTATCATTCTCCTGTCCTCTAGAAATCATCTTTGAGATCAACTCCCTGGACCAGCCCCATTTCTGGAACCTTTCATTTTATTTTTTTATTTACTTTGGGCCTTGCTCAAGGTATGTGGAAGTTCCTGGGCAAGGGATCAAACCCGCACCACAGCAGTGACCCAAGCCACTGCAGTGACAGTGCAGGATCCTTAACCCACTGGGCCACAAGGGAGCTCCCATTTCTGGAATCTTTTGGCATCCTTTCCTTCTCCTTGATATTCTGAAATATCGTGAAAATGAATTACCAATTCATTCATGTTTTTTCTTACTTATCCTACTTTGCACTCCAAGGGCCCTTGTTGTCTGAAGATTTGGAAAATTTAAAAATGTCTGTATGTGCGTGTGTGCGAGTGTTTCTTTATTTCCTCTGCTTCTTCAATTTTCTCTTTCCAGACCCTCTATTAGTAGATGTAGGACCAATGGATTGATCCTCTAATGTCTCAACTTTTCAGTCATATTTTCCAACTCTCTGGTTTTTTGTTTGTTTGTTTTCTTTTTTTTTTTTGCTCTGTTTTTCTGGAAGGTTTCTTGATCTTTTCACTATACCATTATTATTATTATTATTACTCTTTAGGGCCGCACCCTCAGCATATGGAGGTTCCCAGGCTAGGGGTTGAATTGGAGTTGCAGCTACCAGCATACACCACAGCCACAGCAATGCTTGATCTGAGCCGTGTCTGCAACCTATACCACAGCTCACAGCAATGCCAGATCCTTAACCCACTGAACGAGGTCAGGAAATGAAACTGCATCCTCATGGATCCTAGTCGGGTTTGTTAACTGGGTTCGTCAACCAATGAGCCATGAAGGCAACTCCCTATTATTTTTTTTTTAAGTCAACAATTACACTTTAATTTCCAAGAATTCTGACTTGCTCTTGAACAGTTCCTTTTCTATAGGAAGAGTTGTTTGTTTGTTTTTGGCAGGGGGTTGGGGGGGAACTGTGCCCAAAGTAGGCAGAAGTCCTTGGGCCAGGGATCAAACCCATGCCACAGCAGTGACAGAGCCATAGTAGCAACAATACCAAATCTTTAACCCACCAGGCCACCATGCAACTCCCTAGAAGCGTTCGTTCTTAACTATCCTTAAGGATAAAATTTGGAATTACTTTAAGGATTTATCTCTTCTTATAATAGGGAAGAACAAATCTAACTTCATGTTAGATCTGTTTCTTTTACTTTAAGCTTTGTGTTCTGTGACTGTGCTTAGTCATGCTGGCTCTGCACCTTTCGTAAAAGAATGTTGCTTTAGCCTGAAATATGCAGGATAGCCTTGTCTCAGGGCTCTGACCTTTAAGAGTCCATTCATATATCAGAGTTCCCGATGTGGCTCAGTGGGTTAAGAACCCAACTAGTACCCATGAGGATGTGGGTTCAATCCCTGGCCTCGCTCAGTGGGTTAATGATCCAGTGTTGGCAGGAGCTGCAGTGTAGATCGCAGATGTGGCTCAGATTCTGTGTTGCTGTGGCTGTGGCAAAGGTCAGCAGTTGCAGCTATGATTTGATCCCTAGCCTCAGAACTTCCATATACTGTGGGTGTGGCCCTGAAAAGAAAAAAAAAAAAATTCCATTCATATAGAGATGAAAATTTGCAGAATGGACAATAACATTTGTCTTGTTGGAGGTTTACAGTAACATAATGACCTGATCGACATGGTAAATGCAAGAACAAAGGATTCTAACACTGAGAAGTTTCCAACTACATTCCTGCTCCTTTTAATATAAAAGAAGCCTGATTTGTAACTTGGGTAAGATGGTTCTTTGGGACACTAGTCTGTTATTTTCTCAGTCTGCTAGCTTTCTGAATAAAGTCCTTATTCCCTGCTCCAACAACTCATCTTCCGATTTTCTGGCCTGTCCTGCGGCAAGCAGAGTGAGTTTATATTTGGCAGTGTTCTCTCATTTATTTCTGTTTCTTCAGGTTCAGTTGGCAGGTTTGTTCATGTCAATTCTCTTTTAGCTGTTTGTTTTTTCTTCCGTAATTTTTTTTATTTTTAAAGATTTTTAAATTATAGTTGATTTACAATGTTCTGTCAATTACTGCTATACAACAAAGTGATCCAGTCATACATATAGATATACATTCTTTTTCTCACATTGTCCTCCATCATGTTCCATTACAGGTGACTAGATATAGTTCTCTGTGCTATACAGTTTATTCTAATTCGTTTGAACATGTTAATGAATGATCCGGATGCCAAAAAGGGATCCAGATTCAAATAGTTACCAACATGACTACTTCTTCATTTCTTCTCACCAAAATGCAGACCACCCCCTTCTGGTCCCTCCTGAAAAGCATTTTGGGTGATGGCTTAATTCTGGATCCACTAAGAACCACAAACCACTTGAGTTAAGAACTGGGTTTTCTTGCTGCAGTTTTGAAGAGTACAGCAGATAAGGGTTTAATGGGCATTATTTCAAGGTCAGGTTTACCCCATGGATCAAAGGTCATGCTTATAGTTTAGTCATAATGGCTAATTGAAACAGATGGTAGAACTAATTCAGTGTTACAGAACTTAGTTGAAGGAGAACTAATTTCACTTACATTTAAAGTCTAAACGAATCAATAAATGAATCTATTCTCATACTATTCTCACTTGTACCATTTTAGGTTAGCCTACTAAAGTAAAGAGACATTTAAAATTGGGTAGGTACCTCTAGCCATTCTTACTATGGTAGCTTATGCCAAAGAAAGAACAAGTAAGTAAGGGCCCTGTGTCCAGAAAGAAAATAAACACCACCTCAGAGAGGAAGTCAAATCTCCCAAGACACACAAGTAGAAACTAAAATGGTCTCTGTGTGCCTGTCTAATTGCTTTTCTCTTAAACTTGTAGCAGAGCCATATTTAAGGAAATTACTGAATGACTGTACTCCAAGTTCTGAGTTCACCTTGCCTTGCCATGAAATCCCGCTCTCCTATGCGATCAGCCTCCATGAGGACAAAGACTTGCTTATAAAGCTGAAAGCGTTAAGTTGCCTTCCACTGATTTCAATCTCATTCTCCTCAAACCTTGCAAATCCACATACTAAGGGTCACATGGAAACAAAGTCCTCCAACACTTCAACCCTTGGGAAAGGATGTTTCTGAAGAAATCCATTCACAAGTGATTATACACGCATATTACACAACATTTACATAAAAATGTGAATCATGGTATTTATTTTTCCAACTCAGATGGAAAACACTGCTAACACTGGTGATACTTCAAAAGATATGCTGCCCAGGAGAGAAGCCTGTAAAATGTTAAATATCTGTAATGAAATGTAACAGCCACAAAAACAAGACCAGATGCCTCAGCAGATGGTGCAACTTGTCCACCCAACATCTTTTCTTCTGATTTCAGTGGGTGGTAAAAATGAACCCAACTAAAAATACCTGCCTCCTGAGGCTTCCTTACAATCAGTGATAGCTTTTGTGACCCTGTTTAGTCCAATGAGAGTTATGGGAGGACACTGAAATTTAGGGAGTAAGTTTCTGCTTTTCTAATATAAATATAATGTTTCTCGCTTCTTTTTTGCTTTCTGCTGGGGGTGTGCATGTGACACCCGGTAGTGTAGCACCCATTCTGCAACCATAAGGCAATGATTATCAAGATGAAGGCTTGTCAACTAAGGGTGGTAGAGAATGAATAAATGTAGAGAGGCTGAATTCCTGAGGGAAACACTCAGTTCTTGTTCTGTGTGACAAAAATGAACCCATTTGTTTAAATACTTTTGGGGTCACAGAGCTCATTCCTGATTAATGCACTGGCAATACGTGAACCTGAGTTCCCCATCCAATCATGTGCATACAGAGACTTTACTGCTTCACCGAAATGGAGATGACTTTCTCTTCTATGGTAGTTTCTTTAAATCTTACGATATAAGCCCATGACCCCTTACCAAAATCCTTTGAGGTCTGGTAAGTTTCAAATTCAGAAAGGTAATACGGTTCATATATGCTACATCAGGAAATAACCCCATCAGATCCCCTAAGTCCAGGGGTTGACAAACCATGGCCAGTGGTCCAAGTCCAACCTATCACCTATTTTTTAAATAAAATTTGCTTGTTTTTTGGTTGTGCCCACTGCATGCAGAAGTTCCTGGGCCAGGGATCAAACCTGCACCACAGCTGTAACCACACCAACAACAGTGACAATGCTGGATCTTTAATCTGCTGAGCCATGAGGAAACTTGTGTCAATAAAATTTTACTGGAGCACAGCCATGCCTTCATTTACCTATTTCCTCTGGCTGCTTTCCTGCTAGACACAATGGCAGAGTTGAGTCATTTCCACAGAGACAGTATGATCCACAAAGCCTAAAATATTTACTATCTGGCTCTTCAGAGAAAAAGTGTGTGTATCTATAGCAAATACATCAGTATTTATGCAGGGAAACTAATGGCTCTTCACTCTAAGTGGGATAAATAAAGACTACACGTGACCCCCTGTTGGTTCAGGCATAATTTTGCTGTTAAATTTATGCCAAACTTATGGGAAATCTAAGCTTCAAAGCTTTCAGAATTACAAAAAAAGGGAACACCGTTCCATAAGGAAATGGAAACAGTCCGTTAGGCTGATCTAATTCACCATGGAGTGGTCAGCTTACTGGCCAGTCCTTTAATGTCTGAAAGCTCAGAAAGTTTGAAAAAGTCCTATTGACAGAGGACACTAAGAAATGAAGAGGTGGCACAGTGCAGTGAAAAGAACACCAGCTGGGAGTTACCTTTGCGGCTCAGGGGTTAACGAACCCGACTAGGAACTATGAGGATTCGGGTTCAATCCCTGGCCTCGCTCAGTGGGTTAAGGATCTGGCGTTGCCATGAGGTGTGGTGTAGCTCGCAGATGTGGTTGGGATCCTGCGTTGCTGTGGTGTAGGCCAGCAGCTACAGCTCCAATTAGACCCTTATCTTGGGAATTTCCATATGCCGTAGGTGAGGTCCTAAAAAGTGGGGGAAAAAAGCAAAAAAAAAAAAAAAAAAAAAAAAAAGAACATCAGCTGATGAGTACAATGAATGAATTCTAATCTTCCATTCTGCTGATTTAGGGTGTATATTGTTCTTCTCTGAGTCCTCATTTTCAAATCTGTCAAATGGGACCAAAATATTATTGACTCTGCCCAGAGCCCCAAAGGATGGTAAGATATATCCAACTGCTGCGAACACAGTAAGACACAACACACCCATGTGCTACATATATTACTGGGTAAATTAAGTATATGTCATCACATATGCAGATATAAATATGTATTTTATTAGATGTAATATGTTTTTAACATTAGCTTTTCCTCTTTTACTGAACAGTGTTTGACTGCAGAAGAGTCAAATTTTCTCCAGCCCACCAAAATGTTAGGGGCTCATGACATTTCTTAATTCTAATACTAGGACGGTGACATTATACTTTTAATATTTTGCTGTTCTACACTTAATGTTAGTCATATGGACCATATTTCTCAGGAAGCCTATCTGAATAGCCATTGGACCACTTCTAACAAATAGCCAAAAATTTCATGGGGATTTTACCTTATTCATTTTTTACTGCAATATAAATACTAGAAAAAAAATTGTAAATGTAACAGATTTTTAAATGACTTTTAATCACATTTTGATCCTACTTCCAATTTTAAATTTCAAAAATCAGATTTTTCTAAACAAAAACAGCATAAATTGACTCAACATTTATACTTTAATGATAATTTCCAGAAACTGATAAGATTCTCTTAATAGTTAAATAAATAAATAGCGACTAGTACACAGTTGTGTTATTACATGGAATAAATGTTGCATGGCCTAAATTTTAGAGATGGCCTTTTATTAGATGAGACAGCAATTATTTATCATGGAAACATATCCTGTACAGAAGTTCCTCTACCAAGAATCAAGTTAGACTTCAAAAAGGCTGTCCATCAGTCCCTTTGTGCTGGAGCCCACACGGTCATAAACAACATCTCTTTGTCCTGGGCAAACTGAATATGATTTCACTTTAAAGTGGCTTTGTTTGTACTCATGAGAGCCCCTCAGGTAAAACTTTCTCATAGAGAAGCACCTATTTTTTCCAAGTCTGTGCTGCTGAAGTTCCCTTCTCAGAGAGAAGCTCATAAGGTACAGTTTGCAACAGAGGCATGTAAATATGCAAGCCTATGTTTTGAGGTATGTGCACATTTTGAGTCTCTAGAGGAGAGGACATGGGCAGCTGACAATGTACCCAAATATGGTCATAAAAATCACATCTCATACTACTCAGCCATAAAAAAGAATGTGATGGAAAAATGCTCAACATCACTGATTATTAGACAAATGCAAATTAAAACTACAATGAGGAACCACCTCACACCAGTCAGAATGGCCATCATTAATAAGTTCACAAACAACAAATGCTGGAGAGGGTATGGAGAAAAGGGAACCCTCCTACACTGTTGGTGGGAATGTAAATTGGTACCACCACTATGGAAAACAGTATGGAGCTACCTCAGAAAACTAAAGATAGAACTATCACATGACCCAGCAATCCCACTCTTGGGCATATATCTGGACAAAACTTTTCTTGAAAAAGAAACATGCACCCATATGTTCATTGCAGCACTATTCACAATAGCCACGACATGGAAACAACCTAAATGTCTATCAACAGATGAATGGATTAAGAAGATGTGGTATATATACATAATGGAATACTACTTAGCCATAAAAAAGAACAAAATAATGCCATTTGCAGCAACATGGATGGAACTAGAGACTCTCATACTAAACGAAGTAAGTCAGAAAGAGAAAGACACATACCATTTGACATCACTTGCATCTGGAATCTAATATATGGCACAAATGAACCTTTCCACAGAAAAGAAACTCACAGACTTGGAGAATAGACTTGTGGTTGCCAGGGGGGAAGGGGAGGGAGTGGAATGGACTTGGAATCTGGCATTAAAGAGACAAAATATTGCATTTGGAATGGATGAGCAATGAGATCCTGCTGTATAGCACAGGGAACTATTATCCAGTCACTTGTGATGGAGCTTAATGGAAAACAATGTGAGAAAAAGAATGTATATATGTATGTGTGACTAGGTCACTTTGCTGTACAGTAGAAAACTCATAGAACACTGTAAACCAACTATAACGGAAAAATAAAAATCATTTAAAATGCAAAAAAAAAGAATGTGATGCCATTTGCAGCAACATGGATGGAACTAGAGATTCTCATACTAAGTGAAGTCAGTCAGAAGGAGAAAGACAAATACCATATGATGTCACTTATATGTGGAATTAAAGTAAGGCACAAATGAACCTATCCACAAAACAGAAACAGACCCATGGACATGGAGAACAGACTTGTAGTTGCCACAGGGAAAGGGGAAGGAGTGGGATGGACTGGGAATATGGGGTTAGTTGATGCAAACTATTACATTTAGAACAGATAAACACTAAGGTCCTACTGTATAGCATAGGGAACTATATCCAATCTCTTGGGAGAGGCCAAGGTGGAAGATAAAATAAGAGAGGGAATTATATATGTGTATGACTGGGTCACTTTGCTGTACAGCAGAAATTGACACAACACTGTAAACCAACTATACTTTAATTAAAAAAATTTTTTTTAAATCACATCTCAGTTTGGGTTCCTAGATTCAGAGCTACTTTCAACCAGCAGACTTTATGCCCACCTCAGTGGAGCTCATTATCAAAGAGGAGACAACACATAATCAGTACAACAAAGGCAGAATCATGAGTGCCTGAAGGAAATTAATTCTGGAAATGTTATAAGATGCCAACTGGGAAGTATAAGAACTCAGAAGAGGCCACTGTCGATGAAACACTGAGGCAAAGGCAATGAGCAACAAGACAACAACGAAGCGGAGATGCACTTTCACTGGGGCAGGAGAAGAGGGGAAGAGCTGGAAGAAACTAGCAGCCTTTCATGACCTTGCAGATGGAGTTTGAGTACAGCCCAAGCTGGGCTACCTGGGAGAATAAGGAAAGCTGGCAATCGTGAAACCACCCACAAGAAAACAGAGGAATGAGTTAACCGGATTGAATGGAGAAAGGAGACCAAGAAAGTGGGACCCAAACAAGACCAGCAGATTCCAGCCAGAGCTCAACCCCTGTAAGAAATATCCATGGACCAGAGGGACTCAAGAATGGAATGCACTTTGGTTACTTAGAATGGATAAGCAATGAGGTCCTATAGCATAGCACAGGGAGCTATATCCAGGCTCTTGGGATAGAACATGATGGAAGATAATATGAGAAAAGGAGTGTATATGTATGTATGACTGGGTCACTATGCTGTACAATAGAAATTGACTCAACACTGTAAATCAACTCTACCCTAATAAAAAATAAATTAAAAAAAAGAGCTTCTACAACAATGTTACAATGTCTCTGATTTCAGGGGATTGGTCTAGACCAGCGCTTCACAAATTTGGCAGCGTGTTGGAATAATCTGGAAAGCATCAATAAAATGTTGATCCCAGGACCGCACAAAAAGTCTGATTTCAAAGTCTGGGGTGGGGTATAAAAATCAGTATTTCTAAAGATCCCTTCCCAGGACCCCACAAAAAGTCTGATTTCAAAGTCTGGGGTGGGGTGTAAAAATCAGTATTTTCTAAAGATCCCTTCCCAGGACCCCACAAAAAGTCTGATTTCAAAGTCTGGGGTGGGGTGTAAAAATCAGTATTTTCTGAAGTTCCCTCATCTTTCTAAATCATAGCCAAAGTTGAGAACCGCTTAATCTGATGTTGTTCAAACATTAATGTGTACTAAATTAGAGATTTTTGACTAAATGGATCTAGGGTGGGATTCACAATTGTGTAGTTCTAACAAGCTCTTAGACAATGCTATCACTGCGGGTACCTAGACCTCACTCTGAGTAGCAAGGACCTCATCCTGCACTGCTAATAGGACAGCTATCAGCCACATGTAGCTGTTGAGGACTTGAAACGTGACTGGTGTGACGGAGGAACCAATTTCTAAATTTAATTTAATTTAAATTAAATTTAAAATCTGAAACTTGATTCGATTACTGGAAAATATTTAATTATGCACAGAGCAATTTGGGTATGTGAATACTTTTTCAATTGTGACTTTCATGAGCTCTACATACAGATCAAGTGTATCAGATAAAATCTAGCATCTAAACTGAAATGCAGTATAAGCATAAAATACGGATTTGATTTCAAATATTTAGTATGCAATAAAGAAAATAAAATATTCCATTGTTAATTTTTGGATACTGCTTATGTGCTGAAATGATAATGGTCTAGATATATTGGGTTAAATAAAACATTAAAATTAATTTCACCTGTTTTCTTTATCTTTTAAAAAATATGGTTACTAAAAAAATCTTAAATTATATACTTGGCTAGCATTATGGTTTTATTGGACAGCACTGGTCAAAACCGAATGCAATTGAGGCTTTTTTGTTACATGTTATCAGTAATTGGTCTAATGGGTGGGTATATTACCCAGAATTAGCTGATGAGCACTAAGGGAAAGCTATAACAGGCCTTCTGAGAAACTAATTATCTCTTAAAAATAAAAGCCACATAAGAAAAAAGTCCTTTGCCCCTGTCTCCTAGTTATATTTAAATGCAGCTAGGAGAAGATAAAATGCACTGAGCTTTGGCAGGTATTTTACCACCTGGAGGAAACAAGACCCTTGGTCCTGAATGCCCCTTTGAAATGCAAATAAGAACAGGGAGCTCCAGCAGTTCCCAATGTGGTGCAAGGGGATCCGTCCACAGTGTCTCTGCAGTGCCAGGACACAGATTCGATCCCTGGGACAGTGGGTTAAAGGATCTGGCCTTGCCACAGCTGTGGCAGAGGTTGTAGCTCAGATCTGATCCCTGGCCTGGGATCCATATGCCTCAAGGCAGCTAAAAAAGACTCTCCACCTTTGAATTTCTTATTGTATAAAAAAATGAATGTCCTTTTGGTTTATACAGTGCTTCTTAAATGTTACTATGCATTTGAATTACCTGAGGATCTTGTTAAAATGTAGATTTCCTTTTAGGAAATCTAGGGTGGGCCTGAAATTCTGAATTTCTAGCAAGTTCCCAGGTGACAGCTATACAGTTGAAACAGGGACCACACTTTCATTAGCAAGAGCTAAACCAAAATTACTTAGATACTCTAGTACTTGCCACCGAGAACACGCCTCGTGGAAACACGAGGCAAAGCCAATTTCAGCCTATTAACAACAGTTCTATTTGCACACTGGCTGGAGTAGAACTACATCAGACCAACTGGGAACCCAGGACCTAGGAATCCATCCTTTTCCCAAAAGATAAACACTATTATGGGAGCATAAGGGTAGAAAGCAAGGGTTCTGTAGTCATATGAGTTCAGAAGATGCTGGGGTAAAAGTCAGGGCACATTTCTCTACTACTGGGCTTTGTATGCATCATCACTGCAATGGAGGTACATGTTTTAATTTTGATTAACTACACTTGATTACAGAATAGTTTCTTTTTACAGAGAATATCACTAGAGTAACATAGTATAGAAAACACTTTGTGAATTGCTGCTTTTTTCAGATCATGAGTTAATAGAAACATCAAGGCCAGCAAGCCTTGATGCCTGAGAAAATGTAGTTTGGCACTAAATGTGTAAGAAGCATGGAGTATAGAGTGAAGTAGTCTAGACTCAAGTCACTCACTGCATCACACACATTACAAGTCAGTTGTGTGGAGTTCCCATCATAGCTCAGCGGTTAATGAATCTGATTAGCATCCATGAGGATGCAGGTTCGATCCCTGGCCTTGCTCAGCAGGTTAAGGATCCGGCCTTGCTGTGGTGTAGGTCGAAGACACAGCTCAGTTTGGATCTGGTGTTGTGTGGCTGTGGTGTAGGCTGGCAGCTATAGCTCTAATTCGACTCCTAGCCACTCCATATGCCACGGGTGCGGCCATAAAAAGACTAAAAAAAAACAAAACAAAACAAAACAAAACAAAACAAAAAAACCCCAAAAAACAATCAAAAAACAAAACCAAGTCAGTTGTGTGATGATAGACAAGCACTTATGCTCTGGGGCCAGATCTCTTCACCCATAAGACAGGAGAAGAATGCCTGCCTATATCATAGAACTAGAGTAAGGATAACGTGTACTCACAGTTTTCAATATTATACTTCTTAGATGTGGAACTGAGTTGAAATTTATATGTTACATATATATATGAAATATGTACATGTATATATACGTATATATATGTGTGTGTATATATATGTATTAGAAGTACACAAACACATCATAAAGTAAAATATATGTCACATGCAGTCAAAAGATACTTGGGAGAAAATCTTGGCTTCCTGGACATCTTGAGGAAATTATTCACTTTCCGTTGTTCTTAAGTGCACCTTATTAAAAAAAGCTGCACAAGTTTGGAAGTGCTTTATTTATTCATTTGGCCACACCCACAGCATGCAGAAGTTCCCAGGCCAGGGATCAAATCCACATTACAGTAGTGAACCAAGCCACGGCAGTGACAATGCTGGATCCTTAACCTCTAGGCCACCAGGGAACTCCTAGAAGTGCTTTAAAAGCAAAGTGCTTAGAGTCTGATGAAGTCTATGGGTATCGCTTGGCCAGTGCAGGTTAGCTCCTCAGCAGGTCTCCCCACAAGGGCATTCACCCCACAGTTTGTCCACTACTTTCCAGAATTTACAGGTTCAGATATGTGAGGGCAAGATGACTGGAACTTGTAAGGCCTCAAATAACTGACTTTGTTTAAAAAAAGTTAAGATGTTAAAGAATTTTTAATGCCAAAATAATAGAGAAAAATTGTAATAACTCTTTTGTGAATTATATTCTTTGACCAGTGATATCTGAGACTTAGAAACCATGATGCACTTGAAGAAACTGTTCTCTTGCAGGTAGTACTGATGATAACCTTTCCATTTTTGTCAGTTTCCTTTTTCTATACTTCTGTAATTGACTCCCCCCATTCAAAACATTTTTGGATAAGGCTTTACAGAGAATCATTCATTTGCTCAAAAAATATTTACCTGGTTCTTTCAATGTTGCTATACATGGAGAACACAGATACGATATAAGCACAGTCCTATCTTGTCCAGACATTGAAAGACAAAGGAGGAGTTCCTGTTGTGGCACATCAGAAGCAAATTCAACTAGGAGCCATGAGGTTCCGGGTTCCATCCCTCGCCTTGCTCAGTGGGTTAAGGATCTAGCGTTGCCGTGAGCTGTGGTATAGGTCGCAGATGTGGCTCAGATCTGGTGTTGCTAAGGCTCTGGCATAGGCCAGCAGCTGTAGCTCCGATTAGACCCCTAGCCTGGGAACCTCCATATGCTGTGGGTGTGGCCCTAAAAAAAGACAAAAAAAAAAAAAAAAAAAAAGAAGACAAAGGAGAGATAGATAAAGCATATACATGGATACTATTAAGTTGAGACAGTGTCACCAAAACTTTATGGAAAGTACCCCGATCACTTCTAGTTAAGGGAGTGTGGCAGGCAGAATAAGAGCTTCCTAAAATTCAGAATCTGTGAATATGCTATGTGGCAGGCAAAGGAGAATTAAAGTTGCATCTCTAATATAAAGAGATTAGACTGGTTAATCAGGTGGACTCAGTATAATCACAGAGGTCGTTAAACAGGGAAGAAGGAGGCAGAAGAGTAAGAAACAGCTGACACTGGGAGAAAGATGAGACAGGCCATTGTGGGGTGAAGACACCACAAGCCAAGGAAGGCAGGCGGCCTCCGGCAGCTGAAAAAGGCAAGGAAACAGATCTTCCCCTAGACTTTTCAGAAGGAACAGCCAAGCCAACACCTTAATTTTAGCACAATGAGACCCCTTTCGGAATTCTGACCTGCAGAACTATAAAATAATAATAAATCTGTAGGGTTTTTTTTTCTTTTTTCTTTTCAATTTTTTTTTTTTTTTTTCTTTTTACAGCTGCAACTGCAGCATATGGAAGTTCTTGGGCTAGGGGCTGAATCAGAGCACAGCTGTTGGCCTACAGCACAAAACCAGATCCAAGCCACATCTGTGACCTGTGCCACAGTTTGCAGCAATGCTGAATCCTTAACCCACTGAGGGAGGCCAGGGATCAATTCCACATCCTCAAGAACACTATGCTGGATTCTTGACCCACAGAGCCACAAGAGTAACTGCTAAATCTGTGGGGGGTTTTTTGTTTTTGTTTTTGGCTTTTTGCCTTTTTTAGGGCCGCCGGGCACATGGAGGTTCCCAGGCTAGGGGTCTAATTGGAGCTGTAGCCACAGCCACAGCCACACAGGATCCTTAACCCACTGAGCAAGGCCAGGGATCGAACCCACAACTTCATGGTTCCTAGTTGGATTCGTTAACCACTGAACCACGATGGGAACTCCTAAATCTGTTATTTTAAGCCACTGACTTTGTAGTAACTTTGTACAGCAACAATGGGAAATTAATACAGGGGAATCAGAGAAAATTTTGTGAAAGAACTAGCCTGAGAGGCCATAAGGAAATGGAAGACAGTTGTGATTCTCAGTAAATTAAAAATAAATACATAGTTCTCAAAGTGTTAAAGGAGTCAGTCACTGTGTCAGATTTAAATTTTCCACCCCATAAAACAAAAAACAAAAATAAATACCACAGACTCTTTTTACCATTTTTTCTAAATCGATCTAACATAAAAGGCAGCTCTTTTTATACTTTAATGATATGTACAAGAGAAGCTAAAAGTAATCATTCAAAAATTATGTACTCCGGAGTTCCCGTTGTGGCGCAGTGGTTAACAAATCCGACTAGGAACCATGAGGTTGCAGGTTCGATCCCTGCCCTTGCTCAGTGGGTTAACGATCTGGCGTTGCTGTGAGCTGTGGTGTTGAGGCGGCTCGGATCCCTCGTTGCTGTGGCTCTGGTGTAGGCTGGCTACAGCTCCGATTGGACCCCTAGCCTGGGAACTTCCATATGCCGAGGGAGCGGCCCAAGAAATGGCAAAAAGACAAAAAAAAAAAAAAAAAGAAAAAAAAGATGTACTCTGAAAACTTCAAGTGATGACCACATTTTTTTTTCCTAATGTTACAAACCATCCCTTTATCTCACCCCTGTCAAGAAACTATTCAAGTTAACGTGATGTATTAAAAGATCTCCAAATTTGGAGTTCGTTTCAGTGGAATCATAAAGCCTCAACATCAAGATGGCTTGGAAGATAGAAAAATGTAAATGTCAATCATATAAAGATGGCCAGTGTCCAAGTAAACATCATTCTATATGAGCTTTAATCACAGTACATAAACATGTACATGTTTTGTACTGGAGAGATGCTAATTATCTAATTTTCATAATTAATAGAGCAGACAGGTCACTGTGACAATTAAAAACATCATCCACAATACTATAGTTCTCAGTGTTTTAAGAACCCCCATTCTGATTCAGCCTGACTACAGAGACAAATATTTTGCTGCTATATGCCAGTGTCTTATACAATGAAGGATTTCTATTATTAGGTACTTTCAGGTTTTTTTGTTTTTTTAAGGAATGAATACAAGATTTTTTTATAACGATTTTTATTTTTTTCCACTATAGCTGGTTTAGTGTCCTGTCAATTTTCTACTGTATAGCCTGGTGACCTAGTTACACATACACGGATAGATTCTTTTTTCTCCCATTATCATGCTCTTTCATGTCTAGTCATAGTCCCCACTGCTACACCGCAGGATCTCATTGCCTATCCATTCCAAAGGCAACAGTCTGCATCTATAACCCCAAGTTCCCAATCTATCATATAATTAAAAAAAAAAAAAAAAAAAGAGTGCCCATTGTGGTTCAGCAAAAATGAATCTGACTAGTACCCATGAAGATGAAGGTTTGATCCCTGGCCTCGATCAGTGAGTAAAGGATCCGGCATTGCCATGAGCTGTGGTGTAGGTTACAGACATGGCTTGGATCTGATGTAGCTGTGGCTGTGATGTAGGCCAGTGGCTCCAGCTCAGATTCGACACCTAGCCTGGGAACCTCCATATGCCACTGGTGTGGCCCTAAAAAGACAAAAAAAAAAAAAAAAAAGACATTTTTGTATAATTTATATTGAGAGAAAATGGAAGCTGCATTAACAATATGCTTCCAAATTTCTCTCTGCCCACAGAAATCAGACCTCAGTGCAGTGGTCAGGACTGGAAATCTGATCATCTGGTCCCTGGAGCACCTGGCACCTCATCCCCTCCAAGAGGCCCTGGGGAGTGTTTATCATAATCTCTTTATTCTGCAGTTTATTTCAGGTCACGCGCTGCCTCCAAGCCCCTGTGGAAGGAGATGGTCGGAGTATGTTCATATCCAGTCAATATCAAAATACAAACCTGTCAATCCAGTACCATTAGGGAAACCTGCACCCAACAACTCAGTTCAACTTTTACAACTGCCCAGGAGGGTTAGAAACAGAAATGTGCCTCCATGCAGGGCTGGGCCACAGGGTACGGCAGTTTTAAAGCTGAAGGGTGCCTCGGTTCGCACCTCTGGGGAGGAGGGAATGAGAGTTTATTTACCCCTCAGGGGGGGAAGGTTGTGTTATTATTTAAAAAAGGCTTATACAATGCCTCTAAGATCTTAGGTGCTATGGTACACATGCAGATGTTCTAAAATTTCTTGCCTACCTACTTTAACCTGTAGAAACCTACTTAGCAAATTGCACAGAACCTTTAAAATGCTTAATGCGAGCTCACCCATATGATGACAATGGAGATACACAGACTTAGAGCTCTTCCTAAAACAAGTAGTGGAGGGGGATTCCATGAACTAAGATGGGAATCAAGTTACATCTCTTTTTTTGCTTTTTTTTTTAGGGCCACACCTGCAGCATATGGAAGTTCCCAGGCTAGGGGTCCAATTGGAGCTACAGATCCCGGCCTACACCATAGTCACAGCAACGTCAGATCCGAGCCATGTCTTCGACCTACACCACAGCTCACAGCAATGCCGGATCCTTAACCCACTGATCGAGGCCATGGATCAAACCTACATCCTCATGGATCCTAGTCAGATTCATTAACTGCTGAGCCATGAAGGTAACTCCTCAAGTTACATCTTTATTACACTAACTTCTCATTAAAATCTAGACTTTTCTTCAATTATGGGCAAAGGTGACAAACCACAATAATATTAGCAGGATCTGTGATTCTGTCATCAATAGAAACCATAGATATTTTAATATTACATTACGGTTGTTGCAGTATCTTCAAATGCTATGTACTCTCACCACCACTTTGAAAGCATAGTACCTAATAGGCCATTACCAAACATTAGTCTATACATTAAAAATGAACACACATTACTGGACCACAATTCATAATGCTTTAATAGCTCTATTGCAATATAACTGATTTCCTTGGTAATCCTACATATTTTATATGATGCATTAATGAGCTTCCCCCCCCCCCCCCCGCCCACCACAGGCCGCACCCACAGCATATGGAAGTTCCCAGGCTACGGACTGAATTGAAGCTGGAGCTAGAGCTGCAGGCCTACTCCACAGGTACTGCAACACCAGATCTGAGCCGCATCTGCAATCTACACCACAGCTCAAGGCAATGCCGGATCCCCAACGCATGGAGTAAGGGCAGGGATCAAACCCACATCCTCATAGATACTAGTCGGATTCATTCCTGACGCGCCACAAGGGGTACTCCTGATGCATTAATAAGCTTTATTTTGCAAAAATTTCAATGGGCTTTCCCAGATGCCAAATGGGTCTAAGACACAAAAATATTAAGACTCCTCCCCAAGCTAGAACAAAAATTCTAGTTCTAGAATTCTAGTCAATTTACCCATTTTCAGATTCAGTCGGATTGAATAACTGGGATCTTATATGAAAAGACAAAGCAATTAGAGGTATTTTCCCTTTAAATTCATTTATTCGCTCAGGTAGCAGATACTGGAGTAAACCTTACCTTCAAAGCACCATGGCAGGTGATGTAAGAAGTTCAAAGATGAAGAAAGCAATATTGTCCTTAGGACCCCAAAGTCCCACAGGAAAAAAAATAAAAGGAGTATACAGATAACTGTATAGACAGCTTTAGTCCAAGGGTATAAGTGTTGGATTAAAGAATTAACATTTTCAACTGAACATCATTGAAAGTTTTTAGCCAGAGCTGGCTTGAACTGAGATTTTTCTTGGAAAAAAAAAAAATCTGTGGGAGTTCCTGTCATAGCTCAGTGGAAATGAACCTGACTAGCATCCATGATGACGCAGGTTCTATCTCTGGCCTTGCTCAGTGGGTTGAGGATCTGGTGTTGCCCCGAGCTGTTGTAGGCCACAGACTCAACTCAGATCTGGCATGTCTGTGGCTGTGGCTGTGGCCAGCAGCTTACAGCTCCGAGTTGACCCCTAGCCTGGGAACCTCCATATGCCGTGGGTGTGGCCCTAAAAAAAAAAGACCCAAAAAACTAATCTGGTTGAACAGTTTGTGTAGTGGCCTGGATTGAGATCATCAAGGAGATGATTCTAGTAATTCCAACAAGAGGTACCATGGGCCTGATGGAATAAAGTACCAAGAGAAAAAGTGAATGGTGATTCAGGGCATAAAGCTATGCCGTGCACATGGCTTTATCTGAAAACCTCAAAGAATTTGATTGTCAATAACAAGGAGGTGTTTAGTTAGACTAACTTAATATACATTGTATATCATCATGCTATTATTTGTGGATTGTATTATACATAAATGCATATTATACCATGTAATTATTTGAAACGTTTTTCAACAGCTCTGTGGGAAATGATTCTGGAGGTTAAGTGAAAAGGCATGTTACAAAATCACATAAATCTGTATAAGTGGGTTATTATAGAAGTATATAGGGTTATTACAAAAGTGTTTTAAATTCGATCTTTCTCCATGCATCCACACCTGAATTAGTTTCCTGTGCTGCCACACACAAACGATCACAAACCAGGTAACTTAACCAAATAGAAATGAATTCTCTCATTGCTGAGGTCAGAAGTCTGAAATCAAGGCATTGGCCTGGCCACATTTCCTGCAGAGGCTATGGGGAGATCCTGTTTCTTGTCTGGTCCCACTTCTGTCAGTTGAGGCCGTTCCTGGTTTGATGCCAATTCAGTCACACCTCTGCCTCTGTCTTCACCTCAGCCTCTCCTCTCCTGTGGGTCTCTCTCAAACTGCCTCTGCCTTTCTCTTATAAGGAAGCACAGACGGCCCACCTGGATAATAAGCCAGGATAAGTGCTTCCTCTCAAAACTGTTTTTTTTTTTTTTTTTTAATTTCTTTACATATACATTTTTTCTACTGCACAGCATGGTGACCCAGTTATACATACATGAATACATTCTTTTTTCTCACATTACATGTTCCATCATAACTGACTAGACAGAGTTCCCAGTGCTACACAGCAGGATCCCATTGCTAATCCATTCCGAAGGCAACATTCTGCATCTATTTACCCTGTTTCCAGTCCCTCCCACGCCCTCCCCTTCCTCCTTGGAAACCACAAGTCTATTCTCCAAGTCCATGATTTTCTTTCCTGTGGAAAGGTTCATTTGTGCCACATATCAAATTCCAGATATGTGATATCATATGGTATCTGTTTTAATCATATCTTGCCACATAAGGTAACATTCAGAGGTTCCACACATAGGCTGTGGATTTCAAAGCAATTTTTCCAGCAAACCATTGTCATGTGGTTTTGTGGCCCCTCCCACCAAAAGGAGGAGTCAATTTCCTCACCTCCTACATCAGGACTGACCTTGGGGCTTGCCTAGACTGACCATGGGACTTGCTTTGGCCAACAGAATGCAGCAGAAGTGACCTCATGCCAGTTCCTAAGTCTCAAGAGACCTTGCTGAGTTGTTTCTCTCTCTTGAAATCCTGCCTCTCCCAGGTGAACAGGCCAGAGCTAGCCTCCCTGCTGATGAGAAGCACATGGTCTGGTCAACCCATCCTCAGCCCAAAGCTGGCAAACTCCCAGAGGTGTGAGGCCCTCCTTGACCAAATAGCCACCACTTAAGGTAGATGTTAAGAGTGAGCCCAGCTGAGATCAATCAAGCTTGGCCCTCATCCTCATAAATGCCCACTGCACCCATAAAACAATAAATGCTTAATGTTTTAAGCCACTGATATTGGTAACATAATGCAAGTTCCCAGGCTGGAAGTCTAACTGGAGCTGCAGCTGAGGCCTATGCCATAGCCACAGCAGTGTAGGATCTGAGCTGCATCTTTGACCTATGCCAAGCTTGTGGCAATAATGGATTCTTAACCTACTGAATGAGGCCAGGGATCAAACATGCATCCTGACGGAGACTAGTAAGGTCTTTGACTCTCTGAGCCACAAAGGGAACTCCAAAACTCATCCTAACAGAGGCCTGGGATTTATCATCTGAGACCTCAATCACAGGTAGACTAAAATTATACCACGTATGCAGCAAGCATTACCTATTTCTTTTTTCGTCAGGACTTAAAGAGATCAGCTGATTTTCATCTTCAAAATGAAGACATAAAAGTAATCTCAACTGGATCCATAATACTGATAAAAGCTAGTCATCAGATTAAAATGTTTCCATGACTAACTCTTTGTCCTTACTAGCAGAACTAAATGAATTTAGAGTTCAAATTTCTCAAAAATATTTTGGAAATGTCATTATGTTCTCTGTGACATTCTATGGCATTCTTTTACAGCTTTTTAATTGAATTTAATTTGCAATGGGAAATGAAACTTAATTCTCTTGGGGGGCGGTTCTGGAAGATGTGGGAAAGTTCATCTGAGCAAAGAAAAAGAAATGATGGAGTTCCTGTTGTGGCTTTGCAGAAACAAACCTGACTAGTACCCATAAGGATGCAGGTTCGACCCCTGGCCTCGATCAGTGGGTTAAGGACACAGCATTGGTGTAGGTCACAGACATGGATCGGATCCCTCTTTGCTGTGACTGTGGTGTAGACCGGCAACTGCAGCTCCTCTTTCACCCCTAGCCTGGGCACTTCCATATGCTGCACATGCAGCCCTAAAAAAAAAAGATCTGGGATTCAAATACGAATGCACGCATGAATGTTATATATGTTTGTTTGCTAAATCTGGCTATTCTCTTTCCTGTCAAAACCACACACAATCTGCTAACTCAGCTGTCTCAAACCTAAGCATGCATCAGAATCACCCAGAGAGTTGTTAAAACATAGACTCCTGGATACCACCCCTAAGTTTCTGATTCAGAACTCTCTTGCAATTAGGAACGTCTACCAGGTGGACAGGTGATGCTGATGCTGCTGGTCTCAGGACCACGCTTGTGGCGAACCAGTACTCAAATTCCCTAATTTCAATACAGCGTGGGAAAGAAGCACATCTGAGTCTGTAAAGGCCCCAGATAAACAACATAAGTTCAGGGGAGAGCGTGGGGGGTCTCATCTATGGCCACTGAGTGTTCAAGTCCCTGTCTCCCAGCCCTACTAGGAAACCAGAGAATGCCTCAACTTAAGAAGGACCTGTTCTTTTTGTTCTCTGTAGCACAGCAGGTTAAGGATCTGGCAGTTGTCAGTGCAGTGGCTCTAGTTTGATCCTTAGCCAGGGAACTTCCACATGCCACTGGTGTGGCCAAAAAAAAAAAAAAAAAAAAAAAAAAAAAAGGACTAGCCCCTGCTTATATTGGATTAGAGCCCAGAGATGGAAAGGACCCCTTTAAGACTCAGATGACTCATCCTGAGGGCAGCTGGTCAAAGGACCCATGAGCCACCCCTTTGTTTTCATTTGCCCTTAGGAAAACTTGCTCCTTGTCCCAGAGGAGGAAACTCTGGGAGCCATCTCAAGCCCCTTTTTGAAAGGTTATCTCACAACTGCTCCTGTTATATCCTCTGACCATTCTCCAACCTGTGTGCCCTGGTAAACCTCCTAGAATCTGACCAAAAAACTGTCTGGTCCCCCAGGCACAATATTTGGTACAAGAGGCCCATGGCATGTGACAGATTGCTTGACATCTCCAATCAACAGCTTCCATGGATCCTTTCCCTCTGTCCATTAACTGTGAAGTCTCTTCCCATTCTGACTCTGGGCTTGGCCAACAGAATAAAGCAGAAGTGCCATGTGCCAGTTCTAAGTCCAGACTTCAAGAGGCCTTGCAAGCTTCTGCGCTTTCTCTTGGGACCCTGCCCAGTCTCCATGAGCAAGGCCAGCCCAGCCCAACAGAGCATGAGGGACCATGTGGAAGAGAACTGCAGCAGCCAAAATGAGATGGCCCACAACTGGCCAGCTCCCAACTGACCCACTAGCTGACCACAGATGCATGAGTAAGCCCAAAGGAGTCTAGCTCACACCAGCAAAAACACTCAGTTGGCTCAGAAATTTGTGACCAAAAGTAATTGTTTATTGTTACAAACTGAGGCTCTGGAGTGATAATTGTGTAGCATCCCTGTGGCCACAGATAACTGATAAAGTGCCTGACATTCTGGTCATGCTTGGCTCAACTCTCCAAAGACTTTGTGGAGACTCCTCCCTGGGGAAGGATCTATCTTCACTTCAGCCTCTCTAGATTATGCACTTGGCTGAAAGTTTCTCACTGCCCTTGGTACCCTGGACGCAGCCCTTGAATGCATCTGCTGATTCACGGCACAACTATCCTGAATTGGACAGTCATAGTCAGTATTGGTCAACACTGATCATGGTTCTTTCATTTCCTTTTCTTTGATGCTTGGCCAATGTTGTTTCCCATCCTGCTTTTGGCTCCCTGGTTTCTTTTATGCGGTTCTGGGTGTGTGCATGTGTGCTGTCACAGTTTTGTCATGAGATAAATAAAAGAATAACTGAGATGGATTCTCTACTTCTCTTAGAAGAAATAGAAAGGAGGTGTATAAATGAGCAAGATAAATAGGCATGAGGGGAGAGAGGCAACAGTATTTAACCCTACCCATAAAATCATTACCAGTATTAAAGAAACCAGAGGAGCCTTCCCCACTCAAGTGAGAAGTTCCTTTCTAGTTAGACAATAAAACTAAGCCCCCAGGAAATTTTTTGGACTTCCTTTTATTTACCTTATGCCTTCCTTATAAGTCAAAGAAGAGTAAGCCCAAATATTTTTGCACAGGTATTATCTTCCACACCATAACCTTAGGGCAAGAAGAGAAAGAAGGAAGGAATATAACTGAGTCAATGGGCTAAATGAGATTTCTGCGACTCAAATCTTTGCTACCACAGGGAACATGGTCACAGAGCTGGGATGTGTACCACAGGCCATCAGGGAAGGCAACATCACTACTACCTATGCAGACAGGGCAGCTGGACTGAACTCGTCACCTCTCACTCCCTCTCCCCTTTCCCCCATAGATTCCCCTAAGTGCCCCCATGATGTGAAAGTAAAGAAGTAAAGAAGAAAATTGATGACTGAAGGGAAGAAAGTGTCAAGAACAAACAAGATTAGAAATTAGAGACAAAAAAGAAGGCATAAATGTATGATCTGAGATCACAGCAGGGAAAGTTGTTGTCCAGAATATGGCTGGAGGGGGGTCACAGTGGGCGTGGCTTGGAGTTGGCTAGTTTGGAGGAGAGGAGGACCCATCATGCTTACTCACAGCACAGAAGACCACTTAAAAATGGTTACATGAGGAGTTTCCATCGTAGTTCAGTGGTAACGAACCCAACTAGTATCCATGAGGACATGGGTTCGATCCCTAGCCTTGCTGCTCAGTGAGTTAAGGATCCAGCATTGCTGTGAGCTGTGGTATAAGCCAGTGGCTACAATTCCAAATCAATCCCTAGCCTGGGAATTTCCATAAGCTGCAGGTGCAGCCTTAAAATGACAAAAAAAAAAAAAAAGTTACATAAGAAGCACATGCTAAAAGATTGGGGATATAGTTATCTACAGTGTGAACTGTTGCTATAGAGAGAATGGAAGAGAAAACTGAGCAGAAGGGTTAAGGAAATTATGAGACATACTTAACACTCCATACTACACATCCATTAAAATGCAGTTTGCAATGAATACATCACAGCATGGGGAAACTACGATGATACAAGATGTGAAAAAAAAAAAAGGAAATGATGTGAAAAAAGAACAAAGGAAATGCTGTAATATTTGACAATGGAAAGGTGAAATGATTATCTAGAGAAGTGGGAGTGAAAGAAGGAAAGTTCCAGGGGAGGAAACAGGATCAAACACCATCACCTTACATGGTGGGAAGTCAAGACAGACTTTCAAATGCTGAAGGAATAAGAAATAGAGGTAATACTAGGTAAACGAAACAGGCCATGAGCAGAAACACTATACATAGTAATTACTGAAAGATCAAGGTTATCACTGCTGTCAGTTAAATCCATATGCATTAAATAAGTTAATAATTAATGTCCAAAACTGATCAACTGAGTGCTGGAAGACAAGGATATACTTTAGGTTACAGCAGTAACCAGGATAAGATTTAAAATGAAAATGGTGATGGTGATTTCCTCCAAGGAACTCAAGAGGGGGGTGTGTGCAGGGATTGATCCATTTCAGCATGCCTTTCTTCATATTTTAAAAATATATATATGCATACATCACTCTTATTAGAAGCACCACTAACATATTACACACACCCAGTTGAATAATTATTCAATACAGATGAGCCAGCTGGCAACCCAGAGGCACAGGAGGGCATTTTGTGAGATAAATTGGAAAGTCCCTTCCCTCAAAATCGGCTTGTCTTTAAGCACCCTCATTTATAGCATGGAAAACTGTACAAAAACCTTCAGCAATGAGGAACTGCTGCTGTTTCCACTTTCCTTTTAAGCCCTGGAAAATCACAGGGAGAGGTATTGCTTTATCAAAATCAGTAGAGGCAGTGGAGTTCCCATTGTGGCTCAGCAGATTAAGAAAGCCAAATACCACATGATATTACTTATATCTGGAATCTAATATGTAGCACAAATAAACCTTTCCACAGAAAGAAAATCATGGACTTGGAGTACAGACTTGTGGTTGCCGAGGGGGAGGGAGCAGGACGGACTGGGAACTTGGGGTTAACAGATGCAGACTATTGCCTTTGGAATGGATAAGCAATGAGATCCTGCCGTGTAGCGCTGGGAACTATATCTAGTCACTTATGATGGAGCGTGATAATGTGAGGAAAAAGAATGTACACATGTATGTGTAAGTGGGTCACCATGCTGTACAGTGGGAAATTGACAGGACACTGCAAACCAGCTATAATTAAAAAAAAAAAAAATAGAAATCATTATATTAAAAAAAAAAAAAAAAAAAAAAAAAAAGAACTCAACATAGCGTCCCTGAGGATGTGCATTCAATCCCTGGCCTTGATCAGTGGGATAAGGATCCAGCAAGCTGCAGCATAGGTCACAGATGGGGCTTGGATCCAGTGCTGCTGTGGCTGTGATACACGCCTGAAGCTGCAGCTCTGATTCAACCCCTAGCCTGGAACTTCCATATGCTGCAGGTATGGCCCTAAAAAGAAAAAAGAAAAAAAAAAAAATCAGTGAAGGCAGCAGCTGTTCAGAAAAGTGGTGGTACCCAGAGACAGTGTCATCTGTAGAAAGGACTTGAATGCTAAGACCAAATCAGGGGATCAGAGGCCAAGCTGTTTCTCCACTCTCCTATTCTGCACAGAAGGACAGCAGTGTCTAGATGAGATGTCCCTCTAGGGTGTTGAGTCCACCTCCTCCTCTATGGCACGTGCGCAGCAGCCCATGTCCATCAACCTGGCAGGCCCTTAGGCTCTCAGCCCAGGACCACTTCTGTTTTTAGAAACCATCTTCGTGGACCACGACCTGTTTACTTGCAGTGAAGTGACAGCAGAACGCCTTCATGGTTGAATGTTAAAATGGTATGTGCTGGGGCTATGTCTATATAGGCATATTCCATGAATGACCTATGTCTGGAGATGACTGTATCCGGCAGAATGCTTTATAAATAGGGCTCAATGGGCACTGGATGAGTAAATGATGCATGGCTGGCCAATGATCTGAATTAGAGGAGACCCTACTAACTTGAAATTGCAAGAGGGGTATACAAACCCTTGAGGGCTTAGAAATAAGGCTTCCCTAAAGAGTTCTGCAGATTATTTACTGCACAACATGAGAAAATGACCCTTAACCACACAGAGCTAATAAAGGCTATGATAAGGTGTGTGTGTGTACAGAGACTACAGGTCACTGAAACACACACACACACACACACACACACGTGTCTTGATGTGGGAATTATATTAGTGTATATACATATAAAAATACACAATGTCTTGAACTATGATTTATACATTTTCCAGTCTACAAGTTATGCTCCAATAAATAAAACATAGTGGAGAAAAGTGAGAAAAATAAGTCTATAATACAGAAAAGATCATGTTTTAAAAGTTCTTAATTTGTCTCTTTTCATTCATTCTTTTAGAATAAGGTGGGAGAGTGACCTATTATTCCACAATCTATATTTTTATGACAGCAAATGCATGATTAATGAATTATTTAGGGAAGGTACTAGAATAAAAAGTATCATAGGAGTGCCTATTGTGGCACAGCAGAAACAAACCAGACTATAATCCATGAGGACGTGGGTTCGATCCCTGGCCTCTCTCAGTGGGTCAAGGATCTGGCATTGCGGTGAGGTGTGGTGTAGGCTGACAGCTGCAGCTCTGATTCGGCCCCTAGCCTAGGAACTTCCATGTGCCATGGGTGCGGCACTAAAAAAAAAAAAAAAAAAAAAAAATAGTATCACACAAAGGTATCATAATGACATACACGGGGCAAAAGCTAACAGGAGAAATCTGTAGGCTGTTGGGTAAGTAACATATATTTCAGTTTGTCTTTTTCTATGAAAAGAAAAGATCTTACTCCTAGTTTCCTCCAGGCCAAGTTTTATCCCCAAATCCTACAATCTAAGTTGCCTGTGGAGGAAATGGCATTCATCCGCCAATGCTGATCACCTCTGACATTGTCAGTTTCCATAGAAACGCTTGTAGAATGCTCCCACTTGTCTGGACAAAGTGCCTCTCCCATCAATTCAAAACGAGTCCAGGAAAACCCTGGCTCGGAGTCTGCCATCTCCCAGCCCCTCTCTGTTGCAGAAGGACACAAAAGCACTTAAGTCAGCATCTGTTACCTTTATCAGAAGAGCTGTCTCTATTACGGACACACAAATGAAAGATTAAACACTGCTTTGTCCAATTAGCCTTGGTCTAAATAGGCTGTACCCTGCAGGACTCTCATAGAAAATGTTCCTGAGGCTCGTACTTGAAAGAAGTGAACAAAAAACGAAGCCAAAAGGAAAAGCCTCCTGGATAATAGAAAAAAAAAAGGAATCCTGTGTCCTCTCAGTTTATATCATTACATAATTACTAGCAGTCTTTAAGGATAATATCGGTTTTCATGCTGGAAGGTTACTCTTCCTTGCTCTGGGAGGGGGAGGGGAATAGTAGTTAAGAATTTCAAGCCTTGGAAGGAAGTACAGACCTATGGGTCATTTAAACATTCTTAGTTTTATCCAGCAAACATGCTCACCATACCCCAGCTGTCCTGTGAAAACATCAAGAGATTAAGAGACAAAATGATTCTACAACATAAGAAGTCCAGAGAGAGGTGACTCTTAGAGAAGGGAAAGGGCAGTGACCTTGAGAAGGGGCCAAGACGGGGGGCTCCCAGGGTTCTGGGATGATCATGTTTTCTTGTTCAGGTTACCTGGGTGCATCAGCCTCATTAAAATCCGAAGAGCTTTAACCCTACAATTTGTGCACTTTTCTAACTGTATGTTAGTTACACTTTAATAAAGAGACTTTTATAAACAAACAAATGGCAAACACACCAAGGCATCCAGGCAACAGAGATATATGGCCCGGAGGAGATAAAGGCAATCACGACCTGCTACGTTTCCCGCTGAACTAAACTGGAAAAGTAAGTGAAGAACAAGGTCCAGACCAGTCAAAAAAATTCCAAAAACAGAGACTGTGGAGTCTAAATTACATTCTTCCGTGAGAGTCTATCCATGAACTGTGTCCAGCCTGAGCCTCCCTTACCCACGGAATGACGTAAACCCACTGGTATCTGTGGGAGGCATTTATGGGATCCTGTGCCCCACAACTTGACGCTGCATCTGGGAACCTGGCCAACCCAGGCTGACGGGTCCTGCATCAGCCCCACGATCCATGTGAAGCCAGTCCCAGGGATTTTTGAAAACGGAATTGAGAAGTGACCTATTATTCTGGATGCCTGAGGCTGTAACATGTATAGTTTATTGGCTGTTGGAAGTCATGTTTCCATTAAAGGGACAAATCTGGCCTACCGAAATAGAATTGGTTTATATCAATTGGTAAAACACTGTTTGTTTGGTTCCCCCCCCCCCCCCATAAAATAGAGATCAACACATATTAACATTTATGGGCTGACAGAAGCAAAGGGAAATCAAGACCCTTAACTTTTTAACCTCAAATAATATCTTCATCCATCATTATTTGCAGATGGTGTTTTATTCTTTTTGATGCAATTGTAAACGGGTTGTTTTATTTCTGATAATTCATTGTTTGATAGCTAGTGTATAGAAATGCAACATGTTTCTGTGTATTTTTTATCATGCAGTTTTACTGAATTCATTTATTCTAACGTATGTTGGAGAAGTCTAGGATTTTCTATATATAGTATCAGTCATCTGAAAATACAGGTTTCCTTTTCCTTTCCAATTTGTATGCCTTTTATTTCTTTTTCTTACTGTAGCTATAACTTTGAATAGTTATTTGAAATTGAATCCATGTTGAAGAAAAGTGCTGAGAATGGGCATCCTTCCTTGTCTTGTTCCTGATCTTAGAGGAAAAGCTTTCAGATTTTCACCATTGAGTATGAGGTTAAACTGTGGGTTTGTCATATATGGCCTTTATTACATTGAGGTATGTTTCTCCTATACCCTCTTTGTTGAGAGGTTTTTTTTTTTTTTATCATAAATAAATGTTGAGTTCTGTCAAAAATTTTTTTCTGCATCTATTGAGAGGATCACACAATTTTTGTCCTTTGTCTAATTAATGTGATGTATCAGTTATTTGATTTATGCATGTGAAACCATTCTTGAATCCCTGGAATGAATCCTACCGATCATGGCATTGATCAAGGTATTATTCAATTCGGTTTGCTAATATCTTGGTAAGGATTTTTGTATCTTCATCACGGATATTGACTTGTAATTTTGTTTTTCTGTAGTGTCTTTGTCTGGTTTGGTTGCAGGGTAATACTAGCCTTGCAGAACATGTATTTTTTCCTACTCCTTTTTTTTGTTTTTGTTTTGTTTTGTTTTGTTTTTGCATTTTAGGGCTGTAGCTGCAGCATATAGAAGTTCCCAGTCTAGGGGTCAAATCAGAGCTGCAGCTCCCAGTCTACACCACAGCCACTGGAATGCAGGATCCAAGCCACATCTGCAACCTGCACCACAGCTCATGGCAATGCCAGATCCATGATCCACTGATTGAGGCCAGGGATCAAACCCACAACCTCATGGATACTAGTCAGATTCATTTCTGCTGTGCCATGATAGGAACTCCTCTTTTTTTTTTTTTTTTAATATCTTGAAAAGTGTTGACTTTTCTTTAAATTTTTGGTGAAATTCACCTGTGAAATCAAACAATCCTAGACTTTTTGTTGGGAGCTTTTTGATTACTGATTTTCATTATTAGTAATTGATTGTTCAGATTTTGCATTTCTTCCTAATCCAGTCTTAAAAGACTGTATATTTCTAGGAATTTATCCATTTCTTCTGCTTTGTCCAAACTGTTGGCACATAATCATGTGTAGTAATCTCTTAAGATCCTTTGTATTTCTATGGTGTTGGGAGTGATTTCTCCTCTTTCATTTCTGATTTTATTTATTTGGGCATCCTCTCTCTTGTAAATGTTTTTATGAACCCAGCTTATGAATTTTGTTTATCTTTTCAAGAACCAGCTCTTAGTTTCATTGCTCTTTTCTAAATTTTAAGCCTTTATTTCATTTATTTCTGCTCAGATCTGTACTAGTTCTTTCATTCCAACTTTGGGTTTGGTCTTCTTTTTCAAGTTCTTCAGGTGTAGGGTTAGGTTGCTTATTTAAATTTTTTTTTTCCTTGTTTCCTGAGGTAGGCTTGTATCACTATAAACTTCCCTCTTAGAACTGCTTTTGCTGCACTACATAGATTTTGAATTTCCATTTTCATTTGTCATAAGTATTTTTAAGCTTCCTCTTTGATTTCTTCAATGACCCATTGATTTTAATAGCATATGTTGTTTGACTCCATGTGTTTGTGTTTTTCCCAGATTTTTCCTTGTAGATGATTGCTAGTCTATTGTGGTCAGAAAAGATGCTTGATACAATTTCAATCATCTTCAATTTATTTAGACTTGTTTCGTGACCTTTCAAGTGATATACCCTGAAGATGTTCCTTGGAAGATGTTCCACTTGAAAAGAATGTGTATTCTACCACTGATTTTGAATAAAATGTTATATTCATAAATATACAAATATATAAATAAAGTCTCTCCAGCCTATTGTGTTATTTAAGGCCAGTGTTTCCTTATTGTTTTCCTTTCTGGATGTCTATCCATTGATTAAGTAGGGGTATTAAAGGACCCTATTATTATTGTTTTGCTGTCTATTTCTCACTTTATTTCTTTTAGAATTTGCTTATACAATTAGGTGCTCATATGTTGGTGCTTTAATACAGTCTCTTGTATGCAGCATATAGATGAGTCTTTGTTTCTTTGTTTTTTATTTAATCCATTCATCTAAGTCATTTGGCTGGAGCATTTATCCCATTTACATTAAAAGTAATATTGATAGGTATATACTTACTGCCATTTTGTTAAGTGTTTTCTTGTTATTTTTGTAGTTCTCTTTCTTCTCTTGGTTTCTTCCTTTGTAGTTTGATGGATTCCTTTAGTGTTATGTTTGGATTCCTTTCTCTTTAATTTTTGCGTATCCATCATAGGTTTTGGTTTGTGGTTACTATGAGATTCACATGTAGCTGACCCTTAAATCACACAGGCTTGAAGTGCATAGGTCCACTTACACGTGGATTTTTCTAATAATAAGTACTACAGGACTACATTCTTCATTTGGTTGAATCCATGGGTGAAGAAGAGTGAATACAGAGGAACCGAGGACATGGAAGGCTGACTCTCAGTTAAATGCAGATTTGACTGCTCAGAGGGTCATAACCCAACCCCTGCACTGTTCAAAGGTAAAGGGTCAAGTATATATAGATCTATATATCTAGCCACTTATTTTAAACTGATAGCTGCTTAAGTTTAAAGGCATACTAAAAGCAATACATCCCCCTCCCCATGTTTTACGGGTTTTTTAATTTTGGGGGGGTGTCTGTTTGTTTTTTGGGGTTTTTTTTTTGCTCTTTAGGGCTGAACTGGCAGCCTATGGAGGTTCCCAGGCTAGGAGTTAAATCGAAGTTGCACCTGCTGGCCTTTGCCATAGCCACAGCAATGTGGAATCGGAGCTATGTCTGCATCCTACACCACCGCTCACAGCAATGCCAGATCCTTAACCCACTGAGTGAGGCCAGGGATGGAACCTGCATCCTCATGAAAACTAGTCGCATTCTTTAACCACTGCACCATGATGGGAACTCCATGTTTTAAGTTTTTGATGTCATATTTTACTTCCTTCTATTTTGTATATTCCTTAACTACTTACCATAGCCATAGTTGGATGTATTGCTTTTATCTTTCAGACTTCACACTTTTTTTTTTTTTTTTTTTTTTGTCTTTTGTCCTTTTAGGGCCACACCGCAGTATATGGAGGTTCCCAGGCTAGGGGTGTAATCAGAACTACAGCTGCTGGCCTATGCCACAGCCACAGCAATGCCAGATCCTTAACCCACGGGAACCAGGCCAGGGATCGAACCCGAAACCTGATGGTTCTTAGTCAGATTCGTTTCTGCTGCGCCAGGACAGGAACTCTCACACTAGCTTTTTAAATGGCTAATCCTCTGCCTTTCCTATACATTTGCCTTTACTAGTGAGATTTTTTTTTCCTTTCATATATTTCCTTCTTTCTAGCTGTGCCTTTTCTCTTTCACTTAAAGAAACAATTCTTGTAAAGCCAGATTAGTGGTGATTAACTCCTTCAGTTTTGGCTTGTCTGGGAAAGTTTATCTCTCCTTCAATTCTGAATGATAACCTTGCAGGTAGAGTATTCTAGGTTGTAAGTTTTTTTTCCTTTCAGCACCTTAAATACGTCCTGCCACTCTCTCTGGCCTGTATAGTTTCTGCTGAAAAAATCAGCTGATAGTTTTATGGGATTTTTCTTGTATGTAATTAGTTATTTTTCTCCTACTGCTTTTAAGATTCTCTTTATCATTAACTTTTGCCATTTTAACTACTAATATACCTTGGTGTGGATCTACTTGGGTTCATCTTGTTTGAGACTCTCGGCGCTTTTACCTGGATATCTGTTTCACTCATCAGGTAAGGAAAGTTTTGAGCCACTATTTACTCTAAAATTTCTGTTCCTTTCTCTCATCTTCTTCATATTCTTCTGGGTCCCTATAATGTGAATGCTACTCTGCTTGATGTTACCCAGAGGATCTTTCAACTCTCCTCATTTAAAAAAATTATTTTTCATTTTTACTTTTCTGATTGGGTGATTTCCACTACAACATCTTCCAGGTCACTTATCTGTTCTTTAGTTAATATCTAATCTCCAGTTGATTCTCTCTGGTACCTTCTCTCTTTTTTTTTTTTCTTTAATTTCAGGTATCCTAGTCTTCGGTTATGGTTGGTTCTTTCTTATATATTCTAAGTTTTTGCTAAAGTTTTCATTGAGTTCCTCCATTTTTTTCCCAAGATGGGACTGTATCATGAATTCCCTATAAGGTAAACTACTTATCTCCATTTCATTAGTTACACCCCGCCCCACTCCCGGCAACTGGGGTTTTATTCTGTTCTCTCATTTGGAACATATCACTCTGTCTCTTTACTCTGTTTGACGTCTGGTTTTTGTTTCTATGAATTGGGCTTAATGGATACCTCTCCTGGTCTTGAAGGAATGCCTTGTATGGGAGCATCCCACACATAGCCTGCTTGCATCTAGTGGCTTTGGCAGGTAGGCTGGAGCTGGAGTGAGTGTAGGCCAAGGGCAGTCCCTGGGGAGCACTGTCCCCAAGGGTGCCTTTGCTGGGTACCTGGGGCTGGAGTAGGCCTTGGCCCGGGGTAGTCTCTAGGCTGAGGCCATCCTGGTGGGATGACTGGAGCTAAAGCAGGATAAACGTGGAAGACCCCGAAGGGACTCAAATGATGGCACTTGCCAGCATCTTTAACCCTAGGGAAGGCTCCAGCTGTCCCAGCCTGTTTGACATAAGCTCTAGGGTAAATAGATTTCCTTTTGGTGTAGCCTAGGTTCCCTTTATACTGCTTTTTTTTTTTTTTTTTCTTTTTTTTTCCACTCTGTCCTAGGGTAGGGACTGCACTTGGGCCCTGCAGCAATATCCTTCCCTACTGGAGGCTGCTGCATCAGAGGAAGGGTTCCCATGGATACTATGTCTCCATCTTTCCTACCCATTTCTCTGTGGTCCATCTTTGTGCAGTAGGAGTTCAATCAGCCCTCAAGTCTTCTTCAAGAGGAATTTCCCTGCATGCAGATATAGACTCAATGTGTCTGGGGTGGGGAGAGATGAGTAAAGGGTCTTTCTAAGCTTGGATCCCTCTACTGTTTACTTTTTCACTGCCTCTCTCCCTCTCTAATAAAAAATAATCCTCTATAAGATCACTGCTTTCTTCCAAGTGCTTAAAGCAATGTTTGGTGCATGGTAAACACTTGGTAAAGACTTGCCGAATGAATAAATAAATCACAGCCATAAAGTAAAAAAAAAAAAAAAGACCGTTTAGAAAACACTAATGAGGAGAGAACTATGAAGGTTTTCTGGATCAGCGTCACTATCACTTAACACAACGATATTAAAAAGAAGCAACCTGAAACTCATTTCTGAGTTATCAAAACAAAACCAAGATGAGATTTTAGCCAATCTAAGCATACTATAATTTGACTAAGAAGCAAAAGAAAATCTGCTTCCATTTTAGCATCACCAGCCTTCGACAACATAAATCACTGTCACTTGTGCTCTGGGGCATGAATGACATCTGGGAATTAAATCCTTTGATGGCAAAAGAAAAGAAGTCTTGGTCTTACTCAGTTACATCCAGCACTGAATTCAAATAAACATATGACAAATATATGTTTCTCTCAGTTTTATCTTTTTGACAATTATAGAGTGAACAGGCCAAAACAGGATTTTAGCCACAGATTCTGCGTGGCTGCAGTGGATACTTCCAAATAATTTCAAGGGACCATTTAACTACTGTTCTTACATTCTTTTCTCCCACTTGGGAATTTGATTAATACATATAAAATATTTACCCACTTTTCAAATACTCGATTCTCATCAAATAAGAATTGATTGTTATGAACGTGTCATCCACGAACCATAAACCTGCTCTTTATTCCTTTGCACTTCATCAAGCAGTAAAAATGATCTATTAACTCACCCAGCCGTAGCTACCAGAGTTCAACTGCACAAATGAAGTTCCCACACTTCTGATAAAGAATTTCAAAAATATGTTTCAATTAAAAAGATGTTGGCTTGAGAGTTCAATTATGGTTCAGTGGGTTAAGGGTCAAGTGTTGTCACTGCTGCAGCTTGGGTCACTGCTGTGACGTGGGTTCAGTCCCTGGCCTGTGAACTTCCACACGCCATGGGCACAGCCAAAAAAATTTTTTTAGAAAGATGTTGGCTTAGTCACATGAGCCAGGTCTAAATATGATGCGACTCTAAGCAGTTTACTTGCTTGTTCTTACCCACTGTCTTTAACAATGGACAATTTAGGGACAAATAAACCCAAGAAAAATCTGCCTCTAATGGTAACTTCTAGGAAGCTTTAATTTTTAATCATTTTAAATATATGCCCCCTTTTGATGATCATAAAAATTTTCATGATGTTGCCCTAATGTCATGTCTGTATTGAGAAACACACACGACTTCCCCCAAAGAGCTAAATTAATTGAGGGCTGCCTTAGGTATAATAAATTACACCCATGTAACTAGCACCATAATTAGGATATTGGAAACTTGTCCTTCAACCCAAAGGTTCCTCCAGTCCCCCTTGCCATCCCCACCGGACCCCCTACCTAACACACACGTCAGCTACAAGCAATCATCAATCTGCTTTCTGTCACTACAGATTAGATTGGCCTGTTCTAGAACATCCTATAAACAAAATAATACAGTATATACTCTTTAATGCATCACTTCTATTACATGGCATGATTTTTTTTTTTTTTCTTTTTAGGGCCACACCTGTGGCATATGGAATTTTCCAGGCTAGGGGTTGAACTGAAACTACAGCTACCAGCCTATGCCACAGCCATAGCAACACCAGATCCAAGCCACATCTGCAACTTATGCTGAAGCTTACTGGCAATGCAGATCCTTAACCCACTGAGCAAGGCCAGGGATTGAACCCACGTCCTCATGGATATTAGCTGAGTTCTTAACCTGCTGATCCATAATAGGAACTCCAGCATGATGTTTCTGAGGTTCACCCAAGTTGTTCTTTGTACCAGTAATTTATTCCTTTCTCACTGCTAAGCAGTATTCCACTGAATGCCCACCTCAAAATTTGTTTATCCATTTGCTGGATATTTGGTTGTTTCCAGTGTTTTCTATTATAACTGAAGCTTCTATGAACACACATTTTTATAATCTTTGTGTGGATATAAATTTTCATTCTTTTGGGGATTAAAAAACCTAGGAGTAAGCATACTGGGGTAAGTTTATGTTGAACGTTTTAAGAATTTGCCAAACATTTCTATATAAATGCATTAAAAATAAGCTTAATTTCTAGCTCTAAAACTTTAATACTGAAAATTTCAGACTTTACACACCAGTTTCCTTTTTCTGCCCCAGAAGATGCCATCATGTTCTTCTCCACCTCCATGGGATTCAGTGTACAGAGCCAGCCTACAATGGGGTTGAGGAGCAGCTGCTGTACACAGCATCATGTTTTTTATATAAATACTAAAGTCATTAGAGGGAGGATTCCCTTAACAAAGCCCTACGTGGGGACAGAAGATGAGTAAATCTAGTGACAAGGAGGTCATTCTCTTCTGTGAAAGTTTAGATGAAGCATATTCTTCCATAAAAGATGTTAGGTTTGGGTTTTTTCTACACAAGATCCCAGAGTACCTGTTCTCCTGTTACAGCTTCATTAGGCCTGTCCCCATAATAGCTGAAAGTTTCCACTAGATTACCTTCTTTCCAGAGGCTACATTCCAAGTAGGATGTAGAAGAAAACTGAGCTATCAGAGTTCCCTGGTGGCAAGTAGGTTAGGGATCTGGCATTGTCACTGCTGTGGTGGGTGCAATTCCTGGCCTGGGAACTTCCACATGTTGCAGGTGCAGCCAAAAATAAATATATAAATAAATAAGTATTTTTTAAAAGGAATTCCTTGGTGGCTCAGCAGGTTAAGGATCTCGTGCTGTCACTGCTGTGGCTCGGGTCATTGCTGTGATATGGGTTCAATCCTGGCCAAGAAACTGTTATATGCAACAGGTGCAGGCAAAAAAAAAAAAAAAAAAAAAAAAAAAAAAGAGAGAGAGAGAGAGAGAGAGAGAAAATTGAGCTTTCACTCTTCATCCTCCTGAGCTTTCACTCATCATTCTCCTGAGGAGGCTCCTTCCCAGTGACCTGGCTGGACCAAGCCATGCAGGCCTGTAAGACAGCCACAGTTGAAATAAAGCTTTTGATAAATCATTCATCCCAATTTGGGAATAAGGAACCACCACTCATAAATAAATGCCCTAGTAATTCCTTTCCAGGATGTTACCTTCTGATTATGAGTTCAGGCATGTCTACTATGAGTATAAAATATTATAAGTCACAGAACTTTCTTTTTTTTTTTTTTTGTCTTTTTTTTAGGGCCCACGGCATATGGAAGTTCCCAGGCTAGGGGTCAAATCAAAGCTACAGATGCTGGCCTACACCTCAGCCACAGCAACGCCAGATCCAAGCTGCATCTGCAGCCTACACCACAGCTCACAGCAATGCCCGATCCTTAACCCACTAAGGACCAGGGATTGGACCCGCATCCTCATGGATACTAGTCAGGTTCGTTACTGCTGAGCCACAACGGGAACTCCTCACCACAATTAGTCAAACCATCCTTGCCTAAAAGCCATTCACCTACAACGGTGTCTTTTGCCACCTCTTAAATCTGGGCTGGTCTGTGACTTCCTGGGATGACAGAGGGTGACAGAAATGATGGTGTGTGCTTTTGCACTCCTTCACACTCTCTCCTCTCCTCTCTTTCTCATTGTGAAGCCCAAATTAGCTTTTGAGAAGGCAAGAGACACATGGAGGAGAAAGGAGCCATCCCAGCTCAGCACCTTGGCCGGCACCTCAGTATAGCCAGCAGTTGACCACAGATACTTGAGGGAGCTGAGCAGAGATCAACAGAAATTCCCAGCTAAGGGCAATCCAAACTGCCAACCCACTCAATACGCCGAATACCTGGTTCCTATTTTAAGCCAGGACATTTTTTTTTTTTCCTTTTGGAAAAAGGTTTGTTTTTTTTTTGGTTGCACCCGAGGCATGCCAAAGCACCAGGGCCGGGGATCAAACCTGCATCACATCTCCAAGTTGAGCCACAACAGTGATGATGTCAAATCCTTAACCCATTGAGCCACCAGGGAATTCCAAGAAAAAAAAAAGTTTTAAGCATAAGGAATCCATATTTGTTATAAAAGAAATTTTTAAGATAAAAAAATAAGCTTATAATTTTTGAGGAAAAAATATGAAATAAATGAAGGAAGTAGAACTTCCACCTCCATGCCATCCTGGTGACATCTGGCATGTCTTCTTTTGTGGTGTGAACCTTAGTTCCTGGGCTTCCCCACCATCTGGTAACCTCCCTGAAAGGTGATGAGCACAAGCAGGGGACATGTGCCCTTTTGCTGATAACACAGAATCCTAAAGCCCTTCCTTTGTTTGCAGAATTTCTTCTTTTTCTTTTCTTTCTTTTTTTTTGGTCTTTTTAGGCCCACATTGTGGCATATGGAGGTTCCCAGGCCAGGGGTCAAATTGAAGCTGTAGCCGCTGGCCTACACCACAGCCACAGCAATGCAGGATCTGGGCTGTGTCTGTGACCTGCACCACAGCTCATGGCAACACCAGATCTTTAACCCACGGAGCAAGGCCATGGATCGAACCCTCATCCTCACAGATACTAGTCAGGTTCGTTAACCACTGAGCCACAACAGGAACTCGTCCGCAGAATTTCTGAGTCTATTTTAGCAGCTGAAAATGGCAGTCACTCTTGTAACTGATTCGAAGCCACAGCTAAGTAGAGGAGTTTCCTGTTGTACCTGTTCAATAGGATTTTACAGTTGCTAGTCCTTCCTTTTGCCCAGGGAAACCCAGCATCACAGTAAAGGCATCAGACATCATGCTGTGGTCTACACTCACCCTGGAAATCCTAGCCAAGCACTTCTCCATGGAGCAAACTGTCAGAACCACCATTTGGTATATTTAGTAAAAATAGCGGCTATCATTAATTGAGCACTTATTATGTGTCAGACACTCTCCAAGAGCATGGGGTTGGGTGGTGGGGGTGGTTTGTTTGCATCAGATGAGAATTGTATTCTCACAGTGATGCAAGAAGTTCCTTCCAAGTCCTGCAGGCCAAGCTATTCTGATCCCAGTCAGCAGTGACTTCTGGTTGGTACCTGGGGCAGGCCTGGTGGCATTCATTGACCCTAGGGGATCTGCTTCTCGGAGTTCTCACAGACAAGGGTTCCCACCTGGCCCCCTGCTCAGAGTGTACAGCACTTCAGATGCTCCATTCTAGTGCTTAAAGGTCCCAGGAGCCCTAATCTACGTGTCTTCCCAAACTTCTCCTGACCTCATCGGGGAGGTCAGAAAAGCCCCTGTTTAACCTGCACAGAAAGATGCCTCTTTCAAGAGGCTCTGCAAGGGCCCAGGAGTTACCTCCTACACACACAGGTGGCCCTGGGTCCTTTGGCCTAATCAATTTCCTGCTACTTCGTTCCATCTGTCTAATCTAAGTAGTTCTTCTCCCTGTTACTTTGATTTTTTCACTCACTGCTTCAGTGTTGAATATACATACACACATATACATAAACACATAAGTAGCTGCTTCCAACTCTATTCTAATGCAGGTCAGGCAGAAAACACATGTGTCTCTTCCTTACACCTTCTTATGGTCAAAGGGTCTAGGAGTAAAGCAGCTTTCTCCCGCCCAACCCCCCACCCGCCAGGAGCAATCTTCCAGCTACTATTAGACAAGGACTTTGAAGCCATCTGGAAATGCTCAAAGAGCAGTTGCTGAGGATTTACCGATAAGAGTGATTTCCAAAAGGAAAATCCCCCACTACTCTCGATGAATGGACCAGAGGTCAGACATGCCAGAAACAAACGTGACTCATCCCAGCAACCCATCCTGGGAAAACCACCTGTCTTCTTCCTGGATTTCTTTCCACATTCTGATTACTTCCTGATTTTGATGCCTATGCCACAGCTTTCCTTTATATAAAAGAAGGTTTTTAAAAAATTGTTTATATAATTGAAGACAATGACTAACACAACTGAACACATGCATAGACCAGAGAAAAATACTTGTCATCACAGCCAAAGAGAAGGTCATATGTTTGCTCTTTTCCAAAAAGCTTCCTTAGAATTCATTTTGTTGTTGTTGTTATACACATAAACTCAACATATAATATTTTATTTGAAATTTTTATTTACTAAAAAATAATGTATTAAATAATAGATTATACACTACAATTTTCAGTTGCTGTTTTTTTTTTTTTAAATGACCAAGATATCCTTATAATGATGTTTACAATACTCACTTCTCCTTAGGGTATTCAAAGGTAAAACTTCACCTTCACAGTTCTGCTCAGTGTTCACAAAGCCAAGGTCAAGACGCTGACAGGCTGAGTTCCTTTTCAGAGTCTCTAGTGGAGAATTCACTTCTAAGTGCATTCAGTTTGCTGGCAGGATTTGGTTTTCTGTGCTTAGAGGACTGAGATCCCAATCTCCTTGCATGCTGTTGTCTGGAACTGTTCTAGGCTCCTAGAGGCTGCCCTGAGGAGCTCATCTTTCTCCATCTTTGAAGCCAGCAATGACAGACACATGGAGTCTCTCCTCAGTTCTCTGACCTCTCACTCCCTTGGTATTCTAATGAGCACCATCAACCCAACAGACTGCACACTGGCTTTGCTTTGAATACCGCCAATGTGATTCTCAACCTGGCTGCAAAGGGTGCAACTTTAAGCAAGCAAAGTGTCTGGAGTCTAGTGCTCTTACAGTAACCCCCACACAACTACATGACTATTCATTGGTTGCTTCTTTCTCCTGAGATGCAGTATCATTCAAGAATCACTATAGGACAAAACAATAATAAAAGCAAAAGGAGCAGGAGCCCTGAATAGCTAAAATCATACTGGAAAAGAAGAACAAAGTTAAAAGACTCATGCTTCATGACTTCAAAACGTACTACAAAGACATGGGACTAAGGATAGGCACATAGAACAAAGAAGTAGAACTGAGAATAGAGAAATGACAAGGATGCCAAGATCATTCAATGAGGAAAGAACAATTTCTCCCATAAATGGTGCTAGGACAACTGGATATCCACCTTCAAAAGAATGAAGCCAAACCCATAGCCTCACACCATATTAAAAAATTAACTCAAAAGGGATTAATACTTAAACAGATGAGCTTAAGTCCACAAAACTTTTAGAAGAAAAGAGAGGGGTAAATCTTCATAACTTTGGATTTCGCAATGGATTCTTATCTGGGAAAATGAAAGCAAGAGCAAAGATAATTAAAAATAGGTAAATTCAACTTCATTAAAATTAAAACTGTGTGTACTTTAAAAGATATTATTAAGAAAATGAAAAGACAATCTATAAAATGAAAGTATCTGCAAGTCATATCCAATAATGATCATGCATCCTTTTACATTAAAAAATCTTTCATGATATAATAACAAAAAGTCAATCAACCCACTTAAAAAATGAATTGAAGAGTTCCTGTTGTGGCTCGGCAGTAAGGAACTTGCCTAGTATCCATGAGGACTTGTGTTCAATCCCTGGCCTAGCTCAGTGGGTTAAGCCAATGAGCCCACATGTTGTCGTGAGCTGTGGTATAGATTGCAGATGCCATGTTGCTGTGGCTATGGCATAGGCCTGCAGCTGCAGCTCTGATTTGACCCCTAGCCCAGGAGCTTCCATATGCCGTACATGTGGCCCTAAGAAGCAAAAAAAAAAAAGGATTGATATTTCCACAAAGAAACAAACAGCCAACAACCACATGAAAAGAGGCACATCATTAGTCATCAGGGAATGCAAATCAAAACCACATCTTGTACCATCTCACATTCAGTAGATGGCTTTATGAAAATGAAAATAAGTACCGGAAAGGACATGGAGAAACTCGAACTGGACTACATTGCTGGTGGAAATAGAAAATGGTACAGCTACTAAAGAGAACCATTTTGCAATTCCTCAAAAAGTTAAACATAGAATCATTGTTCCATTCCTAGGTATATAACCCAGACAACTGAAAAGGACCCAAATACTTGTATACACATGTTCATACCAGTACTATACAATAGCCAAAAGATGGAAAAACAGCCCAAACATTTGGATGAACAGATAAACTGTGGTACAGACACACAAAAACATTATTATTCAGCTATAAAAGGGGATTAAATACTGATACACGCTATAACATAGGGACTCAAAAACCAGAAGCAAATGTCAGGTATTACATGGCTCAACTTACATGAAATATCCAAAACAGGCAAATCCATAGAGATGGAAAGCAGATTGGTGGGGAAAGGAAAAGTGGGGAGCAATTCATTAAGCTGTTGCTCCCCACTCTTAATGAGTTGTTCCCCACACTCTTTTTTGGGAGGAGTGATGAAAATACTTTAGAACTACATAGAGGTATTGGTTGCACAAGTTTGTGAATGTGCTAAAAAAGGACATTGGATTGTTCACTTTAAAATGGTGCATTTTTGCTATGTGAATTTATTAAACTTATCCAGTGAAGGAATGAGGGAGAGGAAAGAGAAACCTATCACACACTTAGTTTCAAGACCTTAGTTGGGGTAAATCTGAAAGGCTGGCAAAGGATGGAGATCTTCCTGTGAAAACCAGGAGGAATAGGATTTGGAAGAATGCTAACCTTAGCAACAGCTAGTAAAGTTATCTTATATAAGTCATGGTGTTAGCCCCATACCCTTCTTCCCTCCTTCTAATCACTTTGGGGAAAGAAGCCCAGATGTCCATGGAGACCAAGAAACAGAGCAACAGAGAGTCACCCTAGAAACAGAAAGAATGTGAGAAAAACTCTACAGTTGGCCAAGGCTGAAAATTCTTTCCTATGAAGAGGAGGGACATCCATGTGTGGTACAGGGGTGTCTTTCTGGGAAGAGGAGTAAAGAGTTAGAAAATTCTCCTTTCCCTCTGTTTTTGCTCTTTTCTCTCTCCTCTCTCAATTTTTTCACAAATCAAGAAAAGGAGAAGAATATATGAGGCTGGAGCTTGCCCACCCCTAGGGAATGCCTCTAATAGTAGAGATGAAGTGAAGGAAATGAAAAGTGGATGGAAAGCCAGTGCTGGCCATTCACTGCCTAAGCAGAAGACTTAAGATTTTTTTTTTTTTTTTTTTTGTCTTTTTTTGGCATTTCTTGAGCCGCTCCCGCGGCATATGGAGGTTCCCAGGCTAGGGGTCTAATCGGAGCTGTAGCCACCAGCCTATGCCAGAGCCACAGCAACGCAGGATCTGAGCCACGTCTGCAACTTACACCACAGCTCACGGCAACGCCAGATCGTTAACCCACTGAGCAAGGCCAGGGATCGAACCCGCAACCTCATGGTTCCTAGTTGGATTCGTTAACCACTGCGCCACGACGGGAACTCCACTTTAGATTTTTTAAAGGGCTTCCCAGTCCAGCTTACCAGTTAAGGGAAAGAGAGGGAGCCATTTGTGCAGAAGGGTGCCCAGGAATAAAAACTGTGTTCATGCTAAAGCACTCCTGGAGCATGACAATGGGGGCAAGACAGCACTGGCATCAGAGGTGGCCCCTGGGACAGAAGGTATTTCCAACATCCTCTTCATACAATGTGACTCCAACAATCTGCCATTGAGAGGTAGGTGTTTATGTCTCCTCCCCTTGAAACTGTATAGGCTTGTGCCTCACCCGTAACAAAATACTAATACGGACAAAGAAACATAGAAAACAAGCTTAGGGTTACCAAAGGGGAAAGGAGGGGTGAAGGGAGGGGATAAAGTAGGAGTTTGAAATTAACATATACACACTATTAACTGGGTCACTTTGCTGTACAGCAGAAATTGACAGAACACTGTAAACCCAACTATAACAAAAATTTTTTTAAAAAACAACATATACACATTACTATATATAAAACAGATAACCAACAAAGGACCTGCTGTACAGCACAGGGAACTATACTCAATATTTCATTATAATCTATAAGGGAAAAGAATAGGGAAAATACACATACATACAAACACATATTATATATAAATATATAAAACTATATAATATATATAAAATTATATATTATATGTAAATATATATAAGACTGAATTGCTGTACTATTCACCTGAAACTAACATGATATTGTAAATCAACTATTCTTCAATTTTAAGAAATCAGAAAAAAGAAAAAAACATAAAGAGCATGTTCTAATTTAAAAAATAAAATAAAAATGTGAAGGAAATGATGCAGCATGATTTCCAAGGCCACATCATAAAGTGGAGCGGCCCCTCATGTGTCAGATGGAATAATCACACTGCCCATGTAAGCAGTCCAGCTATGCTGAAGCCACCATGCTGTGAGGAAGCCCACAGTTACCCATGAAGAACGATGCCATGGAGAAATCCGGAGACTATATGGAGAGAGCCCAGCCAGGCCCCCAGGTGCTCCAGCTCCTTGCTCTTTCAGCTTCAGATTCCATCTGAATGCAACTACATGCGAGACCCCAAGTCAGAACTGCACAATGAAGCCCTTCCTGAACCCCAGACCCACAGAAAATGTGAGAGGTTAAAAGGTGGCTGCTGTTGTTTCAAACCACTACCTCTTAGAGTGACTCTTTATACAATAATAAATAACTGAAATGGACCCCAGCATATATAACCTGGGTTACGATGCTACTTCCCTTCATATACTCACAATCCAGGTCTTTGAATCTGGTATTGATCAAGCCACTAACTACCATTCTTACTCTGGAGTTAGTAGTCAAGGCTCATCAGATTACATGCAGGTACCCAAACTTTTCTAAAACCACCTCCCCCAACACTATATACATTATATACATACAGCTCTCTCTCTCTCTATAAAATTTTTTTTTTGGCATGGTCTAAGATGCTCTCTTTTCCTCTCTAAAATCTTTCTACCTTCCATCCTTCATTCAAGACCCAATGTCTTCCAAAAAGTGATCCTATAATTCTGCACTCCTGAAAGCTATCAGTGATACTTAGCTGTCAAAACCAATCATTTAAATCATAATTCATGCCTACAGGGCATTAAGTCCTCAAATGGAAGGAGCAATGGCTCATCAAGAACAGATCAGCTCACTTTCTTGGGACAACAATGCCACCTTGTTTCTTTATTGAATGGGGTGATCAAGCTGGGCAATTCAAAAGTGGTGACAAAAAGTTTTATCTCAAAGGAAGTAAGCCTCTTACCAGAGCTTTTCTATAACACTCTGAAGTTGCACTGTCCAATACAGTGCCACTGGTCAAAGGTGCCTTTCAGCACATGAAATATAAAATATATGCCATATGAAAATTCTATTTTAAAAAAGTAAAATCTCATGTTAATAACTAGGATTGCTGGGCTATATATACTACAAAAATTAATTTCAAGTGGGATCTTGCACTTCCCAGCCTCTAGCTCGGGTTGTTAATCACGATCTATTTTTTTTTTTTTCACTTTTTAAATCAGACTACAGGAAAATTTTAAATTACTCATGCTTACGTGATATTTCTAGTGGACCACACTTTTGTGCTATACTGAATTGAGGGTGCATGAGGAAACACCACCTTTTTCACTAAAAGGTTTAGGAAAATATTTTTAAAGGCAAAAGTGAAATGTTAGGATACAAAATTTAAATGGATGGCTAAAAGGAATGAGAATGAAAATAATATTTAATATGTATACATGGAACTGTTTCTAGCATGAATACATGCCAACCACATGGTCATACGATATCCTTGCATGTTTTTACAGGGCACTGAAATCATTACCCATGATGACATTCATCTAAAGAAAGCTCTCAAATGACACGCTTTATTTTTTTTAACTCTAACATATGTAGAAATTCTACTGATTGAAAATTACCCAAGTGTCTCTCAATGCTGCAATCACTTTAGGACTTAGATATTTGAAGCAGTGCTTATTAACTGCTCAAGGGAAGAAAATGAATTTATACAGCTTCTCAAAGTAGGTAATGTGCACCAGAAAATGGCCTAAGGGATTAAAAATGCTCCCACAGGAGTGGGGAAGTGAGACAGCATGTGCCTGGGTAGAAAGGACACTCCAGTGTCCTGTCCAGATACCATTAGGTACCTTTTAACTGTCCTGTGTACCCACCCCCCAGCTGTTGTGTGCTTTGCTTCTAAAGATGGTACTTGAAGATTTCTTAAGAGGAACACCCTTCAGCTTCTAGAACTGCTTCAACTACAGATGCAGAGTCAAGTGCTCCCCCGTTTACAGCCCCTCCCCCACCAGCCCACAGCCAATGACTGAGGCAGGGATGGGAAAACCCAGTTCCCTTGCTTTGAGCAGAAGGAACAGACTCTTGGGAGCAATTACACTCCAGACTGCCCCAGGGATCAGGCTGAGGCAGACATATTGCCCAAACCATCCCCCTACTTGGCTTCTTCCCTTTCCCTTTCCTTCCCCAACACCCCAGTTCTCCCTGCCTTAATAAAAATGCCTGCACAGAAATCCCATTTCAAGTCCACTTAGGAGAGCCCAAGTCAAGACTTTCATGATGCATGATGCACTTAACTAAGAAAACATGAAACCAGATCCTTATTGTTGTTTTTGTTCCGTGGCTAAGTTCCTATAACACTTAACAATTTAAGATAACTCCTCAAACCACAGTTTAATAAACAAGAAGTATCTTTGTTCCTAAAGAGCACTGCAGTAGTCCTAGAACAGATGTCTTAGACCTAGAAAAAAAGATGCTAATAACTGGCACGGCATACATGTATCTCCAGGTGTGATAAGGGTAGCGTGCATGGCTCCAAAGTAGAAGTAAAAAGAGGTCAACTGAAAGTTTAGTGAGCTTCATACTGACACTGATGTTATAAATTCTGTACATAATCAATATTTAATAAAAACAACTTCAAGTCATTCAGAAAGGGAGACAGCACTGCCAACATTTCATAACTTTTCTCTAAAAAAATAGTCTTTCTTCTAAACTGAAATAAAACAAGGAAATAGGTATCAAGGGTTGTTTTCTTTCTTCTTATGAAAGACATGAAAAGACATCTTTTCTCTTTTTTTGGCATATGGAGACTCCCAGGCTAGACGGCTAATCAGAGCTGTAGCTGCTGGTCTATACCACAGTCACAGCAATGCAGGATCCGAGTCGCGCCTGTGAACTACACCACAGCCCATGGCAATGTGCTGGATCCTTAACCCACTGAGCGAGGCCAGGGATCGAACCTGTGTCCTCATGGATACTAGTCAGGTTCATTAACCACAGAGCCATGATGGGAACTCCAAAAAGACATCTTTTCTTACAGACATTCTTTGGTTTGACTAAGCTAATAAATTCCTCTTCATCAAGAATTATTCTGAAGCTAGAAATTTAAGGATGAGGATAATTCATCCCATTTTGTTTTCTATACAGATTTTCCATTTTAACACTGATAAAAAGCAAAGTTGAATGTGACATAAATAAGAAAACTCTAAAATACACCTTTTGCTACTACAGGAATTAAAATGTATTCTGAATGCCTATTTTGGATATAATAGCTCCCCAAATAAAACCCACGTAGAACTAGAACTAGCCTACTGCCCACTGTTGGCATCATGGCAAAATAAAGGAGGTGTTCAAGATGAAACCAGAAAAGTTCAGATGTCAGTCTGGATAGTTCCAATTTTAAATATTGGAAGACATTATAAAAGAATCATATTTCACTTTAATATTAAAAAACCTCATAATATAAGATATCCAACAACTGAATGTTGCCAGAGTAGAATGTTTTTATTTTTAGGAGATGATGGCAGGAAATACACCAGAATTCTCTCTTTGGGAAGAGGCCAAGCTTAACACAAGATAATAATCAACACCCCAGTGATATGTGGGACACCAGGTCCAATCAGGTCCTATTAGGTGTGGGGATGGAAGAGGAGTCCACATGCTATGCCAGCTGTCCCAGGACCCAGGGCCATTGGAAGTCTTTGAAAAAATCAAATGCATGGCATTTTTACCACTTAATAGAGAGGAAATTATTCTTATAACTTCAAATATATAGCAGAAACAGATTCACAGACATGGAGAACAGACTTGTGGTTGCCAAGGGGGAAGGGGGAGGGAATGGGATGGACTGGGAGTTTGGGGTTGGTAGATGCAAACTATTCCATTTCGAATGGATAAAAAATGAGGTCCTACTGTACAGCACAGGGAACTCTATCCAGTCTCTTGGGACAGACCATGGTGGAAGATAGTACCAGAATAAGAATGTATATATATATATGCGTATGACTGGGTCACTTTGCTGTTCTGTGGAAACTGGCACAACATTGTAAATCAACTGCACTTCAATTTAAAAATTACAAAAAAGTACTCACACACACTGTACATGTGTGTGTGTATATATATATATATACATATATATATATATCAAGTATTAACTCAAGTGTTTTAAATCAAGTGTTAAAACAAGTGTTTATTTTCACTAAATGCCTAATTCTTCAAAGAAACTATTTATAATAAAGCTGATGAAAATGACTTTTTTTAAGGGTAATAGGACTACCGTACAGAGAAAAGTGGATAGTCTAGAAAAACATAAAAAAGAAAGAGTAAAAAGCAGAGGTCATATCGATACTAATTTATTAAAGTGCCAAGTGAATTATTCAGCCCCCAACTCTGGATTGCCTGCTAAGACATGGTTTATGAGTCACCCGCAGAGAACAGTAAAATATACTGCCCTTGACTAAAAATAAGTAGGAACGTTCCATAGTAAATCTACTTTCTTGATATTCTTGTGTCATCATTAAATACGGATCACTTGGAGAAGTGTTGAGTGTGTGATTCTTCCCACCCCTCACCAAAAGGCCAGAAGAAAATCAGCCACTGGCCCTGCCAGGAGATAATGGAATGTCTGTCACGACATGCAACACAGACATGCAACACAGAGAAGAAAATAATATTGATTTTAAATGCCTGGAGTTCACCCATCAAGGTGAACAGTAAAAGTGCTGGTTACCTTTTCCATGTGATCCCTATAAAATGACTTCTTATCCTTTGAAGTAAAAAAAAAAAAAAGATGCAGGATCTAAATTTTTTGCTTATAACAGCAAGCAGAAGACAGCAATTTGACAAAGGGGTCAGTAAAGAACATTCTTTTACATTCACTAGGATTCCGGTTCTTGAAGAACACATTGGCAAGTTATGACTTATAATTAAAAAGAAGTGTTATAAAAGGCAAAAAAGTAAATAAATACACGAAAAGAACTGTGCATATAAAGACATTTTGGATTCCCATTTTTAGCATTTCTTTAAATATTTGTAAAATGGAACTTTGGAGGAACATTGGAAGGGTTTATTGACAGCATCATTATAGGTAGTTCCCATAAAATGGGGAGTGGATTCCAGCTGACACGGATTTTCTTACCTGTGAGAATCTTCTTAAACAGAATGTGTACAGAATTAGACACAAGTCACATACATGTCTCCCCAGAAAGAACTACAGAAAACAGTAACTTAAGTAATATCTGAGGCTTATAAAATGCAGGCAATACTACCAGAGAAAGCAAGTGGAAAATCTAGCAGAAGGTTGAAGGGCCCAAGGTTGGTGGAAAGAATAAACTTGAATCTAGAAAACGCGAGGAGAGAACGCTCTACTCCATTAAGGAAACCATCTGTGAGCCAGTTCTGAGTGCTATTTCAGGTGGGACATCATTTCAGAAGGGAATCATTTAACAGACCAAAAGTTCCAGAACCCCACAAAGAGCAACTCTTACCCACAATGTGCAGAGTACTTACCAGATGGCTGGTGTCCCAACCGCAAGTGGTATCTGCTTATCACAGTGCTGTCCCCTGTAAAGGAAGGACACAGACCAGAGAAAAATCACTGTCGAGGACTTTTACAATTCTCCTGGACAGAAATAGCCCTGTGTACTTTGAAATCAAAACCTTTAATATTTTTTAAAACCCATCAGAAAGCGATATTAATAAATGTGTGACAGTTTATAAACCAATGACAAAAACACACAACCACCAAATCAGAAATATCACTGCTACACCCAGCCCAAGGGTTTATACCCCTCTCTATTAAGCTGCTGACCTACAATTCAGCTTCTTAACCTATCAAAATAATTATGCAGCAACTGAATAACAAGGATATCCAAATGTTCTAGAAGGAGATGTAGTGATCTTTTCCTGATTAACAGTAAAATGTCCTTAGATGAACTATAATTGTAAGAAACCTTTCGGGAGTAACTTACCGTCATGGCTCAGTGGAAACAATCTGACTAGTAACCACAAGGACGCAGGTTCTATCCCTGGCCTCACTCAATGGGCTGCCGTGAGCTGTGGTGTAGGTCACAGACTCAGCTAGGATCTGGTGTTGCTGTGGCTGTGGTATAGGCCAGGGCCTACAGCTCCAACTGGGCCACTAGCCTGGGAACTTCCATATGCTGCAAGGGTGGCCCTAAAAAGACAAAAAAAAAAAAAAAAAAGAAGAAGAAAAGAAAAAGAAACTCTTTTTTTCTCCTACCTAGAGCAGTGCCGGATAGGAAAAATTTACAATAAAATTGCATCTATAGTAGGAAAGATTGACAATGAAAGAGCCATTATTTTCTTTTTTTAAAATACAGGCCCTCCATGGCATTATTTTATTTGTGTTTGCTTGTTTTGACCACCCTGAGGCATATGGAGTTCCCAAATCAGGTATCAGATTCAAGCTGCAGTTGCAGCAACACTGGATCCGTAACCCACTGTGCTGGGCAGGGGATGGAACCTGCATTCTGGTGCTCCATAGACACCACCAATCCTGTTGTGCCATAGCAGTAACTCCAACAGTCATTACTTTTGATGTGTGTTTTTGTATTGTCTTTGTCAGCAAGTTACTGTGTAGATTTTGAACTTGACATTGGATTTAGATTTCAAGATCTTTCCAAGGTTTTGTGTGAGATGGGGGAGAGGCATAGTTTCAGGTAGTGTCAGAAGTATGAATAAATAAGAGAGAACCCATTTGCATCGACAAGAAGGTAGAGACAAAAAAATTGGCAAACACGGCAAAAATTTAGAGACATGGGAAAATAATGTATGTAAAACCTAAATTGGGATTTTGCAAAGGTCACCGTCTATTTATAGAGATGTTTATAGTAAGGTCTCAGGTAGAAAGGTACATTTTTTCTAATGCAAGAATATGTCATTAAAAAAAATGCAAAGAAGGAGTTCCCATCATGGCTCAGCAGAAATGAATCTGACTAGTATCCATGGATGCAGGTTCCATCCCTGATCTCACTCAGTGGGTTAAGGATCCGGCGTTGTCATGAGCTGTGATGTAGGTCACAGATTTGGCTTGGATCTGGCATTGCTGTGGCTGTGGCTGTGGCCTGAAGCTGCAGCTCCAATCTGACCCCTAGCCTGGGAATCTCCATATGCCACAGCGGCAGCCCTAAAAAGACAAAAAAAAAAAAAAAAAAGCAAAGAAGATCTGGCTCTATACGGACAGATATGGGAAAAAAATTCTCAAGTCATAGTACTAATTTTTAAAAATTCAAGTAATGTAATGATATGCATACAATGAGCCCACTATGTGAAAACAAACTTCACTAATCTAGGTGTAAAAACACAGATATGAACATTTTTATATGCATATCTGAAAGAAACTACAGCGTGGCAGCCTCTGAAGAACTGGTCCTGAGGAGAGGTAAAAAGGGCCTTTGCATTTTAACCTAACATTGAATATTTTTGCAACATCTTTACATGAAACGTATTATTTTTACAATTAAAATGAAAAAAAAAAAGAATCCAATTCATTCAAACGCTATAGAAATAAACATTCCGGAGTTCCCGTCGTGGCGCAGTGGTTAACGAATCCGACTAGGAACCATGAGGTTGCGGGTTCGGTCCCTGCCCTTGCTCAGTGGGTTACCGATCCGGCGTTGGTTGCAGACGCAGCTCGGATCCCGAGTTGCTGTGGCTCTGGCGTAGGCCGGTGGCTACAGCTCCGATTCAACCCCTAGCCTGGGAACCTCCATATGCCGCGGGAGCGGCCCAAGAAATAGCAACAACAACAACAACAACAAAAAGACAAAAAAAAAAAAAAAAAAAAAGAAATAAACATTCCACTTTAAATATATAGAATTAGAGAATATAGCATCATGTACATTTACTTTACTGATTTAGTAAATAGTTATTATGCTCCAGCTCTAAGCATGGATTGCATCATCATATATGATGGACATCAAAATTCTAAAATGTACGAGCTATGATTATTCCCACTTCATAGAAGAGAAAACTGAGAAGCTGGGTGAGTATTTGAGAATCACGCAAAGTTGACATTCAAATCCAGGCACCCTGATCAATGTTTAGCCTCTAGGGTACTACCCCTTCCATGGCATTTGCCATATTTCCAATATTATATTTATATTTGTAACTATATGTTAATATGAGACTGTAAATCCCATGAAGACAAGCATTATGTGCGTATGAAAACCACTATGTATGTTCCCAGCATCTAGATATTGCCTAGCACATAGTAGGTGTTTCATACATCTTCATGAACAGAGAAATACTTAAGTGGCTCCCCTAGAGCTGGGAAGTTAAACTACCTGTTTTAGCCTCTTGGGGCTGTGAAAGAAGTGGAGTTCCAAAAGCTCATTGATTAAAAACCTGACATATTATGCTCCTTGTTTTAAGAAACCACTTGTTGCCCAAGTCTTTCTGTAACCAAAGACTTAAATACTGGACACTTATTTTCTCTGTCCTTCCCTAACTGCCTAAGTGCTGATCCAGCATAAAAAGGATGCATTGTTCCATAAACCTTTCTAATTCTGTGCATGCCTTGGATATTGAAACATTTGGGAAACCCAATGTTGAAATATTTAACTACAAAGAGATGAAGCAGTATAAACAGTTTGTCATGAACGATTTAGCTACTAACATATGGTAGACAAACTACTGTAACTGAGTCGGTGCATATGGGAATCAAGTTCTCAATCTACCAACTTCCTCATTCTAGTCATTTTTACTCTAAGTATTGAATGGTATAAATGGGGTCTTTGGGAAAAGAGAGACTGAATGAATGAGTAAGTGAGTGAGCGTGTGTGTGTGTGTGCGTCCCTGTGAACTTCTGGGTTTATGTGTCTCTGCATGTGCATTTGGTTCTTTGAAAGAGGAAAGATATTTTTCTATAACATGGAAGGAAAACCTAATAAATACTTATACAAAAGCCCCAACTCCCAGAACCTATTACTGCTGGTGTAAACAAAAGCTGTTTTTTATTCAACAAGGATGCCAAAATTGTTCAAGAGGGAAAGATAGTCTATTCAACTAATAGTACTGGGACAACTAGAGATCCACAGGCAAAGGAATGAAGGTGGGCCCCTACCTCACACCACACACCAAAAATAGCTCAAAATTGATCACAGATGTAAATATAAGAGCTAAAACTATAAAACTCTTTAGGAGTAAATATAACATAGAACAAATCTCTGTGAACGTGGGTTAGGCAATGGTTTCAAAGATATAATACCAAAAGCACAAACAATGAAAGAAAAAAATAGGTAAATTGGACTCCACCAAATTAAAAACTTTTGTGCTTCAGAGGCTACCAGCTAAAAAGGGAAAAGATAACCCATAAAATGGGAGAAGATTTTTGCAAATCATGTCTCTAATAAGACACTTATATCCAGAACGTTAAGAAGAACCATTATAACTTAATAATAAAAAGACAGATAACCCAATTTAACAATGGGTAATAATCCTAACAGACATTCTCCCCAAAGAATACACAAATACATAGTAAGATGCCCAACCATCACAGAAGAGCAAGTCAAAATCACAATGAGATACTACTTCACACCCGAATAGGATAATTATACTCAGAAGACAGATTAGAAAAAAGTGTTGATGAGAATTTGAAGAAATCAGAACCCTCCCACATTGCCTGAGGGAATATAAAGTGCTACAGTCACTTTGGAAAGCAGTCTGGCATTTCCTCAACTGGTTCAACAAAGAATTACCATATGGCCTAGTAATTCTGTTTCTAGGTATGAACCCAAGAGAAATGAAAACATATGTCCATACAAAGTTTCAATGTACTTTTTTTCATGGCATTATAATAGTCAAAAAGTGTAAATAATTCCATTGTCCATCAACTGATGAATGGATAAAAAATACTGTATATCCATACAACAGAGTGTTATTCAGCAATAAAAAGAATATATCATGAATATATATGACAATATGAAAGAACCTAAGAAAAAAACTATACTAAATGAAAGATGAAAATGTTCTGAGATTAGATTGTGGAAACAGTTGCACAACTCTGTGAATGTACTAAAAATCACTGGATCATACATTGCGAGTGGGTGAATTTTATGCTTTGTAAATTATATTTCATGAAAGCGGTTTTTAAAAAGGTTGCCATTCAGTAAGTTTGCCAGTAAATATTGGTTGGCTTCTTTCAAAAATGATAAAATATTTACTTACACTCTCCAAGGAAAGAGTAAGTGGTGAATGTTTCCATTTTTCAGAGACTGACTGTTGTAATTCTCCATGGGATTTCTTGTGATGGGAAATACATACAATTATATTTTACCTTTGTCAAAGGAAAGTGTATGTGTGGAATTATCTGGAAACCACTACTAATGAGAGATGCCACAGCCCTTGAGATGCTTTATTTCACAGCCCTTGAAAGTTTTATTTCAAAGCCATGGGGAGCTTCAGCCAGGGGTAGTTTTTATTTCTCCGCAAAAGGAAAAAACCTACAAATTTCTGAGGGTGAAATTGCTAGGCCTGTTTTTGTGAATCTATATATACAAAAGGACTAGCATTCAATGCTCTCCCCCAAGATGCTCAACACTGAAATTTTGTTTTCAAGTGAAGAATACCTGGGCAAGACTGAACCAAAACGGAGATCATTTCACCCGATCTGCCACTGAACACGGAACAATGATGGTTTTGCAAACAGAGAGAATGTTAAGAGAATGTCAGTGTGTTTGTGCAGGGGAACTAACCCCCTCTCATTTGTGTGGCTTCAATCAGTAGCTATCTATTTTGGTTCACATGATAGCCTCAAGCTGGCGAGAATGCCAAGACTGCGCAAGCACCTCACAAGCCTCTGCTGGGTCACACGTGCTCACGTAGCATTGGGCAAAGCAAACCATGTGGTCAAGCCCAGAGTTAAAGGATGGAGAGAAAGCCCCACCCCTTGATGGGACCTTGCACCCTTTAAGGGCATGGAACCGGGAAGGAGAAGACTTGGTGGCCATCTTTACCATCAACCACAGTATTGTTTCCAGATGGAGCCCATCCTAACTGATGGTCCATAGAGAAATATTTTAAAGTTTACTACAGCTTCCATGTAAAACATAGCCATTTACAATGGGTCATGGAGAGAAATGTACAGTGTATATACATCAATACAACTTCTAATTATGGAAAATGATATCCTTTCTCTACTGAACTTATGTGTATACCACTATAAACATATGTACTTATGGCTACTTACTATAGTGATGTTATGTTACCAGTTATCTACCAGTCATATTTTCCCTTTTTTTCTTTTGGCTGCATCCATGGCACACAAAGTTCCCAGGCCAGGGATCAAACCCACATCACAACACTCACCCAAGCTGCTGCAGTGACAATGCTGGATCCTTAACCTGCTGCACCACAGGAGACCTCCCAGTTATGTTTTCTTTCTATGTGAATATTATTTAAGTGAAAAAGATGAGTAATAAGTTCAGATGAAAGACAGATGTAGCCAAATCCATAAAAGTGGCTCATGAATAACCCAGAATTAGAACCTCGGGGGGTAGGGCAAAGCTATTAAAACTGTAACATACATACAAATCACCAAGGTATCTGGAAAAAAAAAAAAAAAAAGGCAGATTCTGTTTGAGACAGGATTCTGATGGAGACCAGAACTTCTGGATCTCTAACTAGCTTCCAGGCAGTGCTGCTGCTGCTGGTTTCAGAGCACACCCTGAGCAGCAAGCAAGTAGAAGGACAGAAGCCCGGCAACCAGAGAAAGCCAGGAAAAATCCTTTTACCAGCCATGTGGTCTAGGCACCTGGCTTCACCTCCCTGAAACCATTCCTATCTGTAAGATGCAGGTAATGATAGCACCCATCTCAGAAGTTTGGGTCCGGGTGAAGTGAGATAATAGCGGCAAGGCACCCTGGACAGTCCCAGCCATACTGAACAGAGGGCTCAACGCCTGCTTTGATCTCTTTCATAGTAATGACTTCCAGAAGAGGCCTCCAATGGAGCTGCAGGTTAAAGAAGGTACACAGCTGAGTCCAAAGGACACTGTGTTTGTGAGGCTGCACAGTGTCACAACATTAAAACTTACCTATAATGTTAAAGAATCAGAAAAAGGGTATCTGTGCGTGTGCGTGTACACAAAGATATGTGTGTATATATATGGATATATGCATATTTATGTATATATCTATAATGGATATATGTATATGTTTATAATGGAAAAGAATCAGAAAAAAGATATATATCAGTGTCTATAGATATGTGTATGTATATATACCCACACACACACACGGAAAGATACGTATATATATCTGAATCAAGGATGTGTGTGTGTGTGTGTGTGTATCTGAAAATCTCAATCACTTTGCAATATACCCAAAAATAACACCATATTGTAAACCAACCATGGTTAATTTTAAAAAAAACAATCGGATCTTTGAAACTCATTTCACCAAAGCAATCACATTTGATATTTTCACATATAGTATGAATGTGTTCATGGCTCCTCAGAGTCACTCACTAAGCATATATTGAGCACCCTGTGGCCTGACACTGTCCTCGGCTCTGAGGACACGACAGAGAACCAAATGAATAAAACCGCTATCCATGTGGAGCTCACACCCCAAAGTGCTCGTGTAAACTCGCTCTGCTGGGCTGCGGGGAAGGAGAGGCTGCCACTTCCATACTGGGGGGGTCTGTATATAAACCTCCAGATCTCCAGCTTCTCTTGGGAACCTGGAAGAATTGGCAACACCGACCCAGAGTGCCGCCGGTGTGCCAGCCACAGCTGAGGTGGCTGTCCCTCCTGAGATGGGTCCTCCACGTCCCCAAGGCCCTGCCCATCCAGTCACTTCAGACAGCCCCTCACCCACAGTCTCTGGCTCCCCTCTCCCTCTGGATTAGCGAGCCCCCCAAATGAAAGCGCAGTCAATAGCGCTGATAAGCCTGAAAAGGAAGGGAACCCACCGTACTAGTCCACATATTTCCTCTTGAGCATTGTGCCGTAAATGTCCAGCAAGGCAGGTTTTCGGCCTTCCTCTGGCCCTCCCTAAGACTATGACCGCCACTTTGAGAAGTCGTTCTAAACTCTGCCCAGAAAGTTACAGCTCCTGTATCCATCACTGACTCTGGCTAACCAGCTCTCAAATGTTTAATTGGGGGCCCCTGAGAGGAGTTTTTATGAGTTATTTTGTGAATGTTATTTTTCTTCTCTAAATCATGGCAATGGCTTTGCAATTACCCACCTACATTCTTTGGCCTGGTTTCCCTCTTGTATTGGTTTTCTATGGCTGCATCACAAAACCACCTTCACGGCTTAAAACAAGACACATTTATTAGTTCTTGGTACTGGAGGTCAGACCTGGCTCTCTGTTCAGCCTCTTACAAGGCTAAAATCAAGGTATGTGCTCAGCTTCCTTCTCTTCTGGAGCCTGGGGAATAATCCACTTCCAAGCTTGGGCAGGTTGTTTACCAACTTCACTTCCTCACAGTCACAAGACTGAGGGTCATTTCCTTGCTGACTATCAGCAGGGGGCGACACTTAAGGCCAAGGGGTGAGTGGGGGCAGCAGAACTGCCAAGAGATATGATTCTACAAGATTCTATAATTTGCATAAAGACATCCCACATGCCAGCAGCAGCCTCACCCAAGCAAGCCTATGAAGTTTTCTTAAAAAAGAAAATAATCCAGGCATTCCTTAATCTCCTTATCTTTATTTGGAAGAGGAGAGACAAAATCTGTCATTGATTCATTCTTTTTCTTTTTTACTCCTTCCAAATCCTTTTCTGTTATCCTACATTTTGAAATCAAGAGCCGAAGGAGTTCCCGTCGTGGCGCAGTGGTTAACGAATCCGACTAGGAACCATGAGGTTGCGGGTTCGATCCCTGCCCTTGCTCAGTGGGTTAACGATCCGGCGTTGCCGTGAGCTGTAGTGTAGGTTGCAGACGCGGCTCGGATCCTGCGTTGCTGTGGCTCTGGCGTAGGCCGGAGGCTACAGCTCCAATTCGACCCCTAGCCTGGGAACCTCCATATGCCACGGGAGCGGCCCAAGAAATAGCAACAACAACAACAACAACAACAACAAAGACAAAAGACAAAAAAAAAAAAAAAAAAAAAAAGAGCCTATGAAAAGACGGCAACAACACAAAAGCTAACTCTAGAAGCAAAGAAAAGAAACCACTGGCTCCCTACTATAGAGAAGAAAGTGATGAGAAAGGAAAGTTAGGTGATGAGAAAGGAAAAACCTGTAGATCAATAACCTCCAACCTTTTCCATCAACTCCACTCAGCCAAAGCAGGCACAGCATGGCAGGCGGGACCATCAGCAGCACAGACCCCAAGAAACACAGGCTTAGCAGCTGTAATAACTGTGGTGAAGATGGAGGTGGAGGTAGGGTTGGGGGGGCACATTACATCCTCATATCTATAATAATGGAAAACTATCACATTAATTTATTTATTTTGCTTTTTAGAGCTGTACCCACGGCATATGGAGATTCCCAGGCCAGGGGTCGAATTGGAGGTACAGCTTCTGGCCTCTATCACAGCCACAGCAACACCAGGTCCGAGCTCTCTCTGTGACCTGCACTATAGCTCAAGGCAATGCTGGATCCTTAGCCACTGAGAGAGGCCAGGGATCGAACCCGCAACCTCATGGTTCCTAGTTGGATTCATTACTGCTGTGCCATGACGGGAACTCTGAAAACTATTACATTTAGAATGGATAAGCAATGAGGTCCTACTGTACAGCACAGGGAGCTATATCCAATCTCTTGGGAGAGAATATGATGGAAGATAGTATGAGAAAAAGAATGTGTATATATATGTATATAGATACATACATACACACACACACACACACATTGGGTCACTTTGCTGTACGGGAGAAATTGGCACAACATTGTAAATCAACTATATTTAAAAAAAAAAAAAAAGGCACATTTGCTGTCAATGATTCATTTCCACAACTAGGTTGGATAAGCCCAGGTGTCAGGTGGCATTTACTCAGTGATCGTTCCTTCAAGGCACTGAGCAAGGACCAGTACCCCAGCAGGTCTTGGTGTAAGGAGATAAGTGCCTAGAGCCATCCTTTAGCCAGTCCTCTTTACATTCTTCTTTGGTTCCATCTCAGCTCCTGTGCCCTAAGGAAGCACTACATCTGCATATGTGTCGTAATCCTCCTCAGTGAAGTGCTTCACAGTGATTGGATTAATTATGTTGAGTTCATTTCGGACCAAACCTTTTGTCTTCAGAGCTGATCACTGTTTGTGATGGCACTTCCTTCAAGTGTATTCTCCCCAGCAATCAGCAGAGAGGGGAGGCAGCAGAGGAAGGGAATAATGAATAATGCACGGACGCTTTTCTGCCTCATTCTGAGGATAAATTTCTGTTTCAAACAATTAAAAAGCAACTACAGAGGGAGTTGCCATTGTGGCTCAGTGGGTTAAGAACCCAAGATAGTCTCTGTGAGGACGCAGGTTCAATCCCTGGCCTCGCTCAGTGGGTTATGGATCCAGCATTGCTGCAAGCTGCAGTGTAGGTCTCAGATGTGGCTCAGATCTGGGGTCGTTGTGGCTGTGGTATAGGCCAGCAGCTGTGGCTTGGATTTGACCCCTAACCTGGGAACTTCCACAGGTGAGGCCATTAAAAAAAAATCAATTACAGAAACAGAAAGATATTTTGTCAAAGAAACCTCCCTTTAAGATGATGCTTAGAGTTCCTGTAGTGGCTCAATGGAAACAATCTGACGAGTAACCATGACGATGCGGGTGTGATCCCTGGCCTTGCTCAGTGGGTTAAGGATCCCTCGTTGCAGACGCAGTGGTGAGGGTCACAGACCTGGCTAGGATTTGGCGTTGTTGTGGCTGTGGTGTAGGCTGGCGGCTACAGCTCAGATTGAACCCCTAGCCTGGGAACTTCCATATGCTGCAGGTGCAGCCCTGGAAAAAAAAAAAAAAAAGATGATGCTTTGTGAGGTTTCTTATTTAGGCTCTTAGTTTTTCCCAAGTTTATCTCTCAAAATTTCTCGTGCTACCTACTTTGGCTTAAAACTGCCATGCACCGCAGCCAGAACACTCAAATAGGTTTGAGATCAGATAAAATTCTCAAGGTCCCTGGCTGCCTGTGGTCATCAGTGATCCCTCAGAACATTCAAGCAGGGTCTTAGTTTCAGAAACTTGGCTGTGAGCCAACCTAGGTAATTATTCTCTGCCTACCTTATTTCCCCAGGCAATTTTAATTGAAAATGGTATTATCCTTTACCTCAGTTCTAATCTGCTCTGAAGTGTTCCTGTGTCCTGCTTCTTCCTTCCATCATAAGCTAACTGAGCTGGTTTCTTTCTGAAGCTCAAGTTGAAATTAAAAAAAAAAAAGTTTCTGTGTCTCCCAAGGGGGAAAATATCAGATAAATATGAGCCATTTAATTAGTCTCAAATCAGTGTACTGAATACCACTGGCAGCAGCTGGAAGAAAACCCTCCTTGCTTCCTAACCTTATGAAAGGTTTCTTTTGTAGACAGAAATGCAAAGGTTTTCTTACTGAAAACTGACCAAGAGAAAAAAAAAGAAAAGAAAAGAAAAAGGTGGGAGCAGGCGGGAGGGAGAGGCAATGAAATGATTTTACTCTCCTGAAATGATTTTAAAAGGTCCTGTTCTCTTGTTCATTTCCAAATAACCTGATTTAGAGTTAGTAGAACAAAATGCACCGTTGAACCTGGGATGCCTGAAATTCAATGAAAATACAACAGACATGTTTTTTGATTACTTTCAACAAACATGCACTTAACCTAGTACTGTCCAAGAGAAATATCATGAAAGCCACAACCATGAGTTACATATGTAATTTAAAGTTGCTTAGTAGCACCATTAAAAATATAAAAAGAAACACAATACTAATCAGCAACTAAAGGGAGAGAACCCTTGATAATAAAATTTGGGAAGATCTCCAAGGAATATTGCTGAGCAAAAAAGAAAAAAAACCAAACCCTCATCTCAAATGGTTATATACCTTATATTCCTGTTGTATGACATTCTCGAAATGACAAAATCTGACAGATAACAGATTATTGATTTCCAGAAGCATGCACAAGTGATCCTTGCAATGGAACTCTCCTGTTTTTGACCATGATGCTGATCATATGAATCTACATAGGTGATTAAATTGCACAAAACTAAACACACAGAGATACATACACACAGGACTGCATGTAAATCTGGTAAAGTATGAATAAGTTCAACGGTTTGTATCCATGTCAATTTTGGGGTTTTGATGCTATACCTATGCCATGTAAGACAGTTCCAGTGGGTGAGGTGTTACATTTTACAACTGCATATGGATCTAAAATAATCTGCAAATTAAAAGTTTACAAATATGAATTTAATTTTAATAATACAGTTAACCCAGTATTTTCAGAATTTCCTTAAATAATTGAGGTATTTGTAATTGATATAAAAAAAACTGAGATTGTTTACAATCTTTTTTTTTTGCATTCTAAATCTTCGGAATCCAGTGTGTAGTTTACACTTAAAACACTTTGGATTTCCCATCATGGCTCAGGGGAAATGAACCTGACTATAATCCATGAGGATAGGGGTTCGATCTCTGGCCTTGATCAGTGGGTTAAGGATCCGGCATTGCTGTGATCTGTGGTGTTGGCCGCAGACACAGCTCAGATCTGGCATTGCTATGGCTGAGCACAGGCTGGCAACTACAGCTCCGATTCAACCCCTAGCCTGGGAAACTCCACACATGTCGCAGGTGCGGCCCTAAAAAGACAAAAAAAAGAAGAAGAAAACACTTCAGCTCCTACATGTGGCTCAGACTCCAGGTACTGGCAGCAAAAATGCTTTAAAATAAGCCTCGTATCCATTTCCCAGTCTCCTCCGGTGACGCATTCTAACATGAAACGTCCTTTGGTTTCTGGAAGTCTATTCTAGAAAGGTTTATAATGAAACCCTTAGAGCTTGGATAGTCACTGGAAAATACAATCTGGCTGGGAGAGAAAATTTCATCAGTGGCACTAATCTGAATTTGTTTTGGACCACAGCTCCAAGACAGAAATTAATAACTAATACCTACTAAACAGACTTCTGGTATCGTCTAAGAAATAATAGCTGAGAAGAACTTCAAGAGCTATAATACATAGACTGGGCTCAAGGATTAAGATTTTTAACTATTTTTGAGCCTTGGCAACTTTTTCTGTTGGGTTCTCTCATTCTCTGCTTTCCTATTTTCCTGTGGTGATTAGAAGTAGAATTACTAAAATAAGAAAGCCTTGTGGGTTTGCGCTTCAGAGCCATAAAACTCAGAGACTCGATTTCCCTCTCCAGGCAGTCATGGAGGAGAAAGAAACAAGTGCTAAGTGTGTGATGGAAGCTTTGAAAAATACACCAAATTAGGCCAAATCTCTTGGGACTCTGAAAAGTAAAACAGAAAGCAGACTTGGTTCTCAGACCAGGTCTGACAAAAAGCTCAGGGCTCAATCTCAAAGGACCAATGCAGTCTCCATCCCCCAGAGAAAGTGGATATAAGATGAGAAATGACTATTCCCAAATGGAGCCTTGGGGTATAAAAAGAGCAGGGGTTTGGGAATGAGAGAGACCTATCTTTGAGAATACAAGTCAATTAACCTCTCTTGGCCCTGGTTTCCTTGTTTGTAAAGGAGCAAAATTATCTTCCTTTCTTAGTGTTGTGAAGTTAAATGGAATAGTACACAAAAAGTGCTTATCACATTCCTGAAATTAAGGTGGGTGTTCAATTACCATCTTCTCCTACTCCTCTCTTTTTGGACTCAAATGACAACACCGGCCCACGGAAAAAAATGATGCGTGCAAATTAACCTCAGAATAGGAACATTAGAAGCTCAAGAGCTGTTGCTCTAGAATAATGCCAGAGAGAAAAATATTCCATTTTAATCTGTTATGCTTCACTTCTCATCTGCAGGTAGGAAGCTGGTTTCAGGATCATTCTAGATTTATGGCACTCTGGGGACAGTTGTATAGACACATGTAAAACTAAGGCAGAGGACATAAAATAGTCTAGAAAAATGAAAACAGGGATGTTGTGACCAGAGAATGATGACCTCAAAAACCTTTATGTATTATCCACCTCCTTCACAAACATAAAATGCATCTTCCAGTCAGCAAGCAAGAATGGGGAGGGAAAAAAAAAAAGGAGTATGCCACAGCTTACAAGAACCACTCAATGCCTCAGGTACTCTTGTAATGAATTATATAACTTTGAGACTAGTATTTATGTTTGTCAGAGCATTTTTTTGGTCACAGACAACTTGTCAACCACTTGTTCTGTTAAGAATACTTCACTAGGGAGTTCCGTCATGGCGCAGTGGTTAACGAATCCGACTAGGAACCATGGGGTTGCGGGTTCGGTCCCTGCCCTTGCTCAGTGGGTTAACGATCCGGCGTTGCCGTGAGCTGTGGTGTAGGTTGCAGATGAGGCTCGGATCCTGTGTTGCTGTGGCTCTGGCATAGGCTGGTGGCTACAGCTCCGATTGGACCCCTATCCTGGGAACCTCCATATGCCGCGGGAGCGGCCCAAGAAATAGCAACAACAACAACAAAAGACAAAAAGACAAAAAAAAAAAAAAAAAAAAAAAGAATACTTCACTAGCCGGCCAGTGGGGCCCAACACACTGGATACAACAACAATTTGTTTTTGGTTCTTTTGTTTTTGTTTTGTTTTGTTTTTTTAAGGCTGTACCTGCAGCATGTGGAAGTTCCCAGGCTGGGGGTGGAATCAGAGCCACAGCCGCCAGCCTACACCATAGCCACAGCCATGCCAGATCTGAGCCACATCTGCGACCCATGCTGCAGCTTGCAGCAACACTGGATCCTTAACCCACTGAGCAAGGCCAGGGATCAAACCCGCATCCTCATGGATACTAGTCCACTAAGTTACAATGGGACCTTCCACAATTTGCGTTTTATCGATGGAATGTATAAAACTCTTCAAGACCCAGAACACAGCTGCTAATGCCCGGGCCCTGACACAAGTATTGTATTGAAAAGGTGGCTCTGATTGCATAGCTGGGAATAATCTGCACGGACAACAGTCTGTTTCCTGTTCATCTATTTTGGTTTCATAAACCAACTAAAGCAGCTGATTTATCTACAACTCTAACACATGGGACACGCCCTCTATCTCTGTCAGCAACACCACCACCAAGCTGGGTTAATCAGCTGGCAGGGTCCCTCTGAAATAGCTTCTGGGAGAACGTGGGAAGGTTTTCTGCCATTGCTACTTCCGACCTCAGAATCTAAGTCCATTGTGCTACAAGGATCACCTGAAGCAGGACAGAGTCTGGAGAGGAAACTAGCAACACGATGAGCAACTGAAGGCACAGATGTGCCCACCCTCCCAGGACATCCAGGCTTTATCAATGCCTGGACTCAGAGGCTCGGCTGGGTGGAATAATCAAGAGGATGAATTCCCTGGGTTTATTCACATACAGTAAAATCCACTCTTCCTGGTGTACTGTTCTTTTCCTTTCCTTCCCTCCCTCCCTCCTTCTTTATGGCCACAGGTTAGGGAGCAACTCCAGATACAAGCCGCATCTGCGACCTACACCACAGCTTGCAGCAACACCAGATCCTTAACCCACGGAGTGAGGGACTGAATCCACATCCTCATGGATACTAGTCAGGTTTGTTACCACTGAGCCACAGTGGGAACTCCAGCAGGGTGCATTTTGTGCTCCATCTATGCTGATGTGTTCATCAATAGTTTTCCTTTTAAATGTTGAATAGTATTTCATTATATGGATGTACCGCTGTGTGTATTTTTTATTCCCCACCTCGGCTGTTCCCAGTTTCTGATGATTATAAAGAAAGCTACTATAAATATTAGTGTACAAATTGGAAGTTTTTCATTTCACTTAGGTAAATACCCAGAAGTGGGACTGTGTAAGTGTATGTTTAACACTAAGAAACTGCCAATCTGTCTTCCAAACTGGCTGCACCACTTTATATTTGCACCAACAATGAACATAAGAGGACCCCAACTGCTCTACATCCTTACTCATTTAGTACTATTCATTTTTTTCTCCTTATTTTAGCCATTTTAGTGAATGTGGCAACATCTTCTTGTGATCATTTCAGAGTACCATATATTCTTTTTTCTTTTTTTTTTTTTTTTTGTCTTTTGCCTTCATAGGGCCACACCTGCAGCATATGAAGATTTCCAGGCTAGGAGTCTAATCAGAGCTGTTGCTGCCGGCCACAGCCACAGCCACAGCAATGCCAGATCTGAGCTGTGTCTGCAGCCTACACCACAGCTCACGGCAACGCCGGATCCTTAACCCACTGAGGAAGGCCAGGGATCATACCTGCAACTTCATGGTTCCTAGTCGAATTCGTTTCTGCTGAGCCATGATGGGAACTCTATATATTCTACTTTTAAGTCAGTGATGTATTATTATCTCCATTTTGGCGAGATAGTAACAAGCCCAGACAACTAAGCAAACTCATACATTTACAACACGCAGAAGAAGATCTTCTGGTTACAGAAGAAATGTCCCTTACAAGTTTGTAATACCCACAAATGATATTAATACATCAATAATAATAATAATAAACAATAACAGATTCCCATTTAACAACAGGAAATAACTCTGATGCATCATAACATTCATTAGTTTAAAAATTCATAAAGTTCCCTGGTAGCCTGGTGGTTAAGGATTTGGTGTTGTCACCAGTGTGGCTCAGGTTCAATTCCTGGCCTGGGAATTTCCACATGCCATGGCTGCAACCATAAAAAGAAAAATCAAAAATTATCCATATGTTGTAGGGTTGTATACATACTACACACACACACAGACACATTTTACTATAAAAGAATATTTACCAAGTGTACTGGGAGTTTAAATTTGATCACAAAGATGGGTATTTAATATTTTAGAAAAATGAAACTCAAAATTATACCAGCAATATTACATATTTGCATAATGATCAGGTTACAAATGTTAGTATTCCAAGAAATATCTCCATTGTTCAAAAATGTATTGACTTCTTTGTTCTGCTACTGTTCGTACTTTAAATTAAGAAAACTAAATACACAGTTTTGAACCTTTAACGTGTCTTTTTTTTTACTACTTTGTTGTAATATTTACATGTCCTCTTCTGCTAAGGATCATTTTATGCATCCCTTATCTATTCCCATAAATAGAACAGGAAATTAAACGTCTCTCATGAAAAATATTTGTTTCACTCATTCAAAAAAATACTTATTGGATTCCCTCAGGGGGAAGGGGAAAGGAAGAGGATGTTTCTATTTTAGATAAGGGCCTCCAGTGGGGTCTCTTTAATGAAGCAACCTTTGAGCAACAACCTAAGAGAAGTGACGGAGTAAGCCTTGTGAGGTTCTGGAGGAAGAGGATTCTAGGAAGAGGACTAGCAGGTGCAAAGACCCTGACGGGAGTGCATGTTTTAAGGCTGAAGAGATCAGTGTGGCTGGAGCACAGTGGAGTGAGCAGGGGAACACTGAAAGGAGATGAAATTAGAAAATAGAGCCCTTGGAATCCCCTGGTCACTCAAGGATTTAAGGATCTGGTGTTGTCACTATTGTGGCTCAGGTTTGATCCTTGGCTAGGCAGCTACCACATGCTATGAGCGTGGCCCAAAAAAAAAAAAAAAAAAAAAAAAAATGGAGCATGTAAAACAGCAGAGTTACATATCTGACCTAAGTTTTATTTTTATTTTTTATTTCTTTTTGCATGGCTGGGCCTTCAGTATATGGAAGTCCCTGAGCTAGGGGTCCAATGGGAGCTGCAGCTACAGGCCTAACCCATAGCCACAGCAACACCAAATCTGAATTGCATCTGCAACCTACACTGACCTGCACTGCAGCTTGCAGCAGCAACAGATCCTTAATCTACTGAGTGAGGCTATTGATTGAACCCACATCCTCACAGAGATTATGCTAGGTTCAATTAATAGGCTGCTCTACAAGAACCCAGATGAGTGATGACAGTGGCTTGGTCAATGCTGGTTAACAGTTGACATTGGGGAAAGTGGTTGATTCAGGACGTATTTTGAATGTAGAGGTGATGAACTGGCTGACAGATTTCAAGGGTAGTTTAAGAAAGCGAAATTGGAGTCCTGTTGTGGCACAGAGGAAATGAACCCAACCAGTATCCATGAGGACTCAGGTTCGATCCCTGGCCTCACTCAGTGGGTTATGGATCCGGGTGCTGCCGTGAGCTGTGGGTTGGGTGCAGCTTGGATCTGGTATTGCTGTGGCTGTGGCGTAGGCCAGCAGCTTTGGCTCCGATTCCACCCCTGGTCTGGGAATCTCCATATGCCGAGTGTGAGGTCTTAAAAAGCAAAAAAAGAAAACAGAAAAAAAGAAAGAAAGGGAAGTGACTTCAAAGCTGAAAACTAGCATCAAAAGAGTTAAAGAAACAAAATCATTTAGTCTGAGAAATAATGAGAAATATAATGGAAATAATGGAAATAATAATTTCCACAAGGATTTTTACGAACCTGAAACACTGCAACTGTATTGACTAGCTAGCGACCAAGTTTTGAAAGTCAAGAGTGAAGACAGGAAACTAAGACTGCCATTTCCAATAAGAAGCTTTTGGAACACTTGCTGCCATCAGCCATTGACAGACAGTCACGAAGAATTTTGAATAAAGATCAAAATCAGAATACCATTCTTTCTCTTCTGCCCTTAATGACTTATGTAATATATTCCATATCAGCTACAGCAGCCAAGTTTGACAGGAATTATCCAGATGAATGGATTAAAAAAAGATAAACAAAATGATTGAAATGTAAATAGATGAAGATTAATGCAATGGAGAGCATGAACCAACATGCAGGAAGAGATAAGGCTCAAAATAGTAAATTATAATTTCAAAAGTTTCATCTATTATACCAATTGTCTAGCATAATAAAAGTCTGGAAGACCTGGGGCTCAGCATACAAATCTTTTTCATTTCTCTCAGAAAGTGAAGGATGTTGTCAAGATGAAAACCACTTGTTATAAAGATAACCTAATGTTTCAAGACTGAGAATAATAATTTTATAGAAATTTAACATAGTTTCAAAAGACCAGAGAGACTGAAATTGTAAATACACACACACAACTTTCCCCTTGATTTCTTTTTTTTTCGGGGGGGGGCTATGTTTATTGTTTCTTCGTATCTTTTTTTTTTTTTTTTTTTTTTCCCCACTGTACAGCAAGGGGGTCAGGTTATCCTTAGATGTATACATTGCAATTACAGTTTTTCCCCCACCCTTTCTTCTGTTGCAACATGAGTATCTAGACATAGTTCTCAATGCTATTCAGCAGGATCTCCTTGTAAATCTATTCTAGGTTGTGTCTGATTCCCCTTGATTTCAGTGTCCTCGCCAACTAAGATTCAAGCCTGAGAGAAGGAGTCAATGCCTCGCTAACACGTTCCTCAGGATTCCCCCAGAGATGGGGACAATGAGAAAGCCAACTTGGAACCAAGTACTAAACCACTGTCCTTTAGGTTTATTCTCATTACCTTATACAATGTTCCTACACTTTAAGTAGGAACATTACACACCTTAAGTGGCTTAATAAATAATGAATGAATGAATGAATGAATGAAACGTTCCACCAGGGTAACCCAAGGAAAACCTTAGGATGGGAAGTGTATTTCCCTTCCTATTCTACGTTAGCAGAGTAGATTGCTACACTGGCAATCCTCCTCTTCTCAAGGCAGGCCCAGTGTACTTCCCTAGTTATACTCCTGCAACCAATAGCATTAAAAGAAACGAACAAAATGAGCAGACTATTTAGGCAATTCTTAAGAAAGTTAAAGTATTATTTCAACATTTAGTAATACTTATTAATAGCATCCCACTGGCAATCTTTGTTCTTACCCCCACACCCCATAAGAGCATACGCCGACCATATCAAGCACCTCTGAAACCCTAAAGTTCTCCCAGAGAATGAATTACAGCCCCCATGATGCCCCTCTCAACTCTGAGGATTCACCAAAGGCTGAATGAGAGCTAAACAAGCTCTCCACTGTTTCCATAGATGGCCTTCAAGAAAGAGAAATAAAACATTAAATCAAAATGTGGGAACACAGTGATATGCTGGTGAAAGCATTCATAAGCTGTTCTTCAATTCCCATTTATCAATACGCCATCCCCTCTAGTCCTCATGATTAGAGTGCAATGTTAATCATTCCCATCTCTGGAGCTGAGAAAATCTAAGGACAAATGAGTGACCAAAAATATCCCATTAATATGACTACTCAGCCACATCACAGTATTTCTTCGAAGCTGAAAACCATAACTCTATTTAATAGCACAAAGCCCTCCATTTATTTGCATCTTATGAACGATCACTCAGGGCACTGAAGCAGCTGGCTAAATCACCATGCCCTTATTTAATTTACCATTCTCCTCTCACATTAGTTCTGCTGCAGAAATAGGACTGCAACTCCCTTGCAATAACTCCCTGACAACTTGGAACCAGAAAGGATAAATCTACTTTGTGATTCCTGAATCCATGAAGAAAGGGACCCCTTAACTGTGATACCACTTAATTGATGCAAACCTACACTTTTCTTTCTTCTCTTTTTATAACAAGATAAACGTTGATCAAGAGGGATTTTTTTCCCCTGTGAATCAATACTTGTTTATTGTGTTTGTCTCAAGAGGAAGGGAATGTGTTTTAGAGACAAACACCCTCAGATAAAACACTATCTTTCTGGAGTATCTTGGTGGCTCAGGTGGCTCAGCAGGTTAAGGATCTGGCATTGCTACGGCCATGGCTCAGCTTGCAGTTGTGGCATTGAATTGAACCCCCAGACTGGGGAGCTGCACACGCCCTGAGCTTGGCAAAAAACCAAAAAACCAGAAAACACTGCCTTTTAGTTGTCAAATGCTGACTGAAAACAACATTAAAAAAAAAAATCCAGGGAGTTCCCCTTGTGGCTCAATGGGCTAAGAACCCAACTAGTGTCCATAAGGATGCAGATTTGATCTCCAGCTCCGCTCAGAGGGTTAAAGGATCCAGCACTGCTGTGAGCTGTGATGTAGGCTGCAGACATGGCTTGGATCTTGCATTGCTGTGGCTGTGGTATAGGCTGACGGCTACAGCTCCAATTTGAACCCCTAGCCTGGGAACTTCCACGTGCTGCAGGTGTGGCCCTAAAAAGACAAAAAGAAAAAAGCAAAAAAGAAAAAAGCAAAAAAGAAAAAGAAAAATCCGAATATAAATGATGTCAAAACTTTGAGACCACTTGGACAGACATAATGTGCCTTCCTAATAGGAAGACAGTTAACTTGCACAATCAGGGTTCCTTTTGCCAAGAAAGGACAACAGAACTTCAGATCAGGAAGCTCCTCTAAGTCAGTACAAATTTGGATTTGTTTCTGTTTGGGGACAGGGGAGCTGGATGATGTAAACCTCTCTAGGATCTTCCTATACAGGTCTCAGTACAGGCTGGACCAGTGATGTCCAATAAGTAAATAAAATAAAAATGCCAGCCACAGGTATAATTTAAAATTTTCTAGTAGGCCACATTAGAAAAGTAAAAACAGGCCAAATTAATTTCAATCATATATTTTAAACCAATGTATCCAAAAGACTGTCATTTTTGGATGTATTCCATATGGAAAAATTACCAATGAGTTTACATTCTTTTTTTCTTTTCATACTAAGTCTTTGCAATTTGGAGTGTATTTTAAACTTGCCAGCACATCTCACCTTGGACTCCCCACACATTAAGCACTCGACAGCCCAGGAGGCAAGTACCTCCAATATTGGAGGGTACAAGTCCAGGGCAGGTCCTAGAGAGACCCTGGGAGATGGGTTAATGGGCAGTCAAAGAGTTGTGAGCAAAGTCTCTCTGCTACAAGGTGATTAGAAGAAAAAGAAGCAGAAGGGTTTACCCAGTCCTTGGACTGGAAGCACCTAAGAATTCTGTAAGTTCTTATAATAAATTGTCTAAGTTCAGAACTTAACTCTCCTCTAATGATTACATTAGCCCCAAGTATTTCACCTCTTCCCTCAATGTGCCCAGAGCTCTGGAAGTAAACTATTTTGTTTGTGAAGAAGATTAATTCGTTACCCTACTACTCTGAGCATCCTGCTTTCTTGGCATCTTGTATTCTCTACCATCCCTGGTCCTTGTTGCTCTACCCAATTGATAAAATTCAAGTGTAAACTCCCAATTCAGAACACCAGCTCTCATCCTGAAAGCTCATCATAAGCTGTATCTCAAGATGTCTTTCTAAAACAACTCTTCCACTGACTAAAACCCAATATTCTTCTAGACACTTTATGAACACAGTCTCCAAACCACTGATGGAAGGCATTATGATGGTCATTTCGGAAGAGTAATCTGATGCTAAAAGAGGATTATAATCTGCCCATGGTCACAGGAGTGGTTGCTTCTAGCTTTCACCTCTTTGCCTTTCCACAGCCCTTCTTCACCTTGATTTATTAATGACAGCCAATGCCCTTTTGTTCCCCAATTGCCCACCCTAGTGTAAGAATTTTTGCTTACGATGAATTCTGTATGCCAATCCTTATTTTATTCCCAGGAACAGAAACCAGCAGGAAAATAAGAAACATCTGCCACTACTTGAGCTTTCAAGAAGCAGAGGAAAGACATTCCTCATCCAAAGTCCAAGATAAAGAAATTCACTGAGCACCACCCACATATACACAACCCTCCCGCCCAAGTATCCATCTACATGCCCCAAAGTCATTTTAATTGCAAATTAGAGGTCACCCCTGATAATAAAGCCCTCCTCTTCCATTCTCGGGGCACTCTGGTCCCCAAAGTCATTAGTACAAACTTGTTTCAATTGCTTTTGATTCTGTCTGCACACAGATTTCTCTATAGGGACCGCTGCTATTCCAAGCTTCTGTTCCCTTTGCAAAGACAGTTGCTAAGGAGAAGAGAGTTCTGCCTTTATAATGACTGCCTGAAATGCTTCCCACATCTCTACCTCTCCTTTCGTCAAAGTCAAGGTCCCTTCCTGCTCAAAACTGTGAGCCTTGCTTTCTGCATTCCTGAGCCAGGCTCAGCAGCTTCCATGTGAAGTCATAAGCACTCAACCACAACTGCAAATTCAGTTACTTCAGAGGTCTCCAAACTCTGAGGAACCCTCCTTGGAGAAGAGAAGCCACTGAGATGTTCTCCACCCAGAGTCAAAAAGCCAAGAACTTTCTCCTTTATCACACCTCTCCTCTTCCTCTGATTCTGACTCAAGAAGTCATGTCAGTAGGAAAATGGTTTTCTGTATCTGAAAAATTTTCAGGATAACTTGACCTCCAAAATCTTTTATTCCAAAATGGTCAACCCCTCTCCGAAGCACAGATATGCCCCCACAATCAAGCAAGGTGGATCCTAAAGCAAATTTTGTCCCCATAGGATGCCCACTGGACCAGCAGCACCAGGACCATCTGGAAGCTTATCAGAAATGCAGAATCTGGAGTTCCAGTTGTGGCTCAGCGGTAACCAATCTGAATGGTATCCATGAGGATGTGGGTTCAATACCTGGCCTGGCTCAGTGGGTTAAGGATCCGGCATTGCCATGTGGTATAGGTTGCAGGTGCAGCTCAGATTCTACATTGCTGTGGCTGTGGCATAAGCCAGAAGCTGCAGCTTCGATTAGACCCCTAGCCCGGGAACTTCCATATACTGTGGGTTCCGCCCTAAAAAGCAGAAAAGAAAAAAAAAAAAAAGAAAAGAAAAGAGAAAGAAAGAAAGAAATGCAGAATCTGCATTTTCACATAATTGCAGGTGATTTATATCACATTAAAGTGTGAGAAGCCCAGTCCAAGACAGCTGAAAAGAATCTGCCTTATGCTTTCATACTAAACTGAACAGTTGAGGCAAACAAGAAATTTTCATTTAATTCTTATTATGTTAGGGGTTGTTGGGTTTTGTTTTTAAGCCTGTTTTTCTAACCTAAACCTGAGTTGGTTTCCAGAGAAAAACCAACTTTCTTAGCATGATCCTAGGATCCAGCCATCTCTTCACTGACCAAAGTGAAAGCTGACACTCTGTGACACCATACTCAACAGGACAGACTAACCACTAAAGGATTTCTGTAAAGGAGCTTGAGGACAAGGCACAAAATAACTGCACAGCAAGCAAACATGCTTGGATGGCCCGTCTATGGTCACTGCCAATTGTCCTGGGGTCACTTCTGAATTTTTTTAAAATAACTGCCTCAACCCTGAAATGAAGCAAGGAAATGAGAAAAACATGTGGATTTTAAAGCTATATGAAACAATGCCTTACGAAAATATGTAGCCAAAATTTTCTGAATTTAGTCTTCAGCAGTTTTGTGTGGAGGTACATTTGTAAAATAAAAACATTTTGATAACAACGCCTATACAGTCAGCCTTCTATTTTGGCAAGTTCTGCACCCACAGAATCAACCAACAGCAGATCAAAAAAATTTTTTTTTCCTTCTTTTTATAGCTACACCTGCAGCAAATGGAAGTTCCAAGGCTAGGGGTCTAATCAGAGCTGGAACTGCCAGCCTGTACCACAGCCACAGCAACACAGGATCCAAGCCATATCCATGGCCTGTGCCACAGTTTATGGCAATGGTGGATCCTTAACCCACTGAACATAGCCAAGGATTGAACCTGCATCTTCACAGAGACAACGTTGGGTTCTTAACCCACTGAGCTATATAACGGGAACCCCCCCCAATTTTTTTTAAATCCCAGAAAGTTCCAAAACTTGAGTTTACAGCATACTGATAACTATACACATAGGATTTACATGGCATTGAGTATTCTAGGTAATCTAGAGATGATTTAAAGTATATAGGAGGATGTGCATAGGTTATACACAAACACTGTGCCATTTTACATAAGGGGCTTGAGCATCTAGATATTTTGGTACCCTCCTTCTCAGGCCAAGTGCTCGAGAGAGCGTGAGGTTGGTGGAGTGCAAAAGTCATCAGCGGTGTCTTTGTCTGATGATGCTCCCACGTCAGACTTGTCAGACACTCAGAACTCACAGATGCTGTAGTCTTGTGATGCAGGGAGCCAGCCGAGCTAAGCTTCCTTAAGAAGAGGATGAGGAATTTTGTTGCATGAATCCTTTGGCTACACATAAGAGCCCCAAACCCTCAGCTGCAACACACCCAAGGATGAAAGTGAGCCAAGCAGCTCAAACGTAAATGTCACAGTCAAACCACGAATGCCCATCAGGTGCGCCCATGACTGCAGACCATGCTGTACCCAAGAGCCAGGGCACCAGAGAAAGGCAGTGGTTTGGGGAAAGGGCACAGCAGCCCAAGGTGACAGCCTAAGGTGATGGGATAGAGCTAAAGCCTAACAGCCCTGAGAAGGGAGAAGGGCAGACAAAGACCCCCTGTCATGATCAGAGCTGAGAAGCAGGACCCTCAGAGCCAAGAAAAACCAAGAGCCATGTTGGTAGGCCAGATATGGAACCATGCCTGGAGAAGCTGCTTGGGCTGGGAGCAAACACTGCAGTCCTAAAGGAGTATGTTCAGCTGGCTTTCCTTTCAAGAACCTCCAGACCCCCTGAACTCTTCTCTGGCTGCATCATCTCCCTTCTGCTCTCTGCACCCCCCATCTTCACCCCCAGTCTGTTCCCCAGCTTGAAGGCAGGGCTTCCCTTTATAAAACATTAATCTGACCATGTCCCTCCCCTGCTCAAAATCCCCAACAAATTCTCCACACCCTCTGAACTCAATGCCCAGCCCTGCCGCCAGCTGCTGACTATTCTGTGTACCTCCTGGTCCACCTCTCGTCGCTTTGATGGCTCTGCTCCATCCAATGCAGCCTCCCTACTCTTCCCCAAAGCGCCATACAGGCTCTGGTCCAGGGCTGTTGCACTGGCTGTTCCCTCCGTCTTGGACATTTAGGTGACTCTCTTACTTCATTCAGGTCTCCACTCAAATGCTACCTCTTCAGAAAGGCCTTCTCTACTAATCTATCCGAAATGGCAGCCTCAACTTCTGCCATTCTTCAGCCCCTTTTGCTCTTGTCACTTGCCCATCTCACGTCCATCCAGAGCTTCTGCTGCAAGTGGTTGTGATTCTTTGCCTAAAAGCTTTCTCTGCCCCAAAAGTTGTGTTCATGTTGGCAGGAGGGGCAGCCAGAGATGCCCAGGGGCACCTCTCAAACAAAGGCAGGTGGGAGTTAGTGGCTAAATAGCCAATCTCTGCATCCTTCTGTGGGACATTTCTGAAGCCTATCCTACACTTCTTACGGAGGTCCCCAGAGGGACTGCACCCCAGATGCCCACAGAGGCAACCTCCTAGATAACGTACCCTGTACAGGCCCCCTTCATTTGTCTTACTTCTCTCCTCTCCCACCAGGATTTCCTGGGATCACCTCCCCTGTAAATCACTCCCACTCAAAACTTTTGTCACAGGATCTGCTTTGGAGGAAACTCAAAATGAGACACCACTCCTCCCTTCCTCCTAACACAGTAACCAGCACATTGCAGGTGCTAGTTTGTTGGCTGAATGAATGAATGAACTGCAGTAGTTAACCTTCACCTTGGCAATACTGCTAATCAGGAAGCACATTGTGTTTCATCTGGAAACTTGTTTTACATACAGATGATTAGCACTAGTTTCAACTAGAACATACACCCTGAGAAAGGCTTGGGATACACACAGTTTCCTTTTGCGCAACAGTACTTACAACAGCTACTGCTGACATCCCAGAATGGTCCTCCATCTGGAAATATGTTCCTTCCTCAAGTCAATGGATAGATGCCCCAATACTTGAACCCTAAACTGCGGCATTTAAAGAACAAGTGTGAGAGTACCATAAAAGTCACCCTGGGAGTTCCCGGCATAGCTCAGCGGAAATGAATCTGACTAGCATCTGTGAGGAGGCAAGTTCAATCCCTGACTTTGCTCAGTGGGTTAAAGGATCTGGTGTTGCCATGAGCTGTGGTGTAGGTTGCAGACACAGCTCAGATCTGGTGTGGCTGTGGTGTAGGCTGACAGCTACAGCTCCTGATTCAAGCTACCTCCTGGTTCCCTAGCCTGGGAACCCTCCACATGCTGCAGGTGTGGCCCTAAAAAGACAAAAAAAAAAAAAAAAGTCACCCTGAAAGGCTTTCCTTGCTCTTTTGTGGCTTCCCCCAGAAGCTCTGAAGGCCAGAACTGGGGCCAGCTCTTAGGATCAGGACCAGACTATAACATTTGCAGGGCCCACAGCCAGAGGACAGGTCCCCTTGCTGTTTAGGTTTTCAAGACACGGAGAGCAGAACACTAAACTAAACACAGAGCCCTTCTGAGTCCAGGGCTTGTGTAACTACCCAGGTCACACGGCCATGAGCTGGCCCTGCCAAGAACTCAATAAGAATAAACTGCCAGGGACCCCCAAGACAGCTCCCTTGGCAGTGATTATTCTCAGAGAAAAGAGAAACAGCAGTGTTCTGTTTTATTTTAGGCTAAGTCACCACAAGACTATACAACTTGTAACAACAGCGAGGCCTGCGGACAGCTCTTCAGAGCAGCTCAGCTCACGTCACCTCCAGGCCTCCCAAACACCCACGGAAATCAATCATGGCACACAGCTCCCCGCTGCCAGTTCAATAGCTCCAACTGCTGACAACGCTGGGGTGGCAATTACTCTGTTGAGTCCCACAGTTTTAACACACAATTACATAACGGAAAGAGATAGAGAACCTGCTTTTAGAGTCTGGATGATGCAAAAGGTCTCAGGATCTACTTCAAGAAAATCCATTCAGGTTCATGGCTCAGGGGGGCTGGTGGGAGCATAGTGAAAAGGTCAGAAGGTTTGGCAGAAAAACGAAAGGGGGATAAAATGGCCTGCTAGGATCATACTGAAGCATCAGGGACATGTGTCTTTGAGGGAACATATGTATCAAGGACACAGCCTTGACTACGGCAGACCCAGAGAAATAGGTACCAGATGGGAAAACGGTTTAAAGGCCTCTTGTGCCTGTGAGATGCTTAACACATTTTAGGGGGAGAAGAAGCAGCCTGCTGATTGGCATAGTAAGTCCCCAAGAAAGGGACCCAAGATAGGCTTTCCAACGCAACCGACCACAGAGCCTTTGAGCAGCCAGGCCAGGGAGGGCCCAGCAGGAGAAACGGTGACTTGGAGTGTGGAAAATCCAATTAGCTACAAACCCTACTCCCTGATATGCCAGGTGGCCTGTTTTACTTTCTAAAGTTTCTCTTTGTTTGCATGCCTCCTAATAAAATGCAAAAAGAATGACTGTCTTCATTCGAAATGTTAGCATTTAGCAGAATTTCAGTTCATGAAAAATTACTCTGCTGAATTAACCTCTAGGAGGGAAGGGTATAAGATACTGTAACTTACTGACCTCAAGTTGGGGACTTCAGGAGCCATCCAGAATCACTTTGAGGTATATCCAGAAGAATGGGGTTAGTGGCCAGACATTTCTACATTAAAATCCTGGTCCTGCTCTGTATGTGTGTGTGACTTTGGGTGTTCATGAAACTCTGTGGGCTTTTATGCTTTAAGGAGAGAACACCCACCTTTTGGGGGGTTGTGAAGGAGAAGTCAGAGGATGGGCAATGTCCTCAAATGCAACATGTTCAATCCAAACACTTTTTTTTTTTCCTTTTTTTTTTAGGGCTGCATCTGTGGCATATGGAGGTTCCCAGGCTAGGGTCGAATCAGAGCTGTAGCCTCCAACCACAGCTGTGTTGCTCCAAAGCCACAGCAATGCCAGATCTGAGCCAAGTCTGCGACCTATACCACAGCTCACGGCAACACTGGATCCTTAACCCACTAAGAGAGGCAAGGGATCGAACCTGCATCCTCATGGATACGAGTCAGATTCATTAACCCCTGAGCCACAATGGGAACTGCACAATCCAAACTCTTGATGTTCCTGGGAAACCTGCATCTCCCTTGCAACCTCTGTACTCAGTCCCATGTCCCTGGGGCTCGTTTTGATTTCTCTCTCGCTCTCGCTCTCTTTTTTTTGTTTTGTTTTGTTTGTCTTTTTAGAGCCACACCCACTGTCTAAGGAAGTTCCCAAACTTGGGATTGAATTGGAGCTGTAGCCACTGACTTAACACCACAGCCATAGCAACACCAGAACCGAGCCGTGTCTGCAGCCTACACAGCTCATGGCAACGCTGTATCCTTAACCTACTGAGCGAAGCCAGGGATCAAACCTGCATCCTCAAGGATACTAGTCAGATTCATTTCCGCTGAGCCACAATGGGAACTCCCTTGATTTCTCTTTTACGCTTGATACCTCATCTGCCACAAATCCTGATGGCTCATCACCCAAAACAGCCCAAGTCTGATCACTCCTTGCCAACCCCAGCCCACCCAGGGTCTAATTCCAGGTACTCTCCCATCCCACCTGGATTTTTGCCAACCTCCCCCACCTTCCCACAGCAACCCCCACCCAACTGCCTCATTCCACTTTCAACTTATTCTCAACACAGTGCTAGAGGAGTCTGGCAAAGGAACAGACCCACCCTGAGTAACAAAGTCTTTACTTTAGTTGAAGGTGACAGTTCTCAATCTGCTGTGAGTCTGCACCTGTGCAGATTATCTGGCAACATTTGGAGACATTTTTAGTTGTCGCAACTTGGGAGGCAGAGGTGGGGGTGGGGATGCTCCTGGCATCTAGCGGATAGAGTTCAGGGAGGCTGCTAAACATCCTACAATGACCCCATGACAAAGAACCATCCAGCTCAAAACATCAGTAGTGCCAGATGGACAAACCTTCATTTAAAGGACTGAAGGGGTCTGAAGCATCGACCTTGACCTCTGAGGTCGCCTCGTCCTCTTCCCCACCCTCTCTTCTGTGGAATGGCATCTATACTGCTTCTCACACATAAGGAGACACTTCCCACACAGAGCTACTGTCCTTCCTGCCTAGAACGTTCTTCCCATAGACCTCATTACTTCATCACCTTCAGACCTCTACCAAACACCCTATTTTACATTTTTTAATTTATGTTTTATTTTTATTTTTTTTGGCCATGCCTGGGGCATATATAAGTTCCCAGGCCAGGGATCGAACTTGCACCACAGCAGCAACCTGAGCCACTGCAGCGACAACACTGGATCCTTAATCTGTTGCACCACAGGGTAACTCCCAATCATTCCATTTTAAATTGCAATTCTCACTCCTGCTCCAGCATTCTCTGTCCCCTCTTCATTCCCTGGCACACTTCCCATCTTGTTTTTTGACTTCTTTCACCTCCTGGAAGGTAAGATTCATGAAGGTGCGGACTTTTGCCTGATTTATTCATATTATCAACCTGGCATGTAGCAGGCACTCCATAAATATTTGCTGAAATGAAGGAATGAATGTATGATTATTATTTTGTAGCTGTACCTGAGCTGTGGCCGGGAAAAAGCTTCTGGTTTGAATGAGTGTGAAAAAGTATCTACTTTGATTTATTACCAGTTTATTACTCATACCCTGTTTAGTTTCACAACAGAGAGAGCTCTAAGAATAATTCCCAAAGGGACTCCATAAAACTACCTAGAAGAAGACAAGGAGGACAGCAAAGGGAGCTTAAACCACTCACCCTTGATGCTTCTTTAATCACATGTCATACATGTAACAGGGTAAAGTATGTCTACGTATACCAGACTGATGTTTGTCTATGGTAACTACAGTTTTCCAAACTAAAAAAATCAGTGAATTGTTGCTGGGAAAATACAACATTAGTTATGGAAGATATAAGGGGACAAAATATTTAGAAATCAGGACAGGAGTTCCCTTCGTAGCTCAGAGGATAACGAACCCAACTAGGCTACATGAGGATGTGGGTTTGATCCCTGGCCTCACTCAGTGGGTTAAGGATGTGTCATTGCTGTGAGCTATTGTGTAGGTCGCAGATGTGGCCTGGATCCCGTGTTGCTGTGGTTATGGTGTAGGCTAGCAGCTGTAGCTCTTATTCAAACCCTAGCCTGGGAACTTACATATGCTGAAGATGTGGCCCTAAAAAGCAACAAAAATAAAAGTAAAATAAAAATAAAAATCAGGGAGAGAGGACAAGATGGCGGAGGAGTAGGGGGACACGCTCGCCCTCTCCCACAAACACAACAAAAAAAGCACATCTATAGAAGAAATGACTCGCACAGAACAACAACCAATCGCTGGCAGAGGAACCTAAACTCCAATAACGGCAAGAAGTTCGTGACATTATTGGGCAGAACGGGAGAAAAGAGGAGAGTGAGAGAAGGTGAATCCGAGCGGGACGGACGCTCCCGAAAGGGAACTGCGGAGGAGAAAGAGATCCTGCACCCTGGAAAGTCTCCTACCGGGGGAAAGATCAAACGAACCGGAGGAATCTCCAGATGCAGAGAAGAGTGTAGCAGTAAGTCGGAGTACGGAAAAACGATCAAGAACCCAACGGACCATCTGAACTACGGGCACAGTCACCAAAAATTGAGACGCCTGGGTGGGGGCTGGGCACCGAATCCTCGGCTCCAGAGGTTAGTCCCCGGGAAAGGGCCGGGGGACGCCTGGGTGGGGGCTGGGCACCGAGACCTCGCCTCTGAAGGTTGGTCCCCGAGAGGGGGCCGGGGGACGCCTGGGTTGGGGCTGGGCACCGAGACCTCGCCTCCGAAGGTTAGTCCCCAAGAAAGGGCCGGGGGACGCCTGGGGGTGGGGGCTGGGCACCGAGACCTCGGCTCCAGAGATTAGTCCCCGGGCTAGGGGGGCAGGGAAGAGCGGAAACTGCTTGGGAGGTCTCTAAACCATTTGACGGGGCAGAGACTGCCTGGGAGACTAGAAAACAAAGCTGTCGCAGAGGAAGGGAGCAATACTCTAGGGGCGGGGAAGTGGAAAGCCGCCTCAGAGGGAACCTGGGAGAAGAGCCTGGTCTGCGCCCGTGCTGGGGAGGGGAGAGAAGAAGGGGTGGGTCCCCATAGAATACCCCCCACGCCACAGCAAGCTTACAGGCCCGCTAGCTAGCAGAAAGCTGTGCTTCCCAGTGCATCCCCTCCCCCCACCCCCGCCACCCCCTACGCTCTCACCGAACCTGGGGCTGCCTGCCATCCAGGAGGGCTGGCCTCAACAATTGCCTGAAGCCTACCACCGCAGGGGCTCTCCCTGCACAGGCCTGCTTGCCCTTTGGAGGGGCTACACTTCCACAGAGCAGCACCAAACACCACCAGCCCCCTAGAAAAGGCCTGCAGCCCAGAAAAGCTAGAACAAGCCTAGCCAGGCCGTGAATAGATCGAACTAATTCTCCGACGGTTTTTCTGAGACGGGCTCCCCCGGGGAGGAGCCTCTTGAGTCTCCAAGGGCCTTGCTACACGCCCAAGACCCCAGGGGGTGCTAAGACCTAGTGGACCAGCTGCATAGGACTGCCAGCTCCAGGCAGGACCCCCTGCAGCCCAGAAAAGCTGCAACAAGCCTGGCCGACTTGGGAAAAGATCTCAGACGGTCTTTCTGAGTCGGGCTGTCCTGGGGAGGAGCCTCTTGAGTCTCCAAGGGCCCTGCTACCCGCCCAAGACCCCAGGGGGTGCTGAGACCTAGTGGACCAGCTGCATAGGACTGCCAGCTACAGGCAGGACCCCCTGCAGCCCAGAAAAGCTGCAACAAGCCTGGCCGAATCGGGAAAAGATCTCAGACGGTCTTTCTGAGTCGGGCTGTCCTGGGGAGGAGCCTCTTGAGCCTCCAAGGGCCCTGCTACCCGCCCAAGACCCCAGGGGGTGCTGAGACCTAGTGGACCAGCTGCATAGGACTGCCAGCTCCAGGCAGGACCCCCTGCAGCCCAGAAAAGCTGCAACAAGCCTGGCCGAATCGGGAAAAGATCTCAAACGGTCTTTCTGAATCGGGCTGCCCTGGGGAGGAGCCTCTTGAGTCTCTAAAGGCCCTGCTACCCGCCCAAGACCCCAAGGGGTGCTGAGACCTAGTGGGCCAGCTGCATAGGACTGCCAGCTACAGGCAGGACCCCCTGCAGCCCAGAAAAGCTGCAACAAGCCTGGCCGACTTGGGAAAAGATCTCAGACGGTCTTTCTGAGTCGGGCTGCCCTGGGGAGGAACGTCTTGAGTCTCCAAGGGCCCTGCTACCCGCCCAAGACCCCAGGAGGTGCTGAGAACCAAGTGAAATCTGCTACCATCGTGGGGTGGACCTCCCAGTCCTGTCTGCCCTCAGGAAGTCCTCCTTTGCTTCAAAGAAACACTGTTAGTCCCATCAACACTCCAGAAAAGCCACACTGCCTCAAAAAAGATTGACCAACAACGACAGCCCTCAGGAAATATTCCAGGGCAGTGACAAGGCAAACACTACCCGATAAAGGAGAGTACAACTCCCTCAGGAGAAAGAAGACAACAAGCAAGATGAAGAAGCTGAGAAACCACCCCCAGTCAAACCAACAGGAGAACTCACCTAAAACAGTCAACAATGAAACTGATCTCTGCAGTCTGACAGACCTGGAGTTCAAAAGAGAAATAGTGAAAATACTGAAGGAATTAAGAGAAGATATGAACAGCAATGCAGATACCCTCAGAAAGGAGCTAGAAAATATAAGGAGGAGCCAAGAAAAACTAGAACATTCATTTGCAGAGATGCAAACTGAACTAGGGGCAGTAAAAACCAGAATGAATAATGCAGAAGAACGAATCAGTGATATGGAAGATAGAATAATGGAAATCACTCAATCTGGTCAACAGACAGAAAACCGAATCAAAAAACTGGAAAGCAATATAAGAGACCTATGGGATAATATAAAACGGGCCAATCTACGCATAATAGGAATTCCAGAAGGAGTAGAAAAAGATAAGGGAATGGAAAATATATTTGAAGAAATTATCGCTGGAAACTTCCCAAATCTAAAGGATACTGGATTCAAGATACAAGAAGCACAGAGGGCCCCAAACAAACTGAACCCAAACAGACCCACACCAAGACACATCATAATAAAAATGGCAAAAGTTAGTGATAAAGAGAGGATCCTAAAGGCAGCAAGAGAAAAACAGAATGTTACCTACAAGGGAACCCCCATAAGAATATCAGCTGATTTCTCTACAGAAACACTACAGGCCAGGAGGGAATGGCAAGAGATATTTAAAGTGCTCAAAGGAAAAAATATGCAACCTAGAATACTTTATCCAGCAAGAATATCATTTAAAATAGAAGGGGAAATAAAAATTTTTCCCAACAAACAAAAACTTAAAGAATACAGCAACACAAAACCCAGGTTAAAGGAAATATTGAAAGGGCTTCTCTAAACCAAAAAGAAAGGAAGGAAAGGGAAGAAAAAAGAAAAGAAAAAAAAAAAAAAAGAAGAAGAAGAAGAGGAAGAACTAGGACTGAGGAAGATGCAATCAGAGAGCAGTCACTCAAATAAGCCAGCATACAGATTTAATCATGAACATGCTTCAAACAAAATAAAATTAAAAAGAAAAAAATAAAAGAGTCATCAAAACCATAAAATGTGGGCAAGGGATGTTAGGAGGTAAATAATCCTTTTTGTTTGTATGTATGTCTCTCTTCTTAATTTTAATATAGTAATGAAGTGTTTGAACTTACAGGAACATCAGGCTAAAACACACAATTATGGGAAGGGGTTAGCATACTTAAAAAACAGGGCAACCACAAGCCAAAACCAAATATTGCATTTGCAAAAAATGAAAAAAAAAAATACACTCAAGCAGATAATAACAGGAGACCATCCAACCAAAAAAAAAAGAAAAAAAAAAAAAAGAAGAATGGAGAACCATAGAATCAACTGGAACACGAGGATCAAATGGCAATAAATAATCATCTATCAATTATCACCTTAAATGTCAATGGACTGAATGCCCCAATCAAAAGACACAGAATGGCTGAGTGGATAAAACGGCAAAAACCTTCAATATGCTGCCTACAAGAAACTCACCTTAGGACAAAAGATACATATAGATTGAAAGTGAAAGGCTGGGGAAAAGTATTTCATGCCAATAGACATGACAGAAAAGCAGGAGTCGCAACGCTCATATCAGACAAAATAGACTTTAAAACAAAAGACATAAAGAAAGACAAAGAAGGACACTATTTAATGATTAAGGGATCCATCCAAGGAGAGGATGTTACTATCATCAACATATATGCCCCAAACATAGGAGCACCCAGATACATACAACAAATATTAACAGACATAAAGGGAGATATTGATGAGAATACAATCATAGTAGGAGACCTTAATACCCCCCTCACATCAATGGACAGATCCTCTAGACAGAAAACCAATAAAGCAACAGAGATCCTAAAGGAAACAATAGAAAAGTTAGACTTAATTGATATCTTCAGGACACTACATCCAAAAAAATCAGAATACACATTCTTCTCAAATGCTCATGGAACATTCTCAAGAATCGACCACATATTGGGACATAAAGCGAATCTCAATAAATTTAGGAGCATAGAAATTATCTCAAGTATCTTCTCTGACCACAATGCCATGAAATTAGAAATCAACCATGGGAAAAGGAAAGAGAAAAAACCTACTCCATGGAGACTAAACAACATGCTACTAAAAAACCAATGGGTCAATGAGGAAATCAAGAAGGAAATTAAAAACTACCTCGAAACAAATGATAATGAAGACACAACCTCTCAAAATCTATGGGATGCTGCGAAAGCAGTGCTCAGAGGGAAATTTATAGCAATCCAGGCCTTTCTCAAAAAAGAAGAAAGATCCCAAATTGACAACTTAACCCTCCACCTAAATGAATTAGAAAAAGAAGAACAAAGAAGTCCTAAAGTCAGCAGAAGGAAGGAAATTGTAAAGATCAAAGAAGAAATCAATAAAATAGAGACTCAAAAAACAATAGAGAAAATTAATAAAACCAAGAGCTGGTTCTTTGAAAAGGTGAACAAAATTGATAAACCCCTGGCCAGACTCACTAAAAAGAGGAGAGAAAGAACCCAAATCACCAAAATTATAAATGAAAAAGGAGAAATCACAACGGATACAGCAGAAATACAAAAAACCATAAGAGAATACTATGAACAACTATACGGCAACAAGTTTGACAATCTGGAAGAAATGGACAATTTTCTAGAATCTTACAGCCTGCCAAAACTGAATCAGGCAGAAACAGACCAACTGAACAGACCAATCACTAGAAATGAAATTGAAGAGGTCATAAAATCACTCCCTACAAATAAAAGCCCAGGACCAGATGGCTTCACAGGTGAATTCTATCAAACATATAAAGAGGAATTAGTGCCCATCCTCCTTAAACTCTTTCAAAAGGTTGAAGAAGAAGGAATACTCCCAAAGACATTCTATGAGGCCACCATCACCCTCATTCCAAAACCAGGCAGAGATACCACCAAAAAAGAAAACTATCGCCCAATATCATTGATGAATATAGATGCAAAAATTCTCAACAAAATCTTAGCCAACCGAATCCAACAACATATCAAAAAAATTATACACCATGACCAGGTTGGGTTCATCCCAGGTTCACAAGGATGGTTCAACATACGCAAATCAATCAACATCATACACCACATTAACAAAAAAAAGGTCAAAAATCATATGATCATCTCAATAGATGCAGAAAAAGCATTTGACAAAGTTCAACATCCATTCATGATCAAGACCCTCGCCAAAGTGGGTATAGAGGGAACATTCCTGAATATAATCAAAGCCATTTATGATAAACCCACAGCAAATATAATCCTCAATGGGGAAAAACTGAAAGCCTTCTCACTCAAATCTGGAACAAGACAGGGATGCCCACTCTCACCACTGCTCTTCAACATAGTTTTGGAAGTCTTAGCCACAGCAATTAGACAAACAAAAGAAATCAAAGGCATCCATATAGGAAGAGAAGAGATCAAACTGTCACTGTATGCAGATGACATGATTCTATACCTAGAAAACCCTAAGGACTCAACCCCAAAACTCCTTGAACTGATTAATAAATTCAGCAAAGTGGCAGGATATAAGATTAACATTCAGAAGTCAGTTGCATTTCTGTATACCAGCAATGAAACATTAGAAAAGGAATACAAAAATACGATACCTTTTAAAATTGTACCTCACAAAATCAAATACCTCGGAATACACCTAACCAAAGAGGTAAAGGACCTATATGCCGAGAACTATAAAACCTTAATCAAAGAAATCAAAGAAGATGTAAAAAAATGGAAAGATATTCCATGTTCCTGGATTGGAAAAATCAATATTGTGAAAATGGCCATCCTACCCAAAGCAATCTACAAATTCAATGCAATCCCTATCAAATTACCCAGGACATTTTTCACAGAACTAGAACAAACAATCCAAACATTTATATGGAACCACAAAAGACCCAGAATCGCCAAAGCAATCCTGAGAAACAAAAACCAAGCAGGAGGCATCACTCTCCCAGACTTCAAGAAATACTACAAAGCCACAGTCATCAAAACAGTGTGGTACTGGTATCAAAACAGACAGACAGACCAATGGAACAGAATAGAGAATCTGGAAATTAACCCTGACACCTATGGTCAATTAATCTTTGACAAGGGAGGCAAGAACATAAAATGGGAAAAGGAAAGTCTATTCAGCAAGCATTGCTGGGAAACCTGGACAGCTGCATGCAAAGCAATGAAACTAGAACACACCCTCACACCATGCACAAAAATAAACTCCAAATGGCTGAAAGACTTAAATATACGACAGGACACCATCAAACTCCTAGAAGAAAACATAGGCAAAACACTCTCTGACATCAACATCATGAATATTTTCTCAGGTCAGTCTCCCAAAGCAATAGAAATTAGAGCAAAAATAAACCCATGGGACCTCATCAAACTGAAAAGCTTTTGCACAGCAAAGGAAACCCAAAAGAAAACAAAAAGACAACTTACAGAATGGGAGAAAATGGTTTCAAATGATGCAACTGACAAGGGCTTAATCTCTAGAATATATAAACAACTTATACAACTCAACAGCAAAAAAACCAATCAATCAATGGAAAAATGGGCAAAAGACCTGAATAGACATTTCTCCAAAGAAGATATACAGATGGCCAACAAACACATGAAAAAATGCTCAACATCGCTGATTATAAGAGAAATGCAAATCAAAACTACCATGAGATACCACCTCACACCAGTCAGAATGGCCATCATTAATAAATCCACAAATAACAAGTGCTGGAGGGGCTGTGGAGAAAAGGGAACCCTCCTGCACTGTTGGTGGGAATGTAAACTGGTACAGCCACTATGGAGAACAGTTTGGAGATACCTTAGAAATCTATACATAGAACTTCCATATGACCCTGCAATCCCACTCTTGGGCATCTATCCGGACAAAGCTCTACTTAAAAGAGACACATGCAGCCGCATGTTCATTGCAGCACTATTCACAATAGCCAGGACATGGAAACAATCCAAATGTCCATCGACAGAGGATTGGATTCGGAAGATGTGGTATATATACACGATGGAATACTACTCAGCCATAAAAAAGGATGACATCATGCCATTTGCAGCAACATGGATGGAACTAGAGAATCTCATACTGAGTGAAATGAGCCAGAAAGACAAAGACAAATACCATATGACATCACTTATAACTGGAATCTAATATCCAGCACAAATGAACATCTCCTCAGAAAAGAAAATCAATCATGGACTTGGAGAAGAGACTTGTGGTTGCCTGATGGGAGGGGGAGGGAGTGGGAGGGATCGGGATCTTGGGCTTATCAGTCACAATGTAGAATAGATTTACAAGGAGATCCCGCTGAATAGCATTGAGAACTATGTCTAGATACTCATGTTGCAACAGAAGAAATGGTGGGGGAAAAACGGTAATTGTAATGTATACATGTAAGGATAACCTGACCCCCTTGCTGTACAGTGGGAAAATAAAATTTAAATAAAATTTAAAAAAAAAAATAAAAAAAAAAAATAAAAAAAAAAAATAAAAATCAGGACAGTTTAAAAACTCCAAACTAAATAATGGCTTTATTTCCAGAGTCCTTTCACACAGTACCATTCCATGGTTCCACGAAATACCTATGGAGCCCATACATCCTGCATCAGACGCGAGGTCAGAAAGAACAATAAAGAATACCTAGGAGTTCCCATTGTGGTGCAGTGGAAATGAATCCAACTAGGAACCATGAGGTTTCGGGTTTGATCCCTGGCCTCGCTCAGTGGGTTAAGGATGTGATGTTGTGTGAGTTGTGGTGTAGGTCACAGATGTGGCTTGGATCTGATGTTGCTGTGGCTGTGGCACAGCTGTAGTTCTGATTAGACCTTTAGCCTGGGAACTTCCATGTGCCGCAGGTGCGGCCCAAAGAAAAAAAAAAATACCCAGTCCTTACCCTGAGGGTTTATAACTGCGCATGGAAATTAAGGTAGCTTTTTTGTTGAAATGAACCAAGCACATGGTGACAACAGAAGGCATACCAGCTGCAGGGTTAAAAGAGAAACACAGAGGTGTAACTGGAGTCTTCAATAGATGGGGTGCGGGGGGAGCAGAAGGTCTGGAGCAGGAGGTGACCTTGGTGGCTCTTGGAGAGCCAGCATGCAGAGCACATGGCTGTGTTTGGAGGTGGCAAGTCTCCCCATTTGGCTGGAACAAAGGTCATCTGTAAGCGTAACTGAGCTAGTGCCATGGGGCTCCTAGGCACACAAGCCTTTCTGTGTCCTCCATTTCTTGTTATAGGTAATAAGCTTCAGCCTCCACGACCTTCCCTGAGTTCCAAAGGGCAGTTGCTAATCAGGGAAGGGAGAGGATGCAGAGACCAGGGAGGAGCAGTCAAGAGACAAAAGTGCAGCCTTGGGGCAGCGTCCAGGTTCCTCCTTAAAGAATATATACAGCAATATCTTTGAGTTTTTCTGCAGAACTGGATCCCCCCTGCAACAAAGGGAAGTACTACTTGAGGAAGCATTCTTCATTCCAAGAAGGAAGACCACCAGAACCAGTCCTGGGGGCCAGTAACACCAGCTTTGAAAGACAATACAAGTTTGCCTCTACCCTGATCCTTATCTATGGCCCTATTTTCCACTGGCTCTTATAACACCACCTCCTATCCCGGGGGCAGGGAGGGCACAGTCATTAAGGCATTAGCCTGCTGTGGCCCCCTTTGGCTGAAAGCAATAAACCTATGTCAAAAAAATAAAAATAAAAAGAGTTCCCGTCGTGGCACAGCAGAAACGAATGTGACAAGGAACCATGAAGTTGCAGGTTCAATCCCTGGCCTAGCTCAGTGGTTAAGGATCTGTCACTGCCTTGAGCTGTGGCGTAGGTCGCAGACGTGGCTCAGATCCCGAGTTGCTGTGGCTGTGGTGTAGGCTGGCAGCTACAGCTCTGATTTAACCCCTAGCCTGGGAACCTCCATAGGCCTTGGGTGCGGCCCTTAAAAAAAAACAAAACAACAACAAAAAAACATGTGCTTTTCTCCTTCACCCAAAATGCTGTCTCTGTGTTTCCGTTCATCAACAGTGGACAGAGGCCAAGTTTCAGCAACACAAGGAAGTGACAGGAAGCAAGTTAAAAGGGTGGTGGAGACCAGAGCACAGAGGGCTGAGTGCCCAGGGCAATGGGCTCAGGTGCAACATGAAGGGACAGGCAAGAGGCTGACACCCAAAGCCCAGGGCAGCCCTGAGAGTTTTATGTCCTGGGTTTCCCTGTACCTTCCCAGGAGGCTGTGTGGAAAGGAATAGATCTAGATAAGCAGGTTGGGAAGAGAAGCCTAAGGTAAAGCCATTCTAACTGGATGTGGAAGGAACTTTGGCAAAGACAGAAGGGCCAGGTCTGTGCAAGGGGGCCTGGATCATCTCAGGGGAAGCAGGAGAGGCAGCTGTGGAACCCCTGAGCTTTCCCATATGCAGGAGACACAAGAATGACCAGACCAAGAGGCAAGAAAAAGGGAGTTCACTGGATGCTGTGGCCTCAGGGGCTATTCCAAGCCACATCATAAAATTACAATGCCCAGTGTTTTCACTTGGTTTATCAGCTGGTTTCAGAGAAGTGGAATCAAAGGCAGGAGATTATTTTCCATGTAAGAGTGGTCCCTTCCTGAAGAGAGCCTCACCCCAATTATAAACCTCTAAAAATCAGAGGGAAGTTTCTAATGGTGTTGGCAGAGGCTAATCTGTCATTATCAGAACAAAACAATCTTAACGGGTTACACCAATTACTATTTTTGGTGTGTATGGCTTCATGGTTTCTTATTTCCTTTCTATTTTTCTGCATTTTCCTCACTTTCCACTTGAAGCATGCGTTACTTGTACAATCAGAGAAATAAATCGTAGTTAAAAACACAATGGAAGCATAAGCATCTGCATAGGGTGGTTGGAGCCCTGAGGAAGGAGGGTCCCTCCCTTCCCCGAAAAAAAAACTCCTATGATGAAGCCCTCCCCCCCCTCCCCAGTGATCATATTTGTAGAGAGGAGGTAATTAAGGTTAAAGGAGGCCTGAGGGTGGGCCTGGATCCCGAAGGATTAGCATCCTGGGAGCTTGCTCTTCCCTCCCGCCTAGGGGACCAGTTACTATTTTTGTGGGTTTTTTGGTAATTTTATGGCAGAACCTACAACATAAGGAAGTTCCCAGGCCAGGGAATGAATCCAAGCTGTGGCTGCAACCTACGCTCCAGCTACAGCAATGCTGGATCCTTATCCCACTGCACTGAACCAGGGATCAGACCCGCACCTCTGCAGTGACCTGAGCTGCTGCAGTCAGATTCTTAACCCACTGTGTCACAGCAGGAACTCCCAACCAATTGCTATTTTTAAAAAACTTTGACTCACCTCCCAACAGTAAATATGTAAAATATAAAGTCTGAAATCAATGCAACATAAAACAGCACTTCGAGTTCCCTGCTGGCCTAGTGATTAAGGATGCAGTGTTGTCACTGCTGTGAAGCAAGCTCAGTCCTTGGCTAGGGAACTTCCACATGTTGTGGGGGTGGCCAAAATAAAATAAAATAACATGGCTCTAGAATTTGTTAAATCTGATTTTTTTTTAAAAAGAGGCACCTGTGGTCATAGGACAGTAAGGGTCCATCTGTCACCCTTGTGTGAGTAATCATTTATCTGACAGATATTTATTATTGACATTCTACTAGTCTAGAAGCCTGGGACACATCAATAAACAAACAAAACCCCACCATCATGACACAGACACTCTAGAGAAGGGAGAGAGAGAAAAGCTATAACTAATAAACGTTAAAGTATAGAGTAAATTGAAAGGCAGGAAGTGCTATGGTAGAAGAAAAAGGTGCTATGGTAAAGGCTAAGAGGAAAGGAAGGTTTATTTGTACCTCTTTTTTAGATTCTATATATAAGCAGTACCATGATATTCCTCTTTGTCTGGCTTATTTTCACTTTGTATGATAATCTCTAGTTGCATTCTTGTTCCTACAAATGGTATTAGATCATTCTTTTTTATGGCTGAGTAGTATTCCACTGTGTATAGACACTGTCCATCATTCCTCTGTTGATGGACATTTAGTTTGCTTCCATATCTTGGCTATTGTAAACAGTGCTGCTGTGAGAATTTATTGTCCTTGAGAAGCTTATAATCAGTAAGCTTCTCAAGAACAATAAATAAAACCTAAAAATTTGAGGGCATGATATTATTTAGCTACTGCTACAATAAAGTTGCATTAACAAACCCCCCTTCAAAAGAAAAGAAAGAAAGAAAAGAAGGTTTATAGTTAAGCAAAGACTTGAAGGAGGTGAGGAGACTAGCCAGGCAGATGAGAGGGGAAGGAGGAGCATTTCTGAGGGAGGAAACAAGCCCAGGCCATGCCCTCAGGTAAGTGTGTGTTCAGGGAACAGCCAGGAGGCCAGTGTGACTGACTGAGCAGAGAGCTGGGAAAGCTGGGGTGATGGAGGTAAGAAGGGATCAGATGGTGCAGGCCTGGGAGACCACTGTCAGACTCTGGCTAATTATGGGCTCGAGATGAGGACCCACTGGAGGGTCCTGGGCAGGGAGGGGCTGAGACTGACTTACGTTCAACGAGTGACACTGGCTGCTGAGTGGAGAACAGACTCTGTTGAGGGGACAAGCCTGAAAGAGAGACCAGCAACCCAATCAAAGGAGAACAATGGCTCAGACCAGCGTGGCAGCACCAGAAGTAGGGAAAAGAAGATGGGTGCATTTTTTTTTTAATGTTTTGTATTTATTTACATGCTTACCATTTCTTTTCTTTTTTCTTTTTCATCTTTTGTTCTTTTAGGGCCACAACCATGGCATATGGAGGTTCCCAGGCTAGAGGATGACTCAGAGCTACAGCTGCCGGCCTACGCCACAGCCACAGCAACTCAGGATCCAAGCCGCATCTTCGACCTACAACACAGCTCACAGCAATGCCGGATCCTTAATCCATTGAGGGAGGCCAGGGATTGAACCCGAAACCTCATGGTTCCTAGTCAGATTCGTGTCCACTGCACCACAATGGGAACTCCCTTTCCATTTCTAATATTCATAACTCCTACATATTAGGATTTCCATCTGGAGTCATTTACCTTAAGCCCGAGAACTTTATTTAGCCATATTTTAGTGTTTATCTCCTGTAATAAGTTATATCAGGAAAATATCTTTTTCTGCCTTAAAATTTTAAACATATTTTTCCCAGATATAGATTTTTTTTTTCTTTCAGAATTTTTACTGTTATTCTACTGTCTTCTGATTGATTCTCTTTCTTTCTTTTTTCTTTCGTCTTTTTAGGGCCGCACTGGCAGCATGTGGAGGTTCCCAGGCTAGGGGCTTAATTGGAGCTGTAGCTGCTGGCCTACACCACAGCCACAGCAATGCCAGATCCGATCTGCATCTGCAATCTACACCACAGCTCACGGCAACACCGGATCCTTAACCCACTGAGCAATGCCAGGGATCGAGCCCGCAACCTCATGGTTCCTAGTCGGATTCGTTTCCACTGCACCACAACGGAAACTCCTGATTCTATTTCTAAAGAGAAGTACGCAATATTTTTATTGCAGTGCCACTGTATATATAGTTTTTATTTTGTTATCAGTAGTTTGACTATGATGTACCTAGGTATGCTTTTTTAAAAAAAAAATTTATGCTGTTTTGGGCTAACTGAGGGTCCTGCATCTCTATCATGCTCTTTTTAATGAAGTTTGAAAAATTTCATCCAGTATTTCTTTAAACATGTTTTTTTCTGTACCTTTCTTTCTTTTTCCTCTGGGACTCTAATTACATGTATGTTATACTATTAAATACTGTCATATTGTCCATTGAGACTTTATATATTCTCAGTCATAAGAGAAGGCAGAGGAGACAGGATTTACCAACATACCATGTGTGGGTATAAGGAAGAAAAGAGTCAAGGGTGATTTTAATAACAAGACCAGATAATGTGCCCTTGTAAATTTCAGTATAAATACTCCCAAAATCTCTAGAAAAGGTTATCATTCAGTTGAACACTAGATTTCACTTTAGCACCCTCTATTTAGTTGGGGATTATATTCCAGGAAGTCTTGGCCACAAAGAAGAATAGTATTCACCATCAGTAAGTTTTACCCATGTGTGGTTCTGTTACAACAGCAGGACAAGCCTTATGTATAAATGCACACATGTGACTATCAGGATCCTGCCTTTCCTAATCAAAGCAAGGCCTAGAAGCACGTGTATTAGGTATACAACAATATATAAAAGTACCTTATAGTCCATCCATCAGTCCACAGCGACAATGTTTTATTTCTTTTTCTTTCTTTCTTTCTTTCTTTTTTTTTTTTTTTTTTTTGTCTTTTTGCCTTTTATAGGGCCGCTTCTGTGGCATATGGAGGTTCCCAGCTAGGGGTCGAATTAGAGCTATAGCCGCTGGCCTACACCAGAGCCACCGCAATGAAGAATCTGAGCCACATCTGCAACCTACACAACAGCACACGGCAACGCCAGATCCTTAACCTACTGAGCAAGGTCAGGGATCGAACCCATGGATGCTAGTCGGGTTTGTTAACCGCTGAGCCACAGTGGGAACTCCGACACCAATTTAAATTTCAAAACACAACCTAACATCCAAGGTCACAGTGATCTGAATCATTTTCAGGACTAAACAAACTATGGATGGTCCCCAAAGATAGGACATTCGGTGACACAGGACATGCATCCACCCTACGGGGAGTGCTTTACCTAGACCTTCAAAGGAAGTGCTTTTGAAGAAGAAAACAAGCACCAAAAACCCCATCCTGGGCTCATTCTGGGCCAAATAAAGCAGCCTCCTCAAAAGATATAGGAAGAGCCACACTGAAATAAAGCCGAGCGGCTGATGCCTTTTCCATCTATTTCCATGGCTGCAATACCTTCTGATCACCTCTGACCAAGGATTTGCATCAAAATCATTGCAGAAGGTGCTGGGAGTTTAGGAGTCTCTTCCTGGACTAAGATGCCTTCTACCTCCAGTTCCATTTCTTCTTGAAAGTTCCCATATTTTAGTACATTCCAGTTGCTTTAGATTTTTTAAAAAATTAATTTTGCCTCTTTAAAGGAAATTCAGGAAAAAAATCAGAACTTGAAAAAAATGACAGAACAGGGAGGGTAGTTCCTGTGGGAGCAGATTCCTCAGTTTATTAATATATTTACTCCAGAGTAATAGCTTCATAGATTAAACTACTAGTATCTAGAGAAAAAGGCCAAGGGTATAAATATGTTAGAATGAACCAGAATAATTGTTGGTCAATTATTCTGACCAACAAAAACATCGTTTCATGTGGTTCAGACCAAGATTTAACACTAAATATCAGAATGTCCAATCTGCAGCTAAAATAATGTTTCTCAATAACACATGTGAATAAGGAAATCAGATCCGCTTTTCCTTAATTCAATTTGTATACAACTTTAAACATTTGTATATAATATTTCCCCAAACTGTAAGAAACACTTAAAACATTACGTATCACTCTCTAATTGCAATTACAAACAAGATTAAATTAAAAATAAAGATAAATTAGATTTGCCATTGTGGCTCAGAGGAAATGAATCCGACTAATATCTATGAGGACGCAGGTTCCATCCCTGGCCTCGCTCAGTAGGTTAAGGATCTGGCACTGCTGTGAGCTGCGGTGTGGGTCACAGACATGGCTCAGATCCCACGTTGCTGTGGCTGTGGCATAGGCTGGCGGGTACAGCTCCGATTAGATTCCTAGCCTGGGAACCTCCATATGCCATGGGAGTGGCTCAAGTAAAGGCAAAAAGACAAAAAGACAAAAAAAAAAAAAAAGAATCCGGCGTTGCTGTGAACTGGTGTAGGGTGGCAGCAACAGCTCCAATTCAACCCCTAGCCTGGGAACTTCTATATGGGGTGGGTGCGGCCCTGAAAAGCAAAAATAAATAAATAAGTAAATAAATTAGATCATTCTTATCTAAAAATAGATCAGCTTTTTTTTGTTTTGTTTTTGTTTTTGTTTTTTTTGCCTTTTTGGGGCAGCACCCATGGCACACGGAGATTCCCTGGCTAGGGGTAAAATTGGAGCTGCAGCTGCCAGCCCACAGCACAGCCATAGCAACGTGGGATCCTAGCCATGTCTGAGACCTACGCCACAGCTCACAGCAATGCCAGATTCCCGACCCACTGCCAGAATCCTCATGAACACTAGTCGGATTCGTTTCCACTGTGCCACAATGGGAACTCCTAGATCAGCATTCTTATCTAAATACATATCTCTGGCTTGGGAGTGAAGTTGGCTCCCTTTGATACTACTCTAAATCTTAATTTTTTTTTTTTTTTGTCTTTTTGCCTTTTCTAGGGCCGCTTTCGTGGCATATGGAGATTCCCAGGCTAGGGGTCCAATCAGAGCCGTAGCCACTGGCCTACGCCAGAGCCATAGCAACGTGGGATCCGAACCGAGTCTGCAACCCACATCACAGCTCACGGCAACGCCGGATCCTTTAACCCACTGAGCAAGGCCAGGGACCGAACCCGAAACCCCATGGTTCCTAGTCGGATTCGACAACCACTGCGCCACGACGGGAACTCCTAAATCTTAATTTTAAAATCTAGGAGACCTTTTTGCTCTCTTAATCTGTGCTTCTGAGAATGAATTTCCACCTGCTCCGATATCACAGCACAGGCTACCTGCTCTGCCTGGTTTTAGAATCGTCACTCCCACCTCATCCTGGAAGAGCCTAACCAGCCCATTCATTATTTTATCCTCCATGGCACTAACTGAAGGAGGGAGAGAAAGGTGAAAAATGGTTCCTGCCACTGTGTCATGGGAGGTGGGCTCCGTGATCCAATCTGGAGTCACCCCAATACACCGAGAGGCATCCTGGCCAGGGCACAAACTACAGCACATTGCTATGGGGTGGGGGAGTCCCAGATCAAACATCTGAGCAGTGCAAACATTTGGACCGGAGAAAACAGAAAACCCAGGAGACCACCTGCATTTGGACAACATCTTCCAGGGTCAGGAGACGGTCTGAACCACGTTTCTCACCACAGTTGAACAAACACACACAGACTCTTGCACATGTTGCAAAGACCTAAGGTCCCCACTGAGTGAACACTTCAGGTCCCACTGAACATATTCATCCTTGTGGCTCATCCTGTTGTGGCTCAGCGGGTTATGAATCTGCCTAGTATCCATGAGGTGGTGGGTTTAATCCCTGGCCTCGCTCAGTGGGTTGGGAATCCGGCATTGCCATGAGCTGTGGTGTAGGTCGAAGACATGGCTTGGATCCCGAGGTGCTGTGCCTGTGGCGTAGGCCGGTGGCTATAGCTCTGATTGGACCCTTACCCTGGGAACTTCCATACGTTCCATACACATAGAGTGCGGCCCTAAAAAGACAAAAAAAGAAGAAGAAAAACACATTCTCCTTGTAAATAAAATTTGAAATGAGCAATTACATGTGACAACATCTGAGTGGTCATGTCCATCACCTGTATCCCTTAAACTGTTCCCCCTGACAGTACCTCGGAGCACAGGCAGGACTCAGAGGAGACGGCTGAGCAAGGATAAACACAAAGGTGTTGGGCGGCACCCGGAGGGCCTGCCAGCCTTGTAGCTGCCCAGCCACAAGACCAAAGGAAGAGCCTGGAGTCAGCTACAGAGACATCAACGATTTACTGGAGAGGGGATATTACACATTCGAAGAAAAAAGGTCCTGTCCACCGTGGGCGGTGGACATCAGGCAGGAGGCGGCACAGTCTTCATTACCAGGGAAGGAAGGAAGGAGGTTATCAGTTACAGGAGGAATTGATGTCAGGTTGTTACCAGGGAAACCAGCAGAGGAGCACACCCCTCAGCTCCCCTTTGATAACGGGGAATGAGACATTCTGATCTACAGATCGTAGGATCACCAGTTGGAAAGTACTAGGCATTTACTCATTAGGCTCTAGGATTATGAAGGAAAGTCGGTCAAGGGAGCAGAGCTTAAGTGAAGCAGGGACTGGTCCAGCAGGGGGGTGTACAGAGAGCAAGAGAACAGCCATGCTGAACGGCCCCATCATATGACGGGTCAGCCCCATACCTCCCACCAGTGGAGGAGCAGGGGTTTCAGCTCAGGTAACCAACTCATCCTGGATTGAAATATGAAAATCCCGTGTCCAGGAACTTCTCTGTCCCAGGCCACTGGGACAGCTGGTCACCGTGTAATGAAAAGTTAATTTTCCCGGTTATGAGAGGGCAACCCCATGCCTCTCAGTCTCTAGCTCTGCCCAAAGTTTCCTGTCACTTGATGTCATGGTCAAGCTGGGAAAGTGCCCAAGTATGCACTCAATAAATACCGCAGATGCGCCTCTCATGATAACCCACGGGTTTGGAGGCACAGTCTTGGTAAGGCCCATGATGACTGAGCGAATTCCCATCAACCTTCACTTTTGGAAAAAAAATGAAGATCAAGCCTCCCTCTGGCACATTGGCCAGGCCTAATGGGTCGTTTCCAGCCCAGCCAACTCTAAGGAGCTGCTTTAACTGTGGGAGTTCCAGAGACAGGTGCTGATCCCATAAGGATGAAGAGGAAGCCTTAAGTCATCACTCACACAAAGTGGACGAAAACAAGAGCCAGCAGCCAGCAATGAGCATGGAGCCCAAAGCTGAATAACTTCTAAAGACAAAGAGGAATCACCTCTCAATAAGGCAGTCTTTATTGCTGTAAACCCACCTTGGTTAATGATCACTTCATTTACACAGTCCAGGCTATGGGTGAGATGCTGTCGCAAAAGAACGTGAAAACAGGAAACTCCCCCCCCACCCCCACCCCAACGCTGCACTCAGGATTGTTCTTGATGACTTACTCTGCCCTTCCTTTCCTCAGAATCATTTCAGAAAGTAAGCCCAAGATCAGAAAGTAATTCCCAAGTCTCACTAGCTCACTAATATTGACCTGTATCTTTCTTAAGCAAAAAGGAAAAAAAAAAAAAAAGATGACTGGGTACCCTTTGGCGATAATATAGGAGCGTTATTCTAAGCACCTCTGTAGAACAATTAGTATTTGTCTCCTTTTGTTGTCCTAGCAAGACTGTTATGGAATAAATACGTGTGTTTCCCCAAACTACCTGTTGAAGCCCTAATCCCCAAAGTGATGGTATTTGGAGGTGAGACTTTGGGAGGTGATAAGGATTTGATTAGTTCATTAGAGTGGGGCCCTTGTGATGGGATTCGTGCCCTTATAAAGACACCTGATTCTGTCCCTCTCTAGGTGCAAGCACTTGGGAAAGGCCATGGAGGAACACAGCCAGAAGAAGGCTGTCTACAAATTAGAAGAGTCCTCATCAGGAGGAATATGCTGGCCTTGGAATTCAGCCTCTGGAACTGTAAGAAATAAATCTCTGTTGCTTAAGCCACCCAGGCTATGCTATTTTGTTAGAACAGCCCCAAAAGACTAAAAGCTAGACCCCGAAGGTGTAGGGAAAATAATGGAATTGTCCTCAAGGAACCACCTTTGATCACTGGGCATTATTAAGACTTACTCTGAGAAGTTCCCATCATGGCTTAGTGGAAACAAATCTAACTAGTATCCACGAGGACGCAGGTTTGATCCCCGGTCTCGCTCAGTGGGTTAAAGGATCTGGTGCTGCTGTGAGCTGTGGTATAGGTTGCAGATGCATTTCGGATCTGGCCTTGCTGTGGCTCTGGTGTAGGCCAGAGGCCATAGCTCTGATTCGACCCCTAGCCTGGGAACTTCCATATGCTGTGGGTGCCACCTTAACAAGACTTACTCTGAGATACACCTTGCATGGTGATCAAGGCGACAAGAGAAAAGAATGATCATCACACTGAGTCTCCTATGGCAGGCGGCCCATGACACTGGCAGTCTGCTCATAGATATTAAGTGGATCGGTGCCAGTCTTCCTTGGAAAGACTAATATTATGAACACAATATTAGTAACAGTGTATGAGGCCAAAGACATTTGATGGCTCTTGATAAAAGACAACTGTTGGGACATCTCTGACCGTCACAGCTTGATCAGCTATTCAAAGTTTGGTCAAGGTCATCTTTTCCATGGAACTTTGCCCAGAAACACAATCAAACACAACATATGGGCCCTGCGGCTTAACTCACTGGACTTCTCATCTCCACAAGTCTCACCACAGCATTTGGCAAGCCGGTGTCTGGATAACAAGTTCATGAACATTTGTTCAATTGTTGCTTAAGGGCTTACATAATTTTGCTAGAACAAAGTCTACCAGGGTCTGAGAGCAACAACTGATTCAGATGGAATCACATTACAAACTCCTTCTCAATGAGGAGAAGGATCAATAGCCCTTTTTCCTGCAGAATTTGCACCTGGAGTCCTTGAATGGGTGAGAATGAGTATGGATGTGATCTTCAGCCAGGGAATGAGTTAGCAACACTAAAGCGATCTGGAAGTAGTCTTCATGGCACCACTGATTGCAGTCTTCTCCTCAGGTCAGCAAGATTGCCTGTCTTTGAGTGAAAGTTATACCAGAAATCACTTTATTTTTTTTTTTGCTTTTTAGGGTGTCACCCACAGCATATGGAGGGTCCCAGGCTAGAGGTCTAATTGGAGCTACAGCCACCGATCTACGCCAGAGCCACAGCAAAGCCAGATCCGAGCCACATCTGTGACCTATACCACAGCTCATGGCAACACGGGATCGGTTTAACCCACTGAGCGAGGCCAGGGATGGAACCTGCAACCTTACGGTTCCTAGTCGGATTTGTTCCCACTGCACCACAACGGCGACTCCAGAAATCACATTTTCAAGGGGATTTTCAGTTGGGGCACTACTCGAGTTTAGGCAAGAGGTAGCCCTAAAGAACAGGCATTAGCATGCACGCTTCCCCAGAGCAATCTCTGCACAACCACCACCTCACACCTCCCCCAGCCTGTAGAATTCAAACAGGAAAACCGGAGAAATAGGAAAATTCTCCATCAAGCAGCTGATTCTACTTGTGGGACTGAAATCTCTGAACAATGAGCCTGAGAAGGCTTTCAATAACACAGATTATTTTACGTAATAATCCACAGTGATGCCAAGACACAGATTCTTACGATGATGAATTTTTGGCCCACAAGACTGTTAGGACAATACATGCTTCTGTTGAGAACTCTCTATTTCACTTACACTTTGATGCAAAATGAGGGACTTCAGCCAAGAAATTCCAGGGCACATGCTGATTTATGTCTAGGAATGCTGCATCCCTAAACAAGGCACTGGGCACCCAGTCCACACTCATGTCTTTTCTTTCTTTCTTTTTACAGCCGCACCTGCAGCACATGGAAGTTCCCAGGACCAGGAGTTGAATCGGAGCCGCAGCTGTTGGCCTACCCCACAGCCACAGCAACACAGGATCCGAGCCGAATCTCTGTGATCTACACCACAGCATGTGGAAAGGCCAGATTCCTAACCCACTGAGTGAGCAGCCTCACAGAGACAATGTCAGGTCCTTAACCCACTGAGCCACAATGGGAACCTCCACACCCATGTCTTATGGTGCATGCTCTGTTCCTATGTTCACCAATACTTCCTGCATGTGCTTCTTCATTTTTCTCCCCCCTCATCCTCACCAGAGAAGGGACTGTCCTGGACAGTGATGTCTTTTGTTTTATTTCGCTCCATCTGAGGCAAGTAACTTCAGAATTTTCAAACTGAAGATCATCTATTCCGACTTCCGACTTTGAGGAAGAAGACACCCACAGGGAGAGAAGTGAAAACAACTAAGTTTGAAATAAAATGCTCCTCCATGGCCACTTTGTCTCATTTGCTCCAGGAGGCAGGTGCTCAAAGAGACTAAAATGCCTGTGACCCTGGACTGCAAACCTCTGGCATATCGAATTCAATGTCAAGAGAAAAAAATAGTCATTTCCTTTCTCAGTGAAAAACCTGAGCAAACCTGCTGTGTTAGTTTTCTGCTGGTCTCATAACAACATCCACAAACCCAGTGGCTTAAAACAACACCACTTCTCTGTCTCAAATTTCTGTGGGTCAGAAGTATAACATAGGTCTCACCAAGTAAAACCAAGGACAGTGCTTCCTTCTAGAGGGTCTGAGGGAAAAGCTGTCACTTGCAACTCCCAGCTTGGAGAGGCCACTCACGTTCCTTGGGTCATGGGTCCCTTCTTCCACGTTCAAAGCCAGTAATGTGAATCAAGTCACAAATTCCTTCAAGCTTTGGATTTCTCATGCCATTTGTTCTAACATCCAAGCACATGTGCATTCTCTCTCTCTCTGACAATAGTCAGTTAAGATTTCTACTTTAATTTTTAATTTTTGGGGGGCACACCTATGGTATGCATAAGTTCCTGTGTCGGGGGTTGAACCTGTGCCACAGCAGCAACCCAAGTCACAGCAGTGACATCAGATCCTTCACTGCTGGCCACCGGGGAACTCCCAAAGTTCCCTACTTTTTAAGAACTCATACCTTGACCCACACAGACTATCTAGGATAATCTAAACATTTCAAGGTCCATTCTCTTAATCAGATCCATGACTTCCCTTTTGTCACAGAAGGTAAAATTTACAAATTCTAAAAACCAGAACTTAGACATTTTGGGGAGCCATTATTCTGCTTAAGATAGCAGCCCATCTTTTCTTTCTTTCTTTCTTTCTTTCTTTCTTTCTTTCTTTCTTTTTATTTGTCTTTTGTCTTTTTAGGGCCACACTTCTGGCATATAGAGGTTCCAAGGCTAGGGGTCCAATCGGAGCTACAGCTGCCGGCCACAAGCCACAGCCACAGCCACAGCCACAGCCACAGCCACAGCCACAGCAACGTGAGTTCCGAGCCGAGTCTGTGACCTACACCACAGCTCATGGCAAAACAGGATCCTTAACCCACTGAGCGAGGCCAGCGAAGCCATGAAGGGAACTCTCTACTGTAAAACTTTATTCAGTATTCCACTTACCCCCAGTTTCCTATTACCTCCAACCTCTACGCTTCACCCTATACATTATCTACTTGGAAGCAGAATACCTTTTCAAAGCCACCCATATATATATTTGGCTAGTGGTCAAATGCGAGCTGCTGCTGAAGTCTACACCACAGCCAGGGCAGCAGTGGATCTGAGCCGCATCTCCATGCAGCAATACCGTATCCTTAACCCACTGAGCGAGGCCAAGAATCTACGCACATCCTCATGAAGACTACATGGGTTCTTAACCCAGCTGAATTACAACAGGAACTCCACAAATCCACCCATCTTAACAGGTATTTCTCTATTCAAAATGCTTTAGTGATGCCCCATTATCCATAACTGCAGCTTCTCCAAAATCTGTGCCTGTGGAGTTCCCATCGTGGCGCAGTGGTTAATGAATCTGACTAGGAACCATGAGGTTGCAGGTTTGATCCCTGGCCTTGATCAGGGGGTTAAGGATCTGGCTGTGAGCTGAGGTGTAGATCGCAGACGTGGCTCAGATCCCTCCTTGCTGTGGCTCTGGCGTAGGCCGACAGCTGCAGCTCTGATTGGACCCCTAGCCTGGGAACCTCCATATGCCACGGGAGCAGCCCCAGAAAAGATAAACAAAAAAAAAAAAATCTGTGCTTGTATCCCTCTAAAGAAACTAGAAAAACCAGGTAACCAATAGTTGGTTTTAAGTTGATATCCTAATTTTTATCATCATACATTCAAAAAAGTTGTTGATATAAATTTCTGGCATGCTGTAAAGGTTGACATTTTAAGTAAAATAACTGCTATATCACTCAAATAAATCCACAAGAATTTAAACAGTACAGTGATTTGATACCCATGATCATCCATTTAAAAAAATAAATAAATTCTGGAGTTCCCTGGTGGCCTAGCACTTAAGGATTAGGTGTTGCCACTGCTGTGGCTTGGGTTCAAACTCTGGCCCAGGAACTTCTGCATGCCATGGGGGCAGCCAAAATTAAATAAATAAGGCCTTCTTTTCTTTTTTAAAAAAATTTTACAGCCCCACCTGTGTCATATGGAAGTTCCCAGGCTAGGGACCGAATCCAAGCCACAGCTGACACTTATGCCGAAGCTGAGGCGATGCCAGATCTTTTAACCCACTGTGTCAGGCTGCTTATCAAACCTGTGTCTCCACAGTGACCTGAGTTACTGCAGTGGGATTCTCAACCCACTGCACCATGGCAGGAACTCCAATAAGCTCTCGTTTAACATTTACGTTTTATCATGCTCTTCTCATTCTATCTTCAATGCAAAATTTTATCTTAGTGAATATATTTTGATTATTCAAAGTTTTTTTGTTTGTTTTTGTTTTGTCTTTTTTTGGCCGAATCCATGCACATGGAAGTTCCGAGGCTTGGGGTCCACTCGGAACTGTAGCTGACAATATATGCCACAACCACAGCAAAGCCAGGTCTAAGCCAAGTTTGCAACCTACACCCCAGCTCACAACAAAGGCAGATCCTTAATCCACTGAGCCAGGCCAGGGATCGAACCCAAGTCCTCATGGACACTAGTTGGATTCGTTAACCGCTGAGCCACAACAAGAACTCCTCAAGATATTTTTTGAATTGACCTATCATATACATGCATATACACAACAAAAATATGCAAATAATTTAGAATTTAAGTATTAATTTACTCTGAATTTAGCCCCAAAGGGTGAAATAATTTCTTCTGAGTTATACAATAACATATAACTAGTAAACAACTGAAAAACACACAAATATAATAAAATTTTGATCAATAAATATTAAATATAAAAAAACTTTAAAATATGTCTCTTGATAAGATACAGCTTTAAAAAATTAACCTAGGCATCTATAGATGAATATTCCTTAATGCTAAAGTAATAATGGTTTTGCACCAATTTTATTCCAATTTTTCATATTCCTATGCATAACTGCTGATAAATCCTTTTGCCCTAAAACGTAGATGAATGTGTGAGAGTTTAGCTGCAACCACATCACCCACATCCCTGAATTCTTTTTGAGTTTTAGGCCAAAAGATGGTGATCTATCATCAACATTACTTTCAATCACGTATCAAATATGCCAAGTGATCCAAACATGCCTTCCATCTCGATATAACAGAGTGTCCTTTTGTTTAGGCCTTGGGCTGTTTTCGCCTCACAGGACAATATTAGAACTCTGGAAAGATGAGAGGAATGAATCCCTTCTATAAAAAGGGAATCGGGAGAGCAGCTGCATCTCCAGGAAGATCAACTTTAGGAAAGAGTGGCCATAAAGGCTGGAAACCTGGACGGCTATCCCCTTACAAGTCTCTGAACCCTAAGTGTTCCCCATTAGAATGTCTTTTTTATTTTTATTTTTTATTTTTGTCTTTTTAGGGCCACACCCATGGCATGTGGAGGTTCCCAGGCTAGGAGTCAATTTGGAGCTGTAGCTGCTGGCCTACACCACAACCACAGCAACATCAGATCCGAACAGCATCTGCAACCTACACACAGCTCACAGCAATGCCGGATCCTTAACCCACTGAGCGAGGCCAGGGATCAAACCTGAGTCCTCATGGATGCTAGTCAGATTCATTTCCTCGGAGTCACGATGGGAACTATCCATTAGAATGTCTTCACGGATGCCCAAAGCTATGTCTAGAGGCGTTTTGAAAATGGCTGACCTATAGGATAAAATCAAAATGACTTTGCATAAAACACAATGCCTTTCATGATCTGAGGGAGCCTTGTGTCCCATTTCCCACCTTTATCCCCCTATGTCCCAGTCCCTACACCAGCTTGAGAAAGCTGCATGACGTATACTGGTTGTAAGTTTGCTTTCAAGGGGAATATGTGTCAAAAAGACTGCCTTTCTTCACTACACTTTGACCCCCAGCCTGCTGCTATTTTAGACACAAGGAATGAGTCACTGAAATTTATATCAACCTTGCCCCTGGCTCAGTCTTGTCGTAGGGACTCTACTTGCTGTATGAAATAAATTAACAGCAGCAGTTTAACTTGTCCCCATACCTTTAGGATAAAATTTTGTATAGTAAACCACCCAGCCATAAATTTTATTCCCATGCTCTAGGAATGCCATTCAACAATTCCAGCATTCTTGTTGTTGTTGTCGTTGTCTTTTTAAGGCTGCACCCCGGGCATTTGGAGGTTTCCAGACTAGAGGTTGAATCGCAGCTGTAGCCCCTGGCCTATACCACAGCCACAGCAACACCAGATCCAAGCTGCATCCGCAGCCAACACCATAGCCCATGACAATGCCAGATTCTTAACCAATTGAGCAAGGCCAGGGATCAAACCTGTATCCTCAGGGGTACCAGTTAGATTCGTTTCCATTGAGCCACAATAGGAACTCCCTGGCATTTCATTTACAGAAATGAGGTTCTTTTTCTTCCTCTCTTCTCCTGTCCTTATACTGACTGCTCTCTCTGAAGCTGTCCCTACTTTTCCCTTCCCCATCCCAGGTATAGAATCAGTCACTCTCTTCCCTGACAGCATGTGGCTTTTCCTTCTCTTGGATATTTTTCACATTCTGCTTGGTGTCGTGATGATGATGTGGGTAAGTCTGGTCTCCATGGCAGCCACATCCATTGGTTCCATCCTCATGTCATTCCTGGGTCCTGACCACCCCTCCTTGAAACTCTCTTCCCTCATAGCCACTCCACTCCTTTTATTCCACCTATAATCACTCTTCCTCAATATCTTTCACTTGCTCGTCTCTCTTCCCACTCCTTATCTCAGAGGTTCTTACACTCTTTCTGGTGCAACAGCAGAGGTCTAGCCTGAGCTAACACCAAATTCATATGACAGGAGCCTTTTCCGAAGCTGGGAGGGGAAGAAAGAGTGATAACAATTTCCTCGTGTTAGGGTTCCTATCATTTTTCCTGAAAGGTTGCCACCTAACTGTGAGCAATGGTCAGCAAATGACATAAGCAAGCAAATATTAAAGAAAAACAGAAAATTAATCATATATCTACATATATATATATATAAAACTTAAGAGTTTTGCATTTATGGGTTACAACTTCATATTATGCATTATTTAGCATTTCACTAACAAAACTGGTGATCCGCATTCTCATAACATAATGAAACATAACCACTTTTCTACATGTGTGTACATACACACCTGTAATGTAAATTACACATATTAAATATCAACATACAATTGAATCCCTCTCTGTGTAATATCACAACAGGTAAAAATAGCCCAGTGGAACTCTCAAGTATTGCAGATGTGAATGCAAAACTGTCCCACCATTTTGGAGACCAATTTGGCAGTTTTTTTATGCAACAGAACATGTATAGTTCCAGCCATTCCATCCTTAGATATTTACTCAAAACAACATGTCCACATAAAGATTTGTATACTGGGAGTTCCCCTCATGGTGCAGTGGAAACGAATCCAACTAGGAACCATGAGGTTGAGGGTTCAATCCCTGGCCTCGTTCAGTGGGTTAAGGATCTAGCATTGCCATGAGCTGTGGTGTAGGTTGCAGACGCTGCTCGGATCCTGTGTTGCTGTAGCTGTGGCATAGGCCAGCAGCTGTAGCCTAGGAACCTCCATGTGCCGCAAGTGTGGCCCTAAAAAAAAAAAAAAAAAAAAAAAAAGAAAATAAATAAATAAAATAAAAAAGGAACGACAACAACAAAAAAGACTTGTATACAAAAGTTCACAGCAACTTTCGTAGCCTGAAACTGGAAAAATATACAGGTCTACCAACGTGTAAATAAAATGTGATATAGCCACACAATTCAGTAACATTCAGCAATTTAAAAACTATTTATAGGGAGTTCACTTGTGCCACAGTGGGTTAAGGATCTGGTGTGGTCACCGCAGCAGTTCAGGTCACCGCTGTGGCGCAGGTTCAGTCCCTGGCTTGGGAACTTCCACGTGCCATTACTGTGGCCAAAACCAAAACAAAACAAAAAAGAAATAGAAAATGAGAGAGAGAAAAGCTTCTCCCCAGCTTCCTGGTGTAAAAATAAAATGTATCAGTTCTTAAACTTGCCTATGCATCAGAATCTCCTGGAGAGCCTGTTAGAACATAGAATTTTAACCCTCTCTTCAGAGCTTCTGATCCCGTTGGTCTGGAGTGGGACCTGGTAGTTGGCATTTCTAGCAAGTTCCCAGGTGATGCTAGTCTGGGGACCGCACGTGGAGAAGCACTGCTTTATACCCTGGTCTTCTGGATTCTTATATAGTTCTGAAACAGCCTTACCCATGAATTATATAAAAAGTCTAATTTATTTCACTAGTTACACTATCCACACTAACAGTATTAAGAAAGGTCAAAAGAAAACATGCCATGGTTCTTGGAATATTGGAATAGATGGACAAACTATTCCTGCTTCAGATACCTTTCTGTACGGTTGAGTTTTTCTTCTCAATCCTTAGGGTACTAAGTAGCTTTTGTGTTTCTGACATTAATTTTGCCACTCTTTTATCAGGAAAAGTGGACATTACACTATGTTCTGCTGATAAATGACAGTGTCAAAGTTCAAAATGTACATCACTTTCTATTGTCAGATGAAAAAGATAGATAAGAAAATTGTGAGGACAGAAGTAGAGGGTGAAAAGAAGAAATTACATGAAAAGATGGAGAAAGAGGGAAGAAAACCACAAATCACAATGGAAACAGAAATTCCCCAAGGGACAAGAACCAGCGTTTGAGAGATTAATAGTCAAGGGAGCAAGGAAAGAAGAAATGGCTATATGAGCAGGAAGTTTACTCTAGAGGTGAAAAGAAAACCACGGTGGAAAAAAAGGATTTGAAATATAAAATAATGTTGGGTAAAACAAAACAAAAACAGAAGATAGCCAAGAGAGAAGGAAGAGCTATTTCTTTTTCTAATTATTAAATGCAACATTTAGAGAAGAAGATATAGTAACATACAATGATTTGTGAAGAGAGGAAGGAAAGGATCCATTTTTTAAATATTCTCGTCTTATTGGCTGGATAAACATTCAACTCCAGGTTAGTGGAAACCAACTGCAGTTGTTCAACCCTTTAGAGGTCAGAGTCTGAAATGGCCAGATATGTCACTAGAGGGAGCGGGTAGATTTGGGGTATAGTAAGCATAACATTGCCCCCTGTCCCCAAGATGTCCAGGTCCTAATCCCTGGAACATCCCTTTGCTATATGTCATCTTATATAGCAAAAGAGATTTTGCAGAGGTGATTAAAGATCTTACAATAGAGAGATGGGTGGACCCCCCATAAGAATTGCAAGGGTTCTTATACAATAGAAGAGGTGGGAAGGTGGATCAAAGGAGGAGGTATGACAATGGAACTAGAGGTCAGAGTGATGCAGCCACAAGCCACAGAATTCAAGCAACCTCCAGAAACTAGACAAAACAACAGGTTGCTCCCTAGAATCTTCAGAGAAAACATGACCCTGCAGACTTATTTTAGACTTCTGACCTCCAGAACTGTAAGATGATAAACCTGTGTTGTTTTAAGCCACAAAATTTATGGCAATGTGTTATAGCAGCAACAGGCCACTAATACAAGAATCTTGAGGACACTGAGTTGAACTGGAGATCACGTGCCTTCTCTACGGCAGAGAACACAAGTCTGGGCTTTGCCAGATGTCCCAATTTGTTAGCAGATGCAGAAAATCTGTTTGCATAGAGTTAGCAACTAGTAATACTGTGCAGGACAAGGTATGCCTACAATGACTGTCATGCCTTATTTCCTTCCTTTGGTAGATGTACTTACGTGATGCAGACAAAGGACAGGATGGAGAAACCGATGAACAGATTTTCCAGCTCAGCACTCCACTCCAGACCACAGACCACACCCAAGCTTGCTGGGGCAAAGAACTCAGCTCACAAAACTCCTACATTCCTGGCCAGGATGCACTGAAAGCAACGTGTGGTCCCTTTTCTGTTCCCAAGTCCTTCAGTAGCTAAACTTCAGAGTGTTAGATTTTTTTTACATTCCAGACAACAACTGGGGCGAACGTGCTTCACGGAGTCATTCTGGAAAATGAAACTATTTTGGAAAAACAATTTGTTCTCCATAGATGAAAGGAATTACTAAAGTGCCTAACGTTAGGGCTAACACTGAAACATGGCCAGATACATGACAATAACTTTTAAAAGTGAAGGGAAAAGAAACATAAAACTACAAATTATTCTGCCTTAATGTGATCCTTCCGTTACTTTTATTCTTAGGGCAAGGTGCTAGAAGAGGAGGGGGAATGAAGTTAATCACGTTTGCAGAGACAAGTGGGCTGTCTTAATATTCAGGCGATTAGCCAGCAATATTTACTGAGTGAAGGCTTTCCAAAGCACAAAGCAAGAAAAAACAGGAAATGCAAAAGATGTGCAAGACAGGGTTCTCACACAGAGGAATTCTCACAAAGGAATTCTGTGAGATCCCTGGGAAGATGAGGTTAATATATAAAATAATTAGAGAATAATTAACAGTCTTTACCTGCACTGAAGACTATGCCAAAAGGTTGATAAATCAATGCGATACGTACTCAAGCGATGGAGAGATGGGCAAAGATTTGACTTAACACAGGCAGGAAAACTTCAAGATGGTTGACTTTTTTTGTTTGTTTTTTGCTTTTTAAGGGCCACACCCACAGCACATGGAGGTTCCCAGGCTAGGGGTTGAATCAGAGCTACAGCTGCCGGCCTATGCCACAGCCACAGCAACACAGGATCTGAACCAAGTCTGTGACCTACACCACAGTTCATAGCAATGCTGGATCCTTAACCCACTGAGCAAGGCCAGGGATCAAACCCGAAACTTCGTGGTTCCTAGTCGGATTCGTTTCCTCTGTGCCACGACGGACACTCCGGGGATGGTTGACTTTTATGCTCACCCTTCAAGGACAGGCAGGATGTACAAAGGAAAAGGGTAAGATATTCTACTCCACAGAAAATGGCTGGGTGACTTCTCTCCTGTCCTAGAATCTTAATTTTTTTTTTTTTTTTTTTTTTTTTTTTTGCTTCTTAGGGCCACACTCAAGGCACATGGAGGTTCCCAGGCTAGGAGTTGAATTGGATCTGTAGCCACCAGCCTATGCCACAGACACAGCAATGTGGGATCCGAGCCACATCTGCGACCTATACCACAGCTTGTGGCAAAGCCAGATCCTTGACCTATTGGCCACAGAACCCACATCCTGATGGAAACAAGTCGGGTTCGTTCCCACTGAGCCGCAATGGGAACTTCCAAGCATCTTAAAATTTTAATCGAAGCTGAAAGTATTATAAGACCTGCAAAAATGGTACCACTTTGTTATAAGATGAACTTATAATAAGTGCAAGTACTCTATAAGATATGAGGGAAGATAACTGACATTTTTTTCTATTCCACTGGGGCTTGACATTGTAAGAGGGGGAAAAAGTGACCATTTCCCACAATTCTCTACTTTAGGTTACATGATTATACCAAGAAATGCAGATATACGCCTCTGATGCCCCCAATGTCATAAGATAAAATATTTAAATAAGTAGAAGTCTCATACTGTTGTAATTGCGTGGAAAGCTGCTTTGATTTATAACTTGAATTTATGTTTTTCTTACAACAGTTCTCCAAATTATTTTATCAGAATTGACTTCAGCAAGTATTTATTTGTAAATATGACTCTGTTCTTTCATCTCAGAGAAAAGCAACTTTAAATAGCTTGGAAAACGAGAATGGAGTAAATATGCATGCAGGGCTTTGGGGTTCTTTTTGCTGTTGTTTTGGTTTGGTTTGGTTTTTGGCCTATAGGCAGTTAACTATATATTAGCCCTAATGAGACAGAGCCAGTTTCTGTTTTGTTTTTTTTTTTGTCTTTTTGCTATTTCTTTGGGCCGCTCCCGCGGCATATGGAGGTTCCCAGGCTAGGGGTTGAATCGGAGCTGTAGCCACTAGCCTATGCCAGAGCCACAGCAACTCGGGATCTGAGCCGCATCTGCAACCTACACCACAGCTCACGGCAACGCCGGATCGTTAACCCACTGAGCAAGGGCAGGGACCGAACCCGCAACCTCATGGTTCCTAGTCGGATTCGTTAACCACTGCGCCACGACGGGAACTCCAGTTTCTGGTTTAAAATTTTGAATAGATAACTGTTGAAGTATTTGATCAATTGATTCTAAGGATCATACAGTATGCTTTTAAAAACTGCTGGGCTATTTTCTTGGATTCCTTTTTAAGAGAGAACTTTCTCTTAAAGTTTCTATTAAATGATGTACCCTTAAAAATCACAATAAATTCTCTATGTAAATTTTCTGGAGAAAAACTGTCAGAGAAACTTCTAAGTACCTCACATATAATATCTGTAACTCTGAGTTGTTCTCTATGGATTTTTCTTACTGAAATAAATAAACCACTGCTTATAATTCAGTATTTACTAGAAAAGCAAAATCCAGCTCTACGTAAGGAACAGTTGAAGGAGGTGGGTGGGTTCTCAGAAGATGAGTTTCATGTTTCATTAAATGGTGTGAAAATGACTAGTGAAAATAACCAAATAAAAAATGGAAGTTTTCTGGCACTTTCAAAGAACTCAACGTGAGTACTTAATAGCCCCTGTGGAGTTCCCGTTGTGGCTCAGTGGTTAATGAATCCGACTAGGAACGATGAGGTTGCAGGTTCGATCCCTGGCCTTGCTCAGTGGGTTAAAGATCCGGCGTTGCCGGGAGCTGTGGTGTAGGTCGCAGACGTGGCTCAGATCCCATATTGCTATGGCTCTGGTGTAGGCTGGTGGCTACAGCTCTGATTAGACCCCTAGCCTGGGAACCTTCAAATGCTGGGGGAGCGGCCCTCAAAAGGCAAAAAGACAAAAAAAAAAAAAAAAAAAAAAAAACCCTGAACAACTTTATAAACTTGTTCATTTTTATCATACTCTCTGGCCTATGCTTTCTTGCTGGATATTTAAAAACTGCTTGTGACCAAAGACATGGCTGGATATTTTTATTTTTCTGGTTATAAGTCATTCGGAGAGCCTGGAGTTTCAGGCTAGGTGCAGTCCGGGTAATGGAGGTTTTACACAGCTCCTTGTATCTTTATGAGAGAAGATCCAAATTACTTGAGGGTAAAGTTGACACAAACTCCTGTATGTAAACATGGAATATTTCTGGAATTAAGATTATCACAGGAACAGAGCTTTCTGTTCCCAAAGAAGCAGTGTCAACCAACATATATTTCAAGCTCAATGATGAGGTGAATACATCCTCAAATAAAATCTTCACAAGGAACAGCTGGCCTGAAAAAGGTGTTTTGTTTTGTTTTGTTTTGTTCCTTTGTATCCAGAGAAAACAGGTGCAATCGCACCAAGAACCTCTTAGAACATGGTTACTGCCAAGTATCTGTGTCTACTGATGTATAAGAATCAACCGAGTTTTTGGCAAGTAATCTCTGCCGAGAGGAAAACCAGATATTCTAAGTTACTGTTATTAAATCTTTGATGTGTCAGAACTAAGGAACATGATGAGTTAGTCTAGATGAAATATTAACATGTTAGAAAGTGTCGTACAGGAGTTCCCATCATGGCTCAGCGGAAATGAATCTGACTAGAATCCATGAGGACACAGGTTTGATCCGTGGCCTCACTCAGTGGGTTAAGGATCCGGTGTTGCCATGAGCTGTGGCGTAGGTCAAAGAGGCAGCTCAGATCCCGAGTTGCTGTGTCAGTGGTGTCCGCTAGCGGCTACAGCTCCGATTCAACCCCTAGCTTGGGAACCTCCATATACTAGAGTACGGCACTAAAAAGAAAAAAAAGAAAAAAAAAGAAAAGAAAAAGAAAGTACAATGTACAATGTGTACTGCTAAATATGAAAGTAACCTGCATGAAATAAAGTTGATCAAAATTTAGTTTCAAGAAATAAACTAATCACAAATCACCTATTTGGGATGAATTAAGTCCTCATTTAGGAAAATTCACAAAAGAACAAAAGGAGCCGAGAAGGGGCATAAGGGAACTTTCTCAGGTGCTGGTAATGTTCTATATTTTGCCGGGGATTTATACAGGTACACTCAACGTGTCAAAGCTCAACTTATGTACAATTAAGGATGTGTGCATTTCACATGAAACACTCAAAAAATACTGAACTCTAGTTAATCATAAGAATAGTGAAATATGCCAACTGAGGCTTATTTTAAAAGGCATCAAAAATAAGATGGTGCTCCATGGGTTAAGAATCCATCGTTGCTCTTAGCTGTAGTGTAGGCTGGCAGCTGTATCTCTAACTTTACCCCTAGCCTGGGAACGTCCACATGCTGCGGGTACGGCCCTAAAGGACAAAAAAAAAAAAAAAAAAAAAAAAATGGGAAGAGATGGACAAAGGGATAGGAAGGTTGACAGATGTGATGAAGCAAAATGTTAACAGTGGAATCTAGGTGGTGAATATACAGCTGTTCACTGAAAACTCTTTCAAGTTACTGTACATGTGAAATTTTCATTAAAAAGGTTTGAAGAGGAAAATACAATGGGAATAAAAATTCCTGAAGCATTTGGGGTACCACACTAGTGCTCCAATGCCCACTCCCTTCCCTTTAAGAGTCCATAGTGCCAGAGTTCCTGCTGTGGTGCAGCGGGTTAAGAATCTGACCATAGCACCTCAGGTTGCTGTGGAGGCACAGGTTTGATTCCCAGCCCCATACAGTGGGTTAAAGGATCTGGCGTTGCAGTGGCTGCTGGGGCTCAGATGGAACTTCCATATGCTATGGGTGTTGCCATTAAAAAATAATAACAATAAGAGTTCATAGCGTATCTAGGACCCTGACCAAATATTTATGTAGAAAACTCAAAGCATAAACCTAACAAGTTGAGACATGGAAGGTTTATAAAAAAAAAAAAATCAACGCTGGAGACCGTCTGATGATATCGGATTTGTGAAAGGAAAAGAAGCAGTTTCCCCACAGATGACAATTCTATACTTCAATTCTCCCTGAGCTGTAGTGGGGCACCTGCAAGCCAGGCTGGGCAGAAGATGCTCTTAGAAGATATAGGAGCAAGATGCAAATCAATCCCAACACACGCAGGACGCTCCTGATGGGCAGAGAGAGGGAGTGGATGAGACCTTGGTGGTGACGCAAGAGAGACCTGTCCCCAGAGGCCAGGGGCAGGGCTGTCAAAGGTAATGAGTCCCAGAAAAGAAAAGCCATGGTGGCTCATCGGAGGCTATGATACTGCACGTTGCTTCCAGAGAAAACAGGAGGTGACACGTCATCAGCCACATCATCTGTGAAGAGCCAGTGCCTACACTGGTCACTTCACCTTGATCACATTCTCCGTCATTTGCCGCACCAGCCCATTGCTTAGCATTGATTAGACAATGTTCGTTAAGTTAAAAATAATTATCTGGGAGGTTTTTAATATCATGCCAAATCACATTTAATATTCTGTTTGATATTGTGTTATCGAGTTTGATATCGCCCAAGTATGCTCCCAGAACCTGCAGCGTCGGCAGCCCCCCGGAAGCTTGTTAGAAATGCAGAATGTCAGGCTTCGCCCCACACCTGCTGTCTCAGAATCTGCTGTTTAAGCAAATCACAGATGCTTCATACACACAGTCAAGTGTGAGAAGTAGTGGCCTGATCTTACATCGAGTCTATAGCTCAAGCTTCAGGGACCTAAGTCTTCCCAAAGGCAGCTTTAACTTCAGACTGAGAAGCAAAGTATAGGGACACAGGTGAGCCACACAAAGCCTCAATGCCTGGTCTCCCATGAACACCATCCCCTGAGGACTGCTTTCTCTCTGAAAAGCTGTGACCTGGCCCCCACCTGCAGAAAAAGGCTGCCTGGACCCCGGATGCCCCGAGAGTCTATCACATCCAACACATTGGTACGTGCTGCAAACACTTTGGAAAAGTTTCACACTCTCCGATGGGTCTAGAAATAGTCCATATTTCTTCCATCACTTTGCATGTAATTGCTCTTTAATGTAACAAGGGTATAAAATGTTTTATCCTACAGGTAACTATCAGAGGAATTCCCAGGCTACCGTCCCCATTTCAGCTTAAGACAGCTGGGAAAGTTCTTCATTCCCCTTCTAAACCACCAAGGCATGTTGTATTTTATTCATGTATCACATATACATCTGTCTAGAATCACTGCATTTTAATGACTGTATTCTGTTTATTTCAGTCACTGTAATAGAAACGGATTTAGGCTCAAATATCTGTGGCTAGTTGCGGGTCACACAAAACTAAAGGTTTAACATTTTCTTTCATAATAACATGGCTTGGAAGATACGAAGATATTCCTCACTGACAAAACAAAGTACACAAATACGAAAGATTTTTCTAAAGCCATCTGAAGCCAATTACTCTGTACTCACTGTGAATTTCCTACTTTAGCCTCATTTCTTTGTAAATATGTGCAACTACATGAAAAAGGGGGGTTTTATAAATATGATTGCCAAATACAAGAACCCCAACTTTCTCAGTTACTGAGTTCCACTCTTATTTTAGGAAGGAATTTTACCTATTGTCCAACCAACTTTCCAAAGCAATAAATAAGTGCATTTCCAAAGTAAGTACAAAGCCTATTTTCCGTCTCACGTCTTATTCAGGAAGAGAGTTTTTAAAACAATCATTCTGCCTCTCTTGCTATAGTTTTTTAAAAAGTGGCAATCAAAATACAATAAGTTGAAATATGTCCCCTACTTTTATTAGTCATTTTGAAAAATAAGAGTGAATCAGTTTCGGTAATAATTCATGCACGATGGGAAAAGGTTTAACACTCTCTGTGCTGTATTGCATCAGATTTAGGTATTAGCAGAAAATATTTTCAAGAGACTAGTTAATTTTCTTTTTTGCTGGACTGAGATTTTTGAACAGTTTTACATTTAAAGCAATATTGGGCAGAAGGTACAGAGATTTCTCATATACTCCAATATAGGTTAATTTTTTAAATATGTAAATGCTAAACATAATGGAAGATAATACAAGAAAAAGAAAGCATATATATGTATGAGTGGGTTACTTTGCTGTACAGCAGAAATAGGCACAACACTGTAAATCAACTATACTTAAATTTAAAAAAACTGAACATACAAAGTGTTACGCAAATATGCAAAATGATAACAGAAAAATCCAAACAATCAATCCAATACTATCAATAAATGCCTTACTGAAAAAAAATTATTTGAGTTCCAGTCAGGTTCAGGGAAATTTTATAAAAAGCTTTAAAATAAATCTGCATCTAATTAGTGCCAGAATTACCACAAAACTGTGTCTAATACACTCTGTTGTCTTCCTTTTGTCTTACGTCTCTCCCTTATTAGAAAATATGAAGAAAAAAAGAAGTAATGAATAAATCAAACAATCTTTATAAAAAGTCTGAGCAATTTAAGGAATTTAAGAACAGATGTATTTTCTTTTCTGCCACTGCATAAACCCTATATCTGCTTACCTTCAGGGATTATAAAAATAAAAGTGTGACAGCCCTCCTGCAAGCTATAAAAAAAACTGAACTTATCCGAACTACTCCCCTTGGTCAATTTTCACTTCCACTCAGCCATTTTTCAGTATGCACTCTTACCTGGTAGGCTTTATACTTCCCCCAGTCAGAAACAGGCTCTTGAGAGCATGCCTGGTACAGGCTCAGCACTGCAGGGGCAATGACAGGGCTGGGATAAGCTCACCCTTTTCAGAAGGCAAGGAGGGGGCCAGAGACTGGGAGGAACAAGCCCACGCGGCAGCAAATGTAAGCGAGACCCGTCCTCTGTGTGGAGTCCCACCCCTCGGCCACAAAGTGAGAGGCTGGGCAATCAGTGCCCAGAGCCACAACAAAATATCCAGACACAGTGGCTGAGAAAGACTCTTTTCACTATTCCAAGCAGAATGACAAATACAGCAAATGCTTTTAACAGGCATCGGGTCCAGTAACTGCCCCAAAATGAGTCAGAGGCACCCCTCCGCACACAACAAAAAGTGCCCCTTGATCAGAGGCTGGGGTTGCTCAGCAGGAAGAGAGAAAAAGTGAAGCCTACACCTGAACTCATCCTGCAAACAAATCTTCGGTTTTTCCATCATGAAGGCTACACAAATTCCAGCTACAAACCTAAAGGACAGCCCAGCCACCCTTCATTGTTCACATTCAGGAAATGTAATCACTTGTAAGCTGCTGAAAATCTTTCAACTTCCCCATCTGGCTGCTACCTTTTGCCTGTTTTCCTCCTTTGTAAGACCTTCAGGCTTCAAGAAAGGAAAGGAAACGTTTTAAACTTTTAAGTTACAAGTAATGCTGACATAAAAAAAAAATAAATAAGAATGAGTATCGAAAATGAGATCTAGAGATTATACCCTTTGCACAGACAGTAGAAGGAGGAGACTTTGGTCCTAGAAATATATCTCAAGAGGATTTTAATTCTACCTCAAATTAAGATACTAACACACAAAGTTCTACAAAGTCCTCTAATTTATCCATCCACAAGTGCTAGTGTGAGAATTAAAAAAAAAAAAAAAAAATCACCTTTTCCCAAAATGTGCCAGAGAATATAAAATGTTTTACAAAACAAGGTACCAGGTGAAGTTTTAGGGTTGTCAACTTATACCAATGTCAACAGCATCCTAAACGGCAGAATTTCTCTGTTTCTAATATACTCCTATGCATCATCCATATATTTAAAAAATATTTTATGCATTTCTTCCCATTTATTTAATCCCAGACCCTTTCTTTGAGGGGCATCTTGTATTTTGTGAGACAGATTTGGGAAGTGCTAATAACAGATTCCACCGGCCAATTTTTAAGCAACACACATGCCCTCGAGATGAGGTTTCAAAGCACTTTTCCACCTTATCCCAACTTGTACGAATGTCTATGAAATTCCAGTGTGATCAATTTCTAGATTACTCCATATTATTAAATGGTCAACATGTTTTCCACACGAAAGCATGAGGAACGGAAGCAGATTATATGTGCATTTAATGGACATCTCTTATAATCCTCCCATCACACTAGAAAATGGGGGACAGCACGGTGTCCAGCCTCAAGCAGCTGGACATTTTGTTGGAACCTCTGCAGCTGCTCAGGGTGGGCATACCAGGTCACCCATTTACCCTCAGAGATGAATGTCAGACCTCAGAGATGAACATTCAGCCCATGTATCCTACAGGGCGGACACTGCAGCCAAGACACAGACGGTAAGCCAGGAGTAACGACCACCCAAACGCAATGCCAACTGCATCCCTGTGTGCACACTGCAACCACTTGACTCAGACTCAAGAGGAAGAAACTGAGTCATGTGCCTCCAGCAAGCCACCTGTAGAACCGACTGTCCCCTCCAACACCTCCTCTCCTCTCAATCCCGGAGCCCTGCGTGCTCTGCCCATCCCCAGAAATCCCTGTACATCCTGCCGTTCTCATTTAGGTGAAAAGCAGGTTTTCAGGATAGACTGGCAGTTCACAGCTGCTCCACCAAGATAATTAAGTCACCCTGAGCCCTTATTCATCTGCCGAGACTCCTCCAGAACAAACCACTGCACGCAAATTATTTTTCCAAATCATGTCCTTTTAAAGACGGACCTTTGTCTAAAATGAATTATATTCCCCTAATCCTTCTAAGAAGAAGATCTTTTAACATAATTTTAAAACCATACCTTTAGTTCCTAACTACAGATTCTACTAAATAAAGCCAAATAAATACAACACTCTATTGGAGCGCCCACTATAATAGGTTAAAGCAAAACATTTTACTTATCAATGACAGAAGAAATGTGGGATGGTATTTCTACATCTGTAAAACAGCAATAAAATCCCTTCTAAAGTAACAATCACATCATAAGGCTACATTACAGAAAAATATAAACTCCAACCCCCCTGAGCAAACTCAAGCTGCTTATTGATACTACAGTATCTTGAGGAGACATTCTTTCAGCCACTACTTACCAAGGGCTTGCCATGTGACAAAAATAGGGAGCTAAACAGAGCCACTATTTCCTATACACAGTTCCCATCTGTGTCTTGTTATAACAAATGGATATAGGCTGGGATGTCTTAAAATTGTGAAAGCGACACAAGTTTATTTAAAAAGTTCAGACCACAGAGGGCATAGAATTAAGAGTAAAAACTCCCTCTATCTTTCATATTAATTACAACCACTACTGAGTTTCAGTTTACATTTGCTCGTTTACATTTGCCTGCAATCACTTTATTTTAAATGACTCATATTCAAATTATAGTTTCCTTCTAATGAAGGAGTTTATCCCCTTTATATTATAATTTCTAATAACCATGTTGTTCTCCTTAATTCTATTTTTTCATTTTGTGAGGCTTCCTGGTTTGACATTTTTCTTTTGTTTGGGTTTTTGCAACATAATTATTTAACTATGAGATGGAAGCCAAACAATTATGGCATGCAGAATACAATGAAAATGCTATAAATCTTCTCAACACACACACACACACACACACACACACACACACACACGCGCGCGCGTGTGCACACACGGTAAAGCTGTGGGGGGTGGGGAACGAGATTAACAGATAAACCCTACTATACATAAAATAGATAACCAACAAAGACCTACGATATAGCCAGGGAACAATATTCAATACCTTGCAGTAACCTATCATGGAAAAGAATCTGAAAAAACACACACACACACACATATCAGAATCACTTTGTTGTATACCTGAAACTAATACAACACCGTAAATCAACTATACTTCAATTTAAAAAAAAAAAAAGGTAACACTCGGAGGCACTGGATTCACAAACCTTACTGTAGTAATCACGTCCAATCCACATGTATATCAAATCATCACTTCATACCCATACACCTGAAATTTATACAATGTTATGTCAATTACATCTCAATAAAGCTGAAAAAAATAAAGGTACAGTAACCATGAAAAAAAGAAAATGTCAGAAATCTTGATAACATCAAAATAATAAGTAATATAATCAAGAGACTAGAGGAGAAGATAGGAGGAATATGAATGTGCTATTTATTTAACTGTTCAGATGTAGGAGCCAGCAGGCACTGTCTGAAGTTAATAAATCAAGAAACGTAGACTTTGGTTATATTATTATTCATATTTGTAATACTTTACTTCCACAAACAAGTGAAAAACACAATACGAACCTGAATTACAGAAGGGGAAAAAAAAAAGAAACATAGAATATATTGCATAATCAAGAAACAAAGAAAACATCAAACCTGGAACAAGGGCTGCCGCCAGAGACCCACCTGTGTGCCTCCAACCTCCCTCCTCCAAGTACAGGCTTTCTGCCTTCGACTTGCCACAGCCTCCACCTCCCGGGGCTCTAAGAGACACATATTTTGATTTTCCTTGGATTTCCTCCAAATAGTACCAAATTTAGCAGATATGCTTCAGTCTTTTGGGCTAGAGCCATTTCCTACTTTTACCGAAGATTCCCCCCCCACTTTTTAGGAATTTTTTTTCATCTCCATAGTTTCAGGGAAGAGAATAGACCCTTTCACTCAAGTCCTTTGATGGAAACCCCCCTGCCTCCCAACTTGCTCTAAGGTTCTTTTATTATTTTCTATATGCTTTGGTCTTTCTGTCTCTCCACTGCCTCCCTCTAACTGCTTCTTTCCTTTCAAACCTCCTGGTGTTAAAACCACTGGTGTGCTGAGCCGCCTTACACCACCTACAGGAGACAACTCCGAGCTTCTCTTCCCACATCCAGGCAAGGTGGAAGGATTTACACCACAGAAATCAGCACACAAGACACATCGAGCTTCTTCCCCCTCCCCCTTTTCAGTGCCAGTTGTTAAACTTTTACTAGCACATCACCAGAAGGGTCTGCGAATTTAAAAAACTGCCTTTGTGGAGTTCTTGCCATGGCTCAGTGGTTAATGAACCCCGACTAGCATCCATGAGGATGCAGGTTTGATCCCTGGCCTCGCCCAGTGGGTTAAGGTGCAGCTCAGATCTAGCACTGCTGTGGCTGTGGTGTAGGCCTGTGGCTACATCTCTGATTGGACCCCTGGCCTGGGAACCTCCATATGCCACGTATGTGGCCTTAAAAAGAGAAAATAAATAAATAAATAAATAAAATAAAATAAAAAACCACCTTTGAGAACTGTAAAGTAAGGACATAAAAATGTTTACCCAAGAATGAGAAAAGACTTATATTCTGGCTTTTAAAAAAAATCAAGTACAGTTGATTTATAATGCATCAATTTCTGCTATACAGCTACGTGACCCAGTCATTCATATACATCTTTCTTTTTCTCGTATTATCTTCCATCATGTTCTACCACAAGAGATTGGATATAGTTCCCTGTGCTATATACAATAGGCTTAAAAAAAAAATTAGCTGGCACAGGGAGTTCCCTAGTGGTCTACCGGTTAGGATTCTCGGCTTTCACTGCTGCGGCTGGGGTTCAATCCCCGGTCTGGGAACTGAGATCCCACATCAGGCCATTGCATGCTACAGCAAAATAAAACATAACAAGCAAGCAAACAAAACCCCCCAAGTTAGTTGGCACAGACTGCTTTATGTATTTGAGATTGCCAGATAAGTAATCTCAACAAGATTCACCAGTGCTACAATACTGGAATATTACAGGGCCAGTGAACATGGATAAAGGTCGTGTTTTCAAAGTAAATGCCATCTTTCCAACACCCTTTTAATATATTTTTATAGCATCTTTCTCCCTAGCAGCTCTAAATAGCATATTAAATCTACTTATTGATTCTCATTTTCTAGAAATATAAGAAAGTATTAGCACATTCATTTACTGTAACACGATAAACAAGGAAACTTTGGGGTTCTGCCTCCTTCTGTTCCTCCTTTCCCCCAAATCCCCAAAACACACCAACATCACATTTTTGCGTCCTTTTTTCCCCAGTGCCCTAGGGCCTTCCAACCTTGTTAAAGATCAAGTTTAAAGCCCACAACCCAGTGTACCCCCCACAGTCAACTCATTGTTCCGGGGAGCAAAGGACAAATTAGCAGAGAACCTCATTTTAAAGCATGGTAATGACATTCTAATAAACATGGCCAATTCAGTCCACAATGGATCATCCAACTAGGGAATCAGAAACAAAAAGATTTGACAGAAACAAACAAAAAAAGGAACACACTCTGTGAAGAAATAAACAACAAAAACTATCCCTGAAACTTAACATATTTAACATATCCCCCCAGTGTTCCCCTTACTCATCATGCTAGCTGTGTTTAACATCTTCAACTGTATCACTGATTATCAGTATTAAGGAAGTCCATCAATACAATCAGGATTATTGAATCGTATTTTAGTAATAATTATCAGTACATAGTGAAAACATAATTACCTTTAAAGTTACAATCTGCAGAACAATGAAAATGCTTCCTAGGAGTTCCCTTCCGTGTCTCAGTGGCTAATGAACCTGACTAGGATCCATGAGAATGCAGGTTTGATCCCTGGCCTCACTCAGTGGGGTCAAGGATCCAGCGTCACCATGGAGCTGTGGTATATGTAGCAGATGAGGCTTGGATCCCGCCTTGCTGTGGCTGTGGTGCAGGCTAGCAATTGTAGCTCCAATTCGACCCCTAGCCTGGGAACTTCCAAATGCCTTAGGCGCAAGCCCTAAAAAGCAAAAAAAAAAAAAAAAAAAAAAAAAAAAAAAGCCTCCTAAGTCCTTTTGCCTCCATATTTATTCTACTCCAAGAAAAAAAATATGTACAAGCATGAGATAAGCAATGTCAGATATTATTCAGGAGCGATAACCTCATTTTTGTCTCACCTCTTAAGAGTCGATAAAACAAAATTCATTTCACAGAACACAACTTGTGAGCTGGCAATACTCTGCTCTAAGTCAAACTTTCCTACCACCACCTTCTGCTTTTCTCACCATAATCATAATCCTAAATTATTATGTAATTTACATAGATATGAGTAACTGGCGATCAGCAGCTCCTGGTTATAAGTTAAACTGGACAGCATCAGATGGTCGTGAAAAGCATCAGGCTGGGATCAGACACTCCTGGGTTGGCACCAGAGTTATTTCATTTTGGACAAGTTACCTAACCTCTCTACAGTTCAGATTTCTCATCTCTAAAAAAAGAACAAAAATCGCCACCACACAGGGTTCTTGAAATGTTTTCAATAAGAAAACCTTCACAAAACACTTAAGGGAGTTTCCTCATTGCTCAGTGGGTTAAGGATCCAGTATTGCCACTGCTGCGGCTCTGGTTACAGCTATGGTGCAGGTTGTGGGTTTGATCCCTGGCCTGGGAACTTTCGAAGGCTGTGGGTAAAAAATTATAAACAAACATTTAACATATCATCTGGTATACAGTAAAGACTCAGTTCACTGGGATAATAACTGCCATGATCTAGAAATACATGCCAACCACTCAGCTGTTTTGGAATCACAGTAGTTTCGACCAGAGCATCTCAAGTTTTCACATGCACACAAATCACGTGTGGATTTTGCTCAAAAATGCAGGTTGTGATTTGGGAGGTTGGCTGTAGGGCCTGAGACTGTATTTTAACAAACTCTCAGGTGATACTGATGCTGCTGGTCCAGTGGGCGTGCTTTGAATATCAAGGATTTGGACCATCTGGATATCCCCCCACCCTGTAAATACACACACACACACACACACACACACACACACACACACACAGGCATAGTTGGCTAAAAATTCAAACACTGAATCCACAGTCCAACATCACCTTCCCTGTAAAAATAGAACTTTTCTTTTAAAATCAGCAAAAAGCTATGAACCACTTGAGATAATTGCTAAATATAGAATATAATTATAAGAAAGGCAAGGAATGGCTTAACCTGGGAAAAGAACTTGGGTTTTGGAATCTGGCAGGCCTGGGTTCAAACCCCAGGCCCATTACACATACTAGCTGTTAATGTATCTTTGGAACAGTGACAGATCGCCTTATAAACTTTGGACTCCTTATGTGTAAAATGGGGATAAGAGTATCTATCTGAAAAATATATAACATCTCAAATAATACCTGTCTCACAAATAGGTAATATTTATATAGTTAATATGTAATATAGTTATATAGTTTACTATATATAACTATTGTTAACAAATAGCTAACTATACTAACTATATATATATATATATATATATATATATATATATATATATATATATATACACACATACACACACACACACACATATACGTATATATGTATATCCCATGATCTGAGGCATAGTAGGTGCTAAGGAGATGGGGGCTGCCTTTCTGCCCCAGGCTATACTGGATTTTCGTTTTGTTTTGTTTTGTTTGTCTTTTTAGGGCTGCACCCATGGCATATGGAGGTTCCCAGGCTGGGGGTCGAATCGGAGCTGTAGTGGCTGGCCTACACCACAGCCACAGCAACGCAGAATCTGAGCCGCATCTTCGACCTACAACACAGCTCACAGCAATGCTGGATCCTTAACCCATTGAGCAAGGCCAGGGATCAAACCTGCATCTTCATGGATGTTAGTCAGATTTGTTTCCATTGAGCCACGATGGGAACTCCTGCACTGGGTTTTTTTGGGGGGTGGGCAGGAAGGGGGGGTTATACTCACAGAATATGGAAGTTCCCAGGCCAGGGACAGAATCAGAGCCTCAGCTGTGACCTACGCCAGAGCTGCAGCAAAACTGGAACCTTAACCCACTGCACCGGGCCAGGCATAGAACCTCTGCCTCCAACAGCTGCCACAGAGACACCAAGTCCTTAACCCACTGTGCCACAGTGTGAACTCTCAGGCTTCATTGTTTTAGTCACTTGCTAATGGAACTCTTTTTTTTTTCTTTTTTTTTTTTTTAGAGTATAGTTGATCTACAGTATTGTGCCAATTTCTGCTGTACAGCATAGTGACTCGGTCATGCATCAACATATTCTTTTTCTCATACTATCTTCCATCATATTCTATCTCAAGAGACTGTATATAGTTCCTTGTGCTGTACAGTAGGACCTCAGTGCTTTCTTTCAACTTAACTTGGGCCCTTCTCCTCTCGAGCAAACTATCTGAAGACCTGCCACTCCTGAAACTCTTCTTCATGCTATTTCAGGCCACCAGCATCAGTAATTTCCCAAGAGAAAGAACCTTATTTCCTAGTATGTTCCACTAATCTCCGAGACCCACAGCCTAGAAGAAAACTATCTGTTTTCCACATGGCTTCTCTCTGTTCTAAATCCTGACAGACTCTTTCTTCCTGCACAAACACAAAAAAGGAAAGGAACCAAAGTCATCCCCATCTCCTTTGCCGTCCCTAAAAGAGCCTATAACTATCTTTTTTCAATCAGAGAAACTGTTATTTTGGGAAACCAGCCACTCGCTCCAAGATGGCTTTCTGTATTCTTTTTCAGTTCCAAAAACTGAGATTGATTCTTTCTTAAGGAAGCTCTAAAACACTCTCTCTCCCTCCCTCTCCTTTCTCCCTCTCTCTCTCTCTCTCTCAAACACACACACACACACACACACACACACACACACACACACACACACTCACACCAGTTCTGTTATGGTTTCCTGTCACCAAGCAAAAATTATATGATGCCAAAAACATCAGTTGCCCAATTTAGCGCTATACCCTCATTGATTTGACGTGTTATTTAAATCCGGAGTGCCTGCCGTGCACCCAGGATCATGTCAGATGCCAGGTGTACCCTGGTGAGTAAACAGACGTGGCCCACGCCCTTGAGAATTTAACTATCCCGACCTTCACTAATCTTATTTCCCGAAACCAGGACACACTTCCAGAGATAGCTCTGGTTTCCAAAACCACCACAGGCTGCATGTAAAGAAGCCCCAGCAGGACTGTCAGAGGTTGGCCCTGACCACAATTTACTGATGAAGCATATCACGGCATGCCCAGATGAACCTGTAAATAAAGGCAGTCTCTATCTGGCCATTGAACAGTGGCATCCAGCCCACCGTGCTGATTCGGCTGGCATGGAGTGGCAGCCCCTTGCAGACACACAGTCCCAAAGTAGCTTCAGTGAGGACAGATGTTCACCTGTCATTCCCAAGCCATCCAACCTCTTCTCCCTCAATCTAAAACCTATCAGAAGCTTTCTGAAGTTCACCAGCACACCGAACAGCAAACAGTTGTAATATTTCACCAGCTACCTAAGTTGTTTCATATCAAGCTGCCTATCCGAACATTAACATTTAACACTTGTAATATTTACACATGGAAACAGCGCTGCTGGGCAAGATGAAGCCAGTTTCGTTCACTATCTTCTGCTAAAATTTTCCTGAAGCTGAGCTCTCTCCATCACAAGGCTTACCTGTATGGAGAGGGCACTGCTTCTAGAATCATCTTGATTGAGAATTCATATGATGTAAAAAGCATATGAAAAAACATCAGAATATGTAGACATTATGTGATCAGACAATCAGTAAAAACTTCAGATGCAGATTAATGTATTGTTCACAATGATGAGCCGTAATGATGTCTATGAATTGCTTTTACAGAAGCCTGCAAATTAAAAGGATGATCTCTCCGCATTACATGAAAATACATAACGCTCACCGTTTATGTTAAATGAGGAGATGAAAGGACCCCTTCTGCTTTTCTCACCATAATGAAAATATAATAATCCTAAATTAATCATAGAGAGCACACATATAAGAGAATACTGGAATTCTCTGGTGGCCTAGGGTTAAGTGGCATTGTCACTGCTGTGGCATGGGTTGGATTCCTGGCCTGGAAACTTCCACATGCCTTGGGCATGGCTAAACAAAAAAGAGAGAGAGAGAGAGAGAGAGAAAATGTCATCCTGGTAACAAAGAAAGGGCCACCATTCCCAGTGATCTCCAATATGTCCTTGAATGAGGCCTAAGACTCTAACGTTTCACACCACTAGGTACACGTCAAGGATGAAGCAAGGCTTAATGTAAGGCCATATTTTAAGAATTTTGGTTTAAAATTCCAGGCTTAACTCTACCTTCTTCTCTAGATAATAACTTTGGTAAAAATTATGCACAGTCCTTTCCACAAAGCAACCTAAAGGGAGTTCCCACTGCAGCTCAGTGGGTTACCAACCCCTTGTTTTTGTGGCTGTGGTTCACGCCAGCAGCTGCAGCTCTCATTTGACCCCTAGCTTGGAATCTTACATATGTCATAGGTGCAGCCCTAAAAAGAAAAAAAGAAAAAAAAAAAAAAAAGCGCACAAAGCGACCCGAAAGGAGCGTCTAGGGAACAGATGAAGGAGGGAGTGACTTTAGAGTCAATCTTCAAGACTTCAGAACAAACAGAGGTCTGGATTCATTTCAGCATCTTCTTCCCTTTCCTTAAGTCTGAAGATAGTACCACATCTGCGTATTTTAGACAAATGAGTCCCAGAGTGTAACACAGAATCAAGAAAGCTGGATCTCCTTCTTTCTCTCCCTCTCTCATACACACACACACACCCCCCTTCTGATGACATCAAAGAGAGCCTCAACTCTGTCTTTAAACTCACGCTAACCTTGCCCTTCTCTCTCCTTTCTCTCTCTGAGTAAAATGAGGTCAGGTCTCTAAGTCAGGTTTCGGCAGGCACTGGCATCTACGTAGGGCTGACTGACAGTATTTGGTTTTCATTTTTAGATTTTTACTGGCTATCTCTACTATTTGTGGCACAGTGATAGTTTTCCATTTAAGGTAGTGATAAAAGATTTCCTTTTTCTTTTTTTGGTTTGCTTTTTAGGGCCACACCTCTGGCATATGGAAGTTCCCAGGCTAGGGGTCGAATCGGAGCTATAGTTGCCAGCCACAGCCACAGCAACATGGGATCTGAGCCGTGTCTGACACCTACACCACAGCTCATGGCAACACTGGATCCTTAACCCTCTGAGTGAGACCAGGGATTGAATCTGCATCCTCATGGATACTAGGTCAGATTCGTTTCCACTGAGCCATGAGGGGAACTCCTTCTTCCTTTTTTATAAATACATTTTTTTTTGATGGTGCCCACAGCATGTAGAAGTTCCTGAACCAGGGATCAAACTCACACCAGAGCAGCGACCCACGCCATAGCAGTGAAAATGCCAGACCCTTAACCCACAGAGCCATCTGGGAACTCCTAAAGTTTCCTTCTTATATACATTTATATTTGCAGTTAAATAAAAATGAAAACAATGAAATAATAATAGAAATGAAACACAATTATGGCAAAAGCATTCAGGTGGTACTGAATGACACTTGGGAAATGCTGTAGGGTACTGATTAAAACCACTTGGATTTGACTATTAGCTCTGCAGCTCCCTTCTGTGTAACTTCAGGCAAGTTACTTGAGATCTCTGTGCTTTGGTTTCTTCATTTGTAAAATAGCAATAATGACAGTATCTACTGCAAATGGTTATTGTTAGGATAAAAGGTTATTTTAGATGAAACACTAAAATGGTCCACAGCATACAGCAAGAATTCCATCTTCTGGTCATTACTAATAAAATTACTAGCATTTGATAAATGTATCTAGGTTAACAATGATCTAGTCAAGCTCGATCCTCTGGCTTAGGAATTACAAGATATGGTAGAGGGATTTCTTCATGAGTTCTTGTATAAGTGAAAAGAAAAACTTCTGTTTTCCTTTAAATTAAAAATGCAGCCAATTAAGGAATATTTTAAACTCATGTGTTCCTCTGGAAGCCAGAAAGTCAACTGCACTGTCTTGAATTCCATTATAGTTTCCTGTGTCCTCTCTGCTTAAAGACTTCAATATTTCTTTTTTTATGGCCGCCCCACAGCATATGGAGTTCCCAGGCCAGGGATCGGATCTGAGCCACAGGTGCAAATTAAGCTGTATCTGTGGCAATGCCAGGTTAACCCACTGTGCTGGGCTGGGGATCAAACCTGCGTCCCAGTGCTCCAAAGATGTCACCAACCCTGTTGCATCACAGTGGGAACTCCAAAGATCCAAATATTCCTATCACTAAGAGTTAAAAAAGAGGTTGCCATTGTTTTGTTTTGGTTTTTTGTATTTTTAGGGCCGTGCCTGCAGCATATGTAAGTTCCATGGCCAGGGACTGAATCTCAGTCACAGCTTTGACCTACACCACAGCTACGGCAACGCCAGATCCTTTAACCCACTGCACCAGGACAGGGGCTGAACCTGTGCCTCCACAACAATTTGAGCTGCTACAGTCAGGTGATTAACCCACTGCGCCACAGCAGGAATTCCAAGGCTGCCATTCTTTATCCACATGACACCGACCAAAATGTAATTATAACTGGGCACATGGTTCCTCCAACCAACATTTTAATGTTCTGCCTGATTAAGCAGCATCCTAAGAACTGCTGTTTTCTTAACTATTGTTCCAATACGAGACTTTTTGTTTAAACTATAGCCACTTTACATGCAATGACTTTTTAAAAATCTGCTTGAATGTTGCTACGATCTGAATGTTTGTGTCCCCCCACTCCCAATATTCATGAAATACCAAAGATGTGGGTATCAGGCAGTGGGGTGTTTGGGAAGTGCTTAGATCATGAGGACGAAGCCCTCAGAAATGGGATTATTGGAGTTCCTATTGTGGCACATTGGAAGACGAATCCGACTAGGAACCGTGAGGTTGTGGGTTCCATCCCTGGCCTCGCTCGGTGGGTTAAGGATCCAGCATTGCCATGAGCTGTGGTGTAGGTCCCAGATGCGACTTGGAACCCTCGTTGCTGTGGCTGTGGTGTAGGCTAGCAGCTGTAGTTCCAATTCAACCTGTAGCTCAGGAACCTCCATATGCTACAGGTGCAGTCCTTTAAAAAAAAAAAAAAAAGAAAGAAAGAAAGAAAGAAAGAAAGAAAGAAAAGAAAGAAAAAGAAATGTGATTACTGCTTTTTTTTTTTTTTAGGGCCACACTCATGGCATATGTAGGTTCCTAGGCTAGGGGTAGACTCAGAGCTGTAGCTGCTGGCCCACACCACAGCCACAGCAATGCCAGATCCGAGTCACGTCTACACCACAGCTCACGGCAACACTGGATACTTAACCTATTGAACAAGGTCAGGGATTGAACCTGCATCCTCATGGATTCTAGTCAGGTTCCTTTCCACTGCTGCACCATGAAAACTCCCATATTACTCTTTTTTAAAAATAAAAGTTCTACCATGTGAAGATATAAGGAAATGCTGGCACCTGGGAAATGGCCCTCACTGGGCCAAGCTGGGCCCATGATCTCAGACTCTTCGGCCCTAGAATGGTGAGAAATAAATGTCTGTTGTTTAGAAGCCACCCAGTCTGTGGTACGTTGTTACAGCAGCCGGAATGGACCAAGATGAATATAAAAGCCAATGAGTCACTTATCTTTTTCTTCATATGATTTTCTCTGACCCTGGCTTCCAGGGGAATTCTCCCTTTATTCACATAGTTTAGGTGACTCCCTCGAATGAATCATAAAATGAAGTGGGAAAGTCACTCCCTACTACTACACGTGCCTTCTTTACCCCACTGCAGTTCAACGGGACTTTTGGACTCGAATAGGTAAGAATGGAGAACTCTGCTGGGTGATCCTGGATTAGTGACCCACAGGGTTCAGCCTAGCTCTGAGTTCACTTTCTGGGGCTAATCCTGCTTCCTGAACAATGAACTTGCGTTACCCCGTCTAATCTCACAATTTAACCTCTCCACTAGAACGAAACTAGTCTTTATATGTATTATATATATATATATAATACATATATATATATATAATACATATATATATATATAATACATATATATATATATAATACATATATATATATAATACATATATATATATATAATACATATATATATATATATATAATACATATATTTAAAAACTAAAAAGAGAAGAAACAACCCTATAATAATGTGACGAAAATGGCTGACAAAGAAATTAATACTGATTGCAAATGTAACCTTCAAGATGCACAGAGCCCAGGAATCCCTCAAAGAACAGAGAATACAATCTGATTGCTGCCGAATGTCAAATGTACCTGCAAGAAATAGCTTTGTAAATTGCCAGGGCAGGCTGAGAACTAAGAGTCCAAAGTTAATTTTAAAACTCTAAGTCCTCGTTCCCATCTCTCTCAATTCCGTCAAAATTAGATCTTTATTTCCCTCTCTCTCTCTTTTTTCTTTTTAGGGCCACACCCACGGCATATAGAGGTTCCAGGCTAGGGGTCACCAGAGCCACAGCAACATGGGATCCAAGCCGTGTCTGCAACCTACACCACAGCTCATGGCAACGCCCGACCTTTAACCCACTAAGCAAAGCCAGGGATCGAACTGCCTCCACTAAGAGGGTTCCTTTCTTGTAATTCCTTTCTGTTGCATGTCTGGACTGTAGACATGGTGGCCAGAACTAAATTGGCACCTGAGTGACCTTGAAAATGGAAGCCACATGGCTAGGAGGGTGAACAGAAAGCTAGGAACCTGGGCTCTTGATGATACTGTGAAATCACAGACTACCTAACTCATCTTTTCCCCCACAAATTCCATGTTATTTCACATTTTATATCACTGATACTTAACGTTGTTGCTACAGATGGCCCAAACCGTCCTACCTTACATGTTAAAGAAACAGGGATCCTCAGAACGCACTTTTAGAAATCCCTGACATCACACCTTCTCAGATCTCTCACTAGTACCATACGCCCAACTTCAAAAATATATTTTTTCCATAGAAAGGGAAGCATTACTTTTATTAGATATAAAGAAATATGACCTAATTTGCTGTTCTCCAACAACAGTGATGAACACCCACTTTGCTAAACACCTGCCTTGCTTGTGGGACTTCAGATGATTATAATAACCGTTCTTTGTTTTTTTTTTTGTCTTTTTAGGACCTCACCTGTGGCATATGGAGGTTCCCAGGCTAGGGGTCGAATCAGAGCCACAGCAACACAGGATCTGAGCCACATCTTCAAGCTACACCACAGTTCCCAGCAACGCCGGATCCTTAACCCACTGAGAAAGGCCAGGGATTGAACCCGCATCCTCATGGATGCTAGTCGGGTTTGCTCACCACTGAGCCATGAGGGAACTCCAAATAACCACTTTTTTTTTTTTTAATTTCAGCTGCACCCACAGCATATGGAAGTTCCCAGACTATAGACTGAATTAGAGGAGCAGCTGAGGCCTATGCCACAGCCACAGCCACAGCAACACCAGTTCCGAGCTTCATCTGCAACCTACGCTGGAGCTTGAGACAACACCAACCACACCCTTAACATCAGGTCCTTAACCCACTGAGCCACAACGGGAATTCCCTGTAACAATCATTTCTTGATGAAGAACAGAGAGCCAAATGTTAGGAAGCGAAACTACTAAGTGAATTCTCCCCATGTATTTGCCTACTCCGCCCCGCTTACTGCATCACTCAGGGACTACAAATGTACCTGGCTTCCCCCTGTGACTTTTTCACGTGGTTCCTCTTTCAACATCCATTTACAAAGAAATGTATTTGTTTAGGCTTTTTCCTCAGGGAAATCCAGAAATTAAATGACTTAGCCAACAAGGCCAGGAAAACAAATCATTTGTGTTGTGGCTGAACCATAAGGCTCACATCCTAAACACAAGCAGAGTCTGCACAGCTTTGCTCTCACAGAGCCATTTGGGAGAGGATTTTTATGGCAGCAGCTGAAATGTTTCTACCAAAACAACACCTACACTTTGCTAGAGTTATTTTCGGAGGAGAAGGTTTCCCCTACTGCTGTTTAACTTGGAAAAATGTGCAGTTGAAAGTGTAAGCACACATGAGCCTGTGGCTGCAGCCCTAGTGGAGAAAATCAGCTGCCCCTTCTTGACTGGGTAACTTCAGGCAGATCACTCAACCTTCTGGACCTCAGGTCCTCATTATACCATGGGAATCTCAGCACCCAGAGTCATCCTGAGAACTGATGAGATGATGCATGCTTAGCCCTGTGGATGTAAAAGTGTCCAAAAAGCTACAGCTGTATTCATGCAAATCCAATTTGATGCTGAATGCCTCGGAAAATAAAACTATAACAACCGATCGGTACACCATATTTAAAGAAACCACACTGGAGTTCCTGCTGTTGTGCAACAGGATCAGCAGCATCCCTGGAGCATTAAGATACAGGTTCAATCCTCTGCCCGGTACAGTGGGTTGAGGATCTGGTGTTGCCGAAGCTGTGGCACAGGCTGCAACTAAATCCTGGATCTGGTCCCTGACCCTGGGAACTTTCATAGGCCTTACTAGTCTATGTATAGAAGCTGCAGAACCTTATTTACCTACAGACCATTTACACACCTTTTCCTGGACTCTCTAAGATGGGGCCATGGACAGGAAGTCACAGAACAAACTCTCCAAATAGCTCACTAGATACGGTCAAGTCCACTAACCGGACGTCTATATCTAATTCATCAATAATGATACTGTAGAGCCTTCACTAAGTACTATGCACCAAGCAACACACTGTTCATGGATTAACTATTTTTCACAACAGCACACCCAGGGGTGTTCCATGGATACTGGGATGCCATGACCAGACCTCACCCCAGACTGAAGAACTATTTCCTCTGCTACTGCCATTGCCAAAGCATATGGCAGAAAGTGGCCCTGAGCTCTGCTCAAGGTCAAGCACCATCCCCTGACAGCTACTTTCAGTGGTCAATCAGTGAATAAAGGCCTGGCCTGCTTTAGAGCTCCCTGCGGGTCTGACCAAGGCTGCTGTTAAGGCTGCAGGATAGCTCTCCCCCTGCCCAATCTCATAGCCCTCCTCTCCCCTCCATAGGTGTTAATGTTAAGAGACAGTAGAGTTACCATAATTACTTTCATCTTTCAGATGAAAAAAGTGAGTCTCAGAGAGGTTAAGAAAGCTGTCCAGTCGCATAGCCAGTTAAGTGGTCTGGCTGGGACTGGAACCCAGGCATGCTGATGCAAGAAACCCAGGCTCTAGATTATTCTGTTCTACTCATCTGTCAAGTTTCATATTTATGTCCAAAAAGACAAAGTGGTTAAGCTGGCTGTGGTCCGGAGCTCCCGTTGTGGCTCAGCAGGTTACAAACCCAACTAATAACCATGGGGACGTGGGTTCGATCCCTGGCCTTGCTCAGTGGGTTAAGGATCCAGCATTGCTGTGAACTGCGGTGTAGGTCACAGACATGGCTTGGATCCCAAGTTGCTGTAGCTGTTGGGTAGGCTGGCAGCTGCAGCTCTGATTCGACCCCTAGCCTGGGAATTTCCATATGCCTCAAGTGCAGCCCTAAAAAGCAAAACAAAACAAAAAACAAAAAACAAAAGCGACTGTAGTCCTCAGACTAGACTGCAAAAAGCAAATCAGAATGAGAGGAAGCATTGCAAGAGAAGGCTCAGTAAACTGTAATCAGGTGAAGAAACCAAAAAACAGAAACTCCTCCAGATCTTTCACGCCAAGAGTCTGGCTACAGAGAGGTGGAATGGCTGAGGGGCCACAGAGGGAACAGGAGGCAGCCCAGAGACTAGGAGCTGTGGAGAGTGGCTAGCTTTCCCAGGAAGGAGGGATGATGGAAGGAAGAGGTGATTATCAGGGCCCAGAGACTGGAGCCAACCAGCAGAACTAGAATAGGACAGGCTGTTGTGGAAAAGGATGAAGTGTGCTGGGGGCAGAAGCTGTGGATGAGACAGAGCTGTTCCTGGAGATACCAAAGGACGCAGAAAGAGGCCAGGAGAGACACCCTTACGTCAACCCTTGGATGCCAGAGGGCAAGGGAGCCTGGGAAATGTAGTTTCCTGAAACATGGAGTAAGCGGAACAGTCAAGAATGGCTCTGAGAACTAGTCTACTCAAGTAGACCTAAAATACAACCAATCAGCTGGCAATGAGGAAGTGGAGAAATACTCCGAAGATAAAACACAAGAATTTAGAAAGTCGATCTCTCAGCACACTATTTATTTATTTATTTGCTTTTTTGGCCCGCACCCATGGCATATGGGGGTTCCCAGGCTAGGGGCTGAATCGGAGCTACAGCTGCCGGCCTGCTCCATAGCCACAGCAACTCAGGATCTGAGCTAGTCTGCGACCTACACCACAGCTCACGGCAATGCCTGATTCTTAACCCACTGAGTGAGGCCAGGGATGGAATCTGAAACCTCATGGTTCCTAGTCAGATTCGTTTCCACTGCACCATGACAGGAACTCCTATCAGCAAACAGTTTAATAGCAAGTAGCCTTACATACTCCAGCAGCCTCTAAGCAAACAAAAATAATAATAGAAAATGCCTTTCACTGACAAGGCACCCAGTTCTGTGACTTCACAGTTTGACAACTGAGGTCGAAATGGGTGAGGCCAAGAAGCTTCAGTGATTTTCTGCTTAGTAAATCAGGCAAATCAATGTAATATTGTGTAAGTATTTCCACCATAAAAATATCAAATTCATTTGACAGTGCTTAACTGGGTGGAATTTCATGATCCTGATTTTACTTATATAAAACAAAGTTTCCCACTAATGTTGGCCAAATTAGCTCTTAATGCAGCTCCTATTTTGGAAGGAAATCTGCCTTCACAATTCTATCCACTCTGTGACAAAGTGGGAGCCAGGACACAAAATTCTTTCCTCTCTTCTCAGAAGTCCTCCGCTGACTTTTCTAATGCAGCAGAAATCCTTGAGGGAAAAACTCTGAAAACAAAAACGTCTGACCAAGGATGTCCTGTCGGCACTCGCTTCAGTAGCACAGATGCTAAAACTGGATTGATCCAAAGGTTAGCATGGCCCCTGCACAAAGATGACACCCAAACTCGTGAAGCATTCCACGTACTGCTTTCCTTTTCTCATGATCACAAGTGGGCAAATGAAATGAAGGCTCCAGGAAAATGAAATGACTTATCCAGTTGAGTGCTTTTCCCACTTCAAGCACCACCGACTTTTCCTCCAAAAAAAAAATTTCCAGTCACAGTATTCAGCAGCTACTCAATGGTTAGCTATCTACTTTGCCCGTCCAAAGACATTTAACATCTATTTTAAAAATTATTTTTATTACAGTCCCTCCAGAAGGAATGCAACTTGTTCATATACAAAGATTGCAAGTACAATTTTGGTCCCTCCCACCCACTTCTCCTCTCCCCAAACACAGCTTCTTTGAAGTTATTAAAACACAATAGGAGCTCTTGTTGTGGCTCATCGGAAACAAACCTGAACAGTATCCATGAGGACACAGGTTTGATCCCTAGCCTCGCTCAGTGGGTTAAGGATCCGGCGTTGTCATGAGCGGGGGTACAGGCTGCAGACATAGTTTGAATCTGGTGTTGCTGTGGCTCAGATGCAGCTCTGATGCCTGGGAATTTCCATAAGCTGCAGTGTGGCCCTAAAATGCAGAGGGAAAAAAAAACCACCACAACACAATGGCTTGAGAGAACAGCTGAGTTCCAGGCTCAGCTTGACTTCTAGCTAGCTGTGTGGTTTTAGGCTGGCCAATCAACCTTTTGGGCCTCTGTTTCTTTATTTCCAATATAATGCAGCTATAACTAGCTGATGCCACAATCCTCTCAGCCCCAAATTGGTTCCATGGAAAGATAACACAAGTCCCGTGGGGAACCAGATAAACCCTCTCTCACTTGACCTGGCCCAGACAGCTTTCCATGAGACTGCCCCTCAGATGATGAAGTCCAGTCGGTGACCATGGCGTAGAGAAGAGTCTGACCTCATTCCTCACTCTCAGTCGACTGTGATCTCACCCAGCAGTTCTCCCATTAGGATCCAGGGCAGTCTGGCTGCAAAAAGAGCTGAGTTCTCTCCTTCTCTGCATCACACACTCTGCTCTGTAACTGGCAATGTTCTTCTACTTGGAGACTCGCCGTGTGACTTCCTTGACCAATGAGATATTAACAAACGTGATACAAGCCAATGCTGAAAAGCACCAGCGCTGTTGGGCTTCCTCTCATTCTTACTGCTCTGTCCTGGCCAGGAGAACACGCTAGGCTAGCGTGTCTGAGGATGAGAGACACATAGAGCAGAAACAAGTCATCCCAGTCTTCCTAGCTCATGCCATCCTAAATCAGTCAACAGCCAGCTGAACGCTCAGACACCAGAGCAAACCCAGCTAAGATCAGGAGAGCTGCCTGCTCAACCGACAGAGACACATGGGTGATATGAGCTGAAATCAGTCACGCCCGGATCAAGGTCAGCCGAACCCCCCAAACTTGCAAGCTAAATATGTTTGTATTATTGTATTCCATTGAGATGCTGTCATTGCTTGGTTCTGCAGCATTACAGTGGCAATAGATAACCAGCTCTCAGCCAAACTATAATGACTATTTCCAGAGAAAAGGTTCCCTGGTGGTGAAACACGTTTGGCACAGAATGCCTGCCTTAAATTTATCTTAAAGGGAGTTCCCGTCGTGGCGCAGTGGTTAACGAATCCCACTAGGAACCATGAGGTTGCGGGTTCGGTCCCTGCCCCTGCTCAGTGGGTTAACGATCTGGCGTTGCCGTGAGCTGTGGTGTAGGTTGCAGACCCGACTCGGATCCCGCGTTGCTGTGGCTCTGGCGTAGGCCGGTGGCTACAGCTCCGATTCGACCCCTAGCCTGGGAACCTCCATATGCCACGGGAGCGGCCCAAGAAAATAGCAAAAAAAAAAAAATTTATCTTAAAGGTTCACAACAGACATGAATGCTTTCCAGGCTCTAAGAAGTCCCATAGTAAAGAAATCTGTTTACCTAAAACTCTGTTTCCTTTCATCTCTTTGACCACAGACCCCCCAAGTGTGACTTGCTAATCAAATTCTCCCTCAGCTTTAGATCCCACCTCTGGATTGAGTCTCTAGCCAACCAAAAACGAATAAACAAAGTAAAAACCTTAAAGTAGTTTGAAATTGTGAAAGCTTATACTGCTTACAACAAAGTCTAATTAGAAATAAACAAAGTCTAATTAGAAATAAAGGGGAATAGGAAGTTCCTCTGTGGCTTGGCGGGTTAAGGATCCAGCACTGCTGCATCTGTGGCTACGAGAAAGGAGGAAGGGAGGAGAGGAAGGAGGGTGGAGAGGGAGGATGGAAGGAAGGAATGATGGAAAGAAAGGAGGACGGGATGAAGGGAGGATGGAAAGAAGGGAGGGATGGAGGGGGGAGGAAGGAAAAGAAGGAGGAAAACTGGAAAAGAAGAGAAATGCTCTACAGGTATCTGAAACCCATACATAGTCTAATTTCAACTTTCTCATCTATCCCAATTTTTTTTTTTTTTTTGGTCTTTTTAGAGCTGCACCCACAGCACATGGAGGTTCCCAGGCTAGGGGTCAAATCAGAGCTATAGCCGCAGGCCTATACCACAGCCACAGCAATGCCAGATCCTCTGCGACCTATACCACAGCTCAAGGCAATTCCGGATCCTTAACCCACTGAACGAGGCCAGGGATCGAACTTGCATTCTCATGGATGCAGGTCAGATTCGTTTCCACTGAGCCATGATGGGAACTCCTCTCATCTATTATAATTTGAAGAAAAGCCTGAGGCTGACCTTGCCGTTCCCTCCTTCACAGTCCTAGGAGGCTCCACATGGCCATCCTGTTGTCATGTTCTAAGCCTTCAATGATCAGGGCCCTATACCTTATCCACTTCCTCTCCAGCCATTCTTCCTCTGCTCTAGCTCCTTCCTAGTCTACAAGTGCTCTCAGGTCTACACCTAACCAGGCTGAACTACTTTCAATTCCATCAAAAGGCCATGAGCTAAAACTCTCTAGAGTTTGGTCCTATTTGATGTGAACTGAATTAGGCAGCTTTGAAATAATGTGATATAAAAGCATTAATATGGTTTCACATTACTTTGAATCAATGCTAAATCTGCCCCAAATGTCAAAATTCTTCAAGAATTCTAGTTTCAAAGCTGGCAGAGCCAAAGGAATTCTACACTCTGTTTACAGAGTGGCCACAGGGTGGCACCGTATTAGCTGATAAAAGGAAATACCATCTTTTGTCACAATTATTCTTGAATGATTGGAGTTCTAAATTTGCAAGGACTTCAGAAACACATCTCTTCTTCCAGAAACTCTCCCTCACCTCTTAACCATACCCAAGCCCAAACACACAGAGTTCATCAGCTCAATTTCAATTCATCCTTCCTGTATCACTTGACAGAATACTTCTCCCTGGAAACTTTTCCTGAAACCCCAAGAACAGGTTGTAAGATGCTCCCATGACAGAAGTTATCTGATTTTAACATTTTTCCACTATAAATGTCTATCATTTGGTCTAGTCTCCTTCATGGGAGAGACCCCTAGCTTGACAGGTTCATAGTATATGATCGATGAATATAAGATGGGTTCACACATGGACGGATGAATGGATAGATGGATGGATCGATGAATGGATATTTTTCTTTTCTTCTTTTTTTAAAAATCTTTTTAGGGCTGCACCCACAGCATATGGAGGTTCCCTGGCAGGGGTCGAATCAGAGCTGCAGTTGCCGGCCTCCATCAAAGCCACAGCAACTCGGGGTCCAAGCCGTGTCTGCAACCTACACCATGGCTCATGGCAACGCCAGATCCTTATTAACCCACTGAGTGAGGCCGGGGATTAAACTCGAGCCCTCATGGATACTAATTGGGTTCGTTACCAGTGAACCACAAGTGGAACTCCAATGACTAGGTACTTGGATGGATAGATGAATGGATGGATGGATGAATGGATGGAGAAATGGAGAGATGTATGGATGCTGGATGGAGAGATGGATGGAGCAATGAACAGGCAGGGTGGGTCACTGAATAAAACATGACTGATTTTTGCCATATATTCTCTCCTTACCCTCTCCTCTATCCAACCTCAAAGAAAGATAATTACAAACACTAGGTAACATCAGAGGAGGATAAGAAAAAAAAGAACCTTGATAATTTTATCAGTTGGATAAGAGTGACCATTATGAACTTTGACTTAAAACCCAGACTTTCTGAAATGAGGGTGTTACGGCAGATACCCAGCAGCCCTGCGCTGCAGCGTATCAGCTCTAGCAACAGCCCTGTGGCTAGCGTACCAGCTCCAACAGCTCTGTGGCTGCAGTGGATCAGCTCTTTTACCCGGCGAGAAACCAAGCGAGCACTCGGAGAGTTGGAGAACTCAGTTTTATTACCCCGGCGGGCTCAGAGGAGATCGCTCTCCAGAGTCTGAGCCCGGAAGAAGGGTTTCACAAGGCTTTTATGGGCTACGTCTTCCGGTCCAAGCTTGGCTAGTTGGACGGAAGTGACGTCAGGCAAGGTAGTAGATGCGGAAGCAGATGCATGGGGGAGGACTGGTTGGGGCAGTTGGCTAGACTTTGCTTAGTCATCATGGCTGGGGTCTCTCCTTTCTACATTTTATTGGGACATTTTCTCCTACAAGGGCACTTGTCAAAAGTCTTTTTTAAAAAATGCAGGATGCAGTACTAGTCTTTCTTTTCCTAATCAAAAAAAAAAAAAAAAACTTTGCTGAAAACACCTCTTCTGTTTGTTGGATGTAAACATTTTAACTCATTTGTTGAAAATGAAGGATTCACTCCAAAAATTGTGTTATGTCATGAATGTGACCTCTTGGATGGAACAAAGATGTGGGGAAGAGCTTTCTTTAGAGCTCCATGGGTCAGATTTCCTGCTTCTCATCACAAAACTCACCAGAGAAATATTTTTGTTTCACCTTGGACACCAAGTTCACTATCTTGTTACCCCATGAGTTGTCCTCTTCGGTTAGGACAAAAATGAGTGCAAACCCAGATAAGACATTTTAAAACCAAAAAAAGGCTTTATGCCCCTGGCAATTTTAGGCAGAGCTAAGAAAATAACTCTGCCATTGATTTAAACATCCTGCCAACTGACGCCAGGCTGTAGCCTTAGGGAACGTCACATGGATGATCTGGGCTGTGTGGGTACAGCCTCGTTCTCTGGGCTTTAATTTTATTTGAACTTTCGTTTGACCCTTTATAGATAGCGCATTTGAAAACAAGAGCGGTCCAGTGTTTTCCCCAGCCAGAAAAACCCAAAACAATTTTCTATGGATTCTTTTAACTCTCAAGTTAAGCAGGGGCAAAATCGGCCCCTGCTGTTTTCCAGGTTCCTTTGTGTCCTATTTCTCTAGTGTCTGAACTTTAAAAAGCCTCATCTAAAAATATAAATAACGAAGTTCCCACTGTGGCACTGTGGGTTAAGGATCTGGCATTGCCACCATTGGATCCCTGACCCGGGAACTTCCATATGTTATGGGTGTGGCCAAAAAAAAATACAGGTATATAAGTAAGAACCTGGCCATTTGGTTGCATCATCAATCAATGCTGGCAGTAGGGAACACCCTCCTTGGTTCCCCTAAATCTCAGCCTTGCAGACATGGTAACGGCCCAGCTTCTCAGAGCTGCTCTATCCTTTGGAATCTTGTTAAACTTTCAAGAATTCATTTCTGCCTCCTACAGCCTATTTTTCTGCATGCATTCCTTCCAAAGACATCCCTGTCCCCTGGGAAGAGATGAAAGCGATACCAAATAAAACAAAAGCAAACTTCAGAGGGACTTTTCAAGTAAATGCTTCCAAATAAAACAGCAATTTCTGCACTCTCTTCTTCCCTTTCTCTCTTTAACCTCCCTCAGTCCCTCAAGGTTGTTTATTTTCTTCATTTATAAAAAGCATCCACCAGGTAACCAAATCGAGATCCCTCTGGTGGAAGGGAACGCAGACAGCTATTTCCCAGAGACCATGGAACCATGGTCACCAGGACTCTGGGAGGCACAGATGAATCCACCCTGTGCTTCTTGCCAGTGCTGTTCCTTAATTGGCCACGAATAGTTTCAGTCAGCTCCAGCAATTTCTGCACCCTGTATAGTATAATCTCCTAAAACATCAGCTGAGAGTTTAGGGGCCAACTTTTAAAATAGCATCCAATTAATAATCATAGTAATAATGAAAGAATTACCAAACTGCTATGTGATTTCTGAAGCCCAAAGTGGAAGCTCAGCTAAATGAAGCAAAACTATTCCTCCATACCCCTCCCCTCATCACCTTGTAAATGTTCCATTTAGCAATGGAAATTTCTGGAACTAGATCATGTGAAATGTCAGCTTCTGACATTTTAGGTTCTATTCCCTTATTCAACATATACTAGGCACTAACTATCTTTGGATATAAAGGTAAAAATTATAGACAACTGATCTCAACAACGTCACAATTCCATTCAAAAAAGAAGCTTCTAACAGAATTTTTTCATTTGCTTAAGAAATGATCACTGAGTCCCTGGCAATATTCTAGGCACCAACGATGCCACAGTGAGTAACAGACAGAAATCCCTGCTCTCGTGGAACCTCCATCCTGGAAGTAGATGTAAATGTCAAGATTATTTACCAACTTGTATACATTTTTATGTCTTTAACACCCACCATTGAGACACACATAGAGTACTCAATATCTATTTACCAAATTATTTCAGTGAAGATCAATAACTGAAACAATATCACCCTCCATCTTAATCTGAGAGTGGAGAATTGAAAACCCCTAGGAAATTCAAAGGACACAGACTCTGTGAATTAAACAGTAACTCAGTTATTGCTTACTCTACTTCTCTTTTGCCATTTGGATTCTTCCACTAATTTATTGCTTTTAGAAATTATGCAACAGAAAATTTGGACAAAAAATTATGGTTGGCGTTATCTCAAGATTATCCTCACAGGCACATAACATCCCAAGCTGTAATCTAACCCATCTTTGACTTACACTTCCACACGACACTGGCTTCATGGGAGAGGAAACAGGAATGGAATGGGCAGATCTGGCCCCCAGGTCATGAAGCTTGGCCACAGGGTGGTAGAAACAGAAAGAAAAAGAAGTTGGCTTTTATTTTTTTTAATATTTATTTATTTATTTTTGCTTTTTAGGGCTGCACTCGTGGTATATGGAGGTTCCCAGGCTAGGGGTAGAATCGGAGCTGCAGCTGCTGGCCTATACCATAGCCACGCAGGATCTGAGCCGCGTCTGCCACCTACACCACAGCTCAGTGCCAACGCCAGATCCTTAACCCACTGAGCAAGTCCAGGGATCAAACCTGCAACCTCATGGTTCCTAGCCAGATTCGTTTCCACTATGCCATGGCAGGAACTCCAGAAGTTGGCTTTTACTCAGGCACTTATGGTCTATTTCCAGGCAGGAATTCCTGCTACATTTCAGAAACTACCTTGCAGCCTCCACCTGCATACTTTTTTTTTTTTGTATAGTTCATTTGCATCGTTGTACTAATTTCTGTTGCACAGCAAAGTGACTTAGATATACACATTTTCTTATGTTACTTTCCATTATGGTTTATCCCAGGTGATTGGATAGAGTTCCCTATGCTATAGAGTAGGACTCATTGTTTATCCATTCTAAATGCAATAGTTTGCATCTACCAACCCCAAACTTCCACTCCATCCCTCTCTTGCCCTCCTCCCCCTTGGCAACCACAAGTCTGTTCTCTTTGTCTGTGGGTCTGTTTCTGTTTTGTAGATAGGTCCCGTTGTGCCATATTTTAGAGTCGACAGAGAAGAGATATCATATTCCACCAGTATGTTCTTAATAATAGGACTTTGCTGACTCCTGAATCATCATTTCAGGAGGGCTCCTTGAGAAATGATGTCCTTGTAGTGCCCAAAACAGGCTGCTCTTAATTTCTGTCACCAAGATAAGGTTTTCTGCTTCTTCAGGGCAACTACCTCCAATTTTTAATGCATGCAAACAACAAATATTTACTAGGACTTAACCTGAGCCATGTGCAGCCCCTGACATCCTGAAGCCCACAGTGGGAAGCAGACAGTGATTAAACAGCCACACAGGCACGAAATTACAAACTGTGATAAGTGCAATGGAGGAAATGGAGATGGAACAGGGAAAGAGACTTAATCCAAAGGGCTCCATGCTCCCCTGAGGAAGAGTCCCTTGAGCCGAGATCTGCAGGGTAAGTAAGAAACTAAAGGGCAGGCGGGGAGAGGGAAGAGATGCTTCTCGGAGTTCCCTGGTGGCTCAACAGGTTAAGGATACAGCATTGTCACTGCAGTGGCTCAGGTTGCTGCTAGGGCATGGGTTTGATCCCTGGCTTGGGAATTTCTGCATGCCACAGGTGCAGCCAAAAAACAATAAATAAAGAGAGGTTCTTGCCCACGGATGCGAAAGGACACAGGGCAGGAGGGAGAGCCACATACGGGAGCAAATTAAAAAAAAAAAAAAAAAAACAAAAAAAAGCAAAACAGGGAGAGGATAACACAAGAAGTCAGAAGGCAGGTCAGGCAGAGTTTTGCGGAACATGGAAAGGAATCTCTGGAAGGAATGGACAGGACTTGGGAGCTGCTTTCAATCCCACTAAGGTTTTCATCTGCTGTTGCCTACTCTGACCACAGCTCCCAGGAGATAAGCCATCCCACTTCACACAGCCCCTCAAAGAAAATCCTTAGTAGCACAAGACCTGGCCCTCTCAACCCACAGGTGAGTGGCCAGGCAGCAACCAAAGTGAATGTCTCTTGGAAGCCTCTGAACTTGGGAGCATTTGAACCTGGGAGCTCTAAAGCCACAGAGGCTACAGCCAATTGGTGATGAACACTGAACTAAAAAGCTTCCACGAAGAGTGGGGCCTGAAGGACATGGTGGTCATACCGAGTCATGTACAAAAAGAAAAAGAACGTTTGGAACTGTCTGTTACTCATCCCGTTGAGAGGTCAAGTGTGTTCTGCCTCTCTGGGAAGCTGGCCTGACTGCTTTGACAACAGAATGAAGTAGGAATGGTCATCCAGGATTTCCAAGCCCTGGCCTTCAAGGTCCCAGGGACTTCTGCTTTTGTGTATTTGTAACATTCCCCGCTGTAACCCAGCCCCCACACTGAAAGGAGTCCAAGCCACGTGGAGGAGGATACATGGAAGGCCTCTCAGGGCCTTGGCATCTCAGCTGAACTCCCATTCCATAGCCAGCATCAACTGCCTGCAACGGGAGAGCATCGGTATTCTACTCATCTGAACCCCCAGCTAACTGCAGCCCCGAAACACCTTGTGGAGCAGAAGAACCAACCAGCTGAGCCCAATCGACCCACAGGCCTCTGAGTGATACTAACTGTTGGTGGTTGTTTTAAGCCAGTAAGTTTTGGGGTAGTTTGTTCCAAAGCAAAAGATAACTAAAGCAGAAACAGAACAAAGTATCAAATAAGTTTAGGAAAGGCTAGAGCAGATATGCAAAGAAAAGCAGAGATGCAGCCCCTGCATGACAAGGGAGTTGAAGCTTAATTCTAGGCTTTCTCCCTCTAGTTCCATGGCACGTGACTGGATTTTGTTCCTGTCTCTGTAATACAAGAACCTCAATTTTTTGACAATAAAATGTCCTTTAACACCACTAGCTTATAAGCTTTCTGTTCACAAAGACTTTGCCTACAATACCTGTGTATTATAGTCACTGCTTTGCTCAGGCCTCTGCAGAGGAATTCTTTTGTTTTTCCTTAAATGAGTTTTTTTTTTTAATTCAATGCATTTTGTTATATTTATAGTTGTACAACCTCATTGCAGGGAAATTCTTGTTTATCGGTATCCCACTTAGCAACGAGCACTCAGAAATTCATTGTGTCTACAACTATGATACTGATAAAACAGTCTTCATTGGAGTTTCCACTATGGCACAGTGGGTTAAGAATCAGACTACAGCAGCTCAGGTTGCTGCGGAGGTACAGGTTCAATCCCCAGCCCAGGACAGTTTTCACCAATTACCTGCCTTAGGCTATCAGGATGACTGATCCTAAAGTTTTATGGACTGGAATAATTAGAAGGAATAAGACTTCAGTATCTCTTATGGTAGGGATGTTGGATAACGTTCTACTAAATAGGTGATGGTGAAATAGGGAGTGCTAACATAATTATTACGAACTGAAAAGGCAATCCACCGTTTCATATTTTAGGTAATTGTAACGTGATACAAGGTAATTCTGTAGTGATAAATTTGTGTAAGTGCACACAAATCTGAGCAAAGGCACATATTGATAGAAGAGAACCAATGAGTCCATCTCCCTCCTTTGAGTTCCTCATGAATTAGAAACACGCACTGCTCAGTATTTAGAACATGTGCTCCATGAGGTCTAACAATATTTTAACATCCAAGGATTCTTAAAGACGTTTTTATTTTGTCTCCATTCCTAATACATTTGGAGTACATATGCTGTCTATATTATTTTAAGTAGGAAGAAGATAGTAGGGATGAAAGTAGTCTAGTAATTAGGACTTGATGCTTCTACTTCTGCAGCCCAGGTTCAATCCCTGGTCTGGGAATGGAGATGCCATATCAAACTGTTGGATGCCACAGCCAAAAAAGAATTAAGGATCAGATTACTACTCTATCCCTTGGCCTCAAGTCCAGGCACTCCTCCAAAGGCCACCAGCATTTTGGCCAAATCATCATGTGTCTCACTGCTTCTCCAAACCACCAGGAAATTCCACACCTTCTTCCACCTCCCTCTCCTCTCCCTGGGAACCTCAATGTCATCCTTCAAGATTCAAATCAATGTCATCTGAGTTCTATAAAGCATTATCCAACACTCACATGCTTAACTACACCCTCATTTTTTTTTCTTTGTCTTTTTTTAGGGCCAAACCCAAGACACATGGAGGTTCCCAGCTGGGGGTCAAACTGGAACTGTAGCCGCCAGCCTACACCACAGCCACAACAAAGCCAGATCTGAGCTGCATCTTCGACCTATACAACAGCTCACAGTAACGCCGGATCCCTAACCCACTGAGCGAGGCTAGGGATTGAACCTTCGTCTTCACGGATGCTAGTCAGATTCGTTTCCACTGAGCCACAATGGGAACTCTCAACTAACACCCTCATTGAGATACACATAATATTCTGCATAACCTATAATACTTACAATATTTATCATAATTATTTGTTTGAACGTCTATTTTCCCAACTACATTGTGATTTCCTTGAAAGCAGTGATCAAATACTATTCATTACTGACTCCATGGTACTTTGCAAAGTGCTGCCGGAACCACAAGGAGTTTCATGTAAATATGTACAGAATGAGTATTTTCTACTGCTGTAGTGCCTTATTCTAAGCAGCCTGAAATGCCTTTCATATCAGCTCTTTAAAAACTTTTCCCCCCAGTTGGATTATAACCCATTAGAGGGATGAGAAATAGAAGGAATTAGGAGGAAAGGGCTTACCTAAAATTAAAATACACGAGAGAAATCTCTGTAATTTCCAGATGGCTAGAACCATTTCACCCTTCTGCTTCAATGAATTACCTGTTATTCCACCTTACAGAGTCAAATGCATTATAATTAACTGCATACGTGACCATGATAAAATAGAGCTTGTAATCTGCAGGTCACTACCCAAACAGAGCTACCCACAGAGGAGCCCAAAAAGAAAAAAAGAAAAAAGTTTACCAATTACAACCTAAGGTACCCCTCCAAAAATTATCTTCTTTAATAAGTACCCCTTCTTTTGTTAATGCATCCTACATGCTGAGTGTCCTTAGGGCTCAAGTACAATTTACACTTCATTATCTTATATCTTCATACCGTATCTAGCTGTTTCATCTCAGCCAATTCTGTCTGAAGAGGCAAACTCTTCAAAATGGTGTCTCAGCCAAGGTCCCAGCAGGAAACAGATGGAAACTCACATGAGACAATTGGGGGTGTTTATTAAGGGATTATTTAGCAGGTGTGGGTGGGGCTTGAGGGAGACAACCAGGGAATGTGAAGTGCCCTAGGCGGAGGGGGGGGGGAGTGGGTGTGTGGGGTGGGGGTGGGGGTGGAAGGAGGGGATTTGCCAAGAGAACAGAGTCACGGGAACCCAGAGAAAGCACTGTGGCTACAGGAAAGGGCCACCCACCAGACTCAGTATAGACAACCATCAGCTGGATGGCAGGAAAAGACCTGGGGGACAGAGGCTGACCTCATGGTCCCCTCCCTCTGGTCCTGCTACAGCCTCCCACTGCTTGAATCTGTCCAGATGTCAGAGGACAAGGAAGCCCCCCAGTGCAGCATCTAACGCTCCACTTGCAGGATGAGAGCCAGCTGAAAAGCTGGAGCTCAGATCTGGAGGGGCAAAGGGAGTCTGTCTATGCAGTGCCAATACCATAGGCAGTGTCTCCTTCTTACCCCCATCACTCCCCACTACAGCACAGAGCGTACAGATGGAAAGAAGAGAAAAGAGCCAAGACAGGGCATCTGTCAGAATCACAACAAATGAGGGAACCTCCACGCAAGTCCACTCCCATTTCTCTGTGAGCCTGCAGAAGGCACCGCTTTACAGCCCCTCTGCACTCAGCTCCCACACACATGGATGGGGCCTGACTTAGGACCCAAGATCTTGACTGTGGGCTTTTCATTAAGTGCCTATGAGTAAGACCTCCAGGAAAAAGAGCAACACAAGGCTTGGTAAGCAAAGCCCAGCCCCTCACCCCTGCAGGGGATTACTGTGAAGCGTATTCTACATAGTCTCCAAAGGACAGGGCTCCCTCTTGCAGACAGGAGCATCTGCTGCCCACCACGGGATCAGCCTGTCAGCATACTCTATACCGGCCCCATGTCCTTCTTATCTCACATCCCACTCCCCTACTAGGCTTCCTGGGAACCGACTGACAAGCGAGCCACTTACACCCCAACCCTCATCTCAGGCCAGTTTTGGGAGAAGCCCACTTAAGACAAAGCACAACCCACGCCTCTGAAAACAGACTCGTCACAAAGAACATGGGAGAGTGTGGGCATCAGGTGTGTGTCTGCCCTGCCTATGGGGTTGCTCTGCACCTAAGGAAAAACAGACTGAACTTGAAGTTAGACGTGATTTCTAAGTCTCCAACTTAGCTTTGAACTTGCTCTGTGAGCCTCAACAAATAACAGCTCTCCAGGCCTTGAAGTCCTCACCTGTTCAATGAACTCACATAAGAGGACCTCTGAGTTTCTCATTCCACTTTAAAGTTTGCTAGAAATTTTCAGCAGTAAAAGGAACATAAACGATGTGGCCCAGTAGTAGGCTGACACAAAATTACACTCTTTAGTGTGTTTTCTTAAACCTGGGTAATTCAGAAAAAAGCAAAAAGCACTTTTTTGTCTCACCACAAAGAGAGTAACTTTCATTTTTTAAATTTTTTTATTGAAGTACAGTGGATTTATAATGTTGTGTTAGTTTCTGATGTACAGCAAAATGATTCAGTTATGTAGAAAATAACTTTGAGAAATTAAAAATTGAACCTATCAACCAAAAGGCTATTAGATATTATTTTACAGGTAAGTTTTGTTTTATTTCATTTGCTTTTTAGGGCAGCAACCTCAGCATATGGAAGTTCCCAGGCTAGCGGTCGAATTGGTTGCTGGCCTATGCCACAGCCACAGCAACAGCAACACAGGATCCGAGCCGCGTCTGTGACCTACACCACAGCTCACGGCAACGCTGGATCCCCAACGCACTGAGCAGGTCAGGGATCGAACCCAAATCCTCATGGATCCTAGCTGGGTTCATTAACCTCTGAGCCATGAAGCAAACTCCTAGATACTATTTTATTTTATTTTATTTATTTATTTATTTATTTATTTATTTATTTTATTTTTTTTTTTTTTTTTTTTGTCTTTTTGTCTTTTTGTTGTTGTTGTTGCTATTTCTTGGGCCGCTCCCTCAGCATATGGAGGTTCCCAGGCTAGGGGTTGAATCGGAGCTGTAGCCACCGGCCTACGCCAGAGCCACAGCAACGCGGGATCCGAGCCGTGTCTGCAACCTACACCACAGCTCAGGGCAACGCCGGATCGTTAACCCACTGAGCAAGGGCAGGGACCGAACCCGCAACCTCATGGTTCCTAGTCGGATTCGTTAACCACTGCGCCACGACGGGAACTCCCTAGATACTATTTTAAATCAAGTTTCCTAGCCTTGACAGCATAAATATAGTCAATTATTTTAAAACTCATAAATCCTGTATAAACATCTATTGACCACCCTCTCACCCATTCTAAGAGATACCTATAAAAAAACTCGACTAGATTTTTTTTTTTTAAATAAAATTACACTTCAAGAAATGGAGGCCTGCTTTGTAGCTTTGGTTCTGCCAAAACCTCATTTGCGTCATGGAGCAAATCGTTATACTTCCTTGTTCCCCACACTCAGCAGCACCTCCAAGAGATGTGGACCTACAGCATTCCATAAGCAGTGATCACCTGGGGACTTAAAGAATGGCCCTGTGGTTTAGTTTTACAAAACAGAAAAAAAAAAAGGTAAGGGGGGAATGGTAGGGTGGCACTCTCTGGATCACTTCAACAGCCTCTTCCTACTCTAATATTTCCACTTGAAATGAAATGGAGTATAGTGACCTAAACTTCTGCAGCTCAAAATGATTCTATTCCTCTCTTGAAAGCTACTGCCTCTACCCAGAGCGGCCATTCTAGGGCAGTGCTTATCTACTTGGTGGCAGAAGCCACTGGATCCTAAACTTCCATAAACCGATGATTAAGGCAAACAAAAACAAAAACAGAAACAACATGCAGCGCTGGGTATGCAGTGCCATGAAATGAATGAGGCCATGGAATGAATGTTTCCAGATCTCAGGTTTAAACTACTGGTCATGAGCAAGACCATTCTGACAGGTGATCGAGAGCTGGTCTCAGGAGTTCCCTTCATGGCTCAGAGGTTAATGAACTTGAATAGGAACCATGAGGATGCAGGTTCGATCCCTGACCTCGCCCAGTGGGTTAAGGATCCAGCATTGCCCTGAGCTGTGGTGTAGGTTGCAGACACGGCTCAGATTCTGCATTGCTGTGGCTGGGGCATAGGTCAGCAGCTGTAGCTCAGATTCTACCCCTAGCCTGGGAACTTCCATATGCTGCAGATGCGGTACTAAAAAAGCAAAAAAAAAAAAAAAAAAGAAAGAAAGAAAGAAGAAAGAAAAAGACCTGGTCTCAGTAATATTTGGAAACATGACAAGCAAACAAAAAGCCTGGAAGGAGGCAGCTGCCACTACAGCACAACAAGATTGCAGTGTCTCTGGAGCCCAGGGACACAGGTTGGATCCCTAGCACAGTGGATTAAAAAGATCTGGTGTTGCTGCAGCTGTGGCATGAGTCACAACTGTGGCTCGGATCTGATTCCTGACCTGGGAGCTCCATATGCTGTGGGGCAGCCAAAAACAAAAATAAAAACAGAAGAAGAAGGCTGGCAGGGGAGGGGAAGGGAGCAGAGGAGGACTTGGAGGGAGAAAGATCATCAGAAGGCATTCAAAGGCTCTTTCACTTCCTAGCATATTCATAACAAATGCACCATCTGTAAGAAAATGAAAAACCTGAGAGTACAGTAAGTCTCTTGGACTATTTGGACGACCGGAGGGGTCTTCCTGTTTTTTCTCTCAAGCACAAAGAATTCAGAATATGTGGGTATCAGAAACAGAAGAGGGAGGATGCAAACCCAAAGGAAAGTTCTAATTTTGTATCTCTGTGGGCAGACTATCTAAAAAATGGTTTCCTTCCAATTTCCTCCAACACGAAGAATGGGCAGCTGCTTCTCTATGATATTTCATCTGAGTTTCCAGGTCAAGAGAAAGGAGGAAAGAAGAAAATGAGGTTATACAATGTCACTGGCTAAAAAGTGAGGTATTAAATTATCTTCATAGCAATTATCCATTCAAACAAGTTATAAACACTAATGCATTATGTGTACAAATATAAAATTGTTGAGAAATATGAAACTACCAAGAATGAAAATATTAAATTACTTACTTCAGAAAGACTAGCATGAAAAGTAATAATCTACCTAACTGTCTACATCAGTGGCTCTGAAAGTTGGGTGTATAATAGAATTACTTAGGAAGCTTTTAGAAATTCTAAAGCCTGGGACATACCAAAGCCCAACTATATCAACATCTCTGGGGGTTGGACAACCAATAATAACATTTTTTGAAGCTGTGCAGGTGATAGTGATGGGCATACAAATTTGAGAACAACTGGTCTATATTATGCTCAGTTAATGCTGATGTGGCTTGAGGCAAAGGATGGTTCTTTGAGGAGTTCCCATCGGGACTCGTCGGAAACAAATCTGACTAGTTTCCATGAGGACACAGGTTTGATCCCTGGCCTTGCTCAGTGGGTTAAAGATCCAGCGTTGCTGTGAGCTGTGGTGTAGGTCGCAGACATGGCTCAGATCTGGCGGTGCTGTGGCTGTGGCAGAGGCCGGTGGCTACCGCTCCAATTCAACCCCTAGCCTGGGAACTTCCATATGCCATGGGTGTGGCCCTAAAAAGACAAAACGAACAAACAGTGTCTGAATCAGTCCTTCACTTCTCCAAAACCTTCCCTGCCCTGGTCCTTACAGGTGGGTATCCCGGGAACAGAGTTTCATCTCCTCACATGCCTACGGTTACCTCTCTGTTCCCAAAAGCCACCTGGAATTGGATCCTGGTACCTGCTATGGGGGTAAAGGGGCAAAGAAGCCTGAGGAAGAACCATTGGGAAGCTCAGGGACATTGAAATCATGTGCAGTGGGGAGAGATGGTGACCACAGTGCCTTTGCAGGAAGGAATCATACCTATTGGCAAAGAAAACTTACTCGGGGTGCCCAGGCACTGCTCTCAATACATGATGCGTCAGTCTCTTTTTCACTGGTTTTATTCAAAAATTCATTCATGCTTGAATAAAGATGTGGTTATATGGCATGTGGTTTGGTCCTAGCTCACCTTGAATTCACAGCCTGAAGGAAAAACGCATTGTAAAAAGTAACCACAACTCAGTGTAATTAGAAAAACAGAAGTAGGCTCAGGAATAATAAAATATACACAGAACAAATTATCTCTGGGGAAAGGATTTTCCAGACTTGGAGGTGGAAGGAGGGGGGGAACCACAATGGAAGAATCTATGAAAACAGGAAGCTACTTGGTATTGCACATGGAAAATGCATGAGAGATCAAAGGTCAGAGGTCAGAGGTGAAGTGAGAAAGGGCGGCAACAGTTAGGAGTTTGGGCCTCACCCTAGAGTCAGGTTCCTCAACAGCCCGCACTGCTGATATTTAGGGTAGATAATTCCTTATGGTGGGGGCCTGTCCTGTGCATTGCAGGATGTTTAGCAGCCTCACTGCCCTCTAGTCACTAAGAAAATAACAACACCGCCGATATAGTCAGTAATGTCTCCAGAAATTGCCAAATGTTTCTTTGGGACAAAATCACCCCTAATTGTGAACCACCATCCTAGAGGCAGTGATAGCCTACAGCACAGGAGGAAAGAAGTCAGAAATTTGCCTTTTAGAAAAAGCAACCTGGAGTTCCCGTTGTGGCGCAGTGGAAACGAATCCAACTAGGAACCATGAGGTTGTGAGTTTAATCCCTGGCCTCGCTCAGTGGGTTAAGGATCCAGCATTGCCGTGAGCTGTGGTGTAGGTCCCAGATGCAGCTCGGTTCTGGCATTGCTGTGGCTGTGGCGTAGGCCTGCTGCCCCAGCTCCAATTCAACCTCTAGCCTGGGAACCTCCATATACCACAGGTGCAGCCCTAAAAAGATGAAAGGAAAAAAAAAAAAAAAAAGAAAAAGCAATCTGACAGCAGTGTGGAGAATTTAGCGGAGTGGTGGGACACCACAAATTATAAATCCAATACAAGGAGTTCCCATCATAGCTAAGAGAGTTGAAAACCCAACTAGTATCCACGAGGATGTGGGTTCAATCCTTAGCATTGCTGTGGTTGTGGTGTAGGCCAGCAGCTACAGCTCCAATTCGACCCCTAGCCTGGGAACTTCCATATACTGTGAGTGCGGCCCTGAAAAGAAGAAAAAAAGAAGTAATAGTAAATAAATAAATCCAATACAAGAACTTGCATATCTGTGTGCATGTTTACCACCACTTTTATAAGGACATCAGAGTCAACCTTCTCAACTGGACCTAATTTATACACTAGACTTTCAAAGAAAAATCAAGTAAAGTTTTTTATTAGGTTAATTGTCTTTACAATATGAAAACTTCCCAAAGTTGGCCTCTAGGTGGTGGGATTCTGGGTGATGGCTCTTTTTTTTTTTTCTTCTGTTCCCCTAAATTTTACTGAAGTATAGTTGATTCACAATATTGTGTTAATTTCTGCTGTACAGCAAATTTATTCAGTGATGGCTCTTTTCTTTATACTTTTCAGTATCTTCCACAATCTGAATAAAAGAGCCACTATTTTTCAAGGTACCTTCTTCAGGTATACCCTGTGTGAAAATAAAAATACTGTATGCCTAACACTCAGTTGCAATGCTGAAAGAAAGGATCCCACAATGTCTACCTTGTGCACGCATGCATGCATGGCGTGCGTGCACACACACACACACACACACTGTACTTTTTCTTTTTTTTTTTGGCTTTATAGGGCTGCATTGGAGGCATACAGAGGTTCCCAGGCTAGGGGTAGAATGGGAACTACAGCTGCCAGCCACAGACACAGCCACAGCCACAGCAACGTGGGATCTGAGGAGCATCTGTGACCTACACACGGCCACACCAGATCCCCAACCCACTGAGCGAGTCCAGGGATCAAACCTGCATCCTCATGGATGCTAGTCAGATTTGTTTTCACTGCACCACAACGGGAAATCCTTGCTTGCTGTATTTCTAATGGCATCACAGCATTATGAAACACAGTTTTCTGAGAAACAAAAGCACAAGGTATCTTTGCAGGATATGTCCCTTTACACACACTTTTTGAAGTTAGGGTATAATTTCCATCATCTATTGCTATGTAACTAACCACTACAAAACTTAATAACTTTGAACAACAGTAATTTACTATTTCAAACAAATCACTGGGTTGGCTGGGCTCAGCTGAGCAGTTCTATTCCACATGGTGTAGCTGAAGTCATTCCATAGGCTGCATTCAGCCAGAAGCTTGATGGGGCTGGAACATTCAAGATGATCTCTCTTCCTTCAGGGTCTCGCTCCACAAGGCTGATCATATAAGAGTTTATCCTAAGTTTCTTCTTTTTTTTTTAATTACAGTTGGTTTACAATGTTGTGTTAGTTTCAGGTATACAGCAAAGTGGTTCAGTTATGCATGCATATATATATATATCTTCTTTTTCAAATTATTTTCCTTTATAGATTATTACAAGATATTGAGTAGAGTTCCCTGGACTACACAGTAGGTCCTTGTTGGTTATATATTTTATATATATAGTAGTGTGTATCTGTCCCCAAACTCCTCCTTCCCCTTTGGTAACTCTAAGTTTATTTTCTGTGAGTCTGCGAGTCTATTTCTGTTTGGTAAATAAGCTCATTTTCGCCACTTTTCCAGATTCTACGTATTAGCATATCTTATGATATTTGTCTTTAATAGCCCAACTTGAGGAGTTCCTGTTGTGGCACAGTGGAAACGAATCCGAACAGTATCCATGATGATGTGGGTTCAACCCCTGGCCTCGCTCAGTGGGTCAGGGATCCAGCGTTGCTATGCGCTGTGGTATAGGGGCAGATGTAGCTCAGATCCCAAGTTTCTGTGGCTGTGGCATAGGCCAGCAGCTGCAGCTCCGCTTTGACCCCTAGTCTGGGAACTTCCATATGCCGAGGGTGCATCTCTAAAAAGAAAAAAAAAAAAAAAAAAAAAGCCTAACTTGAATATAGCCCAAAGGCTGGCTTCCAAGAAGCAGCATTCCAAGAGGGCCAGCCCTAAAGTGCCAGTGCTTACCAAGCCTTGTTTGCATCATGTATGCTAATGTCCCATTGACCCAAGTAAGTTGTGTGACCAAGTCTAGAGTCAACGAGGAGAGGAATATATATCGGCTTGAGTGTTGGGAGGCAGAATTCACTGCGGCCACCATGGCATCAGTCCACCACAGTTGGAATGGGGTTTCCTCACAGACCATGTCGTTTTGCCCAGATCTTCTGAACTAAGCATCAACAGATTTATTAAAAACCAGTGACTGAAGACATGAAATTAAAACTGAAGATACAAGACTCCTTCATGCCTTCCTTAGGGCAGCCTTAGTACAGAAACAGAAATAACTCAATCTCATCATTTGGTAATGAAAAAGGCATTTTAGAGAAAAGCCCTATTTTTCCCCTAAAGGATAGAAATATCAATGATGAAAGATTCCATCACTAAAGATTAAGCACTACCCTTCAGATGAGTTTGAAGATTTCATGATTAAAGTTCACTTACTGGACTAAAACAAACAGATCCAAATCTACCGCCAATTCCCTTCTTCCCAATTTTCCTCTTAGAGGAATGAATCTCCTTTGAAGAACTAGGTACAATCTTAAAAAATTGTGCTTTTCATTTTCCTGCACTGAAGACTAAGAAAAATCACCCATCTATGGCCATTTGTAAAAATTATAATTTGCTTTAAACCAGTAGAAGGTTATTTCAAAATTGTTTTCATACATACAGCTACATTATTTAAATGCATTTTCCAGAGGGGACAGGCATCTCCATCACACAACGTTCTAGCAGGGAGGTAAGTACAGCTCCCAAAGTGGCAGGGATATCTAGGAAAATACTGGGTGTCCACTTGAATGCATTTATCTTATGGGCGGGGCCCTATTTTCCACATGACCTACCTTCAGACAGGACCAAGGAGAAGGGCATTTCTGGTTCTAATCTCACAGATGAAGAATGCCCAGACCAGGGTAAATGAAGCCTGGATAGAGCTCTTAAATGAATCTGATGAGGAAAGATTAATCTGGGCCATGCAATATTAAGAGAAGTCAGAAGATGTGCAACTAGCGGAAAATCAATTTACTAAGAATTACAAAGGAGTTCTCGCTGTGGCACTGTGGGTGAAGAAGCCGACTGCAGCAGTGGAGCCACGGGTTCAATCCTTAACCAGGTGCAGTGGTTAAAGGAACCAGCATTACTAAAGCTGAGGCACAGGTCGCAGCTGAGGCTTGGATTCAATCCCTGGCCCAGGAACTTCCATATGCCACAGGTGAAGCAAGAGAAGAGGAAGGAAGGAAGGAGGGAAGAAAGGAAGGAAGAAGAAAGAAAAGAAAGAATTACAAAGTATTTGCAGGCCATTTTTGAATAGTTGCAATCACATTTTTTGGATGCATATGGTGAAAGAACATCATCTAGAATTATACTAAGCTCGATAAATATTTGTCAAATTAATAAAACATAACTCATGGGAAAAGGGCCTCAGAAATCTAGTTCAATGGTTTTCCATATGTTCTTCATAAAACTTGTGGAGGACAAGAGATGTGGGGGCAGCGGGGAGCTGACTACTGTTTTACACCTTAGGTTTTCCATGAATAAAGTTACTTCTGCTATTAAATAAAAAATACATATTGCTGAGTTCCCATTGTGGTTCAGAGGGTTAAGAACCTGACTAGTATCCATGAGGATGTGGGTTGATCTCTGGCCTCACTCAGTGGGTTAAGGATCTGGTATTGCTGCAAGCTAGAGCATAGGTCACAGATGTGGCTCAGATCCTCTGTTGTTGTGGCTATTGTGTAGGTTGGCAGCTGTGGATCCAATTCAACCCCTAGCCTGGGAACTTCCATATGCCGAAGGTGCAGCTATAAAAGGGGGGAAGAAAAAGCTTTTTTTTTTTTTCAAACAGAAACACACATAAAACAAGGAAATATATTGGTCAGTTGATGAAAACGTGACCAGAGGCTCACAACAACCTACTCTTGTGTGTCCACTAGGAGCAAAAGCTCAGGATTATGGAGCTGTATCAACCTTCATGGAGACTTTATAGGACTTTATTGGTAAAGAGATCAATGGTCCACAATCTGCACCTCTTTAGGGGTTGTTACCAAGGGCCTTCGACAGTGGCTACTTGCAATCTTGAACCAGACCTTATATCTTAGATAAAAATGTCTCTCATATGCCTGAGCACCTTGGTTTTTCTCACAATCAGTGAAATGACACAGGAATTTTTCATTTGTCACCAGCCACAATAAATTAAGTGCTGTACACCAGGCGTGCTGGGCTCTTCCTCACCTAACACAGGACCCTCTGCTTCAGATTAGCTTCCTGCCTTCTTTCCCTGACAAACCCCTTCTCATCCTCTAATACCCAGTGACAGGTCATCTTATTGCTCTATTTTTCCCAGGTAACTATGCTTGTCTCAATTCTAGACTAAAAGCTTTGTGAAGATGAACAGAGAAAGACAACTAGGATAGAGGAAAAGAGGCCCAGCATCTACTGTACACAAACAAGACAGATAATGATAATAAGGTTAACGTTTATTGAGCATTCGCTAGACATCACATTGTTCTAAGCAATTTGCACTGATTTGACCTTCCAAACATCTGGTAGGTACGACTATGATTCTAATTTCACAGATTAGGAAACTGAGGCACAGTGAGATTAAATAAATTGCCCAAGGTCACAGGGACAGGAAGTGGAAAAGCCAGGACCTAGACAAGGGCACTCTGATCCAGAAGCTACGAATGCTCTAAACTGCCAACTGCACTGGAAGCAACCATCTCAGCCCTTCATTCAATAGGATGGATAAACAACAAGGTGCTACTGTATAGCACAGGGAAGTATACTAAATATCCCGTGATACATCGTAACAGAAAAGAATGTAAGTAAATAAATAAACATAATGCCATGGCTCAGTAGGAATGAACCTGACTAGCATCCATGAGGAAGTGGGTTTGGTCCCTGGCCTTGCTCAGCAGGTTTAACAATTTGGCATTGCCATGAGCTGCAGTGCAGCTAGCAGATGCAGTTCTGATCTGGTGTTGCCATGAGCTGTGGTGTAGGCCAGTGGCTACAGCTCCGATTCGACACCTAGCCTGGGAATTTCCACATGCCGCAGGTGCAGCCCTAAAAAAACAAATATATATAAAACTGAGTCACTTTGCTGTACAGCGGAAATTAACACAACATTGTAAATCAACTATACCTCAATAACCTATTTTTAAATTGAAAAATAAAAAGAGGTGACAGGTCACAGAGAGTAGGTGATATCTTATCAGTCAGGATTCAAGTGACAGGAGACTGCTTGATGCTAGCTTTGTTTAGATTTTAGTTTGGAAGGAGAGAGGCCAGGGAGGGAGGGAGGGCAGGAAGAAAGGAAGGAAAGAAGATCCATAGATCATATAGCTGATTGGTTGATACATCAAATGATCAATCAATAGATGGATAGAAAGATTAATAGAAAGAACTGCTCATTCCCAGTGCTGAAGCAGATCTGGCTTTCAGAAGATAATCAGTTATTGCTCCTTGAGCCAGGAAAAAATGTCAAGACATGCTATTAATACCACCCCTGAGTGTCCTCTAATTTAATGTAATTTCACAAGATGCTGTTATGTGCCAGTCAGGAGGCCCACAGTGAAGGAAAGGCAAAAGGCATAGAGAGGATGAACTGCCTTGCCTGGAAACCCTCAGAGAAGGACTGACTTTATCTTTTCAGTCCAAATTAGTCCTCCTATACTGTGATGGGCATAATGAATATAATGTTCTGTGATAACACAGAAAAAAAAAGTTTGCTTTGCTTGGGCTTTATGTTAATTTCTTGCTGACATGACCACAACTTCAACTTATCCCACTAAGAAAAAGACTGTTTCTGGAGTTCCTGTTGTGGTGCAACGGAAACCAATCAGACTAGTCTCCTCGATGATGTGGGTTTGATCCCTGGCCTTGCTCAGTGGGTCAAGGATCTGGCGTTGCTGTGAGCTGTGATGTAGGTATTAGATGTGGCTCAGATCCTATGTTGCTGGGGCTGTGGTGTAGGCCCGAAGCTGTAGCTCCGATTCAAACCCTCACCTGGGAACTTCCATATGCCATGGGTGCAGCCCTAGGAAACAAAGAAAGAAAGAAAAAAACAAAACAAAAAGGAAAAGATGGTTTCTTTCCAAACAGCTGCCACTGTGCAAAGTCAACACAGAAGACTTTCAGTCCTCAACACAGGAGATCAGATAAGGTTGCTCCTGACCTGAGGAACTGCCCTGTCACCAGCAAACACCATTCAAATGTTTCCTGGGAAAACAATCCCAACACAGAAAACATCTGCTGTGAGACTCTTTCGATGACTTTAAGGGGAAACACTTGCAGAGAAAATACCATCTGTTCCCTGTGGCTGAAACTGCTACTTCAAAAGTTATTCAAGTGCTAGAAACTGGCTGGACAGCACATCAATTCAAGGAATTTATCTTTTCAACTCAAGGAGGCTGTAAGTAGACTTTCTGAAGTATGCCTGCATCTTCCTCCCCACAAATCCACTGCACTGTCATTCAGATGGTTAAAGATTTATTGCTGATTTGAGGAGGGTGCTAGGTAGCTGCAGTCTTCAGAAACATGCACGTGTTCCCTTTGTAATCGAAGATCTAAGATACACTTTCTGTGGTTTTGTGGTGACTGCCTAAATAGGAAGACCATTAACCAGTCCCAGTGATCAATGAAAGTTCACACCTCACCAGAAACCAGAATCCCCAAAGACCATGAAGCAGGGCTCTGACAGACTTCCACCCCTGGCTGCATCTTTTTTTTTTTTTTTCTTTTTAATTTTAAGCAGGAACTCTGGTACCAGAAACTTAATCTGTTTCCAAGCCTGTTGCTAAACACATAATTTTACATTAAAAAATACAATACACAGAGAATGTCAAAATGAGCCAAAAACAACAAACTTGACACAACCAAAAGGAGCCCCAGGGGCTAAACATGGTAGCAGAAGCAAGAAACAAACATCTATATATAGAAAACGACTATCTCCACCAACGAGAAAGCTACTTGCTCAAAGAACTGTTTTTCTTTCTTTGGGATCTAGCTCCATGTATGGTAATTAAATTAAGAGAATATGTCCTTGAGACTGTAAGGAGGCTAAAAGGAAGCTTTGAAAGTATATTTTATGATTAGACTGTTGTAACGACAAGGTTCAAATGTGGTGTTACTACCAACAGGGTCCTTGGCCTTCCTTAATCAATAGAAACTGGTAAAGGGCCAGAAAAGAAATTTAGCCAAGGCTTTATTGAGGCTCTTGCTGCAGCAGGGGGAGCCAAAACAAGTTCCCCTGCTCACTCCCTGGGAGGGAAGGGGGTGGGGTGGGAAAGGTGGTGAGCTGGTTCCTTATATGGGGTGAGGGTAGGGATGGGTCTAGGGGTCAGGCTAGAGGGAGGCTTAGGTGTTTTGTCCACCACTTTGGTGATGCTGCATGCATGGGGCATGCATAGTACCTGGATTTTGCTCCTGGCTCTTCAGAAGTGGCAATTGGGTTTTTTGGTCTTTTTGTTTCTTGTCCGTAACTTGCCCCAACTGCGCACGCACTCAGTTATTTCTAGTCCCTTACAGTTTCTTTGTATGTTGTTGCCCCAGGAGGTGTTTGTGCAGGTGCAAGCACTGCAGCAAAGGGTCCTGGTCCCAGGTCCCAGCCTGTCTCAGTGTGAACAGGTTTAATTTTCTTCTTGAACATCAGGCTGGATGGGATGAGAAGCCAGCTGCACACAAATCGGAACCTACCTCACGTCCACAGATCTCACTGTTGCCCTCTAACAACAGAATATCACTAAGTGTACACTGGTATTCACAGGGTGCCTTGTCAGTGTCTTTAGTTTGGGTTTCCTGTGAGGCACACCTTAAATCAAAGATTTAAGAATATGTAGTTTTTTGAGGAGGTGGTCCCAGAAAGCACAAAGTAGGAGAGTAGGGAAATGAGCCAAGGAAGGAAGCCAGTGCAAGGTGCAATATCAAGCAAGCCATTATTGTGGATGACTGGGATCCAAACTCACTGAGGAACTCTGGGGGTTGACATAGACATTCCTGTCCAGTTATTCCACCCAAGAGGCAAGGGAGCTGGAGCATCTGCATACCAATTCCTACCACAGGTGGAGCTACTGAGGACACTGAATTTATAGCCCATATATGGGCAGAGCAGGTAGATGGAGAAAGCCTCCATGAGGCAGGAAGACAAATGTAGGCAAATGGAAGTTGGGGGAAAAAATATGGTCAGTGCCAAAGCAGGGACTCAAAGAGAGAACTGCATATCTTTGTTCACAGTACATAATTCACAACGGCCAATCAAGTGTCCATTGATGGATGGATGAATAGATAGACAAAATACAGTCCACACAGAGAATGGAATATTATTCAGCCCTAAAAAAGGAGATTCTGTCACATGCTTCAACATGAATGAATCTTGAGGATACTATGCTAAGTGAAATAAGCCAGTCACAAAATAACAGATATTATATGATTCCGTTTATATGAGAAACCTAGAGTAGCTGATTTCACAGAGACAGAAAATAGCATGGTGGCTGCCAGGGGATGGAGGGGAAGGAGGCATAAGAAGTTACTGCTTAATGGGTACATATTCAGTTCCACAAATGCAACAAGTTCTGGAGGTGAATGGTGGGGATGGTTGCACAATAATGTGAATATGTTAATGCCAGTGAACCATACATTAAAAATGGTTAAATGGGGAGTTCCCATTACAGCTCAGTGGTAATGAATCTGCCTAGTACTTGGGTTTGATCCCTGGCCTCGCTCAGTGGGTTAAGGATCCGGCATTGCCACAAGCTGTGGTGTGGGCCAAAGACTCAGCTTGGATCCTGACTTGCTGTGGCTGGGGTGTAGGCTGGCAGCTACAGCTCCAATTGGACCCCTAGCCTGGGAACTTCCATATGCTGTGGGTGTGGCCCCCAAACAAACAAACAAAAAGATTAAATGACAAATATTATATTATGTCTTTTACCAGAAAAATATTTGTTAAAATCTAAGAGCCAGAGGTGATACGGGCAGGGGGCGCCTAAACTGTTTACTCTGATAACCCCCTCAAGGATCTACCCCCAAAGATCTTCAAAGAGATCAGATGAAACAAAAGATAGCCAAGGACAACCATTAGTAGAGATTCTGGGAAGGGGATTTCTAGTTAAAAAAATGAGGGTGTTCCCGTCATGGCTCAATGGTTAACGAATCCGACTAGGAACCATGAGGTTGCGAGTTCGATCCCTGGCCTTGCTCAGTGGGTTAAGGATCTGGCGTTGCCGTAAGCTGTGGTTTAGGGCGAAGACTCGGCTCGGATCCCGAGTTGCTATGGCTCTGGCGTAGACTGGCAGCTACAGCTCCGATTAGACCCCTAGCCTGGGAACCGTCATATGCTGCAGGAGCAGCCCTAAAAAAGACAAAAAAAAAAAAAAAAAAAGAATTTATTCACTTTTTAAATTGTTTTTTATTTTTAGCCATGCCCATGGCATGCACAAGATCCTGGGCCAAGGATCAAACACATGCCACAGCAGTGACCCAAGCCACTGCTGTGAGAATACCAGATCCTTAACCTGCCGAGCCACCAAGGAACTCCATATTCACTTTTTTTTCCCCTAATTATAAGACTAATATATGATCACTGGTGAAAACAGAAGATACATGAGGATAAAAAGAAGCAAATCTAGATCATCTATAATCTCGCTGGAGGGATGGCTCTCAGGATGACAGCATGGAGAAAGACATGCAGAAAGAACCTGTCTGGAGATAAGACAGCTCCCAACCACAGCTGCTGGCAGGCTTGTGCAGCTGACAGACCTAGGCTGCCAGCTCCTCTGGAACATACTCTCCCCACAGGTAAACAGTAGACTTTGTGCCAGTGTCTCTGAACACTTGGCCAGTTAAGTGTGATTAAAGGGCCAGCAGTGGAGTTTCTTAGAAATGCAGCAGATCAGGGCCCACCCTGGACTGGCTGAATCAGAACCTGCATTTTAACATTCAGGTTAAAATGTAAGTGATCAGGAGTTCCTATTGTGGCTCAGCAGGTTAAGAACCCAACTAGTTATCCATGAAGACATGGGTTCAATCCCTGGCCTTGCTCAGTGAGTTAAGGATTTGGTGTTGCCAAAAACTGCAGCGTAGGTTGCAGATGTGGCTTGGATCTGGCGTTGCTGTGGCTGGGGCATAGGCCAGCAGCTGCAGCTCTGATTCAACCCCCAGCCTGGAATCTTCCATATGTCACACCTACTGCCCTGGAAATAAAAAAATAAAATAAAATAGCAAAATAAAATAAAATAAAGTGATTCAGGTACACACACTATTTAAGAAGTGTTGCTCTTACTCAGCCCTTCTACCTCTGTCTACGATTTGTGAAAAGTGACTAACCTTCTAGTACCTTGGTGTTAAAATTCCCACTTTCTCTTGTGGAAAATAATTTCCCTGTCTAGCCTTAAAATGAGGTAATCCAGCATTTGCAGAGAGTAGGTCCTATGTAGATGTGTACCAATATTTTTAGTATTACTTAGATGGTCACCTGAAAGAAAACCAGTGGAAGGTGACAGTAAATTAGAAATTTTCACCTAAAATAATAAATTTTACTTTATTGTGCTCAGATTAAAAAAAAAAAAAAAAAAAAAGTCTATCCTAAAGTGAGAGTTGAAAAAAATAAAATGGTTTTCTCTGAAGACTGAATGCTTCTTTTGTAATGTAATTCAATATTCTTAGACTTTCTTCAGACCTTAAAACAAGCAAATGAAAGGACATGTTGAAACTTGCAACAACCCTCTTGCATTTCCAAGGCTGCTGGGTTTGTTGTGCTTGATGTCTTTTTTTTTTCTTTGTTTCGTACCAACTTTGTAAGCAACAAATAGAGCTTTGTTAGCTTGTGCAATGATGCAATTATAAGTGCATTAGCCCTCTCACCCACAAAAAGAAACTGATTTCAGAAACAAAAAATAAAATACACCACTAAAATAATATGCTATCACAGTACAAAGTTCTTTAAATTTGGGGGATACTATTTACTTTTGCTTGGATTTAAAACTTTGAAAATGTGAAGAGAAGAGTGAAGAGGAAAGGAAAACAAAATGAACTCTGAGGTAGCCACATAACATTTTTAATCTTAATGGGCACATATCCAAGGTCTTAATAAATGATTATTCTTTGACCCAATAATTCTGCTATTAGGAATTTATCCTAAGGATGTGCAAAAATTCTTATTGCTGAATAATAATAATAAAGTGAATAATATTTATTATAGCCTTGCTCATAAGTCTTCAAAAAGTAAAAACTGGTTTATAATATTGGACAGCTAGTTAAATAAACTTCATTCATTCACGTGAAAATAGGGCATAGGGCATGCCATTCAGAATAGCGCTTATTAAGAAATATGTTTGCTGACGCAGAAAATGTTCATACTATATTTTTTTAATTTAAAAATACAAGTTACAAAAGTGCATGGGTAGTGCAATCTTACCATATTTACTCTGACTTTTAACACACACACACACACACACACACACACACACACACACACACACACACCATCTTCTTTGTTCTTGATTTTCTTCACAGCCCTCACCATTACCAGATGCATAGTGACCTGCCGGTTACTTCCCATGTCCCCCAACTAGAAAAAAAGTAAACTTCAGGAAAAGGTAAAGGGGCATTCTGCTCACCTCCTTGTCTGCAATGCCTCACACATGCCAGGCACACAGAAGATAAGTAACAAATATGACCTAAGAAATAAACATAAGGTGGGAGTTCCCTGGTGGTGTAGTGGTTAGGCGTTGGTGCTTTCATCATTGTGGCCCAGGTTCAATCTCTAGTCTGGGGACTGAGATCTCACATCAAGCTACTGCATGCCACGGCCAAAAAGAAAGAAAAAGAAATATAAATATATATGCATATGTGTATAGAGAGAGGTCCAAGATAATGAAAAGTATTCTCCAAATTATTAATAGTGATTATGGCTAGGGAGTTTCTGTCATGGCGCAGTGGTTAACGAATCCGACTAGGAACCATGAGGTTGCGGGTTTGATCCCTGGCCTTGCTCAGTGGGTTAAGGATCCAGCATTGCCGTGAGCTGTGGTGTAGGTCGCAGACGCGGCTCAGATCCTGCGTTGCTGTGGCTCCAGCATAGGCTGGCAGTTACAGCTCCGATTAGACCCCTAGCCTGGGAACCCCATATGCCACGGGAGCAGCCCAAGAAATGGCAAAAAGACAAAAAAAAAAAATAGTGATTATGGCTAGGCAGCAAAAATATATACACTTTTATTCTTCTTTACACTGATGTACAGCTTTGAATTTTTATATGATGAACTCCGAAAAAAATAAAAGACAAAACTCGTTTTCATGCATGCTTGTGTGCCTGTGTATGCATATATGTATACGTGTGTATTTTTACACTTATATTTGGTTATCTAATAAGAATACTAATACTTAAATTGCCAAATTAGACAACAGAAAGGCAAAACATTATTTTACTCTCCACTTCAGGTGAACTACATGAAATATAAGACAAGCTGTTTCAAAAAAAACAAAACCACAATGAATTTTTACTTCTTACCATAGATATTTTCATTAATTTACATACCAAGCCTATAAAATCAGTTAGTATAATAAACTGTTGTTTATTTCATGAAAAATGTTTTATGAATTACACATTGTATTTTGTAATTATGGTAGAAAATGACAATTTCACAGGTATCACAGTAGGTGTCCTATTGTTTTATTTTATAATATTAAAACTAGCAATTACTCCAGAAGGCAGCAAAACTGGATCACAGTGTTCTCATTGGTCTGAAAGCGGAATTGCCATCAAGAGACACACCTGATAAATGGATCAAATCAAGAGCATCTGAGACCTTCATAGAACATCCCTTGAAATAAATTAATGGGATCAGCATGGCCTTAACATTATAAAGCATCTATGTGGGGAGGCTTAAGAGGTGACACACTCCTGGACAATCTTCCATGTTTCTATTTTAGATTCTTGGGAGTAATATAAAACTTCAAAATTCTTAAAGCTTTTAAGAATCCTCTGCAGGGTGTATTAAATATTGTCAATTACAGAGATGATAGCTGTCAATTAAGACTGCCAAAGTTCATACAAAAAATGATACGTGCTAATACGGTCTCCATGTGAAGCAGAATGCTATGCTAATGCTGTGCTTCGAAAGCAGGATCAGGGACATAAGGCAAATCAACGACACTTACAAAAAAAAATGTAAAAACAAAAATCAAAACCAGGATTAGGGATACCTCTCCTCAGGGAAGTGCGAAGGGAGTTTGGGAACTGGTTCTAACACCCAAACCCCCCTTTGACCTTTACAGCACAAGGCCCCACATAAGCCAGCTCTCAGCCCTTCGCTCATGGTTACTTGCTTCTTCAGTATGTCCCTTCATTCACTATCTGTAAAGTGTCAGGTGACTAATCTATTTTAAATACATATCTTTATTTGCTTTAATTAATCTCACTATGACACTTTTTTTAAAAAAGTGTAAATAAATAAATAATTTTTTTTTTCTTTTTAGGGCTGAACCTGTGGCATATGGAAGTTCCCAGGCTAGGAGTCGAATTGGTGCTACAGCCGCCAGCCTACTCCACAGCCACAGCAATGCGGGATCCGATCCTACACCACAGCTCATGGCAACACCAGAGCATCAATTCACAGAGCCGGGCCAGAGATCAAACCCACATCCTCATGGATATTAGCTGGGTTCATTTCCACTAGATCAATGGGAGCTCCTAATTTTTTTTTTCATTCTTTGTCCAGAAGCTGGCAAAGGACACCCCATGAACCAATCTGGCGTGCCATCCATATGCTTTGACTAAGCCCATGAGCTAAGATTGGTTTCTATACATTTAAGTGGTTGAAAAAAAATCAAAAGAAGAAGAGTATTTCGGAGTTCCCATCACGGCTCAGTGGTTAACAAACTCAACTGGTACCCATGAGGACCCATGTTCAATCCCTGGCCTTGCTCAGTGGGTTAAGGATCTGGCATGGCCGTCAGCTGTGGTGTAGGTCGACAACATGGCTCAGATCCTGCATTGCTGTGGCGTAGGCCAGCAGCTGCAGCTCCCCAATTTGACCCCTAGCCTGGAAAGTTCATATGCCGAAGGTGTGGCCTTAAAAGAAGAGCAAAAAAAAAAAAAAAGGAAGAAGAATATTTCATGACATGTATAATTAAGTGAAATTCAACTTCTAGTGTTCAGGAATACAGTTTTGTTAGGACACAGTCACATCCATTTATGTATTGTCTGTGGCTATTTTGTACTACAACACTGCAGAGTTGCTTATAAAAAGCAATCAAAAATAACTTCTAGTTATATTTCAGTAAGAGTGTGTTGACCTCTATTCTAGTCTATATGATAGCAACACATGCTATTAAGTGGTAGACTCCTGTTATATCTCCTGACATGCACTATTTGAACGAATTGGGTAATTTATATAGAAAAATCTGTATATCATCTGTGGAACACAATCTAGCCACATACCTCCCTTTGTAAAATCTTAGGTGAAAAGTCTGGGAGAAAAATCATCAAAATGCTAACGATGGTCAGTCATCTCAAAGGCAGAATGTGAGAACGAAGAGAGAGAGTGGAATTGAATAAAATCTATTCTTTTTACTTGTCTATATTGTTTTATTCCAACAAGGAGGTACTAATTTTATGTTAAAAAAGTAAAACGAAGAAACAAAATTCAAGGGAAAATTTTCACATATCAAACACTGACCTTGCAGAACAGGATAAAATTAAACAGGTGGAAAAAAGATTTTCCGAGAGTTCGTTAACAGTGTGATCATTTAGAATCTGTACATTCAAAGCAAAGGGCATCTTAAGCATGGAAAAAAATGTACAATATAATCCAACTATGCCATATTAATTTTTAAAACTATAATAACTATTTTTGGTTTTGGGGGGTTTTGTTTTTTTTTGTAATGTGTGGGTTTTCTTTTTAGGGCCAGACTTGCGGCACATAGAAGTTCCCAGGCTAGGGGTCAAATTGGAGCTGCAGCTTCGGGCCTACACCACAGCCACAGCAATACCAGATCTGAGCCAGGTTTGCAACCTACACCACAGTTCACGGCAATGCCTGATCCTTAACCCACTGAACAAGGCCAGGGATTGAACCTGCATCCTCAGGGATACTAGTCAGATTCGTTTCCAATGAGCCACGAAAGGAACTCCCGTAGAGTAACTATTTTTGAAGTGCACAGGTTTGGAAGTTCCCTGGTGGCCTAGCAGTTAAGGTCTGGCATTGTCACTGCTATGGTTCAGGTCACTGCTGCTCTGCAGGTTCTATCCCTGGTCTGGGAACTTCTGCATGCTACAGGCATGGCCAAAATTTTTAAAAATTCAAAAATGTTAAAAAAATAAAGTGCACAGGTTTTGAAAAGGCAAACATTGTTCAAAACTAATGCTACACGGGTAATACAGAATACACATTATGAGAGACTGCAGCTTCACTGAGTGGCCTATGAAGAAAAAGCACATTTAAATAGTTCCAATTTCCATCCTTCTCACTCCAAACTATCAGCTGAAACTAATTCATTGCATACTTACTAAAGAAATACTGGAGTTTCCACTGTAGCACAGTGGGTTAAGAACCCAAATTCAGTGGCTTGGGTTGCTGCAGAGGTGCAGGTTCAATCCTTAGCCCAGGAACTTCTGTACACTTCTCTATACCACAGCCATAGAAATTAATATAAAAAAATGAAATAAATACTGATTCATAACTCTTCATTAAAAGTTTGTTTTCCCATGGAGTTCCCTTCATGGCTCAGCAGAAACAAATCTGACTAGCATCCGTGAGGATGCAGGTTCGATCCCTGGCCTCGCTCAGTGGGTTAAGGATCTGGTGTTGCCGTGAGCTGAAGTGTAGGTCGCAGATGTGGCTCAGATCTGGTGTTGCTGTGGCTGTGGTAGAGGCCGATGGCTACAGCTCTGATTTGACCCCTAGCCTGGGAACCTCCATATGCTGTGCGTGCTGCACTAAAAATACATTAAAAAAAATTGTTTGCCCAAAACATATTGTAAGGAACATAAAAATCATGTATCCATATGCTCAAGTGCACAATATTTTCACTGTTTCTTATTTTGAAATGGACACAAAATCTTCCAGCAACCAGACAGTACATACAGACAGGGGCATGATGCAGTACAGCCTCGTTGAACCACCCCATTTATAATTCAATTCCTGCACATTTATAAACACTGGCTTTTAAACTGCAAGCCCAACGGTCCCTTTAACTACACTTAGATGCACAATAATTGACAGCTCATTACGACAAGTGGTCTCAAGAGTGAAGTATTACAGCTAATGGTCTGTAAATGCCTTAGTCTCCAAACCTGGGCCAACATGAAGGCAAGAAAAACTGGGCCTTTCCTTAAACACATCTGATTTTTAAATGCCTGCATGGTATACCATTACTCAAAATTAATCTCCCTATTTCAAATGCCTGAAATACCACACATTTAAATCAAGAGTATACACCTAATCAATCTTAAGGACTTTTTAAAAAAAGAAACACACTGTATGACAATTTGTAAGTATCCACATCTTGAAGAGGAGCAGAAAAAATTTTAAAGTAATGGAACAAAGGTACCTAAATATCTGGTAATAGAAAATTCCTGAAATGTTATTGTCCTTCATGATTTAAAAGCATAAAATATTACGCCATGTTTAATACAAAATTATGTAGGAAGTAATCACAATATAATGTTAAGAGAAAAGCAAGATGAAGTTGTATGTCTAACATAATCCTAATTTTATCAAAATATGATTGATATTCTATGGGATATATAACATTAAGTCATAACTTTTCTTTGTAAGTAGCAGAATAATGGTGATCTTCATTTTTATGTTTTCTTGAATTTTCAAATTTATCTACAATAAGCACCACTGTTACAATTAGAAAATACATTTTGGGCAAGTTCCCATTGTGGCATAGTGGAAATCCATACAACTAATATCCATGAGGATTTGAGTTCAATCCCTGGCCTCGATCAGTGGGTTAAGGATCCAGCATTGCCATGAGCTATGGTATAGGTTGTAGATGCGGCTCAGATCTTGTGTTGCTGTGGCTGCGGTGTAGGCCAGCAGCCAGAGCTCCGATTTGACCTCTAGCCTGGGCATGCTGAGGGTGCTGACATTAAAAACAAAAAAAAAAAACATTTTTTTGACAAAAATAATGTTCTCTCTCTTCCTGTATATAAAAATAATGTTTGTCTCTCTTCCTGTTGGTATATATTAAAAAATTACCACCAAAGATTAATCTAAATTTTTTTTGGCCACTCCCATGGCATGCAGGCCAGGGATCAAACCAGTGCCACAGCAGTGACACAAACCACAGCAATGACAACACTGGATCCTTAACCACTAAGCCATCAAGGAATTCCTGATATTAGTCTAGTTAGTCTGGGAATCTGGGAGATTCATAACTATACTTCATGTTTAATTTTATCTTCAAGGGCAAAACAAACACTGCCTCCCTCCCCAAAAGAAATACTTAAATAAGTAACATTTCTATACAAAAGTCCTGGGAAAACAAAATGGACAGAAATGCTGCCAGTAGGGAGTTCTGGTTGTGGCTCAGCAAAAAAACGAACCTGACTAGCATCCATGAGGACACAGGTTCTACCCCTGGCCTCACTCAGTGGGTTAAGGATCTGGTGTTGCTGTGAGCTGTGGTGTAGGTCGCACACAGGGCTCGGATCTGGCTTTGTTGTGGCTGTGTCGTAGGCCAGCAGCCACAGCCCTAGCCTGAGAACCTCCATATGCCCAGGTGCAGCTCAAAAAAGACACACACACACACACACACATCCTGCCAGTAATACAGATGCTGCCAGTAATAATTAAAATTGAAGACTGTAACATCTTGTCACTATTATTCTCAACTTTTAGGCCTAACAGACATACATTCCAGGTCAGGAATAAACCTTAAATATTATCAACTTAATATAAATAACTGGAAAAGATGAAAATAATTAGCATCATTACAAACATGGCTTTTCTAAGACTGCCCGTTTTGGACGCCATTTCACGCAAAACTCTGCAGGAAGATGCTGTTTCCACTGCAGACATCTTTTCCTTTCACCGGAAAACAAAACAACTCTCCTAAAAGAATTTCAGAACATTCTACTAGCAGACTTTGTAACAGCGTGTTCAATCACTGGCGGACTCGTTCTAGGAAATTATAAACAAGCCACTTCCTACACTTCCACCAGATAGCAGCTGCCCAGGCCTTGGGAAGACGCATCATGATCGACATTTTTTTTTTTTTTTTGTCTTTTTGCCATTTCTTGGGCCGCTCCCAGCGGCACATGGAGGTTCCCAGGCTAGGTGTCTAATCGGAGCTGTAGCCGCAGGCCTACGCCAGGGCCACAGCAACGCGAGATCCAAGCCGCGTCTGCGACCCACACCACAGCTCATGGCAACGCCGGATCCTTAACCCACTGAGCAAGGCCAGGGATCTAACCCACAACCTCATGGTTCCTAGTCGGATTCGTTAACCACTGAGCCACGACGGGAGCTCCATGATCGAAATTATTGAAGCTAAAGGCAAGAGAACCAGTAGAAACCGTTCATGGAAATGACGAGAAACTAGGCCAAAAAACAGGGAGCAGGTGGAGGAACACATAAGAGCAGCCCAGAGCCCTGTGGAGAAGCCAGAAGCTGGGAGATTCTGGTCATTGCAGGTGATGGTTGCTGAGGAAAAAACCAGAAAAGGGCAGTTAAGAAGGAACGGGGGAAAGAGCTGGAAAGGCCCATGCCAGGGAGCATGGTCGTTAAAGCAGCATCTGTCCTTTGGCTGAAAGAATGCCAAGTGCTCTCGGGATGCTCCAGCAGCGGGGTGGGGACAATCAGGTGGGCTGATGCCACTCTGCTTTCTAGAAACTGACGGGCAGGGCCTCGGAGAATGAGCGGATAAATCACCACAAAGAGAAAAGCTCGGGAATTTTCGGGGAGGCCTAGAGAACCAGCAGACTGTCAAGATCGGTGAGATTTTGGTGTGCGAGCAGGGCTGAAGGTCTGGGTGCGCAGGGCTTTGGGGACGCAGAGGTGCACAAGCGTGAGGCACCGAGCTGCGCAGGCGCAGATGGGGGAGCACAGGTGGGGGAGCGGCGCACAGCTCATTCTGCTGGGGGGTGGGGGCACGCGGTCTGGGGAAGGCAGCGAACGTCAGAGGGAGGTGGAGGTGTCCCTCTCGTGGGAGCCTGACTCTCGGTAAGGATTTTACTCCCAAGCAATGGGGAGACATCAGCAGAGGGTTGTGGGATCAGCCCCAAGAAGACAGGTGAATGAGGCGAGCTGGGGCCAAAGGACCACAGGAGAATGTGGGTGTAACAGGTAAAGGGAGCAAAGGTGAGAAGTTATACTGGCCCTGAACAATGGAGCCAAAAGGATGGAGGAGATTTGGGACCTGGAATGGGGAACACCTGGCAATCACTGACTTTGAGGAGGGACAAAAAGAAGGCAAAAGGATGCTGAGAGAGAGAAAGAGAGAGTTTAGGAAAAAAGCATGTTAAGGGAATTCAGATTAAGTGGAATTGAAAGAAGAAATTCACAGAGGGCCTTGAATCCCTCCCAAGCCCCCCTTTTTATTTTAAGGCGAATGTGCATTATCTATCGATAACAAAGACTGCACCCAGTAGGTCTGCCCATTGGCATCAGTCCTGTACCCCAGCCTCCACAGGACAGCATGGAGGGCATTCTTCCCCCCAGGCAGCACCCACAGCTCTGCTTCGGGAGCAGAGTAATTAGCACAGATGCCAGCGGCAGACAGCCTTCCCAAGCAGACTGCTGAAGGGGGGGGGAACCACTAGGTCATGCGTCTGCCGGGCTGGCATCACCCCACTCTCAACAGAGCCTGCAAACACACCCTGGGCTTCTTAGAGAGACATCATCTGATCTCCCTAATAGGCTGTCATGCGCTGAAAGATTAAGGAAAAGAAGTCTTACATTGCCTAAGGCAGCAGTGTGGTTTGTGTTTTAAAAATTGGTTCTGTGGCAAAGAAATCTCCTCAGGAAGCATTACAAAGAAGAGCTGTAAAACTTACTACACTGAGTAAACACTGGCAGATGGATGCCAGCGAATCTTTAATTATCTTCAACTCATTATGCAGACATTAACCTTGACAAATTAATAAAGGTGAACTGATAAACTTGTGGGCTTTCATAATTTGAATAGTTCCAAACACAGAGAATGTATGGAGATACATATTGATCAAAGTATGTATATAAGCTCACTTGCATCCTTCTTAAAACTATATAGTAAAATAGCTATTGAGTGACAAGAGTTTTTTTTTTTTTCTTTTTTCCTCTACTTTTCACTCTGTCAGGGAGACTAAGATAGGTTCCAAGCTATTAAACTATCTGCGATGTACAAGTCATCATTATAATTGGGGGCACACTTTCTTTTGACCTTTACAAAACTTTCATTTCCCAAATGTGACAGATAAGGAGTGCTTTTATAGCACCAATAATGATTTTTTCCTATGGGAACTTGCCAATTATAAGCTGAAAACGAAGGAAAGACCATACTGGATACACATTTAGAATCTCGATGCACCCAAAATATAGCTGAAATACTTAGGAATCATGCTTAGAGGACAGTTCAGGTGAATTAAGAATCCAGCTTAGGAGTTACCTTGTGATACAGCGGGTTAAGGATCTGATATTGTCACTGCAGTGGCTCAAGTGGATCTGTGGCTTGGGAACTTTTATATACTGCAGCTGTGGCCAAAAAAAGGGAAAAGAATCCAGCTGAGAGAAATGCATGTTGAAACAGTGGGAGGGCAAAGATACACTCCTTGAGCGACTTACCATAATGCTAAGTGCCCTAAAATGTGTTAAGTAAAAAAGTGGTTGAGGGCCCACAAATGCATCTGCAATTATTAGTCTGATTCTAAGTTTTTAAATATTAACAAAAGTTAGAGGAGTTCTCTTGTAGCTCAGTGGGTTAAGGAGCCCACATTGCCACTGCAGCAGCTCGGGTAACTGCTGTGGCATGGGTTCAATCCCTGGCCCAGGAACTTCCTCATGCCATAGGTATGGCCAAAAACACAAAACAAACAAAAACCCAAAAACAAACAGCAACATGAAAATCATTTAAAAAAATAAAAATTTTTGGAGTTCCTGTCGTGGCTCAGTGGTTAACGAATCTGACTAGGAACCATGAGGTTGAGGGTTCGACCCCTGGCCTTGCTCAGTGGGTTAATGATCCGGTGTTGCCTTGAGCTGTGGTGTAGGTTGCAGACACGGCTCAGATCCCGCATTGCTGTGTCTCTGGTGGAGGCCGGCGGCTACAGCTCCGATTAGATCCCTAGCCTGGGAACCTCCATATGCCACTGGAGTGGCCCTAGAAAAGGCAAAAAGACAAAAAATAAAAAAATAAAATAAATACAATAAAATTCTTTTTAAAAAGTTAGAGTGGAGAAATTTAATCCATGATACACATAACTGTTCCATCAACACACACAACCTACAAGAGAGTCAAAAGAATCCAGTTCTCACCTACTCACCAGGCATTAGACATCCTGAGGACCTTGTCTTATGTGCCTAGTGTGATGCTTAGAAGCTGACACTTCAACTGAAATTGTTCAAGTACCACAACAGTACCTCAGTAAGCTACCTCTCCTTGCTTTCCTCTAACAATAAATTACCCTTTATGGGAACTTGATTTTACTCTTAATTTGACCCACGTTTTCATTACTTAAAACACACAAAAGTTAAATCCACTTGTTTATCTATTTGGCAAATATTTAGTGATTTCTCTCTATGTGTCAGGCACTGTCCTACACGCCCCCCCCCCCCCCACTATCCAACACCGTGGCCACCAGCCAGATGTGGCAGTGAGTCCAAATTGAGATGTGCTCATGTGTAAATTACCAGATGTTCAAGTCTTAACCTAAAGGAACAAAAAGAATGTAAAATATCTCACTGATAAATTTTATACTGATTACATGTGGAAATATATTTTAGGTGTACTGGCTAAGAAAGCATTATTAATATTAATTTGATCTTTTTCTTTTTGCTTTTTTAATATGCTACTAGAAAATGTCACATAAGATGAGAACCGAGACTTTAAACAAAGCCCTATTTCCAAGGTCTTGACAGTCTAGAATCCCATGGTAAACAAAAAATAATAGACAATATTATGTAATTTCGGATAATGAAAAATTTATGAAAAAAATAAGGCAGCATAAAAGGAAAGAAAGTGATCAAAAAGGGATATTTTAGACAGGGCCACAGGGGTCTCTGGGGAGGTGACATCTGAGGAGGAAACATGAATGAGAAGAAGATGTCATCATACAAAGATCTGGGGAGTGTCCTTGGCAGGGGGAACAGCAGATGCAAAGGCCCTGAGATGGAATGAGGTATGAAAGTCCGAACAACAGCATGAAGACCGATGTGGCTGGGGAAACAGGAAAGGAGGCTGGACAGGAGCAAAGAGCCAGCGTGTAGAAGTGTAGAAGTCCAGTGAGAAGTTTAGACCTGTTAAGCCATTAAATTCCACGTAATTCAAAATTTCTCTGGGATTTTTCATGGAACTGGACAAGCTGTGTTCTTGAATTCATTTGATAAGTAAAGCAACCAAGAATAGCCAAGAGTTTGACCTACCAAATACCACAAGGTATTATGAAGCTATAGTGAAGCTCCTAGCCCATAAGGATAAATGTCCCCATAAATCCTGTAACCTGGGCACCTCATCTGCCTCACTCTGTTCTTAGCAATGTGACACTGGCTTTAAGACAGAGGAGACAAAAAATAACAGAGCAGAACTGAGCAGTCAAAACATGCCCAATAAATTTTTGGAAACACAACACCGTGTGTGTGTTTGTGTATACACATATATAAATATATATATACACACCACATATATGTGTGTATGTGTGTGCATACATATGCGCATATGTGCAATGTCTATGCATGTGTATTTGTATGTGGATATGTCTAATATGTCTATGCGTGTATATATGTACACATATCCCAGACACACACACATATGTACATAGGTCAAGAGTATAAAAATATGACACAAATGGAGTTCCCATCGTGGTGCAGTAGAAATGAATCTGACGAGGAACCATAAAGTTGCTGGTTCGATCCCTGGCCGCGCTCAGTGGGTTAAGGATCTGGCGTTGCCATGAGCTGTGGTGTAGGTCGCAGACGCGGCTCGGATCTGGCGTTGCTGTGGTTGTGGGGTAGGCCGGCAGCTACAGCTCCGATTAGACCCCTAGCCTGGGAACCTCCATGTGAGGTGGGTGTGGCCCTAAAAAAAGACAAAGACAAAAGACAAAAAAAATTAATAATAATAAATAAAAAATATGGCACAAATGGACCTATCTACAAAACAGAAACAGACACATAGACACAGAGAACAGACTTATGGTTGCCAAGGGCGGGCAGGGGGAGGAAGGAATGGGATGACTGAGAGTTTGGGGTTAGTAGATGTAAACTATTATATTTAGAATGGATAAGCAACAAGGTCCTACTGTACAGCAGAGGGAATTCTATCCAATCTCCTGGTGTAGACCATGATAGAAGGTAATATAAGAAAAAGAATGCATATAGGGAGTTCCCATCATGGCTCAGCAGAAACAAATCTAACTAGCATCCATGAGGATGCAGGTTTGATCTGTGGCCTCACTCAGTGGGTTAATGATCCAGGATTGACCTGAGCTGTGGTATAGGTTGCAGATACAGCTCGGATCTGGTGTTGCTGTGGCTATGGTGTAGGCCAGCGGCTACAGCTCCAATTCTACCCCTAGCCTGGGAAACTCCATATGCCGCTGGTGCAGCCCTAAAAAAAGACAAAATAAATAAATAAATAAATAAAAATATTAAATATATATATATGATTAGGTTATTTTGCTGTATAAACTGGACAACACTGTAAATCAATAATTTTAAAAAATAAATAAAGGAACAGTTCTCAAATAACCCCCCCCAAAAAAAGAAAGTATAAAAATATAAACAGAAAAGAAAAATAGCACACTTCTGGGGACTGAGAGAATTACTTCTGGGGACTGAGAGAAATTGAGTGGAGTGAGGGTAATGAGTCTACTGATAGAATCATAATTTTTAATCCTCTTTCATAAAAGATTGGAAGCCCTACATATACACAAATACACACAAGTGGAGTGCAACACTGGAAATGCCAATTTTCCAATTTTAAGTGAAGGATGATACAAAATTGCATATATGGTCACTTTTTAAACTATAAACATGTGGTTCATGTGGGGCTTTGGAAATGCACAAAAGTGATATTAGTTATTAACGAGAGTTCCAAACTTGTTACATTACTTTAAGTCATGTTTAATATTTAGTTAAGAAAACGTCCTCTAAATCGAAAAAGACCAGACTTAGGGCCTAAAATTACACTACGTGATTCCAAATAAATTTTATCAATGCGGAACAGCAAAATGCTGTCTACAAGTATTACCTAGGATGAAAGAGTCCAGCCAATAATTCAAATAACTGAATAATTTTGAGTTAATTACACTATGGTTACATGTTGATTATACTGTAAATTTTTTTAGTTCTATTATTCATAGAGCACTATGGTGTAAAAATGTTCTTAATATTTAAGTTGTGTTTGGGGAGAGTTGTAAACATATGATACCTAGAAATACCTATTTATCTAATTTTTTAAAAACATTTTGGATGGAAATCCTGTGAAATCAGATTGTTATGATCATTATACAACTACAGATGTGATAAATTCATTTGAGTAATAAAAAAAATGAAAAAAAAATAAATAAATAAAATAAATAAATAAAAACATTTTGGAGTTCCCGGTCATGGTGCAGTGGTTAACGAATCCGACTAGGAACCATGAGGTTTCAGGTTCGATCCCTGGTCTTGCTCAGTGGGTTAAGGATCCGGTGTTGCTATGAGCTTCAGTGTAGGTCAAAGACGTGGCTCGGATCCCCTGTTGCTGTGGCTCTGGTGTAGGGCAGCAGTGGCAGCTCCAATTCGACCCTAGCCTGGGAAACTCCACATGCCTCGGGAGCAGCCCTAGAAAAGGCAAAAAGAAAAAAAAAAAAAAAATGGAGTTCCCGTCGTGGCACAGTGGTTAACGAATCCGCCTAGGAACCATGAGGTTGCGGGTTCGGTCCCTGCCCTTGCTCAGTGGGTCGACGATCTGGCGTTGCCGTGAGCTGTGGTGTAGGTTGCAGACGCGGCTCGGATCCTGCGTTGCTGTGGCTCTGGCGTAGGCCGGTGGCTACAGCTCCGATTCAACCCCTAGCCTGGGAACCTCCATATGCCGCGGGAGCGGCCCAAGAAATAGCAACAACAACAAAAGACCAAAAAAAAAAAAAAATTAATTTTTTTAAATGTTCACATGTCAAGTTCTTTGAGAATCATCAGGCACTGTTGTGGTTTTGATTACTTGAGGATTTAAAAAACGGATGAAATAGGGAGTTTCCATTGTGGCTCAACAAATCCAACCAGTATCCATGAGGACGTGAGTTGAATCCCTGGACTTGCTCAGTGGGTTAAGGATCTGGTGTTGCCATGAGCTGTGGTGTCACAGATGTGGTTTGGTTCTGGCGTTGCTATGCCTGTGGCATAGGCCATCAGCTACAGCTCTGATTCAACCCCTAGCCTGGGAACTTCCAAATGCTGTGGGTGCGGCCATGAAAAGCAAAAAATAAAAAATGGATAAAATAGAATTTATGGAAATTTTAAAGTAGTCCACAGACTCATTTTTTCCACAGAGGAACTAATCCCTTAGACTAAGGTTCACTACTCAAAATAAAAAAGGCAACTAGAGCAGAAAAATCTATGACGTCTTTCACCTTTCTTCAAGCAAAATAAGGCCCATAAAGGATACTGTTTGCAAAAGTAATGCCTCATTAAGTAGGAGAGTAAGGGAGAGGGCCAGTGAGGCCAGATACTAGGTGAAGTTCAGTCAACGGTAACGAATTTATGGCCGAACATCAGCAGCCAAAGGCTGGTGTCACAGCTCACCTCCCCCAGGTTACCAGCCCCTAACTATGAGGTCAGTCAAGGCCATCAGAGGAAGCATGTCCTTTCACAGCAGTGTGCTTGGACAGGAAGAAATGTCACCACTCAGGCATCTCAGGAAACTATGTTAATTCTCCCCAAGTGCCACAAAAGGGTTCCAGAAAGCAGCCTTTTATTGGGGAAGCAGGCAGCTGAGACATGCTGCAAGGACTCCGGGTGACATGAGGAGAGGCCTTGGCACCCAGGTCTGTGAGAATCTCCCACTGGCCGCTGCTCTAAGCTGCTTCCTTCCTCAGCGCACAAACAGAACTTGATCCTTTTCCTTCTTGGCTCATCTCGAGTGACAGTCATCACTCATCATTTCCTGGCTGAACAGTAGGAGAAGGGGGGAGGCTGAGCCTTTGGAACAAGCTTCAGTGTCAGTATTTACCACCTCCTCTTCATTCAGGGAACCCAGATTAGCTATCATTTCCCTCCCTGACAAGGTTAACATGCACCCTCACCTCGAACCCTCTAGCTGTGCACTTTCTCTCATTCGAACTTCCCCTGCAAATGCTACCTGAGCCAGTCATTGTTAGCTCAGAATTCGGCAATCCAGTTATCCTCATCTCTTCTCTGTCCCTAGCACCTGCTTCCTAACATCTGAACACTTTAGTATGCATGGTCCTAGGTCAAGTCTGAATCATCAGAAATCTGTGCCTCCAACAGATATAAGCCCCTCCAGACTAGACATCACATCTTGAGCAAAAGTCAAGTTGTCAGCTTGATTCTGGCCCTCCAGTATAGCCACCTGACTCCATCTGTTGGGCATTCTATTAACAGGGACCCCCGGGGAATTCCCTGGTGGTCTAGCAGTTAAGGATCTGGCACTGTCACTGCTGTGGCACAGGTTCCAGCCCTGGCCCGGGAACTTCCACATGCTGCAGCCACAGGGACCCCCAACAACTAGACTTCTACATTAATGCATATTGCTAATGACCCAGGGACACAAAGTGGTTCAGAATCAAATGGAGGTTTAATTATTTTGGTATTCCTTGAGCAATCTGGTGTATTAACTTATTTAGTAATTTTGCAACTTGGGCTGCAAAACAACCAACAAAATGGAGCCTTTTAACAACACTGGTGATTAGAAAACGAACAATCCATAGAGGTAATCAAAGTATCTCTAGTAATATGGGACTATCCCCAAATCACCAATTCCCTGACTTTCCTGACCAAGATAAAGCTGTTTCTTTGGGTAGCCCATCTACAACATAACTGAAAAAAATAATAAAAGTATATGCTTTACATGGACAACAAGCAACCTCAGAACGGAGACTACCGGCCGGCCCTGCTTGCACTCTGCACGGCCAGAACGTGACGTTCTCATTCCCAGTTGCCAGCGAGGTCTTCAAAGAATGTTCTCCTGGGGGCCTGCCAGGGTTTTGTGTTGCTATCTGAGAAAGCGTTCCGGAAAGTACCCAAGAGCTAAAGCAACAGAGGATTCCACCTCTCAAACATTTCAGGCATTTTAATTTTTATTACAATTTAAACTACATAAGCACCACCCTCAGAAAAAGGAAAACTTGATGACCAAACTTTTTCCCCCCTGCTTACAGTGAGTCCATTAATTTTTTTCTTCCACATACAAACCATCAGACAGTATCTTGCACACTCACACATCTGATGTTCAGGGCACACAGGACCACAATTCTCTGCCCCACCTCCACGCACTGTGCATTTCAAAGCTGATAATGTCTCATTTTATCTGCTTTAGGATGCTGGAATGAGGCTTTTCAGCAGTCAGTCCTTCAGCAAGACCTGTCTTGGTGGGAAAGAGAAAACCTTATACTTAGCATGCTGAGAAGCTGAATTTTTTTTTTTTTTTTTTAAGGAGTAAATTGTTGTAATTATAGTGAGAGCTTTTGCATGCAAATTCAGTTTTCCTTGGGGGAAATTTGCATACTCTACAAGGAATCTCCAGGCCAAAAGTACCCAGGATGCTTTTCAGCTCTTCTTTAAAAGCAAAGCTCTTGCCCAGGAATTGCATAGTCTGTGAAGGGTTCCAGGCCTGGCCCAGATACGCTGTTCTTAAAAGAAAGTTCTTACAAGATAGTTTATAGTATTTAAATGGTGCACCATCTATGTTCGAAGAAGTGACAGTTATCAATCAGGCTGAGACAACTAATAAAGAGGACAGTGTTTCAACAGAGCTCCAAAACTTATCTAAACCCTTGTTCATAAAGATTTTTTTTTTTTTAATGACCACATATGGAAATTCCCGTCCAGGGACTGAATCCATTGCTGATCCAGTGGCAATGCTGGATCCTTGACCCGCCTCCTCCAAAGCAACCTGAGCCACTGCAGCCAGATTCTTAACCCACTGTGCCACGGCAGGTACTCCAAGATAAATGCATTTTTTTCATTTTGTTTTGGTTTGGTTTTTTTTTGCTTTTTAGGGCCACACCCGTGGCACATGGAGGTTCCCAGCATAGGGGTCTAATCGGAGCAATAGCTGCTGGCCTATGCCAGATCCAAGCCAGATCCACTGCCAGATCCAAACCTCGTCTTAGACCTACACCACAGCTCATGCCAACACCGGATCCTTAACCCACTGAGCGAGGCCAGGGATAGAACCCGCAACCTCATGGTTCCTAGTTGGATTCGTTTCCACTGCGCAATGACAGAAAACCCCTGAATGCATTTTAAAGTACACATTTCTCCTGACTCCTGCCACTTTCAACTAGACAATAAAAAAGTCACAGTAGTTGTTCAATGCTAAGATTCCAGGACATTTCTGTGATAAAGGAAATAAAGAATGCGTGAAAAGAACACATGAACACACATTTGTAAGGTGGGCTACATTCAAGGCAGATGTGTCTGCCTTTAATTGTAGAAAAAACATTTTAGATAAAAACCAGGAGGAAAGACGCTAGTAATACCTCCTGTTAGTGAGCTTTAAGAAACATTAAGTACATATTTCTACTTCGTATTTTTGTAGTAGAAAAAAAGTACTTTGGGAAGTCAATAAGCTACTCTAAAGCAAACTAGTCCTTTCTGTGTGAAAGAAAAAACCAATCTGGGAGAGTTTAGCTGCCATTCTTCTCCGAGAGGCTATTTTTTACAATACAATAAATAAAACACTATTCTTAAATGAACTGCCCACCAACAGCAGAAAATGAGCCATTTGCATCAAAAGCAGCCTATTTTCAGCAGGCCTCTCCAACGCAAACAAGTTAGCAGTGGCTTTGGGAACTGTGATTCCCACACTTCGACAGCAGTTGTCCAAAATTAAAGGTCTATCAGAGCGAGTGGGTGGAAGGCAAAAGCGACCCACACATATAAACGCTTTATACCTCAGAACCTTTTCAGACAATCACCAAGGGCTGAAATGATCTGTCACCTGTGTTAGGTCCCAGCTTTATACACAGAATCTCTATACATGGAACATTTTGAAAAAAATCACAAGGAAGGAAAGCAATTTTTGGAAGAGAAAACGTTTTACGTGCAAAACATTCCTGCTATGTTAAGTGGGAAAAAGCAGGTTACAAAAGCATGAGATCTCAGTTTTAAAAAACCAACAGAAACACAAAGAGATGCTCAGTGCCAACTCTGGGCCACACCTATGTACCATTCACAGGTGCATTGCCACCACGGGGCTGTGCCTAGTTAGTATGCCAGAGCTGTACCTGCCATTCCTCCCAGGTGGAGGAAAGTCCAGAGGAGGTCCACCTTGGGGAGCGCATCTGTGACAAAGCTAAGTTACTCAACCTGGCATTTTCCAAACATATCTGACCGTGGAAAGCTTTTTCCTCACCCTCCCCACTCCACCCCCAACATCTTTTAATATTCTTACCAGTTCCCCTTGGAGACAATTTGTTAAAAATATGAGGACGGGGAGGGAGTGGGACGGAGTGGGAGTTTGGGGTTAGTAGACGCAAACTATTATATTTAGAATGGATAAGCAATGGGGTCCTGCTGTACAACACAGGGAACTCTATCCAGTCTCTTGAGATAGACCATGATAGATGACAGTCTGAGAAAAAGAATGTATATATATGTAGGACTAGGACACAGTGCTGTAAGCAGATTTGGCATAACATTGTAAATCGACTATGCTTTAATTTAAAAAAAAAAGAAAAAGAAATAAAAGGACTGATTACTCAATGAATATAGGGAGATCTAGAGACGATAACACTAAAACACCAAGAGTGGTGACCCGTGGGTTATGAGATTTCAGGTTATATTTTTTTCCAAATTTTCCACAACAAACACATATTACATTTTTAAAAAATGCAATGTTTTAAGATGATGAAAGTGCCACACTGTTCCACTTTATTTTTATTTTACTTATTTATCTTTTTGACCACACCCTCAGCATACAGAAGTGCCTAGGCCAGGGATCAAATCCAAGCCACAGCTGCAACCTACGCCAGATCCTTATCCCATTGTGCTATGCTGGGGATTGAACCCCACACTTTCTTTATTTTAAACCATCACTGACAAAAAGTACATTTGATACTTCAAATGCCAATATACTAACTTGGTGAAAAGGAGAGGGATCTGGCCATCTGTAGATCGCCACATGTACACCAGCTATAAAAGAACTGTGGTCAGTTTAAACACCGCTCTCAGGTTTCTGGTATCCTATGAAATTAAATGAGGCAGGGAGTCCAGCCCTGGCAGGAGATGAAGGGAAACTTCTGCATCTCTAATTTCCTGTTTATTCTCTCAGATGCCAACCGCAACACAGACATGGTGAGAAATTTTAAATGTGTAATGATAATCTAAACACTGTTCAGTCTCTTTATTCCCCCCCAAAAGAACAGTGTAAATAGAAAAGAAATTCCAGCTTGAAAGACATTTCTACGTCTCTGAGACAATGCTTATATTAATATCAATGGGAAAACATTTAAATTCCATGTTTTAGAGACCCCAGTTTTGGGGAAATAAATGCTCACTGGTGTAAATGTTCTTTTCAATCAAAAATATATTTTTTGCCTATCTTCAACTAATTTTCTTTTTTTGTTGTTGTTTTTTGGTTTTTGTCTTTTGTCTTTTTAGGGCCACACTCACAGCATATGGAGGCTCCCAGGCTAGGGGTCTAATTGGAGCTGTTGCTGCCAGCCTACACCACAGCTCACGGCAACACCAGATCCTTAACCCACAGAGCGAGGCCAGGGATCGAATCCGCAGCCTCATGATTCCTGGTCAGATTTGTTTCCCCTGTGCCACAAATGGGAACTCCTTCAACTGTAATTTTCACTGAAAATAAAATTTTAAATACTACCATTCCAAACAAAATAGTTCAAAGGCTGTACCTTAGCTTTGACAGTGGATTCGTTTTTTTATGCTGGGTTTCAAAATCTGTTGAGTGCTAGAGTAAAATATCCACGTATTAACAATAACAATTTTTAAAAGGTGCTAAGCTTCTCTGTGGAAATGTGTCCATAAATAATGAATAATGGATGCACAAAACTTAAAACTTAGAAGCAAGAGGTGAGCCTGCCCCCTACAGCCGTCATACCCAATACCGAGGCTAAACTGGTTGAGCAGCCTGTAGAAGGTCACATTGATAGTCACATGAAGCCAGATGACAGTTTCCAGAAGACTAAGGTCTTGGAGCTGTAACTGAGAACTCCCTGGTTAATTAAGACAATAGCTGAATCTCAGCCCTGGCAAGAACAAAAGGATAATATTTATGTGAGAATGAACCTAGTCCATCTGTGCCTGGCACACAAATCTTTCCCTTCACTTTAACTCGTTCTGCCTGTTTTCCAAATAACTCTTGACCAAGGGCAAAAAAAAAAAAAAAAAAAAAAAAAAATCCTCCTGTTATTGTATCTGAGCCCAGCTTTCACAATTTGATAAGCACTAGAATACGGATACTGTGTGTGTGCTCCAGTGGGGGGTGGGGAAGGGAAGGTTTCAAAATGTTTATTCAATCAGGAAGCAATTATTTTTGCCTGTTACCAAAAAAGAAAAAAAAATTATTTCCCAAACCTCTACATTTAGACCCCACGTGAATTCCCTACCAGTAAAAATGGTCAGATTTTCCTTTTCAAATAGAAACATTATGTTTTTTTATTGAAACAGAGTTGATTTACAATTAAAATTACATTGTAAAGGTTTTTTTAATATCTTTATCAGTATTTTCTAGAGAAAGTACCAAAAATGTGGTAGTTTTTTTAAAAATTATATTGTAGTTTATTTACAATGTTCTGTTTTCTGCTATACAGCAAAGAGACTCAGTAGTACATATATATATATTATTTTTCATATTCTTTTCCATTATGGCTTATCACAGGATATTGGATATAGTTCCCTGTGCTACAGAGTAGGACCTTGTTGTTTATCCATTCTACAAATACTAGTTTGTGTTTGCTAATCCCAAACTCCCAATTCTTCCCTCTCCCACCCCCTGCACTTGGCAACCACAAGTCTTCTCTGTATGTTTGAGTCTGTTTCTGTTTTGTAGACATTTGTGTTGTATTTTAGATTCCCCAAATGTGGTAGTTTTTGTTTGTTTTTAATCAACTCAATGCCTAGAGAAGAAACTGTGGCACAACTACTGTCACTTTTTTAGTAGCATCATTTTATGAACATTTATTGCCCCAGAGACATGAATTCACACCTGTTCCCCTGAAGGGGATCAGGGCATACTGTTTCAAGAATCAGGAAAACTATTCACCTATGACAAATGTATAGTACATTCAGGCTAAAGCTATTGTTAAAAGCAGCCAACATTTTTCTCGTATCATATTTCTGGAGACTCAACAAAGTTTACCAGGCAACTGTTTTCTATTTTCTATACATTATAAATCTCCCACCATCAACTGCTTCAAGCTTTCCTCTGAGCCTTCTAAGTTTTTCATTTCTTTCTTTCTTTCCTTCTTTTTCTTTCTTCCTTCTCGCTCTCTCCCCTCCTTGCTCCCCTTCAGTTCACTTTCTCAGCAGGCTTTTCCCCCAAGGATGTTCCCTGCCAAGTATAATCCAAGTCTGGGCAGCTGCATCTGCATCAACCAGCTTTATAATTAATTTAAACAATCCGACAGGACACGGAACAACTGTCTTTCAGTAATTTTAGTTTCTTTTTCTTTCTTTCTTGGCTGCAATATCCAATTTTTAATGGTAGGTTATATATTTGACACTCCTGACAAAGAAAGAAGAAGACACTGTTCCTTTTGAATTTTTAAAATAACAATAATTAGTACCATCATCATCATCTCCACACTTCACAATTCACACATTAAGAAGGAAATTCAAGCTGATGCCTCTCGTTGGTCAGACTTCTGCCTTGGCACCCTGATCAGTCAAGTCGCACAGTCTCTGCCTTGACAGCCCTCTGATGATGCCTCCCTCCTTGAAACACTTGTCAGTTGGCCTCCAGGACACCCCTTGCCCTTGCTGTCCCTCCAACTTCACTAGATCTCTCAACCCTGATTTCTTATAGTGATTCTTCCCAATCTCCCTGCCCTTTAAGGGTGAGTGACTTTGGGTTCAGTCCACAGACCTCTTAGCTTTCCACATGCGACCACTTCTTTACTGACCTCACCCGGCCTCACAACGCCCACACTTACACCTCTCCCTGAATTCCAGACCCTCAAATCCGGCCATCTGCGGGTGGTCATCTTCTCTTGGACGTCTAATGGGGACCTCATATTGAACACATCCAAAGCCACCTCCCAATCTTCCCCATTCAAACCTCATGCTCACGTCATGCAGTCTTCTTTTCTTGTTTGTCTGTGTTTCTTTTTTTTTTACAGCCACACCAGCGGCATAAGAAGGTTCCCAGGCTAGAAGTCAAATCAGAGCTGCAGCTGAGGCCTACGCCACAGCCGCAGCAACACCAGATACGAGTCATATCTGCTACCTACACTGCAACTTACAGCAACGCCAAAGCCTTAACCCACTGAGTAAGGCCAGGGATCGAACCCACATCCTCAAGGAGACTACACCAGTCCTTAACCTGCTGAGTCGCAATGGGAACTCCCAAGTCATCTTCATCCTAGTAAAAGGCACTCCCTTCTTTCAGGCGCCCAGGCCCCAAACCTCAGAGTCACCTTTACCAGCTACCCCTCCCTTTCTCAAACCTACGTGGAATCCAAGAGGAGAGCCCATTGATTCTCCATTCTAAACATATCAAGACTCGGACCCTTTCAAACCACCTCTGCCCTTCCCACCTCTGTCCACAGTAATACCATCCATGCCTCCCCTGGTTATCACAACAACATGCTGTCTGATTTTCCTCCTTCTAGACATGCCCCCTTATAGCCTATTCTGAATCTAGCAGCTGAAACATTTGTGAGAATTTGACAGTCATTTTAAATCTAATGAAACTTTATATAAATCTATAAAATACATAGATATGTATACTCTATGGAGAGAGAATATATATAAATATAGAGAAATAAATATATTAATATATAGAAATTAATTTGAGATTTTGCGTCTTTTTCATTTTCTTTTCCTGATTATCTTTATTGTATTTTACAAATATTTCAGTCACAAACAGACTGGGGAAAAAATGGTCCTTCACCATAGTTTGAGAAAAACTAGACTACAGTACCTGCTTCCCCACATCACCAGGGATAACAGAGATATTTCATCTGTCTGCATTTTATTTTTATCATTTCAATCACTAAGATATAACCCTGATGGTTCAACTGGCACCTTTGATTGCATACATTTTCGTGTGCTTTGCTGGCTCCATATTCAGTATTTTATGAATTACCTGCTTATTATTTTTTCCCCACAATCCTATACAGATGTTCTAGCTTACTGATAAAATTATAAGAATGGTGCATTAGGGATATTGGCCCTTTGATGATCATATGCTATGCAAATATTTCCCCAGAATATTGTCTTTACAACAAGCTTAGATGGTTTTCTACTACACTAAAATAAAATAATAAAGACTTAAAATGTGGTATGTATTGGATTTTCTTACACTTTCCTTCATGGCTTCTGCTTAGAGATGCCCTTCCCACCACAAGATTATAAAAATATTCATCCATATATTTTGCTCTTACAGGTATAGCTTACCTTGTTTATAATTTTTATCCCCAAGAATTATTTTTGCATGAGTTATTTGGTAGGGATTCTGCTTTACTTTTCCAGATGACTAGGCAGGTGTCCCAACACCTTTTATTGAATAATTCATCTTTTTCCTTCCAATCTGGAATACCAACCTTATCACATACTAAATTATCATATATACTTGTCTAAAAGTAGACCCTCTGTATTTCATTCATTGAGTATTCTTGTACCAATACCACTGTTCAATCATCACTGACTTATAATATTCTTTAATATTTGAGATGCAAGTACCTCTGCTAAGCATTTTTATAATTTTGGAAGCAATTTATAGGTTTAATCTTCCAGGAAAACTTCAGAATTATTTTACCAAGTTCCCCAGTTTTGATAAGGCTTATAATACGTAGTTTAATTGAACAAAAGTGGTATCTATGCATTATTGTAGTGAATCTAACTTTCTTTTTTTTTTTTTTGTCTTTTTTAGGGCCGCACCCACGGCATATGGAGGTTCCCAGGCTAGGGGTCTAATCAGAGCAGCAGCCACCTGCCTATGCCAGAGCCACAGCAACGCCAGATCCGAGCCGCATCTGCGACCTACACCACAGCTCGCAGCAACGCCGGGTCCTTAACCCACTGAGCAAGGGCAGGGATCAAACCCGCAATCTCATGGTTCCTAGTCGGATTTGTTAACCACTGCGCCACGACGGGAACTCCCGTGAATCTAACTTTCAAAGAAGAGTTATTTGAAACTTATTTTTTTAATTGAGCTTTATAGCTTTCCCCACTTAGTTCTACAAATTTCTAAGTAAGTTACTTCCAACTCTGTATGGCTGCATTGTTGCTGTAAGTGAAATCTCTTTTTAACAATATTTTCTAACATTCATATTGGTGGTGAAGTCATCCATCTATTTTAAGTAAAAATATTTTGTAACCAACCAGCAACCTTAGTCAACATAGTGTTTCTAATAGGTTTCCAAGTGAGTTTAAACATACTCTGTTAGTTCTGCTAATATTCTCAATTCATTCATTAAAAAAAAATCCAACACTTGTTACACATATCTCAAGATATCACTGCAATTGAATATTGATAATGTATAAAAAATATGGACCCCCCTCCAAGGGACATAAAATATACTAGAGATTACAAAACACATACATATGCATATATTATTGTATAAGATAGAAACTGGGAGGTCTTTAAATGAGATATAATTAAAATGTACTATGGGAGACTACAGAAGGACATATTGCAGAAGGATGGAGAGCTTAAGGACATCTTCAAGAAAAGGTAGCATTTACTTTAAGTACAGAATGTCAAGATGTGAAAAGATCAGAGGGATGATATTCTAGAAAGAGAAAAAAATGCATATGATCAAAGGCAAAAGAGAAAAAGTCCAGTTTGGCTGGAGCACAGGGCATGCTGAAGAGGGATTAGAGTAACCTACTTCTTCTTTGGTAGAAAATGGGGAGCTACTGGATGAAAAGTGCTTGCCTTAGGAGGATGGATCTGGGGCAGGATGCAAACATGGAGTGATTATGGGAGACAACCGAGGCAGAGAATATGTTGGATTTAAAATACAGGCACTGCACAGCCATAGGGAAGAGACTTGCGGTTGCCAAGGGGAAAGGGAGCGGGAGTGGGATGGACTGAGATTCTGGGGTTAGTAGATGCAAACTGCTACATTAAGAATGGATAAGCAATGAGTTCCTAGTGTATAGCACAAGGAACTATATACAGTCTCCTGGAATAGACCATGATGGAAGATAATATGAGAAAGGGAATGTATATATGTTTGTATGACTGGGTCACTTTGCTATACAGCAAAAACTGATTTACCACATTGTAAATCAACTATACTTTAACAGGGAAAAAAAAAAAAAAAGAAAAGAAAAGAAAATATAGGCACCAAATCCTTTGACATCCCTCCCACTGAGAGTAAGGCCTAGGTCCCCTCCCCTCATATGTAGGAATGTGTGACTACTTGACTGACAGAATCCAGTAAGAAACTGGCAGCTCTTACATCCTACTCTTTGGGACACTTGCTCTTGCAACTCAGCTGCCATGCTATGAGAAGAAGAGCTCACATGGAGATGAACTAAAGTTCCTGGTCGTTAGCACCAACTTGCCAGGCACGTGAGTGAATTTTATCAGAAGTGGACCCTCTGGCACCCAGTCAAAATATCCCAGCTAATGCCATAAGGAGCAGAGACAAGCCCTCTCGTGCTTGCTAAACCCTGCCCTAACTACAGATTTCAAGGTTGCTGTTGTTAAGCACTTAGTTTTGAGATGGTTTGTTATGCAGCAATAGTAACTAGAACAGAGACCAATTTAGAGGCTCTCACAATAATTCAGATCAAGAGGATTAAGAAACAACTTGGGAAATGGTGTGAGAATGGAGAATGGGGAAACAGACGCCAGGGATATTTTGAAAATACGATCCACAGAAGAACTGCAGCCTAAAATTATAATTAAAAATCTAAGCCCTTAGTTAGTTCTCTGAATAAGAATTAAGGAGACAGACATTATTATTTACAATATTTTGATATGGTGCATTTTGGTATAGATTAGAATATTTTTTTCCCCTTTTTATCTTGTATAGGGCCACACCATGGCATATGGAGGTTCCCAGGCTAGGGGTCCAACTGGAGCTGTAGCCACCAGCCTACGGCAGAGCCACAGCTTCGCCAGACCTGAGCTACATCTGTGACCTACACCACAGTTCATGGCAACACCAGATCCTTAACCCAATGAGCGAGGCCAGGAATCGATCCCGCAACCTCATGGTTCCTAGTCGGATTCGTTAACCACTGAGCCATGATGGGAACTCCCAGATTAGAATATTTTAAAGACAAAAGCCATTCCCTCTACCTACCTACCCCACATTCTCCACTGGAAGAGTACACTTTCCTGCCACACTGATATTGAGTTTGCCATGTAACTTGCTTTATCAGTGGTCCCTAAGCTGAAATAACAGTGGGTCAGGTCCAAGTGGAGGCTGAAGAGATACTGCAAGTTTCACCTTGGTCTTTACACTTCTGCCATCACAGAAGAATATGTCACATGCAAGTCTCGGGAGAGAGACACAGAGAGCAACCCTGAACTCAACTCACAGTCAAGAGCCCAGTCCAAGGGAGCCCAGGCCAGGTAGGTCACATCCCAGCCAAGCTACAAGACGCACAAACAAGGAACACTTTGTTATACATAAGTTACATACTATTAGTAATTATAATAAATAAATAAGTGTGCATTGTTCTATGCCACTGGCTTGTTATACAGAAATCACTGACAAATAAATTTACTAATCTTTGGGAACTGCCCACTGCCCCGCATCTCATCACCAATGTACAAGATCATAATCCTAATTACCAACACTTAGAGAGACACTTCTCATTTAGAGAAATATAGGTAGATGAATATACTGATATTTTTAATGCTCCCACTTGGTTGAATTAGGTAGAAGAGCTTTTGGTAGATGGAACCAAGAGAATTTTTAAATAAAGTTTGCAATTGTTTTCTCTACTTTGACTTCTTACTACAATCACACACTCACTGGATGAGAAGGAGATTTTTTTCTTATACAAAGTAATAAATATGACAAAATGGAGGTACTCTAAAGACAACCTTTATGGGTTAGTATACACAGCAGTTCTTGAAGTATAATACCCAAGGGGGCCAGGAAAGTCAGAAGTATTTTCTTTTTCCTTTTGGGGGGGAGGGGCTTGCTCACAGCACGTGGAATTTCCCAAGCCTGGGATCGAATTCATGCCACAGCAACAACCCGCGCCACTGCAGTGCCAATGCTGGATCCTTAACCTGCTGTGCCACAAGGCAACTCCCAAGAGTATTTTCGTAATGACACTAAGACTTGATTTGCTTTTTTTTATTCTCATTCTCTCACAAGTTGGAATTTTCCAGGGGCCTCATCACGTTTGATATCTCAATAGACTGATTGCAGAAGCCAATAAAAGGATCCAGATATCTTCTGTGATGCCAGAAATTAGGGGTTGGCAAAAATTAAGGTTTTTGTTTTTAATAAAACTGTGCTATTCTTAATAAACTTGTTTTGAAAAATATAATTTTTCATTTAAAAGATTTTGTTTTATATAAAATGAGTGTTATTACTTAAAAGTTAGTACATACTGTAGATGTCTCTAAGTCGGGACATTTCCTCTCTAATATGGCAAATAACTGTGATATAGCAAAAAAAACTGTGATTTTTTTTTCTTAGACATCATTTAGGGTCATAAAGCTGTTCAGGACCCTAAATGATTTTTAAGAGGATAAAGGGACTAGAGACCAAAAAGTTCGAGACAGCCACGATACTACGACCCAGAGTACATACCAGTGTGTGTGTTAAAAAATACAATGGAGGAGCAGATTTTAAGCAGGGTGGAGGTGATAGGGATGATTTTGTGGGGCTCCTACAAAAACGAGTCTTAGACCCAACTATCATCACCTTCATAATGTAGATGGAAGTGACAGCCATGTGGCTCCTTTGTGCAGACTTTTTACTTCACTCCTAATCTGAAGTGCCTTCAATGGTAGAGCGTATGGAAGGAGAGATTAAATCACCCGTCACAGGTTACACAGTGCTGACACTACATATGTCTTATTTCTGCTCAAGCTGCTGCATGGAGCTTATAAGATGCTCTGGCATTACTATGGGGGGAAAAAAATGGAAGTGTACTAGGTCAACAGAAATGAACTGTTGATATAAGAAATTATTTGTGTTTATTAGGTACTTTTCCCCCAACAGACTCAGAACATTTAAAATACATGAGCATACATAAAATCTCTGTGAATAACCTCACAGGTATACAGTTCCTTTCACCACATATTAGAAGAAGAAATGTTATTAGTTAATACACAGTAAACTATAAAGCAGAAACATTAAATACCTAAGATCTCCTCTCTGACAAGCAATCATTTAGGCATCATGGCAAATGCAAAATGGATAATCAATCTCTCTCTTTTTTTTTTAATGGCCTCACCTATGGCATATGTAAATTCCCAGGCCAGGGACTGAATCCTAGCTGAAGCTGTGGCAACACTGGATCGAACCCCCACCTCCCCAGCAACCCGACCCACTGTAGTTAGATTCCCTTTTTTTTTTTTTTTTTTTGGCTTTTTTTAGGGCCGCACCCAAGGCATACGGAAGTTCCCAGGCTAGAAGTCAAATCGGAGCTTGTAGCTGCCAGCCACAGCCACAGCAACACCAGATCCGAGCAGCATCTTCGACTTACACCACATCTCACGGTAATGCAGGATCCTTAACCCACTGAGCAAGGCCAGGGATCAAACCCACATCCTCAAGGATACTGGCTGGATTCTTAATCCACTGCACCACACCAAGAACTCCTCAATCTCTTGAACCACTGCATCTGAGACTTATGAAAGAATATCACATACTTTTTTCCTCTGTGTTAAAAATACGATTTCATAGCATCCTTTCATGCCACAGCAACAACCCTTCATTGTCTGCCTATACAGCCCGCTTGAAACCTATAAGCCTAGAAAACCTTTTCTAATAAGACTATCAAAGGTTTTCTACACACTTGTGAAGTGAAAATTAGTCAGTGAACTTGGATACTCAGGCCCCACAATCTCTACGGTGATCCAAGATTACAAAGTCACTCAAAATGCTACATCTATGTTTTTACAAAACTGCTCTCCCATGAGTCATCAAGCTCTCCTCTATCTTAGATCTATCTGAAGTAATACAGGGAAGTACATGCCCTAGCTTCTCCAACAGTTTCATCATAATTCTGCATAACCCATGCTACTACTCAATGGAGAAGCTTCCAGATAATGAGCAACTTAAAAAAGAAAAATGTCAACTATTACCTAATAAGAGGAAATGATGAGATTCATCTGGCTGAACAAGGGTAACGTCAGCTTCTGTAACAAATAGATGTAACAATACATAAAGCCCTCAACACAACAGAAGTTTATTTCTCTCTCTCCCTCTCTCATATGCTCTTTTTTTTTTTCATTATATCTTTCCCAGTATAGTTATTAGTGGGAAAGACTGCAAGTATTGACCATCAAAGATTTTCTCTTGGGGAACATGTGGTTTTCCTGGTTAGCGAACAGCCCTGCTTCATGCAACAATGGAGACCCAGGTGTCTTCGACCCTGTCTCCCCACCATCCACTACTGGCTTCATGTCATCTGCATCCAATCAGAAGAAGGAAGACAGAGCATGGGTTTTAGAAGTTGTGTCCCACATTTGACACACATGATGACACAGATGGTTACACAGCTGCTACGTGTGCCAAAGTGGCGAAGCAGCGCACATGAAGAACAGACAGTATGCTTAAACATAGTGTAAAACAATACGCCACAGTCTGCTTATTCTGGAAAACAAATAAAACAGGCCAATCAATCTAGCGTGTAGGAACCAGATATGGTGTAATTGTTCACAGGCAATGGTTTTGATTAGACCGTGAGTATGAGAAACAGATTATAAACAACAATCTCCTCAAAAAAAAGTCTTTCCGTTACTAAACCAAAGTGGGATGTTTATAATTCTGACATAAGAGTTCTTTCATTGAGGGACAGTGAAAGGGTTTCTCTCCACTACAGAATAATGGGATATCTCAATTGTGTTATGACTAATTTAAAGGAATACTGATGTCTTGTTCTATTGATGTTCTTTAATTATCCTATTGTTATTATTCCACTTAAAGGAGGATGTCAGTAGGAATAGACAAAGCTAGTCTGGGCTCCTTATGCACCTAAAAAAAGCTGATTTCCTTAGTATCTCTCTTGCTGTCAATAACTGACTCAATAGGTATAGGACTAGACCTACTACCAAAGCTGCTGGTCCTGGTCAGCATAGACCACGACCACCACATCCACAGCCATCAACGCTGCTTCAGGCACCAGCGATGGGTGGAATTCTAAGCCATCTTCTGCCTCTCTGATTCATCCCTCCAGAAGCGTAGACCCAAGTTTGGCAGACCTTAATTCCTGTGCTCCCTCTAGCTGGCAGAAGGCAGGAAGAAACAAAAGTAGGCATTTCTGCCTAGGAACTTAAGAGGAACAGGGCAGTCTCCCACACCCAGCTTCATACAATGATGGATTCCCCCAAATTCAGGAAAAGGACTCGGATGCTAGGCAGTCCCAATTGTGACAAATGTCTATTACGGATATGATAAAATGTTAAAAACATCAACATACAGACTCCTGCCACTTGTCATGAGATGTTATCAGAGGGAGGGAAGCCAGAAGAAGATTATGGGGCAAACAATTTTCTTTTCCACTCAAGCCCTAGGGAATTCATATCCATAAGATTCCCCAAGACTAGACAAAGCAAACCAGACTTTGTCTTCTCCATTCAGTACCAGGACCTCAAGGCAAAGCTACTAAAAGTGGTATGGAATAGTCCTAGCGATGCCAGCCCCTCCCAGCACTAAAAGAACTTTCTGAGATGCTGAAAATATTCTATGTGCTGGCCATATGCAGCCTCTAGCCACAAGTAACCACTGGGCACTGAAACTGTTGCTAGTGTGCATGATATACCCAATTTTTAATTTTATTAACTTAAATTTAGATTTAAATAACCACATGTGACTATTGGCTATTACAGTGGACAGTGCAGTTCTAGCCTTTTGGTGGTGTCTAGCCAATCGGATAAGAAAGCAGACTAGGAGTTCCTGCTGTGGTACAGTGAGCTAAGAATCTGACTGCAGCAGCTTGGGTCTGCAGAGGCACAGACTCAACCCCTGACCTGTGGGTTAAAGGATCAAGGCTGCTGTAGCTGCATGTTAGGTCACAGCTGTGGCTCAGATTCAGTCCCTGGCCTGGGAATTTTCATATGCTATGGATGAGGCCATTAGGAAGGAAGGAAGGAAGGAAGGAAGGCAGGCAGGCAGGCAGGCAGGCAGGCAGGCAGGCTATTTTAGTCTTTTAGAAGACTCCAATTGCTCCATTGACCCAGTAACAATCTAATATCTTTTTAAATATATATATATATGTGGGTATTTCTTTCCTATAACTATTTAAAGTCTGACTCTGTCTTGGCTGACTCAACTGTTCAATCTCAACTTGATTTAGATGCCTCCACCATGTTTTAGAGCAGCAGTTCTAAACTTCTCTGTTGATGAGGGCCCTTTTTTTTTTTTCTTTCAGTTTTTATGGCCCTTTTTTTTTTTTTCTTTTTTTCTTTCAGTTTTTATGGCCGCAACTGCAGCATATGGAAGTTCCCAGGCTAGGGGTCTAATCGGAGCCACAGCAATGCCAGATCTGAGCCGTGTGTGCAACCTACACCACAGCTCACCGCAAAGCCGGATCCTTAACCCACTGAGTGAGGCCAGGGAATCCGACTGATGGTTCCCAGTCGGATTCGTTTCCGCTGCGCCATGACGGAACTCCCCAGTTTTAAAGTCAAAAGGAGTTGCTCAACTCATTTTACAACAGTCAAATTTACAATAGTTTATAATGGTTGTGCTTTAACTCCTGGTAAGAACATCTATTCTAAGTAAAGAACTCCTCATAATTCAGGTCCCTTATATTCATGTATATTTCATCATAACAACAGCAACTATATAGGATTTCCAAAGAGTCATACACATAAATGTGGGAGACGTTACTTATTCAACATGTGAACAACCCTTAATGTTACCATGGATTCCAGGACCTCTTACATATCCCACCACTTCCTGGACTCTGTGACCCACACAGGTCAGAAGCCCCTTCTAAAGACCCTGTCCCCAGGTGTGCTGCAGATATGTGAAAATACATGGCACAGATGTGGGTCCTCACTCACAAGAGGGGCTTTGGGTTGGTATTAGAGAAATGAGAAAATGCAATTTTCCTAATGCTTGGGAGCCAAATTTTTTCAATGTATGTCTGGTAGCAGATGTATAGTATAAATTATTTATGCTGCAATGAAGCCTAATTATCATTCTAGCTGCGAAGAAGATCAAGGTCTAACAATTTGGATTTCCTAAAAGAGTATTTTTATAAATCAACATTTATATGCTGTTCATCAGCCCTCCGCCTGTGATTAACTCACGTTGCTCTGTGTCATCTCTGAAGCCAAAATCTGAAGAAATAATTTCAAGGAAAAAAAAGGTAAAGCAAACATTTGGTTCATAATTTTGCAGTCATTTCGCTGTAAGTAATCTGCACACAGCAGATCTGTGAAGTCCATTTCTGCAGCAAAGTAGCTGCAATCTCTTCGTTTAATGTCTCTATTTACAAATATACCCTTGCAGTTTTTATTTCCAAATGCTGAACGTACACTGTTGTTTCAACTCACCTTATAGTAGGACAGATATTTCATCTCAGCGTTATCTCCTCTATTTCCAATTTAGAGATAAGGAAGCATGTTTGTTCTTTACCTCAGATTTCCAATGATCTAGTCCATGTCATAATTCTCCCTTTTCGCTCCCTAGTGGTAGGTGATGTTTTGTAAGTGATAAACAGGTAAGGAACTTTGGGAGTTCTGGCAAAGAGGAGAACTGAGCCATCCCCAGGCTGGGGATGGCCACAAGCTGGACAAGGTCATGGAAAGTTGGAGGTGAAAAGTCACTTTTGTGAAGCTGACAGAAGAATGAAGACACGCCCCATCAGATTCACAAATCTGTGATTATAAAATGGAGAAGAATGTTTCCATACCATATCTTCTCTGGCCCGAAATGACCTAGGAATGAAAATCCTACAATCTGAGCAGAGACTGTTGGAACACAGTGAAGGATAGTGGCCCAAGGTCAGATTTGACTGCGGTGATCTTGGACCATCCCCAAATCTCAGAAGCGATTCTACAGTTGTGTCTCGAACTTTCCCAGCACCTTTAGGGACCTCTGGCCATGCCACTCTCATCAGAATCAATATCCTCAAGCATACCTTTCAGAACACCAGCAGATTTGGTACACGCTACAGAGTAAACGTTAGGAAAACAAAGCTAGGAGCTCCGTCCATGAAATGGAGAAACCTATTGGAGACTCTGTATAGATTGCAAAAAGTCTCCAATAAACCTAGAATGTCCATGACTTTGTTATAGCTGATAAAGTGACAAGCAAACCACAATCCACACACTGGGGAAAAAAAAAAAAAACTCACAGAAAAAAATGGAAGCTGTGACAACTTTGGCCACAGACCATCCTATACTTCCAAATTCTAGGCTTCCCAGAATGACGCCACCCACAGAAAAAAAAAAGGAACATATTTCATCTCGATAGGCTGAAATTAGTCTAGTTCAATAAAAAAAAAATCTACCTACTGAGAGACATTCACTTATTACACATCTCACGCATTGACTGCTGTAGACAAATACTTGCTCAAAACAGTTGTTCTTTAAAAAGCTTGGAAAACACAATACTTAACTTAGAAAGATGAATCGGAGGTTTTAATTCAACTCACAATGGCATGCACTGCATAAAAATGGCTTCTCAATTTAATAGTTTGAGTTGCAATGTAGTCAAGATAACAAAATGTTTTAAAAAGTCATAATAAGTTAACTTTTAAAAGCACATACACGTACCTTAAGAAAGATCACATTTCAAGATCCTGTATCATAGAGAAACCATCTTTTTTCTGTGGGAAAAAAGAAGAAAGACTATCCACTAATCACAGAAAGTAGCAAAGGTAAACTTTTAAGACGTTATAATTTCCTCATGTTAGGGCATCATTTACAGTATTAGGCAACTGTGAATATATCATCTTATAATATTTCTCTTTTTCTTTTGTATTTTGTCTTTTTTAGGGCTGCACCTGTGGCATATGGAGGTTCCCGGGCTAGGGGTCGAATCGGAGCTACAGCTGCTGGCCTACACCACAGCCACAGCAATGCAGGATCCCAGCCGCGCCTGTGACCTACACCACAGCTCACAGCAACGCCAGATCCTTAACCCACTGAGTGAGGCCAGGGATCAAACCCGAAACCTCATGTTTACTAGTCGGGTTCATTAATCACTGAGCCACAACAGGAACTCCAAAATATTTCTTAATTTCTATCTAAAGTTAATTCTTTAAATATTTTGGTTTCAAAGATGTGAGTCCTAAGGAGCAAATGGGACAAAATAAATGGGACTTTTTCAAACTTAGAATTAAAACATTCACTCCATATCTATCCCAATGTCATATCCTCAAGCACTGTGTTTAATTCCATAAGGCATTTGTATAAATTAAGAAACGAATGTATAAAACTTCACTCCTGTTTCTATTTTCCCAGTGGGAGAAGGAGGTGAATACTTTCTAATAGCCAGTGCAGGTTATATACTGTAACAGAATTAAAAGCTATCTCCTTCTGTTAATTTTTTTAAAAAATCTAAACCAGTAAGCCATTTAAGGGCACTATTTTTCTTAGCTGAAACTATTGGATCAAGAAAAATATGTTAAGGAAAGCAAATCAAAATAAGATCCCTCTGATTTGATTTCACATTTATTATTTTCAATAGTTGACATAAAAACCTATTAGTCGCTAGTAAACACTAAATTTTTCTTTTTTCTTTATTTTTTTTTTTTTGTCTTTTAGGGCCACACCTGCAGCATATTCAACCCCAGACTGGGGGTTGAATCAGAGCTACAGCTGCCCCTCTACACCACTGCCACAGCAACACAGGATCTGAGCTGTGTCTGTGACCTACACCACAGCTCACGGCAACACCACATCCTTCACCCTCTGAGTGAAGCCAGGGATCGAACCCACATCCTCATGGATACTTGCTGGATTTGTTACCACTGAGCCACGATGGGAACTCCAACACTAAATTTTCTACTCAAAATTACTTATTGGGGTACAGCAAATTATTCTAATATCTCGACTCAAGCCCAATTAAGGAAGTAAATGGTTTAATTTAATACAAGTTAATCATTTTGTATTAAACCACCACTATCAACTATTTCCACCAAATCTAAGTAGAACAGCTAATGGAATAATTATAAAAATATAATTCTGACTCGGACCCTGATATGTTAGGTTCTATGTAAAAAATAACAACTTCCAATGAGGATGATGAGCAGATTCAGAAACAATGACAATTTCTGAATCAAAAGAGCTTCAAGGATTTGAAATGACTAGCAAGGGAGAAATCTGAGATCAGAGCCAGAGGGACTCACTCACTTACCCACACATCCAATGGCAACTCCTAGGTTAGCTTGTGCTTATTTCAGCTGCCACCTCCTTTTCAGACAATCAAAATCCTTTCTAAATTTTAAATAAGAAATTCTCCCAACAACATCATACAGAAAGATCCTGCAACCACACCCATGGCTGAGTACTACCCTTCTTGGTTACATCTGTTCCAGAACCTCTTCTTCTTTTTTTTTTTTAGTTTGTAGGGCCGCACCCTTAGTTCCCAGGCTTGAGGTCGAATTGGAGCTGCAGCTGCTGGCCTATACCACAGCCACAGCGATTCAGGATCCAAGGTATCCGAGCCACGTCTGCAATCTACACCACAGCTCTTGACAACTCCAGATCCTTAACCCAGTGAACAAGGTCACGGATCGAACCTGCATCCTCATGGATACTAGTCAGGTTCCCTACCACTGAGCCGCAACGAGAACTCCCAAAACCTCTTCATTTTAAAGCAACACCAATTACCCAGATGGACTCCCCATCAAGGAGTACCTGGGGCCTTTTTTTCTTCCTCCCTTTTTGGAAGGTGTGGCATAGGAAGTACCTGGGCCAGGGATCGAATCTGAGGTGCATCTGTGACTTACACCACAGGCTGGAGCCTTAACCTACCACACCAGCCTGGGGATCAAACCGGCAAAGACACAGAGACTAGCGGCCGGATCATTAACCCAATGCACCACAGCAGGAAATCCCATCTGGGACCTTTTCTATCCTACTTTGTCCACTTCATTGTCAGCAGCATTACCCACTCGCTGCCAACAGAGTACTAAGTGTCATAGCCGCCCACTCTATCGTCTGAAATTGTGGGCACAGCTAAGTCCTGCTAACTAGCAACATAAAGCCAACAGAGATTGATGACTGATTCAGAAAGAAGGCTCAACTTGATCTAGAAACATGGGTCAAGTGAAGCAAACCCTCATCTCTGACTCAGTAACAACTAGGATGGGGCTCCTCACAGAGCTTTGATTTATAATTGGCTGTCCAGGAATAATATGAGATCGCAGGTTTGCCACCAAACTAGCTAGCTGGGGTTCTAGAAAGGGAGGTAAGAGATGAAACAAAGCGTCCATGATGAATATCTGAAGGTTCGCTGTGGTATTTGATCTACTCTTACGTTATATTTAAATTTTTCCATGAAAAAAGGTTAAAAAATAACCATCTGACAAAAATTAGGTGTGAAAATATAAGAAAGAGAGGACTAAATCGTAAATATCATGTCCTTCCTGTTTTCAAAAACCCTTCACCAAAAATGGAAAATCTAGGGAAATAAACAAAAATAAATAAATAAATAATTAATTAATTAAATATCACACTAAGAAAATTTAAGAGCCTGTAGTTAGTTTTATAAGTGAAATAATCATGGCCTTGAAGCTTCCTTTCAATATTTTAAAAGCCGAATAAGAAGCATATATTTAACTGCAATAAAGCTTTTTTTTTAAATTGGAAGTATCTCTGATTTGAGTTAAGTGATTTCAACACAGAAACTCTGGTTATTTCATGCTTGTCAGAAACTGTTGGTAGTTAAAGGTGCCTTTGATTAATATAAGTAGGAAAATGGACGGCTTCTAACGCATACCATTGTGATGTTTCATGAACCAAAATGTTCCTCAACAAGAGATCTGAGAGTGCATCATTTAAAAAAAAAAAAAAAGAGAGAGATCCTTTACTGGTGCAAGCTTTGGGACCACAGATATAAACTATCAGATCTCCAACCCAATTTCACAGGGAGTCAGCCAAAATATGGGTACTCTGCAGATTAAAAGCACTAACTTGGCCAGATTTGGAAGAGGCTGGAAAGGGTCAGATGAGGCCAGATCCAGTGTCCAGAGCAAGCAGGTAAAGTCACAGGCCACATAAAGTCATCCTCAGGGCGTTGGAATTTGACTCACGGACTTTGCCAGACACCACTACTGGAAATCTGACTCTACACATAAAGTAAAAAGCAAGATTTGTTATCATGGTTTGGGGGAAGACTACATGCCAACTGTGCCAAGTCTGCTTCAAAGATGAACCAGGGTAAGGACAAACTCTGCCTCCCTCTGACCAGAACATGCACAAGTCCTCCCAATGCTGAAACCTAATAGGAAATTGGAGGATTAAAAAAAAAAAGAAAGAAAAAAAAAGTGGTTGATGGTTTTCAATTTTCTTTTTCAAGTTTTCCTGGCCTAAAACAACCAGCTTCCTTTCCAATAAAAAACAACGCCAAATTCTGAAAAGGAAATTTGTCTGACTTAGTGGATAAGCACATAAAAGCTGGAAGAGGGAGTTTTATGGGAAAACCAGAGCAACCCAGCCGTACAAGGCAGGCCTCCACGTTTATGGGTGAAAGGACTGAGGATCAGAGCAGGGAGTGTGTGGATAATAATTATGAAAGACTTGCATGATGGAGGTCAGCTAAACAAATCTTGGTTTTTTACATTCTGAAAATCTCAGTTCCAGCCACTTATTCCAGGAGCTGAGAGACACTTCCATTAGCTTACATGGACACTCACATAGTTTTCATTCAAGCAGCCATAATTTGAGGTCAAGTTTTATTACATTGGGAATAGTATATTTTAAGGTCTTATGCATTTAAGAAATGTTTGCCAAATACAAGCAGTAAAAAGGTGGCAACTAATACTTCCCACATTGTGAAATCTAAGCCAAAGGTCATTAGAAATGACAAAAAAAAAAAAAAAAATGAGTTCTGTTGTGGTGCAACAGAAACGAATCTGACTAGTATCCATGAGGATGCAGGTTCAATCCCTGGCCTCGCACAGTGGGTTAAGGATCTGTGTTGCCAGGAGCTGTGGTGTAGGTCAAAAACACAGCTCGGATCCCGAGTTGCTGTGGCTGTGGTGTAGGCCGACAGCTGCAGCTCTGATTCAACCCCTAGCCTCGGAACTTCCATATGCCTCGGGTGTGGCCCTAAAAATAAAGCAAAAAAAAAAAGTGACAAAAATAAAATCCCCAGGTAAGGCAGTTATGGCTATTTGTCTAACCAACATTCACAACCTTGATTTTCTTCTGGGGGACAATACGTCAGGCTAAGATGGTCTGTTCCCCAGATTTGCTTGCACTAAGGGTAGCCATGTGACACAAATTTGACCAAGAAGATGTAAGAAAGAAGGCTCTGAGAAAGTCTGCAATCAAGATAGGAACATATTCCCTTCCTCTTTCCTGGGAATAGCTTCTGGAAGGAGGAGAGCCATCTTATCACCATGGAGACAAAAGTCAGACAACAAAGGATGAAAGTCAAAAAGAGCCTGGTTCTCAGTGGCAGAGCTGAGATGCTGCACCTCCCAAAATGTTTGGATTCCTAAACTCGCACTTCATGTCAGGTGTGACTTCTGTGAGCTTAAACTGCTGTAATTCACAGGCAGAGATATCCACAGGCAAAAATACTCCAACAAATACCAGATATAATTTATCCTCCCCTCTGTGTCCTCAGAAGCTGCTTCTCTTTCCACTGACTGTGATGCTCCACATAACTGTCCAATAACAGGGTTATGTAATCAGCACTGACCTCATCGCCAGTTCCCACTTGTCAAGAGGATTCCTCACACTAAAAGGCCAACAAGCTTAAGAGCAAGCAGCCATCAGAAAAATCATCAGAAACAACAGGCCACGTCATCCTAACAAGCCACATAGGGCCCTCCTCTGGACCACGACACTCTCAGGTTAGGGATACAAAAGGGAATGATGACCAAAAAGAGAGCAGTACTACATCAATGATCAAGAAATGGAGGCTCTAACCCAAGAGAGCCTTCAAAACCTGTTTTGTCTTGGAGTTCCTGTCGTAGCTCATCGGTAACGAATCCGACTAGTACCCATGAGGATTCGGGTTCCATCCCATGCCTCAATCAGCGTGTTAAGGATCCAATGTTGCTGTGAGCTGTGGTACAGGTCACAGACTCGGCTCAGATCCTGCATTGCTGTGGCTGTGGCTGTGGTGTAGGCCTGCAGCTAGAGTTCTGATTCGACCCCTAGCCCTGGAACCTTTGTATGCCACGGGCCAGGCACCTGTATGTCTCAAGAAAGAAGGAAAGGGGATATTTAGAGGTCTGGCTAAATTAAACATCAGAAATGAAACATCTCTGAAAAACACCAAACAAGACCAAGAGAGCACCTCTTAAGGGCTTGAGAGTTTTCCCGGTTCAGAGGTCCCTTTTCTATGCTTCTCCAGGGCCTCAGCAATGCACATCCTGTGGAACTCAAAATTCTACAGTCATTTCTCTCTTAATTGTTGATTTCTCTTGATAGAACACCTAGCATTCAGGAAAGCTAGCATGCAACAAGAACTGACAAATGCTGAATGAAGAAATCGGCAAAACAACACACAGATTCCTTTTCCAAAAGACTTTATGAAAAGCATGCAATCCCAAAAAATAAAATCTGGGATCATGATTTTTCTAGAAATATGAGTTGTTCAATTGACCCAACATGACATATTTAATTCAAATGTCTACAGAAAGAAAGAAAAAGGACTACACTTAGGAAGTAGCTATTTTAGGCAACTGATGTGTTAGGGACTATATATCCAGTATTTCATTAATTTCCCAAGCCCCACCCCCAGTTAGAACCAGGGTCTCCTCCCTACATTTTTTTTCTTTTAGGGCTACACCTGTGGCATATGGAAGTTCCCAGGCTAGGGGTTGAATAGGAACTGCAGCTGCCAGCCTATGCCACAGCCACAGCAACAGGGGATCCAAGCCACATCTACAACCCACACCACAGCTCACAGCAACCCTGGACCCTTAACCCACTGAGCAAGGCCAGGGATCGAACCCATGTCCTCAAGGATACCAGTCAGGTTTATTATCACTGAACTACAACGGGAACTTCAGGTCTCCCCTTTTAGATGAGGACAAGTTTAGAGGGAGCTAGAGAGCTCACCTGAGGTCACATACCCCCTAAAAGGCAGAGGTGATATTCAAACCCAGAAATGTCCAGTCTTGCTTTCCTGCTATATTATGCTGCTTCCTCATCTTGGTCTTTACTAAGATGTTATTTATAAACTGTACACATTAGCTGATATAACATTCACGAGAACCTTTAGTTTATGGCCTCAAAATTGTATATCCAGGGTAAGGGTCTACTGCAACCTCAAGCACAATTACTGTTTGTCCATGTCAGAAACCAGCCATGGTTGGTATGACATAGGCAGTGACCTTCTCTAGCTCACCTGATAGCTGTAAGGAACTACAAAGGTTCTGCACATCTACAGCACATTTGGTTGTTGTTGTTGTTGTTGTTGTTGTTTTTAAGCCTCCAGGTACTTATAGAACCTAGAAATGATGCAAAATAAACCTATGAGAGTATGGCTTCACCTTCTCTCTGAAACCAAGATCCACCTCCAACACTACCCCCACTCATGTATAGTAAACACATGCACATACAGCTTACACATGTGTGCAAGAATATGTGGCACCAAGACCTTGCAGATGTTGGTAGGTAGGCTTACAATATAATCCACTGCTTCTATGCACACAAGATATCAGATCTACTGAAGCAGTTTAAAATATTGGACTGGTGGAGTTCCTGCTGTGGTGCAGTTCCTGCTGTGGTGCAAAAGGATCTGGCATTGCCACAGCTGTGGTACAGGTCACAGCTGCTGCTCAGATTCATTCTCCTGCCCAGGAACTTCCACATGTCACACGTGCAGCCAAAAAAACAATAATAAAATAAAATAATGGCCTAATTTGAACCAAAAGGGGAAAAAATCCACTGTCAAAAGGAAAAAAAAATGGATGCATTTTGCAATAGACTCCTGACACTTTTCATGGAATAAATAATGGACTCCTAACACTTTTCATGGAATCATCTTTGAGGCTGATGAAAATTTAGTAGAAATATTTATCTAGTAAACATCTTAATGAAATAAACTGTGATGACTCCAAAGAACCTATTTAACAACTTCATAAATTCTCGTGGAGAAGAAACAGAATCACCACCCCCGAAACATTTGGCAATTATTTTTTCACAATATGTGCACCGTCTGTGATGAACATGCATAGATGGAAAAGTTAACTGCAGTGTATTAGCCTAATCACGAGCCTCTTTGCTCTGCCATTTCAGGTTAACCTTTCCAGCACTTTTTAAACAATACAGAGTATTTAACAAGTCACTATTTCTATCACGACATCTATCTAATATCCATTTAAAAAAAAAAAAAAACCTGAAAAAAGTGTTAGAAGATAAACTTACTTCAGGATAGTTCTTCTGTGACAAAACATTTTCCACTTTTTCCTTCCCTTTTTATTAGTTATCTATTACTTTCTTTTTTTTTCTTTTTTTTTCCTTTTTACAGCTGCACCTGCAGCATATGGAAGTTTCCAGGGCCAGGATTCAAATCAGAGCTGCAGCTGAGTCCTATAGCTACAGTGATGGAACATGGATCAGCTTGTGGCAACAGCAGATCTTTAACCACTGACCAAGGCCAGAGATTGAACCCCCATCCTCAGGGACACTATGTCAGGTTCTTAACCTGCTGAGCCATAACAGAAACTCCAAGTTATCTATTATTTTCAATGTTCTATATACAGATCCCTGTGGGGAAAAATCATGACTTAGTATAAGGATGTAGGGTCTCTTTATAGATAGTGGATGGATTACCTTTTTTTTTGCTCATGCCTATGACATGAAGTTCCAGAGCCAGGGATAGAACCTGCATCACATCAGTGGCCTGAGCCACTGCAGTAACAACACCTGATCCTTAACCTGGTGGGCCACAAAAGATCTCTTGAATGGATTATCTTTAAGAAGACACACATTCTTTTTTTCTTTTTAGAGCTGTACCCATGGTATATGGAAGTTCCCAGGCTAGAGGCTGAAACAGAGCTGCAGCTGCCAGCCTACACCACAGCCATAGCAATGCCAGATCTGAGCCACATCTTCGACCTTTGCCACAGCTTGCAGCAATGCTGGATCATCAACCCACTCAGCGAGGCCAGGGATGGAACCCATATCTTTATGGATACTAATCTGGTTCTTAACCCACTCAGCCACAATGGGAAATCCCAAACATACTCTTTTTTAAGCTAACCCATTACAATACTTTTCCATGATATAGAAAAAAAGTCTATTCTCAATTAAATATCACTATTGCACACACAGTTTTTTCTCCTCAAGGATTATTTGTCAAAGTGTTCAATCCTCACCAAAGGCTAAACATTTTAAAAGACAGGCTTTATTAAGAATGGGATGAAGATACTCTTACAAAGACAGTATCTGATAATACTTAAAGTAGACCTCTGTATACAACTTCTTGTTAATCTCTTGCCCAAAACTCTAAGCTTTCTAGCAAATTAGGACTCCTTCATGAATGCTTACCTTGCTCAAAGTACACTCAGAAAAATAGGCCAAAATCATTCATATTCCTCCTTGTATTTGACCCCACAATCAGATAGACACTGCCCCATTTACAGGGGAAAAAATAAAAATCAAGGTCCACATTAAATTAACCACCATAGTAAGTTCTACAGCTAGAACAAAAAACAGGCTTAAATGTTAAAACATCTTTTTTTCTTTTCTTTTTCTTTTTCTTTTTTTGGGCCCCCATGGCATTTGGAGGTTCCCAAGCTAGGGGTTGAATCGGAGCTGTAGCCACCAGCCTACACCACAGCCACAGCAACGCTTGATCCTTAACCCACAAGCGAGGACAGGATCAAACCCACAACCTCATGGGTCATTTCTGCTGTGCCACAGGGGAACTCCTAAAATATCTTTTTTCTTAGGCATCAGTTCTCTTTCCTTATTTCTTTTTCTGCATCTTAAAGTAATTCATAACAACTAAGGCTCAAAAATTTAGACAAAAATCTACAACAAAGTTTGAGAAGTTCTCTTTATCAGATTTCTGATGATACTGGCCACAATACTGGTGCACACCCTACATATAAAGCCTAGCCATGAAAGAGAATTCTTATTAGTCTTTAACAGAAAAATAAGCAAGATGATTAAATATAGATCAAAGAAAGTTCTGCCATGAAAAGGCCAATTTTTTATAACTCATGGAAAAAAAAGTATCAATAAACAAAAAGCAATCTGGTGTTTCTCATTCTGGCCTATAATAGTTAGCTGTTCATGATCAGATTAAGAGCAAGCTCTTTTGATGCCTTTTTTGTGCTTCTTGGTTATTCTCCAATATTTTTAGCATGATCATGTATTATTTTTATAAGCTCCAAAGTTATTTTTTTAAATCTTAGATCCTACTAAGATATATTCTCCTTTTTAGCCACAGAAATCACTACTGTTAGATAAAAGATGCATATCAATATATTTGGAAAACATTAATAATTAAATTTATACCTTTAAAATGACTTCTTATATTGGCACCTATGGATTCTAGCACAAAGATGTATTAAATGCTTTTTTTGGGGGTGGCACCCCCTCGGCACGTGGAAGTTCCCAGAGCCAGGGATCGAACCGGAACCACAGCAGCAACCTGAGCCACTGCAGGGACGATGCCAGATCCTTAACCTGCTATGCCACAAAGGAACTCCGGTATTAAATGTTTTGAGATGATTTTCTGGAGTTCCCGTCATGGCCCAGTGGTTAACAAACCTGACTAGCAGCCATGAGGACACGGGTTCGATTCCTGGCCTTGCTCAGTGGGTTAAGGATTTGGTGTTGCCGCAAGGTGTAGTGTAGGTTGCAGATGTGGCTCAGATCCCATGTTGCTGTGGCTCTGGCGTAGGCCGGCAGCTACAGCTCCAATTCAACCCCTAGCCTGTGAACCTCCGTATGCTGCAGTTGCGGCCCCAAAAAGACAAAAGACAAAAAAAGAGAGAGAGATTATTTTCTACCTCAAAATAAGCTAACCAATGAACTGATAAATATGTTTTATATTCATCTGAATCTGCTGCAGAAATTTAGAAAATTACCTGTTTCTTTTTCCAACCATTCTCCTTCATCTGTGCTACTTATTACTCTTTGCCAATTCTTAAAATGCATGTGAATGACCCCATTGTATGTCAACTCTTTCCCTGACAGCTGTATCAGGACTATAAAAATAAGTATCTACATGTATATATACATATATATTATACAAACATCAACAGATACACATATTACAGACACAAACATATTTTATATATATAAAATATACATTAAATACATATCATCTGTACTGTTTAGAGATTTCCACAAGGGAAGCCTGTCAACCCAGTTTCATATTTTAGCTACCTTAGCCAACCTAAGCCACTGGTTTGACTGAGCTAACAAAAGTTTTGGTTTCTTTTTTCCCAGTTAAGTGACCAAATGTTTATCCAAATTAATAAAGAGCACTGTAGACAAGAAACCCTATTCCTGTTATTATATTGGTCACCCCTCTCTTCCCCAGAGACTAGTATCCTAAAATCACCATGAGTTGATTCAAAAAGCATTTCCTCTGTACTTTGTATTTCTCATTACTATGAAGGGAGAAGATTACAGAGTGGGGTAGTTGACAAGTTCTAAATACAACTGAAGGTATAACACTTCTCTTTATATCTTCCTAGATAAGCTAATAATTTCTAAATTCTTTTCAACAGAAGCAGAATGGAAAGTCTTCTACGGTTTCAGATTTTCAGCCAAAGTCTTGATGCTAAAGGCAGTATGTGGTAAGTTCCCATCACAGGACCACAGGCCTGGCGACACATGGTCAAACAAGTCCAGAGGTCACCCCCCAGAGTCTGTGAACAATAACCTGCATTGCAGAAGACACTTCTGCAAAGAGAATTCTCAGGGGCAGACAGTGATTCCCTTTCCTTCCCTTGCAGATCAAGCACTCCAAAAGAGCCTCCTATCTTGGGGCTATCTGCCATGAGAGAGGCTACTATTCTATGCTCTGGCTGGATGTTGCCTCAGTGCAGAAACTCAGCCTGCTCAGTGGAGCATGTGTGCAGACTGAGCCCTCAAGGCCAGTGGATCAGCATCTGCATTCGTAGAACAAGGCAAAAGAGCCTCAGCTAAAGTGGAAATGGGCTACACTTCCGAGTCTGATGGCGCTAACATGTAAGTTTTCCTGTGGACCAAGTGAATCTTTTTTTTTTTTTTTTTTTGTCTTTTTGTCTTTTTTTTGTCTTTTTGTTGTTGTTGTTGCTATCTCTTGGGCCGCTCCCTCGGCATATGGAGGTTCCCAGGCTAGGGGCTGAATCGGAGCTGTAGCCACCAGCCTACGCCAGAGCCACAGCAACGCGGGATCTGAGCCGCGTCTGCAACCTACACCACAGCTCACGGCAATGCCGGATCGTTAACCCACTGAGCAAGGGCAGGGACCGAACCCGCGACCTCATGGTTCCTAGTCGGATTCGTTAACCACTGCGCCACGACGGGAACTCCCCCAAGTGAATCTTATAAAGGATAATGGGGTTTGAATTCAGATGCTGTTAGGTCTCCACCCAAGTGGGATGTCTTGACAGGGGGACACTCCACTAATATAACTGGAGGTCAGGAGCTGCAGGGCATAAGTGGCCACCAAGGAGTTACACTGCCCACACCCAAAAATGGCATGGTGTTGATGGACCCTCCAGAGGACCTCCCAAGAACCCGTTAGGGTACACTGAGAAAGAGCTGGCCATGAAAACAGCATCAGCTAATTGCAGCTGCCCTGGTCCCTCTTCTGCCCCTGCTGACTGTGGCAGAGCCAGAGACAGTGGGAAAGAGAGCACAAAGAGAAGAAAGGATCCTTCTTTCTTGGGGATGATAACCACCAAGTTAGGGTTCACTACACGGGAAAACGGAAGTTTTATTTACATTGTATTACCCGTTCTAATATTTCCTTTTCTTTTGTCTTTTTGTCTTTCTAGGGCCACACATGCACCTGGCATATGGAGGTTCCCAAGCTAGGAGTCAATCAGAGCTGTAGCTGCTGGCCTACACCAGAGTCACAGCAACATGGGATCCGAGCCACGTCTGTGACCCACACCGTAGCTCATGGCAACGCTGGATCCTTAACCCCCTGAGCGAGGACAGGGATTGAACTCACATCCTCATAGATCCTAGTCGGGTTCATTGACTGCTGAGCCATGACTGGAACTCCCTGTTCTGATTTTTCAAAGTTAGTTTTTCCAATACCTTTAAAAGAAGAATAAAGCTATGTTCTGTTTGTGTCTTACTAAGCATGACGCATTCAACAAACCAATTATACTGATAAGTATCCAACCTATACAAGATTATTTTTCATAAAGTTAAATCAGAAAGAAAACTAAGACATAGAAAATCAAAATGTAAATTAATATACCTCTTAAGACTTTAACTCCAGAATACAACCACATTAACAACTTGAAATGCAAATGGAGTAAACATTCCATTCAAATGGCAAAAATCATCAGAATGGATAAAATCATAATAATGATAGGAATAAGTTAAAAGGCAGAATCAACTATGCATTCCCTACAAAGAAATGCTATTTATTTATTTAGGCCCTACCCATAGCATGCGGAAGTTCCCTGGCCAAGGATAGAACCCGTGCCACAGCAGCGACAAATGCTGGATCCTTAACCAGCTGAGCCACCGGGGAACTCCAGAAATATGCTTCAAACAGAAATATACAAATAGGTTGGGGAAAAAAAATTATACCATGTATGCAAGCAGCTGATCAGGCTATATTAATACAAGACAAACAGACTTCAACATAAGGTGTATTACTATAGACAAAAACTAATACTTCATGAGATAAAAGAATAAATCTGAAAGAATACTACAAGCCTAAGCCTTTCTTTCACTTAAGAGATAAGGAAACTAAGACCAATGACTCATTCAAGGACAGTCAGTCAGCTAAGAGAAGGGCTAGCTACAAGTCACTTCTCCCAATTCCTTTTTCAGAGCCTTTTTCGCAGAACCCGTGCCCTATTCTGAGCTCATTCAACACAAAAGCAACCAGCCTACTTGGTCAAAACCATCAACTCTGTAGCTACTCAGACGCTTCTTGGACACGGAGCCTGAACAGGGGTCTGGCTCCAGATTCAAGCACTGCAACTTGCTAGTTGTATAGCCCTGAACAAATTGCTTACATGGGCCTCTGTTTCCTTATCTACAGAGTAGGAATACAGTCACATCTTTCACAGGATTGATGTGAAAAATGACAATGAGGGAGTTCCCACTGTGGCACAACAGCATCCACAGTGTCTCTGCAGCACCAGGACGCACCTTGGATCCCCAGCCCAGCTCAGTGGGTTAAAGGATCCAGCATTCCCGCAGCTGCAGTGTAGGTTGCGGCTACGGCTCGGATCTGATCCCTGGCCTGAGAACCTCCATATACCACAGGGCAGCCAAAAAAGAAAAAAAAAAAAAAAAAAAAAAAAAAAATGACAATGAGAAAGAGAAGGTCAGTAACCAGCCCAAAGTTAACTCAGCTAGTCAGTGACAAAGCTAGGACCCCAAAATACACATTTACAACAATTTTGTTCAGCTGCCTTCCACATGAATTATGCCCAACCTGAAGTACCTGGGAATGCCCGACCTTTATTAAATTCCAGTTTCCTTCCCAACACACTGATGCTATCCACAATTTAAGTCTAGGAAGGTGGAGTTCCTGTTATGGAGCAGCGGAAACAAGTCCGACTAGCAACCATGAGGACTCAGGTTCAATCCCTGGCCTCGCTCAGTGAGTTAAGAATTTGGTGTTGTCGTGAGCTGTGGTGTAGGCTGTGGACCCAGCTTGCATCCTGAGTTGCTCTGGCTGTGGCATAGGCCTGCAGCTGTAGCTCTGACTCAAGCCCTAGCCTGGGAACTTCTATATGCTGTGGGTATGGCCCTGAAAAAAAAAAGTCTGGGAAGGTATTTTCTGTGTGGGATCCTCAGCTATAAAATATATCCTTTTCAATCTAGATAAAATGAGTTTTGGATAATCACTTTTTCTACTGTCATATTAGCTTTGCCTGCATCTGTAAGGACATACATTCCTTAAGTGAGAAAAGCAGATAAAGTAAAAATTTCAATGATAATTTAATTCATATCACTTTTCCACTATAACATAAGTCCTGCAATGGACACATTTTATCACATTCCTTCAAAAGAAAAAAGTTTAAACATATCATTTTGTTCAAAGAAGAAAGAGACATTCCTCCAGATGTTGTGGTTGAAATGACCACAGAGTCATGCCTCAAGACTGTCAGCCAAACCTTCAGTTTGGTGAAAGATTCTTCAAAAAAGGAACTCTTTCTCATGAGTATGTCTGTGCTGTATAGGGCCAATCCCTGTGTAAAAGGTTCAAGTATCCTGACACCTGTCTGGATTACTTTTATTACATAACTGAGGATGTTATAGGAACAAACATTTACAATCACACTGGGCATTACGCTTTCAGAGTCTAGGCAACTCTCCTAAACTCTCTTATAGTCAAGGTTATAGTCAAGGTCAACATATTTTCAACCCAGCAAAGTGGGTGTCAGGAAGGTAAACAGATGCCCACAGAGCCGCCTCACAAACCGCATGAAATTTAAGAGTAAGACAAAACTTGATAATTAATGTTAAAAAATGCATCGCTTAGCTACCAATTTTAGAAACAGCAGAATGCATACAAATCCAAAATAGGACATACAAAACCATGAAAGAAGAAAGAGAAGTAGAAAAACAGTATGTGGTCAATGTTCTCATCTTACATATTCATTTTAGGAGGTGTTTAGGAGCCTACTATGTATCTGATTTTAAAACTGAGAGTAAGTCAGGATCACTTGAAATCATCAAAGGGCTCAAAATCGGTTTATTCAAATTCAAATGAATTCATGGGGTTACTGAAATTTCATGCCACATAAAGAAGGCAGGATGTAGGAGTTCCCACTGTGGCAAAATGGGATTGGCAGTGAGAGCCAAATTGTCTTGGGAGCGCGGGGGGGTAGGTTCGGTTCCCAGCCCAGCCCAGTGGATTAAGGATCTGGCATTGGCTCAGCTGTGACTCAGGTCATAACTGCAACTCAGATCTGATCCCTGGCCGGGGAACTCCATATGCCTCAGGGCGGTCAGAGAAAAAAAAAGGAAGTCAGGACATCATACTACCTTGATCTCATTTCATGTTGTAGTTAATGTCAGATTCTGGATAGAGTATTTTAAACAAAATATATCATACCAAAACCATCAAATTTCTGCATGATTTAAAAAAACCAGCACAATGTATGGAAAAGCACCAAATCCAGCAAAATACTACACTGCATGTAATGAAAGTCTATACAATTTATTCTCTACAAAAGAATGTTAGAAAAGCACCGACAACTTAAAGAGAAATTTAAATAGTTCCTGAATTAAAGGTTAAGATAGAAGGTAAAAGTTAAGAAAGAAGAACCACAACCACTTTTATTTTAAGAAAAACTTACCCCAGGACTGAGATTGATAGCGTAGAAATTCAATAAGTACACATTGCCTATCAAATTATAGGTTAAGCAATGATTCAAGAGCCTAATTATGGAAAATTTAACATGAAATGTTTCAACCCTAAGATATCCTTAAAGAAGGATATGAAATTCACAGAGGAAAAACAGATAGATAGATAGATAGATAGATAGATAGATAGATAGATAGATAGATAGATATACAGATTAAAGGAGATACATGATTTATCTAATCCTTTCCCATAAATAAACTGACTTACAAAAGTTCAGGGAAAGCAAACACCCTTTAAACTAAGCCAACTGGAAACAAAAATCACCTTTTCAAATGAAGAATTATATGTTCAAAGTATCAAAATTATTATCTTGAAATGATCAAAGAGCAGATGTGTTTTTTATCCTTAGTCTAATTTGACCATTCTGTTTTCCTAAATATCATCAGGTTCATTCTTTAAATAATTTTTTTTTGTCCTTGAAATAATTTATTTAAAAGACTATATGCTAAATATCATGCAGTCGAACAAGGAAACACAAAGAGGCACCTTCGGCCTAAGGAAGCTTCCTGTGTGTGTGTGTGTGTGTGTGTGTGTGTGTGTGTGTGTGTGTGTGTGTGTGTGTATCCAGGGCTGTGTCAAGAGTGCTACGGAGACAACATTCATAAAAAAAGAAACAGCAGAAATATCATTTGGGTCTGTAATGCTTTTACTTGTTTTGCTTTCTCTATCAGTAGGGCTGCTTTCAGCTGCATGTAAAGGAAACCCCACTGTATTGCTTTGCTGAGGCTGCCAAAACAACAAAATACCAGATGAGGTGGCTTAAACAACAGAAATTTGTTTTTCTCCAGTTCTGGAGGCTGGAAGTCCAAGATTGAGGGTTGTCTTCTGGGAACTCTCCGTGGCCTAAAGACAGCCACCTCCTCACTGTGTCCTCACACGGCCTCCCTCTGTAGGCAGACACCCCCCCCCGCGGCCCCGCCTTCTCTCCTGTGTCCTAATAGCTCTTCTTATAAGGACACCAGTCCGATTGGATTCAGTCTAACGGCTTCATTTTAACCTTATTTATCTCTTTCAAGGCCTCATCTCCAAATACAGTCACATTCTGAGGGACGGAGGGGTAGAGCTTCCACCAATAAATTTTGGACGGACACCGTTCGTGCCATAACACTCACCAAAGTGACTTTACCAAACAGCAGTTTATTTTTCTCAGTTAACAGGAAATTCATAGGGAAGTTGATGAGGGCCGGTGGAGCCCCTCAGGTAAGGCCCCCAGATGCTGGGCACCTCCATTTCCTATTCTACCAACCTCAGTGCATGGCTCTGTCATAACCACAGACACGTGTGTTGTGTGGTTGCAAGTGTCCAGGTGCCAGGAAGGAAGGGAAGCAATCAGGAAACAGCCTGAGTCTCGATAGTCAGAACTGGGTGAGCCCTCCTGGCTGCAGGGGAGGCCAAGGAGGGGAGTGTTTTCAAGTGGGCACATTGCTACCCTGAGCCAAAATCACAGCTCCATCAGAAAGGAAGGAGGGAAGATCCTGCTGTGGCTCAGCAGTAAAGAACCTGACTAGTATCTATGAGGACTCGGGTTCGATCCCTGACCTCGCTCAGTGGGTTAAGGATCTGGTGTTGCTGTGAGCTATGGTGTAGGGTGCAGATGCAACTTGGATCTGGTGTGGCTGTGGTTGTGGTATAGGCCAGCAGCTGAGGCTCCGATCCGACCCCTAGCCTGGGCACTTCCATAAGCAGCAGGTGCAGCCGTAAAAATAAAAAAGAAGAAAAAAAATATCACAGAGCCACCCAGTAAAGATTCAAAAACATCAAAGAACTGACTCCATTTTTTTACTGCGTGACTTTTATGTACCCCCATCTACACTGTGACTGGAGAGCTTACAGTTTCCAAAGTGTGTGTGTGTGTGTGTGTGTGTGTGTGTGTGTGTGTGTGTGGGTGTGTGTGTGTGTGTCTACCTTTCTAAGGTCTTCACCTTCTGCGAGGTTGGGTAGCACTGATTTACTAGCACTTGTGTTCTTTGCATCACATGCCTTCTGCAATCGAAAGGCTGCCTTCAGGAATCTCTCTTGAGATACTCTAGACCAGAAACCTATTTAGAAGAGAAGGATACTTTCCAGGGAATTTATACCTTCCCCTCTCCAACAAAGCGCGGAGGGCCTTGGTTTGGTAAAAAGTGCAACATTTCCAGACAGTTTTTAAAATGCTGGAGTTCCCGTCGTGGCGCAGTGGTTAACAAATCCGACTAAGAACCATGAGGTTGCGGGTTCGGTCCCTGCCCTTGCTCAGTGGGTTAACGATCCGGCGTTGCCGTGAGCTGTGGTGTAGACTGCAGACGCGGCTCGGATCCCACGTTCCTGTGGCTCTGGCACAGGCTGGTGGCTATGGCTCTGATTCAACCCCTAGCCTGGGAACCTCCATGTGCCGCAGGGGCGGCCCAAGAAATAGCAAAAAGACAAAAAAATAAAAAATAATAAAATGCCTGTGCTGCTCTGAATTGAGGAGCAGGTTCCTTTCGGCTACAGATCTTTTTAGGGCTGCATCCACAGCATATGGAAGTTCTCAGGCTAGGGGTCAATTTGGAGCTATAGCTGCTGGCCTATGCCAAGCCACAGCAATGCGGGATCCGAGCCACATTTGCAACTGACACTACAGCTCACAGCTGAGTGAGGCCAGGGATCAAACTCGCATCCTCATGGATACCAGTGGGGTTCCTTTCCACTGCGCCACAACGGGAACTCCATCAGTTGTCAATCTTGATGTTAAAAATGGTTGGTCTGCTATGCTTAGAAATGTTTATACATTCAAACTTGAGAAAATAAAAATTAACATGCAACAGAATGCTTCAGGAGAGCTTGGTTCCATCAGTCAGTTTTAGGATAGGTATTAATACCCAAACCATCTATGCTTTCAAATTTCCTCCTTTCCCTCTGGTGGCTGCCTAAGAAATCTCTGTGTGTTATTCATGACAGATGGGAGAAAAACTTTACGCAGTTACTTTGAAATTGTTTCAAAGGGAATGACAAATGGACAGAATGAGGCCAGACTGAAGATTCTCAGAGGGTCTCACAGATCCAAAAAGGCTCTAAATAAAGGGAAATAGTCTCTTTGCTTCCAAAAGGCTATCATGAAATATTTTCTCAGCAGCTGCAATCACTAAACCATAATCCGTCTACACACTGTCTCCACTCAAATTTGAATAATCATATGTCCGATCATTAATGCACCTGGCCAGCACTTTTTCAACACAAAGCTGAAAAAAATCTGCTAAATCACAAAAAGATGCCAATTGTGAAGACGAAACATCTCAAACACTGACACTGCAAGCTTGGAGAGGGGCAAGACTAAAGCCATCAAAGTCACACTTTGCTTAAGATTCAAACTGACATCCTGAATTGAGAGCTCCCTCCTGATGTGGGAACTACAAAAGATGCTCTCCCAAAAACAATATTCAGCAGAATATTTTCCTTCAATTAATTAATAGCTCTCTTGCTTTCTCTCTTTGGCACTGATACATTCACAGGTCATTTGGAAAATAAAATGCAACAAGAAAATACAAAGCATTTTGGATTACCAAGAGTCTCATGTAATAAAAAATAATCTGATCAAAAAAATTCTTTTTTCCTCTAAATTCTCAGCCAATATGGAAATAAGGAAACTTCCCTGATTCAGGGTCTAAGACACTGTATGAAAAATAAGCATAAATTGATTAAAATCAAACCCATAAAATGGAAAAAAAAAACGGTATGACAGTTTATCTACCAGGAATAAATGACAAACTATTTTCAGGGAAATTGTCTCCTCTGGTTCTGGTTTACCAATAAATTAATATATCTGAATTTCTGTTAGCAGAAATAATGAATATAGTGTTTTCAAGTTACTGACCATCTTTCCAAATTGATGGTTGTGCTACTTCTCAGTGACCAGTGTAAATAATCATGGAAGGAATTCCCTGTTGAACTAGCAGGTTAAGAACCCAGTGCTGTCACTGCTGTGGTGCAGGTTCGATCCCTGGCCAGGGAACTTCCATATGCCACAGACGCAACCAAAACAAAAACAAAAACAAAAACAGAAACAAAAAACATGGAATACTTTAACCCTCTGTAATAAGACTGCAGATAACTTCAATTTATTAAATGTGGCACCTCTTCTGCTTATTCATCAGACTGCTTTCCTAATTTGCCCCACCCTGCAGACTTGGCAACAATGGCATTTTGCTATTCATTCACTGAAGAGACACTGATTTAATCTTTAATAGGGAGATTCTTTCCTTCCCCCAAGAAAGTCATGTTGTGGCTAAAATTTGCAAACTATTCAACAGGAGGACTGAAGTTGACCATGCGAGATGAAATCAAGGGAGGCTTCACGGAGAAGATGGCAACTGCAAGAGGTCTGTGAAGGCCTATGCAATTTCCCAGTTGAAGAAGGGGACTGAGTGCAAAATCAAACATAAGCACTGTGGCCGCAGTCTTTACACTCTTTGGATTTAAATATAGCTCAGTACAGGTGATGCAAATAAAGGTATGAAAACGTCATTGCAGAGGTCCGGCCATGGATGTCCTGTATTTGGTAAACTGGGGAAATAGAATTAAGTCCTGAAAGCAAAAGTGAGCCATTAAAGCATTTTGGAGGTAATGCTACAATAAGATTGGTTGTGTGCAAATGACTTCAGCTGACTATGGACGGTGAAGCAAAGGGGCAAAAACAGAAATCTATAAAGTAGCTGTGTATGTGTCTATCTCCTGCAGCAAACTACAAACCCCTGGGCGCAGGAGCTGCAACTCACTCACTGTTATAGTACCTGATACTTATTTAATAGCTAATAGAAAAGATGAAAGATTGAATGAATGAGAGAGGGGGCAACAGGGAAACTGAATGAAAGGTTATTGGAACAACCAAGGCATGAAACATTGAGGATGGGAACTCAGGCAATATTAGCAGGAAGGGAGAGGAGAAATGGCAAGATATCAACGGTAAACTCAACCGACTGGTGACTGTTGGTTTTCCAAAGAGTGAGAACTCAAAATGAGACATAAGTTTGGGTGAAGTTGAGGCCTTCTGCTCTGGGCACACTTATTTAAAAATCACCATAAGACTTCAATGGCAAGACCTCCAGCAGAAAATGGGATATAACAGGAGCTCAGACAAGAAGTCAGGGGTATGGGAGTCATCAGTGAATAAGTGGCTGTAAAGAAGGTGGAAGTGGATGAGTTATCTTGTACAGAAAGAGTCTTTACCATGAGAAGAGTTGAGAGCAATGTAAACACCTCCAGAGAATACCATTTTAAAGGCCAGGTGGTAGAAAAGGTGCTCGAGGAGGCCTACCTCCAATATACGAAAATACTGTCTAATGGACAAACAAGGCCCAGGAATCAGGGACTTCAGGAATCTACAAGGGTAAAAGCAAAAATGAAATCATCCAGAGAGTTCCCGGGTGGCCCATTGGTTTAGGACTCCGTTGTTACTGCTGTGGCACGGGTTTGATTCCTGGCCCAGGAAATATTGCAGGCCATGGGCATGGCCAAAAAACAAACAAACAAAGATTTAATCTAGTGCAATTCCTTTGGAGTGAGGGGCTCTGACTTCCCCAGAGTCACCCACTCAGGGAATCTGCACAGCAGCAGTTGGTAACAGCTAGTGTCTTAGTTTCTTACACCATAAAAAATGCAGGGAAGAAGAGACAAACTCTGACATTCCTTCCAGTGGTATGATTTTATGATTCCAATCAAGCTGCATTGCTTGTTCATTCAGGACAAGTCCACAAACTAAACAGAGCTGTCTTCACCTTTTCAAACAACAGCACCAAGAAAGCGAGGGAATAAATGAGCCTGAAATCCCGGAGTCTTACTGCCATGCTGAACAAATGGGAAAACACAGCGTGTTCGTTTCTCCTCAGCGATGCTAATGATTCAGTTAAATTGACTTCTTTGAAGGAAAATTACTGTTAATAACCTTAATTTCCTCCTCATCTCTTTCCCCAGGTACCTGACATTTTAGATAAAATATTTTCATAAAATATTAAAAGCAAAGGAATTATATTAGGTACCCAACTCTGTGTTGACAGACTTTATGAATCCCTTCTGTCTCTCCTGTCTAAAGCCTATACTCTGTGTTCTTCAGATAAATACATAAAGTTCCCCACGCTGCTCATTTCCCAAGAAACCCAATCCATTCCAAACAAACTAAAAAAAAAAAAAAAAAAAAAAAAAAAAAAGATTAAAGTGTTACCCTAAGGCATCTTACAGGCATCAGCCACGTGATGTTACAGAACATGCCCAGTTTCCATCGAAATTGAATCACTGCAGCTGTAGTTTTCTTTCTTTGGCCACAAAACCAAGCCACGGGCTTTTCAGCCTGGCCTGACCTCTCATCCATGCCCACCTCTGCCCTCAAACAACAGGTGGGAAGAACATGCCGTTTGCCTGCCCAGACCCAATCACCATCCTTCTACATTTCTGCCTCCTCTCTCCTGCCCTGGTTTTCATCTGGTTCAGCCAGGGTTTGGGAGACAAGAGGAGAGGGAGGCATAGATATTTAATCCCCTGCTGTCTTCCTGCAGGGACACTGCAGGTCTTATGAGACAGTCCTTCTTGCCCCTTCACTTGGAGCAGGAAAGCTCCCCACCATTGCTAAGTGCCCCCTCAGCACCCACCCTGGCTGTGGTTGTGTTCCCTACACCTGCCCACACCTTCTAATTGGTCTCTTTATTAAGCCTTCCTCAAAGGACTCAATTTACATGTGTCATCTGCTCCCCAGCAGGCCCTGAGTCACAAGAGGTGAAAGAGTGACCAGGTGGGGGCCTCCCCTTTAGCTTTCACAGGTATTATCAAAGGAAATTGTCTGCAAATTGTAAAATGCTGTAACATTCCCGTGAGCAAAATCGCACAGACCTTCCTGAATAGGCTAAGTTTTAACGCCAAGGAAATATGACTGAACACTACCATATTTCTACAGTTCATTGTGTGCTATAAAAATAAACATGCAGAAAACATACTATCAGAATCAAATGTCACTGCCAACCTAACCAGACTTTTTCTTAAAAATGGGTATCTGGGGACCTATATTCAATATTTTGTAATAACCTATAAGGGAAAAGAGTCTGAGAAATGAACAGATATATATATATAGATATATAGATATATCTATATATATATATATCTGAAGTACTTTGCTATGCACCTGAAACTAACACAACATTGTAAATCACCTATATTTCAATTAAAAATAAAAAATAGTGCCCCAATTCGACCCCTAGCCTGGCAACTTACATATGTTGCAGATGTGGCCCTAAAAATCAAGAAAAAAAAATTTTAAAGCTTATTTCTAGGGAGTTCCCTGGTGGTCTAGTGGTTAAAGATCTGGCATTGTCACTGCTGTGCCTCAGGTCGCTGCTGTGACACGGGCTCAGCATCTGGTCGGTGAACTTACACATGCCTCAGGTGAAGCCAAAAAAAAAAAAAAAAAAAGCTGATTTCTAAATGCAAAATAAAAATAAAAATGGGTACCTAGAGAAACAGACAAAAAACCAAATCCATCTCTGAAGACACACTATTTCATTTCCTGCTATTTATCCACATCAAGATTTACCATCCCTGGTAATACGATATTTTAGGGTGACTCCAAGTCTTTCAAGGGATATCATAAAATCCTAAATATCAACTCATAATTCACTTTGTATCACCGAAAATAACTATAATTATTGAAGTTATCACTTCTGAAAAAAAGTTTGGAATCAGGAGTTCCCGTCGTGGAGCAGTAGAAACGAATCCAACTAGGAGCCATGAGGTTTCAGGTTCGATCCTTGGGCTTGCTCAGTGGGTTAAGGATCTGGCGTTGCCGTGAGCTGCGGTGTAGGCCGCAGACGCGGCTTGGATCTTGCATTGCTGTGGCATAGGCTGGCAGCTACAGCTCTGATTAGACCTCTAGCCTGGAACCTCCATATGCTGCAGGTGCAGCCTTAAAAAAAAAAGTTGGGAATCAATGACCTAGATTTTCTACATTGTTCCTAATCTCTCTCTAAATGAAAATACAGTGTTGTTTTCAACTTACACAGACCTTGGTCTACATGGCATTTCTAAATATCATGGAAATTAACTGCAGGTAACAATTACATAATAAAACTCAGCAAAAGAGATTTATCTCTAAATCTTCTAATTCTTGAAGCAGAAAGCAGAAGGTAAAAGAGATCCTTAAATAATTAAGTATTTGAAAGTCTAAAGCTATAAATACACCTGGATAGAATTTTTAGCAGTGAAACTAATTTGATTTTCCCAGGTCAATATCAACCTCTGATGGCTATGCAGCAGCTCACTTTTTTGACGATATATTCAAGGGTGTTTATGATATGTCCCTGGTCTGAGAGATCTAGAGTTTCACCACTAAGCAAAGCGATCAAAACACAGATTTTCAACTCGGATTCTATAAGATGTTTCTTTATTAAAGAGGTTTTTAAATTGGCCTCTAAATTGGTAAATTTATTTGGATTAAGTATCATATTTTCAAGCACTTTAAGGACATAGACTATTTCTAAACTTATTTCCTGGTATACTGTATATAACTGAAATCTGACTAAATTAGTAAAGCAATGTAACCATGTGAGACATACTTCAATTTGAGAACATGTTCATAATTTGAGGTTCCATGAGATAGAAATTCCACGGGGACCTTCGTTAAAAGCACTGCGGCAATGCTCTCTCAAAACGTAAAATGTGGGGAGTTCCCATCATGGCTAAGCGGAAACAAATCTGACTAGAATCCACGAGGACGCAGGTTCAATCCCAGCCCTCAATCACTGAGTTAAGGAGCCAGCACTGCCTTGAGCTGTGGTGTAAGTCTCAGATGGGGCTCATCTAGTGTTACTGTGGCTGTGGCGTGGGCCAGTGGCTACAGTTCCAATTCAACTCCTGGCCTGGGAGCCTCTACATGCCGCAGGTATGGCCCTAAAATGACCAAAAAAAAAGTAAAATGTACATACCCTTTTGACCAAATAGTTCTATTTCTAGGAATTTACCTACAAGAAATTCTCACATGTGTGCCTGAAGATATAGGTATAATGATTTTCAAACTTTCAGTTTGCAACATGAAAACAGGAGAATGGTTAAACCAAATACAGTACATTCAGGAGCTCCCACTGTGGTGTGGAGGAAACAAATCCAACCAGAACCATGAGGTTTTGGGTTTGATCTCCGCGCTTGCCACGAGCTGTGGTGCAGGCTGCAGACGTGGCTCAGATCTGATGTTACTGTGGCTGTGGTGTAGGCCGGCAGCCAGAGCTCCCATTGGACTCCTAGCCTGGGAACCTCTATATGCCACAGGTGTGGCCCTAAAAAGAAAAAAAAAAAATACAGTACATCCACAGTTTATATGTGGTACTAACAAAGTTTACGTAATGTTAGAAAGAAAAATATAACCATTATACTGACATGAAAGATCACCACAATATACACTTAAGTGGCAAGCAAACAAGTTGCAAAAAAAAACCCTACACAGTATGATCCAGTTTATGCAGTAAGAAAAAGGCATGTGTGTGTATGTGTGTATGTATATATATGTAAATGCACAGAAAAAGGAGACACAAGAGGTGCTCTCAGCTGCCGCCACTGGATACACCTAGGTATGAGTAAGTGGGAAAGGGTATTTTACATTTCACTTCTGCATTTCTGCAATGTCATTTCAATTAGAACATATTAGTGCATCACATCAATCATTTAAAAAAAACAGTGAAAACAAAAAAATTAATAGAAATTTTAGATGGGGCTTTGGTGATTTATCTAAAGATAGTGCATCACGTGGAAGAAACCATCTCGAAGGGACTTCACTTTGGTTTGATCCAATGGGATTCCTCCTTTACGAGCCAAAAGGAAAAGGAGGGCTGTTAAGTAGACCGCACATTGGAACGGTGACCTGCAGAAACAGATCTACATTTTTTTTATTATTATTATTTTTTTTAATTGTTATCTCCCCAATACATTTTTTTTCTACTGTACAGCATGGCGACCCAGTTACACATACATGTACACATTCTATTTTTGCAGATTTACATTCTTTTTGTCCAGGAGAAACCCAGAAATTACCAAACAGTAGCAGGGGACATTCTGTGACTGGTTACAGTTCAGATCAGTGACAGAGCCAGAAAACCCAGGTCCCCATAAATGATGTTAACCATTTCTCCACATAGAGGTGTCTATTTTATTTAAAAAAACAAAAAAAACAAAAAAAAACAAAAAACTGTTTCTGGTCATGCTTGTGGTATACAGCAGTTCCCGGGCCAAGGATCAAACTTGTACCACAGCAGCGACCCAAGCCAGAGTAGCAGCAACGCCGGATCCTAGAAGGTGTGCTTATTTTAAAAGAGCACCATGAAAGAGGAAAGAAAGCCATGTCCTGCCTCCCTCAACTCTGCAGATTTGCTAACATCTTAGAAAAATGAGGGAAAGGAAAAAGAGGCAGAAATGATTCATGCATTCATTCTGCCATGAATGTCCACTGGAAAGAAACCACCTTTGGAAGAAACTTAACAGGTAGAAAAAGAAAAGCAGCATGAATAAAGAAGACACCTAGTTCACTGTGTTGTCTAACTGTAGTACACCATATCTCCAACCACTTACAGTCGACAAAAGACTCCAAGGGGCATCTCCTGGGTTACATTCGTTCCTCAAAACATGTTTTGTTTGGCTGGCATGTTTGTTTTTACTTTAATTATTTCTAAAGGAGAGTTCCCATTGTGGCTCAGTGGTTAATGAATCCGACTAGGATCCATGAGATTGCGGGTTCAATCCCTGGCCTTGTTCAGAGGGTTAAGGATCCGGCGTTGCCATGAGCTGTGGTGTAGGTCACAGACATGGCTCAGATTCCACATTGCTGTGGCTCTGGCGTAGGCCAGTGGCTACACCTCCGATTAGATCCCTAGCCTCGGAACCTCCATATGCCGCAGGAGCGGCCCTAGAAAAGGCAGAAAGAAAAAAATGTATATGTTCCTAAAGTTTTTTCACTGATATCTTACACTTAAAATCTGGATTTTGGAATTCCTGTCGTGGCTGAGTGGAAATGAGTCTGACTAGCTTCTATGAGGACACAGGTTCTATCCCTGGCCTTGCTCAGTGGGTTAAGGATCTGGCATTGCTATGAGCTGTGGTATAGGTCACAGATGCAGCTCTGATTTGGCATGGCTGTGGCTGTGGCATAGGCTGGCAGTTACATCTCTGATTCGACCCCCAGTCTAAGAACCTCCATATGCTTCGGGTGCAGCCCTTAAAAAAAAAAAAAAGACAATAAAATAAAATATGGATTTCATGCTTCTCTTGAAAATGGGGAGGGGCTGGCAACCTTGAGCCCCATGCCCGCCTGGCAGAAATCTGACAGACCTGCCCCTGAGGAAGCGCCAGAGCAGCCCACCCCAAGGGCTCTGACACCTGGGCACCCCTGTGTTGCTTACCTGGTCCTCAGAGGAATCAGAGTGGGTCAAACCTCAATGAAACCAGGAGGAACCTCACCCAGTGAAAGCTGGCCCTTTAGAAAATGAAATTAATTTTTAGGCTACCCCAGAGTAGCACTTAGTAACTTCCTTCTCTCAGACTTCTGGCCCATGGACCTGCAGAAACAAAAGCAGCTAGGATAGATGAGGGCACGTGGTTTTACCTTCAACTCCCCCATTTAATGCCATGGTCATGGCAGGGTTGCCAGAAGCTTCTCTGTCACACTTCAACCCAGTCACTTAAAATAACAGTCACAAAGCCTGTTATGGAACCAAACCTTTCTACAGCATGCACCTAAGTGGCAGGTTAACACAGCACAGGGGTTAGAAAAGCTGGAGGTCCGGCGTCAGTCTACCAGGGTTTGAATCCATCTCTAACTTGAAGTGAGTAATCTCACCTTTTCCAGCTTATCTCCTCAAATGTAAAACGGAGGTACTTATGAGTAACCTCCAGAAAAAGCTGCAGGGAGGGGGAAATGAAGAGGCACATTTTAAGGGCTCACCCAGTGTCTGTGGTTTGGTGACTGCTTTTGCCATCACTGGGCTCCCAGAAGCCCCTGGGGAAAAAGGGGTCACAGCACCTTCCCCTAAACATCACAGATCCCCAGATTATTGTTCTGGTGGATGCTTTTCTCCTTCCAGGCCTAAATGGCTTCCTGTGGTCTTTTTCCAAAGCCTGGCTGGGAGACACAGATGCCCTGGGGAGAACATCTGATCACTGAGTTCTATTTAGAAACCCCACGGTCACAGAATTTTGAGGCAGTTAGGGCTGAGTTAACGTGAGGCCCCTCTGCCTAACGGCAGTTATGGAATTAAGCAAGTCCAGAGGAAGCTGGCTTTTACAGTGGCCTGAAAAGGCGACAGGAACTTCTGTGTTAGCAGAGGGGCAGGGCAAGTGTCCCTTATTAAGAGTTTTATGAGAATTGGCTCAGCCTGCTTTGTATGGATGGGTCACTGGCATTCCCTCTATGGAGGAGCAGGGAGTGAGCAGTGATACCAGTAGTACTGAAAGGAGAAGGAACAAGAGCAGTTGAAGCAATAACACAAATATTGTTAATAATAACCAATAACACAGAAACTGGCATCATTCCTACTGCACTGCTGGGTGCGTTTGCCCTATAGGATTATTCTCCTCAAAGACGGGGCAACTGAGTGCCAAGGGGGAGGGGGATGAGAGTGGGATGGACAGGGAGTTGGGGGTTAGTAGATGCAAACTACTACATTTAGAATGGACAATGAGTTCCTACTGTACAGCACAGGGAACTGTATCTAATCTCCTGGGATAGACCATGATGGAAAATAATATTTAATACAAAGAATGTGTATATATATATATATATGTATATATATATATATGACTGAGTCATTTTGCTGTACAGCAGAAATTGGCACAACATCTAAATCAAACATACTTCAATAAAAAAATTTTAAATAAAAAAAAAAAAAAAAAAAAAAAAAGATGGTCAACTGAGGCTCAGTGTAGATCCGCAGGGTCACACAGCTGACACATGACTTAGTCAGGATTAAAGCTTGCATCTGCCTGATCCCACCTCCTGGAGGAAGTGGCAACTATATTTTTATTTTTTGTCTTTTTAGGGCCGCACCTTCAGCATATGGAAGTTCCCAGGCTGGGGTCGAATCAGAGCTGTAGTCACTGGCCTACACCACAGCCACAGCAATACAGGATCAGAGCCACATCGCAAACTACACCACAGCTCACGGCAACGCCAGATCCTTAACCCACTGAGTAAGGCCAGGGATCGAATCTGCATCCTTATGGATACTAGTCAGGATCATTTCCACTGAGCCACAGTGGGAACTCCAGAAAGTAAACCCTGACATTCCCACCTGGCTGTCTCCAAGACAAAGTGTCTCCAAAGCAGGCATCCTTTACCTTGAGTGGGTCACGGACAGCCCCACCTTCAATGTGGTGAATCCTACAGACCCTTCTCAGCAAACCATTTCGACTGCATAAAATTAAGCACTAAGGAAACCAATTATGTGACTAAGGAAATCAATTACATTGAAAAATATTTATCAAAATTAAAACAAAGACACACACAGTAATGTTCTTCTTTTTCAACCCATTAAATGACAAGATCATCAGTGACCCTAATACCTGCCCAAATTGTCATTTGGGAGTCAGTGAAAATAAAGTAAAATAAAATGTAAGTAAGTGAAAATGAATTACAATTCACTGGCCAGCAACACAGACCTACCCAATGCCATGGGGCAGGACCATTACAGGGTGGTCCTAAAGTGAAGAACTCCTGGGGAGGGTGACAAGCATAAACATACTGGTCTCTGATCTCTTCTCTCTAGGTGAGCTGCCTATAATTAGTTACTTTCAGTTACTTCTTCATAAGGGCTACTGCACTCAGGGAAACCAACAATCAGGGAGCCAACAACCTCCTCTAATCCTTCAGGAGGAAGAGAATGCTTTAAGCAGGAGATGGATCTTTAAGCAGTGCATTGCCTCAAGGGTGGCTCCATGGCTAGAGGAGGAATTCCCAGCCCTCAACAGACCAAAGGATCATGAAGAAGGAGTCTCCCCGTCCAGGAGATAAGATAACACTACCTCCAGGAGATAAGATAACACTACCTCGCAGTCACATAGGTGAGACTTTCTCACCGAAGGTTTTCTAAGCAAAGAGGTGCTGATTTTTGTCCCTTTCAACTATTTTGATTCCACAAAGAAAAGGCAAGAAAAAGCAGCTGGAGTTCACGCAAAGAAAATAAAATCTCTGCTGGTCCTTCATCCTCTTGAACAGAAGGATCTCCCAGCTGAGACTTGGAAGGTAGGGCATGGCTGCTTTCATCTCCTCTATGAACTTGGGTGACACCGTCAGCCTAAGAAAAGCATCTGAAGGCATGAGCTTCCAGCCAGACTTTTGGAAAGCGGAATTTGGGGATGGTTGGTGCAATCAAGTGAAAATGGGTCTTGAGAATAAAAGTGACTTGGGGGTGATTTATTTATTTATTTTTTGGCCATCCCTCAGCGGCATATGAAGTTCCTACCCAGGCCAGGGGCCAGGGGTCAGATTCAAGCCACAGTTGTGACCTAAAACTGTAGCTGCGGCAACACCAGATCCTTAACCGACTGTGTCAGGCCCAGGGGATCAAATCCGTGTCGCAGCGTGCCCAAGACACCATTGATCCCATCTTGCCGCAGCAGGAATTCCCAGGGGTGATTTTTTAAAGCAGACAGATGTCATTCCAGAAAGGACAAACAAACTTCTCACTCATCTGCTCAGTAATGCATTTTCCCCCACCTCTCCTTCCACCCAGGGTAAAGTAAATCCATTTTCGTATGCGGTGAGCTAAAGAATTCCAGCCTGTGAATGGATAAAAGTTTATATCATCCTAAGCCAAAACTAGATAAATAACATGACACCTTCAGGAAGTATTTCTACTTTTAAAGAGTAGATTTGATCAAAAGAAAAACTATGAAACAGAACAACAAATACTAAGAAACAAAAGACCTACACAAGCTTATCCTATTTCCTGAATATGAAAGAGAAATAGACACATGCAGAATGGACAGTGCTGAGAATTAAACAGTGTCCTCACAAACTATGTTAACATTCGAACAGCAACAGCAAAACGACAGAAACTCGGCAATATGAAAGCTATATTTATTTCTTGATAGACAGGTTAAGTCTTTTTGACAGACACTAATACAGCCAAAAGTTCACATTACAAGGTGAAAAGCAACTACTTTAGAAACTTCAGTCTGGACATGAAATATCAACTGTGATCAGTAAAGCATTTCCATTAGTCCTTGACCTCATTCTGCGTATCAAACACACAAGTTCTCGGTTTTACAGTCACCATGACAGACAGCTTATTAAAAACCTGGGCTCTTGGTGCTGATAAACACAGTTTCATCCTTACAAGTGGTCAAAAATGATGAAAATTCAGTCACAATCTGTTAAATCAATTTAAGTTTCAAGGAATACTTTTACTTTCCCCAAAGTACTTGAGCTCACTTTTAAAGACATCTGTGGAGAACATAAGAAATACTTAATCATTCCTGTGACTGAATCAAGGGCTGTGATCCTTAAAGATCAAATTTATTCTCAACATAAGGTTTCTGAAATAAAAAATAAATTCAGCAGCTAATTACTAATGTTTTTGTTCTTGGGTCTTTTTTTTGGCTGTGTAATGCATTACGGATTTATTTCATCCATGTGATAACTATGGGGTTTTTTTCAGTTTTTAAAAAGTTTTATTGAAGTATAGTTGATTTACAATGTGGTGACTAATGTATTATTTTTTAATGATCAACAAAAATAATTGATGGAATGAATGAATTAGAGAACTTAAGTCTGACGGCAACCTCTGAAAGTTTGGGGAAAATGCAGACACAAAATCCAGAAGCTGACTTCACTTATCTTTTCACAATTGGTATGCCATGTGATGGGTCCAAGGAAAATAACACAACAGCATTTTGGCTCAATTTTACCTCAATTCTTAATTGGAAGATGTGGTGGGGCTGAATATTAGGCAAGCTTTAGTCAGTTGTTTCAATTCTTAATAATAAATACAATTCCAAAGTAGATTTAGTAGCATCCCAGGAAAATACTCTGTTCATTTCGATTGCCAAATACAACTGTCCCATGTTGCCAAAACCAGCAGTGTGCATTAATCTAAAGATACTGTATTTGTTCTTGGGAGAGACAAAAAGGCGGGGCCAAAAGTACTGGCTAAGTCCCCACTGGGGATGAAATATTTCCAAGAGTTGATACAGATTTAAAAGTCCATTTCTGCAAAATCATTTTGGTAACCCTTAAACAATTTCGCTATCTCATAAGGCAAAAACACACCACACAACACAAGATTGCAGGGCACGTAAGTACTTTAACATCAATCACATTTTTCAGGCACAAAAGTATAAAACTTACAAAAGAGTATTTTAGAACAAAGCTCTTGTGTGGGTGTGCATTTGTAAAATAAAGGTAGCATTATGCTGACACACATCAATGTGTACCCAGTGATCAAATGGAGTCTTAGAAATTCTGTTTTGACAGTTACTTGCAGGATAGCATTTTCACCAAGTGATTAATTCAGAGCTAGGAAGTGATAGCGAAACTAAATCAAAACTAAGTTGGGATGGTTGAGTAACAATGTAGTTGGAGGGAAATGTAATCAGTAATCTAATACTGGATACCTTTAGATATGTTATAACACATTAGGTGTAAAAGGGTTACTAGTTACAGCAGTAAGTGTCTCATGTGCATAAAAATGTCAATAAAAAACGTTATTCCGTTTAAAAAGTGAATTTTTATGAAAACAGGTGTTCTTCCAAGATGGCCATCATTTATTAAACCTCAAAAGGAAAATGACATAACAGATTAAAACACCAGCTGAAAAATATGCAAGAGCCTGTCCTATCAAAACACAGCATTCTAGATTACATAACATGGATAACGGGAGATTAAACCACATGCCCCTGCCCAGCTAAATTTTTGTTCTTCTTCATGATTCTAATAACTTAGGTCACTGAAGTTTGAAGCATACAAAATATTAGCTTCTCAGTTCAAGTACATATTTTGGAAAAAAAGAGTCCTGAAAAAACTAAAAGAATAAGTTAAAATTTTATACACACACACAATTATTTTCTTTCCTGAAGATCACAGTTTCTCATATACTTTATTAACCTCCATGTAGCCTGCCCCAGTAAAGTCACCAGTTGCTTTTACTGGTCAGTTTACTTTATGAATCTGATTTCTCTTTAAAGGGGAAATTCAACTCTATTCTAGATGTCATACAGCTGTCTAAGTTTGAATGACATTACTGCCAACTAAACAATTACTAAACAGCTATCTCCAAACATATACAACTTAATTTACAGACACCATGTATCACATTTAAAAAAAAAAAATGGCGATCTTCCATGAACGTTTTGGCCAAAATTAAATTTCAAACATGTGCTTTAGAGCAATACGTAGAATCACTACAAGAGTTAAAAGGGGGAAAAAAAAGTCAAAGGATCATCTCTTAAACACATGCATATTTATAAAACCATAATGTGCATTTGCATTTTTCTCTAGAAAAAAATGCTAATTTTTATGACAGGTTTATGATTCTAGATAAACTTGCACTTCGACACACTTGAAAATTGAAGAACTCCGTGTTTCCATACTTCTAAACAGTACTGCCTACAAAGTCTCCAGTCAGAAGTACATAGACAGGATCTAACCAGCTAAGGAGAAGGCAACTTCAAAATTCTGAAAATAAGACAACCTTTCGTCTTCATCATTTGTTTGCTCTTAGGAGGCCAGAACACGGCCCCCAAAGAGTGCTGGCCTGTCAGTGTTGTTTTAAGTGCAAATGGTCAATCATTTCTATTATTTCCCCCGCCCGAAGAAGTAAGAACATCCGCGCGCATACACATTTACATGCGTTGCACGGTGCCAACTATTTCCAACCAAAATAATCATATACACGTCGAGCCGAGCTATTTCTGGCGAGAAGCGGCGAATGTCTGGACCAAGTCTAAGGAAACCCAGCAGGAGACTGACTACAGGGGGAGGGGGTGGCGGCGGGGACCCCCGCCTCCCGCGCGCGCCGGCCGCCTGGCACCGGCACCTGCACCGGCTCCGGGGCAGGGCATCTGGGTGCGCGCGCGCGCGTCCGGAACTCACCCGCCGGGAGCAAACAAGCCCAGCGGGCCCGGGAGGGCGGGAGCATCCTCGGGTGGGACCCGGAATGCCTTTTCCTACCTGTCACTTTGCCCGGAGCCGCTGCCGGGGATGCGGACACGGCAGCCGCCTGGAGACCCAGTGGGTGCGCGCGCCAGTGTGCGCGCTTGTGTGTGTGAGAGAGCTCTTGTTTGCGGTGCGGCTCACTTACAGCTCCCGGCGCCACCAACCCCCTCCCCCCAGAAAGCGCCGGCCGCCGACCCCCTCCCGGCGCGCGCGGGCCCGCCCCCCGCCCGCCCCCGCGCGCCGCCCCCCGCCTCCCGGCGCGCGGTCCTCACCTCAGCCCCAGGCTGGGGTCTCCGCGGGGTGCGCCTCGGCCGATCCGTGGGGCAGCGCCCGCCTGCTGCGCCCGCCCGCCGGGCTCGGTGTGCCCCAGCTCTGGGCCCCGCCGCGCCTAGCGGCCGGCTGCTCCCTCCTTCCCCAGCTCCTCAGTCTCCCTCTTCGTTCTCGCCTCCCGGCTTCAGAGCCCGAGCTGTCGCCTCGCAGCCCCAACCTGCCCGGGCTACGGAGCATGCCCAGTGCGGCGCGCCCGGCCGGGCTGGGGGTGGGCAGGGGCCGGGCCGGCCGCGAGCCCGCGGGGCGGGGAGGGGGCGCCAGGCGGGCAGGGGGCGGCCTCGAGCCGGAGGAGGCGGCCAGGCAGGGTGGAGGCAGCGCTGGGAGACGGTGGGTGGGGCGTCCAGGGAAGCCTCCCCGAGGCGCGCTGCTTGGGGGTCTCCCCGGCCGCACCCCCGCCCCGGGTCCCAGCGCTCCCGCGAGTGCCCCGCGCCTGGGGTCGGGCGACGTGCAGAGTGGCGCCGCGGGCAGCACTTGTAGGGGTGGGAGGTGCACCCTCTTCCGAAGGGAGATGGGCAGCCGGCAATGGGCCCTGGAGCAAGGGTGAGGGGTAAAGAGTGGAGCTGGGTCAAAGCTGGCAAAAGCTGATGCCCCAAAGCCGCTGGCGGGGGTGTGGGGTCGTTTATTTGCTTATATTCTGTTTAAAAAACACATAAAGCGCTTACAATGCTTCAGGCACTGTTCCAGCCGCTTTTTATTCCTGTAACCCTTTAAAACAATCTTCCAAAGCAGGTACTACTCCCCCACCCCATCCCAGGCTTAAACTGAGCCACAGAAAGATTAAGTGGTTCCAAAAAGTCTTCCCCTAAGTGCAATCTCAGAGTCGCAAGCCCCCCAGACTTTGGTCCCTGGGTTGCTAGGGCTCAGCTCCAGCCAGTTTCCGGCTCGTTTCTGCCATGACTCGGCCCGCAGGTGACTCCGAGTCACCCTCGCATTCAGACCCTAACAGCATTCCGCTTAGCATCACCCTTTGTGTGGACCCTAACAACGTGCCGCTCCAGGACTCCCTCCCAGGAGGGCTTCCTCCTCCTCCCTGAGGCCACTCCGCCTCCTCCTCGGGGCCGGCGGCCACCAAAACCCGGAGACATGGCACCTGCGCATTGGGGACTGGGGCCATGCTCGCTGCCGAACTGGGCATGCTCAGCCGCCTGAGCTGGTCCGGCTAGACCGGAGGAAAGAGGGAGCCTGGCGGCAAGTGCGGGTGGGAAGTGGAGAGGGAAGGTGGGCACAAACAATCGCCGGGCCCTTAGTCTAGAGGCAGTTGTAGATGCAAAAGCCTCGTTCCTCTGACACATCCTGGCCTTTTCCAGGCAGGGCTAAGAGGAGGGTGGTTAAAAGTTTACCCACTTGGGCATCCTTCCGCCGGAGGGGGCTGAGGGCCCGCTGACAGTTCCTCAACTGAGCCTTTAGAAAAGCTGGAGGCGGCTGAGCCTGTCTGCATGTTGAGGAAGCCAAGAAAAATCGCCTAGAAGGAGGAGTTTCCCTACAAGATCCCAGGGAAGAGCCGTGGGGCTTGTCACTGCTCAGAGGTCTTCAAGATGTGGTGATCTTGAGTGATGTCAGGATGTTATGGCAGCTTTTCTCAAGCTGTAATGTGCACATAAGTCACCTGGAGATCTTGTTAAAGTGCAGGTTTTGATTAAGCAGGGCTGGGATGGAATCTGAGATTCTGCATTTCCAACAATCTCCCTTTGCCATGCTGATGTTGCTGGCCCTCAGATCAGACTTGGAGGTTGGGTCAGTATTTAGGCTTATTCTCTACTTTAACAAAAGTTTAGAAAGATTAAACAGTTTGCCCCAGCCAACTGCTTGTACAGCCAATAAGTAGTGTAGCTAGTTTCAGACCCAGTTCTGGAGAACTTCCTGTGTTATGTTCCTGTTTTCCCTGTGTATCACCCATAGACGGATGAGCTAGAAGCTGTCATCTCTGTGTCTTGACTTTTTTAACAGTGGAATTTAACTTACTATATAACACTCCCAAGTATAATGTGTCAGTTAGCCCTTACTGTGTAAAAACTACACCAAAAACGGTGGCCTAAAGCAGCAAGGATTCATGGAATCAACAGTTGTTTGCTGTTTTCTGCTGGCTCCATTCATGGAGCTGGAGACATGAAGTTTGGAGCCTCATCCCCATGGCTAGGATGGCAGGGTGTTTTCTCCTTATGGCTTCTTTATATGGTAAGCTTTTGATTCCCAAGATCAAGGGAGGGCAAGCCCTGATGTAAAAGTAGCATTTCCTACCTCGATTTGCTAATGTCCTAGTGACCGAAAAAAGTCACGTGGCTATGTCCAAATTCAAAGTATAGAAAAATAGTAAACTTCAATTTTCGATGGAAGGAGAACAAAATAGAGAGGTTTTCTTTCTTTGGGCTTTGAGTTTTCCCCCAATTTGCTACATACATGAACTTTCATAAAAGTAGCCCCCCTGCCCTTCACTCAAGAGTGTTCTAGTTTAAGCTTGTCTTTAATTTTACCTGTAGGTAAACCAAATCTCAGCAGTCCTTTCTTGTCCTTCCTAGGCCTTCAATCTAATATTGAGTTTATTAAGGAATCTCAATTCGGAAGCGTATAAAGATTAAATAGTTAAATGTTATTCTGAAGTACAAAGTTCACTTTGATTCTTCTGAGGCTGCCTTTTCCTCTCTTTAATAACATCTCAGACAGTCATTCATTCAATAAACATTTTTGAAATCATTTATGAGCCAGACACTTTTTTTTTGCCCAGATATGGAGATAAAAGAGAAAAATCATTGCCTCTGTGAAGCTTAGACATTATCAGAGGAGAAAAACAATAAGTAGCGTATTAAGAATATATACCATCAAGTAATTCTGAGAACTTTGATAAAGAGGAAAAGCAAAAGGCTTTTGGAGGTGCAATGGGGGACTGCTATTTTAGACAAGGATCAGAGACAGCTTCCCTGAGGGTATAATATTTGAGTAGAGATTGGGAAAAAAGAGATGTTTAAGTGGGGAATAGTGCCGTCAGCAGAGGCGACAGCAAAAACCCTGATGTACTTGGCAAGCTCAAGAAACAGAAAAAGAGCAAGGGAGAGAGTGGGTGGAATTGGGGTCACAGAGGCAGCAGCAGAGGGCCAGACCGTGGAAAGGCCACAGAAAGGACCTTTGGGTTTGGTCTAAGCGTGATGGAAGCCCTTGGGAAGGTGTTGAGCAAGGTCAGGACATGATCTGTTGACAATTCAGAGAGCTCACATTGAGAACACCGTGGGGGAGGAGAGAATACCAAATGGGAGCCCATTAAAAAGACAGCAGTGATTCTACTTGGCAGGTTTTATCATTTTCAGTTTTAAAACTCAGATGACGTTAATTCTTTAACTCGATTTAAATCTAATCTAGTCCTCATTGCAGGCTCTAGCTGGATAGGGCTCTAGCTGGATCCCTTACTCCTGGAAGTGGAAGGCTGATAGCACAGGATCTAGCCCATAAACACTTTCTCTGCAGCCCCCTGCCTTTGGCACCTGACCTCCAAGGCTTAGTTCCTCCAGCAGGGTGGTCAGGAAAGAGGAAGGAAAGGGATGAGGGGTCTTTTGACCTGTGGCCATCATGGTTCTTGCTCAATGGGCTTCTTTGGCAAAGAGAATAGTGACACTGGGGCAGATGTCCCAAAGCCAGCTCTCTGCCACGGAGGATATAGGGAGGCCCTGGGAGGACCAGTTCCCTCCCCCAAGCTCAGCTCCTTTTATCCCAAGCCTCACGGTTCTCTCCATGGTGGTTCAGCCCAGGGCATCTTACTGCTCGGGCTCACATGCCAGGCAGGCCACCATAGGGTAGGACACCCACTAGAAAGTTAGCCCAGCATCCTTCCACAGTGTCCACTGGAAGCAGAGAGAAACTAGAGAAAATTGCTCATCCCAGCTGGGCTAAAAAGTTGGTAGGAAAGAGATGAAACCTATTTCTGCCACAAGGATATGTCTAGGTCCAGTTCTTTTTCAAGAATGTGGATCCCTGAGCACCTCTTTGTGCTTAACTGCAGGTTCTAGGGATCAATTCTGGGGCAACATCTTATAATGCGAAATAACATTCATCATAAGAAAGGCCAAGACGAAATATCAGTGTAACCAGTACTTTATTTAGCTTTTTATAAAATCTTACATGTTATTGTTGCCTTAGATGAAAGGAGGATAGGGGAAATGAGGACCTTTACGTTAATAGTCACACCTTTATTTGCAAAAGATCACATTGCATTCTTTTTAGAGAAAGGGCAGTACACCTCTTGTCCTGATTTAAAGCAATACATTAATCACAGCTTCTACCTAGCTCTTTGTGTGCTGTCCTTTGTAAATGAAAAGATCACCACTGGCCCATTTGTCCAGTTTGCCTTAATTAGGGACAAATATCTTTGAAAAGTGGGCAGCACACAGAACAACCTGACATGGGCTGTCTCTACCCCAGGGTGTCTCCTCCTTAACCTTGTGTCTCCTTCCACTAAAATGTGTTAGAGGCACTGGGAACCAGAGAGAATGATAGTGAAGAAAATCGCCTAAGGATTCAGTTTATGTAGACTACAGTGGGAGGGGGGAGAGAACAAACACTAAACTTCCGTTAAGTTAGTTGCTGATTGGCGTGTAAAAGGAAGATAGAAAGAAAAATAGAGAGGAGAGTTTAATTCCGTTCCAAACAACTTGACTTAAGAATGGAATTTTCTTCGTGTGAGCTAGGCTTAGAATTTGCTTAGAGTGCAGAGTGTCAAGCCTGCTTTATGATAATGATGACGGTCGTGGGGGTGATGATGGTGGTGATGATTGCTATTGCATTACAACATACGAAATAGAGCGTGAAAATCTTTAGTGAGAGCTCAAGGAATTTTCACTGATATAAATACCTACACGGCCACCCCCTGGATCAAGATGTTAAAGCATTTTTAGCACCCCCCAAAAGTTCCTTGTGCTCCTTCCCAGTCAATACCACACACACCATACCATCACCACCCCTACCATCACCTCCACCCCAGGTAATCACTATTCTAACACCATAGGATTGTCCTCTCTGCTTTTGAACTTCATATAAATGGAGTCATGCAGAATGCTCTCTTGTACTTGGCTTCTTTGGGTTAGCATTATATCTGTGAAATTCATCCATATTGCAGGTTCGTACCTATAGGTTATTCCTTTTTATTGTTGTGTTAAATATATCATTGTATGAATGTCTCAAAATGTTGTTTATCCAATGTATTGTGATGGTAAACTTTCGCAGGTGTTTTCAAAAAGTGCACTTGTAGACCTTGAAAGCCTGTCCTATTCCTTGTTACTGGTACAATAGTATACTAAGAACTCAATACTTAGTGGGTAGTTCTGTGAAAATAAAGGTTATTCTGTGTCATGAAAAAGTGAATTCCTGAGTGTTTTATGCAAAAGCACAAATAAAATTATGACATATTTCTGGATAAAAAATAAAGGATTTTTCCCAAGTAAGGCAAAGGACAATTAAATTATTTTTTTCTGATGCCAAAACATTTGTAATCATTTCCTTGAAGTATAAGGAATACGTGCTGTTAGATTTTTAAATGTTAGAAAGCCTCAGACATGGATGTCATCATTTAACCTGCAGGATATGATTTATAAATGAGTGCAATGTTCCTACTTACCTGATGTTTATGGCAAGATTACATAAAAGGAAATGAGAGCATATGGAAAATATACACACCACTTAATGAGGCTGCTAAAGTGCTGGCCTAATTGCATGGTTTTATGTTTCTCTCCATCCTTTAAATGTGAACAAATCAGTTTTTTAAGTACAATGACTCGTTCCTACCATTTCTATTATGCAGCAACAAGATTAGAAAAATACATTAACTTACAATATAAATATCAATTGTGCATTCAACAAGACTCAATGTTCTTTTCTTTCCTTCACTGACTCTGTGTGGTTGGAATCACAACAAAAGTACAATTCAGTTTAATTGATTGTTCGTTTATGTCTCAGGAAGTCCTAAATTTTCACCCACATGCAAAAATGAATTTCTTTGATCTTCCTTTTTCATTCATTCTTGCCATTGTGTTTCATGCTAGCCAAGACAAAAATAATGGTTTTTATAATTTGCCACCCAGAAGTGATCTAATCACTTCAAGTAATTGATGAACATTTTAAGTCTCAGAGAGATAGTTTTGATTTGCTCAGGTGGATGGCATACCGGAACCCTAACTTCTGTGTGCTGTCTGCTAACATTTCCTTGCTCCAGGTGAGTCAGTGGGTTAAGCCTCATGTCTAGGGACAGAACAGGGTGGCCTGCCCATAATGGGAGGCTACCACAAAGGGAAGGGTGAATAACTGAGGCCATCATTGCCATCTGCCACCCTGCATTATTAGACTTCACATTCCTTGAGGGGAAGGACCATTTCTTATTTAACTTCTAATCCTCTGGATTCAACATGGTGCTTGGAATATAGTGAGGTAGTAACAAATGTTTGCTGAGCTAAAAATGAATGGCTCTGCAAACCACTGAGTGGCTGGGACCAGAACCAGTGGGTCATTTTTTACTTCTTCTGCAGCCTCATATTACTCCTCAAGCGATCCTTAAGTAATATTGATTGACTCCGTTTTATAAATATCTCTTAAATCATTCTTCTTTCCATTCAAGACTCAGCTTCTCTAATTCCTCCAGGAGGAATTAAGCCTCTTATGTTTCCCCAAAGCACCTTGTACATTTCTATTTTATAGCACTTGCCTCATTGTTTAGAGGTATCTGTTTGTTTCACCTTAAAGGAGTGTGAAACTCTGGAGGGCAAAACTCAGGATTCTAACTGTTTTCTTGCAAAAGAAATAACAGGATATGGTTTAAAATAGGTAATACAGGCACAAGATACATAATTCAAAAGGTGTAAAAAGGATATAAGTCAAAAGTAGGGACTACCTCCCACCACCAAGCCTTTAAGTACCAAGATGAAATCATTATATTCCTGGGCCTGTGAGTCTTTTAACATACCAATTTAGACCAACTTACACACATGTATTCCTTCTGCTTCTTACACACTATACTGCTTTTTAAATTTAATACATTTCAAAAGTGACACCTACACTTGTAGAATAGCCTTAATCTTTTTAATGGCTTCATACCATTTCATTGTATAGATGTGCCACAATTTATATGAGTAGGATTTATTATTACTCCTTGCTATAAGCAAGAATGAAAGTAATATATTTTCACTTCCTCCTCATTTTTCTGCCTCCTCTTTATAACCAAAAATATTGATTATTTATGGGTTTTTTTAGTGTTTTTGTTTCTAGCTTTAAATCTGTCTTCACTTCTGTCACTTGCTTTATTGGTCTGTAACAATGTCTTTGATATTGTCTGTAAAGGTTATCAGTGTATTTTTACTGCTTTGCACCTTCTCTCTTTCTTTTCTGAATGTTACTTATATAGTTTTGTGGGGGGTTTTTTGTTTGTTTTTCTTTTAGGGCTGCACCTGTGGCATATAAAAGTCTCAGGCTAGGGGTGGAATCAGAGCTGCAGCTGCAGGCCTACACCACTGCCACAGCAATTCCAGATTCAAGCTGCACTGTGCCCTAGGCCACAGCTTGTGGCAACGCCAGATCCTGAACCCACTGAGTGAGGCCTGGGATTGAACCCAAATCCTCATGGAAACTAGTCAGATTCTTAATCCGTTGAGCCACAATGGGAACTCCTGACTGTTACTTATATTACTCTTACATTTTCAGAGTTTGGTTGGCATCTGATTTAATCCTTAGTCTTAAGATTAAATAGATCCCCTGGTAATCTCTTTGCTTCATTTTCTCCATCCATAGGCTGGTTTGATGAAATTTGGCCTCTAATGTCTTTTAGAAGGACTATGGGATTCATAATTCCTAATGATTAAATGTCAGGTTCTCTGTTCAGTGTATACTTGAATGATTGTTTGGCTTTGTATAAAATTCTTGGTTTACCTTGTCTTTCATTCAGGACTTTACAGGACTTTTTTCTAGCATCGAACATTGTTGTGATGAAGTCTGAGGCCAGCCTAATGTTTTCTTCTTGAAAGGTGATTAATTTTTGTATTCATATACCCAAAGAATTCTTTTTGTTGTTGTTGTTTTTGTCTTTTTGCCTTTTCTAGGGCAGTTCTCATGGCATATGGAGGTTCCCAGGCAAGGGGTCTAATCGGAGCTGTAGCTGCCAGCCTACACCAGAGCCACAGCAACTGGGGATCTGAGCCTCATCTGTGACCTACACCACAGCTCATGGCAATGCCGGATCCTTAACCCACTGAGCAAGGCCAGGGATCGAACCTGCAACCTCTTGGTTCCTAGTCAGATTTGTTAACCACTGAGCCACGATGGGAACTCCTCCCAAATAATTCTTTATTTTTGAAGTAAGATAATCCTACTAGAATACTTTTGCTCCTTTGGTAGTATTTAGTAGTGAGAGACAGCATGCTTTTCAAGCTTTAGATTCTAAGTTACTATGTCTAGAACTTTTTCTTGGGTATTATTAAGTATTTTACATTCTATTATTTCAGTTCTCTATTTTATTTATTTAAAATTTTTAATTGATTTTCCTTGTGACACAGGGGTTAAGGATGAATGTTGAAACTGCAGCACTAGGGCCATGTGTCCCTGGCCCGGGAATTTCCACATGCCATAGGCACGGCCAAAAAAATTTTTAATTGAAGTATAATTGACTTAACAATATTATATTAGTTTCAAGTGTATGGCATGGTGATTTGATATTTTTATACATTGGAAAATGATCAGCACTATAAGTCTAGTTATCGTCTGTCACCATACAAAGTAATTACACTAATTTTGACAATATTCCCTATAATATACATTACTTCACTGTGACACAATTATTTTCTAACTGGAAGTTTGTACTTTGTAATTCCCTTTACCTATTTCATTTAACCACATTCATTTCCCCTTAGGTAACCAACAGATTGTTCTCTATGAGTCTCTCTATTTTGTTATGTTTCTTCTTTTGTTTTGCTTTTTAGAATCCACGTAGAAGAGAAATCATATGGTATATATCTTTCTCTATCTGACTTATTCCACTTATCATAATACCCTCTAGTTTTATTCATGTTGTCACAAATGGCAAGATCTCATTCTTTTTTATGGTTAATATTCATGTGTGTGGGTATGTGTGCGTGTGTTTGAATTACCACATCTTCCTTACCCATTCATCTATCAATATACACAGGAGTTGCTTTCATATTTTGGCTATTGTAAATAGTACTTCAATGGACATAGGAGTACACATATCTTTCAGAGTTTGTCTTATGGTTTTCTTACAAAAACAAAAAACAAAACAAAACAAAACAAAAACCCCAGAAGTGGAATTTAGAAATCATATGATCCGGACAAAGCTCTACTTAAAAGAGACACATGCACTCGCATGTTCATTGCAGCACTATTCACAATAGCCAGGACATGGAAACAACCCAAATGTCCATCCACAGATGATTGGATTCGGAAGATGTGGTATATATACACAATGGAATACTACTCAGCCATAAAAAAGAATGACATCATGCCATTTGCAGCAACATGGATGGAACTAGAGAATCTCATACTGAGTGAAATGAGCCAGAAAGACAAAGACAAATACCATATGATATCACTTATAACTGGAATCTAATATCCAGCACAAATGAACATCTCCTCAGAAAAGAAAATCATGGACTTGGAGAAGAGACTTGTGGTTGCCTGATGGGAGGGGGAGGGAGTGGGAGGGATCAGGAGCTTGGGCTTATCAGACACAACTTAGAATAGATTTACAAGGAGATCCTGCTGAATAGCATTGAGAACTTTGTCTAGATACTCATGTTGCAACGGAAGAAAGGGTGGGGGAAAAATGTAATTGTAATGTATACATGTAAGGATAACCTGACCCCCTCGCTGTACAGTGGGAAAATAAAAAAAAATTATAAAAAAAAAAAAGAAATCATATGGTAACCCCCCGCCCTTTTTTTTTTTTTTTTCGTCTTTTTGCCATTTCTAGGCTGTTCTTGCAGCATATGGCGGTTCCCAGGCTAGGGGTCCAATCGGAGCTGTAGCCAACGCCTCCGGCCTATGCCAGAGCCACAGCAACATGGGATCCAAGCCGCCTCTGCAACCTACACCACAGCTCATGGCAACGCCGGATCGTTAACCCACTGAGCAAGGGCAGGGATCGAACTCCAAACCTCATGGTTCCTAGTCGGATTTGTTAACCACTGAGCCATGACAGGAACTCCAGTAACTCTCTTTTTAATTGAGGAAACTCCATATTGTTTTCCATAGTGACTGTATCAATTTGCATTCCCATCAACGGTGCACAAGTGTTCCCTTTTCTCCACATCCTTGCCAAGATTTATTTGTGGTCTTTTTGGTAATAGCCATTCTGACAGGTGTGAGGTGGTATCTCATTGTTATTTTGATTTGCCTCTCTAATAATTAGTGATGTTGAACATCTTTTCATGTTGGCCATCTGCATGTCTTCTCTGCAAAAATGTCTATTCAAGTTCTCTGTCCATTTCATTCATTAAGCTGACTTTCATTATGTTGATAGTTTTGTTCACTGCGCAAAAGCTTTTTAGTTTGTTGTAGTCCAGTTTCTTTATTTTTGCTCTTATTTCCCTTGCCTGAGGATACATATCCCCTAAAATATTGCTAAGATTGAAGTCAAAGAACATACTGCCTATGTTTTGTTCTAGGAAATTTATGATTTCAGGTCTTTCTTTAATCCATTCTAAGTTTATTTTTATATATGATATGAGAAAGTAGTCCAGTTTGAATCTTTGGCATGTACCCATCCAGTTTTCCCAGCTCCATTTATTGAGGAGGCTGTATTTTCTGCACTGCATATTCCTGCCACCTTTGTCATAGATGAGTTGACTATATGAGTATTCCTTTATTTCTGGACCTTCTATTCTGTTCCATTGATCTATATGTCTGATCTTGTGTCAGTACCATACTGTTAATAGTTCATAAAATTGTATTCAATTTATTTACTAAAATCTCAAACCAATGTATCAGTAGAGCTGCTTTATTTATTGGAATAGGGTTGATTTTTCAATGTTACATTAGTTTCAGGTATACAACATAGTGATTCAAAATTTTGAGAGATAATACTTCATTTACAGTTATCATGAAATATTGGCTATATTCCCTGTGCCATGCAATATATCCTGTATTTCACTTATTTTGTACATAGTAATTTGTACATCATAACCCCTACCCTTACTTTGCCCTCCCCTTCCCCACTGGTTACCATGAATTTTTTGTTCTCTATATCTGAGAATCTGTATTTGTTTTATTATATTCATTCATTTGTTTAATTTTTTAAATTCCACAGATAAGTGATAACATACAGTAATTGTCTTTCTCTGTTTAACTTATCTCATTAAGCATAATACCCTCCAAGACCATCCATGCTGTTGCAAATAGCCGAATTTCATTCTTTTTTATAGCTACGTAATGTTCCATTATACGTAGATACCACATCTTCTTTATCCAGTCACCTGTTGATGGACACTTAGGTTTTTTCCATATCATGGCTATTGTAAATAATGCTCTATAGATATTGGAGTTCATGTATCTTTTTGAATTAGTGTTTTGGCATCTCTGACTTTCTTTTCTTCCTGGCATTTCCACTTTCTGCAAAGTCCTTTTTGCCGTGTAAGGGAACATTTTAATAGGTTCTAGAGGTTAAGACATTGTCATTTGTGAAGAGGATATTATTCTATCTACCACAGAAGGAGAAAATGGAGTAAAGGAAAAAATTACCTGTTCTTATGCAAATTTAATTCTATACAGCGATAGTGAGGTTCTACCCGATATTAATAAGAACTTTAAATTTTCACGGTGATTAAGCACTTGGACTATCTGTGAGATAGGTGAAAATCTTGCACCTTTCAGAACAAGGTTGAAAATTATGGAGTTCCCATGGTGGCTCAGCGGTAACAAATCCAAATAGGATCCCTAAGGATGCAAGTTTGATCCCTGGCCTCACTCAAGGGGTTAAGGATCTGGTGTTGCTGTGAGCCGTGGTGTAGGTCGCAGATGTGGCTCAGATGCTGGGTTGCTGTGGCTGTGACATAGGCAGGCAGCTGTAGATACCATTCAACCCCTGGCCTAGGAACTTCCATATGCTGCAAGTGTGGCCCTAAAAAGAAAAAAAAAATTATATTGTGGCTCATATAAACAGGTAGATGCCCTGACTAGTCTTGTATCTAGAAGGAATAAAATATATAATTTAAATATATTATTTGAAAAGTCTGTTAAAGCATTTCCTAGATGTCCCATTTGTAAGTGTAGTAAATAATATAAGGGGTCAAATATAAATATAAAATTAAGTTTAAATATAAAATAGTATTTATAATTTAATTATAAGTATAAAATATAAATGAAAATATGCCATAATAGAAAGGCAGATAAAGAACTGATAAACACTGAACTTTGAGAACAAACAAGGAAATATTTCAAATTTATGATGATGAAGAAAAGCTTTCTTAAAGTTATTTTCTGAAATATGAGTTTATCATGGGAAATAAGAGGAAATATATGGGAAACTTTTGATTCAGAGAGACTGTCTGAAAATATTAACACGTGTCGATCAGAAATTATGGAAATGAAACACCTAGAACCTAGTTGTAAAAGGTAAGAGGTAAACTACTGATGACAACTTGGGTTTACTCTCTGACACCTTAATGAAATAGATAAATTCATTATTTTTAAAAAGATAATGAAGAATAGTTCTGAAATTCACTGTGTATATTACAGAAAATCTCAAAGCAAATTGTTTCTTTGAAACTGCTTATAGCATGTAGAAAAGGTTTTTATTTCTGTGTAAATTCTATTTGAAATATCAATAGATTCCGTGATGCTTCTTCAGGTGGCCCTATCGTCCCCAGTGCCCGTATGCAGATCCAGAAGCTTGGAAATGGCATTTGGGATGGGTAGCATCTATTGCCCACTGTGCCTCACTATTTTTAATACTCATTGATGTTTTCCCAAGGAAGCAGAACTCTAATTTCATCTGCTTACTGGAATAAACAGCTTTGGGCTCATTTTTCTTTTTCCTACTTTAAGGTCATTTCTGTGAGGGCACAGCCACACTTTTTCAGTGAGCCAGACCCATCTGATTATGGGCATTAAGACTGAATTAATTCAGGATTTCCCATTGTGGTTCAGCATGTTAAGAACCTGACTAGTATCCATGAGGATGTGGGTTCCATCCCTGGCCTCCTCAGTGGGTTAAGGGTCTGGCATTGCCACAAGTAGGTCACAGGTGCAGCTCGGATCCGTCACTGCCATGGCTGTGGCATAGGCCTGCAGCTGCAGCTCCAATTCAACCCCTTGCCTGGGGAACTTCCATATGCTGCAGATGCAGCCCTAAATATAAAAATAATAATAATAATAAAATAGTTCATTTAATTGGGGGGAGTGCTTGAGTGTAGTCCCAGAGTTTGTGAAACTGAATGAACACTAAGTATAATGCCTAATTCTCACATGAACCACTCTCAATTCTTCGAAAATGATGAAGTCTAGTAAGATATCTGCTAATATTAAGTTCTCTCCTTCTGGACACGCACGCACACACACACACACACACACACACACACACACACACACGCACACACTGCCTTTCTCATCCTTCTAAAGGGTATGCAGAGCTGTGATTTAATTCTGGCCAATAGATTATAAGCAACAGTAGCAGTTCTTTCTTTTCTTTCTGTCTGTCTGTCATTTTATGGCTGCCTCTGAGGCATATGGAGGTTACCAGGCTAGGGGTCAAATCAGAGCTGTAACCACCAGCCCACACCACAGCCACAGCAACACCAGATCTGAGCCGTGTCTGCAAACTACATCACAGCTCATGGCAATGCCAGATCCTTAACCCACTGAACAAGGTCAGGGATTGAACTTGCGTCCTCATGGATACTAGTCAGATTAGTTTCCACTAAGCCATGACGGGAATTCTGAAAAGTGTAATTTCTGATCTAAGAAACTGAAAATCCTTGGAGATTCCCAGTGTTTTCTTCTTCTGCTGAAAATACATGAATTTTTTTTAGAGTTTAACTGAAGTATAGTTGATTTACAATGATCTGATAATTTCTGTTGTGCAACAAAGTAATTCAGTTATACATATACATGCATCCATTCTTTTTCAGATCCTTTTCCCAGAGAGGTTATCACAGAATACTGGGTAGAGTTCCCTGTGCTATAAAAGCAGGTCCCCATTGACCATCCATTCCATATACAATACTGTGCATATGCCAGTCCCAAAACCCCCATCTGTCCCTCCCCATGCACCTTTCCCCTTCAGTAACCATAAGTTTGTTTTTGAAGTCTGTGAGTCCGCTTCTGTTTGTAAATAAGTTCATTTGTATTAGTTTTTAAGATTCCATATATATGATAGCATATGATGTTTGTCTTTCTGTCTCCGACTTACTTCACTTAGTATGCTAATCTCTAGGTCCATCTGTGTTGCTGCAAATGGCATTATTTCATTCTTTTTTATGGCTGGGTGGTATTCCTTTGTATATGTGTACCACATCTTCTTTATCCAGTCCTCCATCAATGGACATTTAGATTGCTTCCATGTCTCGGCTATTGTAAATTGTGTGCAATGAACATTGGAATGTGCATATCTTTTCAATTATGCTTTTCTCTGGGTAGATGCCCAGGAGTGGGATGGTAGGATCATATGGATTAAACAATCATAAGATGGAAGCGGGTTGAATCTCTGAGTCACCTCTTAGGAAGGATGTCCTGGAGCTCTGCTTGGTCCCACGGCATATTTTCCACAGTGAGAAACAGACCTTTGTTGAGGTCACTGGGGTTCCTGGTTCACTTGACTGGGATATATGAATTAATTGTAATAGGATAACTTAACCTATTCTGACTAATGTAGAAACTGAAACTGGAAGCACGGTGCCACCATAACAAAAACTTAAAATATTTGATAGGGGTTTATCAAGTCAAAGGGTGAGCACTAAAGTAATATGTTCATGCGTGTGTGCATGAGCATAATATTTGTTAAAATGCTAGTCAGAGACAACTTGGGAGATAGATTTCTATTACTGTTGTAACAACTCCCACACATTCAGACTTAAAACAACACAATTGTATATTATTTTAAGGTTCTGTTAGGTCAGAAGTCCTACACAAATCTCACCAAACTGTCATCAAAATGACAGCAAAAAGCTGCATTTTTTTCCTCAACCTGCTTCCTTGCTCAGTTGGTGGTTGGCAGAATCCAGTTCCTCGCAGAATTCCAGTTCCTTGTAGAACTTAGGTTTACATTTCCTGGCTGGCTGTTAACTAAGGGTGACTCCCAGCATGAAAGGCCTCCACATTCCTTGTCCTGTGGCTCCATTCCTCCCTCACCAAAAATAGCAAGGGCAGGGATAATCCTCACGTTGGATCTCTTTAACTGACACTTCTGCTTCCCTTTTTCACTTTTAAGAACTCTCATGAGGGGAGTTCCCGTCGTGGCGCAGTGGTTAACGAATCCGACTAGGAACCATGGGGTTGCGGGTTCGGTCCCTGCCCTTGCTCAGTGGGTTAAGGATCTGGCATTGCCGTGAGCTGTGGTGTAGGTTGCAGATGCGGCTCATATCCCGCGTTTCTGTCTGGCGTAGGCCGGTGGCTACAGCTCCGATTAGACCCCCTAGCCTGGGAACCTCCATATGCCTCGGGAGCGGCCCAAGAAATGGCAAGAAGACCAAGGAAAAAAAAAAAAAAAAAACTCATGAGGAGTTCCCATCATTGCTCAGCAGAAACGAATCCAACTGGTATCCATGAGGATGCAGGTTCCATCCCTGGCTTCGCTCAGTGGGCTGGGGATCTGGTGTTGCCATGATCCTTGGTATAGGTCGCAGGCACGGCTGGGATCCTGCATTGCTGTGGCTGTGGTGTAGGCAGGCAGCTGTAGCTCTGATTCGACCCCTAGACTGAGAACTTCCATATGCCATGGGAGCAAAACCAAAAATTGACAAATTTTTAGCATTAATAAAATGAATATTTTCCTATTAAAATATAATATTACATTTTAACAAAACAAAAATTGACAAATTTTTAGCATTAATAAAATGAATATTTTCCTATTAAAATGTAATATTTAAATTTTATTTTAAATACGTAAAAACATTCTTAAAAATAACAATTCATGCAAAGGAACCTCTGATAAATAAAATATCTACATTATTTATTTATTTTGTTATTTTTTATGGTCTCACCTAAGGCATATGGAAGTTCTCAGGCTAGGGGTAGAAGCAGAGCAGCAGCTTGTGGCAACCCTGGATCCTTAACCCACTGAGCGGGGCCAGGGATCAAACCTGCATCCTCATGGAGACTATGTTGGGCTCTTACCCCACTGAGCCACAATGGGAACTCCAGAATATCAACATTTTACATGAAGACAGACTCCATAAACTGAGATTATGGTAGAGGAATGAAGCCCTTGCTCTCAGATTTGTACAAGGCTCTTTTCTCTGTTGGATGCCAGATGTTTTGATGATAGAGCCACAGTATGAAAGCAGATAGAAACCTCAGACACCATTTGGACACGTGCTACCCTGGGGAGCCACCAGATCCTCAGTAGAGTTTGCATGAGTAAAGGACCCGAGAAACATAGATTTATATGACATAGGGCTTCTTTTTAAAATCTTTCTCCATTTTTGGTTTTCTCTAAGCAGGCATATTTTTATTTTTTGTTATTTAAATTTTTAAAATTAAGGTATAGTTAATTTACAGTGTTCTATCAATTTCTGCTATATAGCAAAGAGACCCAGTCATACATATTGAGCTATACAGTGGTTACTATCCACATATCACTATTTAGAATAAGCGTTTTAAAGGTAAACAAAGTTTGAAATTTTGTTCCTTAGTCACACTAGCTAGTTTTAAATGCTCAGTAGCTATGTGTTGGTGGTGGCTACTGAGTTGGACAACGTGGATACCTATAACCACTTCCTAGCATTTCATTATCTCAGAAGACTCTTTGAGACTATGCTATTATTCTAGAGCCTTATTTTATTTATATTTATTTATTTATTTTTGGTCACACCCAAGGCATGTGTAAGTTCCCAGGCCAGGGATCAAACCTGCACCACAGTTGTAACCAGAGCCCCAGCAGTGACAATGCCAGATCCTTAACCAGCTGAGATGAGGGAACTTCAAACCTTATTTTGTTTAAAGCAGAAAAACTCGTTGAAAATACTAAGACAAGAGAAAGAAAGATAGTAGCATGTGATAAGAATGCTCCTAAGATAGATAAATATAGGCACTCAGTACGCATTTTTATGCACATATATTTAGAAGCTATACTTTGATTTCTAAAATTATTCTTGAAATTTATCTAGGAAAAAAATAATAGGTTTGACTGTAGCAGACGATTGATCATATTATAAGCCTTAAGATATAAGTGCGATTATGAAATGTTCATTGCTTGCCAGTTGAGTTTCTTCATTTGTCTTCTTATATTGGATGTAGTTCTCTCTCGGTTTTTCCATTTTTTCAGTCAATTCTTTAAGAAGTTATTGCTCAATTACTTATGATCAACTTAGCTTAAAATGTGTTACTAAGCTCTCCTTGGAAATATTGCCCTGTTTGAATAATCTTATGAATTTGGTTCCCCAGTTAACAAAGAATTTTCATATCACCTCAGTGAATAGAATAGATGCAATTGGGAAGTTTTTATATGATAAGGATATTTAAGTATGTACCATTTTTGGCTACCTTCTTCCATGCAATTGATATAGACCATATTGGAGTTATTTTTATTTTAATTTTTTAGGTTTTTTTTTTTTTGCTTTTTTAGGGCCACACCTGCAGCATATGGAGGTTTCCAGGCTAGGGTTAAATCAAATTGGAGCTATAGCTGCCAGCCTACACCACAGCCACAGCAACACAGGATCTGAGCCGCGTCTGCGACCTACACCACAGCTCATGGCAATGGCCAGATCCTCAACCCACTGAGCGAGGCTGGGGATGACACCTGCTACCTTCATGGTTCCTAGACAGCTTTGTTTCTGCTGCTCCATGACGGGGAACTTCTATTTTTATTTTTTATTTTTGGTCACGCCTGCGGCCTGCAGAAGTTCCTAAGCCACAGCAGCGACCCAATCTGCTGCAGTGACAACCCCAGATTCTTAATCCACTGTAACTACAGGGAAACTCCTGAAGTTATTTCTCCATGTAGTATCTCCCAGTCACAAATATCTAAAATATTCCTAGAATTAAAAGATACTACTGTAGGAGTTCTAGCTGTGGTGCAGTGGGTTAAGAATCTGACTACAGCAGCTCAGGTCGCTGAGGAGGTGAGGGTTTGGTCTCCCGCCCAGTCCAGTGGGTTAAGGATCTCACATTGCTGCAGCTGTAGTGTAGACTTGGCCTGGCCTGGGGAGTTCTTATTGTGGCTCAGCAGTAACAAACCTGACTGGTATCCATGAGGATGTGGGTTTGATCCCTGGCCTCGTTCAGTGGGTTGGGGATCCGGTGTTGTCATGAGCTGTGGCAGATGCAGGTGGGATCCCGAGTTGCTGTGGCTGTGGCATAGGACTGCAACTGCAGCTCTGATTTGACCCCTAGCATGGGAACTTTCATATGCTGCAGGTGCAACGCTAAAAAGAAAAAAAATTCCCTGGCCTGGAAACTTCCATATGCCATGGGTGTGGTCATTTAAAAAAAAAAAAAAAAAAGACTGCTGTTAAGTCCTTCCTTTTTGTTTACAGCCCCACCTGCAGCATGTGTAAGTTCCTGGGCTAGGTGTCTAATCAGAGCTGCAGTTGCAGCCCTATATCACAGCCACAGCAACACCAGATCTGAGCTGCATCTGTGACCTACACCACAGCTCACGACAACACCATACTCTTAGCCCACTGAGCAAGGCCAGGGATGGAATGCGATTCCTCATGGGTACTAGTCTGGTTCTTAACCTTCTGAGGCACAATGGGAACTCCTTTTTTTTTTTTTTTTAATCTTTGATTATTTCATTAAATTTCTCTTATGAGTTCATCAGATTAAAATTTTACTTTTTTATTTTTTTTAAGTTTGTAATAAATTTACAAAGGTTAAAATTTTCAAAATAAATAAAACTAACAATAAGAATCTGAACTCCAAAAGTTTCAGAGTAGAGATTACTCTCTAGAGAACCCCCAGATTGTCCTCTCTTTCCTGATTAGTTGCAAATGTGTGAAATGGGGTAAGGTGTGGATGTTGGAGCAGCCTTTCTTTTTTCTTTTTCTTTGCTAATATCATTATTATTTTTATTACTTATGTCTTCAGTTCACTCAAACGACCCATGTAGACATGTACTTATATTAAAATAAGATATAGTTCTTTGGACATCAAGGAAGATCAAAAGCATTTTTTTTTTCTTTTTATGGCCACACCTGTGGCATATAGAGGTTCCCGGATTAGGGGTTGAATCAGAGCTGCAGTTGAGGCCTATGCCACAGCCATTGCAGCAAAGGATGAGAGCTGTATCTGTGACCTATGCTGAATCTTGCAGCAATGTGGGATCCTTAACCCACTGAGAGAGGCCAGGGGTGGAGTCCACAATCTCATGGTTACTAGTCGGTTTAGTTTCCACTGCACCACAATGGGAACTCCCAGGAGCATTTCTTAACTTACTGATTTTATACAGTCAACTCAGTCTTGAACTCCACGCTGAATCATCTGGTTTCATTCCTCCTGGATTCCTGTCCAGGATTCCTTCCTTCCCATTGCTCACTCACATCTTGCTCATTTTCCATCTCTAGGTCTTTCATGTAGCTGGAGACCACTAAGGTTCCTTTTATCAACTTACTTACCTGGAGGTTTGAATGGCTCAGGCTCTTTTTAGTCTGTGCACCTGCATCAAGACTTAAATTGTTAGAGTCTCAGTTATCAGTAATGGGAGAGTAATGAAAGCACCTCATTTATGAATTGTTTTAAGGATTAAATGAGAAATAAAGTACTCAGCATGTTTCCAGGTACCTATAAGAATTCAATCTCGGGAGTTCCCGTCATGGCTCAACCCTAGAACCATTAACCATACTAAATGCCCCAGACAGAATTGTGGACCAAAATTTCCCCTCCTGTGTACTTTTGCTGTCCCCAGAGCCATCTTTCTGACCCTCTTACATGTCTATTTTGTTATCCTGCTGTCTTTACTTTTTGCCTACTCCCATGAAAGACTGCTTTAAGGGGTTAAAATCCAATAACCTTGTTCACATCAAGATGTAAATTAGAAATTCCCTGCAAGGCTTCATAGGGTCTCTTCCATGGGGGATTTATATTTTAATGTGGATAAAAGAACCACATCTATAAAAGTATAATTTCGAGGATCAGAAAATTAGGTAGAGGAGGTCACACAAGGAGGCCGTAGGTACTTATCAGTTTTACAATAGTCAGATCCTGAGTCATGGAGCACAACAAACTCTGCAAAGAATAGCCAGGACCTGAGGACCAGGCAGAAAATTGTGGATGCTACTTTGAGAGTCAGGGCAAAGTGGGAGGTGGATTGGAAGGCTCAGTGGCAAGGAGAAGTCAGTGATCCAGCTCTTCCAGGGGTCTCCTATGAGAGGCCCAGGAAGACAAAGCTGGTGAGGCTCCTGGCATACAGAATAGGAATCTGGCAACACACAATAGGCAGACTGCAGACAAGTAGACAGCAGCGTCAGGAAGCATGGACTTCACTAGGAGAATCGGGCTTTTTGGTTTCGTTTTTTCTTTTTATGGCAGCACCTGTGGCATATGGAAGTTCCCGGGCTAGGGTTTGAATCAGAGCTGCAGCTGCCAGCCTACACCACAGCTACAGCAACATCAGATCCAAGCTGCATCTGCAAATTAAGCCACAACTTGTGGCAATGCTGATCCTTAATTCACTGATCGAGGCCAGGAATTGAACTTGCATCCTGGCAGAGATGACGTTGGGTCCTTAGCCCACTGAACCACGATGGGAACTTGGGATTGGGAGTTTAAGGTAGGCTCTGTTAGAAGATCAGAATGAGAAATTCTGAAGTTGAGTTCAAGTGGCATGGGGGCACCAGCCAGGAAACCAGAGTCAGGAATCACCATGGTCTTTGTAGCACCTGAGATGTTGGCTCCACTATTCCCTCAAAAGCAGCTAGATCCAGCCCAAATGGTTTGGAACAAATGGGCCATGGCTTTAATCCAGACAGACACTTACTTGCCTGGTTTGCAACACTCCAGGCCTTGCCTTTCTCCAGGACTGACCTCCACTCACTTCTCAGCTTGCTTTTTTCCAGTGGGCAGTTTTGAGTCTCTTGCTGCTGACCTTCCTGTGCTCTGGCCCTTTGGTTCTTGTTGTTTCAGGCTCCCATTCCTGTTTCGCACCAGCTAACTTCCCTCCATTCTCCATATCTGGCACTAGTTCCAGCTTCTCAGACTCACTTCCCTTGGAGTAACTTACACTGCACACAGAGTAATCAAGAGATGCTTCTGACAGTGTCCAAACCACTTCCCCCCTCCTAAGCCAAATCTCAATTATATTCAATGCCCTGAAGAAACTTTCTCTAGGAAGAACCTGCTCTATGCATGGTAGTTAAAAGCTGTGATGAGAAATCCGGTCTAGTAGCCTGAACCTTTTACCTATAAGAAGATAAGGTGCAGAGCCTCAAATTCACTGTCCCAACTAGCACTTCCACTATGTCAGGACCTATTCCAGATGCCACAGGTCTCCTTGAATGAGGTAACAAATTTGGGGAAGACTCTGAGATTCTATTTTCTGGAGGGCTTGGGGACTGTATTAATCAGTTTTTTTTTTAACTTCAATAATGCTGCATAATAAACAGACCCCAAATCTCATTGACTTAGAGGAACAAACATTTTGTGCTCAGATTCCTCTCTTGGAATTAAGGTTTACATCTGCTCCCATGTCTCTCATTTTAGGAATGAGGACCTCTTGGGCCATGTTCTTCTCATGGCAAGTGACAGGGGAACAAGAGAACAAGCCCAACTATATAAGCACGTTCAAAACCTTTGACAGACATAGTATAGATTGTATCTGCTCATATTCCATTAGCCAAAGAAAGACATTGAGAGATTTTGGTTAAGCCCAAAGTCAGTAGATTGTAGAGTAGTGTTCCCTTCTTATAGCGAATACTGGCATATCCCCAGAACAACAATAGAATTGTGAAAAAATAATACAATCTACAACACTGGACTATACAGTGGTATAGCAATAAAATGATTAGAGGAAGAGGATGAGGAGGGAGAAAAAGAGAAGGAAGCTCTTTTGACCCTTTGTTGAGTATCTTCTTTGGGTTAATCAATGGCCTAAGCATTATCTCATCCATCCTATGGACAAATCACAAAAGTAAATATCTTTTCATCCTTCATTTGATCAATGAGGAAGCTAAGCAACAGAGAGGCCAAGTAAACAACTAAAACAAGTAAAAACAGCAACAGAGTTCATAATTATTGAGCATCAATTTTGGATCTTTTCTACTGTAAATAATAGAAAACTGAACTGACCTTGCTTCAGTGATGTCCTTAATTGCTTACTGTGCAAAAATCCAGAGTTAAGAGTTTCCAGGTTTGGTGAGCTCAGTGATTCATTAGTATCTGCAAAGACCCAGGGGCTTCCTTCTTTCTGTCCTATCATCCTCAGCGTGGTGATATTATTCTCCTCATGTTACCAAGATGGCTGCAATAATGCCAGGCTTCTCAAACAGATGACAACTTCCAAAATATCCCTATCATGAATACCATTATTAAAGCCTTTATGAAACACTTCCCATCATATCTAGTTCGCCAAAATTACATCACATACCTATGTCTAAATCAATCGCTTGACAAGAGGTAAACAACTCAAATTGATTTAGACAAATTATGATTCACCCCTTTAGTCTTAGGAGAATCCTGGTCTTCTAATGGATATGGTCCTCTGAGGCAGGCAAATAAAATCGGGATTTTATTAGTGGGGGAGAAAGGTGTTTGGGTAGGCACCCAAAATATCTGTAAACATCTCTTACCATATGCCGGCCACTGTGCCAAGCATCTTGCCCATATCAACTCATCAAATACTAATGATTCTATTTCATAAGCTGTCATTAGGCTCCTGTAGGTTGCTTTTTTTTTTTTTTTTTTTGGCTACACCCACAGCATGTGGAAGTTCCTGGGCTAGGGATCAAACCCATGCTGCAGCAGTGACCTCAGCTTCTGCAGTGACAATGCTGGATCCATAACATACTGTACCATAAGGGAACTCATGTAGGTTGCTTTCATTTCTTGTGATTTGGTGTCATGACCAAAAAATTATTGCAAGATAATGTCAAGGAGATTCTTTTACAAGTTTTATGGTTTTGGATTTTATGTTTAAAGTTTTTTTTTGAATGAATTTTGTAAGTTGTATAAGACAGAGGAGATCCAATTCCACTCTTTTGCATGTGATTATCCAGTTTTCACAACATAATGTATTGAATAGACTTTCCTTTGCTCATTATGTGTTTTTGGTTTCCTTGTCAATCCTTAATTGATCATATATGTGAGAATTTACTTCTGAGCTCTCAAATTAGTTCCCTTGGTCTCTGCATCTATTTTTGTGCTGGTATCCTACTGTTTTGATTACTATAACTTTATAGTGTAGTTTGGAGTCAGGAGATATGATGCTTCCTGCTTTGATCCTTCTTCCTCAGTATTACTCTGGTTACTGAGGGCCTTTTATGATTCCACACATGCCAAAATTACATCACATACCTATGTCTAAATCAATCGCTTGACAGGAGGTAAACAACTCAAATTGATTTTAGGGTTTTTTTCTGTTTCTGTGAAAAATTCCATTGGAATTTTCATAGGGATTGCATTTAGTCTTTAGATTTTTTTTTTGTGGTAATGACAATTTAACAATATTAATTCCTTTGATCTATGAACATAGGATATCCTTTCACTCGTTTGTGACTTTTCTAATTTTTTTCATCAGTCTTACAATTTTCATACATAGTACAGACCTTTCTTTTCTTTAGTTACATTTATTCCTAAGTATTTTGTATGTTTTTTTTTTGTTGCTGTTGTTAATGGGACAATTTTCTTTATTTCTTTTTCAGTTATTTTGTTATTAATGTATAGAAATGCAACTGATTTCTGTATGTTGATTTTATATCCTGCAATTTTACTGAATTCATTGTTCTGTTTCAAAAGTTTTTTGGTTGACTCTTTAGAATTTTCTATGTATAATATAATATCCTGCCACCTGCAAACAATGATAATGTTCCTTCCTCCTTTCTGATTTCAATGTCTTTTATTTCTTTATCTTTCCTATTTGCTCTATCTAGGACTTCCAGTACTATATTAAATAAGAGTGATGATAGTGGGCACCCTTGTCTCATTACTGATCTTAGAGGAAAAGCTTTTAAAATTTCACTTGAGTATGATATATGGGATTTATTATGGTGATGTATGTTTCTTCTGTATCCAATTTGTTGAGAATTTTCATCATAAATGGATGTTTAATTTTTTCAAATGCTTTTTCTTCCTCTATTGAGATGATCATATGATTATTAGCTTTATGAATTTGGATGTTCAAATCTCACACCAGGTTTGGAAAGATCTCAGCCATTATTTCTTTTAATAAACTTTTATTGTCCCTCTTTTTTTCCTTCTGGAAGCTCAATAATTCTGATATTTGTTCATTTGATGATGTTGTATATATTGTGTAGTCTGTCTTTGCTCTTTTTTAATTCTTTTATCTTTGTTCTCCTCTGACTAGCTTTTTAAAAGTTCCTGTCTTCTTGATCTTTGATTCTATCTTCTGTTTAACTATTCTACTGTTAATGCTCTTTATTACATTTTTTAATTTCATTCCCTGTATTCTTCAGCTCCAGAATTTCTGTTTGGTTCTTTTTATGCTTTCTGTATCTTTGTCAAACTTCTCATTTTGCTTGTGTATTGTTTTCCTGATTTAAATGAATTCTTTTTATGTTTTCTTACAGCTCTTTTAGCTTCCTTAAAGCAGCTATTTTGAATTCTTTATCAGGTAAATTGCAGATTTCCATGTCTTTGGGATTGATTACTGGGAGATTTTTGTGATCTTTTGATGGTGTCATGTTTTTCTTGATTTTTCATATTCCTTGAAGTTTTGTGTTGCTCTCTTCATATTTGAAATAGTAGTCACTTCCTCTAGTCTTTACTGTCTTTGTGATAGAAATACCTCCATCAGCCCTGCTAGGGATTCTGAGGCTTTCGTTGACTTTCTATGGCTATGCCTACTCCACACTTCCTACTCCCTCTTGTGGCAAAATTCTTAAATTTATAATCCTCCTTTCAGTTGCACAACACACCAGGCCAGGTGCTGACAGCCACACTTTTGCTTTTCCGATTGTGGCAATAAATCTCAAGTTTGTCATCTCTCTGTGGCCCACATGTTTGGGCTGCCTTTCTGCACATGCTCACTAGCCACCTGCTAAACTTGCTCTCTTCACCACCACTATGAACTCACACGTGGATATGGACACAGGGTGGAGATTTGTGTGAGGGTGCCACAGGGAGCCTTGGGGTTGTACATGGGCCATTTTGTGGGGGGGAATCTTCAAGTGAGGTGAGTCAAGTGGCTCATAGGTAGGCTTTTTGATGGAGTCCATGATACAGTTAGTATCTGTGTCACTTAATGCCATTGAGAGTCCTATCTGCTGCTCTTCCAGCTTCTTCCTATCCATCAATCACAGTTCAGTACTCTGGTTGTAGAAAAAAGAGAGAAATGGGATTTTTTGGCATCACCGACACAGCTGGAGAAGCTGGACCCTTATTCACATGCTCTCACTCTCTACCCCCAGGCCCAATGGGAGAAATCATAGGCAATGATGATCTCCTTTGACCCTAAGCTGTACCACCTTGAGGGAGGGATGATATGGATAAAGTCAAGCTGTCCCTCTTATACACACACACACACACACACACACACACACACACACACACACACATACATACATATATGAATGTATATATTTTGTTCCAATGATGTTCTTCTCCCCTGGAAACCTGGAATTCCACAAGGGTTCTCTAATCTATGGATGATTGTCTGAGACGATACTCTTTAGGAGTTCCCATTCCATGGCAGAGAGGGGCTAGAGGTGGTTCACAGGCCTCTGCAATGTCCATAGCTGAGACCTAGATCTCTATGATTTTTTTTTTTAATGGACACACCCACAGCCTCTGGAAATTCCTAGGCCATGGATATAATCTGAGCCATAGCTGTGAACTATGCCATGGCTGCTGCAGCACTAGATCCTTAAACCGCTGCACTGGGCTGGGGATCAAACTTATGCTATTGCAGAGATAACACTGGATACTGCTGTGCCACAGCTAGAATTCCTCTATGATTTTTATTTAAAGCACAGGTGGCATATACTTTTGGATCAGAGTCTAGACACAGCCTGGCCTTCCAGGGAGCTCTGGAGCATGAATGTCACTACAAATATTCTCCCTTAAAGCAAGGGAATTGGGCTTCTCTTCCATTTCACCAACCACTGATTGAAGGTTCTTCACAGGAAAAGGCGCAGCTTCCCAGGCCATTCCAGGTCAAATGGCTCCCATAGGCCAAGGACAGTTCTCCAGGAAATAGTGCATCTGTGAACTATGAATAGCCATCACATATCAGCTGGGTGTCTGCATGGGGGCACCAAATTCATTAATAGCAGAACAGTTTCGATAAGGCTTAGTGGCACACTGGATATTGATTTTTTTTTAAATGACCTTTTTATATTATGTTTCCGTTTTGGGTTTTTATGGGTCTATACAATGAATGCATGTATTTCGAAACTATAAAACAATGTACAAAAAAGAGAGTGAGAAAGATGTAACCTATTTTATTTTTATTTTTTGTCTTTTGTCCTTTTAGGGCCGCACCTGCGGCATATGGAGGTTCCCAGGCTGGGGGTCTAATCAGAGCTGTAGCTGCTGGCCTACACCACAGTCACAGCAATGCCAGATTCAAGCTGCATCTGTGACCTACACCACAGCTCACAGCAATGCTGGATCCTTAACCCACTGATCGAGGCCAGGGATCAAACTTGCAACCTCATGGTTCATAGTCGGATTCATTTCTGCTGTGCCATGATGGGAACTCATGTAACTTGCTTAATACTGAATTAAATCTGCCTTTCTCCTCCTTTTCCATTCTAATAGAGATGGTATAGAAGAATGTCTGGGACTAGATGACAAGCTACATCAGGAAAGAAGTCAAGCTTTTCACCAAAGCTGTATATAATGGGACTCAATTCAAACTTGTTGGACAAAGAGGGACTTTATCAACTCGGGTCACCAGAAAGGATGCATTTGGGGTTGACCTGTAAGGTGACCTATGTAGGAATCATAAAGTGGTCAAGACTCAGTACTTTGACACAGATTCTGTTTGTGTGTTGATAATTTTTCTTACTCTGTGGATAGAGTAGAAAGGAACACTGTTGGACAGACAACTTCAGGCTCACCTCAGCTAATGAACTTAGAATTAAGATTAGACTTCTTACAATCCATTTCAGTATATGTAAATCTCAGGTAAGAATTCCGATTGGCTGTCTTGGGTCACATGTTTACCATTTGGACCAATCATTATGAGCGGGGTAAGTGGCATCAACTGCCATAGGTTGACAAATATTTTACTCCTTTTCTTGCTGGCACATAGACAGACCTCCTTTTCCAGCCTCCTTTGCAGTTCAATGTGGCCACATAACCTTGTTCTGGACAAGAGAATGTGGAAGGGAGTGCATGTCACTTCTAGGTCTTATTTATAAACACCTTCCACACCCAATCATTCACTTACTCTCTCTTCCCCTTTGTGCTGGGCAGATGCAGAGGACCAGGCTGAAGACTCTAAGGCCAAAGGGATGATGAAGGCACAAGATAGAAGGAGCCGGGATCCCTGAATATCTGTGTGGAAGGCAGCCTGCTGTCCCAACACCCAGCTGGCTCTTGCATGAGCAAGAAATATCTTTTGTTTATGAAAAGGCACTGAAATTTGGGGGGGGGGGTTGTATGTTACAACAGCCAGTATTTCTTTCTTTTTTCTTTTTTTTTTTTTTTCTTTTTTTTGTTGCTTTTTAAGGCCGCTCCCATGGCATATGGAGGTTCCCAGCCTAGGGGTTAAATCAGAGCTACAGCTGTTGGCCTACACCACAGCCATAGCAATGCAGGATCTGAGCTGTGTCTGCAACCTACACCACAGCTCACAGCAACGCCAGATCCTCGACCCACTGAGCAAGGCCAGGGATTGAACCCACAACCTCACGGTTCCTAATTGGATTCATTTCTGCTGTGCCACGATGGGAAATCCCATAACAGTCAGTATTTCTTGGTCTAAGAAATACAGGGTTAGGAAGAGCCAGACTGGCTTTGTGCTTCATTTTGTGGGAAGCAAGATGAGCATATAAATGTGGCCTTCAGTGGCAAGTGTCAGTAGTTAGTAACTAGGTCTGACTGGACTCTAACTGACCATGCTATAGTCACATGTCCTTGCCGCAATAATCACTAATGTCACAGAGATAGAGTACCAGATTCAGCTGGACCTGAGTCACACACCTTCCCTTGTGACCAAAGGCATAGAATTCTGTGATTGACAGTACCCTCCCAGGGCCACACAAAATGGGGAAGAAACTGATCCTCAGAGGAAATAGGAGCACTCTGCAATCATATCATCTAAAGTGAAGCCCTTAATGCCTACTGTTTGTACAATGATGACAAAAGAGTAGGATTATCTTCAAACAGCATGTAATTCTTTTTTGGGGGGGGGGCTGCACTTGGGACATATGGAAATTCCCAGGCTAAGGGTCTAATCAGAGCCGCAGCTGCTGGCCTACGCCACAGCCATTGCAATTCCAGATCCAAGCCTTATCTCTGACCCACACCACAGCTCATGGCAACTTTAGATCCTTATCCCACTGAGCAGGGCCAGGGATCGAGCCTGCATTTTCATGGATACCAGTCAGGTTTGCTACTGCTGAGCCACAATGGGAACTTCGAGCAGCATGCAATTCTTATTTAAAAATTTTTGTTCAGAGTTCCCGTCATGGTGCAGTGGAAATGAATCTGACTAGGAACAATGAGGTTGTGGGTTCGATCCCTGGCCTTGCTCAGTGGGTTAAGGATCCAGCGTTGCCGTGAGCTGTGGTGTAGTTCACAGACGCAGTTCGGATCTGATGTTGCTGTGGCTGTGGTGTAGGCTGGCGGCTATAGCTCCGATTTGACCTCTAGCCTGGGAATCTCCAGATAAAAGTGGGAGTTCTCTTGTGGCTCAGCAGGTTAAGCATCCAGCATTGTCACTGCAGTGGCTCAGGTTACTGGTGTGGCACAAGTTCAATCCCTGGCTTGGAAACTTCCACATGCCATGGGTGTAGCCAAAGTTTTTGTTGTTGTTGTTCAGGAAAAACCATGTTGACTTTCTCAATGTCTGAAAATAATCACCTTAACATATTGGTTGATTGCCTCTCTTTCTCTGCATGATTTTTTGTTTTTCTACCATCAGTGTGTACTTCCTGCTCCAACCATGTAAGTTTTCACCCGTCATAACCTGGGAGGCCCATCCCTGTAGCTATAGAGCAATGTGCTCAGCTTGGGTGTACATGAGACCCACCCAGACAACTCGTGAAAAGACAAGATTCCTGGGCACTGCACCTATGTGTGTTTGATTTGAAAGATCTGGGCTGAGGTTTTGCATTTCTAAATGTCTATCAGGTGGTGCTGATGCTGCTCGTCTGGCAATCAAATTCTGAGAACCACCACTCTAGGGAAAGTAGATGGGACAGTCAGCGTGTTGCATGTTGGCAACTGCAGATGAATTTTAGCAAAATGGTAGATCACAATTAGCTTAGACAAGAAATAGCTGGTTTCAAAGCACATCAAGAGAAATAGAAAGAATTCCTGTTCAGGATTGGACCCTCACACAGTAGTAGATCAAACTGAAAAGGCTTTGATTAAGTTCCAGGAAGATTTCATCATTGAACGAAGAGATTCAGCCAGAGGCAAAGATCAGATTAATGGCCTTCCCTTCTTCTCACCTTGAGCCTCCAGTTTCACATGGCCTCCAAGTAGCTGCCATTAGCTAAAGAGAAAGGCATGGGAGCTAGGACACAAACTAACAAAAAACAGATTTGAGATCTATGTTTAGGTTCAGAACTATGTGATGACGCGAGCACACGAAATTTTTTAAGCAATTGCATTGCCAAAGAAACTGTGAGCCAGGACTGAAAAAGTTTGGAGCGTTTGAACTTTAAAACAAACTTCAAGATATAGGAAAAGAGGTACCTCGCCTGTGTTTTCAAACCACTGTACTTGTGCCTTGCATGGGGTTACATGCAGGTATAAGCTTAGTAAGTATGTGTTGGGAAAAACAAAACGAAATAAAACAAAATTGTTCAGAGACCTGAAAGTTGCACCAGCTAGAATCTGCCTATGAAAGCTGTGTATCCACAAAGACAGTGTCTTCTCTGCACACCTCAGATATGGCCCTGGATATTTATGGACAAGAAACTCTTTGAGGACAGATCTGGGGACATGGGGATATGGTCATAAGGGTTGTTCCCAGAGAGCAGAATCATGGTCTATCAAGTATTACCTCCCCCACCTCAGATTCGATGTGGGAAGGGCTTCAAAACGCATGTCGAGCAGGATGTCATGATTGCTGAGTGTGTCTCCCAGTATCCCTTTCATGAATGTGGAATCTACTGAGTCTCTGCCGGATCACTGGTTACTGTGTGTTGGGGGGACTTCCAGATATGTCCAGCTCTGTTCTGATCCTGGAACAGAGCTGGACATAGTGATTGGATGGAGCTTTGAGTTGTCTCCTTAGGGAGGGAATATCTTCTTCTTTATTTTTTTTGTCTTCTTAGGGCTGCACCCTTGGCATATGGAAGTTCTCAGGCTAGGGGTCAAATTAGAGCTGCGGCGGCCAGCCTATACCACAGCCACAGCAAAACCCAATCTGAGCCATATCTGTGACCTACCCGCAGCTCACAGCAACGCCAGATCCTTAACCCACTGAGCAAGGCCAGGGATGGAACCCTCCTCCTCATTGACACTAGTTGGGTTCGTTACCGCTGAGCCATGACGGGAACTCCGGGAATATCTTCTTTTGTGGGAATAAAAACAAAGTAAATATTTTACCACTGAAAGAATGACGATGTGTTCACCAATCTGTTTCCTCTTCTTTTTCCCTGGGCTCCCAGATGGCCTACATCTGCCAGTCTCTTTGGATGTTAGGTGTGGCCACATGACTGAAATGTAGTCAGTTTGGGCTGCTATAACAAAGTACCATGTACTGGGTAGCTTATAAACAACAGATGGTTATTTATTACAGTTCTCGAGGCTGGAGGTCTGAGGTGCCAGGAGGGTCAGACTCTGGTGAAAGCCTTCTTCCACCTGGCAGAGTCCTAACATCTTACTGTGTCCTCACATGGTAGAAAGAGAGCCAGATAGCTCTGCAGCCTCTTTTCTTTCCTTTTTTTTTTTTTTTGTCTTTTTAGGGCTGCACCTGCAGCATATGAAGTTTCCCAGGTGTAGCTGCCAGTCTACACCAGAGCCACAGCATCGCAGGGTTTGAGCTGTGTCTGCGACCTACACCCCAGCTCACAGCAACGCCAGATCCTTAACCCAACTGAGCAAGGCCAGGGATTGAACCTGCATCCTCATGGATGCCAGTCAGATTCATTTCCTCTGAATCACAACGGGAACTCCTCTACCGCCTCTTCTAATAATCTTATTCATGAGGGCTCCACCATCGTGACCTAACTACCTCCCAAATGCTTCACCTCTCATCACTGTCACACTGGGGATTAGATTTCAACACATGAGCTAGGGGAAGATGCAAACGCTCGGTCCAGAGCAGTAGAAAATAGAACGTTCACAAAACTGTCCGGCCTGAATCATAAAGGTTTCCCGTTTGGGTTTCTCTGGGCCTTTTCTTTGTTAATATGTTGGGCAAGTCTCAAAGTCACCTGTTACAAATGGCACTGCCTCCATCAACATGGCCCCCTCACTGACTGAGTGAACCACCCACCACCTCCTGAGTAGAACACTTGCACTGGATTTTATGAGAAGCAAATAGATTTTGCAGTGTTAGGCCACTAAAATGTTGGATTTATTTGTTATAGCAGTTAGCATTACTCTAATTTATACCCTATTATTCTCCAAAATTATAAACTTAGGTAATGTAAAAGCTATCCATCTCTTAAGAAAAGAGGTCATGTTGTATATTACAGGGAACTATATCCAATCACTTGTGATAGAACATGACAGAAGATAATTTGAGCAGTTCCCATCATGGCTCAGGGGTTAACGAATCTGACTAGGAACCAAAAGGTTGTGGGTTCAACCCCTGGCCTCGCTCAGGCGGTAAAGGATCCGGTGTTCCCGTGAGCTGTGGTGCAGGTTGCAGATGCGGCTCGGATCCCGCGTTGCTGTGGTTCTGGTGCAGGCTGGCAGCTACAGCTCTGATTCGAGCCCTAGCCTGGCAACCTCCATATGCTACGGGTGCGGCCCTAGAAAAGACAAAAAAAAAAAAAAGATAATTTGAGAAAAAGAATGCATGTATATGGATTTTCCATAAAGCAGAAATTGACAGAACATTATAAATCAATTATAATAAAAAAACTTTTTAAAAAAAGCTATCCATCTCCACCTGGATGAACCCTGAACATCCAAACTAACAAAATATGCCAGTTATCTCAAGGGCAAGTTCAAATTCTACCTCTTGCCTGAATATTTTACTAATAGTTGAGAAAACATATACCTTGTCTTTTTCCTATGCTGTATTAATTTCCTGTGCTTGCTGTAACAAATTGCACAGACTTGGTGGCCTCAACTGTATTCTCTCACAGTTCTGGAGGCCAGAAGTCTAGAATTGGTATCACTGGGTCAAAAACAAGGTATCTCTGTGGCTGCCCTCACTCTGGAGGCTCTAGGGGAGAACTTGTCTCCTTCACCATAAGGTGGCTTTGGGCATTCCTTGATTCGTAGCCACATCACTCCAGTTTTCAAGGTCTGCATCTTCAAATCTCTCTCTGCTCTGACCTCACACCGCATTCTCTCTGTGTGGATGATCTTATTCTGATGCCTCCTGTAAGGATTCTTGTGAATGCCTTTAGGACCTACCTGGATAAACAAGAATAATCTCCCAATCTCAAAATTTAACACAACTGCAAAAAGTCTTCTTTCTTGTTGCCACTTGCGTATATTCCTCATAGAATACAAGTTGGAAGCTAATGTCATTTAATTTAGAATTTCATTTTCCATGTCACTTTGTATTGAACTCTGTTGCATGTGTTTCTATCACATACAATACTGATGTCATTCAATCATTTATTCATTCAGTAATTATTTATTTGTTCAAAGCGGTGTACTAAATTTTTTTGGAAAAATTCAAACCTATACAAAAGTAGGCAGACTATTATAATGACCCCATGTACTCTGGACCCAGCTTCAAAATGTTTCAACTTGCAGCTAATCTTATACCAATTACTTATTGAACATGTTATCTATGACATGCTTATGCTACCAAAGTGTAAGATTGTAAAGGTAAAAGGGAGTCAATCGTACCATGTTAAAGGAGTTCATGGGAGTTCCTGTCGTGGCTCATCGTGTTATGAACCTGATAAGTATCCATGAGGATGTGGATTCACTCCCTGGCCTTGCTCAGTGGGTTAAGGATTGCTATGAGCTGTGGTGTAGGTTGCAGATGTGGCTTGGCTCCTGTGTTGCTGTGGCTGTGGTGTAGGCTGGCAGCTGTAGTTCCAGTTCAACCCCTAGCCTGGGAACTTCCATATGCATCAGGTGCAGCCCTGAAAAGCTAAAAATAGAAATAAAAATAAAATAAAAATTAAAACATTTTTAAAAATGGTTCATAAACTCATAGGCAATACCCATGACTATAATAGACTGATGTAGTATGATGCGGGGCCAGTTGAGGGTGAATGAATAATACAATATGTGATGGGACAATGGGACACAGAGGAGGGCAGAGGAGGGATACTTAACACAGACAATACCACACTGAGACCTGAAAGACTGATTCTGTTAATGGGGTAGTGAGTGGGAGAAGCATGTGGTTGGGGGAATGGAATGTGCCAAGGCACCAAAGTTTCCAAGTGCATGGTTTGTACAAAGAAGTTCAAGTGGTTCCTGATCCAGTGGGGGCACAGAGAGAAGAGGCAGGAGGGTCACAAGACATGAGGCTGATAGGCAAACGGAGGCTGGATCATGAAAGGAGACATTTGCAAACCGTGGTGAAGATTTTGACTTTATTTCAAAGGCAAAAGGGGGCATCTGAAGGATTTTAAAATTGAGGATTATGCGGTCAGATTGGAGCTTTGGAGACATGACTGTGGCATAGTTTAAAGGATGGATTGGAGTTGGGCCATCATGGTCTCTGAAAGAGCCATGGCTACCAGCAATGACCTAGGAAAGACATGATGATGGGTGAGCGGGCATGAAGTAGGATTTTTAGACTTGTTACTAATCTAATTCCATCATGCCCATAGAACATACTCTGTAGGATTTCAATTGGTTGAAATTTATAAGGTTGTTTTTTTATGTTCAACATTTGGTCTATTGTGATGAACTCAATCTTTGCACTTGAAAAGAATGTGCATTTTGCAGTTATTGGGTAATATTGCTATAAATATCAATTAGGTCGATGTGGTTTATAGATCCTCTTTCATTTTAGGAAAAAATTAAAATGCCCAGTCATTTGGGGAGTGGAAATTAAATATGGTAAATTCACATGCATGACTATTTTATCCCTAAGTACTCATGAACAGTTTTGCCCATGGACAGTCTCAAACTTGGGAAGTCCTCTTACTGGCTCAACTCTGTTCTCTGTATTTTCCCATCAGACAGACTTCCTGAGTAGATGGGCATGACTGACATTTATTGGTGCCTACGTATTTATCATCAGGACTTCTAAAGCATCAGAATAGTTTAAGCTTCAGGTTTTCAAGTATTTCCCTGAAGGGCTTTTCAAAGCTAGAGTGACCAACCCATGAATCTGGGAATGGTTACATTTTGCTCCCCTTAATCACTGAAGACACAGTCAATTGAATCAGCTAATTTCTCTAAAAGAATGAGAAACTTGGAGTTCCCATCATGGCTCAGCGGTAACAAAACTAACTCGTATCCATGAGGATGTGGGTTCGATCCCTGGCCTCACTCAGTGGGTTAAGTATCCGGTGTTGCCACAAGCTGCAGTATAGGTTACAGATGCGGCTGGGATCCCATGATGCTGTGCTGTGGCATAGGCCAGCGGCTACAGCTTCAATTTGACCCCTAGCCTAGTAACTTCCATATGCCGCAGGTGCAGCCCTAAAAAGTAAATAAATAAATAAATAAAAGAATGAGAAACATGAGGGTCTGGGCAGTTTATCTCCTACTGTTACTATTCAGCTATGAGCAATAGCTTCCATGGATGCTAGAAAGATGGCCTGATTTTCAAGGTTCAGCATAAACCCAAATACTGGGAAGCATTCATATAAAATCAACAATTCTCTTGCGGCTTAGAGGATTAAGGATCTGGTGTTGTCATTGCAGTAGCTCAGGTGGCTGCTGTGATTTGGGAACTTCTGTATGTCCTGGGTGCAGCCAAAAATAAAGTAAATCAATAAATAAAATGAATTTTAAGTTGGTGCATTTGATTAGCTAGGGTTCTCAGCTGCAAGCAATGGAAATAAACCCTGGCTCTTGTGAGCCAAAAAAATGAGGAATTATAGGAAGCTCACGTAGATAGGAAGAAGGACAGATAGTTGAGATTTGAAGATGGACAGGGAAAAATGTCAGTCCCAGGCTGAGGGTGGTCCCACAGCATTGCTGTTCCAGGGCCTGCAAGAACATAAGGAGCTGATATGTATGTTTTTCAGAACTTTTCAGAGCATTGCTAAAAAGTTCTGGGTAGGAGCATCTGATTAACCAAATCCATTGTCCAGCCACCAGATAAAGGAGAGAAAAAAAAAATTTTATTTTTCTCCTAAAAAGCCCTACATTTCACTAAGCCTCATGCAGGAGGAAATGTCTTCAAAACAGGAAAAGGGTACAGACAACAGCAGGGAAAAAAGAGACAAATGTCTACTCAACAGTCCCCTGTTTCTGTCTTTGTAATTGAATATATTTACACCAAAAGGCCAAGGGAGGGCTTTTTGGGGTTTTGTTTCCTATTTTATTTTGTCAAAAGAAGTAAACTGCACTTCAGTCTGGTGTTTATCTGCACACTGGGCTGGGGAATCAAAACGGGGTTTAATGCTGGATTTTTTTGTGAAAGGGCTGTGTGATATTAGTCACATCACTGTTCTCTTGATCCTCATTTTCCTCACCTGTAAATGAGGAAATTTGAGTCCATAAGTCCTAAATTGTCTATCAAGAAATTAAAGTCTCTCTCTCAGCGTATCCAATAGAACTTTTTTATTTTTTGGCTTTTTAGGGCTGCACCTGAAGCATATGGAGGTCCCCAGGCTAGGGGTCTAACTGGAGCTGTAGCCACCAGTCTACTCCACAAACACAGCAATGTGGGATCCGAGCCGCCTCTGCAACCTACACCACAGCTCACGGCAACGCCAGATCCTTAACCCACTGAGTGGGGCCAGGGATCGAACCCAAGTCCTCATGGATACTGGTTGGGTTCGTTACCACTGAGCCACATTCTAATGGGAGCTTCTCCAAGAGAACTGTAATGCTGCTGCTCTTTACCTGGTCTGTCTGTCCTACATGGAAGCCACCATCCACAAGAGTCTATTAAGCATGTGAGTGTGGCTAGTGAGCTTGAAACACTAAATCCTTAATTCTTCTTAATTTTAACTAATGTAAATTTTAGTAGCCCCATTACATTTTAACGTGATTTGGGAGTTCCCATTGTGGGTCAGTGGGTAAAGAGCACAACATAGTCTCCATGAGTATGTGGTTTTGATCCCTGGACTCACTCAGAGGGTTAAGGATCCAGTATTGCTGCAAGCTGTAGGTCGAAGATGCTTCTTGGATGCCGTTTAGATCTGGTGTTGCCTTGGCTGTGGCGTAGGCCTCAGCTGCAGCTCCGAGTCAACTCCTAGCCCAAGAACTTCCATATGCTGCAGGTGTGGCCCTCAAAAATGGTGTGTGTGTGTACACATATATAGTATGATATCTATAGTGATATGTAAATAGTGATATATAATGTGATGTATATTATATATTGTATATATATGCATAATGTGATATATATATACACATAAAATGTGATTAGTGACTACCGTATTAGACAGTTTAACTCTAAATTCTAAACCCTGTAAAAGAAGGTACCATGTCTGTCTTGCTGACTTATTTACTCTTAGGGCCAGGGCAGTGACTGGCTGAGTGTTTGGCAGGAGTTTTGTTATTTAAATAGGGACATCAGGCAAGAGGAGGGTGTCATTTGAGTAAAGGCTTGCTGATGCATGGAAGTCAGCCATATAGATCTCTGGGAGGGAATATTCTAGGCAAAGACCCGAAGGCAAGATCATGCCTTGGAGGCTCCAGAAACTACAAGAGGCCAGCGTGGCTGAGTGTTAAGAGGGATGACAAATAAGGAGGTTGAAAGAGTAGCGTGGTGCAGGTGGGGGTGGGGGAGGTGGTTTCTGTAAGGCCTGGCAGGTTTTTTTAAAAGACTGGTGGGAATTACTGGAGGGTTTTGAGCAGAGGGCAGTGACATGATCTGATTTATGTTTGCAAAGGATCACTCGCTGTCAGCCAAGTGAAGATGCAGAAATACCCTGTTGAGGTCTGTGCACACGGGTCAGAAAGAAGAATTTTCTGGATCCAAAGCAAGGTGAAGAAAAAACAAGTTTATTGAAGTGAGAGACACTGTTAACCCAGTGGGCCAACTTCGTGATAATCAGGGAGAGCTGATCCTCAAAAGAAAGAAGAGTTTATCATGAGAGATATTGCAAGTGCAGCAGGACAATTTCCTGGCAATCGGGGAGAGCAGACCCTGAGGACGTGGTTGTGTCTGTTTTTATAGCCCAGGGAGAGGAGAGGTCTCATGATACACCTGCTGACCTGCTGATTGGTTGGGGAAAGAGGGGTCTTAGGATACACTTGCTGGTAGGTTGGGGGCACATATGTCCCTATAGGGCAGGGTGAGGAGTGGGCCACATACCTGTCCTGATAGGGGGCAGGAAGGAGTAGGCCATGTTGCTCAGGGTGGGGGAAGGTGCATTACAAAGAGACTGGTGGGGGAGTTCCCGTCGTGGCGCAGTGGTTAACGAATCCGACTAGGAACCATGAGGTTGCGGGTTCAGTCCCTGCCCTTGCTCAGTGGGTTAACGATCCGGCGTTGCCGTGAGCTGTGGTGTAGGTTGCAGACGCGGCTTGGATCCCGCGTTGCTGTGGCTCTGGCGTTGGCCGGTGGCTGCAGCTCCGATTCGACCCCTAGCCTGGGAACCTCCATATGCCGCGGGAGCGGCCCAAGAAATAGCAAAAAAAAAAAACAAAAAAACAAAAAAACAAAGAGACTGGTGGGTGATGATAAAGGTCTGGTAATTCTTGTCTTGGCCAGAGCCTTTGAGTTCAATCTCCTGGAAGGGCCCTTGAAGTCCAACACACCCCATTGACCCAACAAAGCAAAGGATGGTGGTGACTTGGACCACAAAAGTGGTAAAGATGATGCCAATGACCAGACTCCAGTTTCAGAGGGAGTGCCAACAGCTAACGGGTTGTCCACAGGCTGTGAGACAAAGAGATGAGGCGAAGATGACAGGAATCATCTCGGCAGCTAGATTGCTGGAGTGGCTCTTCATTGAACTGGGCAGGACCAGGGGTGCAGTGGGTTGGAAAGCAGACCAGGAGTTCCATTTGGCATCAGTTAAGTCTAGGATGAAGGTGTTTCTGAATCTCCAGCTCCAGGGATACCGGAGGCTGTAATTACAGCAGAAGGTATCTCTGCCCACCTCAAGGGACCCAGAGAAGCATGAAGCTCTGCTCTGTCAGGATGTGGATGTCCCTGGCCCCCACCCCCGCAAGTCACTCCCTCTTTTCTGAGAGCCCTGGGTCATCTATGACAGCCCATTTCCCAAGGAGCAAAGCATCCAGCTGGGCTGGCCACTGTTTATTCTGCCTGAAGGAAGCTGTCTAGACAAAGTCTTTCCCTCCTTGCTAATAGAGTTCTGTCTTTTTTTTTTTTTAATTTAATTTTAAGGTGGTGAATAGATTGAAATACTTTGTGTTTGTTCCCCCAAGGTACTTCCATTCCAAGACTCGAAACTATTACACAATTTGAGCACAAAAGGGATTTTTAAAATATGTATATCCTGGGGACAAAACATTGCCTATTGTTAGGGCATTTAAAAATACATTTGCCTTTATTTTGCATAATTTTTATTTAAAACTAGAAAGATATGATATAGGAAACAAATACAATTAACTTTGAAATGCATAGACACTGGGTTTAAAAAAATAAGGAGCCTTTCTCCACCGCCCCTCTGGAAAAAGCTCTGGAAATGATTTTCTAGGCTTTAGAATCTTTGATTTAGGAAAAGTCTGGAAGTCTGGCATTTGCTTCTTCTTGAGGTAGTGCCAAGAAAATAAAATGTTTATCATGTGACAGGACAGAAATCCTCTTTGATTTCTGAGGAGAACACAAACTTAGAGAAGGTAAAGCCAGATGAGAGGTAGCAGGAGAGGGAACCTCCATAGAAGGCCTGCAGGCCTGCCAAGCTTTCTCCTGCAGCAACCTTTGCAGAACAGGGGCTGCACTGCTAAGCCAAGAGGAACCCAGGGCATCTCCCTACTTCCCCACTGTTGAGTTTCTGGCTGGTGCTCCAGATTCACTCCTGGGTCCTAAACATACCCATGTTTCTTCTGTCCTAATTGAGGACTCAGGCTAGCCCTTTGCTTCTTTCACATCTCTCTGGATCTCTGCTTGCCTCTAACTGCAGTGTCCTTGGCGGGGGGGGGGGAGTCCACATTGATGCAATCTGTGTCCACTGCTGTATCCATTCTCATTTGCAGTGGACACCGTTGGTGCCTGGCTCACACCCTCTCTTACCATCCCGTACACTTGTCCCAGCGGTGAGAATTGTGATATTGACTCACAGAGGCACTTATCTCTGGAGAATTGACCTCAGCTGATGGGAGCCACCTTGCTGGAGAAGCCTGACAGGTAAACTCTCCCACCTCCATGTGCCCAATGACTAATCAGAGAGCACAAAAACTTGATCCCTTCTCTCCACGGGTAGACAACTCTGCTGTGGAGTTTATGCTCCAGAGTCCCCCTGATGTGATTCAGATTATGGGTCTTGAGCCCACATCCTTGCTCAGTGCCCCCCCACCCCCCCCACCGTCTTACTTCCCACTCTCATCCAGGCATCCTCTGAGATCACTTCCTGGATAAATTATGTGCAGCCTGGCTCAGGTTCTGCTTCTAAGGAAACCAAAGACTCTGATTCCAGAGTGAGGAGTATAGACTGTGACATCTTTGTGTGGTGGGAGAACCCCGCTGTTTTTGTTTTGTCAAGCAAGTTCTCTTGGTGTGTACCAATGTCATGTAGAGTGAGCTGACAGGAGGCCATTGGCAGCTGTCTATTTTCCCTCAAAGAGAAGCTTGCAGGTGTTTAGTGCTCACCTGATTGCCATGGACTTACTTCAAGGCTGAATTTATAGACAAATGCCACAGCATAAGTGGGCAACATACATGGCAAAACAAGGTACAAAGCAATCACAAGGATTTCACAAAACACCACTTTATTTTTGAAAATTATTTATTCATTTATTTGGCCACACCCAGAGCATGAAGAAGTCCCCAGGCCGGGGATTAAACCCGAGTCATGGCAGTGACAATGCCAGATCTTAACCTGTTGAGCCACCAGGGAACTCCTAGAACATTTTAACCTGTAAACGGTTTAACTTTTAGGAGTTTCCACTGAGTATCTTCACATAGCCTTATTATTATTATTTTTTTCTTTTTTGGCTGCACCTGTGGCATACGGCAATTCCCAGGCTAGGGGTTAAATCAGAGCTACAGCTGCTGGCCTATGCCACAGCCACAGCAACTTGGGATCCAACCTGCATCTGCAGCTTACACCCCAGCTTGCAGCAATGCCAGATCCTTAACCCACTGAGCAAAGCCAGAGATCTAACCCACATCTTCAGGATACTATGTTGGGTCCTTAACCCGCTGAGCCACAGCAGGAACTCCCATATTATCTTATTGTTAACCAAGACCAAAGCTGGTCTGGGTGGAGTCCTCCATTGAAAGCACCCTAACACCTTACCTCTCAAAGTGTGGTCCATGGACCAGCAGTGTCAGAATCACCTGGCAACTTGTTAAGGATGCGGAGTCTTGGACTCCATCCCAGACCAGCTGAATCAGAGTATGCATTTTAAACAAGATTCCCCAAGGACAGTCTTATACCCATGAAGGCTTGAGAACACTTGCTTGAAGATGTCCTATGGGTAAGTTTTGCATGGTTGATAACTGTAAAAAATTGAAGCTGACAGAAGCCACAAAAACAAATGCGCAAGATGGAATAAAATCTCACCTATCTAGAGGTTGTTTATTCTCTACCTTGAACTGCCAGCAAAAAAAGCCTAGGCCTGGGGATATTAAGTATCTTGTTTTAAAGTCCTCTGGAAGTTTGAGAGAAATTAAAAGGGGGAAAGTGGTTTCCTGGAGCACTTGTTCTCAAAGTATAATCCTGGACCAGCAGCACAGGCATGCCCTGGGGACTTTCTAGGAATGCAGGGCTCCTGTCCAGCCCCATGCCCTTAATTTAGAACTGCTGGTGGGTGGGGTCTGGCCTTCTGCAGTTTAATGGATCCTCCAGGTGATTCTGATGTGCGTTTGAATTTTGCTTCCACCATCCTAGAGTGACACCAATGACAGCAGAAAACAAAGGTAAAAAAACAAACACAGACACTAAACAAATAGAGAGAGGTCTTAGGATCACTTCAGTTTGAATTAAAGGGGTGAGGAGGGGGAACATCAATGAAAGAATTAATCAATTGTCAACCTAAGAAAGAGATAGTTTTTTTTTTTTTTTTTTTTTTTTTTTTAACAGCTGCACCTGCAGCATATGGAAGTTTTCAGGCTAGGGGTCGAATCATAGCCTTGACTGAGGGCTACGCCAGAGCCAGGGCAGCACTGGATTTGAGCCACAGCTTGAGGCAACGCCACATCCTTAATCCCCTGAGTGAGGCCAGGGACTGAACTTGCGTCGTCACTGACACTATGTCAGGTTCTTAACCCACTGAGCCACAATAGGAACTCCAGAAATGGAAGTTTTATTTGCATCAACCTGAGGATTATAACCCGGGAGACAATATCTCAGAGAGCTCTGAGAATTATTCCAAAGAGGGCCAGTCTGTATGTGATTTTGGCAAAGGGGTATGTGCAAACACTCCTCTTGGTAGAAGGTTACTGCTATTTGTGAGGAATAGATATCTCAGTTCATGGTTTTAATGCCTTTCTAAGTACGAGACACTGAAAGATGTCTCATTTTCTCCTGAAAATATCTAACTCTCTCAGGGCCAGTTCTTCAGTTTTCCCAGACCACAAAGTGCTTTGTTCTGAGTTCCTTTCCGGGTGCAGTGTAAATCAGTGACTGCAGTGGCTGGTGACTTTTTTATTGAAGAAATGGATGGAGGGCAACATGCTTTTTTAATTTTTTTTGTCTTTTGTCTTTTGTCATTTAAGGGACACACTCGTGGCATATGGAGGTTCCCAGGCTAGGGGTTGAATTGGAGCTGTAGCCGCTGGTCTACACAACAGCCACAGCAATGCCAGATCCAAGCCGCGTCTGCGACCTACACCACAGATCATGGCAATGCCAGATCTTTAACCCACTGAGCGAGGCCAGGGATCAAACCCGCAAACTCATAGTTCCTAGTCAGATTCGTTTCCACTGCGCCACGATGGGAACTCCATTTTTATGTTTTTTTTTAAGATTAAAAAAAAAATTAGGGTATAGTTGATTTTCAGTATGTTGTCAATTTCTGCTATACAGCACAGTGACCCACTCACAAACATACATACATTCTTTTCTCATATTATTTTCCATCATGGTCTATTCTAAGAAATTGAATATAATTCCCTGTGCTATACATTCTTTATTTCACAATAGGTCTCCTTTCCATCTTTTTTTTTTTTTTTTTTTTTTTTTTTTTGGTTTTTGGTTTTTAGGGCCACACTGGAGGTTCCCAGGCCAGGGTTGAATCAGAGCTACAGCCCCCGGCCCACACTACAGCCACAGCAACGCGGGATCCAAGCTGCATCTTTGAACTACACCGCAGCTCATGGCAATGCTGGATCCTAACCCACCCAGCGAGGCCAGGGATTAAACCTGCAACCTCATGGTTCCTAGTTGGATTTGTTTCCACTGTACCACGACGAGAATTCCACCTTTCAGTCTTAATTTTAGCCAAGGATTGGGAGTCATTTTGTGATTCCTTTGTCTCATGGCACTAAGAATGCTCATTCCCAGGTGAGGTGAGGGTTTTATTGACAGGCCACTCAAGGTGCTCCTTTTGGATTAGGTCTGTTACGGTAGCCAAAGCCCCTGGACTGCCTGTCTTATTTGGGGCTCAGTCACACATCTGGTAATACAAAAAATAATAATCTTGGAAAATAGGCAGAATACAAGTAATATACCTAGTAATACGAGTAAGGTCATAAGTAAGTATTTAAGCCAAGAACTCCCATCAGGTGTAGCCCAGTATATCCCCAGGTCATCAGACAAGTCTGTTCCACACTAATCGCCGTCTTAATGGAGAGGATCAGTTCGCATTGCACATACCTTTCACGCATGGTGTCTGCATGTACAGGTGAGTGGTGGGTTATTGTGACCCTTTACAGGTTCAGAAAGGAATGCATGCTATCTTCTAAGGAGTTCAATGGCTGGCTCCAGAAAAAGAAAAGTTGATCTTTATTGTTGAACAGGTATTTCTGCCACTGGGGAGGTCTGGTTTCAAGCTCAAAGCAGATAAACAATGCGCGCCAGAGGAGAGCAAGGAGACCCAAATGGGCAGAGAAAAAAAATGTTTACATTTTCCTTGCCTTGCCCTGAGATATGAATTTTATTTCATCAGGTAGATTTCAATAAGAGGAACCAGGATGAATAAAGATGTGGCGTCATTAAAGGATTATGTGACTGGGGCATAGATTTTAAAATATGGTAGAGAAGATGCTAGCAAGGTAGTGAAGGGGTCATTCATTATAGAATACATAAGGAGTTTGACCTTTTTACTTCCAAGGAATGTGGGAGCCACTGAGTCTCCAAGCAGTTGAGTAACATAGTTAAAAAAGAAAAAAAAAAGTTTTATAGTTGAAAGGGAGAGGATTCCATTATCTAAAGATTTAATTTACCAGTGATGCAGAATGAAGGAGGCATTTTTATATTGAGTTAAATCGTGAATAAAGCCCTGAGGGTAACCCTGAAGTCATAGACACAAATTTCTATGGTGACAGGATCTGGTTGGACCAGTTATAGGGGGACTGGGACTTTGTTTTGAGATAGAAATCTTTGCAGAAAATGAAAATGCTCATGTCACCATATCCGGGTACCCTTCAGTGTTACACTAAAGAACTATATCTCTCTTTAAAACACTCTTCAATTTTGTTCTAATGGTATTTTCACAAAGTCATATTTGCTTTCCCACTTTCCCTTCCCACCTTTCTACGTCTACCCACCGTTTTCTTATTCGTAATTATAAATACTGCATAATAAAAGGAAACCACATTTTTAATACTCATACAAAGCACGGTGGAGCTCAGCCTGTGGAATACACGTCATGATTTTCTTTCACTTTCTTGATTTTTTTTTCTCATTTCTTTCGAATGAGATATGCAGAGTGACATAGCATCACACACCATGTCACTCTGCCTAGTAGATAGCGAAGCAGAAAAAGTAAAACAGGATGCTCAAAATGTCCTTCAGGATGGAGAAATACGGTGGATACATTAAAGCATATCACTCTGGAGCTCCTGTTGTGGCTCAGCATGTTACCAACCTGACTAGTATCCTTGAGGATGCTAGTTGAATCCACGGCCTTGCTCAGTGGGTTAAGGATTCGGCATTGCTGTGAGCTGTGGTGTAGGTTGCAGGTGAGGCTGAGATCTGGTGTTGCTGTGGCTGTGGTGTAGGCCTGCAGCTGCAGCTCCGATTCAATCTCTAGCCTGGGAACTTCCATATGCTGCAGGTGTGGCCCTAAAAAAGCAAAAAAAAAAAAAAAAAAAAAAAAAAAACAAATAAAAAAATAAGAGAAACCTCCCAAATAACCAAAAAAAAAAAAAAAAAAAAATCATTCTATGTGCATTACTCAGTAGCTGCACTGCTTGGTGCTTTATGGTTAAATTATCAAGCAGTAAAAAAACACACACAAACAACTAGATGATGTTTTAGTGGCTTTAAGAAGTTAAGTGTCTCCTTTAAACCCCAATGCCAAAGGCAATTATATTAAATTAAGATGGTCATGTCATTTTGAGATAGACTGCAGCTGCGTTAAATGAGCGCCAGAACACTACATCGCATGGATGGGAGAGCTTATGCTTTTACCCCTGTTGAGGGTTCTGAGAGAGATGACAGCTCCAATGACTAGCCCAGTCTCAAATATGTCTTAATTTTCACCAGCACAAGGTGTTTTTTTTTTCCCTCCAACAGAAGAGAAAGACAGTTACACTTGACAGCCTTTGCGAAAACTTCAGAAAACATTCTTAACAAATTCACAAAATGTTCTCTGTAGTTCTACTATCAATGCGGTCTTTTGTTGATTGCAAAATAGAATGCCCACTTATATAACTGAGCCAAATTAAAAACATATTTCTGGAAATTTTTTTAGTGGTTGTATATAACCATACAGGGATAAGCAAAACCATGCCTTTCAAATGACGTAACATAGAGACATCATGGATGTTCCTTTCATAATGTAAAAAAGAATATTTATATGGTATGCTGAGGCAGAATACCTATATAGCTGTGTGTGAGTATATCCCTATATATATGTGTGTGTACATATACATATATATGTAATTTTTTACACACACACACAAACATAATCTGGGTTTGGTCTCATGGGTTACATGGTAAATTCCTCATAGATTTTGAACAATTCGCTCATGGGCATAGACCTGCATCTCTCTCACACACACACACATACACACACAGATCTATTTCACATCTTAAAGTGCAACATGTAAAAATAAGGGGGAAAAAAAAGGAATAACAACATCATAATCATTACTATTCCTTCATCAATGCAAAACAAGAAGATAGTAGTTGCTAACTTTATTGAATCCAATTTAGAGTAATGGGCATTAGAGTAATTCAAAATATTAAAAAAAATTTTTTAACTCTATTTTTTTTTGTTTTTGTTTTTTTGGTATGTTTCGTCCTGGAAGAGAAGTTCCATGGTTCTTATGCTGCCCTCTTATATGGGCTCTTTTTACGTCTCCAAAACCTATAAGCTCTCAGCTTCTCTTCCATGAGTGTATGTCTTGGCTTCCCAGGACCTCTGATTGGAGTTCACCTCCTTCAGGAAGTCTTCCCTGATTGAGGGCTGAATCGGGAGCTTCTCCTTGTTATTCCTGTGATGCACCCCCTCCCAGCATTTACAACTCTGCATTTTGTTCCTCAGTTTATCTGTCTGTCTTCCCTGGAAGACTGAGCCCCTTTGAGAGTTGGTAGGAAGTCTTATTTATTCCGGTGTCCTCAGGGCCCAGCATAGTTGTTAAATAAGGATTCACTTGTTGAACGAGTAAATTCTTATATTATTAGGAGATTTCATTTGGACTTTTTATACTCTGGTCATTATGTTCAGATATAACCTACTGAATAACCTACTGAATGCAGCAGTTTATAATATTTGACTCATCTGTTTCACAGATTTATGATTAAAGCTTTGCCAATGCACCTATAATGTTTAAGAGGACAAACTCTGGGGCCGGGAATGATGGGGTTCCAAATGCAGTTCTGTGAGAACTTAGAAAACTTACCCATAACTTTCAGGTCTCATTTCCTCATCAGTGGAGTGTTGTTCTGGATATTTAATTAATGCATATGTGTGCAGCAATTTGATTGGTGCCTGGCATTTAGTAAGTTCTGCAAAGTATATGTTGTTATTTTTAATTTTTTTTTTTTTTTTTTTTTTTTTTTTTTTTTTTTTTTTTTTTTTTGGTGGTCGCACCCACAGCATGTGAAAGTTCCTGGGCCAGGGATCAAATCTGAACCATGGCAACGCCGGATCCTTTAACCCACTGTGCAGGACTGGGGACTGAACCTGCATTTTTGCAGGAACTCAAGCTGCTGTAGTCAGATTCTTAACTCACTGCACCATAGCGGGAAATCCTGTTGTTATTCCTACCACTATTATTATTTGTAAAACAACTCACTGTTTTTTTAATTTATTTTTTAATTTTTTTGTCTTAAAACCACTCACTGTTAATAAGACTATTGAATATGTTTTGACAAGCTAGTTCTCTAAATATAGAGCTTTATTTCCTTTATTCTTCTAAACACATACATTTATTTTCTTTACCCTTTTTATTCTGCAGCAGCTGGGATGTAAAACTGCAGGCTCTGGAATCAAATTTATGAGCATATTTACAGTTCCTATCTTTCAAAGGCACTTTTTCTTCAGTTTCCATAAAATCCAAGTCCTCCCTTGTAACTTGCTTTGTACTGAAAAGAACCTCGCACTTTGGCACAATTTGAGATGCAAACTTGACACAGGTTCTACTGTCATTTTCTTGAGCTAGAGCACTGTGGGCTCTGAAGAAAGAGGACATTTGCATGTCAAATCCTCAAATGAATAGTATTTCCTCTGAGTTCAGGGTTGTGGAATGGATCCTGTTATTGTGATGGATGAAGAAGAAACAATTGTTTGCGCATAGTGTCTGTCCAATGCACGCTGTCCTTACATAAGGGATTTCCCTGTACTCTCTTTGGTTTCGTCTTCATATGAGGAGGTTGTTTAAACGTCAAAAATATTCATCCTTAAAATTTCCCTCAGAGTTCCCGGGTGGCTCAATGGGTTAAGGATCAGGTGTTGTCACGGCTGTGGCTTGAGCCGCTGCTGCAGAAGTTCTTTGGTCCCAGAACTTCTACATGCCACAGGAGGGGCCAAAAATAAAACAACCTCCCTATATATTCTTATCCTTAAAAACTTAGAGACCTCAGTAGCTTTGTCTTTAATTTTTTTTTTCTTTTTAGGGCCACACCTATGGCATATGGAATTTTCCAGGCTAGGGGTTCAACTAGAGCTACAGCTGCTGGCCTACACCACAGCCTCAATAACTTGGGATCCAAGCCGCATCTGCAAACTACACCACAGGTCACAGCAAGGCCAGATCCTTTAACTCACTGAGCAGGGCCAGGGGTTGAAACCACGGTCTCATGGATACCAGCTGGAATCTTTTCTGCTGAGCCACAACAGGAGTTCCTAATCTTTTATTTCCCTTTTACCTACTACCCCTTGATAAGCACTCAAAAAACTGTTTCCTGGTACAGGAGCCCATAAAAGTCCCTCTCCTTTGTCCTGTCACAGATGCAGTATGGTTCTTGCCACAAGGAACATGGCATATGTCAACTGTACTGTCTATAAAATGACTGCGCAAACATCTGATAGGGATGGAGTAAGCACAGGTAGTTGTAGAAGTCCCAATAAGGAACCATAGATAGAGAGGTAAACCTTGGGAACTTTGGGAGATCACTGTAAGCAATTGCTCTAGAAAGCCATCAGAACAATGCAGGCTTGCTTGACTATGGAGGCATGAGATTTGCCTCAGGTGGTTGGGTGGGGGATGTGATGAAGCCTGCATTCAGGTTCAGACCAAGTGCAGGAATCTAAGGACCACCTTTCCTCTGATTTGAGTACCGTATACCAAGGAGGAGCTGCTACTCCCAGAAAGGAAGGTTCGGTCTTTTCCCACTCCCACTCCACTTGGATGATAAAAGTGTAGCCCACTTAATTAATCCTCGGGGCAGAGCCTCCTGGCCTACCTGCTTGCACCTCTCACAAGCCTCCTATTTTAATAAATATTTCTTGCCTATCACTTTGTCTCTTGCTGAATTCTTTCTGCATGGAGGCATGAAGAACCTGAACCTCAATAAGTCCAGACACCAGCTGAGTGATTATAGTCTGAAACTGTGGGTTTAAGTCCCAATCTGGGTTCAGGCTGGGTTTGAGTCCCAGCACATGGGTTCAAGTCCCAATCTGTATTCTGGCTAGGTTCAGGCCCTTAGAGCTGTCAGTTTCACATCTGCATGCTGAAGCTTTCAAGCTCTCATCCCAGGGTATCTACATTCATGTACTCCCTGCCCAGAAGCCATTGCTTCTACTTGGTACAATAAGAAGTAAGGAAGAAGCAAAAAGACAGGGTGACAGGTTTCTTTTTTCAAAATCACAAAAAGAATTAGAAGAAGGGGAGAAAAGGGTGTTTCTGGGGCTTCCATTTGTTGAGTCACTTCCTTTGTTCATATACTTTTTCAGTTTTCAATAGTAGAATAGTTTTTTGGCTGCACCCACAGCATAAGCATTGAATTGCTAGAGCAGGGAGTGAATCTGAGCCACAGCTGAACCTACGCCACAGCTGCAGCAGTGAGGGATCCTTTAACCCACTGATCTGGACCAGGGATTGAATGCATGCCTCGACAGTTGATCAAAGGCACTGCAGACAGATCCTTAACTTACTGTGCCACAGCAGAAACTCCAATAGCAGTACGGTTTTCGTGTGTACAAGAGGAACAATACCTCAGCCAAAAAGGAAGACATGTCTTGAATATTGAGAAAAATCACTTGAAAACTGATTCCAATTAGAGATATGAAGCTAAAACTTTGCCAAATATCTGTGTATAGCTCCAGGCTCAAAACATGTGCATTTGAGTTACACCATTATTTGTGTGCTTCTCTGTTCTATCATGAATGTGTGGGAAAACTTAAGAACAACTCATAACAGAGGGCCACTTAAATCTGAAGCATCCCTTGAGTAAGACAAAGCTTTATAATCTATTCTGGATAGGGCAGAATTCTAAAAGTGAATATTCTAGTGCTCTGATTTCACTAATTTAAATGAAAGAATTTCACCATGGGCATACATTTTGTTCCAGGAAAATGAACATTTTAATGTAATTCTCAAAGAGTTTATGAAGTGCAGGAAGAAAATTCAAAGCCAGAGGAATGCGCCACAATGAGAATGCCAGCTTGGGCAACACTGACATTATCCAATAAAATGCATGGTAAAAGTATGCCATAGAATGTTAAGTTACCTGAGGATAATTTAGGCATCCTCAGATGGCATCTGCAGGCCATTTTTTCAAGTATGCATTTTATTTGTGGACTGTTGTCTCCATGTCAGGCTCTCTTAATTAGTGAGGGCTGGAGTGGGTGGGTCACAAACTCTCTCCTTCATGGACATGTCTGATGGCTCAGAGGAGTCCATAGCCATCTGGCCCAGGAGCTTGTGTTTGCTTGGTTGTACATTCTCAATATAATAACAGCTAACATTTACCAGGCACTGTTTTCTAAGCAGTGGACTAAGTTTATGTAAATTATTCAATTTCATGCTTATTACAAAGATATTTTGAGGATTCCTGTTTTAGGAGAAAACTGAGTATTACAGAGGACGAGCAGCTTATCTGAGGTCTTGCACTTAGGAAATAACAGAGTAAGTTTTGTATCCAGTGGTCCGTCTCCAAGACTGGTGATTTTTACCACTGGGCTACATTGTCCACACCTGTTACTCTTTTTTTTTTTTTTTTTTTTGGTCTTTTTAGGACCACACCTGCAGCATATGGAGGTTCTCAGGATAGGGGTTCAATCGGAGCAGTAGCCACCAGCCTATGCCACAGCCATGGCAATGCCAGATCCGAGCTGCATCTGCAACCTACACCACAGCTCATGGCAATGCTGGATCCTTAAGCCACCAATTGAGGCCAGGGATCGAACCTGTATCCTCATACTCGTCAGATTCATTTCTGCTGAGCCACAACAGAAACTCCTGTTACTTTTTTAAAATTTTCCCAATACATTATTATTTTTTTCTACTGTACAGCATGGTGACCCAGTTACACATACATGTATACATTCTTTTTTTCTCACATTATCATGCTCCATCATAAGTGACTAGACATAGTTCCCAGTGCTACACAGCAGGATCTCATTGCTAATCCATTCCAAATGGAATAGTCTGCATCTATAAACCCCAAGCTCCCAGTCCACTCCCACTCCCTCCCCCTCCGCCTTGGCAACCACAAGTCTATTCTCCAAGTCCATGATTTTCTTTTCTGTGAAAAGTTTCATTGAATTTAAAAAGTTTTTTGGCTGTGGCACTGGCATGCAGGAGTTCCCAGGCCAGGGATCAAACCCAAGCCACAGCAGTGACAATGCTGAATACTTAACTTCTAGTCCACCAGGGAACTCCTTCTACCTGTTACTTCAAATCAAATATGCATAGTATAAATCCAACTCTAGTTTATTTACAATAATTGGGAATTACTCCCAAGACAGCTAACCCTAATATCATTTGCCTCCTTTGTTTGGTATCTAACAAATGCCTTGTTCTGAGATGGTGGTGTGCGGTTTAAGATATATACTATAAAAGTGCCATTTACTGACCACCTACCATGCCAGCTACTATTCTGATTATCTATAAATGGCTCTGTATCAAACTGACACAACCTCAGTGCCATAAAACAACAATGGGTTATGATCATTGTCTCCCCTGGTTCTGGGGGTTGACTGGGCTCAGCAGGGTGGTTCTGATTGCAGCCTCTCAGACAGTGGCAGGTTGTGGGTATCTGCATGGTCAGGCTTGCAGACGGGGTGGAATCAACTCGAAAACTCTTTCACACACATGCCTGGCATCTGGGCCAGGAGGATACAGACAGCTGTACTGGAGTGGCTGGGTCTCTGTCTCTCTCTACCTCTCCAGCATGGCTGCTTGCGATGGTCAGACTTCTGAGATGCAGTTCACAGCTCCAAAGCTGTGTGACCTGAGAAAGCAGGGAGAGTCATGCCATGCTGGCCTCCACCACAGCCACAGCGATGCCTGATCAAAGCCACATCTGTAACCTATACCACAGCTTGTGGTAACGTCGGTTCCTTAATCCACTGAGCATGGCCAGGGAACAAACCCACATCCTCACAGATGCTAGTCGGGTTCTTAACCCTCTGAGCCACAAAGGGAACTCCAACCACATTCTAGTCTCTTTAGAGGAGAATCATTAGAAGGGCCAGCCCATCTTCAAGGGAGGGGAATTCGTTTTCATCTCAGGACAGGAAGAGTGACAAAGAATTTGCAGACATGTTTTAAAACTACCATAGGGGAGTTCCCATTGTGTCTCAGTGGGTTAAGAACCTGATGCAGTGTTAGGGAGGATGCGGGTTTGATCTGGGGCCTCCCTCAGTGGGTTAACAATCTGGCATTGCCGTAAGCTGCTGTGTAGGTTATAGATGTGGCTGGGATCCAGTGTTGCCATGGCTGTGGTATAGGTTGGCAGCTGCAGCGCTGATTCAACCCCTAGGCTGGAAACTTCCATATGCTACAGGTGTGGCCATAAAAAGAAAAACAAACAAACAAACAAAAAAAAACCGGCTATAAGAACAATTACAAGCACTCTCCATAATTACCTTCTTTAATTATCAAATTATCAGCAAAGTAGATATTATCTTTTTTTTTTTCTGTGCCAGAGTCATATGGAAGTTCCCAGGCCAGAAATTGAACCTGTGCCTCAATAAGGACCTAAGCCACAGCAGTGACAATGCTGGGTCCTTAACCCTCTGAGCCACCAGGGAGCTCCAAAGTAGATATTATCTTCATAGTACTATGGAAGCATCAGACACTGAGGTAGGAAGTGACAGAACTTGGATTCAAACTCACATCTGCCTGAATCCACAACACAATCCTCTTCTCTCATCCACTGTACTCCAATACCTTAGTCCAAAAAGATGTGAAGCTTCCAGCAAAGTTAAAACAGAAAACTTCAGAATAAAAAGTAAGACAGTTCCAGCAGTAAATCAATGGTATCAATTATTCATTCAACCATCAAATATGTATTAAATGCCTACTAAGTGCCAGGTGCTAGGGAGGCAAGGATATACAAATAGGATCCAAGCAACATAAGGATATGAAATTTTGGGGGATTGATTATTGGTATCAGCATTTTCCCCACATTTCCCATTCTTGTGGACATTAGTTCTAGAGCAACTGGCAATTTATAGACAACCAAGACACATTTTATGAGTTGTGACAGGTGCTCAGAAGGGAGTAAAGGGGATGGTGAAATTTGTGGTAGGTATTTTTCATTCTAGGTGGTTCTTTGGAATTGACAATCATATAACCTTATCCTCCCTCACACAGAAAATAACTTAGCTCAGGCCAGGCTCCAAATAGTGCCCCATTGCTCTGTCAATAGTGATTGGTCCAAAAGATGGACATGTGACTTAAGAAGGACCCATTAGAAAGTTTCCTGGAATTCACACGTGCGCAGAGGAAAAAGCAGCTTTCTTCCTGCTAGGGTTGCAAAGCTGGGGGAAGACGCTTGGGAGCAGTGGGTGGTCACTTTGATGAAGCTTATCTGGCTAAAGATGACATGATGCTGACACATCGAGAGAGAGGAACGCCTTGGGTTGGGGAGAGGCGAGCAGAAGCAGGAGAGGGGAAGAGGAGAGACAAAAACACGCAAGGAGAGAGAGAGAACTGATAACACCACGGAGCTCAGTCTGGGCCACTGGGCACTGTTGCACTCTCCAGAGCGTTCAACTTACCCTGACAACCTCGCACTTCCATTGCCCATTACCCTTTCAGCTAAACCCACTCAAGCACGAGGTTGGGACACAAGGTCTGGGAAACAACTGGTGTTCAATGAATATTTATCTAATGAGTGTAGGGTTGGTGGATGAGGCAGCAGGTGACTTTGAAAACTAAAAGAAAAGGAACCATGGAGAGGAAATTTGCTTTCCTCTGCCCAACTACAAGACCAGAATGCCTAGCTAAGCTGAGGAGTCAAGGAATAGTTTAGCACGTTCATGTTTTTAAAACATGAACTAACTACCCATGGACTAACTACCCATGGACTAACATAGAGTTTCCTCAACAAATTAAAACTGGAACTGCCACATGTGCTAGCACTTCTGGGTATATGTCCAAAGGAAATGAAAACAGAGTATCAAAGAGAGCTGCATCTCTGTGTTCGTTGCAGCCTTACTCATCATAACAGCCAAGACACTGAAACAACCTGAGTCTACCCACAGTGAGTGGATAAAGAAGATAGGTGTATATATACAATGGAATATTATTCAGCCATGGGAAATCCTGCCATTTGTGACAGTATGTCTAGACCTTTGAAGGCACTATGCTATGTGAGAAGATGAATAGGGTGAGGTATCACTTATACGTGGAAATCTGGAAAAAAAAAAAAAGGCAAACTCATAAAAAGTTGTTGCCATGAGCTGGAGGTTGAGGAAATACGGAGAGCTTTTTTTTTTTTTTTTTTTTTTGTGTGTGTGTGTCTTTTTAGAGCCACACCCATGATATGGAGGTTCCCAGGCTAGGGGTCGAATTGAAGCTGTAGCCACTGGCCTATACCACAGCCACAGCAACACCTGATCTGAGCCATGTCTGTGACCTACCCCACAGCCCATGGCAACGCTGGATCCTTAACCCACGAGCGAGGCCAGGGATCGAACCTGCATCCTCATGAATGCTAGTCAGTTTAGTATTTGCTGAGCCATGATGGGGTCTCTGGGAGAGCTTGATTAAAAGGCACAAACTTACAAACTTCCCACTGTCAGATGAATAAGGTGTGAGGATCTAATGGAAAACATAGTGGCTAGAGTTGACAGCATTGTACTGTGTAATTGAAATTTGTTAAGAGAGTAGACCTTAAATATTCTCACCACTGTCCCTCACCTCCCCATAAAAAAGGATAAATATGTGAGGTGGAGGATATGTTATTTACCTAGATGATAGGCATCTTTCCACAATATATATATATACATCAAATCACCACAATATACACTTTAAAAATCTTAAAACTTCATCTTTTTTTTTTTCTTTTTTTTCTTTTTTTTCAGTTCCCGGGCTAGGAATTGAATCCAAGCTGCAGCCGTGATCTGAGCCACCAGGGAGACAACGCCCAGTCCTTAATCCACTTCACTACAGCAGGAACTCCTCTTACAATTTCATATGTCAATTATATGTCAATAAATATGAAAAGAAACAACTTATTTAAATAAATGTTTTTGGTCATACCTGGAACATGTGGAAATTCCTGGGGCCAGGGATCAAACCCATGCTATGGCAGCAACTTAGACCACTGTGATGATAATACCAAATCCTTAACCTGTTGCACCACAAGAGAACTCCAAGAAGCATTAATGAAAAAAATAAAATAAAAAAAACCCCAGTAGTTCTCGTTGTGGCTCAGCGGAAATGAATCTGACTAGCATCTATGAGGACGCAGCTTCTATCCCTGGCCTCGATCCATGGGTTAAGGATCTGGTGTTGCTGTGGCTGTGGTGTAGGTCGCAGACTCAGCTCAGATCTGGCGTCTGGCTGTGGCATAGGCCGGCTGCTACAGCTCTGATTCGACCCCTAGCCTGGGAACCTCCATATGCAGTGGGTTCAACCCTAAAAAGACAAAAAAACCCTCCAAAAAACCAAAAAAACAGGAGTTCCCATTGTGGTGCAGTGGAAACAAACCTGACTAGTATCCATTAGGACGTGGTTTTGATCCCTGGCCTTTCTTCCTTACTGCCCTGAGCTGTGGTATCGGTTACAGACACGGCTTGATTCCACTGCTGCTGTGGCTGTGGTGTAGGCTGGCAGCTGTAGCTCTGATTCACCCCCTAGCCTGGGAACTTCCGTTTGCTGTTGGTGCAGCCCTAAAAAGCAAAAAAAAAAAAAAAAAAAGAGCAAAACAAACCATTATGGCTGGCTCAGCGGGTTAAGTACTGACTAGTATCCATGATGATGCAGATTTGACCCCTGGCCTCGATCAGAAGATTAAGGATCCACTATTGCCACAAGTTGTGGTGTAGGTTGTAGATGTGGCTTGGATCTAGCGTTGCCATGGCTATGGTGTAGACCTCAGCTGCAGCTCCAATTTGACCCCTAGCCTGGGAACTTCCATGTGCTGCAGGTGCGGCCCTAACCACCCCCAAAACAAAAAACATAGCATTGATTCAAACACTACATTATTGACAGTCATCAATTATAGCATATAATGTACAATCATAGCAGAAGCTATAATTTTTCTTCCACATGGACATGAATACGAGTTAGGTAATAAAACCAAATATCCCGAACCCTTAAAATATATACAAGTTTCAGAAGCAGCTTAGCTTAAGGAAACTCAATACTGACAGGTAGAGCACTAAGTCATGAAAAAAGTAAGAAGCAGTTAAAACATTCAGAATTCCTAGCTTTCTGCCATCTTAGGCTTCAAGCCTATAAAAACAATGGAACTTCCTTCAGAATCAAGTAGGAGATTAAGATGGCGGAATAGGAGGGCTGGGGCGCAACCTCTCTCCTAAAAACAACAAAATTCACAACTAAGTGCTGAGCATTCTTCACCCAAATGGACCGGAAACCTTAACAAAGATGTCCTAATCCAGAAAACAAAGAGGAGGCCACATCAAGAGGTAGGAGGGGCGATTTCGTGAAATAAACAACCCCATACCTCCCGGGTGGGAAGCCCCACAGACTGAAAACTAACTGGTTCACAGAGACTCACCTACAGGAGTGAGAGTTCTGAGCCCCACATCAAACTCTCATGTGTGGGGATCTGGCACAGGGAGAAAGAACCCCTGGAGCGTCTGGCGTTGAAGGCCAGTGGGGCTTGTGGGCAGGAGCTCCACGGGACTGGGGGAAACGGAGACCCCATTCTTAAAAGGTGCACACAGACTTTCATGTGCACTGGGTCCCAGGGCAAAGCAAAGTCTCCATGGGAATCTGGGTCAAACCTGATTGCAGTTCTTGGAGGACATCCTGGGAAAACAGGGGTGAATGTGGCTTGTTGTGAGGGAAGGACATTGAAAGCAAAGCTCTCGGGAATATTCAAAAGCTGCCTTTCTCTGGAGGTGGGCATTTTGGGAAAATCTGGCCCCACCTGTCAGTCAGCTGCTGAGAAGCCCCAGGGCAAACAACAACCCAGGTGGGATCACAGCCCCACCCCTCAGTAAACAGGCTACCTAAAGACCCCTCAGGCACACAGCTGCCTCTAATCCCATCCAGAGACTGAGCCCCACCCACCAGAGGGATTAGAATCAGCTCCACCTACTAGGGGGCAGGCATCAGCCCCTCCCATCAGGAAGCCTACAGCAAGCCCCCCATACCGACTTCAGCCACAAAGGGGGCAGACACCAGAAGTAAGACAGGCTACAACTCTATTAACTGTAAAAAGGTCAGAATCAAATAATAACAACTGGAGTTAGAACAATCAGAGAAGAATCAGGAAGCTAAGGCCCCAGAACCAAGACGTTACCAGATTGGATGTATCTTCGTGAAACCTCAGAGGTATAATTCAAAAACTTACTGGGTTAATTTGCTTTTTTCTATAGCCAATGGTCCCTGAAAATGATGGTGTAATTTATCACCCAGGCATGCGAATGATAAGTTCCTGGTGGGTAGCCAGGCCTTGTCTGCTCTCATAAATTTAGGCATTGTGAGATTTCCTCCATCCCTGGCAAGTTTATGGACACGGTAGATTTCCATGTTATCACCTTTCATTTCCAGTTCTGGCAATCCAGACCTTTTTATTAAAAAGAAATCAAAACAAACATAAAAGCCAATAAACATTCAGCCATAAAACTCATAAGGAATCCAGACATAGAGGAAGTTAGTATCTGATGTTGCTGGTCATTAAATTCCTCTTTCTTCTTTTCCATCAAGCTCAGGAAACTGCCACCCTCAAGCTCCTTCCCCTCCAACCCCCCCAAACTAGCCTTCACTCATCCCCACGCAGGAACAAGCAACAGTAACTAAAGGTATTTCTCTTTCAAAATGCCTTGGTGATTTAAGAGAGCAAAGCTTTAAGACAGGACAATGGGTTCTGATGGCGAGATGCCTAGATGAGAAGATAGATGGAGGCGTTTTGAGGACGGTGGGTTTTTCCAAAAACATTTCCTGTATTGTGGGAGAGCAGGTTTTTGCAAATCAACTCAAATTTGTCTTACTAACCATAAACTAGAGAATTTCCCTTCATTGATTTCTTCATCCTTTCATATAATCATTTTTTCATTTATTCAATAAACACCTGGGACTCATTTATTTTCCATCCTTGCCTAGATGAATAAATTTGGTAATTAATTACTTGATGCATCCGTTTCCTCTTCTGTAAAGTGAGGATAGTAATAGTACTTACAGTGCTACGGTGAGGGTGAATTAAGTAGTATGCAAGTCTCAGAATTGTGCCTGGTACCTGATGCTAAGTGTTTCAGATTCATCGTAATTATTGAGTAAATAGGAATTCCTGTTGTGGATCTGTGGATTAAGGACCTGATGTTATCTCTGTGAGGTTGCAGGTTTCAGTCCTGGCCTCGCTCAGTGGGTTAAGGCTCTGGTGTTGCTGTGGCTGTGGTGTAGGCCTGCAGTTGAAGGTCTGATTTGACCCCTAGCCTGGGGACTTCCATGTGCCACAAATGTGGTCCCAAAAAGAAAGAAAGAAAGAAAAAAAAAGGTGTTATCTCTAAATGCCGTTGCTCCTCTAAAGATACCAGGAAAATGGGTGTTTCTGAGTCCAAGGCAGGAACTGTCCATGATGTGCTACTAAGTCTCAAGAGTAAACTTGAAGAGTCATTGACCAAAAATGGGAAATTGGGACCATTAATCAAGTTAGTAACTGCAATAGATTATAATATATCACAGTTCAAAATGCAAAATCAAATAATAACAGAATAAAACATCTATTTGCTCACCTTTGGAGGACACCAGATGAAAAATCATTATTTTGAAAAGAACTTAATATGAACTCTATTTCAGGTCACTAAACAGTTGATTAGGGGAAGTTTATCTTTTTAATGAATCCTAGCTAACATTTTAATTTTTTTTCAAGTAAACTTTTAATTGTGTTGTGTTACTCTTAATTGCAGATTTTCGATCTTGTTCAGCTAATATTTTCTAGGTAAGAAACAAAGAAGAAAACAGGATATATTGTCACTTTGCAATCCTTAATAATTTACATGCATATCGATCTAGGCAATGATCCTTGATACCTGCTAACATCCTAAGAAAGCAAAGTATTACGTGCTTCCTAATTGAAATATGTATGCACACCAATGCAAAGTACTCTTTAAAAACATAAATCTATTTTTATTTAGTCTTTAGACCTAACTACCAATGCACAGTAAATACAGGGAACAAAGGAACGGGTTAAATAACTTCTTGGTGATATTGATCATCAGACTCAAGACTGTAGGAAACCAAATAGGACAAAAGCCCAGATTTATTCAATAAAAAACATCAAGGACCAAAAATTTGAGGAGCATATTATGTCAACCAAATATAATGTATAAGCCTTATCTGGATCTTGATTTATACAAAGAAAGTCAGGACCATGAAGGGAAAGTCAAAGACTGATGCATATGGGAAGATAGGAACTATTATTACTTTTTAAATGTGACACATGGCAGAAAAGTTATCTTTTTAAAATGGTGTATTTTGGATAAAGTGACATCATGGATAATATTTCTGGGATTGGCTTCAAAATAATATGACAAGGTTGGGGTGAGAACTACACATGGAGCCAGATTTGTTATGAGACAATAAATATTAAAACTGTGTGAGAGGTACATATGGGTCATTATACTAATTTCTATTTTTTAGTATGTGTTTTAAATTCTCAATACTGAAAAATTTTAATTCATATCTATGGAAGATTAAAGAATGAATATTGGCAAGAAACTGGAAATTTCAATTACCATGTATAAAATAAGGTACATTCATTTTATAGATAAAGAAACTGTGACTTAGAAGAGAGATCGATGGCATGGCATCCTAGGTTGGTACTTGAAATGGACAGACTTAGGAAAAGGAACCAGGAGGAGTCAGAGAAGAAGAGGGGCCAGTAGGGGGGTAAAGATAGAAGGATGCCGTAGAAATGAAGTTGGAGTTTGGAAAGGAAGAATCTCTGTGCTCAGAAAAATATGCTTTTTTGTTTTTTGTTTTATTTTTCTTTAAGGAAAATCCACTAATCAAGCATTTATAAAAGACCTACTGTTAATTCCCACTGACCAAAGCCCTGCTGGAACACACCCTGAGTCAAAGTAAAACTGAGTAAACCTGCAGCAAAGGAGAACAGAGCCATGGAAGGGAGTATCTTAGGGGGTTGGGGTTCATGGTGGATGATTTTACAGTGGGTTTAAGGAAACAGGGGCCAATTTTGTGGGGAGGGGGGATGTTGTCCAAGCTGAGGTATCTGCATAATTTTTCTCTGGGAGGCAGGAAGGTTAAAAGCAGGGCTAGATCGTATATTGTTGGTGGTCAGGAGAGGGCCATGGTTTGTTGAGGCTGCCAAGTGGCCTTGCCTCTGTCCTGTTTATGTTCAGTGAGGACATAAAGTGACATGGCCCAGTTGTCAGGAGGGCCATTCCTCCCTTTCTTGTTCCTCCTACACAGAGCTTTATGCTGGGTTTGCAAACCTCGGTAGCAAGGCTCTAGCCCCCAGGGGGGTCAAAGTCAGCTTGTCGTTTCAAGGCCAGTGGGATGGAGGGCTTGGGAGAACACGTTAGCACCTCACATGTTGAGCAAATTTATTTTGGATTTTGCTCTTTAAGAAGTGCAGACATAGGAGTTCTGTTGTGGCTCAGCAGCAGTGAACCCACTAGTAACCATGAGGATGCAGGTTTGACCCCGTCCTCACTCAGTGAGTTAAGGATCCATGAGCTGTGGTGTAGGTTGCAGAATGGGCTCAGATCCCAAGTGGCTGTGGCTGTGGTGTGGACCGGCGGCTTCAGCTCTGATTTGAGCCCTAGTCTGGGAACTTCTATTTGCCACAGGTGGGGCCGTAAAAAGCAAAAAAAAAAAAAAAAAAAAAAGGCACACATAGGCATCTGAAACACTTAGTCTCCCTTGCTATATAGCACAGCAAATTCTATCCAATAGTCTGTAAAATCTATGTGGAAAAAGAATCTGAAAGAGAATGAATATGTGTATATATATGATAGAACCATTTGTTGGACAGCAGAAATTATCACAATCTTGTAAACCAACTACACTTCAATAAAGCTTGAAACACAAAATGCTCAGAGGGAGACAACAGAGATTAAAAATAATCCCCAAATGGTGTGACCAAACATCAATCTCACAACTGAAAGGTGGGATGAAACTAACATTATCAATTACCCGGAAAAGTCCCATGTCAAGAGAAGAGATAATCCATTAAATAAAAAATTAAAATGTCTCATTAACGGTTACAGCAATCTTCTAGATTGTTTTAGAAGCTATTAAAAGAGAAAAAAAAATCCAAGTTGTGTTTCTTTAAGACACTTCACGCTATTCACTTTACATTAATAGCAGTGCCATCAAGAAATAAATGAAACAACATGACCAGCATTGTAGGCAGGATAATTTCAGAGAATCACCAGGTAAAAACAAAAACCCTAGATGCTTTAGCATTTATTTTTTGGTATTGGCCATATCAAACCTTTTCAGCCCTAAGAAGAAAGAGTAAAATAAAATAACTTCCCTTTATATATTCTAGGTTAAATTGGTGCAGCTGCTAGACAAATTTCTACCTTCTTGAGAACGGTTTTCAAATCACTTTTTGTTCTTCACTTTTTTGTATTTGGGATACAGATTTTGTAATGGAAATTTTGTTCATGGGTGTGACACTGATTCTAGAAGCCCCAAGTCTGGAAAAGAGAGCCCCTCTGGTTCCCCTTGTCACTGCCATGTGAGGCGGGTGGCAGGATTGGCTTGTGGATGGGGGCAGAGACAGGGTTTATTCTGGTCCTAGAGGAAGCGAGGTCATTCCTAAGGAGTAGAAGCTGAGCTCACAGGTCCCTGAAGTGTGAGCCCTTGAGGCAGAGGCAAGGAGTGAAGAGAGGAGAAAGAAAAGGGAGAAAGAAAGAATGAAAATGGGACAAAAGAGAAATGGACAGAAGAGATAGAAGGATGTAGGGAAAATGAATGAGGATGGATTGATTACCTTCAATATGCCAGCCACTCTACTATCCAGAGTGGATAACCCCATTCATTCTCAGAGAATCCCCTAAATTAGATGTCACCACTAAATTATAATTTATAGGAAATAGAAAGAAAGAAGGAGTTGAGTGACATGCTTACCTGATGTAGGGCTGAAGCTGTTGGAATCCACAGCCTGTGTTGTCTAAGGTGTTGGATTCATGCTTTAATTACTGCTCATCTACAACCAGGGACTGCAGACAGATTCCAAAAGAAACCACGTAGGTAGCATGAAGGGGTGGTTTGAACTGGGGGTGAGGAACTGCAGCCAAATGGAGGATATTTGCCCCAATTAAAGGCATTCCATTTTTTTTTTTTTTTTTTGTCTTTTTGCTATTTCTTTGGGCCGCTCCCGCGGCATATGGAGGTTCCCAGGCTAGGGGTTGAATCGGAGCTGTAGCCACCGGCCTACGCCAGAGCCACAGCAACGCGGGATCCGAGCCGCGTCTGCAGCCTACACCACAACTCATGGCAATGCCGGATCGTTAACCCACTGAGCAGGGGCAGGGACTGAACCCGCAACCTCATGGTTCTTAGTCGGATTCGTTAACCACTGCGCCACGACGGGAACTCCGGAACTCCATTTTTTAAAAAAAATTTGTTGGCATATAGTTGACTTCCAGTGCTGTGTTAGCATCAAATGTGTAGCAGTGTGAATCAATTATACATATACTTATATCCATTCTTTCTCAGATTCTTTTCCATGATAGATTATTGCGAGATAGTGAATATAGTTCCCCGTGCTATACAGTAGGTCTTTGTTGGTTATCTGTTTTATCTATAGCAGAGTATATATGTTAATCCAAAACTCCTAGTTTGTCCCTCCCTCCCACGTTTCCCCTTTGATAATCAAAAGTTTGATTTTGAAATCTGAGTCTGTTTCTGTTTTGTAAATAAGTTCATCTGTATCATTTTTTAAGATTCCATGTATAAGAGATGTCATATGATATTTATCTTTGACCGACCTCACTTAGTATGATAATCCCTTGTTGGATCTGTGTTGCTCCAAGGTCACTTGGCTTTTGACAGAGCCAAATGGTAAAGCTAAATGTCTTCATTCTTTCTATAGAATGGTTTCCGCTGTCTTTTATTCAGTTAACAGAAGATCCCAGCTTATTCATTCATAACAATTAGGAAAAGGAATTCAGGTAGCAAATACATCAGAGGAAGGGAAAATATGTCATATTAAGACAAAGCTTCACAGTTTAAAATCATCTTATTTGTTCGTACACAGCAAGCTTAGGAGAAGGAGAGAAAAGGTATTATTTCCACTTTCCAGATGGACAAATGGAGACTGAGAGGCTATGACTTATTTTGCTAAGTTAGACCCTAACTGGATGAGAAATCCAGTCTCTGATTCTGAACTGAAAGCCCTTGCCATCATGCCACTGTTTTCTCTTTTCCATAAAGAAATCAATACTTAGAGGACTTAATTCTGTTTCATTTGTTTCTTTTTCTTCTAATTTGCTATTTGCTAATGTGTTTTAAGGTCATAAAAACAATTCAGTTTCTTCAGTGCTGTCAAAAGCTATCTCGCGTGAATCCCTGATACCAGCCTGTGAACAAGCCCAGTCTAGTTTACTGCAGGAAGAGAGATCACATTGGAAAGTAGCCCATTTGTACTAGCTGAGGCCAGCCTAGTCCAGCCTTATAGCCAGGCAACCCTCAGGTGCGCAAGAGAGCCCAGCCAAGATCAACAGAACCACCTCCTTGATCTATAACTACCTGCAGAAGGCAAGACTTCAAGGGCACTCAACTGGCCTGGAGACCTGTGAGCAATAATAGTGTGTTGTTTTAAGATACTGAATTTTGGGGTGAGTTGTTATGTAGCAGTAGCTAAAGGATGCAACATCTTATCTTAGGGACGGACAGTATGGCTTCGACTTTAGACCCCCTCCCCCAGTTTCTACCGACTGCACAATTAGTTTTAGAGCATAGTACATTTGGAATCTGACTTCCAAACAAAACTTTGAACTTTCTTTTATCTTTTTAGGGCTGCACTTGTGGCATGTGGAAGTTCCTGGAGTAGGGGTTGAATCGAGCTGTAGCTGCAGGCCTATGCCACAGCCACATCAATGCCAGATCTGAGCCGAATCTGCAACTTACGCTGCAGCTTGCAGCAGTGCTAGATCCTAAACCCACTGAGTGAGGCCAGGAATCAAACTCGCATCTTCTTGGATACAACTCGATTATTTGAAGATGTGTTGGTTGCTAGGTCAACATGGGCCAATTGGCTAAATATCATTAAAAATAAAATCTATCTGGCTGTTAATATTTTGATGAACAGCAGTAGGTGGTTCGAAAAATACCTGTTCATTTCACTAAAAACATCTTTTAATTACCTGGACTGTATATTTCAAATCTCTTTATTGAGGAGTCTAAAAGTTCCAAAGGAATGGGCCCAGAATACAGACTGAAATATGTGTTATTATCCCAAGATTCTCAATGGGGGTGGTATTGCCCCCAAAGGAAAGAAAATTAGTTCTTGTGGGGGGAGTGTCAAAAAAAATCTTAGGTATTACAATGGCATGTAGCCTTCCAAAGAGTCATAATACATAGACAGTGTATCTATGACATTAGAATTTTTTGGGAGAGGTGACTTAGTATTTAAATAAGTCTAAAAAGTCCCCTTAGGAAAGGCAATAATGGAAAAGATGTTGAGAAACACTTTTTAAAGCAAAGGCCAGCACCAAATTGTCATGGGCAGTAATTTTTTCATCCTGTCCTCTCACATTGTTTATTTTCCTCTTAATTTATATCCATTAATGCTTCTGGTTTCCATTTTCCATTTTCACTCAACATGAAATCCATCTCTCCTCATTTCTGGAGTAACTTCCAGGGTAGAATCCTTGCTGATATTTCCATCATCAGCACCATCATTAATTATTTACTTTTTGTAAGGAGCCACTAGCAAACAGTCTCTCTGGATAAATATATTCCATCTGCCAGTGAGTTCTCTATCCTTGTTACCATGGCGTCTCTGAAGATAAAAGTCCCTTACACCTGGCTAGTTTAAGAGCAGGTGTTAGAGAAAACAGCTGATCGGTGTACCTGGATAAAGAGGTAAGAGAGCATTTTCATAGTGTGTTCTACTGGGGAGGCAAGGATTTCTCCTGGAGTAACACTCTGACCTCTCTCCATTCCCTTACTCATTCCTCCCTTGGACGGAACAAAGACTCAATGAATAGGTGAGTTGCAAAGAAGCTGAGCATGCTTGGCCCAAGTCTTGCCTGTGGGATCCATTTGCCAGTAAAGAGCATTTATTCCCATATTTCCCTTAACGTGAAATTTTCAGGAGCATGGAGTTCCTCTTGTGGCTCAGTAAGTTAAGAACCCTTGCTGTCTCTCTGAGGATGCCGGTTCAATCCCTGACCTTTCTCAGTGGGTTAAGGATCCAACATTGCCATGAGCTGCAGCGTAGGTCACAGATGCTGCTTGGATCGGGTGTTACTGTGGTTTAGGCCTCAGCTGCAGCTCTTATTCAACCCCTAGCCAGGGATCTTCCATATGCTGCAGGTGCGGCCCTTAAAAAAAAAAAAAAAAAAAAAGTAATTTTCAGGATCATGCCCTCATGGGAGAATACAAGTACCTGTAACTGTATGTAAGTTCCAAAGGAGCCATATTGGAGAGCAGATAGAAGGTATTTTCTTGAACTAGTCTTTTTCAGTCATAAACATTTTTTGATCTCTGATACTTTTATCTATCAGGTGGTTCTGAATTTGGGTGACTACAAAGATGGGTGTTAGACATTTGCTTCCTTAAATCCACACATGAATTTCCCTTAGAAGTTTTTCCAAAGTGGAGATAACCTTCTCAAGTTCAACTTCTATACACAGCTTTAGACCATAGAACGGCTCTATTCCATTGTTTATTCCACCTGTATAGCTAAGCCCATGTCTCATGTGCGAAACACACAATAATTGGACTTCTATAGGAGTGCCACAAATGGGTCAGGTGTGACCATCTTAGGCTAAATACCTCTATAGGGTTCATGATGTGAGAATCAAGAACTTTTAAAAGGAAAAATTCAGTATTCTTTCATCTGAAATGCAATTCCCTCATATATTTATTCAACAAATATACATGCCACACACATAAAAATCAGCCTTTATTTACTACCCTATATTCTTGCTGCAAGTGTTTCCCATAAGACACATTTCTAAATTATGAGACCTAAAGAGACTTTTTTTGTGTGTGCTTGTCTTTTTTTTGGGCTGCACTCATGGCATATGAAAATTCCCCAGGCTAGGGTCTAATTGGAGCTGCAGTTGCTAGCTTAGGCCATAGCCACAGCAATGATAGATCCGAGCTGAGTCCCCAACCTATACCACAGATAGCATCAATGCTGGATCCTTTAACCCACTGAGCGAGGCCAGGGGTCGAACCTGCATCCTCATAGATAGGGGTTCTCAACCCACTGAGCTACAATAGGAACTCCAAAACAGACTTTTGCTGCTCAACTTCTGGAAAGACTTTTGCTTTCATAGGGAAAAAGTATAGGAGTTCCCTTGTGGTGCAGCCAGTTAAGGATCTGGTATTGTTACTGCAGAGGCTTGGGTTGTTCTATAGTGCACATTTGATCCCTTGCCTGGGAAATTCCACACGCTTTGGGGCATGGCCAAAAAACATAAAAGAGAAAAAAGCATAAACCTGGCTGGTATTTCTTTATTTTTTTTCCCTTTTCCTGATCTAATTGTAGACCCAAAAGCACAGCAGCAATTTAGCACCCATAATGATAATAATAACAATAATGATGAAATGAAAATCAGTCAAGAGCTAAGTATGTTGAAGCAGGAAGATAGAAAGAGCCAGAATTCTATTTCTATTGTCAATCAAAATGATAGGAATCAAAGCCACCAAGTGCCTTCCCCTAGACTTCTTTTTTGGGGGGGAAGGGGGCTGGGTCCACAGCATGTGGACATTCCCAGGCCAGGGACTGAACCTGTGCCACAGCAGTGGCAAGCTGCTACAGTGATAAGGCAGGAAAGCTCTCTCCATCTCCAGATTTCCTTTTAGTTTGTGGGGGTAATAGCTTTTATTTATTAGGGCTCTGCTAGTCTGCTAGTCTTTGTCACTTGCCGTCAAATGTTTCTCTAATACATGATGTGCATCAATGGACAAGACAAGACATACGTCCTACTCTGAAGTTGCTCATAGTCTAGAGTGACCTCAATATAGGTGAAAAGCATTAGGATAAAGGTAAATACAGGAAGGCTACAAATAGAAAATGGGCCACTACCTTAGTCTAGGACAGACTTTTTGAGATAGTTAATTCCAAGCTAAAATCTGAAAAAAAGGAGTTAGGTACAGGGTTAAGGGGATTACAGCAACAACTAGAAACAACAGCAACAAGACAGTAGAGTTAGAAGAGGGGAGAGGAGCAAAGCCAAATGAAGATAGAGAACCAAGGGCAAAGTGTGATCAAGTCAAACCCCAACCCACGCTGTGGTTAAAATATCACTTATTCTAGGAGCTCCCTGGTGGCTCAGTGGGTTAAGGCATTGTGACTGCTGTAGCTCTGGTTACTGCTGTGGTGCAGTTTTGACCCCCGGACTGAAAACTTTTGTATGTCATGGGTGTAGCCAAAAAGAAAAGAATGAATAATTACTAACTCCCCCAAAACCAAAGCATCACTTATTCTATGCCAGGGAGCAGAAAAATATTGTAGTCATAATGCATTATAGGTAAGAGATTATGTTCAATCATTATTTATTTCCTACTGGTCTCCTTTTTGTCAAGAAATACATTTCCTTAGGAGTTCCCTGGTGGCCTAGTGGTTAAGGATCTGCTGTTGTCACTGTTGCTTGGGTCACTGCTGTGGCTCGGGTTTGATCCCTGTCCTGCGAACTTCCACACGCCTTGGGCACAGCCAAAAAAAAAAAAAAGAAAAGAGAAGAAATAGGTATTTTTACATGTGCTACATGTGCTGAAAATTTGGGGATTATTCAATATACAAATCTTGGGAGTTCCCGTTGTGGTGCAGCAGAAGAGAATCTGACTAGGAACCATAAGTTTGCGAGTTCGATCCCTTGCCTCGCTCAGTGGGTTAAGAATCCAGCATTGCCTTGAGCTGTTGTGTAGGTTGCAGACATGGCTTGGATCTGGCATTGCTGTGGCTCTGGCTTAGGCTGGCAGCTGTAGTTCCGATTGGATCCCTAGCCTGAGAACCTGCATATGCCACGGGTGCGGCCCTAAAAAGATAAAAGATATATACATACACACACACACACACACACACATCTCATCAGCCTTCCTTAATCTTAGCTGAGGATAATGCAGAAATCAAGCTTTGTTTCAGATGCTTAACACAAAATGTTCTATTCAATATTCTTTTAAAAACATGTTTTGAACCCAAATCTGTGCACTATCTTCCTCAAATTTCTCCAAGCTCTTTATGCTTTCATGGTCTGGTTCCCCTTCTGCTTTTGGTGATGGCTGAGTGAACCATGGGTCTGTGGAAGATACTAGTAATTGGCATTCATGCCTGAAGGGAGAGGAGGAGGAAGCTCAAGGTGCCTGGGTGAGCTGAGCCAAGCAACCCTCAGGGTAGGGGTGTCTGGATCATCTCCTCGGCTTGATTCTCCTTTCAAGAGTCACCATTTCATTGACTGTAAGCATCTTCTACGTGCCAGTGAGTGCTAAACAAACCTCCCCCAAACTTAGTGGCTTAAGGCAACCATATTTATTTAGCTCATAATATAGAAGTTCAGGTTCTTGGTTCAAGTTTGGCTTATCTTGATTGGGCTTGCTCATGCATTTATGCATAGTAAGGGAGCTGGGACTGGCTGTGCTTTTGATGATGATTGTAATTGTTACAGCTGGACCACTGGGGTCTCTCAGCCTCCAAGCTCGTTTCCATGGTGTCTCAGGTTCCAAGAGCAACAGATGAGCAAGCTCCGATGCATAAACACTTTATAAGTCTCTGCTTATGCCATGTTTGCCATCTGTCCAAGGTCATACTCCTCCTCCTGATGGAGGGAATGAGGAAGGACAAAGGCACATGGCAAAGGACATATACTAGGAAGGGCATCATTTGTGGCCATTTTTGGTGATCAGCCCACTACAAATGCACTTTAAAATCAGTTGGGGATGTGCCTAATGCCTGGGCAGCACACCAAACCAATGATATCAGCACTTCTGGGACTGGGACTAGGTATCAGTGCTAATATTTATTTATTTGCTTTTTTTTTATTGAAGTATTGTTGATTTATTTACAAAGTTATGTTAATTTCTGCTGTGCAGAAGTGATTCAGTTATACATTCTTTTTCACATTATTTTCCATTATGGCTTGTCACAGCATATTGAATATAGTTCCTTGTGCTTTATAGTAGGACCTTGTGTTTATCCATTCTGTATATAATAGTTTGTATCTGCTAACTCCAAACTCCCAATCCATCCCTCCCTCACCCTCATTTTTAATTTTTTTTTAATTTTAATTTTTTGCTAATAGTCTAGGGCTCTATCTCTAGCCCTGAAACACCAGTTTATAATTTTTTTATGGCCTTACCTGCATAATATGAACATTACCGGGGTCAGGTATTATATTGCATTATTTATTTATTTATCTTTTTAGGGCCACACTGATGGTATATGGAAGTTCCCAGGCTAGTTTTCAAATCAGAGCTGTATCTGCTGGCTATAGCAACTCGGGATCTGAGCCACATCTGTGACCTACACCACAGCTCATGGCAAAGCTGGATCCTTAACCCATTGATCAAGGCCAGGGATTGGACTCACGTCCTCATGGATACTAGTTGGGTTCATTACCACTGAGCCACAGTGGGAACTCCCCAGGCCAGGGATTAAATCTGAGCCACAGCTGTGCCCTGTGCCAGATCCTTGAACCCACTGCGCCAGGTGGGCAATTGAACCTGCACCTCTGCAGCGACCCAAGTCAAATTCTTAACCCACTGTACCACAGCAGGAGCTTCCGAAATACCCATTTATAGAAGAGAGTTATTTCTCCTGAGAAACGTATGTTGCAGTTGGTAAGTTTCAATAGTTTAGTTCTTTTTGATACTCAAACATTATTTCAGTCCAGCTGACTTGGCAGGTTGATCTGGTGAAAACAGGACCAGTCTCCATAGATCAGATTCCCTCAAACTTCATTGTGTATCTGAGTCCCATGGAGGGCTTGTTAAAGCTCAGATTGCTGAGCCCCACCCCCAGAGGTTTGGAATAAATAGGTCGTAGGTAGGGCCCAAGAATGTGCCTTGGAAGTTCTCAGGTAACTGCTGCTGCTGCTGATGGGTAATGACTTTGTAAGAAGCCACTCATGTAGAGGCAGCTTCATTTCAATACAGCGTTTAACTAGCGTGGGCTCATTGCCTGTAGACGTGGTTATCACTGTAAGCCAAAGTGACTTTTGCACAAGTTCTCAAAATCTTTTCCTTCAGGGCATTTCATCAGTAATCACATCCACAGAGGAAGGGTCCTCTGCTGGGACAAGAGACCGTGTGCCAATTTCCTGAGACTTTACATGTCCCTCTACGGGACATTCACTTGACTAACAATCCAGTTCTGTGCCTTCCCTCCCAGCTTGCTATTAAAAGATGAGAAACATGAGGATGTGGAGGAGCTGCTTCCCGCCAACAATGAAAGCTTGAGACTTTACAGTGACCTCATTCATCCAGTTAACAATTTTCAATCAGAACTCACAAAAGGGCTCAGATGAATCCCTGGGGAGTTGATGAACTGAACCCTCTACTAACAGAGAGTTAGCCATAATTGAGAAAAACCACTTGCTCTTTCCAAGATAAGAGCGGATGTGTTTTAAGTGCAGTATTTGCAGCTCATGCCTTGGGCAGGAGGAACAAAACGCCCTGGCTTATTCTGATAATTGCAAAGGAGACTGAAGGGGCTCTTATCAGCACTAGCCAGAAAATTATTTTCTATTCTTTAATGTAACCACCCATCTCTTTATAATACACACTCCATCGGAGTATTCCCACCCAATTCTAGGTAACACGACTTTGTTTTGAGTTTATTAGACACACAGTCCACTCTCTGTGGGAATCTACAAAGGGAGAAGGCTGGTTTTATATAACATGTAAGCCACTACTTGATAACTCGATTTTTGTGTCCATAGAGACATTACCCGCTTGGGCAGAGCTGGACACTCACCTCTATCCCCAATCTAAGCAATGCTCAGCCTGGGCCTCTGAAGTGGTGCTGACCTACTCTTGCCCCACCTGCCCCAATCAGTTTTTATCCTTGGGGCTCCTGCCTTTTCCTTATGCCTGAGTTTGTTTTAGTCCGTTAGAACACATGTTCTCCTTAACTCCTTTTTTGAGACTAAGCCCCTGTAGCAGAGATGTTTGGGCCTCAATTAAATGGTTTTTTCGGGTTTTCTTTCTTTCTTTTTTTTTTTTTTTTTTTTCAGGGCTGCACCTGTGGCATATGGAAGTTCCCAGGCTAGAGGTCTAATCAGAGCTGTAACTGCCAACCTACACCACAGCCACAGCAACGTGGAATCTGAGCCACATCTGTGACTTACACCACAACTCACGGCAATGCTGAATGGAACCTGAGTCCTCGTGGATACTAGCTGGGTTCTTAATCTGCTGAACCACAATGGGAATTCCCACTTATTTCAGTTTGGAGCTCTGTGAACTCTCTCCTCCCATGCTTAGGTAGGAATGCCCCAGGGGCACCAGTTCAGGTACATATTCATGTAACAGCAAGAATTAATATTAGGGAAAAAAAAGTTCGGACTGGTCACCGCTGTTTATATTGAATTAATTTCTTTAAGAGTTAGAGGTGATTATTTCCATTTTATAGATGAGGAAACTGAAGCAGAGACTCTTTGTTTCCTAATTTCCTGTTACATTAACTATTAAACCTGGGCCTGCTGTCTTTTTCTATGTTTAGGGCCTGTTGGGTGTAGGTTATGTCTCAAACTCCTCCTCAGTTAAGGAAACTCTCCTCTCTAGGTCCCTCATGGCTGTCATGATGCAATGGTGGTGTGGCTTATGGAAAGCTGCCAACAAGCTCAGTTAGAAGATTAAATACTTCTTTAAAGGACAAGGATACAGAAACCCATGGCCCTGGCGACACAGACTTTTGAAATCCCCACGTTTGTGCAAGTATCAGCAGCTGCTGCGCTGGTCCCTCGTTAGAGAGGGCTTCACTAGGACTCAGAAGATTGCCTTTGCTCTTCACAGTCAGAGCTGAGCATTTTTCTAAAGTCGTGCATTTCTCTTTTGGCTTCCCCTCCTGCTTTCTTTTTTTTTTGGAGAGTGTTGACCAAAATGGGACAGCATATATGACCTCTTTCACAAGGATTTATGGTTTGAGCAGAAGAGTGAAAGATCAAGTTTCCCAGCACAGCATGCTCTCCAGGCCAGGCTTAGGCTCCTTTAATTGTTTTCCATTCCTGGAACCCTATCCTCTTCCCCACCGCTCATCTTGGCACATCAGTTATTTTCCCTCTCTTTAAGACGCTCAAAAACTTGCCTCTTTTTCTTTCTTTTTCTTTTTAGGGCCGCACCCATGGCATATGGAAATTCCCAGGCTAGGGGTCAAATCGGAGCCACAGCCGTGGGCCTACACCACAGCCACAGCAATGCAGGATCAGAGCCGAGTTTGCAAACTACACCACAGCTCAGGGCAACACCAGACCCTTAACCCACTGAGTGAGGCCAGGAATCAAACCCTCGTCCTCATGGATGATAGTCAGGCTTGTTACCACTGAGCCTCAATGGGAGCTCCCCTTGCCTGCTTCTTAGTTGTGAAGTTTTAGTCTAGGTTAAGGTTACATTATTCTCTTCGTGGTCACTCTGGTTCACATATATATATTAGGAGGTTGGGTAAGATGCCAGAGGTGGTGATGGGACCGAGGGGAGGGAGAGGGGGATTAGCTGTGTACTCCTTCTTACTGTCACATCTAATCCCTGGCCTTAGCACCAGAAACCCTATTATATTTTCTTCAAAAAAAAAAGTCAGTCCGTCTGATAAAGTGTGGGGCCAGTAAAGTGTGGGCAACCCAGAAGCATAGCCGATTGATAATATTAACATTATTTACTATACACATTTGTAAGTGGCTTTGTGTGAAATGACCACTTGTCCAGGGACTATGTAAACAAATTCACTCTGGGTGAATAAAACAAATATGAGCCACATGAACATGTTTATCTCAAGCTGGTCAACTTGGAGCTATTTTGAGTTTCATAGGAACCTCATAGACCATAACATTGAGATTGAGAAAATTGTTTCAAATGTGTTTTCTAGTACAAAATTTAGCCAATTAATCAAAAGAAAAAATAGATTCAATAATTTGCAAGACCCGGAGCTCCCTTCCTGGCTGAGAGGTTAATGAACCCAATTAGGATCCATGAGGATGTGGGTTCGGTTCCTGAGCTCACTCAGTGGGTTAAGGATCCGGCACTGTGGTGAGCTGTGGTATAGATTGCAGACGTGGCTTAGATCCAGCATTGCTCTGGATGTGGTGTAGGCCAGCAGCTGTAGCTCTGATTTGACCCCTGGCCTGGGAACCTCCATGTGCTGCAGGTGTGGCCCTAAAAAGAAACTCACAGTAATAATAATAATAATTTGCAAGATCTAACTTTATAACTTTCTTTCTAGGATTTCAAATTTCATATTCTTTGTCCAAAGCAAATTCAGATGAGACCAATTTGAATATTTGATTAAAAAATTTAGTGACTTTTTTTTTTTTCCCTGCAATTGCATCATGTGGAGGTTCCCAGGCCAGGGATTGAACCCGACCAGAGCTGCTGCAGTGACAATGCCAGATCCTTAGCCCACTGTGCCACAAGGGACTTTCTAGTGTTCTTTTAAAATATGTTTAATATGATAATATTTGATTTATTTATATTTATTGTCATTACTGATATATTATTGAACTCACTTATTCCTTTTCATTTTGCCTATTTGACCTGTTAAAATAGTCATTTTTGTTCTGCTTTCTTAGATTGTTTTGAAATAAAGTTCACTCTAACTTTATCTACTAATTTTTTCTTTACTAAAAAACCAGTATTCTTTTCTTTTAGAAAATACCCTGAAAATTTTAATATCACTATTTAACCTAATAATAGCCTAAAGTGACTTATCAGTATATTGCCTGCCTCCTGAACAATACAATGCTTTTAATATACTTTAATCATCCACTTGAGTTACAGGTTTTGTTGTTCAGGATTTTGGTTTTATTTCGAATTTTGTGTTTTTTCTTATTGTTTACACTGCGAATATTTGTTTCACTTCTTGTGTTTTTTTTCCATTTTTTTCTTGCCCACAATTCATTCTCATACCTAGCTCTACCTTTCTAGATAATTTGTTTTCTTCCTAGATGACATTTTTTAGAGGATCTTTAGAAAGGAATTTTTTTTTTTTTTTTAATATGGCTGTGCCTGAAGCATATGGAAGTCTCCAGGCTAGGGGCTGAATCAGAGCTGTAGCTGCTAGCCTACATCACAGCCAGGTCCAAGCTATATCTCTGACCTACACTGCAGCTTTCGGCAAAGCCAAATCCTTAACCCACTAAACGAGGCCAGGGATGGAACCTGCATCCTCATGGACATGGTGTTGGGTTCTTAACTGGCTAAGCCACAATGGGAACTCCCTAGAGAGGAGCTAGCGTGAGTAAATCCACTCATTTTGCATATGTCTTTCTTTCTGTCTCTCTCATGAAGTACACCATCAATAATATAATGAAAATGTGTGGTTTAAATATAACATCAAAATATAACACCCGCCCAGGTTAAGCTTTCTCTCTTTGTCTAAAAGTATCTACATTTTCCCCTTGTTCTTGAAATATATATTTTTTGTTGTTGAGAATATCCTCTCTCTTTAAAGCTATCATCACACTATTTTACTCTTCCATTATTTTTGGAGGAGAAAATGACCAAGTTTTATTCCTTGGTAGGTAATGTGTCTTTCCTTTCTGGCTGCTTATCAGATCTTTTCTTCTATGCTTATTAAAATATGTTGAGGTGCTAAGAATTTATTGCACTTCATGAAATTTGATTAATTTTGGAAGTTGATAGCCACTATCTCTCAAATGTTGCCTCTCCCCTCCCATTCAGTTGGTTTTCTCCTTCTGAAACTGTGGAGAGATGTGTTTTGGAACTTCTCACTCTACCATCCACATCTCTTAACCTCTGTTTCAAAATTTCCATCTTTTGCTCTATGAGTTGCATTTTATTTTGTCTTTTTGTCTTCTTAGGGCCACACCCGTGGCACATGGAGTTTCCAAGGCTAGGGGTCACATCGGAGCTACAGTTGCTGGCCTATACCACAGCCACAGAAACTCGGGATCTGAGCTGCATCTGCGACCTATACCACAGCTTACGGCAAGCTGGATCCTTAACCTGCTGAGCAAGACCAGGGATCAAACCTGAGTCTTCATGGATGCTAGTCTGGTTCACTAACCGCTGAACCATGATGGGAACTCCCCATGAATTGCATTTTAAATAATTTCTTTAGATCTCTCTGACTCCTCAATGTTTCATCTATCCATTAGACTTCAGATTATTTTTAAAGTCTGCCTGATAATCATTAATAGTCTCTTCTTCTAGACTTGTGGTTGCCTGATGGGAGGGGGGTGGTTGCCTGATGGGAGGGGGAGGGAGTGGGAGGGATCGGGAGCTTGGGCTTATCAGAAACAACCTAGAATAGATTTACAAGGAGATCCTGCTGAATAACATTGAGAACTATGTCTAGATACTCATGTTGCAACAGAAGAAAGGGTGGGGGAAAAACTGTAATTGCAATGTATACATGTAAGGATAACCTGACCCCCTTGCTGTACAGTGGGAAAAAAAAAAAAGTCTCTTCTTCTGTTGTCATTATTTCAGTATCCTTTGGGACTTTTAAAAATTGGGAGTTCCCACTGTGGTGCAGTGGGTTAAGAATCCCACTGCAGCAGCTCTGGTAGCTCCAGAAGCATAGGTTTAATTCCCAGCCTGGTGCAGTGGGTTAAAGGATCTGGCATTGCAGCAGCTTCAGCATAGGTTGCAGTTGAGGCGTGGGTGCAGCCATAAAAAATATTTTAAAATGTCTTTGTTATTTCTTATTGGTTAATACAAACATCTGCTTTTTTTTTTGGTCTTATCCTGATGTCTCTGATCCTGCTTTGTTCTTTGTCCATCCATTAAAACCAAAGGTCTAAGATTCCGCTCCCTCCTGTAAGTTAAATACTTCTTCACCTGCAGTTCAGATCTACCTGGTTAGCCAAAGCGATGGCAGGGCGAGAACCAGAACAGAAAGAGAGTATGGAAGGTCTACTTAGTTAGACCCTGTCTGTTGTCCCTGTCACGCAGACACAGAAAGCATGGTGCCTGCCGTGATTAAGATGAGGGCAGAAAGAGCAGGCAAAAGGACCAGCTGTGCTGGAGTTTAACCAGGCGGTTAAAGAAAGGGAATAGAGATGAGGCTGTTGGGGACCCAATAACTTGGCTTACTGGTGAAATGGGCCCAATAAAGATCAATATATGCCCAGTTGAATTACTCAATATACATCCTTGGCAGAGAAGCAAATGAGGGAGAGGAGGTATTGGCAGAAGCCCCTCCTGAAAATGGTGTGCGGAAGACACTTCTGGTTTCCCACGTCACAATCTCCTGGCTCAGCTCTGATGCCAGCTACAGCTGTTGTGGAGAGTTTTTGTGAGCTCAGCCACCTCGATGACAGATTGCACCTGTAACAAGCTGTGTCTTCAGCTCTTTATCCTTGGAGTCTCGTTTGAAGCCTCAGCAAGCTGCTCAGCCTTCCAGCAAGATGGTAAAACTCAACGCACAGGGAGTCAGAGTGGGCGGAGGACCTGGCAGTTTCTTTGGGAAACTCTCAGTGATAGTCCTTTGGGTCTTTTCTCCTGAGCTGCTAACCTTCCCTCAAGACTATCTTCAATTCTCTTGCCATCTGGTAGCTAAAGTGGGAAGAAGGCAGAGTTCTCCATATTGAATATGTGTTTATGTAATTTCCTGTTTTCAACTGCAGAATCACCCACAGGGATTACAAAAATCTCCCATGTCCTCAACACTGTTCACAATACCCATCCGTGGCCAGAACAGTTATTGAACCTTTTCTAGGTGTAAGAGTTATTCTTTGTGTTGCAGTGCACAACAGCCCTCATTTTACATAGCTGGCTGTTTCTTTTCTTTTTTTTTTTTTTTTTATTTTATTTTCCCACTGTACAGCAAGGGGGTCAGGTTATTACAGTTTTTCCCCCACCCTTTCTTCTGTTGCAACATGAGTATCTAGACATAGTTCTCAATGCTATTCAGCAGGATCTCCTTGTAAATCTATTCTAAGTTGTGTCTGATAAGCCTGGCTGTTTCTTTTGAGCTTAGCTCATCCATTAGAAAAATGAGACACATTTATTATAACGGTGGTGGAGGGAAGAAAAGGTTTTTTTGTTTTTTTTTTGGTCTTTTTTTTTTTTTTAGGGCCACACCTGAGGCATATGGAGGTTCCCAGGCTAGGGGTTGAATCGGAGCCATAGCTGGCAGCCTACACCACAGCCACAGCAATGCCAGATCCAAGCTGTGACTGTGACCTACACCAGAGCTCACAGCAAGGTCGGATCCTTAACCCACTGAGCGAGGCCAGGGATCGGATCTGTGTCCTCATGGATATTAGTCAGATTCACTTCTGCTAAGCCATGATGGGAACTCCAGGAAGAAAAGTTAAAATTAAACCCAGATATATGTGAAAAATAAAGATATTTATTCAGTAACATTTCTCTAGCATCAAAATTAATGATCAACTGTGCTTATATTTTAAATCCTTTTTATTTGGAAAACATTCAGATGTTCAAGGAGTAGTGCAATGAACATATGCTTCATGTAAATTCATCAATTAACATTTTGCTACATTTGCTTTTCCTCTCTGTCTTTCTCTGTTTCTCCATCTCTCTTCTCTGTGTGTGTGTATGTGTACATACACATATATATTTGATGAACCATTTGAGAGGAAGTTGCTATGACCTTTTTTCTAAATACTTATGTATGCATTTGCCCAGACAAGTGTATTCTTACATGACCACATTGACACAATATGACTTATCCAATATAGAATACCTATTCAAATATTGCTAATTGCCTTGATGTCTTTGACAGCAATATTTTTTACCATCTAGTATTTAACATAGGATCAGGCATTTTATTTAATTGTTTGTTATATCTTTTTAGTCTCCTTTAATCTGGAAAAGATCATCAACTTTTTTTTTTTGTCTCTCGTGACATTGATGTTTTTGAAGGTCACATGTCAACATATAACCTGCTGACATTAAAAAAATAGTTTTTAAAATAGCTGATCTGAGAATGGGTAGTACTTCCAATCTATAGATACAGTTGCAGTTTCTTTAGATTAAATCTGTTGTTATCTTAAATTTGCAAAACTCCCTTTTGCCTTCAAAATACTCTTATGGAGATATATATATATATATATATCCATAAATTTCAATTAGGAGAAAATAAATGAACTTAGGGCTTTGAGACACTCCCTGATATAATTGAATAATTGGGGTCAATGCTGTGGTGTCACAAAGCTGTGGTTAGGAACCAGTGGTCTATTGTGAAATTCAGAACATACGGATCTGAACACGTCTGACAGATCAATGATCTCAATAAGTTACCCTGAAGAGTCACGCATCTGGAAATAAAATTTCAGGTAGTATACAAAATTAAAATGGTATTAGGAAAGTGATTTTTTGAATATTAAAATTAAAAAACATTTGCTTGCCTGCTGAGAATAAGATGGGTGATTCTATACAGTTCACACGAACAATGATATATGGTAACCTACTTTTTATATGATTTCCCTTTAGAACTAAAATCCCAGTTATGATGAAGAAAAAGGATATTACTTATTAGAAGAACATCCCAACGCCCAAGCACAGAAGATAAGCTACATTTCCACACAGCAGCCCAGCTCCCTGAGCTTTGCCATCCAGGATGTTCCAGGTGAACCAAAGCTCAATTGTTGCATTGCCTTTGAGGAACCATCTACAGAAGGATTTTCCCCTTAAGGATTTTGATTTTCAGAACAAAATGAAAGACAAAAATGAAACCAAAGTGGATTAGGAAGACAAAGAGTGGCCACTGGTGCTTAATCTCTGGACTCCTACAGGTTAATGGACCGGGAAGCAGGAACAGGTAAGTTATATTGATTCTATAAGCCTGCAAGCGTGGTGTTTTCTTGTTTGTTCCCTAAGTGTTTTCTGTAAGTGTAGCAGAATGTGATAAGAAAGACTCAAGCATGTGGTGCTGTTTTGGAGTAGTATTGCACTCCAAAGTAATTTTTTAGATACGGTGGTGTTGAAAATTTTAAATGTGTCTGCCCTCTGCCTCCGTCCACGGTACTCTCGTAATTACATTATACTGCATTATAGTTATGTTTAATTTCAGGATATTTCTGCTTTGTTTTAAAACTCTATTGATTACCCAAGGCACGGCACTGAGTGCCTTTGAATTTGTGCTGGTACTAATGTCAGCTACTGAATTATCCAAGGGTTTGTCAGATTCAGAGAAATGGAAACTCTTTCTGTAATCTGTGTGGCATTCCAGATCAAAGGAGGGAAAGAAATGGCCATTTGTCAAGGAGCATTATTATTCATTTTGGACTGAAGCCATAGGAAGGTGCTCTATAATGTATGTCTGTAGAGTGTGTAATTTAACAGGAGATAGTGTCAGAAAAAGGGGATTACAAAGTTGTATTTAGGTTGATGTTATTAATCTTTTTTACCTTTTAACTGTTGACTTGGTTCTCTGCTAGGAAGATCACACTTGTACTTTTCTATTTTTTATTTAAATGAAAAATAGTGAAACCATACACAGCAACGTAACATTTTCATGTGTAACTTTTACATGGAGACAATGTATGCAGATAAGGACTGTGGTCACATGAATAATTCACTTGATTACCTCATTCTTGTCCTGCCCTTAACAAGCTTAATGGAATCGTGGAAACTGAAATGACTTTTTGTCCAATGGATTTAGTGCCTCTGAGTGACCTTAAAAATACAAGATTTCTATCACAGATTTTTGGTTTGTTTGAATGGAAGGATCAAGAAAGGGGAGAAACTGAAATTGCCTTTTTTCTTGAGAGGTTGAGAGATGAAACTCAGAAACACTGAGGGGTTTTAGATACCTTGCAAAGACAGCATCAACAACAGAAACTCCACAACCTCCCTTTCTCCCCATGAAACGTTCTTGTTTTATTTTTGGAGCCACTTTCTCCTGTTATAGCAGCAGCATATCACTCATAAGAAGCTTTTCCATCAGGTTTGAAAACTGAAGTTTTAGGAAACTATGTGCTAAAACCCAAAGGCCTGTCATCCTGGGAAGGATGTGTGATCCCCACACTGAGGGAAGGATAGGGCAACACCGAAAAGATGTTCTCAAACCCTTTGAGTTTGGAACTCAGTTTGGTTAGTTAAAACGCTTTCTTCTTTGCTAATTCTGTTTCTTCTTTTCTTCCTAATCTTTCCTCTCTTCCATCCCTGCTACACGGTAATATGTTGAAAACATTATTAAGAACACACACACGCCCTGGTGAAAGGGATGGGCCTATTGTGGCTGAAACCCAGGGTAGAATAATGGAAAATGAGAATAAAGATCACACCTGAAGATCCTTTATTCCATATGCCATGAGTTGATAAACTACAGTCCACTGGTCAAATCCTGCCACTGGCTTTTTTTTTTTTTTTTTTCTTTTTGTAACTAAAGGTGTATTAGAATACACTTATACCCATTTACTTACATATTGTCTGTGGCCGCTTTCAGGGTAGAATATAGAGCTGAGTAGTAGTGACAGAGACCAGATGGCCAGCCAAGCCTAAAATATTTATTATCTGGTCCATTACAGAAACCATTTGCTGACTCCAGCTAAAAAGCCATACATTACTTCTCAAAGGGTGGTCCAAGACCACCAGATTCAGCATCACCTAGAAATTTATTAGAAGGCAATTTTTCCAGCCCCAAGGAATCAAAGTATCTGGAGGTGGGGTCCACAATCTGCATTTTAACAACCATTGGGTAATTCTGATGCACTTTCAAGACTCCTCTGGGTCAGAGCATCCCAACCAGATGTTGCTAATGGGTTGCAGGTGTGCCAAAGATATTAGTTCACAGGCCATGGGCTGGCATCATGTAGGATTGCAAGGCATCACAATCTGGCCAGAACATAATTAAAACTGTATTTTACAAGTTAATTTGGGCAAATCGATGATGATTCTCATACAGAATGGATTTCCCATCATTCTCAGAGCCAATTTTATAATTAAAAAAAAAACATTTTGCTAACAGTTTTTAGTTTACAAAGTAGTTCAGGGTGGTCTCAAAAGGCATTTTCAACTTGATGATGTTACTTTAGGATGCATAGTTCCTTCCGGATGGAAGGCATGTGTCTGTGTGTGTTTGTGTGGTCTTAATACCTTTTTCTTCAAGAAAGATATATATCTTTCAGGTGGATTCAGTAGAGGGTTATATAAATTTATTTTTAAATATCCTTAATGCAACCCTGTTGTAGCATAATTTAAATAGACATTATATATGAAAATCCAGACTAGATAAATTAGCCTAGGATTCCAAGATAGTCAATGATCAATTTACTTGAAATAGTCGTCTCCTTGTTTCTACCTAAATAGGACTCCACTGACAATAATCCATTGTAGGTCATATTTTCAGAACATTTTTGTTGCTTTCATTAAGGCAAGACTATAAGCTAGCATCCATAACTGGTAAGTGCTTGCTTGAATGTAAACTAGCAAGTAGCAAAAATGGCCCACTGCCCATCCATCCTAAGGACAGTGAATGTGGACTCTTTAATGATATCTAGAATAGGGCCAAAATAGAACACTGGCCTTGGGAACTGGGCCTATGGCTTACTGACTCTGGGTCATCAGATTCCTTTCTGCAAATCTCTGCCTTGGAATTTAGGCCTGTTCCAGGATCCCCACAATTATCTCAGAAGTTAGATCACTGGGTTGAAGGTGCTCTGAAAAATTCCCAGTGGCTTTTGACTATCTGGAGATTTCTTCGACATTCAGAGTCTTGCCCAGTGAGTTGTGCCTGAGACAATAGTTGGGCTGCCACACCCTGCCATCCCTATCCTTGCCCGCCAAATATACACTGGCATCAACATGGAGCATATGGGCATTTAGATCCCCAATGCTTATGGGGTGTGAGATGTTGCTGCAGGCTCTCCACAAGGTAAATAGGTCAGACCCACTTGACATAACTTCATGGTAGGGCTAAGATTAAAAAAAAAAAATCACACTTCCCCTCACTGGGAGGGGGAGCTTTGCGTGCCTGCACCCCAACCTCAGCTGGCCTTCCACTTACTATACTTAGGGGTACAATGCATTACCATGTAGGTATGCCACAGGGGAGACAGATGCAGGAAGAGGCCCCTACAAGCCCTGTGCAAGTTTTTTTTTTCCATATAAGTGCCATTTTATTTTATTTTTTTCTTTTTATTTATTTATTTATTTGTGTGTGTGTGTGTGTGGTGGAAAGTATTAATTTTTATTAAAACTGACAGGAAACTTAATTGAAATAAAGTAGCATATATTTATTTCCTTGTAAACAAAAGTCCAGAGTGGGCTACAGTAAGAAATGAAACATAGATAGATTATATTTTAGTTGAAAGAGCCAAATAATAAACACATATTTAAATTTACATATTCCATTTATGCCATTATTGAAAAGACAAAATTTAGTGGTTTTCAAAATTTAGGGTTTGGTATAGTGTGTTATTGGTTATATGTTGCTCTGCATGCACTAAAATTCATAAAAACACACATCCAAAAATAAAGTTTTTACTGATCATAACCCAAAGATAAGTAGACTGGTTAAAATTTAATAAAATGATAATAACAAGTTTTGGTAATGATGTACAATGATTGAACCATTAACTTACCAGATTTGTAGGAGCTAGCCCTACAAATCAACTTTAGAAAACTCTTTGGCGTATCTACCACATATGCATAACTTACAACCCCAAAATTTCTATCCCATAAATATATCCAACAAGAATACATACATAAGGCACTAAAAACTATGTAATGTGTATCTGAGTAGTTCTCTTTATAAGGGATTTTTGTGTGTGTGATATTTTCAAGGACAAAAATAACTTCAAGATAATTTTTTAAACGAGCGAATAATTTGAACTTAATGTTTATTTCTGAAACATATACAATTGCACTTTCTTGTTTTATTTTTTTCCTTTTTAAAAGTTTTATTGAAGTAAAGTTGATTGACAGGGTTGTGATCATTTCTGCCATGCCACAGAGTGATTGACTTATATGCACATGCAAAAATGATTTACTTGTATGTATATACAAAGTGATTTACTTATACATATATCCAAAAACGTCTACGGATAATGTGTGTGAAACTTGACCAAATGCTCTTGGCTGAGAACCACTGTTCTCTACCAAATACCACTTAGTCCCTGCATGTGTGGATCTCTCTTGATTGATCAGAACCAGATCCTCCCTCACAAGGCTTTTGAAACAAGAATGAAATGCAAAGTGAAGCAGCCCCTTTCCATTATATTCTGTGTCATCATTGTGCAAAATGGTGGTTCCTGGACTTATTTGTTCACAATTACAATGGAAGTTGAAGTTGGAAATGTGGTTTTCTCAAATTTTATCAGCCTGACATTAGAGCTAAATCCATCAGGCAGGTAGTTGCTATTTTAGAGCCAAACATCCAAAAAAAAAAAATCATCATCTCTTGCACCAGTTCTATCCAATGCTTACAATAAAAACCCAGACTTTGATTCCATTAACTTAGAAGAAAATCTATTTGGTGTTACAAATCCAAAGTTGAGAACAGAATGAAAATGTTCAGAATAGAAATAATGTCCATCAAAATATATCAAGAATAGTGGACATTACATGCAAGGCCAATTTCAACATGTAGCTAAATCTCATAGATTAGGGTCCTCTTGAAATCCTATTTCTATCATTCCTCCAAAATAAAATAATATGAAAATAATTAACAAGCTACCTGCTATTCCAAACCAACCAAATTTATGGTGTTGAGTTTTGCTCCATTTATTTATATTATTGAGTTTTGCTTTTAGTTTTTTCTTTCTTTTTTTTTAGCTTTTAATTTTAATTTTATTTTTATTATTGGCCATGGCATGCACTAGCTTGATGTGGAATCTCAGTTCCCAGACCAGGGATTAAGCCCAGGTCCCAGTGGTGCAAGCGCCAAATCCTAACCATTAGACCACCAGGGAACTCCCAGCTTTTTTTTTTTTTTTCCTGTAAATGTGCCTATTAAAGAAGGAATTCTGCTTTCATTAGGCAGGAAAATATAGGAAATTATATAGGACAGTACTTAGCAAATGATAGCCTGTTGCTCAAATCTAGAAGGTTCCTACCTTCTAAATAAAATTTTATTGTAGCACAGTCGTGCTTATTTATCTACTTCTTTACTATGGCAGTTTTCATAGTACAAGAGCTGACTTGAGTAGTTGGGACCAACTCAGACTCTATGGCCTGCAAAGATGAAAATATTTATCTTCCCTTTGCATGAAATATCTTTGACCCCTTCCTATAGGAGATATAGGCTTGTGGGGTGTCACTTTACAGGGCTTCCAAATATTTAAGTTAGTTCAAACCTTCATTCCTTGTCCTGACTGTACACTTAAGCCCTCATTTCGTGTTAATGAGTGTTATGGCAGTTGTTTTTGATCATTTTTATGGACATGCCAGAATGTAACTTGGGCACCAAGCCATTGTTTGCAGGACAAGGATGTTGTGTTTCTCAATGGATAAATCCAGGTTCTTTATGCCCTAGATGTTCGTCACAAGGGGATCTTGATTAAACGTGTCATTCTGATAAAGTTATCTCAAATCTGATTATATCTCCTTAAATTACATGTCCAACAATGTCATTGAAGGTTGCAATGGCCGTTGGAAGAAGCATCGCTCTTTCTCTTTTTCTTAAAAGCTCTCCTGATGTGTTTGCATTGGTCATATTTTCTGCTTAGTATCAAGAATGTACTTTCAAGATGGGTTCTTTGGTGTGCTCATGTAGAAGGAAGGGCAGTGGCTATTTTGAGGCCTACCATTCGTCATTAAGATGATTGTCCTGTTATTCTATGGCATTTTTATATTCTGATTATTCTTTTCCAGTTCTGGGAAAGTCAGTGATAGAATTCCATTAGGATGCCTTTGTGCACTTATATTTGTCTCAAGCCATCCATAAGAGTTTGTGAATGCTGTACTTGAGAGGATCGAAGAAACTGTAGAAAACATAAATCCCAGGGCCACAGTCTACTTTATAATATGTATTATATGATCCTTATATATCAGACATGTGGCTCTAATATATATCATACCATTAGTATCATAATATGCAATAACATATTAAGTAGCCTTAGTGTATATGTGGGGGTACATGTGTGTAGACTCTATGTATTTGTAGGTCTGTGGGCATATATTGTACAGTGTGTGCAAAGCAAAAACCTGCAAATAAAAGGAAGGATAAGAGTCTGAAACCAGAAACCGTTGCCAAGCTCAGATGTTTCTTGATGTAACTGAAGTCATTTATACTGACATTGCTGGCTTTGTGCGGCTTAGAAAATGCTGATTATGTAAAATGATGGGTTCTTTACTTCTCTGTCTGCTTTTTACTTTTAGAAACAGATTTCTTCCTTTTTCTTTTACATTTTATTGTTCACTGGCTTTTCTCTTTGGCTAATTCTGCAAAGTATTATTCATTGCCCTGGAATCCAGTGTTTCTTTCCCAGTTTTTTCAGTAGCATCTCCTACAAAGCCAGGCTTCCAAGGAGCATTCTGATCACCTGGTTGGAGATGATAAGGTGCAGCTCCCCACCCACTGATCCCACTGTCCTTAGGTCCCCAGCCCCTCTTCCTATCTGTTGACTATTCCTCAATAAACCACAGACAGCTTGTCTTAGGTCACAAGAAGGGCAGAAAACATAAGAGCAGCTAGACCAGCCCAAACTCACCCCCACTGACGGAAGAGAGTTCCTCCTGTGTGAGCCAAGTCTCAAGGTCATCTTTGCTGTCCTTCTAGAGAAAGCACCTCCCTTTAGACCATTTGCTCAGTTTCTGTACCTTGTATGCTTATCTCCTTCTCAGGCTCCCAGGCTGTGAGCTGCCATGTTGGAAGAACCACATCTTGATGATTTTTCTATTCCCCAGAGGGGTATCTCTGGACACAGTCAGTGACAAATGAATGTTTATTCAATGAAAAAAAAATTTAAAAATTAGTTTAAAGCAGTTTACAACAGAAAGAGCATGTAAGGAAACAGTGGATCCTGCTCTGTGCCAGCTGAACTGACCTAATCTCTGACACTAAAATGTAACAGAGGTCATGGAATTTTGCAGCTCGAGAGGAAATTCAGGCCACATAGTCCAGCCACTGCAGTTGACTTTGGCAAAGCATGAAGCTCTGAGAGGAAAGGCAAAATAAACATTTATAGGGCACCACCTGTATGCTGGGCCTGTACTTTGCAAATACCTAATTTTCACATAACTGTTTGCATACATCATTTGCTATAAAAGAGAGATCCACGCTATGAGAAATCATGGCATGTTTTCAAGAGACAGGCTCAAGTCCATGAGCAGAGCTAGTCCTGCTGACCTTCAAAGCCATGCTCCTTTCCTTGTATCCTGCCCAGGTATCCCCTAAGCTCTGGAAGTTTGCATTGCCTGATACTAACTTAGAACCAAATAATAGTGAACTAATTATTTACAAGAAATACAAAGTTAGGGAAGCATATTACAAGATAGCACAAGGAAGCCATCAGCCTTAAGTAGAATTGGGAAAGTCCTCTAGGGTAAATGACCCTTATGATCCTGTTACTTCCGCAAATAAATGACATTACAACAACAATAACAGCAACATTAACAATAGGGAGAGGACTGTTACATTACAAGAGGCATATAGGAGTTCCTGCTCTGGCACAGTGGGTTAAGAATCCCATTGTGGAATTCCTGTGGTGGCTCAGCAGTAATGAACTGGACTATTATCCATGAGGATGCGGGTTCGATCCCTGGCCTCACTCAGTGTGTTAAGGATCCTGTGCTGCCATGAGCTGTGGTGTAGGTCGCAGACAGGGCTCAGATCCCACAGAGTTGCTGTGGCTGTGGTGTAGGCTGGCAGCCGCAACTTGGATTGGACCAGTCTGGGAACTTCCATATGTTGTGAGTATGGCCCTAAGAAATAGCAAAAGAAAAAGAAAGAATCCAATTGCTGTGACTCAGGTTGCTGTGGAGGGGTGGGTTTGACCCCTGGCTCAGTGCAGTGGTTAGAGGATCCTATGTTGCCATAGCTGTGGTGTAGGCACAGCTGCTGTTTGGAATCCATCCCTGGCCTGGGAACTTCCCTATGTCATGGGTGTGGCTGACAAAGAAAAAGGGTATGCAGAGTGAAACCCTAAATTGGAAGAGGGTCTCCTCTTCTTTGGGGAGACTGTCACCATGGGGTCAGGCTGGACCACACTCTGAGCGAACCCTCCAAGGTCATCTGACCTGTCACACTTGGAGGCATCTCTCAAGCCAAAGCAAAGATCTCTCTATCCTATAGTCCTAGGGCTGGAAGCTCTGAAGGGAGCAAAACCAGTGGGCACAGTGACAGCTATTTTTGAAGATTTTTCTAAGGCCTCCTTTGCACAGCTGAGGAAAGTAAGACTACACAGCTCATTTACCTAAATGCTGTTGACTACAGCCTCTAAGAACCGCTATCTTGTTTTTAATACTCCTTTTGAAGAGTCAGTGGAGAGAAGAAGGAAAGAAAGAAAGGACTCACTTCCTGATGTCCTCTGTCCACAGACGCCCTCTAGGTGGGCAGCTCCAAGGTGGAAATTAAAGAGGGACAGGAATTGAGGAGAGACAGACCTTCTAAGGTCTCCACAGTTTGGAGGGAGAATAGAATCTTCTTTATCAGGGTAAAAAAAGGATATCCTCAATTTCTGCACCCAAAATGACCTTTAGTGCTCCCAGACCAATGCTTCTCAATCAGCAGTGTGTCCACAGAAAACCCTGGGGATTTTGCTAAAATGCAGGTTTGGGGTGGGCCTGAGATTCTGCATTGAGTTCCCAAGGGAGGCGTTGCTACTGGTCCGAAGACTACACTTGGAATCATAGTCATGTGGTCACTTTTAGAGCTGAGAGAGCATTTTCTCTTTCTCTCTCTCTCTCTCTTTTTCCTTCCTTCCTTCCTTCTCTCTTTTAGGGCTGCACCCGTGGCATATGGAGGTTCCCAGGATAGGGGTCTAATCAGAGCTGTTCCCGCCAGCCTACACCACAGCCACAGCAGCACTGGATCCGAGCCGCATCTGCGACCTACACCACAGCTCACAGCAACACTGGATCCTTAACCCACTGAGCGAGGCCAGTGATTGAACCCACAACCTCATGGTTCCTAATCAGGTTCATTAACCACTGAGCCACAATGGGAACTCCTTGTCTATCTTTCTAGGGTCAGGTCTTTATTATACATCATTTGTGCCAACTCATCTGTTAGCCCATGTGAATTCTGAGAGTCTAATTAAGACGTAATGTTAAATACATGGTGACTCTTCAAAACCAAAGATATTAGAAATCATTGGAGAGGACTGGAGGAGGAGGTGGCGAATGGGGATCAGAGACCAACATGCTTCAACCCCTGTTCACTGTGATGCTCTGGGCTTTTTTTTTTTTTTTTTTCATGTATTTTTCCCATTAAGCCTTAGAAGCATTCTCCGAGCTAAGTGTATTGTCCCCATTTTACAATAAAAAGAAGCTAAAGCACAAGCTTACAACCATCCAAAGCAAAATGTGGGGAATTCTACAGGAAAAATGACCTTAAAAAAAAAAAGGCATAAAAAAAAGAGGAAGGACAGGAACTATCATGGATGAAAAGAGGCTTCAGAGATACATTAAATGAATGCAAAATTGAGATCTTCTTGGAAACTGATTTTACCCTACAAAACCCATGAACAGATACTTTGAGACATTGGTAAAATAGATCGTGGACTGAGTATTATGTATTACAGAATTCTTCCTAATTTTGTTAGGTGTGGTAATGTTATTGAAATTATGTTATAAAGCAGAGTTTGTATCTGTCAGAGGCTGATTGGTGAAATTATATCCTGTCTGGATTTGGTCTAAAATACTCCAGCAAAACAAAACACAAAATTTTAAATAGATAAATAAATAAGGACTAGAAAAGGAACAAGAATCAAGAATGGCAGAATGTTGGTTAATATTTTTTAAAACTCTATTTTGAAACAATTTTAGATTAAAAAAAATGTGTTATTTTTAGCACAGGGGTCCTGAATTCATGTTGCCTGACTCCCCTAATGTCCACATCTTATGTAACTTTGGAGCAATGATCAAAACCAGGAAATTACCATTGATGGAACATTATTAACTGATCTACAGATTTTAATCTAATTTCCCCTCTTTTTTTTTCCCCATCAAGTCCTTTTCTGTTGCAAGATCCAACCCAGAGTCCCACATTGTATTTCACTGACCTGTCACCTTAGTCTCCTTGAATCTTTGACAGTCTCTCAGTCTGTCCTGTCTTTCATGCCCTTGACACTTGAAGAGTTCTGGTCAGTTATTTCGTAGAATGTGCCTCCATTTCATTTTGCATGTTTTCTCTTGATTAGATTGAAATTATACTGATAATTATTGAAACTGGGTGAAGTGTACCTGAGTTTTCATTTATACAATTCACCCTGCTTTGGGGCATGTTTGAAAATTTCTATACTAGATATAAAAATTTTAAAAAAATTAGGATGGGAGGAGTTACATAATTTGTTTTAAATTGACTTTTTTTTTTTAATGGCCAAACCCATGGCACATGGAGTTTCCCAGGCCAGGAAATGAATTCCAGCCAAAGCTGTGACCTACGCCACAGCTACAGCAACACTGAATCCTTTAACCCACTGCACTAGGCTGAGGATCAAACTTGCACCTCTGCAGCGACACAGCTAGTGTTGTCAGATTCTTAACCCACTGCACCACAGTGGGAACACAGCAGGTTTAGTTATTAAATGAGCAGTGTTGAGATTAGAACCCAGATTAGTTTGACTAAAAAAAAATATGTGACCTTTACATAATATGATACAAAATAAATGATATCTAGTTGTTAAGGTTGTTTTCATAGGTGAGCCCTGCAGAGAGATTTTTTTCTTTACTGCTCTGAAAATAATTAAGCCCTTATTTTTAGGTACTTGCCAATAATGATATATTGGATCAAGATTGAATTGTCTTGCAGGATGCCTTACTATATACAAGAAACTAAAACCCACACAAATCAGTTAAAATAAATATTGAATAAATGGTGGAGAGGTGGATCATGGAATTCAAAATCAGGAGACTGGCAGACAGGAGACAAAGACTGGGAAAAAGAAAACTATAGATATTCACCTCTATACGTCGCTCGGTCTGTGTGTCTCTTTGGAGACACATGAAACAGGGATTTTCTGTGTCTCTCTGTGTCTTCTTCACTGTCCCGATTTTTGGGATAATCATTTTTTATTACGTGTGGCCATAAAGTAGTAAACGGATACATCATCTTGAGTCTACAGACCTTAGATACAGGGATTATTACCGAGTGATGCTCAACTTCCAGGCTTCTTCATTCAAACACTCAGCATTAGAATCCAATCCCCCCTGTTTTATGGGTTAAATGACCATACTGGTCCAGTGAACTGTGGCTAGCGAGGGTGGGATATATGGTACCCATAGTAACAAGAGCCTTCATTCCTTCATTTACAGTGACATCAAGGCAGCGGATAGGGTCAGGCTAAGCTCAGAAGAAGCAGCAACGTAATATCTCACCTCCATAGAATTAGGCATTGATGAGTCTTGTCCATGTTTTCTTGACTCTAAGCCCTTGGAAGAGGCGACAATTGCCAATTCCTGGTTTTCACTGTTCCAGAGAGAAAAAATAATCTACTTATACTAGGTGATTTGAATTACTTGTAAGTCCTACAATTTTATGCTAAGAAAGAGGCATGATAGTAAGTTCTTTTGGTAGCTTGGCGCTTTTCTTGCCCTTGAAGAGATCAGAGGTGAGAAGAAGAGCCATATTAATAAAAATTGACAATATCGTGCGATTAGTGCTGCAGTGGAAGTATATACCAGGTTCATTGATCTGATACAGAAGGAAATGCTTAACTGTATCTGGAGAGCATAGATGAGAAAATCCTCAGAAAGAAGGGGACATCTGAGCTGAAGTTGAAGGCCAAGTTGGGAGGTGAAATACTCTTCTAAGATGACTCTTCTTGGAGTTCTCTGGTGGCCTAGTGGATTAAGGATCTGGCACGGTCACTGCTGTGGTGCAGGTTTGATCCCTGGCCCAGGAATTTCAATATGTCATGGGCTAAAAACAAACAAACAAACCCCTGACTCTTCTTTAAAGATCAACCCTCAGTCCCTGATCTTGAATCTGTAAGGAGTAGAAACCGAATAACTGGAATAGAGCACTCAGTTATTCAATTATTCAGGCCTCTCGCTGTTCAGGTTTAGTTGTGTGCATTTATATGTGTCCTGCTTTACTGATTGCTGAGGTGTTTGAAATTCAGCCCATTGATTAGGCTTTCTCCTTGACTTTTCTTTTTTTCTTCTTTTTTATGGTTGCACCCGAGGCATATGGAGGTTCCCAGGCTAGGGGTTGAATGTAGGCCACAGCCATAGCAACGCCAGATCCAAATTGCATCTGAGATCTATGCCATGGCTTGTCACAATGCTGGATCCTTAACCCACTGAGAGAGAGCAGGATTGAACCCACATCCTCATAGACACTATGTCGAATCCTTAACCTGATGAGCCACAATGGGAACTCCTTCCTTGACTTCTTCTTCTTCTTTTTTGCTTTTCTAGGGCCATACCCATAGCATATGGAGGTTCCCAGGCCAGGGGTAGAATCAGAGCTACAGGTGCTGGCCTACATCACAGCAACAAGGGATATGAGCCTCTTCTGTGAAGCTACACCATAGCTTGGGGGAATGTGGGATCCTTAACCCACTGAGCAAGGCCAGGGATGGAACCCATGTCCTCATGGATACTAGTCGGGTTTGTTACCACTGAGCCACAACAGGAACACCCCTTCCTTGACTTCTTAAAAACACTAACTTTATCCAGCCATGAGGCCCTCTTGGAGGGCATCACAGTGTGCTCCAATTTGGATCCATTGTGAACAGCATATCTGAGTGATCACCTTTGGAACAGAGAGAAAGGCAGTGTGAGTTGAAGAAGACCAACTGGTGATTTTTCTCCCTCCCTTACATTGTGAAAGTTAAATGTGTAGGGTGGGAAAAGCTCTTTTGTGATTAGGTAATTCCATCAACTATCCTGGTCTTAGAGGAGCAGATACTGGAAGAAGACTGGGTATGGAAAAGGCTGAGCCTATGAATTCTAAAAACCAGATTGTTTGATGTGAATCTTTCCTCATGTCCCAAAGCAATCATTTTAACTGCCAGGCTGCTGAATTGCAGGGTGGAAGATGGATTTGGTTACTTACCGGGAGTGCTGGGTGGAGAATGTGTGTACATATCAGCATTATATACCTACTGCCCTGTGGTCAACCTCTCTGTAACCAGAAGTCACAATGTTTAGAGTAACCATATGGGTAAAACAAAGCTGGATTTATTATAGAACAATGTAATAGTCACACTTCCCCCCGCCCCATAATATGCACAAGTGAAGCCAAAAAAGGGCTAAACACATTAAGTCAGAATTTAAAACGGGCATGTCTGTTTACTACCCGAGGATCCATTGGCCATCTGGAACCTACAATAAAAGGAAATCCATTAGAAGGAAACGTCCGAAACATTCAAACATTGTACTTGGCTTTGGAAGGTTGAAAGATGAGGACGGCAGAACCAGTTCCTACTTGGACTGGATTTTGTTTATTTTGCCTATTTGAAATCCGAGCCAAAGGCCCTAATGGTTTTGACTAACTCTCTAAGTGCTTTTTTGTTTCTGTACCTTTGGGCTCAGCCAGTATTAAGTGAGTCTTTGCAGATGGCATAAGACTTTCCCCTCTAGTCTGAAGGACCTTCAACATTTTGGGGAAATCATTCCTAAGTCAGGTCTTCTCCAAAAAGGTGCCTCTGTGTCGTGAGAAGACAAAGCATTATTTAATTTACAACCATTTACAGAGGCCTTGCTCCGTGCAGGCAGGATCAGTGCTGGGTGGCAGAATGGAAAAGAGGTATGAAGTGTAGACATGGGGAGAAATACATATGAAAGGAATAACTTTTACCCTCCGAAAATCTGTGCTTCACTAGGGGAGACAAACATATACCCAAGTCCCTTGACTTTGCCAAGGGAAGGATGGAGAGAAGGGCGAGGTGGGAAACCCAGCAGTTTAACAATATTGCAAATGGTACATGGTACATGTGGTACATATTCCCATCTCAACCTAGGGATGTGATTGAGCCCAGAGACTTCCCCATTCAAGTGCACATCACCAGCAGCCCAGGTGGAGGCCCCATCAGGCATCTCATTCTGTCCACGTGGTCCGCGATGGCAGACCCTCAGGACCTAGGACCCTGGAGAAACGTTTGCCTGTGATGGTGGGAGGATGTCTAAGGTGTCTTTGCTAGGAAATGGTAGAGCTGGGATTAAAAGCGCAATCTGACTGTCTTCAAATCCCATAGCTCAGGCCCTGGCACAGAAATATTGCAAACAGCACATAGTACATGTGGTATAACCTTTTCTATTTATCATTTCTGTTCAGCCTTTTAATTTTTTTTTTTTTTTTTTTTTTTTTTGCTTTTTAGGGCCACACCTATGGCATATGGAGGTTCCCAGACTAGGGGTCGAATTGGAGCTATAGCTTCCAGCCTTCACCACAGCCACAGCAATGCCAGATCCAAGCCGTGTCTGTGACCTACATACAGCTCACGGCAACGCCTCATCCTTAACCCACTGAGTGAGGCCAGGGATCAAACCTTCATCCTCATGGATCCCAGTCAGGTTTGTTTCCGCTGCACCATGATGGGAACTCCTAGACTTTTAATGTTGAACGTTGTACTTGCAACTTTTATCAAAGTATACATTCCAATCTGTAGTGTCTTTGGACACACGTTCTCCTGCTGGGAATTCCCTTCCCGTTCTTTTCTGCCTTCCAAACTCGCACTCATTCTTTAGGACACAGTTCAAACAGAACCTGCTCTGAGAGCAGTCCCCCAAATCAGCTGGGTTGATGCACTATACTTTGTAATGCACTGCCTGGAGTTTTTCTTCTTTATGTGTCTCATATGATAAACTATGACATTCTTTAGGGCAAAAGTCTGCCTGGAGTTTAGAAACTCAATAATGAGACTAGATAATATTTATTGAGCACTTGCTAAAGAACATAGATTAGGGAGTTCCCTTTGTGACACAGCGGAAACAATCTGACTAGGAACCATGGGGTTGCAGGTTCAATCCCTGGCCTCGCTCAGTGGGTTAAGAACTGAGTGTGAGCTGTGGTATAGGTTGCAGACACGGCTTGTATCTGGTGTTGCTATGGCTGTTGTGTAGGCCAGCAGCTGTAGCTCCGATTAGACCCCTAACCTGGGAACCTCCATATGCCCAGAGTGAGGCCCTAAAAGGACAAAAAGCCAAAAAAAGAAAAGAAAAGAAAAAGAACATAGACTATTTCAAGAATGTTACACTAGCTCATTTAACCTTCTCAAGCATTTTCCTTTTTTTTTTTTTTTTTTTTAAACGTCTGCATCTAGGAGTTGAATCAGAGTTGTAGCTGTAGGTCTACGCCACAGACACAGCAACATCAGATCTGAACCTGCCTCCTCTTGGACACTATGTCCGGTTCCTAACCCTCTCAGCCACAACGAAAACTCCTCCAGCATTTTATTGGCACAGTTTTGCCAATGAGGAACGAGGCACAGAGAAGTTAAGTAACTTGCTTGAGGTCACACAGCCAGGAGATGGTTAAAACAGGTTTCAAACCAAGCAGAGTACCTAGTGTGGCTTCCTGGTCTACCTCTTAATCTTATCAGGGCTTTCTCCCCTGGCATCCACAGACTACTGAGTCCATGAATAGAATCCAGGGGACCCTTATACAGGGATGGGGAAAATTCCATCTTTCAATAATTTTTTAAGCCAATTGTAGCACTTCCTTCAATTGTGAATATATGTAGCAAACCGTAACAGTGTTTGCAGAATCTGAGACTTTATTACAGGAGAGTATGGCTGTTCTCTGAAAATATTGTGTATTTTCTCATTTGCTTAGTAATTAGAGTAGTTAATATACCCACTGCCATGTGCTATTATTTAAAGTATTAAGTATTAGAGTTTCCTGGTGGCCTAGTGGTTACAGATTTGGTGTCTTCACTGCTGTGGCTTGGGTTCAATCCCTAGCCTGGAAACTTTTATGTGCTGTGGGTGTGGCCAAAAAATTAAGTATTAAGATATTTTAACTGTTTCTATAATAAATTGTTTTCCTTTATAATCCTGTTCTTAATTTATGCATTTAAAATATTCTGAGTGAAGTACTGATACATGCTCCAACATAACTACACCTTGAAAACATCATATTAAAGGAAAGAATCCAGCCACAGAGGATCACATATTATATGATTCCATTTATAGGAAAGGCCAAGAATAGGCAAATCCATAGAGAGAGAAAGCAAATTAGTGCTTGCCAGAGGCTGGGGGAAGGGGAGATGGGGAATAACAACTTAAGCGTATGAGGGTTTTACTTGAGGGGTGAAGAAAAATGTTGTAAAATTAGTTTCTCGCAATGGTTGCACTGTGTAAGTATACAAAAGGTCATTGAATTGTACATTGTAAACACATGAACTTTAGAGAATAGAAATTATAGCTCATTATGGCCATTTAAACAACACCACTGTTATTTGGAGAAGGGGGTCATGGGCTCCCCCAGACTGCTGGTGGGGTCCCTTGGTGGGTACACAACGTTTCAGAGAGGTTCTGATTTAAATTTTTGGAAAAGTGCTAACTAACCGTGGCAGCTTTAAGTCACTGAATTTATTTCATGAAATAAACCACGATGGAGAACTGGCAGGATGATCTGAACATCAGAGAACTCTCCTGGGTCACTTTAAAAGGACAAGGGCCCGTGTCCATTTGACCCATTGCTCCTTCTCCGGGTATCAATTTCCTTCCACTTTTCCAATTAAGACCCTGCTCCTCAGGAAACCCCAGAGGGCGCAGGAAACAGTGCCTTCCTTTCTTTCCAGGCTTCCCCCGCCCCACAAAGATGCCTCTGTGTCTAGGGCAAAGCAAGTCCTCTTCTGCCCGTTCACAGAGCCTTCACCTTTGCAGCCAGAGTTGACTTTTGTGGCTTCTTTGTGGAGGTTGGTGGTATGCCCCGAAGGAAACGTAGCTGTTTTTGTGGTGACTTTGCTTCATGCAGCTCCAGGCAGGGGCCTCTTCTAGAAGATTCTCTGGTGCCCACCAGTGGACAGCCTGCCTGGGCCCGAATCCATCCTCCTGTCCTTCCTCAGCTCCTCTCTCACTGCAGCACATTCACTTGGTACCCTGCCCAAGGTCTGCTGCAGCCCTGGGGACAATTTCCTTTTACTTTTCTTTCTTTTTTTGCTTTTTATGGGCACACTCACAGCATATGGAGGTTCCCAGGCTAGGGGTCGAATCGGAGCTACAGCTGTTGGCCTACACCCAGCCACAGGAACGCCAGGTCCAAGCTGTGTCTGTGACCTACACCACAGCTCATGGCAATGCCGGATTCTTAACCCACTGAGCGAGGCCAGGGATCGGACCCACATCATGGATACTAGTTGCTACTGCACCACAAAAGGAACACTGCAGGGACAATTTCTATCCATGAGGATGGCTTCCTATCTCAAGCACCTGAGATGCTCTTCCCCTGAAGGGTTTCCTTGGCCCCAGGAGGGTGCTCAGCAGGATGGTGCTCAGCCTGGACCAGCCAGGAAATAATGAGCAGAGAAAAAAAATCTGCAGCCAATCAAGGGCGGGAGTTGGTTGATAAATAGCCCATTTTCTTCACCCTCCAGGAGGATTATTCTCAAGTGTATTCCCAGAAGGACTAAGTCCCAGGTGTTCAACTGATAATCTGCTCATTAACACATTTTTTTATCAGCTTTCTTTCCTTCTCTGTCTCGCTTTGCCACCCCTACTTGTGCTTACTGCAGTCCTCTTCCAATAAAACTCCTTTGTACCTACGTGCCTGTCTCAGGGTTTGTTTTAGGGAGATCCCAGCTTAGGCAGCAGGGCCCACTGAGTAACAAGCCCAGGGCCAAGCAGATGCACTGGGACAAAGGCTCCCTGGACCCCTAATACTGCCATTGTTCAGATGTAAAGCTTCTGTTTTAAACTGCCTTCAGTGCCCACAAAGACTGGATTCACATCTCCAGAAATTTTCACATGCTGAGCACTAAGCAGATGGTTTTAAACTGCTTGCACTTCATTCAGGCCAAGTCTAAAAATCAAGTTTGATTCAGGTAATGTGAGAAAACTCTCCTTTTGTGGATCAAAAATAGCATTGAGAGGGAATTGCAAGAATGTGTTATCCAGTTCTCACAGCCACAAGGTAGGAACAACCCAAATGTCCATCAAGTGACAAATGGACAAACCAATGTGGTCTATCCATACACCGGAATATTATTCTTCCCTAAAAAAGAATATTGACTGGTACTTGCTACAGTGTGGATGAACTTCGAAGAACTTAGGTGAAAGAAGTCAGACACCAAAGGTCACATACTGTATGATTCTATTTATATAAAACATCCACAAGAGATGTGTCCAAAGAGAAAGAAAGCAGATTAGTAATTGCCAGGGGGTGGGTGGAGATGTACAATATAGTAATTCATAACTTTTTTTTGGCCATGCCCATGTCATGCAGAAATTCCTGGGCCAGGGATCGAACCCTTGTCACAGCAGTGACAACACTGGATCCTTAACCACTAGGCCACTAGGAACACCTGTAATTCATAATTTTTAAAGGTTATACTCCCTTTATAGTTACTATAAAATGTTTGCTATATGTGGAGTCAAAAAATACAACAAACTAGTGAATATAGCAAAAAAGAAACAGGCTCACAGATACAGAGAACAAACCAGTGGTTACCAGTAGGGAGAAGGGAGAGGAAAATACAATATATGGGTAAGGGATTAAAACATACAAATAATTATGTAATAAAATAAGCTAGAAGTATATATTGTGCAACCTAGAGGTTTTTGTTTTTTGTTTTGTCTTTTTAGGGCCACACCCACAGCATATGGAAGTTCCCAGGCCAGGGGTCCAATCAGAGCTGTAGCTGCCAGCCTACACCACAGCCACAGCAACTCGGGATCCGAGCCACGTCTGTGACCTACACCACAGCTCATGGCAGTGCTGGATCTTTAACCCACTGAGTGAGGCCAGGGATCGGACCTGAGTCCTCCTGGATGCTACTCAGATTCGTTGCCACTGAACCACGATGGGAACTCCCCAGAGCGGGTTTTGACTGAGAACAACTCCTCCTTCCCGCCCCATGGTCCAAAATGAGGGTGTGGCTACAGCCTGGCTGTGTCTTGGGGAGAGGTAGGGCTGACGCTAGTGACCTCACCTAGTAGCCATCAAGGCCTGACACCATGAGGACAGACACTTTTGAGCAGGATGTTAATCTTTACAATCTCATCCTTTCCCTACAAGCTGGGAAAAAAAAAAAATCCATATTTTGGAACCAGTGGAAGCACAGGTGGGAGGCTGCGCTCCATGGCTTTGGTATTCTAAGAGTGTTCTGAGACCAGCAACTGGGGTCTGCCCTGGGAGCTGGATAGAAATACAGAAACCCGGGGTGTTCCCGTCGTAGCGCAGCAGAAACGAATCCAACTAGGAACCATGAGGTTGTGGCTTTGATCCCTGGCCTTGCTCAGTGGGTTAGGGATCCGGCGTTGCTGTGAGCTATGATGTAGATCGCAGACGTGGCTCAGATCTGGCGTTGCTGGGGCTCTGGCATAGGCTGGAAGCAACAGCTCCAATTAGACCCCTGGCCTGGAAACCTCCATATGCTGCGAGTGCGGCTCTTAAAAAAAAAAAAAAAAAAAAAAGCAAAAACCTGGAACCCACCCCAGCCCTGCTGAATCAGGACCCCTGGGTGGTTTCTATGCACATTACAATTTCAGAAGCTTAGCTTTGGGGAACCATCTCTTAGGACCGCCTATTATTTGGTCTCAAATTGTAGGCTTATGTCTCTCTCTCCTGCATCCTCTTATAGCCAGAACTTGGAAAGAACATGTCATATCTTGTTGGATACCATCCAGGGCTTTTCTGGACACAACCAAAAGCAGCTCATAGAAATCCCTTACCTCTTCCCTTCTTCCTTTCTTTCCTCCTCCCTTCCTTTCTTTCTCCCTTCCCGCTTCCCTCCCTCTCTTCCTTCCCTCCCTCCTCCTTTTTTTTTTTTTTTTCTTTTTAGGGCTGCACCCGTGGCATATGGAAGTTCTCAGGCTAGGGACTGAATTAGAGCTGCAACTGCCAGCCTACACCATAGCTACAGCAATGCCAGATTCGAGCTGCATCTGTGACCTACAGCACAGCTTGTGACAATGCCAGATCCTTAACTCACTTAGCAAGGCCAGGGATCTAAGTCACATTCTCATGGGTACTAGTTGGGTTCTTAACCCACTGAGCCACAATGGGAATTCCCCCATACTTTTTAAAAGTCTTTTGCTCCATCTTACAAATTCATGTGAATGTTGTATTTTGTTCCATCTATATTGATGTTTACCTTAACCTAAAACTGTTTGCTTTTTACATCCAAAATCTTTGAATCAAATGGAGGTGAAGATGTAGTGTATTTTTATTTCCAATGGCATTGTATCCCCAGCACTATTTGCATGCTGCAGCCTGCAAAGCAGATGTAAAGTGACTCAGGAAGTTAGTGATTCCACAGGGAAACCACTGACCATTTCAGGCTCTTAATTATTAGGGTCAGTATAATGAGGCAGAAATATGATTAGCTTCTCTTTGAATTCTTAACTTTGGGTGGTGACCACAGAATAGAAAGAAAACTTCGTATGAGGTCTTCAACTAAAGCAGGAGGGATTTAGAACAGCTCTATAAAAGATTTCTAGACTCTGAAACTGTCTCATGTTGGGTTCCCTAGAAGCTGAGCCTGAGACAAGGATTTGGGTGCGTGTGTGTCACTCATTGAGGGGACCTCTCAGGAGATGGGGAGTGAAGGATGAAGAGGGGGAAGCGGGATGGGGCTAGGAGCTGGGCAAGGACGTGTCCTTAGGGGAAGTCTAGGCTTGGCTTGATTCACAGGGAGCTCTGGAGCATGGATCTTACCACAGAGTTGTCGCACCTTGACACTTTTGTACCTGAGGGTCAGCCAGTCACGATGGTAGGCTGCTTCTGATGGTGCATCTAGGTAATACGATCCCTGTTCAAACCAGGGCAAATCTCTGGAGAAAGGAACCTTCTTTATTAGCAAGTCATCACTGCAGCCCAGTAAGGAAATCTGAGTGGGCAGAAACAGTACCCACTACTACCTCCAGAGTGGTACCTACCACTGATATTCCCATAATGCCATTCTTTCACTTAGAGATGGTCTCTTGTTTGATTTAATCCCTTCGGTGTACATTGATGTCATTTTCCTTTCCAAATGGCTGCTGGCAGGACCACTGTGGACAGCCTCCGATTTCTGCTCTTGAAAACAAAATTCCCAGCGGATCCTGGTGATTCCCACCCATAGCCTTGCCCACTTGTCATCTCATTCAGGTGAAGTTCCTGAGGTGCCTCCCTTCCTTCCTACTTTGATTTCCATGTGGTCCTGGCCTGGCCACACCCATCAGTCCAGGGGGAGCTTTTTCCTGAGCACAGAGTCCCAAGGAAATAACAAAAGGGCAGCCCCGGTCTTATCATTCTAGCTGATTATTTAAACAGCTGCTGGAGAGCTGCAGTTGCCTTGGCAAGAGTCCCCATGAGGAAGGGAGTGAACCTACAGGAGTGAGCAGTTACCACACAGTGAGGCCCCTGCTGAGTGTCAAGTGGCCTTTAGATTCGGAGATTGCAAGGGTCTTGCCATTACCTTGAGTGACGAGGTATTGGGGAAGGTGGCCTCCTCTCAGACTATACAAAAATCTGGAAAGGGTTTAATTAGTGCATGAGTTAATTAGGATTCTTGTGTCACAATGATCTGGAGGCAGGCCCACTGTTTTCTGTGCCCCATTCATTTCTTTTTCACCTCATTTTCCTCTCTGTTAGAGGAACTAACTCTAAGTGATAAACAGTATATCTGTTTGGTATGTAGATGGCCTTTCTGAGATCAGCCTTTTTTTATTCTTAAACTTGTAGTATGTTCCACATCCTCTGCTATGTTGCCTGATAATACTTGACCAGAGAGTTCTTTTTCTTTGAAGTCTCTCCAGAAATAAGTGCTTCCGAAAATATTCTGAGAAGCCTTGGATTTTGTATTAGTCTGGGGTCTCCATAGAAATAAGACCAATAAGAGATAGATAGACAGACAGACAGACAGATGAAGATGATAGCTAGGGATGTACTATATGGAATTGGCTCAGATGATTATGTTGGCTGAACAGTCCAAGGACTGCAACAGGCAAGCTGAAGACCCAGGAGGGTTGAAGGTACAATTCTATTCTGAATTCAAGGGACTGAGAACCAGGAGAGACAATGGTTCTGGTGTGAGTCCAAGTCCAAAGGCAGGAGAAGATCAATGTCACAGCTTGAAGACAGGCAGAAAGAGAATTTTTTCCGACTCAGCCTTTTATTTGATGCAGGCCCAGCTACATTGAGGAGAGCAATGGGCTTTCTTAGTCTATCAATTCAAAGGTTAATCTTGGAGTTCCCTAATGGCCCAGAGGGTTAAGGATCCAGCATTGTCACTTCAGTGGCTTGGATTCAGTTCTTGGCCCAGGAACTTCCACAAGCTGTGGGTGTGCCCCTTCCCCCCCAAAAAAAAACCCCAAAACAAAAACAAAAACAAAATAAAAAAATGTTACTCTCATCCAGAAACACCCTCACAGACACAGCCAGAATAATGTTGAACACAATATCTGGGCACCCCTGGGTACCCTGTGACCAGTTGGTCAGATGGATAAAATTAACCATCACATATCTATTTCAGCCCCTTTCAAGTTGAGTACCCCAGGTCTCATCCTAATCATCTCTGTTTTCCATGGGCATGAAAATCTACCTCTTGGGGCCAATTTGTTCATCTGTGAAGTTTGAATAAGACATCCTATAAGATTCTGACTATACGATTTCATATTATTTCACAAAATTCATAAAAATGCAGTCATAATCATATTTGATCTTTATTTGGGATATAGGAATTTGACCTTGTTTTATGCCTAGAATTGTATTTGTCTGAAAGAGGGTCTGGAACTGTGGTGGCAGAGAAAGTAAGCTGCCTATCAATAATTGTAATTTTAATTCAAGCAAAAGACTGTATTCTCAAAACGCTCTTAAAAACCATGAGATGCCAGGAGTTCCCATCATGGCTCAGCAGTAATGAGCCTGACTAGTATCCATGAGGATGCAGGTTTAATCCCTGGCCTCGCTCAGCGGGTTAAGGATCTGGCATTGCCATGAGCTGTCGTGTAGGTCACAGACACGGCTTGGATACTGCATTGCTGTAGCTGAAGAGTAGGTGGGCAGCTATAGCTCCAATTGAACCCCTAGCCCGGGAATTTCCGTATGCTTCAGGTATGGGCATAAAAAGACCAAAAAAACAAATAACCAAAAAACTATGGGATGCCAAAAAATTTAAGTGGGACTTCTGGGCAAATTCCTTTAGAGAGATATAATCTAGATCTAGAATAAGTCCTACTTTACTTATTTCCTCTTACTCCTACTCCTTGCCTGGAAGAGTGGATGTAATAGTTGGAGTCATTTAAAGCCCTGAAGACATCTTGAGATTGGAAAACATACACTAAGGATGACAGAGCAGAAAAAAAGAAAGACCCTAGGTCTCCTCTGACACCATGGAGCCTTCATATTAACCCTGAACATCCAACTCTGAATTTCTATTATGTGGTGGATCAATGAACTTCTACCTCGTTTAAATTAATGTTATTTGAAAGTCTTTTTTAATGGGAGCTGAATTCAACACTGAACTGGTACCAGCGAGATCCTAGCTTCTGATTTTCTCAGGACATTATTTCTCAAACCTCAGGATGCATCAGAGGGTTTGTTAAACCATGAATTACTGGGTGTACCCCTGGAGTTTCTGATTAAGCAGGTCTCAGGTGGAGTTAGATAATTTGCACTTCTAATGAGGTCCCAGATGATGCTGATGATGTTGGTCCTGGGACTACACTTTCAGAACCCTGTCTCAGAACATCTCCAATTCATTTGGACAGGAAGGAAGAAACCTTTGCCTCTTGGCAAAATGATGCCCCAACCTAGATTATAGTGTGTCGGCAAAATGCTGTCTTACGACACATTTAAGTTTTATTTCCAAGTTTGCAATGAATGGTGTCCTGAGAACTTTTTATTTAAATGCACAGGAGAGGATGGGTCCTGAGTTCTTCCTTTGAGAAGGCAGAGTTGACTTTACTCTGCTTTTAAGTTCATGGGCAGAGAAATGGCTCCATGGAAGGTGGTGTGTCGCCATTTTCCACGTTTGCTGTTGCTGTTTTCTGTTGTCACAAACAAAAGTCCATCAGAGTTTATAATTAGTGTCAAACGCTCTATTGATGTCAAGATTCAGAGGGACATTTTTTTTTTCCCCCTCAAAAAAGCCAAAGAAGATAAACAACGAGGCCAGTTTAACCCAGTGTTTTGGAAAGTCACGTCGGGACGTCCTCCAGCTGAGGAAATGTGATTTTCCCAAGTCTCTTTAGGGCAGCCCTTTGTTCCTTGTTTTCTGAAGGGAACAGTATGTCTGAGAGGGTTTCCTCATCCCTCTGCTCCAGTTCACCAGTGACTATCAGGAAGCTCTTGTAACCTGGGCTGGGTAACTGTGGAAATCTGTCTCAATGACCCAGGGTGGTGGGGCTCTGGGGCTCATGGCCACCTGTGTCCCCGTGAATCACATCACATCAGCATCAGTCTTAAGCACCTTCCATGGGGATCGTGGCTGGGAAGTACTGGGCTTCAGGGTTGTGGGTTTGTGTTCAGGCTTTTAGGGAGAAAGAGAAATGTGAACACAGGTGGACTGGGGTCTCAGGAACTCCCTAGTCCCTCCAGCCCACGTGCACGGTCACCTCCTCTTCAAACCTTTCCCAGGAGCACAGGTGCTTCACCCTCAGACAGAACTAATCCCGCCAGGTCTGAGCTCTGGGTACTTACCTATTTGCTTCAACTTTTTTTCTCTCTCTCAGGCCACTTGGCCCAGATGAGGGGCTCAATAAAAGTTTGTGAAATGAATGCATGGCAAATGTGCAAAGGGTGTGACTCAGCTATGACAGCTTGGGGTAAACAATTGCTGTCACCTTTCTTTTTTAAAAAATTTTTAATTTTTTATATTTTTTTTGCTTTTTAGGCCTGCATCCACGGCATATGGAGGTTCCCAGGCTAGGGGTCCAATCAGAGCTACAGCTGCCAGCCTATGCCACAGCCACAGCAATGTGGGATCCCAGGTGTGTCTGTGACCTACACCACAGCTCATGGCAATGCTGGATCCTTAACCCAGAGCGAGGCCAGGGATCGAACCTGCATCCTCATGGGTGCTAGTCAGACTCATTAACCACTGAGCCACGATGGGAACTCTTTTGACACCTTTCTTTCCATCTTTCCTTCCTCCCTTCCTTCTTTCCTTCATGGATGCTGTGGGAGCTCTAAGTCAGTCTGTTGAGGCATAATGTACACATGGTGAAATGGACAAATCTTCACGTAGTTTGATAGTGGTGTGACTGTCACCTGGATCAAGAAAAAACATCTCTATCACCCCAGCAAGTCCCACTTTTCCGGCACTTGCTCCCTACTCCCATCTCCAGATGAAACCATCTGTTCTGATCTTTCTTGTAGATTTCCCTGATTTTGAATTTCATAAAAACGTCTGGCTTCCTTCTTTCAACATAATGTTTTTGAGGTGCCCCTTTCTTAATTTTCCTTAAAATTACCCTGAACCCCTGCTGAACATGCATCTGGATCAGTAGGACAGCCCTCACCCCACCTCAGTTACGATGTCACAGGCAAACCTCAGGTAGGGAGGAGGCAGGGTCTTAAGCACAGAAGCCTTTGGTGAGGTCCCTCCCTTTCCCTGTCCACACCAATTGGGCCATCGTCTGACCCTTCAAAGAGCTTGGAAACCGAGACCATTGGGCTTCCAGGAAACGTGGGACCTGGACTGAAGTCCCGGGACGTCAGTGTGGGGAGAAGGCCCCCAGGCATGTTTGCAGCTGTCCCTAGAGGTCCTTCCCCTCCTCCAGGCTCTGTCTTGAATCCTCAGAACTGGGGGTCCCCCATACCCAGTCTAGGGTAACCCCCTCCCTCTTTCTTTACTTTCCCTTCTCCCAACTCCACAACTCTGCCTCTGTGTCCTTATCCTTACCTTTTACAAAAGCCAGGAATAAGATTGCTTTCTCCCAGCAACTTCTCTGTAGCCTGGCCTGAGACAAAAAGGCCACATCTGATGAATTCCCCTGGGACAGGTGCTCCAGGGCTCTGCTCAGCTGTTCTCTGACTCCTCAGCAAAATCTCTAGTGTGGGAGTTCCTGTTGCGCTTTGGTGATAATGAACCCGACTAGTGTCCGTGAGGACATGGGTTCTATCCCTGGCCTCGCTCAGCGGGTTAAGGACCTGGTGTTACCATGAGCTGTGGCATAGGTCACAGACAAGGCTTGGATCTGGTGTTGCTGTGGCTGGGGGTAGGCCAGCAGCTACAGCTCCAATTCAGCCCCTAGCCTGGGAACTTCCATATGCCGTGGGTGTGGCCCTAAAAAAGACAAAAATAAAAATAAATAAAAATCTTCAGTCCACCACAGATGGCTCACTTTGGTGAACTAGTATAGTCACTGATTGCAATTTCACTTCCACCTTCTTCGTAGTCAACTGCCAATAAAGGGATAAAATAAACCAACACAAAATTGCAATTAAAGCTAAACACCTGCCCAGTCCACACCAGCACCAGAACCACAGCATGTTTGTAAGGAAAATGCACAAGCATGCTAGCTGGTCTTACTTCAAATTTGAGGCCACCCATAACAAACAGGTCTGGAATCCTTTAATACTTCCCAAGAATGTTCAATTTCCTGGTTTCCCAAGCAGCTCCTCTACTCTTCCTTCTCTCTCTTCAAACTTCCTGCTCAATTCCTTCCCTGCACTCCACAGACATACATCTTCCACCCCCTTAGCTGATGACTTGGTTCAGATTTCTGGGAGAAAATGGAAGCAGCCTCACCACAATGCCAAGCTCCTTTTATATCCGAATCTGCGAGACACCCACTCCCTTGGCCTTCCCTCCTGCTGCTGAGGAGGTCCAGCATCCTCTGGGTCCTCTGTTTTGTCTCCATTCTCAAGGATTCAACTCCTGAAACTATCCTCTTTTTCTCCTGTATCACTGATTTCTCCCTCTTTACTGGATTATTCTCTTCAGTACCCAGACATCCTCCAGTTAATTTTATCATAACAAACAGAAAATTTCTCCTGGAACCACTCTGTTTCCTAGAACTGCTGTAACAAAGGGTAGCAAACTAGGTGGCTTAAACAACAGAAGTGGGGAGCTTCTGTTGTGGCTCAGCTGGTTATGAACCTGACTAGTATCCACAAGGATTCAGGTTCGATCACTGGCCCACCGCTCATTGGTTTAAGAATCTGGCATTGCCATGAACTGTGGTTTAGGTCACAGACATGGCTTGGATCCTGCGTTGCTGTGGCTGTGGTGTAGGTCAGCAGCTGCACCTCTGATTCAGTCCCTAACCTGGGAACTTCCATATGCTGTGGGTGTAGCCCAAAAAAGCAGAAAAAAAAAATCCTGAAAAACAAATAACAACAAAACAAACCAACAAACAAAAGCAGTGGAAATGGATCCTTGTACAGTTCTAAAACCTAGAAGTTCGAAATCAGAGTGTCAGCAAGAGGATCCTTCTTGCCTCATCCCAGGAGGCTGAGTGTTTTCCAGACAGAATGAATTTCCGCTTTCTTTCTCTAATAGACATGGCGAGAAAGCATCAGCTTGTGAGGGTCCAAACTGAAAACAGAAGGATGAGGGCATTCAGATACCCTGGGTGACTTCTTCCCAAGTTCTACCTGGTAATCCACCTGCACTTTTTTTTTTTGGCTATGCCCATGGCTGGTGGAAGTTCCCAAGCCAAGGATCGAATCTGCACCATAGCAGCAACCTGAGCCACAAGCAATGACAACACCAATCCTTCATTGCTAGGCCACCAGGGAACTTTGCCACCTGCATCTTGCTGTGGCTCCTTGGAAGAGATTATTCTTTAAGGCCTGGGTGTAAATCAGTTGGCCTCATTCTGAGGTGGTGTCTTTGGACCAATGCCAATCCCAAATGAAATACCAAGGCAGATGCAGCTGAAGTTATTATAGGTAACACCAATCAAACAAGATGGCACACATTGGCCTCCTTAATTGCCCTGTCTAAGCCATTTTTTCACATTTCAAAAAGTCTCCAAAATGACTGATCCTTGTTCAGACCAAAGGAAGTCTCATTCCTCAGGATATGGTTTCTAACATATTTCTGTAGACATCATATGTAGTGTAAAGGGATTTTCTTCTTATTTGTAATAAATGCATTTTTGAAACCTACTACTAATGTAGCGCTTTTCAAGGCTTCAAAGGGAAGGAAAGTCAAAAATCTAATGCAAAAATTATATTTCAATAAAGATGACTCTATGTCTACCTTTTCATGAATAAAAATATCAAATCATAACACCTCTTTAAAAATATTTGACTTTTTTGGACACTCTAATTTAATCACAAACAATGCATATTACAAGAAAGTGTAAGTAAATGAAGGAAAACTAATATCACCATTAAATGCACAAGCTAGATATACCATCTGATTTTTATAGTATTAATTATAGAGAGAGGAACAATTTTCTAAATGGTTTTACTTCTCCTCATGGCCCTAGAATAATTACGGTTATTGATTATGCAGGAAGAATCTGGGAAGCTACAGGAAATTACTATTTAAAATGCTACACGAAGCAGCAAATGATGAACTGAGTTCTCCAGGGTCAAGTGGTGGATAATGCATTTATGGACAACTTTTCATGAAGGAAGACAAAGGTGCTGCTGAGATATGACTTCAAAGGCACAGCAGCTCTATTAAAATTTCCATTGCTAATCCTGGGATAGTCAACCTAAACCCTTTTAAGTTATTACAAGTGTTCAAGTGTCCTTGAATGCCTTGTCTGGAAGTCTAATGTCGCTGATTATTGTAATTTGTTAGAGACTTGACTTAGAGAGAGATCTGGAATCAGGGAAGAAGTGACAGAGTTTCTGCTCCATGGTTCACTTTTGAAAAGAGACAGAAGCAGTGCAGAAAATATTGAGAGTGTTTGTCCCAGTAAAATCTCCCTCTCTATTTCATCTCTGTGAAATTACAGTTCATGACCTGAACAATCTATGTAACTGAATCTTCAATGAATTACAGTTCATGACCTGAACAATCTATGTAACTGAATCTTCAATAGAAACACTTGGCCTGATTGCTGTCTATTTTATGGGACTATTTTTCCAAGTGACATAAAGTAATTAAGAGTTATCACAGAAAATCAAGCAGCCCAGTCAATCTTACATCTTCTAAACTCAGAACAATCATCATGACACTTAATTCTAAACTATGCCATCAGTCATCAGAAACAGATTCTCATAGATTTGGAATTATGAAAAATTTTTTGGTAAACAGCCTCATGGCCCTAGATATTCACTATTGGGAATATTTTTGGCTTTCTGGGCTGTATGCTCTCTGTCTGGACTACTCACATCTACCTTTGTAGCCCCAGAGCAGCTGTAGATAATATGTAAATGAGAGAATGACGTTGCATTCCAACATAACTTTAGTTACCAATACTGGGTGGTCTGTATGCCTTGGACTATAGATGTAAATTCTTTCAGAGTCCTCCAAGCAAATAGCCATTCTGTGTTGGTTCTTGGCTGGGGAGTGAGTTAGAGACTACCAAGGTTGGAGAAGCCAAAGCTAAAAGTTTTGGAAAATAAAAGCCCCCCACCAAAACAAAAAAACAGCAACCCAAGATGTATGCTAATTTTACTTGAAAAATAATGGTTTGCAAATATTTTTTTAGGTCAAGAAAAATTTATTTTTTTTCTCAAATGAACATCATCAGGAAACCTCAGTGTATAAAAGAGATTAAAAAGTAATGGCTGGGAGTTCCTGTCATGGCACAGCAGAAAGAATCTGCCTAGGAACCATGAAGTTGTGGGTTCAATCCCTGGCCTTGCTCAGTGGGCTAAGGATCTGGTGTTGCCATTAGCTGTGGTGTAGATCACAGACTCAGCTCAGATCCTGTGTTGCTGTGGCTGGGGTGTAGGCTGGCAGTTCTAGCTCTGCTTTGACCCCAGCCTGGGAACCTCCATATGCCACGGGTGCAGAACCCCCCCCCCCAAAAAAAAAAGAAATGGCTGTATTTGAAAGGGGAGCTGTGACAATTCATCTTCCCTTTTGCCATCTCAGCAACCTCCAAATGTATTTCTAGAAAGTTCCAAGACCTCTTGAATGGAACTTAAAATCTACTGCTCCAGTGTAATAGAAACATATCTTAATGCTATTATGATTCAGCAAGTAAAAATACAGGATGCGGAGTTCCCGTCGTGGCTCAGTGGTTAGCGAATCTGACTAGGAACCATGAGGTTGTGGGTTCAATCCCTGGCCTTGCTTAGAGGGTTAAGGATCCGGCCTTCCCATGAGCTGTGGTGTAGCTTACAGACGTGGCTCGGATCCTGCGTTGTTTTGGCTCTGGTATAGGCCGGCGGCTACAGCTCCTATTCAACACCTAGCCTGGAAACCTCCATATGCCGCTGGGAGCAGCCCAAGAAATGGCAAAAAGACAAAACAAAACAAAACAAAACAGGATGCATGGAGTTCCTGTTATGGCTCAGCAGGTTAAGAACCTGACTAGTGTCCATGAGGATGTGGGTTCGATCCCTGGCCTTGCTCAGTGTGTTGGGGATCCTGCATTGCTGTGGCTGTGGCATAGGCTGGCAGCTGTAGCTCTGATTCAACCCCCAGCCTAGGAACTTCCATATGCCACGGGTATGGCCCTGAAAAGACAAAACTAACTAAATAAAATTTAAAAATAAATTAAAAAAAATACAGGCTCCCAAGTTAAATTTTAATTTCAGATCAACAATATGCACTTTTTTTTAGTATAAACATATGATATGAAATATATGGCATACACATGTACTAAAAACGTTACTTGTTATTGACCATTGTTGATCTGAATGAAGTTCAAAATTTTTAAAAATTATTTTTTTATTAAAGCATGGTTGATTTATGATGTTTCAGGTGTATGACAAAGTGGTTCAGTTATACATATATGTTTGTTTTCAGATGCTTTTCCAATATAGGTTATTAAGAGATACTGTACATAGTTCCTTGTGCTATACAGTAGGTCTTTATTGTTTATCTATTTTATATATGGTAGTGTGTATCTGTTAAGCCCAAATTCCTAATTTATCCCTCCTCTTCAGTAACCATAAATTTGTTTTCTATGACTGTGAGTCTATTTCTGTTTTGAAAATAATTTCATTTGTATCATTTTTCAAGATTCCACATATATGTGATATCATATTTGTCTTTCTCTATTTGACTTAACTTGCTATGATAATCTCTATGTCCATCCATGTTGTTGCAAGTGACATTATTTCATTCTTTTTCATGGCTGAGTAATATGCACAACATCTTATTATCATTCATCTGTCAATGGACCAAAAAATTCAGATTTAACTGGATCCTGGAATGAACTGGCAAGCCCATCCACTTTATTTAGCCTCTCTGTATCTTATCTGTAATAAGGTGAAAATTCTCATCTCTAAAACGGGAAATGATAGTACCTACATAAATGGAATTCTTTTAAAAAGAAGTTAATATTTGAAGCACACAGAAGGTTTCCTGGCATGTAGTGAGTTGCTCTAATACTACTTATTAACTATTCTTAGCTATATTATTGGATAATTATTGTTAGTAGTGTATTTATTATCGGTGGTTGCAATAATACTTAGTGATTGATATACTTGTTATGGGCTGAATTATGTTCCCTCCCAAATTTATAGGCCAAATCCCCCCACCCCCTTTGCCACTGTATAGGGTGTTTAAAGAGATAATTAAGGTTAATGAGGTCATAAGGGTGAGATCCTGAGGCAATATGACTGGTGTTCTTATCGTTATAAAAAGGAGAGACACCAGGGATATGTACACACAGAGAAAAGGCCATGTGAGGACATAGCAAGGGGTGGGCCATCTACAAACCCAGGAAAGAGGCCTCAAGAGGAACCCAACATACTGGCACCTGATCTTGGACCTCCAGCCTCTAAAACTTGAAAAAAATAAACTATTGTTTAAGCACCGAGCCTGAGATGCTTTGTTGTAGCAGCCCTAGCAAACTTATACAGTTACCATACACATGACTTTAAAAATGTATTTCCCTTGGCCACTTCAGAAATTGAGAATTTATTTATTTATGAATTTTTATTAAAGTATAGTTGATTTACAATGTTGTCCCAATTTCTGCTGTATAGCATAGTGAACATATATATATTCCTTTTACGTTCCTATATACATTCCTTTTTTTATATTATCTTTCATCATGTTCTATCCCAAGAGACTGGATATAGTTCCCTGTGCTCTACAGTAGGACCTCATTGCTTATCAATTCTAAATGTAATTGTTTCCATCTCCTAACCCCAAACTCCTGTCCATCCCACTCTCTCTCCTCTCCCCCTTGGCAACCAAAAGTCTGTTCTAGCAATTGAGATATTATTTAAAATATATGTTAAAATAATACTTTGGTAAACTGTTCCAAGGATTCCTTTTATTAAACACACTTTGAAATGTTTCTCATTTTTGGACTTTTAAAAGTCTTGTTCTTCTGTGACATTTGTAACTCATTTGAAGTTTATTTTTGTACTTGTCCTTTATTTTAAAATGTTTCAGTAGATGAAAGTGAAGTGTCTTGAGGAAGTGAGGTTTTGGCCAAAAGCAATACAATTCTATTCCACAGATAAATTAATTTTGGTTGGCCTCTTGAAATTCTGTTACTTGAAATTTTCTTTTCTTCTTCCTCCTCTTCTGTCACTAGGATTCACGAACTAGATAAAAAGTAAGCGTTTACTTGCAGTTTTTTGTGCTCTTCATTATTCCAACCAGACCAGGCAGTTAAATATAAAACTCATCAATATTCAGCGTAAACCTCCCTTGACAGCATCTTGGAACTGACTCTCAATATTGTTGAACATGTTCTTGTGCTTTATTTCATGTCAAGTCACCTTACTAGTAAATCCCTTTTATTGTTTGGTAAACTCTTTGAGGCCTAAATAATCTCCCATGTCCTGCAAAAATATAGATTCACTTTCTGCCCTTAAAAGGCACACATAATATCCAGCGTTTGCTTCAAAATAATGAGGCGGGGGAGGGGGAGTGAAACAAGATTAGTAGTGAGATGACCGATGTAGCTGATGATGAGTACACTGGGGATTGCAATGACATTCTGTCTACTTTTGGATATGTTTTAAAATGTTCCATATTGTGGTAGATTTCCAATGCTTCACTCCCTTTAAGTAATAGGATTACATGTGTACACACTTTGCTGTTTGTGCATCGCCTCCTCCCGCTCTACTAGGCATAGTAACTGTCCCCTCTCCTCAGAGATTGGACTCAGCCCAAGGACATTCTTTGGCTAATGGAATGTGAGTAGACTTGACATGGGATGTCCAAGCAGGGCCTTTAAATGTACTTGCATGATTTACCTTGGCTTCTTACACTCCCACTCTTGGTCTTCAGAAGAGAGTGCCCTGGGTAACTGTTGTTCCTTGAGCCCAAGGCCTGGAAAGAATAATGAAGAGCAGACCTAAATTTACCTCAAATTTGGGTCCAGCCCAACCTAGTCCAGCCCAGCCCAGCCAAAAATGGTCAAACCACAGTCAATCAGCAAACTGGAGACTACAAAATAAATGCTGTTTTACACCACTGAGGTTTTGGAATTGCTTGTTATGCAGTATTATGATCAGAGAAACCTGTTGAATACACATAAATAATTTTTCTAAATAAAGTAAAACACAAAAATCTATATTCTAGCTTAAAAATTATATGTACCATAATTCATTCATAGTTAATCTTGATTTAAGTTATTTAGCTGCTTTCTTCTCTAAAACTCACCAGTATCTATTGAAAAAATTTCAAAGTTAGCAATTGACTTTACCTTTGGCCCCAATTGTCCTGCCCTGTCCATAGTAATTGAGAAAGATGACAGTGGAATTTTTCTGCTGTTGTTTTAAGGCCAGAGACCCCCCACAAGTTCTGTTTAAGAACAGAAAGAAGGTAGTAAGGATTCTCACCAGAATCCAAGGGCAGGGACCTGGCTATCTGATCCCCAGGGGAATAAGAATTGAAATTGGAACCAAGGTAAAGCCAGAGTCATCACATAAGTTTGTGAAAACTGGGCACCTAGGGTCGAACTTGCACATCTTAGCTATTACACATTTTGTGTTTATTATGACAATTTCCTGGCAGGTAACAATAAAGTGCCTTGTCCTCTATTATAAAATGTTTCAGTAAATCAAGGTAAGGTGTCTTGAGGAGGTGAAACCGCTCTGAAATTTTCAAAAGGCACCCTATAGGCTGGTAGTGGTTGTGATAACTTCATTTCTCCCCTGATCTCTTTTCTCAATTGACTTTCTCAGGTTATTCATAATTTTTATTCTCTCCTAATTTCAACTTGTGCTTGGTGCATTGTGTTAGGTCAAAGTTAATGGACTTTGAGGGAAGTGTCCTATTTCTCCATTTCACTCTCCATGTCTTAAGGGTTCTCCCCAAAGGCAGTTCTAACACAAGGCTGTGTGTACAAGCGGTTGATTTGGAGAGGAACCACAGGAAAGCACAAGGAAAGGAGTTAGGCATTGAGGCAGGGAAAAGAGAGAAGCCAATAAATGGAGGGTTGGGGAGCAGGTTACCTCTGTGGGCACCCAGGACTCAGCTCACTGGGGACCCTCTGCAATGAAATGCCTGAGATTGCCTTGTGTGGTTATATATCCACCTGACTAGGTCACAGGGTGCCCAGAGAGATGGGCACTATGGCTGGTTGTGTCTGTGAGTGTGTTTCTGGAAAAGGATTAATATATGAATCAGTAGAGGGAATAAAGCAGATGGCCCTCCGTAGTATGGCTGAGCCTCATTCAATTCACTGAAGCCTGAATACAGCAAAAGGGCCAAAGGAGGCAGAATTTGTTCTATCTGCTTGACTCCTGAGCCGAGATAGTGGTCTTCTTGTGCCCATGTACTAGGACCTGCATCCTCATTGCTGTTGGTTCTCAAGCCTTCACACTCAGGCTAGAATTAACCCACTGGCTTTCCTGGGTCTCCAGCTTGCTGATGGCAGATTCTGGGACTTCTCAGCCTCCATGATCACAGGAGCCAATTCCTCATAATAAATCATATATATAGGTTCTTCTATGGATTTTGTTTCTCTGGCAAACCCTGAGTAATATATTTCGGATAAAGCAAAGAAGCTGAGGTATTTATCTACTGACTCCTCTTTTGCATTGGTTAAGAGCTGATCCTGGAGGCAGTCAATCCCCAGCTTCCTGGCCGCATTGCAGGTGGTCCGAGCCAGCTTCTGAGGCTCTGCAGAAAGCCCTCAAACAGTGAAAGAGAGAGAAGCAGATGCTTCAGGTGGGGAGCTGATGGAGCAATAATGAACTGTCCCCACCCCACTGCCCTTGACTCAGGGATGGGTTGCAGGGCCGTGGGGAGGGGCTTACAGCTGCTGTAGTTACTTGGTTAGACCCAGAGTGATGTAAGTAGGAAAAAGGCTCTGTACCCAGTGTTGCAAATGCATTAACATTTAGGCTTGATAATCGACTCCCTGCAAAGTATATCTGAAGCCCCTAGGGCAAAGGAAGAAGAATTGAAAGGTTATAAAAAACAAAATTACTGCCTCCTATCCCCTTTGCGACCTTCTTCCTCCCAGGCTTCCCTTTGCAGGTCCTTGCAGAGGGAGGCATGGCAGGAAGCGTCTTCCATATCCAAGCTACCATCGCTTTTCTCTGACAGTGGGGCCAAATTTATGCTACCTTACAATAAAGATTTTTATCTTGTTCTCCCTCAGTTTTAAGGCTTCTTAGCTGCCTTAACATTTTCTTGAACCAAAGAGTGCTCTGAATACATTCATAGTCCCCAGAGCATCTTCAAGAATCTTTCCTATGGAAAAATACCATGTAGCCAGTAAATCAAGGAAAGGGGCACAGGACTGTTGAGATTATTTTGTGAGAAGATCTCAGAAAGGTAATGTCAGTTGCACTTCCCCTACCTGTGATGTACTCAGGAAGACAAGAATCGCAACACTGCAGGATGTTTAGTCAATGAAATGGGTTCCCTGGGCACACGTCATGATGTTCCTGAGTCTGCTTTTGTTGAAACACGGGTTGAGTTCTCTGCTGCTCATTGTCTTAGTTCCTCTATTTATAAGTCTAAATTTTCAAGGTGAAAAGACAACCTATGGAATGGGAGAAAATATTTGCACACTGTATGTCTGATATGGGGTCGGTATCCAAGATCTACAAAGAACTCATAAAACTCAATAGCAAAAAAACCAAATAACCCAATTTAAAAAATGGGCAAAGGACCTGAATAGACATTTCCTCAAAGGGGAATATAAGAAAGGCGAATAGGTACATGAAAACATGCTTAGCATCGGTATTCATTAGAGAAATGCAAATTACGACCACAATGAGATATGACCTCATACCTGGTAGAATGGCCATCACCAAAAAGACAAGAGATAACATGCTGGCATAGATGTGGAGAAAAGGGAACCTTTGGGCACTGACGATGGAATTGTAAATTGGTTGCAGTCACTATGGAAAATAGCATGGAAGATCCTTAAAAAATTAAAAATAGAGGTACCATAAGATCCAGCAATTCTTCTGGGAATATATCCAAAGCAAATAAAAATACTAATTAAAAAACCCCCCCTGCAACCCCATGTTCATTGCAGCATTATTTACAATAGCCAAGCAATGGAAACAACCTAAGTGTCCCTTGACAGATGACTGAATAAAGAAGTTGTGATAGTGTATACAATGGAATATTATTCAGCCATAAAAAACAGGAAATCTTACCATCTGTGACAACATGGATGGATCTTGAAGGCATTACACCAAGTGAAATAAATCAGACAGAGAAAGATAAACACTGTATGATTTCACATATAGGTGGAACCTAAACAACAACTAACCAAATCCATAGGAGAAGAGATCAGATTTAGGTTATCAGAGGCAAGATTTGGGTGGGTGGGGGGGGAGATTGGATGAAGGTGGTGAAAAGGTACAAACTTCCAGTTTTGAGGTAAATAAGTACTAGGGTTATAATGTACAACATGGTACATAAGGAAAGTTGTTAAGAGAGTGAATCCTGGGAGTTCCCTGGTGGTTTCCAGGCCTGCAGACATGGCCGGAAAAAAAAAAAAGAACTAACAGAGAGAGTGAATCGTAAGTGTTTTCATCATGGTGAAGGATGTCAGTTATTTCTCAATAAAACTGAAAAAATACACATACATATATTGATATATATTTTTGGTCATGCCCATGGCATGCAGGAGTTCCCAGGTGCCAGGGACTGAACCTGTCACCACAGTGACAACACCAAATCCTTAATCTTATAAGTCACCAGAGAACTCCAAAACATATATTTTTTTCAAAAGAAAGAAAATAATGGGGAAATAATGGGAAGCAGGTCGAAGAGGAGGAAGCTGAAGATGCAATATCAATAGAGGAAACTCATGATTCACTTAGGTCAAACCAAACTGTAAAGAAGCCAAAGGGTCAAATGTGGTAAAAGACACTTGAAGGTGCAGATCCAAAGCTAGATTCTTAGTGGGCAGGTGTTGCCCAAGGAAGGTCTCTGGATCATACCTTGTGCTGTTTCCAGCAGCCCTGCTTCCTCTGAATTGATGAACAGTTGGCAATAGTTCTATCAATTCCTGAAAGAGGAATTGAAAGAATCATTCTGAGCCCACTGCTTTCTTCCTCTGTGCAGATAAACATTTGGAAGTGAGGCTGTATCCACATGCTCTGCACAGGAACTTTCCAAGAAACTTCCCGGTTAGAACGTTTAATCAAGCCAGTCTGTCTGTAGGTGGCAGGATCAGCAGAGGGCACAAACATCAACATCCCTGACGGGACCACAAATAGGACATCCACTGCCAGCTGGTTGGACGGAAAACTGCATTCGAAGCCCTTCTGTTGGTACACAGACAGTGTCCGAGTGAGGGGTTCATAAAATCCATTCATTCTTTCAGCATCTAGGCTCTGTGTTTAATTTGAGATTAGTTTAATAAATTATTCAGAATGTACCCTGGGCAGAATTGCCAAGATCTTTTGCAGCCCTTGATAGATTTGGCTTCTGGCTTCTGACCCAGGGGGCCTGAGACTTCCCACTATTTAAAAGTCTCTAGTGAAGAGAGAAATTGCTCTGCCAAATAGGTGTAAACTCTGAATGCCACCTGTTCTGGAATGTCTAAGTCAGATTTCTGACAAGGCTATTTACTCTAAGTCAAGAGGGCAGGGTCTCCACTTTCTGTTCTGCACGGTGGTTACCAAAAAAGACCTTGCCTAGATCAAAAAGCAATTTTGAGGAGTTCCCATTGTGGCACAGCAGAAATGAATCCAACTGCTATCCATGACGATGTGGATTTGATCCCTGGCCTTGCTCAGTGGGTTGGGGATCCAGTGTTGCTGTGAGCTGTGGTGTAGGTCAAAGATGTGGCTCGAATCCTGTGTTGCTGAGGCTGTGGCCCAGGCCAGCAGCTGTAGCTCCAATTTTACCCCTAGCCTGGGAACTTCCATATGCTGCAGGCGTGGCCTTAAAAAGCAAAAAAAAAAAAAAAAGGATTTTGAGAATCAAGTAAGTGAAAGGATGAGGAAAAAAACCCCAAAACCAGAAAAGCCCAAAGTGCTAGGGGAAAGAAATGAGATCATATAGGGTTTGCTGCTCAGAGGAGTCCCTTGGGAAAGGCAACGTCTTCCCCCACAGTGATTCACCAATAGTGGAATGTCAGGTGCCGGGAAATAAGGTGGCCCCCAATTCTTCAGACTGTGAAATTGTGCCTTCTACCTGAATCTACCTGTTCCACCCTTGCTTATGGCTGAGTCTCTTTCCCTCAGGGTTTAAAAGCCCACCGGGATGCTGGTTATCTCAAGAGAAGGCAAACCAACAGCTACATCAGCAGATGCTTAGATACTAGTCTGCTCCACAACAAAAACTCATTTGAATCCAGCATTTTTTAAGCATACATTCTATGCCTGCTATTATTCAGAGCTATTTGAGCTTAAAAAAGTGGCTTTCCTTTCTGGCTCAGTGTAGGCTCTTAACCAAGTCTGTTGGGATAAAAATGAGTCAGATAATGTCTCATCTGCCTGTAGGCGAGAGAAGAGGTGAAGCAGATGCAAGCCCCAGTCAAGGTGCAGCAGGTGGTCCTCTTTTCTGACCTCCGCTGACACTTGCTACTGCAGACCCCTTAGCAGTGCCCACACACACAGCTTTCCCCATTTTCTCTTCTTAGTCTGAGCTGGATGGCAAATTTAGGCTATGCCTCTGACAACTGGAGAAACAAGAATTCATCTTCTGAGGTTTTGCTAAATCTTTCACAACCATCGCTTGAACATCCTACAAAAGCCCACTCTCTTAGTAGATGCCCTATTTAGAGTGATAGAACTGAAATGAAAGAAACTTCTCGTTCATCCTCTTAAGTTGAGTTCCAAAGCTTCAGCCACCATGAGGACTGATCTGCCCCCACAAATCTTATGAGTAAGAATAGATCAGATGTGTTTTTTTGTTACATGTAGTTGCCAGGGATCATTGGCAAGGGTGGCCAAGGGTCCGGGGCAGCCAGGAAAGCCTAAGTTCAAGGTAATGCTGAGTCCTGCCTTAGGTTTGTGACTGCAGTTTGAGTTCTTTCCCCACCAAACCTCTCACGATGGCTGCTAATAAGTAGTCATATTTGACAGAGCTTTCTTTCTTTTTTTTCCTGTTCCGTGGTAAAATAGGGCATGCAGAGAAACGATACTGCAGCAAGGGACTTACATAATTCAGTCTTGGAGGAGAGTTGATGGAGTTACATGACTCGATCCTAATTATTTCCCCTTTGGGCTCCAATTATATGTCAGGAACTTTCAGGCTCTCCACACATTTATCATCTTCAAATTCCCATGGATTATAAAAACCAAAGGGCCTGATCCTGAAGCTTAACATTGTTTCCAGTGCCAGCAGAAGGCTTAAAGGATTAGATCACGAGGAGCCTGGAAAGGATAGTTTATATCTTAAGTGGGTAAATAATGGCCTCAAATTTGGCTGGGGTTCTCATTGCAACATCTCCCTTTTCTCATCATGGTTAAAGGGGCTACCACATTATTGTTTCTTACAGTGGCATGTGACCTTTGGACTCAAGGTGAAGTCTGCGAGTGATCAAAATTATTGCTTCATGTACGGCCACTTTCTGTTAATGTTTTGTAGGGTCCTGACTTTCTCACCCTCTTTTGATATGTTCCTAGAGAATTTGGGGAGAATTGAGTTACCTTCCCCCAGTATGTTTTTGGTGTGGGGGTCATAGATGTTTTCTGTGAAATGGCACACATTTAAAACAAATTTGGATACTATTGCCTTCTGTTTATTGAATGCTTACCTAGGGTTGGGCATTATTTTAAGATGTTCTGGTCTGGGCCTCCGTGTGAAGCACAGGGTATACTCCAAAGGGATGGTTGAAAGGTGCTTAGTGAAGGGACCATTTGGGGAAACTAACAGAGGAAGTTATCCTAGCAACAGTATTTATCACTCATTAGCCTGAAGGAGGAGGGGTTTTAAAATTAATGAGGTTCTGAGAAAGGGCTGAGAGACTGGAGAATTTGGGCACTGCCTTGGTTGTCCAGTCTCTGGATGTGCTTCCCATTGGTCAAATGTAATCAGAAGCAGAGGGCAGGGGGGCTGGGAGATTTTGTCATTAATGATCAGCTTCCTGGGGCACAGAGCTGGGCGAGGCTGAATCTCATTCACTTTATTGTTATCATCCCTGTTTTCTTGGTCTTTTTCTGGTTGAAGTGTAGTTGAGTTACAATGTCGTGTTAGTTTCAGGTGCAGTGATTCAGTTACTCCCGTATATGTATATGTGTATATATGTATATATTCTCTTTCAGATTCTTTTCTCTTACAGGTTATTACAAAACACTGAGTACAAGTCCCAGAGCTATACAGTATGTCCTTGTTGGACCTACTGATGTATAGTAGTATGTGTATCATCACAGTTTTGCGGAGAAACAGAGGTTAAATAACTGGCCTACAGTCCCCTAGGTAGGAAGGGAAAGAACTGGGTTTGAATCCAGAGTCTCCTTGACTCTGACCTCCCCATTACCATGTTGCCACTGGCTGCCCCTGGGCACAAAACACTGAGAAAAATCCCAGAGACCCAGAGACAGTGATTAGTGCTTATCACTCTTAGCAATTGTCCCTTGATCTACAGGATGACCAGTCCTCCCAATAGACTCTATATTCCAGGACATGACTTTATGTCTGTTTCTTTCAGGGCTGAATTCTTAGTACAGAGCACATAGCAGACACCCACTCAGTGTCTTTTGCAAGGAATGAATGAAGGTATGGAGAACCTCCTATGGCCAGGTTCTGTGCCAGGTGCCACCTTGCTCTTTTCTTGAGGATGGCTTTCTATAACTCCCTTCTGCTGACTTGCCTGCAGGAGTCATCTTCTTTTTAAAGGCAGAAGTTCCTCAGGTCAGTTCTCCAGGCTGAATGGGCAAGAGTTTGGAATCCCAGGCTACAACCCCTCATGGCAGAATAAACGGATCTAAGAGGCACTGACTTCCCGCCTCCCTCCCTTCCTCTGCTCACGTGCTAACTGCAGGTGGATGGATGGAGCATCTCCTGCTGCCTCTGCAGTGGAAGAACACATAGGAGCCTTAGAGAGGGTCCCGGCGGCGCTCAGCTTGCTGGCGCCTTTGTTTTCTGCCTCTTTCTTTCTACTTTCCTTTTCTTGCCCTCAAATATGCAGCTGAAAAGTGATACTTTCTGACATTGGCTAGACCACATCTAGTCCTTATTTTTCCCATTTTTTCCAAACTGAGAGAACCCCAGCTTAACGAGCAATTGGATTTAATTAACCAAGATTCAAAGGAGGTTGGTGGTTGGACTTCCAGAAGGAAGCTACCAGGGCAGCGCAGAGAGTTTCCAGGCACTAATTCATCCGCCACGAACAGAGCAGAACCCTCAAAGACGGCAACACCATTTCCATAGGCATCCTGTATGGGAAAAAGAAGAAATCAGTAAAGCGGTTCCCTCTCCCACCTTGAGAACTAAGGAAATATTGTAGTTCTTTGACACATTCTGGGCTATTGGGTGGTTTTCTAAGTATTCTCAGGCAGAAGAATACCTTGGCCTTTGTTTTGGGAGAACAATTCAATTTCCAGTATAGTGTAGCAGAGCTGAAAAGTGTGTGTGTGTGTGTGTGTCTGTTGTGGGAGGAAAGATCCTAAAATATCTTTTGCTCTATGTCCCTGTTTCTAGGCCACTCCACATCATCCAAGACATCTCTCTCTCTTTTTATGACTGCATCCACAGTATATGGAATTTCCCAGGTCAGGAATTGAACTTGGACCCCCACAGTGACTGGAGCCACTGCAGTTGGATTCTTAACCCACTGTGCCACAGTGGGAAATCCTCTCTCTTTATTTTTAAATGAATTGTTCGAAAATATTTTTAAAAGCATGCATGAAGAACTTGGCTTTTTAAATACATTAAGCAACTTAATGTATTTAAAATCTAATTTTTTAACTCTAAAATATAGTTTCAATATTTATAAATGAAATTTTCTAATACATACAAAGTAGAATGAATACTACGATGAACCCCCATATACCCATCACCCAATTCAACAATTACCAAGATTTTGCCAAAGATGTTTATCTCCTTCTTTTTTTTTTAAAAAAAAAGGTTTATGATGGAGTTATTCTGAAGGAAATCCCAGAAATGTCATTTTGTGCCTACATACTGCAGCATAAACTGTGGTACTGCATACTACATAACTGTAGTACTACATACTACATACGCATCCATAAAATCTATGGCCACTGGCTTCCATAGCAATAATGCCAATTAATAATGATTAAAAAAATAGTAATAACCATTGTCACGTTACTGAACAACAAACAGTTCTGCACCAGAAATGGCATATTGCTCAGTCAGGGCATGTCTGTGATAAGAGACAAATTTATTAACACTTGTTTTGAGGCAGGATTTGTGCATGATTATCTCCCTGAATTAAGGGCAAAAGGTAATCAGGTTGAACCCAAGGGCATGAAAATAGGAAATGGAAAGTTGTCAGCAATAGGGGCTTCCCCAAGCTCTGACACATCTGCAGCAAGAGAAATCTCTGGCCCCTTCGCGTCTGTTCTATCTTATAAATTCCTGCCTGTAACCTACTCCTACGCAATCCTCAGACCTCTGAGGGTGTGCAGTCAGAGAGTTGTTATGACAACTTCGATCTGAAGCTCAGGTTTTTAATAATTTGTTGCTAGGAACACCAGACTTGCTGGTTTTGATACTCGAGTTCCAAAGCTCTGCTTTTATATATGGGCATGGGTAACCAATCTCTGCGTGTCATTGTTTTCTTTGTTAGTCTCTTCTCTGTGATGCTGGAGGATTCTAAATGAAAGGGTCTGCCGTGAATGTTTAGCATAAATAGTGGAATAGAAGGGACCCTTTCTCTCCCCTCTTTCTGGGGCTTCTCCCTAAGGGGGTGTGGATGCTTGAGGGACTGAGATGTGTGTGCAGCTAGGAGATGGAGGTGGGTGTGGTTCCATGGGCAGAATTTATGGCTTCAGATCTGGACTCATGAGCAGAACACCAAGTGCCACGTGGAATGGTGCAGGAGGCCTCTGTCCCAGGAGGAAGAGACTACTTTCTTTCTTTCTTTTCTTTCTTCTTCTTCTTCTTTTGCTTTGTTTTAGGGCTGCACTTGTGGCATATGGAGGTTCCCAGGCTAGGGGTCAAATTGGAGCTGTAGCCACCAGCCTATGCCACAGCCACATCCACAGCAGTGCCAGATCTGAGATCTGCTACCTACACCACAGCTCAGGGCAATGCTGGATCCTTAACCTACTGAGCAAAGCCAGGGATCGAACCTATGCACTTATGGATACTAGTCAGATTTGTTTCTACTGAGCCATGACAGAAACTCCTACTTTCTTTTTTTAAACAATTTTTTATTATAGTTGATTTACAGCGTTCTGCCAATTTCTGATGTACAGCAAAGTGACCCAGTCATACATACATATACATACATATATATATATCTATATTCTTTTTCTCATATTATCTTCCATCAAGTTCTATCACAAGTGATTGGATATAGATCCCTGTGGTATACAGCCGGACCTCATTGCTCTATTCTAAATGCAATAGTTTGCTTCTACTAACCCCCAAACTCCCACTCCATCCCACTCCCTCCTACTCCCCCTTGGCAACCACAAGTCGGTTCTTTATGTCTGTGAGTCTCTTTCTGTTTTATAGATGGTTCATTTGTGCCTATTTTAGATTCCACATGTAAGTGATATCATATGGTATTTGTCATTCTCTCTCTGACTTACCTCACTTAGTATATAAGAACCTCATCCATGTTGATGTAAATGGCATTATTTTTCTTTTTTATGGCTGAGTAGTATTCCATTGTATATATATACAACATCTCTTAATCCATTCATCTGCAAGAGACTACTTTCATTCTCTCCAAATAAATATCTTATTATGTGCTCATTATGCCCAATCTGCAAACCAGTTTCTTCTACCACTGCTTGTGGCCCAAACGATTGGCTGAAGTCCAGCTGCCTCAGATGAACTAACTGGACTTTCTATGTTCCATTTGTAAAAATTCAGGGGAAAAGAATCCAGGTCCAGGATAGATTTTGGTCCAGGACATATTTTGCCTTGGGTGTCCGTGCTTGTCCAATCGGAGGCCAGAGGAGAGGAGGTCAGAAGAACAGCACAGGTTTCCCCTGGAGTTGGGGGAAGAGTTCTCAGAGAAAGGACTTTTGGATGGGTAAACACATCTAAAAGGTGTCTACCCTATCTAATTTAATCACCACAGCATCCTACAAGGAGGAGAATCTTATTCCCATTTTACAGAAAGTTCAGTTGAGGCTTAGAGAATTGCCCAAGACTACCTGTTTAGAGGATGTGAATGCAGCTATCCATGATTGCGAAGCTCTCAGTCTTTTGCCAAACCCTCATCTTCATAATTCTCAACCTTAAATGAATTTATGAATCCAGTAATTGGATTCCTTTGAAGAAGGAACAATTTCTTTTTTTTCTTTTTTTTTTTATGATTTTCATCCTCTTAGAAAAAAAGAGAATGACTATTGCTGTGTTTCAATATAGGGGCCAAAAAATCACTTTAATTACCAGGTTTCAGCCATAGGCTTAGGAATATGTCCCCCATGGATGGAACCCCAAGAGTGCAAAAAGCAAGATTTTATCAGGAGATTGGCAAAGTTATTCTGTAAAGGGCCAGGGAGTAAGTATATTAGATTTTTGGGGCCAAAGGTCTCTTTTACTACTAAACACAATTGTTTTATTTTTTATGTTTTTTATTTTTATTTTTGACTGGGCTTGTGAAATTCTGAAGTTCCCAGGCCAGGGATCAAACACTCACACAGCAGTAACCAGAGCCACAGCTGTGACAATGCCAGATCCTCAACCTGCTGAGCCATGAGAGAACTCCCAACACTATGATTTTAGCACAAAATCACTAAAGTGCAAAAGCTACATGTTACCTAGACAGTATATAGATGCATACTGAATTGATTGACTGTGTTCCAACAAAACCTTTTTTGTGGACACTGAAACTTGAATTTCATATAATTTTCAGGTCATGAGGTACAATTATTCTTTTGATTTTTTTTTTTTTTTTTTTTTTTTGTCATTTCTTGGGCTGCTCCAGTGGCATATGGAGGTTTCCAGGCCAGGGGTCCATCGGAGCTGCAGCCACTGGCTGCAGCAATGCAGGATCCAAGCCGTGTCTGCGACCAACACCACAGCTCACTGCAACACCAGATCTTTTAACCCACTGAGCAAGGCCAGGGATCGAACCCGCAACCTCATGGTTCCTAGTCGGATTCGTTAACCACTGAGCCACGACGGGAACTCCCTGATATTTTTTTTTTTCTTTCTTTTTTTTTTTTACCATTTAAGAAAATAGAATCTATTCTTAGCTCACAAACCACACAAAAACAGGTGGTGGGATGTATTTGATCAGTGGGCCACCATTTGTCTACCCATGGTTTAAATTATTCTCATTCTAATAATTTGTTTATTAAATAAACATTGAGAAGACACCAGCTATATTTTAGGCATTGTTGGCAGGCCCTGAGTACATGGTGAGATAGATCTAGTCCTTGTTTTGTGGAACTCACCATGAGTGGGAAGATAATATCAGTCAAATAATCCCACCAAAGTTAATAAAAAAATTTCAATGGTGTTAAAGGCCACTAAAGAAAAGACAACGGAACTTTGAGTCTGTATTACAAGGGTCAGTGACCTAATGGGGGGGATGTTGGAAGAAACCCTTATGTATTGAGGTAATTTTTCCAGTGCCTCCCCTAAGCTCCACAGATGAAACTAATCATGCTGACTAACCCCATCTCATGGTGCCCATTGGCTCTTGGACGAGCCTCTACCACTGTTGTGTCCAGCCAGCCTCGCCCCCCTTTGCAGCTAGGTGGATTTTCATTAGGATGAGCAATAGTACATTTGTTTCCACTGTATTTTCTTTCATTTCTAACCTGCTCCTTTTTAATTTTTTCAGGATACTATTGAATTCTAGTATGATCCCTGAGCCCTTAGGAACTCCATTGAGTTTCATTTCACTTGCTGCATTAATCCTTATTAATCTTCCATTCCTTCAGCCAGGCAATTGATAAAGATATTCTGCACTCAGAGTCAAATTTTCTTCCCTCCTGGGTGCAGGGTTCTGATGCAGTTCTAAACATTTAAAGATTGTTTATTCCGTTTTCTTTGCTCAGAAGAGCAGCAAGTTGGCACTAGCTCAATGCCCAGTTTCGACAAATGGGTCAGAATATCCTGAAATTCTTTGCTAGGATGTAAGATATACTCATTTCCAAAGCATCTAGGGTCTTGGGGCAGAATATGTCACTGAAATGATTGACATTCACATAAACTCTAAACTCTCAGAGTCATAGTTTTAGGTATTGGACTTAGAGTCAAAAAAACCCAAGTTCAGATTTTAGTCCTGCAACTGAAGAGCTAGGGAACTGGGAGCCTTTCTAGGTTTTAGTTTCTTCAATAGAACAGGTAGAGAACAATGCTTTTCCTACAAAATTATAGGGTCAAGGTAGAGATATCTATCAGTTTTCATTAAGTGGGAACATCTTGTTGCTTCTTTGACAATAAATCTGTTAGAAAAAATTGGTTAGTTGTTTTGCATTTTTATGGCTATTTTTAACATTCTGGGTGAAGATCCCAGAGAAACATCAGTATAAGGAAGCAATCAAATTTAATGTGGTTATCGCCCTGGTCATAGTGTGACATTTTTAGAAAATGATTGAAAATTCATCTTCCTCCTATCCGAAGGTAGGGTCTAAGCCCCTTCCCTCTAATTTGGGTGGGTTTGTGTCTCACATACTTGTAACAAACAGAATGCAACAGAAGCAAGGTTGGTGTCTTCTGAGGCCACATCTGCATCCCTGAATTCTCAGGGAACACTTACCACTTACCACAAGGAAGCTATAAGTTAGGCACTCTTTAAGAAAACTGACTACCCAGAGACTACTGTGCTGGGAAGTAGTTGTCAGTGCTCCATTTATCAGCCCCAGCCGACCCCAGCTGACAGCCTGCACTGGGCAGCCATCTGAGTGTACCCACTCAGATGTCCAGTCCAGGCGAGCCTTCAGATGGCCACTCAGCTATTATCTGATTGCAACTTCATGAGAGATCCCAAGAGATAACTGCCCAGCAGGGCCATTCCTGAATTCCTGACCCACAAAGCCAAGAGCAAAACCTGAAGCTGCTATATTTGGGGGTAACTTGTTATGTAGCGATATTGCCAGGGAAAAAAACCAGAAGGTACAGTCACTATACCAGGTGAATGTGACAGTATGAGGATGGTTGGTAGAGATGCTGGGAGTGGTGGTGTTAACATTTTAACAGCTTTAAAATGTTAGATTTAATCTCTAAAATATACAAACAACTTATACAACTCAAAAAAAAAAAACCAACAACCCAACTGAAAAATGGGCAGAAGACCTGAATAGACAATACACAGATGGCCAGTAGGCACAAGAAAGAATGCTCGACATCACTAATTATTAGAGAAATGCAAATCAAAACTACAACTACATTCACACCAGTCAGAATGGCCATTATTAACAAGTCAATATATAACAAATGCTGGAAAGGGTATGGAGAAAAGGGAACCCTCCTACACTGCTGGTGGGAATGTAAATTGGTACCACCACTATGGAAAACAGTATGGTGGTACCTCAGAAAACTAAATATAGAACTGCCATATGACCCAGCAATCCCACTCTTGGGTGTATATCTGTACAATACTTTCACTGAAAAAGATACATGCACCCCTATGTTCATTGCAGCACTAGTCACAATAGCCAAGACATGGAAACAACCTAAATGTCCACCGACAGATGAATGGATTAAGAAGATGTGATATATATACATAATGGAATACTACTCAGCCATAAAAAGAACAAAATAATGCCATTTGCAGCAACCTGGATGGATCTAGAGACTCTCATACTAAGTGAAATAAATCAGAAAGAGAAAGACAAATACCATATGATTTCACTTGTATCTGGAATCTGACATATGGCACAAATGAACCTTTCTACAGAAACAAAACAAACTCATGGACTTGGAAAACAGACTTATTGTTGCCCAGGAGAGGGCGGGGAGGGGGAGGAAGTGGGATTTCTAGGAGTTTGGGTTTAGTAGATGCAAACTATTGCGTTTGGAGTGGATAAGCAATGAGATCCTGCTGGATAGCACAGGGAATTATATCCAATCACTTGTGGCGGAACATGATGGAGGATAATGTGAGAAAAAGAATGTATATGTGTGTATACACACACACACCACACACACACACACACAGGTATGACTGTTCACTTTGCTGTAGGGTAGAAATTGACTGAATAATGTAGATCAACTATAATAGAAAAAATAAAAACCTAGATTTTTACGTGTTGATTGTGACTTTTGTGTCACTTGAATAGAATCAAATAAGAAACCTACTGGAAACACTAGGTGGGGTTCAAGCCTTGGTAGTCTCCAATTCCCATTGAGGTGTTGGAGATAATGTTTTAATTGCTGTATTAACTCAACTGCACTTGTCAAAACCATGACTGCTTCTCAATCTCAGACAAGGTCTGGTTTTATTTCAACACATTATCTGTGAAGCACAGACCACATTTGAACCTTAGCCATGGCTTTAAAATGTGACCTTTGCTTATAATAAAAAACTAAAAGAGGTGAGGAAGGAGAAGAGGAGTCTAGTTCTGAAACTCACTGTCCAAAACCCACTTTTTGTAAAACAGTTTTTGACCTGGTGGAATGTAATTGACAACATAAGACAAAAATCCTAGGTGGAATTTTTTTCAAAAGTATGTGAGCAGTAAGGTAGTGATTCATTACCTGAGATCTCTAAACTTTGAGGGATCTCTACATGTTTACTTAAGTATTGTGTTTGGAGTTTTAAGTAAATGTTTTGTTGAAGTGTAACATATACACGGAAAAATGTACTAAAAATATCCTGTTTTTGAACTTTGTACAAAGAGTGTCACACATCACGTATGGTTTTGCCTGGGCTTCTTTTGCTCAATATTGTATTTGTGAAATTCATATATGTGGTCAGATGTAATTGAAAGTTTGTAAATTCTCTTTGCGGTATAGTATGTTGTTGTGAAAATACACCATCATTTTCTTATCTATTTTTTAATTGATGGTCTCAGTGGGTTAATAATATTTCATTCAGCTTAATAAAGATTTTGCTGCTCTAGCTGAAATCAGTCCCCTGAGGATTTTGAGCATCTGATGTGGTAACTTTTTTGGAATATGGGCTGTGATCTTATTGTTGATCTCCCACTATGGAGACTTTCTGAATGGCAGCCACTGTCTTTGATGAATTTTTTTAATGGCAAAGAAGCTCGGACTTGGCTCTATGTGCATCATGTTAATGATCTTGGTTGAGTCACTGAGGGCCTTTGGGCCTCAGCATCCATTGGGATATAGCTCTAAAAATGTCTGAGTTTTCCGGTTGAAGATAAATTTATGGCAATGAAAACACTGAGCTAAGGAAATCATTGAGCTCATGAGGCTTTTCAGGAACATCCACATCAGTTTTTGGAATTGCAGTCTGCAGTGTTAGTGGGCTTATGAAGGACAAGTTCATGTTAGCTTCAGAAGCCATGCCATGAGGCAACTTTCTTTATGTGAAAATATCAAGTGAAGCTAGACTCATGTTAGGAAATAGAATCCATGCAATTCACACCTGTTTGAAAAAAGCAGGCTCATTAACACTTTCCAACAGCGATGATGACTGCAATCAACAAAGAAGCTCTTCCAGCATCAGTAAGGGTTTGGGGCAGGAATAGACTGTGATATTTGCCTACAACTTGGGCCCCCACCTGACCAGTTAACTCTTCTTTTGTATAAAACAAGGGAACCTGGAGTTCCCGTCGTGGCGCAGTGGTTAACGAATCCGACTAGGAACCATGAGGTTGCAGGTTCGATCCCTGACCTTGCTCGGTGGGTTAAGGATCCGGCATTGCCGTGAGCTGTGGTGTAGGTCGCAGACGCGGCTCAGATCCTGCGTTGCTCTGGCTGTGGTGTAGGCTGGCAGCTACAGCTGCGATTAGACCCCTAGCCTGGGAAACTGTATATGCCGCGGGAGCGGCCCAAGAAATGGCAAAAAAAAAAAAAAAAAAAAAAAAAAAAGCAACCAGGGAAACTTGTGTTAAACCTAAAAATTCTCTCCGCAACGTTCTTTATTTAGACTCCTTAACACCTTGATGCAGGGCTATTTTAGGAAGGATTCTACTCCTGTAACCTCTAATTATTGCCACAAGGTGAATTTATTCTTTCCGGAGGTGGTTTCTTAAAATCTAAACATTGCTTTTTCCACTTGAGTCATTTTGTGATTTCCTGCAATGATTGTGTATTAATGGGTGGTGATATTAACCGCTGTAACAAAGAAGCCCCCCAAATATCAGTGCTTCAAGATAATAGATATTTATTTCTTGTCCACATAGTAGTCTAATGCAGGTATTCCTGGTCAATGGGTGGTCTTGCAGGGGACATTCAGGAGTTGTTTCCTCCCGTTTTGAGTATCAGCCTCCCCAGAGCCTCAGAGCCCTCTGTAATTTAGAAAGCTAACAAGGGGGCAGAGAAAATAGAGACAATACTTCGATCTAGAAAGGACACACATTACCTCCATCCACTGATTGGAGCTAATCACAGGACCCTGCTGAGATGCAAGGAACTACGGGACATGCAGCCACTGTGAGCAGCTGCTCTCAAGTTAAGCAGGATATCACAGAGTAGGGAGAACAAACTTTGGTGGAGAGCTAGTCATCTCCTCTCTGGAAAGTGTGGGATGTTACATTTTACCTTTTTAAATAAGAAACAGTTATAATAACAGCTAACACTTGGGTTTTAAGTGAAGTTTGAGAATCTAAGACTTCAAAATTGGGTGTGCAAAAAATGTATAATTTTACTTTCTGTAACTTGAAATGATTTGCCTTTTGAAGCTCTATCCATCTAGTACATCTAGCTGGGGGGTGGGAGCTTCAAGGTGTTCTTTCCAAGAATTTATGCTAGGATTCTAGAATGAATTACTGATATTTGGGGGGGAGGGCAGGGCAGGAATCTTTTCATTGATTCATCTGCTGACATAGATCCTTGTGAGGTGTCCGCTATTGAAGAAATTATTCCCTTTCATTTTAGTGATTTTGCTCTTCTCAGGACATGGGAATTTTCGTACATCTCCCCACAAATGAATCTCTTAGAAAAGAAATATTGAGGGAGTAGGGTGCTGTCCTTCTTTGATCCGAGATCCCAGATCCTTCTCAAGCACTGTTCTCCTAAGCCTAACTCCAAATGGAGGAGTTTAGCTAGAAATCTTAGCAGGAGGAATCCTTCTTTTTAACATTTTCTGGCCAAGATATTTTGTCTAAACCCAAATCCTTTCCTTTTTCTGTTAGTTCCTCAAACATGTAAGCTATAGTACTGCCTCTGGACCTTTGCACTCTCTATCAGTAATGAAGCCCCAGTACTTAAAACAGTAGTAGGTATATATAGTCATCACGCTATAATTATGTGGGGAATAAATTATTTTCAAGACAGATCATATAGTTCCCATTTTACAGAAATGAATTCTGAAAAAGATTCTAAAACTAGGGTCAGAATTTTAACCTAGACAGTCAATCTGCATTCATATTTATTTTTTAAAATGAGAGAAATATGTTGCCTTCTCTCAATTCACCTATAATGCATTAGAGAGATCCCTGGACTTGGAATATGAGAAGTTTCAGTTACCTACAATTGCAACAGTACACAACAGTGTAACAGCACACGGGCACAACCACACAACCATAGTGGCATACAACAGTAAAGTTATTGCTCACACATCTAGGGTCAGCTGTGGTTCAGCTGGGCAGCTCTTCTCTTGGCTGAACTCATTTATGTATCTGGGGTTAAAATGACTGTCAGCTGATCTAGGCTGGCTTTAGCTGGTCCATTTATTTCTCATCCTCTATCAGGTTAGCCTGAAAATGTTGTCATGGCAATAAGAAGGCACAGAAGGCAACAGAAACACGTGAATTCTCAGAAGTAGAACACCATCACTTCCACTGCATTCTGTTAACTGAAGCAAGTCATACAGCCTAGCTCAGAGTTAAGGACTGGAGGAATTCCCTCTGTCTCTTTAGCGGAAGGAATTGAATGGCAATTCACAAGGCAAGGGGCTTGAACATGGAGAGGCAAATAATTGGGCCATTAATGGCCATTAATACCCTTGGTCTTCCATTGTGATCAATAAAGTTTAGTTCAACCTGAGGGGCACTTGGGCATGTTAAAACCTGGAATCCATTTGGCAATCCTTCTAGAATCAGTTTCATTAACTTATTTTAGCCTCTTCCTTTTCTGTTCCATTGGGTGGATTTCTAGCTACCTCTGGAAAGGGAAGAGGTGGGTTGACATCTCTCAGCGGAGAAAAGCCTGCTCATCCAACTGGAGATTCTCCCTTCCTGCCCAGATGTCCACAAGGAGTAGATGACCAATATCTACCCCACTCTCTCATTTCCCCCAGTGAAAGGAAAGTCACTCTATTGTTGCTAACCTTTAAGCATTTCTATATGCAGAGGGCCAGGCAAAATTTTCATCAGCATAGTTATCTAGGACAGTTACCAAGCTCCTTCTTGTATCAGGGTCTAGTGAGTGTGTCCTGGGTGTTCTAGTGGACTCGCTCACTTTCTGACTTTTCTCTATTACGCTGACTATGAAGACGACTCCAAAGTCATGGGATGATGGGCGAGGCAGTGAGGGGCTGCTTCTTATTAAAAATCTTCTTTTAAAAAATCTTTTTTGGCTGCTTTATAGCATATGGAGTTCCTGGGCCAATAGGATCAGATCTGAGCCACAGCTGCGACCTAAGCCAAAGCTGTGGCAACACCGGATCCTTAAAACACTGTGCCTGGGCCAGGGATCGAACCTGTGTCCTGGCGCTCCAGAGATGCCACTGATCCCATTGCGCTACAGGGGAACTCCAGTGAGGGACTTCTATTCTGGACTCCTGTTTGTTCTCCGACAGAATGTCTGAAATAAAACACATCCCACCTTACAAGGAGGAATTCCTTCTGAAATCCCCTTCTAGTCTGTCTGTAGTATTTGTAATCTTTCTAATAATAGAACTATGACTTGTTTTTAGTGAACGACAAGCGTTTGTCTCCTACCTGTTCTAGGCATCATTATGAAGTTTTTATTACACTGAGTTGATTTTCCTAATTGCCTTGAGGTCAGTTGGTACTGAGTAGTCTTGTTTTACAGTGTCGGCGGAAATAATGAACAAACAATCAATAATAAGAACAGAAAAGCATTTACTGGAGCCCAACTGAAGACTATAACCTGGAAGCCAGCTTCCCAGATTAATCTGAGAAAATGCTCTGGAGAAGCATTGTTTTGAAGCAAGTTGTTTTTGCTTTTGTTTTTGTTTTTTTATCTCGTCAGAACAAAGAACATTAAATAAGTCAGGGGGATGCAATTTTTTCAAGGTTTCAAAAAAACCAGAGCAGCACCTATGCAACAAGTCAGTCTGGCCTTAGCACCATGGAAGGGAGTCTTATTATCAAAGGATTATTAGCACTTCTTCCCAAGAAGAGAGGAATTTAATCTTTATTTTTAACATGGACATTCTTTTGGTCAATGTGCCCTTTCTTTAATAATTAAAGCCGATGTGCAGTATATATTTGACAGGCCACAAACAGGTTGTTTTAGCATAAAATTCAAGTTTACTTATGTACAAGCCAGCATGACTTCTCCATACCTCAATATGTAAAAATTGCTTTTATCAATAGCCCACCCACAAATCCCCTTCCAGATAGTTAAGTTTAAAACTAACCGTATTTTTTTTTTTTTTTGTCTTTTTAGGGTTTCACCTCAGCATATGGAAATTCCCAGGCTAGGGGTCAAATCAGAGTTAACAGCAGCTGGCCTACACTGCAGCCACAGCCACAGCAACATAGATCTGAGCTGCATCTGTGGCCTACACTGCAGCTGTGGCAACACTGGATCCTTAACCCAGGGATTAAACCTGCATCCTCATGGTTACTGGTTGGGTTCTTAACTCACTGAGCCACAAGGGGAACTCCCACTAACCACATCTTTTTTTCCATACATATATCCCACCCATGTTATATACAAAGCTATGTTTTTCCGAGCATGCTTTGTCAATATATAACAAGCAGTTTTCCTTTCCATTAAATTTCTGTCTATAATGTTCTAACCAAATATCTCATCGCACGTATGGACAGAAATTCATTTAACCAAATTTCTTTGCTGATCATTTAGATATTCACTGGTTTGCCATGGTCATAAATAAAGGCGAAAGTGCTGGGTGTCATATTTCCACAACAGATTCTTACAGATGAGTTCTTGTATTAGGTGTTTGCATCATGCAGGTGACAGAGCTTAAAACCGTTTATACTGGACACCTGGTTATTATCCTAGAGCCTCAACTCATCCTCGAGAAGCTAGGCTAAAATCATCTACACAGGGGAGTCTTGAAAACCTACATCCTGAGTTCCTGTTGTGGTGCAGTGGAAATGAATCTGACTAGTATCCATGAGGATGTGGGTTCGATCCCTGGCCTTGCTCAGTGGGTTGTGGATCCGGCGTTGCTGTGAACTATGGTGTAGGTTGCAGACATGGCTTGGATCCCATGTTGCTGTGGCTTTGGCATAGGCCGGCAGCCATACCTCTAATTTGACCTCCAGCCTGGGAATTTCCACATGCCTGGCATGTGGCCCTAAAAAGCAATAAATACATAAATAAAGGAAAGAAAGAAAAAGAAAATCTATATCCATGGGGAAGAGAAGGGTGGGTGCTGTCTAGCCTACTTCTATTGATCAGGATTTTCAATAATGGTACCTCAACTGGCCCCCTCCTATTGTTAGCAAGAAGGGGAGACAGATACTGCTATCCCCATCATTGAGAAAGGGGTTCTGAAAAGGTCAGTGCTTGGTCCAAGTCACATCCCCTGAAGTGGTGGGATCTGTCCTTGAGCTCAGGTTTTCTGACTCCAAAGCTGGGAGTTGTAATAGGTAATTTTATCAGGCTTTTATCATATGCAAGACCAAGTTCTCGGTGCTTTGCAGGTATTAATTCACTCAGTCCTCAGAACAGTCATAGATAGTGGATGTTATTATCATTATTATTATTGTTGTTGTTATTATTTCCATTTTGCTGAGTAGTAACTGATTAACCAATTTTCCAAGGTCACATGATTGGTGAGTAAAAAAGCTGCAATTCAAACTCAGTTGAGAGCCCAAGCTCTCAGGAATTCCATTGTGGCTCAGTGGTAATGAGCCTGACTAGTATCCATGAGGTCAAGGGTTTGATCCCTGGCCTTGCTCAGTGGGTTAAGGATCTGGCATTGCTGTGAGCTGAGGTGCAGGTCATAGGCTCAGATCCCATGTTGCTGTGGTGTAGGCCAGTAGCTGCAGCTCCAATTCGATCCCTAGCCTGGGGACCTCCATATGCTGCAGGTGTGTCCCTGAAAAGACACACAAAAAAAGCCCAAGCTTTTAACCCCTATGGCACATAGATAAATATCGACTGACAAACATAACTTAAGGTCAGCCTAGAGGCTAAGCTATCAATGTTATTACCATGTTAAGTCCCAGGAAATTCCTTTTCTTCTTCTCTTCTTCTTCCTGTTCATCATTCTCCTGTGAACACACACACACACACACACACACACACACACGCTCACATAAATTGGAATGTTGCTTGACTTACCTCCAGTTTACAACCCAAAGGATGTTCTTATCATCAGAACAAAATAATCCCTTTTGGTAATCCTTCTCTCCCCCTACAAATCCCTTCTGGACCAAATTGTCAGTTGTCTTGTCTTTAGCCATAAATGATAAATGCATTGCTCATATGGATTTTATTTCTTGTATAAAATACTGTTGTTTTCATCTGATTGCCAAAATAGTATGCTTTTACTGAAGAAAAAAAAGGGAAGTAAAAATATAGAAAATAAAGTAAAATGACCTATCATCTCTCAGAAATAACCACTGTTAACATTTTTTCTTCTTCTACATGTTTTCCATAGGAATAGATCAGACAATAATACATTTTTGTGCTGACTTTATTCACTTAGTATATCATGAACATCCCCATGTTTTATTATCTAAAATGTGACTTCTAACAACTGCACAATATCCTCTTGTATTAATTAACATAACAATACACATTGATGAGCATCCTTTTACACACATATGAATGAATCACATTCCTGATGGTTTCTTTAGGAACAATTCCTAGAAGTGGAATTGTTGCATCTGAAGCATACAATTTTAGGAGTTCCCAGTGTGGCTCAGCGGGTTAAGAATCCGACTAGTATCCATGTGGATGCAGGTTCAATACCCTGGCCTCACTCAGTGGGTTAAGGATCCACCATTGCTGCAAGCTGTGCAAGGTTGCCAATTTGGCTTGGATCCTGTGTTACCCTGGCTGAGGTGTAGGCCAACAGCTGCAGCTCTAATTCGAGACCTAGCCTGGAAACTTCCATATGTCACAACTGAGGCCCTAGAAGGAAAAAAAAAAAGTGCGTACTTTTAGGCTCTTAGTAACAGTTGTCAAATTCTTCTCTGGAAACATGGACCAACTGGCACTTGCATGAGGATTAAAAAGAAGTCCTGAATCCTTTTTTATTTCCCCCATTTTTTAGAGTTTTATTGAAGTATAGTTGATTTACAAGGTTGTGATAATTTCTGCTGTACAACAGTGATTCAGCTATACATGTACACATATCCATTCTCTTTCAGGTTCTTTTCCCACATAGATTATCAGATAATATTAGGTAGAGTTCCTGTGCCATACAGCAGGTCCACAGTGGCCAGTAGTTCCATATACCTGAGTGTGCTTATGCCAGTCCCAGACTCCCAGTCCATTCCCCTCTCAACCCCCATCCGCCACTACCTATCCCCTTTGGTAACTGTAAATTCAATTTCAAAGTCTGTTTCTGGCCTGAATCCTTTCTGAGCTTACCTCTATAAGGACCACAGCTATGCTGTACTTTCTTCTTCTTCTTTTTTTTTTTTTTTTTTTTTTTTTCCTGAGCCTGTGAAGTACCCATCTTTTTTTGTTTTTTTCAGGGCTGCACCCATGGCATATGGAGGTTCCCAGGCTAGGGGTCCAATCAGAGCTGTAGCTGCCAGCCTACACCAGAGCCACAGCAACGTTGGATCTGAGCCGTGTCTGTGACTTACACGGAAGCTCATGGTGTGCCGGATCCTTAACCCACTGAGCAAGGCCAGGAATTGAACCCGCGTCCTCATGGATGCTAGTTGGGTTCGTTAACCACTGAGCCACGATGGAAACTCCTATGCTGCACTTTCCAGATCTCTATCTGGATATTCCAAGCCATAGGGATAACATTTGTAGTCACTGTGGGTCCACTTACATCCAGGTCCCCACAGGTAGATAGATGCGTCGCTGACCACTCCGAGACTGGTATTGATCCCATTTCAAAATGACAAAGGGGCCTACCTATTAGGAAATGATGTCTTTCCTACAGGCTCAGGGAATCAAATTCTCTTTTTTTTCTGTCCACCTGCCACACTACATTGGAAGGGGCCAACTGAGGCCGCCTTCTCCGATTCTATCAGCGCCACCCAGCCAGGCTTTGATTTTCCTAAAAATCAGTCTTTTGATTTCATTCTTCCAATTTCACTCTTCCAATGAAACCAATTCAGCTATGAACAAGTTCAGTAGTTTCTACGTAATGAGTTCTTAGAACTTGCATCATCGAAACTCCGCTCAAATGAAAGCTTGCATTAAAGATTTCAAGGTAAATGAAATCCCGGTCTTAAATGGTGTCTGTTCATGGAAATATTTATTGATATGCTAGATGTTAGGTGGTAAGACACAATTTCTCCCTTAAAGGAGGTCAGAGTCTGGAAGGGGAGGCAGTTAATTAGACCAATACAGAGAGTTGCTAGGGCATCAACAATAAGCAGAATGTTCCTTAGGACTTTAACCATTGTCTTTGATTTTGTTCCCCCATTCCCCTCCATATTTACTGCACAGGTCATGGCTATATACGTCTGTCTTTCTTTCCTCCTTCCTTTCTCTTTCTTCCTTTCCCACCCTGCGGCATGTGGAGCTCCTGGGCAAAGGATCAGATCTGAGCTGCTGTCTATGGGGCAGCTGCAGCAATGCCAGATCCTTTAACCCACTGTGCCAGGCTGGGAATTGAACCTGCATCCTGGCACTGCAGAGACACCAGGCACCTGTCCTGCTCTACCACAGAAGAAACTTCCTATTGTCTCTGAATGGCAGACTGTAGGAGGTAAATACTACACAGAAACTAAAGAGCTTCCAGAGGGTTAGCTTTGCTCCACTAACCATCTTATCACCCCCTCACCCCCACCATACCAGCTAGCCTATAGAAAAAGTTAGTGGAATTTGCTGGAGACTTCAGGTTGAGTTTTCAGGTAGCTACTCCCTCCTGTAAGATGTAGGAAAGGGATGCTCTTCCCTTCCTGCAGCCAAGGGAGAAGGGCCCAAAAGATGGGTTACCTGGAAGGAAGAAGGTCTGTCTCACTGTGCCCGACAGCTCTGTGCATTTGCCATTCTGATACTGAAACTTTTGCCCAAGTTAGGGTACTTGGTGACAGATAGAAGGGAAGTAGAGCACCCCCAACTCCACTTTGGGCACAGAGAAGGAAGTTTCTTGAGTTTCTAGGTGGGCCAGTTGCCCAAGGGGACCCTGATCTGGGGCCTTCTTTTTGTTACTTCCAATAGTTGAGGGTCACAAGAACAATAGCAGAAGGAGGTTGTGGGAAGCTGGGAATGGAGAATGGAGGAGTGATGGGGCCCCCTTGCAACAGAGAGCATCTCCCTGCCAGGGGACTCTACCTGGGAAACATCTTCAAGGGTGCCCCACCAAGAATTGAGTGTTTGGACAACTAAGCCATCAGGGGAGGGTCATAGCAGTGCCTGTGAAGTACCTGCCGTGCCTCCACTTCCTTCAGGTTTTGGATCATTGGCTATATCTTTAGTCATTCTCAATGACTGCGTAAGAGTGACTCATCTAAACTCTGTATTTCTACGTCCTGTTCAAAGCTGTGGTGGGAGACATGGTTGACTATACATAAATCCAGATAAAAGTTTGGTTACTGGGAAAAGCTTGCCTGAGGAAACAAATCTGGGGTCAGGTCCCAAAACTGACATGTTTTCCTTCTTGTCTTAACTGCCGGTAACCTCAGAACCAAGGTCTCCTCCAATGATGGCAATTAGTCCATCTGCTGTCTCTAGAAACATCAGGCTTTGTTCCATTTAAGTGGCTTCTGCCCTTCTGATTGTGCTGTTTGACAATTTGTTTCATTTTGCAAACTGCCTCAGGCCACTTGGTAAGTGTTGAAGCAAAAGTTTGTGTGTGTGTGTGTGTGTCCTAGTGTGAGATGTGAGGAGTCACACACCGACTGGTGACCTTAGATCTACTCCAAAGGAAGTGTGCTGTCCAAATAAACAGATGACTATGGCTGAAGACAGGAGTGTAAATATGACTAATCAGCAAACATAGATCTCTGTTTAAGAAATTAGCCCCAGTTTTACTTTTTTTTAGATCTTTTTAGGACCGCACCATGGCATATGGAGGTTCCTAAGCTAGGGGTCTCATTGGAACTGTAGCTGCTGGCCTACGCCAGAGCCACAGTAACTTGGGATCTGAGCAGCCTCTGCAACCTACACTTCAGCTCATGGCAACACCAGATCTTAATCCACTGAGCGAGGCCAGGGATGGAACCTGAGTCCTCATGGATGCTAGGTGGGTCCCCTGACCGCTAAGCCATGACGGGAACGCCCCAGTTTACTTTTATGTGTATGGGTATGTTCTCAGGTTTCTGTAGTTAAGGAAAGCCCTAATTTGTAATGCCTCTTTTAGCTATAAGCAGAAAACATCCCACCACCTGAAGCCAGTCAGTGAATCTTAGTAAAAATTTATCTCTGTGATTTAAAAAAAAAATCAAGTTAGTATTTTTGAAAGTACAAGTATTTTTCAAAGTTCTTAGGGGCATGGCTATGGGCTTGACCCGGTAGACACAAGAGTGAACACATTGGATATGGTTTTGCCCTCAGAAAGCTTACAGTCTGGCAGAGTTCTTTGCTTTCAGGCCAAATGGTTGTTCCTGTTCCTTTTTCTTGTCTTTTTAGGGCAGCATATGGAAGTTCAAATAGGCTAGGGGTCAAACTGAAGCTGCATCTACCAGTCTACACCACAGCCACAGCAACATGGGATCCAAGCCGTATCTGCAACCTACACCACAGCTCACGGCAATGCTGGATCTTTAACACACTGAGCAAGGCCAGGGATCGAACCTGCGTCCTCATGGATACTGGCCAGATTCATTCCACTGGGCCACAACTGGAACCTAGCTTTAGATACAGTGTCACTTCTCTTGTATTCTTTTGATTTCAGTCAAGTCACTACGATTGGCTCAGATTCAAGCAGAAGGGACATAGAGCTCTTCTTTTGATTGGAGGAGTCCCAGAGAATTGGAGGTCATATTTTAAAACCACCACAATCATAATCTGGAAGAGAAATTTTTCAGATGGTGTCTGGTCTTGCAAGATCTATTTGACTATTTAGGGAATCTATTGCTGGCGAGGCTGAGGCCTTACTTAGACATGGCTGGAATTTGAATCTACACCAACATAGCCTCCTCCGCTCTCGCTCCCTCTACATTTTCTGCAAAACTAATTGAGGAAGTGATTTCTCTACTTATTCCATTGCATATCAAGCTTCTTTTTTATTAATTCATTTATATTTTTAGGGTGCACCTGCAGCATATGGAAGTTCCTGGGCCAGGGATGGAAGCTGTGCCACAGCAGCGACCTGAGCCACTGCAGTGACAATGCTGGATCATTTAACCCACTGCACCAGGCCAGGGATTGAACTGAAAATGACAGAACTAATGTCCTGAACCTAGCCAGAACCCAGATTGGGAGTTGAACCCCTGTGTTGGGACTTGAACCCAGCCTAAAACCAGATTAGAACTTGAACCCAGTTTTAAATTGGAATCACTCACCTTGTGTCTGGAACCACTGAAGTTCAGGTTCTTCAGCATCTGCACAGAAGGAATTCAGGGTTAGACAAAGTGATAGGCAAGAAATTGATTTATTAAGATAGGACACTTGTGAAAGCAGCAGACAAGCAAGGAGGCTCTGCCCTGAGGATTCGGTGGGCTATGATTTTTTCACCCGAGGGCAGTAGGGATGGGAGAAGACCACCTCTTCCTCTTTCTTCAAGTTGTAGCTCCTCCTTGGTATCAGGTCCTGGTGCTTATTTATATCAGCAGAAGGGCGGTCCTCAAACTCCTGCCCTTGGTCTGAATCTGACTTGAGGCATCTATCTCACACCTCCACTAGTCAAGCAAGCTTATTCTGGTGGACCTCTTAAGCAGTTATTAACTTTTAGTGATCTCCCAAAGTCCCCTAGGTTTCCCTCTCTATCTATGGTTCCTTATTGGGACTTCTACAACTACCTGTGCCTACTCGATCCCTGTCAGAACCCAGCAGCTGCAGGAGGATTCTTAACCTACTTTGCCACAGCTGGAACTCCCATATCAGGCTTCTTAATGGCTACTTGGGACAAATGTAAACAGGAGTTTGCAGGAGACCACGCTGCAGCTTTCACATGGTTTTATTCCTCACCATCATTCTGGGCACGGGGGCGGGGTGGGGGTGGGGGACACTCAATCTCTATGTTAAAAATGGGACAACAGGGGGTGCAGTGCATCCTGAGTAACTGGGCATAAGAGTCAGAATTCCCCCTTTGGGAGTTCCCATTGTGGCTCAGTGGTTAACAAACCCGGCTAGTATCCAAGAGGATGAGGATTTGAATCCTGGCCTTGCTCTTTGGATTAAGCATCTGGTATTGCCATGTGCTGTGGTATAGGTCACAGACACGGCTCGGATCTGGTGTTGCTGTGGCTGTGGCGTAGGCCAGCAGCCATAGCTCCGATTCGACCCCTAGCCTGGGAATGTCCATATGCTTGCGGGTGTGGCCGTAAAAAAGACAAAAAGACAAAAAAAAAAAAAAAAAAGAATTCCCCCTTTGGCAGAGCATTCCCCCCAGTGTTCTTACTGGCATCTTCTGATACTTTGTGGGATGCTAGGGAAGTATGCATCAATCTCTGATTGAAGGTAGGAGGGCAGATGATTCCTAAAAAGCTAGAGACTGGCCTGAGATGAGATGCCCTATCATATGAGTCCTCATAATCTCATTCTCTCTCCACATACCATACCTGAAGCCCTCCCTCCACAAGAAGACGAACAGGTACTACTGGCAATACTGCACTACCAGCAAACAAGGCAAATCTGGCCATTCCCCAGAGCTCTCAAAAGGGAGATGTTTGTCAGTTTGGAGAATTTTAAATGGTGCTGGGCTCTGAGGCTTAGAAAACAGTGCTAATGAATTCATACACCCAGGGGTGGGCTTGAGGTTGGCCAAGTTTGTTAGTTTAAGAGGCTTGGAGGAGTTCTCTTTTGGCACAGTGGGTTAAGGATCTGGTGTTGTCACAGCATTGGCTCCAGTTGCTGCTGTGGTGCAGGTTTGATCCCTGGCCTGGGAGTTTCCACAAGCTATAGTAACATGTAAAAAAAAAGGAAAGGAAAGGAAGAAAGTAAAGAAAGAAAGGGAAAAAGAGGAGTTCCCGCTGTAGTGCAATGGGATCAGTGGTGTCTTTGGAGTGCTGGGATGCAGGTTCAATTCCCAGCTGGGTTAAGGATCCACCCAAAATCTGAACATGGTAGGTAGGTAGGTAGGCATTTACTAACGCTTGCTTTCTGCCTGTGAGCAGTGGCAAGGGGCTATGTGGCTGGAAGGATGAAATGTCCCTGCATTGTCAAACATATCTTGTTATGCCTGTGAGCAGTTTCCCAGAGTACAGTGCTTAAGGAGAGGTTGGCAAACCATATCCTGGAGGCCAAATCCTGCCACACATTACTTTAGGGACAGTTTATGGCTGCTCTCTGCTACAAAGGCAGAGCTGAATAGTTATGACAGAGACCATACTGCCCATGAAACTGAGCACATTTGCTATTTTTAGAAAAATTTCCTACTCCTGCATCAAACTTCCAAATGCTACAGTAGGTGAACAGTGGACACCTCGCTTCTCCTCCAAGGCTCTGTGTCCTCCACAGTGTCTGCCCAGGGGTCGTCACATGCTTACAGCTTTCATTATGGGCATCTTCCCTCTTCATGGCATCTCAGCTTCCAGATTGTTGGAGGGAACATGCTTGAAGCATAGAACTGTCCTTGCTGAGTCATTACAGGGGAGAGGAGCTGGTACAGAGGGAGGAGGTTCTTGCTAATACAGCCCCAAGTGACAGTGTGTTGCTCCTGAGTAGCAAGTGTGATAGTGGCCCACCTCTCAGCAGGGGAAGTTAGTGTCTGGACCTTTCAGCCAAGCTCACTGAGGCTGGGGCTCCTTGGGTTCAGTCCAGGATTGGCGAGATAGACAAGGGTTGGTGCTTCCTGCCCCACAGGCCAGGATGAATGAGGACTGAACTGAATTTTTTATGAATAAGCTTAGGAATGGGTTATATGATGAATTTCTCCAGGGAAGGCTCACCCCATCCTTGCTATAAAGCTGTCTACAACTTTGGGTCAGGAGTGTTGGTGGTGGTACTTAGTTCCCTGTTGCCCAGTTTTAAGGTATAGCCTGGTGTTTCTCAGGCCAGGAAGTACATAGGAGAGAGTGGAACTCAGGTTTGAAACCTGAGTTGTTTTGTTTTGTTTTGTTTTGTTTTTTGCCTTTTAGGGCCATACCTGTGGCATGTGGAAGTTCGTGGGGTAAGGGTTGAATCAGAGCTAAAATTGCTGGCCTAAGCTGCAGCCACAGCAATGCACAATCTGAGGTACATCAGATTGTGACCTACACTGCAGTTTACAGCAACACTGGATCCTTAACCCACTGAGCAAGGCCAGGGATTGAACCCATGTCTTCATGGATACTAGTCAGGTTTGTAACTGCTGAGCCACAACGGGAACTTCTAAAACCTGAGATCTTTATCAGAGCTATGAATAAAATTTAGGGATTTAACAAAATTGTATACAAACCCCTGGATTTGTGTGAACACTTCTTTAGGGACAGAGTCGATTTAATCAGATTCTTAAAGGTGTCAATGACCATAAATCAGTTATGTTTATAGGATTCTGTTTCTTTGCATAGAGTCCCCAACCCATTGGGTATATATTGTACTGCTTTCTCTATAAAATTCCTTAAGAATCAGCATTTTAGCTGATTTCACAGAATCCTATGAAACCTTTGAAAGTGATTTATTAGTTATCAACTGGCTATCTAGCGAATGCCATTCATAGAACTCATGTTTTAGTCAGTCTGGGATGTTATAAGTGAGTACCAAGGACTGGATGGCTTATAAAGAACAGAAATATATTGCTTGCTGTTCTGGATGGAAAGTCTTGAGATTAGGAAACCAGCTTGGTCGTGTTCTCATGAGAACCCTCTTCTGGGTTGCAGACTGCCTACTTCCCACTGTATACTCACGAGGCTGCAACAGAGCAAGCTAGCTCTCTGACCTGTTATTATAAGGGCACTAACCCCATTCTGAGGGCCCCACCCTCATGACCTAATCATGCCCTATAGGCCCCACCTCCAAATACCGTCACTTAGGAGATTAGATTTCAATATGGGGCAAGAGGGTAGTACCTGCTACAGGGTTTGTGAGGCTCAGGGCAAAATGAAAGTGCAGGACCCTGTATTAACTCATTATTAGGTATTTTCAGACAGTGACAGCAGAGCCTGAAGCCAAGCTGGGAGCCCTATGGGACCAGCACAGGCTGCAGGAGGGAGATCTCACCAGATAGGTTTTCTCATGGAAATAGGAAGAAAGAGGAGGAACTGGAGGAATGAGAGAATAGGTGGAAATTTGTCCTTTAGGGGAGTTGGAGATGGTACTGACTATGGACTGGAAAGAATTACTGGGCAGGGATAAAAGGACAGCACTGGTCCTAGAACAGGAACTTGAGGTAATATTGTGATATTTCACTATTGGATTTCAAAAGATTAGGAGTTCCTATCATGGCCCAGGGGAAATGAATCCGACTAGGAACCATGACGCTGTGGGTTCAATCCCTGGCCTCGCTCAGTAGGTTAAGGATCCAGCATTGCTGTGAGCTATGGTGTAGGTTGCAGACACAACTCGAATCTGGTGTTGCAGTGGCTGTGGTGTAGGCTGGCAGCTGTAGCTCTGATTTGTTCGAGTTTCTCTAGCCTAGGAAACTCTATGCCATGGGTGTGGCCCTACAAAACAAAAACAAAAACAAAAACAAAAAAAAAGAAACATTAGTTATAGGGGAGTTCCTGTCGTGGCTTAACAGTAATGAACCCGACTAGTATCCATGAGGACACAGGTTCAATCCCTGGCCTTACTCATTGGGTTAAGGATCCAGCATTGCTGTGAGCTGTGGTGTGGAGTGGGATTTGGCTTTAGTAGATGAAAACTATTACACTTAGAATGGATAAGCAATGAGGTCCTACTGTACAGCACAGGGAACTATATCTAATCACTGTGATAGAAGATGATAAAAGATAATATGAGAAAAAATGTATATGGAGTTCCTCTCGTGGCTCAGTGGTTAATGAATCTGACTAGTATCCAAGAGAGTGTGGGTTCCTTCCCTGACCTTGCTTAGTGGGTTAAGAATCTGGCCTTGCTCTGAGCTGTGGTGTAGGTCACAGACCTGGCTCTGATCCTGCATTGCTGTAGCTGTGGTGTATGTAGGCTGGCAGCTACAGCTCTGATTTGACCCCTAGCCTGGGAACCTCCATATGGCCCTAAAAAGGAAAAGAAAAGATTAGTGATAGGGCTTAAAACAACCTGAATGGTAGGAGTGAGGTTTTTCTTGGCAAATGTTCTTGAAGATCAAATGAGCAAAAGAATCAAAGCTAATGATTAGACTCATTGTAATTACTAAGTCCCTGAGGATGGGTTAGGGAAATTGCTGTGCATATAAAGTGCTCATATAATGCCTGAGAGTTGAATGGCCTATAGGTCAAGGTCTAAAAAAGCACAAGTGTAGAAAAATGAGCAAAAAGAAAGGAATGTTGAAAGGCTATGGACTGAGATGGGGTCATCAGGATTTCAGATTTTAGATGTGGAGTTCCAGGTTTTGATGGTCCGGGATCCATTTCTGCTGGGTTAAGGCTGCTTGAAATGATAACGACTTGACTCCCAGAATGTCAAGCTTCAAAGATGTGAATCTTCAGATCTAATTGAAGCAAGTTATTCTCCTACATGGAAGGAGCATCCTTGACTACACACGGCAAATTGGGTGTTGATGGATGCTGCATATGTTGTGACAGATGGGGAAAGTCGGGGAACGTGTTTTCCCTTGTTACAGAAGTGTTTTCTCTTGATGGCTTTGCTCCTTTATGGGCATAGCTGTGCTTCCCACACTTCGCTCCTCTTTCCTCCTCTGGTACAGAGAAAGGATGTGCCAGGTGTGACACTCAGAGGGAGAGGAGGAAACTGGCTGGTGTACAAACTGTCCAGGGAACCACAGCACCGTTTCATTTCTTCAAATCTATTTCTCATAAAAGTTTATACAAGTGCTGCAAACCATGAGTCGACACACAATGGAGTCAATACATTTGGCCCCTATGCCCCTTTGCTGTCACATCTCCACAAGGGTGATGACTTTCTTGGTTTTTAACACTAAAGTTAATTTCTTCTTAGTTGTATTTTATAAATAAAATTATGCAATATGTACACTTCTGTATTTGACTTCTTTGAGTCAACATTATATTTGTGAGATTTATCCATGTTGTATTAACTGAAATTCATTCATCCTAATTGATATATAATATCTCCTTGTATAAACACACTACCACTTACTTATTCATCCAGTGGGATATTTGAATTGTTTCTTGTTTGGGGTTACTAGGTAAGAATAGTGTTTCCTTGTAGATCTTCTGTTGAACTCTATTTATACTTCTATTGTGTTTGTACTTAAAGTTGGAATTGCTGGGTCCTGGGACATACCTATATATTCCGCTTCACTCAACAATGCCAAATAGGTTTCAAAGATAGTTGTGTTAATTTTCATTCTCATGAGCACTGTGTGGAAGTCCCAATTGCTCCACGTCTTTGCAACATTGGTATTGTTTATCTTTTTAAAGTTTAGCCATTCTTTTAGATGGTGTAGTATTTTACTCTATTCCTTTCTATTTGAATTTAAGATGTATTTATTTTTATTTATTTAATTATTTTTATTTTTTCCATTATAGTTGGTTTACAGTGTTCTGTCAATTTTCTACTCTACCACAAGGTGACCCAATCACACACACACACACATATATATACATTGTTTTTCTCACATTATTCTCCATAATGCTCCATCACAAGTGACTAGATATAGTTTCCTGTGCTATACAGCAGGATCTCATTGCTTATCCACTTCAAATACAATAGTTTGCATCTATTAACCCCAGGCTCCCAGTCCATCCCACTCCCTCCCCCTCTCCCTCCCCCTTGGCAACCATAAGTCTGTTCTCCAAGTCCATGAATTTCTTTTCAAAAACCTGTCATGGGCCTAGGACTAGGCTGGATTCTGGAGGATGTTTCCAATATATTTGTCAGGACTTCTCTACTTGCAAGTGAGAAAAACTCAAACTTGTTTAAGTGAAAAAGGAGAGATTTATTGTTCACATGACTAAGGTATAGGAGGGAGCCTCAAGTAGGAACTTGAACACTGTCAGGATGCTCTTGGCCTTTCATCTCTGCTTTTCTCTGTGTTCTAGTTTCATTCCTTCCCATGGAAGGCTGGTTTTTTCTTATGGTTAGACCTATGGACAATGCCCAAACTAGACTTACTGCAAGAACAAGGAAGGAGAAAAGTAGCTCTTTATCATAAGTTCCAATGATGAAAACCCTAGGGAAGTGCTCTTATTAGAATAACATGGGTTGTATGCCTATTTCTGGACCCAACTTGGAGGTCATCAGTGGGGGAATTGGGAGGGAAGATGGCAGATAAGTTACCATAATTCACACATTTAGGTCAGAAACTCAACCTTTATCCAGTTATTTGTACAGGAAGGGACTGGTTATGGAAGAAGATAAAAATTCCATTCTAAGAACATAGGTCAAACTGAGGAAGGCGCAGTTCTCCATAATGAGAAGGATAAACAGATGTGATTCCTGGAAGAATCCTTAGGAACCAGATTAGCATTGTGAGGTGGGTTATTTGTAAAAATTATGGCAACTAATCTCTCTAATATTCACTCCCTTTTGCAGTGTTATATTGTAGCTCTTCCTTAACAGATAGAGCCTATATCCTCATTCCTTGAATCTAGGCTGGGCACATGACTTTCTTTAACCAGTAGGAATGCAAAGAAATATCAGTGTACCAGTTCTGAGCCTAGCCTCTGCAAGAATTGTGAACCTTCATTCATTCTCTTTCCACTCTTCCCAGCTGCCATATGAACAAGCCCAGGCTAAGCTGGAAGAGAGACCACCCCAGCCATAGTCAAGTTTGTTCATTTGTCCCAGTGGAGGCCTCAGACATTTGACAGAATACAGCAAGATTAGAAAAGCCAAGTCTCAAATGAGAAGCCTGGCCAAGAGCAGAAAAATTATCCAGCTAAGTCCAGCCTAAATTGCCAGCCTGCTGAACTGCGAACAAAATGTAGGGCTATTGTTAACCATACATTGTTTAGTCACTCAATCTGGGGACTCTTTTTCAAACTTAACAATATTGTTATTGCTATGTCACTTAATTTGGGGATTGTTTATTGTGCAGCAGTAGCTAACTGATGACAAACATCCCAATTTGTGGTCATTATAAAAGAAAATTGTAAGATATGTTTATACCAGAAACTCATCATTTTGGTAGAAAAACAGAGTATTCACAAATGAAAAGTTTAATAGAGTTAATTGAATCATACATTGTAAAATGTGGAGAAACAACGGGTAATATAATGAGCGTAGAGAGAACAATATATGAACTTGAAGAATGTTTCATGGAGAGGCAGAGATGTGGGGAAGCCTTTGGGGAAATGAGAACATGAAGTACAGAAGAGATAATGGAAGGCATCCTAGATGGGTGAGCAAAGGATTCATGGTCAGATATGAAAATGAGCAGGACAAGTATGGGGAACAGATTAAGGAGCCAGCGGGTGCATGGAGCCAGCGGGTTAAGAGCTAAGAGGAAGAGGAGGGATTGGAGAAAAGTGTGTTCTGCGTGAGGGCAGAAAACAGAAGCACAGGTGGCCAAATGGAGACATGGTTTGGATTTACATTCTTTTCTTTTTTTTTAATGGCCCCACACATGGCATATGGAAGTTCCCAGGCAAGGTACTGAATCCAAGCCTCAGCTGTGACCTACACTGCAGCTGAGGCAACACAAAATCTTTATTCGACTGTGCTAGGCTGGGGATTGAACCGAGCCACTGCAGTTGGATTCTTAACCCACTGCATCACAGTGGGAACTCCTTTCTTTTCTTTTTCTTTCTTATTAGAGTATAGTTAATTTACAATATTGTGTCAATTTCTGCTGTACAACAAAATGACTCAGTTATATATACATTCTTTTTTATATTCTTTTCCATTATGGCTTATCATAGGATATTTTTTCTTTTTTCTTCCTTCCTTTTTAAAATTATTATTATTAAAGTTTAGTGGATTTACAACGTTTCACCAAGTTCTGTTGTGCAACAAAGTGACCCAATCACACACATGTCCATGTGCTGTGCAGTAGGGTCGCATTGCCCATCCACTCCAAATATAACTCCCACCCCCCAAATGCCTATCCATCCCACTCTCTCCCCTTTCTCTCTTGAGAACCCCAAGTCTTCTCTTCTTGGCCATGATCTATTTCTGGTTTTTGTTTGTTTGTTTGTTATTTTTAGATAGGATCATCTGTTCCATATTTTAGATTCCACAAATAGGTGATATCATATGGTATTGGTCTTTTTCTTTCTGGCTTACTTCACTTACATATTAAATGTAGTTGCCTGTGCTATACAGTAGGACCTTGTTGTTTATCCATCCTACATATAATAGTTTGCATATACTAACCCCAAATTCCCAGTCCATTTCTCTCTCCCCTCTCCCCCTTGGCAACCACAAGCGTGTTCTCCGTGTTTGTGAGTCTGTTTCTGTTTCATAGATAAGTTTATTTGTTAGGCTCATATTCTTTTTAGCACAGACAACATCTTAAAAATAAAAAAATATATATTTTGGCAGAATGCAGAAATGGCCCCATGCCTTTTCTCTTTTCTATATCTGTTTCATTTACAGGGTAGCTCTGTATCTCCTCCCATCAATAGATGTCAATCTCTTCACTCCATGAAGCTTCTGATTTGCTTTGGACAGTAGACTGCAGAGGAGAGGGTTGCATGCCAAGTTTTATGCTTAGGTTTGAAAAGGCCTTGCAGGTATTCATTTACCCTCGGAGGTCTGCCTCTGCTGTGTGGGCAAGCCCAGGTTAGCCGCTGGAGTTGAGGGGCACGTAGATCAATGGGGAGCCGTCACAGCTGATGCCATCCCAGAGCAACTGGTCCCCCATTGGACCAGGCAGCAGATCCAAGAGGGATGCCCAGCTAAAATCAGGACCCACCCGATTGTTGCAGAATTGTCACGGAATTGTCATTTGACAAGTAAAGTAAAACAAGTAAATCACTGTTGCAGGTAAAACAATGTTGCTTTAAGCCACTAAGTTTGGGGATGGTTTATTACACAGTAAAACAAATGGATTCAGATGCCAACACTGAAAATGCTTATTTCTCATAGTGATCTGGAAAAATGTCTTCCTTTGAAAAAAATCATATGATATGGAAATACTGGGCCTCCATTCCTGTTTGGCAACAAGTGGGAGTTGAATGGATCTATCTCTTAGGTGAGAATTGCAAAATCTAATTCCTTACAATTCCCACCACTCCCTATTGTCTCTCACCTGGCCTAATTATTCATTTGCATGACCTGATTGGCCCCTATGAAGATATTAGTTTGCAACTCTAGTTTAAGTAGTGTTAATGTTTTGGAGGGACTTGGCGGGCAAAAGAATTACATGATAAATGTAATTTTTTTTTAGTTTGTCTGGTGGCAACGTGCAAAATGGGGAATGTGGAGACAGGAAGCTAAAGAGTGAGAGAAATTTAGCATGAAGGAATTTGGAAGACATTGCAAATAAAAAGTATCTGAAGACCTGATAACTGAATGGTTAGTCATGAGCAAAAAGGAGAAATTAGTCAAATTAGTTATGAGGGTGGAATGATGTTTGGTTTATAAGCAAAGTTCAACTGCTCCCTTAGGAAATGAAAGCTATTACAATACAGCCTGCAATTAATAGCATCCACTTCTAATGATGAATTAATTATTCAGGAAAGACAATTCAGTTGAGCATGCAGGATCACAGCTTCTTCTGTCCTAATAAACATGGGGCATTATGTATTTTATCCATTGCTGTATAATAAATAACCCCAATTTTAGAGGCTTAAAACAATGATAAGCATTTTCTCTTGTGGTTTTAAGGGTTGACTGGGCTCATTTTGGCTGGGTGTTTCATGAGGCTGCTGTCATACTGTCATTGGGGCTGGTGTCATCTGAAAGCTTCCTTGGGCATATGTCTGGTGATCAGTGGTGGTTTGGCTGGGAGCTCAGCTGATGATTTTAGCAGGAACACCTACACATGGTCTTCCCGTGTGGCATGGACTGCTTCACAGCTTGGCAGCTAGGTTCCAAAAGCAAATGTCCCAAGAGAACCAGGCAGAAGTGCCGTTTTTATTGTATAGTCTTAGAAGTCTTATAGTGTCACTTCCACCATTTTCTGTTGGTAATGGCAATCACAAAAGGTCTGTCCAGGTTCAAGGGGAAAGGACACAGCCCCACCACCTGATGGGAAGAGTATCACCATCACCCTGTAAGAAGAACACCGGTGATAAGATTTGGTGGTCATTTTTGTAAAATCTAATCTGCCATACACCTATAGCAATAACAATTCAAAAATGGGTATAATTCCTGTTTTTTTTTATTTTGGTGCATGCCTAAGAATAAATGAGATCATGAACTAGAATGAGGGCAAAATGAATGGACAATGGAAAAAGGAATAGTTTGAGTTTGTTATCAATACAATTTAACTTATCAGGTCTGTGGTTCTGAACTGAAATGTCTTTCTACCTCAGGAATAGAAAAGTAAACTCAAAATCATAGAATTGCTGTGGTGGAGGAGGTCACTAGGGAATATTGAGCACATTCCTTTGACTCCAGACAAAACTGAATTTAACATATTCCAAGGAGACTTTTTAAAATCACTCTGCCCAGAATGTACCCATACAAGGAGACTCTTCTATGGAATTTACTGATTGTGTGTTCCAGGTTTTTAAAGAATTCAGAAACTTTAAGATTTTTAAAACTGTTATCAGTATTTGTATTTCCCTTGTCATAACATCTCATGGTATTGCTGAAACCTGGGTCTGAATCTGAAATATGTGAACAAATTAAATCAACCTCCATGGACTGAAAGATCTGCTTCAAACCACAATTGAGTTTTTCATTCTCTTAAATGTTTCTCCTTCCTTTCCAGAAATATCTTTTTTTTTTTTTTTGTCTTTTTAGGGCCACACTTGCAGCACATGGAGATTCCCAGGTTAGGGGTCAAATTAGAGCTACAGTTGCTGGCCTATGCCACAGCCACAGCAACGAGGGATCCGAGCCGTGTCTGTGATCTACAGCACAGCTCATGGCAACACCAGATTCTTAACCCACTGAGGAAGGCCAGGGATCAAACCTTTGTCCTCCTGGAGGCCAATCAGATTCGTTTCCACTGAGCCATAATGAGAACTCCTCCAGAAATATCTTAATGTTAGATATTCTAAGATCTACTAACTATATACAACCAGAGTGATAATCAAAGCCAATGACTTGCTTTAAGAGGGGACTATTAGGTCCAAATAAAATTTATTTGCAAAGAAATTGTCAGTCTTTAACATAGAAAAGTGATCAATGCAAAAATGCTCACCCATCCTTTTGATGTTAACGTCAATCTGTGGGTTTGCCAAGCCACCCAGCTTCCTCTCCTACCCTCCTCTCCCTCTGTGTTACCATAAGACCAAGGGCGCCACAGAACTTGGTTTGAAAACCACTGGTTACTACTTAGAATTCTGAACAGATTGGTGAGAATGATTATGAGGGAGATTTTGAAGCATTCTCAGCATGTCATTACCATCACTGTCATCATCATTAGAAACACTAAAAGCCTAAATGTTCATAAACTCTGTGCGAGGTTGAATGGAGAATAAGTAAACAGTTCCTTCATTCTAAGAAAAACAGCCCAGGCTGCCACGGTTCAGAAAACAAAGGACATGGTATAAAATTCATCGAGTTAATACATTTGTACCCACATTACCCAAAGTACCCACTTTCCCCCACCAGCTATTCTGAGAAAAGGGAGTGGGTTTAGGGATGACTGACCTCCCATCTATTTCAAATCCAAAAGGAAAGATGGAGAGCTGGGAGGGGCCGGTGGGGGGGGCGGTTCCTCTATGATAGGAGTCAAACTTCCTTGTCTTAGGCATTGGTAACCTCTCCAGGGGGAGTTGAGAAGTACATCACAGAAGCCTGTAAATTTTGGTTTAAACTATGATCTTCTAGTCCCAAATTTTGTTAAAATGCAGATCCTGACTTAGTAGGTCTGAGGCCGACACAGCATTCTACATTTCTAACAAGCCTCCGGATGATGTCCACAGAGCACACTTGGAGAGAAAGGATCTAGAGAAACATCCTTATTGTGTTTGAATGCAAAGGTTTACCAGATTATAGCTACCTGGAGAGGAAAGGGGTAATTAAGAACTTCTGGCTCATTAGTTGGAAACAATGACGAATTCCATCTACTTCCTAATACTTAATGGTGGCTGGACATGGCTATTTATTTATTATGGATACTGGTGAAAATGGAAGATATTCTTTATTACATAAGTTGGGTGTTATATACATATAGAACACATTTATATATATATAAAGAATATACTACATGATGTTACTATACCAAAGCAAACGCACATATATTTGTATATGTAAAACTTTTTTTACCCAGCAAAATTTTGCTATTTTTGCTTTCCTGTTAGACTAATGTAGAACAAGTTTCACACTGGGCTTTGAACAGGAAGACCATGTAAAGTAACCACATCACTAATTTCTTCCTCCATTAAATCAACAACTACTGAGTGTCTATAGTATCTCAAGCATTGGAAGAGAAGTTAATGTCCTTTCCTTGGCGGGGGGGGGGATGGTGATTCAGCCTAGTGCAAGAAACAAACATAAATTTCTAAGCAATGTGGCACCTTTGGCGACAGGTATCTCCCCTGAAGTTCTTTCCATATTGTAGGAAGAGTCTTGACTCATTACCAAGCCTGAGAAGACATTTCTGTCTACAAACACATTGTTGAAAATTGCAACAATGCAGGTGCAAAATGGGAAAGAATTCTTGTCCTGGAAAGCATATGGTTCTGACAGATGGCTGTTTTCGTAAGAGAGGAGACTGTCTAACAGTGAGAAGACGTCAGGATTCCTGTTATGTTAAATAGCTTAAATGAATGAAACGAAACCACCAATTCTTGACAACCTGCCATATGGAATCTCCAGTGAAAACCGACTTTTGTTGTTTTTAAATGATATACTTCTTTTTCTTTTTCTGAGGCCCTCTACTCATCTGTGAGTTTGGTCCATGGCCATTAGCCAAGTTTTTTGCTCCTGGGTAGGTAATGGCTTCTTTGAAAAGTCCTGAAAATAATTATGGATCTTGTCCACATAATGGCATCTTCCCTCTAAGGAGTGCTGGTAAGTTTCAGTCTCTACTATTTTCAGATCCATAAGCAGAAAGTTTATCAAACTTCCCTTGACCGTGACCAGCACCTGCAGAACCTTTGTGAGAATTACTTAAAAATGCAGGCAGTCAAGTTATAAAGACAACATCCCTTCCTACACAGCAGTTCTGAATCTCCTCAATTGAGACTTCCTCTTGGATTTGACATGATCTTGGATAAATGGCAATCTCTTCCATACTACAGATAGCTTGGTTAATACTTTCCAAGGACCAGACATTTCAGGCACTGTTTAGATAGTCAGTAAAATGAGGCAGAGACAAACTGAAGCTCAATGAAATTTATAAAGGCCACCAACAAAGCAAACCTCGGAGTGGGACTGAGAAGTATAGGAAGTGTCCACGGTACCTGGATCCTTGGAGTTTGTCACTCTGCCCTGAGGATGCTATAGGCAGTCCAACTCATCCTCTGTTGTCTTTTTAACTCTGTCTGTACTCGTATACATGGAAGAAAACGCTCAACAGAAGATGCTGTACTGAGACAGGCTGGGACCTAGGACCTGGGACCCTTTGCTGCAGTGCTTGCACCTGGACAAATATCTCCTCATGCAACAAAATACAAAGAAATCATAGGGACTAAAAATAACTGTGTGCATGCAGTTGTGTCAAATTATGAATAAGATACAAAAAGACCGAAAACCCAACTGCCACTTCTAAGGAACTGGGAGCAAAAGCAGGGTACTGCTCATGATCCCTGCGCTCAGCATCACCGAGGGGATGGCAGACCATCTAAACCACCACTCCAGCCTGACCCCTGCACCCACCCCTACCCTCACCCCATATAAGGAATCAGCTCACCACTGCTCCCTCCACCCCTGCCCCTCCAGAGAGCGAGCAAGGGAAACTATTGTTTTCACTCCCTGTGAAACTCCAATAAAGCCTTGCCTGAATTTCTTGTCTGGCCTCTTATCAATTTCTATTGATTAAAAAGGCCAAGAACCCTGGTTGATAACTGTACCCCTTCCCAAAGACTGCTTTAGTGGACTGGCACTATGTATTTCAGGAAGCTTTACGATTTTTTTTCTAGGGTCAGGACATACCTGAGGAAACAAGTTTGAGAAATGGCTTGTTTCAGAGTGATCTTTCCCACCCCGGCTGTCTCTCGGAATCGGCACAGGTTGTTGCATGCCCACTTGTCTCCAGACATTGTCATGTTCATTGCATCATTTAATCTTGACCATGATACGGTGAAGTAGGACTTTTTAATCCCTGTTCTGTCGTTGAGGAAAGAGGTTAATAAAAACAAAGGAATCTTGTCCGAATTCAAAGAGCTAGTTTGAGTGATGGGAAGAGTTTTGGCCCAGGGTCTTCAGGCTGAAGATCTATTTTCTTAATCACAGAGTGTGGCTTTGATTACTTGACCCAGGGGGCTCTGGGCCCAGTGTAAGAGCCAACACTGAGTCTGAGGTATGGAGATTGACCAGAACAAGTGTGATCGAGACACACATTTTATACGTAGCCATTGCCTCCCTACCTTTCAGGGAACCCCTTGTTTGTCTGCATAGGTTCCAGGTCTTTTTTCCTTTCCAGTGATTTTTGGAGAAATAGATGGGAAAAATTGGAAGAAGCAAATATGATTAAATAGTTCTTATAGAGGACTTCAAAAAGCTGGAGATAGGAAGACAAGTGTGTCATGTTATGCAATAATACTTACCTTTACCTTTGACACAACTTTGAGTATTTTTGGAAGACTTAAATTAATTTTTTTTTAATTTTGCTTTTTAGGGCTGCACCTGCGGCATATGGAAGTTCCCAGGCTAGGGGTCAAATAGGAGTTACAGCTGCTGGCTTACACCACAGCCACAGCAACACGAGATCTGAGCCGAGTCTGTGACCTACACCACAGCTCATGGTAACACTAGATCCTTAACCCACTGAGAAAGGCCAGGGATTGAACCTGGATATTAGTTGTGTTTGTTTCTGCTGAGTCACAATGAGAACTCCTAAATTAAATAATTTTTTTAAAATTAGGGACTTATATTTATTTGGAATGTGATCATGTACCAAGATTGGCCAAGAGGTAGTCCAGTTATCTCTGTCTTTTGTCTTTTTAGGGCCACACCTGTGGCACCTGGAGGTTCCCAGGCTAGAGGTCTAATCAGAGCTGTAGCTGCCAGCCTACGCCAGAGCCACAGCAATGCCAGATCCAGGCCACATCTGCGACCTACACCACAGCTCATGGCAATGTCAGATCCTTAACCTGCTAAGCAAGGCCAGGGATTGAACATGCAACCTCATAGTTCCTAGTCAGATTCGTTTCTGCTGTGCCACGACAGGAACTCCCAGTTATCTCTGGATTCTACAGTGAATAAGGAATCACTGAGGAGGTCCATCTTATTTATCAGTCCACTTCTGACTAATATTTTCTTCAAGGTTTTTCATGAATCTTGGTTCCATGGTCTTCTTACAAAACACCAAGGGGGGTGTGTGTGTGTGTGTGTGTGTGTGTGTGTGTGTGTGTGTGTGTGTGTGTATGAGTGCACATGCACTTTCATTCAGGTTTAAAATGGCAATAGGATCACCTGGCTCCACGATTTCTTCAGAAAAAGAATTTTAGAGGAATTTGTGCCCTATGTTCCAATGCCCTGAGATTCTGCCTTAAAAAATAACACCACGAAAGTGGTTGACTTTTCTACTTAGAAGGCAACAAGACAGCAGAATAAGTATGCAATATTCATATCAAAGAAATCCCCCAAGCTACCACCTATTTGCGGATTTCTTACATTAGGCTGATGTCTATTAATGTGCCCAGGAAGTTTGCCTGCACAGATTAGAGCTGAATATCCAGCCAAGGATTGTGTTCTATGCAGAACAGGCTGCCTGGGAACAGGGACCCAAGACAACCAGGGGAGAGAGAGACCTCTGAGGCAGGGCACAGATGGGATGGAAAAACCTTATAGTGACTGCTCCCAAGTAATTACTTGAACATCTTATATGAAGCATTTTGAATATCTTCACCAAGGTCATTAGCTGTGTATGGAGCAAAGGCTTATTTTTAAAGTTTGACGTAGTTCCAGGAATGCTTTGTTCCTAATTTAGAGCACTTGTACTGAGAACTTCCAAGACTTTCGGCATCTGCTGCCACCCACCACGTGCTTTGCAGCAGACCAAAGTTCACTTGTAGTGAAGCCCCGGAGTTTGTCAGGTCAACAGGGAGCCAACAAGGCCTGGGAGAGAGGTTGTTTTGGGGAATTCTTTAGGAAGAAAATGAGCTTTTGAAAAAGACATCTTGAGTATGAGAGTTTGGATTTTGTTTCCATAAGTATTCACTTCTTTCCCATTTCTGCTGTGGGAAGAGTATTCTTCTGTGCTTTTTTGATTTTGGGGTTGGCCTTGTGATTCACTTTGGCCCTAGCAGATAAGGAGGCAGACAGAGGCCTTAAATGAACTTGTGGAGTGCAGCCTGGCACTTGAACTCTGGTGATCTGCCAAGAGAAGAGTGTCTTCTTGGTACCTGCCACTCCTACAAAGAACAAACCTGAACTCCATGTATGATCTAGAGGACCTACACCCTAAAGCAGAGCTATTCAGCTGATTCTAGCCCAGCACTGTGATTGTGGTATTAATGATTGTCGTTATAGGCAGTTAGGATATTTGTTACATGGTATTGTCCTAACAATAGCTGACTAATACATGGAGTTTATATATATATATTGCACGTGGGTGGACATTTATATAGACTGATATAATAGAGTTAAAACTCTTTTCATATTATGATCCTAGGCCACATGTCTGTACCATAGTTTTGACTACAGGAAGTGAGTTTCTAGTGTCTATTCTGGGGATATGCAGGTTCACAAGGTAGAAAGACCCCCAAGCACAAGAACAGTGTTTATAAGGTGCTGAGAAGGCAAAAAGCATAAAGAAGTCCACCACATGAATGTGTAAATATGTTGGCTTTTCTGAACCAAGGGTTCCTAGTTTTCATCAGGTCTTCCAAGAGGTTCCTTATTCTCATATGTTAAGAGTCACTGTAGGAGTTCCCATTGTGGCTTAGTGGGCTAAGGATCCAATGTTTTGTCTGTGACCTTTGCTCAGTTGGCTAAGGATCCGGTGTTGCTGCAAGCTATGGTGTAGGTCCAAGATGTGGCTTGGATCCAGTGTTGCTGTGGTATAGGCCCCAGCTGCAGCTCTGATTGACCCCTGGCCCAGGATCTTCCATATGACACAGGTGTGACCATAAAAAGAAAAAACAGAAAAAGAATCACTGTAACATGGATTTCCCTTGTAGAGATCCAAATCTAGGTGTTTGTACTTTTCAGAATTGAGGACTGTGAGGTTTAATTATCTACATCTCTTTACTCCAATAATATAATCAATTAATAAAAGTTGGATGGGGAGTTCCCATCCTGGCTCAGTGGGAAACGAATCTGACTAGCACCCATGAGAATGCAGGTTCAATCCCTGGCCTCACTCAGTGGGTTGAGGATCCAGCATTGCCATGAGCTATGGTGTAGGTCACAGACACAGCTCAGATCCTGTGTTGATATAGCTGTGGTGTAGGCTGACAGCTGCAGCTCTGATTTGACCCCTAGCCTGGGAGCCTCCATATGCTGCAGGTGTGGCCCTAAAAAGAAAAAAAAAAAAAAAGCTAGATGGCTATTAGAGTGGTATTTTTGTTCCATTGTTAGATCTGTTCCATTGTTCCACTGTTAAATCTGTTTTATGTCCTCTTTGGGATGATGGTAAAGTATAAAGTTCATTAAAGCCTTGTGATGCCAAGGATGCTTATTTGAATGTATGGCAAAATCAAAAGAAAAAAACCCTGTAGACAGCTTCCAATAAGAATTTGTTTTAAAAATATACTTTCGGAGTTCCCGTCGTGGCGCAGTGGTTAACGAATCCGACTAGGAACCATGAGGTTGCGGGTTCGGTCCCTGCCCTTGCTCAGTGGGTTAACGATCCGGCGTTGCCGTGAGCTGTGGTGTAGGTTGCAGATGCGGCTCGGATCCTGCGTTGCTTTGGCTCTGGTGTAGGCCGGTGGCTACGGCTCTGATTCGACCCCTAGCCTGAGAACCTCCATATGCCGCAGGAGCGGCCCAAGAAATAGCAACAACAACAACAAAAAAGACAAAAGAAAAAAAAAATATATATATATATACATATATATATATATATATATATACTTTCTAGGGTGGGGTGAGGTGGTTGTACCTTAGAGTAAGAACATATTCAGCTCAAGTTTCTATAATTTCCAATACTTGATATACAAGCAAATTCCTTGGAGACTTGACGAGCACTCAACTATTTTAAAAAATCAACTTTTCTTCACTATTTTCTCTGCATTTAGGCAGAAATGTAGAGTGAAGCATTTTTAAAGATTCCACACAATGTATAAGATTAGAATTTAAAGGAATATCAAATCTGGGACATAGAGTGAAGTGTTTTGTGCAAGATTAGCAAGTTTATGGCAGCGACTGAGCTGGAATGGAGGACTTTTTTCCGGGAGTGGTACCCTCTCTAAAACAGCCCTAGGAAGGTTTGTAACAAAGATTTTGTATCAGTTAGTTACTGCTGTGTAGCAAACCACCTAAAAATTTACTGTTTGAAAACAAAGCCATTTATTAATTCCTGTAACTTACAAGTTTGAAGATTGGCGGGATGATTCTGTTGCTTTGGGCCAGCTCTACTACCTCAGCTGGGCTCACTCACACATCCATGATCAGCAGCTGGTTGACGAGATGGCTTAGCTAATCTTGGGTAGGCTCTTTCACACATCTAGCGTGATGTCACATCTGGTGCTTCAGCTGGGAAAATGAGGTCACCTCTTCTTCATGAGATTCCATTTTTCCAGCAGGCTACACAGACCTGCTGCCATGATTATCTCAGGGTTCCAAAAGATGGAGATCCAGTCTGAGAACTTGATTATTGGAGTCATTTCACTCTTAGCTAAAGCTCATCCTAAGGCCAGCCCTGTTCAAGGGTGGAGATGGGAGAATGCTCCCTTTTGATGGGAGAATCTACTAAGTCACAGTACAAAAATATAGGATGCTGGAAAGAATTAGTGCCATTTTTTTTTTCAATCTACCACAAGTTAAGTAATTCATTCAAACTTTATTGATTGTCATCCTGTCATACTTTATTGATTATGCCCAGCCTAGCACCACAATGAGCTCTGGGAATACAATAAAGAATAAGAATCAATCTTGTACTTATTTCTTAGTGAAAAATATCCTATAACTAACATATCTGTTTCCTTTGGTAATCTGGTGACTCGGGATCAGTTTTGTTTTTTTTTTAATCACTGTCCTGAAAGTCATTAGTCCTTAAATTTGATATTATACCTTTTATTTAAAAAATCACATAAATTTGGGAGGTATTTAGTGTGCATAAATTAAAATTGGCTTTGGTGAGAATAATTGACTTCTCAGAGGTGCAGCCAACAGGGAACTGTCAGGCTAGATGAGTTTTTACACATCTCAAAGAGAAATTGGAGCTCTAAATGCTAAATTTAGCTTACAAGGATATCATACGAACATTTGACAACCTGAAGGTCTTTGGATTATAAGACTGGTTTTTGCCATCTCTATCTGATATTTCTCTATCTAATTGCTATTTCAGCAGAGATGTGTTAATGGGACGTAGAGTGTCCCCAAACAGCAAATGAGCCACTTAATTTTTACCCTTCGATTGGCTACTTGGCAAGGTTATTGGCAATAATATTTTCATGTTATCCAGGTGCAGGACATAGTCTAGGCAGGATCAAAGGTGTTCCTCAGGAAAATGGCTTTAAAATTTCAAAGTACATATCCAATAGAAACTGAGTGTCTCTCCTGCAGAGAACAACTGAAATGCTGGATAAAGTAGAAACAAAATATTTCCTTAAAGGTAATCAAGAGGCGATGAGGTAGCAAGTAATTACTGGGCCAGAATTTAAGGGACATCTAGAATCCAGAGCAGTAAGTAGAGCACTGAAGCCAGTTTTATCCATGAATATTTACCTATTTAGACAAATTCAAACTTCAGTTTTTTCTTTTTATGACTGTACCCACAGCATGTAGAATTTCTTAGGGACAGGGATTGAATCTGAGCCCCAGCTGCAACTTACCATGCTGCAGCAATGCTGGATCTTTTAACCCACTGTGCCAGGCTGGGGATTGAATCCACACCTCTGTAACTACCCATGCTGCTGCAGTTGGAGTCTTAACCCATTGCACCACGGTGGGAACTCCTGAAGTTCAGTGTTTTTTTTTTTTTGTTGTTGTTGTTGTTTTTTTCTTCTCTTTTTAGGATCGCACTCACAGCATATGGAAGTTCCCAGGCTAGGGTCTAATCAGAGATGCAGTTCCCGGCTTACGCCACAGCCACAGCAACACCAGATCCAAGCCATATCTTTGACCTATGGCACAGCTTGCCGCACTGCCAGATCCTTAACCCACCGAGCAAGGCCAGGGATCAAATCCACATCCTCATGGATACTAGTTGGGTCTTCACCTGCTGAGCTATAGCAGGAACTCCCCTGAGTTTCAATTTTGATGGTCTCACTGAATGAGACAGATAAAAATAAAAGTCTAACTGTCCATTCAAATGAGAGAAGCTAATAGTAGACCCTTCATCCATTAAGCTAGTACCCCCAGGGGTTCAGTGTTAGAAAAAAGTAAAATCAGAAGTAATCCTAACATTATATTTATTTGTTTATTGATTTTTATTTTTTTTGTTTCATTAAAGTATTGTTGATTTACTATGCTGTGATAATTGTTGCTATACAACAAAGTGATTCAGTGATACATACACACACATTCATTTTCAGATTGTTTTCCCATATAGATTATCAGAGAATATTACTTAGAGTTCCCTGTGTTATATAGCAGGTCTAACCCTGTATTTATTATAGGACCAGTAAAAAGTTTCTTTGATTCTTGGCTGGAGGAAAAATAGTCTCAAAGAGATTGCATCTACAAACTATCCTCAAAAGAATTTTCATCTTTAAAATAGACCTTCATATATATTTATGGTTCAGAAGCATTAAAAAAATAACATAAAAGGTATCTGGGTTAGATGCCCCCTAGGTACCATGTGGAAACAAGCAGCAATTCTTTTTGTCAGAAGCCACTTCCGTTTTGGGTCTCAAAGTTGTTCATAGATAATTTTTCAAAGAAAATACATATTTTACAATAACAATTAATTGAGCACACAGGAAGATAAAACACCCTAAAAAAGGACCAGCAGAAAACAAACCGTAACACCGATGGTTATAAAACAATTGACTGTATCTAAGGAAAAAAAATAGAAATTATTTTCAGAGAACTGACATCATGAAAAGTGACCTAACAGTTTTTAAAAGAGTACCAAATAAAGTATCTAGAAATTTAAAAAATAAATGCAATAGCTGGGATAACAAACAAATGGCTATCCTAACTCAATGGCAAGGATATCAGCAAATTAGACACAGCCTTGGAGAGTATCACTCATTGAAAGATAGGTCAGAAGAATTGTGAGCTAGGTTTATCAGCTGTAAATGGCAGTTTTCTCAGAGGCAATCAACGTGCTGAAAGGACAGAAAGAAACTTGGGATGAGCAGAGAAGATTTGGGAAGCCGTGGATAGCCAGAATAGCTAATTTAAGCCACGTGGGTTATCCAATTTCTCTTTGGATTATGTGGGGCTTATGGAGGGAATAAATAAGATGAATAGCAAAGAGCATGGCCTCATATCCCCAGAATTATAATCTAGTACACAAATAAAATAGGATAATCTGATATATTGAACCTCAGACCAGTATGAGCCATTGGAACAGAAAAGGCAGAGTGTGGCATCAAGCATATTTATGTGAAAAATATTCAGGTGAAAATTCAGGTATGCCAGTGTCCTAAAATCAGAGAAGGCCAAATTTGGGATTAAATGAGACATCACCAAGATTGCAAGCAGGGAGAACAACTGCTTGATGGATAGTCAACATGTAAATCCCTAAAGGAGCTTTTTCTTTACCATGATTTGGCCAGTTGAACAATTTTCTACCCTGAATATCATAAAAGTGTGCAGTCCTCTGGGTTTTAAAGAGCACTTTGCATGAACTCAGGCCCTTTAGGTATAAAGAATTATCTTCATGAATTTAGAAGTGTTTGGTAGGATGTGCATTATTATTTTTTTAAAACTGAAGTTCACTTTTTTGAGCACTTTACTAAAAGATCTCAGTAAATTCTTTTCAATTGCAGCTGTGTTCCAGAAATGCTAATATATGCCAGAGGGAATACCTACCTGATCTTTAATTCATTTTCCTATGCAGGCCTCTACTGAGTCATCCATTGTCATGCTTTGTTCTGATCCTCCTGGTCCATTTATATCCAACAGTTCTTTCTGCTTCATCTGTTCCATCCTTGGGGGTCCTGGACTTTTTCTGTTGTTTCCATGCCATTCTAGGATGTAGAAATTTCTTGAAGCTAAGTGCAATTTGATAAGATTAACTGTGTTCCCTCTGAGGTCTTGTTATTTCTTTAATGCTTTGCATAAGGAGCAAAATTCCTCTTTTGATAACCCCTGAGACCTGTACTTATTATCTAACATCTCCTCCTTCCTCTCAGCTCAGGCAAGAGCTACTTTGTCTCATGATTTCTCCCAAGTATTTTGCCCATAGGTGGAGTCATTTCCAGCCTCCTAAGTGTACAGGCTTTAGAATAACAAAGACCAAGAGAAGAGACTCACAGATTTTCAGCTTTTCACTTTGCTGACCTCCTGTGCTGAGACATGGAACATAGGCTTAGCTTTTTGGATTAAAGGAAAGATCAGATGGAAGAAATGTTTTGGGCAAAGGACTACCTTATTTGATTTTAAAAATTATCCAGCTGCTTATATTTGGAAGAAGTGTGGCCCTACATCCAGCCAAGGGGATCCATGCATTAAAAGGCCTCACTCTGGCCTTTTTCTGGCTGTGCCTCTCCTATAGCAAAGCACTGGCTGTGTTTAGGGCACCAACCAACTAGGAAACAGATATTTTATCTATGACAATCATTTACATGGACAGGAAAAATGGGAAAAGTATTTTTTAAGAGACTTTATAGCATATTATGAATCAAATCCTACTTTGGTGTCAGTAATAGAGATTTCAGTCCATATTTATCTCCCAAATAAACTATTTGGACTCATAAACCTTTCAGTGGAATAGGGGGCCATATCAATTTTAAAAAGTTGGGGCTTCCCCTTGCTGTGGGTAACTCGGGAATGACCTGGGGAAGCAACTCTTAGAGGATAAAAAGGTACTAAATGTCATTTGATGCTGAAGGTCCTCTGTCCCCATCTGGGTGAGTGTGTGTGTGCAAATGCATGTGTGTAGCACTGTAGTGAGAAAAGGGAAGTACACTTTTCCTTTTTAACTGTGTTGGGGTATAGACACAGTATGATTTGAGGGAGTAGTCGTAAAGATATACCTATCTGGGCACGATTATGACCAAGAAACATAATCCATAATCCAACAGAGCCTGGGGTAGAACCAGTGCCTGGAACATAGCAGGTGTTTATTAAATTGTGTTGACTGAATGTATTACTGGGAAAATGTTGATGCTGGAGTATATACAGCCTCTCGCACTGTAAGAGTCATTCTATTTTTGCCTGCTTTACTTGTGAACATTTTAGAGGCTGAATTAGGCAAAATGAGAGCATTTAGGAAGGACAGAATGATTTACATTTAAAAGGTTAAAGGATTACACCAAAGGTTAAAGACTGTTGAAGAAAATAAAATAAATCCAAAGATGAAGGCTGGGGGGAAAAGAAGGCAAGAGCCCTCCCACGCTGGTGTTTGAGGAGATTTGGGGGGGGAACTCCCTTTATCTGTGACTATCACATACAGAGAGACAAGAAGAAGTGGGAAAGCAGTTTTAAGAGATTTGGTATAATGGATAGAAAGAGGAGATGAGAGGAGATGTTGAGAACAGAGAAAGGAGAAGAAAAAAATGGAGAAAAAAATAAGATGTATAATAAAATCACAAGGTGAATGAAAGTGAAAACATTAAGTTAATGAGGTCAAGGTCTGGAATATTGTCCAGCATCAGATTGTGGCCCTAGCTTTGTCACCCAACATACAGTATGTCCTAGATCACAGTGGCATGACTTAGCTAGAGAATGGGGATGGTCTAGTTCACTGGTTTTCATATTGTTTTGACCACAAAACAGAGTTTTTTGGTTGTTTTTTTCTAATGCCAGAATGAAACAGTTTTACAAAACAACTGACCAAATGTGATAGTCTCTAATATTATCTATCAGGTCGAACATGTGGTTGAACATAAAAGGCAATTGCCTTTTATCTGGTAAAGAAATAGTAAAGTGCTGGCAATTTTATTTGATTTTAATAAGCTAGTATTTTTCCCTTTTAAAATGTTCAAGATCCATTAAATTGATTTTGAATGGTTAAAAAAAAAAAGAGTTTGTACTATGCTATGAACCAAATCCTATTTTGATACATTTTATTTATTTATTTATTTTTTTTTTTTGTCTTTTTGCTATTTCTTTGGGCCGCTCCTGCGGCATATGGAGGTTCCCAGGCTAGGGGTCGAATTGGAGCTGTAGCCACCGGCCTACACCAGAGCCACAGCAACGCGGGATCCGAGCCGCGTCTGCAACCTACACCACAGCTCACGGCAGCGCCGGATCGTTAACCCACTGAGCAGGGGCAGGGACCGAACCCGCAACCTCACGGTTCCTAGTCGGATTCGTTAACCACTGCGCCACGACGGGAACTCCTGATACATTTTATAGAGATTTCAGGACAAATGTGTTTCCTTTTCAATTATCTTTTTTTTGGTCTTGGACTGGTGTTACTCCAGTGTTCTCTGGAGATTGGGCTTTCCACTGATTTTAAATAAATGAAATGTACGAACCTAGGTGCTTATGAAGCAAATATTTCTTTGAAATAAAAAAAGAAAGGAAATTATGATATTTTATTGATTCTAAGATACCCTTTTACTTTTTACAAAACCGCTAACATTTTTAAAAATTGAACTCTCTTTAATATTACATTGGTTTCAGGCATACAGCAGGGTGCTTCAGTATTTTTACAGATTATACACCATTAAAAGTTATTACAAAATAATGGCTATACATCTCTGTGCAGTATGATGTATTCTTGTTACTTATCTATTTTATAGATAGTAGTTTGTATTGCTTAGTCCCGTACTTTTATCTTGCTCTTGCCCTTTTCCTCCTTCACTGGTAACCAATAGTTTGGTTTTTATACATGTGAATCTGTTTTTATTTTGCTACATATATATATATATATATTTTTAAGATTCTACAAGTAAGTGATATCATACAGTATTTGTCTTTCTCCATCTATTTCACTAAGCATCGTATTTTCTGGGTTAATCCATGTTGTTGCAAATGGCAGAATTTCATTCTTTTTATGACTGAGTAATATGCCTATCTTTATGCATTCATCTCTTGATACATACTTAGGTTGTTTCTATATCTTGACTATTAGAAATATTGATATTATAAAGAATGAGGTGCATGTATTTTTTTTAGATTAGTGTTTTAGTATTTTCCAAATATATACCCAGGAGTGAAATTGCTGAATCATATGGTAGTTCTATTTGTAGTGTTTTGAGGAACCTCCAGAAAACTTTCCATCGTGGCTGCATGAATTTACATTCTCACCAAAAGTGTGCAAGTGTTTCTTTTTCTCCACATCCTCACTGATATTTATTATTTGCAGACATTTTGATGATAGCCATTCTGACAAGTGTGATTCATGGTTTTGATCTGTGTTTTCTCTGATGATATGTTGATGAGTGTAATATTCTCTTCTTGTATTGATGCTTTTGTCATTATATAATGCCCTTCTTTTCCGTTTGTTAGAGGTTTTGTTTTAAAGTCTATTTTGTCTGCATTTGCATGAGTTGCATCTTTTTCCACCCTTTACTTTTAATCTGCACATCTGCATGTCTAGCTCTGAAGTGAATCTCCTAGTAGAATATAGTATTTTTTTTTTTTTTTTTATCCAATAAGCCACACCATGTCTTTTGGTTTTGGCATTTATTTCATTAACATTTAAAATAATTATTGAAGTTGTGTACTTGTTGCCATTTTATTATTGGTTTTCTGGTTGTTTTTATAGTTCTTTGTTCATTTCTTCTTTTTGGTTCTTCCCCTGTGGTCTGATCATTTTCTTTAGTAATATGCTTAGATGCACTTTTAACCTTTTTGAAATTGGAATGTGCCTTTATGTTTGATGAAGAGTCATAGTTTTATTGGCTTGATTTTTTTTCTTTGTCAGTATTTCTATTGACACATTAAGCTTTTTTGACAGCCTAAGTTTGATAACATGCTATGTAATTCACTTCAAATCTTAAAGGCTATGTGGCAAATATTTCCATGGTAATATTCAAACTTTCACTTGTCCTTAATAAATTTCCTTTCATGAAAATTTCACTGAATCCCAGTGAATTCAACCCACATTTATGACACTTATTTTGCAGTTTGTTTTTAAAGGGAAAAGAGAAATCTTGGAAAATAAACAAATATTTGATATTTAGTAAAAATAGTAAAATTTTAGTAAAAATAAGCAGATAGATGACTTTAGGGCTTCACATAGAAAATAACCAGAACTGTTTTCTAAATAACCTCTAGCTAGTCAGTGGCACAGGAAGAAATGATAATTGAAAGAGGTTTCCGAAGACAAAGCTTTGGAGTGGATAGGCACAAAGGGGACTGAAGGACAAAAAATCGAGAAAGGGGGCCCAGATTTTAAAATAAATATCCACCCAATTAAGAAATGTATAAGAGATTTGAATAGACATTTCTCCAGAGATGATATGCATGTGATCAAGACACAAATCATCATTAGTAATGAGGAAAATGCGAATCGAAACTACAGTGAAATACTCTTCACATTCACTAGGATGGCAATACTCAAAACGGCAGAAAACAGCAAGTGTTGACGAGGATAAGGAGAGACTGGAATCTTCTTACATTTCTGGGGATGTAAATTGGTGCATCCACTTTGGAAAACTGTCTGGAAATTCCTCAAAAAGTTAAACATAGTCACCATGTGAACTAACAATTTAACTCCTAGGTATATACCCAAGAGAATAGATAATATATTTCCACACAAAAACTTATACATAAGTGTTAATAGTACCATTATTTATAATAGTCAAAAAGTAGAGACAGCCCAAATGTCCATCAAGTGACAAATGAATAAATATCTATACAGTGGTGCATTATCTGATCATTAGAAGGAATGAAGTACTAATACATATGCTGTAACCTGAACCTTAACCTTTTTATTCTAAAAGAAAGAAGCCAGACACAAAAGGCCACATAACGTGTAAATCTAATCATGTAAAATGTCCGGAATAGACAAATTCACAGGGATAGAGGACAGATTAATGGTTTTTAGGGACAAAGGAGAGGAGATGGGGAAGAAAGAGGAATGGGAAGTGATTGCGGTTGAGTATGGGGTTTCATTTTGGGAAGATGAACACATTCTGAAATTAGAAAGTGGCAGTTGATAAGCAACTTTTTTTTTTTTTTTTTTTTTTTGGCTTTTTAGGGTCGAATGTGCAGCATATGGAAATTCCTAGGCTAGAGGTCAAATTGGAGCTGCAACTGCTAGCCTACACCATGGCCACAGCAACACGGGATCTGAGCCACATATGAGACCTATACCACAGCTCACGGCAACACCAGATTGTTAACCCACTGAGTGAGGCCAGAGATCAAACCCGCCTCCTCATGGATACTTGTCAGGTTTGTTACCGCTGAGCCACAAAGTGAACTCCCAAGCAACTTTTTACTAAACTAAAAATCATTGAAGTGTTACTTTATTTTTTAATTTTTTTTTTGTCTTTTTGCCTTTTCTAGGGTTGCACCCATGGCATGCGGAGGTTCCCAGGTTAGGGGTCTAATTAGAGCTTAGCTACCAGTCTACGCCACAGCCACAGCAATGTGGATCTGAGCCGTGTCTGCAACCTACACCACAGCTCACAGCAACGCCAGATCCTTAACCCACTCAGAGAGGCCAGGGATAGAACCCACAACCTCATGGTTCCTAGTCGGATTCGTTAACCATTGTGCCACGATGGGAACTCCTGAAATGTGTACTTTAAAAGAATGAACTATAAAGTATGTTATAGCTTAAAAAACTGTAATTAAAAATATGTGTAGAATGCTAAAGAAACAACGGAACACTGCATAGATTCCAGGGAGCAAAGAATGGCTTCTGGTTTTGCCTGTGGGTCAGAAGAGGCTGTTGTTAGGACTGGAGTCCAAAGTGAGCCTCACTCATGCTTGGAGTCCAGGCACCATATTGTGAGAAAGCCCAGGCCATGTGGAGAAGACACATGTGATGTTCCAGCCTGGAGCCCCAGCTAGACTCTTGGCTGATGTATCATTACCTACCAGACGTGGAAGTAAAATAGTTTTTGGAAAACTCCGGCTCCTAAGCTTCTACTCTTCCAGCTGAGGCCCCAGGCATCATAGAAACCTGGCATCTCTACTCTGCCTGTCTGAATTCTTGACCCCTGAAAACTATGAAAGATAAATAATTCCTATTCCTTTAAGCCACTAGGCTTTGGGGGAAATGTAACCTAGCGATAGTTAACCGATATACTGCATTTGGAATATCTATGGGATGTTCTAATAACTCATATGTATATTTTTCAAAAATCAATGTTGCAGAGTTCCGTGGTAGCCTAGTGGTTAAAAATATGGGGTTTTCACCACTGTGCCGCAGGTTCAATCCCCGGCCTGGGAATTTCTGCATGCTGTGTGTGTACCTCCCCCCCTCCCCATAAATGAAAGTATTTATTAAAAAAATCAAATCTTCAGACCCTTTTAATCTGTTTTATAAGAAAATTTACATCAAACACTCTGTCAGTTCTTGCCACACCCACTATTTGACAGTTCCTTAGCTTGGGGCGAGGAAGGAAGGGGAGAAGGGAGGATCCTGAAGGTGGAGCAAAGGACAAGCGCAGTGCTACTCCTGGATGGACGTGCTGAACTGACAGAGGGATGGCCCCCTTGCCCTCTGGCACAAGCATGGCAGTCTCTTGATTTCCTACACAGCTACAGGTGTGCTCCATCAGGACGGGCTTTACTTCCATAAAAACTGGCATGACCACTCCCAGCTTCCTGCCCATCAAAAGAACGTTGGCCCTGACACCACGGAATAACAGCTGGGTTGTGTTAAGAAATTTTTATTGTTTCCTTTGGATCTGTGATGAAAGCACATAAAATTACAAGTGGAAGAAACATCATGCCACAAAATTGCATAGAATTATTACAAAAAATGTGAATTATGCATTTTAAATAATTTGAGATAGAAGAACCAAAATATGTACATTTTAAGAGCTTCAAATACTTTGTCCTATCTTTTTTTTTTTCTTCTGAAAAGGCAAAAGTCACAATGTCTAATCCATCACAAACAATATTTATACAGTGCACAAGAGCAACATTAAATTCAAAGTAACGCAAGCAATGGCCCTTTCTTTCGGAGTTATTTAACGACGGCTTATCTATCACAGGAGTATTCATTAGTGTATGGTGATACTGAAATGTTAAAATGAAATGTTAAAACCCTCAAACACATGGCATATCATTAGAACTTTGAAAATTGGTTTACATGGCCAACACCACGCTATTCTCAGTAGTGTAAAGATATCAGAAGGGCATAGTCTAATTCAATACACAGCTCTACTCTCTATTATAGGAAAAACCACAGTACAGAATTTCACACATTCAACAAAGAACAAGGCAAATACATAAAGGCACAAAACTGCACATCATATAGACCCCTTTTCTTTATCTTAGTCTATTTCAAGTAGTATTAATATTATTAAATGATAGTATCACTGTAGTAGTTTCAATGATGCAAGATGGACAGTGTTACACACTACCCCACAACTGCAAAAAGTGTCATTGTAGAGATATAAAAATGTGATTACAGGAAATGGCCAAATACAAACGTATTGCAAAATGACTACAGTCACTAAGATAATGAAATCCAACTACCAAAACAGTTTTGTGTACATCAAGGTTATTCAACTTTAGTCTATCTCTGGACTAAAATGTGATACACTGTTCTGTAATAATCACCATTGTGTTTGGTTATTAATGCTATTATTAGTTCATTCTTCAGCAATTTTAGACAGTCTGTAATTTTGTTTATAAAAATGCAGCATTCGATTTTGACCATTCTTGCTTCCTTATGATTAATGCCTTTCCTTCAAAGTGCAAAAGTAGAATGATTTACAAAAGATTTCTCATTCAGTGGAAGTTAAGTTTTATTAGGTGTCTAATTAACACCCAAATCCTTTAGATCAAAATATAATCATCTCCAAAGGGGATGGGTTTTTTTTCCCCTTGTGTCTCTTGCTAGATGCGTTTTTTTTTTTAATCAAACACTCTTTCCTGATGTTTGAACTAAGACACCATTTTGATTAAAACTTAATTGTGATCCTTAGTTATTGCTTAAATAGAATAATTTTCATAAAAATATTAAATTCTTAAAACACAATTTTCAGGACACAACTAGTTTTTGTGTTTTAAAATGTTTTGCTAAGCTACAATCAGACAGGTTTATTTTAAAGTAAAATAAAACTGTGAGAATCTTGCTTCAGGGCTTTAACTTCAATGTCCTTCGTGTTACTCTCTATATTTTCCTCTCTATAATTACTTTTTCTTTCTTAAGACCTTTCAATAACGTTTTCTATCAGTTTTAACATAATATAATTTGTTTCTCTTATGCCACTTAACATAGGAACTTAACAAAAAGACAGTTAAGTGAATTAAATGTACACAGTAAATATATAATGAAAGTTTTTTAATGTTAGAAATAAATTGAACTCTATCAGACTTAAAAATTATGGACGATACTTGCTGTCCTATATATTTTGTATATTCTGATCATTAAAAAACAAGCTTAAAATCTGATATCTAAAATCCAGTTTTTGATCTTGCAAAATATACATCAAAATCATATTCTAAATTCTCAATCTACCTCAGCTTGCATCAATGGCTTCAGTCAATGGTTTCTTAGAATTTCAATATAATTTAATATTCACATAATATCACCGCTTGACCATTTTTTTCCTCTATGGTTGAATTTGGTTTTATGTCTTTTGGAAAAGTTGGGTCACTGCCAATTAAGAAACTCATATCCACACTCATTTGAATGTGTGTGTGTGTGTATGTACTTACATGGCTGAGTGCATACATATATATATATACATGGAGATAATATATATCATTTATATGTGGGTTTGTGTATTCTCTAGATAAATATTCAATCTTTATCTCTATATTAAAAATAAATGAACCTTAAAAAAGTCAGAGAGCAAAATAACTGCTAGAACCTGTTCACTCTGATTGAATCTCTGCTCAACAGACATCAGCTCAACTATTCTTATTCAATCAAACAGATCTTTGTAGTTTTTTCAATCATTTTAGGCCAATGACCAATGAATACCCAGACTCTGAGTACCAAATAATTGACTCAGATAGCACACTGCCTGGAAGTGTGCGGCCAACTCACTCATGCAGACAAATGTACAAGCCATGTTGCCAAGTCTGGGAATGGCTTCACTGGATAAGGATGCAATCAAGACAGAAAACCAGCTGATTGGAATCACTACAGATTATACAGAATCCGATAAAGCCATGTCCACAGCAAATACACCGATGCCTCTATGATAAATAAATTAGCAAACTGCAAGCCACCAGTGCTTGCAAAGCAAAGGATGAAACAATTTAATATGCATGTTAACTGGAAGATATGACAGTTGAGGGGCAGTTAGGGAAAAAAATGCTCAAAGTTGGCTGTTCAATAGTGTTAAATAGTGCTATGCATTTCTCAAACTATTTCTATTACTTGGGACATACTTTACACCAGAGCCTCAAATCAAAACATGAGCTTGATCTTCTTCAAAGAAGACACGGTCCTTCATGAAATGTTCCATGGAGCCTGGAAGTTGCCTGCTTTGAATTTACTATTGGAAAGAAAACCCAAGTCCCACATACATGCACTCTCCACTGTTGGTCCTACAATAGTTTCCACATAACATATGGAGCCTGGACATGGGGAAACTGCATGGATCCTTCTGGAACTCTCCCTCTGGTGCAGATTTTAATCTAAGGGATGCTTCTCAGGAAGATGATCCTGGGCAGTGATCTTTGTGAGAGGAGAGAGTCTGGTGGAGCCGAGGTGGCCATGCGTGTTTGGAAGGCCTGGCAGGAACAATCACAGAGGAGTATCAAACTCTTTTCCTGGGTTTTCTCCTCCCAGCTCCTCACTGGAAGAAGGCTTGTGGTTCAGTTTTCCGGGGTCTGGGGCCAGCGGGGGAGGGGCAGAACTATGATTGCTATCTTCACTGATCTTGCCTTTCATGGCTTCCTGCACGAACTCCAAAATCTCCAGAGGCAGCCTTTTGAACTTGTCTTGGTATTCTTGCTCCAGCTCCACCTGCAGCTGGGAGACAGCAAGAGAGAGGATGGTTTTATGTCTCTTAGGCTTCTACGTAGAAACTCCTTGAATGAGATGTGCAAAGATGGGGAAGGAATCAATGAGTTTTAATATCATCCACTGGTTACCCACAGAGAAGATGTAGAACCAGGTTTATGTCATTTGTCCAGAGCTAAAAGTCAAGTTGAGGTTTTGCGTGGCATAATAAAGCTACAGAGCTATGACGCTCTAAATAAATACATACACACAAACACAGATGGGTCTTTTGAAAAAGTTTATAAAAGTAATATGCAGTGATGTGAAATTCTTAAATGTGAAAATTGGAAGCTAACTGATAGCTAGGAGTGTCAGCCATGAGTTAGGCTGGGAAAGCCAAGAAGTGAAGGGAGTGGACAGAGAGTCAAGGCACCAACTTAATGAAGTGCAGCTTCACCTAGAGGCTGGGAAGCTAATGCTTCTAAACAAGAGTTTGATACATTTCTTTACAAAAGGAACATACTCATGTAACCAACTTGAACTTCTATCTTGACTTGTTTTATTTTTTTGGCTGTGTTTGCACATGCTGAAGTTCCTGGGTCAGGGATCCAACCTGCGCTTCAGCAGCTAGAGGTGCTGCTGCAGTGACAACACCAGATCTTAAACCCATTTAGTCACAGGAGAACTCCTGTCTTGACTTATTTTATCACCTATGTATTTTGATTCCCTTTTCATTCTAATTTTTATTTGCCTCATAAACTGTTTTAGCTACCTTATAAACTGTCTTCTAATTTTATCTATTGAATGCTCTGGAGAATGTTCAGACTTTTAAAAGTCACAGAACCCTTTCTTCAAATGCAGACTTACCATTGGCCTCAGCCATAAAACAAGTAAAAGCTGGGCTACTGGTAGAAGTGGGGGTGAGGGGCGGGGCCAGCAGTGGGTGGAGCCTGCTGAGATGCTCTGCTGAGCAGAGCCCAATCAAAACCCAGAATTTTGAATAAAATGCTCTTTGCTTATTGAATGGTAAGCAGGGAGCTTAATCTTAGAAATGGCAAGCCAGACTATCTGCTTTTTCTCCTTTCGGTATATAGCCTTGATGTAGCTTTTCTTAAGATAAGTCCTTAACACCATTAAGAAATTTCTTTTCATGCTTCTCAAACTTTAAGGTGCTCACAGATCATCTGGGATTTAATTTTAATTGATTCAGGAGATGGGGTGGGGCTGAGAAATCTGGAATTTCTCAGCTACTCCTGGGTGATACTGATATGGCTGGTCTTCTTTGGACCCCCTGATGAGCTTCCTGTCCTGGTTTTATTCTGAGATCCCAGTTCTACTTTGGGTCTCCATCCTGGCCATATATCCTCCATTGGCAGCTTCGGTGCAGTCTGACCCCTGGACCTTCCCGGATGAAGACAGCCCTCAGGGCATCCGGCCCGTGGTGACCTGACCACCCTCCTCATCCACATTCTGGATGGTGCCAGCAGCTTGGTAACATTCCCTTTAGCTAAATTCCTTTTTGCTCTTGCTGCTCCACCAGAGAAATTTTGCCAGATTTATTTAATACAGATCCATAATCCCTTATCTGCTATTCTAAAATTCCCAAACTTCTGAAATTGGGGAGCTTTCTATAAATTTGTGGTGAAGTCATTGCCATGAACTGACATAAGACTATTTATTTATTTAGGTTGCCCCCGCAGCATGTGGAAGTTCTTGGGCCAGGGATCAAACCCATGCCCCAGCTGCTACCTGAGCCACGGCAATGACAATAATGGACCCTTAACCACTAGGCCACCAGGAAACTCAGATATAATAATCCTTACTTAATCCCGCTGCATGTGAATATCCATACATGGTAGGGTAGACAGGTTCATTTGTTTTATTGTGAGGATGAACCAGGTCCCCTTCATAGTGCCCATCATATTCCCTTTCTAAAGAAAAATTATGAATTCTGAAACATGACAGCCCCTCAGGTGTCTCAGACAAGGGATTATGGATCTGTTTGAATGAACTTTTTTTTTTTTTTTTGGTCACATCAAAAAGTGCCTGATAAAAATGGCTTGACTTGAGTATTGAAAGTTACCTATTCTCCCCAAATATTAAATGTTGGGCATTTATGAATATGTGTTGGCATGTGAATTCCAATAAGCCAAGGAGGAAACATGCTAGGAGAGGGGGAGGCACGGGACTGCAGGATTCACACTGCTGTGATGGAGCAAAGGCACCTTCACACCCAGCCTCACTCAGCATTGGGGACACACCTCCAGAGTATCAGACACAGAAGACAATGGCCAATTCCTCCGAAGGTGGGGCTTTTGCACTGTCACGTGCTGCTGTAAGTGAACTCTCAACTTGGGGCCTGACTGTTTCCACTGACTACCATCCAGACCTCCTCATCAATTTGCTTCAATTTTTACTCGAGCAATACATGTAGTTAGAGTTTCATTTCCAAGGAATGTAGGGAAAGGGAGAAAAGCATGGCACCCAGTGTTTAGGAAACAGCAGATTTCATTTAGGTTGGACTGGGGGATCTGCAGCTACAGATTTATTGCCCTTGACCTAGCGACCAGTTTCTCTTCATTCACTGGTGGATAAGACCCTGTGTGCTTGAGAGCCTGTTCTCTTTTTTCATTTGTGAAAAAAAGACATGAAATGTGAGATAAATATATTAAAATATTCTAATAACTTTAAATAATCTAATATTAATAATTATACTTCTGCACCCAATTCTTATATGTGGGTATTCTTCCCCACACCACCAAGCAATTCTCTGTGACAGTAGCTGGGTGTTCTACAATTGGACTCAGTTCTGACACTGTACACTGATTTTTTTTATTCATGTATTTATTCCACAACTAAATAAAAATTTAAAGCCATAACATTTTTAAAAGGTAAAGGAGAATTTGTGTCATAGTTGAACTAATAAAACAGACATTGGTCTAAAGTGCCACACTAAACAGGTGTTCTTTGGTCCCATGGTGGAATAAATACATACTCACGTCTAGCATTACATCTCAGGCACGGGTGAAGGGCTCAGTCCTATAAGGCTGCCTCCCACCTCCACCCAACTTTAGATGCCAAGTGCAAGTCCAGGTTAACACCTGTGCTTCTGACTGACTGGCTATAGCTTAGAAGCTCCCACGATTTTCCTGGTTTGATTTGGATTGCTAGATTGGCTCATAGAACTCAGAGAAACCTTTTACTTCCCAGACCATCAGTTTATTATAAAAGGACACAACTCAGGAATAGCTAGGCATACAAGGCAAGGTAAGGGAAACTGGCACAGAGTTTCCATGCCCTCTTCAGGTGGGCCACTCTCCTCATCTCCACGTGTTCACTAACCTAGAAGGTCTCGGACCCTGGCCTTTTGGGTTCTTGTGGAAGCTTCCTTACAAAATCATGACTGATGTGACACATTGGCCTCTGGTGAATGAACTACATCCCCAGCTCCTCCTCCCTCCCCAGAGAGGTGGGGAGGATGGACCTGGAAGTTCCGACCCTCTAATTACTAGGTTGGTTTCCCCTGACAACCAGCTCCATCCTTAGGTGCTTCTCCACAGTCACCTCATTAATATAAAAAAATATACCTTCATCACTCTCCAAACTTACACAATTCCAAGGCTTTTAGGAGCTCTGTGCCCGGAACTGGGGAAGATCAAATGTATATTCCTTACTATAAATCACAATGTCATCATCATAATCTAATTTTAATAATTATCTTTTTTTTTTTTTTTTTTGGCTTTTTGCCATTTCTTTGGGCCGCTCCCGCAGCATATGGAGGTTCCCAGGCTAGGGGTCGAATCGGAGCTGTAGCCACTGGCCTACGCCAGAGCCACAGCAACGCAGGATCCGAGCCGCGTCTGCAACCTACACCACAGCTCACGGCAACGCCGGATCGTTAACCCACTGAGGAAGGGCAGGGACCAAACCCACAACCTCATGGTTCCTAGTCGGATTTGTTAACCACTGCGCCACGACAGGAACTCCAATAATTATCTTTTTAAAATTTAAAAATTGGAGTTTCCATCATGGCTTAGTGGAAATGAATCTGACTAGCATCCATGAGGATGCAGGTTTGATCCCTGGCCTCTCCCAGTGTGTTAAGGATCTGGCCTTTCTGTGTGCTGTGGTGTAGGTCACAGTTGAGGCTTGGATCTGGTGTTCTTGTGACTGTGGTGTTAGGCCAGCAGTTACAGCTCTTATTAGACCCATAGCCTGGGAACTTCCATATGCCAGAGGTGCAGCCCTAAAAAGAAGAAGAAGAAAAAAAAAAAAAAAAAAAGATGAGCCAGTTGTGGCTAAATTATAACTTTGGTAGATTCTTCCTTTTATTATGGGTCAGTTGTAGATTTGACTCTAAACTATTTTCACATATTAACATAATTTAATTTATAAACTAAATTTATAAATTTAAACTAAATTAAATTTACATTAAATGCCAGATATTTCACCCTTTCAAAAAAGTCTTTTATTAATGAATGAATTACAAAATTGCACTCATTATTGAATTTCACCTTAGAGCTTTTAATTATTTCTTCTTCTTATAAATGGAATACTTGTTCATTGTAAGAAAATATGAAAAGTATGCAGGGCAAAGTCTGGCTCTGTTTCCAAAATGCCTTTCTAGCAGGAGTCTTGGGTTACTTTAGTTCAAGGCTGCAAGCTCAGGTGTTGGGGTTAGGGTGAGGGGAGACAAATCATGAAAATAGGAGAAGCAGGCTGTGTGCAAGGACGTCGGAGTGGTGGGGAGGACATGCTGGTCTAAAAGGGTCTAAAGGAGGTGCCAGGAACTCATCTCTTGCTGAGGCTCGCCAGGTTCTCGTTTTCAAGAAAAGCCAGAAATCCAAATTTTCATTTAAGGCCTCTGGATTTTTTATTGTTGGCAATCAATTCCATCCACTCTCATGGGCCCTATTGGGTTTGTGGAAAGGTTCTAACTTCTCTCCTGGCAGAACTAAACCTGGCTGAGATCAGAGGACAGAGCATCAGTCCAACTGCAGAATTTCAGTTTAGATTCCTCCTAGTCATCTCTCCCCGCAGTACTGAGCTTCAGATGGTCCTTCATTGAACACCAAGGCTTGTTCTTAATCATCCCTCTGCTGCCATTCAGTGCCCTCCCATCTAACTGCCACCTTCTGGTTCATGTACTCAAATGTGTTGAATTTCTAGTCCATGCAACTCAAGCTTTGTGTTCTTCGGGAATGACAGACAGACTGGACAGATGGCAGCCATTCTTCACCCCTCCTTATAGTCATAGACTTCTCAGCCCCTCCCACTTCACAGAGTGGCATTTACTTTTTGTGGGACTTCAAGGGTCTTTCAAGGAGATAGAACTCAAAGCCTCTGGCCAAGGTAGGAATTACCAGACCCTTATCATTGCCCCATCTGTCTCATTTTAATGCCCCCCCCATGAAGAACCTGGCCTACTCCTTCCTGCCCCTCCTGGGAAAGGTATGCGTCCCACTCCTCACCCCAGCCCTATAGAGGGTGCTGCCCTCAACCAACCAGCAAGTGTATCGTAAGACCCCTCTTTCCCCAAACAATCAGCAGGTCAGCAGGGGTATTATAAGACCTCTCCTCTCCCTGGGCTATAAAAACAGACATGACCACATGCTCAGGGTTGGCTCTCCCAGATTACCAGGAAGTCATCCTGCTGCACTAGCAGCATCTCTTATCTCAATAAACTCTTCTTTCTTTCACCCTGTTATGCTGGAAGATTCTTTTTCTGACCTGTGTGCACAGACCATGACACTTTTCATCTCTCTGTATGGGGGGAGAACTTGTGATTTGCTTTATCTAGCAGAATATGCCAGAGTAACAGTATGCAGTTATGAGCATAGACCCCAAAAGGTCTATGTGCTTCTGTTCTTCTTGTTGGAAGGTTACTCAGGCATCATGCGAAGAAGCTCAATCTAGCCTGCTGGAGGGGAAGACACATGGCCCAGTTACACCCATTTCCATCATGTCAATCATCAGCCATGAAAGCGCAGCTGTCATAAGTCAGCCAACCTTGGAGTTCCCGTCGTGGCGCAGTGGTTAACGAATCCAACTAGGAACCATGAGGTTGCGGGTTCGGTCCCTGCCCTTCCTCAGTGGGTTAACGATCCGGCGTTGCCGTGAGCTGTGGTGTAGGTTGCAGACGCGGCTCGGATCCCGCATTGCTGTGGCTCTGGCGTAGGCCAGTGGCTATAGTTCCGATTGGACCCCTAGCCTGGGAACCTTCATGTGCTGCGGGAGCAGCCCAAAGAAATAGCAAAAAACAAAAAGGACAAAAAAAAAAAAAAAATAATAAAAATAAGTCAGCCAACCCTTAGCTGACCCATCAGCTAAACACAGACTAGAGCTAGGCTAGTCATCAGCTGAGTGTGGCCCAGATTAAAACTGTTCACAGTCTTGCAAGTTTAGTAAACATTTATTGTTTTATGCCACTGAAAGTTTTGTGGTTGTTAGGCAACATTATTGTGACAATAACTAACTGATACAGTGGGGAGAGTACAAAAGAATGTCATATATGGCTTGGCCCCATCTTTTTTATTGCTATGGTTTTGAAACACATTCTTGGGGAAAAGTCACCATAAGACATATAGATCTCTATGAAAAATCTGATTTTGTAGGATATGCCTTGGAGCTTTTCTATATTAGCAAATGTGAACTTAGTTGATCTTAAGTTCATAAGATCTATTTTTAGAAATGGGATAAAAGAGGGAAGAAAATGGTCAAATTTAATCTCTAATTTTAAGGCAATTATATTTGATATTAATAAAAAGGCATTGCTAGAGTTTGATATTAATAAAAAGGCATTGCTAGAGTTTGTTTCATTATAAACTAAATTATCTGATTTGACTAGCTAGACTAAAATTTGAAATTTCTTAGTTAACATGATTTGCAAAAAATGTTGCTCACTCATTGCTTCTGTGAACTCTGGATAGTTAAGCAGGAAAAGGCAATTCAGTCGGGTTCAACTGTGTTCAGCCCTGCCTGATTATATCATTTGGGTTGCTCTTCTGCCTCCAACATTTTCTCAGCTGCCTAAAGTAAAGGTTTGATCTGGTTAAGCAAGGTTTTTAGATGCATAAATATAAGTGAAGACCAAGGAGAAAGCAAAGTTACTCATAAAGGTTCATTTACAAACAGGAATAAAAATCCTTAATACTCATTATAACATCAATGTGGTGTAAATACAAAATAAGCCAGATTACTGAGTTATTAAAGTGATAATAATCAAAACCAATTTTCTAAGAAAACCAATCAAAACCAGAGAATAATAAGCAATAATGGATAACAAAGACAGAAGAACTGCTAAAACTTAAAAAAAAAATGCTACAGACAATGCATAGATGAATATTTAAGAAGATTTTTGCACTTTGACATCAGGTATAACTCGAGTTATTTTGCCCAATGAAGTGTATTGAAGACCTTAATATAAAACATGAGGCAATAAGAATCTTAGGAGAAGACTTAGGGGAATAATTGTGTAATTGTGGGATATAGAGACCTTTTAAGCTAGATGGAAAAATCATAAGCTACAAAAAATTATAGGTATATTCATCTACACGAAAATTACATCTTTTTATGGGAAAAAAAAGGGGTAAAACCCAAGCAGTTCATAGGAGAACTGATCAGTTCTCTCACTAGCAATCAGGGATATGAAATGGCATAACATCTTTCCAAGGGACATCGTGTTGGCAAAAAAAAAAAAAAATGTTTTTTTTAAAGAAGCAATAACATCTAGTGGGAAACTGACATTTTCAAACCTTGACATTTGTCATTTATTGACATTTGTCTGATAATATTTATAAGAAGGAAAACGTACAAAGTTTTTGACTCAGCGCTCCATATCTGGGAATATGGCCCAGAGAAATAAAAGCACCAACATATAAGAATAGAAGAATTATCATACACACTGCAGCATTGTTTGTAGAGGCAAAAACCAAAAAACCAGCATCAATGACAACAGCAAAATCCCAGAAAACAACTGCAATTAATTTTAACTTATGCCACCTGTACATTACCATTGTCTATCACTATATTTTGGGGTAAGTCATTCGAAAATAAATTTCAAACATCACGGCACTTCAGCCATAGCACTGCACCACACATCGCTTAAAAATAAGGATATTTGTGTACTGAATGCCAATAGGTTCATCATTTTAAGGAAATTAATAGTAATTAACTTGTTGGCTAACATTCATCCATGTTAAAATCTCCCTGTAATCACCCCTCACAAATTTTTATGGTTTATCCTTTTTGACAAGAATTCAATCAAAGTTCATGTATTGCATTTGGTTGTTATGTCTTTCTCATTTTTAACATTTGAATTATTTACATTTTTTGACTTGGATTTTGTTTGAAAAACTCTGTTCTACTTTTTTTTTTGTCCTTTTATCTTTTTAGGGCCACACCCATGGCATATGGAGGTTCCCAGGCTAGGGGTCGAATCGGAGCTGTAGCCACCTGACCATGCCACAGCCATAGCAATGCCAGATCCAAGCAGCATCTGCGACCTACACCACAGCTTATGGCAACCCTGGATCCTTAACCCACTGAGCGAGGCCAGGGATCGAACCCACAACCTCATGGTTCCTAGTCAGATTTATTGACCACTGAGCCACGACGGGAACTCTGCCACTTTTTTAAAAAATAGAATGCCAACACTGAATTTCTCTAATTATTTCCTTGTGGTGTCATTTAAGTTGGTCCTAGAAACCCTAAATTTTCTGTAAACTAGAAGTTAAGCCTCTAGGCTTGATTGGACTATTCTTTAGGCAAGAATAGTCAGCAGGTACTCATATTGCATCAAGGCACATAGTGTCAGGTTTCTGCATTGTCTTATTCTAAATTTAATCCCTTAGCTAAAAGGAGCAGAACTTAATTTTGCCAAATATTTTTCCTTTTGCAATTGGCAGTTATTCTGTGAACTCTGGATACACTCAGAGCACTTTCATGAATGTGATGATTTTTGCTCATCTTACTGGGGTAAATGGTAATTTTCTAATTTTTTTTTTTATTTCGCTGGTATTTTTCTGTAAGGAAGATGTGGGGATGAACTAGAGTTCCTCTTGAAAAGACAAATATCCTCCTTTAATTATAAATATTCTGGGTAAGAAGTTGGGGCAATAATTATTTCAAAAGATGGCAACTGAGTTTCTTTTCCTTCTCTTTCCCTGAAAATAGCTACCAATAACACATTTAATTTTAGTTTAACTCCTTTTGTTCAAATCAGTCGCTGCCATCATTCCTTTTTAACCTCAAATCGTCCCAGGTGTGGTCAGAGGGGAGGCCTTTCAGGCAGACTCCTGGGTCCTTTAAACATGCCCTCATTAGTATTTGAGCATTTGTTTGCTTTTCGAGGTATAACAAGGTACCCCAGACACCTCTTGTACTTTCCCTGCCTCAGCTCTGGAGTCAGGCACTTTTCCAAGCAGCTTGTAGTGAAGAAGGTGTTAATAAGCCAAGCTCTGGGTGCTAAAATGCTTGCTGCAAACTGACATTGTACTTAGGCCATCTCAAGGGACAGGATGTGTATTTTGAAAAATTAGCACATATTGATATTTCAAATTTAAATGCAATATGTTAGAACTTTTTTTCTTTGATTTTATATTTGTATTTTTTAAAACTTTGTGATTAATTTTGTATATTTTGTTTTCCTATAACAATAACCTCTTTTCCTATTTGCTTTACATGCAATATATGGAAATACTTTCAATAATATGATCAATCAGTAGATCTGAAACTTGAGACTTTTTTGAGTTTCTTTTTTTCACAGAATACATCCCATTAAGGATGCACACTTACATTACTCTGCTAAATACACTTGAAATGATTACATTTTTTGCACAATTGTGTTGCCTTTGATATACATATAGGATCATTTGTTTCAGTTTGTTTTCTCATTAGATATTTTAGATTATTTCACCTTTTTTCCTTACTTTTAGAGTATCTGCTGTATTTTTAAACATTTGATTACTTGTGGTCTTTTAACCTTTTAAAAATATCTCTGGCCTTTTGGAAATAGGTATGGTAATAGAGTACTATAATTATCTTGCTCAAAATATTTTGAAATTTACTGCTAAAGATTAGGAAAATAATAAAATATGTAAACAAGCAAAAAAATCAATAAAACTAGAGTTTCTATAAAATAAAACATAAGGCTTCCATTTAAAGAAATATAATGCAACCAATAAATGTAAACCAATAATTGGCTATGAAAACAGGGAAAATGTATTACTGTGATAAATGAAGACAGTCTATGTATAGGAGTATATGTACTGTGGTTATAAGAATATATTAAAAGAATATGGAATGACTTTGAAAGGAAATACTGAAGTATAAACTGTGTTAGGATTATGAATATTTTAATTTTTTTATATTTCTTGTTTTTATGGTAATGCGATTATTTTAAACATAAAAATTGAATTCTAAAATAAAAGTGAAACCTAATATACATTAAAAAAATACCAAACAGAAAAATACAGAAATGCTGCATGTGGAATAAACAGGAACATTTTTTGAAAAATTACTACAGAGACTATAGTATTTTAATCATAACATCATCAATTAATTAGCTAAGAGGTTATTAAAAGCATTACAAAATACATACATAGGATGGATGGTTTCAAAATCTGCCTGAACAACCTTGCAAAGCCTCATCTTATTTTTAGAATAATCTCATGAACTTCACTTCAACCTAGAGTAGAAATAACAGGATCACATAAAAATTTACAGAGTGAGGTCAGTCAGATTATCAGAGGATTGTTAAATGACATATGGGAAATTGGGACTACATAATATATCTCAGCTATTGAAGGTTTTGTTTATTTGTTTTCCTCTAAATTTTTGTAGAGGAGTTCCCTCTGGTGCAGCATGTTAAGGACCTAGCATTGTCCCTGCTCTAGACATGGGTTGGATCCCTGGCCAGTGAACTTCCACATGCTATGGCGGCAGACAATAACTAACTAAATAACTAAATAAACTTTTGTAGAGTAAGTTTCTATGGGCCTTTGAGTCGAAATGGTTGACAGTGGGTAATTCTTTTTTCTACCTAAACACAGGTAAATGTGCAATGAAACAGGATATCTGGATTTATTTACATTTAACTGAGTTCTAATAAGAAAAGGAAATCCCTAAGTCACAGGAATAACAAAGGAACTCAAAGCCAAAAGGCCCATGGGTGGCAGAGTAGATGTAAGTCTTGGGGAGCTGGAGTTTTCATGCTCTAAGATGAGAGAGAAGGCCTCAGAATTTTGGGTGTTGGAGTGCTAAAACTGAAGACCCTGCAGAAAGCCTGAAGTATCCACACTTGAAATGGGAACTCAGAAAATGCAATTCATAATCTTGAGTATGGGTTGAGGAAGTTAGTGATTCATGGCACTCACTGGAGGGAAAAAATTCAGCAACAAGGAATCAGAAACCCAAACCAGCGCTGTGAGTAAGGCTCCAAATTCACATTACCCTTGTGAATGAGTACCCAGAGCCAATAAATCAAAGCAAGAACTGTTCAAAAATTGATAAAACCCATGTTGTCTCGAAGCAAAGGCATAGGAAATTTAGATAATTTGGATTCTCTACAACCCAAGGCAGGAGTGACCCCTATAGATACATAATATCTGCTGAACATGAACTCAAAGTTCAAAAGTATAAACCATTAAGGAAAACTGCAGCATTTGCTCAATCTTGTAACTGAAATCTCAAGAGAATGAGTAATGGTGATCACTGTATTTCTAGGTTAAAATGGAAAATATTCCAGACCCACACAGACATAATTTGTCTATGTGGAAGAATACAGTTAATTTATGAGTATACATTCCTGATGCTTTTAATCAAGTGTTGGAGTAGGGTGCATCCTATAATTTTGGAAGATGTTTCCTAAATAATTATATCTGCTTGAAAATGATATTAAAATTAATTTTCATCTTTTGAATAAATGCCACCTAGCAGCAGAGCCTGTTGCAAAGGGCTAGGCAAGCAATCGCAAATTAAACTGTTGCCACAGACCCACACAAGTGGATAATTCACTGAAGGATAGATAAAATTCTTTGGCCACAGACGGTGTTCGCATTTTACTAAATATGGCCTTGGCAGCTTATTTACCCTCTTGGAATTTAAATCATCTCATATATGAAATGGGGATAATGCAGTTTCCACAGACAAGGTTGTTATTAAAAGGTTTAAATGAGATCGTGCATGTTATGTGATTAGCATATTGTGCTTGCTTATTAATTAATTTTGTATAACTCTTAAGAGAAAGAGAAAAAAAGAACTTACAGCTGAAAACATCTGGAACCCTATCTATTTAAGGGGTCTTTGTTCTTTCCATTTATATCATTTGAGTTATTATTTGGTCAATGCAATGCATTTATGGCACTTATTAAATCTCTCTTTTTTTTTTTGGACTCTTTTCTGGGTTGTTGATGCTGAAGCAATTATCAGCAAATAGTATTTTTGAACACCCTGACTAGTACAAGGCTGTAGAGAATGAACAAATTAGACTCTCTTCAGGGTGACAAGCGATGTGTATGACAAATATAACAAGTTGGGCTGAATAGGTGCTGAGACAAGATGTGTTATGGGTGTTAAAAGTGAAGAGTGTATTGTAGCCTTGAAGTGATCCAGGAAGCATTTTATGAAGGAGGTGGGACTTAAAGATGGGCTTTGTGAAATCGGCCAATACCCTTGGGATTATCATCCTCCTTGTGTAGGACTTTTAGTCTTCTCCCCATAGGACATATAATAGGTGATATTTCTAGAGGGGTGGGGGAATAGAATTCTTTAGCTGTAACTTCTCCTTATCTTGCTCTAATAGTATGCACTGTAACTATTATCTATGCGTAGATATAGGTATCTATAAAGAGCTATAGATAGGTGTCTCTACATATCTGTATCATTGAATCTGCTCTAATATATACAAATTAAATCATTATCAAATTTCTTTTGTCTGTCCTTAGCCACAGATTACAATGGAGGAGCCTCCTAGTCTGTGGTTGAGAACACTGCTTTAAAAGATGGCTTCATGTTTAATGTGACAAGATAGGCAAGCTTCAGATTGGTGCCTCTCAAAAATTAAATTACCTGGTGATACTATTAAAATGCAGATTCTGATTCAATAGATCTGGGGTGAGGCTTATGATTCTGCATTTCTAAGATGCTCTCAGGTGATGCTGATGGTGCCAGTCAATCTAAGTACCATTTTTGGCATAGTACCACTTTAGACAAAGGATGCACAACAAAGGGCTCTTCTTGTGTTTCCCCTCAATATTTTTTTCAGGGTCCAGATTTATATAAAAGGACCCTCTGTAAAATTCATATTTCCAGCCCTCTGGAGTTGGCTAATGTTCATATTTGGACTCAAAGTATTTGTTGGAGGCTATTGGGTGAAGGCAGAATGAGTGTTGCTAAATTGGTAGAAAGCAAAGATGGAGAGATTAAGGCTAAGGTAGGCAAAAGATCCAAATACTGAGGCAACAAAAGAGGAAAGACAGGAGCTAGAGATCCTGTGATTTACTAAACTACTAACATGTATTTGAATTTTAAATTTTATTTCAATTCAAGAGCCAAATGCATTCTGATGTAGCTCTATATGTAAACTCCTCCCTACATCCATTACTCCATGAAACTGCCAATAGAGGTAACTTGTTCTTTATACAGCAGAGAAAATCAGATTCCTATGACATTTTCCCTAGCTCCAACCCCATTCCTCTTCACTGCCATTTCCCCAATACACCTCTCTTGAAAAGCTGCAATTTCCTAACTTAACCCATAATTTATACCTCCTCTGATTCTTAAAATGTATTTTAAAACTTCTGTTGTAATCATCTTACAGGTGTCTAGAGATTACTGTAGAAACCTGTGAAGGGATGTTAGCAATTACATAGTCAATTCCTCCAAGACTTAGTAGTATTGGAAAGGAATTTTAGAAATTATATAGCCAAACCTTTTTTTTTTCTTCTTAGTATAAATTTGTGGCTGAAAGAAGTTCAGTCGATTTTTCAAGGACACAGCTTGCTAATAGCAAACCTAGTTGATTCTCCTCTGCAGTAGATTGAGTGGAATAATGGCCTGATACTTCATCTTTCTCTCTCTCTCTTTTTTAGGGGCACACGCGTAGCATATGAAAGTTTTAGGCTAGGGTTTGAATTGGAGCTACAGCTGCGAGCCTACACCACAGACACAGACACAGCAATGTGGGATCTGAACCATGTCTGCAACGTACACTACAGCTCACGGCAATACCAGATCCCTGACCCACAGTCTTTGCGGGATCAAACCCGCATCCTCACGGATACTAGCTGAATTCGTTTATGCTGTGCCACAACGGGAACTCCCATCTTTCTCATATCCACCCACAGTCTTTGCTTTATGATTCTAAGTTCCTCTTAGGAAAGAGGTAGGGTCTATCTCGCTACCATTTAATTATGTTGGTCATGTGACTTACTTTAGCCAATAGGATGTTAGCAGACATCACACAAGCAGAGACTTATAAAAGCACTTGTGCCTATCAGTTTTCACTCCTGTTATTCTGCCATGGATATGGAGGCCATGCTGGATTATTCTGGCAGAGGATGAGGCACATGGAATAGATCTGAGTAGCCCCAGTTATCCCAGTCACACAGCCCAAATCATCCAAGATCAAACAGCAGCTGGCTGGTACCCAGAGATGTAAGCAAGTCCAGCTGAGATCAGTAGAGTCAACTACCTGACCTGTAACTGATCACAGATGAACAAGCCCAACTAAGATCATCTATACTCAGCCTGGATGAACTGAACCTTAAAAAGTTGTGAACTAAATAAATATTTATTATTGTATGTCAGTAACATTTTGTATGCAATGTTTATTGTGGCATTCCCCCCTAACCCCCAATGACCTCCATCATTTCTCTCAAAAAATGTTCGTGAAATTCTGTGGGGGTGGATATCAAAATCTAAAGATACTCAAATCCTTTGTATAATATGGTGTAGTATTTACATATGATCTATGAGCATCCTGTCATATGCTTTAAATCACCTCTAAATTACTTATAATACCTAATACAATATCAATGCTAGGTAAATAGCTGTAAATCCAATGTAAAGTCTATATAAATAGTTGCTGGCATGTGGCCAATTCGAGTGCTACTTTTTGGAAGTTTCTGGAATTTTTTTTCAAAGATTTTCAATCTGAGGTTGGTTGAAACTATAGATGTAGAAGCCATGGATATGGAGGGCTGACTGTTTACTACAATGTAGGCAAAAATTATGCTACTTGGCAAGCCACTTCATCCCAGCTAACATGAGTGTTCTAGACCTTGGAAATTTCTGTTAGCACTGGAATACTCTCTCCTTATAGGTGCCTGCTATTAAGGTCTAATGAAACTGAGTTGCCCTAAAACAGAGATCCCCTGCCAAGTTTATGATTAATCTCTTTATTTAAACCTTTATTCCCTTTCTTATCCCATGATGGTTCTCTTGAGGATTGTGGAGTATCAAAGAAAAGGGGAGATTGGAACTGAGCAGGGCCCTGGGGGACCCTCCTGGGTACAAAAGCCCCTTCACATCCCCTGTTTTTTGTTTGCAGAAAAAAGCTTTAGTCATCTAGGCCTTCCTTGAATTCCAAAGAGCAGACACAAGCAATTACTAATTAGGGAAGTGAATGGAGAAGCCATTAAGCAAGACAAGTAATGATGGCTTAAACAGTAATTCAGCTATAAAACAGAGTCCTAGTCCCTCTACAAGAGACATGCATAACAATCTGATAAATTATCTTTGAGCAGTTCTGAAGAAACTAAGGCCTCTTTCGCCCTGTAGTGGAACGCGGAGGTGGAAGCCTACATGCTCACCACAAGCACTAGACCCCAGACTGGCTGGAACCAGGAGGTTGATGATTAATATTCCTGAAACACCACTGTATTACCTCACCACTAACCAGTCAGAAGAAAGTCATTCACCCTGAAGCCCTCCCCTCAAATGTTGCTGTTAATAACCCTTACCTGAAAGCCATTGGAAAGTTCAGGTCTTTTGGGCATGAGTTGCCCATTATCCTTGCTTGGTGTCTGCAATAAATGTTGTACTTTCCTTCACCACAACCTGGTGTCAGTAGATTGGCTCAGCTGTTCAGTGAGTGAGTGGACTCAAGTTCAGTTTGGTAACACTAGGAATTTTCTATTTTTAGTTAATGCTTTCTGTAGGAAGACTCAGCTGAGGCCTATCACAGCTGGGCATAAAAATGATTGTGAATGAGAACAACAATTTTTATTTTACTCAAATGATTAATCATGGTCCAGAGACATCTTGTCAAATTGAAAGTTGCTATTGTATTTGAAATACCAAAAGATGGTCTAAATCGTTGAAGACCTGTACTCTGGGCTAAGGAAGCTACAAGACTTGAATGAATACAGATTCTGCACATTATTTACCATTATTCTTTAAAAAAAGAAAGTAAAGCCAACCACCCAAGTAGTTTAGTACAGAATCAAGATCTGAACACCAAATTCTTGCCTCCTAATCTCGGGCTCCATCCCCACCATTTTAGGCCAACCTCTCACTCTATAAAAACAGGATTTGTGAAGATCTCAATAACCTAATATTCTGTGTGTTGAGAGAAGAAGAACAAATAACTTCAACATATTTTCCTTATATGTACAGGATTTTAAAAATGCTTCCACAAAAAATTTGGAAGTGTATTTTACTGAAAAGTGATGCTGAGGAGGGGCTCCATGGCATAGTGTCTTATCGACATGTACTCTTAATAATATAGGCATACTTCAGAGATATTGTGGTTTCAGTTCCAGACCACTGCAATAAAGTGAGTCACATGGATTTGTTTCCTAGTGCATATAAAAGTCATGTTTACTCAGCACCATAGTCTAACATTATAACATTATAACTAAGAAAACAGTGTGTGTACTTTAGTTAAAAAATACTTTATTGTTAAAAAATGCTAGCAATCATCTGAGCCTTCAGTAAGTCATAATCTTTTTGCTTGTGGAAGGTTTGAAACATTGCAATTACCAAAATGGGATAGAGAAACACGAAGTGAGCAAAGGCTGTTGGAAAAATGGTGCTGATAGACTTCCTCAACATAGGGTTGCCACTAACCCTCAATTTGTTTTTGAAAAAATCAATATCCACAAAGCACAATAAAGTGAAGTGCGGGAAAACAAGGTATCATGTAAAACTAAGTATCTGGGTATGAACTTGTGGAGAACAATAAAGGCCGTAATCCAGCTACAATTAGTCTGGTCTATTTCTAAGCCTTCCCTGGGCTTTTCTGTTAGCGTCTTGTCATGCTTGGAAGATACTGGTTATGTAATTCTTCAGTTTAGGATCTGTTTATTTGGTCAGCTGGCTGTTTTCCTGTTTGTCATTAAGTGCAGTCTAATTTAACCTGACTATTTCTGTAAAGAGTTAGATATTCCATGAGAGGATAGGAAAATGGAAAACTGGAATAAAGAAAAAAAAAATCCTAGTTTAAAAGAAAAAAAGAAGGCTCTCTTGGGATAGAGCCAATCTAGTAAATATTGCTAGTAAGTTGCAATGAAATATAGAACCACAAAAAATAAAGCCGTAATATAATGAAGGCAGCCATTGCAATTTTCTCAGTGCTTATTGTATGGCATGCCCTGTTCTTAGGGTTTTTCATGTATTAATTTAATACATGAATATTAATTTCAAAGTCTCTAAATTCAAATATCCATAGGGCCTAAGAAACAACGTAAATCTGTGAATTAGGTTTGATAAAAAGCTACAAAGGGAGTTCCCGCTGTGGTGCATTGGGGATGGGCAGTGTCTTGGGAGCACTGGGATGCAGGTTCATCCCTGGCCCAGCACAGGGTTAAGGATCCCATGTTGCCACAACTATGGCTTGAGTTGCAGCTGTGGCTTGGATCTGATCCCTCGCCTGGGAACTCCATGTGCTGCTGGGTGGCAAAAAAAAAAAAAAAGACTATAAAGAGGTACCAACACCTGTGGCCAAGTGGAATTGTATTTTATGTTTCAAACATTCAAATTCGAAAATGTTAACATGTACCTGGAGTCAAATAAAAGGCTCACTTTAGGCTGCAGTCTGCAGTTTATGGATCCTAATTTAGCTGCTCTATAAGGAGCCAGGCCGTGACAGCAAAGGGCGATTTATGTCCACAGGAGTGAGGCTAAGAAGGCAGGAGCAGAAGAATTCCATTCTCTTAACCACATAACCTCCCAAAGAATCAATAAAAAGCCTCAAGTCAATGGAAATAAAAGGCCATTCAAAGGCTAATTATTTTTAGATGAAGTGTGTACTTTTTCTCAATCAAGTGGACTGCCGCCAATAGGGAAGAATTGAACATTAGGAATTCAATTCCTGGGCTGAGTCACATTAGAAACAAAGATCTACAGGGCGGATGGGGCTGTGACCATCTCAGAGAAGTGGGAGTCCCAGCAGATGGTCCTGCTAGGAAAGTCTCAGGCTGGGGGCCCTTAAGACCTGCCAGAAATTTATTCTCATGGCAGTCCCACCCTTACATGGGCCTCCCTTCAGACTACTCGCCTTACCTGCACACACCTCTATCTTAACTCCTTTGAATTTGTAATTACCCTACTTGAACCCCAGCTGAAACTACTCTCTCTTGACTTAAGCCTGTGCATTTAAAAAGCATTGAGAACTATGTCTAGATACTCATATTGCAACAGAACAAAGGGTGGGGGAAAAAAATGTATACATGTAAGAATAACTTGATCCCCATGCTGTACAGCGGGGAAAAATAAAAAAAAAATTATAAAAAAATAAAATAAAAGTTGATGTGATAGAAAAAATAAAAAAATAAAAATAATAAAAAGCAAAAGACAGGCTGTGTCAAGTGTCCTAGAATGAACTCAGCCATGTCCCTGGAGAGTGCTCTTCTCCTGATCACCTAAAATTAGTTTTAGTTTTTCCTTTTTCTTTTTATAAATGTGTATTTCAAGAGTGGTTAGCTGTACTTGGGTTGTATCAGGCTAATTGATTTTGATGTTTAGGGAGCGAGTATTTTCTAATTAGACAGTCAGTCCTAAACATGTTGTTTATGTTTTCTATTTAAATTGCTCCAGTTTCAGGTTGACCGTTTACAACTTGATCTGGGAGGAAACTAGACATTTATCTCCTGGCCTCATAAGGGTATGAGAAGTCTGACTATCACTTTTGAATTCTCCACCCAAGGTAAAGTTGGAATCAGTGAAGGTGATGGATTTTCTCAGAAAGAGCAAACTGACAGGGGGCTAAGTGTGGAGGCAGAGGAGAGATGGGCTGGGAGGACCTGCGGGGATTGGTGATCTCAGAGGGTGGCCCTCAGGTCCTTGCTTACAAAAATGAGCTGCCCAATCTTGCCAGTGAGATGGCTGTGGCTATTCTGAAGCTACTCTCGTAAGGACAGAAATGGGTGACTTCAGTTAAGTATGACTACAAATCGATTTGAAACATTATTCCCTTTGCTTCTGCTTAGAGAACAAAGCAGAACTAATCAGCTAAACCTTACTTTTTGCTTCTCTTTCCATTAGTTAACCATCTCCTGGTGTGTGTAACCCTGAGGCTGCTCCCAAAACCTGGGTATTTCTTTGAATTATGCAATCTAGGAAATTAACAGCCCTCTGATGGGTCACAGCCATCCTTACTTATACAGGGATAAATGGCTTTGGGGAAAGCTACTGGTGACAGAAGTCTTCTAAGTTCTACCACGCTTGTTGTAATTCTCAGTTGACTTTGCCGGCCAGTGAGCCACCTTAATCCCAAATTATGGAACACGTCCCCAGACTTAAAGTACTGGGCTGGACGGCAAATACCACTGATTCATGGATCATTCTCTACATGAGCCACTTTTTGGCCTTTACCCCCTCATGCATTCTTTGGTTTATTCATTCATATATACAAAATTTACTGAGTCCCCGTCAATGTACCTGGCGCAGTGACTAACGCAAGGCATAGACACAGCCCTGGTTTCAAGAAGTTCCCAAGACTAGTGGGAGATGTAAAATATAAACAATAGATAACACTATAATGAGACAGGCTGAGAAAAGTACCATGATAAAGTGATAAGCAACATACAGTAGTAGCACAAAGGAGGAAGTGATCACCTCTTCTTGGCATCACGGAATGGGAATTAACTAAGACCAGAAATACTGGAACATCATTAAACTCCAGTCCTTTTGCACACTTGTACAGGTGACTGACACTTAACTTTACCAAGGGCTCACCCATGTCATCTCCGACTTACTCCCTGTGGCATATCCAATTACATTCCAAAATAACTGAAAACAAAACAATGTAAGAATTCTGAATTATCTTTTAAAAACATGACTATTTTGTCTGTATGCAAAGTAAAACACTGTAAGAGTTGGAAATACCCTTTGATACAGCAGCTATCATTGACTGGAGCAATAATTAGAACATTTGGAAATCCATCATTTTTCATAGTGCTAAATGGAATCCCACTCAGAAAACCCATCTATCTAATCCCTAGGAGTCCTTCCTATGAATCACCCATGTTCTATACATGTCACGCAAATAAATCTTAGAGAATTTCAAAGTTGGATAGAAGACTCCAACTCTGACTCCTTGAGAGGTGGAAAGAACTTCCTCTGTCAACGTTTTCAGTTCAATGGACAATGTATTTCAAGGCCTCTTAACATTTTCTTTCTTACAAGTATAATATTCTTTTGGTAATAATGGTAAAACACAAGAATGATTAGGGCTGCAGCAAGCAAAGTATATGCGGATACATAGAGCTTATGGGATCTTATGAGAAGTGCAAGCTATCAGGCCCAGGTCAAACTTACTGAATTAGAACTCTGGGGGTGGGGCTCAGTTATCCGTGTATTTTTAAACCCTCTGGCTGATTCTGATCAATTTCAAAGTTTGAGAACTGCTGATTTAGAACTTAACAAAGCTTTGAGTCTTATTAACCCACTGAGCAAGACCAGGGATTGAACCCGAGTTCTCATGGATACCAGTCGGGTTCTTAACTTGCTAAGCCATGATGGGAACTCCTTCCTTACTTTTTAGATGGAATAACTCTAAGGTGCATGTTATACATAGATTGTTGAGAACCATTCTTTATATTTAATGATTAAGTCTTGCCCAAAACGTAGCATCAGATTTGGAAAATATTTTATAAATCTAAACACATTTGACTTGTCAAGGTACATATAGCAGATATTAGGCACTGGGTTCAATGTCATTGAAATCTGAATTACTGAGGCTATAGAATTATAATCTTGAATGAAGGGGTGTGTGTCTCAATTCAGAAGCTAAGTATAGTGATTGTCATGGTTTAGCCTAGAACCCTTTGGATTAACCACTGTAATGTAGCCTGCCCTATTTCCAACTGCCTGCTTTCTCTAGCAGACAGCACAGCTGGCTGAAAGTGCAGCCCAGTGGTTGGCAAATACATACTCCAGCTCCCTTACCTTTTTTTAAAAATCTTTTTAGGGCCGCACCTGTGGCATACAGACGTTCCCAGGCTAGGGATCGAGTGGGAGCTGTAGCTGCCGGCCTACACCACAGCCACAGCAATGTGGGATCTGAGCCTCATCTGCAACCTATACCACAGCTCATGGCAATGCCAGATCCTTAACCCACTGAGTGAGACGAGGTATCGAACCCGCGTCCTCATGGATACTAGCTGGGTTCTTAACCCGCTAAGCCACGACAGGAACTCCTCCCTTATCTTTTAGGTGGAATAATTCCAAGGTGCGTTTCTACATAGTCTCCCAATAGGACTGAATACCGGTAGCCCAGGGTTGTAACGTGCTTGATAACAAATACACCTTTTGCTGTTGTCTTCCCTTTCCTGGCTCCCTTCTCCACTCCCTGCTAGTTTCCTGGGATCACTTCTCAGAATCACTACTTGTACTCAAACCCTTAAATCGGGGTTTGCTTCTGGGGGACCCCAAACTAAAACATTTACTTAGGTTTTGATTTTATTAGCTGGCATATATTAGGTATAAAAACTGCTGTGGTTTTCTTGTAGTTTGAGGATCGATGTGCCCTGATGTCTAATGCACATTGACCGTATTTGACTTGCTTATAAACTACCTGAGCTGAAGATCTACCATAAATCCTCCACTGCTTAGATTTAGATTAAAAAATAGCTATTCCTTTCTGAATCTACATAGATCTAACTGGTCTTGAAGCACATTAAGTTCAAGCAGCAATCCAAGTAAATGTGAATTTGGATATGCTTTGGGCTCTGCTGTATAGACTGTAACCTCAGTGGTCATATATAATGTAGCAAGAGTCTAAAACTGCTGTGAAATTATTTCTGTGGAGAAGAGACATTGATGTACAGGAGAAAAGATAGGCTGTGTCTGAAATGTGCCTGGCAGGATGACAATGATAAGCATTTATTTCCCTGTTTATTCAGGAGCACATGGGACAGAGGGATAAACTCAAATGCCAATTGGTTTCAGTGTTTTTGTTACCTAACATTTCAAGTGAAAGAGATGCTGTCAAGAAAAGTTATGCTGAATGTTGAGAGGAATAAATAATGTATGATGCATTCCACAAGAGGAAATACTTTATACATGCACTAGATTTAGTAGCATAAATATAATGACACCTTTCAGAAAATGGCCTTTGCATTAAAATAATAATTGAATTATAATACCAGAGAAATAATTTACGTTTAAAGGGAAAGTCTTCTGCCTTAAAAGAAACATCTAATATCTAACTCAAAATGTATGTTTTCTTTCTAAAAATTTTTTTATTAAGGTATAGTTGATTTACAATATTGTGCCAATTTCTGCTGTACAGCAAAGTGACCCAGTCATACATATATTTACTTTCCCTTTCTGCTTCTTTTTTTTGTCTCTTTTGTCTTTTTGGGGCCACACCTGTGGCATATGGAGGTTCCCAGCCTAGGGGTCGAATGGGAGCTGTAGCCTCCAGCCTACACCACAGCAATGCGGGATCCGAGCTGTGTCTGCAACCTACACCATAGCTCACGGGAACACCAAATCCTTAACCCACTGGGCAAGGCCAGGGATCTAACCCATGTCCTATGGGTACTATTCAGGTTCGTTAACCTCTGAGCCATGACATTCCCTTTCTTTTATTACCTTCCATCATGGTCTATCCAAAGAGATTGGGTATAGTTCCCTGTGCTATACAGTATATATTTTCAATGTTTTTCTAATAAACCAAGTTTATACTTTTTCTCTCTAGCCCACCTTTTAACCAAATGCATTGTCTCAAAGAAAATGACCCACCTCACCAGTTAGTGAATTATCCTTCATTTATATTTCAAACAAACATTGTAAGTGCATGATTCTTTACTAACAGTTCCTATGCCTCTATCCCGTGTTACCACAAACACACAAACTAAACTTGTTTGCTTTATACAAGTTTGTTTGCATTTCATACTTGGGAGCCAAATGCAATCAACATTTTCAAGTGGAAATGCTGCTAATCAAGACATGGAACCTGCTTAAAAATATAGTCTTTTGGGTTAAAATATAATCAGAAGAATAACTGGTGACTTTTTTACCTTTACTCATCCATAAATTTCTATTTTCTACTTTCTTCTTCTACTCCCCCCAAATATTTATTTTTAAGTCTAATATTGACCTCATAAATCACTAAATTAATTTTTATGTCTAGTCTTGACTTTGGAAAACATGTAACAGAATAAAATTGTAAATGTGTCTGTCCTGGGCGCCATGATGATATGAACTCCTCCAAGAAAGTTGTGTCTACCATGAAGTCAACACAATGAGTTGAAAGTCAAGCCACTGGTTGGAATTATTTCTCACTGAACTTAAAAATTAATTAATGGTTATCCTATATGTGTACAAAATCTTCCTATGAGTTCTTTTAAGACATCAGGAAAATCATGTTCAAGAAACAAATGGGAGCACACTGATTATATACTAATTTCTCAAAGATAACAGGCCTTAAGATGCTTTTCCTGATTCACCTGCTTGAGTCCCTGTGGAGGTGTCTGAATTGCTTCAATTAGTCACTGAATTGACTAATGAATATTTATTGAGCATCTACTAATGTAAGTGATTGGCTCTGTGGTAGTTGGCTTGGGGAAACCTGAAGAGTATTTAATGGTCGTCTCTTAAGTGGTTAGAAACAAAATATAATTGGTGAGCCAAAGCAAAGTTATACAATAACATGAGCTAGTCATATAAGATGAATTGCTACATCAGTAAGTAGTATTGATTTGGGAACTGTGAATCACTGTGAGGAAACTTGCATCTGAGTTAATCCATGAAATGAAAGGCTCCAGTTACCAAACATGAAAATGAACTAATCGCCAGCGCCTTAGGGACAAAAGCTTTCTTCCATTGGGCCTGTAGTAATTTTCTATAATAGTTTTCAAATAATAATGACTACTACCATTAATATTTATTGAACATATTATGTGCTGGGCACTAGGTTAACTGGCTAGGACGGATCATCTGCATGAATTACCTCTGAGTTCTCACTTTATTCTATGAGGTAAATTCTACTATCGTTTAGTGACAAAGTGACACACCTAATCACACAGTTGGTAAATAATGAGGTCAGAATTCAAACTCAATAATTCTGACACCACAGTTTCTACTTACAATCTCCTCTCCTTTCAAGCAGCAGCAAGAAGTCATATATTTGTATCCCCTCAAAGATTCACTAAAGCAGAAAGTTGATAGAAGCTTTTGTATTAGATTAGAGGAAGAACAAAGGCAAAGTTGATGTATATTATGGTAGGCAGAATGGAGAGCAGGCCATTCTGTTTTTTGTTTTTTTTTTTTCTTCCCTCTCCCATTCTCACTGTGTTGTCCAGGTCTTACCACATTCAAGTAGACATTTATTCAGTTGAATATTCCATAACCTTTGAAAATATTTCACATAGATTAAGAGGTTTCAACTAAGGATCTAAACTAGAAAAGACTTCAACATGAAATATCAGACCAATGGTCCAAAATTAGAAAGGGATTCCAAAAAATTTCCAGAGAGATTTAAAAAAAAAAGACAACTAAAAAGTTTCTTAACAGAAGCCTGATGTAAAAGTTTCTTAACAGAAGCCTGATGTAAAAGCTTTACCAAAGACAGCCAGAAAGAAGGCCATCTCTAGAAACTAAAGTTCTCCAGTTCAGCTGTGTGTGGTAAAAATCATGTTTAAAGTATTGCTACGCAAAGTACCAGGATGAGCAGTGTCACATCAGGCTTATCCCAGACCCAGTGAATCAGAATTTGCATTTTTCACAAGAACTCTAGATAATTCATATGCATACGAAAGTGTGAAGAAAGTGGATTTAAAGGCATTTGTTATGATTTTTAAAATGCGGACATGAAGGGTTAAACTGAAAATGTTTAGGCTGTGCTATTTTGAAATATATATATTTGTCAGAAGATGTTATTTATAAAAGAAGTTCCAGATTTGGTGCTTCTTGGAGATAAAGAAAAGTTACTGAGCCAATCAAGAATGAGCTCACTTTTCCTAAGTGCTGCCCTTAGAGGTGGATGAACCTATTAGGAATAGGGAAGGGTATCTTACCAGGCACAGGGTATGCAATGGAATTATAGTAATCAAAAGATTGGTGCAGACACAGGATAGGTACGTTAACCAATGGAATAGAATAGAGACTGGACTATGCATGTATGCAACTGTGATATGTGAATATGGTGGCAGTGCAGATCAGTGGGAAAAAGAGAAATTATTTGATAGATAAAGCTTTAAATATGGTAATTTCTATAAATAAGTATGAAATTAGTTCCTCGCTGCACACCCTGCACAAAGATAAACTCCAAATTGATAAAAGATTTAAAAGTCAATATCAAAACTTTTAGAAGACACCATAAATAAATATAATTCAGACCTTGGAGTCATTAAAAAATGCTTAAACAAGCCTCAATAATTAACAAACATGAGAACATAAACTAAACATTTACCATTAAGGTCTGTTAATTAAATGACACTTTCATTAAAGTGAGAAACAAGTTGTGAACTTGGCAAAGACATTCATAACATACACATACGACGAAAATGCACTATTGGGAATATATTTTAAAAATTCTATAAAGCTATAAGATAAGAAAAAATAAGCCTAAGATACAAATAGGCATTTTACTTAAGAGACACATGTAGCCAAATCCAAAGCAACAGCAAACAAATACAAATGAAAGGTTGGTCATTCTCTTCACTCATCAGAAAAAGGCAGAGATGGCAATGAGATGCCATTTTATTCCCATCTTAGTGGGAAATACTAAGAAATCCGACTTGAATATTCATTGATAGCAAGTGTTTGGATCAACAGAGTCTCTCATGTACTGCTTAGGGAAGGGTAAAGTGGCAGAGTTACTTTGGAAGACGATTTGGCATCACCTCGTAAAACTGAAGATTCATATTCCTTTTGACATAGCAATTCCACACTTTCGTGTACAATCAAGAAAAATTCTTGAACCAAATTTGCATAATAGGGGACATGTGCAGGAATGTCATAGCAGATCTGTATATCACAGCAACAAACTGAAAGTGTCTAAAATGCCCACCAAAAGGAGAGTGAATAAGTAAACTAGAATACATTCATGGAGTAAAATGTTAGCAAACAATCTAGAGCCACACCCAATGATACGGATATGTATCTATATCTATATGTAGATATAATCTATACATAGATATAATGAGTTTTATGAAAATTGTTTAAATGAGAAAAAATAAAAGTGCATATATCACCAGTCTGGTAGATTGATTTTTTAAAAAGCCACACTTTTTCACTCCTCAATGGTGATTGCTTTTTTTTTTTTTTTGGGGTTAATAGAATATGATGAAGGTGATACTGATACTGTCCTGGTTCTATTTCTCAAAGGCCTCCTATACTTCCTCTCTTGCTTATTGAACCTTGCTACCAGCATGTGAGTGAGCCTGGGCTCACCTGGGGGCAGATGAGAGGCCAGGTGGAGGGACTTTGTTTCTTTTATGTGACTTAGAATGGATACATGAGCACATATGTTGGGGTTAGTGTGTATTGTTATCATACCTCACTATGATATTTTACGGCATATGATGCTATTTTATGAAATTGAAAACTAAAAATAAAAAATAAAAACATGTTATATGACTACATATGCATATGATATGCATGCATACATCTGTCCATATGCATATGTATGTATATATACAATTATATGCATAATGTATATGTATATCTATGCCTATGTAAATATAAAGATACAAGAATTATACACACAAGATTTAGATTAATGGCTACCTTGGAGGATAGAGGATTGGGAGAGAGGCAGGGGTATCAGAGGGGGGAAAAACCAGTGTTCTAGTTTTTTGTGTTGTATAATTATTTCACAGGTACTTATAAACAGACCAATATGGTCTTTCATGAACCAGTGAGCAAGGTGTCATTAACTAAGGATTATTATTTATACAATTCCATACACTTGATGTAACATCTATTAAAAAGTGTGTATAGCTGCTTAAATAAAGTAGGTGGTTAGAACTGATGGGTCCTGAAAAGTCACTAATCCATGTGGCAATTTTATATTTGAAAAGACCAAAGACAGGTTAGTTTAAATGACTTGGCTAAAGTCATTCAGATATTTTCATGACATGGATCCAGTGTGAAAAAGAACATTTTAAAGGTAGTTTGGTTTCCTCCTCTGTAGTTTATGATTGCTATGAATTGTTTCCTTACAAACTCTGAGCTCTGATGTTGAAAATATTGCCGACATAGTCTAGCATCATAGGTCTCAATCTCTTCTTAAAATGTTCCTGTTCTTTTCCATTTGAAGAGTATTCTTTCTTCAGATAATTTTTTTTTTTTTTTTGTCTTTTTAGGGCTGTACCCATGGCACATGGAAGTTCCCAGGCTAGGGGTCAGATTGGAGCTGTAGCTGCCGGCCTATTCCACAGACACAGCAATGTCTACACTGCAGCTCATGGCAATGCCGGATCCTTAACCCACCGAATGAGGCCAGGGATTGAAACCACATCCTCATTTATACTAGCCAGGTTTGTTACTGCTGAGCCACAGTGGGAACTCCCTTTATTTATTTATTTATCAATCAGACAATCCCCTCATTCTGGGGGGGGTGTGTGTGTTAGGCTGTGGGAGGTGGGTAGGGAGGACCTACTCCCCACCCCCTTTTTCTGAAATGTCTAATCTTCCTCTCTTCTAATCTTTCTCTCTTCTCAAGAATATCAACAGGGAAAGATTTTCAGATCGATTCTACATTTTGGTCACATCCCCTTATTAATCAGTTGTTTTCGCGACTTCCAAAACGGAGAGAAATTCTAAATTTCACGGTGCACACACATCATTTAAAATTTCCCCTTCTCTGTTATGTTATTTAAACTTTTCCTACATATCAATTAGTTTGAAATAATAAGTCTTTAGGCTATCCATTAATTGCTGCACTGTAGACATGATCTGTAGTTAAAATTACGCCAGGAAAATTAAGCTGCAGCGCAAAGGAGTCTTGGCTAACAGAGAAGGCTTCTTAGCTCTTCGGAGAAGCAGGAGGAAAGAATGGGGACAGAGAATACACAGGGGGCTCCTTTCCGAGTTTGTCATCTGTCAGCGTGAGATGTGAAAACAGACTGCTCCAGCTGTAGGCTTTTCTTCCTTGCTTTTCAGTTTTCATTTTGAATTCTTACTGTATTTGGTCATGCGAAGGCAGAAGAAAACAGTTGTCAGCCAAATGTCCTTTTCTAGTAGAAATTTATTATAAATAGTCTAAAGGCAACTCGGCTTCATAATGAATTTCCCGACCTCTCCTAACCCTGCCAAAGACAACACATCTCGATTGGTGATCTTGGGGAACTTTGTAGGAGGTAGAGGGGATGAAGGGAGGACAGGTGGGGTAGCTGGCAGCCTTACCCACCAGTGCCTTGATTTTAGTAAACACTCTGGTTTTATTTCTGGAAGAAATATGACTTGTAAGGAAGAGGAGGTGCCAGGACTCCCTGTTGGTTGCTGAGCACCCCTGAGGCTTTGGGGGTTACATAAACCTCCCTCTCTCCCTAACCAAGGCTCTAGGTTGCGCTGAAAAATGCCCTCTAAGATCTGACTCAGTCCCACCCTGCGGAGTGGTAGTTTCAATAACTGAGGACCATGGAATCGATTTTTAAAAATGGGAAGGGGAAAGGAAAGACAGAAAGAAAGTTAGATAGTGGCTCATGGGTGATTTTTTTTTCATACCCTCCCTACCCAGGAAAGTTTAAGCTTATGAGTGTTTATTTTGTTTTGCAGTACTCACCCCTTTTCTCTCTGGCTTCTTGTTTCTGCCTCCCCGTGATTCATCATTTTGACTACAGTTCTGGCAAAGGCAAGTGCTGCGAAGTCACCCTTGCCCTCTAGTGGTGAAATGGTACCTTACCCTGCAGGTTTCCCCCATTCTCTGAAAGTAGAGCGTTCCTAGGGAACCTTTGTAAGCAGACATGGCCTAAAGTGAAGAAGCCGTTTCCTAAGGACACATCTTGCTAATGGATGCACAAAATAAACTGAGATAAAGCACAGATGCTCACAGACAACAGCTGAAAGCTCTGGGAGCCTGATGCTGTGATGCTGAGAGTTATTCCCAAGGAAGGATTTTGGCGGTGTCCTTCTCCCAGCCTGGGGTCCGCCGCCAAACAGATGCTGAACACTGTTCTCATGTTTTTTTCCAAAGTGGAAATCCTCTTAGGATTTTGTTCGGTTTGCAAAACAGTCACTAGTGTAGGTCTTTCAAAAAGTGCAGTGGCGTAGAGTGAACTTTAAGAAGCAAGAGATCCTGTACTAGAAACACTTTATGACAAGTAAATGTTTAGAGCTTGGAAGAGCATTTTCTCTGTAGAATAACGCTTTGGCTGGAGCCCACACCATCTTATAAAAGGTCTCCGCACAGGAAATTGTCGCAGAGGCAAAAAATATCCCATTTTGGGTGTCGTTGTTCAAGAGATTCACACAGAAGAGGGATTGTTTTCTTTCCTTTGCCTGGATTGAATTTATAATTTTGAGGCAATTATCTTTAGGTCTTCACATTTTTCACTGTAGTACAAGTGTTTGTAGCAGCGTTTCTTACAATAGTCAAAAACTGGAAACAACCCAAGTTTCTATCAACAGTGAAATGGGAAAATAAAATTGTGATGTATTAAAATACTGTATAACAATGAGAAAAACCCAACCATGACTACATACAACAAATAAGTAATGCCAGATGCAGAAGACTACAGATTGTATGATCCTCTTAATAGAGAGTGCCCAAACTTCTAGAAAAAAAATCTCTATATTGACTGCAGTCAGCACTGTGTTTATTTTACGATGGAGGTGGTATTGATTGGACTAGTGCAAGGAGGCTGGTAATATTCTGCATCTTGATTTAAGTGATAATTTCATTATCTTTTTAAAAAATGATCAAGCTGTTCATTTATGACTTGGGCATTTCATTTTTTTTTTCTCCCAGGCTCTTACCTATGGACTAATAATTTATTTTATGTCTTGTATGCCCTTTGTTTCTTTGAAATGCCCTTTTTCTGCCCCCCCCGGGTAAGATAATTTCAGAAACTTTCCTATGTATCTGTATTTTTGTGGCATTTTTAAAGTCCTGTGGTTGGTAAAGGCTGTTATCAGGGATAACCAGCTCATCTTGCCTCTCTGGTCCTCAAATTCCCCTCATTGCTCTATGGACTGTTGCACAGTGGCCACTCCCTGGGGGTCCTGGTAAAGTCAGAACTCACTTCCAGGACCCTGGGGGCTGTCCAGGGGCTGCTTGGATGTAATTATGCTGGCGTATTAAGCTTCCTCTGCCTGTGATATCTGGCACTAGGGAGGTAGAAATGTCGGGCGAAGAGTATAAGAAAACAAGAAACATGACACAGAGGGGAAAGAGTGGGGGGAATCAGAAAGAAAACAATGATTTGGAGGTTTCTGGTGACTTCTGGCACTTTCCCATTTTCCTTCGTACACTTAACCCATCCATCCCAGAAAAAAGAAGTGCCTGTTTATTTGCAGTTTGCTCTTTGCCTGGGTCTGACTCTCTGGAGAGCAAGGGAAAGGTGAGGAGGGGGATTTCCTGGACTCCCAGGCTCACACCGAGAAGGCTAGGCTATAGCCTGCTAGGGTCCTGCATGGGTGAGGATCTCCTCTGCTCCTTGGGACATGGCCCTGATGTCAGTACCACAGAAAGAGGAATCCAGTAATTGAACAAAGTGGGCAGAGGAGCTGTTCTCACTTCTAGAGGGAGATCCCAAGGCTGGCATTCGACCCTTGCTTGGTTAGAGGGAGTTGGGTTTCCCTGGTTCTGTCCTGAAGGATGGTTTTGTTGTTGATGGAAAAGAACAGTCTGTAGTGGGGCAGTTTTCTCAAGTTCTTCAATTAGGGGTTAGAAAAATAATCACCTTCTCTTTTGGAAGACCTAATGAGAAGGCAGTCACCTAATGAGAAGACAGCAACAGTAGCTACCATTTAGAAACGACACTCAGTAATCCCAGAGAGGACTGGAATGACAGAATAATTAAGAGGCAGAGAGGAAGCACACAATAAATAAAAAAGGTATAGGGCTTAGGGCTCTGATAGACAGCAGCAGCTGTGGTGACCGTGGCAGACATCACTAATCAATTGTGGCAGTATTTTTGGGAGAGTCTGGATAGCCATGGAATCCTTATCAATATTAATTCCTAGCCATCTACTGCCATATGTCAGAGTTGGCATGCAAAAGGCAAACCAAGCCATCAGGATAAGGCATGTGGGGACTAAGCTTGGGTGGGCACTCAGGGTTATTCTGCAACCCAGTGTCGATTCCTAAGCAATGATTATCTCTAAGGCTAGTGTGGCCTGTTGAAGCAAGATTCATATATAAACATATACAAATAAACTACAAGGGATCTTGAATAGTAAACATGCAGTTATTAAATGCAAATGGCTATAAGAAGAAAAGAGGTAAAATAAGGAATATAGTGGTCGTGGTGATGGTATGTGGCTATAAGGCAACAATGAGTGATGGTGATTGTGGCTAAAGGGAGCACAGATGCTCATCTAAGGGGGAAATTCATTCCTTTGGTCCAGTTGGTTACTGCCAAGTAATAACAATGACTCCCTGCAGCTGGGTTTTCCAATATTTCAAAGGGCAGACAGAAAACATTTTTCAATAAGAAATCTCTTGATTTTTAAAAGTTAGGAAACCCAATTAAAAAAGAAAGTAAAGAAAAAGAACTATCACAATTTGTTTTGTTTTGTTTTGGGTTTTGTCTTTTGTCTTTTGAGGGCCATACCCGTGGCATATGGAGGTTCCCAGGCTAGGGGTCTATTGGAGCTGCAGTTGCCAGCCTATACCACAGCCACAGCAATGCCAGATCCAAGCCATGTCTGCGACCCACACCACAGCTCACGGCAACACCAGCTCCTTAACCCACTGAGTGAAGCCAGGGATTCAATCTGCAACCTCATGGTTCCTAGTCGGATTCATTTCCAGTGCGCCACGACGGGAACTCCAACTATCACAATTTGTAAGTCAAATAAATTGGGTCTGCTGGTTCTTTTCAGCCTGGCTGTCTGTTTGCCACCTCTGGCTTAAGGATTTTGCTTGGAAATAGGATTGCCAGAGATGGGCTCTGCGAACAGGCAGAAGGATTTTTAATACCAGTTTCTTCAGTTACTTAGGATGAACTCCACCGATTAACTCCCCTGGGAAGTTTAGCCTTTTATCTCTTCCTGAGCAAGTAAAGGGAATCCAGCCTGGTTTCTAAGGAACATTTGCCCCTGGAAGTTTCTGGACATCCATGATTCATGAGGACTATCTGTACAATTACAGCTTCTCACATGTGAAGCACACTTCCTGGCTCTGCAAGCACAAGCAGAAAATGTGGGTAGTTTTGAGCGGCTTGATTTGCCCTGAAGCTACAGGGTCTGTTCTGGCAGCGACAGACATTAACATTCATAGCGTCACCTCCTTTGGATTCAGAGGAAAGAAACTCTGCTGGGAGCCACCCCCGCTCCCAAATGAAAACTGCCCCACGTTTACACACATGTGTTTTGAGGAGGCGGTGGGAGGGGAGTGATTGGAGAATGTGAATTCCAGGGAGAGGTGCCTTGATTCACATCTCCACTCTGCCTGTGAGGAGCTGCAGGAGCTATGGGGCCGATGGTGGGTGTCTGTATCTCAGGTTCCTTGCATCACGTGAGGATGCTGAAGGCAGCCCCACAGATGCTGCTGGAGATCACAGGAGACGGCTCTAGCAAGAACTCACTCAAATAAGCTCTAACAGCTTCAAAATCCTGGAGCCAGGGCAGGATTTACTTTCCAGGGGGAACACCCAGATGAAGGCAGTGCCCACTTGGCTACTTGGCTTCTAAGTGTTTGGCTTCTCTTTTATTTCTAAGTCCCCACACGACAACAGCGTTCTAACAGAGCTTTCAGAGGCAGGAGGTGCAGCCAGCCTAATCTCTAATTTTCCTGAAGCCTGTAGCCACTCTCCCCAGGTAAGCTGTTTGGAGACTTTTTTCCTTCTCGGCCCTCAAAACCTGATCCATCTGCAAAAACACCACACGTTGCTGATTTGACTACCCGAGGGTAACTTCTAGGGTCTGATTTTTACTGAGGACTGACGGGCAGAAAAGGAAAGAGGGAAAGCTGTTCTGTAGGTCTAATTCTCCGGCAGAGTATCTTTCCCAGTGTACCTGGGGAATCATCAGCTTCAGAATCATCTAGGAGATGTCAGATTCACCTTGGACCTCTCATGATAGCACCCTCAGATCTGGGTAAAGGAGCCCCTACCTTGAGCCCTTATGACTCCTTCCAGCCCTCCTTCATGCATGTACTCCTGGCTAGGCACGCTTATCTGGAGACAGGGCCTCCTTGGTGTTGGAATACCCAGGTGGGCGTCATAAGCACTATAGTGGGTCTTTGTCTCTCGTTCTTGCACCAAGCTCTTAAAACCCTTGGAATTTCTTGGGTGATAGGCGTGCCTTTAGATCAGAGTTAATGCTAATGAGGTGACTTAGAGTAGGGCCCCTGGATGGCCTCAGAAGGACCAAGTAATGAGAAGGTTGGCAGTTTCAGCCCCCAGTCCAACCACCGTAGAAGGAAGGACGTAGCTGGAGATTGGGTTATAAAAACTTTTTTCTTATTATGGCCACACCTGTGGTATATGGAAGTGTCTGAGCCAGGGGTCAAATTGGAGCTGCAGCTGCCAACCTACACCACAGCCATAGCAATGCTGGATCTATTGGGTTCTTAACGTGTTGAACCACAACAGGAACTCCAGAGTATAAAAACTCTTGAGCAACAGTGTTTGGAGAGTTTCTGGATTTGAGAAGGTGTTCTAGGAGGATGGCAATCCCTTGACAGAAGGTCCTGAACTCAGGATCCTTCCAGACATTGCCCTATGTGTCTCTTCATCCACTGTTCTTTGTAAACCATTTAATAAACCAGTAAACAGAAGTGAAGTGCCTTTATGAGCTCTGTGAGCCATTCTAGCAAACTATCAAACCTGAAGAGTAGGTTGTGGGAACCACAACTTATAGGCAGTTGGTCAGAAGTATGGGTGGCCCAAGACTTGTGCTGAGCATCTCAAGTGGGGGCAGACTTGTGGGACTAAGCCTTTATGCCATGGAGTCTGTGCCAACTCTGAATAGTTAGTGTCATAATTGAATTAAATTTCAGGACACCCAGCTGGTCTCAGAAAACTGGTCAGTGTCATACAAACAAACCATTGGCATACTAGGATTTCCTTCCCAACTGGCCCCAAGCCCTCTTCCCAGTCCCTCATGGTCGTCTTTCCCTGTCAGTCCTCCTGAGAGCAGACCTTATCACCATTTTGCATACACCTAAGTCTAAGATACCTCCAAGGAGTGGACGTTTGACAGGAGTAAGGACAGATCTTGGACATATGTGCTGGGGTGTCCACTTCTATGTATAGAAGATCCTCTATGGTGGAAGAAACAAACAAACAAACAAAAATCCCAAAATGGGATAGGGTGGGGTTTTGGAAAGGAAGGAAGACAGCCATGGGCTTAAGAGTTTCCTTTTGTCTTGGGTGCTGCAAATGTTAGGAAGTAGGGGGTCCTGACCTTTTGAGTCAGAGTCTGAGGATGGTGGCTAAGAATCTTGCTGCAGTGCCTGCCTAATTGATTTGAACAGACGTTCTCAACTTTGGCTGTGCATTGTAATTACACAAGAGCTTTTAACATGACCCCCTCTCACCTCAAACCAATGACGTGAGGATCTCTGGGGTGGACTCAGGCATCAATAAGTCTCGAAGCTCCCCAGGTAAGTCTAATATTTAGCCAAGATTGCGAGCCCTCAAAGTTACACCGGCAGATGAACAATGTGATGGCCCATGAACAAGGGGTCAGTGTCACAGGGTTGGGGCTTATCATGGAGGGTAAATCATGGTGTCCCTAAAGTGACAGCTTCTACTGGGCTCCAGTGGACTGTTGCCATGCAGGGAAGAAGGCTTACTCTGACCAGTTCATCCCAGTTTTTAAGGGAAGCTTTAGATGCTTATATGAAATTTCACAGTTTGTATAGATTAGTAACTAATTCCACACAGGAGGAGGTGAAACAGCCACTGTCACAATTTGGTGTCTGGGCCGCCAGTTTGGGCTTTCAGTTAGTCTTCCTCCTCACAGTGTGGTCCATGGACCAGCAGCATTGGCATCACCTGGGAGCTTGTTATAAAGTCAGAGTAGAAAGGCAGACCTGTTATAAAGTCCCCCCAGGCCTAATGAATGAGAGCCTGCATTTTAATAGGATCTCCAAGTGATTTGCATGCATATTAAAGTTTGAAAATCACTGATTAGCAGGTAGAGTAGTATGGTGCCTGCAAAACCGAAACAGCGGGGGACTCTCTTCTTTATGGGCCACCAATTTTTCTGAGTTCCATGACTGTAAAATTGCATGCCTCCTTCTATGTGACTTCAGCAATAATGCCGGCCCCCTGGGGAAACTTGGCATCCAACTGTACCTGTGGCTCTGCTCTGTCTTCACTATTAAATCTAATATTTGTGGTCTGGTGTTCATGTTCTCCTACCTTTCTGAAAGGTGAAATAGAAGAGACACTCTTTTTCATCTTTGAAAAAAATTAGTATTTAATTGTTCTTCCTTTCCCACACTGTCCATTTGAAAGACCCTTTGTCCATTTGAAAGACTGTTTGAGTAGTTCCTGTTGGGGCTCAGAGGGTTAAGGATATGATATTATGTCATGGGGATTCAGGTTTGACTCCTGGCCTTGCCCCCGGCCCAGGAAATTCCATATGCCACAGGTGGGGGTGGTTAAAAAAAAAAAAAAAAAAAGGAAAGAGGGAGTTCCCATTGTGGCATGGTGACAACAAACCCAAGTAGTATCCATGAGGATGCAAGTCTGATCCCTGGCCCTACTCAGTGGGTTAAGGATCCAGTGTTGCTGTGAGCTGTGGTGTTGTGGTGTAGGTTGCAGACATGGCTTGGATCCCACATTGCTGTGGCTGTAGCGTAGGCAGGTAGCTGCAGCTCCGATTTGACCCCTAGCCTGGGAACTTCCATATGCTGCAGGTATGGCCTTACAAGGAAAAACAAAACAAAAACAAAAACAAAACAAAAAAAAAAGGATGAAATAAATAAATGAAGACCCTTGTTTTATTTGTCACATCCTCTGCCCTCAACAAGGTCACAGATTTACCTCCCCTTCAGCATTCTTTCCTCTCTCAGTATTTTGTGATCCTGATTATGCTCTTATCATTGTGATACAACTGATGAAAAACAGGCTTTAAAAAGCCCGGCATAATGGAAAGAGAATTGACTTGGATGGAAGGTTAGCAAATTAAAATTTCAAAGTCAACTTCTTTGTATCTGGGCAACAGGTGCAATTAAGTTCATTAGAGAGAAATCAGTCTTGGAAGGGGTGTTTATCAACTGTATTAGTCATGTTAGACTAATAAACTAAACCTTTAGCCTTGTGGAAATTCTCTAATAGTGCCTATTTTCTAGTTTGTTGATTTCTGGGTTTCATTTTTATTCTTTCAAAATTTATTTATTTATTATTTTTGAGACTGCACCTGTGGTATGCAGAAATTACTGGGCCAGAGATGGAACCCATGCCACAGCAGTGACCTGAGCCACTGCAGTAACAACACTTGAATCCTTATCCTGCTAGGCCACCAAGGAACTCCTGTTTTCATTTTTAGTATTTGTTTCCTTCTTCTTTCTCTGGGTTTAATGAGATGTTTCCTTCCGAGTTTCTGGAGATGGAAACTTAGAGCATTGAGTGTCTTCCTTTCGAATCTCTGCATTTAAAGTTACCCATTTTCCTCCAAACATTGCATAAGCTTCATATACATTTTGGTAAGTTGCATTTTCACTATTGTGCAGTTCAAAATATGTTCTCCTTTTGATTTCTAGTTTGACCTCTGGGTTATTTTAGAAGCATGTTCCACAGCCACAGCAACGTCAGATCTGAGCCGCATCTGCAACCTACACCACAGCTCATGGCAATGCCAGATCCTTAACCCACTGAGTGAGGCCAGGGATTGAACCTGCAACCTCATTGTTCCTAGGCGGATTCGTTTCTGCTGCGCCATGATGGGAACTCCAGCTTCATCTGTACCTTTCATAAAGTCTGACACTGGTGCCGTATTAGTGTTTGTCAGGTTATGAACACCATCTAGTGCTAAAGGCCTTATGAGGGAAGAGGAGGGTTTCATATCTTCGAGGGCCGGACCTAAGAAAGAGGTGCCCTTGCTTATACATTCACTTGCAGCTTCCTGCTATATGTTCTGTTCACCTGTGGCCAGGTTAAGTGGATTCACAGGCTACTTTAACTACTTTAACTAAACAAACCCTCATCAAAAAGATGAAAACGAGGATGGACATATTAGCAACGATGCAAGTGGTAAGCCAAAGGAAACTGACAGAGTTTTCACATTTCCCTGTCCTACATTAAAAAGTGAAAACAGAATCAATTTAAAAATCAGTTTAAAAAAGAAGACCGTTTGAAGTATAGATCGACTTCCTCTACAGCTAACAATAAAATTTCTCTTAAGCGTATAACCTGTAATAAAGGGTAGAGCCATCATAATTAACGAGCACTGAAAATTAAACACCCACCATAAAGTCTAACCTTCATAATTGGTGGATGGGATTGAATAAAAGGGATGTCATAATGTGGGAGCCACAGCAAAGGATGCACGTCTTCCATTACACTCTTCAAATCTATGCAAGGAATCCTTTTTTTTTTTTTTTTCTTCCAGCAGTGCCAGTCATTAAAACCAAATATTGAAAACAAACTAAATATAGAGCCAGGACTTTGAGTTTCTGAATCAAAGAGTCAAACTAAGAGTTTTGAAAATTGTGAAATTGATACAAACACATGTGCTCTCACCTGGAGAGCAAAGAGGCATTTCATTAACAAAATAAAACATGAATTTCATCTTTATCTCATCCTTTTCATTATTTTCATTTCATTATAATTTAAAAATAAACATATATTACACATACATTCAGTTATAATGAATATGTTATTCTAAGAATGCAATAACTAACTAAATATGCCTGTGGGTGAATGCTCAGTTTTTAGCAGTGTAAATTCAAAAAATTTGAATGCCGGAGCTCCCATTGTGGCTCAGCTGTAACAAACCCAACTAGTAACCAGGAGGGTGCAGGTTCGATTCCTGGCCTCGCTCAGTGGGTGGAAGATCCTGCTTTTCTGTGAGCTGTGGTGTAGGTCACATACGAAGCTCAGATCTGGCGTTGCTATTGCTGTGGCTGTGGCGTAGGCTGGCAGCTATAGCTCCAATTGTACCCCTGGCCTGGGAACCTCCATATGCTGTGGGTGCGGCCCTAAAAAGACAAAAAAAAAAAAAAAATTGAATGCCGTTAAAAAAAGTAACATACCCTAAAATATAGTCCCTAACATGTAATTTTGTTCCAGCAGGAAAGTAAGTCTTTGGGTTGCCAATGTCTAACATTAATCTTCATGAAATGAAGTTTTCCAAAGCCAGGAAGTCTTAATTTTGAAATACTTCCTTACAAAGGTCCTGTATATTTATAATGTAGAAGTTTCACAAAATTTATGTCTAGATGATGCCATCAGGTCATGATTTATTCACAACTTGGTAAAACACAAATGAGTGAAATATTGTTATTCTCCCAAATCAAATACTCACAGTTTCATCTCAGTAAACTTTGTATGTTTTTTGATATTTTAAAGACAATGTTCAAGTTAATATAAAAAATACATATTTAGAATTTATGATTTCTTTTCTTTCACATTTTGGCTTGTTATTCCTAGGTTACTTTGCTGTCAATTCCATAAATTAAATCTGTTATGTACTGCATCTGCCTAATCTCTAGGTTCAGTATGAAATATATATAAAACATAGCAGCATTATTTACAATTGCAAAGATATGGAGGCAACCTAAGTGTCCATCAACAGATGGATAGATAAAGGTGTGGCACACACACAAACACATGAAATACACACAGTGGAATACTACTCAGCAATAAAAAAGAATGAAATTTTGCTGTTTGCAGCAACATTGATGGACATGGAGGGCATTATCCTAAGTCAAACAATTGTCAGACAGAAAAGGACAAATACTGTATGATCTCATGTGGAGTATAAAAAAAATACAACAAACTAGTAAATATAACAAAACAGACTCATAGATATAGAGAACAAAGTGGTGGTTGCTAGTGGGGAGAAGGTGAGGGGAGGAAAAAAAAGAGTAGGGGAGTAGGAGGTACAAACTATTGGGTATAAAACAAGCTTACAAGGATGTATTGTGCGATATAGAGAAAGTAGCCAGTATTTTGTAGTAACTACAAATGAAGCATAAGCTTTAAAAATTGTGAATCAGTATACTGTACACCCATAACAGGTACAGTGTTGTGGTTATACTTCAACTTAAAAAAGAGAGAAAAAGGAGCACATAAAACAAAACAAAGCAAAACAAAATGCTTCAGGAGCAGATTTTGCATTGCCACAAAGTACTTTATGTGATTCAAAACCACACTTCTGAATAAACTGTAAGACAAAACCTACAAATAATCAAAACCAGTACTCATTAGCAAGAAATAACAATAAACTGTTTGATATATGGTTGACAAAACGCCAAAATTGATTAAATATTGAAAATTCATATAAAATTATCATTATTTACTTTCTATGTAAGCATTTATACTGATTGTTGGTCTATCTCTGTGCAGAAGGAAGCTGACCCTAGCCATTTTCTCTAGGCTTTGAAAATGTAAAGCAAGGCATTTCCAGCAGTCAAATCTCATTCTACTTTACACGGATGTCATCACTTCCTTGTTTTATCCTAATTTTATTACAGTTGGCAAGAGTGGCCTCATAAGCCAAGATGCTTAAAAATACAGACAAAGGATATTAATTTGAACTCTGAGAAAGGCTGGACAACACTAATGACTTATTTACATTTACCCTGTTACTACTCCAAAACAGAAACCACATCAAATACCTAGCTCTTTGCACAAAGCAAAAGGATCAAGCAAAAGCCTCTCCAGACAAACAAGTTCAACATCCCTATAAAATGACTCCCAGATGTTATCACAAGTATGAATCATACATTCAAGGACATGAGCTCAGTCAGTGGAGAGCTTGAATTTGAAATGGCAGAACCTGACAGCCCCGCGCATATAAATAAAACCAACAGAAATTGCCGCCTGCATAGCTCAGATTTATTTCATTTATTGGCATGGTCCCTGGAATTCTGATTTTAATATCTATTAACACAAATGTAAGGGTGGAGATTACAAACCAGAAGTTGCATGCACACGTCTGCCCATGTGTTTGCTATGGAGCCCCTGCCAAGAAAAGGATTTGTCTTATGGAAGAAGAGAGCGAGGAAGGCAGAAAAAAATTGGGCTTTAACTGAACACAGAATTAAGAGGACTGCTGATCCCAATTACTGTGATTGTGCTGATTTCCTTTTAATAGAGATTTATTTTAGAAGGAAAAAGCAAGCACATTAGCCTCATGATCCCTATACGGGGAAAAACAATACGTCTGTATTTATAACCATCATGAGAAGAGGTTCTGTTCTTTAAAATACAGCCACAGCTTAAGGTAATTAAGGTAACATGACAAAGTGTATTGTTTTAGAAATGATTTCATTAAACGACTTAATAATTACACATTTTAAGGAAACTGCCTTGGGAGACAACACTAGGCTACTTCTGCACGTAGACTGCAATTCATAGAAAATGCTGATGGACAGGGTTTTATGAGTTTTTTCTTTTTAACTTATAATTGTTGTGGGCTGCGATGCCTGCATATAAAATAAACACTGATTTCAAATTTAAAAACACGGGGAGTCATTTAGTACAGTGGGTGGCTCAGGTCACATTATTCTTGATGAGATTCAGTCTGAAGAGGTCTCTACTAAATTAAAAAAGAAAATGAAATCAACGGAGGGTGTTCCATTTGCTCTTACAGCATTTATGAATTTATTGCCTCAAAAAAAAAATGCTGGCCAAAGTTATTGAGAAGTTACAAAAGCTCAGAACTTTAAAAGAGGGCATCCATATTTTGCTCTCAGATAATTTGCTCAATTGTGTAGACGCTTTGCAGGTTTTCCACCTTCCCTAGATCTTTGGAATATCTTTCTGCACACAACTCACGATGTCCTTTCCCCTGTGCAGTTTCTACAGGCTAATCAGTCTTTTTTGTTGGTGGTGAGTTTTTGTCAATGTCACATAGCCTGGCCCTTATCTCATCTCATCATTTCACTTGGTTATATCACCCTAATGAGATTATCAGTGAACTGAAAGCAGGGACCATGTCCTTTCATCTTTAGAAGCTCAAGGATGCAAATGAGCTTATCTGCAGAACAGAAAGAGACTCACAGATTTTGAAAAACTTATGGCTACCGAAGGGGACAGGTGCAGGGGGGAAGGGATGGACTGGGGGTTTGGGACTGGCATATGTACACTGATTTATAGGGAATGACTGGTCAATAGAAACATGCCATACAGCACAAGAGACTTTACTCAATATTCTGGGATAATCTCTGTAGAAAAAGAATCTGAAAGAGAATGGATGTGTACATGTGTAACTGAATCACTTTGTTGTACAGCATAAATTATCACAACCATGTGAATCGACTATACTTCAATAAAACTTAATTAAAAAAAACCCAAATTCACACTATCTTTGGATTGGCTGATTGAGGAGCAGGACTGTGCCTGAACTCAGATAAGAGACCTACTAATGCTACTTCAGTTCAGTCTGTGAGGTACTGTCAGGCCCTTATGGCAGCACTGCAAATGCTGGAGAATTCTCAGCAGTTCTATGAGATATGAATAGGACACTGGGGAAAATATGTAAGAAAAACAACCCCAGATCAGCCTTGAATATTTTGGGGTCCACAGCTCTAGCAGTTTCTTTTAGAAGTATTAAAAAAATCTAATAAAGTAATGGAAAGAAAATAGGCTTTAGAATCTTCCATAACCATGTCTGATACCTCATTCTCTACTTATATGTTATAAAACTAGTCACCTGGTTTGAGCTCTTTGTTTCTTCATGGTGTGTGTGTATGTGTGTGGTGGTGGTAATATCTATTTCCCAGGTTTATTGGGACATGATACATAATATTACACCTAGACACTACTACTGGATCATCCAGTCAGTTGCAGGCCTAAATCGAACACAAAGCTGACCCTCTTCCAAGTAAGAGACCATTCTCCTACCTAATGGCCTTTGAAGTGCAGTATCTTTCTGGTTCCATAGCAGCTTCTGGGCTTTGGACTTGAACTCGGACATCTGCTCTGCAGACTTGCCAGCCTCCCCAAACCTGTGAACCAAATCCTTCTAATAAATCCTTTTATATCTCCTATTGGTTTGGTTTCTCTGGAGAGCCACCTCCTTAAGGTCGCTCGCTCAGTTATGCCTTCCCTGACCATCCTGTTAAGGATGGAGAACTTCCACTCCCCATCCCTCCTTTTCCTTTAATTTTCTTTGTAGTTTAAACAGGGAGTTTTGTCCATTTTCTTCCCCACTCAGAGCAATGCCTGCCTGGCACACAGAAGATGCTCAAAAAAAAATGTGTCGCATGAATGAACTTTAGAAAAAAGTAACTCACTAGCTCAAGAGTTGTTTTTAATCAAAATCGGCTTTTGAGCTCTGCAGATTTCACACATATAGTCTCTAAGAAATGCAGTTGTCATGGTTTAGACCACTGCCACAGAGGATATTCCAGGTGCGTGTGCAAGAGTATGGGAGGGAAAAGAGACCTTTAAGATTCCTCATCCAGAAGTGCAGATATTAGGGAGGTTACCAATAAACAGAGGGAACAGATTCCAGCAGTAGCATATTAGTTTCTCATGGGGGCTGTAACAAATGACCATAAATTGGGTGGCTTAAAACATTAGAAATTTATTCTCTTCCAGCTCTTGGAGGTCAGAAGTCTGAAATCAAGGTGTTGGCAGGACCCTACCCCTTCCAAAGGCTCTTGGGGACAAATGGGTCCTTGACTCTTCCAATTTCCTCATGGCTGCCAGCACTCTTCGACTTGGACCTGTCCCATTCCAGTCTTAGCCTCTGTAGTCACACTGCCTCCTTCTCTTCTGTGTCAAATCTATTCTTGACTCACTCGTACAAGGACATGGCCTGTAGGATTTAGGACCCACCTGGGAAACCCAGGCTGATCTCATCACAAAATCTTTCACTTGATTACATCTTCCAAGGCCTCTTTTCCAAATAAGGTTAACAGTCATTGGTGCAGGGCATTCGAATGTGGACATACAATTGAGGGGGCCACCACTCAACCCACTACAGTTTTGATAAGAATTGGAGTTTGCTATGACTCCTCAATGACAATTCTTTTTTGTGGTTTTTTTTGTTTGTTTGTTTTTTGTTTTTTGGTCTTTTTAGGGCCACAGCCATGGCACATAGATGTTCCCAGGCTAGCAGTCGAATCAGAGCTGTAGCTGCCAACCTACGCCACAGTCACAGCAACACCAGACCCAAGCCACAACTGTGACCTACACCACAGCTCACAGCAACACCGGATCCTTAACCCACTGAGTGAGGCCAGGGATCGAACCTGCATCCTCATGGATGCTAGTCAGATTTGTTTCCACTGAGCCATGATGGGAACTGCTCAATGACAATTCTTGATTGTTTTTCTAGCTGCCAACCTGGGGTGCTTTCTGAGGCTTTCCCTAGGAACCCAGATGAATCCATGCAGTTAAATTTTAAACAATGATTTATTAAAGATCTTTGCTCTGGAAGCCAAGTGCTGAAAAGAAGATCAAACATTTTCTTTAAAATAGAGTCATGTGTGGGTCAGGCTTCAGGTCCTGATTCTCTCCTCTCATTTCTCATAATCTTATGATAGGGATTCTTATAATCTGGCTCAAGAGCTATCATGTGTTTCAGTCCATGGAATAGACTGTACTTTACACTTCATAAAATGTCAGTGGTCATCAAGATCATCTTCTAAGCAATGATGCCAAACAAGGACATACGGAGAAATCCAAGTTCAGAATTTCTGGCTGTTTTTCTTGGTGCTAGCCTTTCTACCCCATGGCTGCATTTTTCACCTTCCCCTGACATTCAGGAGACCTGAAACTTTTATATAAAATATAATTTGTTTAAAGTAGTATAAAGGGCACTTTTTAGGACCAAGTGCTCCACAGTTTATTTAAATATGCTATATAACTCTTCATTTCCCTGAGTAAGTATAAACAACCATTCCATTTAAATTTTAAGACCACTAAATTTTATTATAGCCAGTAATAGTTTCCTTTTTGCTGTTAGAAACGAAACCACTTAAGTCTCAGTTCTTACCATCCCCAGGTCAATAAAATGTCTATTAAAAGGACATATACAAATGGCAAGTAATATCTCCAAGGTGAATTCCATAGTCTGAACCTGACTTCTAAAACTCCATGAAAAGTCAGTTTTAACTGGAAGAACAGGGAAGTATTTGTGAAATTTATTTCACAAAATGTATTTATCAAAAAAATTGCCATTTAAAGTTTTTTTTTTAAATTTTGAAGCTTTCAAGAAAAGGAGGCACATTACAATAAAAGGAAGTGGGGGGTGGGGCATTTATTCAACATCCCAATATCTAAGTTATGTCCTGAGGTCATTAGTAATGGACTCTACTCTTCTATAATGACCTGAGCTTCATACTAATGACCTTAGGGCACTGGAAATCAAGGCCAAATCATCCAATGATTTGGATAAATAATAGGAAGATTCTAAGTAAGTATTGAGAGAAGGAAAAGTCATTGATTAGCCTGTAGTCGACATTCTAGTAAAAACTGATAGGACTGTTCATCTTGTGACAGATAGCTGTGTGGCCAGTGGAAAAACAGAGCTGCCCTCATCTCCTGCCCAGGCTGCTCTGAACTTGAGCAGACATAATATTCTCTGAGAGTAGTGGAGACCTCCTCCTGTGGAGAACAGCATTACTTACAAAGGTTACATCTGGGACTCTAGTGTCATCCATGGGAAATCTGGGCTAGAATATAAGCCCTGCCTAGATATACTGATGCCAGCCTTTGGATAGATTTGATGCCAATCAATACATGGAGATTCCCATTCAAGTGGTAATCATGAGACTCTTAAATATTTTTTGAAAGCAATGATAAAGCTTCATTTCATTTGGAAAGGGTGCTTGGTTTGATACATAAGGGAAAATGAAGGTAATGAGTTGACAGTCTCCTAACTGTGTTCATTATCTTCCTTCATCCTTAGTTGTGGAAGAGTCTTATTCCACCAAACATGCATGGGGTGACCCTTACCTGTGCTTCTCAAGGACATAAACACAGAACATCACTGTTTATGGATTATAGGACGAGCTATCTAATTAGCCTCTTCGTTCACCTTTCAATTCACCATCCAATTTACAGAGAGATTCTATTAAAACAGTGATTGGAATATGTGTCTTCAATGGATGCTACTGTCCTCTGGATAAAGCTCAAGCCCTTACTGCTTCTAGCAATGATCTGCCTGTTTTGGTCTTTTTTTCTCCCTCAGCTTCTTTTCTATCACAGTGGACTTCTTTCATTTTCTCCAATGGTCCACTTGCTTTTGGGCAGCCACACCTCCCAACCCTCTGCCCAGAATCTCTTCCCAGAACTTCTAGAGTTCTCCCTTATTCACAACTTTATTATTGCCTTAGCACCCTCATCTTCCAGCAATGATGCATGGTGAAGCTAAGCCTCTGTTCTATTATTAATGGGCCATTTCTTGGTCCAGTGGTTATAAATCAAAGATCACTGATCGAACAAGCATTTAAAAAGAGACTTAGGATAATAGATGTAGACAATTTGAAACAATTATCAAAGACAGGTTGGCTTCATGATATTTTCTGACAAAGCCATCTATCTGGCCTTAGATACTCTACATGGTGAAAAAAGATCCAGTTCTTCCAAAATTGCTGCTGTGTGCTCTAGGAACCTCAATAATAATAATTCCAAAATCTTTTCAGTAATGAAAATTTTTATTCCAATTTTTTATTGGGTTTGAAAACCAAATGGCTTATACATTTCCAAACAAAATATTGTTCTACTCTCCCCATTCTTTAATACTAAATTGAATTCAATAAATCAGATGCATGTCACTGAAAAATCTAAACATTCAAAAGGATGGTTTTTATCTCCCTTTTGGTATGTCAGTGATAGTCCAATGACCCCCTCCAAGAGTGCTCTTGGTAGCACACTGACACTGAATGACCTCTTGATTTTCTATCATGAACAAATCAGAGTCCTCAAATTCACCTACAGGACATTCTGAGAACATCTGATGGCTGGAGGATGTAAAGAAAGACAGTGCAAACTAAGGTAGGTGTGTAGGGATCAGGCTCAGAAATGGCAAAGACTCAAGTATAAGGGCTCACGTTCTTTCCTTTGCACCATGGTCTAAACCTGAATTCCCTCCCAACGGCCAACAAGTGGCCCTGAGGCGAGAGGTCAGTGGGCACACATTACTGAGGAGGGGACTTGCATTTGTTCCTGAACCAGAGCCAGGCCCAGGCAAATCTGGACAGCAATCTTTAGGTCACAGATGATTTACTCCTTTGAAGTCAGTTAGGCTTAAAGCTAAGCCTAAGTAATTAGGAGGCTTCAACAAGCAATGCATTTGCAGAGAATTTTTTTCTCCAGATATAATCCTGTCCAGAAATGTTATCCAATGGGTTGTCTGGGCTCCTTAGGGTGCGTTGTCATGGGCTAGTCCATTCCTAGGTATAGATGACAAAATCTAAGCCTGCAAAAATTCTCAATAGCCTTGTGGCATTCCTAATAGGAATGACTAAATAGGAGTTCCCATCGTGGCTCAGTGGAAACAAGTCTGACTACTATCTATGAGGATCCAGGTTCAATCCCTGGCCTTGCTCGGTGGATTAAGGATTTGGCATTGCCCTGAACTGTGGTGTAGGTTGCAGATGCTACAGCCTCAACTGGACCCCTAGCCTGGGAACATCCATATGCCGTAGGTGCAGCCCTTAAAAGACAAAAAAAAAAAAACAAAAACAAAAACCTAATAGGAATGATTTAATAGAGTTCTTGAGTATACTTAAGCCTGGCTGAATAACAGACGACATGTTCTTCTCTGTGAGCTCATTCCCACGAGATGGGGAGAGATGGTAGCAATGAGAGCAGATTAATGCTGAGTCGGCTCAGGTCCACTGCAAAATAATTTTTCATTGTCTCAGCCATTAGCCTAAGAGAAGGTTAAGAAGATAATTGGCACTGCTGTCAAGAGGGTAAGTGAATTTCCTTGCTTCATATTGTCAAGCCTTTGTCAGAACTTAATTTGCCTTTGACAATGTAGAGGATAGTGAGCTGTTAGAAAGAAGTAAGCTTTAGACAGTATCTTAAAAAAATTACAGAAAGACACTGAGAAAGCTGAGAGTTCGATGAAGCCCTTAGGATTCATGTTAAAGGCAACCTCCAGCATTTCTGGAGCCGTTTCAGTCCACTGTCAGATCCTAAAAGGCAAGGTGATATCCTACAGCAATCCAATCAGGGCATGAGGTTTGAATACACTTTCCATTCCTCTGAATCCCTTTGGCAAAGCACACAGCTCAGTCTCTGGGGAAGTGATATGCGACACTGCTACCTTCTCTCCTTTAGCTCAAAAGTTGGCAAACTTTTCTGTAAAGAGCCAAAGAGTAAATGTTTTTAAACTTTGCAGGCTATAGGGTCTCTGCCACTGCTACCCAGTTCAACTGTTGTGGTGAGAAAAGTCATAGACAGGATGTAAAGGGATGGGTGCAGCTGTGTTCAACAAAACTTTATTTAGTGGCACTTGAATTTGAATTTCAAATGCTTTTCATGGGTTTTAAGACATCATCCTTCTTTTGATTGTCTTTAAGTCATTTCAAAATGTAAAATCATTCTTAGTCTGTGGGCTATACAAAAACTGGCAGCAGGTTGGGTGAGATCCCTGCTCTAGTTCAGAACTGTTCAATAAAACTTTCTGTGATGGTGGAAAGGTTGGATATTGGCACTGTCTGTCCAATACTGTAGACATTATTAAAATGAGGCTAATGTGATGGAAGAACATAATTTTTATTTTATTTAATTTTAATTAATTTAAATCTGAATTGCCATTTGTGGCTAGCGGCTACCATGTTGGATACTGCAGCTCCATAGTATTTTTTTATATTATCTTAAAAAACATTCTTATCTCTTGCCTACATTAAATTGAACAGCAAATCAAAAAATCCTACTACTTGCTGGTTAAGTTAAATAGTTAGTGCTCCTTCTGGGGAGATCACAGTTGGTGTCTTGGTTTTAATTATATAGTAAATATGGGAAAACACACAGAGAATATGCATCTACCCATAATGCCCATGTGCACACATGAACACAATGCAGCTTTTCCTTGGCATGTTGTCACTACCAAGTCCAGGGAACAAATAATCATGGAAAGAAAGCCATGCTTATCAATAAGGATCTTTCCATCTTAAGTAATATCTACTATGAAAACACAATATTGGACAATGAAATCTATTGTAAAATATGAACTTAAAATTTTCTGTTGGTTGTCTCAATTATCTGTTACAACATCCTATACTCTCTTTAGCCAGAGCTTGCAGTAATGAACTTGTACAACTGACTGAGGGATGTCCTCTTCTAACATATACAAAGTGATCATTTCTTTTCCTTTTTCTTTTGGTATGGCCATCCCCACAGCATGTAGAAGTTCCTGGGCCAGGGATCAAACCCACACCGCATTCAGTGACAGTGCTGAATCCTTAACCACTAGGCCACTGGGAACCCCAAAGATCATTTCTAAGTAGAGGACAGTGAGTAAACCCCAGGTTTTCTCAAAACAACTCTCAGAGCATCTCTGGGCAGAATTTCATGCTGACCTGACAAGTCAAGGACAGACTGATCATTAAAAGACAAATGCATAAAATCACTAACACCTAGATGGCTTTAGTAACAAGCATCATTTAGTGCATATATAAAGTCCTATGTATTAACGTCTAACCCAACTGTATTCTTCATCTTGATTGAGACCATTTATGATGAAACTTCTCCTGTCATCACTGGAAGAGGTGGTTTAGGATTAACTAAGGAATTCCAGAGTGAGGAAATTCTAGCCTTGGTAAAACAAAACAAAACAAAATAATAGGAAAGAAGTTTAGGTCAATGGTGGGGGGAAAAAAAAAACAAACAAAATTTGTCCCTAGCACAGTTTTCAGAATAACCCCAGGCCAAGGAGCTCCTTGAATACATCTCAAGTCTCTATCTGAGGTCTTCTCTTTCTTTTGTTATAGGCTTTATCTTGAGAACCTCATCCATGCTCATCTATTCCTCCATTTTTATACAAATATATGACTCTCAAATCCTTTCTTCTCCAGAAGACCTCCTCAATTCCAAATTGGTATATCTCACCATCTACACGACTTTTCCACTCAAATGCCTCAAAGACATCTCAATCATCCATTGTCTAATACTGTCAAGATGGTGTGCTCCCCTCATTCCAATTTGTCTGCCTTTTACAATTCCCTAGGTAAGTGATAGGTGACAAACCCACCTAGTTACACACACTACAAATCCAGGTTCTGCCTTGACTCTTCCCTTGCCCTCTGCCCTATCATCAAGCTGGTACGAAGTTATAGCTCTCACATCCTTATACATACTTCTCTCTAACTTCTCTCCAAGCCCACACTTATAATGTCTTGCCTGCACTAATATAATAGCCTTAACGAATCTCTTGCATCCTACTTGCCCTTTCCAACCTTCTATTTGTTCTCCTCTTCAATCATTAGAAATCTTTTGAAAATCTAAATCTGGTCATATTGCTACCTATACCCAGGTTTAATTCTTGTTAGGGTAAACACTGCTAAGGCAGCAACCAAAGCTGTATGGCTTTCACTTTGTCTACCTTTCTTTCCCCATTGTATAGTCTCTTCCTTGCTCTCTGTGCCCTATCTACCGTGGCCTTTCAATTCCTTGAACATACCGTGGTGTCTGGTACCATGCACTATTTCCATGAACTATTTCCTCTCTCTCTAAAGGCTTCCCTCCACTCATATACTCCTCCTCACCCCAATGGATCCCACACCTTTTACTCAGTTATTTCCTACTCAGCTTCAGTTCTCAATTCAATCAGGACTTCCTCTGAGAAGTCCTGCCTGATCTTTATCTTTCTATACCCACCCCATCCAGACCATTCTGGATTTTTCTTCTTGTAACCATGTTCCTTTTCTACATAGAAGGAATCTCAGTTTGTAGCCACACACTCATTTTTGTAAACATATGTTCCTTGTCCCCTCTGTCACTTTTCTATAAGTTCTGTTAGAGTCGTGACCATGTCAACTTGTACAAACCATGGTTTCCCAAGAACTTGGCATGGTGTTGGCACATTAATACATCCCAGAAATGCTTAGTGTGTGTTAAATGAGTACAATACTGCGGATCTGGGGACAGTTTAGGTATATGGAGGCCTCTGACTATGGGAAAAGTGTCTAATGCCAACCTTCCTTACAAGCCAAACAACTGCAAGGGTTTTTCTCCTCTTATGGACTCTGTGGCTCAACACCAACTAAATCACAGGCTATTATGGGGTGTGTGCTGTGTGTGGTTTACTACTGTACTCCTTCTGGCCTCTAAGTTACTTTTCTATTCTTATTTTCCCATGATCTCATTTTTCTCATTTACTCCCTGTTGATTTTTATCCTTCTATTCTGCACACACTATTGTCATCTGTGTTCCAACTTTATGGAACCTTTGTTAAATAATTTTATAATTATTAATCACAATGCCTACTGTGGCACTAAGGCCCTGAAATCCAAGTTGGGAGACAGTTCTGATGGCTACATGACAATCCACTAACCAGCTGGAGACACAAGCCTCATTGTCTCAGTATTAATTTTGCCTTTGAGGCTACTTGTAGTTTCTGTCACATGCTCTTCCTCATCTGCTCCCTGCTGCTCCTGAATTCCCCTGAATTTCTGGGCATGCAATAAAATTAAAGCAGATGAAGCAGAGATAGGACTTATTCAGACTCTTAGTATCCAAAGAAAATAATAGGAAATCATACAGACAGTATTTAAACCTGTGCTATGGTGTCTTTGGATTTACCCTTAAAGAACTTTTCTCTGGGAGCAGGTAAAAGTCCTGGGCTCTGTGCTTGTTGTATCAGCACTGTCTCCCAAGGTCCCCTCTCAGAGATCTATTTGCATCTATCTGACATTGAATCATATAGCCAGATGGCAGAGGACAGAGCTGGATCACTTAACAGAAGGTGTGACCTACTTAGAGGTCCAAAAATATGTGGTTTAATATTAAATAAAATATGGAATCTTTGAGTTAAAAAAATGCAGATTGGTTTGTTGGTTATCTTATACTCAGCATGAAGAATCTGAATGCTGACTACGTCAGTTTCAACAAACAAGGAGATAAGATGCAAAACTGATTCCTCAAGGATGGGTGATGAGATGTGTGGAAGGTGTCATGACCAATTCAGTGTTCTGGGGACAAAAGCCACTGAGAACCAGAAATGCACATTTTATGGAGCAAAAGGTCACTAGCAGACAACTGTGATGACCTTATGGCATGGTCCAAAGTGTCCCATAGTTGTTACAACGTGCAAATTCCTCAAGAGTTTTCTGAATTATCTCAGAAAGAGTGTACAGGGTAAGTGCAAAACCTTGAGTAGAAAGCCTTCCTGCTTCAAGCAGGTTCCCTATCAAAAATGGTATGAATCAAAAGAATATGAATAGAATTAGAACATCCCATAAAAACAGAGATACAATTGGGAAAGGTGTCTCCACATCAAGAAACAATGGGTTCAAGATGGCCTTGATCAAAACTGGCCACAAACATGTCAAATCAAATATTAATATTTCAGTATGATGTAGATCTGGGTAAAGTGTATATTAATTGATTAGGATGCTAATATCGGGAAATATTATAGAGACATCTCAGTTCTCCCATCTTCACATCTCATTTTTCTTGCAACCGGCCAAAAGGAGAAGCATTATTTCCTTAATCAGTCTTGGAATTCAGAAGGGTTTGCCCAGCTGGGGTTTTCCAATGACATTTATGAGGAAGTGTTTAGAAGGAGGTAGGACCATTGCTTAAGAAATGGATCCAGTGACTCATGTTTCACTGCTTTTTATTTTTGCTTTTTGGTGGAAATTCTAGAATTTTATAATGAAAGCTTTTGTGTCCTAAAGCTTTCCTTATCTCTGATATTCTCATCCTTTAATCTCCATGCAGTCTAGACATCACTATAGAACTAGTGACGAGAAATACCCAGAGTCCTGCCCTTAGCCCTTCAGTAAACTTGCCTTACTGCCTTGTTGATTTTACTCTGACCTTCATAAGCCCCTGCACTATCCCTAGTATGAGGTTCCTGGCTACTTTCCTATTCATTCTGTATTCCTAACATCTAGCACCATGCCTAATAGATAATAAATACTTGTTGAGTGGATGAAATAAATGGCTCTTTAAAGTTTATTGTTTCCAAAATTTAAAAAATAAATAAAAAAGTATGTTAGCTTTGGGAGTTCCCTTGTGGTGGTGGAGCAGGTTAAGGATCCAGCATTGTCACTGCAGTGGTTGAGTTTGCTGCTGTGGTGCAGGTTTGATCCCTGGTCAGAGACTTCCACATGCTATGGGTGAGGACACAACAAAATATGTTAGCTTTTTTTTTTTTTTTTTTCCCCTTTGGATGCCTCACAGCATATGGAATTCCCAGGCCAGGGATCAGATCTAAACCACAGTTGTGACCTATGTGTATGTGACACTGCAACAGTGCTGGATCTTTGAACCCACTGTGCCTGGCTGGGGACTGAACCTGCAGCAGATCCCATTGCACCACAGCAGAAACTCCTATGCTAACTTTTTATTGCCCCAAATATTTATGCAAAAAAAATTAACTCACTCTATTATTTTTAATTGATTGCCTATATGCCAGGTTCTTGGGGAAAAATAAAAGGGATGCTGTCCCTGTGTGGAAGTGAGACAGAAGACGAATAAGTAACCATACAAATAGGATACTTTCACAGTGAACAGTGCCACAAATAAAACAGAGAAAGGAGATGAGAGCCTGTTCTGTAGCCTGAGAAGGTCTCTATATGGACATGACATTTGAAATGAGGACAGAAGAAAAAGGAATCGATCACAGGGAAATCTAGAGGGATGGCAGTTGACAGCCAGAAAGAGCAAAACCAGGGGCCTGTTCAGAGGCACAGAGAGAGCGGGTGTAGCTGGAGCACAGCGTGGGGGAGGGGAGCAGGTTGGAGAGGAAGCAAGGACCATGGAGAAGTCTGTGGGGAAGGTAGGAGTTTGTGCTACACTCTCTGATAAGACCACAGAAGATTTAAGGCAAGGTGGTGGCTTGATGTGAATGACTTTATTTTCCACTTTATGTGGCTGTGGTGAATCATTTCAACTTCAGGAAAAATACTAAAGATGGTAGCATATGAAAGTATTCCATCTATCAAAATTATGTTCAGTGAACCAATACATCATGACTACACTCTTTCTCCCTTTTTATTTAAAAATGGTGTTTCTTCAATATTAAATAGACATAAAAGAAGATAAAATAAGATATAAAGAACAGTGAAAAACTAAACAGCTAAAGGATCCATTTACAAACACCAGGCTTCAGGTTCAAAGTGTGTCTCTCCAGGATCCCATCTCTTCCCTGACGTCTCAGAAGGAACAGCAGTTTGGATTTTTGTTTGTTTATTATTCCCACAGTTAAAAAAACATTTTACCATGTTTATATCCCTAAGCAATACACTGATCTGCTTTGCGGGCTTTTAAACTCACAGATGTGGAATCACGCCGTATGTATTTTCCTGCCACTTGTTTTTTCACTAAATACTGTGGTGCTGATATTTATCTAGGTCATTGCCTGCAGCTCGAAATCATATTTAGTTGCTGTGTGTTGTGGTTTTTTTTTTTTTTTTTTTTGGAGGTATGTGTTAAAATTTCTTCATTCGACTCGAAGTATAGTGATTTCCAATGTTTTGCTGATATAAAAAGTATTTCTATGAATCTTGCCCAACTCTCCAGATGCATATATGTGAGAACTTCCCTAGGGTGTTTCCACCTTGGCAGGGATTTTCTGGGAATGCATGTCTTTAACATTCCGAGATCCTGCCAAGTTGTTTTTCAGTATGTCTGTACTAATTTACACTCCTACCAGCAGTTTACAGTTGTTCTGGATGTGCCATATCCTTCCAAATTACTTGACATCATCAGACTTAAAACTTGCCAATCTGATGGTGTACAGCAATATAACATTATGGCTTAAATTTGCATTTCCTTGATTACTAATGATATTGAGTCTATTTATAGGTTATTGACCATTTGTGCTTCTCCATATAAGAAGCACTTGAGTTCTTACACACTTTTCTATAGTCTTTTCCTTTTTTAATGGAAATTATATTTTTATATTTTTGGATTTTTGAAGTAAAATTGACAGACTTTTAAAAATAGTAATTATAGTTAAATTTTATCATTTATTTTTGAAATATAATTGGCATACTTTTTCTTAATCTGTAGGAATTTTATTTTATTATCTTTTTTTGTGGCTGCACCCATGGCATATGTAAGTTCCCAGGCCAGTGAGTGAATCCGAGCCACAGCTGCAACCTAGGCTGCAACCTAGGCTGGCTATGCCAGATCCTTTTAACCTACTGCAATGGGCCAGGGGTTGAACCTGCGCCTCTGCAGCAACCTGAGCCTCGGCAGTTGGATTCTTAACTCACTGTACCATGGTAGGAACTTCAATCTGTAGGAATTTTATATATCTATGGACATGAACTTTTATGAGTTGTATGTGTGGCAGTTATGTCTTTCCATTTTCTTTAGAGAGTCTTCTGATGAACAAAATATCTTTTAACGTAGACCAAATTATCAGAGTTTCCTTTTATGTTTTCTTCTTTATATCAGTAAAGAAATCTTTCTCTTTTCCGAATTCACAAAATCACTCTGTTCTCTTCTAAAGATATATAGTTTCAAGGTTGTTTTTTTTTTTATTATTATTTCACATTCAAGCTTTGAAACCATTTGGACTTGATTTTTGAGTATGTTGTGAGGTATCTATCCAAATCTGTTTTTTTCCATATCAATAACCAATAATCCTGACAGTATTTATCAAAAAGCCTGAGTTTCTCCACTGATTTCCAGTGCCAACTTATCATTTCATGTTCCTCTCATCTCTGTGTATTTGAATATGTACCATCTATTTTACCAATGTTCAAATTGCTAATAATCCACCAATATTTTATTACTATATTTTCATAATGATTCTTGATGTGTGATATCTTTATACTCTGTTCTGCTTTGGGAGTGTCTCAATTTCTGAACCTTTGCTTCTCCATGTAAATTTTGAAATCAGCTTATCATATTCTACAGATATTGAGGGGATATTTTTGGCACTGCATTTAATCTATAGCTCAAGTTTAGGAGAACTCATTTTGTGCTATTGGTTGTTCTAATTCATTAGCATATTATAACAGATATTCTTTGATGTTTTCCAGTAAAGTATTATATATTTTTCCATAAGCTCAATATGTGTTGAGAAAGCTATTGCTGAATACAGCATATTTGCTATAATACTGTAAATTTTAATGTTATGCTAGTTGCTACTACTTATTTATAGATATGCAACCGACTTTTGTAAATTGATTTCATATTCAGTAAGTCTGTGAACTCATTAATTAAAGTAATTTATCTTGAAATCTTAGAGATTCATAGCATTTGTAAATTGTATTTTTCTTTACTTAATATCTAAATGTTATGCCATTTTTTCTTTTTCTTGGATAAGAGGGAATCACAGTGGTCATCTTTGTCTAATAGGAATATTTTAATTATGAAGTTTCTTTGGATTTGCTTTTGTTTTGTTGTACACACACATATACATATGTACATATAAACATTAGAAAAGTTTCTAATTGTGTTGTCTTGTCCAAAACTTGTATACTTTGATGATATTTTTGGAAAAGTCTGCTTGAAGTACTGCTTACTGAATAAGTATGAATATTTTCTACTAGAGAAGTAGATTCAATCTTGTCATTATTTTGCTTTATTCATTGTAGGAGTACATTATGACGTACACATAATGTTAAAATTTTTATATTCTGTTTGAGAACTGAACATTTTATCATTACATAGCCTTAACTCCCTTCCTTTCTGCCTTAAAATCTATTTAATTTGATATGAACATAGCTAAAGCCGATTTCGTTTGGTTAGTGTTTGTGCAGTGTCTTTTTTCTTTTCCTTTCCTAACCCTTATTCTTCAGCCATGTTCTTACTTTGTATCTTCAATCTTTGATATTTGTAAATGGAACATTCTAACATATGTTGTATACATTTAATTCCTCTGATGAGCATTAGGAAATTCCTTCACTAATTTCTGCTAGTGAAGGTCTACTTGTAGCAAACACTCAGCTCTTCCTGCCATACTCTCCCCCCACCATCTCCAGTCATCCTGAGCTGAGCTAAAAATGCCTTTATTGCTTTCACTCTAAAGTGATAATTTCCCTGGGTCTAGACTGACAAATGTTTTTTATCAGCACCTTGATGATATTATTCCACTGTCTTTTTGGCTCCATTGTCACTTCCAAGAAGTCACTAATCCATTTACTTGTCATTTCTCTACAAATAATTTCTCTTTAGTTGTTTTTAAGATACTTACTTTTTCTTTGGTTTTCTGAAAATTCAATATGGTATATCTAGACACAGAATTGCTTAGAATGTATCTTGCTTAGGATTTCTGAATCTTTGAGTTTATGACTTTCATCAGTTCTAAAACATAACTTCAAATATTTCACTGGCTTCATTTTTGCTCACCTCATCTTCTCACTCTGTCCTTCCTGCCTCTTATTCTATCATATTTTCCATCTATTTGGCACTCTGTTATATTCTGGATAATACTATAGACCTCCTTTTAAATTTACTATTTCTCTCTCTATTGCTGGAGTGATGCATTGAAGTATTTATTCATTCGTAGAAAATCAATTTGTTTTCAAACATACACCACTTTTTTTAGTCAGGTGATCTTTACTCATATTATCAGTCTTTAAAGCACTTGTTTAGGAGTTCCTGCCATGGTGCAGTGGGTTAAGAATCTGACTTCAGTTGTTCAGGTTGCTGTGGAAGCATGGATTTGATCCCTGGCCCGATGCAGTGGATTAAAGGAGCTGGCACTGCTGCAGCTGTGGTATAGGTCACAGCTGTGGCTTGGATGCAATCCCTGGCCCAGGAACTTTTCATAAGCTGTGGGTGCAGCCATAAAAGATTAAAAAAAGAATTTTAAAAAGTACTTGTTTAACATTCAGTTTCTCATAATTCCAAAATATTAAGTTTTTTATAGGGTTCATTTTACTCATCTTTTGTTTCTGCTGGTTCTCAGCCATGTACTTTCACTGTAATTGCTTTAATGAACTGGCATTTCTTGGAACTTTAAATGTGGTAATAGCTTAAGGTCTGATCTGAAGATAGGCTCCTTTACAGACAAACTGATTAACCATGCTAGGAGACCAGAGGATTTCCAGGATGAGACAGATCTGCATTACATTCTGAGTTTGTCAGGTAGTGTGAATTGAATTCAGGCTTCAAGCCCACATGAGGGAGAGCTTATATTCACGAATTCTCAAGAAGAATTTTTTCTTCCTCTATTCAACACTTAGTTTTGAGACAAGCAATGTTTCTTTGCAGTTCTTTGAGATCATGGGTTTATGTTTTTATTCATGGCTAGCTGGAGGCTATTTGGCCCTTTGTGGCCCCAGGTTTACGTAGTGGGTCTCTTATTAGACTCCTCACTTTGGTTTCGTTTTCTGTCTTCCCACTACCCACACACCATGAAAAATCTAAGCTCAGTGTCAACTTGGAGGCTACTTTCTTTTACTGCTCTGTCTACTTTTCTGGGTACCTGCTGTCACTTGGAACTTGTCCTTTGAGCAGTTCCTAATTGCTTTTCCAACCATTGATTCATTTAAACATATTTTAAAAATTACACAGAATTTTATTGGAAATTCAGGTCTCTCCAGCTTGCATTTTGAAGTTTTCACATCTTGCATCATATCAGCAACAGATGTAGGGTTTTATATGGCTGAGGGAACTAGATGATTTCAGGATTGCTTCAGAATCCTGTAATTCTACTAAAAGCCAATCAAATTTGAAGGCCTCATTACGTGAAATGCAATGATATTCAGGAACCATAATGGCTTCTTTTAGCCAAAATCGGCTTTTTTCCAAACTAAAAGTTGAAAGAAAGAAGGCTCTTGAAAGAAGTGGATCCAGATGAACAACTAGAGAAAAGCTTAAGATTTCAAACAATCTTCCATTTAAAATTAACTTTTAGCAGTAATAGAGTCTTTACATTAAACTTCAGAATATTTTGATCCCTCAGATAATATATAGATACGTTGTTTTGAGAAACACATACAAACACAAAACATGGAGAGCTGTACAGCACTCTTTGACCACCTGTCCAATCCCAGCCCCTTCCTCAAATTAGCCATAGTTTAAAAATTTAGTGTGTAACTGTCCAGAACTTCTCTATTTATTCTTCATATTCAAAGCTATGCACATACACAGAGAGAAACATAGAGTTGTGTTTTGCATTTTAGAAAAATACATAGGTGTTATGGTGTTTTGCATGTCTGAACATGTTTTTGTGTTCTACTCTCTCATAATAGTCCAGATATACAATCTCCATTAAACCATTTGATGGAGACTTTGCTTCATGCCCTTCAAACTTCTAAATTTTCTGAAGAGAAGCCTGATCCCATTCTGTCTTTCAACCCCTCTCTGATCTCATTGTGACCTCTAGTTTTCTTTCTAGAAACATAAGTCTCTTTTTGTTTTTGGTGTCCAAAAACTTCCCAGCTTTGGGATTTCATGTGGATTTTTTTCTTTCTCGTTGCTGAGCAATTGGTTTAGTTTCAGTCTAGTAAATAATGTCCTTCAGTTGTAAAAAAGTTTATCACCTTTCTTTGATAATTTGCTTTCCTCAGTTTTCTTTCTGGCACCCTTCTTGGTTGGGATCCTTTGCTCTGGACATTTAATCCCCCCCCCCCTGTTTTTTCCCTGCAAAATCAGTTACCTACCTTCCATTTGACTGCTATCATCTATCTTCCAGTTGTATATTGGTTTTCTAAATACTATTATCTCCTCTTTTGTATTCTTTGACTCTCTTTTTTACTATCATTTTATGAGAAACCACTTATATATCACTAGGAATCTGTCCCACAGAAATACTCAAGAATCCTTAAGAATATCTATAGATAGTTTACATAAATATATGTTTAAATATGTGTTCCATATTTCATGTTTTTTGTTGTTTTACTTTATACATAATTATATATACACACACACACAAGAAAAATTATTGCTGCTAAGAAGTATGTTTCTGTTCTTTCTTTTTTTTTTTTAATGGCCGCATCTACATATGGAAGTTTCCATAGAAGGAATTCTTAGAAGAAAATTTATGACCTTTAATATTTAAATTGCATCCAGTGACTAATAAGATTATTTTTTCTTACAGAAATTTTCAATAGTCTTATAATCAGCAGATAATTTTTTTTTTCTTTTTAGGGCCACACCCTGTGGCATATGAAAGTTCCCAGGCTAAGGAGTCGAATCAGAGCCATCAGAACCGCAACTCGTGGCCTATGCCACAACCACAGCCACGCCTTATCCTAAGCGCATCTGTGACCTATGCCTCAGCTTGCAGCAACGCTGGATCAAAACTGCTTGCATCTCTCATTGTCTATGTAATTTTCTACAATTCTCTAATTTAGGCTCTTCAGGGTTAGCAAGAGCTCTTTTATTCCACCTATGGATGATTACAAATTTAATTTTCCCATAGCCCATCAACACTTTTTGTGAGAATAATGAGAACAGCAGAGCATGGCACCAGGGTCTGAACTCAAGATGTTGTCAGACCAGTGGAAAAATCCTCTGTTAAGTCAGGGCAGATAAACCAATCAGGGGAAATGCCATTCCTGGAGACTGCAAGCAAACCCCTCAAGGCTATGTAATCAATTTTTCAATTACTATGCTTCCCTTCCCCTTTAATTGTGTATAAATTAATAGCAGCTGAAAAAGAATAAAGAAAGGAACACAGAGGAAAGAAGACTGGAACAAACAATGCAATAGAGCAGAAATTGCATTTCTCTGACATCTGCACAGCAGAGAAGGGAAGCATGTGATCTGAAATCAAAGGAGACAGGGTTTTAAAAAATAATGGACATTGTACCTGGGTAGCTAGTGGGGAGATAGCTGGGCAGCAAGACCTAACGAGGTGTGCTCGTCTGGGAATGTGTTTGCTGGTGTCACAGAAGAAGGATGTGTGTAATAACATTTATATGTGTTTTGAAAAAAATCCAAGGATTCACAAATTTGAGAGGGAATGCACATGGTGCAAAACTTAAAATGGACATGAGGCTATTTAGAGGCACTCATACCCGTCCTGCATTCTTGGACAATTTTACTGAAAATAAGCTCTTAAGTACCAACCCAGTTTTCTTTATATTAGACCTATGTACCAAAACAGTGAGTAGGATTACCCAGGTTACCAAAGGGGAAAGGTGGCAGAGAGGGATGGTTTGAAAGTCTGGAATTGGCATATGCACACTACTGTATGTGGAATGAATGGTCAATGCGGACCTGCTGTCTAGCACAGGGAACTCTGCCCAATATTCTGTGATAACTTATACAGGAAAAGAATCTGAAAAAGCATGGTATGTGCATATGTACAACTGAATCAGTTTGTTGTACAACAGAAATTAACACAACATTGCAAATCAACTGTACGTCAATAAAATGTTTAAAAATAGAAAATATGTTTACATACGTATATACATGCAAATATGTATCATGGATGGATAGACTGATGGACAGATGGAGGGATTAAGTGCTGCTTTCAAAGCCACTGCCCTCCAGTTCCAAGAGATAAATATTAAAAAGAAAACCTATTTTCCATTTTACTCTTTGACAAGTGAATATTATTATAATTCCAAACATCTAGGTGATAAAAATGGTTCTAAATATACAGTCTGTAGGATTTCCAATTAAATTACCTTGAATCTTTAGCCAGAATGTTCCTACAGGCCAGAATCCTGGTAAAACAATGGTAGAAATGTGATACCATTGATGACAAGGCAGCTTTCCTCTTCATCTTGGTTTCTTGTAAAATCTCACATGAAAGCTTTTTCACATTTTCGTTTGTCAATAGGATTTCAATATGGAGGAGGAATTGTAGAAATATAAATGATCATGGGAAAACTCTGGCCAACACACCAAACAACATATTTAGGCACAAAGCTTTACAGAAAAGGAAAGGATTATTTCTGAAAACCCCAGCTGAGCCCTGGTTCTGGGAGTCAGGTCAGCACAGAGAGTAAACTGGCAGGACACAGAGAAACCTCCCCTGGCTCTATGCTCTTGAAGGGACATGCATTCACCTGTGGATACAGCTATAAGATAAACCCACTGAAATAACACCAAAGAAATAGCTGTCAAGATCCAGTCCAATGAATTTATCTATTAAGAATAGTTTCTTTTAGAGCTTCTTTTAACAGAATCCTGGTAAAACAATGACAGAGCTTCTCTTAACAGAAGCTCTAAAATAACATATTTATTCTGAAACAGACATAAATAAAAAATTAATAAATATTCTGAAACAGACATTGAAAAATTTTTTTTCTGGAACTGGGCAAAATTTTCAGCCATGCCACAGCAAACATTTCTTCTTCTAAGCAATGAGCCCTGCCTCAAATCTAAAAATGTGAATTTAAAGGCTTTGACTAAAAACCTTGCCAAAGCTTTTGACCAGAGTTCAATCTAGTCGAGTAAATGATAAGAGAAAACAGGGAGAGGCTGGTTCCACCTCGTCCAGTGTGCCTTTTGTTCCCGTGTGACCCAATCATCACAAAACTGTTTCTTATTCATCTCATTACAAACATTTCTCTGTCGCAGCAGGTGATGGGTCAGGAGAGGACACGGTGTCCAGAAAATGTACAATCAGGTTAGAAAACTTCCAGGCAACCCATTCCTTTTCGATGGGCTCTGAATGGCTGGCACTGCCCACCACAGTCTTCGAGCTGCCTGCTAGTGAAATGGCTGTCATTCCCCCACTCACTCTTCCTGGAAGTGTAGCAGCTGCTCTTCCAATGACAGCGAGGGAAGTTGTCTTAGTCTTCCTATCCATTAGAGGAAATAGACAATTTCCTTAGGAGTTGCTTCAAAATTCCAACTCCCCATAGAACAGGTCTTAGAAGTTTCTTGCATCAATCTGTCTTGTTGGGGAAAGTTCAGTTTTTCAAAGATGTCCTCATTTTTAGCTCCCCAAGATGATGGCTAAGTCTACAGAGAACTCTGTGTCTTCACAGTGGGAGAAGGGAAGGTGGCAGGATCAAACCTACCATGCTTCCTTTTATATCCCCACAGGACTCTGCAGTGAAGTGGCTGTTCTAGATTTCTCCATGGACTAATTGGCTACTGGCCATTTGGGGTGATTGACTGGTAGCCACTGCTTGAGTCCACGATATGGGTCAACCGACCTGAGGGAACCCCCTTTCTCTTATTCTTGGATTTCCACCAGCCCACTCAGCACCACCACTGCCCATCACTGGGGCACTCAGGAACTTTTCTGTCCCTTCTAAGGCACACAAGATATAGGAGCAATGAGCCCTGTCTAGAACCTTCCAGATTTCTGCCCAGAGAGTAGAAGTCAGAGAGGTCCCTGTGAATGTCACTTCCTGCTTTATCCTCTCTTCCTTTGTTTTTTCCCACAGTACCTAGGGTTGGAAAAGTCAGGTTTTCCCCTTCCTCTAAGTCACATCCTGAGCCCTGGGTGGGTGTTCAGTAAGATGCTAGCCCATCTGGCCTGGAATTAAAAGAAGCTAAAGGAATTTGGAAAAATCCCTTACTGTCTTGAAATCTCTCTTTTTCAAGATTTCTTCCCTGCTCATGAGGGTCTTCTCCCTAAAGGAGTCCAGCCTTGCCTTTCCTTTCCTGCAGCCATGATTGGTCAGAGCAGGGCAGTGGGGCTGGGGGAGAGTGGATGGTGGGGGGCGGGGAGAGAAGGAGGTAGCTTAAAAGGAAAAGAACATATATCAGCTTGTTATGTGCAAAATAATTTCACTGCTACACAAGGCAGAGTGAATTTTAATTACAGAATGGGACATGTGGCCATATCTTGATCTTATAGATGCTTTAGTGCACCAGCCATGAAGGTTTTGTGCCCTTCAGGACCAGCTCTTAAGATCACAATGTAAGTTCTGTTATAATAGTACTTATACTGTGTAAGCACTGTTGTCAATGTACTACTAAATGGCAAGAGAAAACAAGCTAATGTTTATTTAAAAATTTTTTTTAAATGTCCATAATTTTTAATATAACTAAATAAATTAATTAATTTTTCTTTTAGGGCCCCACCTGTGGCATATGGAAGTTCCCAGGCTAGGGATCGAATTGGAGCTGCATTTACTGGTCTTTGCCACAGCCACAGCAATGCAGGATCCCAGCTGTGTATATGACCTATGCCACAGCCAGTGGCAATGCTGGATCCTTAACCCACTGACTGAGGCCAGGGATTGCGCCTGCATTCTCATGGATGCTAGGTGGGTTCTTAACCCACCGAACCACAACAGGAACTCCCAAGCTAATGTTTAAACGGTGTGTAGGGAAGCTGTTTACTGCTCTTGACAGTTCTGGAGAGTCGATGCTGTCCACGTATTAAGACACTATTCTTCCGCTGAATATTGATTTATCAGCAGAAAACACAATCCTGCCAACCACTAAGTGGGTGAAACCTCTTTTTCCCTGGCAATCATTATATTTAGTAATCTGATGATAAATTAGACTGGACCCTAGGTTAGAAGGGCTCGTTCATCTCTTTTCAAATGGGTTTTCCCCTAATTCCCGACATGCCCTCCGACCACGCCAGATTTCTGCTTCCATTCAAGCCTGGGCTTCAGGAAGAGTAGGAGACAAGCTGTCCCCTATTCCCTTGCCTCCTGCTCTCCCCACTCCTGTCTCGCTCCACTCCCATCTTTCCCGTGACCCCTCTGTAATAGCCAGGGCACCAATAACCTCCTGGTCACTAAAGCCAAAGGATACCTTTCTGTACCATTCAGTCATGTAGACGCTATGGACCATTCCCTTCACACTGATGTCTTTTTTTCCCCTCTTAGTTTCTCTGAAATCCCAGGTTTTCCTCCCAACTCACAGGTGGTACCTTTTCTGTCTCTTTCAGGTTTTGTCTCCTCCATCAGACGTCTTATAATGAAGACGTATTTGGAACTAAGTCCTGGGATCCTCTTTTCCCTCTCTGCCATGGATTTTATCCATCTGAAGCTGAAACTCAAGCTAGACTCATGATTCTCAAATTTCTGTGCAAGTAAGTTACACCCAGAGGAAGGATAGAAACTTCAAGTTACTTCTTTTTTTTTTTTTTTTTTGTCTTTTTAGGACCGCACCTGTCGCATATGGAGCTTCCCAGGTTAGGGGTCGAATCTGAGCTATAGCCGCCTCCAGCCTACGCCAGAGCCACAACAACTGGGGATCCAAGCCGGGTCTGCAACCTACACCACAGCTCACGGCCACGCCAGATCCTTAACCCACTGAACAAGGCCTGGGATGGAACCCGCAACCTCATGGTTCCTAGTCGGATTCGTTAACCACTGTGCCATGATGGGAACTCCAAGTTACTTCATTTTTTCTGATTGAATGTCTTATATAATCACCCTCTTAACAGCCTCATGTAAGATGCTGATAAAAGAAATCATAAAAGAACACGGCTTTGTTCAGAAAGCAAGAAGTACTGGTGTCAATTTGAAGTGAGACCTGAGCAGGAACTGACAACTGGCCCCTCCTTTGCTCTGTGCTCTGTGACCTTCATCAAGTCACTTTCACCTCCTGGGCCTCAGAGGCGAGAGACCCTGGTTGTGACTTCATTGCAGTTTTAATAAAAGACTGAATGAGAATTGTGCCAAATGGCATTTCATTTCCAAAGTCTGAGCCACTTCTTGTTTAGAATAAAAGGGCAACCTTAGAGAGAAATGTTTCCTATAGAAAATAAAACTTCATCTGAAAACTGCTATTTACCCCAGCAGGTTTCTATTCTATTTCATTTATTGTTACTTAAAACTGTTAATGGAGAAAAAAATGGCCTCTTGAAAACAAATGAGGCAAGTGTTAGTTTACCATTGGGTCTGGGGTAGTATTAGCAGTGGGAGGGATATTTTGTTAGAGCTGAGGCAATTTTTGAGTGGAAGACATTGCTGAATGGATTAGAAAAATACTGTCCGTATTAGATTTATGTTTCAGGGGACTTTTCTATTGTCCCCCAAATATTTTATATCTGTAGGGCCTGAAGTTCATAGGTCGGCAATGCAACACTGACTCTTTCTGGTGGAAGAGACATGAAAAAAAAAAAAAAGATCTTAAAAAAATAATAAATTATTTTTCAGTAGAAAGTTTTGTTTACAAATGATGGATAATAATGTTTTCTATTATGGTAAGTTGCAAAAGAAACTGAATAATCCTGGGAAAAACCTATTCCAAAAAAAAGTAAGGTTTGTACAGTGGTGTGCTGGTTAATGTTTAATAGGTGGTTGTCTGAGGAAAAAAAAGAGCCTGATTTGTAATGTTTGTGAATTCCATGGTGTGAATATACCCACTGTAGCCATTTTCGAGTTACCAAAGTGATGATGCTGACCAGAGTTGGAAGCCGTGTGTGGTACTAATCCATTTGTGTGACCTCGCAGACTCCACAGATGTCACTTACCTCCAGAGCATAGACACTAGGGAAACGTCTTTACTAATTAGCAGTGGTGAGTTTGGGACATTTGTTACCTTTCTTTTTTAATATAATTTGTTTAATTGTGAATTTACATAGTTTACTTTTTAACAGTGTCTGTGTTTAAGAACCAGACCACAGAGAGTTCCTGTTGTGGCTCAGTGGTAACAAACCCAACTAGTATCCATGAGGACACAGGTTTGATTCCCTGGCCTCACTCAGTGGGTTAAGTATCTGGTGTTCCTGTGAACTGTGTTGCAGATGTGGCTTGGATCCTGCATTGCTGTGGCTGTGATGTAGGCCTATAGCTGCAGCTCTCATTTGACCTCTAGCCTAGGAACTTCCATATGCCTCAGGTATGGCCCTAAAATGCAAAAGAAAAAAAAAAAAAAAAAAAAAAGACCACAGAATCCTTGGGAAATTTAAAAATGAGTTCCCTGTGAGCTAGTCTGACCAGCTCCATCACCAATTGTTTGTCCTTAGGGAAGAGAGGGAAATTAACATTAATATTTGCTTAAGCAATATTTAATTACATTTGGGTTCTGAGAGATGGACGCTTTGTTTTAGATTTTTTTTTTACTTGTTCATTTTCTGTGTTATCTGTTAATAGGCAAATAAAAATGGATAAAAAATCATCAGATGTTAGATCAGTAGGTGATCATTTTCCATAAATCTGTATGAGCTGAGCGTGGGGCATAGATCTCCTTTTCTCAGAAAAAAAAAATAGAGAAAAAGATATTTGTTTATTGAATGACATGTTTTATGAACTGAATTGTGTCCCCTCAAAATTCACAAGTTGACACCCCAAAGTGACTGTGGAGATGAGTCTTTAAGGAAGTAACAAAGGTTAAATGAGGTCATAAGGGTGGGGCCCTAATCTGACAGAACTGGTGTACTTCTAAGAAGAGGAAGAGAAAGCAGAGGTCACTCTTTCTCTCCCTCACTCTCTCCCTCCCCCCTCTGTGCAAGAATGCAGGTCAAAAGTCAAGTAAGGACACAGCCAGGAGGCAGCATCTGCACGGGTGAGAGGCCTCGCAGACAGCAACCCTGCTGGCACTTGATCTTGGACTTGAGACTGCAGAACCGTGAGAAAACAATTTTCTGTTGTTGAAGACCACCTTGTTGGAGATATTTTGTGATGGCAGCACAAGATAACTAATACAGCATGTGAATTACAAAATTACATGCAATTCCACAGCAGTAACATGATTCTTACACCTCAGGCGTTGTCATAGGTTGTCAGAAAAAAGAACTTCTATTTCATCCTACAGGTCAAGGGTTACCAGTTCTAGGAAGTTTTCCTTGATTTCTCCAAGTAGAATCAGCACTTCCTCCCATGAAAACAGCTCTGTTATGCCAATGATCGTAGGGCTTTTTCCCAACACAAATCTTTTGTAGAAAGGCAGATTACCTATTAGAAATTCAGATTTATGCAACTAGACATTCTCATACTAAGTGAAGTAAGTCAGAAAGGGAAAGACAAATGCCATATGATATCACTTGTATGTGGAATCTAAAGTATGACACAGATGAACCTGTCTATAGAACAGAAACAGACTCATGGACATGGAAAACAGACCTGTGGTTGCCAAGGGGGAGGGAGAGGGAGTAGGATGGACTGGGATTTGGCTTTAGTAGATGAAAACTATTACACTTAGAATGGATAAGCAATGAGGACCTACTGTACAGAACAGGGAACTATATCCAATCACTTGTGATAGAACATGATAGAAGATAATATGAGAAAAAGAATGTATATAGAGTTAACTGTTGTGGCCCAGTGGTTAATGAACCTGACTAGTACCCATGAGGATGCAGGTTCGATCCCTGATCTCACTCAGTGGGTTAAGGAGTCGGCATTGCCTTGAACTGTGGTGTAGGTCACAGACACAGCATGCATCCTGGTGTTGCTGTGGCTGTGGTGTATGCTGGTAGCAACAGCTCTGATTTGACCCCTAGCCTGGGAACTTCCATATGCTATGGGCATGGCCCTAAAAAAGCAAAAACAAAAGAATGTATAAATATCTATGACTGGGTCACTTTGCTGTATAGCAGAAATGGACAGAAAATTGTAAATCAGCTATATACTTTAAAAAATCAGAAAAACAAGAAATTCAGTTTTAGCATGTCACCTTCCTGTGCTGCCCATGAATTAGCCACTAATAGCATGTGGCTATTCACATTTAAATTTAAATAAAATTTAAATATTCAGTTCCTTAGTTGCACTAATTACATTTCAAATACATAAACAACCACCTGTGGCTAGTGGCGACTGCATTGGACTCTCGGAGGTGGAACATTTCCATCACTTCAGAAAGTTCCATTGGACTGGACTACCCTAGCCTGTAAATAATTGGGGGGGAGAGACTGCATCTTTTTGCATTATTTTCCCAACACATAGCCTAGTGCCTGCTATGCAGCAGCATTCAATACATATTAGTTAAACAAATAAAAGAAAAAAAATTAACACTATTTACCTACTTGTAGCTACTTAAGCATTCATGGTTCCTAGAGACCACGGAAATGAACACACATATAAAAGTGTATTTGTATTAGGGGACAAGTAAATGAAAACAGCAATTTTCATTTCCCCTAGGATGAGAACACCACTATGCAGCCTTAAGATATAATCATAGAATTTCTCTCTCAGGTGTTCATATAGCAATCTATAGCTGTTAATTCAGAAGCACAATCGATTTTAATTTATTTTTTCTAGGTCATCTGTGCTCCATTGTTCTATAACTGACCCTATGGACTCATTAAATCTTTCAGCATGATATTTATGCAACCCTATTTAATGAGTCCTCTAACACCTTGAATTCTCTGGATCTCATACCTATTATTTTAGTGGCAAACTTCTGAGTTTAATTAACCGTATTCTTCATGCACTGAAGGAGAACATAAAAAGGTCAACCAGTTGGTACACAACTCTCTGCTTGCAGACAGCCTCTTCGTTGGCACATTTAAAGATCTTCAAAGAGACACTGAAGGGGGGAGAGGGGAGGGACTGGGAGGGACTGGGAGTTTGAGGTTAGTAGATGCAAACTATTACATTTAGAGTGGATAAACATGTATGTATGTATGTATGACTGGGTCACTTTTCTGTACAACAGAAATTGGCACAGTACTGTAAATCAGTATACTCTAATAGAAAAAAAAAAAAAGAATGGATAGGCCATAAGGTCCTATTGCATAGCACAGGGAGCTATATCCAATCTTCTGGGATAGACTGTGATGGAAAATAACGTATATAAAACAAGAATGTATATATATGTATGACTGGGTCACTTTACCATACAGCAGAAATTGGCAAGACATTGTAAGTTAACTGTAATTTTAAAAAGGACACTAAATAATCCTTGGGCATTGTTTTAGGTATTTAGATATTCTACCTCCCAGAAACTTGTTTTTGTTTCTTGCTTAAATATTTCAAAATTTAGCCCAAGGCTGTTCTCTCGCTCTAACTCCAGAGCAAAAGGAGAAGAGTGTTACCTGTCACATACTCTGGAGATGTCCTTCCTGTGTTTTAAATGAGACTTAATTACAATCTAAAAGGAGATATTGCTCTTCCAAGACATTCCTTTGGCTTTCCTGGTAACCTCAGGGATAAATACGAGGGATGAGCAAATATTATTTGAATGAAAAAATGAAATCCATAAAAACAATTCCCTAACAAACAGACCATGGCCAGAGCCTGGGGTGGATGCCAACTTCTTTCTCACAGTCCAGTTCACAACTTTTCAAGTGGGGAAGTATGTGTTAGGGTGCGGTTCTAGAGCTAGGGAAAGAGAAGAATTTAAGAGGGAGTGTGGAGAGAAGAGAGGAAAGGAGATCTCAAAGGAGGCAAACCCGTGGGGTCTCTGGGTAACCTCAGCATCAACACATGTGAGCTGTGTGGCCTGTGAGTGGAGATGAAGGGAGGGAGGAGGTAAGTCAAGGTTTGGGGGAGGTGAAGGTGTCTGCCCTCAATCCTGATGCTTTAAAGGGGGTGCATGTGTGTGAGTGTTCAGTGGCTATGGATGGAGTAGTTTGTGTCAAATCCTTTGAACCACTCATGTGGTTCTGCTATGTCTCAGAGTCTCCCCACCCTGCTTGGTAGTGCTTTCTTGCTGGATGTGATGTAATCAGAAAATAGCTGCCTCCCTCTCAAGGACAGGCTTTATGCAGTTAAGGTCTGTTTTCACAAGGCTAGAAGTTTTCTAACATCTAGTCCTGGGAGATGTTCTCTAAGACATTTGTTATATACCTGTGATTTTGTGAAACTTGAACATCCTGCCTATGATGTTTAATTCTCCTGTGTTGTGACCAGTTTGAGGTTAAAACCCTGGCAAGATTTGGTTGTGCTCTTGTGGAGGCAGGGGTGTGCCACCAGCAAATGAAACACACTTTGTTACATGTGATGGATTCTGTCCCTTCCAACCACTTAGGGATCTGTTGCCTCCCACAGAGAGTCTGAGTCCCTCCATCTTACAGATGCATGTACCAAGGCAGACAGCATACCCTTATTACTTGCTCATGTTTGCAATATAGATAATAATTACTCACTACTTTTCTCACATTTGTATTATATGAAATGTGACAAAGTGACATCACACTCCTGACACCTAGATCACAAAATCATGGCTTCAGATGTTCACCAAGGAAGCTGAAGGACAAAAAACAAGGTTGGGCACTTCTTATATGACATTAGCCAAGTTCATTAACCTTTTCAAGCTTTAATTTCTTCAATGCCACATGGCAAGTATAAGAAGATAACACATGTGATGTGCTTTGAAGGTGCTTGGCAACATAGTAAGTGCTCAATGAAGCCTAGTTGTTCTTGTTTTTTTATTACTTAAGTATCCGGAAAAAACCTCTGTAATGTTTTTCGATGGTCTTGGATTACTCTTTATTTTTTAATTATTAATTTTTTAGGGGCACACCTGCAGCATATGGAGGTTCCCAGGCTAGAGGTTGAATCGGAGCAAAAGCTGCTGGCCTACACCTCAGCCACAGCAACTTGGGATCTGAGCCTTGTCTGCAACGTACACAGCTCACGGCAACACTGGATCCTTAACCCACTGAGTGAGGCTAGGGATTGGACCTTCGTCCTCATGGATGCTAGTCAGATTCATTTCCGCTGAGCCATGACAGGAAGGCCTGCTTTTTATTTTTTTTAAACATGAAGGAACTGTGGTTTCTGTGCATTTGTACTCCCTATAGAAATTGGCATAGCTCAGGATAAAGCAAGCACTTAATAAATACTTGGTATAAATGTATAGTTTTCCAATGCTATTTCATTTTGAGAGATTGCTCATTTTTTATTATATTATTTATTTTTGTTTTTATTACTATTTTTTAAATCAGTCATTTTACAGCATTTTATTGGTTCATACATACACACTACGAACAAACATCCTTTTTTTTTTTTTTTTTTTTTTAAGGCTTGCTCTACAGGAATTTTTATTTATGAAAAAATAGAAGTTACCAGAGTTAAAAGTATGACTAACTTGTCCCGCTTTACCTATTAATCTCTAGCTGATGATAAGGAATATATTTTTCACCTGAAGGTCTGCACTGACACATTTAAAGCTGTGAAATTTCAAGTATTTATGTGATGAGTAGTCTTGGAATCCATTTTATAGGAAAAAATCCATTTTTTCCTGGCCAATGTATGACAGCTTTAGGTAGTTACTTTTTATTCATTTACCATGTTTTCAGCTTTAGTCTATCAATGGAGATGTTTAAGGTGAGGAAGGAACATTTGGGGAAATTTTAAACTTGGTACACAATGTACTTTCCACATACTGTTATAAAAGAAGAACTTTTTGTTCTTTTTCAAAAAAACACAAAAGAGTGTGATCATTATTTTTTTCTGTTTTAGCAACGAGACCTATTTTTCCATGGAAAGTGTGAAATTGGTTCATTTTTATGTTGTCTTTTATATGTGAGAAGCTGAAGGGGCCAAACTCTGTGATTAAAGATTTTTTTAATGTCCTAGTATTGTGGGGATATCTGTCTTTTGAAAGTCATTATTTTTGCTAAGCAGGAGGCTCAGTTGACATTCTGAAGGGAACTCAAGGTTGTGAAACAGCCATCCCAAGACTGAGAGAGCACAGGGACAAAACGTAACCTTTATATCTCTATTGCATTTTTTGTGAAAGAAACAACCCAAGTCATGTGTCTCTGCTGTCATTTACTTCCTCTGAGAAAATTCAATACTCTACCTGGAGTATTAAATGTTTCACAATAGCTCTCAAAAATACCAGCATGGAAACAGCAAGTGCAACAACGAACAATCTGCTGATGCTTATAATCGATGACTTAAAAGGTAGCCTAAACATTTATAGCCCAAAGAGGAAGACATCCTCAAGGTCTCACTGATGTCTTGCTGTGGGGGGGGGGGGGGTCAATAGTACTCGCCCCTCCCCTGCCCCACCTTTGGATGTGGCTGCAGCACAAGGTCACCACAGGGACAAGGTCATCAATGCTGGGAGGACATGGACAGAATTGACAGCCAGGCTGTAGCTCTCAAATGGCATTGTCTGCCCTACTCTTTCTAGTGTCACAATCAATAGGACAACATAAAAAAGATATCAAAGGGTCAGACTTTTGATTAGATCCAAAGGCAGCCTAAAGCCTTTCTTTCTATGTGCTCCAGCCAGGAAGAAGGAATGTACTAGATCCCTGCTAAGTCAAATGTGATCCTTGGAGATGCGGCAACACAGGCTGGCAACACAGGCTGGTCAGCAGTACAGATCTCAGGTCCCACCCAGAGCTCCTGAATCAGAATCTGCATTTGCATAGGATCTCCATGTAATTCCTGGAGGATTCACTCATTCAAAATGAAAAGGAAAATCACTGAGCAAGAGCATAATTGTGGCAACTGATGTACAGAGAATGAGAAAGAACTTACACCTCTTTCCCAGTAAAATTGTTTTCACGAATGCCTCAATGTTTCAAAAGTGTACTGCTTCACAGATCAACCAGTGCCTGAAGACAAAAACATATAAACCTCTAGAACTCTTATTTTCAATACATCAGAATAGGAGTTTTCTTTTTCTTTTTTTTGTCTTTTTGAAATTTCTTGGGCCACTCCCAAGGCATATGGAGGTTCCCAGGCTAGGGGTCAAATCGGAGCTGTAGCCACTGGCCTACACCACAACCACAGCAACTCGGGATCTGAGCCGCGTCTGCAGCTCACAGCAATGCCGGATCATTAACCCACTGAGCAAGGCCAGGGATTGAACCTGCAACCTCATGGTTCCTAGTCAGATTCGTTCACCACTGGGTCACGACGGGAACTCCGGAGTTTTCTTTATAATCACCATAAAGTCTCTTTTCTCCTGAAATGCATACCCATTGGAATGGCTTAAACCAGTTTTCTTTATTAAGAAAGGAATCCAAGAGATTTCATGATGTGTTTCCTCTAATAAGTTAAAGTCCTTTTTAACTTATTTTCAAGCTTCAGTTGGCTCTAGCCAGCAGCTCCTGGCCCAAGCATCCCTACTGGTGAGGTATTTGCAAGAGCTCTTGATTCTGGAAAATCAGGAAAGACTGAGCTACCCCTTTACTCCAAATACTGTGCAGGAGGAATACAATGACTTTTACTGGCATTTTAGAAGGAGGGGTGTAGTAAATTGAATGGACTGTGTCGAGAAGACCCCCTGAGAATTAATTTAATCCCATTGGATTTTAAGGTAATAAGATTGTGGGAAACCAGTATTAGGAGACATAGGAATTTTTTAAATGTTTCAAAAGTGGAAAAGTGTAAGAGAGAAAGATTGAGGTCAAAAGGGAAAGCCAGTTAAGCAAATAGAGAAACAAAAAGAAGAAAGGAGAATAAGACAATACGTAAGGATGGAATTTATGTTAGAAGGGGAGAGAGCAATGATGAAGAAATAAATACCCGAGAAGGTAGGCCCATCACCCACCAGCATGGCCTTGAACTAGGGCAGGAAAGAGATGGGAGTGTAAAGAACAAAGGACGAGGAACAAAGAAGCAAGTCCACGATGCCTGTAAACCAGATGGCCATGTGCCACCTTCTCTCAAAAGCGACCCCTCCCATCCTGTCCTACCTGGCCGGAAGGACGGTGGTCACCACTTGAGAGCTTGAGGGTTGGGGGGAGTAAAGTTGGGGGAAACAGAGGGATCCTCATGGCAAGTTTCCGACAAGAATGAGGAGGAACCGTCCCCCTGTGTGGGAAAAAAAGGGAGGCTGTCATTTTTGTGACACTTAAATTGATTTCTAAGTCACCTGTTGTTTCAAATTATCTGTCTGGGAGCTCTCTTGGAGTGCCTTCTAGAATGGAGATTTAAAACCTCCACCTCCTTTACCTACCTCAACGCTTCCCCTCACAAATGCAATGGAACCGGAAATTGCATTCTCTTTGATTCTTCCCTGCCTTTGTAGGAAGTGGATGTTAATAATGATCGCTACTGCTACTTTTGAGTTTTTCTCCCCTAAATCCCACTACTGTCAAGAAACCTGAGAAAAGATTGCACTGAGTTACTGACAGCAGTTGAACAGCATGGCCCAAAGATTCTGAGTTAACGGCTGTACTTTTCTCTCCCAAAAAGAAAGAACTATCTTTTCACATACAAAGTTAGTTTTTCCTTTTAGCCCTCATCATGTCCTTCATTCAAAGAATATGCATCAACTATGAGCCAGGCATTGTTCTTGGATGCCTAGACCTCAAGCGCATCTGTGAGCAAAAGAGTCAAAGTCCCTGCCCTCATAGAGCTTACATTCTAATGGGGAGGGACCAACACTGAGAGACACACTTAAGGAAGAAGTAAATGACCAAATGAGAGATTATTAAGGCTGTAAAAACCATAAAGTAGAGCAGAATAAAGGGGAGAGGAGATGCCAGGGATGGGAGAGTGGAGGAGGGGGGTTTTAAACTTAAATGAAGTAGTCATAGAAGGCCTCTGAGAATACAGATTTGAGCAAAGACTTGAAAGACAGGAGAGAGTTACTCAAGCAGACAATTGGGAAATGAACATTCTGGGCAGAGAAAATAGACCATGCAATATCCCAAGGTGGTTTGACCTGGCTTGCGAGGGCCCAACAAGGAGCCCAGGATGGCCTAAGCAGTGGTCCATGAGGAAACCAAGAGGGACTGCAGCCAAGTGGGGTCAGATCATGTCAGATGCTGTAGACTTTTATTCTGAGAGCTATGGGAACCAGGGAGGCTCTTGAAAAGGGGAGTGACCTGACTTATGTTCTCAAAGGATGACTGGCTGCCATGTTTGGAACCAATTGTTAGTGGGCACATATGGAAGTAGGAAGACACTTTAAGGCTACTTAGAAATCCAGGGAAGAGATGGTAGTGGTTTTGGCTAGACAGCTTGAGCTGCAGTTGGCATCTTAACAATTAAAAAGATATTCTAACTGCTTTATAATATTTTTCAGGTCCTAGGGCTGTTTTGATTCCATCTAAAACAAAGACACAGTAAACATTTTAAGAATTGAAATAGTTCATTACGTTATTTCCTGAAACCTAGTGAAATCCTTTCAACCAAAGCAAGAAGACAACATATTTCCTGTTTTCTATATGTCACCGAAAACATTACCTGCTGCTGGCTAGTAACTTAGACATGATTTTCCCATATACTAGCAATAATTAGCTAAATCAAAATATATTTTGATGCCCAAATGGTTAAACATGCTAAGCTTCCCCCAAGTGTATAAAATTGTTTCTGTGTGTGTGTGTGTGTGTGTGTGTGTGTGTGAGTGTGTGTGAGAGAGAGAGAGAGAGAGAGAGAGAGAGAGAGAGATGGCCACAGAGAGTATGCAGTAAATAATCCATCCAAACTATCAGAAACATAAACTGTTTACTATTCTATCATAAATATCAGCAAAAGTTAAAACCACTTCTATTGATAAATGTTGAAATATGAAATTATTATTTGAGTCTTGGCTTCATCTACAAATTCAAAGACTTCCTTGTCAAATTCAAAGATTATCCTCAGCAAATGATTATAATAAATGCAGAGGCTTGTGTTTATTTTTGTTGACAGAAAATATATAGGTAGGACTCTAAGTGGAAGATTTGTTACATTAATTTGGCTTTAGGCATAATACATGGAAAATAGAGCAATGACTCTTGCTCTAAGAAACTGCTCTCCTGTCTTGAAATGAAATTTCTTCAGCATATGCCCTTTTTCTTTTTGGCCACAGCCACAGCATGTTGAAGTTCTCTGGCCAGGGATCAAACCCGAGCCACAGTAGTGACCTTTGCCACAGCAGTCACAATGCCAGATCCTTAACCTCTAGGCCACCAGGGAACTCCCAGGATATGCCCTTTTGCACTGCCCTTTTCTCTAGTCTCCACATACTGCTTCATCAAATATTTCAAAGCACAAGCACATTGCCTTTTTGGATATACTACATGCAAATATTTCTCTCGGTTTGAGTTTGGCATTCTTTCCCTTAAAATGTTGAAGATCATAGTAAAATCAGACAGCAGTTTGCTGAGATTGATTAATTGCTTCCATTTTTTTTTTGCTTAAAAAGTTTTTATGGTGTATGTGTTTGACTATTTTTATTATGCTTATTATAGCAAAGCAGAGCTTTAAAAACAAACTAGAGATACATTTGGAACAAAACATCTAATTCATACAAATTGTGCATGATGAGAGGCATACAGAGTAGAAATAGAAGTAAATCCAAAAGGTTTTGTGGGCCATTCATGGTTGTGAACTTCCAGTTTATGGTAGTTTATGGTAGCTGGGCAGATGAAATTCGTGGGATTGATGTCCACATCATTCTATTCCTGATGCTAAACTTGGTGCTAGCTGGGAAGACTCAACTCCATTAACACACACATTGTCTACTCTAGCAGGTGGTGAGTATTCTCTTTGGATCCCCTCCCCTCCATCCAATACACCAGTCACCATATTCCCATAGTAAAATAAGGACAAAGGAAAGGGAAAGAAAGTTAACGGGGTGGAGAAAAGGGAGAGGGATTGCTAGTGTCCACGTGAATCTCAGTGCCAATGCTGTTTAAATCTCAAACTCAGTTTTCTTGCAGGGGTCAACGGATAATAGAAATCCACAAAGAAGCCCAGGGAATGCCCTATAGACCTAAGAAGCAGCCTCCTCTCAGCTCTAGAGGTTTGTTTCCATGTTGGATCACTGTAATCATATAATCTAATTGTAAAGAAAAGGGGTTTTTTTTTGGATAGGAAAATCACAGATTTAAAAATAGTAGAGTTCCCGTCATGGCTCAGTGGTAACAAACCTGACTAGTATCCACAAGGATGCAGGTTTGGTTCCTGGCCTCATTCAGTGGGTTAAGGATATGGCATTGCTGTGAGCTGTGGTGTATGTCATAGATGTAGCTTAGATCTAGTGTTGCTGTGGCTGTAGTGTAGCTATACCCCTAGCCTGGGAACCTCCATATGCAAATGGTTGTGGCCCTAAAAAGACAAAAAGATAATAAATAAATAATAAAAAATAACAGTGTGATGGCTTTTTACTATGCCAACTTGGCTAAGCTGGACATGTGCCAGAGTTCCCTTTCTGTATTTCCCAGTTAGGGTGGATTACAAGGAAGAGTCTCCCAAGAGGTGGAGGATTGATCAGGGAGGCAGCAGCCACTTTGTAACACATGGGCATTGTTGCTGATCTGTTGAGCCATCTTGTTGGGGTCAGGCAGCAACTGGGCCTGTGATCGCTTTCTCTTCTATTTGGGTCTTCCTTTTTTTTTTTTTTTTTTTTTTTTTGTCTTTTTGGGGCTGCACCTGTGGCATATGGAGGTTCCCAGGCTAGAGGTCTAATCGGAGCTACAGATGCTGGCCTACATCACAGCCACAGCAATGCCAGATCCGAGATGTGTCTGCGACCTACACCACAGCTCACGGCAATGCTGGATCCTTAACCCACTGAGTGAGGCCAGGGATTGAACCTGCAACCTCATGGTTCCTAGTCAGATTCATTTCTGCTGCACCACAATGGGACCTCTGGGTCTTCCTTTAGTTGTTCTAACTCCTGGGCCAAGTGTATGTGCCTATGTGTGTGTATTCAGCTCTGTGACAGAACTTCAGCTTCTGAAGATTATCCTAGTTGCCAAGTCCCCCCATCCAGACTGCCTGGCTTACAGAGAGATTGCATAACCAGTCCCTACAACTACACAAGCCAATTCCCTGTAACACACATATAATCTCCTATGGATTCTGCTTCTCTAGCTGAACCCCAACTGATACAGATGTTCAAATGATATCCAAAGTGATGCTAAAGGAAACATTTTAGAAACACTATGTGAGAACTTTCTATTTCTGGTACTGGTTGCTTAGGTTATTTGGACCATTATTCTCACTGGAAATAACTAGAAAAAAAAGCTGAATTGGGTAGTAAAATTATGCTCTTTAAAAAAACTAAGAATCATAAAAGTTTAAAGAATGATCAGGCCCAAACTCCAAGGAACATCAAACCCAGACAGGTAATAAGCAGGGAAACTGCTTTTGTCCAGAGGAGTTTTGCTAATGATGAAAATTCTGAATTTATCTTTTGATATGCTTCTAGGATGAGGTCAAAATTCAAAGCCTGTGGCTGCCTAGAAATGAGGAATCTCACAGGAAACTTTCCCAACAATAAGCCAAACATACAAATGGTAGATTTGAAAATTAACCCAATAAATAAAGCAAGGAGAACTCCTAGGATTAAATGAAACACAAAAGCTATAGTTAGCTTAGTGGATGAGTAGAATAGCAGGACAAAGAATCAGTGAATTAGAAAAAGATTCAGAAAAAAAAATTGTCCACAGGGTAGCATAGATTATACTAGAAAAAGTTAAAAGAGGAGATGGAATAAGAAGGTTCATTATAGTTTGCATATAAATAATGTGAAGGAAGGAAGTTTTGATAGAATCCACTTTCAGACATGATAGCTGAGTTTTTAAAGACTAGTGAAAGCTATCCATCTAGCCATCCATGCATCTCAAATGCATATTTAGATATATTATAAAAATTGCATAAAACGTAAGAAAAATTCTAAATGCAAGAAAAGGAAGAAAAATACAATTATCACCAAAAGAATTACACTAAGACTCACAGTTAAAAGTCTCAATAGTAAGAGAAGCCAGAGGACAGTGCTATCTTCTTTTCAATGTGATAAAAAAAATAACTGCCAACCTAAAATTCTATACCCAGTGAGAATATCAATGCAGAATACAGGTAAAATAAATACATTTTCAAACAGAAATGAAAACAAGCAAAAAACCCCAAAGATTTTTACCACCAGTAGATTGTATAAAAGGAACTTCTAAGAGATGTAGAAGATAATGCTCCAAATGGACAATCTAAGGCACAAGAAAGAATATTCAGTTAAGAAGCTTGTGACTTCTGAAGATAAATCTAAATGAACACTGCCATAATGTCTTATGGCTTTAGAAATATATAGAATTAAAATATCTTTCAAAAATAAAGAGAAAAATGGAGGTAAAACTGTTTTAATGTTTGAAGATTGCCTGAAGGAGAGTAAATTTTACTTTCAAGAAAATAATAATGATATATATATATATATATATATATATATTTTAAAAAGGTAATGCTTCACATAGAAATGAAAAGGAGATTTCTTCCACACACACAAAAAACAAAAAATAGTCACTGGGTGGGTCATCTAAGACTTGACAAAGAGTAAAAACAAAGTAACCAGCCAGCTTGCACTCTTTAATCTGGCTTTTACCAGAAAGTCCAGTGGATGCTGGCAGGGAGAGTGCATATTTACCAATCACATAGCAGAGGATTAGAGGAGACACAAATGAATCATGTAAGAAGCATTTACTTTAAATCCCCATGTTAGTCTCTTTCTCCCTGAATCCTGGGAAGGAAGGACTTAAATAGTTGCATTTAGAGTTCTGTCTCAGGGCCCTGGGGGTAAGTTCTACAAGACTAACTTCACCCAGAGGGATGAGTCATGCTGTGTTACAAAGATGTCAGAGGGGAAATGAGGAAAATCTGTCTATATTCCCCTGGTGGAGGAAAAAAAACAAGCCAGTAGCTACATGATGAAATGTTCTTTGAGTATAAATTAAAATGCCCTAAAGCTTCCTGGAATTCTCTCTTGCTGATGAGCTAAATTAAAGCAGAAAACCTGTGTTCTAAGAAGCATCAAAGACAAATTAAGTGTCAGAGAAAAAGTAAATTACACATTTATCGACTGTTTTATGAGGTTATGGAGACGGTTCATTAAAAAGTCCCCTCAAAAGATGATTCTTCTTGTAATAAGAGCCAGTAGCTACAAAGTGATCAATATATGTTGGAATAACCACAGCAGATTCAGGGTGACTCCTGATTAATGATGTTTCAACATGTTAAAATAAATCTCTTTGAAGTGTTTGTGAGAAAGGATTCCTTTTTATAAGGAATCAATTCAGAGTCAAGCACAATCACAAAAGATGTGGTTTCTCTGCACTGGCAGTTGGGTCTCTGAGTTGTGTCTAACACTGTTTATACACATAAAATCTTTCCTGTTGGCTTTGGCAGACCCAGGTATGGAAATCCCAAAGAAACCAATTATGTCACTGAGTTGAAAGACTGGTTAGGGTTTATTGCATTCATCTTAAGACCTCTGAAGCTATGGATTTCACAAAAAGCTTTGAACAAAGCTGAAAACAGCGTACATTTGGGGACTGAATTAAATATTTTACTGCTAAGAAACATGCAGCTGAACATTTCTTGCATTTAGAACTCTACTGTAAAGGAGCTGAGATTTCTCTTTTAAGAACTTAATAAATTTCAGTGGGATTCAGGTACAAGGGTGCACAATGTAATTTCATGTTAAATTGAAGACCCAAATATTTATCAATTGCATAAGTTGCCTCCAGGGATCCCCTACTTCCAATTTCCTCAACTCTTTCAAAAATTTCATACAAAAGGAATAGAATAATTGTATCTCTTTTTGAATGAGAGAGTGGACTCTTCACATGCAAAAACTCTGGCACATGTCACAAAGAGGAATATTCTAAAATAAACTTTCACATTGTAGGTGCTGGCCAAATTTGGTCCAATACAGGCTAGCAGGATGGAAATTCTTGGTCCATGTGTGGAAATGAAATGGATTTTTAATCTAGTTTTGATTGAGGCACATTGTTCTGTTGCATGATGATAAAAATGCTGGAAACTTGTGTTGATCCTTCCAGATTATATAAGTACATGGTTGAGTAAAAAACTACAGTCTGTTGACTTGCTCTAAATCTAGCAAGAACTCCTTGCCACTGAAGAACTGTTGTCTTGGAGTTCCAGTCGTGGCTCAGAGGCAAGGAACCTGACTAGTATCCATGAGGATGTGGGTTAGATCCCTGGCCTCGATCAGTGGGTTATGGATCCAGTGTTGCCATGAGCTGCAGTGTAGGTTGAAGAAACAGCTTGGATCCTGAGTTGCTGTAACTGTGGCACAGGACAGCAGCTGCAGCTCCAATTTGACCCCTAGCCTGGAACTTCCATATACTGAAGGTGGGGCCCTAAAAAGACCAAAAAAATATATATATAAATAAATAACTGTTGTCTTTCAGCAATTGGATTTTCACATTTTTTTGCTTAAAAAATGTTTTTTATACTTGTTTGTTCACTTTTGTGTGTGTGTGTGTGTCTTTTTAGGGCTGTATTGCAGCATATGGAAGTTTCTAGGTATATGGAAGTTCCCAGGCTAGGGGTCAAATTGGAGCTGTAGCTTCCAGCCACAGCCACAGCCACAGCAACACAGGATCGAGCTGCATCTGCAACCTACACCACAGCTTGCTACAACACCTGATCCTTAATCCACCGAGCGAGGCCAGGGATTGAACCCTTGTCCTCATGGGTACTAGTTGGGCTTGTTAACTGCTGAGCCATGAAGGGAGCTCCTCGTTTGTTCATTTTTTTAAAGGAGTAGTTTAGTTACCAAATGCTTGGAAAACCACAGACTCTGATAGGGGCTCAGAATTCCAAATAACGACACTAGAAGAAAACAAGAATGTGAAAAGAGCTTCTTCCTTTTTCCAGAGGAGGTTAGAAACACAAAACACATTATCATATTAGTTAGAACAAGTAGATAAAGAGGAAGTAAGTGATCATAATCTACAGTAAGGGAAAGAAACTGATGAATGGAAAGAAATATGGTGCCGTGTAGTATATGCTTTTGCTGGAAGTGAAAGATAAGACTTTCTTGGTTTTTAGTTAAATATTCCTTATCCCACCCATAAAATACTTGAAAGAGGAACTCCATTCCCCTAGGCAAATTTTGGCAAAGTCTAGCATGCTTTCCTCTTCACAAGAGCACTGCAACTATTTTTAATATTACTACTACAGTGTCACCTCAATTCCTTGTCCAACATTGAGTGACAAAAGAGTTCATAAATTTCTAGATGTCATAAAACTACCTTGTTTTCTCATCTTTCTGACAGAATGGAACTCACCTGATTAACCTCTTTATAGATACTGTTGGTCAGTTTCATTTTCTTGAGTTGCTCCTCTTTCTTTTTGGTTTCTACTTTTGTTCATTTCCCTCATATCTATGTCAGGCTTCAAAGGCCATTCCAATAGTGGATGTAAAGAGGGATTAGGACAAGCCAGTGCTATTCTATTTCTGGTCCACATCCAGTAATTTATGGGAGCATGGATGACTGCTCCACTGGCCTGGCCTTTCATTTGCCCACATCTGCTGTCCTGTGCTTTGGTCTTTCTCCTCTTGACCTACACTTGATCTAATTGTTTTATTCTGCTGATTATGATTGTTCCTTCTGGTCATGGTCACTTCCCTTTATTAGCCACTGTGCCCTACAACATTAACAGTCATTGTTTCTTATTATATTACTAAAGTCATGGTTCCAAAGCAATTATTTTTAGACCCTGAAGAACACCTCTCAATAAATGTGTTTGACATGGAACCAGCAATCTTCAAGGGCAAACTTCAAGTACAGATACAACAAGATGATCATTAAGAGCAACCTCATAGGTGAAAAGCAAAGAGAAATCATTGTGGTCCCTATTTACAGTCAAAAATAAAGCCAATGAAATGACTAAAAATTCACAGAAACTCTTAAGATTTCTTTCTAAGGGGCCAAAAAGAAATGAAAACTTGATATACCTGTGGTAAGGGCACACATTGTTAATTACCCACCCAACTGTTCTCTCTCCCTTATTTCTTTTCATAAGAAAATATCAGTTTTATTCAGGTACCTGGTGACCGTGGAATTGAGAAAGTGAACTCCCCCCACTCTTCTGAGTGAGTCTTAATTACTGTAAGCCATCAGAAAAATTACAATCTTGGGTTTGTGATTGGTTTAGAAATGGGCATATGACACAATTCTAGCCAATGGGATGAGGCCTACTGGAGAGATTTAGGAAAGTTGTCCTCAAGCCTATGAAGGGTTATCAGATGAAGACATTCCTTTTTCTGCCTTTGAATAGTTTTATGTAAGGTTGTGATGCATGGAGCTATGGCAGCAATCTTGTGATTGTGGATTTATAGCTTGGGGATGAAAGGCAACAAACTGAAAAAACCCAGTAGAAATTCTGAAAATACCCTGATTCTTGATAATTTGTTGAGCCACTAACATAACCATTCTTCAAACTTCAATACCTCTGAACTTCCAGTAATGTGACTTACTAAATTTATTACTGCTTAAGTCAGTTTTAATTGGGTTTTCTGTAAAGTTGCTGCTGAAACATCCTTTCTGATAACAAATTATCCAACAGTTGTTTTTTCTTCTAATGTTTGGTTATATCCCATGAAGAAATTTACTACTAAAGTTGATTTTAATCACAATGAGCTGTAGAAGTAACATAAAATCTCACAGGATTCTTTATACTGAGATTTGTGTAATTTAAACACATCTGTGATTTCATTTTATCTATGAGCAAAGTAGTGTGACATTTTTTGGACAAAAATGAAAACAAAGCAAAATAAAACTGTGTGGGAATAACAATATTTTCCAAGAGAGTTTTTTTTTTTAGAAACATAAAAACTAACTAATGAAGTATCAACCATAAGCAAAGTATATCATACCAGTGTAAAAAGTAATGACAAATTTGAATTCAGACAACATGGATTGAAATGTATGTATTTGAATATATAACTAAAGACTCATTATTGTTAAGATGTTTCTGAAATTTCATTCCAACCTGGATCTTTTGCTCCAAACATTTGAGCATTTTAAAAAGACTGATCCTAAATGGAAAATATTTCAATGTAGGTAATTACGCTAAAATTTATTCTACCTTACCAATGCAAAATCAACTTGAGGTGGTGGCTAAGAGTATTTAAATTGCATATTTTTAAAAAACCCATAAAAATAGCAGCGTATCTCAGTAGTTATTAATTCTTGGATTTTCATTATGGACAGATTGTCCAACCTAAATACTTTGAGTTAAAAATATGAAATAAGTATTCTTCCCAGTAAATATAAAAGAATAAGAGCAGAAATAACCACAAAAAAACATATTTTAAATTATCCACAAGCAATCTATAAGAAGTAAATTGATGAATGGACTATACTAATATGAACCAAAACTAATACTTGATCTTGAAGGTTCAAAAAGTACTTGTATGTAATATCAGTGCCTTTTAGAGCAAATATTTTAAACTGCAGATGGAAGGACAAGAAAATTGAAGAGAACATTTTTCACAAACACAAAAAAATTCAATGATTAATCAAAATGATTTTAGATGGAATGATCTAAAACAGATTTTGCTAACCTGAAAGTATCTGATTTATGGATATTCAGTTCACTTAAAATTAATATTCATAAAACAATTGATTTTGACCAAATAACCATAAAGTAATTTTACAGTATACCCCCAATAAACTATTATGGGGAAAAATATTTTTTTGGTCTGGTTTATAAGAACATTTTGTCACATTAAAAACCAGGGTGATTTTGGTACAATAAATCCTCTGCTGGACAAAGTTTGCCTTTATAATATTGCATCATCAATTCAGAGCTAAAGAGGCTTGGTTAATTTCTCCAATTCTCTCTCTCCTGGTGGGGAAATGGCGGCAGGGGTCAGGGGTGTGCTTTAAAAATATCTATACCTGAGTCACATCCCAGACCAACCAAAACCAACAGGATTCTGGTTTTGTGCGTGTGCAGTTTTAAAAGCTGACCAGTGATGATCACTGCTTACTGAATATGGCTATAAAGATTTTTGCCATCATTGAGGAAGATGCACAAGTTTCACATTCAAGAACTGGTCTGAAACTGTGTGAGAGATACATGTACTAGGGAGGCTTTATTCTACTTCAGTGAAAGTGAAATTACTAAGTTATCATTTGGTTCAGTTTACCTTGGGTTTTTCATCCAGGATCTGCTGACGTATCTCTTTGTGTTTCTCTAGGAGTTTTTCTTGCCGTTTACTTTGTGCCTCTTCTAACTATAAGAAAGTGCCAGAGAAAGTCATTTTCATCTAAATGTTCAAGTGAATATTTTCAGAAAAAAATTAAAAGCTTGGCAGATCTACAGCATACATTTAATTATTTCGGTTCAAGATCTGCCCTTCATGTAGGAGACTGTAAGTGTTGGCATTGGGTACACAGGAGTGGGAGTGAGGTGATCAATGGATCATACCATTCTCACATTTTTGCTAATGTTTGAAAATTTCCATGATACCCATTAAAAAATAAAATAAGTGCCTTTGGAGGTTGCCACCTTCTCTGCCATTGGTGACAACTACAGGCTCTTCTGGGGCAGCCCCCATTAACATCATGTTTCTGTGTTTGCGACTTTGGAAAGGATTCTGAATGTCTATCTTTAGATGAAACTTTTTATATAGAGGTTTGCAATTAAATTTACAGAAATATTGATTACAGACCGCCTGCTCTGCAAGTAGCGCTGCTGGGTGCTGGTGATAAATCGTGGTACCAAGGCATGGCATTTCCCTCCAGAGGCTCCCATGGTACTTATCAAACATTCGCACGTGCTTTGCAAAGGAAAGAGGGATTAATCAACAGGACATACCCTCTTGATGTACTGCACCACCTCCTGGATGTAAGACCTGATCATCTCTGTCTTTTCCCTGAAAGCAAATGACAAAGAGATCATCAGCTGAGCTCATCCATCATGGGCAGACACAGGCACCTCAGGCTTCCCACTGAAAGTTTACAGAACTCTCAACATTCTTATTACTGCTGCAAGGAAGGTACAATCTGCCAGCTCTGAACAAAGGTCAGATTCCACCCAAGGCACAAGTTCTGTTTTTACTAAATGCCAGGAAGGCCATCTGACAATATCAGAAGTGAAGATTTAGCCTTTCCCTTAGGGAAGGTCTTTACTCAGCCTTTACCTAAAGACCCTGTGTGTGCCTCAATCGTGTGTTGAACTCCTCTTTGAGTTCACTGTGAAAAAGGGATCCTCAGAAAGGTTAATCAGAGGAGTAATTTCACAGATGGGTCTTTGTATGATGAAGCAGCTGTTATTTTGGTATAGAACAAATTCCCAGGTAAAAGGTAAAAGGTGGGAGAAAGGGAGCTCTTTCTACTTACTCTTCCAAAAAAAAAAAAGAGAAGAAAAGGAAAAAGAAAAAAAAAATACTTACTCTTCCATCTGGCTTTTGTCTTTGGATTTAGCTTCTGTTATCTTTTCCTGCCTCTTTTTATCCATTTTCTTCTTTAATTCCTTCTTCTCTCTGAAGGCAAAATGGAAGTAAAAGGGAAAAAAACAGTCAATCAAATAGCCATTTGTGTGAAATACATTTACATACACGAATCCATTGGGATGAGAATGGAGGCTTACTTCTCACAGATTTCTTTGAGCTTCTTTAACTGATTATTCTGACATTCTTCAGCAACATCCGTCAATTTTTGAATAAGCTGGGGAAAGAAAATGCCAGTTGGCTATTTTACATTATCACAAACAAAGCACCCTTTCTCTTCCTCCCCCTCCACAACAAGCAGTGGTGTCTGAGGTTAGAAACTCTGGGATTGATGCTTAACAATAGTTAAAATCATCACCATAAGGACTTCTTTTTAATTAAAGTATAATTGATTTACAATGCTGTGTTAATTTCAAGTAATAAAGACATAATTTAAGACCATCATATTATCTAGGTTTTAATATGAAATTCTTCTCTCTTTCTAATTAAACAGGATTTCTTAGATTAATAGCCTGGTTACTGCCAAGTGCAAAGACAAGTAGCAGTGTGGACCCAGGTTCCAATCTCCACTTTATGACTTACTAAAACTATGATTTTGGTCATGGGGGTTACATTTTCGGAACCTAAATTTTCTTGGTTATAGATGAGACTAGCAAGGCCTTTATCTCCTGGAGGTACTATGAAGCTTCAAATAAAAACGAGTGTGATACAAATGTAAGTTATAATCCACTGTGAATTATAAGCCTTGGTTTCCAGCTATCATTCATTGCTCAATTGCTTCAAGGACAGCATGAGTTACCCATCTTAGAAGTCAATGTTTGTGACCCCGGGCGGAAAACTTCCAAAGAACATCGGAAATTCTCTTCTGTGCTACCATTTTGAATTATGAATACATTTCCACAAAAGCAGTTATTTCATTGTCTTGCATCTGTTTTCTTATCAGATCAAGGTTCAAGAGGGCAGCACTGTGTTTTCCTATCCTTGGCCCTCTGCACAACTTCTAGCTTTCAGTAAGTGCTTAGTAGATGCTTGTCGATTATGTGAGGGTACCTGTGCCATTAATCCCTCCTCTTTCTTTATTCTACATGAAGACTAATGGAATTTTTTGCCATTGCTCAGGCAACAGAAGCAACTGGACTCAACACTTCTCACTGGAGCATCAAATAGATGGTGTGAGCTTCCTGTGAAAGGCCCACTCAGTACCAAGAGATGGAGGTTCTTGGATCCAGCAGACTGAGATGACCAGTTTTATATAAATGTGGCTACAAGAGTAACAAAGCAATATAATCATAATACCAGCAAACTCTCATTGATAATGTTTACATGCCAGGCATCATTTGAAGAGTTTTAAATGTATTAACTTACACAATTCTAAGAGCTGCCCTGTGAGGTCAGTGTTATTATCTTCATTTTACCTATGAAGATACTGAGCCCCCAGACTCAAGTTCTGAACTCAGGGCCATAGTGGTAGTATGTGGGCAGAGCTGGGGTACCAACCCAGATAAATCAGGATCCCCAGCTTGTGGCCTTCAGCACTCTCACCTTTTCGTTATGATTTTAGAAATTGTTTTTAAAAACCTCTTCTTATCTAAGGGAATAAAAAAGTCATGGAGGACATTCTCTTACAGAATTATAATAGTGAACCCACGTTGGGAGTTCCTGTCATGGCTCAACAAAACAAACCTGACTAGTATCGATGAGGACACGGGTTTGATTCCTGGCCTCACTCAGTGGGTTAAGGATCCAGCGTTGCCATGAATTGTGGTGCAGGTCACAGACTCAGCTTGGATCTGGCATTGCTGTGTCTGTGGCTGTGGCTGGCAGCTATAGCTCTGATGCGACCCCTCTCCTGGGAACTCCCATATGCCACTAGTGTGGTCCTAAAAAGCCAAAAAAAAAAAAAAAAAAGAATCCACCTTAACCGAATATCAACATGAAATTTGATGTACCCATCTATGAAACAGATAAAATCTGAACAAATATTAACTGGACCTTGGGCCGGCAAAAAATTTATTTGATCATTCAAAGGAGATGGCCTGGTCATGACTGTCACAATTAAAGAAATCATGAAATATTACAGTCTGGTAATGCTATTTTTCAGACTGTCAAGATGTAGAATTCTGTTGTGCAGAGATTCTGGCCATTTCCTCGAGGATTTCCATAGCGCCTCTCTGCTAGCTGAAGGTACATGCAGTCCCTCCTCCTCCCCAGAGGACCCTTCACACCAAGGGGTTACAGAGCATTATCCAGGGACCTCCAACCTTGGCTGCAACATGAGACTCCCTTGTGAGCAATTTCTTAAAAAATACAGATTCCAGGGCCTGCTCCTAGGCCTATGGACTCCTCATGTCTGTGGGGAGGACCAGGGAACCAGTGTTTTCAAAATCTCAGATGATCTGAATTATTTGCCAGATTAAGGGGGTCTTGGTGGGTCTGTCCTCATTCTATAGGCCACTGCTGTCTCCCAGCAATGCTTTTGATTCAATGGCAGGCATGCTTTGATCTCCATGTTTTTATCTCCAGCATTCACCTGAGTCCAGAATTGTTTCTGGGTTTTGCAAGCACCTAATGTAAGCTTTCTTCTCCTCTCCTGCCTTCTTCCTCCACAACATCAACATCCAGGCAATGAAGCCACTGAGCTTGAGATCTCCCAGCCCTTCTACCCACTCCATTCTGACTTTTATCTCCATTTGTTCTCAGCACCCACACAACTGCCAACACCAACCTCCTTCAAGGTTCTGCAGAAGTTTCCTGTCTGCTGCAATCCCTGATCTTCCTCTTTGCCTCTCTTTCGGACCATCTGCACTTGTTCTTTATTCTCAGAACTGGTTCCCACCTTCTGTCTCCCATAACACACACCTTTAGCTAAACCATTCCATTTAGCCACAATCTAACAAGTGATTTAGCAAGTGCCCACTAAATACCTGGCATTATTCTAGAAATTCTCAGCTGATGAGCTGGCTTTCTAGATCTTGCTACTCCACGTGTGGTCTATGAGCTAGCAGCACTGGCACTGCCAGGGAATGCATCAGAAAAGCAAATTCTCAGGCCCCACTTCATAAACTGAATGCAAATCTGCATTTTAACAAGATTCTGGAGAGATTCATGTGCACATTATTAAGGAAGATGTAGACAATTTAGAGGCTCTCTTATGGACTGAATGTCTGTGTTCCTCCAAAATAAGTACGTTGAAATCCTGACCCCCAAGGTGATGGTATTAGGAGGTGGGAATTTTACGTGATTAGGTCATGAAGGTGCCGCCCTCACCAATGGGATTCGTGCCTGTAATTATAAAAGAGTCCTCAAGGGTCTTCTCCCCCCTTCCACCATGTGAGGACAGAGCTAGAAGAAAGCTCTCTCTGAGCCAGGAGGTGGGCTTTCACCATACACCAAATCTACTTGTGCCTTAATCTTGGACTTCTCAGCCTTCCGAAGATGTGAAACAGATGTTCGTTGCTTATGTCACCCAGTCTCTAAGACACTCCCTCAGACTCTCTTTTCTCTGTCTTAAAGAGCTTCAGGACCTTATCTACATTGTTTTCCTTACCCTAAACTTAGCTTCCTCGCCTCTGAGATAGGGACAATGTTGTGAGAGCTGGAAGGGAAAACACACATGCGATTCCTAATAAACCACATCATAGGTTTTGGCTTAGTTTCCTTACCTACCTTTCCAGGGAAAGGATCTTCCTTTGCTTTTCATCCTATCTTCACACTCTGTGGTGGGATCACCATTTCATGTTCCTCTCTCCAACTTTTTTTGCACTGGGTATATTCATTCCCTTTGCCTAAAAACACATTTCTATTTTCTTATCCTCCCAGAACATTGAAATTTTGTTCTACCTTTGACCTTCCTTTCCTTTCCATCCCTAAAATGGAAGACCAATGGCTGCTTCCAAAGCTGCAATGCCCCACCCCGCCCCCATGCTTCAACCATCCCATCTCATTTCTACTCCAAATGATTTTGCATTAAAATTACAAAAACTTTTTTGTTACTAAACTTATTTGCCATTTCTCAGGACTGAACCTTTCTTAGTCCAGAGATTCATAAACATTCATAAGTACAGTGCCCTTATGATCTCAGTAATTTTTTCATGGTGTTCCTGGGCCAAAAGAAATAAAGGAACAGTTTCATTTATTTATTAAATGATTAGATCCAGATCTAATAGTTGTACTTTACACAGTATCCAATAGATGTTGCTGTTTGATTTAAAAATGTAAAATATCACACAATGACCCTGTAAATCACATGCAGTGCCTCAGGGTGACATGGCACACAGTTTGGGAATCCTGAATTTATCCTCTTAATAGGATGCCAGTTGCCAATGGCATGATGCTGTCCTTCTCAGATGATGCTCTCCTTCCTTAACCTATGGTAGCGCCAGCAGCTCCCATAGTCACTCTTCTCTGACTCTTTTAAGTGCTTCAATTCATTTCTACATCAGCACCTGCCTTAGGACAAACTCTAGCTGGGGATGGCTCACCAGCATCTCAACATCTCTACAAATTAAGTTTAGGATTTGTCTCACAGAAGACAAATCATCGAATTTTCCCTTTAAGTATTATCACTCAGTATAAAGGTGTACATTGCATTCGATGGCCCTCTTGGGGACTTTCCACACCTGGTGAGTCATGGAGATTTATTCATTTTTCCATGGCCCTCTCAGTGTTACCGTCAGTTAACCAGTGTTAACATCACTCTGGTGTAGATTCTCATTACCTCCTGTCTGGACTTGGCAAATACTCCCTCCCTGCCCTCTGTCTCTCCTTAGTCCTTCTACTCCATCCCCAATATTCTTTTTTGTATATCCCAGAGACTTCACTGGCTCTCTATCCTCAAAAAAGTTATGCTCCAGCTCTACATTTCCTTTGCTGATTAGCATTCAGCAAACTCAATAAGCCAGGCAGGATTTTACTCTCAGGCTTCTGGGCACACACTTGCTTCTATGCTTTTTCTCATTTTATTCTTCCACTTTGATGATATTCTCATTTGAATGGGAGACAGACAGCACAGATATAGGGCATTTCCAAGACTGCAGAAAGTTCCATTGGTCTGTGCTACTCTAACTGCTTTTTTTTTTTTTTTTTTTTTTGTCTTTTTAGGGCTGCACCTGAAGCGCATAGAAGTTGCCAGGCTAGGGGTCGAATTGGAGCTGTAGCTGCCACCCTATGACAGAGCCACAGCAACACTAGATCTGAGCCACGTCTGCAACCTACACCACAGCTCACAGCAAGGCCGGATCTTGAACACACTGAGCGAGGCCAGTAATCAAACCTGCGTCCTCATGGATGCTAGTCAAATTCGCTTCTGCTGAGCCATGATGGGAACTCCCTGCTCTAACTGCTTCTAATAAGTAAGTGGGCACCAGTCAAGGCCTCCTATTGTCCATGCCCTTTTTAAACCAGCCTTTGCTGATTCTTTCCTTTGGTTGCCCAGATAACTCTAGTCCTTGGCTCTTTATTGGCTTTTTCAATAAGATATCGCTTATATTTAATTGCCTTTGTGGGTATATACATTATTATTGCTCTAAACGATGCCACTAATGTAACCTTCCTTTCCTAATAATTTTTTGAACACCTAGACTCTACAAAATATAGGCATTCAACAATTATTGCAGATGAAATAATGTGTAAAAACCACATTGACCCCCAACCTTGGTGATAGCTATACAGAATCATAGCCATCACCATGGGCTGTCTTATTGAAAACGCTTTCTTCTTTTTACAGCTGCATCTGCAGTACATGGAAGTTTCTGGGTGAGGGGTTGATTTAGAGCTGCAGTTTCAGGCCTATGCTACAGCCACTGCGATGTCAGATCCAAGCTGCATCTGCAAACTATGCTGCAGCTTGCGGCAATACTGGATCCTTAAGCCAATGAGCAAGGCCAGGGATTGAACCTGTATCCTCACAGACACTATGTTGGGTTCTTAACCCACTGAGCTCCAACAGGAACTCCTAAAAATACTTTTAAAACTACATAACTTTGGTATTTAACAAACTAAGTTTTGTTCTTTAGGAACAAATGCCTTATTGTGAAATCCAGGAATGTGTATGTTTTACTTTTTGTTTACTTAATTAATATATTTTTAAAGTCATAGATTTATTTTTTGTTTTCTAATATCTTTGTTTTTAAAATGATTATTATTTTTTCCATTATCGTTGGTTTACAGTGTTCTGTCAATTTCTACTATACAGCAAAGTGACCCAGTCACACATATACATATACACATACTTATACATATACATTCTTTTTCTCACATTATCCTTCATCATGTTTCATCATAAGTGACTAGACACAGTTCCCTGTGCTATACAGCAGGACCTCATTGCTTATCCATTTCAAATGCAATAGTTTGCATCTATTAGCCCCAGACTCCCAGTCCATCCTACTCCCTCCCTGTGGCTTTTGCATACAACTAATGGAAACAGTGTTTCCCTAAGAATTTCAAAGAATGTATTTTAAAAAAGGACATCATCTCTGTGTTTAACATGACAAACATGAAAAATACCCTTCCACTCTGTTCAGTTCCCCATGGTCTGCCCCATTGTCCTATATTATAGACCGTCCCTGTGACATTGTGCCCTTTCCCACTATTTTTAAAAGACCATCACTCTTAGTATAATTCTGTCTTTACACTGTTTTACTGTTTTCATTCAAACTTCCTCTACTTAAAATCCAGGAGGCAGAATGATGAATATGATGACTTTGTTGAAAATATCCACTATTGTCAGGCTCACATTAAGCTGGCAATGGGATTATATGTATGCATCAATAATTTATTTCTTTCAGACACTAAAAAGAGAGTGCATGGGGCTCACCTAGAGTTTTCTCTATCCAACACTACTTCTTCAGCAAGAACTTCCTCTGCTTTCTGAGAACTAGGTCTGGGCCTAATGTGTGGGCTTCCCGTGGAGCTGCTGTATTCTTTGCACTCATCCCTTAATCAAGGTAACTGTGCCAGGGAAGGCACTGATCCAAGTTGGACCAGTCGTACCTTGACTCTGGCCACAGGTGATTGGTCTAAGGTTGTAAACTTGGCCAATCATATGATCCTAACAAGGCTTCCCCCAAGATTTTGTCAACGTGTCATTAGAGAAAGAAATATAACTGAGAAGGGGTTGGTGCCTATATTTTCTGATAAAGGGAAGCCTGTGTGCTGCTTTGGAAAAGAATAATACTAACATACAGAGAAAATCAGGAGAGAGAGAGACAGACAGACAGACACAGGAAGTGCTGTGAGTAGTTTCTGGCCGGTGTCTTTTTTTTTTTTTTTTTTTTTTTTTTAGGGCTGTACCCATGGTATATATAGAAGTTCCTAGGCTAGGGGTTAAATCTGAGGTGCAGCTGCCGACCTATACCACAGCCACAGCAATGAGGGAGCCAAGCCAAGTCTGCAACCTAAACCACAGCTCATGGTGACACTGAATCCTTAACCCACTGAGCGAGGCCAGAAATCAAACCTGCATCCTCATGGATAGCAGTTGAGTTTGTTTCCACTGAGCCACAATGGGAACTCCTGGCAGGTGTCTTTTTCTTCCTTCCCTTCTCCTGTGTGGATGGTAAATCTTTTCTTAGGTGACCTACCCTGTGTACTTTTCTAGTACATACTCTTCTTATCTAAGTTAGTCCAATATAGATTTCTGTCACTTGTAGCCAAGAGGATCTTGATAAAAAAAATAAAAACAAGTAAAAAATGTCATTCCTTAATCCCCCAATAAGATGATGGAACCTCTGAGTATTGAGCTAAGGTATTGTTTTCATGAGCTCAGAAAACAAGATGCAAAAGTGGGATTTTTCACACAATAATCGAAGTGCTTTTTTGCTACCCCAAGGGTCCTTTCACTTTGGTGTATTTATTAGCAGACTCTACTCAAAGAACTGTCCAATCATGAACTCACCACAAAAACTCACGGAGGATAGAAAAGAACAAAAGATTAGTTTAGGATTCTTAGGGGAAAAAAAAGAAAAATCAAGGAGTACATGGTAAACTGAAATACAGTAAACAATATTTAACTTTAACATTTATTTATTTGTTTGTTTGTTTATCTTTTTTACAGCCACACTTGCGGTGTATGGAAGTTCCGAGGCTAGGGGTCGAATAAGAGCTGCAGCTGAGGCCTATGCCACAGTCACAGCAACACCGGATCCGAGCTGCATCTGTGACCTAGTCTGTAGCTTGCAACAATGCCTGACCCTCAACCCACTGAGTAAGACCAGGGATTCAACCTGCGTTCCTCATGGACACAATGTCAGGTTCTTAACCTGCCGAGCCACACTGGGAACTCATAATTTTAACTTTTACTATGGTTTTTTTCCTGGCCCAAAGGAACAGACACATTTCAATTATTTTGCCTATTTGTTTACCACTCATGACAACTCTCCTAGTTAAATGTTCCAAACCTTTTAAGGAATGAGAAAGCAAAGCCCTGGGGAATATAATTTCATGCTTGTTCTGAGCTCTATGCTGAATTTCACTGGGTTGAGTCATGTGAGGGAGAGAACTGTTTCCAAAGAAGAGGATAATTCCTTGACTCTAACTCAAAAGGGCTTAAAATATATGGACAGAAATTGACATGTTTGGAACCTCTTCTAAGAAGGGAAATTTGGAAAAATGGGCAAAGAGTCAAGGATAGACTATTCAGACTTCAGACAAACCCATCTTCCTGCCCCTTCCACTAATATCTAGGGAAGACAGCCTCTTCTTTTCTGCTGGTTAAAGCACCTACTCTGAGTTTTTACCTTAAATTGTTTTTCTTCTATAAAGAATTAATTTATGATGCTTCTAAACGAAGCAATGATCTGTGGACTTAATGCATACTGACAATTTAAAAACAAGGTGGGTTTTTACACTAGGGTGTACCCTAGCTATTCACATGGAGAAATATCCATTCATTCATTCATTCATTCATTCCACCAACATTCACTGAGCACCTGTGATGTGCTGGATACTGTGTACTGATGGTCCACCTGGGAGCCAGCAAACAAGCCCTGTCCAGTGGAGCTGATATTTCCCACCAGTTTCCTTCTCTTCTCAGAAGCTGGAGATAGTCTTGGACTAAAGGAGCAAATACCCTGGTCATTCCCTGAGATAGTCTTTCCTACCTATGCAATTAATTGCTTTGTAAATTTCCATAGCTAAACAGAGTTTTCTAGCTACTTATTTGAATCCAAAAGGTTTAAAGGATCCTTGGATTTTTCTTTTTACTTGCTGGGCCAAGCAAGAAATGAAAGTGAAAATCTGACCACGAACTCCTAGTTGATGTCAACAAGTGGGCCAGATGAATCTATAATATTTAAAATTGTTTTTCACTTTTAAGATATGCCAAAGTGAATGTCAGCTTCTTAGCTTTCTGGGAAATATAAATGGTTCAATGAAGCATACTCCCTTGAATAATATTTCTGGTATTTTTTTTATAAGGCCATTAACAGGAAATATCTTCAAACTTAAAAAAATTAAGAAGTCTTGGAGTTCCTGTCGTGGCGCAGTGGTTAACGAATCTGACTAGGAACCATGAGGTTGCGGGTTCGGTCCCTGCCCTTGCTCAGTGGGTTAAGGATCCGGCGTTGCCGTGAGCTGTGGTGTAGGTTGCAGACGCGGCTCGGATCCCGCGTTGCTGTGGCTCTGGCGTAGGCCAGTGGCTGCAGCTCCGATTTGACCCCTAGCCTGGGAACCTCCATATGCTGCGGGAGCGGCCCAAAGAAATAGCAAAAAGACAAAAAAAAAAAAAAAAAAAAAAAAAGTTTAAAAAAAAGAATTAAGAAGTCTGATAAAGGAAGCTCTAGTTGCAGTGTTTTATCATCTTGGATGATGCTTGCATTTTGCCATCTCAATTCTTGGGCCCTGTTTTCTCATCAGTAAAATAGAGCATCTAAATGATCTCTAAGGTTCTTGTGATAAAATACAAAATTACATTATTCTATGGTTTTATTTTTAGAACTCGATTACTTTAAAATATCCTGAAAATAGTAGATATTTATGGCCATGAAATATTTATTTTCATGATAAAGGTGCTTTATTTTTATGATAAGGGAAGTTTCATTTAAAATGATTCATGGAGTTCCCTGGTGGCCTAGTAGGTTAAGCATCCGGCATTGTCAGTGCTGTGGTCTGGGTTTGATCCCTGACCTGGAGAATTTTGCATACCAAAAAATAAAAATAAAATGATTCATATATATATTTAAGTACAAATTTATAACATGCAAAAAATCATTCCTTTGTAATAGGGATAACTGCCCATAAAAAAAGAAGATGCCTGTAAGAGTCATTGATAAGTTGGTACAAGTAATGCAATTACAGATTTCCTGGTTAAATTAAAAGAAAATGAGAACATGTTTGTATATGGTTGAATTAGTTGAGATATTATATTTGATTAAACCAATCAAAAACAAAAATCCCAACCACCAAAATTTTAGGATTAGGCTTCAAAGTCTAAAAGATGTCAAGACGATTCAGTCTAGAATAAATGAAATAAATAAATATTGCTTACCACTCAGATGTGGGAAAATAGCAATACCATTCAAAGTGGAGGTTTTCAAATAATTAACAAAGGAGATCTGACTAAAAGAGGCATGATTTGTCTGGTGGTTTGTAACCACAATAGTGCAATAAATCAAGGGCTTAATATTTCAACAGCGTGTTTGGAAGTTAGACCCGGAAGAGCTGCCCATGAAGATAAATAGCAAGGCATGTCAGCTCCTTTTTTTTCTTAATGCAAAATATATCATTTCAAGCATCTCTCACTTGCCAGATGGAATGCAATGAGTCTTGTAATTCCTGAGGGCACAAACTCAATGATCAGACTGGTGGATTCTATTTTGGAATTTCCTTTTGGCAGAATTTCTGTTCTTTAAGCTTCTTTAAATTGACACAAGTCAAAACTATTATTTTCTTTGCCTTTGGGGATGGGTTCTGTTTACTGCCTTTTTTCTTTCTTTTTTTTTTTTTTTTTTTTTTTTTTTTTTTTGCCATTTCTAGGGCCGCTCCTGAGGTACATGGAGGTTTCCAGGCTAGGGGTTGAATTGTGGCTGTAGCCGCCAGCCTATGCCACAGCCACAGCAACGCAGGATCCGAGCTGCGTCTGTGACCTACATCACAGCTCATGGCAATGCCAGATCCTTAACCCACTAAGCAAGGCCAGGGATCAAACCCGCAACCTCAGAGTTCCTAATCAGATTCGTTAACCACTGAGCCACAATGGGAACTCCCTGCCTTTTTTCTTTCTTAACCTTACCTAAATAGTTATCAACTAACAACAAAAAAATGCGTTATGACCTACTGCACATGCACAAAAGGAAAAACACAGTTTATTGCATTAAACTGAAATCTCTAATTATTAATTTAATAGATCTGAGAGTTGACTCATCTCTACATTTTATAAACTAAGTGTAGCACTATAGTCCAGAGGGAGACTTTACCAGCATTCCTGGACCAACTTTTGCTTTTAGAAACAGGGATGCAGACAAAGAAGTGAACTGGTTTAGCTAAAGTTACATAACTAAAAATGGAAGTCATGTCTCTTTACTCTAAATCCTATGCAAACTGTCCTTTAGTCAAGAATGATGACAATGTTCTAGGCACTATGTTAAGTTTCCATGGATTATTTTTACTGAATCTCAGATGCAATCTATGAGGGCTGTGTGCTGATCACAACAGGTGCTAATGTTGGTTTGAGGCCCAGGACTGGTTGCTGATGGGATGGAGAGGAGGTATGAGAAAAATCCTACCCACTAAAGTCTATGTGAAGGAAGGGAGAAATGAATGGGCTTGGAACACGTGGAAAACAAAATATGAGAAAAAGGAGAAAAGGCAGGAAGCCAACAAAATGAAACAAGCCTCCTCTGTAGAGGATAAAGTATATGGTGCTGTGAGAGAAAATGAGAAAATCTTTTCTTGATGCAACTAAAAAGGAGAAGGAAGAGAGAAGACAAAATGGCAGGTCAAACACTGCTGCAACAGAGAAGTGATCCCATGGATGTCACTAAAACACCTTCTCTCCCTAGGCCGTGGGTGGTGAGGCTTGAGTGTGACGCTGGAGCTGATTCTGGGACTGATGGAGAATGCTCAGAGGGACCCTCCTCCAAGACTTTCTATCACTTACCAAAGTCATTTAAAATTAAGACCTTTCCCTAATGGCATGATAAAACTCAGGGTCAATCTATGGCATTAGTGAAAAACAGGCAAATTAGGGCAGATTTCTCAACCATATAGTTCTCCTTAACTGGGCTCCACAGACCCCCAAGAAGTCAGTGAAGAGACTTCAGGGTATGCAAGAACTTGAATGGGGTTGGGGAATTTACATCTTTATTTTCACTCACCTCTAAGTGAAAGTAACTGTCACCCTCAATTGTAAATGCAGACAGGAAATCACAGGTGTGATTTCCATAGGACCTGTGCTTTTGTCACCAACAGACAAGCATCCAGCTGGATGATCAAGCTCTGCGGAGTGGAGAGCATGATGTATTGCCTACGTCAACAAGCGGAACTTTAGTTTTGTTCTAAAATACATTTTGAGCAAAGGTAAGGATTAAAGGCATTAAAACATCATTCTTCAACTTCAATGTGTAAAAGGTCACCTGGGACTCTTGTGATTCAGCAGGTCTTGGGGGTGGGGACCTGAGGCTGTGCAGGTCTAACAGGCTCCCAGGTGATTTGGGGACCATCCTCGGAGTAACCAGGATACAGAGCTATTTGGATGTGGAGTTTTAAAGATAATGATCCTTAAGAAAATGTGGTACATACGTATAGTGGAATACTACTCAGCCATAAAATAGAATGAAATAAGGCCCTTTGCAGCAACATGGATTCAACTAGAGATTATCATACTAAATGAAATAAGTCAAAAAGAGGACAAATACCAAATGAGAGCACTTATATTTGGAATTTAAAATATAATTAGGTAAAATGAACTTATCTACAAAACAGAAACAGACTCACAGACATAGAGAATAGACTTATGGTTACCAAAGGGGAGGAGGAAGGGAGTAGATGGACTGGGAGTTTGGGGTTAGCACATGCAAACTGCTACATTTAGAATGGATAAGCAATGAGGTCCTACTGTATAGCAGGGAACTATGTCCAGTTTCTTAGGAGAGACTATGATGGAAGCCAATATAGGAACACATGATTGGGTCACTTTGCTGTACAGCAGAAATGGGCACAACATTGTAAATCAACTATACCTTAATAAAAATTTTTAAAAATTAAAAAAATAAAGATAACAATCCTTATTCGGATAGGTAGAACAAGTCCTTTAAAACTTCAGAGTCTATGAAGCTTGTGCGCATTTGACACCTCTTGTGATAATACGAACAGTCACCTCAAAAATATTCTCTCTGAAAAAAAGGGGTTCCCATTGTGGTTCAGTGGTAATGAAACTGACTAGTATCCATGGGAATGCAGGTTTGATCCTTGGCCTCACTTTGTGAGTTAAAGATCTGGTGTGGCTGTGAGGTGTGGTGTAGGTCACAGACATGGCTTGGATCCAGCATTGTTGTAGCTATGGTGTAGGCTGGCAGCTGCTGCTCTGATTTGACCCCTAGCCTGGGAACTTCCATATGCTGCAAGTGCAGGCTAAAAATCAAAAATCAAAAAAACAAAAAATAATTCTTCGGGAGTTAACCAATCTCTATAGTCAGGCCTTGTTCCCACATCTGTGTCTCCGTATCGGTTTGCTGACAGATTTATGGTTGTATTTATCACATGGTATCAGGACTGTAGTACCTGCTCCCTCACTTGTACTGACAATGCCTTCCTCACCTTCACCGCCAATGTCTATCAGTGAGTTTGGCAGATATTAAGTTGTAATGAACATCTGGCAGGAGTTTACAAGCCACGGTTTCTTTTTCAATCCTTGAACTGTGGGTTCACATTTGCATTTAATTCCCAAAGCAATTTTGGGAGATAAAATATCTTCTGCTTAATTTTCCTCATCACCCAATACTTCTTTTACCTGAGGCTTCCTTGCTTTTTAATTACACTTCCACGTATCTAATTTAGCCTAAGAGGCCCGCTTGTAATTCAGAACCACAAGCAAAGAGAGAACTGACACTCCTAGGTCCCCTTCAGTCAAAAGGCTTCCTGGCAGAACAATTTCTAGTTGTGGCAAATGGGGTTGATAGAAAGTTCTGATCTACACGTCAGCTGAAAGCATGTAGTATAAATTGTGAATGCCCTGAAATGGCCACTAGGTAAACTCTGTGTGGTTCAAATGCAAGGTGTTTGGATCTTAGCCTTCTTAACAAAAGCCCATTTATAGGTGTGTTCAAAGGCACTGGGGCTTTCTCTAAACCCAAATCCACAATCACAATAGTGAAAGGAGGATCATTTTGAGTAGTTTGCTTGTATCTGGCTTGAAAGGACCAGGCTATGTTGGACACAAATGTAAGTTTTCTTAAAACTCTTTGAAGCTTTCACTATGGACACACCCATTCTTTCTTGGGGAGGAGGGAGTGGAAGCACATATTCTAGGTTAGTCACCTCCAGTGGGAGTTTTACCACCTCTCCTGCTCCAAGGGTCCTTCAGGTGGGATTTCCCACCTGTAAGCTCCGCTTGCCCTTCCCTAGCTCTCCACCAACCTTCTCCTCCAGGAGAAAATCTGTTGGTGGGATTGGATGTGGAGCTCACACTCAGGTATTCCTCCCGGGACTTTGAGACTGTGCAGCTGTTTCTCGTGATTTCAGCTCCCCCTTTTTTGTAGCTCAGGTCTCCTCCTCCCTGGCAGGCCTTTCTGGGATGTGTGGGCTTCTGTTTTCATCCACACTCTAATTCTTGTTTCGAGACTCTTCTATGAGAACTCAGCTTCTCTCTCATTCTACCACGCCTCTTTCCCTGGGGAACAGACCTTGCCAAAGCTTGGCCCTTGGAGGAAATTCATGATGATTACAGCTGGATTGCCTCGTCTTTGAAGTAACATTGACCCTGTTGGTCACCTCTGTCATCTGCGGGAGAACCCCGGAGTCTCTGACCCTCGGACCACAGTTCCTCTGGACTATGCTTTGGGAGGGCCCTTTCCTAGGACTGCACTTCCTCCCTGTGCTCTGGGCAGCTCAGCCCCAGAGCAGTTCTTGTGGAAGTGACTTCAGATGGTGTCACTTCCCTGCTCAGAACCCTCCAGTGGCTCCCACTGCCCTCTGAGTGTAATGCAGAGGACACAGAGGCCCATAAGACCCCGAACCATCCATCTCTGGCCCCAGAAATCCCTTCTCTCAACCTCAGATCCTGATAGCCCTCCTCGAACACAGCCACACTGCTGTGCCTCCATCACACGGGCCTGTTCCTGACCCAGAGTCTTTGCTTACTCTCCCCCTTGGGAAAACTTTGCCCCCTAAGTTGGCACAGTCAGTCCTTCTCCTCCTCATTCAAATGCCGTCTTCTCAGTGAGTCTCATCCTGTACTCATTTAAAATTTCAAAGCACTCTCTGCATCCGACTCCACCTCACTCCCTATTTTCCCACTTCAGAAAGATTTCTCTCCTCGGCTCTAATCACCAACTGACATATCACATATTTTACCAACTTATTTCATGTACGGTCTGGATCCCCCGGTCCAATCTAGAATGTAAGCTCCATAAAGGTTAGGATTGTCATTTTTATCTGCTACGATTTAAAAGTATTTGCTCAGTGGACATCTAATAAGTATTTGTTGAATAAATGAGTGAATGAATCACGGTTTCTTTCTGAGATGATGAAAAGTTTCTAAAATTTGGGATGGGACTTTCTGTTGTGGCTCAGTGGTAATGAACCAGACTAGTATCCATGAGAACATGGGTTCGATCCCTGGCCCCACTCAGTGGGTTAAGGATCCAGTGTTGCCACAAGCTGTGGTATAGGTCTCAGATGTGGCTTGGATCCTGCGTTGCTGTGGCTGTGGCGTAGGCCGGCGGCTGCAGCTCTGATTTGATCCCTAGCCTGGGAACTTCCATATGCCTCAGGTGTGGCCCTAAAAAGAGAAAATAAAATAGGGGATGGCTCTCCATATTTATGAGTGTATATATATATTCTACAAACCTTTGAACAGTGCATTTTAAATAATTGCAAAGAAGTTGAAATAAAACTGTTTAAAAAGAGATAGGCGGCCCAGTTACACATACATGTACACATTCTATTTTCTCACATTATCATGCTCCATCATAAGTGACTAGACCTAGTTCCCAGTGCTACACACCAGGATCTCATTGCTAATCCATCCCAAAGGCAATGGTTTGCATCTATCAAACCCAAGCTCCCAATCCACCCCACTCCTTCCCCTTCCTCCTAGGTCACCATGCTGTACAGTAGAAAAAAAAAAAATTGTATTGGGGAAATAACAATTTAAAAAAATAATTAAAAAAAATAAAAAGAGGTAGGTACAGTGTCTCAGCCATCATAATGCAGGAGTGGGCTGTGTGCTCTCTGCTGCTGCATGAGAACTTAGCTGGAAAACTGAATTAGGAGGAATCTGCACAATGGTTATAAAGGAGGGGCTCCAAAGTCAGAGAACCAAGTTCAAATCCCAACTACTCCACTTTCTAGTTGGAGAAACTTGGGAAAGTCACTGCATTTCGCTGTATGTTTTTTACCTGCCAAATGGGTTGACAGTAGTACCAAATGCCAGTGTTGTGAGGATTAAATAGGGCCACTTAGCACAGCCTACGGCCTTGTGGTGGGGGGGTGCTCAATACACAGTTGCTATTTTAATTTTTATTATTATTATTTTCTGGAGTCCTAGGGGGATAGGGTACTGAGAAAGACAGAGTTGTAGCTGGGTCCCAAAGCCATTATCTCCCATTAAAATTCACATGGTCTTCTCAGGTCTTCTGCAGCCTGCACCAAATCCCCCCCCTTTGCCCAACCATTCTTTCCCTGCTTAGGTCTTATTTCAGGAGTTCACAACAAGGCAGACCATCCAAACTGTGGGGAGCTTGTTAAAAATAAGTCCTTGAGCCCCACATTTAGGTATAGAGCAGTGGGTCTCAAAGTGTGTGCCTGGTTCCAGAAGCGTCACCATCATCAGCCTTACGCCAGGCCTGTTAAATTGGAAATTTGGGGTAGGGTCTGACATTCTGTGTTTTAACAAGCCCTCCAAGTGATTCTAAGGCATGCTTAAGTGGACACTAACCAACCAAATGGAATCTGATTTTTTGATAAGCTCCCCTTGTGATTTTTTTGGACCTGCTCATTTGCATACTGTCATTGAAAAGCTGAACCATCTGCTACACAGTCATGACTAAACCACCCACTGCTTGCAACCTGCAAGCAGAGCAGCCTCCGAATTCTCTTCCATGGACAGGCCTCCAGCAATGAGATGAGCAGGTTATACAAACACCTCTCAGAACCCATTTCCTCTGGGTATACTATTTATTTCTGTTCAGCTTACTCATGTGTTTTGTGTTTGGCACAAGCTTGTTTTCAAGGTTCCTGTATTGCATAATTCATTTAATTTACCTGTCAGTAAATACTTGTCATGACCCTACTATGTGTCAAGCCACCCACAACAGCGGAATGTCACAATCTCTGAGAAAACATTTTGGAGGACAAAACTGACTACTAAGGGAGATCATGGCATTTCTTTTCATAAGGAACCTCACTGGGTAGATAATATTTCATATTGGCCACTTAAATATTGATTTTTCTGAATGAAGGAGAGTGGATTTTATAATTTTTTAGCTCTTGTTATTACTGTAAAGCTACACTACTACATAAACAAATGAACATTTATTTGCAGCATGTTCTTAATTTTCTTAAAGACATGTGTTGTGTAATTTCTTGTGTGATTTCAAACATCCCCCCAAATTATTAGAGCCCAAAAATGAGTTCGTGAAAATAAAAATAAAACATGGCCTTACTGGAGAATAGAGAGGAGCCTGGCAAAGATGCTGGAGGAGCAGGGCTTGTAAAATAGTAGTTTAATGGACACTATGTGGTCTATGCAATTTTCATTTCTAAGAAATGATGATTTCATTGCTTTTTTATTTATGTTGTTGCCTTTTAAAACCCAAGTACTGGGTTTTGATTGTGCTTTTACGTTAAGCACATGTTTAATCGTATGTCACAATATGGATCTAAGAAATGCATCTTACCTCTCTCTAGAACTTGGCAAAAAAAAAAAAATAAGATTATTCAAGTAAGGAAGTAAAATGAAAGTGCCAGCCAGACCTGCTGCTGTCTCCCTTTTTGTTATCCAAGAGCCTCAAAAATTTTCTAAAGAAAAGAAGGTTCCAGCAATAGAAACTTAAATCACAATTTTCAGGCTTACCAGTTTAATGTGTTCTCGCTTCTGGTATTTTTCACTGTAATACTGTTCTTGTCGAAGGTTAAGCAGCTGCTGCTGTTGTCGGTCCTTCAAGTCTATTAGCTTTTGGGTCATTTCGGCATCCAGGGCAGCGAGGTCTTGCTCAATGGTGGATGAACCATGGTCAGGGCTGCTGGGTTCTGATCTGCAGAAAACACAGAGCTTGACTCAAAAAAAATATGCATGTCAGAGCAAGGTGGAGGGAGAGGGCTGTTCACCAGATTTCCTCCTAGGGAGAGCACTGTGTTTGGAAATAAATATTTAGATAAGCCACTTGAGGCTGAAACCGCAAGGACAAGCTTAGCAGCAGAGGGTCTTCATACACAGTTGAGGTAGAAAAGGAAAGCCAGGAAGCTGGGGGGCTGAGTGGTGGTGATGGAGAGAAAAATAATCCTCCCTTGGGAGAAAACATGTCTAGTAAGGACTTTTCACAGCTTTTATTTATTTAGTTAGGTTTTTTTTTTTTTTTGGGCTGCACCTGCAGCATATGGAGGTTCCCAGGTGAGGGGTTGAACTGGAGCCGTATCTGTGACCTGCCCTGCAGCTTGGGGCAACACCGATCCTTAACCCACTGAGCGAGGCCAGGGATCGAACCTGCATCCTCATGGATACTAGTCAGGTTCTTAACCCGTTGAGGTACAACGGAAACTCCAATTTTTTATTTTGTTTGTTTGTTTATTGATTGATTGATTGTCTTTTGTCTTTTTAGGGCCACACCTGCAGCATATGGAGGTTCCCAGGCTAGGGGTCTAATCAGAGCTGTTGCTACCAGCCTACGCCACAGCCACAGCAATGCCAGATCTGAGCCACACCTGCAACCTACACCACAGCTCATGGCAACGCCGGATCCTCAACCCACTGAACAAGGCCAGGGATAGAACCCGAAACCTCATGGTTCCTAGTTGGATTCATTTCCGCTGTGCCACGACAGGCACTCCTATTTTTTTTTTTTTTTAACATGGCAAGTATAATGTAATTCCCAGCCACATTCCTCCTATACACCCTGCATGATGATTCTGCAGAGGGAGTTGAAAAGAAACTGAATTTTGCATCTGGGCCACATAGATTGACAACAGAGAGCATGTGCAGATGCCACATACAGGCAATCCTCCCGGGTGCACATTCTGTCTCCTGACATCTTTTGCTAGCAAGGATTTGTTATTAAAATAAGTTTCTTTGGGGGCTGAACCAACATCCTTGATCTCTCCACCCCAGATGGTACTTTCTTCAAAATGCTTTCATTCCCAGCGAAAAGAGGATGAATGAGGTTGATTCCAACATATTTATTGAGTGCTCACTTTGTACAGGGTGACTTTCTTTGAGTTATTCACAGCAGAGAATTATACAGATATTTAGAAATTTAGGACGGACACACGTGGAAACAAACCAGGGCAATTCTCACTAACTTCTTATTGTCTTAAAACAGTGTGATTTCTTCAAGCTTTGTGCTCTTACTTCTTGGAAGACAATTTGAAAGAGGGACAGTGTTGGGAACGGGATACTGAGAGCAGGTTTGCTCTTTGCATTTGTATGGAAACCTCTGGAGAAAGAACCACCTAAGATCCCCAGCACATCAGATTCTGTCTCTGTCTTTCCACTTGCGGCCAAGTGGAACAGGCAGAAGAGGTTTCTGGAACCAGCTGCCACGCATTCCTTATGCTCTCTCTTCGCATCAGGCCAACATCAGTGGTGCCACACCGAGAGGCCATTCGTAGAAGTTGGTGTTAGGATCCGATTTTGTCTAATAAGGAATGCAGAATTTCCTCCATAGTTTCTATGTGCATTTTACTTACAATGCCAAATGAGAAGGAACCCTCTCCCAGGCTCTCGGACAAGGTTGCCTGAGAATGGCAAGGTTGCCTGAAGGTGGCCCTCCATCCTAGGATAAGTCTATTCCTCAACCTCAGAGCAGAGAAGCATGGGTGGGGGAGCCTCCCTCTTGGCATGAACATGAGATCCATTATCGTCTTTTGTGGCAGGAAGTCAGTGTAGTCAGAGCATAAAGGTGCTGCTTCATTCAGCCACCACCACCACAGCAGAGGCAACGAGGCAACATTTCCTGACCACTCAGCAGATGCCAGGGACCTGCTGCTTTACTTCTGGCTTTTGTGAAACCCAACTAGGAGGTGGGACCACCTCCAGTTTACACTGGAAGAAACTGAGGCTCGGTGAGACAACGTGCCTAAGGACACAGAAAGGGGGAGCAGCAGTGCAGCTTACCCAAGGACAGACATCTAGAAAACAGCAAAGGCTGTGTTCTTCACATTATGTGGAAGCTCAGTTGAGATGATAGATGTTTGGATAAGAAACTAATCTAATGTAATACTGTACACATGCAATGCACATTGTTATAAGCAATGTTACCTCAAAAAAAAAATCTAAAAAAATTAACAAGAACCTACTGTAGGAGTTTCCACTGGGGCTCAGCAGGTTAAGAACCCAACAGAGTCTCTGTGAGGATGTGGGTTTGATACCTGGCCTCACTCAGCGGGTTAAGGATCTGGCGTTGCCTCAAGCTGTGGCGAAGGTCACGGATGCGGCTTGGATCCTGGGTTCCTGTGGCTGTGGCATAGGCCTGCAGCTGCAGCTCCAATTCGACCCCTGGCCCAGGAACTTCCATATGCTGTGGGTGCGGCCCTACAAAGAAAAAAAAACAAACAAAAAAAAAAAGAAGCAGCAGCACAGGAAAACCTACTCAATAATTTTTAATAACCTATATGGGAAAAAAGAATGGAGATATGTATAGGTATAACTAATTCACTTTGCTGTACACCTGAAATGAATACAATATTATGTCAACTATATACCAATAAAATTAAAAAATAATATTTCATTTGAAAATAATATGCCTATTATGTATTGATACATTTTTGTGAAAAATAACTGCACACTCAAAACAAAAAGAAAATTAGCGAAATTTTTAAAATTTCACTGGCAAAAAAAGGAATTAATCTAATGGACATTATGACTGTCACATGGAGGTATTTCCGGGATCTTATTATGTATCAACGGGGATAAGATATGGACAGACATAGTCAGATCTCAGTGGTTTTGCTTCTTGAAAAAAAGTTTCTCCTGATGTATTTTTCAATACTAGATGCTTAGATGCTTAGGGAGTTTTGTTGTTTATTGTTTGAGAGGAAAGTACAAAAAATAATAATAATAATAATAACCGAAGGAGCGATGTTTCTGCATCTCCTCCAAAAACAAGGTTGAAGACATTTTCCCCTGTTGCCTAATATTGCCGACATAAGATCCATGAGATGAATTCTCCTGTAATTTAATACCAGGAAAATGTTTGTCTTTCTTGAAAAAGCAAGCAAGTTTTCTTTAATCAGATAAGGAGACTGATCAAAGCCATCCATATTCCCTTTTCTCAGAAGCTAAGCACTAACTTCAGTATTCAAGGCCAGAAATTACATTAAATGGTAAGTGCTGTTGAGTCAAAATACAATGTGGACCACGCATTTGATTTTTTTCTCACATATGTGATTTGAAATTTCTTGTAGCTACCTTAAAAAGAAATCAGTGGAATTAATTTAATAATATATTGTGCATAACCTGATCCTTGAAAATATTTCAACATGTAATTAAAGTCAATATAAGTCAATATAAAAAAGGAGCTATTTTCCAGTCCTTTTATTAGTGAAGTTTTGAACTCTTCTGTGTGATTTATACTTAAGGCACATCTCAATTTGTGGGGTTTTTTTGGACTTTTTAGGGCTGCACCTGTGGCATACAGACATTCTCAGGCTAGGAGTCTGATCGCAGCTGCAGCTGCTGGCCTACACCACTGCCACAGCAATGCAGGATCCAAGCCTGTGTCTGTGTCCTGCACTGCAGCTTGTGGCAACGCCAGATCCTTAAACCACTGAACGAGGTCAGGGATCAAACCCCCATGCTCATGGACACTATTTGGATTCTTAACCCATTGAGCCACAATGGGAACTCCCACATCTCAATTTCAAGGAGTCACTGTTTGTGGCTAGTGACTCATGTATTTGACAGCAGGTCTGGTAACTGGTAGACAGTCTGTGTGCATTTTTTCCCTATTTTTATAGGATTTTTATACATGTCTTCTATGATAAGTTACTTCAATATTCTATTGGAAGTTTGCAGGATATGACTTACAAGTAAATAAATACAGGAATAAACTGATGACTACATACAAATCGCTAAGAAATTAGAAGTTTTAGGCCAAGCTTTGCTTGAACTGTTTGTATGACTGTGGGTACATGTTAAGCCTTTAGTTTTCCGCTTCTTCATTGAGGAAGTGACAAAAGTTCACTCAGACAGCTTCTAAGGCTGCTTTGGCTCTAAGAAATGATGACTTTGCTGCTTTTTAAAAACCAAGTACTAGGTTTTGATTGTGCTTTCAAGCTAAACACATGTTAACCATACGTCATAATATGTATCTGACAAATGCCTCTTACCATTCTCTCTAACGTGGCATCAAGATGGGATTATGGAGTGAGGAGTGACGGTAAGGATGTGGTACAGCCTGTCTGACTCAGCTTCCATGCTCATGTAATTCCTGTGTTTCCATGTTAGCCACTTTGGGGTGATAACTGGGTGGGCTGTATTCACCATTGTGTTCCCAGAGCATACAGTAGGCACTCAATAAATATTGGTTGAATGAATGTGTGAGAGATGCTTCTCCCCAGCACGATCTGAGTACAGGGGGCTGTGGGGACCCTTAGATGCTAAACAAGGGTTATCTCTCCAGGGCTTTGTGGGTTTCAGATAGAGCAGCAAAGGGTAGCAGAGATTTGATTTTCAACAAGACAACTTGCAGGATTTCCCTGGTAGTGACTGAATTAAGGATCCCGAGTTGTTACTTCAGGCTGCAGCTGTGGTCTGTTGGCCCTGGAGCTTCTGCATGCCAAGGGTGTGGCCAAGAATTAAAAAAATAAAAACCAATCTCATCCTCAACACAAGTTGCCCCTCCAACTAGATTCTAGTACAGCGAATCAGCTATCAACTCAGCCAGCTGGTCTTGAGCCCTGAGGCTAAAACTCAAGAGTAGGACTTCCTGAATCTCTAGTCTTAGGATTTTGCCAAATAAAGAAATTCAGCCTACAAGCAAAAGTGAGCTGAGGGGAAAATGGATGGTTTTCCTTCTTGCAGGGGTGTAGGTCCGAGACAAGGTATAACACATCGATTATCCATCAACTATACTTCAATTTAAAAAAAAAAGATCAAGTGAGCATCATGATATGAAAATTTGCAAAGGAAGAAACAGAAATCAACAATAAATATGCCAAAAATTCAACTTAATATGGAAACATAAATTAAGGTATTAATGATATAACATTTTTTTGCTCTTTCATACCTTGATGATAGTTACAAACTAAAAAACAAAAGGTATAAATTGATCTAGGGATCCCATTTCTAGAATTTTATTTAAAATAATTTATGAATATGTGAAAAGATTTATCCAAGCATGTTTATTACTACATTTCCTTTTTTTTTTTTTTTTTTTCCAGGCCACACCTGCAGCGTATGGAAGTTCCCAAGCTAGGGATCAGCTGGAGCTGCAAATGCCAGCCTACACCACAGCCATAGCAACGCCAGATCCGAGATATATCTGTGCCCTCCACTGCAGCTTGCAGCAATGCCTGATCCTTAGCCCACTGACCAAAGTCAGGAATCAAACCCACATTCTCATGGATACCAGTCGGGTTCTTAAGCTGCTGAGCTGCAAAGGGAACTCTGTTACTACATTTCTTTTTTTTTTTTTTTTTTTTTTTTGTCTTTTTGTTGTTGTTGTTGCTATTTCTTGGGCCACTCCTGCGGCATATGGAGGTTCCCAGGCTAGGGGTCGAATTGGAGCTATAGCCACCAGCCTACGCCAGAGCCACAGCAATGCGGGATCCGAGCCGCGCCTGCAACCTACACCACAGCTCACGGCAACGCCGGATCATTAACCCACTGAGCAAGGGCAGGGACCGAACCCGCAACCTTATGGTTCCTAGTTGGATTCGTTAACCACTGCGCCACGGGAACTCCCCTGTTACTACATTTCTTATAATAGCAGATAATCAAAAACAACCTGTATGTTCATCAATAGAAAATCATTTAAATAAACTGTAGTCTGTCCATTAAAAAAAAAATCACCGAAAATCCATATTGATGATTCTCTTCCTTTATACTATAAGACAAACCAATAAAAATATACCTATTCAACTTACTTTTTCTTACTATCCTTTTTGGCTGTCTTTTCCAAAGCTGCCCTCCTTCTCAAGTAGTCATTCTGGATTTCATTATATTTTGTAGTGTGTTCTTTGATAAGGTCAGTGGTTTTCTTGTGGTGTCTCTTAACCAGGTCTTTCATTTCTTTGTAGTGCTTCTTTTGCAGTTTTACAAATGACTTCTGCTGCTTTAGTTCTTCAATAGTCTGAGCTTCCACTTCTGCAACAAATGGGTATGTGAGGCATGGAAGGGCTGAGATACAGATGTGAAGAGAAGTAGCAGCTGTTTGTTAAGCAGCATTTGTCTCATCTGCGCCCTTTGAAGCTTGAGAGTGGAGCTCTGATATAAAACATTTATTCCAGTTGGGCTCTATCACTTGCTAACTTTGTGACTATGTTACCAAATTTCCTGAAGACCTGATTTCTTTACTTGCAATTTTTTTTTTAAAGTATGGGTTCCCTAGAAACAGAGCCCAAGAGAGGGATTCAAGTGCCTGTGATTTGCCGAGGGGGGCTTTCTGGAGGAGGGAAGTAAGGGCAGTAGATACAGAAGTGGCTGAACAAGGATGTTGTCACGGCTAGAGTCTGGTTTCTTGCCTGATCCTAGGGGGAGCTCTGGAGCAGTGAACTGTACTATAGAATCAGTCTCAGCTTGTGGCAAAAAAGCCAGTTCTTTGCATATATGGGAAAGTCACTGGGGAGAGGCAGAAGCTCCAGGAGAGGGTGCTTCCTTTTGGCTGAGGGCAATTTTCCTTCCTCTGAGGGCAGAGGAAGCTATGAGCTGTTAGTAGCCAGCATTCACCACAGTTGGGTGCGCCAGATGGTGAAAAGGACCTGAGTGGGCACCAACAAGATCCACTTAAGGATCACGGTATTTCTCCTTTTTAGGGTTGCGAGGGTGATGAAGAAATTAAAGAACGAATGCAAAGTTTTTCACATAGTTTCTGGCAGTGTGCTTTTGGAGGCTTAACAAGTGATTGTATAGGTTCTCCCGCACCATGTTTAAGGGGCACCATTCACAGAATAGACATTGTTGGTTTGTATATTTATCACAGCATTGCTCCCGTATAAATCAATAAAGTGAGGGAAGGCTCTTAACTGTGATTTGCCCAAAGGCACCGTGAGGTTGATGGTAGCTTACATCACTAAACAGTGTTTAATTTAAAGCTGAGAAAACTTTTAATGTGACAGAGCTTAATTTTAAAACAGTATATTTTACTGATTTATGTAATCAATTCTAGAATAGGCATTTTAAAAATACCCTAACATTTCTAAAATGAAGATGGGTCATGTAGTCAATGGAATGTCATGATCTATTGGAGCTTTTCTTTCTTGACCATCCATGAATAGTGGGTGCCTTAATATTGATGGTGTCTTAAATTCAGTGAGTTACCATTTATTTAAACCTAGATTAAGCCACAGTTCACATGTGTGCATCCTTTGATTTGAACTTTCTGCTTCTGGGAAACAAAAATAAGTTATCACAAATATTTAGAACTGTTAGGAGATTCAGAAATAATATATCCCATGAATAACAACAGACTAGAAAAGAAAATGAGATATGCAGTGGATAAACATTGAAATCAGAGTAATAATTTATGTTCTTAATGTTAAGGTCTTGAAGCAATTGAAATATGCTCCGCTTTTAAATAATGTATGTGTACTCCTGACATTTGATTCTTTTTCAGAAAGAGGCCAGGGAAGAATCAGGTACATTTATTTAACGGTTTCCCTCAGGTCCAAATGGACTCATTATGGTTACATAATGACTTATTATATTAAAATTCATAATCCTCAGGAATTTCTGCAGTTTGGTGACAGATTCAACCCCACTTCTTTAAAAATGGTGTGGGTACCAACTGTGGTAAGTTTAGCAGCAGAGTTCAAGATGTTCCATCCTATGATTAAAAATAATTCCACAGAAAGCACTATTTTTTAAAAGTCTGTGCAACAAAGGCTATTCTTTGAGTATGCTCTTAAGCATAAAAGTAAGGTCCATTTATCTGAAGGAAACAAATATCACTCATAAACTATCCAGAGATAAGCACTGCTAAGTGCTAATAAGTACAGATCCCTGATCCTCATCTCTGCAGTTATTTAAGTAATATTAGAATCGGTAATTACTTATTTACACGTGTCTCTTGTTTTATGTGTTAACATTGTATCATTTCCCATGGGATTAAATCTTTTTTGTTAAATTTTTACCTTTTATATTTTTTGGCCACACCTGTGGCATGCGGAAGTTCCTGAGTCAGGGCTAAAACTCCTGCCACAGCTGTAACCCAAGCCACAGCAGTGACAATGCCAGATCCTTAACCTGCAGGGAACTCTTTGGAGTTAAATCTTTAAGCACTTGTTTTCTTTTAACACATTTCTAAAGTAATTTTTCAATGCATATTTTATGTATTATTTTGCTGTGCACATACATGCATAAAAGTGTATAAAACATAGATACCCCTTTAAATGTACACACAGTGAACAGGCTTCTATAGCTATCACTTAGATTAAAATCGAAAACCCCTTTAAATGTACACACAGTGAACAGGCTTCTATAGCTATCACTTAGATTAAAATCGAAATACAATCAACACCCCAGAGGCCCTCTTTTTGTTTCCTGCTCCCCCCACCCATCCTCCTAAGAATAATCCAAATCCATATTTCTAACAGCACAAATTAGTTTTGCCTATTTTTGTACTTTATGTAGCCGGAATAAAAAAAAAATGTGCTCTTTTGTATCTGTCCTCTTTTCTTCAACATTATGCTTGTGAATTTTATCCATGTAGTTGTATAGAATTGTAGTTTATTTCTATAGCTGTATCCTATTTTATCTGTGACTATATCAGAATTTATTTATTCACCCTGGTGTTCATGGACATTTAGGTTGTTTACAGTTACCCACAGTGCTGCTTTTGGTGAACATGTATGTACATTTTTGTTTTTCTTTGGGCCAGTATTACAAAGAAAGCTTGTATCAATTTTAATCCTGCTAGTTTCAGTAGCTAACAAAATATAAAATATTTCTAAACTGTATCATGGTTCTTATACACTGTGTATTCTATGGTCACAAATCGTTCATATTATGCATTTCTAAAATATGCTTTATTGTGGGCACTTTGGGAAGAGTGAATTCCTGTTCACTAGGTCACATTTTCAGTTTTAAACTATTCCTTGATTCTAAAATACATTTTGTGAAATTATGTTATTTTTATACTAACAGGGTTCTATCTGCCAAGTATGGTTCCTTCTCTGTGCTTACATTGTGTGGCTTGAACCAGGAGGCATATCTGGAGACGGTTTTAGAAAAGAAATATTAATGGCATTATATTTCAAAGCTGAAGAGACATCTCTCCTCTAAATCCTTAGACTGTATAATATTCAGCTGCCTATTTCCATAGGGGAAAAGTGTAGTACTTACCTGTTAAAACACTCTGAATAAGATCTTCTGTTTTGGCAGGTGCCTTTACAGAACCTAAAATGAAAAGATAAAATAAATAGCCTCCTTTAACTTTAAAATTTTTGCCCTTCCTATAAAACAATATTTGGTCCTTGACTCTAAATTTCCTTATGGAGAAATTACAAACTGCAGGAGAAATTTCTCCTAAAAATATTCTAAGGAATGTCTTCATGTTGTACCTTTGGGGAAACCTAAATAAATGTGAACCTATAAGCTCCATTTATAGAGAGAAAGGAAATCTTTCCACTTTGAATCAAAACTGTCAACAGATTCAGTTAGGCAATGATATTGCCACCTTTTGGCAAAATCAGGAATAGCAAGTGGTGTTTTAAAAATCAAAGGCTTGGAGTTTCCATCTTGGCTCAGCAGAAACGAACCCGACTGGTATCCATGAGGGCACAGGTTAAATTCCTGGCCTCATTCAGTGGGTAAAAGGATCCGGCACTGCTGTGAGCTGTGGCTTGGACCTGGTGTTGTTATGGCTCTGGCATAGGCCAGTAGCTACAGTTAAAATTCGACCCCTAGCCTGGGAACTTCCATGTGCCATGGGTGCACCCTAAAAAAAATCAAAGGCTTGGAGTTTTCCTGTGGTGCAGTGGGTTAAGGATCTGGCGATGTCACTACTGTGACTTGGGTCACCCTGTGGCTCGGGTTTAATCCCTGGCCCCGGAACCTCCATATGCTGAGGATGTGGCAAAAAAATAAAATAAAAATCAAAGGCTAACCAGTAGGAAGGAATAATTTGCAGCAAGATCCATTGGTGGTGCCAGAATCACTGTACAAAAGTTTAAGAAGAAACAGGACAGTTGCATATCTAAAAGTACCTCCCCCAAGATATCAATTAACTATAAAAGGGAAAATTGTAACTTTCAGTGGAGAAATATGGCACCTTAACCAAGTGATCTGATATCACTGATGATGAGATAGTAACCTCACGTACCCCGAATATGGTGCTCTGAGAATGGCATCACTTTTGTGATATTCTTGCCAAAAATGCATAACCCAAATTTAATCACGAGAAAACATCAGGCCAACCCAAACTGAGGGACTATTGCCAAAGTAACTGACTAGTACTCTTGTGTTAATTAATTAATCAATTTTTTTTTTTTAGGGCCACACCTGAGGCATATGGAGGTTTCCAGGCTAGGGGTCGAACTGGAGCTGTAGCTGCCGGCCTATACCACAGCCACAGCCACAGCAATGCGGGAACTGAGCCATGTCTTTGACCTACACCACAGCTCACGGCAACACCGGATGCTTAACCCACCGAGTGAGATCAGGGATCAAACCCTCATCCTCATGGATGCTAGTTGGGTTCCTTAACTGCTGAGCCACGACGGGAACTCCTATTTATTTTTTAAATGGGAGCACCCTCGGAATGGAACGGGAATTCCTATGCCAGTGATTCAGTCCTAGCTGCATCTGAGACCTATGCCGCAGCTGCTGCAATGCAGAATCCTTTAACCCCACTGAGTCAGGCTGAGGATCAAACCCGGGTCTCCGCAGCAACCCCAGCTGATGAAGTCAAATTTTTAACCCACTGTGCCACAGCAGGAACTCCTGACTAGTACTCTTTAAAAAGGCCAAGGGCATGAACACTGTCAGAGATTTAAGGAGACTAAGGAGACATGATAATTAATACACTGTGGGATCCTGAGTTGGAACCTGGAACAATAAAATATGTTAGGGGAAAGAAGGTAAAGTTCAAACACGCCTGCGGTTTAGTTGAGTATTGCACCAATATTAATTCCCGGTCTGACTTGGACAAGCATTAATGCCGGGGAAGAGGAGGCCATTTTCCAATGTATTCTGTACTATTTTAAAAATGATTCTGGGAGTTCCCGTTGTGCCTCAGCAGAAACAAATCTGACCAGTGTCCATGAGGACGCAGGTTCCATCCCTGGCCTTGCTCAGTGGTTTGAGGAACCGACGTTGCCTTGAGCTGCGGTGTAGGTCACAGGCGTGGCTCATATCTGGCACTGCTGTGGCTGTGGCTGGCAGCTGCAGATCTGATTCGACCCCTAGCCTGGGAACCTCCATATGCTGTAGGTGTGGCCCTAAAACAGCAGGAAAAAAAAGACAAAAAAAAAAAAAAAGATTCTGAAAGTCAAATGATTCCAAATCATCCAGTTAAAAGACTAAAATACTAAAATGTTAAATTCTCTTTTACTTTCCAAAGCATAAGGTTATAGTCACTATTTCAGGGACTTGTTCATATTCCAGAAGCACTTAATGATTTGGTATATAAAATTTTCACTTAGAAACATCACTTCTTGTTTTATACTCAAGTCATCTCCTTACTATTATTGATCTCTGAAAACTTTCTCTCTTTTTTTAAGGGGTGCAGATATTGGCATATGGAAATTCCAGGGCTAGGGGTCGAATTGGAGCTACAGCTGCTGGCCTACACCACAGCCACATCAACGCCAGATCCAGCTGCGTCTGAGACCTATACAACGACTTGCGCAACACTGGATCCTTAACCCACTGAGGGGGGCCAGGGATTGAACCCTCACCCTCATAGTTACTAGTCGGGTTTGTTTCTGCTGAGCCACAATAGAAACTTCCCATGACTTTCTTAAGTGGCCTCAGTGGGAGCACAGAAGCTAAAAGCAAGAACTTCAGGACTGTGGAGAAGTGAGGTACTTCCAGAGGTACCCTGTCATTTAAAAACTGCCATTTCTTCCTCTGCAGCATGGGATTCTACAAGAGTAGAATTGAACTTCAGATGCCTGGTCTAACAGTTAAATGAGATAATCCATGGGAAGGGTTGAATAGAGTACTCAGCACATGGTAGACACTTAAATTCTTGAAAAGTAAGTTGGAGGAAGATGGGAAGGAATTCTTGGCAGAGACTTAGTGAGGCAGAACTACAAACATGCTTCTAAAGCAAAACAGAGTTCCCTTGTGGCTCAATGGGTTAAGGATCCTGCATTGTCACTGTGTGCATGTGATTCCTGGCCTGAGAACTTCCATATCCCTTGGGCATGGCCAAAAATAAAACAAAAATAAACCACACCCTGCCAGTGAATGGACCATAATCTATGACTAAACAAAGACATGGAGAATCTGGGTGATATACCGTTGTGGCTTCATATGTTATCAGCAGGGCCAGATGAGCACTTATGAGTCTCTTTTGGGGTTCATTAATTTTTTCCTCCATCCCTTCCCTTCCTCATTCATTCCCTCATCACACATTTCTGAAGCACCTCCTAGGCCCATGCATCTCTATTTACGTGATGCTAGTGCTAACTCAATCATGCCACTTCCTTTAGTGGAACAAATAAACTAGAGGCTCCTAGTCATGTGGCACAGCTCTTGCCTCAGAGTTTACCTGGAGCTGGCTGGCTGTGGAGAGCCTGGGAAGGTGGTTTTGGTGCCAGGGATGTAGTGTGATTCACCCCGTTCTCTGCCGGAGTTGTCCTGGTTTCACTTGGAGCTTCTGATGGTGCTTCCCCAGGATCAACCTAAAATTATAAACATCCCTTCATTTTCCACACTTTTTACTGTGCTTCTGTTACCTTCCTAAACCCACCAGGCTACATCAGATAGCATTTTCACAACTCATTTGGAATCTGAAATATCACATTTGGAACTGTGTAGAAAGTAGGATGTAAACAGCATGGTGTTGAACAATGATTGTGGCAGGTTAATTGTATTAAGGGCCCCGATTTTTCCACCTTCCTTTGTCCATGGCCCTTGGACATGTCCTCCTTGCACTGACGCTGGACCTCAGCATGGGATCTACTTCACTTAAATGAGAGTAGAAACCTTGATATCAGCAGTGAATTGAAAAGGAGTTTCCATTTTTTTTCTTGCTTTCTCAGACCCCTGCTAGAGCAGTTGAGAATGAGAAACCACATAGAGGAGAGCTGAGTCAGGTAGGTGGGGTGGGGGGGAGGTCCTGGGCCAGCCAGGCCCCAGCCAACCACATCCATTTAAGTGAGCTTGGCAGGATGAGCTGACCCCGTCCAGATCAACAGAACTGCTCGGATGACAAAATGACTCATGAACAATAATAAGCAGCTGATGTTGGAAGCCACTAAATGTGGGGGTTGTCTGTTATGCAGCAGTAGCTAACTGACACAGTAGTCATAAGCATAGGCTGTGGAGTCAAACTTATCTGATATCAAATTCTGGCCTTGCTGCTTATTAGAGTGTGATACCGGGTACGTTACTTGTCTGTGCTTCAGTTTTCTCATCTTTGTAGATGAAGATGTATATGTACTGGGGATCAAAATATTATCTATGCAGTAAGGCTGTTTAGAGGATCAAATAAGTTGTCATTTATAAAATGCTTAGAGTATTTCCTGGCACAGAGTAAACATGTGCATGTTAAATAAATAGATAAAACATTTAAGCTTGTATAACATCACCAATGAATAATAACAGGGAGTTCCCATCATGCCTCAGAGGTTAACGAATCCAACTAGGAACCATGAGGTTGCGAGTTCGATCCCTGGCCTTGCTCAGTGGGTTAAGGATCCGGCGTTGCCGTGAGCTGTGGTGTAGGTTGCAGACGTGGCTCAGATTCCACGTTGCTGTGGCTGTGGTGTAGGCCAGTGGCTACAGCTCCGATTAGACCCCCTAGACTGGGAACCTGCATATGCTATGGGAGCAGCCCTAGAAAAGGCAAAAATAAATAAATAAATAAATAAATAATAATAATAACAAATGCATTAAAACCTATGAAATCTATTCCATCCACTCTAGCTGCTAGTCTGCTATGCCCTGTGCAGAGCAAATATTTAATGCTTGATGAATAAATGATTTTTATAAAAAATAATTGCCTCAGGAGTTATGTACCATTTTGGTGATGCTTTTCAGGGTTCTGCAACTCTTTCCTCAGAACTGCCTTCTGAGTTCAAGGCAGATTTTACTGAGAGTGAGGCTATCCCAATGCTCTACTTTATAGTACATTATATTAGGAAATGGCCAGAAGTCCTCTGGAGCCCAATGGTGCAACATTTTGTCCTGTAATTACAGACAGCAGATTGTCTTCTGATAACATTTCCATAAAATGTAAGATGAAAACGAAAATAATGACACTGATTGTCACAGTGGCTTTTAGTCTGTCCCTGAGAGCATCTCTAAAACATGAGTTCCAACATTGTTTTTGGTGATGGCAGGACTCATCGTAATTCAACCAACAATCTCTATGGACACACTGCAGTCTGCTCTGCTCAGCTGCCGGCATTGAGATATAAGGGATGAGCCCTGAGGCCAGGAGGGAATCAAGTGGAGGAGGCAGATGCTAAGCCAGTAACCCAGGCTGCCTATAGAACTCATTATGTGGAACTTTTTGGAAAAATGGCTACTTTGGATGGGGAAGTTCTAGGTATATTTATGTTATTCAGTTACCCCCATCAGGAAAATTCTCCCTAAAGTCAACTATGCCAAGGGAAGGGATTGCATATTTTTTTTCTTCAGTAAGAAATTGTACACTAGAGGCTTAGGGTCCAAATGCAGTGCAATGGAAATGCTCACTCAGTGTTGTCAGATTTTTTTTTTTTTTTCCGGCTCCCACAGGCATTTGGAAATTCCCTGGTGGAGGATGGAAGCACGTCACAGTAGCAACCCAAGGCACTGCAATGACAATGCCAGATCCTTAACCAGCTGCACCACAAGGGAATTCCAGCATTGTCAGATTTTAAAATGGATTTCTTGCTTCACTTGAAAAAGCAGATTGGGCAACAGTGGGCCTGCATGCCCACTTGGGATCAGAACAGAGGGGTTTCTGCCCCTTCTAGGATGTTCCTTTCTGTATCATTTAGATTTCGCTTGCCTCACTCCTGTAGGCATTTGGGTTTGTAGGACACACTTGAGAAGATGGAACTATCAAAGATGTTTGATGACAAAATTTGGAAAAGAGATGCATTTGCACAGGAAAGACTGAAGGAAAGGGAGTATTCTTTCCTTCAGATCATCAGCAAAGTTACCCACTGGGCTTGGTCCTCTAGCTTGGATACAGTTGGGGTAAAGTCTCCCAGGCTCCCAGCCATAGGAGGTGCCTGTGGCCACCAAACTCAGTTGCTTGGAAAACAGGGATAGAAAGTGACCCTGTTCCATGTGCAGCTGAGCTTCTTCATATATATCCAGACAGGTTTCTGAAACCATGTGTGGGGTGAATCAGATTCTTCCTAGGGTGACTGCTGGCTGAAATTAGCCCTCTGGAGAAAGATCTGGAAGAATAACATTTTGATGGAGGAAAGAATGGAAGTAATAGAAAGCCAGTTTCCACAAAGGCAATAATGTGTGACTTCTAGGATTGATGTCTTGAGGGTCTCAAGCTGGAGGTGAACGCAACATGAACCCAGCAAGCCTGTTTGTCTGTATCAGGTTGGTTTGCGTGGAGTGGTGTGTCCTTAGGAGACCAAGTTCCATCATTAACTTGAGTCAAGATGCAGGAAATAGAAATCTCTGCTTAGCAAGGGTAAGACAAAGCCCTTACATTCCAGAAACTGACATAATGGATGACTTCAAGGATATTTTTTTAAAAGCAGATCAATTCTGAGGAAACATACTGGCAAACACTTTGTAGTTATAACTGAGGATCAAGAGTTCACCAAGGTTTGGGGTTGGCTCTGAGGGAAGCTTTGGAGAAATGCTTGGTCCAGGGGTCCTGGGGTTGCCACCAGCACGGAAGGTTGCATTACACAACCCTGGGGGTGGGGGTGGGGTGAGTGGGAAGCACCCTACACACTGTATAGGAACAGGCAGTTCCTAGAAATGATGGAAATGAGTGAAAAGGACTAGATTTAATGCAACAGAGCAAAGCGAGTCTGCGCCCAGAGCTGGAGAGGAAGCTCTTGGGAAGGGCCTCCTGAATTCAAGACTTTTACTGCTTAGGCTTCGAGGAAAGCCAGAACGCTGAATTTTTATGTCAAATCTCCCAATTTAAAATCACTGTGAAGCCAAACAAAGCTCATTTTCAGGCTGCACGTGGCCCAGGAGCAGCCCCCTCTATCATCTGCTCAGAAAGAGTTTGCCTGGATTTCCGGGATTGCGTCAGGGTGGGCCACCCACCCACAGTGAATGCCAGAACCACAGTGCATGGTGGGCAGGGCCGACTGGTCTGCAGCCTCCCACCCCCCACCTCCTTGCCCCAGTGGCCTAACAAAGGTGGAGAGAAGAGGGCTGGTGGGCAGGAAGGATGCTGAATGCTGGGCTAAGGAATCTGGGGCCCCTCCTGTAGCTTGTTTAGGGGCCTCTGAGGATTTTCTAGAAACAGATTTTGTCAGTTTTGTGAGAATCTATAATAGCAAATATTTCAGACTGATGCTTAAAATATGCTGCTAACAGGGCAGTATACACAGATTTTAATTGACATTTCCCTGATGGAGATTGACAATAGAAACAGCTGTAGATCACCCTATGCCAGACACTGTTATACATGCCAGCTTCATGGCACCCAGAGAGCGACAACCGCTCAACTCCATTATACAGCAAAGAAATCAGAGGTGTTGTTAAAGGTTTTTACTAAAGACATTATTAAAAGTCATGTAACTTGCTAGAGACCACACCGTTAACAGTGGGATTGGTGTTTGAATATAGGTTACAGTCTAAAGTCTGGATTTTTCTACTGCCCTAATTCACTCTGTATCCTATGATAATTGCAACCTAAGGAACCACTATAGTTGCTTACTTTGCTGCCAGAGATACAGAGATGTATAAACATTATTCTCAAAGAACTTACTCTGCTGCACTAAAAAAAGGCATTCATATATTAAAAGTTGAACGAATTAAATAAAATAGTTAAGTAAGTTAAATACAGGAGTTGAAAAACAAAAAAGCCCCTCTACAATTAAATTAAATTTCTAACATAATAACTAGAAGGTTGAATAATTCCCACTCCCTGGATATATGAGATGAAATGCAAAAGCCAAATTCTTTGCCCCACTCACAAGAATCACTGGAAGCTAACCCTTGTGACTTTATTTCTCCTCAGTCTTTTTCCAAATTTTTTTTTTTAAATGAGTTTGAACAAAATAATCATGAAGTCCTTTCGTATCATGCTGGAAATTACAATAGAAACAAAAGCACTAAAATTATCAGTTTTCTCAATTTAATAGTGAGACTTTGGGGATCCAATTAAACAAATTTCAAAGAAAGAAGGTTTAGAAGTTAATATTTCAGGTGTACTAGATATTGCTTCGCTGAATGGAGAAAAATGTGCATAATTATCTACAGCAGAAGTAGGTCACTGCCCTCCAGTGGCCAAATGAAAGCATTACAATATTTTCCCTTCAAAATACAGAATTGTGAATCTGTTAAATTCAAGGTTTTATAAAAATAATATTTATGTCCTTCCTGTTTCAAAATGAATAACACTGCCTTTAAAACATAATACAGAAGTACCCTGGTGGCTCAGTGGGTTAAGGATCCTGCATTGTCACTGCTGTGGCTTGGATCACTGCTGTGTTTTGAGTTTGATCCCAGGCCTGGGAACTTCTGCATGCTACAGGAGTGGGCTAATAATAATAATAATAATAATAATAATAATAATAATAATACAAGTGGATCAGTAAAAGAATAATAGGAAAGGCCATTTTTACAAGTTTTAGAGAAGGTAGAAATGCCATTTGGTATACTTGCTAGTTGAAAAGACTTCCATCCTGGGCAATGAAAATTTGGATCTGACAATCAAGCAATAGAAAACTAGGATTTGGGAAATTGGTGGTTAATATGTTAAGAAAAGGGTCTTTAAATACCAAAATACATGACTGCACTGTTGATGTGGGTGTCTTGCTAAGTCATCTAAAAAGTACAATCCATTCCATATCATGGTTAGGATGACAGCATCTTCCCTCAGAAACCAGATGGGTAAGGGGCAAAGACATCAGTGTTTCCACAATGTTAAGAGCAAGACTCATACTTTCATAAAGCAAAAGTCCAGTCCACTCAAGATGTGGGCAATGGATGTGGTTTCACCAAAACTAGCCTTTCCCTTAAGAAAGAGCTTCCTTAAACATATGTAAAACTGGTACCTTAAATTTACATTACTTGAGTGAAATTACATAATGGATTTGCCCCACATTTCTAAAAAATTCAGAACATTTGAAAAAAAATTATATCCTGATGTATGTGTCTTGAAGTGTTTAGGGATAAAGTATACTAATATTTGCAGCCTACTTTGAAATGTATCAAAAATAAGATGGAATAAAAAATGGCTAGAAGCATAGATAGATGGAAATATATGTGATCAAGAGAATGCATCAAAAATATACGGGTGTTCTTTGTACAATCCTTTCAACACTTGCATATGTTTGAAAATGTTCACAGTTAACTATGGCAAAACTCCTATATTTTGAAGAGTTCACCAGAGTGAGTTTGAAGCAAAAGATAGCTTTAAGGAGCTGAATAAATTCATCTGTTGGCTTCAGTCTTTGTCATCATATGTGTCATCATACAAAGAGATCATCAGCATTGACTTGGTGTCACTCTGTTGAAGTCTTAGTGACAGCAGAAAGTTATACGCATGTGTGAATTTTTACTAAAGTCCGTCTCTTCCTCAGACTGTAGGGCCTATGACAGCATATGATTTTTCTCATCATTATATCTCTATAATGCCCAGCATGGTGATTGACAGAGTGTGTTAAAAAAAAAATAAAAGCTTTTCTTGAATGAATGCATGGAGAAATCCAATTTGTTTCAATAGATGAGGTAATAAGTGTAATCAATAGATGCAGTATTAATGACAAAGTCAAGAAACTAAAAAGCCACATAAATATTACGGTAAAAATTTTTTTCAAATAAATGAATCAATGAGTCAAAGAAGCTATTCTTTCGTTGCCTGTGGTTAGAAAATCTCCATTTGATTCATAACAATTGTAACACTTAATTTAGAAAGTGATTGAAAGGTGACAGGACGTAGCTCTGCAGACCATTTTGTGTTGCATATGTTGCCATTTCCACCAATTCTAACTTATTAAAAATATTTTGACATAGTCTTCAAAGAAGTCAGTGGACTTGAACTCTATGAGTTAGGCAGAAATCATGGATTCCTCCTTTAAAGAAAACGTGGACCAACCACCCTTTTTACATTTATCTTTAGGAAATGTATCTTTCATATTAATTAAGCCAAGTTATTTGGCAAAGACGATAGTTAATCACTCACAGAACAGGTTCTGGAAAATTTCTCCTATAGCCCTTCCAAAGTCCTGTGATTGAACTGGCGTTTTAGAGTAGATGGAATTAATGGCTTTTTAATTCCATTTTAATTCTATGTAGGGAGAGGCACATGCTTATAAGAGACAGATGTAGGGCTCTCAATGTATGTTCCCTGGACTGGAAGCATTAGCATCACTACAAACTTATTAGAACGCAAGTTCTTGGGTTCACCCCAGATCTACTGAACCAGAAACTCTGTGCTTTAAGGAGCCATCCAGATGATCCTGATACATACTAAAGTCTGAGAGCTTTGCTACTCAAAATATGGTCCAGGAGTTCCCGTCGTGGTGCAGTGGTTAACGAATCCAACTAGGAACCATGAGGTTGCGGGTTCGATCCCTGCCCTTGCTCAGTGGGTTAACGATCTGGTGTTGCCGTGAGCTGTGGTGTAGGTTGCAGATGAGGCTCGGATCCCGTGTTGCTGTGGCTCTGGCGTAGGCCGGTGGCTGCAGCTCCGATTCGACCCCTAGCCTGGGAACCTCCATATGCCATGGGTGCGGCCCAAGAAATAGCAAAAAAGACAAAAAAAAAAAAAAAAAAAAAAAAAAGGTCCATATCCAGCAGCAGCAGCATCACCTGGGTGCTTGCTAGAAATGCAGAACTTTGTGCCCTGCTCCAGACCTATTAAATCTGAATTTGCACTGTAACAAGCTCCCCAGGTGCTCTGTATTCACATTAAAACTTGAGAAGTTCTGCTCTGAAGCAGAGTGAAACACTCTGTCATTTAGAGTCATTTATAATCCCTATGGTATTGGACAGAGAATGGATTACAACATTCAAGTTTCTGGATTCATTGCTGTTTTAGGCAGATGAACCCAAAGCCCTTCACTGGAATCCACTGAATTTTTAAAGAATTGTTTTGGAGGAGGTTTGTAAAAGCAGTAGAACTGAACTGTTCATTGAGTAGTTTTAACTCAAGTGAATACATGGTCTTCCTTTGAGATTTCCCTGGTTCTTCCGTTCAATGGCCATTGGTATTAGGCAGCCATTCTACCCTTATAAGCAACTGTTCCCTCTTCTAAAAATGGGGACTGTATGTCTGTCCTGGTTAAGGCTCAGTTATCCAGGGTATCCAATAAAAGTGCCTGGTAAACACCAAAGCTGTGTAGAAATGAAAGAGTCTATCTCCTAAAAGGGAAACTTTTGCTTCCTACCTTATTGAGTGCTTTAAAATTCAGGGATGGTGAGAAACTATTGTTTCTATAAATTGGTATTTTGCTACATCATTATTTGAGGAGGAATAGGATCTAAAATGACCCTAAACCTCATCTTTGATTTTAGCACCAAGGTCATGAACAGTGGATAAAGTGTCAAGCTCCCATCATGGAAAATTTAAATGACACCAAGGCCCTACTGAGTTTAAACACTATCATTTTTGAGAGCACCACCTTAGATTTTATTTTTGCTGCTGGATTACCTTACTGGTGAAATTCACACCAGATCACAGGATGTTTTTTTCTTTTCAAATAATCAAATTCCACTGAAGATGCCCATGGAGCCATACATTGAATTAGGAAATAAACTATTTTAGTAAAATTTCAGCTACTTATAAGAGCATCAGTCAAATAATTTAAAAAGTAGGCCCTTGGAGTTCTTTTCATAGCTCAGTTGAAATGAATCTGAGTAGCATCCATGAGGACACAGGTTCGATCCCTGGCCTCGCTCAGTGAGTTAAGGATCAGGTGTTGCTGAGAGCTTGTGGTATAGGTCGCAGATGCAGCTCGGATCCCGTGTTGCTGTGGCTGTGGCATAGGTCAGGAGCTACAGCTCCAATGTGCCGCCTAACCTGGGAACCTCCATAGGCCACAAGTGCGGCCCTAAAAACACACACAAAAAAATTAAAAAAATAAAAAAGTAAAAAGTAGCTCTCTCAGAATAAAAGAAATTTCATTCTTCTCAACATCAAAAGGACGTAAGGACCATGCACACACCTTCACTTGTGTGATGCACACACAGATGGCAGATGGCCAGCAGCTAGTGCACAAACTCATCAAATAGATCCCACATGTATAAACCTGACTTATTGAAGAACAAGCTCTGGTAATACCCAGTGATTTAAAGGGAGAAATTTTGATATTTGATTCAATAAGAAATTCAATTCAGAGGACTCTTATTTCAGGTAAAGGTCTTATATTCTGTGCTCAGTCATCCAAGTCCTTGCTGTGGAAGACAGATGAGTAAGAACTAGTCCTTGTTAAAGATTACTGGAAAGTCAGTTTTGTTGAGGTAGTGCTATGTGCTGTGGTGTAGACCCTTCCTACTCAAGGTGTGGACCATGGAACAGCATTATCCCATCACCTGGGCTTGAAAGAGATGCTGAGCCTCAGGCCCTCACCAGACCTGCTGAATCAGGATCAGCATGTTATCACGATGCCCTGGTCTGCACATGAAACTTCTGGAAGTGATAGAACATGAGTTCTAGAGCCAGAAGGACTGAGTTTCAATCCCACCTCTGCTCCTTAGTAGTTGTTTGGCTGCTAGTGCCTAAGTTTCCTCCTCTGTTAAATGGGAATAAGAGCAATATTAGGACACATGGATGTTTTTTGACTTCTCTGTGTTAATACATTAAAGGCTCAGAATAGTGCCAGGTACATAGTAGGCACTCAACAAAAATGTTTCTGCACATGTAAATGCTAAAAAACAAGTCATGTGTAAATACTGCACTTGAACATTAATGATAGCACTTCATATTTTGTAGTCAATATACTGGATATTTACTCTCTTTAGAGGTATTCTTTTAAAATAGAAAATAAAAGCATTACTTATGTCTCAGTTGTCTTTATAACTATATTAAACTATCAGGACTGTGAAACAGTTTTTTAATTAGGAATTTTTGCAAAGAAAAAAATATAAAACACACTAGGAGGATATGTAACAAAAATATTAACACTATCTGCAAAATTACTGAGAGGCCTTCTGTTTTCCTTCTTTATTATGTTTTTGTGCAACATTTATTTAGAGAAATAACCTATAAATATTATAAAGCCTTGTTATGATTCAGAGTAGGCAACTTTTACTAACCCGTGATCCTGAATTATGACTTTAAAAGAGACAAATTAAGTCCAGCAACTCAAATCTTGGTTATTCCTTAACTTCCAACATATATGTTTGGGAGTTTATATATATTTGGAATTATATATATTTAGAATTTTATGTAAACTAATATAAATAATTTTTTTCACATGATTGGAAATAAATGTCTGTTTAAAGCTGGGGGAATGTTCAACTTTCCTACTTATTTGGTTTGCAAATTACTCCATGAGGATAGTTTATTAGACTATCACAATTCTGGGAATATTTTGCAGACCAATGAAGTCTTTCATTTTCCAATAGAAATGACCTTTACAACTACCAAGTTAAAAGGATTATACTAAAAAAGTCTTTGTTGCTAAAATAGTGTCTCCAGTGCCTGCCATGTCCTAGATAGAATTTTCTTTTGAGAAAACCACAACTACTTATTTTCAGTGGCCTCATTCAAAAAAACTTATATTATCACAAGACAAGATAAAGGTCACATTGGTGTTCAGAGGTGTGAAATGACTTTTCTCTCCCAGCATTACATGGTAAGGGCAAGTGATTTTTTTCTTGAGCTTCAAAAATGAGGTCAGTTAAGGGTTTAGACATTGCAAAGGAAAAAAACTGTATTTTCTCTGTTGGACTATATGGAATCTTTGTGATTCAATGACTCTAATATTATGTCTAAAACTGAAAATATTCGAATGTTCTTTATATTTAACCAAAATTGTACATTTACTAATAATCCTTATAACCATCATTTTTATTTACTTATTTTAAAATTATTATTAATATTTTTTTTTGTCTTTTTGCCTTTTCTAGGCCGCTCCTGTGGCATATGGAAATTCCCAAGCTAGGAGTCTGTTTAATTGGAGCTGTAGCCACCGGCCTACGCCAGAGCCACAGCAACACGGGATCCAAGCCACATCTGCGACCTACACCACAGCTCATAACAATGTTGGATCCTTAACCCACTGAGCAAGGCCAGGGATCGAACCCGCAACCTCATGGTTCCCAGTCAGATTTGTTAACCACTGAGCCACGATGGGAACTCATAACCATCATATTTAGAGGGGAAACAAAAATAATGTTGACCTGAATTTCTACTTCTGTATTTTTATATCTATTAGTGTTAGATATAACACTGTTTTATAAATAGGTTCATTTGGGGGGGGGTAAAGTCAGACAGAGAAAGCAAATATCATGTGATATTACTCATATTTTGAATTCAAATAGCTTTTTGATTTGTCATGAAAGGACAGTGATGTAAAATACATGCACACGGTGAAGTGACTGACCACAGGGACTTGCTGTATAGCACAGGGAACTCTACCCAATATTCTATGATAATCTATATCGGAAAATAATCCGAAAAAAGAATGGATATGTGTATATGTAAAAAAAGGGGGGTCATTAAATAAACTACGTACTACAACAAAAATCTACAATCTCAAAGACCTTAGGTCTCCTACTCCTCAGAGTAACATCTTTTGCAATCGTTAGAAAAATGGTCTCTCTGAGGAACCATCAACAAAAATTTTTCACTACAATATTTTTCCCTCTGTTGCTGTACTATAGAAGCTGAAATTGATGGTATTTTGAAATGTTCTCTTCAAGTGAGTTCTTGCTCTTCAGAGACCCTAACACACAAGTAGAAGTTGATAACAAAAACAGTATTGTTTCATAATGGTGTTGAAACATGTAATTTTACCTGAAAGTGCTTTCTTTGAACTGTATTTTAGAAAATAAAATACATCCAGTTATTAAAAGGCTTCCTGTTTCCTAATTAGAGAATGCTTAATAGTAATTTATTTATAGCTATCTATTTTGAAATGTGTTATTAGTAAGCTAAAGCCAGTAGAAAAAAAGACTTTCTGAGCTTAGAAACCCACTGATTTGTAAGGAGAGTCTTTAATTTCATATTGGTGTTTATATGAGTAAAACAAGAGATTCATTGAATTCTCTCATCTGCATCTTTTCAGAGGCTATTGGAAAGGAGAAAACAGTATTGTCTCTGAAGAGACACTGGAATTAAAGAGGTAACTACTGTCAAACATTTAAATTCTAGTGTCCAAGCAAAACATTCAGAATTTAATTCTAATACAGCAGCTTCTTAGCATTGTGGGGTTCCCTATTATAGCAATGGGACATAGAATTCTTTATTGAAAGGAGGCACTCAGCAGAGTGAAGCAAGAAAAGCAGGGTAAGACAGGAAAAGAGAACAAACTGAAACACAGTTTCAGCTGGAGTCTAGCCTTAGCCTGACCCCATGGTAGGCATGGAAGCTTGAACTGCATCACAGAAGTTGCCCAGACACCTGAGCTGTTATTCTCCTGTATCTTAGAGTTGCTGGACATTGGTCATCCCCCTTCTGAGAAGAGCCAGTCAGATGCCTCCGAACAAGGTAGTTCCTTTCTATCAGCTCAGGCCAGTCCTCTGGAGAAGTCTGCAGCCATGAGCCATATGCAGCACCCCCTCTGGTAGCAGCACCCCCACAGCAGCCCTGCAAAGGAGATCTGGGCTAACCACCATCAGCATCTGCTTAGAACATGTACAGACACCTTGGACTTCATGACCCTGTACCAGTCAAGCAGTGAGTGCTTAGACCAACCTCTCAAAATCCAAGCAGGAGGCCTAAGTGTTTTTTAGTGTTTCTTTTTTCCCCTCTACAGATGCTAAGCATAAATGCTAAAGGCACAAAAAACTTTGGAAGTAAAGTCATGTCTACCATTAGGCACGATTTTCTGGCAGTGTAAAATTTCCTTATAACCCTGTTTACTGCGTGCAACAAAAAGCATTATTTACGGAACTTTCTAGTCTAATATCACAGAGGAAGATAGGCCTATTGGTTCCATAGGATATGATGCCTGAAGTGTAAATAAGAGCCTGGAAAATGTTACTCTTATGTTAACTATTTTTCTCCTTCATTTTCTTTGTGTTCGGTAACTCAACATCTTATATCAAAAATTTCTCTAATTCCATACAAGAAAATCATCATAGATGTGTTCAAAAACATATTTACATGATGTTCACTGAAGATCTGTTTAAAATAGTGAAGCTTTCAAAATATTCAATAACAGGAGATTGGAAAAATAAATTATAGTATAGCTATAAGATGGAAGATGAAGTTATGATGAAGTTATTAAAAGTCACGTTGTAGGAGCTCCGGTTGAGGTGCAGTGGTTAACAAGTCCGACTAGAAACCATGAGGTTGCGGGTTCAATCCCTGGCCTTGCTTAGTGGGTTGGGGATCTGGCGTTGCCACGAGCTGTGGTGTAGGCTTGGATCCCTTGTTGCTGCGCTCTGGTGTAGGCTGATGGCTGCAGCTCCGATTAGACAGACTCCTAGCCTGGGAATCTCCATGTGCCGTGGGAGCAGCCCCAGAGAAGGCAAAAAGACAAAAAAAAATAAAAACTCATGTTGTAGAAGAATATTTTATGACATGGAAAAATCTGCGTTAAATAAAAATAAAAGGCTGAAATACAAATTATAAATATTATTCAATTTTATGAAAAGAAATAATTATGCATTAAAAGACTAGCTACATATATACCCCATATTTACAGTGTTATCTCTGGGCGGCTTGGATGTTTGGATTATAGGTAATATATTTGTGATTTTCTTTTCTAATTTTTATTTAAAATTTTTTTCTATGATAAACCTAGGTTTCTTTATTCTTTTAGAATAAGAAAATAATTATTTAATAAATAGTATCCAGTTTAATGGACTTCCTTTTGGTCGTAGTGACCTAAACAATTTTCAAAGTTTTTTTCTATACTGATAATTTTCAATGTTTCTAATCTTTTCCCTTGAATACATCCTCTGAATATTCAAGCGAAATATGAAAATAGCTAGTTTCTATCACTATTTATAATATTGCTATCATGTCCAATAATCATTGAATTATATTTCACTCTCCTTAGAGGCGCTATACTTTCAAACTTCGCTTTTAATATTTTAGATCCTTCTTTATTCCTTGCATTGTAACATCTAATTTAGAATACTAAACCACTTATTGTGAGACTATGTATTATAATACACAAATATACAGAAATAATAGTAAATACTTTATGGCTCAGGTATTGTATTAAGTATTAACATGGTAAGTAAGGATGTGCTATAAGACATTACAATAGCACTTTGAAAATCCTGCTCTTTAAGATCAAGGAAAATACCAAATGACTTGATGATCACCTTTCTTTCTAAGTGACTTATTCACCTTTCATCAACATGAACTGATCTAGAAACTTTCACCTGAGACAGCAAGATGTGTACTGTTTAATGTGGGTCACAGAATAAGATGCTGGTGGTGGTCCCAGACTGCCAAAAGAGAAGCAAAACTGAAAAATTCAGGATATCATCCAGATGTTTTCTAAGGTGATGCTGAATTCCATCAAAGTGGTTTTCCAATGTGCTCTTTTCCTCTCCTGGGGTGTGTGTGTGATGCTATATAGGCAAAGCCAGCCACAAGATGTGGAAATCAAGGTTAATACCATGCATAAGATTAGAACACCCTTTCACCTCTTTCTTGACTTCTTCTTCATCTTCCAGTGTCAGTGCAGCCAGTTGCTTAGCTCTCTGCTCCATCAGATTCACATATCGGATTGGATTTGACAAAGCTTCAATCACATCTAAATGGGGAAAAAAAACATTTTAGATCCAAGGTCCTGTAGATGCTGATGATCCACCATCTATCAATCCACCCACCCACCCATCCATCCATGGATTCATTCACTGTCCATTTACTGATTCACTATCCATCCCCATTCTTCCAGCTACTCATACGACTATCTACTTATCCATCCAACATTTTGGAAAGGACAAGAGTCAGGACCCTTTGCTGAAACCTCTGGAAGAGAGAACGCAAAGGACACACTGGACAAGTTCCAGCTCAGGATGCTTCGATAATCCAAATTTGCAAATTTTTTAGTTTCTTTTTGAGGGTTTCATCCATTCCAGCAATGACCGATACACCTAACTTATTTGGCCTAAATGGTGTTTCATGATGGAGACGTTTCACATAAAAAGGCTGCTTTCCAGATTCTTGAAACAATCCAATGATTTGGCAATCTGGTCTCATTTGCGCATGATACTGTCTAGCTGGAGGGAGTTATGGCTGCCATCTTTGGATGGGGCATGTGTTCCAAGATTGCCAGAGTCTCCACCACTCCCCAGTATCTTGCACTCAGGCCACTTGGCACAGCAATATTAATGACTCTTGGTTAACATCATGATAATTTCTCTAAATTTAAGATTTACCCATAGAAAAGATCAGGGTTCTAAAACTGGCCAAGGGCAAATTCATTGCACAGATCTAGATAGACTGTGTAGTATCAGGTAGCATTGGTTAGAAAGTACTGGGCCCATGAGAATAATACAACCAATGGATAAATATGCTCAATATTTTATAGGAACTTATGGTAAACAAATTATTCACAAATTTTTGATCAACTTTAATCATGCATACAAAAATAGAAGTAATTCTGAGGCAATTATCTCTGCCTTTGGTCCAGTTTTCTTTCACTTTGCCACAAAAAAATGGATAATCCCAGGTGGAAATATCTTTTTTTAAAAAAAGCTGTAATACTTTTCTAGTTTTTCTCTTTCTTTTTTTCTTTTCTTCCTTCCTTCCCTTCTTTGTTTCTTTTCTTTTTCTTTCTTTTTTTTTGTTTTAGGGCGCCACCTGTGGCATATAGAAGTTCACAGGCTAGGGGTCAAAGTGGAACTGCAGCTGCAGGCCTACACCACAGCTTCAGCCACGCCTGGATCTGAGCCACCACATCTGCAACATACACCACAGCTTGAGGTGACGCTGGATCCTTAACCCACTGAACGAGGCCAGGGATCGAGCCTGCATCCTCATGCATGCTATATCGTGTTCTTAACCCGCTGAGCCACAACAGGAACTCTGGAAATATCTTTTTGAGTTAGATTGTTTACCTGCATATGTATCTGGAACATAGTCCTTCACCTCTATGTAGACAAAGACAGCTGGCAGCATCAGAGGCTGGTTCCTCTCATTCCTCAGACAGATGTAGTGGTAACCTGAAGGGTGATATGATACTGTACATATCATATTTTCTTCACAATGTAAATTATACCACGGGAACATTTATTCAATGGGAGTGTTTGTTTTAGGTGACTTTGGATGACAAACAGCTCACTTCTTTCTCTTTTTAATCATCTAATTTTCAGGGATAAGGTATTTTTCTCACCAGAGAGGAAAACAATGTTTTGTTTGTTTGTTTTTTGTCTTTTTGCCTTTCCTAGGGCCGATCCCACGGCATATGGAGGTTCCCAGGCTAGGGGTCTAATCGGAGCTACAAGCGCCGGCCTATGCCACAACCACAGCAACTCAGGATCCGAGCTGAGTCTGCGACCTACACCACAGCTCACAGCAACGCTGGATCCTTAACCCATTGAGCAAGGCCAGGGGTGGAACTTGCAACCTCATGGTTCCTAGTCGGATTCGTTAACCACTGAGCCAGGACAGGAACTCCAGGAAAACAATGTTGATTCTGATTTTTGTTTTATTTTATTTTTTTTTGCTTTCCACCATGCTTATTTCCACAAGAGAGATTTTGAAACCATATGTCATAGACTGAATGAATGAATATTCAAATCTGTCTCTTTTATATGATTTCTTGACTTGAGACTTAGTCTGCTTTGGACAATGAGATGTTAATGAGGTCGTACAAGCCAAGGCTTAAATGCACTTGCAGAAACAGGTGTGCCCTTATGCATTCCACTAGGCTTCCACGAGACCACTCCTCTTTCAGCCAGAGCCCCTGAATGAGTACCAGGGACAAACAGCTCGATGCACAGCCTAAAGCATAGCTACATGGCTTTGCCAAACATGGCCACCACTCAGGCCTGTGAGCATCAAGATAAAACACTTGGTAGAAGCCTTTGAGTTTGTAGACAGTCTGTTGAGTTGACCAATGCACCACAGCACATCACAAAAACAGAAAACTGCCAGATTTAAATAAATAATCATATAGTCCTCTTTTATATAACAAAACACCAAAGCAGCAGATAGCTTCCTAAATCATTCATTAATAATCATGGAAGGCAGTGATGATTTCCTTTACAGCTTTTACCAAACGTTTCTCACCACACTCTCCATACCTGGTCGAATTGCCTGTACTGGCAAAATCCGATGGCCAATAAATTTGCCTCCTTCTTCATAAACTGCTATCCTCAAACAGGCCAGAGAAGGAAGAACCACCTATAGCACACAAAAGATACACATGGTTCAAGAAGGAGCAACTCCGAGAAAGACCTAGAAAGGTATTGTTCCAACAGGTCTTACTTTTCCATATCTGAGCAGAAGTTTCTACTGAGCTAATAGATAAAAAGTTAAGCTGTTGCTCTATCATTTGAATTTTCAAAAAGAGAAGGACTAAGATATACTTCCTCTGCATTTATCACCTTGTCCTAATAAATTTGTTCACAGATTTTCTTTTGACATGAATAGTCTCAATGTGGAAATGACGAAAGTTCTATATTTATGAACAAAGAGTTAGTGGCATTATTACTGTTTGAGCATTTACTATCATATTTTCAATGCAAATTGCTTTCATACTTGAGAACTTTAAAAGCAAAGGCAAAAATTTTAAAATAGCTTTCAAGAATAGATTTCAAAATGAGATTTGCTTTGGAGTCCATGCTGTGGTGCAGTGGGTTAATGATCCAGCTCGTCTCTGTGGAAGTGCTGGTTCAATCCCTGGCCCCAGCGCAGTGGGTCAAGGATCTTGCGTTGCCACAGCAGCTGCAGTGCAGATCACAAGTGAGGCTCAGATTTGATCCCTGGCCCATGAACTTCCATATAGCAAGGGTACAGCTGGGAGGAAAAAAATGAGAGTGCTTTATATATCTGTAAATGCCCAAATTAGCAACACGCAATTACTCAACTTTTCCCTCAATGTAAAACATATGGAGTATACAGCTATATCTCATGTCAAGAACATGAGACCAATTTTATCATTAAATATTTATTTCTTTGATAACATATTTTCAATATCTAAGACATTTTCTAAACGTTTTCAGTGTATTAGGGAGTATTTATAATAACTCCACGAAGTTGACAGCATGTTAAATCCAATTAAGGTATGATTAAAAAAAAAGTTGGAGCACAGAGACTTTACCATAGATATTCTCTTTGCAGAAGAATGCCTCTGTAGAAGTTTTGGCTAGATAAAAGCAAGAGGGCATGGTAAAAAAGTCCACTCTACCTTCTTTCTTTTTTTTTAGGGCCACACCCACAGCATATGGAGGTTCCCAGGCTAGGGGTTGAATTGGAGTTGTAGCTGCTGGCCTACACCACAGCCACAGCAATGCAGGATCCGAGCCACATCTGCAATCTACACCACAGCTCATGGCAACGCTGGATCCTTAACCCGCTGACCGAGGCCAGGGATCAAACCTGCATCCTCATGGATCCTAGTTGGGTTTGTTAACCAAGCCACGATGGGAACTCCGTCTGGCATAGACCTTAGAGTGCCAGAATGGGCTTGTGAGTTCCAGTGGTGTCCTATCAAATAGATTGATGAGAACATTGAGGCTTAGTGTCGTTAATGCAGTTAGGGACTCTGCTTTAGTCACAATCCTAAGCATACATCTTTTATAAAAAATTTTTTATTGAAGCATAGTTGATTTACAATGTTGTGCCAATTCCTTGTTAACCACTGAGCCATGACAGGAACTCCCCACTCTACTTGCTACTGGATTTGCCATCTTCCTTTGTGTGTGATGCATGTTTGCAAAAGATCTGCTTTTTGGTCAAAGCAAAGGGAAAGCCCAGTCAAATGTAAAAGGTTCTAACTCTCTCAGAATCCAGACAAGATAGAAAGACCAACACCAGTGGCTGGAAATTCTAGGTAGTTGAATTAACTTTCTTTTTTAAGAAGTATGGACTTCCTTTCTCTCAGCAACCATATTATTCCCTACATTCCACTCTACTTCATTTAAATTACAGTGATGATATATCATTTATCACTTGTATTATGAAAGGCTATGAGTTAAATTTATGTTATTGTGGTCTTCAAAATGAAGTATCCTAGAATTAATTGATTCACAATACAATCATGAAAAATCCAAACAAGTGATTCACAGAAATCTTAGGTAGTTTTTAAGATAATTTTGGAAATGCTATTGCATTAGTAATGTGTAAATTCCAAAATGAAGCAACAAATAATTCCTCATTTCATTTTTTCCTCCCCAACATAGAATACCTAGAAGATGCAGTAACATCTCATGTGAAGGACAAGAGACCAACCTTTTTGAACACAATGGGTTCTTCTTCCCAGACAGGATTTACAGCATTTCCTTGTGATGTCTTGGTCTTAAATGCCTTCCTCCTTGTGTCCACAGGCAAACCAAACATATCCACTTCCACGTAAGTCCCGACTTTCTTATCAGAGAGAAACTGACCTGAAATAATCTAGAAAGTAATAAAAAAGGAATTCTTGATAAATGAATAACAGTGATATAAGAGAATACTTTAAGGAGGTACAAGAGGTGATGGTAAATGTTGAACCATAATCAAAATAAAACAGAAACAAGAAGACAATTATGATTTCTTTGTTGGGTAAAGAATTGGTTGGGGGAGTTCCCGTCGTGGCGCAGTGGTTAACGAATCCGACTAGGAACCATGAGGTTGCGGGTTCGGTCCCTGCCCTTGCTCAGTGGGTTAACGATCCGGCGTTGCCGTGAGCTATGGTGTAGGTTGCAGACGCGGCTCGGATCCCGCGTTGCTGTGGCTCTGGCGTAGGCCGCAGCTACAGCTCCGATTCAACCCCTAGCCTGGGAACCTCCATATGCCGCGGGAGCGGCCCAAGAAATACCAACAACAACAATAACAAAAAAGACAAAAAGACAAAAAAAAAAAAAAAAAAAAAAAAGAAGAAGAATTGGTTGGGGAATATTGAAAATGCTGAAGTTGGAGGTCAATTAACAAGACAGAGTTGTATAGGATGAAATAAATGAACAAGTGTTGAAAGTCTGATGAGATTACACCTTTTGTATTTAAGAGATATATCTATTAAGTGATAGAGATTGATCTTTAGAGCCAACCGAATATAAAGGTTTTCCTAATACTTAAAAATAATAAATTATTACTTTATCGTGATTGTAGATGAAACTAAAGGGTCATTTAAGAGTACCAACTTAAAACAGAGCATAACAGAAAGTTCAGCATTTAAAAAATATTTTCTTGTTCATAAAATGCAACTAATAAGAGTGGTGATAATATCACACTATTCTCTCAAAGTTGTCACACTTTAAATAAAAAGCCATGGTGATGATCAAAAAAAAAAGCCAAAAACAAACACCAACTTTAAACCATTAAACCCAGTTTATCATCACTCCTAACCCCACCTGATTAACCATCCACACAATGGTGGAGATCCTTTGCCTAACTATAAAATTAATTACTATTGTGGAGTTAAATGAGGTTTAGAATCACATATTTATAAAATGTCTCCCACATATGCCTATTTTCCTAACCCAATTTTTAGACTCTGAGGGGTTTTACAATATGTGTGAAACTCCCAAGTAATGTGAGTCACACTGGTTATTCAGAAGCATCAAAGAGGTGAACTTAAACACTATTGTTTATGGAATGGATGGTCAAGGGGGAATGTTGTACAGCACAGGGAACTCTACTCAATATTCTGTGATGACCTAGATGGGAAAAGAATCTGAAAAAGGATGGATATGTATAGAGGTATAACTGAATCACTATGCTGTACAGCAGAAATCAACACAACATTGTAGAATAGCCATACTTCAATTAAACCTAAAAAAATGAAAACAATCAAATAACTAAAAATGAAAAAAAAAAGCATATTATACAGAACAGACTTGTGGTTGCCAAGGGGGAGGGAGGAGGGAGAAGGATGGACTGGGAGGTTGGGGTTAGTAGGTGCAAATTATTATATTTAGAATAGATAGACAACGAGGTCCTACCGTACAGCACAGGGAACTATATCCAATCTCCTGGGTTAGAATATGATGGAAAAGAATGTAAAAAAGAATGGATATGTATGTATAACTGAGTCACTTTGCTGTACAGTAGAAATTGGCACAACATTGTAAATCAACTATACTTCAATAAAAAATTTTTAAAAATAGATGTATGCTTAGGAGTGTGACTAAAGCAGAGTCCTTAACTACGTTAACGACACTAAGCCTCAATGTTCTCATCGATCTATTTGACGGGACACCACTGGAACTCACAAGCCCATTCTGGCACTCTAAGGTCTATGTCAGACGGAGTTTTCATCTCAGCTCGGCAGTTAACAAACCCAACTAGGATCCATGAGGATGCAGGTTCGATCCCTGGCCTCGGTCAGCGGGTTAAGGATCCAGGGTTGCTGTGGCTGTGGTGTAGGCTAGCAGCTGTAGCTCCAATTTGACCCCTAACCTGGGAACCTCCATATGCCGCAGGTGTGGCCCTAAAAAGCAATCCGTCAATAAACCATAAAGTCTATGTCAGGAGATTGAAGCAAAGGTGGTGCTGAGCGGATGTGAGCTGCAGCTTGGCTCTAGCTGTCCTACTGAAGGCAGGACTCAGCTGCAGCTTGGCCTGTCCGCTCAGAGGACACTGATGTCTCCAGAACACTGTCTCCATTCTGCACTAGATGGCCGTTTACACCTGTCTGGGATTGAGCTGTTTCTGCTCAGTTTCTCTCTGTTTATAATGGTTTACATTGTCAGGGTAGAACTTTTAAGACAAAGCAAATAAGCAAGCAAACATGTAAAACAAGATGAACTGACAAACAAGGACAAAATATTATTTTGTGAAAATATTGTTTTTTCAAAATGTTATGATTTGACCCCACTATAACTACAATTGACAAGGATTCTAAAAATAACATTTTATCAGTGTGCCACTTTTAAGAGTTTATCTTAATCAGACTTGAGAGGAATTTAACATCCTTTGCAGAAACCAATTTCCTAAACTAAATATAATTTTAAAGCTTTGATTCTGCCAACTCTACTCTTGAGATAAATGGTGTGAAGTAATTTCAAATGATATCATTGTGAGACACTTCATTGGAATCTTATTTTTACTCTTTGGTATAAAGTGATAAAAATTTTAAAGCAAAAGTGGGCCCAACAAGCTTAAGGTAGAATATAAGTTAGTAAAATTGTTACAGAGCATTATTTCACATTATTTTTCAAATGCTTTTGATTTAGGGTCAATTGGAAAATGACATTTATGTCTGATTTTAAAAAATTTCTTAGTGCTGCAGTTATCCAGTTAAACAGAAAAGAAATGCAACTTAAAAAAGTGAATGAAATCTAGCTACAACAACCAAAGGCTACGGGATTCATCGAAAAAGCTCTTTATACAAGTTATTTCCCATTCATAGTATTAAAATATTTTCTCAAAGCTAAAAAAAAAAAATGTATCTGCTCAAACATCAATTTCAAAGCCTGCAGAAAACATTTGGAATTAATTTTTTAGGGTCACATGTATGTTTACTGACACAATTCTTGCATTTACGATCATTACTCTGTGTTACAAATCCCTGAATACTCTCATAGAGATTCAAAAGCCATACTTCATTAACTTGAGAGCTTTTATTCAATATTTAACAATTTATTGAGAGAATACTTTTTTCTCTAATTTTTCTCAGTGTGGCTATTTTTTCTAGGCCTAATGGGGTCAAAAAAAAGACCAGAAGATTTCTCCAATATAAGTCACTAATTTTCATGGTAAATTTCACCATGGGAATCTTTATATCAAAAGAAATTATACTAGCCACAGTGGACTACCCACTTGTTTTACTGATTTGGGGTATGATATTTTTATCCTACTAAAGAGTGGGGCTTAGTCCACTTATTTCCTGCATGTAGCTTTTGAAACTTCTAAGTTGGATTCAATCTTTAAAAAAAAAATGTACGAAGGAAGTGAAGACTTTGCTGGCAACTAAATTCTTTTTCTTTTTAAATTTTTTTAAAATTCAAGTATAGCTGATTTATGAGGCACCATATTTATAATTTACATATATACTTCTATATATATAAATTCATTTATACATACATGCAAATATAGAGAGATTCAGTTATAAGTGTGTGAGTGTGTATATATATGGAATATTTTTTAAGATTCTTTTACTTTATAGGTTATTACATAATATTGAGTATAGTTTCCTGTGCTACAGTAGGTCCTTGTTGGTTATCAGCAACTAAATTCTTAATGCCTAAACTACTTTAGACAAAACAGGTGATGTTGAAGACATCACCCTTTCCTGGGTGCAGTTGTGTGATGGGGTGTACGCACCTTAACAGACAAAGTGTTGGCCACTATCCCGTCCACGATGCCTTCGGTGAATGGATCAAAGCTCTTGTCAGGCCTCCTCATGAACTCCGGCTTCAGTCTGTAGCCACTCTTCCCGTTGTATTCATACATCCCCATATTTATTTGCATAGCCAGGTCTGAATATCAAGAACACAAACCTTACTGTGACTGTATTTCTACTCAGAGCAAGAAAGTAAGATTGTATTACAGTCCACTTTTGTTCCCCCTTTAAAAAGAAATGTTTCATCTTTGTAGAAACTTAGGAAACACAGACAAGAAATAAATTGGAAAAAAAAAAGAAAAAAAATTGAACTGTCTTCTCCAAATGTAGAGGTAAACCACTGCCAACAGGTTGGTGTGTATTCTGTTTTTATACTTAAAGTATATTTTAGACATGCAGTATGTCCATTTCTTTAAATATCTGTCTGCTTTAATTTTATTAATTGCATAAAATACTTTGAATATAAATATCAGACTACATGGATTATATCGTCCCCCTCTTTGCACACATTCATGTCTCATCCAAGTTTTCATCATTACATATAATGTTTTGATGAATAATGTTGTGGTGGTCTTTGAAGCCATCATTAATGATGGAGTGAGATTTCTAGGTCAAAAAAATGGGCATATGGAAAAGTTCTTTCTTTTCCCCTCCTGCATGTGCAGCATGGAAAAGTTCCTGGCCAGGGACTGAACTCTTGAGCTACAGCAGTGACAACACTGGATCCTTAACCACGAGTCCACCAGGGAACAAAATGGAAAAGCTTTTTAGTAATTCTTACTAAAATGCCCATCAGAAAGGTTAAACCACTTTACACCTCCAAGCCATGTTTTTGAGGGTGGACTTCTTTACACCTCACCAACAGCGAATGCTCTAATGCTTCTTTTGTTAATTCATAGGAAAAAAAGATTTCCTTTCGAAAATTATCATTTCTTTGACTACTTACCACCAATATCTAATCACACATTGACTCGTTTCTAAGGACAAAGATTATTGGTCAAAGTTTGGCTAAGGTTCCATCAATATATGAAATAAATGTCTACATTAATTGCAATTGCTAGAGTTAAACAAAAAATTATTTTAAAGGCATAAGGAACCTGGGAAGCTGTCAATTTGCTCCAGATTATGTGATTCATACCTCATCTCTATTGAGGTGGACAATAAAGAGGTGGTAGCAGATTTATTTTAAAGTTCTGCCTAACATCATTTTTAGAGCAGGGAAGATATGTCTCAAATCACAGCCAGCATCTATTCTATTGGCATCACAATGTGAAATTCCCGTTAGTGTCAGGATGAAAAAGAAATGCCCACTCTTAATACTATTCTTTAATATTGTTTTAGAACAGAAGGTCCAAGGTACTAAGAAAGGGGGAAAAGTAGATGTGATTAAATTATTGCAATTGTGTATCTGAAATGGCATCTGCTGGCAAAATAGGCTATTATGAGTTTAGAAAGATGATCACGTATAAAATAAATATACAAATATCAATATCCAGAAATAATCTGTGAAAAATACAGTGTTTGAAAAGCCTTTCATCTAAAGAAACTAGACCTCTAATGAAGAGGAGTGCGTTTTTTTGAGAAACTTAATATCATAATTTTTAAAGTGAAAAGAAAAATATTCTTTCTGTGACTTAAAAGAAAACTAAAAGTTGAAGTTCCTTGTTGGCTTAGTGGGTTAAGGACCTGGAATCACTGCTGTGGCTCTGGTTACTGCTCTGGTAAGGGTTTGATCCCTGGCCCAGGAATTTTTGCATGCTGAGCATGTGGCCAAAAATGAAAAAAAAGAAAAAAAAAAAAAAACACCTAAAAACTGACCTTTTGATGTCAGTTTTCTTCAGATGAATTTCTAAATTTAATGTGATTGTAATCAAAACCTTATTTGTCTTTCCAGTGGGGGAAAGGGGAACATAATAACAATTAAACTAATATGAATTTAATGTGATTTTAATCAAAATCTCATTTTCTTTTCGGGGGGGGAGATAATAACAAACTAAATTCACTTGGACGGAGAATCCCACTGGCAGTGGTGAGGAAAGAAGAACTTAATAGCCTTAATAGCTATGAAGGAGAATTTGGATTTCCTGGTATGAAACCACATCATTAAACATTATATAATAACAATGAGTTATTGGCTCCAGGAAGATGAAAAATTTATTAATGCAGAAGAATATCAGTGGAAAAAAATGGACCCAAAATAACAGCTAAAAAGGCCATATCTAAAAAGTTATACTTTCAGTTCAGTGTAAATAAGATTTGATCTGGGAGTTCCTGTTGTGACTCAGGGGGTGAAGAACCCGAGCCCACCTGGCCTCACTCAGTGGGTTGAAGATCCAGCATTGCTGCAAGTTGCAGTGTAGGTCACAGATGCGGCTCCAATGTGGTAGTTCTGTGACTGTGGTGTAGGCTGGTAGCCGCAGCTCCAATTCGACCCCTAGCCTGGGAACTTCCATTTGCTGTGGGTGCGGCCCTTGAAAAAAAAGAAAAAAAAAAAAGGTTTGATCTCTTACTGAGATTATACATGAAAATTAAATTTGGCTAAAAAGGTTAAATTACATATAAAAAAAAACTATGAAAGAAGTAAGGGTAAATACGGAACTGATCCTTGGTTGTGGAGCTTGTAGTCATGAAAAATAAACCAAGACTCCATAAAATAAAGCATTAATCAATCTGATCTCATCTGTTTCACAAAATAAGACAGCAGGACTTTAAGATAAAAGTGCTGCTATAATGCCACTGACTTTGATGATAGACAGGGAGTCTTGAGGAGAATTAGCTTGTAGTGACACTAGTGAGAACATTTTGGAAGAGGAACAGCAAGAAAACCATCACAAGAAACTTTTGCCCTTATCAGGAACACTTGAGGCTTTTTATGGAACTGCAACAGAAGACTTTTTGTCACCCTCCTTAACACCACACCCAGCCATCCCAGAACAAAAAGAAGCTCTGTCAGGAATATCAGAAGGAACAAAAGAGGGTTTCGAAGTTCAAAACTGCCAGATTGCCTAGAAAAACTAGGGCCTGCCTAGGACATGGGAGGTTGACATCCTAAAACCTAGTTTTGCAATTGTTTAGAATATATACAGCAAAATACATTACATGTAATTTGAAATAAGGCATCCTGAAGTAATTTGGTAGCAAGTTCTCTTATCAGGGGTATTTAAAAGGGTCAAAGTAAGTATCTAAATACTTTAGTATTTGGCTTGTTTTGTTAATTCTCTGAATATTGTCAACACTCTAAGTTTGCTTTATGATGCAGTGGCAGCATTTTGGGTTATTTTTCAAAGAATACTATGCACATACACTGTTTTTGTGTTTCGAACTAAGTACAAGCAGTTTTGCACCAGCTGTGATGTTGTGCGTACAAGATGGACCATTTCAAAGAAACTTTAAAAATTTCAAATAGAGTCAACAATTATATTACTTGCTTTAGCATTTTAAAGGCACTTAAAAAAAAAAAACCTACTTCTTGTAGGTTTTACAGCTAGGTGGCTGTTTAAAAAAATCTCTTCCCCTTTGACTGTCATTCTGTAATCTCTAAAGCAGAAAGCTACATGTACCCAAGGGAAAGTTTCTTTGATTAGAAGAATGGTATTTTGTAAAACTTTTTAAGTAAAAATTTTTATGAAAAATAAATTAATAAATAAATACACAAATAAATAAATAAAAGTGCTGCTATAAATTTATAGGAAAATTGACAAGTCTTGAATAGACAATTCATAAAAGGAGAAATGTAAACATAAAAACACATACTTAAAATGTTCAACCTCAACAATAACTAAAGAAGTGAAATGCATAAGAGTGAAATCATATTTTATCTGAATTATTATTATTATTAAATGATAATACTTAACCAAGATCTCAAGTGAGAGGGAAAAACTTATACATTGCTGATGGAGGAGAAATCTAGTGTAACCTTTCTGATGGACAATTTGGCATTATACACAAAGGTTCTAAAAACTTCCATATCATTTAACAGAGTAATTCTATTTTTAGGAACTTTTCCAAAAGGACATTAGGAGACATTAGGAGATAGATTTGACCATTTATATTCAAGACTGTTCTCAGGATATTATTTATAGCAGAAAAAAATGCCCTAATGTTCAGTGATAGGAAATGGGTTTTAGTGAGTTGTGAGATGTATTTAATATACAGCTATTAAAATTCATGTTTCTGTATAATTTAAATATAATTTAAATTAGGTATATATATTTAAACAGGTATATATATTTAAACAAGGTGTTCAGTGAAAAAGTATGTATATATATATATATAGCCAAAAAAACCTTACAGATGACAAAACCAAAAATGAACAATGTTGAATCTCTGAGTAGTAACATTACTGGCTGTTTTATGCTTTTCTTTACATTAAAAACATTTTTTAACATTTTCTATAATAAATACATATTACTTTAAGTAGTAAAGTATACAATTTAAAAAATTTATATGTATAGTTTTTTTTGAAAATAATGCAAAATAAGTAGAAATAAAGACTTGCTTATAAACTATTGAAAATAATTTCTCAATTTTCAAAATACACTTTTTTTGCAATGATATTTCCTTCCTAAAATATAGGCTTTGGTTTGTTTTTTCAATTAAGTCTAGCAGTTTTTCTCTCTTTGGGAATGGTTTTCAGACACTTGGAAATGTGGCTTTAGAACACAATGGAAATGAGCATTAATTGTGCTACTTACCCACTGTTTGGAAATTCAGTGCAACCATTTGGCAGCCTGCGTTCCAGAAGAGCTGAGGCATATAGTTGGATGAATCCACACGTGTTCCTTTTGGATATATCCTGCTAAGCTGCATTTTGTTATATCTGGACCATCATGTTAAGTAGTGAATCCAATTAAGAACTAGCCAATACTATTAACTGAGCAGCTGCCTCCCATCTTTCTTCACTGGGGAAATGAATTAAAGATGGATGATCTCATTGGGCTGGTGGGTCAAATAATTAAAAAAGAAAACTTTCCGAACAAACAAAATGAACGGGCTTTTATAATATAAATGTGGCATCACTTTTGCACAGCCTTGTGAGTGAAAACAAATGAAGTTGCAAAAGTGGTTGAGTCAATGTGATTTTGTGCAGATTATTAAGGACTGACTTAGCGATTGAGGGAGCATGAGGAAGTTCGAGCATGTCAAATCATGTGAGAGGATGATATTTTGTTTGGCAGAAGCAGATGATATGAACTGTATGGCTATTTTTGAAATGCTCTCTGCTCATTTTCTTAACCTTCTCTGGGAATGCTATTTGCCAAGACTGTGGTACTCTTTATGATTGATAACGAGGTATATATAGCACAGAAGGTTTTGACCTTGTCTTGTATTTTGGTTCTACCACCATGAGTTTTCCATCCTGAGAACCTTTTCATTATCAAACGATGCAATGTCTTTAAAACACTACTGACTCTTTCTATTACCATGTTTGGTAGAGGTGAGCTCTGGTTCTGAGCTTGGCAGAGGAGTTAGGCCAAGTAGAGTTTGAATCTCCTAATTCTGGAACTTGCTAGCTGTATGATCTCTTTTCGGTTAGTTCCCTTTTCAGTGCCTCAGTTTCCTCATCTATAAAAGAGGTTAAACAACTCCTACAGTATAGGGCTATTTTGAGGATTAGTGAGAGAAGATATATAACAAAAGGCCTATCACATAGCTAGTACTTAATGAACACTAATGATCATGATACATTATTTTGTTTATGGAGTTTACCCTTGTTTCCTCTCCTATTGTTGATGAGTTTTTTTTTTTTTTGTCTTTTGTCTTTTTGTTGTTGTTGTTGTTGTTGCTATTTCTTGGGCCGCTCCCGCGGCATATGGAGGTTCCCAGGCTAGGGGTTGAATCGGAGCTGTAGCCACCGGCCTACGCCAGAGCCACAGCAACACGGGATCCGAGCCGCGTCTGCAACCTACACCACAGCTCACGGCAACACCGCATCGTTAACCCACTGAGCAAGGGCAGGGACCGAACCCGCAACCTCATGGTTCCTAGTCGGATTCGTTAACCACTGCGCCACGACAGGAACTCCTGTTGATGAGTTTTAAAGGTGACTTTTTTTGTTTTGTTTTGTTTTGTTTTGTTTTGTTTTTTGTCTTTTTGCCTTTTCTAGGGCCACTCTCGTGGCATATGGAGATTCCCAGGCTAGGGGTTGAATCGGAGCTGTAGCCACCAGCCTACGCCAGAGCCACAGCAACGCGGGATCCGAGCCGCGTCTGCAACCTACACCACAGCTCACACAACGCCGGATCCTCGACCCACTAAGCAAGGCCAGGGATCGAACCTGCAACCTCATGGTTCCTAGTTGGATTCGTTAACCACTGCGCCATGATGGGAACTCCTAAAGGTGACTTTTGAATTCTAGGACTTTCATGAAGTTGGGCTGTTTAGGGAATTTAATATTAATTTTATGAAAAAAATTAAAGATTTGTGTCATTTTATTTTGATTCGGGGGTAAAATAATTTTTTTGTTGGCAGGAGTAATATATGTTTATATTCTTATTATCATCCCAACTATTTTTCAATTGGCTATCACATATAAGGATGTGAAACACTGAAAAGGAGTATACATTATATACACATAACTTTATACATATTGTATTTTACATATGTATAAAATACCCACACATGTTTTACATAAGTTGTCCTTAACCCAAACAGAAAGCCAAAAAACTGGTATCATCATTTCTGTCCTACAGGTCAGAAAAGTCAGCAGGATTAAGCAAATAGCCAAAGGAAAAAGAGCTTGATGGGGTGAAGGTGCACTTGAAATCTGGGCTTCCTTTGCTCCAAGGCCAGTTCTCTTTTCTACATGCCAGACTGGCCCACTCATCATTGCATATGAAACTTGAAACTATTTATCATTCCCAGGTGACAGACTTAAGCCATTTCATGCCCCTTTCTCCTTATTAAAAGGCAAAAAATAAACCAAGAGTGCATGACTTCACTCGTGTTGATTCAGCAGACATTCGTCAAATCAAGGATACTCTACAAATTCCACCGGAGACTTTGTAAGTTGCTCAAGTCCTTTGGTTTCCACGAAGGAAGACATTTCAAAGCTTCTGTTTCTTTCTGCGTTGACGACAACAAAAGAAAAGGTGAGGAGGAGTAAAATTCATTATTATAAATGATAGCCTGCAAGAAGTAGAAAAATGTTCCTGGAAGCTGAGGGCAAAGACTCCTCAGATAATTTGTATCTTCAACGCTGTTTTCTATGAACTATTTACCTGTAACAAAAGCTGAGTTTTCTAATATTTGTTACCTGGGTCAAATATGCTTACGGTTATACAAGTTAGGGACATGGTAGCCTTAGGGTAGGAAAATGAATTTTAGATGTGAATCCATTTATTAAATGAATTTTATAATTTTAGGTTGTATTTTATATTAATATAACATATAAAACAGTTTTATATTATTAGTGTGTGGCCATGAAAGCTATTTTGTCAAAAGAGCAGGGACATTTTGGGAATCTTTGGCTTAAATCCATTGAGATTGGTTTCTCGAAGCCACTGCTGAGGACTAACAATACAGATCAGTGTATATTCCCACTAGTTGCTGACTCTTTCTCATACCCTTGTTGTCATCACTTCAAGTTTGTAGAGACCCTTCTGGTTCTCAGAAGTAACGTGACATTAGAATTTTGTTCTTTTAAAGCAGAAGGGTGCTTGGACATTTTCCAGCCTGATGGCCTCATTTTGAGATTAGATGACGGGGGCATTAGATTCCCGTAGAGAGGAATGTACTAGAGGTCTTGATATTCTTAGACCCAGAGCAACATGTTGAAAGTGAAAGCCAAGCTTCCAATGAGAGTGAGAAACAAAGTTTAAAAAGACTGAGGATCACACAGCTTCTTGGTCCTCTTCCCAACCAGAAATCACTGTTACAACCTGACAAGACATGCCATCCCTGGGCTGTTATGGCATTGAATTAACCTGATGTAAATCCCGAGGCCACTTGGATCCCACGTTCCATCATTAAGGCCTCTTTTTCCTCCCTGTGTATTTCCAGAGTCTTCCTTTATCCGCCTCTTTACCCTCCCCAGTTTAATCAACTCTAAAGAAAATCCTTTACTTCTGCTTTGGTCCATCAACTTTCATAAGACTACTTTAAGCCTGTTAATTAGAATTAAGTCAACTTAAAAATAAATAAATAAATAAGCCAGTTTAATAGGTTCTTTGCAAAACATGTGCAGTGCTCTTTTTTCAAAAAGTGATAAAAGGAAGTGACATGCAAGAAGGAAAGTACTTGCTTGCTAATCCTTGGCTGGTACGGTCATTACCAGATTCCTAAGAGTCTAACTAGATCAGCTGCTTCTCAGCTTGGCTACTTGTCTAGGAACTTTTGACTCATGAATCAGGAACACTCATTTTATAGCCAAAGAAAGTTACAGTCATATAAAAATCACTATTTAAGGATATTTCGCATTGAAAGGCTCATAGTAAGAAGCACCAGTAATTATAACATCAAAGTGTTGAAATCTTTTATGCATGAACCTTTTTGGAAGCTAAATTCTTTGTTGTAGAGATCTAGATACCATAGGTTATTAAGTATCTTTGGGCAAAATTATATGATGCTACATAAGGGTGTTATGCAGAGGCTGAGACTTTGATATATCTATAAAACTCTCCATTGTAAAAGGCTGCTGTGTTTAAGTGAAAATTCAGCTTTTATGAGCATATGTTATAAAAGTAGCTAAAATGCCGCAAGGATTCTCTTAACCTGATAGCACTTTACAGTTCATGTAAATATAAAGAGCAATTTCATAAAAGGACTCTTTTCTCTAGGTGGAGAAAAGCTTATATATATATATGTATTATATATATTTGTGTATATATTGTATGTATCTTTATGTATATTATATATCTATTAATGTATTTTTTGAATACAGAATGGATGGGGAGTTGGAGGAAAGGAAAACACCAACTGATGTGAAGTTAATGATATATTCTGCTAAGTATATAAAGCACAGGCTGGACAAACGGAATGTGGGTGAATTGGTTTATTTAGTTCTATTTCTAGTTATCAGGGCTGATCATGTCTCTGGCTGCTTCCTTTCTAGGGGATGGCTAGATATTTTATTTCAACATTGTAACTTACATAATTGATGGAGTGTTCTGTGCAGTCACAAATGAAAAACATCTAAAACCCTCAATTAGCTGTACTCCGGTCTAATATCTTTTAGATAACCATGTATGGCTTGCAGCCCTATTAAGAATTTTGGGAGAACATCGTGGAATACTTTCTCACATGGTTATATAAATATAAGTATATATATATATATATTACATTTATATTTACATTTATATATATATATATTTACATATATATTTACTTAGATTATATAAAAACCAAATAGTAAACTCACCCACATATTCAAGCTTTCATAGAAGAGTTCTAATAAGAGTAACATTCTTCTTTTGCCTAATTACCCTATGTTTAAAATATACTCATTATATGCTAGGGGGTTTTCTCCAAGGAAAACTTACTTTTTGAAATTTCGAATGACTCAAACTTGACCGGCTGAATATAGTTCACCAGATTAGACATTTCTTCTGTGGCCATGGCCTCACTCCCAGCAGTCCCCTGGAAGCAGGGATAAAAATAACATCCCTGAAGTCAGCATTTATATTATTATTATTATTTACTTTTTTAGGGCCACGCCCAAGGCACGCTGAAGTTCCAGGCTAGGGATTGAGCTGGAGCTGTAGCCGCTGGCCCACACCACAGCCACAGCAATACCAGATCCAAGCTGCGTCTGCAGCCTACACCAGCTCATGGTAACGCTGGATCCTTAACCCACTGAGTGAGACCAGGGATCGAACCCGCATCCTCATGGGTTCTAGTCGGGTTCGCTACCACTGAGCCATGATGGGAACTCCAGCATTTATATTATTGAGGGCTGTTTTCCCAGGGCAATGATCAAATGACCCACAAGAGCCAAAAACCACATCTCTCCTTTTCTGAAAACAATTACTGCCAACAGAAAATTGATTGTGGGAGGAAGGCAAACAACACCAGGTACACAGTGAGGGCTGGAGGCGGGGGTTGGGACCAGCAGCATCAGCACCCCACACCCCCAACCGTGAGAGCTTAGGAGGGGGGCAGCCTCTAAGCCCCTTGCACAGGCCTCCAGAATCAGAATCTGCATTTTACCAAGGTCATTTAAATGCACAGCAGAGTTTAAGAAGCCCTGAGCTGTCTCATTAGCCACAGCAGGGAGTCTGCAGACAGTGTCTAAGGTGAATGTATCAAGAAGTCACTGAAAAATAAGAAAATGAGTATGTAGGTGACCACTGGATGAATTTAAAATTATTATTTAAAGAAAGGTTGCAGGTGGATGTGGGTTGGGGTAGACAAACCAAAAAAATGCCTTTTTTCCTCTCTCTCTCTTTTTTAAAATTTTGGCCACACCCACAGCATATTCAAGTTCCCTGGCCAGGTGCCAGGGATCAAACCCTCACCACAGCAGCAACCCAAGCCACAGCAGTGACAACGTTGGATCCTTAACCCACTGCACCAGAAAAGAACTCCATTTTTTTTTTTTTTTTTTTGAAAAACTGCTTTTCTCTACGTTCCTCCCTCCTTTTCTTCCTGACTCCTATGCAATGCACTGTAGGTCAGTAGCTCAAGTTCTAGAGTCAGACTGTCTAATTTTAAATCCTAAGCCCACCACTTAGAAACTGGGCAATCTCAGGTAAGTTACCTAACTGCTCTGCTTGGGTTGAGTAAACTGCTCAGTTTACTCACCTATAAAATTAGGATAAGTCTGTTCTCCATGTCCATGAGTTTGTTTCTTTTCTGTAGATAGGTTCATTTATGCCATATATTAGAGACTTGTGGTTGCCAAGAGGCAGAGGGAGGGAGTGGGATGGACTGGGAGTTTGGGCTTAGTAGATGCAAACTATTGCATTTGGAGTGGATATGCAATGAGATCCTGCTGTATAGCCCAAGGAACTATAACTGATCACTTGTGATGGAATATGATGGAGGATAATGTGAAAAAAATAATGTATATATATGTATAACTGGGTTACTCTGCCATACACCAGAAATTGACAGAACATTGTAAATCAACTATAATAACAATATTATTTTTTTAAATATATTTTGTATTTTTCTCTTTGGGAAAATACTCACCTACAGAATAAAGCTATTTACAAGTTCAAACAAATAAATAAAATTAGGATAAAACCAGTCCCAGTTGCATATAGGGTTTCTGTGATTATTAAAAGTTGATTTATGTGAAAAGGTTCAGAATGATACCTGGCACAGAGTAAAACCTCAGGTTACTTTAGCTCTTATTAGCTATTATATACCACTTTGATAAATTTTTAAAGGAGAAAGCCAATACTGAAGTACTGGCAAGGACAGACCTCTATAGGCTGATCTAATATTTTCTTCCATTTTTAATAGAGATAATACATGGAGACAAGGTTTCTTTTGAAAACTTCTTGAGTGGTATTTAGATTAAATGCTAATTGAGAAATATCCATTTGCCATCGAATTAATGACATTAAGTTTTAAATTATTAAGAATCACTGGTAAAAAGTTATGCATAATTGAAATAATTCGCAGGAAAATGTACTTTGTACAGTTTTCCTTCTGGACATTACGTTAAAATATAATGGCGGAACATAATTAATCAAAAAATTAGAGTACATATTCTAAGAGGAATAAATCATGTAAGAACAGCTTATTATTCATTACGTAGCCTTATTAACTAAATTGTAAAGACACAAATACTGAGACAGACACTTTCCAACATATTTGAAAGCAGATTCAGCATAAACTTTTTGAACAGGACTCCTATTAAAACAGTTTTAAATTCCAGTCCACCTCTTCCTGATTTGCTTCTAGATTCCATGTAATTAATATTTCTGAGCTGATGAAGTTATTTGGGAAGCTTGAGCTTATGTCAATAGGCACCTCTAGTGGTTCCAAAATTACAACAATGGAATTCATGTCATATTTCTGACAGTTTTTCCAAACCTCATGACTTCTCTGGACTCTGGTCCATTTAATAATCCAAAATTGAATGGGGATGCTGGAGGTCATAAATTTTGAATTCACCCTCAAGAGACGACATTTGATGGAAGCCAGCCTCAGCAACACTTTACTCACAGAGAACTCTGCTTAATGCGCTGCTTGTGCCTTTAGTGACCCAAGTTGGCAGCTTCCTCTTCACCACTAGATGGCAGAAGGCGACCACGGACTGAATTCAGCCTGGTCACGCAAGTGAGCAGAAAGCGTCTGTGACCAGAAATCAAGCCCTGGAAGCCTACCTCATCCATGGAAGACTTTTTACAGTCATCATCATCGTCGTCATCATCACTCTCCGTATCAGCTTCTCCTGTCAAATTTTAATAACCAATCATGAAACAAACATTTATAGGTTTGAAGCACGTGTACCACAGATTTCCTTGCAAGTTGGCTTTTCACTGTTCTGAAATTATTCTTTGGGATATTTAAATGTTATTTATGATTGAGAATTATACCGACAATTTGGATCTAGATTGTTTTTCTAAATTTGATTTGTGAATACCACTTGAAGTTCCCCAACTGTCAAAGATGGTTAACAGTTTTATTTATATATTTTAAAAAATATATGGCATCATATATGGTTAGCTATCTCTGGTACATGTATATTTTATTTCAGGATGTCCATGATTCTAAAACAGATAAACTATCACTTTTCCCTCTTTCTTTTTCTCAGCCCCGATTTTTCTATGTGGTGCTTGGCTGGCACTGAGTGACATTTGGTGCTACTTTTCCAAGTCCAGAGAGGACCTCACACAAGTCAAGGTAGGGGACAAGAGTTGGGACAGGAACAGGTGCTACAGTAGCACAGCTGATTCCTCAAAAACTGTAAGGTATCAGCTGTATCCTGTGACTTGCCTACAGGCTTATTTGATGGAGGTACTGTCATCTAAACAGTGCACGTATCTTTAAAAATGGTGATATTCTGTTTAAAAGGGTAGGATAAAATGGGTGAACTCTAAAATAATTATGCATAGAAATTACCTCATTCATATATAATGCAGCTTCACATTTAGCCAATATATGGTCATTTCAATAGATTGTTTTTCCTTCTGAAGATTAGGTGGCTGATTCCACTAGCTTAAATATTCCCATTGATATAAGGCATTATGTTCTTCCAAGTTCTGGGCTTCAGTCAGACTCAGTCATATCAATTATGTAACAAGATGTTCAAGTCAAAAAGTAAATAAAGCATACTTTTAAATTGTTGGATTTGACTTCTTTCAGGGTCCACTTGGTGCAATAGCATAAGAAGCCCAGTAGATGGCAATATTGGCTCAACAGTGAGGTAATTTACCATGGGCTAGTACCTCCCCTCCTTGCCTTCTCTCAGCTTCTCAATCTCTATAAATGACACTGCCCCCAGCACTGCCTCCAAGAAGCTGATAAATGTTTTCATTTGGCTGACAAAGTTCAATCGATTACTGAATGATAGCAGCGAGCAAAGTATTCATGAAATAATCTTTAGAGGGAAAAGATGTCTAGAACCAACACAGCTTATAATTTACAGTTTGTTTATTAAAGGGAAGCCACATGTAACTAACTATGATGCTGATACTGTTAGTTGATAAGATGAATCAATTCTACTTTGACTAGAAAACATTCTATCAGAGACACATTCTTTTAAGAGGTTAAAAAGTTTTTATAATCAAGTTTATTGCCTCGAGTTTTTGTAACTTTTTTTTTTTTTAATTAGAGGGGGGATTCTTTTGATTGAGTAATTTAGGAAGGTGTTTGGCAGAACAGTGCTTCGTGGGTCACAGCAACCCAGCAGTCATTTCAAATAATCCCGCCATTCTCTGACATACGTGGGAAAGAAAGAATTTATCTTCTTTTACTCTATGAGCAGGAAACTGATTTCTCCCTTATACATTTTTAGAGGGAACTTGGAGGAATCTTTTTGAACAATAAAAATTTACTATATTCCAGTTCTTTGACAAGGGTACAGGCAAAGAGCTAGATTTTGGGGGAGGATGTGGCCAACAGGGGCCGTGATAGACGAGCTTTGATATACGAAACATTTCAAATGTTTCAAGTTACATGGGTTTCCGATGCTGAAAACATCTAAGTTACATGTGTTCCTGATGCAAATGGTAAATGAGCAGTGCTCTTTATTCAGGGGCATACCTACATATTAAAATGCTCAAAACTTTCCATCAAAATAAAGATTGCACAACCGAGTTCGGGAGCTAGCTTAGGAAATCTACCCAATTACTAACAGATTGCTTGCTCTTTCTCTGAATTAAGCAACAGTGTTCACTGCCTGTAAAAATCGTTATTTGTGTTATGTATCCAGTTAATAAAAGGGAGGGGACTGGGAAAGGCAGATGGTAAAACAACAAGCTCCCACATGCAAAGGAAGGCACGTTTCCCTCACTAGCATTCAAGAGACAGGATCATCCTGAGAAAGAGGTGGCCTGTGAGTGACATTCATTCCAAAACTGCAAAAAGAACATGCTTACTGGGAACAAAAGTTATTTTTGAAAAAAGAATCAGAATTGCATAATAATGTTTGAAACACCCAGTCAAAAACTACCAAAAAACAAAACAAAACAAACCCAAAAAAACCCCAAAACCTAAAAAACCTTTCAAGGAATTATAAAACATCTGTTGATGAGGATTTTAATCTAAACAATAAAAGTAATTGGCAGTTGAGGTGGAAACATGGAAGAAAAGAAAGAGTCTTGGCCAATCTTTTTTTTTTTTTCCCTGATTGCCCTAGAGTTTATATTTCAATTTTTAAAAATGACTTTTAAATCTTTTTACATATGATTGGTATACAAAGAAGTACACATAGCATACGTGTACAGCCCATAAACAGATCACACAGACCTTAGGAAACAGTACCCAGGACAAGAAACAAAATATAACCAGTGTCCAGAAACCTCCTTGGGTTTCTAGTCATTCTTCACCAAGGGTAACCATCTCCTGACCTCCAATGGTCCAGGTTAGTTCTGCATGTTTTTGTACTTTATATAAATAGAAGCATAGAGTGGATACTTTCTGTTGCTGTTGTTGTTTTGTGTTGTTTTGTTTCATTTTGCATTTGACTTCTTTTACTCAACATTGTGTTTCTGGGATTTGTCCATACTGCTGTGTGCAATTGTAGATCATTATTGCTGCTCATTATTCTGTGGCATGATTATACCATGATTTACTTATCTCTTCATGGGCTAGTCTGAACAGTGTTGCTTTAAGCAATTCCTGTACACATCTCCTGGTGAACAGCTCTATGCATTTCTCATGGGGGTACATCTAGGGATGGAATTCTCTGGGGCCCAGAGGTTCATAGGTATGTGTTCAGCTTAGTTTTTGCAGATGATGCCAAACAGTTTTCCAAAGGGATTGTTCCAATGTCAGCTAAACTTTTTTTTTTTTTTTTTTTTTTTTTTTTGTCTTTTTTTGCTATTTCTTTGGGCTGCTCCCGCGGCACATGGAGGTTCCCAGGCTAGGGTCGAATTGGAGCTATAGCTACTGGCCTACACCAGAGCCACAGCAACATGGGATCCGAGCCGAGTCTGCAACCCACACCACAGCTCACGGCAACGCCGGATCGTTCACCCACTGAGCAAGGCCAGGGACCGAACCTGCAACCTCATGGTTCCTAGTCGGATTCGTTAACCACTGCGCCACGACGGGAACTCCTCAGATAAACTTTTTAATTGAAGAACTTCCTACATTCAAGCTTAAAGTTTCCTTCACTTGTTTAGCCTCCAATCAGAGATCTTCTTATGGCACATTGTAGATTGCCAAGATTTTGATTAGAGTTGGAAAAGAACTGAGACTAAATGAAAAATAATTAAAAGGAAATAGGTGATCATTTTTGAATTTTTTCCTCATCAGTCATAAGCACCTTTCTTTCTCCCTTCCTCCCTCCCTTCCTTCCTTTCCTCCCTCCCTCCCCTCTTCCTGGTCTGTACCTGAGGCATATGGAAGTTCCCAGGCTAGGGGTCAAATTGGAGCTGCAGCTGAGGCCTATGCCACAGCCACAGCAACACTGGATCTGAGCCACATCTGCAGCCTAGGCTGAAGCGCATAGCAATGCCAATCCTTAATCCACTGAGTGAGGCCAGGGATTGAACCTATATCGTCACAGACACTATGTCAGGTTCTTAACCCATTGAGCCATAATGGGAACTCCATGAACATCCATTTTAACTTAAATCTAAAATGAAAATTAATGGTACCAAGCCTCACCTAGTGGTATTGATAGATAACTCAAGTCACTTTACCATTTCATATTTTAAAAGAGCTCTGCAGACTATGGATAAATTGAATGGCCCAAACCTCTTCAGCATATCATCAGTGAAAATGCATTGGGCGAACATCTTCTGTCCAAATCTCGAGTTAATGTCAAGGGATTGTTGCCTTTGAGAAGTTTAAAATCATGAGGTCACTCCAAAGATTACTTGGCTTATGTGGGAACCAGAATCATGGCCTCCCCCAAATGCCCATGTCCTCTGAGTATCTCCTGTGTCCTGTGAACACACAGCCAGGAAACTTCATAGATGAGATTAAGTTAAGGACCTTGGGATGGGGGAGATTATCCTGGATTATCCAAATGGGTCCAATGTAATGATATGAGTTCTTAAAAGCAGAGGACCTTTCCCAGCTGTGGTCCCAGGGAGATATGAGGACAGAAGTGAGATGGGCTGGCTTTGAACCTGAAGGAAAGGGGCCATGAACCAATAAAAGTGGGTGGCCTCTATAATCTGGAAAATAAGGAATAGGATTCCTCAGAGCCTCTGGAAAATAAAGCAACCCTGTTGACAAGTGGAATTTAGCCCAGTGAGGACATGTGGGCCTTTTGTCCTACAGAACTGAGGGGCTAATATGTGTATTTTTTTTTTTTCTTTTTTTTTTTATGGCCGCACCTGCAGCATTCGGAAGTTCCCAGGCTGGGGGTTGAATCAGAACTGCAGCTGCTGGCCTACGCCACAGCCCCAGGAACGTGGGATCTGAGCCATATCTGCGACCTACACCACAGCTCACGGCAATGCCAGATCCTTAACTAATCGAGCGAGGCCAGGGATTAAACCTGCATCCTCATGGACACTAAGTCAGGTTCTTAATCCACTAAGCCACAAGAGGAACTCCCATGTGTGTAGTTTTAAGCCATCAAGTTTGTTGCAGAAATAGAAAACTAACACACTTTAAAGCTGTGCCCAAGTAGAAATGTTAAAAGTCCTTCTAAGCTGATTTCAGAGCAGCAATTCTTAACCTGCACATAACAAGGGATTGAGAACCTCACCTGCTCCTGGGGACGAGGGTTCAAATACACTGGAGGAGTCACTGTACGTGTTGGAGGCTTGTTCTGAGAGCTTCTTTTTGCCACTTCCTTCTGACGACTTGTGTGATTTCTTCTTATTTTTCACCAAAATTTTGTACATTAAATCCATAGGGCTTGGGAGAGGAACTCCAGATTCCAGCTAAAAGAGAGAAAAGCACATCCTTAAAAATTGCCGCCCCTTCCCTTGAGACTTCCTCCCAAACCCCCAGGACTGGGTTAAGTACCAAGAGCTTTTAGATTATTCTTTACTATATTCAACATAGTTCGTTAAGCTCTTCCAAGAATGGGGGCTGTTTCCTGTGAAAGGTATATTTTAATAACTGTACTTTTTATTTTTTCCACAAGAAATCGACATGAGTAAGACCACCGAAATGTACTGAGAGATTTGGCAGGATAATCCAAAATTTCACGAGTTTTCTGATGGACCCTATGAATCCAACCATCCTGACTTAGGACAGATAGGAAGGCCTTGGCTTGGACTTTCAAAGGCTGGAAGCCAGGTAAAGGGTAGTGTCTGCCAGGAAGACAGGATAGGCAGGCCCTGAGAATCAGCTTTTCATATGCAGTCGAAAACTAGCAAAATCCCCCTTCTGGCAGGAGGTCGTTAAGTGGCCCATCTTCTTGGCATCCACAGAAATGGACCTGCCGGCTTCAGAGTTCCTGGCCACCCCGGGATTCAAACTCTCTGCAAACCTTCTTTCTAGTGTGTCCAGCTTGGACATCTAATGAGAAAATCAATTTCTCACGGAGGGTTATTAGATATTGTATCAGAAAGATGTGTGTAAGTTCCAGGATGGGTTATTTTTGGAAAGTCTATGAACTCCTGTGAGCTGGTCCTTTATTCTTCCCTTGCAACCAGTGGGGGACTGATATGAGATCACTCAAGGATGTGTGGAGATCGGGGAAAGGGTTGGAGAGGGAAGAGACTTCCTGACGCTCCTTCTGCTGCTTTCCTTCGCAAAGCAGGGATGTGAGCACGGCACTAGGAGGCTTGGGTTCTGCTGGGCGCATGCGGGGGAGTGAGGGGTGGCCGGCAGGGAGAGGCCAGAATATCACTTTGCCACCTGCAGTGTCCCATTTTGCTGACCCATTTCTTTCAAGGGGGTGTGATGAGGTTCCCTGAGAGGTGATCAGAGCCAGTCCCCTGGGACGCCCTCTGCGGGCTGCTTGTGATTGTGGGAATTCTGCCGTTCTGACGGGCTGGCGCTGGCGGGCTGGCACCTGGCAGCCAGGGAAGGAGAAGGCTGTGGGCGGAGGAAGAGGCTGCATGCAGGTCTTCCACCCTCGGGCTGTGGGGAGGGCTCCCTGCCTGCCTCCCTGAGTCTGAGGCTCACTGTCAACGGCAAGAGTCACACCAAGGAACATAAACATGCAAAGGATGTCAGGAAGTCTCTCCCTAATCCGATCATAAAGAATGTGTGTGTCTCTCGAGATGCACGTCCAAACTGCTTACTGGGTACTTTTCCAGCGGCTCCATGAGAAGGGCGTCCCCGAAGATCAGCCGGCAGTACTCCGCCATCTTGGCCTGCTGCTTGGGGCTGAGGGGACAGAGAAGGAAAGAGAGCCCGCAAGGGGGTTATGCTAAGGGGCCGGCAGGTTTACTTTGTGTTATCAATGACAGAGAGAGGTCATTTCTTCCTCCTACCCTTCAGGGCTGTTTTCATCATCTAAATCCCTGGTCACCATTCTGGATTTGAATGTCACACGCAGGTGGGGGTGGGGCGTTTCCCAAAGTCGAGTTGCATGGACACAGGTGGAGAAGACAGCCAGTCACCTGCCTGTCACTGGATGCTTGAATGTCCCAGTTAGAGACTCGGTCTCTTTTGTTGTTTAATTTCCTGATTCCGAGTCCAATGCCAGAGACTGGGGCAGGGGGCGGAGGAGCTTATTCAGGACTCCCGTGAACTCTTTGGTGAAATTTGTCTAAGGGACAGAGCTGTGTGTGTCTCAAAGAAGTGTTTGCAAGGAGTCGAGGGAAGAGAGGAGAGGGAGAGAGGGAGGTGGACAGAGAGAGCAAGAATCTCAAAACATAGAAGAGAAAGGGCTGACACACAGAAGTGTGTCCACTTGGGAGGGGGCCCTGAAGGAAAGATGAGAGAAGCAGGCACCTTGGGGAAGGGTATCTGCAGTCCTTTTATGCACAAGAGGGAAGCAAAGGTGGTGTCAGCCTGTTGATGTTTGAGTGGGAACCTGATCTGATGGGAAAAGACTGGAGCTGCTGGGTTTGCCTAGTGGAGCTTCAGGCTCTCAAATTCTCAGGACCTATAAAATGAGGAGGAAAAGAACTGTTCTCGGAAAGGGGCAGAAGATACTGAGAAGATAAGTGAAGTAACAGATGCGAATGCCCTTGAAATGTAAGATGATTCCGGCGTTACAAGGCAGCCAGGTAGACCAGATGGATGAGAGCACATTCACATATAAACATGGTTGATATGAGTCCATAGTCTTTCATACTCCTGCTTCCTTTGACCTTTTAAAAAAGCCGTTCTCATTCTACAGGATGTTAAATATCATTGTAAAGGTATCCAATTCCACTGGGTTTTATGGACTGTGATTTTGATCTACAAGCTGTCAGACTTGATTTCCAGCAGTTGTCTCTACATGCTGCAATGTGAATACATTTTAGTAGAACTGGGGTGGTAGTAAGAATAAATAAGTGATAAAAAGCCTTTTTAAAAAAACTACAATTCAAATCAATTACAGAACCTGATTCTTATTTTCATTCCTTCTTTCATGACTGTTAAATCTGAATCATGGACTGTTTGTTCCTAGAAAAGGGGGTGCTTTGGGTGTTCAAATCATACTGCAGTGGTCCACAGGGAAAAGCACTCTTTATAGCCCCTATTTTAAAATCATATATTTTGGGGGTCAAACGAGTTTTCTGGGATTCAAATATGAGCCCAAGGTCACTGCTTTCTTGGAACAGCAGGGAGAGACAAGGGAGATATTCAAAGAACTTGCAAAGCCCTACATAACAACCTCCCACCTTCTCATCATGCCTTTCTCAACCTGTAGATTTTACTGTGTGGCTCATGCAGCCCTCAGAATACCCTGCAGCTTTCTTCCAGCTATCATTGAGGGTGGAAAACCTGCCAATCAGAGAACTGATTCTGCAAAGCACCGGGGGTGGTTGTGTAGGGATAATGTGTTATAGTTGGGGGTGGGAAGGGCAAGCAGAAAAGTGACTGACTTGGCAGAGGAGCTGTGGGCATCCACAGGTCAAAAGATAGCTGGCCCAGGGCTCTGTCAAGCCAGCGGGCTCTGGATCTGTAGCTGAGACAAATCCATTTGTGCTGGGCCTACACTTCCAGGTTGCACAAAAGAAATTGCCAACCTTCCCGTTTCATTTTCACAGAACGAGGCTGTTACATTGAGCTTCACTATTCCAAGCGTGGTCCATTAAAAAGCAGCATCAACAGTGCCTGGAGCTGGTAGGAAATGCAGATGCAAGGCCCCCTGAGAAGGCCCTTGGGAGGGTTCTGATGCACAGTCAAGTTTGAGAACCCCTGTGATGGATGAACTAAGTCATCAGGTGCTTACATAGATAACACTTTTCTTAAGTGTTGGAACTTGAGAGCCCTAGGTTCCTTTGAACAGAGGCTTTGGGTAAAAAGTAAAGGTTTTCCCCTAATGCACTGCTTTCAGGAATTCTACTGGAGCCATATTCTTACTAGAATCCCAATAGAGGGATTTCCTGGTGATATTCCAGTTGTCCCTAAGCAAGTGACAGGCACAGTCCTCGGTCCCCTGTTAAGTCCCCGGCAAGGATTTTGCTGGAGCAAAATCTTACCTGATTCCACTTAAGAATCACCTGGGCTGTTAATGTTGTGGGTGGCAGAGCCCTGTCCCCAGAGCCACTGCAGTGACAAAGCCGTATCCTTAACCCACTGCTCTACAAGAGAACTCCTCAGGGGAGGATCTTTAATGAAAATGCTAGTTCACAAATTAGGTGGCCCATCAGCTAAGTGGAACTTTAAACAAGACATTTCAAAGTCTCATTTCTGGAAATTCACATTCAGGTGTAGGAGTGAAGCTTGGGAATCTGTATTTTATGGGATTCTGATGTAGCTGGTGGAGAAGGATGAGTTGCCAGGAGCTCATGGCCAATGTCTCTTTGTTGTCTGTGGATAGGTGGCTTCACATATTTGGAGAAAAAGCCAGAAAATCCAATGACTTTCTCCTTTTTTTTTTTTTTTTCTTTTTGCTTTTTAAGGCTGCACCTGAGGCATATGGAGGTTCCCAGGCCAGGGGTCAAATTGGAGCTGTGGCTGCCAGCCTATGCCACAGCCATAGCAACACAGGATCCAAGCCACGTCTTCGACCTACACCACAGCTCACCTGGATGCTTAACCCACTGAGCAAGGCTAGGGATCAAACCCGCAACCTCATGGTTACTAGTCAGATTCATTTCTGCTTCACCACAATGGGAACTCCAGAAAATCCAGTTAAACAGGTGAGCTTTGAAGCCACACTAGCCAGATGCAAATCCCTGCTTTGTTACATTTCAGCAGCACAGTTTTGGGCAAATTACTCTTCCTCTTTAGGATTCTGTTTCATCATGTATAAAATAGGGATAATCATAATATTTACACTTAGGAGCACCTGGATTTGTGATGAGGGTTACATGAGCTGATGCTGTTCAGTACATTATTCAATAAATATCAGCTGTTGTTATTGTTTGTGGTGGGAGTGGCTGTTGATGCCCCTCTGGCTACTTTATGGCAGAGTTTAATGTAGCAGGTGTGACCATCAAGAATGAAACCAGAGCTTTTCATTTTGCCTAATTTAATTTTTTTTTTTTGTCTGCACCCATGGCATGCAGAAGTTCCTGGGTCAGGGATTGAACCTGAGCCATAGAAGTGACAATGCTGAGTCCTTAACACCTTGGCCACTAGGGAACTCCATTTTGTCTAATTTATATAGAAACATTTCTTGAAGAAAATAAATGTGCTAGATTTGGAGATATTTCTCCAAAAACAAAATGATGCATTAACCAAGTCTAGGAATTATAGTGCCTGAAAAAAAAGTGCTAAGGCATTGTTAGAGCCCAGTTACAAATGGATGGGCTGAGATGAAGAAAGTCATGTGATATCAGAGCTGTCACAGCAAATGAGGTGCTAAATATAGCGAATGAAGAGGTGCTCCCTTTAGTTAGAAATTACAATGAAACAGGATAAATTTTTTCTTTTCCATTGGCCCTCAGAAATGCTAGAAAAACTATGTGCCAAATGATTGCAATATTCAGTAGCTAATTGTTTTCTAATGAACCAGAATCATATGCTGCTAAATGCAATATGGATTTCCTCTGGGCAAACTAGAAATACAGATAATATAATTTAGTTACTTCAAAATAAGGTCTCTCTCCATTTATCCATTAACAAATGATCACATTTAATTACTCTGAAATTCCTCAAGCTGAAATTTGGTTACAACCAAACTGGTTTCTTAAGGTTAAGTAAATACTCTAGGAATTAGTGAATTAAAGCATGTGTTGGGAACGATTTCTGATAGGTAGGAGGATAAAAAGGAACTAAGAAACTTGAAGTGAAATTAGGACAGGTGTTGCAGGCTTTTTTAGTTGAAAAACTGGCTTTTTTCAAAAGGTCATTGAAATGACAGGAAAGGGGCTTCCCAAATGCTCTTTTGAATAGTGATGTTCATTACTCCATGGTTTTGTTTTTGTTTTTGTTTTTCGTTTTTGGCAGCCCCCGAGGCAGGTGGAAGTTCCTGGGCCAAGGATGGACCTCGCAACACAGCAGGGGCCACAGTCACAACTGTGACAATGCCGAATCCTTAACCCACTGAGCCAGCAGGGAACTCCCACCACCACCTAGTCTTGACGTTAATTCCATGGACTGGAATTTTAGTTTCTTGAGAACCTTTCATTTTGAGGCTCTTTAAATTAAATATGATAAATTGAATATATGATCAGCTAATATCCACGTATCCAATGTAGACATGTCTTGTTCTGATCCTTTGTGATGAAACGAATGTAAGTGTTACATCAAAATGACCTCTTCTTTTTATGCTTCAGCAAAAAGTACACGCTACTTTTGAAATAGGAAACTACTTACAAATATTGACAAAGAGAGAAAACCAAGAAAACAAGAAAAAAGGAGTATGTGGTGGACTGAGTTCTGTGTATGTGCAAAGTGGCAGAATAAAATTTAATTTATTTAGCTTTCCTTCACCCAACTCCGGTGTGTATAGAACTGGCCATATTAGGGTGGCAAAACCAACTACAGATGTTTGCACGCAAAAAAAGGAGCTAAAAAAAGGAAGAGGATTATAAACGTGGCCCACTGAAAGAGAGACACGTGTTATATGAGGAAATGTTTCTCAGCATTGTCAATAGAGGAGTCTCATTTGACATCCTGCCATGGCATGAAGATAGATTCCACAGGGCCAATGGATCATTCTAATGTTAATGAGATTTCAGTGAATGAGTTCCATCATATACAGATGAAAACATGCCACTTAATGTATAGCATAATTGAGGAACACCATTAATAATGTCAAATAATCTTAAACCTGATGAACAGTTATTTTGCATGCCCTATTCAATTCATCGTTATTGAATACTCACGAATCCACGTGGTTCTCAAATGAAAGCAGAATTGGAAAAGGTGACGTCTTAAAAGCACACTCAGCAATGGCTTCAATCACTTCCTACAAGAGAGAACAGATATATTCAATGCACCAGAATTTTAATATGTATTTTTTCCTTTGGGGTTACACTAACATGGTTGTCTTTTTCATTCATAGAATTGTATCAAAGGACTTAAATACAGCTAGAGGGGACTGGGCAGACGGCTGGATTGTAAATTTTCTTACTCTTGACTTAGCAAGGTAAAATGCTTTGGGTGGAAGCAGAGCCACAGCTGTGAAGGAGAATGGTTCTTGTCTGGTAATTATATCTCCTTTTTTTATAATAATAAAAGAAATTGAATCACATTATAAAAATTTTGGACACCAAGAGAAGGCAAAATTTCACCCAAAATACACCCTTTGAATCAAAGCACTGCTGGCATTTGTTTATATATTTATTTCTCATTCTTCATGTATTGGTATAACTCAGTTTTAATTACAGTGAATATTCATATTTTTTAAACATTATTTTGAGATATAATTCATCTATTTACAGTATGCAATAAATGGTTTCTAATAGTCACAGAGTTGTGCAACCATCACCCCAATCTGTTGGGACATTTTCATCACCCCCCAAAAAAACCATGTTCTCACTAGCAGTCACTTGCCATTCCTCCCACCCACCCCACCCCCTCAGACCTAAGCAACCAATTATCTGCTTTCCGTCTCCAGAGATTTGCCTCCTGTAAATATTTCAAATAAATGGAATCATGCAATATGCGGCTTTTTAAGCCAGCTTTCAGGGTTCATCCCTGCTGTAACATGTGTCAGTATATCATTCCGCAGTACATATTTTTTAAAAAATGTATATGTTATAGCTTTAATATCTATATAACATTCTAGGGAGTGGCAGTATTATAATTGATTTAACCATTACCCAATTGTTGGACAGATATATTTTAGGAGCTATCATTCAAATAATTCTACAAAACCCTCTTCCTTCTTCTTCCCTAAGATTTTGAATTATTTTCAAGGAAGGAATTCTCAGAAGGGAAAGGATTAAAGAATAGGAATACTTTTACAGTCTCCCATGTTCCTCCATATTACTTTTCATCTTAGATTACTTAGAGTAATATATGCAGATTTCAATGCATATTCACCAGCTTTGGGCATTTTTAAAAATATATTCCTTATTGAACTGGTATTAAAGGGTGATCTCATTTCTTTTTAATTATATCACTGTCAATACTATTGTAGTTTCAATCCTTTTTTTTTTAGTTTTGCCATTTACTTAAATTTTGGGTTTTTTGTTTGTTTGTTTATTTGTTTAGCTTTTAGGGCCACACATGTGGCATATGGAAGCTCCTAGGCTAGGGGTCGAATCAGGAGCTGCAGCTGCCAGCCTACACCGCAGCCTACGCCACGCAGGATCCAAGCCACATCTGCGACCTACACCACAGCTCACTGCAAGCCAGATCTTTAACCCACTGAGTGAGGCCAGGGATGGAACCGCATCCTTATGGTTACTGGTCAGGTTCATTACCACTGAGCCACAACAGGAACTCCTGCATTTATTTCTAGTAGGCATTTTCACTCTCATTCCTTATGCCTAAGCCTTTTCTACAACCTTCTCTACCTTCCTTAAACAATTCATAGCTTTCTTTATATCCATGCCAGAAAGCTATTTCCAGGGCCCCGGAGTAAAAATAAGGTTTTCTAATTCTGTACTACATTTGCATATATCCTCTAGGAAGGATTTGCCTGCATGGAGCAAAAGAATCCCTTACTGTTTCTTAGAAGTGAATTCACAGATTGCTTTTCATACATTAGCAATTAAACTTTTATGATAGTTGATACCATCAAAAATAAGTGCCCTATAAATAACAAGCAGCACCCAGAATTTAAATTCTGTATTTGATTTACTTGAGTATAGGATTTGGATTCAAACAGGATTGTATTTGAATTCTTCTCAGCCTTACAAGCTGTGTGACCTAGGGAAAAATCACTTTATGCCTCTGTGCATTGGTTTGCTGGCCTGTAAATTGGGAGGGATAAGCCCCATTCTACAAATCTGTTGTGGGGATGCAGGGAGAGGAGGTCCCAGCTCACGGTGGACAGATAGTCTCAAATCAGCTAAAATTACTTACCTTGCTGATGTCTCTTTTTCCATTCACCCTAAACCATTCCCCTGAGACTCTAATTCATACAAGAGCTACCATCAAATGAGCACTTATTATGTTCCAGATACATACTCTATCTCATGCTATAAACATTCCATAATGAAACATCACCAATCACCTTACAGATTATAAATGGAAACTCAGAGATATTAAGCAATTTGCCCAACATCACAGACAGGAAAGACCAAGAAACCCTGGGCAAGTTTATCTAACTCTAGAATTTAGGTTCTTAACTGTGGCAGTAACTCCCATGCAGCTAATGACCTTAACTACCCAAGTTCAAAGCCCTCAAAAGAATTGTGACTAGGTATCACAAAGGAAGTAAGTGGTACCTGGTGGGGTGGGGGAGGGCAGGGGCTAGATTTGGTTTTATTTCCCAATTTGGCCCTGTTTTATTAGCTGCAGATAAAATAGATGAAAGCCATTCCTGATCCCTCTTTCTCTTACATTTTTCTATTCCTCCACAATCCTGTCAAAGATATATCAGAATATTACTGCATCTCAGTACATCCACCTCTATCACCCTGATCCAAAAGCCTTTGCAATAACTGCTGTCATAGATTTTGTTGTCATTCCCACATATTCACTATCCCCTTCCTGTGAGGTCTGTCGACAATAGGCAAGGCCGTGGGTTTTGTTTTGGTTGATGAAATGCATGTGAAAACGATATGTGCTGCTGTTGGGCAGAGTCTTCAAGAGCCACCTTGGGGGTTCTGCCATTTCTCTTTCCCCACTGCCATAAGCCCAGTGATATCACAGATTGGGGTCTTCTTTCTATATGGATGGCAGACAGTATTTACCAGAGCAACATCTAATCTGAGCAAATTGTGTGGTTTGAATCCAGTGAGGTTCTGGAGCTTCTTGTTTTTGCAGCCAAATCTAATGGAGGCTGACAATGAAAGCCTTCTAGCTGCTTTCCTGGCTTCTGCGTTTTCCTCTTACACTACCTACCACAACCAGAATGATTGCTCCTAAACCCAAGTCAGATGACTTCACTTCTTTGAAGTAAACTTTCAATGGTCTTCCCTTTCACAGAGTGAAATCCAAGGGCTTGATCAGATCTGGCATCTGCCATCTTGCTAAATGCATCTTCTTTTCCTATTTACCATTGCTCATTCTACAACACACCACTGACCTTCTTGCTTTCCTTCCAATAAATATCCCAAGCATGATTTCATCTCTTTACGTATCTCTTACATATTTTTTCATCTTTATTACTTCTGTCAGGAATACTCTTGTCTGAAAGCAAGGCTTATTTCCTTAATTTTGGAGAGTAGGGGTCTCTGCTCAAATGTCACACCACCAAAGTCTTTCTCCCACCATCCTGCAGAAAATAGCATACCTCTAGCATACCTTTGCCTTCGATATTGATTAATGTTATCTTAATGCCATATTGTGTGCTTATTTTGGTCTGTTTCTCTCCACTAAAATATAAGCTTCTTCAGGGAAAGCACTCAGTTTTCACCATTGCTTTGTTCCCAGGATGCAGGAAGTACTATGGAGCATTCTAGATGCTTATTAAATATTCACAAATGAATAAATGAACTCTTAAAATCGTTAATAGAAATAAACACAATTTGTCTGGCTGTGTTCCCATTTATTCCTCCATTGACTCTTTCAGAGAATGGTACATTTTTTTTCATAAAGGGTTTTGCTGGCCCTATGATTTCTATGGCAACTCTTCAACTCTGCCATTATAGCCCCAAAGCAGCCACAAATAACATGTAAACACATGGAGGTACCTATATGCCAACAAAACTGAATATACAAAAACAGATGACAGGCTGGATGTGGCCCACAAGGGATATATTGTCAACCTCTGGATTCATCTGATCATTGGCTTAAGCAAATCTTAAAAACTAATTGTAACCAAAGGTAAATGTAATTTTATATTACAGAAGTTTGAATGTTGAGTCTATACTGAATAGCCCATTTAACTTTCACACTTTTCTGGCCAAAATTTCCAATCAAGGTGAAGTCTTACATTGAAAAATGTCTTTCAAATGTAAATGTATATGATTATGTAATTAGTCTCTGGTAACTTTGTCTGTTTCAAACTGCTCCAGCTACTTTTAATAATGAAAGTTGATTGTAGACCCATCCCATCAGCATTTGGGCCAATGGAGAGTCAGGCCTCCAAGTGAGTAAGAACCCAAGGGTCTATCTCTCTTTATCTCTGGTCAATGAAATGTTCCCATTTTTCTGGGCTTGCTCTCATTTTTGTAGGGAATTAGAGTCCCACCTATGTTACTAGGTCTCTGGGTGGGGTTCTCTCTTCCCACACTAGGGATGCTGGTATGCGTTGAGTTGCTATTAGGGTCTCGGGTTCCTAGACCTTCTTGACACATGTCTCCTACATCTCTCCTTTTCCTGCCTCTAATGTTGTACATGTTTGGTCTTGTGCACTTGATTCAGGGCTCCTGTTTGCAATGAAGCCTCTAGGCTCACCAGTTACACCCTTCTCAGCTCCCACAGGGCCTTTCACTAAGGCTGGGCTGTGTTTCATTTGCCACATGATTTGGGTTTCTGGTTTCCTCTTAGAGGTGAAGTGGATGCCAGGGGTTGTTCTGGGTTATGTTTATAGCCTCAACCTTGGCAGCCTTAGAAATGACTTCCTTCAACCCCTGACCCTCACCCTGACTTAACAACTCCTTACATATATAATACCACTATGACTACATGCCTAGAAAGAAAGCTAAAGTGTGGCTTTAAAAATCTCAATTATAATAACATTAGCTAACATTTATAGTGAACTTATGCATGCCATGCATTGTTCTAAACCGTGTCTGTATATTAGCTAGGGTCACTGAATGCTTACAACAACCCTTGGAGGCAAGCACTCTCATCACTTCCATTTTCTTATGAGAAAGATGCTTGGTCTGTAAGGGAAGTTTCCCTGGCTATGCAGGCCATTAGTACTGGTTCTGGAACCCTCACTCTCAGCTCCAGAGCTACATCCTGGGGAGTTCCCATTGTGTTTCAGTGAGTTAAGAGCCCAACATAGTGTCTGTGAGGATGTAGGTTCAATCCCTGGCCTTGCTCAACGGTTAAGGATTTGGTGTTGCTGCAAGCTGCAGTGTGAGTCACAGATGCAGCTTGGATCTGGCATTGCTGTGGCTGTGGTATCAGCTGGCAGCTGTAGCTCTGATTGAACCCCTAGCCCGGGAACTTGCATATGCTGAAGGTGCAGTCATAAAAAGAAACAAAACAAAACAACAAAGCTGCATCCTGAACTTCTACAGTCTTCTTTCTTTTCCTCTCAGCCTCTCCTTCTTCCTCTGTCTGTCTCTCCCCATCTCTCCCATAACTCTAGTCACCAGCATAAAAGAATTTTCGGAACTTTTAAAAGAAAACATTTACTGAATTTCATTGAACAATTTTAGTTGCAAGCCCCTGGAAACTTGAATCGAAGTTCCCTTAAAAACTTTCAGATTTTCATACCTTTGGAATACTTGGCATGATGTACCTGATCTCTGAGGACGAGAAAACTAATCATAGGTTTTATGTTTGGTTCTTTCACATAAGCTATCCTTAGTGGACACTGGATGTGAAAGTATCTTACTGCTTGATTACTCCTTATTGGGCCAAAATCATTTTTTCAGATCCTCTAACACTGGATTCAATAATCTATAAACCATATGGCTCAATTACTAATCTCCAGTGGGAAAAAACCGCCCTTGAAATCCTTTATCCTTGACAGACAACAGCAGGGTGTATTTGGATATCCATTTTATGTGAGCATTTGTGCAGCAGTCAAATCACATCCTAAATTATGATTATTTCTTTCAGAGAATGAAGCTTTATTTTCGGAAATGCTCCATTTAACCACATATTCAAATTTAATATATTTTCATCATATACTTTATTGCATAACTCAGCTTTCCATCTTATACAATTGCTGGTTACAAAGGAGCTGCCTGAGGAGGAAAAAGGGAGCAGCTTGGGGATGGAGTAGGTAGGTGAGCGTGCAGAGTGGGGAGGAAGCAGATGGGGTGAGAACAGAGAGGATGCAGGCTAAGTGGCGAGTTATTGTCTTGACCACTGGAAAGGCTAAGGCAATGAGGCAAAGACACCAAAGAGCAAACAGATGGGGTAGATGACAAATAAATCTGGAGTGCAAAATAAAAAGTCCTCCATAAGGAGTTCCTGTTGTGGCTCAGTGGTAATGAACCCAACTAGTATCCATGAGGATATGGGTTCAGTCCCTGGCCTCTCTCAGTGGGTTAAGGATCCAGCATTGCCGCAGGTTGTGGTATAGGTCACAGATGCAGCTCAGACCCAGTGTTGCTGTGGCTATGGGCGTACGTTGGCATCTACAGCTCTGATTCAACCCCTAGCCCGGGAACTTCCATATGCTGTAGGTGCAGCCCTAAAAAGACAAAAATACATTTCAAAAAAAAGAGTCCTCCACAAAGAGGTTGAATTACAGCATGTCCCCTTTCCCAGAACACAACGTTTTATTTTGGCCCATACAATAAATCGGTAGGCAATGCTAATGGGAAATTTTACTTTGAGGGATAGATCAAAGATGGTACAGAAGCGTTCCAGACTGCACAGACTCAGCACAGATAAACAGTTTGACATAAAAATGATGAACTTTTGCAATTATTTTGTTGCTGCAATACACTCAGGGGCTATAGAATATAGCCTAATTATCCTGTGAAGATCAGGTCCAAATACATAGGCTAGCCCAAGCTGGCAAACATGGGGAGAATCTTTTCACTGCCTACCAACATATAGACTTTCATGTGTGAAATGGGGAAAGACCAAATTCACTGGTCTGATGAACAGACACAAGAAAGACTAAAAACAAAGGCTCTACTATAATTTGCCTATTTGCTTTAGGATGGAAAAAGTCATTAAAATTTAATGAGCACATACTGTATGCCAGATTCTTTTTAAAGTGCTTGGGACAGATCAGGAACAAAACAAGGATCCTTGCCTTTGTGAAGCTCACATGTTGGAAGGAGGCAGACAATAAAAAAGGAATGTAATGTCGATAAGTAACAAGGATCTATTGTATAGCACAAGGAAATCTATTTGATACTCTGTGATAGCCTACAGGGGAAAGAAACTGAAAAAGCATGGATATATGTCTATGCACAGCTGATTCACTTTGCTGTACACCTGAAACTAACACAACATTGTAAGTCACCTATACTCTAATAAAGTTTATTTTTTAAAAAAAGAAGGAACATAATAATTGAATAAATCAAGCAGAATAGTAGAAGGTGATAAGTGCCACTTGGTAAATAGAGACATTAATTAATTAATTAATTAATTATTATTTTTTGCTTTTTAGGGCCATATGGAAGTTTCCAGGCCAGGGGTCGAATCAGAGCTGCAGCTGCAGGCCTGCATCACAGCCACTGCACACCGGATCCGAGCTGCATCTGTGACCTACACCACAACTTGCGGTAATACTGGATCCTTAACCCACTGAACCCGCATCCTCATGGATACTAGTTGGGTTCCTAACCTGCTGAGCCACAACAGAAACTGCAGGTAAATAGAAATAAAGTGATAGTGGGCATATCAGGAGTGTGGGAGTGGGCGTATTAAACAGAGTGGTCCCAGGAGGCATCCTTGAGAAGGTGGCATTTGAGAAAGGCTTTAAGGAGGTAAGAGGTGAGCCAAGCAGACACCTGAAGGAAGAGTGTTGCAGGCAGAGGGTCTACCTGTGCAAAGACTGTGAGGGGGGACCTGCCTAGTGTGAGACCAATAGGGCTGTAGCTATAGCTGATGGAGTGAGGGGTGCGTGGTGGTGGTGGGATGGATCACATGGGGCCTTGCCCCCCATTTCTCTTTGTATCCTTCCTTACACATTCACTGTACACTGTGGTTTCCGGAAAAGCAGACCACATGCTGATAATCATGCAGAGCCGGGCTGGAATAGGGAAGCAAGGAAGGTGTGTAAATGCAAAATTTAAAGAGACATTCAGTCTCAGGTGCCAACTTTGCATTTACACACCAGTGACAAGAAGCACCTCCTTAAATTTTGCACACGAGGTGCTTCACTTGCCTCACTCTGTTCCTCGTCCTGATGCACAGGATTCTTGCTCTGTGTATTTGTCCACATCACAGGCTGACATTTCTCCTCCTCACACTCATCCCCATCCACCAGCACCACCAGCACCACCCACTTCTCTGCCAGAATTATTGCTCCTGCAGCAAGCAAATCTGTACCAACCAACCAATAGGATGATGAGTTTCCTGCTCTTTTTTGGGCACCGCCCCCCCTCAACTCCAGCAGGCAGAGAGGAAGCAGAATTCTGAGCTAGATTTAGTCTTTTAGTCTCTAAATCTGTCTGCAAGTGTGTGTTTGTGGTTGAGAACTTATGCTTCCGGGGCCCAGGAATAGATGTTCAATCAGCCCATGACTCTGGGATCGCAGATGTGACTGAAGGACCACTTGTATGGTTGAGTGCACAGGGAGAGTCACTCTAAGCTGACTTGATGGCTGAGGCCAAGAAGCCAATGCTTCACATAAAATAAATATGCCTTAGAGGGTTCTGAGTGTTTAATGTTCCTCCCAATGTCCCCCCTCCTCCTGAGGAACTCAGAGAACCTTGAGAATTAAGACAATATAATTGCTCCTCACATGGACCATGAGTGGGGGTGTGTCTGTGTGTCTGGGACCTTCTGGCAGTCGGTGTGTACACAAGGCCATTGGCCCCCTGCCTCAGCATCAGGATGTGCTGTCTCCCACTCCAGGGTCCTCTCCATCCATCAACAGATAGATGAGCCCAAATTGCATACCCTCCATGCCAGGGTCAGCCGTGCCCTTTTTTTTTCTTTTTTCTTTTGGCTGTACTTGCGACACATGGAAGTTCCTGGTCTAGGGATCCTATCCAAGCCACAGCTGTGGCAAGACTGGATCTTAACCTGATGTGCTAGGCTGGGGATCTGCTACAGAGATGACAAAGGATCCACTGCGCCACCATGGGAACTACTACTAATAATTTTTAAAAAGCTACTAATAATTAAAAAAAATTATTTCAAATAATTATTTAAAAATTAATAATTTTTTAAAAACTATTAAAAATTTTTAAAAAAATTTCATTTTTAAAAATTATTTCATTTTTTTGTCTTTTTAGGTTTTGTCTTTTTAGGTTTAGAGCCACACCCCTGACATATGGAGGTCCCCAAGCTAGGGGTCAAATCAGAGCTGCAGCCGCTGGCCTATGCCACAACCACAGCTGTGCTGGATCTGATCCACTTCTGTGACCTACACCACAGCTCACAGAAACACCAGATGCTTAACCCACTGAGCAAGGCCAGGGATCAAACCTGCGTCCTCACGGATGCTAGTCAGATTCGTTTCTGCTGTGCCACGGGGGGGAACTCCACCCGCTACATTTTTTTTAAAAGGCCAAGCATGTTAGGGTTGGTACTGGATAGCTGACAAGGAACAATGGAAGAAGCTGAAGAGGTGGGGACTATGGAAATAAGACAAAACCTCACTGAGTTCCCGTTAAAGAAAATGAAAAGACACTAAGAGTGCTCAACTGCAGGAGCAGATACAGCTTCTAAAAATTTGGATTGAAATTAAAGTCAATTCCATTTTAAACTTTGTTGTAAAATTTAGTAAAGGGTGCTATTTTTCACTAATTGCTGTATTCTAGCCTAAGTGAGAAATCATGAAAAGTCAAATTCACAACATAGTCAATACATTTTAAGCTGCTAATATTATGTCAGAACACATCCTTATTGCTGTCGAATACAGTATCTTTGATCAGGAAATCCATTTTTCTAAACTGAAACCTGGATGCCCCTTTAAAATCTTGCTTCTTTTTTTTGCTGCCCTCTCAAAAGACAGATGTTTATTTTATCACATCCCAAGTGCTCCAGGGCTAAAAGCTGGATATTGAATTTTTTTTTTGCTCCCAATGCTACTTCTGAAACACTACCTTTCAATCTTCTTATCTTCAAACAAAAAAACCCCCAGTTTTCATGAGGTGGCCTATCCAGCTTTTCCACTCTGCCATCCACTGAGTTCCCCCTCCTTCAGCAAAGACTGTGGCACGACTCACATTTTGTTCATGCAGAGCTTTGTCACCAGTCTTAGGGACATTAACAACTAGCTCATCCTATATTCTAGCCTCGCAGCAGTGCAGCCTCCCCATTTTTAAGGACCTTGTTCCCACTCCATCTTAGCCACCACACACTTGGGCTCTGCTTTGCTTGCTTAGGGCAAGAGTTAGTGACCCAGAGCCAGTTCTGCCCTGAGACCCAGGTAACATAGGGCATCAAAGGTCTGCCTTGGGACCTGTGCTCTAGAGCTGTCCTCTGTCCCTTCTTTTCTGATTCCTTCCAAAGACTGAGACACCGGAGTCAGTCAAGAGAAGTCCCCCAAAGCCCATTTAACTTCTTTCGAGATCACTCTCTGGTAACACAGGACCCTGGATTTCCTCAAGCCAGATGGCTCCAAGCTCCTGGGGACAGCTCACTGCAGGGTATTCGAATAGAACTTGGATATTTGGGTGTCCATATGCATGCATATTAGGACTTTATGGTGTAGGATGGTGTTTTGGGTAGAAAGAGAGGGAAGATGACCAAACACACCCTCATTCCTGACTAATAAGAATAGCTGATGCTTTTTTTTTCCCCCTCAATTACCACTTTAATCTTGACTCCTAAATGGGAATTAAGATACCTAATCATAGAATTATTTCTGCTTACTGACAGCAAGCCAGTCTATAGCAAAATGCTGCCTCCTTGAACCCTCACACTATCACCTAATACAAGCCCAAATCCAATAAGTTCTCTCTAAGACACTTTTACTGACAAACACAGTCCCTCAGGCTATGTGTGCTCCCTTGTTGCATGAGCCAATAAAACCAACTTTGACCACAGGTGTTTTCCTAGGGGTCTTCAACTGATAAGCACTGGTGTGTGCAAAAAGCTGGCTATAATAGTCAGTGGTTTTTTTTTTTTTTTTGGTCTTTTTAGGGCTGCACAGATGGCATATGGAAGTTCCCAGTCTAGGGGTCAAATCGGAGCTGTAGCTGCCAGCCTATGTCATAGCCACAGTAATGCAGGATCCAAGCCATGTTTGTTACCTACACTACAACTCACAGCAATGCTGGATCCTTAACCCACCAAGGGAGGAGAGAGATTGAACCTGGCCCTCATGAATACTACTAGTTGGATTCATTACCACTGAGCCTCAATAGGAACTCCCCAGTATTCTCTGTTGATTATTATATGCTATTGCACAAATGGAATAGTATATGATAATTAAAACATGGCAATTAATGTTATCATCATCATCAAGAAAGCAAAGAAGCTAGAGATACATGCAATAATATTGTTGAATCTTCCAAACAATATGGAGTTAAAAAAAAAGCATAAGATGAACTAAGGCATATTACAGTGTGAATCCATGTATATCAAGTTAAAACACTGGTGAAACTGCATTGTTTAGAGCTGCACATAAAGTAGTACAGGTCAAAGAGAAGCAAAGTAATGATCCCTGTCATGGTCAGAAAAGTAGTCATCTCTGGAGGTAAGAAGGTCATCCTAATGAGAACAGGTACATAGGTGTTTCCGAAGTGTCAGTAACCTTCTATTTCTTTCTTTCTTTCTTTCTTTTTTCTTTTTTGGCTGCGCCACAACATATGGAGTTCTTGGGCCAGGGAGGAGATTCAAGCCATAGTTGTGACCTACACTGTAGCTGTGGCAATGCAAGATCCTTTAACCCATTGTGATGGGCCAGGGATTGAACCTGCATCCTGGGGCTGCAAAGACTGCCACTTCCAATCTAACTGTGCCACAGGGGGAACTCCAGTTTTCTATTTCTTAACTTAGGTGGTAGTTACATGAGTATACACTTCATATTCATTAGTTAAAACTGTACAAATAAGTTGTATATATTCTTTGTGTATGCTATATTTCACAATGATAACATGCAGTAAAAAAGAATGAGTGTGGCACAGCGGAAATAAATCTGACTAGGAACCATGAGGTTGGGGGTTCAATCCCTGGCCTTGATCAGTGGGTTAAGGATCTGGTGTTGTCTTGAGCTGTGGTGTAGGTCACAGACGTGGCTCGGATCCTGCATTGCTGTGGCTGTTTTGTAGGCCGGCAGCTGTAGCTCCAATTATACCCCTAGCCTGGGAACCTCCATATGCCATGGGTGTGCCCCTAAAAAGCAAAAAAAAAAAAAAAAAAAAAAAAGAGTGCTAAATAGACGAATAAATTGATATTTCCTTTTATAAGTTAGTTTCTTTTGATTTTGTTTAGCGATTCACCTCATGGCAATTACTCCTGGATAAACTGCTAAATTTTAGCCTCTGAAATTGCAAAGATGATTCATAGCCTATGGATTTAATTGTGACCACTGGGACTTTGTTTTAGCAGACTTTACCCAAAAGGGAGTCTGGTCTCCCCAGCTTCCTCTCTTAGCAATATTCATTCACTCTACCTTGAAGGATATTTCTGTGGTCATGGTGAAGCCATGGGTGATGACTGGCTCTTCTTCTGCAGTCCGTCCCTTCCAGCAGTCCAACTCCACACAGCGACAACCAGACAGGAGCACTTGGCGATACATCTCGACAGAGGAGTTTCCAGCCAGCTGACCAGCTATAACACACAAACAAAATGAACCTTTCTCAGGAGCAAGAAAGCCACTGGTGGTTTCCTAGAAAAGCTCTTTAACAATGGGAAAACACAGAGTTCAAGAGTTTGAGTAGTTCTCAGTCTTTCTTCTGCCTCAACTAACCAGAAGGTAGCGGCACAACTGGAAATGTAATTGTGGCTCCATTTCCACGACTGGGAAGAGTGAATAGCAGGAGGAGAGCATTGTAGCAACAACAATAACTTATGCTTACAACATGCCAGTTGTAGTTCTTTGGACTTTACATGTGTTACTACATTTAATCTTCACAAAAATCTGTATTATTTTTAAATACCCTTAGCTTCAGTAAGGACGTTGCCCTGGACTTTTAAGCTAGATAAGGTTTAATGATAGATTGAAGGGGAACACACTAGAATGTTCTGTCACGAAAGATTCAAACAGCTTCCAGAAACATTTCTTTGGATTCCTTGTGATTATCTTTATCATTCAAAGAATAAATAGAAGGAACTTGATGTACATTTTGAATGCTGATAAGTTAGGGTTTTGAAAGACATGGTAAGGCATGGTATTGGGTTTGTGAGATGGAAATGATTCTGGGGGGTACAAAGCCCTGAGAAATGGGAGGGTGTGTGTATGTGCATCTGTGTTGTGTTTACTGTCCAGCATTGAAGCCCAACAGAATTCCTCTAAGGTAAATTTATTCATTCTTAAAATGAATAATCTGCATCAGAAATAGAAATCTCTCAAAGAAAGCATTAAAAATTCACATTTATCCATAATTGTCCTATTGCTTAGAAAGCATATTAGATTTTCTTGTGTGTTTTTCCTCCACTTATGGAAATTTTTTTCCAAATATGTGCATTAATATTCTCCATTACCCTTTCCTTTTCTGCCTAGTCTCAAAGCTGGTTTATTTTTCTTCCCTAAAATTCCTAAGCCCTCACTATTATATCTCGTCCATCCATTACATTTCCATTTGATTAGATGCAATAAATAGAGCTTCTGGGGCCGGGGGATTGCTGTGAGTTGGGATTAATGATATGGCATGAGTCACTCAACCATGGTTGTTTCTGAAACTAGTATCTGACATCATCTCTGCTTGGCTGCGAACATCCTTTGGAGTACATTCCAAGGCCATGATTGAACTTTGGAGCTGAAGCTCCATTTCACATTAATTCATAATACTGCCCCAAGTTACAGCGCTGCAACTTCTCACTTGACTGCATTCATCTGGGGCAGCTGGCTATATTCACTTGAGCTTTGTCTTAGATTACCCAAGGCATCCATGGAAGGAAGAGACCAGAAAACTGAAAATAACAATCCCTCTATTAACACAGGCTTCTGAGAAACTTCCCGTCTTGCAGAGGGTGAGGATTAATTGCCTGTATTTATACTTATCATGACTTACTGTCTTCTCTTCCACCTCCAGGGTAAGAAGGTTCCAAAATGTGACGCATTTGTTAATTCAGTGGCTTTCTTCAGTAAACACTGTCTCCATGGAGGTGGGGGCCATTTCTCCTTGCTCTCAATGTGGAGATGTGAGCCACTCAGGTCACATTATCCAACAGTGACACTGGAGGGCACTGTCCAAACTACAGCAGATGTGTTGTTCATCCTGACCATGTCTTGGGCCATAAGTTTGATGTGATCTCTCTCCTCTACATTATCTGCCTGCTGCCCCCATGTGACCATGAAGTTTTTTTGAACATAGATCCAACAGCTATGGGATGGCTTTGTGAGAAAGTGAGAAAACAACTTCAAGCACATGCCTTATACCACTAGGGTCTGTGCACATTCTCAAACACATTCTCTATGGGAGGCAAAATCTTGCTTGCTTCAGATGCAAAAATTACACAAGACGTGTTCTCCTTATCCTCACCTTCTAGGTAGGGAGACAAATATAGATAAAGGAGAAGGTTCTCATGTGACAGGGAGTTTAAACCCTATTATACTTCTAGTTTTTCTTTCTTTCTCTTTTTCCTTGCCAACAGAATATTGTTTAGGTTCTAATATGCTTCAGGGTCCCCTCGCCAGCCCTGGGGCAAATCTGAATTCTTCTCAACCAGTTACAGTAGTTCTGTGACCCTGTTAATGCTTATTGCAGTCACTGCTGTATGGTGTCACTCTAGGCTACATCTAATAGGGCATAAGGGAAAGTCCACTGGGTGGGGTGGGGGAAACAAAGGGCCACAAGACAGGCTTCCCCTGGGCCACCAGTGGATCTTACTTCCTAAAGGGTCAATGCTTGGGGTGGACAATCATCTTGAAACCATTAGAGGAGCACAAAGATGAAAAGCATCTGGGTCCCCAATGACATCAATGAATTCCTGATTTAACCACCCTTCAGCTACTCTGCTTCTGGACTTGTTTCTGAGTGAGGTAATAAATTCCTAAAGTTTAAGCCACTAAGTAATAATTCTCTTACGTACAGACCAAAATACTCTAGCTATTTCAACTTACTTTTTTTTTTTTTTTTTTTTTTTTGGTCTTTTGTCCTCTTTAGGGCCGCACCCACAGCATATGGAGGTTGCCAGGCTAGGGGTTGAATCAGAGCTGTAGCTGCTGCCCTACATCACAGCCACAGCAACTCAGGATCTGAGCCACATCCTCAACCTACACTACAGTTCACACTGGATCCTTTACCCACTGAGTGAGGCCAGGGATTGAATCCACATCCTCATGGATACTAGTTGGGTTCGTTAACCACTGAGCGACAACAGGAACTCCTCAACTTACTTTCAGTTTATAAATGAAGAAATAAAGGCTCAGAAGAGTTATTTGACTTAAAGGTAAATTTAGACTTGGTCTGTTTATTTGCTCAGCTCAACTTCTTTCCATTCTACCTCAAACTTTCATAGGTCTGTCTGGTAGTGCTTTACACCAAAAATAAATTATGAAAGGTTACATAGGCTGAGGACTAAATGAGTAGAAGAGATATAAAAGGAAGGAGTGATACTAAGCATGAGTTGTTGTGAATGACTGATGAGGATAAAATTATACCTTAAAGGTTAAACCTACACCAGTTTTAGAACTTTGCAGTCAAGAATGTACACCTGAGGAGAAGAGGGGAATAATCAGTTTAATTCATCAGAGGGATAACTCAAATGTCTAGCTAAGGTTTTATTTCCCAAGCTGAATAAAAATGTTAATTATTCAGAAATATGTCACTTTACTTTCCCTGAGTTTATGCAGCCATTATCTCCCAAACGGTTTGGAGGATGGGGAAGATGCATGAAGAGCTGAGAAAGTGTAGGTTGAAATGAATGCACCCTGTTTAGTCCTGAGAGAATCTTGTTTTGAGTCATAAATGTAGGTTCCTCAAGGGAAAACAATAATTTAAACCATAATCACCACTTGATGTACTGCCAAGTTTATCCAAAACCCTAGAAAATGACCACTGTAATTAAAACTCAACTCATTCTTTGCATATATTTCTCTAAGTGATTTGATTTTATTTTTCCTTCTGGGTGTCTTGATGGTCAACAAAGGGGCAATAATGAGCAGAGAAGTAGACATATTAGACATCATAATGCTTTGCTAAATTGATTGGTTTTATACTGTATATTTAATTTTTACAGTTCCTTTGAATGCTCCAAAGAAAACACTCCAAATATTGAAATTCTCCTTACTTGAATTTACACTGGCATTTCTCAGGAATAGTAGTTTTCCTTCTTCTTCTTCCTCTTTTTCCTTTTGAGGGCCACACCTGCAGCCTATGGAAGTTCCCAGGCTAGAGCTGCAACTGCCAACCTACGCCATAGCCACAGAAACACCAGATCCAAGCCACATCTGTGACCTACACTGAAGATTGTGGCAACACCAGATAATTTACCCACTGAGTGAGGCCAAGAATCGAACACACATCCTCCTGGATACCGGTTTTTAACCCACTGAGCCACAATGGGAATTCCAGGAATACTAGTTCTTAAAATGTTCCAAGGATAGAAGTAGGGTGGTCATGGTGAGGGGAGGAGAGTCATAACGTCAGTGATTGTGAATCTGTCCATCCTGCAGTAGGTGCCAACCTTTGCTGTAGCTAGCATTTTATTTATTTTATTATGTATTTATTTTTATGTCCACACCTGTGGCATGTGGCGATTCCAAGGCCAAGGATTGAGTCAGAGCCACAGCTGCAATTTATGGCAGATCCTTTAACCCACTGCACCTGGCCCAGGATTGAACCCACACCTCCACAGTGACTGGGGCCACTGCAGTTGGATTCTTAACCCACTGTACCATACCAGGAACTCCATAACAAGCATTTTTAAAAACTCACTTGAATAGGAAAACCTTCCTTTTTCCACAACACAACCTTTCCATGAAATAATGTTTCTATAGAAAATGTTCCTACTTGTTCTGGAATTGCTTGTAAAGTAAAAAGTTGAACTATGAATTCTATTGGGTTATAAATTAATTTTATAAAATTCTTTTTTTTTTCTTGCCCTTTTTAGGGCTGCACCTGCAGTATATGGAAGTTCCCAGGCTAGGGGTTGAATTGGAGTTGAGCCACTGGTGTACACCACAACCACAGCAACAACTGCAGATCTGAGCCTCATCTTCGACCTACACCATAGCTTGCGGAAATGCTGGAGCCGTAACCCACTGAGCAGGACCTCATGGATACCAGTTGGGTCCGTTACCACTGCGCCACTAGGGGACCTCCCCTTATTATATTCTTTTTTTTTTTTTTATTGTGGCAAGCTTTATTTATTTTAAAAATGATTTTTTATTCATTAGAAAGACTCATTTATTTTTTCTGAAATAAACTTTAAGAGATACATGCATCTTAATTGGCTCTGGGAAGACTGAATTTCTACATTATAGGTATTTATATTTACCTAAGTCTCTGAGAGGATAGTTTTTAGTTTAGGTTTGTTTCTAATTTTAAAAAGGACACTAATCATTATCATATGAAGTAAAACCAAATTTTACCTATTAGTCACAGGAGAATTTCAGACAAAATATTAAGAGCCTATGTTAGAACTTATATGTCATTTTTAAGTTAATTATATGGAATTCTCTTTCATTCCCCTGCAGAGAGACTACTTCCAGGACAAGGCAATATTGTGAGAATGGGGATTTACATAATGCAAACCATGGTATGATAATACATGGCTCAGAAAATTGAGGACAAGTGAGAAATTAAAAAAAAAAAACCCTGAAGATCAGAATATGATCTAACATAATTTTAAAAATTGAATATTTGAAAATATGTGAATTGTATACTACTATAAATTTTAAAGTTGGGGAGAGGGTTGGTTTACTCAGTCAGAAATCATTTATATCAGATGGTGGTGATATGAAATAATTGTACAGAAATTTGGAGACAGTTATTTGAATTCTTTCTTCAACAAAAAAGTAGAGATCCTTTACTTTTTTGGTAGCTGAAAGCTCTACTTTCGGAAAACTATTGGCCATTAACATGCTAACACCCCAAACCAAACAGACACAAAGAGCTAAATTCTCTACACATATGTCCTTACCAAGTTATTGGTATATGTTATATGTTATATAGTTATATGTTCTACCAAGAGGAAGGGTAAATGACTCAATAAAATTAATTGTACCAAAAATCCTTAGGAAAATGCTTGGGGGAGCAAAAAACAAAAAAAAAACAAAAACAAAACAAAACTGAATATTATCCTGTAGTTATATTGTTTATATTGATATTGAACACTTTTCTTGGAGCTCTTATTGTGTTTCAGTAAAGCAATTGAGTAATTATGTATAATTTTCTAGGTATCAAGATTGATAAAGGAAGCACAGCTTATTCTTAAATCAAGAATTTAAATTGGAAGATAGGATAGAAATATTTACATAAACTCATGTGCCTTGACACAAGAAAAAAATATATCTTTTCTTTCTTTGTTCACTGCAATGCTCCAGAAACAATATTCCATAACAAGGGTTCAAATTTCTGTTACCCATATACATATTTTTTAACACTAAAAGGAACAAGGGGTCCTTAGGGGAAAAGTCTGATTCCATGTGTGGTGCAGAGGGGAACAAGGTGAGCCTGGAAGATCTTTATGTGCCAGAAAGTAAGAACATTTTTGAAGATCAATGGGTCATGTCGAGAGGACAGAGAAGCCAACATAAAAAATATTTCCACTGACCAAAGCTGAGACAATTTGAACATCAAAAGGGGAGTAGTGGTTGTGCTTGAGTGAATCCGTGTAAACTCAGAAAATATTAAATCCATCATGATATGCAGAAAGAGAAAAATTAATTATATTCTGAAAGAAAATAAAAAGAATAGAATGTATACCCAGTCGGTCTTGTCGTTCAGTGGTTTTGGTATCACTGCCTCATATATTATATGGCAAATAATTTAGATAGTAATGGATGTAAATATATTCATTTTTGGATTTATAAAGGACTATTGGTAAAATTACTGCCAATTGTGACTTCCAGATGGATGAAATAATATACAATGTCCAAGATTTAGCTGAACATGCATTTAAGTTTTTTTTAAGAATTTTGTGGTCCTAAGTATATGATAAATGCAACATTCAATCTTGTGTCGAAGTCTTTAAAGTTGTATTTACTAGGCTCTTATCAAGTCAAAGATCTAGATTCAACTTGAGGTGCAAGAGACCTCTTCAAATTTGAGTGAGGAAAAAGATTACATCTTTAACTCAAACCACTATTTGCAATTTAACATTCTCTTCAATTATGAATGTAGGTCACAAATCAACATAGTACTAGCAGGATTGTGACTCTGTCACCAACAGAAGTCACTGATATTTTCGTAACGTATTTCAGTTGTTGCAAATATAACATGTATTATTTATACAAATTTTAAAATTGCGTTAATAAAATATATGAGATTTTATTACAGATTTGTTTTTTAAAATTTGATAAAAATATTTCAATGGAATTTATTTCATTTTTTAAAAATTTTGGCCACACCTGAGGCATGTACAAGTTTCAGGGCCAGGGACTGAAACTGAGCCACAGCAGTGACAATGCCAGATCCTTAATTGCAAGGACACCAGGGAACTCCTGTTTCCTCTTAAATATTATGTACATTATTTTATGCATTTAACATTCTTAGAAGGGTCCATAGCCTTCACCAGACTGCCAAATAGGTCAATGATACCAAATAAGATTAAGGATTTCTGAGAAGGAAAAAGTCCTTTACAAAGGCTCATCAATTTGAAAGGGTGATGAAAAATTTTTGTAATAAGCCTAAAAAACTGAATCTGAGAAAATGAGCTAAGTGGACACTCTCCTCTTGAAGTTATGAAACTTGTAATAATTTTAAAACAGGGATAAAAATATTCTCTGAAGTTTCTCCCATTGGGAGCTGTGGTCTGTGTCCCCTTCCTTTAAAGCTGGTTTGTGATTTTTTTTTTTTTTTTTTGACACATAAAGAAAGAAGTGACAGTTCAGAACTTCACAGGTTAAGGGCAAAAGGCAATTAAGCTTCTTCCATGTTCATGGGACACTTGTTCTTACAGCTATAAGTTGCCATGTAAGAAGTCTACCTATCCTGGGACCGCCATGCTGTGAGGAAGCCCAAGCCACATTGGGAGGCCTCTTGTAGCAATCAGATAAGAAGTCCTAGCTGAGCTCAGATGTTGGGTCATTCCAGGCCAAGTGCTAGACAAATTGGAAGAGAAGCCTTCAGATGACTCCAACACTCAAGGCATTCCCCCCCCCCAACCCCGCCCCCATCATTCAGTTCCCAGATGAAGCCCAAGACCCCAGGGAACAGAAACAAGCCATCCATCCTGTGTCTTTTCTGAATCCTTGAGATACAGAATACGGATCAACATAAAATGGTGGCTATTTTCTGCCACTAAGTTTTGGCATGATTGGTTATGTAGCAAGAGATGACCAGAATAATATATTGAAAGAAAACAAGCCACATATAGCCTGAGAGCCATCCACGTTTCACGAAGAACATGCAAGGTGGCAGTTCAACTGACTATAGAATGTAGAATATATGATACCGACTAGATGGTCTCAGATCCTATGGGCATCCTGAGATTGCCCATTCCTGTTGTCCAGGGGCCACATTGCTGTCTTTGTCCAAGAGTCATTTCTATTCTAAGCTATTTTTCACCAAGTGAAGGATACAGCCCAAAGCTAGATTTGATGCCAACACAATATACACTTGTGCTGAGAGAAATGGCTCCCTGAAGGAATTCTGAAGAAAGAATTGGTTATTTGCCAGATTGTCAAACCCTGTCAAATTCTCTTGGACACTCATGAATATCTAGTGCCAGGATCTCCCTGCCATTATGTGCATGACACTGCTGGTCTGTCCTGCAACATAAACCATAACATCCCTCAGCAATGGGTCATGAGCACATCAAAACCTCCCCCAAGGCATTGCAAGCATGCCTTACAAATATCAAATGAGACCCTTGACTTCGGTATATATGCATCTTAAGATCTGGCTATCTTATATTCATTTGGGTGATGGACTGTGTGAAGCAAAGGAGAGATATGGTTTTTAAAGGACTTTTTTTTTAACCAGTAGATTTTTTTTTTTTACTAAGTTTTTCCAAGGCTGATAATCAGAGAGTATTCTGCAAGAAATATATTTAGATTATAAAAACATTTGTACCTTGTTGAAACCTGTATTTATTAAAAATTTTTTATTTTGGAATTCCCGTCATGGCTTAGTGGTTAATGAACCAGACTAGGATCCATGAGGATGCAGATTCGATCCCTGGCCTTGCTCAGTGGGTTAAGGATCTGGCATTGCCATGAGCTGTGGTGTAGGTCACAGACGTGGCTCGGATCCTGTGTTGCTGTGGCTGTGGCTGTGTCTGGCCAGCGGCTACAGCTCCGATTCAAACCCTAACCTGGGAACCTCCATATGCCTTGGGTGCAGCCCTAAAAAAAAAAAAATTTTTTTTCAGCTCCATCCATGGCATATGGAAGTTCCTAGGCTAGGGCTCAAATCCAAGCCACAGCTAGGGCAATACGAGATCCTTTAACCCACTGCATGGGGCCAGGGATGGAAACCACGCATCCCAGTGACCCAAGCTGATGCAATCAGATTCTTAACCTACTGCATCACAGCAAGAACTCTGTATTTATTAAAAATTTTAATTCTAAGCTATGTTGAGATAATATATATTATGTACAGTTTTAATATTTTTTCTACTTAACAACACAGAGCTATTTTTACCTCCTTTGTTATAATATTTACAACAAAATACATGTTGTCACTCACAGGGAAACTTTTTTGTTTCTAAAGCTTGTTACACTTTGAGCAAAATTATTATTTTTAATTCACTTTTTGGTAAATACAGAAGCTCCCAGGCCAGGGATCAAACTCGAGCCATAGAAGTAACTGGAGCCACAGTAGTAGTGACAAAACCAGATCCTTTAACTCCTAGGCCACCAGGGAACATTGTGAGCAAAGTTAATTTGCCTTGAGCAGAAGTTATTCAGGGATTCAGAACTTTGCTGTAGATGCAAAGGGTCCAGAGGACTACGATCATGAAATGTCTTGAAGTCCACTGAAGAATGAAATCAGTTACACAAAAATTCCACTGGTCTGAAGATACCAGACATAGGTATATTTTAGCAGACTTGAAAACCTAGGAAGAGATATTTTGTGAAGATATAATATTTCTGACTGTAGGCAGAGCCTCTGGTGGTGGAACTCCTGCTCTCAGAGGCTTTTCAGAGGAAGTGAAAGAAAAATGCACCTTCATTTCTGAGCAAGATTAAGCAGAAGTTGGTGAAATTTGGTGAGACTGGATAAAGTAATTGTCAAAGAACTATGAATTCATACCTGTGAGGTAGGTGTTGTGTGAGGAATTAATGAAATAGTGAGAAAGGGGCTGAGACATATCTTCATTCAAATCCAGTTTCTCAGGTGAAACGACTCCATTTTCTTCTCCACTCAGATAGCGCATAAATCCATCCACTGATATCTGTCCTGGAGGAAATGAAGAGTTAAGAAGAATGTGAATGTATTATTTTTTATGGGTTTCTGGTATCATATTGCTTAAAAAAATTTTTTTCCCAGAAAACTCTGGTAGCATCCAAAATGGAAGACAGTAGCCTCAACTGAAATTTAATGTGGATAAACAGTAGTCTAGGATCATGCTATTATATTCCAATTGTCTCCAAATGCCAGAACTAATAGGAAAAAAATGTAGTTGCATGACTCTCACAGACTTTCAGAAGATTTAAACACCTAAACACTAATCTCCTACTTTTAAATATAAGTATGGCTATCAATTTTATGCAGGGACACCAAAATGTTATTAGTGCTTATTTCTCAGTGATAGAATTAGGGGTGAATTTCCCAATATTATATTATCAATATATGTTATTTTTATATTAAAAAGTTATTCGCAAGGGGTTTTATTATTTAAAATGAAGTGAAAATATTTTCATATAATGATCTTTTTCTCTGAAACAGAAAATAATGATGACTTTGAGGAATAAAAAAATCAAATGCTCATAAAAATGAAGGTCTTTACATTTTTAATTTAGAATGATTATTCAAATGGGAAAGCATGTGACTCATACTTAATTTAATTTAGTCAGATTCTATTTAGAGTTTTTCTTTTGTTGTAAGCTTTCTGGGGTGACTAATGCTAAATACTCAGATAATTATCGTTATTAAAGTATGTTTATATAATAGCTAAAGAGGGCCCATAGTCACAATTTTGGTTTATCATCAGTTTATTTCTTCAACCTTAAAAATCAAAGCCTCAAAAAACAAAGAAACGAACTCAACCACCAGTGCAATCATGCATAGCAAAGATCTTGCCAATAAATGTTGGAGGGCAGTATTTCTTTCTCCTTGTTGCAAAAATTTTGTATTAATATAAAAGTATGTGTTCATGGAAGAAAAAGTAAGAAATGAGATGAGCAGAAAGGAAAACTGAAACTTTTCTGAACATGCCTAACTTCCTTCAGTGGTAATTACTATTAAAATCTTGCTGTAGGAGTTCCCGTCGTGGCTCAGTGGTTAACGAATCCAACTAGGAACCATGAGGTTGCGGGTTCGGTCCCTGCCCTTGCTCAGTGGGTTAAGGATCTGGCATTGCCGTGAGCTGTGGTGTAGGTTGCAGAGGCGGCTGGGATCCTGAGTTGCTGTGGCTCTGGTGTAGGCTGGCGGCTACAGCTCCGATTGGACCCCTAGCCTGGGAACCTCCATATGCCGCGGGAGCAGCCCAAGAAATGGCAAAAAAGACAAAAAAAAAAAAAAAATGACAATAAAATAAAATCTTGCTGTATATGCTTCCAAAAAAAAAAAATGTGTGTATGTGTCTGTGTGTAATTCTTTCATGAAGATGCAATCATATATATGTATATGATTTAGTAACCTTTGTATTAACTGACTATATTATGAATACTGTCATATAATATTTATATTTTATACATTATAGAATATATAACCATAACATGGCTAAGTAATATTCCATTATCTTTATAGTTGTTTCTCATTTTTCACTAGTATAAATAACATTGTAATGAATATTCTGGAGGTTGAACCTTTGTACAAACTTTTTTTTTTTTTTTTTTTTTAATTTTATTTTCCCACTGTACAGCAAGGGGGTCAGGTTATCCTTACATGTATACATTACAATTACAGTTTTTCCCCCACCATTTCTTCTGTTGCAACATGAGTATCTAGACATAGTTCTCAATGCTATTCAGCGGGATCTCCTTGTAAATCTATTCTAAGTTGTGTCTGATAAGCCCAAGCTCCCGATCCCTCCCACTCCCTCCCCCTCCCATCAGGCAACCACAAGTCTCTTCTCCAAGTCCATGATTGATTTTCTTTTCTGAGGAGATGTTCATTTGTGCTGGATATTAGATTCCAGTTATAAGTGATGTCATATGGTATTTGTCTTTGTCTTTCTGGCTCATTTCACTCAGTATGAGATTCTCTAGTTCCATCCATGTTGCTGCAAATGGCATGATGTCATCCTTTTTTATGGCTGAGTAGTATTCCATCGTGTATATATACCACATCTTCCGAATCCAATCCTCTGTCGATGGACATTTGGATTGTTTCCATGTCCTGGCTATTGTGAATAGTGCTGCAATGAACATGCGGGTGCATGTGTCTCTTTTAAGTAGAGCTTTGTCCGGATAGATGCCCAAGAGTGGGATTGCAGGGTCATATGGAAGTTCTATGTATAGATTTCTAAGGTATCTCCAAACTGTTCTCCATAGTGGCTGTACCAGTTTACATTCCCACCAACAGTGCAGGAGGGTTCCCTTTTCTCCACAGCCCCTCCAGCACTTGTTATTTGTGGATTTATTAATGATGGCCATTCTGACTGGTGTGAGGTGGTATCTCATGGTAGTTTTGATTTGCATTTCTCTTATAATCAGCGATGTTGAACATTTTTTCATGTGTTTGTTGGCCATCTGTATATCTTCCTTGGAGAAATGTCTATTCAGGTCTTTTGCCCATTTTTCCATTGATTGATTGGTTTTTTTGCTGTTGAGTTGTATAAGTTGCTTGTATATTCTAGAGATTAAGCCCTTGTCAGTTGCATCATTTGAAACTATTTTCTCCCATTCTGTAAGTTGTCTTTTTGTTTTCTTTTGGGTTTCCTTTGCTGTGCAAAAGCTTTTCAGTTTGATGAGGTCCCATGGGTTTATTTTTGCTCTAATTTCTATTGCTTTGGGAGACTGACCTGAGAAAATATTCATGATGTTGATGTCAGAGAGTGTTTTGCCTATGTTTTCTTCTAGGAGTTTGATGGTGTCCTGTCGTATATTTAAGTCTTTCAGCCATTTGGAGTTTATTTTTGTGCATGGTGTGAGGGTGTGTTCTAGTTTCATTGCTTTGCATACAGCTGTCCAGGTTTCCCAGCAATACTTGCTGAATAGACTTTCCTTTTCCCATTTGATGTTCTTGCCTCCCTTGTCAAAGATTAATTGACCATAGGTGTCAGGGTTAATTTCCAGATTCTCTATTCTGTTCCATTGGTCTGTCTGTCTGTTTTGATACCAGTACCACACTGTTTTGATGACTGTGGCTTTGTAGTATTTCTTGAAGTCTGGGAGAGTGATGCCTCCTGCTTGGTTTTTGTTTCTCAGGATTGCTTTGGCGATTCTCGGTCTTTTGTGGTTCCATATAAATGTTTGGATTGTTTGTTCTAGTTCTGTGAAAAATGTCATGGGTAATTTGATAGGGATTGCATTGAATCTGTAGATTGCTTTGGGTAGGATGGCCATTTTCACAATATTGATTTTTCCAATCCAGGAACATGGAATATCTTTCCATTTTTTTACATCTTCTTTGATTTCTTTGATTAAGGTTTTATAGTTCTCGGCATATAGGTCCTTTACCTCTTTGGTTAGGTGTATTCCGAGGTATTTGATTTTGTGAGGTACAATTTTAAAAGGTATCGTATTTTTGTATTCCTTTTCTAATGCTTCATTGCTGGTATACAGAAATGCAACTGACTTCTGAATGTTAATCTTATATCCTGCCACTTTGCTGAATTTATTAATCAGTTCAAGGAGTTTTGGGGTTGAGTCCTTAGGGTTTTCTAGGTATAGAATCATGTCATCTGCATACAGTGACAGTTTGATCTCTTCTCTTCCTATATGGATGCCTTTGATTTCTTTTGTTTGTCTAATTGCTGTGGCTAAGACTTCCAAAACGATGTTGAAGAGCAGTGGTGAGAGTGGGCATCCCTGTCTTGTTCCAGATTTGAGTGAGAAGGCTTTCAGTTTTTCCCCATTGAGGATTATATTTGCTGTGGGTTTATCATAAATGGCTTTGATTATATTCAGGAATGTTCCCTCTATACCCACTTTGGCGAGGGTCTTGATCATGAATGGATGTTGAACTTTGTCAAATGCTTTTTCTGCATCTATTGAGATGATCATATGATTTTTGACCTTTTTTTTGTTAATGTGGTGTATGATGTTGATTGATTTGCGTATGTTGAACCATCCTTGTGAACCTGGGATGAACCCAACCTGGTCATGGTGTATAATTTTTTTGATATGTTGTTGGATTCGGTTGGCTAAGATTTTGTTGAGAATTTTTGCATCTATATTCATCAATGATATTGGGCGATAGTTTTCTTTTTTGGTGGTATCTCTGCCTGGTTTTGGAATGAGGGTGATGGTGGCCTCATAGAATGTCTTTGGGAGTATTCCTTCTTCTTCAACCTTTTGAAAGAGTTTAAGGAGGATGGGCACCAATTCCTCTTTATATGTTTGATAGAATTCACCTGTGAAGCCATCTGGTCCTGGGCTTTTATTTGTAGGGAGTGATTTTATGACCTCTTCAATTTCATTTCTGGTGATTGGTCTGTTCAGTTGGTCTGTTTCTGCTTGATTCAGTTTTGGCAGGCTGTAAGATTCTAGAAAATTGTCCATTTCTTCCAGATTGTCAAACTTATTGCCATATAGTTGTTCATAGTATTCTCTTATGGTTTTTTGTATTTCTGCTGTATCCGTTGTGATTTCTCCTTTTTCATTTATAATTTTGGTGATTTGGGTTCTTTCTCTCCTCTTTTTAGTGAGTCTGGCCAGGGGTTTATCAATTTTGTTCACCTTTTCAAAGAACCAGCTCTTGGTTTTATTAATTTTCTCTATTGTTTTTTGAGTCTCTATTTTATTGATTTCTTCTTTGATCTTTACAATTTCCTTCCTTCTGCTGACTTTAGGACTTCTTTGTTCTTCTTTTTCTAATTCATTTAGGTGGAGGGTTAAGTTGTCAATTTGGGATCTTTCTTCTTTTTTGAGAAAGGCCTGTATTGCTATAAATTTCCCTCTGAGCACTGCTTTCGCAGCATCCCATAGATTTTGAGAGGTTGTGTCTTCATTATCATTTGTTTCAAGATAGTTTTTAATTTCCTTTTTGATTTCCTCATTGACCCATTGGTTTTTTAGTAGCATGTTGTTTAGTCTCCATGGAGTAGGTTTTTTCTCTTTCCTTTTCCCATGGTTGATTTCTAATTTCATGGCATTGTGGTCAGAGAAGATACTTGAGATAATTTCTATGCTCCTAAATTTATTGAGATTCGCTTTATGTCCCAATATGTGGTCGATTCTTGAGAATGTTCCATGAGCATTTGAGAAGAATGTGTATTCTGATTTTTTTGGATGTAGTGTCCTGAAGATATCAATTAAGTCTAACTTTTCTATTGTTTCCTTTAGGATCTCTGTTGCTTTATTGGTTTTCTGTCTAGAGGATCTGTCCATTGATGTGAGGGGGGTATTTAGGTCTCCTACTATGATTGTATTCTCATCAATATCTCCCTTTATGTCTGTTAATATTTGTTGTATGTATCTGGGTGCTCCTATGTTTGGGGCATATATGTTGATGATAGTAACATCCTCTCCTTGGATGGATCCCTTAATCATTAAATAGTGTCCTTCTTTGTCTTTCTTTATGTCTTTTGTTTTAAAGTCTATTTTGTCTGATATGAGCGTTGCAACTCCTGCTTTTCTGTCATGTCTATTGGCATGAAATACTTTTCCCCAGCCTTTCACTTTCAATCTATATGTATCTTTTGTCCTAAGGTGAGTTTCTTGTAGGCAGCATATTGAAGGTTTTTGCCGTTTTATCCACTCAGCCATTCTGTGTCTTTTGATTGGGGCATTCAGTCCATTGACATTTAAGGTGATAATTGATAGATGATTATTTATTGCCATTTGATCCTCGTGTTCCAGTTGATTCTATGGTTCTCCATTCTTCCTTTCTTTTTTTTTTTTTTTTTGGTTGGATGGTCTCCTGTTATTATCTGCTTGAGTGTATTTTTTTTTCATTTTTTGCAAATGCAATATTTGGTTTTGGCTTGTGGTTGCCCTGTTTTTTAAGTATGCTAACCCCTTCCCATAATTGTGTGTTTTAGCCTGATGGTCCTGTAAGTTCAAACACTTCATTATTATATTAAAATTAAGAAGAGAGACATACATACAAACAAAAAGGATTATTTACCTCCTAACATCCCTTGCCCACATTTTATGGTTTTGATGACTCTTTTATTTTTTTCTTTTTAATTTTATTTTGTTTGAAGCATGTTCATGATTAAATCTGTATGCTGGCTTATTTGAATGACTGCTCTCTGATTGTATCTTCCTCTGTCCTAGTTCTTCCTCTTCTTCTTCTTCTTTTTTTTTTTTTTTCTTTTCTTTTTTCTTCCCTTTCCTTCCTTTCTTTTGGTTTAGAGAAGCCCTTTCAATATTTCCTTTAACCTGGGTTTTGTGTTGCTGTATTCTTTAAGTTTTTGTTTGTTGGGAAAAATTTTTATTTCCCCTTCTATTTTAAATGATATTCTTGCTGGATAAAGTATTCTAGGTTGCATATTTTTTCCTTTGAGCACTTTAAATATCTCTTGCCATTCCCTCCTGGCCTGTAGTGTTTCTGTAGAGAAATCAGCTGATATTCTTATGGGGGTTCCCTTGTAGGTAACATTCTGTTTTTCTCTTGCTGCCTTTAGGATCCTCTCTTTATCACTAACTTTTGCCATTTTTATTATGATGTGTCTTGGTGTGGGTCTGTTTGGGTTCAGTTTGTTTGGGGCCCTCTGTGCTTCTTGTATCTTGAATCCAGTATCCTTTAGATTTGGGAAGTTTCCAGCGATAATTTCTTCAAATATATTTTCCATTCCCTTATCTTTTTCTACTCCTTCTGGAATTCCTATTATGCGTAGATTGGCTCGTTTTATATTATCCCATAGGTCTCTTATATTGCTTTCCAGTTTTTTGATTCGGTTTTCTGTCTGTTGACCAGATTGAGTGATTTCCATTATTCTATCTTCCATATCACTGATTCGTTCTTCTGCATTATTCATTCTGGTTTTTACTGCCCCTAGTTCAGTTTGCATCTCTGCAAATGAATGTTCTAGTTTTTCTTGGCTCCTCCTTATATTTTCTAGCTCCTTTCTGAGGGTATCTGCATTGCTGTTCATATCTTCTCTTAATTCCTTCAGTATTTTCACTATTTCTCTTTTGAACTCCAGGTCTGTCAGACTGCAGAGATCAGTTTCATTGTTGACTGTTTTAGGTGAGTTCTCCTGTTGGTTTGACTGGGGGTGGTTTCTCAGCTTCTTCATCTTGCTTGTTGTCTTCTTTCTCCTGAGGGAGTTGTACTCTCCGTTATCGGGTAGTGTTTGCCTTGTCACTGCCGTGGAATATTTCCTGAGGGCTGTCGTTGTTGGTCAATCTTTTTTTGAGGCAGTGTGGCTTTTCTGGAGTGTTGATGGGACTAACAGTGTTTCTTTGAAGCAAAGGAGGACTTCCTGAGGGCAGACAGGACTGGGAGGTCCACCCCACGATGGTAGCAGATTTCACTTGGTTCTCAGCACCCCCTGGGGTCTTGGGCGGGTAGCAGGGCCCTTGGAGACTCAAGAGGTTCCTCCCCAGGGCAGCCCGATTCAGAAAGACCGTCTGAGATCTTTTCCCGATTCCGCCAGGCTTGTTGCAGCTTTTCTGGGCTGCAGGGGGTCCTGCCTGGAGCTGGCAGTCCTATGCAGCTGGTCCACTAGGTCTCAGCACCCCTTGGGGTCTTGGGCGAGTAGCAGGGCCTTTGGAGACTCAAGAGGCTCCTCCCCAGAACAGCCCGACTCAGAAAGACCGTCTGAGATCTTTTCCCAATTCGGCCAGGCTTGTTGCAGCTTTTCTGGGCTGCAGGGGGTCCTGCCTGGAGCTGGCAGTCCTATGCAGCTGGTCCACTAGGTCTCAGCACCCCCTGGGGTCTTGGGCGGGTAGCAGGGCCCTTGGAGGCTCAAGAGGCTCCTCCCCAGGACAGCCCGACTCAGAAAGACCGTCTGAGATCTTTTCCCGATTCCGCCAGGCTTGTTGCAGCTTTTCTGGGCTGCAGGGGGTCCTGCCTGGAGCTGGCAGTCCTATGCAGCTGGTCCACTAGGTCTCAGCACCCCTTGGGGTCTTGGGTGGGTAGCAGGGCCCTTGGAGACTCAAGAGGCTCCTCCCCAGGGCAGCCCGATTCAGAAAGACCGTTTGAGATCTTTTCCCGATTCGGCCAGGCTTGTTGCAGCTTTTCTGGGCTGCAGGGGGTCCTGCCTGGAGCTGGCAGTCCTATGCAGCTGGTCCACTAGGTCTCAGCACCCCCTGGGGTCTTGGGCGGGTAGCAGGGCCCTTGGAGGCTCAAGAGGCTCCTCCCCAGGACAGCCCGACTCAGAAAGACCGTCTGAGATCTTTTCCCGATTCCGCCAGGCTTGTTGCAGCTTTTCTGGGCTGCAGGGGGTCCTGCCTGGAGCTGGCAGTCCTATGCAGCTGGTCCACTAGGTCTCAGCACCCCTTGGGGTCTTGGGCGGGTAGCAGGGCCCTTGGAGACTCAAGAGGCTCCTCCCCAGGACAGCCCGACTCAGAAAGACCGTTTGAGATCTTTTCCCAATTCGGCCAGGCTTGTTGCAGCTTTTCTGGGCTGCAGGGGGTCCTGCCTGGAGCTGGCAGTCCTATGCAGCTGGTCCCCTAGGTCTTAGCACCCCCTGGGGTCTTGGGCGTGTAGCAAGGCCCTTGGAGACTCAAGAGGCTCCTCCCCGGGGGAGCCCGTCTCAGAAAAACCGTCGGAGAATTAGGTCGATCTATTCACGGCCTGGCTAGGCTTGTTCTAGCTTTTCTGGGCTGCAGGCCTTTTCTAGGGGGCTGGTGGTGTTTGGTGCTGCTCTGTGGAAGTGTAGCCCCTCCAAAGGGCAAGCAGGCCTGTGCAGGGAGAGCCCCTGCGGTGGTAGGCTTCAGGCAATTGTTGAGGCCAGCCCTCCTGGATGGCAGGCAGCCCCAGGTTCGGCGAGAGCGTAGGGGGTGGCGGGGGTGGGGGGAGGGAATGCACTGGGAAGCACAGCTTTCTGCTAGCTAGCGGGCCTGTAAGCTTGCTGTGGCGTGGGGGGTATTCTATGGGGACCCACCCCTTCTTCTCTCCCCTCCCCAGCACGGGCGCAGACCAGGCTCTTCTCCCAGGTTCCCTCTGAGGCGGCTTTCCACTTCCCCGCCCCTAGAGTATTGCTCCCTTCCTCTGCGACAGCTTTGTTTTCTAGTCTCCCAGGCAGTCTCTGCCCCGTCAAATGGTTTAGAGACCTCCCAAGCAGTTTCCGCTCTTCCCCGCCCCCCTAGCCCGGGGACTAATCTCTGGAGCCGAGGTCTCGGTGCCCAGCCCCCACCCAGGCGGCGCCCCCCGGCCCTTTCTTGGGGACTAACCTTCGGAGGCGAGGTCTCGGTGCCCAGCCCCAACCCAGGCGTCCCCCGGCCCCCTCTCGGGGACCAACCTTCAGAGCTGAGGTCTCGGTGCCCAGCCCCCACCCAGGCGTCCCCCGGCCCTTTCCCGGGGACTAACCTCTGGAGCCGAGGATTCGGTGCCCAGCCCCCACCCAGGCGTCTCAATTTTTGGTGACTGTGCCCGTAGTTCAGATGGTCCGTTGGGTTCTTGATCGTTTTTCCGTACTCCGACTTACTGCTACACTCTTCTCTGCATCTGGAGATTCCTCCGGTTCGTTTGATCTTTCCCCCGGTAGGAGACTTTCCAGGGTGCGGGATCCCTTTCTCCTCCGCAGTTCCCTTTCGGGAGCGCCCGTCCCGCTCGGATTCACCTTCTCTCACTCTCCTCTTTTCTCCCGTTCTGCCCAATAATGTCACGAACTTCTTGCCGTTATTGGAGTTTAGGTTCCTCTGCCAGCGATTGGTTGTTGTTCTGTGCGAGTCATTTCTTCTGTAGATGTGCTTTTTTTGTTGTGTTTGTGGGAGAGGGCGAGCGTGTCCCCCTACTCCTCCGCCATCTTGTCCTCCTCCTGTACAAACTTTTAATTATTTCCTTAGAAGGAGTTCCCCCGAACAGAATTGCTGGTTCATAGTTTATGCATATTTTTAAGGCTTTTAGTATATATAACCAATTTGCTTTCTGTCAAAGTTCTAGCAATTTACTCTTTCACCAATGGTTTGCCTTCTCTTCAGTCCTATGCCAAACACATAGGTAAAGACATGATATCTAATAATTATAATTTTTATTAATTTGAATATTAGTCATTCTTGAATAGTAAGAGAGATGTCATCTGTAAATGGAAAAGTTAACACTACTTACTACAGTGTAAATCTTTTTTTTATATCCAGTAAATTTCTTGAAATAACTGATGAGTACTTTCCCTAATTCTGGAAACATTATAGCTAAATCACCTTGATTACCTTCCAGGAATAAATAAACACAAGGAGAAAGAAATTTGGTTATTCGTGTTGGATGAGTGGAGCTGTTTTATAAAAAGAAAAATCGTCCTAGACAAACTTAAATAGGAACAATGATTTTTACTGTAAACACCTTATAAATCAACTCTAACATATACCTTCAAAATTTCAATAGTGATGAAAGGAAATAGTCCTAAGACTGCCTCTTGCATTAGAAATGAGAAATATGGAGTTCCCATTGTGGCTCAGTGGTTAATGAGCCCGACTAGCATCCATGAGGACACAGGTTCGATCCCTGGCCTTGCTCATTGGGTTAAGGATCTGGCGTTGCCGTGTGCTGTGGTGTAGGTTGTAGATGCAGCTCAGATTCCTTGTTGCTGTGGCTCTGGCACAGGACTGTGGCTACAGCTTGATTCGACCCCTAGCCTCGGAACCTCCATATGCTACCTGTGCGGCCCTAAAAGACAAAAAAAAAAAAAAAAAAAAAAAGAAAAGAAAAAAGACAAAAAAAAAAGAGAGAGAGAGAGAGAGAAATGAGAAATATGACATAAAGTTCCACATACTGGTATGTCTGTGTGACCGATTTTTAACAGATGTCGTAGTTTATACCAAATATCTGTCACCTACCAAGGTGATCATTCCAGTAACGCTGCCATCAATGACAACACGTTGGTGACTGCCTTTGGAGCCTTCCTTTGAAATTCACTTAAGGTAAAATGCATTGATCCTTTCAGACTGGTTTCAATTTTTGCAAACAACCCAAAGTCAATCCCACTGCAGGCCAAAGCTATTAAAATAGATCGCTTCAAAAATATTTTGGAGCATTAAACATTTAGAGGAAAAATTAAAAAAAAACCCAAAAAACAAAAAACTAATTTCTTCCTAGACTTCCTTTTTCCTGTGACAAGTCCATTCCTGCCGGCTTCTTCTCAAACCACAGTCCATTCCTCCCTCCTCTTTCCTTTCCTTTCCCCCTCCTATCTTTCAGTCACTTAAAAATATATTGAACATCTGCCATGTGATGAATGTACAGAAAAATAAAGCAAAGTTCAGCCTCTGTCTTTAAATAACTCATAATCTGAAAGAAGACAGTTCACACTATGAACAGCAGGCAGGAGTTTCGCCAAAGCAGGATGCATGTATTTATCTATCTCTGTCATCCTTGGAATCTACCATGATTTGCTGCATACAGTAGGTGTAAGAACAGTGCTTAATTTTGATTGTCAGGGATTCAAAACAGTAAACAAACTGTTTTGAAACTGGAAGATCACCAAGGATGGCATCATTTTGATGCTTTTATTTGATTAGGTTGAATCCTATGAAATTGTATTTGGTGTTTTTAACCAATGCACATGATAATGTCCTACAACTCAATCTCTAGCTGTTGATACACTTCAACGGACAGGTGGTAAGTGAAAGTGTCTTTAGGGGCCAACAAAGGAAAGTAATGTAATTCCTGGAATAAAGGATGTTCCAAGGAAAACTCACCAGTGTTCACTCCTTCTAAAGGCATGCAAAAGACAGCAATGTGTGACCAAACATGCCATCGTTAACAGTGCTGGAGTGAACCCTGAGGCTGTGTTTATGTCTGGTACCTTGAGCAAAAAATATCCTTTGGTCCTATCAGTAACTTTTAAAAGCAGTTCAAACAAAACATATGCCAATATGGCATGGATGGCAAATGAATTTTAACTTTAGCATCGAGTTCCATGTATTGCCTCTAGGGCCTTCTAAACATTTATGTCGAGAAAGATTCAGAACCATGCCTGTGGTTAATGCTGATGTCGCTCATGGGTGCAGGACAGAAAAGAGGGGGTATACAAGCTGTATATTTGTTATTCCTTAATGAGGAAATCAGGAAGATGATAAAGCCATTTCAAAGGAGGCTATGAAATATTGACACATACATATATGTGTGTGAGCAACACATTAAAACAAACAAAAAATCCCTTCAAACCTATAAAAAAATTGCTAAATTGAATATAAACCTGGTTAAAGTTCTACAGGTATACTAAACAAAACCTTTGGGTTATCTTCTCTACCTTTATTATTTCATAGAAGTCAAAAATTTAACATAACTTTTAGCATTTATTAAAATTAGTAAAAAAAAAAGAATTGGGTGAATTAGTGTTTGTGAGGATTATTTACAATTAATTATATTAAATATTTTAGGAATCCCCAGTGGAGGAATTAACCTTTTTAAAAAATTTGCGGTATTGTTGATTTACAGTGTGTTCGTTTCAGGTGTATAGCACAATGATTCACTTATATATTATATATATGTACAATGTATGATGTATAAATATATAACAATATATAACATACAAATATTCTGTCAGATTCTTCTTCCTTATAGGTTACTACAAAATACTAAATACAGTTCTGTGTACTATAAAGTAGGTCCAGTTGGTTTTCTGTTTTATATGTAGCAGTATCTGTTAATCCCAAACTTCTAATTTATCTCCCCCCCCCTTTGATAACCATCAGATTTTTTTCTACATCTGTGAGTCTCTGTTTTGTAAGTAAATTAATTTGTATCCTTTTTTTTAAGATTCCACATATAAGGGATATCATATGATATTTGTCTCTCTCTGTCTGGCTTACTTTGCTGAGTATGATGATCTGCAGGTCCATCTGTATTGCTACGAATTGCATTATTTCATTTTTTTGGCAAAGCAATATTCCACTGTATATATGTGCCATATCTTTAAACCTTCTTAACCATATACTTAACCTTGAATCAGAACAATGAGTGAGTCTGGAGGACAGTTCGGACTATGACTGTAGACTGCAAGTGAGCAGACATCAAAGAGCTTTTCAACCCCAAAGCTTTGCCTTGCTAAAGAAGCAAATGTTCAAGATTTTTGATGCATCAAATGACTAGTCAGAGATATGTCAAAGTCAAGAAAAACCAATGAAAAATTAAAGATAGGGAGTTTACATAAAAAAGTAAAGAGGCAAGACCTCAGCTGAGGGGTCAAGAGTTCATGGGCAAAAATGTCGATGTTTTGGTATAATGAATTAGCCTAAAAATATAGTTGTGACTAGTAAAGGCTTTGGGACAGAAAAAAGACCCTTAGAGGATTTTTCTTTGTTTCATCGTTTCATTTAAACTATAGCTGGAATATTGCTGTTGTTGTTGACTTAAATGCATCAGTGCTCTTCTACTAATTTTTAACTGTTTTTGCAAAACTCTTTACAGTTTTTTTCAGGTCCACTTAGGCACAAGGAAGAATGAAAAACCTTGAGAATTCAGATAGGAAAAACACTGTTTTTCTAAACAAATTAGTCTAATTAGTAACAGTACAAGAAATGCAACTTCCATTCCTGCCAGCAGTAACTGGTCAGCGACAAATTCTTCAACCACAGGATGAACAAACTAGATGGGCTCTGATATCTCTTTCAGCTCTAAAATTCTATGACTTCAACTCGTTTAATAAATCGGGGGTGGTTATGAGATAAATTAAAACAAAATGTCCCATATTCGAATGAGATTATGAAACATCAAACCACAATTAAAAGCAATGTGATTCTTTTCTGGAATAAACTCAACAGGAAGAGAAGTTAAGTTTGTGAGGATAATGCCAGCTGAGAAAGGCTAAAAATAAATTCCCTTACATATTTTCTTAATAAAAGACTGGGATGCTTCCAAGTGGATATGTCACTCATATAATGGCACCTAAAGATCTTTGTAAGCATGTTTGACTCATTTAGAGCCAAAGTAGGAAAAATATAAATCTCTTAAGGATTGGAAAAAAACACTGCTCTATGAAGCTTTTCCTTTTAAAAGATGTTCTAGTTTACATTGAAAAAGTGAAGGCTAGTGATCAAGAGGGAAAAGATTTGACTTCAATGGTAAGGAACCATCTTCAGAAGGATACAGGAGGAAAATGGTCATTTAAAGGTCTCATCATTCTTTTTTTTTAATTTTTTTATTATTTCTTGGGCCGCTCCCGTGGCATATGGAGGTTCCCAGGCTAGGGGTCGAATCAGAGCTGTAGCTGCCAGACTACACCAGAGCCACAGCAACGCTTGATCCGAGCCGCGTCTGCAACCTACACCACAGCTCACGGCAATGCTGGATCGTCAACCCACTGAGCAAGGGCAGGGATCGAACCCGCAACCTCATGGTTCCTAGTTGGATTCATTAACTGCTGCGCCACGACGGGAACTGCGGTCTCATCATTCTTTAGCAAAATCTTTGCTGAAAAGAAGCTCTCAAGTGTCACACAGCTTTGCACACATCCCATGGCCAGCAACTGTACCTTTGCTTCCTTCTGCTTCTCTCCTTTCCCTGGGTAGATAATAACTGAGGCTCTACTGGCATTCTCCTAAACATGTCAGGAAGACAGAAATTTGAAATTTTGTTGTGACAAGATAAGGCTTTCTATGGATGCTTGAAAATCTTGCAGTGTATCCAGCGACATTCAGCTGGATACATTTCACACTTCAACAATGCATGCCAAGGCCTTTGACTATACACCGGGGAACAAGCTGCTCCCTGTCTTCTTTAAACCTGGGACCATCCCATGGACATTGGGAACAATTAAGAAGAGGAGGATCTGTGTCCAATACAGGGAGCTCTGGAGAACAGAAGGGAACAATCTACAGATCTAAAGAGCTTTGTGCACTGGTTCTCTCATTTTCTCAGGTCTTGATCTTTTTAATCTCTTGACCTCTAGAAACCTACTTCCAACATAACTTTCCAACTTCACCTCTTGTTCCAGGCATCTAAGAAAAGATGTTTTGGTTTAAGTCTCTCCAGGAAGAAGACTCTGTTATCCTTACCTTTTGTAATATGTTCAGACACAAGTATTCTCCCAGTTGCATTTTCTTGAACTCTTTCCTGGAGTCTTATGACCTACTACAATCTAGATTGATCAATTAACATTTTTTCACTTCTATTTTTTGTTGAATAACTTTTATTTATTTATTTTGGAAACCATGTTTTCCTCTTTCATGGTTAGCTTTTCAGTGGGAGCACATTTGCCAGTAGCTTGCTGAGAAAGTGCTCCTGAGTGTTACATTTTTTAAGCCTTGTGTATCTAAAAATGGCAGCATGACATTGGCATACTCAATTGCTAGTTTAGCTGGGTATACTATTGCAGGCTGGAAATTTTTTTCTTTTAGATTTTAGTGAGATTTGTTTCATTGCCTTTTAGCTTCTAGTGTAGCAGTTAGGAGATTTGAAGACTTCCTTATTCATTATCCTATAAACATATGTGGCCTGTTTTTTTTATTTAGCCTCTTTTGGAAATTTCTACCATATTATTCAGTTCCAGTTTCTTGAGACTTCACCATAGTTTGCTTTGGAATAGGTTTATCTTTATCTCCTGTGCTGGACACTCTTGGAGCCCATGCAATGTGAAAGCTATTATCCTTCTATTTGGAATATTTTCATAAATTATCTCTATGCTAATTTCTGTTCTTTCTCTTCTAGAATATTGTTTTTTTACATTTTTATACATTATCCCTCTGGTTTTTTATTTTTATTTCTCTCTCTCCTTTCTGGGAGATTTCCACAACTTTATTTCCAACCATTTTGAGTATTTCATTTCTGCTATCTTTTAATGTCTCAGAGCCAGTTTATAGCCTCTGACATTTCCTTAAAAAAATAACATTGTTCTTTTTTCAGAAGTTCAATATGTTCTATTATCTTTCGAAGGAGATTAATGATATATGTATATGTGAAGTTGTCTTCTCAGTCATTGTTTTCCCCAAGGTTACTTTTATTCCTGCTTATTTCAACTTTTAAAGGACATTTTCCTTAGATGTCTAGAGATTTTTAATAGTTCATATTTCAACTAAAAAGCTGATTGGAATTTTCAAAGCCTCTGTATATCTGGATATGAATTTGAAAAGTCTGAGAGTGATTAAAGCATCATTGTAGAGGGATCAGTCTTTGTCTCTTTGGAGTAACCCCTAATGCCAACACCTTTAGATCTTTCTTCTTGGGCTGATCAAGTCCTGAGAAAAGACCTGTTTAATCACTTGCCAGCAGGATAAAGGCCTGGATGCCAGTCTTCCAGAGCCAAGCAGGGGAAGAGGTACTCACTATGTTTATGATAACTTTATTTCCTTGTTTTCAAATGGTAGCTCTGGCTTCACCAAGGACTGTGCTATCCTCAGACCCTCTGCTTTCTGGTCTCTAGAAGGTAAACCTTTAGTTTTCTCCCAGGCAGGAGTTCTGACTAATCTTTAAACACCTATAAACCACCTTTGCTTTTTTTTTTTTTTTGGCCTCATCTCTATACTCACTTCCAGAGGAACCTAACACCATCCATTGCTGAGACTTTTAAGATTTTCGTAGAAAAACTCAAGTTGCTCCCCAGGGTCTCACGTGACTAATCTACGATCAGTTTTCTCAGATGTGTTATAGCTGTAAAGCTATAGGTAGCTGCTAAAATTATGCAATCATTGTCTCTTATCCTATTATTTCCACCCTAACCATATTATGTCTTTAAAAATATTTCTTTTAATGCTATTTTACTGTGGTTTCAAGAGAGAGTTTAATTAGATGAATATGTCTAGACTATTCTATATATCATGATGTTCCATGATTTTTCTACTATACCAGACTGCAGAATTTTTGTGGATTAAGCTTAAAAAGTCAGATTTCACAAGCTTTGTCCAAGAATCCTACAATTTTTTAGGTAAAATGAAATCAGATAGGAGAAACTGAAGGTCTGTCACAGATCAGCTTTGCCTGATCAGAGGCTTATTAGGGATCTCCCTGGTTTTCTTTTACTCACATCTTTCTGGTGAAAAGTATGCAGTGACTAGTATCTCACCACAGAGGGCACCATGTGGATAATTTGTCAGTCTGGTTTTCCTTGCTGTGTCTTTTCCCAAGTAGAATGTAGTCAGATTCACAGAGGCAACCTCAGCTCCCAGGTACTAATCAGGTGGAATATTTAACAGATGAGGTATTTCCTCCCTTATACTTTTCAGGACCCTCTGATTCTTCTCTGATACGGGCAGCACCAAAGCATTCTAGCTTTGTCTCAGGGAAGAAAAAGATGGCAGAGAAGGGAAAATTAAAGTAAGTGTATTGTTTCTGCTTGGTTATGAGGGCATTCTTCTACTATGGCTTCCTTGTCCCCATGCTTAGGGGAAGCCTCAAGTTTGACGTCCTGAAGAGAGAAGCCTGTGTCTCCTTTCCTTAGAGATGCTCCAGAAAGTTCCAAGCCCTCGAATTTTCCTCTGGCCAGAACAGCAGGAGAGTTTTAGCTTTATTTCCTCCCTCTGTCTAGTATCAGAGAGTATTAAAAAGAAAGGCATGAATATAGACCAGAAATAGGGGACTAGGGTAATTCTCAATAGAGTAAATCAATCCTTAAACAACACAAGAGTTGATTGTACTTCATTACATTGCCATAAGTTCCCTGCCCTGTCAATACTTCCTCCTCCTAATTTCTTTGCTCAGCTCTGCTAGAATTACTTTTGGAATTCACAAGTATGAAGTTTATTTGAAATAAACCCATAGGCTGTTCCTTTCTACTGAGAAGTTTAGGAAAGTGACTTTCAATAAGATCAGGTAACAGAAGTTGATGCTCCTTGTCACACCAAAATGTCTGAGCCTGAGGGCAAGTTCTTAGCACCAGAGTCTGTGCTGTGTGCTTTGCTCTAGGACTGGGCGAGGAAAAAGGATAGTGGGGCATGGGTGCAAGCTAATCTCTCTTTTTTTTTTGTCATTTCTTAGGGCCACACCCATAGCATATGGAAGTTCTCAGGCTAGGTGTTGAACTGGAGCTGTAGCTGCCAGCCTACACCACAGCTCACAACAGCACCAGATCCTTAACTCACTGAGCAGGGCCAGGGATCTAACCATCCTCATGGATACCAGTAGGGTTTGTTACTACTGAGCCACGAAGGGAACTCACTAATCTATAAATAGAATTCATGGTACTTGACTAGGTGCCTTGAAAGTCCCCTGCTCAGGCTCTTTCCTGTTCATTGTGGTTACCAGGATGGTTACCTTGGAAATGACCTCACGGCATCAAAGAATCAATATGGAAATGCTCCTGAGCTGGTTCTTAAAGCAGATGTAAGATGACAATGGGCTAAAGTAAAAAAATAATGCTGTGGAGGGTCAAGGAAAGAGCATGCGTCATCGCATCCAAAAGAATAAAATACCTAGGAGTAAACCTACCTAAAGAGACAAAAGACCTGTACTCTGAAAACTATAAGACACTGATGAAAGAAATCAAAGATGACACACATAGATGGAAAGACATACCATGCTCTTGGATTGGAAGATTCAATATGATCAAAATGACTATACTGCCCAAGGCAATCTATAGATTCAATGCAATCCCTATCAAATTACTAAGGACATTTTTCACAGAACTCAAACAAAATAGTTTAAATTTTGTTTGGAAGCACAAAAGACCCAGAAAAGCCAAAGATATCCTGAAAAAGAAAAATGGAGCTGGAGGAATCAGGCGCCTGGACTTCAGACTATACTACAAAGCAACAATCATCAAAATCATATGGTACTGGCAACAAGACAGAAACAGAGATCAGTGGAACAGGATAGAAAGCCCAGAATTCAACCCATGCACCTACAGCCAAGTAATCTATGACAAAGGAGGCAAGAATATACAATGGAGAAAAGATAGCCTGTTCAATAAGTGGTGCTGGGAAAACTGGACAGCCAAATGGAAAAGAATGAAATTAGAACACTCCCTAACACCTTACACAAAAATAAACTCCAAATGGATTAAAGGCCTAGATATAAGACCAGACACTATAAAATTCTTAGAGGAAAACAGGCCAAACACTCTCTGACATAAACGACAGCAACATGTTCTCAGATCCACCTCTTAGAGTCATGACAGTAAAAACAAAAATAAACAGATGGGACCTAATCAAACTTAAAAGTTTCTGCACAGCAAAGGAAACCCTAAACAAAATGAAAAGACAACCCACAGAATGGGAGAAAATCTTTGCAAATGAATCGACTGACAAGAGATTAATCTCCAAAATTTATAAACACTTTCTGCAGCTCTATACCAAAAAAACCAAACAACCCCATCACAAAATGGGCAGAAGATCTAAACAGACAGTTCTCCAAAGAAGACACACAGATGGCAAAAAAACATATGAGGGAGTTCCCATTGCGGCGCAGTGGTTAACGAATCCAACTAGGAACCATGAGGCTGTGGGTTCGATCCCGGGCCTCGCTCAGTGGGTTGAATGATCTGGCATTGCCGTGAGCTGTGGTGTAGGTTGCAGCCGTGGCTTGGATCTGGCATTGCTGTGGCTGTGGTGTAGGCCAGTGGCTTCAGCTCCAGTTGGACCCCTAACCTGGGAACCACCATGAGCCACGGGAGCGGCCCTAGAAAAGGCAAAAAGACAAAAACATATGAAAAGATGCTAAACATCACTCATTATTAGAGAAATGCAAATCAAAACCACTATGAGGTACCACCTTACACCAGCCAGAATGGCCATCATCAAAAAGTTTACAAACAATAAGTGCTGGAGAGGGTGTGGAGAAAAAGGAACCCTAGTACACTGTTGGTGGGATTGTAAATTGGTGCAACCACTGTGGAAAACAGTATGGAGGTTCCTCAGAAAACTAAACATAGAGCTACCATTTGATCCAGCAATCCCACTCCTGGGCATCTATCCAGAGAAAACTATGACTCGCAAAGACACATGTACTCCGAAGTTCATTGCAGCACTCTGTACAATAGCCAAGACATGGAAACAACCTAAATGTCCATCGACAGAGGAGTGGATCAAGAAGTTAATGAACAAAATACCAGCATTTTTAGCCACATGGATGGACCTAGAAACTATCATGCTAAGTGAAGTCAGCCATCCAATGAGACACCAACATCAAATGCCTTCACTGACATGTGGAATCTGAAAAAAGGACAGACTGAACTTCTTTGCAGAATAGATGCTGACTCACAGACATTGAAAAACTTATGGTCTCTGGAGGAGACAGTTTGGGGGGTGGGAGGATGTGCTTGGGTTGTGGGATGGAAATCCTGTGAAACTGGATTGTGATGATCATTATACAACTATAGATGTGATAAATTCATTGAGTAATAAAAAAAAGAAATTTTTTTTAAAAAAGGAACGAGCATGTGACTAGCTGTGTTTACAAACAGTACTTAAAAAAAAGAATGGGAGTTCCTGTCGTGGCGCAGTGGTTAACGAATCCGACTAGGAACCATGAGGTTGCGGGTTCAATCCCTGCCCTTGGTCAGTGGGTTAAGGATCCAGCGTTGCCGTGAGCTGTGGTGTAGGTTGCAGACACGGCTTGGATCCCGCGTTGCCATGGCTCTGGCGTAGGCTGGTGGCTACAGCTCCGATTGGACCCCTAGCCTGGGAATCTCCATATGCCGTGGGAGCGGCACAAGAAATAGGAAAAAAAAAAAAAAAAAGAATGGATTCTGACTTGAAAGAAAAAAAAATATATATATATGCATATGCAAGCAGGATGATAACAGAAGAGACATAATAGCCTTGTAAGAGCTTCATGAATTTAATCTATTTTCCATATATTATGTAACACACCTTTATATACTGTATTTACTACATGCAAATAGTAACTCATTCTATCCTCATAATAATTCTACAAAGTGGGTACTATTTTCATGCTTATTCTATGAATTAGAAACTCCAGGCAAGTAGCTTGCCCAAGGGCCCAGGGCTTACAGGTGGATAAAGTGGGATTTGAACCCAAAGACAGGTTGCGTGTTCCATGCTATTAACTGCCATGCTAGCCTGCTGTAGAACACACCATTTAATATTGGGGGAAAGTAAACCATCACCATCATAAGGGAAAGAGCCAGCATTACCCATGTACTGACCATGTGCCAGGCACAGACACCCTCTGAGAGAAGTTCTTTTAAATTCCCATTTTCAGCTGAACAAACTGAGGCTTAGAGAGGGAAGCAATTTGTCTAAGGTCACAGGGGAACTCAGTGTGAGAGCTGGATCTGGAGGTGGTGCCATGCGATGGAAAGCCAGATGGTGGTGGGTGGTGAGTGCAACTGATGATGCTTTTCCCTAGAACTTTCCCAACACCAGCCTGGATGACAGACAAGAATGATGAAAGCAGAAGATCCTGCCTTCAAAGCAGTTGGCTTCAATCTGGGCATCCTGGATTAGTCCTAAAAATAGCCCTGAATGTGACCAAGAAAGTTTTTTTCCCCCATGATTTACTTATCTCTCTAAAACATGTGACTTTTATCTTTCTGTTAAAAGAAGCTGGGCTCAGGCAGGACAAATGACCCATCATCTGGCAGAGGCGTGAGGATTAGCTCTTTGATTTGGATTTGTCTATCAAAGTCTAAAGTTATTTTCCAGACTTAATTTGCATTCTAAACTCTGCATGTAATTTAAAGGCATCCTCTAACATTCTTATTCTCCAGCCCAGGAGTCTTTCCTTTGGGGAGGACAACGAGTTATGCCAATGTGAGGACAACAGAAACGCTAAACAGAAAACGTGATGTTTTGTGGCTTTTGCAAAAAAAAAAAAAAAAAAAAATATGCGGCTTACCTTGTAAAAGAAATAGCCAAACACATGCAAATAACATCTTTCAAAGCCTGGAAGCATGGAGAAATCTCTACAAATTATGCCTTGGAAGACAGATGGCCTGTAAATCCTCATAGTCATCACACAGTTGAGATGGGCAAAACTGGACAGCACGTCTGCCAGCTACCATGGCCACTACCCTCACTTTTTTGAGCCAAATGGCAATTAGGCAGGATCTGGCACTCACATGATTGGATGTCATTGGGATTCAGGGGTTGCAAATCCATTCATCATCATTCAAGCCATGTTCTTAATGTAATGATAGCAGAGCCTGTTGGAAAGTTACTGGTCCAATGGCTTAGCACCTCCTAAAATCACTTCCAAGCAGAGCTCTGAGAAGGTATTTTCTTGGCTCACATTTCTTCCTGGTGCTGTGACCCTTATGTGAGTTCTGCTAGACCAGCTCAGAGAAAGTTTAACTGCAGATGGCTCTAATATCCCAAGGCTCACTCAAATCTATTAGCCTGCTTTCAGAAATAATCTATAAAGGGTTCCGTTTTCAATTACCTTTGCTTGGGCACAAACTTTCCTTTTACCTTTGCCAACTAGCTGTTTTTGTATGGTACATGAACTTTGCTGGCATCTTTGTCTATTTTATCAATTTCTTTCCAGTCCCGGAGTTAGTATATTCTATTCATGTTCTCATGCATTATGACTTTATCTTTGGCTGAAAAGTGTCACATGTTCTTATTCTATCTTGGTTGGGGAAAAAAAATTCTATTACCATCACTGTGTTCAAATTCAAGTCCAAGATATCAGATCCATCCCATGACCCTGCCGTCATGGCTTTTATGCTCCTAGAGTCTTCCCTGTATTTTGTTGAACTTGTTAATGTGGTTTTGTGTGAAAGTTGTAATAATAACACAACTTTGATTTAGCACTTTCCCTTTTTCAAAATATTCTCACTTTTGCAATTTATTTACTTCTCACTGTTCTATTTGGTAGGTAAGAAAACATTTTATTATTTAACAGGACAGATACACTTTGACCGAGTGAGATTAAACAGCCCTCTCTTTTTGGTGGTGGGGGGGGGGGGCGCTGCATCTATGGCACAGGGAAGTTCCTGGGCCAGGGATTGAACCTGAACCACAGCAGCGACAATGCTGCTGCAGTGACACCACCAGATCTTCAACACGATGTGCCACAAGAGAACTAAATGGTCCTTTTAATTTGACATGGCTAGATGAGAACAGAATCCAGATTATAACTCCGATCTCTTAAACATGGGCTTGGAGTATTTTTTACTAGATTTAAGTAAGGACTGATTTATCATTTAGGGCTAGAAGTCCCCAGAGGGTAAGGAATAGGTCCACTGCATTTTTTTTTTTTTTTTGGTCTTTTTAGGGCTGCATCTGCAGCAAATGGAGGTTCCTAGGCTAGATGTTGAATTGGAGCTGTAGCCGCTGGTCTACACCACAGCCACAGCAATGCCAGATCCAAGCCGTGTCTTAGACCTACACCACAGCTCACGGCAATGCTGGATCCTTAATTCGCTGATCAAGGCCAGGAACTGAACCTGCATCCTCATAGATACTAGTCAGATGTGTTTCCCCTGAGCCACAGTGGGAACTCCAGTCCATTGCATTTTATTAGAGTACTGTCTGTCACATTGCTCTATCAGGGGAGACCTTTCACAATGGTTCATGACTATACACAAAGGAGACCAAAATGTGCCAGATCTTTAAGCAGAATATCAAGTTCCTTGGTTAAGATGGACATTGGCTTTCTAAGGGCGAGAAACATGACCTTCACTTTGTTTACATCTTTCTCAGTGTCTAGCATAAAAGTGGGCTCAGGAGAATGCTCACTAATGCTTTCCAATGAGCTATTTAGAACACATTATCTCTTTGGGCCTTAAATGCCACCTGACTTTAGTCTGTCCCCCATCCAGCCCTCTATCCTATAGCATTCCTAAATACAGCTTAAACATTGCTTCCTCTTCAAAAGCCTTTGAGGTCACATCTTTCCTCACAGAGGATGTTCTACAACAGAGAGGATCTCACAAAGATGAGAATGGCAGTTTTCTATTGTCCAGCTCAGAGGTGGACACGAGCAGTAAGACTCAGTGCATTGATTAAATAAATGACTGAATGATGGAGTTTCCATTGTGGCTCAGTGGTTAACAAATCCAACTAGGAACCATGAGGTGGCAGGTTCCATCCCTAGCCTTGCTCAGTGGGTTAAGGATCCAGTGTTGCCGTGAGCTGTGGTGTAGGTTGCAGATGTGTGTAGCTCGGATCCTGTGTCACTGTGGCTCTGGCGTAGGCCGGTGGCTACGGCTCTGATTCGACCCCTAGCCTGGGAACCTCCATATGCTGTGGGAGCAGCCCTAGAAATGGCAAAAAGACAAAAAAAAAAAAAAAAAAAAAAAAAAAAGACTGAATGAGCCAAGAGTAGCATCAGTTTCCATGCCTTTCTAGCCTTGGACCTAATTCCTTCTCAAAGTTTCCAAAGTTCTTTGTGCCTTCAAAGACTCAGTTTCCTCATTATTTAATGAAGATAATAGTACAGATTCAAAGATTGGTTCTGAGGTTTATACAAGAAAATTAACAGGTGAAGAGCTCAGAGCAATTCATGGCACTCCCCAGAACCTCAATAAATAACATGCCCCTTTTCCTCAAAGCTTTTCCAGCACCTTAAAGACACTCATTAGAGACTGACTGGATGAATGAGTAGAGTGCCATATTCTATCTGCAATTACAGTTGTTTGTACCTATCACCTCCTCTCCGAATTACAGTCTCCTTCACAGGGAAGACTTTATCTTGATTTTGTTCCACTTCTTTGTAGTTCTTAAGTTAGATGGAAAATATAGGTTAGATTAAAATATCCAAACAACTGCATCAGGGATGGTAGAATAAGGAAAAGAATTCAATGAACATCAGGTACTTGGACGATCCTTTTTGACACACTTGTTATACACTGGGGATTCTTGTTACAGCTGCAGAACTGAATGGAAAGATCCTTTTTCAAACTATTGTGATCATGGTGAATATTGTCTTGTGGGTAATGACATTGAAGCTGACTGTACTGGGGCCCCAGGAGATACAGTGGGGCTGGACTTCCATCTGGATTTTTTGGCCTAATGGCTTACTTTCTGTACAGCAGATTGGAAGTGTTTGAGAGGAATACTTCCTAAGAGCATCTGCACACAGTAACTGTGTTTGAGAAACTCTGGTATGTGTTCTACACTGGCTTTTAGACTTTGCTGAAGACTGAGATGATGACGCAACACTTATTGGCTGCCTTTCCTTCATCATTCTCACTTCCTAAATTGCCTTCTGGTGCTACCTGGGATCACCTCTCAAATAAAACCTTTATCCTTGGATTCTCCTCCCAGAGTCAGCTTCTGGGAGGATCTAAACAAGACAAGTAGCAACATTGATAAAAAGCATTTGGGGCTCCTTTTCTACATATGAGGTTGAATGTTAGGTGAGAAGTTTAAATGTTTCAAATATCCTCAGTTAAGAATTCTTCTTAAAATAATTCCTACTCTGCAGGTAATTTTGCTTTTGCAACTGGAGTTCTACAGACCACAGTGGTTCAGAGAGACAGAGCTCCTAGAATCTCTATAATGAATGAATGAAACTATCAGTCATTCTCAGCTTCCGGACACCATTTCTCCCAATACCATGGCATGTTTTCCAGCTTTTCTGTTAAGTGTTAGGGTAGAAATCCACCCCTTACTTCATTTGGCTTCCTTGTGGTCATTGTACATTCTCCATGGAGTTGACTCTCTGCATTCAGTGTGTTTCCTTCCTGCTTATTTGTGTTAAAACCAACTATCAACAAAACTCAGGTCTGGGTGAAGCAGATGTCGGGGGCCAAATGTTTGTGGCTTCCTGGCTTTTCTGCAGGGTAGTGCAGGACTGCTAAGCTGTTCCTTCTAATTGAGCCATAGTCCCTTCCCCTCACCTCTGCTGAGAAGGGGAAAGGAGTAGTTGTCAGCCATTGTTAAAGCTTTGTTCTAATAAGAGGTTACCTCTAAGGGAAAAATAGCCATTACCTGCTTTGTTCTAGTAGTTCTCACATGCAATGGCAAGGCATCTTGGGAAGGTATTAGTCTGAAGAGGGATAAAGTTTTTTTTTTTTTTTTTTTTTTTTTTTTTTTTTTTTTTTTTTGTCTTTTTGCCATTTCTTGGGCCGCTCCTGCGGCATATGGAGGTTCCCGGGCTAGAGGTCGAATCGGAGCTGTAGCTGCCAGCCTACGCCAGAGCCACAGCAACGCAGGATCCGAGCCGCGTCTGTGACCTACACCACAACTCACGGCAAACGCCGGAACCCTGACCCACTGAGCAAGGGCAGGGATCGAACCCGCAACCTCATGGTTCCTAGTCGGATTCGTTAACCACTGCGCCACGACGGGAACTCCTGAAGAGGGATAAAGTTTTTAACCAAACTCAGCAGACTGGGCTAGATTATGTTACCAATTCATTTTCCCGACTCTGGCATTTGTTTTTTCCTTTTACTACATATATTTTTCCTAACTGGTTGTTTCTCTGAACAAAGGACATTCTAGCTGTGAATGGACATGGTTGTAGCTCTCTGGTTAGAATCATGCTTCTGAGTAGACACTTAGGTCCCTGAAAGAAAGGATGCAAGAGAAAAAACCAGGGCTGCTGGGCCAGGCATTTGCTTTCCTCAACCCCAATTCCTGCCTCCTGGGAAAGGAGGAAATGCAATCAAGAAAGGAAAGGGAAGGAAGTTACAAGTCTCTAACGAACAATGGATTCATAATGGTTGTCTTGGAAAAAAAATTTTTTTTTTCATTTTTGCCAATCTCAAGTACTTCAGAGAAGTTTATGAACATATGAAACACAGAGTTAAGAGGAGCTTGGAATATACTCACAGGTGATAACATCATTCTATGACCTTCCACAGAGGCAAGAAAGTCAATAGGTGGGATTTAAATGTGATCATAATCAATAAAATACTAGAGTGCCTTTTGGGCAGCTTTCTCAGTGTAGTAACTTAATTAAAGCATGAAAAGAACTGGCTACATCATACAGCTTTCATCTGTTACTGTCTTTTAGGAAGAAAATCTGTCTCATTTAAGTTGACTTTGTTCATTTATTTCTGTCTTTTTATTTCTTGTATAGATACACAGGTCATCTATATAAAAATACAATGGATGCCACCTTAATGGTGAGGCAGATCATTAAGCCAGTCAATATCTTCTCTAGATGAGTGGTTTTTAAACTGAGCATCCTGAATCTCCTGGGGCTTGGGCAGAAGTGGCTGCAGAGAATGGGATGGAGCAGAAGAGGAAACGGGAGAAGGGCAGCCACTACCAGCTACAATGCCAGCTCCCCTCACTCAACCAAATACTGCAAATCTAAAGGTTTTTCCTATACATTGGCTAATCCAGTGGGCTTTGTTAGGAAAAAACGAACACAAATAAAAGGCTGTTATGCCAAGGGCAGTCTGAAAACCACTGCTATAGATGCAAAGTGCTAACTTCTAAACAGCTGGCATTGCATCTCTTTCCTGAGCAAATCCTAGTGGAAGGTTCCCCTAGTGGGGCCCAGAGTAGTGCAGAGTGGTGCACAGAGAGTAGGACTGTGTTTCCTGTGTTCTGCCCTGGAACACTGGAAACACAGTCCTACTCTCAACATGGTCACTTCTTTTTTTTTTTTTTTTTTTGTCTTTTTGCTATTTCTTGGGCCGCTTCCGCGGCATATGGAGGTTCCCAGGCTAGGGGTTGAATCGGAGCTGCAGCCACCAGCCTACACCAGAGCCACAGCAACACCGGATCGTTAACTCACTGAGCCAGGGCAGGGACCAAACCCGCAACCTCATGGTTCCTAGTCGGATTTGTTAACCACTGCGCCACGATGGGAATTCCAATATGGTCATTTCTTTAGCTGCCTCTTCTACGACTTGAGAGTTTGGGTTAAATGGCTAAGTCCTTTGTAGACAGGAGATCCCATGATTAGAGCCACTGGCCAGGACTTCAGAATGGTAACAGCTAAGACACTTATGTGCCAGGTTGGAAAGGATGAGTCATAGGTACAGTCCTCCTTCCTTTTTTTTTTTTTCCTCTCTCAATGCTCAGCTACTCTGACTTTACCCATTTTTCACTTTAGATTCTGTTAAGGCCATTTATAGAAAAGTGCTTATCTTGGTTTGGGTTCTTTTTTTTTTTTTTTGTCTTTTTGCCATTTCTTGGGCCTCTCCCATGGCATATGGAGGTTCCCAGGCTAGGGGTTGAATTGGAGCTGTAGCTGCCGGCCTACACCAGAGCCACAGCAACACCCGATCCAAGCCACGTCTGCAACCTACACCACAGCTCATGGCAACACCAGATCCTTAACCCACTGAACAAGGCCAGAGATCGAACTTGCAACCTCATGGTTTCTAGTTGGATTCATTAACCACTGAGCCATGACGGGAACTCCTAGTTTGGGTTCTTCTAAAAGTGGGCTTTTAGATTAGGATTTGAGTGTAAGGGAATTCCCATCGTGGCTCAGCGGAAACAAATCTGACTAGCATCCATGAAGACGCAGGTTCCATCCCTGGCCTTGTTCAGTGGGTTAAGGATTCAGTGTTGCCATGAGCTATGGTGCAGGTTGCAGACATGGCTTGGATCCCCTGTTGCTGTGGCTGTGGTGTAGGCTGGCAGCTACAGCTCCAATTCAACCCCTAGCCTGGGAACCTTCATATGCCGCAGGGGTGGCCCTAAAAAGAAAAAAAAAAAGAAGGATTTGAGTATAAATTGCTTACTTGGGATATAACCCAGGAACTAACAGTAGGGGAGCTGGAGTGGCAAAGGATGCTGTTGACTGTGCTGGAAACATGGGTACCAGGGGAAACTGGATAAGCACTGATGTTTGCTAGTGTTGGTATCATCCCCTTTTACAGATGAGGAACCTGAAGTTCAAGTAAGTCAAGTCACTCACCTGAGTTTAACTGGCTTAACCATAACCCGATGCCAGCCTCTTTCCTTAACTATGGCATGTTTGATCTCTCAAGGCTGCACAATGGACATTAATAAAAATAATAATTATTGCTTATAATGTCTATGTGGTAAAGGGAGGTGGTGCTGGGAAAGCAATGATTTTTTAAAATTCTACTAGGAATATTAAGTGATAAAGTAAATGGTAAGATTTCAGTGTAAATCTTTACATTTTAAACTATAATTATTATTCCATTTTAATAAAACTATAGATAACTGTAGGGCTTCAGTGGCCTTTCAAGGAGACAGAACTCAAAGCCTCTGGCCAAGACAATTACCAGACCCTTATCATCGCCCACCCATCTCATTGTAATACCTCCTCCAATGCCTTGAGCAACCTGGCCTACTCCTTCTTGCCCCCTACTAGGAAAAGCAGGTGGCCCAGTCCTCACCCTGCCTTCCTAGGGGCCTTATAGGCCCCCAATCAATCAGCAAGTGTAGTCTAGATCCCTCTTTCACTAACCAATCATCCAGTCAGCAAGTGTATCCTGAGACCTCTCCTGCCTCTGGGCTATAAAAAGAGACATGACCATGAGCTCAGCATCAGCCCTCCCTGATCATCAGGACGTTGTCCTACTGCTGCAGCAGTGCCTCTCATCTTAAACTCTTTTCACTTTGGGGTTGGCTCTCCCTGTGTGTCAGGAAGTCATCCCGCCACACTTGCAGCATCTCTTATCTCAGTGAACTCTACTTTCTCACCATCTCGCATGATCAATAAACTCTTCTTTCTTTTCTCCCCTATATGAGTCTGGAAATTCTTTTCCGACCTGTGTGCACCGACCATGACATTTTGGTGTCCTGTACAGGACCTTACTGGGGGGTCTCTCCTATACAGACCACGACAGAAATAATGACTAAGGCACACATGAACACAGGGTACAGATATGGATTGCCATATTTTTTCAGTTTTCATTATCAAGAGAGTCTAATTTATTATTAATTGCAGTAAGTTTTTTTTTTCCTTTTATGGCTGCACCCTTGGCATATGGATGTTTCGGGGCAGGGACTGAATCCAAGGTGCATCTGAAATGTCAAAGCCAGATCCTTTAACCCACTGCACTGGGCCGGGGATTGAACTGGCACCTCTGCAGCAACGGCGGCCGCTGCAGTTGGATTCTTAACCCACTGTGTCAGAGGCCACAGTGAGAACTCCTAAGCCACAATAAATTACATAAGCCTGTTAGCCAGGAGACAGCAGTGTTCAGGAGTGCCTCTGCCTGTTGCTCTCAATCTTACTTCCAGACCCCTAAATGGGTTGAAATAATTGGGTATAAGTGCCAATTATCATTTTTTATTAGTTCAGATTAACAAGGGTTTAGTGGGAGTTCCTGTCATAGTTCAGCATTAACGAACCCGACTGGTATCCATGAAGACTTGGGTTTGATCCCTGGTCCCGCTCAGTGGGTTAAGGATCTGGTATTACTACGATTGTGGCGTAGGCTGGTAGCTGCAGTTCTGATTCTATCCCTAGCTTGGGAGCTGCGGCCTTAAAAACCAGAATAACAAAAAACAAGGGTTTAGTGGCAACAATTCATAATGCAACCTTCTTATCATGAGCAACTTAATTCTCCCAGCAAAATTCTCTCAGGGAAAATTTTCAAAGATGAGAAAAACTAGGGGGTGGGGCTGGTCCAAAAGATTAAACGGCTTCTCAAGGTAAAGTAAACAGTGATGATGGATTGTTGATTTCCGACCCAGTTTTAGTGGATCTGCCATCTTCATCTACCTGGTGACTACTCCTCCTTTTTCTAGGTAGCACTCCCCTGAAGAATTTCAGGGAAGTATCATTCTCCCACTGTCAGTCCTTGTGGTTCAGGCAGCTGACCCTTTATTGCTCAAGGGAAGGTCAGGTGACAGAAGTCTGTCCAGTGGGTACATTTCATCCTCCAAGCTACAGTGATCCTAGTTCAGGAGTGGCTGTGGGTGACTTAAGCCAAGCTCTGGTTTCTTTTGCTTTTTTAGGGCATATGGAAATTCCCAGGCTAGGGGTCAAATCAGAGCTACAGCTGCTGGCCTGTGCCACAGCCACAGCAACGCCAGATCTGAGCTGCATTTGTGACCTACACCACAGCTCATGGCAACACACCAGATCCTTAACACACTGACTGAGGCCAGGGATCAAACTCTCATCCTCATGGATACTAGTCAGGTTTGTTTTCACTAAGCCACAACAGGAACTCCATGGTTTCTGGTACTTCATATGGAACAAGAAGTACAAAGAATTTCTGTATATTGAAATAGGTAGGCCTGAGCTGTTGTTGGCTTTCTTGTCACTTCAGGAGAGTCTGCCCACCAAGAATTACAGGCAATACAGAGGACATAATGGGAGATGAAAGACAATTCTTGATGATGTCATTTGATCCTCTGGATAGAGACATGGCTGAAATCATTAATTCCTTCACTTTTTGCTTATATGCACAAGTCAATATCTTTCAGTGATACAGTTTGAGTAAAGTTTGTCTTATTTATTTATTTGTCTTTTTCCAGGACCACACTCATGGCATATGGAGGTTCCCAGGCTAGGGGTCTAATTGGAACTGTAGCCGCCGGCCTATGCCAGAGCCACAGCAGCGTGGGATCCGAGCCACATCTGTGACCTATACCACAGCTTATAGCAACACCGGAGCCTTAAAACACTTCTCGAGGCCAGGGATTGAACCTGAAACCTCATGGTTCCTGGTCGGATTTGTTAATCACTGAGCCAGGATGGGAATTCCTGTCATTTTTAAACTAAAGGAGTTCCAGCTAATACTACAGGTTGTAAGATTCCCAAGTACAGTGCTCTCTCTAGCACATTCTGGGTGCTTCTTGCTATTGACAATAATGACACAATATAGTTCACTTGCATGAGTATTTTAAAATTAAACATTATTGAAAATACAATAGGGCTATTTCTACTGATGCAAATCATTATTAGCTTAGGTCTATTTGAAGCAAAAATACAAGCTATACCTGAACTTCTATTTTCTTTGCTTAAAACCAAATTGGTCTGCTATTATTAAGTGGAATTCATTTCACCTATTAAACTATTAACACAGGGAGTACTGATCAAATACTAAAAGAGATTATGTAGCTTCATATTTATGATTTAACTGCAACAAAGCAGAAAAGCTTTTGTATACTACACCTGGTAAAAATTCAAGAGGAAAAACCGATGCTAAAAAAAGAAATATAGCTTGAAACATCTGCTAATATTATAATCTGTTATATTAATTCAATCGCTTAACAAAGCTTCATGAACACCTGCTCTTCACAGAAGAATAAAACATGAACAAACTCAACTGTTTTCTTTTTCTTTTTCCTTTTTTTTTTTTCTTTTTGGGCTGTGCCCACAGGATGTAGAAGTTTCCTGGGCCAGGAACTGAACCCATGCCACAGTAGTGACCTGAGCTGCTGCAGTGACAATGCCAGATCCTTAAGCCTCTGAGCCATGAGAGAACTCCGTCAACTGTTTTCTTTTGATCTGGCAGTTTATTTTATCAAAATTTGGCCTTCTTTTACAGGCACAGAATCTAAAGGTCTAAGGTACAAATATAACGATTTCATTTTTTTCATATTAATTGTACCCACTGCCTTTCTTCTAAAGAGTTTAAATGATTTAAAAAAAAAAACCTCCAAGACATTAGTCTTCAAAGTGACAGTCATAACCCTTTGGTTTGGAAGAGGCAGGGGTCACTGTGTAATCCTGTGTTAAGCACCATTAGGCCTACAGTGCAAACAGCATGGCAAGAAAAAAACATTTGTTGATCTGGGGCCACAGTGTTTTCCAGTGTGTGATTTTTACTTGTAAAAATAAACCTAACTCCCTTGAGAACAGTATCTTCTGCAACAAGATTCCAACTCTGTGAAACCCAAACATGTTAAACATTTGGCCTTAGACTGCACAGAAATCTTCTGATTATTTATAACCAATATGTACATCCAGGAACAGAAATTCCAGCGTGGAAATGTGGCTCACATACTAATGACAGCAGGCCCATGATGCATCACCATCTGTTATCTCACCTGAATTTTCACCTCGCACTCGCAGGTGCTGCGCCATCAGTCAGCTCACCTATGCTCAGATTTAGCCATTAGGCTTTTAGTCACATTGAAAATTTTTCATTTAATTTTCAATTTCCTTTTATGTAAAAACTATATAAAATGCAAATAAAAACTAAACACCAGCATATGTCAACTTTGTGTATTCCTTCTTTGTTTAACACCTACTTTAAAATATAACTTTCTCGATATCAGAGAGTATATGTATATTTATGTATATGTGTATAGTATATTATATATATATCTTATTCCTGTAATTTTATATTAAATATAGGCAATATGGAAGTGTCTTTTTCAGATAAATGAGACTGAGTTTATGGGCTAATTTAATTAATCCTTGGGCACATTTGAAGAACTACTCAAAATGTAAGCTGCAGCAGAAAAAATGATAATGTTACGTTAAATTTCTCTCTTTTCTTATGTGTTTATTGATCAAAACATATTAACTAGTTGACTGAAAGTTAAAAACTTTGCTTTCTTAAAGAGCACCCTGGTAGGAGATCTTAGGTCAGTCATTTGACCTCTAAGCCTTGGTTTGTTTCTTTGCAAAATGACAAGGTATATTTTGAAAGTCCCATGATAAATGAGAGCTAATTTCCTTGCATATCAGTTATCATATTGAAGCCATATAATAAACACTTTCAGTTTGTACTTTGTAATAGAAAGGAGTTCCTGTAAAGATCTTAAAGTCAAACATCAAATATAAGCTGCAAAATCAAGTAAAAAAATGACATTTATCATCAGAAAAAATATTTCAAACTCTTGGTTACTAAAAAATTGAGGTCTAACCCATCAATTTCTTTTTCCTACAAATGAAGATTTCAAAATTGTTATCTTTTTGACTCTGAAACAACAGTTTATAGAATAATAAGACAATCCTCTCTAATTGTCTATGTTCACATAAACAGGGCCAATTCAGCAAACAAAATAACTTGGTATGAGACATCTCACGTTCATCTTCCTACTGGTGTTTTATGTTTGAGAAATAAATGCTGTGAGTTGAAATAATCGCATCAAGGCTGACATAGAGGCTTCATGATCAATGTCACATTAAATTGTAGAAAAACAAAGTTGCTATTTTAAGTATACATGAATTTGTGTCTATCAGGATTATGGAAATCATATCTAGTACAGCTATAAGATGGCACTAAATACTCCTGCAGATGCTAAGAGACAGAGTCTTAATTTCCATGAGAATAAAAATTGGATCTTCCAGGATTGAGATGGTTGTATAAGAACCTATTGCAATTTTTTTTTTCTTTGTATCCTCAGAGTATGATGTATGGTGCATCCCTTGCTAGATGAAGCATGGACCATCAGCAGTGTGGTGTGAAGGGAGGAGAAAAGGTCAACGTTTAGGTTTTGTAGTGCCTCAGTGGTTTCACAAAAGCTTTTTGCTTTGCTGGTGTCATGGGCTAGCCGTTTTTGAGGTCTTGTCAAATGCGTTAGGTATTTTTGGTGAAGTTTGGATTTTAGAAGGGAACTGTCAATCTATCTGGGCAAAATCTCTAAGGAGTTGTTCCATGCTTCTTGCAAAGGAGAAATCCCATCTCTGTGGCACCAGAGAAGAAAGACAGTCAGATCTGAGGAGGTTGTGGGGGCAGGCCAGGCAATGCCAACATGTACTGTTGGGTCAGTTGTTTCCTTTGACCTGGGCAACAATTAAGAATGATGATGAAAAGAATTTGAAAGAGAATGGGTGTATGAATATGTCTAACTGAATCAACTGTTGTACAGCAGAAATTTTCACAACCTTGTTAATCAACTATATATCAATGAAACTTTAAAACAATGAATAAGAAGGCATGATGACAACAACAAAGGCAAAGTGCCTGACGAAGAAACTAAAGCCAAAATATGTAAAATAATAAAACCGAGAACTAAAAAAAAATCATCCATAAATTCCCAACTAATAATAGTAGGATAAAATTAATGATAAGATTTTACTTTGATACTTAATAATTTCATTGTTCACTTAGAGGACCAGTTCCAGAAAACATACAGAAGTTTAAAAACTTCTTAATCTACTTTTATGATAACCACTCTTATTAATAACCATAAGTTTGCTAGAGCTTTTTGTTAGTTACAAATTGCTTGCATATTAATGTAAAATTTATTTCTTCTTAATAATTGGTTAATTGCACTTTATTTTCTCCCTATGGACTATCTAGGCAATTTACAATAACTTCAGTGATAATACACTAATTTTCTCAGTGAAGGTATTTCAATCCAGATAAGACTGTCTTACTGGTAAAGGAACAGCTGATGATCCTGTTCAAGGCAATGATGCCACATATAATTGAAAACTCCAGCAATTAAGTCTTCATAATCTCATTTTAGCAAGTCATTTCTCCAGAATCAAAAATATAATGACTTTTAGGAAACTTAGTGCTGTCTTTCTGATACCAATTTTTTTCTACAAACACTTTTTTTTTTAACACAGAATGCCAAAGTTTATAATATTTTTTCAAGTGGAAAAATTCATCAATAGTGTATACTAGAATAAGATAAAGGTCTGATGGACTGAATGTTCTCTTTAGTTTTAGAGATTTAGAAAAAACTCTGGGACATGTCAGAGAACTAGAAACAGACTCAAGAGGGCAACCTTTAAGATCATGAAATTCCTGTTTGAAAAAAAAGATGCATTCAGTCACTGAGAAATTTAAAACAAAGCAAATAATTAGAAATTTAAAAAACAATGTTACATACACACATATACATAATAATAACAAAAACATCACATATCAAAGTTAAAAAAAAATCCTATGATTAAATCACCATTTTTTTTTTTTTTTTTTAAGGGCTTCACCCACAGTGGAAGTTCCCAGGCTAGGGGTCCAATTGGAGTGGCAGCTGCAGGCCTAAACCACAGCCACAGCAATGCCAGATTTGAGCTGCATCTGCTTGGGCCAGTGAGTGGAACCTCAACCCACTGAGCCACAACAGGAACTCCAAACCATCAGTGATTTAAGACAGAAAGAAAAGCAGGCATACAAATGTGAGAAACTGCTCTAAATGATCCTTGATGTTCCTGACTACCAGGAGTGGCCCACTCACAATGAGAACTTGAGTTTCACTCTAGTGCAATGAAGTGGACTGACCTTTTTTGGCGAGGCTGCTGTTGGGTTCATACTTCTCAATCAGCACTTGAACTTGCTCTTGCTTTAAGGGTGGGTAAAGTATTTCGTTTAGCCGGGGATCTCTCTGTTTTAGATTGATAAAATCCATCATCTGATCAACTGTAAGGTATGGTTTGCTTTTGGCACCACTAAAAACAATTACAAACCAAGTAATTAGAATATTCTTCCTTCAAGTCTTGTCCATATGCTTGCATTTACCTGCATGTTAACAAATTCCTGCATACCTGGCAAGACATGCTATATTGGGATTCCTATCTTGGCCTAAAAACAGTGTATTGTTCCATCACAACTGCTTTATCTCTATGGGATAATCACTGCCACAAAATCCCAATGCCCTTGAACTCTACCAGGTGCATAAGAAAACCACAGTAGGGAAACATTGCATCTTGTGTGTGAAGACACATAACTCTAAATGGAACACAAAAGTATAGATTGTTTTTTGATTATGATACTAAACTTTCGGTTTAGTCATCAAATTCTCATTGCCCACTTAATCATTTAAACCTATATTTATCACTCATTACTAAAAAAAAAATACGTTTGGGCACATTTTTCTTTTCATTAAAATTATGCTTCTGTAAGAGTCTATAACCCTGCAATATAGTGTGATTCAAACTTCCCATTTCTATCCTGTTGATAATCCAAAGGCAAGTTCAATGGTACAGATGTTGCAGATATTCAATAAATAATTGATGGCAATGAACACGACAAAGTGAGTAATCCAGTATGAGTCTTAGCACTGACTGTTTGCTTGTTTCCATTGTTTTTGTTTGTTTTCATTTTTGGCCACCCCTCAGCATATGGAATTCCCATGCCAGAGATCAGATCTGAGCCGCAGCTGTGGCAACTCTGGATCCTTGAACCCACTGTGCTGGGTGGGGATTGAACCTGTGTCCTGGTGCTGCAGAGACACCTCAGACCCTGTTGTGCCACAGTGGGGGGAATCCAGTTTATCAACTTCGGATTGAACTGAATCATGTAGATTTCAGTATATCCAGAAAGGTAAATTGCTATTTCCCTATATTTGCTTTGTTACTTTTTTTCATTCATTAAAAAAAGAATGCCTATATAATTTCTAACATAAAATCAACTAATTTTCCATCCAAATTTTTCATTTCATTAGTGCAATGCAAAGAGGTAAAATGACTGGTTCCAGGCAGCATGAAACTATCTCCTCTGAATAAGCCTAGATGCTACTCTGTTCTAGCCATAATCTTCAAACCACAGAGGCCCCTGAGGACATGAAAACTATACCGTGCAACCAATCACAACAAACTTCACCCATTCAAAGCAGTGGTTGAATCTCAAGGGTAGGAATGTGTGATTGTCTCCAAAAAATTACACAGAAGCACTGCTTTATTCATTGTGTACAAAGAGGTTCTTCAATCCCCTCTTCTGCTCAAAATCCTGCCCTAACTGCCCTGAGTACCACTGCAAGCCAGAACAAGTGGATTAAAATGTGTTGCCTTACAATTCAGAAAAGATGTTATCAATTTCAGGTCGAGGACAAAGGTTGTTCAGGAAAACTCTGTACACTTCTGGAGTGAAATCTTCTTGAGGTATCGAATCATTCTGGGGAATAAAACAAGAGGGTCAGTAAATGGTCTTTTTCTTCGTTATCTTCCCGTCTCCCTCTTTCATCTCTCTCTCTTTCCCTTCCTTCCCTCCCTCCTTCCTTCCTCTTATCTTTCTTCTTGGAGGTCAGGGTAAACATTCAATAAACATCTATAAGACCAGCTGTAGAGTTGACTTGGACACTGGCTTTGAGGTATAAAAAGTCTTATTTTATGTTTGTTGTTGTTATATTTTAAGCTTAGAAGTTTTCTTCTTCTAAAGGGATGCTAAGGCAATTTTTTAAAGTACCTTTACTAAAGTAAGTCAGACCTAGTGAAAACAGTCTGTTCAGATTTTTATTTTATTGGTGGCTTTAATCTCATTTTTATTTCTCATTAATTAATTAATTAATTTTGGCTGCTCCTGCAGCATGTGGAAGTTCCCTGGCCAGGGACTGAACCCACACTACAGCAGCAACCCAAGCCGCTGAAGAACAAGAGGACTCCAAGACTTTTGAATGATTACCTTTTTTTTAAAGTAAAGAACCTGGAGAAAGCCATTTCAAAATGAAAACATACAATTCCAATTTTGTGTCTTTTTTTTTCCAAACTGTTCCTTCTGGTTTAAATCATCTGATAAGTTGCAAAACAGTTTTCATAGGTAGGACATCAGTCAGGATTTCTCACTGACTCCTTTTGGCCCTAGTGTTTGGAAAGCAAGTTATTGATATGAAAAGTGACTTCTATGACTTATTTTTCTGTTTAGTCGGGCTGCCATGGAAACAGGAAGCATGTATTCAAGCCTTTGTTAACAGGAAGGACATTATTCATGTCGGTTTTCCTATTTCAGGTATGTGTTTATATGATTATTTTTATTTTCAAGCCTTCAAACCAAAGAAAACACCCTTCCTTTTACCATATTCATCTGTTTGAAATGTACCTTTATAGAAATATCTAAAAATTGCTGTCTGAATTATTGTCTGAGACTGTACACTGCTTGCGAACAGATAAGAAAACTTAGCTCACCACTTGTCAGACAGCAGGAGTCCCCTATTTGAGGAAGGAACAAGTAAAATAATATTTTCTTTACTAAGTCGATTTACAGAGCAAGAAAAAAAAAATCTGTTTTTCAAAAGAGAATTTCGAGATAACCCACCAACGCAAGTATCATTTCTATATAGCAAGGTGCATTATTACACCATTAAGCTTAGTTACATGGACACCAACTTTGAAATCATGAGCACAAATGGCCAAATCCAAGAACAATGGGCAATCCCCATGAACTGTTTCATGGTGTTTTGCCACGCATAAAATGGGGACAAGTATAACCTGTAATGAGGTTTCCAAAATTCTACTTAATTTACAAAATGAAAACAATCCTTTTGGCTTAGAGAATGCACTTTATTTATTTATTTTAGTGCCACCTTGTCTCTTTTAAGTAATTTTGAAAATAGCTACAAATGAACCTCTTTATTTTACTCTTTGGCTGAGAGATACAGGGAGGAGAGATTTAAAATAAAGCTCAAGGGAATACTCAGTGGCTCTGCTGGCCAACTCAAGCATCAGACTTCACTGGATAAAATGAACCTCAAACGTGTTCTCTCACTCTCCCTACTGTCTAGTTACTATTTAGAGTTCACTGTGCACCCTCCTCCCCACAACCTCTCCCAGATGAACTTGAACAGATTTTGTCTAAGGATATCAATTATTGTCTTCCTTTTCTTAGTGACTTCTTTTTTTTCTCTCCTTTCTTGTCTTAGCCTAAAATCTCCTCCTCCTAGACTTAGTTTTGTCTTCGAATCTGTGCTTGTCTGTGCTTCAAATACGCTTGTTTCATGTTTTAATACTTATTTAACGTTTTTGTGCTTCCAGCTATACAGGTCTCTGTATTATTTGCTAACCTGCAGATCAGCACAAGCTAGGACTCGTGCATTGCTTGTTAACTGCTCAATCTCTGTAACATGGAGCAGATCCACGATAAATATTTACTAAATGAATGAATATAACTTATGAAAACGGTGGGCATTGAGAGCAAGTATGCTTTCCACTGATTGGATTCACCTAAAGCCGTTTGCATAAGATTCCATACACATAATTTCATCAAACAATATGCTAAACTTTAACCATTTTTTATTTACCATCTATGAATTAGGACTTCCTATGAAAGAGGACAAATTGATGAGATAACTGAATGAACACAACATTTTATTTTATTATCAGTTGGATATTAGCATATAGAAAATGGAAAACATTTCAATACAGCTTCATTTGTTTCTTGCCCCATCTTAACTGATGAGGATACCCTTTGGGTCAATGAGTGAAAATGGGAGAAAAAAATATGTTGGAGAAATAAGTTAAAATGAGCATCATTGATAGTTAAGAGTATGGGGGAGATCTTCAGGGGAAAGCTGTGGGCAATGCTACGTTTAATTTCTTACATTTTAAATAAGGATGACATTTGCAAAGCTCATTCACTTATTTTCTTTTCTTGGATCTCATGACTTGGTGAAGTGGATAGCACAAATTCATTGCGTCCTGTTTGAGCAGGAGGAAGCCCAAGGTTTCATTCTCTGAAGATCACACTCAAAGTTCAAATTCTCCTCTGTTTCCTGACCAGACTAGGTAGAGATGACACACATTCTTTTTTGTGTGTGTGCACAATCCACCTTCCTTATAGCATCCATCACACAATTTCCCTTTATTTTAATATTTCTGATGATCTATTAGACTGTGTGTTTATGAGTAAAATGGCAATATCTTCATTCCCTTGTGTCCCCAGAATGATGCCTAGCATGTGATATATACCTAATCAATGTTTGTTGGATGAACCCAGGGGATGGGGCCAGACCTTAGGTCTTCTCTTTTATTGGCCAGGACTAGATTCACCACATCATGACTCTAACACAAAACTGATTGTCAGTGATTATTCGTTGCCATGGCTATCAAAAGCTTTTGGAGGAAGAATTAAGAAGGCCTAGTTAGTCTGAATCAGGCCCATTTATTCCAGAAACTACAATAATTTCCATACTTTAAAAATGGAGTTGCTCTAATTCCATGCTTGTCTATGAAGTCCCTCAAAAGGCAGGAGATTTTTTTTTTTTTAAATATGATAACAGTACTGGTGGTATTTGCATTTCTAGATTCCAAAGACAAGGTTAAGATATACCCATATGCCAAATTAAAAGTAAAAAAAGACTGTGGCTATGGAGTACGCCAGCAGCTGCAGCTCTGATTCGACCCCTAGCCTGGGAACTTCCACATGTTATTGGTATGGCCCTAAAATGACAAAAGACAAAAAAAAAAAAAAAAAAAAGAGAGAGAGAGAGACAGAGACAGAGAGAGAAAATCATATGTAGATGTGAAAAAATACTCAGAGGATAATAAGAATTAATATTTGTCGAGTACTTACTGTGTGCCAAGTGTATGGTTCTATGAGCTTTACTTAAATGTTTTCATTAATCCCATATCAACGCTATGAGTTTGGCATGACTAGTGACCCCTTTTATAGATATAAATACTAGGGAGTTGGGAGGTTGAAATTGTCTAAGGCCTCAAGTTCAGGGGGTGGTTTGCTATGTTTCAAATCCTTGTTGCTTGATTCCTTAACTTACACTGTAATCCATAAAACTAAATTTCATGTCAAATTTTGGATGTTTGTACTTTCTCCTTTATATTTTTGTAGCTTTTAAACAATAATTCTATACTAAATAGGTATTTAACTCTCATAAACATGTTATTCAAAAATATATTAATTTGATTCTGTAGACTCTAATGAATAAAGAGTCCCCAGACCTATTTTATCTTGACTAGTTGATGAAGTATTTCCTAGGAAATTCAGAGTTTCAACCTAGTCTCAGTATTTTTGTTCTACAGCTATAAATCAAAAGTTGAGTTAGCCAGAGAGTACATGAAATAATTACAAGTAAACTATTCATAACGAATCAAATACTTGGTGTGGTTCTAAAATGGAATCTTGATGTCAGTGTTTTAAGAATCACAGCTGAATAAATAACTGTATTTCTCATTTACATCCTGGGCATAGGGGAAAGGCAGCATATTACAATTATCCTGAGAGAAGCTGTTTTGTAAATTTTATTCAGGGTATCTTTTAGTAAAATTTATGGAATTCTTTAAATCCAAAATAATCTCTATTTTCTTTCATATTACGTGTATGTTGACAACTGTAGTAAACTGTATTATTTTAAAAAATACATGGATTTATTACTATCTTCTTCACTAAAAGGCCAAGGCTATGCCAAGACTATAATATGATTTCAAATGTCACTGAGGTTTTCTTTTTCTTTTCTTTTTTTCAAGTTAATAAACCTCAAAGGGAATTTGATGCACGTAAACTATTTTCTGTTCTCAAAAAGTTTGTGGGTAAAGTAGTAGTTTTCTGAATATGGAAATGTCCTCAAAGATCTGACTGGAGAATTTGTTTGGTTATTAATAGAAGACAGTAATTGCTTTGTCTCTCTTTAGAGAGAGTACTAGTTTTAACAATTAAGGTAACTTTGGCAAGCAATTGAAATCTCTAAAGGAGCACCCTTTAAGGAATGTGTTATTTCAGTGGATCATGTTGGTCAGGATACAAGTTCAAGTGCATTAATTATCCCTAACAATGTGCACAAAGATAATGTTTAAAAAATCTCAACAGGATATCCACTGTGTTTCTGGTAATGTATCTATTTACAGAACACAATTAAATCTAGTTTGAATCACTGCCGGCTATATGAGGCCTCTAGATACGCAGTACTAGCTGCCATTTAAGTAACCTTCTCTACTTTCTGTGGAGTATTGAAAACACCTCTTGTTCAAATCCTTTTTTTTTTTTTTTTTGCTAATTAGTGGTTAAATTTTGAAGCCACTGTTCTCTACATATGAAATTACAATAAGGATTTAAAATATAGTCAGCTCAGCTCAAGGAAACATTTATTTCCTAGCTCCAAAACTGACTTCGATTTTTAGATATTTTTATAGCATTCTTAATTCTATAAAAGTACACTTTACTATGAATAATGAGCTTTCAAAACTTCATGATGGAAGTTGATGATATTTTTAAAATATCTCCAATTTGTTTTCAGAAAATTGTCACAATGTTTAATTTAAGAAAGATAAATATTTTTTCAATTTAAATATAACTTCTGTTATTTGAATCTCAATTGAATCCAGTTGAAATTGGTCTGAAAGTGTGAAACTCCAATAGACATAGTGGATTGTAAAGACTCAATTTATATCTATTGACTGAATAGTCAGAATCTAATTGTTTAGAAAATTGCAATTTACAGAGAGTTGATTGATGGATTTGATTTTCTATTCAGCTTCATTTTCCTAGTCTTTCTTTCCCTTAGATAGGTTTATAATAAGTTAACAATTTTGATCATTTTTTTCCTGCAAGCTATTTTCCAGTTAAAGGTCAAATCAGGAGCAACTACAGAGGAAAAAAATTCTTTGCACTTTTTTCTAAACTCATGTCTCATGATTTCTTTTCATGCTTAAATACAGTGTTCTGTAATATGCTGAGTTATTTCCAGCCTCAGAGTTTTGTATATGTTCTTTTCTTTTTTCTGGAATGAGCTTCTCTTATTCTCAATGGCAGGGCTCATGCCTTTTGTTCATGGAGTTCCCTCCATTTACAGTGTCAGTCACATGTCTGACCAGCTCTCAGAGACTCTATGGTCCTTGAATCCTGGCACTGGAACTTCATTTTGCTCCTACCATGTTCTTAGTGATGAAAAACACGTAGTAAGAGTTCAATAAATATTTGTTGAGTCAATGACAGGACCTTAAATGTTATATTATTCCTCATGTAAAGCATCAAACCAAAAAGCAATAATAAACAAGTCTGATCATTATCTTTTGCATATTAAGGTGAAGGTTAAATGTTTGGGGAAACTTTCCATAGCTCTGCCCAGTGTTTGAAGCGTCAGCAGCTTTTTTGGTGCAGAGACCCAAAAATAGATAATGGAGAGTTACGCTTTTTTCCTTGTTACCTACCAAAGTTGTCAATAAACTTTACTTTTTTTCTTTTTTTTTTTCTTTTTTTTTTTTTAGCTGCACCGGAGGGATATGGAAGTTCACCTGCTAGGGATTGAATCCCAGCTTCAGCTGTAACCTGTGCTGCAGCTGCGGCAATGCTGGATTCTTAACTCACTGTGCTGGCCTGGGGATGGAATCCCAGCGCCACAGAGATGATGTGGGATACTTTAACTCGCTGTGGTGCAGTGGGAACTCCCTAAACTTCACTTTTCTGGAAAAGATTCACAGGAAGAACTGGCTGATGCAATTGGTGCAAGAGCCCTTGATACTTTTCATAACTTAATCTTAGGTTTCAGAATGGCTTCTCAGCTTCATTCAGTGCAACTTTAATGTCACCTCAGCTTGTTTCAAGAGGCTCAAAGGTTCTTTGGGTATAAGTGTTATTTTTGCTTACTTGTTGCTTAGATACTAGGATAAAAGTAATTTGCAATAGAAAGGAGAATTCTGCATATAGCACAAGAAAAACGTTTTATGCAAGACTCTATTACCCCAGAAACAATGCTGACATCTCATTTTTTTAAGAGCCAGGTGTGTAGAAATGCATTGAAATGAAGGCAGATTATTTTATGTGATAATGTATATTGAATGTCTTGAATGCATTGGGGAAAAAAAACCAAAAGCATGTTACTTCTTTGTTTGTCCCTTCATCTGTTTAACCACCATTGAACAAAGTAGGCAGTCTCCCACCTGTTTTGATCCTGCACCCCTCTCAGCAAGTCTTTTGAACACTGTCCTGCATGGTATGTTAATATATTTACTTACACATATGTACTACCATTCTAATTGTTTATTAACTTCTAAATCTTAAACTTAGATGTTTAAAAAGGGCAGGATAAGATGAAATTAATACTTTTAAATCTTCCTAATTATAATCCACTGAGTGAGGCCAGGGATTGAACCTGAAACCTCATTGTTCCTAGTTGGCTTCGTTTCTGCAGTGCCACAACAGGAACTCCTTTTTTTTTTTCTCATATATTGTAAATTTTAATGAATAAGTCCTAAGAGCTTCTTAATTTAAAAAAAAATGTTTGGGTAATACTGGGACAAGATGTATTATTTTAGTATGATTATTTAGGGCTATTTTTTGGTGCTAGCTTGGGGAAGGTAACATGCTTACCCTTGAAGATGGAAGACTGCAAGCCTCTAAAGCGGTTTCCACTCGCTTCCGGTCTGCTGAGAACAAGCGGTATATGCTGTGAAGTGAAAGCATACCATGTGAGAGACACTTAAAAGGCATGCGGATCACACTTGTAGATAACACCAGCTGAAGCATTCCATTAAATCAACCCTCTTTATCATTGATCTTTAAAGAACTTTAAAGATATTATTCCACATCAGCATATGTGCTCTGAAAGATCTATGTGTGTGCTTTTTAAAATCAAAGTGTCTAATAGAAAAATTAATATTCTGGTGATGACCCAATTAAAAAACATTAAATAACCTCTAGGATTAAGCACTAAAATAAATATCCTTGACAACAATCTCTCCTTTCTGCTACCCACTGCTCTAAAGGTGTATACTGTTAATATTATTAATAATAATATATTAATAGTATTAATTATTACTACTAATTTAATATTTTTAGGAGCAGAAGACCATTGGTAGCTAGTAAGTTAAAGGTTAAAGGCTTTTGGCTGAATACGGTCTAGAGATGTGCTTTCTTTGGTTAGTAGTTTAGTATTAAAAGCAACGTGGATGGACTTAGAGACTATCATACTAAGTGAAATAAATCAGAGCGAGAAAGTCAAATGTCATACTATATTACTTAAATGTGGAATCTAAAAAAATGATACAAAGGAACTAATTTCAAAACAGAAACAGACTCACAGATTTGAAAAACAAATTTATGGTTATCAAAAGGGAAACATGGGAGGGAGGGATAAATTAGGAGTTTGGGATTAACATATACACACTACTATATATAAAGTAGATAACTAACAAGGACCTACTGTATAGCATGGGAAAATCTATTCAATATTCTATAATAACCTGTGTGGGCAAGCAATCTGAGAAGGAATAGATATGTGTAAACGTACAACCCATTCATTTTGCTGTACCCCTGAAACTAACAACATTGTAAGTCAACTATACTCCAATAAAATTAAAAAACACACACACACACACATACACATTTTATATATATATATATATATATATATATAATTTAAGTACTGGACAATGTACTATAATAATTTGGATTTATGAGTTCTATTGAAACATTAGGAAATCTAGTGTCTGGAGCCCACCAGTCCCACAGGGAACATGGTGGAGCTGAGTTGTCCTTTTCTCCTTTTGATGGGATTTCATGCTTCAGTTTTCTTTCCTGCTCCTGGGCTGTTTCATCATGTATGTTCCCTGCCTGGCTTCTGTTGACATTTGAATTTGCAACCCCTGCTTTGAGGCTAATGTCATTGTGGTAGAAAGAGGCACCAAGGTCACTCAGTTTCCATTCCTAGAATAGACCTGGGTCTCAGATGGTCTTTTGGGTTTAGCAGTAAAGTTCCACCCCCTCCAACCCCTTCCTGCTTTGGTGTGTTTTGAAAGTGATGCCACAGGAAAGAGGGGAGGCCCAGGAAATCTCTATGAGAAAACCAGCTACCCTGAGGTGCATAAGCAGTGTGTGGGTGGGGTTACCATGTATTCCCATGCTCCCACTTGGGCCGGTGGAGAAATAAAACAGAGCCATGGCACAGATTCAAATCTTTGAGGGGGAAAATAAAAGAGAATAATGTGAAATGCTCACGCAGCTTACTTTTTGAGAGGAATGCGTCCTTCTGGAGTGACTTGCAGCTTAAGTTTAGTATAGCTGTTGGAGAAACAGAAACAAGTGTTTAACTTCTAAAAAGCTTTTTATTGAAGAACAAAATGCACAGAAAAGGGCTCGTGCATATGGACTCTTTGCTGAATTTTCACAAATTGCCCAAGTTTCTGCAATCGGCATTCAAATCAAGAAGAAGCCCCTCTCTTGCCCACTTCCAGAACCTGTCCCCAAATGGGAACCATTATCCTGACTTTGAACAACTCAGATTATTTTTGTACTTTATGTAATTGAATCACATTCTTTTGTGTCTGGCTTCTCCTTCTTCTTTTTTTTTTTTTTAATCGTCACAACTGTGGCATATGGAAGTTCCCAAACTAGGGGTTGAATTGAAGCTGCAGCTGAGGCCTATGCCACAGCTATGGCAATACCCCAGCCAAGTGACCGACACTGCTGCTTGTGGCAACGCCAGATCCTTAACCCACTGAGCAAGGCCAGGATTGAACTCTCATCCTCATGGAGACTACATCAGGTCCTTAACCCAATGAGCCACAATGGGAACTCTGTGTCTGGCTTCTTTCACTCAATATTGTGTTTTAAAGATCCATCCATATTTTTGCTTTTCATTGTAGATCTTTCCCTCTCATTACTTTATAGTATTCCATTGTGTCAATATACAACTCTATTTTTCTCTTCAGCTGCTTCTGGACATGTGGCTAGAGAGAAGGAGTCGTAGAGCTTACAAACTCTGTTGATGGGTGTGCAAACTGGGACTACCAACTGCTCTCACTATGACACAGCAATCCCATACCTAGGTGTAGGTGCAACAGAAATGCCTATAATGTGTTCACTGAAAAGCATGGTCTAGAATGTACATAGAAGCTATTCACAGGGACATAGCTATTGGAAATGGACATTTGCAGTAAATAGGATGAGCCAACTAGATGTTTTGCAAGTTATGCAATGTTTCAGGTAAAACATCTTATTTACCTCTTCTCACCTTTCATTAACATTATGTGGCACAACAGATGTTCTAGAAATGTCTGTTAGATGAAGAATGGTAAGATCAAAGAAAATGTAAAAAGAGTAATAAAGGAAGGGGAAGAGGGAAAAGGATATAGGAAGGGTCCTTAAGGTGACAAAGTAAAGTGATGAGATGATCACATGAAAGAGTATTTGAGTGAAGACACAGTAAAGGAACTCACGGACGGGTATGAGGAAATGTGGGCTGGAGTCTTCAGTCTGGAACTATGGGGATGGGATGTCTTACAGAAGAGCGAAGAGAGCAAGTCGTTAAATAAAATAAAGGACCACCTAGTAATGTTTCTGCTTGTGGTTTTGATTTCAAGGCTTCCCAGCCTCCTGGACATCCACAGTTTCCAAAGTGAAAACAACTAGCTTTCCTGGCTGCTCATCTGGCAGAGATCATTATTTTCCTTGGTCAAATAAATTTCAGAAGAGACTGTGTAATTCCAGAGCTATTGAGTAATCCTGTTTTGCTCTCTTTCCTTTTCTTTTTCATTCTGCTCTTTCCTCTACATCCTTTTTCTCTTTTCTTACTAACCCTTGCTGCAGTGGTCTATCATGGCAGGAATCAGGACGTCAGCCTATTGATTTAAGTAGCATCTATCACAATTTCTCAGACTCAGAATTGAGTCCCATATGTTGTTCATTCTCTTCCTCAGATTAATAATTGATACAACACAGGCAGATGTAGGACTAAAGATGCTCTGAAATGAATAATTTTTGGTTCTGAGTACAGCTGCCAGGATTTGGAAGTATCTCCTTACTGTGTGTCAAAGGCATTGACATTCAGCGGAGCACAGTGTAACGCGGATATGCCATTCTGAGGACAGAGCCAGCTTTCTTGGAAGTCTTCCAATTCCAAACAGTGGACATATCAGTTCTCTAACAAGTCCCACAGGGAAATTTATGTTTATCAATGTGAGAAGCCAGTGGAGCATAAACAAAAGACTCACAAAGGAGAAAGGAAACTGACTCAGATGAAGTAACACCCTTAGCAATAAAATTAGAGCTACTTACGCTTTTTCCAGAAATGCGTCCCTGGACATGTTCTGGGCCAGCAGGTTTGTTGCCAAACTGAAAACCTCATTTGTCCATTCCTGAAAAATGTAAATCGCACTCGTGCTAGCTTAAATACTGTACAGTCATTAGACACATGTTTTTAGCCAGGCTACTAGGAAGACAAATTAGCTCAATTTGTACACCTAAGTTTTTTATTTTTTCTGTGAAAATGATATAGTTAAATTCAAATCCTGAGTGACTACTCCTTTCCTAAGGAAATGTTCTTTATCCATAAACAAAATTCTATCTACTTTAAAAAATACCTACAGATAAATAACTGGTGTGTTGCCTCTAATATCCAAGCATGTCTAACTATTTTCCTGGAATATAAACAGATAAAGGGTTTAAAATATAGCCAAATATATTTTCATCACACCTGCAAATAGGGTCTTCCTATTTCACCAGTCAAGCCAAAGTAGCTATACCCAGCAATCTGATCTTTAAATGTTAATTGCAGTTCTAGTAGTTCTCTAAACTGGTTGCAGTCACAATGCCATACAATATCCAGTGCAATGTCATATTCTACACCAGCTCGATAAATCCCTTACTACTGTCCTAATCTCAATCCCTACCTCACACCATTCACCACTGATATCTCTTGGCTTCCAGGAAAATGGAAAAGAGTAAATCTACAAAAAAATTTTGAAGTTCCATTCTGGGTGATAATGTTAAATGCACAATTAACATTCTGGGCCAGAGCAAACAAAGCAAAACAAAACAAAAAACTTCTAATAGAAGATGACATAAGGACTAAATAATGTAATCATTTGATGTAGTTGACTTGGCTCTCTCCTCAATGAAATCATGTTTTTTTTTTTTTTTTTTTTTTTTTTTTAGTTTAACAGCTTTTCCACCTTGTTTTGTTATTTCTACTGCTGTAGTTGTGTTGGTCTTTTGTGTTTTGCCTCCTGATTTAAGGCATTGATAATATGCTGTCATGTAATACAGTAACATTTGAGGTAGAATTTGGGGTATAGAGTGTTGGGAGAGGAAAGAGGGTGCTCTAGGCAGTGCTTTTTTTGGGTTGTTTTTGTTTGTTTTTATGGCCGGCATATTAAATCTGAGCTGAAGATAACAGCAATGCCAGATCCTTTAACCCACTGTGCCCAGTGGGGATTGAACCTGCACCTTCAGTGACCTGAGCCACCTCAGTGGGAGCTCCTGGTTGGTTTTTGTTTTTTACTTTAAAATATTGAGTTTATTTAAAAAATAAGCACAGTAAAAACTGTCACACAAATTAAGTTATCAGTGAAAGACACTATTATCAATTCAAGTGCACATATGTAACTTCTCAAATTAAAAATCTTTAATTTTCCTTGAAGCCTTTTTCATTCTGAGGTTATATAAAATTAAGCAGGACAACATAAATATTAAATGAAAATCAATTTTGCACAAATGATTGCGATCAAGCAGTTTAAATTATCCCTTGAAGTACCTGTACTTCAGGAAAGAAAATCTGAGATGACAGCATTGTATATGCTATAAAAAGATTCCCACTATTCCATGGGGTATGTCTTAGTGTCAGGATTCAGTGGGAATGGGGCATGGGCTAAAGGGAATTGGAAGAAAGAGGGGAAGTTACCACAAAATAGGAGAGTTGAGGTGAGAGTAAGGAGAGCATTTAATGTCTTGTTCAGTTTTCTGGAGAGAGTTTAGCAAAAAGTCTAGTATCACTGAAGGCTTTTCTTTTAGGGTAAGAGGTAAGGAGAGCCAGGGCTCTATGGTATGTTAAGGAGGTTATCTGGCAGCCAAGTGCAGGGTGGAACTGAGGGTGAGAAACCAAACAGTGGGAACTCAGTTAGGAAACTGTTACAGTCCAGTCAAATATTGAAACCTTGGACTCTATAGACTATTGGTGGAGGGCTTAGGGAAGACAGCACTGAAGAGCAGAAAGTGAAGCAAACTTGAGGTACACACAGAAAAGTTTTGCAATAACTTTTTTTTTTTTGGTCTTTTTGCCTTTTCTAGGGCCACTCCCACGACAAATGGAGGTTCCCAGGCTAGGGGTCGAATCGGAGCTGTAGCCACCGGCCTACACCACAGCCACAGCAATGCGGGGTCCGAGCCACGTCTGCAACCTACACCACAGCTCAAGGCAACACCGGATCCTTAACCCACTGAGCAAAGCCAGGGATCGATTCCGCAACCTCATGGTTCCTAGTCGGATTCGTTAACTGCTGCACCACGACGGAACTCCCTGCAATAACTTTTTAACAGCTTTAAAACAAAATTTCTCAAATAGATTATTTACGGCTAATAACTACTGGCACTGATTTTTAAAATATGTATCTGGTATGGCATTTTCCAGGCTATGGGTCAAACTTCAGACTTTTCCAGCTCCATGGCAACCTTATGCATTGGTGAAAGCATTTATAATTGGGGGCAATGTACCATTTTGTGTTTACCGTGGGCTGATTCTACACCAGAAATAGGTACAGTAAGACATTATGAAGAGCTGGTGAGATTTAACTGCGCCTGACCTTTTAGTTTGAAAGCTAAGACTTCCATTACATCTGGTCCAATAGAAATATAATGTGAGCCGCACATACAATTTAAAATTTCCAGAGAGTTCCCTCATGGCTCAGCATGTTAAGGATCCAGCGATTATGTCGCTGCTGTGCATGGGTTTGATCCCTGGCCTAGGAACTTCCTCATGCCAAGGGCATGCCAAAAAAAAAAAAAAAAAAAAATGCAGTAGCCACTTTATAAAAAGTAGAAATAAGCAGGTGAAAATAATTTAAGAATATACTTTACTTAACCCAATATTTCAAAAATATTATTAATCATATAATCAACATACAAATTACTGAGATATTTTATAGTCTTTTTATGGGCTTAGTCTTTGAAATGAGGTGGGAATTTTGCACTTGCAGTCCATCTTAGTTTGCACTGGCAACCTTTCAAGCGCTCAACAGCTACACGTAGTTGGGAGCTATGGCTGCAGCAGTGGTCAGTGTAGGTCTTCTATATCCTTAGCTCTTTCTGTGAGTTCTCTATAAAGCCAGCTGAAAGACAGCATCAACACCACCTTCATGGCACAGCCACGGTTAGCTCATTCAGAAAGTAAAACATAATTTATTTCATCACATTCTCGGAATGCGAGCATCTAAATTCCCAAGTGTGGAATTCCTAGAATCCATTGACTTCCTACAGTCTTTTGTGATATGCAGAAGATCTGACCTAGATCGAATCAAAGATTCGGGGACTAAAGCAGTGACCAAGGAAACTTTGGAAATAATCTAACTCTTGGTTGGGTACAGGTCTTTGTACCACACTGAGCTAAAACAGCATGTATCTTTTGTTTGTTTGTTTTTGTTTTTTTGTCTTTGTAGGGCTGCACCCAAGGCATTTGGAGGGTCCCAGGCTAGGGGTCAAGTCAGAGCTGTAGCTGCCTGCCTATACCACAACCAATGCAGCAATGCAGGATCCAAGCTGCATTTTCGACCTACACCACAGCTCACAGCAATGCCAGATCCTTAACCCACTGAGCAAAGCCAAGGATCAAACCCATGTCCTCTTTTTTTTAAAAATAATTTTAATTATAGTTGATTTATGTTATGTCAACTTCTGCTATACAGCAAAGTGACCCAATTAGATATTTTATATACATATATATATATATATATACATATATATATACATACAGTTTTTTTTCTCACATTGTCCTCCATCATATTTAATCGCAAATGATTAGATATAGTTCACTATGCTATACAGCAGGATCTCATTGCTTATCCTCTACAAATGGATTACTTTGCATCTTCTAACCCCAAACTCCCCATCCATCCCACTCCCTATCTTTTCCCCTTGGCAACCACAAGTCTGTTTTCCATGGCTATGAGTTTGTTTTTTTCTGTAGATAGGTTCATTTGTACCATATATTAGATTCCAGATATAAGTGATATCATATGGTATTTGTCTTTCTCTTTCTGACTTATTTCACTTAGCATGAGAGTCTCTACTTGTATCCATGTTGCTGCAAATGACACTATTTTGTTTTCCTTTATGGCTGAGTAATATTCCATTGTAGGTACCACGTCTTAATCCATTCATCTGTCAATGGACATTTAGGTTTTTTCATGTCTTGGCTATTGGGAATAGTGCTGCAATGAACATAGAGGTGCATGTATCTTTTTCAATGAATGTTTTGTCCGGATATATGCCCAGGAGTGGGATTGCTGGATCACATGACCATGTCCTCTTGCATACTAGTTGAGTTCATTAACCACTGAGGCCTGACAGGAACTTCATGACATGTATCATATTTGGGGTTCCCCCAAAGCAGACCCCAAGACAAAGATTTATGAAAAATGGGTTTATTACAAAGTATTTCCTGGAAACATTACAGGGGTGTGAGCAGGATTGGACGAGAAGAAGGCAGAATGGTAAAATACCAAGCAAACTCCTGCAGATGGTAATGTTGGCTTAATGCCTTTCTGTATAGATTTTCTCAAAGTGAAGTTTTCTCTTTTTTTAATTTTATTTTTTAAGAGTTTTATCAAAGTATAGTTGATTTACAATGTGATACTTCGTGCTGTACAGCAAAGTGATTTAGTTACACATGTGCATGTCCATTCTTTTTCAGATTCTTTCCCCATATAGATTACCACAGGATATTTAGTAGAGTTCCCTGTGCTATACAGCAGGTCTCCTTTGGCTGTATAGCAGAATGTACATATACCAGAATGTACATATGCCAGTCCCAAACCCCCAGTCCCTCCCTCCTCCCACCTGTCCTGCTTTGGTAACCATAAGTTTGTTTTCAAAGTCTATGAGTCTGTTTTTGTTCTGCAAATAAGTTCATTTGAATCCTGTTTTTAGAGTCCATATTAACAACATCACTAATTTGAGAAATGCAAATCAAAACTGTGATGAGATATCACCTCACATCAGTCAGAATGGCCATCATCAAAAAGTCTATAAACAATAAACGCTAGAGAGGGTGTGGAGAAGAGAGAACATTCCTACACTGTTGGTGGGAATGTAAATTGGTACAACCAATATGGATAACAGTATGGAGGATCCTCAAGAAACTAAACATAGAAAGAACTAATATATGGAATATCTGTCGTGACTCAGAGGAAATGAATCTGACTGGCATCCATGAGGACACAGGCTTGTTACCTGGCCTCGCTCAGTGGGTTAAGGATCCAGCATTGCCATGAGCTGTGGTGTAGGCTGCAGACGTGGTCACATCTGGCATTGCTGTGGCTGTGGTGTAGGCCATCGGCTACAGCTCCAATTCGACCCCTAGCCTGGGGACCTTCATATGCTGTGAGTGAAGCCCTAAAAAGACAAAAAAAAAAAAAAAAAAGAACTAACATATGATTTAGCAATATTCTACTCCTGGGCATCTATCCAGAGAAAACCATAAAAGATACTTGCATCACCACAATGTTCATAGCAGCACTATTTACAATAGCCAAAACATTGAAAAGCAACCTAACATCTGTCAACAGGGGAATGGATGAAGAAGATGTGGTACATATATACAATGGAATACTAGTAAGCCATAAAAAATAATGAAATAACGCCATTTTCAGCAGCATGGATGGACCTAGAGATTATCATACTTAAGTGAGCAAAGTGGAGTTTTCTGATGAGCGGCAAGGAAGCTGAAGTATGGCGATTCCTCTCTCTATTAGTCTTGGGTAAAGGCTGCTGGAAGGGAATGGAAACCCCCAGCCACTTTCTGCTTCCCTGATAGCAGGCAAAGTGGGTTCCAGAATCCAGAGGGCACAGCCAACAAAGATACATGGGTGCTGGCTGTTGGAAGTAAAGACCCACTTGGATTTTGTGTGTGGAAATTGTGAAAGCATTGAAGGGGGTATGGGCAGAGCACTGCTAGAGGTAGCATCAGCAGGATAACAAATGCCAGGACTTTTGGGTACCAGAAGTAGCTACATTGTGTAATTAGGGCATATGCAGGATTTCCCATCAGGGCTCAGCCGTAACGACCCTGACTAACATCCATGAAGATGTAAGTTTGACTCCTGGTCTTGCTCAGTGGGTTAAGGATATGGCATTGCTGTGAGCTGTGGTGTAGGTATTAAACTCAGCTCGAATCTAGCACTGCTACGGATGTGGGATAGGCTGGCAGCTGCAGCTTTGATTTGCCCCTTAGCCTGGAAACTTCCATATGCCATGAGTGGAGCTCTAAAAAGACAAAAAAAAAAAAAAAAAAAAAAAAAAAAAAAAAAAATAGGGCATGTGCAACCAAAGCATTGGAGAAATTCACTCACATGTATTCTAGAGCAGGGCTTCTCAAACTTTCATGTCTCAACAAATCACTAGAGATCTTGCTGAAATGCAAATACTAGATGCAAATGCTGGGTAGGGGTCCAGGAAAGAAGGGGTGAGGACTGGGGAGGGGGAGGGACAAAGAATCTTTATCCCAAGAGAGGTCTATGCTGGATGATGTTATGAGCAGCAAGAGGACTTACAGCATTGATCGAAAACTTGAGAGAAATGCACGACTTTAAGCTCCACACCAGATCCTCTGACTCAGAATCTGCATTTTTTTTTCTGGAAACTTTTCTATATTTCATGTATGTTAAAGTTTAAGGGTACTGCTGGGCCAGGGGTAGCACTTTGAGTAGTATGGTGACCCATGACTAGCTTTCGGACACATTATTATTATTATTATTATTATTTTGAACAGCCACACCTGCTGCATATGGAAGTTCTTGTACCAGGGCTTGAATTGGAGCTGCAGCTGCCAGCCTACAACACAGCACTGGCAACACCAGACACGAGCCACATCGACAACCTACACTGCAGCTTGTGGTAAAGCCAGATCCTTAAATCACTGAGCAAGGCCCGGGATTGAACCCACATCCTCACAGACACTGTGTTCTGTTTTTAACCCACTAAGCCACAATGGGTACTCCAGGACGCACTATTCTAGTCTTTGTCTACTTGCTTACCAAGCAAATAAAGAAATTATTTTGGTTATTTGCTTTAGAATAGCCAAAAAGTCCTTGTAGTTTTATTAAGAACAACATGGCTAAGAGATGGGGCCAGAGCAACTTAAAGCAGCCTGGGCCCATCAAGTGATTAGGACAGATGCTTGGCCACAGGGTAGACAGATTCCACTCTGGCAGTGTTCTCATAAATCCAGCTCAGGGCCCTGGTTAGCTTGACTTTGAAAGGACAGCTTCTTTTTTGTTTGTTTGTTTTGCTTTTTAGGGCCACACCTGGGGCATATGGAAATTCCTAGGCAAGGGGTCAAATCAGAGCTACAGCTGCCAGCCTACACCACAGCCACGGCAACAGGGGATCTGAGCCATGTCTGCAAGCTACACCACAGCTCATGGCAATGCTGGATCCTTAACCCACTGAGCAAGGCCAGGGATCAAACCTGTATCCTCATGGATACTAGTCAGATTAATTTCCACTGAGCCACGATGGGAACTCCTATTTTTTTTTTAATCTAGAGGATTTGTTTTTCTCCTTTCAGAGGCAAAACTCTGATGACTGCCACCGGTTTAAATAGCTCAGTTCAGCCCCTGCTATTTAAACCCTGAAGCTTCAGAAGTGACATTTCTGCCTTAGGATCAATCTCTTTTGTCACTTCAGAAGCTGCAGCTTGATAAAACACACTGAAGTTTTTAAAGTAAACACCTTACTGCTATGGTGTGATGATGATGATGGTGGAGGAGAAATGATAAGATGGAGAGAAGACTGAGGTCTATCACAAAATGCAGGGTAAGTCGAAGGTCTTGGAACTTTGAGGGAGGTAATTCACAGATTTACTCAAACTTGCTTGAACTCTTGCGAAAAGAGAGTCAACCATAACATGCTTCACAATTGCCTTAGATCCAAACACCAGCTGTTCAACAACTGTTCCTAGTCCTGAGAACAGAGAGAAATTTCTCCTCTTGGCAATTCACACCTCAACGTTTTGGCTCAATTTATAACCACAAGGGGTCTGCAGACAAAGACAGAATCTTCTAGAAGAAATATCATTCTTGCAGATATTTCTCATGCATGTTTTCTTTAATATTTTAATGTATTTGTTCTATCTTTCCTTTTTTTTCAGCACTATATATCTCTGTTATACCTGAAAATACAGAGAATAGTGCCACTAACACATATCCAAATTTAACAGATGTAGGGAGTACCCATTATGGCTCAATGGAAATGAATCTATTATCCATGAGGACGCAGGTTTGATCCCTGGCCTTGCTCAGTGGGTTAAGGATCCGGCATTGCTGTGAGCTCTGGTGTAGGTCACAGACATGACTCGGATCTTGAGTTGCTGTGGCTGTGGTGTAGTCCAGCAGCTGCAGCTCCAATTCGACTCCTAGCCTGGGAACCTCCATATGCCCTGGGTGTGGCCTTACAAAGACAAAAAAAGATTTAATAGATAAAACCATTTTTTGATATTTGCTTTAGTGCTTTTTAAAGTATATAGTTAAGATATGGCAATGCAGTCTCATTTTATGTTGTGCTTCTCTCTGATTGCATTCTTCTTGCCTTCCTAGCGGCAAGCCCTATTTTTGAGAAGTAGGTATCAATACCACAGCTATTTTCCTGTGCTATTCTGAGGAGAATGGTCTTGATCAGAGTTCAGCAAATGGATGCCTGAGGGTTCAAGACAGCCTGCTAGCTGGTTTTTTATTTTTTACATTTTAATTTTAATTTTTTGCCATATATAAGTTTCTGGACAGGGATGGAATCTTCCCACAGCAGTGACCCAACACACTACAGTGATAACACCGAATCCTTGCTGTTGCACCACCAGGGAATTCCTGCCACCTGTTTTTGTAAATAAAGTTTTACTGGAACACAGCCATGCTCGTTTATTTATATACTATATATATAGCTGATTTCATGCTACCAAAGCAGAGTTGAGTAGTTGCAAAAGGGACTCCCAGGAGTTCCCATCGTGGTACAGTGGTTAACAAATCTGACTAGGAGCCATGAGGTTGCAGGTTTGACCCCTGGCCTTGCTCAGTGGGTTAAGGATCCGGCATTGCTGTGAGCTGTGGTGTAGTTCGCAGATGTGGCTTGGATCTGGCATTGCTGTGGCTCTGGCGTAGGCCGGTGATTAGACCCCTAGCCTGGGAACTTCCATATGCTGTGGGAGTGGCCCTAGAAAAGGCCAAAAAAAAAAAAAAAAAAAAAAAAAAAAAAAAAAAAAAAAAAAAAGGGGACTCCCAAAGGGCAAAGTATTTATGAGTCAATGGTATTTGTGCTCATTGTCTTTCAAAGGGGAGGATTTTTTATTGCACTCTTTACAGAAAAATACATGCCAGTCCCTGGTATGGATCCCTCTACGTTTATTTAAATTATTACATAAATCATATCATACTGGATGTATTCTTCGGCCAATGGCTTTTTGCAACCAACATTATGTCTTTAAAATGTGTCCTTGCTTCTCATGTACATTCGGGTCATTAATTTTAACTACTAAACTATTCCACTATAGGAACTGATAATTTATTAATTCATTCTTTTGTCAATGGACATATGTTTTTTTTTCCTTCAGCAATGTTTATTTGCACAAACCTACTTTGTGTTGCCTCAAGCCACATTCAGGAGATTCTCTAGGATGAATATCATGATGTATTCTTAGGATCCATGCATCTTCTTCAGGACCAGGCACTCCTGCTTGCTCACCAAAGTGGTAAGGACACTCTACCTTTCTTTGGGCAGCTCTCTCTTACAGAGCTTATATTATTCTATATTTTCAAAAACATTTCCTATCATCTGCCTTTCAGAAAATTTTTGCAAATCTGATGGGTACACGTGGGACCCTGAAGTGGTCTTAATTGGCATCCTTGGTTTACCAGCCTAGTTGAGCCTTTCCCCACACCCATGTCTGCACCTGTGCCATATGGAAGTTTCTGGGCCAGAAGTTGAATCGGAGCTGCAGCTGCCAGCCTACACCACAGCCATGGCAACACTGGATCCATATCTGCAACCTATGCCTCAGCTGTGGCAACACCAGATTCTTAACACATTGAATGAGGCCAGGGATTGAACCTGCATCCTCAGAGAGATAATGTTGGATCCTTAACCAGCTGGGCCACAGTGGGAACTACAAGCCTTTTTTATGTATGTCAGGGCTGTTCCACTTTTTCTTTGCTGCAAATTTCCTGTTCACATTCTTAACCCATTTTTCTTTTAGGTACTTGTACTCACTGTTTTTCAAAGAGGAGGATTTTTGTTTAAGATTTGAGTGGTGGTCAGTCTCAGTCCTATTGACAGAAACAGTCACACATAGTGACTATGTCTTGTAAATGTCACCCGTGACTGTGGCATGTGAGGCACCCAGTCCATGACTTGATACCAAGCAGCTGGAGTCATGCAGAAAAGGCACAGAATGTGAACTCTGTCCCCCCAAATATGTATTTGTTCAGTGAGTTCTTTGGGGAAATGACAATATTCTAAAAGGAACACTGCATCTCTCACATTCTCCCTCTCTTTATATCATACACACACACACACACACACACATATATTTATAAATCTATAATTATATAAACAATTATGAGCCAATGGTTACCCCAATGAAGTCAATAGTGACAAATTATAATAATCTAAAAGTTAGTATTTCCAAAGTACTTCCTGATTTGGAAGCCCCAATCTATCAATATTTAATTAATTTTTATGAGGTTCCTGGAATAAATAATTTAAAACAGAAATTTTTAATATTTGTGAGACATATGACGGTCCTAACAATTTTAACAGCTCTCTATTTTCCATTTACTGGCAAAGCCCTGTTGCTGTCATCGATAACGGTGCCATTCCCATTACCTCTGCTCGTAAGCAGGTAGCAGTCTGGGATTTGAGTAAGAAAGAACATTGCATGGCTCATTCCGAGTTGCATCGCCTGGCTGAGCACGTTTCTCTCACCTGCTGGCATGTATCAGAATTCATCTTGCCATGCATTTGTCTTAATGGCACAGTAAAGAATATTTTTATGGTGAAAGATGGTATGTGAGCTGCAAAGACTTTCATTAAAAGCAGAAAAGGATGTCTGAGGAGTATCTGAATTTATAGGTCTACTTAGAACATTGAGAATTTTGGAAAAAAATCTGGCACGGTTCCTTTGTTTCAGGAATGTTCATCTCATATTTAAAGAGAAATGGTTTTCAAATGTAATTACCAACACAAAATGAAAACCCAGAAGCATATTACAACCCAATCTTCTGAGCACTGGGATGCTAGAAAATCATATTACTCAAATGGTGTAATATCAAGGAAAGGTGCAGAGTTATTTCCAAGCCACGTGATTCAAATATCTTTAGGGTACAGTTGACTAAAGCACAACTCAAACTAGCCTAGGAAATAAGAGAATTTCCCTGGGACACTGGTTCTTTCCTGTAAGTGAGAAAAAATTGACAAAGTGCAGCAAAAGAATGTATGTATAATATAAGATAATCAGGATCCAGGAGTCTGAATGGCAGCAAGATTTTCTTCATTGTTTTTTCATTGCTATCTGCCTGAAAGCATTACTTTGTTCCTGAGTGACCAGCTTCTTCCTCATGGCCACCAACTGCATCAAGAATTGTCACATATGGCATCTCCCACCACCAGAGAGTATGAATGATTTCCTTACTTTCAGTATGAAAAATCCTGGCAACGATCTCTAATTGGTTTACTTCTAGAAAAATCCATCTGGATAAGAGCCTAGCAATATCCACTGGAAGCAAATCTTTGGAACTGGGGGAGAAGCAGTGAGCAGACGAATGGAAGAGTACAGAAAACGTTACATAAATCCATTCAAAGGACTACTGTGGAAAAGCAGATGGAAGAAAAGGATGTGTGTCATTCCACAGCTTGTGTGGGATCTCACAGTCCTGCATCCATTCTTTTTATACACTAAAGAATAAATCCATACTTGTTGACTTGAGTGGATGGCATGAATGAATGAATAAATGAGAGAGAATCATAGCCATGCTTTATAATTTTTAAAATTTTTTCTTTGTAGGGCTGCTCCTGTGGCCTATGGGGGTCAATCAGAGCTGTAGCTGCTGGCCTACACCACAGCCACAGCAACCCAGAATCTGAGCCACATCTGCGAACTACACCACAGCCCATGGCAATGCTGGATCCTTAACCCATTGAACAAGGCCAGGGATTGAAACTGTGTCCTCATGGATGCTAGTCAGATTCGTTTCCACTGAGCCATGACTGGAACTCCTAAAGTTATTCTATTGGAATAGATCAAAAGAAAAAAGATTGTAAAAGAAAAAAAAAAACCCAGCTAATTTCCTTAGTAAGATGTATATTAAGCTGCAAAAGGAGGAGCAATCATAATTTCTTGGGAGTTAAGTAGTGTTGCTTATTCGTTAAATGGAATTTGACAAAATTAGAACTGCTTTCCTTGAAACTGATTACTAAGTACACACAGGTACTTGCTCATTAACTTATAACTTAATATATGGAATTCTGCTAAAATATAATTTTCTCATTTGGAAACCAATTTGTTTTAAATAAGCTTAATTATTAACCTCCATATATATTTTAATACTTTTTGCAAGCTAGATTCTTCTCTTTAAATGAAGGGGTATTTAGCCCTTGGTAAGCAGCTCTCCCCTGTTGGTCCTTCACTATGGGGACTATTCTTTGACCTTAGTTCTGGTTGCCTCACCTTTGGTCAATCCTCACTGCCCACAGAGGCTATGGAAGGGTGAACCTTAAACACAATTTGTGCTTGTCTTCTAATTTAAAATTATAATACTGGTATCATTTTAATTAATGCTTCATCTTGACTCTTATACTGTTGCTAGTTTACTTAAAAATATATTTCAATGGATTTTAGAACCCTACTCTGCTACTCTCTAGCTGTGGGATCCCTGCTAAGTGCTACCTAATTTCTACTTTCTCCTTCCCTCCTCACTGAACCTGACATTATTCATGCCAGCAAATATAATAACTGAAATATCCGTATTTTCCCACTTCAGCAGCTAGCGTGGCGAAATGACATGTGGTAAATCACGGTAGCCGAAGTCAGCAGGGGGGTTCTGGGAAAGTGTAGCTGCCTGATGTAGGGGCTCCTGTCTTTTTGCTGTTGGGAACACAAATGCAATGGCTGAAGTGGCAGAGACATCTTTGATCTATGCAGAAAAGGCCATGAAAATCAGAGGGTCTAGGGATTCTTATCCTTGAGCCAGTGAATCAGTGTCAGAAAACACCTGCCTTTAGGCTTCCTGCTGTATGAGGGGGCGGGGGGGAAGCAAAACCAAACAAAAGGCAAATAAATAAGAAATCTTTTCTTTATCTAAGCCATCTTTTAGTTTGGTTTTTCTATTATTCAAGGACAAATATAACCCCTGCCTGATAGAATCATCTTGGAGAAGTTGTTGTTTTTAACCTAATATTCATTTGCCTTATAAAATGGAAGTAATAATATTATTTACTTTTATAATTTTCCTATTACAGTAACATTAAGACTGTGTAAGAATTGAGTAAGACATTTCGTGTTAAATGCTTGGACCAGTGACAGCCACAACAAATGATCAGTAAATAGTAGAAATCTAAAATTTAATTGTTTATCAAAGAAATACATACAGAACTAGTTGAAAAAAATTGTCCAGAGGGGTTATATCAAAAGTCAATGATTATGTATGACACTTTTATACTGCTTCTGGACAAGTATTTTCAGCATTCCTTTTCTTAAAGTTCTTGGGGTAAATTCCATATTTTTTGTGGGGGGTCACATTCAAGACATGCAGAAGTTTCCAGGCCATATATCAAACTCCCAGCACGGTAATGACCTGAGCCACTTGGTGAAAATGCTGAATCCTTAATCCACTGAGCCATGTAGGAACTTCCCATATTTCTAAACAATATATTTATACTACTTTTTCTTGATTGACTGATTTTAGAATTTAGCTATTGACATCCAACTCTGGTTGATGAGGCTTTAAATCTTTTATCCCATCTCCCATCTGTCCTTTCACCTTACTCCTGATAAAATTTTTACTAGTGTTCTTTTCTCCCCATCCCCTCTACAACCTCAAGCAACATACTTAGACCTTTTCTTAATCCATCAATTAAGTACACTATCCCTTGACTTCTCTGAGAAACACATTTACCCACCAATTCTTTTACCTCCATTTCTTGTTAGCTTAAATTTACTTTTTAAATTGTCAAAGTTGAAATGTTTTTATCTGTCCAGTGTCCATAACTGGCTTCAATTATTTACACACAAATTGATTCTAAAAATTTTAAGACAATAAAATACAAATTTACGTGACTATAAAAATGCAAATATAATATTCTGCAGAACTATATATTACACTTTGATTATCATACTTGCTATAGTTCCAACACCATGAACGACATGGCTTTCAAAAGGAACAGTCCTAATACCAAGACACTGTGGATATTTTTTGCCTACTCCTCCAGTTGTTGAAAATACTGTATACTTCAGCATAGCTTATATTTGGATAGTGAATTTCTTATACATTTATCCCCTTTTCAACTTTAATTTCTTTTTGGGAGAAGAAAATTAAGCCCTTTTCATTTATCTGATTATCTTCCAGCTTCTTATTCATATTGCCTGAGCCTATTCCATTCCAACCAACATTTTCTATTTCAACCTCAAGACCAATACCTTCCTTTAGCTCTCATATATTTTCTTGTATTATGTCTTTCATATTTTCATCTTATTTTGTCTTTTCATTGGCTACTGTCTTCTGTAGATTGATTATGCTTGTACCTTCTTTTCTCTCTTCTTGCTTTCTTTTTACCTTTCACTCGATTGTTTTCTGACTTTATTGTTGTTATTGTTATTGCTTGGTTTCACATTCTGGGAGATTTTCTTCATCTCCTCTTATGACCGTTCAGGAGAGTTTTGATTATTGTTCCATTATCTTATTTTTGATTTCTAAAAAAGCTTTCTTATTTTTGTTACCTATGTTTTTTTAATGATTATACGATAGGTTTTATTTATTTATTTTTTGTCTTTTTAGGGCCGCACCTGTGGCACTGTTACCTTTTTTTCATAACATCTTGTTCTTTCCTTAAGGATAAAATGTATTGAAAATTCTCTCTGAAGATACTTTCTAGTTTTTAAAAATTGTTTCTTTAATTATCCCTGTGTTTCCATCATTACTTCTCTTTTTATTCATCTTGATTCCTTTATAATTCAGTATGATACCCTTTCTGAATAGCCTATGTATATTTTACTGTTAGTTCACATCTTAGATGGGGCAATAGAAGGGCTGGCTGGGAGCTCTGAGTATGGGAGTAGGATTTATCAGCTTGCAGACTTCTTTTCCAGTGAGCATGTGGGTACTAACCTTGTTATCCATAAATGATAGAATGAGAAGAGTTTTATTCCAGATCCTGAACTCCAATACTAGCTACCATAATATTTTTCTAATAGTTTTGTCAGTTCCATAAAAGACAAACACTCAGTTTTTTGACCTGGGAAGTAATTGGTTATTAGTTACTCTGCATGAGGATCAATCAGGAAAAGGGACTTTTTCACCCTTAATTCTTACTCCATGTTTCACTGGGCTGGTAGCATCTGTCAAATCTCAGCATCTCTTCTGAGCAGATAAGGGACTTCCTTGGCTGCAACTCTCTATGTAACCTCGACTGTGGTCTTCTCCACTCATCTCATTAGGCACTGTCCTCTCTCTATTTCCTCTCCTGCAAACTTACTGAAATAAGTCATGTCCTAATGACCTATCTGATTCTCTGGTACTAGGTATTTATGTTCCTTTACCATCATTTTCACAGTATCTCAAGAGAGGTAAGAAGTCACACCTGTGCTCCTTTTTCTGTTTTGGGATAACACTACTTTTAAATTTATGTCCAAAACCAAATTTCTGATTTTCCCTTCCTAACTGGCTCTCTCTCCATAAATAAAATTCTCCAAAGCCCTGAGATGATCCCTAGCTCTTTCTTTCTCTCATTTCATGTATTTGATCCATGCAGTAAATCTTTTGGCTTTACACTGAAAATACACCTAGAAACTAACCATGTCTTACCACCTCTATCCAAAGAACTCTGGTCCCCCTGTATTTGTTTCTACACCCCTACTATGGCTTTTTAACAGAGAAACTGGAACAATTCTGTCAAAATATGTCACACCAAATCCATCCTTTGCTCAAAATGATATAAAAGTTACCCACGTTTACTGAGAGTAAAACCAAATTTTCACAGCAGCCACCCACCATTATTCGGGTCACCAGTCACCTCCCCCAGCTTCTCTCTCTCCTCTTCCTGCTCTCCTTCCTGCTCATCATTCCTTTCCACCAATATCCTGGGTCACATCTGTCCCAGCACCACTTTCCTCTATAATAGCCATTTGACTCACTCCATCACTTTTGACATTTTCCTCAAATGTCATCATCTCAATGTGATCTTATCTGGCCAACTTATTTAAAATTGGAATATGCACCCTCCCAACACTTCCTACCTCCTTTTCTTGCTTTATTTCCCTAGCATTTATCATCATCTTAGTTATTTTGTTTATCCTCACCCTACCCCTACCATTATGTAAGCTTCATGAAGACAGTCATTTGTGTCTGTTTATCCTCAGTACTCAAAACTGTGCTTGGGACACAGTAGACAATTAAATATTTGTTGAATGAATAAATGAAAGATCAGTATTATACCACCAATAGGAAAGTTATTACCCAAATATTTTCATTTTTTTAAGTTCTAAGGGGAAGCTTATTCCTTGGTAGCATTTGACATATGGGAAACATAAATATAACAACTGATGAAACAGATCAATCTGCCACTTTCAAAGGATGTCAGGTATTTTCCCACAGTAATTAAACAAGGAAGCCAAATTTTCTTAGAATTCTTCTTTCTTTCCAAAAATTATGGTGAAATTTTTTAAGCTATCTTTTTGCCTGCTTTAAGGCAAAATTCACAGATAATATAATCAGGGATTTCACAGCTGCCAAGCTCAGTAGACAGGGAGGCAGGGGAACAAGGAGGAAGCAGCTTATTTCTGTGTTATAGGGTGGTTGGAAGGAAAAGGGGAGATGCTGCTGCTTAAAACAATTTTCTGTCTTCGTTTTTCTTGGGAAAAAGTGAACTTGCATTAACACTAGCCCATAATCTGAAACCACATATATATTTTCCCTGAAATTAGGCATTGATTCCTTTCTGTGGCATCCTTGAACACTTCCTGGCTCAGAAAAAGCTCTAGTTTGAGGAATCAGAAAAGACACCATGGGAGGGTGGGTGGGGATGATTTCCTCCACAATCAACAGAACAGCAACCGCTAGTTCTTATCTGGGTATAAGAAGAGGTTAACATCTGAATTGCCTTTTTCCCACTTCTTTAAAATGAATATCTTTGAACTTTTAAACTTTTATATGGATGTTCCATTTTCACAATTTAAAAGTTTAAAATGTGCATCCTTCCTCTGACCCATACTCATCTAAAACTAAAGAGCAAAACGTGGGGTGAATCTCATTTTCCAACGAAGGACATCCACAGCTGTAAAATTCCAGGACTGACAGTGCAATGTAAAGACCTGATAAGAAGTTGGCCCTTATTTATGAATGGGTGGGGAAATATCCCAAGATGACATAGGCATTTTTTGCTAATATGAGAAGGTCAGGAATAGCAGCAATCTCACAAAATACAATAACCAAGAGGGCTAACTTTTCACATTTATAAACAGCAATATATATTCAATTTGGCAATATTTTGGCATAAATATATATATATATATTACCCCCAAGGAGATTAGCACAGCTTTCCATTATTTCCCCAAATGCATTGCTGTAAAGAATATATGGATCTCATTCTCTTTTTCTCAATCATTTTTGTTTCAAGTCAAACTTATAGCCATTGCTCACTCACCATAAACTATTGCTAAATTCAAAAAGAAAATGAGATACACCTGACATGGTGTACGGACTATCTGTTAATGTTTATAAATTGTTATCTCAACATATGCGCTCTGGAATAAAAAGAATTATAAGAACCTTGATTCTCTTGAGGTAGGTTTTAAATATCTATATTATTAATTTAGAGGAATGGCTAAGAAAAGTTTCAAAGTTTTTGATGACTCAAGTTCTATGTCAGGAATGGCCAGAGGTGACTGTGGTAGGACCCTTTAGTAGCCCCTTCTTCTCTTTTCTATTTTGTTTTGTAGACTATAATTTCTTTTTTCTTAAAAAAAGCCCTCTCTCTGTGGCATCTGCTCTTATTCCCTCCTCTGAAAGATAACTATTTGGCCAATTGAAGCTATTTTTCCCTTTCTCTAGAGAGCTTACAGTGACAATGACTCTGAGTGGGAACAAGGTTGGGTTTGGGATCACTTAAGAGAATGGAGGCCACTGTAGTTAGTGCCACGTCTGTTCTCCTACTGAGAATCCTGGCAAACTGTGGAGAGGGGTCTGTGCTGGGAAGAAGGAATCTGGAGCAACCAGCTCAGGCCTCCATTTATTCAACTCAAAAACAAGGAGATTAGAGTACATAATGTTCAAATTCTCCATGGCGCTATAATGTTTCATGATTTGTCAATTGTTTTGAGAGACTCATTAGCTTCTTTCTCCCTTCTTTGCTCCTTCCCTTCCCCTTTTCTCTTCCTCCTTTCTTTCTTTATCCCTTTTCCCCTCCAAACATACATTTATTGATTGAGTTCCTACTGCTAGCTAAGCACTAAGGTAGATCTTGGGAACACAAACGAATAAGCTATATTTTCTGATTTTAAGCAGCTTCCAAATCCAGGGCTGGGTGTCAGACACACTGACAGAGAATTATAGTGTGATAAATGCAATAAAAATATGCACATGGTCATCAAAGGACAGAAAGGAATGATTATGATTCAAGGAAATCATGCAACACAAGGAAGATGCATGAGATGCATGCAGCTGAGTCCCCAAGGAGGCTTAAAAATTCTCCTGGTGGACAAAATGGAGAGGGGTCATCTAGGAGAGCATATGACTCTAAAGGCACTAAAGTTACAATTATACAGGCATAAAGTACAAGAGGTGGTTAGGAATTACTGAAGCAGAAGGTGCTAGGGTCCAAATGATGATTCATCAGCACCTGACAGCGGAGGCTATATTTGTTTTGGTCAGTGATGAATCCCTAGTGCGTAGCACATGCTAAACCCTCAGTGAATATTTGCCCATTAAATGAATGATTAAATGAAATTGGCAGGGAATTCATTTTGTGGGTAACATGCATTGAAAAGGATTTTAAGTATGATTAGGTTTGAGGACTTTTTAGGATCATTCCTAGTAGTTAGACATAAAAAGTTGGAGAGCAAAGAGAGAATGCAAGGAAAGGAGGTAGAAGGTGGTTACAGAGGAGACCTGTTAAGAAATTGGACAAGATAGGAGGGGGAAGCAGGATGAGGGAAGAGGTATGAGAGCTAGTTAAGAGAATCTCATACTGAGTGAAATGAGCCAGAAAGACAAAGACAAATACCATATGATATCACTTATAACTGGAATCTAATATCCAGCACAAATGAACATCTCCTCAGAAAAGAAAATCATGGACTTGGAGAAGAGACTTGTGGTTGCCTGATGGGAGGGGGAGGGAGTGGGAGGGATCGGGAGCTTGGGCTTATCAGACACAACCTAGAATAGATTTACAAGGAGATCCTGCTGAATGGCATTGAGAACTATGTCTAGATACTCATGTTGCAACAGAAGAAAGGGTGGGGGAAAAAACTGTAACTGCAATGTATACATCTAAGGATGACCTGACCCCCTTGCTGTACAGTGGGAAAATAATAATAATAAAAAAAAAAAGAAATTCAGAGAGCTTGCCAGTTATTTGCATAGTGGGCAAGCAACTGGCCTGGATGAAGTTAAGGCAAACTTCCCGGAAATCCCAGATCACGCTCCCCAAATGAATGAACTAGATTCACTATGACATTCATAGCTGCAGAGGTGACAGCGGTTACCCCAAAATTCAAAAATAGCCACTCAAGGCTGAGATTCAGTTTATAGAACATATTTTGGGAGAGCTCAGTTATTTTGAGACAGTTTCTCCAATCTCTAATACTTTAACAGAGATGTTCTACTAAACTTTTTTTTTTTTTTTTCTGCATGAGTGAGTTAATGTTTAGGAAACGAATTGGCTCAACTAGTTTAGGAAATTGGCAATACCCATCAAAGCTGGACATAGCAACATATATGACCAGAAACTACGTCTCTCACACAAAGGTGTATGTTTCTAGCATCGCACTTTGAAATAGCCCTAAAGTGGAAACTGCCTGAATGTCCAGCAATTGTAGAACAGATAAATAAATTTTTGTATGCTATTTAGCAAAGAGAATAAACAAAGTACAACCACATGCAAAATATAGAAGAACTTCATGAATATAGATGTTGAGTAATAGAAGTCAGACTAAAAAGAAAACATATTCTATGATTTCATTTACATAAATTTAAAAAATAGGTACAACTGATCTATAAGGTTGGAGGTCAAATTATGGTGTAGGGTAGACCTCTAGGGTGTTGGTGATGCTCTATTTCTTGGTCTGGGTGCTGCTTAACATGGATGTGTTCTGTTTTCAAAAATCCATCAGGTTATATACAGTCATGACCTGTGCACTTTTCTGTGTATATTATATGTCAATCAGAAGTTATAAAAAATCAGGCTGAGTGCCTACTAGTAGCATGGCTAAATAGGAAAAATGAATTTATCTTGTTTTTTCTATTTATAAATGCTCAAGAGAATTTACTGTGTAAAGAATTAAGGATTGAAAGCAATGGCATCTGTCAATTCTTGTGCGAGAAGGGGACACAAGATTTTTCCCTTCATAACTCTGCCATTAGGCATCTCAGTCTGAGTCCCCCAGATCCTTGCTCTCTCAATCTGCCGCATTTAATACACTGGAGCAACATCTGGGATGAAATCTGCCAAACTGGATGGTGGTTCAAACTGGATGGTACCCACCTGGGGGTAGCGGGGGTGGGGGGTGGGGGGGTGGCTATCAGAGTAACCAATTAGAACTGAATATCAGAGCCGGGAACTTAAATCCTGTCTCTCAGAGGGTGATAGGCCATCTTGCTATCATGGTTAATACACTGCACTGAACCAGGATCTAGGATAGGGCAAGGGCTGGCAGGTGAGGTGGTGAGCCTCCAGCCATGGAAAGAGATCAGAATCCAGAGGGAAGACAGCCTGAAAATCATTTTTTATTTATAAACCTAAGGAGGGAAGAGCTCTACTTCTGCTGCCTTGCCTACAGAGATTCCTCTGTACTAATCATGAGACTGATTTAATTTCTTATCAAAAATTCTCTCGATGAAGCATAGTCTTTTGAGAGTTACATGCTGGATCCCTGAGACCTGAAGGTCAACACCAGCCTTTGGCCATCCTGTGAACCCTGCCCCCTACTCAGAGCAATCTGTTTTCCAACCTTCCCAATGGTGTTTAGGCTGCATGACTGCAGGAAGCAGTAGGCGCAATTTGAAACATCTTTCTACATAGCCTCTCGCCTCAAAGAAAAACAGAATATTAGAAAGAGGGACTAGAATTGGGCAGGAAAAAGAGAATTATTTTTATCCTCAGACTCCCTGACTTATGGAAAAATTTGCGCTGATCTTCCAAATCGGTTAGCTTGTTCAAATGACACTCTTTTGGGGGCGGATGTAAAGGATCTGTCTTTTGCAGTCCATGTTAACCTTACCAGTCAGATCTTAAAAGAAATTCACCACTTGGTGTGGAAAAAGCCTCGAGGATTTAGAAGTCCTTACTCTCAGCTACTGACTTGTGCCTTCTTCGGCATTGAGAAAATGGAGGCAATCAGAAAACCTCTCCAATTCCCTCCAAACACAAGTACCACTTACCAGCAACTCTACCAATGGACCCCACTTTTCCTCCTTTTACAGATTATGCTCTCTATTCTTTCTTTAAGTAAATATAGATAGATACAGGTATATCTAAAATATTTCTACAGTTTTTTTTTTATCTGATCCCTCTTCTTCCATTCTTGCCTCTCCCCTGCAGTTTACTGTTGACTAAAGAGTTTATAGTCAGATCATGTTTTTTTTCATCTGCTCAAAACCCAGTGGCTTCCATCTCCCTTAGAATCAAAGCCAAAGTCTTTCCAAAGCCTACACCAGAATATAAGAAATCAACTTCTGTTGCCAGTGCTAGTTTCCTTTGCTGATACCTCCAACAGTGCCAGGGGTCATGGAGCTGTGAGCGGAGGGCTGTTGGGAATTAAGGGTGAGAGAGGAAAGGGAAGGACGAAGATATCTGCCTCCTCCCTGCAGATCTGAGGAGGGGTCAGTGCATCCCCCAGAGATGGGGACTGAAGTCCAAGAATCCTATGGGTAGCAAAAGTGGATGTGTTCATTGGTCCCAGGGCAGTAGGAGATGCAGGGAGAAGTGTGCGCCTCAGAGAGCAAATGTGAAACAAACCTCCTATTTTCCCTTCCTGGCTGTCCCCCCCTAGGGAGCAGGGGAAGCTAATCTTTAGGACCCAGAGAGTTGACAAAATTTGCTGCATAACAAAAGGTGTGACTGTTGTTTAATTAAAAATAATATCACTTAAAAAAATTTCTTTCTGTTTTTTTTTTTTTGGCCATACCCATGTCATGTGGAAGTTCCCTGACCAGGGATCAAACTTGTGCCACACCAGGGACCTGAGCCACAGCAGTGAAAATGCTGGGCCCCCAACCTGTTGAATTTTTTAGTCCAATCACAGAAAGAAAAACTGAAAGATGCAATTTTCTTCTCAATCCATCTTTTAAAGGAATCACCTGACTTAGAGAATAAATAAAAAATTCAATCTCAGGAGTTCCCATTGTGGCTCAGAAGAAATGAGCCTGCCAGCATCCATGATGATGCAGGTTCGATCCCTGGCCTTGCTCAGTGGGTTAAGGATCCAGGGTTGCCATGAGCTGTGTAGGTCACAGACGCGGCTTGGATCTGGAGTGGCTGTGGCTGTGGCTGGCAGCTACAGCTCTGATTGGACCCCTAGCCTGGGAACTTCCATATGCTGCATGTGTGGCCCTTAAAAAAAAAAAAAAATTTCAAGTGATTTACGCAAAAACAAGAGCATGCAAATCTGGATTGCTATATTTAGGAAACCCTAAGTTCCAGTTCTGATAAAAAAAAAAACTTTAAATTGACTCAAGAGATTTCTTAGAAATCTATGATATTGTTGCAATTGAGTAACTTCCTTCAGATGTTTGCCTTCTCTGAGTATTCCATAGAGAGAGAATCCCTTCCCCATCCTCACACCCTCTCCTCCAGCTCTGTCCTTCCACAAAGATCTCCAATTGAACCACAATACGCTGACTTCACAGTGGTGATTTATTTGTTTATTTCTTCCAGAATGCTGAATCTCTGACACAGGAACTGTGGCTGACACAGAGATGGCACCTGAAAAATTGTGTTGAATGAATGAATGAGCCAGAATCCCTTTGTAAACAACATCTTCTGTAGAATTTGACTTTCAAAGGAGCTCAGGTTCCTGTTGGGAGTTCCACATAATGAGAGAAACTGTCTCCTTTGGGGCTGGCACTACACAAAGTACTGTGTATGTTAGCTCTGGTGACTAAATAGAAGGTGCCATGTTATGAGACAATACTGACAATTAGAAGGGTTGGAAATTAAGTTTTCAGAGTACAGGGTGTTTGCAAATCTCAACTTTCTGGCTGAGCAATTCCAGTGGGGGAAAAATACCCTACAGAATATCACAGTCAGGGAAGGCAAAACACATTCTGTAGCTTCATTAATTATACCAAGCAAGTAGCTGCTAGAAAAATGTCCATAGATGCAGTTCTGATGGGGAATACCACAGGGCTCAGTAAGCAAAATCCCTGAAGAAAATTAGTGAGCAGAAGCCCACAGAGAGGAGGAAATTAAAATGTTTTAAACATAACTGCACAAAGGTTTAATGCAATATAAGATATGCAGATGGGTTTGTAATATGAAATTGATATTCACTTATGGTAAAAGGTTTCGGGAAAGTCACTGTCATTTACTGAAGGTTTTTAATTGAGAGTTAATGAATATCATGAATCAGTCATTTTAAAACTGAATACGACTGCATTCAGGGGAAGGATATTTTAAAGATATTTTAGAAATATTTAGTATTTGTTTATATATGTTCATACATTCATCCAAACATCCATACCTATACTGAGAAGCGAAGTACATACACTCAACAGATTACCAGCAGATACCAGCATAAGAATGACTGCAAGGCAAGTGCAGTGAGGTCACACAGACGATGTTTCCTTGAATTGAAGTCTCTCTAAGCATAAATTATACGACAGAAGTAAATGGGTGACTTGGTTCTTAAAGAGTGAAAATAGATTGGGTTTGTAACACAGTCTTGAAGAGTAGTTTCTAAAGACCTCAGAGTGTTAAAACTGGTTGGCATTTTTTCACTCAATTGTAAGAACTGAAGTTGGTGTCATGCAAGTTTTGGAAATATGCCTCTACTGTAATTACTAGTGAAGTAGAGGTCAGATCAGACCATCTTGTGTAGGTCAGAAAACTGTCAGAGCACCAAGAGTTAGAAAATTATAGACCACAATGCTCAGACAATGAACATGGGCCTGACATGACCCCACAGTTGTGATCCATAATGTGAGAAGCAGGATAAGGGCATAGATATGATATGCACATTTCAAAGTTTTCTTAGATTCATATTCTTAACTCTAGAAAAAAATTATGTGAGGTATAAGGATCACCATCAGTATCTTATAAACTAGAAACATGGAAAAAGAAAGCTTTTCTTTCAATATATTCATTTCAGTGCTCTTTAATGACAATTGAACATTTTTAGACAAAGCATCATACTTAAGTCCAAGTTTCCCAGTTCATAGCTTCTTGTTTTTTTTTTTTTTTTGGTTTATTTGTTTGTTGGTCTTTTGCCTTTTTTTAGGGTCACACCTGCAGCATATGGAGGCTCCCAGGCTAGGGGTCCAATCGGAGCTGTTGCTGATGGCCTACGCCACAGCCACAGCAACGCATCTGCAACCTACACCACAGCTCATGGCAGCTCCAGATCCTTAACCCACTGAGCAAGGCCAGGGATCAAACCCGAAACCTCATGGTTCGTAGTCGGATTCGTTTTTGCTGCACCACAACGGGAACTGCCATAGCTTCTTGTTTGATATATTTTGCCTTTATTCTAGTTATTTCTGTAAGGGCTACTATCTTAGTAGATTAGCAACTCCTTAATGGAAAAACCAGGTCTATTTCCTCTTTCTAGTCCATGGCCGAATAAGTATCATTTATTATTGTTTAGAATTTTATTTAAATTGTTCTCATGTTAACTGAGTAGCTACTATGTGCATGCTCATGGGCTAGGTGTTGAGCATAGTCAAAGAACTTGGATAGGATGGGGTGGAAGGAAGATAGGTTGGAAGCAGCACAAGGTAAGGCTAAGAGCGAATGAGTTGGGACAAGATGTTTAGGTGAAATGGAATGTGATCTTATCTATATTTTCATTTTCAAAGAAATTATATCAAATACCTGATTTCGAATGAAAAATATCCATAATTCAAAGTAGATGCCATTATTTGGAAGTGTTGGAGTCACACTTCTACTTAGCAGTGGGATTAATTTTAGATGGACTTTTAGCACATGTTCAATATGACAAAACCTCAAAGTCTCTCACAGGCATCAGTATAATGTCATATGAATTCAGATTGAGGTAATAAGCTTCAGAAAGTTCAATCCACCATACCTTGGCCACATCTTCTTGGAAAGCAACGAGGTTCAAATGGGAGATGTTAACTAAGTCAGGCCCATACACCACCGTTATCATGCGATGTTCCAGACGCCCGATGTTCCCCACATCCAGAAGTTCACGTAATTTGGGGTCCTGGATAAAAAGAAATGTTGAAAAAGTTAGTCTTAAGTACAAATTCCAAAATGTTGGCATGCTTTCAAAAAAATTAGAGCTAGAATGCCTTCAAAACAAAGTTTTTATTCTTTTTATTTAAATTAAAATTTTTATTGAAGTACAGTTGATTTACAACATTGTGTTAGTTTCAGGTGTACAGCAGTAATTCAGTTACACACACACACACACACACACACACACACACACACACACACCATTCTCTTCCCCTTATAGGTTATTATAAGATACTGAGTATAGCTCCCTGTGCTATATATAGTAGGTTCTTGTTGATTATCTATTTTAAAGATAGTAGTGTGTATTTGCTAATCACAAAGTCCTAATTTATTCCCTCCCCCCTTTCCTCTTTGGTAACCATACATTTGTTTTCTATGTCTGTGGGTCTATTTTTGTTTTGTAAATAAGTTTATTTGTATCATTTTTTTTAGATTCCACATGTAAGCGATATCATATGGTATTTGTCTTTCTCTGTCTGGCTTACTTCACTTAGTATGATCATATCCAGGTAAAGCTGCCTTTTCTTTTTACTACAAATTGGTATGTGTTGAAGTCCCTCACCCCAGAAAGGCCCAGAGAGGTGAAGTAACCTGCCCAAAGGCATTAGAGAGAGAATTTCTGGATTAAGATTATGGTCCTCACAATATTATGATAAGTGAAGTAAGTCAGAAAGAGAAAGACAAACACTACCTGATATCACTTATATGTCATCTAAAAAAAGCTGAACTCATAGGAACAGATTATAGTGGTGGTTACCAGGGTGTGGAAAATGGGGAGATGTTGGTCAAAGAGGACAAACTTCCAGATACAAGGTAAATTCTGGGGCTCTAATGTACAGCATGGTGATTATAGTTACCAATATCTTTTATATACTTGAAAAATGCTAAGGGAGTAGATCTTAAATGTTCTCACCATAAAAATGAAATAATTTTTTTTTTTTTCCAGTTTTGGCCCCCTGTAGCATATGGAGTTCCCAGGCTGGGATGAGATCCCAGCCACAACTGAGACCTACACCAGATCCTATAACCCACTGTGTGGGGCCGGGGAACAAACCTGTGCCCTGGCTTTGTAGAGATGCTGCCGATCCTATTGCATCACAATGGGAATTTAAAGAAATGACAATTATGTGGTGTAATGGGAGCATTAGCTACCACCTTGGTGATCATTTTGCAATACATCAGTGTAACAAGTCAACATGCTATCTACCTAAATGCACACAATGTTCTATGTCAATTATATCTCAAAAAAGCTGGAAAAAGGAGTTCCTATTGTGGCACAGCAGAAACGAATATGACTAGGAACCATGAGGTTGCGGATTCGATCCCTGGCCTTGCTCAGTGGGTTAAGGATCCGGCGTTGCTGTGAGCTCTGGTGTAGGTCACAGACGAGGCTTGGGATCTGCTGTTGCTGTGGCTCTGGCGTAGGTCGGCGGCTACAGCTCCAATTTGACCCCTAGCCTGGGAACCTCCATATGCCAAAGGTGTGGCCCTAAAAAGGACAAAAGACCGAGAAAAAACAAACAAACAAACAAACAAACAAACAGCTGGAAAAAAAGGCTTCTTTTTTTGGTCTTCAGTCCTCAGTCAAGAGCTCTTTCTGGTCCTCAGTCAAGAGCTCTTTCTGTCATACTGTCATTCAGTAACAAATTTTTATGGGCCACAATTCTCCTTTTATTTCCTCAAATCATCCCCTGAATCACATACTGAAATGCAAAATCCCATCTCTCACTGACATATTAAGATGAAGAAGGTGGTTCTGGCAGAACCAAAATACAACCATGCTATCTAGAGTTGGGGCAGAAACACAGTTGAGGGTCGCAGTATGGACCTTCTTCTATACTGAGCACTAATAGAAAGAGAGTCTGTTAGTGTGAGCAAAAGGACAGCACCTGCCATCAGTAGGTTATTTCAATTCTATTTTCAAAAAGTGCTGGGTTTGGACATAGAGAAAGTCTGCAGTCTTTTCAGAGCAAGTTGCATTCTTTGGGACATCATAAATAAGAATCCCTTGGAGGCCTAGTCCTGCTGGAAAAGGGTTTCCAAGACTTCCAAATTCAAAGTAAATCATAGGGCTCAGTGGATTTGGCTGAATTTATTTTCCTCTCCTGTGACAGGCCTTGAAGAAAATGAGAGGTTCATGTGGAAAATTAGCATCAAGTCAATCACTTAACAAATTTGCAACCAGCTTCAGAGCAAGGAATAAACTTGCATTCTTATTTATTTATTAGCTAAATGCTGGGCCAACAGGGCTTAATGACTTAGGCTGGTTACTCTGATCCCCCTTCTAGGGTTCTGATACACAGCATCCTTACAAAGAAAGAGCGAACTTGAAAAAAAAACAAGAAAGAAAACAAACAGAAGGTTTCCATCTGAGTTATTTCACCGGTATCATGAATTCTCTCTTTAGTTAATAAAACTTTCTCCTCTGTTTGACTGCATGAAGAGGAAAGTTTTTAGGTAAGTTATGTAGAGAGAAAAATCCCATTTCAAAGCTGTGCCCAAAGTAACTGACTAACAAGCTGAGAACTTATCAAGAACATCAGGCCTCCTGGAGAGAGCAAATGCTATCACAAAAACATCAATTTGCATGACCTAGAAAAGGAGAGAAAGACAGTAAAAAATTTACTAAATAAATAATAATAGCAAAAAAGGAATTTTTTTTAGTATTTTAGCATTAATTGAAGATTAACAGAGAATGTTCGGAAAGAATAGACTTCTAGTGAAGGCTAATTAAAGAATGATATCAGCTGTTCTGTGAAGTAATTAATTGCATCACAGTTTTTGAACACAGTTGAGGCAAGCTTTGAAAATACATTTGCTCAGTCCTTAAAATTTTGGGGGGTATACTTAAAAAAGAAAAACAATCCACAGAAACCACCTGAAACTTGTAACTATAAATCCCAAGTGTTAAATCAGTGATTACAGAGTCCATCAAATCTTGACTTCTATAACATTTAGTGGGACAATATTTGGGAATGAATGGGCTCTACACTTTGTACCTTTTCTTTCCTTCCAGTGAGAACCAGGCAAACTAACCAGACTCACTAAGAATCCTCTGGCTTTTTTTTTTCTCTCAAACATTGTCTCTTCTGTCTATAGCACTTTACTGCTTAATTCATATGTCCGTTAAAAATACTTTTACCCATTTAGTACATAGTTGACTGATTAAAGAGTACAATTCTTAGAACTACAGGGACTAGGTGTGAGGCTCGGGGATTCATTTGAGATGTCTGTGAGAAAGAGGAACCCAAGGCAAGTAGAGAGCATTCACAGAAGGTGCCAAGAATAGAAAACAATTCTGGAAGAGGGCTTCCAGGATTCCAGCTGTCCTTAGCAATATCGTTAGATACAATCAACAGGAATTTATAAGAAGGATGACCAACTCTTTGTGGCATCTTCGTATGTTTTCCCTCTAATGGTTGTTTACATATCTTGTTAAAACACTATTGGTTTTATGTAATTAGAAATTTATAATGAAGTATTTAGAGGGAATATCTGGGATTGAGAGGGTAAAGCAGGATGGCAAAGTCACGATGATGATTGAATCTGAGGGGTAGGTATTTGAAGGTTCATTATTCTACGTCTTTCTACATCTGAGATAGTCACCATTCATACAATAAATAATTTTTAAGGGAGTTCCCATTGTGGCACAGCGGAAATGACTCTGACTAGGAACCATGAGGTGGCCGGTTCAATCCCTGACCTTGCTCAGTGGGTTATGGATCCGGCATTGCTGTGAGCTGTGGTGTAGGTGGCAGACACTGCTCGGATCCCATGTTGCTGTGGCTGCGGTGTAGGCTGTCTGTCAGCTATAGCTCTGATTAGACTCCTAGCCTGGGAACCTCAATATGCCATGGGTGTGGTCCTAAAAAGACAAAAAGACAAAAAAAATAATTTTTAAAAACACTATTGGGAACAAACTGGAGGGGCAAGAAATTTTAGAAATATTTTATTTATTTATTTATTTATTTATTTTTCCCACTGTACAGCAAGGGGGTCAGGTTATCCTTACATGTATACATTGCAATTACAGTTTTTCCCCCACCCTTTCTTCTGTTGCAACATGAGTATCTAGACATAGTTCTCAATGCTATTCAGCAGGATCTCCTTGTAAATCTATTCTAGGTTGTGTCTGATAAGCCCAAGCTCCCGATCCCTCCCACTCCCTCCCCCTCCCATCAGGCAGCCACAAGTCTCTTCTCCAAGTCCATGATTTTCAGCAATCAATGTCATACACCACATTAACAAAAGTCAAAAATCACATGATCATCTCAATAGATGCCGAAAAAGCATTTGACAAAGCCCAACAGCCATTCATGATAAAAACTCTTATCAAAGTGGGTATAGAGGGAACATACCTTAACATAATAAAAGCCATTTATGACAAACCCACAGCAAATATAATACTCAACAGAGAAAAGCTGAAAGCCTTCTCACTAAAATCTGGAACAAGACAAGGATGCCCATTCTCCTCACTGTTATTCAACATAGGCAATATCACGAAGCCACAGTCATCAAGACAGTGTGGTACTGGTACCAAAACAGACATACAGACCAATGGAACAGAACAGAGAACCCAGAAATAAACCCAGACACCTATGGTCAATTAATCTTTGAAAAAAGAGACAAGAACATAAAATGGGAAAAAGATAGTCTTTTCAGCAAGTATTGCTGGGAAACCTGGACAGCTGCATGCAAATCAATGAAACTAGAACACAGCCTCACACCATGCATGAAAATAAACTCAAAATGGCTTAAAAACTTAAATATAAGACAAGACACCATCAAACTTCTGGAAGAGAAAAGGCAAAACATTCTCTGACATCAACCTCATGAATATTTTCTCTAGGTCAGTCTCCCAAAGCAACAGAAATAAAAGCAAAAATAAACCAGTGGGACCTAATCAAACTGACAAGCTTTTGCACAGCAAAGGAAACCAAAAAGAAAACAAAAAGATAACTTACAGAATGGGAGAAAATAGTTTCAAACGATGCAACAGACAAGGGCCTAATGTTTAGAATATACAAACAACTTATACAACAGCGAAAAAGCCAACAAACCAATGGAAAAATGGGCAAAAGACCTGAATAGACATTTCTCCAAGGAAGATGTACAGATGGTGAAGAAGCACATGAAAAAATACTCAACATCCCTGATTAGTAGAGAAATGCAAATCAAAACTACCATGAGATACCACCTCACACCAGTCAGAATGGCCATCATTAATAAGTCCACAAAAAACAAATGCTGGAGGGGAGTGGAGAAAAGGGAACCCTCCTGCACTGTTGGTGGGAATGTAAACTGGTACAACCACTATGGAGAACAATATGGAGGTACCTTAGAAAACTACACAGAGAACTATCATATGACCCAGAAATCCCACTCTTGGGCAAATATCTGGATAAAACTTTCTTTGAAAAAGACACATGCACCCACATGTTCATTGCAGCACTCTTTACAATATCCAAGGCATGGAAATAACCCAAATGTCCATCGAAAGATGATTGGATTCGGAAGATGTGGTATATATACACAATGGAATACTACTCAGCCATAAAAAAGAACAAAATAATGCCATTTGCAGAAACATGAATGGAACTAGAGAATCTCATTCTGAGTGAAGTAAGTCAGAATGAGAAAGACAAATATCATATGATATCATTTATATCCGGAATCCAATATATGGCACAAATGAACCTTTCCGCAGAAAAGGAAATCATGGACTTGTAGAATAGACTTGTGGTTGCCAGGGTGGAGGGGGAGGGAGTGGAATGGATTGGGAGCTTGGGGTTAACAGATGCAGACTGTTGCCTTTAGAATGGATTAGCAATGAGATCCTGCTGTGTAGCACTGGGAACTATGTCTAGTCACTTATGATGGAAGCTGATAATGTGAGAAAAAAGAATGTATACATGTATGTGTAACTGGGTTACTATGCTGTACAGTGGAAAATTGACAGAACACTGTAAACCAGCTATAATGGGAAAAAATGATTACATTCCATAATGGTTATAAAAAAAGTAATGGCAAAGGTTTAAAAATCATAATAAATAAGATTCGGATAGTAAAATGGTTTAAAGCCCTGGAGAGCTGACCACTGAGGCAGTTCATAAATAGCATCATTGGGTGCGTAAAGTACAATGTGAAGTACAATGCTAGAGTGAATGTTTACAAAAATAAAAGGAGGCTTCTAATTGCTCCGTAAAAAACAGAAACATGTTTTCAAAAGAAGCCACAATACTTAAAATTTATGTAATTCTGAAAGTAACCAGAGAAATCATTTAAAGCATACAACAAGCAACTTCCTTACTAATATCCTTTCTTGGTGATGGATCAAACTAATTTTTAAACTATATTTTACTTTATTTCTCATCATTAATCATTTTCTTTTCTCTTTAAGACAATACTTTTTCTTCATCTAGTTCACTTTTATCAACACCAAACTTGGTTATGTTAGAAATACCTCCCTTAAAACACGATTTCACATTTCTTTTTATCTGTACTCTAAGTTTTCTCACTTTTAACACAATATCTCAAGCTGATGTGGTAGCTTCAAACCTCATTCTTCATTATTAAGCAGATGGATATGTGAAAAGTATACTAGGAGAAGACATCTGTCCTTTCAAGTATCAAAAATTGCCCTCAGTTGTTTTTAGCTGAGGAGACCCTCAGAGAAAAAAGCAAAGGCGGGAATTATCTGGAAGGATAAACAGCAAAGGCACCAAGTGTTTGGAGAAACTTAGGTGGAGGGATTTAAAGTAAACAGATGTCTAAAAAATGGTTGTTTCAGAGTTTCTGTTGTGGTGCAGCGGAAGTGAATCTGACTAGTAACCCTGAAGTTGTGGGTTCAATCCTTGGCCTTACTCACTGGGTCAGGGATCTGGTGTTGCCGTGAGCTGTGGTGTAGGTCACAGACACGGCTCAGATCCCATGTTGCTGTGGCTGTGGTGTAGGCCAGCAGCTGCAGCTCCCATTCAGCCCCTAGCCTGAGAACCTCAATATGCCAAGGGTGCAGCCCTAAAACGCAAAAAAAAAAGTTGTCTCGGGGGCAGGGGTGTTTCTCAGGTCTGGGAAATGAGTGGTTATATTTCAAAAATGAACAAAATCAAAATAGTAATAATAACAAAAACATACAATTTGCATAAAATCCACTCCTTCCCCCAAACCTATTATACTAAGGAATTTTATGTCTGTTTCTCACTGATTAAAACCTCTTGACCAGTTTTCAGAAAAAGATTTATCTATTTAGGTTACTGCCAGATTCAAACATATTTCTTGGTCCCTGCAATGGATATACAATTTTTGAAATTTTTGCAAAGGAAACAGGCTATTTCCACAACTCTACAAAAATGTTCAATTTCTCTGTTGCAGAATGCTAAAGGAAAAAATAAGCTTGGAAAAAAATAAGAGGTGAGGAGAACTAGGAATTTCATATTTTCACTAAGCTGTCACTCAGGCCCGTTTTCCCCAGAGGATATTCTGCATATGTCTCCACGGTTGGAATTAACCAGACCCACTAAGAATCCTGGCAGCTCTAATTTAAGTGCACTTTGAAAGTTAAATCCTAGATCATCTCTATTCTGGTAAGAGTTACCAAATAGAGACTGTCTGACTAAATAAGCTCATTTTTCTCTCAGTCATCAGGATTCCTAATTAAATGACTTCAGTTCTGTGCAAAGAAAGTTGAGTCGCTCAGATTAATGATTCCCATTTCCAGAAAGTCAAGACTGTTGTACACCTGAGACAAAAGAACTCCCTTTCAGCATGTGTTACTATAATTAGAACATACAATTCAACGGATTAGACCTGAATAAAAGGGATAAACACAGGCTAAAGGATGATTTTTAAAAGTCATAACCCAGTTTTAACCTTCGTTCCTTAACATATATGACTTTTAAGAAAAGCTATTTCATTTGTAGGTCAGCTAACCCACAAGACAGAAAAATCTTTTCAAGAACTTTAGATTTCCTTTTGACACCAGAAAGATTCTTGGTGCAGAAAACCTAGCTCACTCGTTTTTCATCCACATAAAGTATATCTTTACTGGATGTTAGGCTTATTGAACAATTTGCATATTAGGTTAATTTTATTCCCAGCACTTAAAGCAATATTTTCAACCTGAATTACAGTTATATGGATATAACTTTAACCCATCATTCATATAAGAACCAGGCATATAAAAGTCTTTCTATTAACACCCAGTACAACAGTTGGAAATGAAAGAGATAGATTCCTTGTTAGACCTAAGTGACATTAGTATGCTTGAACTCTGCATGGTTAAAGCTACCTTTACTTTGAGAAAACTCTTCTTGTGCTTTATTTAAATCTGTTGTGAAGGAAAGACATAAACTTACATCCAGAAGAGTTTTCCATCAAGGTCTTGAATTTCTCATGTGCCTTTCGAAAAATAAAAATATAAAATAGATGCACAAATTCCCTTGGAATCATTTTAAAGATTTCCTCTCTCTTTTTTACGAATGTGATGAGGAATACCACTCTCTTCTTCAGAATGGACTGGTAGTTTAGGCAGCTCACACAGCCAGCCAGCCTTTTTAGATAAAAACGCTATCTACTTGCATGGACTATGATTCTGAAATACGGTGCTATGAGCATTTGCCCACACAGAGGGGAAGACTTGAAGGACCTTGTTTATCTATTTTTTTCCTGTAAGTGACAGATAAGGGTGGACTGGATATTTTGCAGCTATTTCTTTCAATGGAGGGAACAAAGGAAGACCAGACTGACTATAGCAGAGCAACCATGGGCAAACACTAGAAAGAAAGGGAGGTGGGAGTATCATACTGGACTTTCTATCTCATATAAGCATTATTGTAACAAGATTATTTATATTTGTTTTGGTTGGAGTTGTGATTAAGTGGCATATACCGTTTTCACTGCATTTGTGGGAAGCCTTGGTGTACTAGTAAAGAAATCTATTGGTGGCGAAGAAAAAATGTAGTTGACCTGGCTATGCATCTCCAACCAGAACAAAGTGGCTTAAAGATGCCAGACATAAGTTTATTGAGCTAAAAACTAGCACACTGTTTAAATGTAAAAGAAAAAAAATAGTTTAGTAAAAATGTAAAGGCAACCATCCTGAAAAATATTCCCCTTGATCACAGCCCTATCCATGCAGCTAAAAATTTGTTTACCCTTGGGGTACAGAGGAAAGAGAAATAAATTCAAGGAAAATAGCATTCTAGCGATTAATTTAAAATTTAACCACTTGAGGTTTTCTTCTTTTCAATGAACAAGCTCAGGGTGTGATTTGAGGTAGTTTCCAAGCCAGAATGAAAAGAATGAGGAAAACAGTGCTAGAGGCATTCGGACGGTTGATACTCAGAAGTAGCAGAACTGTGGGATTAAAACAAAGTGCCCCAGAGTTCCAGTTGTGGCTCAGTGGGTTAGGAACTCAACAGAGTGTCTGTGAGGATGGATGCAGGTTCAATCCCTGACCTTGCTCAGTGGGTTAAGGATCCCGTGTTGCCACAGCTGCTGGCTCGGATCCAGCATTGCTGTGGCTGGGGTGTAGGCAAGCAGCCGCAGCTCCAATTTGACCCATGGCCCAGGAACTTCCATATGCCATAGGTGCGGCCATAAAAAATAAATAAATACATAAATGGCCTGGCTTCCTAAGAACAAATCAGTCCTAGAATGCAGTGATGTCCCAGGGATACTGGTCAGAGCTAGACAAATGTTGTCGTTTCGGGAAGCTACATTATCCAAGCAAGATTCCTGAGTTGGGAGTGCACATGCTTGGCTAATAGAACGCTTGTCTTGATGCTCCAGAAACAGACCCGAGTCAGCAATGTGGGGGCAACATTGGTTTGGAAGTCATCATAGGAAGTACAATGAGTAAGACAAAGAGGAAAGAAAGCCCATAGACTGTGTTTATAGTATATAGAGCAGTTTACTATTTGGAGCAACAAAGGCTCAACCCAATCAGTGCCCCCTAAGGGTGTGTGAACACAGACCCAAGGATCCTGGAAGCTGGAGTATTGATCCCTCAGTTCCCATCTGTCGTTGGTAGAGCGTCTCTCCTTGGTGTCAACTCCCTTCTCTTGCAGCCAGAAAACATTCTCAAGATTAGATGGGAACTCTGGGGGTGGGTCAGTGGAATATGAGTACAGAAAAAAATGACTGTTACACTATTGGAGTGACTGTAAGAAATAAGTTTTGTCTCAATATTGATTCATCTTCATGTAGTCTATGGGATCTACCTTTGAAGGAATTTCATCAGACCAAATAGATTCCTAACTATCCAGTTCTCTATAAAAATAAATACAGTGACAGTAAGTTCTTTAATGAGTAACTATGTGCCAAGCATCAGCCTAGCTTTTGTATATTTTTCTCTCCATTTAATCTGCAAACTAATACTGAGAAATAGCTATATTTTTGTTCCCTTCAGTTTGCAAATAAGAACACTGAGGTTTGGGGAGGTAAAGTAATTTGCCCAGTTTTATAAAATGGGGACGACTGGACTTCAAGTACAGCTGACTAAAAAGTCTAAGCCCGCTCTGTATCACATTGGGTTAAAAGCACAGTCAATTTGATGGAGTTGATATAAAAATAGTGCAAACAGTTCAAATGGAGGAATAAACTTAAATCAGCATTCATTGAAGTCATCTCCCTTAGGGATATTTTAGGCAGTTCCTTAAAATACAAAATAATCCCAATGTGAAATTAAAATAGGAAAGAAGTATGGTCTAACAGCACCACTTGCCTTGCTGGAAAAGAATGGAGGCTAAACGGTCAAGTTCAATCATCATTTGTACAAGCATCTTTACTAAACGTCAAAGAGCATGAAATATGTAGCAGATTTTATTAAAGTTGATGGGAAAAGTAGTTAACTTCCTCCTCCTCATCTACTCCGTATTTGTCAGACTTAAAAATTCCAAGGTATAAGTAGCTTGTCACTCATGTTTCAAACTATCCCTCTAGCCTTCTTTGACACATACAACCACCTAACTGCCAGCAAAATTCATATGCACAGCCATTTCTACTCTAGTGCATAAAAAGCTGCCTGTCCCAAGGGGTAGTGACGTGGGCAAAGCAGACAATTAGCCCTTATATATTCCTTCCTGTTTCAACCCCCCACGGGGAGGGGGACAGGCATTACTTTCTCCTTCAACTTTCAGAGGGAGGATCAGCAGTGCTTCTTCTGGGTAAGTTTCAATGTCATTGGGCCCAAGTTTTAGAATAATGAGGCCTGTTTGTCAAGAAAAGGCACATAACATTTAGAAAGTTCTCTCTGGTCCATGAGCCTTTTATTGGTGATGTACTTTTTTCTTATTTTGTTGTGGGATCTGCCTTATATGGCCCTTGATAAAGTTAGATGGGACCAAAGGGGCTTCTGAAACCTCAGAAATAAGTTAAAATCAAGTACATAAACTAGTATATACATATATTAAGCTCGTATTATAAGAATGGAGGCTAAATGGTCAAGTTCAGCATTTAGTATTAAGCAAACTAGTATATAAAGGATGGACCAGCAACAGGGTCCTACTATATACCACAGGGAACTATATTCAATATCCTGTGACAAACCATAATGGAAAAGGATATAAAAAAGCATACCTGTATGTATAATTGAGTCACTTTGCTGTATAGCAGAAACTAACACAAAATTGTAAATCAATTATCCGTTAATAAAATTTTTAAAATGCATTTTCTTAATTTAAAAAATCAAGCATATATAAAAAAAGAAGGCCCAACAATTCCTTAATAATGACCAACACAAGCAATGTTCCCTTTGCAGTTTCTGGAAAATCTATGTGCTGAGCATAGATTCTAAGGACCTCTGACACTTGGAGGGAGATGGTGGAAATTGCGTCCTGTCTGTCTGACCCTAGGTTTTGGATGTGCCAATTAAAAACAATGTAACCTTGTGAAGTTTTCTTAACCCTTCTATGCCTTATGTTATAAATGAATAATTATAGACGTGCTCAGGGCGGCACATAACATGCTGTGAGTATTTGAAAAATAAATCAGTATCTTGAAAATGAAAGACAATAGGGGAGCCTCTACTGAATAACTTAATCTCTTATGCACACCAGAACATTTTACTATGTATGTACAGTACATATTTACATATTTTACTATATTCACAAAGTATATACATATTATTTACTTTGTGAATTATCAAGGAATACATATATTTGTACTTACATTTATAAATTTACAGTCTGTATATATTTGGCTGATTTCTATTCTAAACACATGCACTTTACTTTTATATGTTCCTTAACTTGCTCTTTCCTGGGAAGCATAATTTGAAGAGCGATAAAAGACATTTCTACAACTCTTACATTTCTGGCTCCTTTTTTTTTTTTTGTCTTTTTGCCTTTTTTAGGGCCACACCAGAGGCATATGGAGGTTCCCAGGCTAGGGGTCTAATTGGAGCTGTAGTTACTGGCCTACACCAGAGCCACAGCAACACCAGATCTGAGCCGCTGCTGCAACCCATATCACAGCTCACGGCAACTCCAGATCTTTAACCCACTGAGCAAGGCCAGGGATCAAGTCCACAACCTCATGGTTCCTAGTTGGATCTGTTAACCACTGAGCCATGAAGGGAACTCCTCCTATGTTTAATAGCTTTGCAAACTAGGCAACTTGTTTTCTCTGGGCTTCAGCTTAATTTTCACTCAATATGATGATGATAATGTTTGCTCACCTTAAAGCGTTAGTGTGGTGATCAAAATTAAATGTGCAAACTCTACTGTGTCACATATAAAGAAACAATTCACATATTTTTGTGGTGACTGACATAATTAGTTTATTTCAAGTATGATATGAAAAATAGCAGTGAAAAAATTGTAAAGTGTTTATCTTTTGCTGCTAAAATCATAAAGGGTTGTAGGAGTTTAAAGGAAAGACATTTTCCTATCAATTTGAAATAGGTCTCTGAAGGAGTTTGAAGTAAATGGATAATTTATTTAGAAGTGTCTAAATATAGATGTGACTGTGTGTTTTCTAAAAATATTTCATGATTAAATATTATTTGATTTTCATTTATCTTCTTATTTTATTTAAATCTCTTTTCTTTTCCATTTCTCTAGATAAATGAGTTAACTATATTCCATAAAGAATAAAGATCAATAATGTATTATTCCTTCAGGAACACAGGGATATAAAGCTCTTAACACTTCAAAGTCTGGAGGAGGTCTGATATCTACTTTTATACGAAACAACAAATAGCATCTAAATAAGCCCTGTCTTAAAAATGCCTTTTTTGTGTGTTTCTCTTTAAAAGCAAGAAAATGTCTTCTAAAATTCTTTGTTATCCATCCATCAAAATCATCCAACATTACACATGAAGACCAAAGTTGTCACTTCTAAAACCTCAACTTTCAAGGAGAAAACAATCATCTCGAGAATTATACTAATGTGTCTAGTCACTAAAATTAGACAGATTAATAATATCTCCATGCCATTACAGCATCACCAAGATTGCTAGTATAATTCTAAACAGGAATGAAAGGAGAATTTAATGAGTTTGAAGCTCTCGAATTTTATAAAAAATGTACCAAAATATGAAGTATTCCCAGGATGTTATCAGCCGTTTCTTTGCATTTTATTTGTCAACTTGCACTAATCACACTGAACAATTTTTAAGTAATTTATTTTAACTTTGTTCTCAAATGCCGCTTTTCCCTCTTTTCACCTTTTTCTCTTCTTCCCACTCTTCTCAGTCATCTTATCTCTCCCCTATCTAAGTTTTCCCTGAAGAATTTGGTAAATCCTTTGGAAATTGGCAAATCAAATGTTCTTTTTGTTTGTGTGCTTTTTAGGGCTGCACATAGGGCATATGGAAGTTCCCAGGCTAGTGGTGGAATCAGAGCTGCAGCTACACCACAGCCATGGCAACACAGGATCCAAGCCGCGTCTGCTACCTACAGGACCGCTCTCAGCAATCCTTTGAGAAGAGGCCAGGGATCAAACCTGAGTCCTATTATATACTAGTCATGCTGAGGCATGAGGTGAACTCCCACAAATTAAATGTTTTTACATCTTCATAAGAAGATAGGATTAATTGCAATGTTGCCCAGTTTAATATCAAGAGAATTCAAATCATCCAATTGTCAAGGATTAACTCAAATTATTCCACTTCTTGAGTTCTCTAATTAATTCATTCAAATATTTGATATCTGATTAATTCATAGCAAACACTGACTTAGGTACTCAAAAAATAGAGCAGTCTGTGAAGTGGGAGTAAGAGGATTCATGTACTTTCCTTTTTTTCCCCCTTGAATGATTCCCACTAAACACATTTTGTGTGTGTGTGAAATATACTTTAGAAGATATTGGAAAATTTGTTCTGAATTTCTTTTCAATTGAGTGATTTCCTAGCATTTTTGGGTAATTTCAATAATTAAGCACAAGCAAATTGAATTGCATTGAAACATGAATAAACTGCCTTTCTTGGTAGGCTTGTATATGCTTAAGATTTTGAAAGGGGAAAAAAAAATCAACAAAACCCCTAAACCCATGCACACAAACAAGAACAAAAACTCCCACCTCCATGAATTATAATATGGACTGCTTTCAGGGTGCATATAATTCCACCATGGCCAATTTCAAGCTACCCAAGTAACATCTCTGAATTCAGAAGTAGAAAGGGATGGGCAGTACCACACTGTTATACAGTATTTTACTGTACAGATCCAAGAGTTGTAAATAGCCCTAAGATCATAGGTTATAAAAACTATAACAAAATAATTAGAAAGGAATGAATTTTTAGTATTTGCTACCTTTGTTTTAAATTCATAGCATTTAATTTTTAATAATGGCCCATGTTTAACAACCAGCAGCACATTTACCCTCAATTTAACAAATGACTCTTATGAACTGGTATGAGCTGGCTCCACTACATCACTGGTTGTGTCCAGAGCTGGTCTGTAAAAGTTAAGAGAGACTTCTACGCTTCTGGGAAATAGAGAAAGGTGTCAGTTTGAACAGCATTGCCCCAAATCTCTAAAGGCATCAACTTATCATTTTAGCTCCTTTCTGGTTTTCTTCTTCCTGGCTGAAGACCGCTGTGCAACTGCTTTATTGTCCAGATGTCTATCCTCAGGGCTTATCTGAGATATTTAAGAGGATGTACCACTTTGGGTATTCCCCAAGAATGGTCCTGTTGGGTAGATCCCAGCTTCCTGGGCTCTATACCTATAGAGCTGGGCCCTGGACAATCACCTTCAAATACAATGGTAGTCCCACTCATAGGCATATATCCAGACAAAACTATAATTCAGAAAGATACATGCACCCCTATGTTCACTGCAGCACTATTTACAATAGCCAAGACACAAAAGCAACCTAAATAACCATCAACAGATGAGTGGATTAAGATGTAGTACAATGGAATACTCCTTAGCCATAAAAAGAACAAAGTAATGCCATTTGCAGCAACATGGATGCAACTAGAGAGTCTCATACTAGGAGAAATAAGTTAGAAAGAGAAAGAAAAATACCATTTGATATCACTTACATGTGGAATCTAAAATATGGCACAAATGAACCACCTACAAAACAGAAACAGACTCACTTACGGTTGCCAAGGGTGGGCGAGTGGTATGGACTCGGATCTTGGGGTTGGTAGATGCAAATTATTACATTTATAAGCATGAGGTCCCACTGTACGCCACAAGGAACTATATCCAAACTCTTGGGGTAGAACATGATGGAAGGTAGTATGAGAAAAATAATGTATATATATGTATGACTGGGTTATTATGCTGTATAGCAGAAATTGACACGACACTATAAATCAACTATACTCTAATGAAATAAAATAAAATAAAAAAAATTACAGTACAACTCTAAGGAAAATAGTAAGAGCCTTTTACTCCAAAGTATAGTGACTAGCATGACTTCCTCCTCATTAGAACATCTGGTTTTCTAGTGACACTGTGCTACTGACCACAGCTCCAAAGGCCTCTTTGTAAAAGAACATTTAGAGTTTTCCTAGTGTTTGTGGGCATCTGCCTCACGGTTTTTATTCATCCAGTGAACAAATGTCTATTAAGTGCCTATGATTTACCTGGTATTGTGCTAGTCGATGGAGCTACACCGGTGAACAGAATAGACACAATACATCCTGGTGGTGGTTATACTGTTGAGGACACATGCATTAAATTAAAGTTTCTCTAAATAAACATGACCGAGCTTAGTAGCAAAGCCTAAAATAATTAACGGAATATGGGAGGGCTTCACTAAAGAAGTATTAGATGAATTTAAATTTGAAAAATGAGGATGAGTCCTAATCAGGTAAGGAAGGGTAGTAAGAAGCCCTTCAGGCAGGGCAGGAGGAATAGCATATGCAAATGCCTTGTGGTAAGAGGAAGAGAAGCAAGTAAAAGTTCTAAGTGTGAAGGGAGCTTGGGTGAAATGAATGTGAGAGAGAGGTAGGGGGCAAACTCTACTAGGAGGTAGGGTCTGTCTTTGTTAGGGATTTTTAAGACTTTGAACAAAGGGGAGCCACCAAATAGCTTCAAGCAGAAGACGAACAGGATGCGATTTGCTAGAATGTAGAGGACAGATTGGAGGGTAGGAACCTGCAGCGTTTCAAGTGGGAGAGGCTGGTAGCTTGAACCATGGGCATAGTTGGGGAGATGGATAAATTTGAAAGACATAGAAGAGGTAAAATTAGCTTGACCTAATGTTGGATTGGGTATTGGAACTGAAGAGATGGAAGTGTCAGCCATAACTCCCAGGTTCCGAACAGCTGAGACGAGGTATAGTCAGAAGACACAGGTCCATCCGCAGAAGGAAGAGCTTTGTGGGGAGAAGATGGTATGGTCATGATCTGGGTTTTTAACAGGCTAAGTCTGAGACGACTTTGAGACTGTTCCTACTTGTGGATCATCAATCTGATTGCCAGAGTCTTATCTACCCAAAAATGGCTACAGAAACAAAGCTCCTGATTTCAGTTTTATTCTGGATAGGATCCTCAATACAGCAGAAGCAACCTGCAAAATAAGATGTCAAGTGGCTTAGTTATACTTTCTCTTCTTCTAGGCATTTCAAGTCCTTATTCTTTAATCTCTCAAATATTATTTTCTGTGATTCACATGTTAAAATCATTTTATATTTATCAAAATATGGCCCAAGGAAGCCAAATGAAGTGTGGTACATTTAAAGAACAGCTTCTAAAGGACTTAAGGAGAGGCAACGAATTTTGGATAAGTCTCCACAGAAGACAAATGTTAAAAAGATTGCTGTGCATTGTTACATTCAGTAGTGGAAGTGAGCGCTTGAATTATAAAGGCACTTCATCAAAATCAATGATTTCTAAGGCTATTATGTTTTAGGAGGGTGGTTTTGAATAGTGATTTAGAACCAAAAAAAGCATCTTCAAAGTGTGATATATAAAATGTTTATGTAATTATGACAAAAGAACTATGAATCACTGTCTTCATGATGAATTTCATTTTCCCAAATCCAAGTGATTTGTAAAATTCTTAAATATTTTAGTATTTTTAAGGCAACATGTAAAACAAAAACCAGTTAAACATATAGGATGGAATTTTATGCAGCTTTTAAAATTCATGTTAATGTTATTAGATGTAAAATCAACACTAAGAACATATACACATGACATTCCTGTTGTGGCTTAGCAGTAATGAACCCTACTAGGATCCATGAGATGCAGATTCGACCCCTGGCCTCACTCAGTGGATTAAGAATCTGGCGTTACTATGAGCTATGGTGTAGGTTGCAGTTGCAGCTGTGGTCTGGTGTTGCTGAGCTCCGATTTGTTCCCTAGCCTGGGAACTTCCATATGCCTCGGGTACAGTCCCTAAAAAGAGCCCCCCCCAAAGTAAAAAAACAACTTGTACACACGATGTTAATTCTGTGCAAATATGAGTACAGAGAGTAAAGACTCAAAAAAAAAAAATAACAAACTATTAGCAGTGCTCATGTCTACATTGTAAGATGCTATTTTTTCATAGGAAAGAAATTCTGAATATGAAGATGTTACGTACGCTTATTAAAAATTCAAGTAACTGAGAAACAGATAATGAAACGAAATTAACTGAGAATTCCACCAGCTGGAAGCAACCATTGAAAACATGTTGAGAAACATCTTCCTAGCTCAGTGTTGCCTACCAGAACTTTCTGTGTTGAGAGTACTGTTCCATATCTGTGCTGTCCAATATGGTAGCCATTAGCTACAAGTATCTATTGAATACTTGAAATGTGGCCATTACAAATGAAGAAGTGAATTTTTAATGTGATTTAACTTAAATTAATTTAAATTTAAATAACAACATGAGGCCAGTGGTTAGCAAGTTGAATGGTATGTCTAAACATTTCTCTATTTAGATACATATCCAGATAGCTAAATAATTTTATATAAATGGGGTCAAACTACACATTTGCAACTTGGCCACTTAATATATTAATGAAATATTTATATAAATACAGTATATATTACCTTTTTAAGATATTCTGAAATATCCTATTGCATAGAAGTGCCATAATTTATTTATTATCTTTCATCACTGGATAGGCTTTACAAACAATGTTTTAACAAATATTCTTGTATCTATATTATCATGTACTTAACTGAAGATTTGCTTGGGATAAATTCTCAGGCACAGAACTGCAGGGTCAAGGGTATCCATGTCTAATTTGTGATACATATTGCCATATTCTCTTTAAAGAGTTTTTACTGGTGCACACCCCCACAAATAGCAATATAAGGTCTTGAACATGGGTTACTGGCAATATGTTGATCTTTGGTAGTCTACAGAAGAATAATACCTTGTTATTGTTTTTATTCATATTTTAAAAGTTACTTGTGAGGGTAAATATCTCTTTATTTATTGGCTATACATGTCTTTTATAGCATGAACTATTTGTTTAGGCTGTTATTCCCCTATTCTAGTAGGATATTTCTCTTTTACTTACTAATTTAGAAGATTTTGTTTTTATTGACCATTTGCCTGCCAAATATGTTGTAATATTTTTTTCTGAGTGTATCATTTGTCTTAAATGCTTGTCATAATGTATTTTTCCCTGTAAAAATTTAAAACAATTTGATATTCAAATCTATCAGTCTTTTCATTATTTTCTGATTATCTTGACAATACAGACATACCTGATTTATAAGAATTTATTTTTCTTTATCTTTTATATAATTTGCAAATGTTTATAAGGACCATACACCCTTAATATATTATTGTATATCAAGAAAAACATGAGGAAAACATTTTCTTAAAATAACTGACAATAAATTTTTCTTTCAAATGGAAACTTATGCTTATAGTTTCTTTTCAAATGAGGATTTACAAAGACCAGACTTTATAAGAGAATCTTACAATATTGACTGAAGGTTAAGTACTAGCACAGAGGGGAGCCAGCTACTTGCCCATGTTCTAAATTTCCCCTTGTGAGGTTATTACAATACCCATAGGGATGCTTAATGAGTCTAGCTAATCTTGCTGAAGTCAGTATCTAAATGCCTTTCATCGTTGAACTTGTCACTCCTAGAAGACCTTGAAATGGCTCTGCAATGATCATGCTCTAACACCTGAGTACTTGAAGAAAAGTATACATACATGTATACACACACATAGCTTTTAAGCATCAAACAGTATGCTGAAAGAAAATCATTGATAGTTGCCATTTTACATGACTGCTGTTTTTCCTGTGTGTGTAGCCCACAGCTAGATAATCCATGGGGGAAAATACAAATTCATCATAGTATTAGTAAGTATTATCCACTCCTTGAACAGCCTTTAAGAATCTTTTTTTTCTTTTAGAGAAATAAAGAGACACATGTTTAGACATTTAATATATGTAGTAGAGCCAATATTCACAATTCCAAGCTCTATTGCTTTATGCTAAAAAAAAGCAAAGAGAGTGGCTCTTGCACACACCCATCTTACATCCAGAGCTACTTCAGCTTAATCCTATGTGAGGCTCTGTCCTGTCTGGGAGACATACTTGAATGCACCATCCATTCAGGCCTAAAATTCATCCTGGAAGGTCATTAACAGATAATTAACTTTCTCCAGGTTGTCTCAGAAGATGCCCTTCATTCAAAAAGAACTGTGGCTTTTTCAGTAATTGGGTTGGTAGTTTTTTGTTTTGTTTTGTTTTGTTTTGTTTTTTCCTGTATAATGAAGCTCTTCTGGGAAAGTGGCTTAAAGTTCACAGGGGAAGCTATGGAGATCCCAATATCCTGAGACTTGTGCCTCAGTCAGTAATTGGGGCAGAAGGGTCAGTGATAACTTACAGATCTGTGGGGTTTGGTGGGTCCATGATAACACAAGTACCCAGGAAACACAGGACATGTAATGTCTCTGGGACATGTAAGCAGAGGGTAATTGGGCCTCCTACACCCCTAGAATTCCACCTGGGTCCTGGTAGAAGAGGGGACTCTAGGGTGCAGGAAAATACGGCCCTGAGAAGATGGGATTTGAAATGTATGGGGCATTGTGCTGAGGACAACAAGCTCTTGTATATACACCACACTTTCCCTTCCTTATTCATCCAATGACCAACAAAGATGAGAGCTCAAGGACTGCCTTCTTCAAAACTGCCTTTTGGCTCTCTATATCACAGAATCTCAGAAAACTGAATGTTTACTTAAGTGACTTTTAGTAGAGGAGTCGATCCATCTATAAACAAATAAATGTTCTGGGAGCGTTACAAATACCATAAAAATACTTTTACCATATATACTTTCATTTGTGCCCTTCCCCCCATTAATTCAACAAACTTTATGCTTTTATTTCCATTCCCTGTGCGAGGGTTATGTTTATAAACAAGGGAGAGTCTTTCCCTCAAGGTTCTAATGATCTGGAAGAGGAGATACTCATATAGGTCCTTTGAGTTTAATGGAATAAGTGCTTTTGGAGCATAGAAGTACATGTAACTGTGTTTAAGGAAATTTTTCAAAAAAAAAAAACAGCTATAAAGCTAGTTGGTTTTTCAACAAAGAAAAGTTTCCTCAAGACCATACCTCTTAAGAGTTTGCAGACACATGAATAGTACAAAGGGAATGTTCTCAAAATACCAGTAGACACATAAGGAAAGTTGATCAGAAAGTCAGTATTTCCTGCTCACTTAGCCAATAACACTCCATAAACTGTATTTAGCCAATAAAATTTCTTCTAGTCCATATTATTAGCCATCGTGATAATCCTAGTCCTCATGAAAAAGTTGTTTCTAGGTTTCTACAAGTGAAAAACATATGGAAATCATGTTTCCAAGGATTGAGGAACTCATAGTTTTATTTATTATAAAAATAAAGTCTTCATAGAGGCTCCTAACATTTTAAGATAGTCAGCAAAGTAAACTGATGTGAGTGAATTGAGAACAGCGGAAACCTTTCTTGGTAATCCCTTTGTTCAGATACTTATATATTGGAGTTCCCGTCACAGCTCAGTGGTTAACAAATTTGACTAGGAATCATAGTTGCGGAATCGATCCCTGGCCTTGCTCAGTGGGTTAAGGATCCGGCATTGCCATGAGCTGTGGTGTGGGTTGCAGACATGACTCAGATCCCGTGTTGCTGTGGCTGTGGTGTAGGCCAGCAGCTACAGCTCTGATTAGACCCCTAGCCTGGGAACCTCCATATTCTGCGGGAGCAGCCCTAGAAAAGGCAAAAAGACAAAAAAAAAAAAAAAAAAAAAGATACTGATATATTTTTAAATTTTAATCCTATGTAAGAATTTTTAATACTAAGCCTTAACCTTATCAAAACCAAAGTATTTCTCTATATTTCATAACTAATAATTCAAAAAGATGGAGCCTGATGAGGCCCATCTTGCATATATGTGTTCTTAACCTTAAAGACACAAGGGCTTCCTTTTTATAATAAAATTTTGCATTCACACAGAGTTTGGCACATATCTATATATATATGTATACTCGTATTCTACCCTAACCCTCTATAAATTAAAATAAAAATAAATAAAAGTAAAAATTTAAGTATAAATTCCCTCAGTAATATGGAATCTAGACTAATTTTTCTATAAAGTCTGAAAAAAATGATACATTTCTTATATGTTTATAATTTAACATTTCTTTAAAGTTTTTTAAGCTGTCAAATTTCTTAAATTATAATACACTAATTTAAAGTGAATTTTTTTTTTTAATTCTTGTTTATGCTCATTTTATTTATTTATTTATTTATTTATTTATTTATTTTGTCTTTTTGCTATTTCCTGGGCTGCTCCCGCGGCATATGGAGGTTCCCAGGCTAGGGGTCCAATCGGAGCTGTAGCCACCAGCCTACGCCAGAGCCACAGCAACGCGGGATCCGAGCCGCGTCGGCAACCTACACCACAGCTCACGGCAACGCCGGATCGTCAACCCACTGAGCAAGGGCAGGGACCGAACCCTCAACCTCATGGTTCCTAGTCGGATTCGCCAACCACTGCGCCACGACGGGAACTCCTAAAGTGAATTTTTTAATCATTGTCATAATGAAGTTGAACCTAAACCACACACTATGTAAAAAATATTAAAATAAATCAGAGACCTAAATGTAAAAGCTAAAGCTATGAAGTCTTAGAAGAAAATTGGTGTAAGTCTGTGTGACCTTCGGTTTGGCAGTGGTTTCTTAGACACTGAGAGCATAAGCAACAAAAGAAAAAACAAAACAAAACAGATAAATTGGACTTCATCAGAACTGAAAACTTTATGCTTCAAAGGACAGCATAAAAAAGTAAAAATACAGCTGATAGAATAAGAGAAAATATTTGAAAATTCTATCTGATAAGGGACTTAAGATACTGCCAACAGCCATATAAAATGGCGCAGCTACTTTAAAAAATACTTTTGCAGTTCGTCAAGGTGTTAAACACAGAGTGACCATGTGACCCAGCAAAGCCATTCCTAGGTATCTACCCATACGAAATGAAAACATGTCCAGACAATATCTTGTGTATGAAAGTTCATCACAGTGTCACTCAAAACAGCCAAGAAATAGAAACAAGCCAGATGTCCAACAACTGGTGAATGTAGGAACAAAATGTGGTTTATCTCCACAGGGGAACAGTATATAGCAATGAATGGCAACAAAGAAATATTACATGCTACAACACTGCTAAATCTTGAAAAGGTTACACTACTTTAAAGAATCCAGTCACTAAATACTACACATGTTGTGTGATTCCATTTACCTTAAATGTCTAGAAGAGCCAAATCTATAGTGACAGGGATTAGATTCATGGTTACTAGGGTCTAGGGGAGGTAGGAAGCAGTGATCGTTCATGCGTATAGGATGTCTATTTAGAAAATATTCTAGTGGTGATGACTGTGCATCTTTGAATATATTAAAAGCCACTGAACTATAAAATTTGGTTGTGATGATTGCTGTACAACTATAAATGTAATAAAATTCATTGAGTAATTTAAAAAAAAAGCCACTTAACTGTACACTTTGGAAGGGTTAATTTATTGGTGTCTGAGTATGAATGTTCTTCCACGTACCCCCCCGCCCCCCCACCAAGTACCTGTGTACACTGACCGTGCTGTGAAAAAAGCTGCTCTATGTCCCAGACAGAAGACATGGGTAAATCATGGATTTCAATGCTTTTGGAGAGAGCTTCAAAATATTTTTATTCCTGTATGTGACTGGGTTTTCTTGGTCCAATGAGAGTGAAGTGAAGGGGAAGAAGATGCTTAAAACAGCAGAGACTGACTAGGTTGATGCCTTGGAGTCAGTATTTATAATACGCAGAGCTTTTGAAGGATACATGTAGCCTGGCACAATGATTTAATTCTTAGCTCTCTTTGGTTGAACCTCATCATTCCCGCTTACTTACAAATGCTGGGGAGTTTCTAAACTTTTAACCTCCTCATTCTTACACTCTAAACCACAAATTTAAATGCTTGAACTAGGTCTAGCTTTTTTGGAAAATGTATAATTACAAAGCATATGTTATTTAAAATCAAGAATCTAGTCCCCAGTGGCCAACACTGTTTTTGGTCTACTAACCTGCCTGCTGTGTAAATGAATGAAAGTGTGTGAAAAAGTCTGAGGAAAAGAACACTTCCAAATCAATACAGCTTTTCTTACTGGACAGGGAACCTGAGAAAGGTATTTAACTTCCCCTAACCTTAAAAGTCCCAGGAATGCTTTTTAAAGGGACACTAGGGTGTCCTTTAAAGACTATGGTGTCCATATTAGCATGTCTTCAAATATTTTAGGAGCTAATATTACTGAATTAGCCTACTACTGTTGTACAATTGACAGTTTTTGCAGCATGCCAATTATGGTAAGTAAAAATCGAATTCACTCAAATATTAGAATCTACAAATAAAATAAAGGCTTGTTTGGAATCCTAAATAATTACCTCTAATTTTTAAATTTTCTATCCTCACTTATTTATTCAGAAAATATTTGTATTTCTACATTGTGCATGTCACTATGCCAAATGACTCATATTTGTGTACTTTTAAAATGCATTTATGAAATGCCTTATGAAAAGCATCAGTGTCTTTTGCAAGAAACCACTCTATAAATCTAAGTATCATTTTATAAATATCAGGAAATATTTTATTTGGATATTTAACAAATGTCCCATGGTCACATAAAGCTACCTAATTTAGGTGGGGATAAAGTGTTTTTGGATCTAAAACAAGTCGGCCCTGTGGACACACCCTTTTCTTTTAAGCCAGAAATGATTACCAGCTCCTTTTGAGGTCCTTCACTACCTTGAGTAAAGTGAGCAATTTTCCAACTTCACGGTTGAGCCTGGAGTTTTTAAAAAATCAAGCTTATTCTCAAATAAATTTTTAATTTGCATGTGCATTAGGTCCAAGAGTATGTAAAAATGGAACCTTCTGAGTTAGGCATGTCATCTAAGCTTTTCACTCTCTTAAGCTATTTTAAACACATATCCATTTATTTTAAGGGATAATACATAGGCATTAGAAAGGAGAATGTATTAATTTTAAGCATACAGCTTGATATACATATTTTCTAGCTATTTTATATCAAGCTTTTAAATATTCTTATGCTTCAGTCTCTTAAATTCACACATGCTTTATCCTCCTGACTGTATCCATTCATTCACTTACCCATTGAATGCATATTTATTGAAGGTAAACACGTGCCAGGCCCATGAACAACACAGATAATGTTTACGGTGCAAAAGAGCAATAAACAAACAACTATAATGAACAAGAAAATTTCAGAAAGAGATAAGTCTATGAAAAAAAATAAAATGAGAGGAGATAAAACAGTGGGTGGACTGGGGGTAGGAGGACAATTTTAGATGGAGTGGTAAGGGAGGGACCCATAAAACAAAACACAGATGGCAGAAGGAGGAATCACGCAAGAGTTTGGAGAAGGATGTTCCAGGCAGTGCTAATGCTCTGAAGAAGGAATGCATTGGCTTGCTTAAGGAACCTAAAGACCAGAGAGGTTGCAACACAGCAAGTAAGGGGAATGGTGCTCTGTAGTGAGGTGGATGGGGGCGAGTCATATGGGCTATTGTAGGTATGGAGTTTGGAGTTGTATTTGAAACACAGGTAAGCTATTAGGTTTAATGCAGGGGAATGACATGATTTGCTTTATATTTTTGGAAGTTCATTGCCATGTGCAAAGGTAGAAAGAGGAAGGCTAATTAGAAAGATACTTCAAAGGCTATTTTACGGAGGTGGGATTAACATGCAATGAATGGAGATGGAAGTGGATGTATTCTAGATGTAATTTGGACATGGAGGCAACAGGCCCTATGGAGGGATGGGATGTGGGGATGGTAGTAGGTGGGCTGAGATAAGGGGAGGGATTAAGGGAGGCTCTCGGGGCATCTTTCAACAGGGAAGAAGGTGTTGCATACTAAGCCTGAGATTAATAAAAAAGGGATGAATTTAGGAGAGGGTACCATCATCTGCCCAGAATGTTAGAACAACTTCCTTATAGATGTCTACTTTCAGGCCTGTTCCTATGATTCATTCTAGAAAAAAATCATACTTACCAAAGCTGATCCAAAAGAAGAAGAAATTTCTAACAGACGCCAAATAGAAGAAAACCCTGAAATGGTTTTCAAAGTCTTATCTTGAAGAAAGATTAATCTGGAGTTAATAGATGCAAACTATTGCCTTTGGAATGGATAAGCCATGAGATTCTGCTGTATAGTACTGGGAACTATATCTAGTCACTTATGATGGAGAACAATGAAGGATAATGTGAGAAAAAGAATGTCTATATGTATGTGTGACTGGGTCACTTTGCTTTACAGTAGAAAATTCACAGAGCACTGTAAACCAGCTATAACAGAAAAAATAAAAATCATTAATTAAAAAAAAAAAAAAGGAGAAAGGTTCAGGGCTCCTAAGAGTTTGGGAGGAAATCTGTCAACTTTAATATAAATGCAATGCAAATGTAAGGTAAAATAAGTTTTATATCAATAATATAGAAATAAAAAATGAAATTACCAAGTCCCTTATTCAAAGCCTGATAAAGTTAACAAAAACCCAAGAAACATAGACCACTCACTTCTGCATATATGTGTAAATATCCTAGAAAGTATAGGAAGCATGTTGAGTTGGAAAGGGCAATCATAATTAAATATTACAGGAGTTCCCATTGTGGCTCAGTGGTTGGCGAACCCGACTAGCATCCATGAGGATGCGGGTTCGATCCCTGGCTGAGTGGGTTAAGGATCTGGCATTGCCTTGGTCTGTGGTGTAGGTCGCAGATGTGGCTCAGATCCTGAGTTGCTGTGGCTGTGGCGTAGGGCATCAGCTACAGCTCCGATTGGACCCCTAGCCTGGGAATCTCCATAAGCCGTGGGTGCAGCCCTAAAAAAAAAAGTCAAAAAAAAAAAAAAAGGCCAAAAAAATTTAAATATTACAAATCATGGAATAGTGGTAATCAAATATTTACGGTGTGTCAGACACCTTTGAAATTCTTTCCATATGCTAGCCTTTTGAAGGATATGCTGTGTTGTCATTTTTTTCAGAAGCACAAACTAGGGCACATGAAAGTTGAACAACTTGCTCTATTTTACACACATCATCTAAATTTTTTTTCCAAATCTTTCCAAATTTTCCAAATGGAAAGCATTGTTCTGTTCAATAAATGAAAAGAAAGTAATTTTTTTTTTGGTCTTTTTGCCATTTTTTGGGCCGCTCCTGCGGCATATGGAGGTTCCAGGCTAGGGGTCTAATCGGAGCTGTAGCTGACAGCCTACGCCAGAGCCACAGAGGAGGTGGGATCCGAGCCGCGTCTGCAACCTACACCACAGCTCAGAGCAACACCAGATCCCCAATCCACTGAGCAAGGGCAGGGATCGAACCCTCAACCTCATGGTTCCTAGTAGGATTTGTTAATCACTGCGCCACGACGGGAACTCCTAATTTTTTTAATTATTTGGAAAAAATTTATTTAGATCTTTTTACTATCTCACAGAGCAACGTTCAAATAGAGTTCAATATAAACAATCAAATCACAATGATGGAGCTACAAGTACCTTTTTATATAATATTGAGGTAGGAAGCCAATAAGGAAAATGTTGAACAGAAAAATAGACATTAAAACCAAAATTCAAAAGAAATACGAAAAACTGGGAAAAATATTTTTGGCAGATAAAGATTGATGTTTTAGTATCAACGAAGATCTTACATATTAATGTAATGGAAAAAAATCTGCAAAAGCAAAAAAAAGGTATAAGGATGCTAGTTACAGTGATGTGTACTTTAATAAAGTAAACTAGAAGCAATTAATATATTCAACTATGGGGAATGAATCAGTCAAGTAAATTAAGTCTATAGGTTAGAATACTATGCAGTCCTGAAAATTGTGGAAGAATATTCCTTGCCAAGGGAGCTATGATATGCCAAGGGGAAAATAGGTTTTAAAATGGAATATGCTGCATGTTATTGACTACAGTCTTTGCATGCACTGTGCTGTGTGCTCTCTTTCTCTCTCACACACACACACACACACACACACACACACACACACACACACACACACACACATTCAGGTGCACTGAATAGTTGAAATTGGTCACTTTTACCTGTCCAACATAGAAGATAATAAAAATGAAAGCTGTTCATCCTAAATGGCAGAAATAGTTTCATATCAGGTTTAAATAAATATATACACAAAAGTAGGTCTCAATCTTCTGTGTGCATCGGAGTCACCAGCAGAGCTTATTAAAATACATTGTTGAACCCCATTCTGGAGGGTTCAATAGGGCAGGATCTGAGAATTTACATTTCTTTTTTTTTTTTTTTGTCTTTTGTCTTTTCGTTGTTGTTGTTGCTATTTCTTGGGCCGCGCCCGCGGCATATGGAGGTTCCCAGGCTAGGGGTCCAATCGGAGCTGTAGCCACCGGCCTACGCCAGAGCCACAGCAACGCGGGATCCGAGCCGCGTCTGCAACCTACACCACAGCTCACGGCAACGCCGGATCGTTAACCCACTGAGCAAGGGCAGGGACTGAACCCGCAACCTCATGGTTCCTAGTCGGATTCATTAACCACTGCGCCACGACGGGAACTCCAGAATTTACATTTCGAACAAGTTCCTAGACGATGCTAATGTTGTTTCGACTAGGGGACCACCCTCTGATACCCACTGATCCATGAATTCAGAATGGACAAGCTCCAACTCCTGTTTAAATGTGTAAGACTCCCTCCTCTTTAGAGAGAGAGAAAGTGGCCCATGTAGAGCCAGCTCGTGATGCTAAAACCCAACCGCGGGGATTACCCAAAAGGTTGTTTGAACGGCACCTCAGAGTCCCACTTCAGGGAAAGTGCAAATGTTAACCCAATTTTGAATTAGAGCCACTTGAAAACCTTAAACACAAGGCTTAGCCATGGATTTAGAGGGCTGTATATGAAAGAAGGGCACTTGATTCTTGAAATATATTTTTAGTGACAGGTTCCATTCATAGTGAGTTAAGGCCAGTGAGCAAAAATAACAATAAACAACAAATAAATAAAAGCATCTGGAGCATTTCATTTTTTAAGTAACAAGTGGGTTAATAATAAGGGGTTAAACCTTGGCTGAAAATCAATTTTTTTTTTGGCTAGAGCATTTATCCTGTTTTTCATAGACGACAGATCTTTCATTCTCTATAGTTTCAGAGTCCTTAATAGAGTTCAAATCATCCTACTATCCAAACAATGCAGTGCTTTAACAATGAATTTTCTTTTGTTTTTCTTTCTTTTGACAGCCACACCTGCAGTATATGTAAGTTCCCAGGCCAGAGGTTGAATCGGAGCTGCAGCTGGGGCCTATGCCACAGCCACAGCAACAGTGGATCCAAGAAGCATCTGTGAGCTATACAGAAGCTTCTGTAACACCTGATCTTTAACCACTAAGCAAGGCCAGGGATCCAACCCACATCCTCAGAGAAATGTCAGGTCCTTAACCCGCTGAGCCAAAACAGGAACTCCAAGAGTGAATTTTATGCAGCTGGGGCTTTTTGAAAATGAGGTGTGCTGAGGACAAAAAGACAAAACAAAACAAAACAAAAAAAACACTGGATGCTGCACTCCTAACAGGAGTTTGAATTGCCTTTGGACCCTTGTTCTCCAACAGTTAAGCCTTTAGAAAAACTCTATTGCTTGGGAAGAGCAGAAAACATTCTCAGCTGAGCTTCGAGCTTTTAATTGTACCTTCAGTTTTTCACACTTGCATAAGCCATAGAAGCTTTTTTTTTTTTTTAAGAAAGGCCTACATATTTGACATGACTGTAATTAAAGTAGTTTAACTCGCAGCAGCACACAGGTTTTTTTAAATCATCAAGAACAATAGATCAAGAAGAGAACAATTAAGTGTAATTTCTAGCACTTCGTTAAAAACTCCCTCTGCTTGCCCTTTCCATCATGGAAGCTTTTCCGTTAATATTCTTTGACCTGAATGCATTCCTCTATTAGAATTCTGAAGAATTTGATTGGATTTCAGCTAGAATCCACGACCTCTGGTTAATGGTCGTGTATTACACATTTGGTGGATAAAATACATTTGGACAGGGATAGATAAGTCTATTCATGTTAATTCACCACTGACATTCAGTATTCAGTTTTCAGAAGTGATGATATTCATGGCATTTCAGTAAGTTTGTTTTAATTAATATCTCCACACCTCCTTAAATACCATTTTGTATTTTATATGCCTGCTTTAAATTAAGGCAGTCTAAGGTCTGTTACTGTGGTTGCCAAGGGGGAGGGGGAGGGAGTGCGATGGACTGGGAGTCTGGGGTTAATAGATGCAAACTACTGCATTTGGAGTGGATAAGCAATGGGACCCTGCTGTATAGCACTGGGAACTATATCTAGTCACTTGTGATGGAACATGATGGAGGATAATGTGAGAAAAAATGTATACACACACACACATATATGACCTGGTCACTTTGCTCTACAGTAGAAATTGACAGAACACTATAAACCAATTATGATGGAAAAAATAAAAACCATAAAGAAAGAAAGAAAAAAAAAGGTCTGTTATAAGATCCCCTCTTCTGGGATTTCCAAGAGTCAACCTTGCCTTTTTTTGATGAAGACTAACAAACAAACCACAAAACTCAGTGTCAAACACTGTCCTTTATATAGAATGTTCTTATGGATATTAGAAAATTGTACTTCGTCTCTTATAATCAGCTTTCAAACTATTCTCATCAGAGAACTTTAATTCAGATCTGATCTGAAGCTAGAAAAGGTGATACCCCACATGCAAATGTGTTTAAACTGTGCTTTTAAGAATATTATGACATTAGATGAACTTCAGGTATCCTTCAACCTGGAATGTAAACAGAGATAAACAGTGGTGGTGGCGAAGGTGGTGGTGCTGGGAAGAGAGAAGGAAAGTGGGAGGGATAAACAGAATCATGCAAGTTACAAGCCTCCTAGAATAAGCCTTGTCTCAAAGCAAAGGGAGATCACACCAGTTAACACTGGGTTTATTTAGATGACTTTTCATTTCAAACTTGGCTCTCCATTGATGTCTAAAAGCTTTCCAACAAATGTGAACCCCTCCACTTTACTTAGGTACAAAGAAAACTGGCTCAGAGGCATCTCATTTAGGGGTGAAGACTTGGGTGAGTCTGGCTTTGTCCTGTTCCAGCCATCTAAGTGGGGGAAGTTATTCAACTTCTCCATTTCAGTCTCTTCCATACAAGGGGGTCAGAGAGCACTTGCTTGAGAGGCTTATTGCTTTGCCTAGTGATCAGTATATTAGTAAAAAGGAAGTGCTCAGTAAATGTTAGTTTGTAACATTGCTTTTAAGACGCCCTCTTTCACCTACTTCCAGTAAGGCTCTGCAAGTCCTGTGGACCTTGACCTTAGTGTCCTGTTGTAGGGTCTACACTGCCCAGTTGTAGCAAAAATGGTGCTACCTCAGTTTAGAGAGAATCCCCACCCTTCATATCTGGCCACCTTCACATCTTAGCAAATTCCTTATCTTCTACTCTTGGTATCTGACCACCCCGGCCTTTCTTCAGCAAGAATCCCATCAAATCAGTTGAGCCAGCATCACGCTCACTGCTGATGTTTCCTTTTAGGAATTTTACATCTGCTGCTCCCATTCTGCTTCTGAGCTATAAATCCCCATCTACTCTGCTGTATTCAGAATTGAGCCTGGTTCTGTACTGAGGTATCCTTTCTCTCCTGAATAAAATCTACTTTCACCACTTTAATTTCTATCTGGCTCTGGTTTTCTTTAACATTCCTATGAGCATCAGTATGATTTAAAAAATCTGTGGTTTATATACATTTTCACCTTGGGCATCACAATTCTGAGAAATGAATTAAAAGCAAGGTCAGTTTTCTTTATTTTTTATCTTTACTTTTTTGGTATATTTAGGTTGGTTTTAGTCTCATTACACATCCTTTTTCTCCTTGTATTTTGTACAGGCTTATTAATTGCCTTAAAAAAAGCTGTAAAAAATATAAAAACCTTGCACCTAGGAGTATGTACTCTAGCATGAAAATTCACAAATACATCCTAAAAAAAGTCCATAGGTGCTAGAATATGGAATATAAAATGTAAGACATTTTAAAAGACCGATCAAAGATTAAGATAAACATTTACTCCTTTAAGAAGTTACTTTAAGAAATGGTGGAGATGCCTTTTTAAGAACCCAATTTGGCTGAAGAACTGTTTTCTAAAAATGAATCAGACATGGGCTTAATAAATAATGGATAAAAGATATACTTGGTTAAATGTTGCATTTATAAAAGAGGTAATTTATCTGTCCCTCCAGTTATAAAATTCATTTAAAGCATTGAGCTCTTAGTGAGGTAAAGTTGTTGCCTAAGAAGTTCTATTTTTTTGTTTCTTCAAAGACACCTTAGGGGAGTCCTGCAAATCAACCAAATCAAAGTATGAAGAGGACACAACAATGAATAGAGAGTAACAGTGTTCTCAGAAAGCTTAAAATAATTCATAGGCCCTGAGTTGCAATTCATGGGTGCTGAGTGTGATTTGTGGACCAGCAGTAGCATCTCATCCTTTGGGATCCAGGTAGGGATACAGAATCTCAGGCCTACCCCTGACCTACTCAATCAGGATCTGTATTTTAATAGGATCTCCCCAGGTGACTTGTTTGTACCTTGAACTTCTGAGAAGCCATGACTTAAGGCAATGCAGCTGACTCTTGAATAACCTTGGGGTTAGGGGCACCGACCTTCAAGAAAATCCACCTATAATTGATAGCCTCACCTCTGTAAATGCAACTCCTCCCTATCTGAGGTTCTGCATCTGCAGATTCAACCAACCTTTGCATTTAAGTGGCCCCCCACTATTCAAACTCATGTTATTCTAGGGTGTAATGTAGCGGGTTGGGGTGATTATGTTAAATCTTATAATTTCAAAAGTTAAAGTGGCTTAAGAAGACACCTTATACAACATTTCTATTTTACAGTCATGGACTGGAACATTCAGCAATATATAATAATCAGTCCATGGCCATCCAGCTAGAGAAAACTAGAACCCAGAACCTCTAACTTCAAGTGCTATTTGTTTATTGGGTTTCAATTACTATGCTACATCCACAAATCTCCACATGAGCAATTCTATATTAATAATCCTCTCAATTTGAAAAATTTATAATCTCAGAGTTATAAGCTGGGATTCAACGGTGACACATGTCCAACTGTGTCATTTCTCCCCCATGCAACTTTGTTGGATGAATGTAAGTACTCTCAAAAATAGAAAAATTAGAAGATAGAAAAGCAAAACACTAATTATGTCTTCAATAGGGAATGTCTCTGCTCTCTTTCTTGTTTTTCTGTTTTTCATTAACTCCATGGAGTACCAATCCTCTTTTGAATGGATTGGAATATATCCTTGTTGGAATTTTCCCTTGCTTAGGCCATAATGATATTATTACGTAAGAAAGTCAAGAGACAAACTACCACATAGCCTCTTGAAAGGGTCTCTAGGCAGCCTACGTTAAGAACAGTGCTATGCATCACTGGATGACTGTTTTAGTTTCTACTAATTAATAATAACCCAACTCATTTAGTATAAGCTCTGGGAGAATTCTCTGCTGGTACTTCTCAAAGCTAAGTAGTTCTTACATCATACTTCTTTTGGAATTCCTAACAGTTTTTATATTTGATAGTTCTGGCATTAATTAGTCCTCCGAAATAGCAAAGAAAACAGATCTTTTTTTTTTTTTTCTTAAAACTTTGGCACAGTATTGCAAACTCTATAATACTTCTGGTAAGTAAAAATACTTTCATCTATTAAAAGATATTTTTAGGCCTGCAAGTTTAATAAAATTATCATTATATAACTCATACCAAAAGCTCATCCTCTACACCTTTACAAACTCCTAAACTAAAACATCATCTGATGCTGGAGATTTAGGTCTCAAAGATTCCACACTGTGTTTATATAAGGGTCCCAGCTTTTGAGATCAGACTATTAGTTAATATCATGGTTCTGGATCTGGGGATTAAAATTCATGAGCTCTGTTTGCTTAAAAAGGTCTAGATGGGAGTTCCCGTCGTGGCACAGTGGTTAACGAATCAGACTAGGAACCATAAGGTTGCGGGTTCAATCCCTGGCCTTGTTCAGTGGGTTAAGGATCCGGCATTGCCATGAGCTGTGGTATAGGTCACAGACGCGGCTTGGATCTGGCATTGCTCTGGCTTTGGTGTAGGCTGGTGGTTACGGCTCCGATTAGACCCCTAGCCTGGGAACCTCCATATGCTGCAGGAGCAGCTCAAGAAATGGCAAAAAGACAAAAAAAAAAAAAAGGTATAGATGGTCTGAGGGTAGCCCCACATTTATAGACCCTGGTGCACATCTATAGGAAACCGTAAATTGCATTTTTTTTTTTTTTTTTTTTTTTTTTTAGGACTCCACTTCATTCCCATCTTTCTTTCCAAATTGCCTGACCTATGGTGCTGTGGGTCCAACCAGCAGATGCAGTGGCATCATCTTTCATAGATTTCCTCACCAGCTCTCAAGTTTTTTAAGATGGAATTGCTCTAATAAATCCTGGCCTCATGTCACGCTGCATGGTCCTGTCTCTGTGACAGTGTGCCAGTGGCATTAGCACCTCTTCCCTCTGCTCCATTTATCAGGCCCCCTCCAATCACTACATGATGCATCTTTATGTGGAATATCTTCAGTTTGTATAAATCATGGCTTTCTGTTCACCTGCTGTAGAGAGGGCTCAGAAATGAATATGCGTTAAGTTCATTTTTTTCCTTTTTTAGGGGTGCACATTTGACATATGGAAGTTCCCAGGCTAGGGGTCAAATAGGAGCTGCAGCTGCTGGCCTATGCCACAGCCACAGCAATGCCAGATCCGAGCCACATCTACAACCTACACCACAGCTTGCAGGAACACTGGATCCTTAACCCACTGAGCCATAATGGGAATTTCCATAAATTGTTCTTAATCTAATTTACATCAAAATGAATTTTGCAAAAAAATGTACAAAGGAGATCCCACTGAATTTGCAAATTTAATCTTCCAAGCTTTTCTATTTGAGAGTGACCACTAGATTCCATGATACATTGGGATTTGTCATTGTGAGTATCAGACTATGCCAGGCAATTAAAGAGTGAGGAACTTAGCAAGCCTGGCTTAGCCACTGGCCCAGTGTCTCCTTTGAAGGATAAATTAGTTTTTCTCTACTCTGTATTACATTGATAATAAATCTGCTACCATCATACTTAATTATTTACTGTGTTTCTTTGTGCAAAACATGCCTGCATCAAAAGCCAATGACCTGGAGTTTCCCTGCGGCACATGAGTTAAGGATCCGGTGTTGTCACTGGTATGGTATGGGTTTGATACCTGGTCTGGGAACTTCTACATGCTGTGGGTGTGGCCAAAAAAAAAAAAAAAAACAAACAAAAAAAAAACCATAGGCTGGAGTTGGTGAAGGGATCTACAAAGATGATTTATCAGACACATTTTCTAGGATATCAAGCGCATGTCAACTTTGTAGGTCATACTGCAGTTCCAAAAGTCAGACAATTGAACCAATATAATAACATGCCTTTGACCCAGTTTAACCGATGGGATTAATCCCTTATTCATCCAGGTCTACATGCATGCATTCAGCAAATATTAAGTGAATCTGGGGTGCTAAGCTGGGTGCTGGAAAGGATTAGAATACAATTTTGAATAAGATGTAGTTCCTCTTCTCAATGAGTTTCTATAATTTGGCAGGAGAGATAAAATGTGGAAACCATGAAGAGTTATTAACAAACTGTCAAATTTGTGTAGAGAGGAAGCAATAAGCTTCATTCGACATCTGGAGATAGTGTCCAAATTTGAATTTAGAGAATGAAGAATATTTGAACACCTGAAGCTGACAAGAAGCAGGGGTTTAGGAAACAGAAGAATTAATGCTGAAAAAGCACATTAGCGTGAGCCCCAGAGGAGAGAGCTTATGGGATTTTGGGATGTGACAACTCAGCCAAGACTTAAGAGGAAAAAATAACTGAAGTAAAAAAGGTAAAAAATTGGAGATCTGGTTGTGATGCAGTGGAAAGGAATCTGACTACTAGTATCCATGAGGATGTGGGTTCAAACCCTGGTCTTGCTGTGGTGTAGGTCACAGATGTGGCTTAGATCCCAAGTTGCTGTGGCTGTAATGTAGACCAGCAGCTGTAGCTCCAATTCGACCCCTAGCCTGGGAACTTCCGTATGCCATGGATGTGACCCTTAAAAAAAAAAAAAGTAAAAACTTTATAGTTCTAAAAAGAATAGTGATATGATTAAAGGCAGGGAGTCATGAATCCACACGGTACACCAGAAACTAGACACCATTGGTCATAATGGAGTAAAATACATAGGGAGCATCACGCAAAGAGAAGAGGTTGCAATTTTTCCCAATTCCATCTCATACTGAACAATTCTGCAAGAGGCTGATCTAGGGATGAGTCAAACCATAACATCTTTTTTCTTTTTCTTTTTTTTTAAAGGACCACATCCATGGTATATGGAACTTCCCAGTCTAGGGATCTGAGCCACAGCTTCGAACTACACCGCACCACAGCTATGGCAATGCCAGACCAGTTAACCCACTGTGCTGGGCCAGTGATCAAACCTGCACCTCCATGGTGACTTGAGCTGCTGCAGTCAGATTCTTAACCGACTGTGCCATGGCAGGAACTCCCATGGACATCTTTTAAGGTGTGTATATTTTCAAGTCAGCAAACTTGGAGTTCCCATTGTGGCATAGTGGAAACGAATCCAACTAGTATCCATGAGAATGTGGGCGGGTTCAATCCCTGGCCTGGCTCAGTGGGTGGGGGATCTGGTATTGCCGTGACCTGTGGTGTAGGTTGCAGACACAGCTCGGATCGCGTGTTGCTGTGGCTATGGGGTAGGGTGGCAGCTTTAGCTCTGATTCCACCCCCTAGCTTGGAAATTTCCATATGCCACTAGTGTGGCCATAAAAGACAAATAAGTAAGTAAATAAATAAATGTCAGCAAACTGGAAACCTAGATATTGAACCCGCCCTGTAATATGACCCTTGCTCATGTGACAGCATGGGGGCACTGGCTGTAGGACATGTCTTAACTCTGGAAGGTGAGAGATTCTAAAAGGATCCATACAGTTCCTAGAACCTGTAGATAGGCACCTAGAACAGCAGCATTGAGAGTCTGGGAAGGATTTTGCTTCCAAAAAGTGGGCAAAATTTCTGGGATCACATTGGCAACATGGCCATAGGTGCCATGGTCAGGGTGCCCAGTGGGGACAGTGGGAGGGTGAGCTCTTCTAAGAAGCAAAAGGCTAGTGATTCTTGAGATAATCGTGAGCTAATGGGATGCTTGAAATGAGCAAAAAGAGGTGCTATGAATAGACTCCTGCTGTTATTCAGGGAAATAATTATTCCACAGAAATATAGCAACCTAGGAAAATCTACAGTGTAAGGTCAGGTGGTGGTTACCTTTTCGTAGGGGGGTAATTGAGGAAGATTTGCAGAGGTACTAGAAATGCTTTATTTCTATATGGATGGTGATTCTTTGTGTGTGTGTGTGTATAAATATTTATCAAGACATACATCTCAGATTTACTCACTATATTCAATGTAAGTTTTACCTTAATAAAAAGTAAAATTTAAGAAAGAAGAAACTCAAGATTAGGTATTTGTAATTCTTGGTTCTGAATTCTACTGCTGATATGATTGATGTATTCACAGACTGATAGAATTCCTACTTGGAATGGAGCAAGGCATCCCACTAGAATGATCATAGCAGCTACTATTTCTTCATATTTTGGATATAATCAAAATCTGCCACTTGGTTATCATCCTTTTTATATGATCTATCCTCTTTTTTAATTATTTATTTTTTATTTTATTTTTTTGCTTTTTAGAGCCACATCCTAAAGTTCCCAGGCTAGGGGTCAAGTGGGATGTGCAGCTGCCGGCCTATACCACAGCCACAGCCACATAGGATCCGAGCCACATCTGCAACCTATACCACAGCTCACGGCAATGCCGGATCCTTAACCCACTGAGCAAGGCCAGGGATGGAACGTGCATCTCCATGGTTGCTAGTCAGATTCATTCACTGCTGAGCCACGATGGGAACTCCCTATCCTCTTTTTTAAAAAACCTAGGAAGTAGAAAAATTATTCAAAATGATTCTTATTAATAAACTAATTCCAGGAGTGTTCTTCCAGCAGTCAATTTACAAAGGCACAGAAACCAATATTGTTTTTCTCTGCTAGAGTGCTTCATTTCATTTCTCTAAGGTCCTTATATTTGTGCCCCGGAAACACTCATTTAAATGCAGGTGTGAGAATGCATAAGCTTCTTAGCAGTGACTCAGAGTGCTGACGGGGCCCCTTTTTATGATTTTTCCAGACAGAGAGGAATGGTTCAGCATGTTAAGTAGCTACAAGTGGTATAATTCAGCCCTAAATGGCTGCTCCACATGATTGTCTCCTACCACCACATTTCTCTACCTTAAATGTCAGGCTAATCCACTGGAATGCCATTTCCCCTTCTTCCAGCTTAGTTCAATAAAGGAGAATCCAAAGTTCAAAATGCAAAACTCCACTCCAAAGCATTTCGAGGTTGCTACCAGTTATGTACAAGGCAATGTGGGAGATTTACAAATGAGATTCCAGAAGCGCAAGAATCAAAAGGAGGCTCTTTGCTCAAAGGAAGTATGAAGATTAGAAAGTTCTCTCAACAATTCATCAGCAAGTACCCTAGCGATCATATGTTCCTTCTATGGAGCGTCTCCTGGCCTGGGTATTCATGTTCCCTAGAAGCAGAGCCTAAGACAGGGGCTCTCTCTCTCTTTTTTTTTTTTTCCTCTCATTTAAAAAAAAACCGAAGTATGTTGATTTACAATGCTGTGTTAGTTTCAAGTGTACATTAAAGTGATTCAGTTATTATTAGATATATGTGTGAGCATACATATATATATACACACATATATATACATATATATATATATATTCTTTTTCAGATTTTTCTCCCCTTATATGTTACTACAAAATATTGAGTATATTCCCCTGCGCTGTTACACAGTAGGTTCTTGCTGGCTATCTAGTCTATACATAGGAATGTATATATGTTAATCACAGACTCCTAATTTATCCCCCCCAACTCTTTCCCCTTTGGTAACCTTAAGCATGTTTTCTATGTCTGTGAGTCTATTTCTGTTTTGTAAATAAGTTCATTTGTATCTTTTTTTCTTTAAGACTCCACATATAAGTGATATCATTCGACATTTGTCTTTATCTGGCTTCATTTAGTATCATAATTTCTAGGTCAAGATGGGGACTCTTTTTTTTTTTTTCTTTTAGGGCCACACCTGTGGCATATGGAAACTCCCAGGTTAGGGGTCAAATTGGAGCTGCAGTTGGCACCTACACCACAGGCACAGCCATGCCAGATCTGAGCCCCACCCGTGACCTACACTGCAGCTTGCTGGATCCTTCACCCACTGAGCGAGGCCAGGGATCTAACACACATCCTCAAGAATGTGCCACAACAGGAACTCCCAAGATAGGGACTCTTAAGCCAATGTTTTTTTTTTTTTTTTTTAGGAAGACTCTTGGGAAAAACAATGAAATAAGAGAAGACAGGGGATGGGAAGCATGTGGACAAGGATGTGATTTCATCTGGTGCCTGGTCTCAGTCTGATCCCAGAGAGAGTACTGGAGTATGCATGGTACCACAGTCCACTCGAGCTGAGAGGGCCAACCTTTGATAGCACTCTGAGTCAGTCATTGGCCACAGGCCACCACTGGGTACCTCCCTTGCATTTCCAGGCAAGGCAGCTCCTGTTAGCTGAGGACAATTCTCAGAAGAAAGGGGTGGCCAGGAGTTGCTGGCAGCCAACACACATAGCATCTGGGGGATAGACGCACTGCCTTAGAAAAGGGATGGGCTGGAGGCCCAACGGCATCTCCGTTGGGCTTTGCCCACAATGCAACATCACCAAACCTTCCAACTCAGCTTTCAGCAGTGGTGTGCCAGTAAATGTTTAAAAACCAGCTCTAGATTTGGGCGTGGAGGAGAAGAACTGTGATTTATAATACTATTTGCCGACTTCTGTCATATACATTCTCCCAGCATGGCCAGTTCTGATCTATCAGTGTGACCCATCAAATGTGGAATTGGGAAGCAATGAGCAGAAGCAGCTGCTATGCGCTTGTGAGTTGGTACCAGCGCAACTATGGCTTACAGCAGCCACACTTTCTTTCCCATCCTGGCAAATCAGGATTGATGGTCAACATAACTGAATGGCAGCTGAGATGCAGAAGTTTGGAAGAGTCCAGATCTCTCTAATCCAGATTTCTGATTTTGGAGAACTATGCATCAGCTATCCTTTGCAGGTGGATTAGCCCAGCAGACCTAGAGTGACCAACCATCCTGACTTGCCTGGGGCTATCTCAGTTTTGGCACTGAAAGTCCTTCCTGCATCCCAAGGAAACTCGTCAAGCCTGGACAGGCAAGCCTGGATGTGGGGTGGGGGTGGGGAGTCACTCTAGCAGATCTCATAAAGTGTTTCAACTGTTTCTTCCTGCTTGCGCATAGTAATTGCTGTCTATAGCATACATTGTAATATATAGCTCTATCCAATGCAAATGTCATTGCATAATCATCTTGAACTCAAGATATCCAAAATAGAACCAATTACCTTTCTTCCCAGATTTATTTCTTATTATCATTGCTGAACCACCCAAGCAAGATTTGGAGAATCATCCTAAGTTTATCTCTTATCTACCCCTTTCACAAATGGCCATAAGGTCACTTTCGCTAACTAGTCACAAGACTCCAATTTAACTGTAAGGATACTGAGAGATACAGGGAAGCATGTGGAATATTTAATTAGCACAGTGGCCTTGACCAAATGAATTATGTACTATGGACCAGGCCCTTCATTAGGTGCTGGGGCACAGACATGAAAGGAGACAGATAGGATAGAAGCCCTACCCTCAGGGAGCATAGGGTCCTCCATAGTAAAGCCTGAAGAACCCTTTACAAATGCAGGTTGTTGATATCACCTTTCTGCTTAAAACTCATAAGTTGTTCCCCATCCTTGTTGTGGTAAAGCTCCAACTCCTTAGGAAAGCATTTAAGATCCTCTTTGACCATGACCTACTTCCTGCTTAGCCGAATTTCTCACCACTTTTCCATGGGCATCCCCAGGTTCTGGTCATGGAAGAAATATTTGCAGTTCCTTATGACACCTTAGTTTCTATTTCTGTGCCTTTGAACATACAGCTCCTGCTACCTGAGGTTCTCCCTACAGCCAAGTGGCAAACTCATCCTTGAAGTTCTACCTTGAAGATCTCCTTTCTGAAGCTGTTTGTGACTCATTTCATCAGAGTTGACATCTAACTGTAGCTCAATCATTTGTTTTCCTATCATTTGTACTCAATAAACTGTGAGCCCCTTGAGAGCCTAAATGGCATCTGATTAAAATTCCCCATAGCACTTATCAATGAAGTCATTGTTAAAGTGTATTTATTGCCACCAGCTCCTATTTATCTCAGATTGTTTCCCCTGGAAAGAATTCATGCATTCAGGGAGTATGCCCTATATTTTTCACATACATTTAGAGTGGGCACTTAACAGAATGCTAAGATGGTCCCACTTTAATATCGAATACTGGAAATAAAACCCTATAAAGAAGACAGTATCGCAAGAAGTCAATGCCACGCACCTCAGATAGGACTGAGAAATGCTTTTGAAATATTTTGAGAATGTAGAGCCAATTTATATGATTGTGTGAAATTAAGTCCAGACTCTCCAGGCTCTCTTTCTTAGACCAGTAATACAGTATTGCTTTAGGAATATAATTTTGAAATGGGGGTTAAATTAACCATGCCTTTTTAGTTTCCATTTTTCTGATGCCTTGACATCACCATTCCTTGTTCACACTAGAGGGACTTCCCCTTTTGGGGCTCACTCCTAGAAGAGCTCATACTGGAGGTTCGTATGTAAATTAACCAATCCAGAACCTCATCTCCTGCAACCCATGACTTCCTCTACTGGGCTGTTATACTCACTGCCCTAATCAACCAGGCCCAGCTCTTACACTCTAGAGCTCACTGAAATTATTCAAGCCAACCAGTCCTCAGCCTTCTTGCCCTGCCTTGTCCATTCCTCTGGTGGAAACCACAGTAAAGACTTTTGCCCACATTTTCCCTTCACTCCTTCTCTCTCCTAACTGATCCTGGTGCTTTCTCCACATGTCCCCCCTGTGGCATGGTGTGCCCCTTTCTCTCGGGAGCTAAGGGTAGCAAATTAACTTTAAATGTCTTTTTTTTCCCCTTCCTTTTCTGGCTGTTCCTTGGCATAAGGAGTTCCAGGGATCAGATGTGAGCCACAGTTGTGACCTAACACCGGATCCTTAACCCATCATTATGCCTGGCTGGGGACTGAATCGGCATCCCAGGGCTCCAGAGACACTGCCAATCCCAGTGCACCACAGCGGGAGCTCCCAAACTACCTTTTCAATGGCAGCTGTCGGCTGATCTCTTAGTCTCACTATGTCTGATCATAACAAAACTTACACTTTAAAAACGGAGTGGAATTGTCTTCCTTGGGCCAGAGTGTAGAGTGTGCTGAAGAGCTTGCAGAAATGGGCATGAAAGGTTCTGGTCTTCCATCAGGAAGATACAGGCGTGACGGAAGGGAGACTGTTTGCAAAATGGCTGCCATGATTCTGTTCTCTGTAATTACGTCCATGAACGTTCCCCTCCCCTCTGCCGACTCCCTCTCATCCCTGCCTCTGGATGTGGCCAATGGAGTGACAGTAAGTGTGAAGCCAGGAGAGGTTGTGACGGTTTATGCCTACTGCTTTTACCCTCCTTTGCTGCTGGGAACATGTCTAATACCATCTGTCCACTAGAGGATAAAGGATTTCTTGGAGGGAGAGCTCAGTGGCCCTAGCTGAGACCCCACACTTGTGAGTGAGGCCATCCTTGGCTCTCAAGCTGCTACTGAGCTACCTCAGACCAGATCTGCCTCACCGACTGACAGAAGAGTGAAAAATAATAAACACTTATTGTTCTATTCTAGTCCATGCAACTGAGGAGACGGCCTTCCAGAGCGTTACTAAATTCTCTTGTCATGTTATCAAATGGAAAACCGTCAATCATTCTAGAGAACTCACGGCTTAGGCCAGCTGGATTCCCCTGCAGGTTCTCAATTCATTGTTGTGGGAAAAATGAAGAGCTCATAGTTCCAACATTCTCAGAATTTTGTAAAATTCTGCTGATTTTTAAAATTTACTTTGATACCATATCCCTAGAATCATGAACATATTCAAGGTATCACTGTTCCTTATCCATCTGCTTTTATACTGATAATTACAAGAAATGATTAATTATCAATTTGCATATTGAGAAATCAAGTTATATAGGTAGGTATTATCATATTAATGCCATATAACAAACTGTCTCTATACATAATGGCTTAAAACAGTAAGAAGCTATTTAGCCTATGCTTCGTGGGCTGGTTGGTGGTTCTGCAGGTCCTGACTGGGCATGCTCACATGCCTGAGGGTAGATGTGCTGTTGGCTGACGTAGGATGGTCTTGGCTGAGACAGTTGTCAGTATCAGCTCAGCTCCACGTGTTTCCTCTTTTAGTAAGTTAGCCTGGCCATGACCTTCTCATGGTGTCAGAGGGCAACTCTAAGAACAAGCCCAATTGCTCTGTGAAGTCATATCTCTGTTAATTTCATATTTACTACTGTTGAGCCCAAAGTCAGAGTAGAAGGCAACTATAAAGTTACATGTCTAAGGGCATGGTTATGGGGCGGGGGGCGGGGGTGGTAGGGAAGGATTGGGACCAATAATGCAATCAATCTTCCAACAAGGTAAATGGTAATAGGTATACCTAAAGGAAAATGTGTTCTCTAAAAACAAACTGGACTAATATTCTATCATTTGTCATAATGCTTGGGAACGAAGATGTACACTCATTAAATTATTTCCACTGAACTGTCATGTATTACTATCCAGATGTGACTGCTACAGGAAGTAGCCTCAGGTCTGTATATGATTATCCATCTTATTATTGACCTACTCACTTGTGGTTATGTATGGGATGAGTAAAGAAGAATTTGAATTATTGCTTCAAGTTACACTGGAAGACGATATGAAACAGTATGATTTATTTCTCAGGAATCCAGATCATGGTTGATTTCTTTTTTGATGACTGTGAGTGCTAATGGACAAAGAAGAAAGTGTAGTATTTAAAAAACTCAAGAGAAATAACTGAGGAACAAAGAAGGGCTGTTTCCTCTAAGAATTTAATATAATATCTACAGTTTGGATAGTTCCTTAAGCGATATTGGTTGGGATAATCTTTGCATAGACCTTTCTGTTTGTAACTTATTTACTCCTCTTACAAATATCTTAGACATGACTTCTAAGTGTGACTTCCAATTGTGGCTCTTGTGACCAATCAGCACATCCTTTGTATTCTGTTTCTCATTTAGGAGAGGTTATTTCTTATTAATTCATTTTTATGAGTCAATATTTTTGTTCCTTTCACTCACTCTGCTTCAACAGATCAAAGACTGTTCAATTCTGATCATTTATAACCTTCACGCACTGAAATAGTTCTTTAATACTTCTGGAGGGAAGAATGTAGTATTCAGAAGTGACTGTCTTCTGACCATCCAAAGGAAGTGGGTCCATTTAGCAAAAACATTAATGGCAGGTATAACATGTGCCAAGCACTGGACTGGTGTCTGGAAAACACAGGCACATGCACAACAGTTTGCAGTGTGCTTGTCATAACCTAAGCCATTCATCAGTGAAGACAAAGAAATGAGTACACCAAAAGTACATTACAGAGGCTTACAAAGGTTAAGGTCATAGTTACTTGTTAGTGAGTTTTATTAGAACACAGAGATGAAAGAAATGTCTACGGCCTAAGAGGTCAGGTTTATTAGTTGCTGGAGCAATTTTTTTAAGACATATTCACAAAGGAGGCCCTGCAGCCCACACTGCATGGATGCGATACAGTTGTGATGAGAAACTGGTATACATAAAAGTACAAGTGGTTTTCACAGGACAACCAAATATAGTAAGCAGTAATGAGCTTCTTGGCAGTTTAACTTTGAAAACAAAATCAAACTGAGAAGATGGGGGGGGGGAAGCTAAGAGAAATTGACACTCGATAAATTAGATGAGAAGTCATATGGTTTGTTGCCTATGCATTTACTTTTAGCCGTTTCAATTTATTTTTAAAAGGTTTATGTAATGTCAGTTCTCATCAGACTCTTTAGATACTAAACTAGGGCATCATAGCATGAACAAATTTTTAATTATTTTTTCCTTTGCTAGGATCAGATTGCTTGCATTAGAAAGTCTTCAAAGAATATTTGAACCTATCTTCTGACTAAATGTGGTTGCATTCAAGATTCTGAAAACTACTTACCTGTGATATATCTACAGATAATACATGATTTGATTATTGGTAATTTCCTCACTAGGACTCATTACTGTCCTTCATCCTTTTATCCCCAGCTTCTCTGTGGGGATTCTCTCTTCTTTTTCCATGACTAGGCCTTGTAGAACTAGGGTCAGTTCTGCATTACTTCTTTACTTCCTACAGTGACCTCTGTTTGTTCCTCATCTCAACTACAGGTCTCACTTGCCATCGCACACAGTTTTTAAAAATCTCCAAAATTTAAGGAATACATATATTATTAGTTCATTGATGACTACCCCTTTAAAAATGGCAGGTAACACAATCCCACATTCAATTTTAGTTCAGCTAGTAAAGTAAAAAATGAATGAATGTTTAAAAATACTAAGAAAAATGAATAATGAATTACTTCCTGAATTCTGTAGATCCATTTTCCTCGAAAATCTCTAAAATGAGCTTCTATTATTTGTGCGTCTATATATGTACATACATACACATTTATATATGTATATACACACTTACATATATATTTATATATTCACCTATACACACACATACATATACATATATATATATGTACTTCTATGAAAAACTGGAAAATAATAAATTTAAATTATTCTCTGGAAATACTGTCTGAAAGTATGTCAGTGTGGTGTCCTTTCCAAACCTTTAAAACCAAAATAACACAAAACTCTAAACATGGTGTTCCCATTGTGGCACAGTGGAAACAAACCTGACTAGTAACCATGAGGTTGCGGGTCCGAACCCTGGCCTTGCTCAGTGGGCTGAGGATCCGGCATTGCCATGAGCTATGGTGTAGGTCGCAGGCATGGCTAGGATCCTGCATTGCTGTGGCTGTGGCCCAGGCTGGCAGTTGTAGCTCCGATTCGAACCTTAGCCCGGGAACCTCCATATGCTGCGGGTGCAGCCCTAAAAGGCAAAACAAAACAAAACAAACAAACAAAAAACTCCAAACCTTTTGCTAAGACTGAAAAAAGAGATTCTTAACCTCTATTTAGAATTAAGAATGTCTGGTTAGAGAGAGGTCTTTTATTCTCATTGGACTCTTACTTATTGCTTTATACTTTGCTCATGCCAGACTGGAGGAATTTCATCAGTAACAAAGATGAGCTTACAGGAATGCCTGTAACAGCACAGCAGTCTCTGAACTTCTAAATAGCATTTTTAAAGATTAAGATACAAAATCAGGTTAAGTGTTTCAGGAGGACAGGCTAAATTACTAGCCTTGAATGAAAAATAGGTAAAATTGCCCACCAATTTTCTGAATATTAATTGGATCAATTATGAAGTAATTTATAAAATGAAATTATATTTTATAAACAACATTTTAAAAAGCATACTTGTCCTAAATATATGTGACCATGTGTGACTCTGGGATAGTATTTTAATTGTATTGTATGAATTAGTCTAGTCTATTTATGACTTAGTTAATATGCAAATGTTTGAAGTATGGGTGTCCTCCATGAAGGAGAAGGATTTGTTGCCTACTCACTTTGAGCAGTTAGTTCCAAGTAGCGACTGAAGTACATCTTTAAGCTTGTCGTCGGTATAAAATAAAGGGATAATACAAGCAGTGTGGACCACAAGTTCTGGAAGTGGGGTGGATATCAACTCGTTTATTTCCTCTTATGGCTGAACCAAGGCGTACGGAAGTTTCTAGGCTAGGAATTGAATTGGAGCTACAGCTGTGGCCTACACCACAGCCAGAGCAACACCTGAGCTGAGGTGGCTCTAAGCCCTACACCACAGCTTGCAGCAATGCCAGATCCTTAACCCATTGATCAAAGCCATAGATCAAACTTGAATCCTCATGGAGACAATGTTGGGTCCTTAACCTGCTGAGCCACGATGGGAATTCCATGACTATCAACTTGTATACAACGCTGGACCAAAGAGAAATCAAATCAAGATGATTATAAGTCAGAATTCTACATGAAATCCAGCCTTACTTTGTAAATGATTTAAAGGAGCACACACACAACAGAGAAATCAGACATCTTGATGTTTACTATGTGAGCCTAAAGAACATCAATAAATCGTGTCTTCGTTAATATGCAAATGTCTGAAGTACGGGTGTCCTCCATGAAGCCTCTCTCTTGAGAGAAGTTCAGAAATAGCCAAGAGTTTCCCCACTTAAGGTAAATCAAATCTGTCCACCAAAGGGATGACCAAAACCCTGGAGTGGGAGGATTTATCTCCAGATGAAGTGCTAAGATAGGGTCACTCCTTGGTCCTGGTCTAGTTCAAAGGACAGAAGAAACAGTCTCCCCAGTTCTCATGACTTACCTTTGCCAAATTTATATCTGAGTCAAGAAAGAAAACATGGGAGCCACAGGGAATCTACCCACAGACATATTCAGTGGGCACAACAGTCAGCTTCCATGGCAAAAGGAAAATTCCTGTTGGGGTTTAGTATCCTTTAGTATCCTTCTCTACTTCTGACTCTGGTTGGGACTAAGTATAAGTTAAGCAGTTCCCTTCACTTGAGAGTCCAAGACAGCTCTATTTTTCATCTTTAAGTATTTGAAGACATAATTTACAAATGTTCAGCAGACTGATATATTAAATATCAAGATGTCTGATTTCTCTGTTGCATCCATGCATCTTTGAGTCAGTTACTCCGTGCCACTGAAGCTCTCCATGTCTTCATATGTCATTCAATGGGTTAGACTCAATGGCTGATTTCCTATGGGGTTGTGGGAGGCCCCTTGTGCAGTAGTATCAGAAGCAAGTCCTGGAGGAGCTTTGTTTGAGCTATCACTGGGTCTCCCCCCACCCTCCTCCCTTGATGGTGCCCCACTCATACCTGCCCCCCTTTACTATTTTATTGCATTTGGACTTGATTTCCAACTGCCAGCTTTTGTACCTTTTTGTCTGGGGTGATTTTTCTGTGGTCAGAAACTGCTTAGTGCTAGCAGGCTGGAAGTGCCACAGACTTAATATCCTCTGGAAACAGCCTTCAACCAATGACCAAAGGAAATTGGTGAATAAAGAACCCAGCTCCCTTGCATCCCAGGGGGAAAACCTGAAGTTTGTATCCAATCCTGTCTCCTAGTTTCCAGTGGGATTGACTAGGTGCCCACAGTGGTAACTAGCTTGATAACACATCCTTTATTGACTGCATTCCTTCCCCTTCTCACTTCCTCATACCTCCAGGGCTGTTTCCTGGGAACTCCTTCAAAATAAACCATTTCCATCCAAATCCTTGACTTAGGATCTGCATCTGGCCAACTCAAATTAAGATACCTCCCGCATTAAGTGTTTTATGGTGGAAAATAATTGAGAAACATAAATATATATTACTTCTGTTTTCTAATGACTAAAATTCTGTGATCTGAAGATTCCCTAGTCTTAACCTTACCATTTCAAATAAGATTTCTCTTTAGCTCTTTGTTCCCTCACTCTCTCTTTTTCTTTTCTTTCTTTCTTCTCTTTAGCTCTTGATTCCTTCTCATTTGCTGTGTAAACTGGTTGATATGAACTTCTGAGATCTAATCTATATGCTTCAAACATGAATCAGATTTTTAAAACAAAGTCTTAGAGGAAATTCTAAAAAGATCCACACTTATCCCTCTTTTACCCATGAAATGATATTCATCAACTATAGACTGTGCAATGCAAATGCTTAATTACCCTGAAATAACAGGCTTAAAGAGGAGTGGAATTCTTGGCTTTTTTGTTTCGTTTTCATTTGATCATGCTCTGAAAGTCATGACAGAAACTATTGCTGTAATCACCCATTGATACTCCAGAGTTCTGCTCCAAGAGAAACAACAAACAAAAATTATGAAAAAAAAAAAAAAACCCTCATTATGCCTTGGGGAGCTTAGAGTAAAGCTTGATTAGCAGAGATCAAAGTGAAAATCAAAGTGAAACCATTTAGAACTTGAGAGGTTTTTGTTGTTGTTGTTCAAAACAACACAAATTTATTCTCTTACAGTTCTGGTGGTCAGAAATCCAAAATAAGTCTCACTGGGCTAAAAATCAAGGTTTTGCCCGAGCTGTGTTCCTTCTGGAGGCTGTAAGAGAAAGAACTTGAGCTTTTTACAGAGGGGTTAGGATACTTCAGCCAGAGTCTAACACTCTTGAATGATGTAAATAATTGGCAGCTCTGTTCTTTAATAATGAAATGGAAATTGGTACAACCACTAAAAAACAAACAAAAAGATGTATACATAAACATTCATAAGTATATGGTTTTGAAATAGAAAAAATAGAATTATAAACATCCTAAATGTTCCATAACTTAGTAAAATTATATAAAACTTGTAGTAGATTCAAAAGAGATCTTTAAAAGACATACATAGAGACTTGCCCTGCCCTGCCAAATATAGCCCAATGTGTTCCATTGTTCTTTGTATGAAAATAAAAATCTTCCTATGATCTTCAAAGGTCTGCATAACCTGGTATCTATGTTATGCTCCAAATTCTCCTTAGCCCACACTCCTTTTCATACCCCATACCTTTGCCCCACAGGACTTCTTGTAGTTTCTATGGAATCCCAGGATTGCTTGCACCTTTCAGCCTCTTATATAATGGACCTTCACGATGCACACTATACTCTGCCATTGCCTTGGCTACTCTTTTTTTTTTTTTTTAAATACAGATCTCAGCTTAAATGTTTCCTCCTCTAAGAGTCCTTTACTAGCCACTCCAAAAAAAAAAAAAAATCCGTTTTGTTACTCCAATAAGCATCTTGCTTTAGTTCCTTCACAGCATTTTTCTTGTTTATTCATTTATTTGTTTATTGGTGGTTTTCTCCCATGGAGATGTCAGTGCCATAAGATCAGGGACCCTACCTGTCTCAATTAATGTTGTATCTGCAGTGCCTAGAATAGTATCTGGAACAAGATAGGTACTTAGTGAAGATGCACTTACTGAATGAGTAAATGAACAAATGAATCGGCTTGGTAGCTCAGCTGTGCTTCCTCTGTAGGATGAGTGTACATGTATATCTGTATCTTGTACATATGTCCCCACATGTACCAACATATACATGTATATATGGTTACACACTATAGTATATATTGGCATTGCTCGCTCAGCACTTATGCTATGCCCTCCTCACTGTGTGGCAGCCATGGATTTAGAGCAGAACTGACCCACCCACAGTTGCAGAGGTGCTTTCATTGGTTTAAAGCCAATATTATCATCTGGTCATATTTTTAAATTTTAAAGTTCTGGGTGATGGGCATTTCACCCAGAACTTTGGGATGTTGTTCAATGTTTGAGGGAGAGAAGCTCTATTCGGAGTCTCAGTGTGACCAAGGCAGCAAGAGAAGAGACAAGAGAAGAGCCTACCTGCATATGAAGTGGATGTTCCAGAAGGCAGAGTGAAGAGAAAGAAAACAACTGGACTCAATGACCTGATGGACCTGGTCCTTGGACCTGAACCTTGACTGCTCAGCTTTCCAGTTACTTGAGGAAATAAATTCTTTCATTGCTCAAACCGGTATCAGCTGGCTCTTGTGTTACTTGCAAATAAAACACTGTCATTGTCACTGGTACTAAATTCTAATTACTGATAGCATTCTGGGTGTATTTTCAATGCTGTTAAAAGATAGTTGTAACTAGAGCACATGTCCACTTTTGTATACTATTTTCCCACTTATTCTTAAGTGGGAAAATAACATTCTTAAATGTTTCAGTAGAAACATTTGTATTCATGCCATTATCTATCTTCACAGCCATAATCTTGTTGGCTATATCAATATCCATTGATTGCATATGCTATAACTTACTTAACTATCCATTTTCAGAAACATAGGGTATTATCACACTTCTCATGTTTTGATTAGTTTCTTTAATATTTATTTCCTAAAAATTTAATTAGTAGGTCAAAGTATATAGAGCTTTACTTCATAAACACAATGTCAAATTGCTTTGTAAAATGATTTAAATATTTTTAATACCATCAGTATCCTGCCTCTATTAGACTATATCACAATTTTACTTTTTATGAAAATACAAATAAAGCTATAATGAAATTGTGTTTTAATTCTCATCTCTGACAACTAGAGTTTTTGGATAATTTCTGATATGTATTTTACTATTGACAGGTATTCTTTGGGGAAATATTTGTCACTCTGTAGTGGGAATTTGTAGCCAGCATCCTAGCAATATCTTCTGGGTTCTCGGAACTCCTTTGTACTCAAACCAATGTCTTTTACAGAAAACAACTGAAGTTTTCTGCCTGAGAACTTTGTTTGTAGGCTCACGTACGGCATGAGCAGGAAGGGGTTGAGTCCGATGTCCTCCCTTACAAGCCAGAAGCATCCATCCTTCAAAGACTGATAGGAGCTAGTTTGTAAATATCCCAGCTCCTTTTCCCCTCTTGTTGGATAACAGTAAGGTTGAGCTTGTACATCTTGCTCAGAGCATCCCAGGGGGATTAAGCTCCAGTTGTCCATGTGGTAATTTGTTTGATGACTCACAATACATTGGCTGCCTTCCCCTCCCTGTGTCACCTCCCACTCCTATATCTGAGCTTATTGACATCACCTTCCAAATAAATTCTGTACCCAAAGCTTCCTTCTCTCAGGCTTTGTCTCTAGGGAATCCAACTTAAGACACACATCATGTGAGATTTACTATAGTATAATGACTCAGGCTTTATACAATATTTATTGAGAATTTGAAATCTTCCCTCCTCTATGTTAAAAAAAAATCAACAAAATTCAAAATAAAGCAGTTCATTTTCTTTGGAAATAAGCCAAAGTACTTTGTACGGTGTATGCCAGCCTTTTAAAATTCTTAAAACACATTCAAGAAAACCAAGGAAAAATAACTAAAGACTTGCTCTGATTTTTAAGCTAAAAGGAGTATTTATTCATTATATAGTGGCTTTAGGACTTAGTTTTTTTTTTGTTTGTTTTTGTTTTTTTTTTTTTCCTGTTGGGGACTTCTTAGAGTTTTTGATAAGTACAAATTTCTTTCTCCCTAGGCTTTAATCATCATGCTTTAAGGAAATCTTTTGAAATGAAGACAAAATATGTTGCAATAACTAGGCCCTTTCATTAAATTCATCCCATAATAAAAGCCCACACAGTAACTGATTTTTGACCTCACTTCAAATAGAACTTTGGCTAGAAAATTCTCAGAGGTAAAATACCAAGAATAATGGGAACTTTTCATATTTTAAGGTTTTCCAACAACCACAATACACTTTTCTCAGCATATACTTGGTTTGGGCTGTTTGTAAAGTTCATTGGGAGTATAGATGGTGTTTTAGAGATTTTAGGAAGAGCCTGTTTTCCAAGTATACATGACTTCCTGTTCTAAGGGTTGATAATGTAAAGAGAAATTCTTCTTTTAAAAGAAAGTTTGTTGCTAAGCTATATCACAGCTATTCATGCATGTCGTTCCAAACACTTCTTCAGATATTAGAGTATGAGATCTGAAACTCAACTGATCATAAATTCTCTATAAAGTATAAATTAACTTCAAAGCCAGAGCTTTGATTGCTAAGTCACAGCTTACCAATAGTGTCTTTTAAAATCTTTTTAACAGCTTTCAATGGGTATTTCAACATTGGTTGGTTTTAAGCAGAGTGGGAAAAAGGATCACCTGCCAATAATGATTATTGTTCAAACTATTTTAAACTAAAGTAACGTAAAATAGTTTCTGATGTATCCTAGTGAAGTTACTGGTTTATGGGCATCATGACATTCACTCAAAATATTTAGAATCTGGAAGGAAAGTTTTGCCATCACAATTTGGAACATTATTGTAGAATGTTCTATTTATGAACATCATGTCCTCAAGACTCAGACTGTCTACAAGGGCAAAATCAAGTGTGAAGATTGGGAGGTCTGGACAATTTACGCTAAAAGCTGTTAATGTCATTAGTAGAAGTGTTAGAGAGAGAGAGAGGGAGACAGAATGAAATCATCACAGACCTTTATCAGAGTCATCATGTTAGCCATCCTACTCTTTTTTATTGTAAAAGCAATAGTAATAAAAATGTAGTAGAAGTAGGAAAATAAAAAAAGTAGTAAATTAAAAAAGTAGTAAAAAAGTAATACTTTTCCTAAGCTCTCATGTGTGTTCCCAGGTTTGACCCATCCTCTCTGGCTCAAGGTTAAGAGCATACAAATCAAGAGTGAACCCTGGAAAACCCATAGCATTTAGCTGGTTGAAAGGGCTACCCGCCTCCAAGGTTTCTGTGACTATTTCCCAGGTCAATATCACATAATTATCCCAAATGTCAAGAGTACCCTTATCATGAAAAACTGGATGTGATCTGATCAAGTTACCTGATGTGGGGCCAGAATTGCAAGTTCTGTGTTTTTTCCTCTCTATCTCTCCTAACAATTCTAAATTAATTCCATCCTACATAGCAACCTGAGGAACCCCCCAAGTAAAAATGGTACTAGCATAACTATAGTGTCAACATATTCTTCTTTTATTTAAAAAAAATTATGGGGAGTAGCCATTGTGGCATGGCATAAATGAACCTGAGTAGTATCCATGAGGATGTGGGTTTGATCCCTGGTCACTCAGTGGGTTGGGAATACGGCATTGCCATGAGCTGTGGTATAGGTCACAGATGTGGCTCAGATCCCAAGTTGCTGAGGCTGTGCGGCAGGCCAACAACTGTATCTCCAATTTGACCTCTAGCCTGGGATCTTCCATAAGCTGTGGATGTGGCCCTAAAAAGCAAAAAAAAAAAAAAAAAAAAAAAAAAAAAAAATTTATGGCCCCCACCCACAGCATATGGAAGCTCTGAGTCAGGGATTGAATCTGAGCTGAAGCTGTGACCTATGCCACAGCCGCAGCAATGCTGGATCCTCTAAGGCGCCAGGGTGGGGACTGAACTCACAGCTCTGCAGTAACCTAAGCTGCTGCAGTCAGATTCTTAACCCACTGTACCATAGCTGGAACTCCTCCACACATTCCTATTCTGACAAGATCACAAAAGGAATCTTCTCTACAAGCTATGTCTCCTGAATGTGTAGTTTTTAAAAATCAGAAATGATTTACTTTCTTACTGCTCAAGTTATGTAACTGAGGTCCAGAAAAAAATCTAAAACAGGCTTCAGCACCCTTAAGTACTACAGACAAATAATCATGTATTATAGTCAATTGTGCACTAAATTTATGTTTCATCAGTGAGACTATTCCACGAAATTCAATAATGTCTATTTATTAAATTTAGTGCTATTATTACCAAGCAAGCAAAACAACTCTAAAATATATTCAATGGAAATTGCTTAAAAGGTCTCCAATGGAAAAGTTATATTTATTTGATGATATTTAAATAATGATCATCATCTCATTCATATTCACATGATTCCAAAGAAACACTGTCTTTCACATTTCCAATGATAAATCACACATCATTGTACCATTTCTTAGCCCTGTTTGACTTTGAAGGTGCTGGGATATCTCTTGTCATGTTTATTAAAAAAAAAAAAACAACTTTTTGATGAAGTACACAATTGGTTCATAGGCTAAAAAACCCAATGTAAGTTGGGTGCTTTTTATACCCATTCACTTGATATAGTCAATGATGTCTCCATTTATAAATGAGGCAAAAGCTTAATCTCAAATGAATATCGCTCTCAAGCAGACAGTGGCTATTGTAAGGCATTCAAATATATGCTATAAAATTACAAATAGATTGGGGGCTTAAATCTAATTTTTAAAAAATTAAAAAGAAATGATTTAAAAATACCTATATCATATTTTAGTTATCTAATGGATAGCAAATAAATGATGAGATGAAACTTTTACACCGTTGAATATTTTTAAAGATATATAGTAATTCATTTTCTTTCTTAAAGAACAAGCTTAGAGTAGGGATCCAGGGCTGGTGTAGTGGCTTCATTCACTAGGGATGCAAGCCCCTAGGAAACTCTGCTCCATCATCCTTAACAATGACTTCATGGTCCAAAATGCAGTTGGAGCTTCAGTCTCCTCCCCTGCAGTACAGGTATCAGAAAGGAGAACAAGAGGGAGGATAAAAGGCAAATCTAACCTATCTATACACTCTTGACCAAAAAAACCCAAAACCTTCCTTAATGTCCTCCTTATGCTTTTGCTTATATCACATGGGTCTGAAGTCAGTCACATGCCCAAACCCACTCTTTTAGCTGATCACATTGCCACCACGAACGTTACTGAAGGAAAAGAAGGGAGAGGATGTGGGTTGCACAAATATACTGTATATTTTCTGTGTGCCCACTCAGATCCACTTTCCAGCCTTCCCCAGGGGACAGTTCTGCACTCCAAGGGACAGACCTCAGTGAAGTGCATCTCTGAGCCTTTGGCTTCCCTTTGAGTTTGGACAATGAGACACCCCAACAGGTGACTGAAAGGTGGGAGGAGGGAAATGATAGGACTTCTATTTCTCCTGCTGTTAGCTAAGGCCAGACCCCTTGTAGATGGAAACTAAATTCTTTTTCAAACGAGACCATTTTAACTTGATTTGCCTTTTCCCCTAGAGAGAGCTATACTACTCCCCCCACATCATTTTAAGAAAATCAATTATTTTTGTTCTAATTCTTAAGCAAACCTTGAAATGCATTGCATGAATGCAAGTCTTATTTGCTAATTCACAGAAGGACTGTTCCAATTGATAATTATTTACAAATTGGTTACCTTCCTATCCTATGATTTAAGATAATATGTAGACTCCTTTTTTGGCTGTCAGTATCATAGGTCTTTTGGTTTCATACACTATAAGCCACCAATAAGGTGCAGTTTCAGACAAGTGGGAGAAGTAACGTTATTCATGGCCCACGACTGGCCAGCAATATGTATCTCATGAAAAGACAGACTGTTTACATTAAAATCCGGACTGTGATGATGTCTTTTCCTGGCTTAGAATTTATTCTAGTTAGTAAGAACAGTGTATCCCCCAAAGTGTTTCCAAAAGTAGTAATTTGAGATTGAGAAATATTCTAGAAATTACTGTCTTTCATGTGTTACTAATGTTAAGATTACCTCTCTGTGAAGTCATGTCGCCTAACTGCTTAGGCTTTCAGTTGGTTATATTTAAATTGGGGTTACACTTCCTAAAAATGCCACCCATTTTTTTGGAAGAGCAATTTCTAGTCCCCAGAAGAGTCAGTATGCTGTTTGACAGAAAGACTGCACCCTATTCTGTTAGGTGGGTTGGATTCATAAAAACTAATGCAGCCAGAGCAAAAGAGATTGCCTTGGACCGGTTTCTACTTACATAAGCTGCAAGAGGGAGAAATATTTCAGTGAGCAGGGGACATGTAGCCTGATTTTTGGCTCTTATTGAGACAACTGCCTTTCCTTTCCCAAAGTGTCAGGCATACCCTGGCCACTGATAAGGCACTGCTTCCTATAAAGCATCAGTTCTCAGACGAGACCGCAGCTGTAGATCACTGGACAGCTTTTCTAATTCCCAGTCCCTGGATTGTACGTCCCAGCCCAAGTACCTCAAAATCCTGGTGTGGGGCTGGACATTAGAATTTTTAAGGCACCCAAGGTGAGTCTAATATGTAGCCATGGTTGAGCACTGCTGCTATAAAGAGACAAGGTACAAGACGTGAGTAGAATATGGAAAGGAGTGTGTCTTAATTTCTGTTTCCCGTGTAAGCAGCCCTTCCATTCTTAGCTATGAAGGAATGTAACTAAGGAGGCTAAGAACAAACTGAGCAAAGACCTCTCTCTTCCCTCCAGCTTACTTCACCAAAGGGAAGATCTGTTAAAAGTAAAGAAGAAAGCAGGCTTAGGCAGACTTTGTTTCATCTCATGCCAGGGAGAATTTCTTGATGCAAGAATATGAAGTTAAGCTAGCTCTGTAATTTCAGGTGATAGGGTGAATGGCAGGCACACATTCCTTCTATCCTCTCCCTTCTTCCCACACTTACATAATACAAAAGCAGGAGGAAAACACCAACTCACAGACTAAGACCACCCACTGCAGCCTGGAACATGGCATCTCACTCAATGAGGGACTTTGGCCTGAGCTTTCTGGGGCAGCTTTTGTGATTAAAGTATCTCTGAAGACATACTTTCTCCCTCCTTGTTGGTCTTAAGAGTTCTCTGGATAGGTTACACATTTGCTTTTTTCTATAAACCTCTGGCTTTCTTTCAGTTCTTAAGCATTTCTCTCGAATGTGACACTTAAAGAGCGAGGGGAAACATTTTTGTTTTAATGATAAGACTGGATTCAGTACATATGTCCATGGAGAATACAGTATATGTTACTATTTGGTTGCCAGGGCCTCATCAAAAACATCTGAAAATTGCTTAACTTGGAGGGGAATACACTGTAATTTCCATGTCTGCCTTAAATAATCAGTCACCGACAACGTAGAAAATTCTTACCAATAAAGACAGATCAAATTTTCTCCACTCCATCAAAACCAAGCATATTATTTTCAGAAAGAATTTTTAAAATAATTTCTAGATCTGACTCAAATTTCATGAAAGAGACAGTGAGTCATAAGAATGATTTTTAAGTGAAGAGAAATTTAATGAGTGACCATGAATGTCTGCTGATACGCTGGGTAACCCATCTTTGCTTATCAAAAATCTGTCTAATAATAACCAAAACATCCGGGTTAATGTTGGGATCAGAAAATTCTTTGAGTTAATGTGTCTGATCTCTCGGATGTCCCTTGGCTTCCTTCAACCTCAGTCTGTGATCACATCCATCTCTTCTCTCCCAGGTTAATCATTTTGCTTTTCTCAAATCCCAAAGGAGTCTACCTATTTGTTCATATCAAACAACAGGACTAGACAAAGACACAAATAAAGGTAATTGTGGTATATGACGCACAATGAAAATATTTCTAACATATGAAACATGGGAAAAAAACTTTGTCAGTGCAACTTGAGAAGATGATCAACATGAATGAGGTCCTACCAAAGGAATAGAAGTAATCACAAGATATTTTACCATAAAACTGCTTAGCTTTTTTTTTGAGGCTTGGCACTTGAAGGGTGAAGTTTCACTTTTCCAAAGAGTTTCCTTAAACAGAACATTTCATTTTGCAGTAATTTCACATGAATTGCATCCTTCCACATGATTAATTTGAATTTCGCTTCTGAGCTAATGTAGAAAAACTACAGGTAATATCAATGTTGTCAAACAGGAACTCAGAAGCTGGGCAATAACTTTAGGTAATGTTAACGGCACTTTACAGAGGTTGGATTTATATACAGATGATACACATTTTATGTACACAGATCACTGTAATTTTGCAATTGTTTATGACCATGTAATCACAACCCAGCCCAAGATATAAAACCTTTCATCTCTCCAGGAAATTTTCCTTATGTTCTTTTCCAATCAATCCCCCTGCATGCTAGAGCCAACCATGCTATTTTGGTTTCTATCACTATAGAGTATCTGCTGGTCTTTGAACTTAATATAAATGGAACTGTAGAACATGTTCTCTTGTGTATCTCTTTAACGTTCTTGAAAAACAGTTTTAGTATACACAATGGAATATTACTTAGTCATTAAAAAGAATGAAATAATATCATTTGCGGCAACATAGATGGACCCAGAGATTATTATAGTAAGTTAAATCAGACAGAAAGATGTTATCATATGATATTACCTATGTGCTGAATCTAAAAAGTGATTAAAAAATGAACTTATTTACAAAATAATAATAGGCTCATAGACATAGAGAACAAACTTATGGTTACAAAGGAGAAAGTGGGGGAGGATAAATTAGGAGTTTGGGATTAACATATACACACTGCTATATATAAAATAGATGAAAAACAAAGTCCTACTGTATAGCACAGCAAACTATATTCAATATCTTATAATAACCTATAATTGAAAATAATTTTTAAAAGTATATATATATGTGTGTCTGTATACATGATTGAATCACTTTGCTGTATACTTCAAACTAACAGTCATTGTAAGTCAATTATATTGTCAAAAATGTGAAATATTTTTGAGATTCAATCATTTATAGCTGGTTAGTTTTCTGATATATGATATACCTCAATTTGCTTATTAATTCACCAAGTGATGAACACTTGTTTTTTTTTTCCTTTGGGGCTTTATTATGAATAAAGTTGCTATGAACTTTCTTTTATAGGTTATTATGTAGATATATGTTTTATTTCTTTGGGGTAAATACTTAGGAGTGGAATATCTGGATCAAAGGGTAGGTAGGTATATGCTGAACTTGATTAGAAACTGCCACAGAGTTTTACAAAGTAGTTGATCTATCTTATATAACCATAGCATGAGAGTCCAGTTATCCTACATTCTTGTTAACACTTGGTCTTGTCAGTATTTTTTTTTTTTAATTTTAGCCATTTTAGTGAGTATATAGTTATACACTAGCCTTTTTTGGGTTAATAAATGGTTTTATTAAGGTTTTATTTAATTTTTTTTACTTGATTTTTTTAAAAACATTTCCATACACCAAATGCTATCAACAGTTACAACCAAGAATAAAAGATTAGAGAAAAATAAACACTTCACTGTGTTTGTGTACAACTATCAGAAATAGGCACATGGGAGAAAGGCATGCTTAAGAATCTGTTTCATTTTATTTATTTATTTTTAAATAAAGAGCATTCAAAGGCTGGGAAGTTTGTGGCTCTCAAAACAAGATTCATGGGTACCAAATTCTTGCTTTATTTCTAGAAATTATTCCACCTTGAACTTGGAGCTGTGTTGACATCATTTACTGACATTCGCTAGCTGAAATTTTTAGCATTCTACTAAGACTTCAATAGCAAATCTAAATAGTGAGAAACTGTATCTAACTCCTGCCTTACAACAGCAGAGACCAAAAGGAACCTTGAAATTGCCTTTTCACACTCGCAAAGAGTGTAGCCTTTTGAATTTTGTGATTACTGTGTCAGGAGAAAATATAAAATGTATATGCAGGTTATACAATCACCCTGATCTGCTATCTGATTTATCTGTGGCCTACCCTTGGGCATTTGTGACAAAACTCAGCCTCTGAAGTTTCAGTCTTGCTCTGTAGAAGGAGTGGAGTTAAGGACACAAATTGAACCATTTCCAGGGGTCATCAAATCTATGAGTGTGCAGCTCAGGAATAGCTTTCCTTTACACAATGCTCCTTGCTTGCCAATCCAAGATTATCTTGAATTCATAATAACTCCCCAAGGTGATTAACACATAATCACTATGAAATCAGCATGAAAATGCTTTTCTAGCCATAAAACTGACAATGTGGATGGGGAGTTAGGAGTGCAGGACCAGATGTTAAGTGTCTGCTGCCTGGGGTGGCAATGTGGGTAGTGGCTCTGGCATCTGGCTCTGTGCCTGGAATTTAATCCACCACATGTATCTGGAAGCAAATACCCACCATGGGTGTGTGTGTGCATGTGATAATGTGTGTGTGTGTGTTTGTGGGGGGAGTGCTTGGCCTTATATTTCTTTCCTCATGAACTTTCTCAATACAGAAAAAAAAAAAAAAATCATGGATTCCCTGGTGGCCTAATGGTGAAGGATTTGGCCTTGTCACTATTGTGGCTCAGGTTTGAGCCCTGGCCCAGGAAATTCACATGCTGTGGGTGTGCAAAAAAAAAAAAAAAAAAAAAAAAAAAAGGCAGAGGCAGAAATGCAAGGATAACCCCAGGGAAGTCCAATCCATCATATTCTAGTAGGCATCCTGTTGTTTGTAAGTGTGGGGGTGGAATGCTCTTTCTGTAGGGGTAGCTAAAATGGAAATCCTGACAAAATCTCCTAGACGTTGATCAGATGCTATTGTTCTCGCCCTTCTTCCTTCTCCTATCTCTCTCATCCATCCACATACTTATAAATCTAGAATAATCAATGGGACACAAAAAGCCAAAGGATGTCCGTTCAGAGAAGCAATAAAGAATGAGTCAAGGGAATAGAACTTCAAGGACTTCTCTCTCCAGTAATCAAAGAGAGAAATCTAATTTTCAATTTTTTAAAATTATAGTTAATTTACAATTTTTTGTCAATTTCTGCTGTACAGCAGTGTCACACTAATACATCTATACATGGCTAAATACACATTCTTTTCCTCATATTATCTTCCATCATGTTCTATTCCAAGTGATTGGATATAGTTCCCTGTGGTATAACCTCATTGCTTATCCATTCAAAAATGTAATAGTTTTCAGCTACTAACCCCAAATTCCCAGTCCATCCCACTCCCTCCTCCTCCCTCTTGGAAACCACAAGTCTGTTTTCTGCGTTTGTGAGTCTGTTTCCGTTCTGTAGAAAGGTTCATTTGTGCCATATTTTAGACTCCACATATAAGTGATATCACATGGTATTTGTCTTTCTCTTTCTGACTTACTTCACTTAGTAAGAGAATCTCTAGTTCCATCCATGATGCTGCAAATGGTATTATTTCATTCTTTTTATGGGTAAGTAGTATTTCGTTGTTTATATATACCACATTTTCTCAATCCATTCATCTGTCAATGGACATTTAGGTTGTTTTCATGTCTTGGCTATTGTGAATAGTGCTGCAATGAACACAGGGGTGCATGTACTTTTTGAGTGAAAGTTTTGTTTGGATATATGCCCAAGAGTGGGATTGTTGGATCATATGGTAGTTCTCTACTTAGTTTTCTGAGGAATCTCCATATTGTTCAAGAAACCTACTTTAAATCTGTATCAGGAAGGTGCCAAATTAACTACAAATAATATTAAGATATTTTGTAACCCATGTGGCAGGAACACTGGTCACTCAGAACTCTTGGTGCCTATCACATCAGATAAGGGTCTTGGAATCTCCCATTACAGCAAGTATTAGTCCTTGGTTGTTGAATAACAGGAAGGAACTGGTGATCAAGGCAGTGTCATGCCCTTTGGAGACTTAGTGGAAATAGCTCTTTACCAAATGACATAAAAGCATTTCAATACTTCAGTAATTAGTTGGACATAATAGCCATATAAGCATGGCTTTACACCTCAAATCTCAATTTAATTTCAGCTTTTGAAGAATACCAGGGACCTCTCTAGAAGCAGATACTTTCAGAGTAATCCAAAGTCATTTTCATTTTTTTTGTTTGTTTGTTTTTGGTTTTTACTTTTGTTTTTTGCTTTTTTTTAGGGCTGTACCAGTGCCATATGGAGGTTTCCAGGCTAGGGGTCCAATCGGAGCTGCAGCTGCCGGCCTACACCACAGCAACAGCAACGCCAGATCCAAGCCACATCTGCAACCTATACCACAGCTTATGGCACCACCTGATCCTTAACCCACTGAGCAAGGTCGGGGATCAAACCTACAACCTCATGGTTCCTAGACAGATTCATTTCCGCTGTGCCACGACAGGAACCCCCAAAGTCATTTTCTTTAACAGAAAAATCTAAAGCCCGAGACAAGGATTCTAGCATAAGCAGTTTATTAAGAAAATACTGGTAGGGAGATGGGATGGTGGGAAGGGAAAGGAAGGGAGACAGTGAAGGCCAGAGTGTCAGCAGTGACCACTGTGGACAACTGGGGCTTCCTCACCATGGCCCCTCTGGAAATGGTGTAGCCACGGAGGGGCTGAGAGGGTGTTTATCTACTAACAAGTCTTTGACTGCTTTACTCACTCCCAGCACCCAAATGGACTGTTCATCAGAGGAAGTTCTCAGACAAAAACATCCAGTTATAGGGTATGGAAGTCAGTGGGAAGCACAGGACAAACAGTGAAGTCCACACTCTCCAAAGACGATACCTCTTTCATGGCTTTAGAAGAAATAATGACTTCAAAAAAGGAAAGTCCATATATATTTTAACTGGGGCCAAGAAGGAGAATAAGCATCCATACACACAAAACCCATTTCTCCTAAATTAGACTAAAAGTCTGAGAATATTTACTCTCTTCAAAGCAGTCTGCACTGCTGTGATCTATAAGCAAAAAGAGATATTACAGTAGATCTCTTCTAGTATACAGATTTTTTTTTGTAGTTTCAGTTACAGCTAACTTAAAGGTAAAATTTCAATGCTTCAGTTATATGAAACTGAAACACACATTACAGCAAGAGAGGAATTTATGAGAGATTTGTGGTGAGATGCAGTCACTAATATTTTATATTACACTCAAGTCAGTTATTCCTGTTAATCAGTGGAAGGGGCCGTGGGAAGAGAGGAAAATTAGCTCCAGACGTTATTTGATGAAAAGTCTTAGTGTCTGTTCTTTGTCCACCCCACATGTCATTCCCTGTTATAGAATCTAAATTGGCCAACTAGAGGGTGTATCTTTTTTAATCTGCTCCTAGTAAAAATGTCATCATTCAGAGAGAGAGAGAGAATGAATGAACTGTCAGCTGGGATTATTCAACCTCTTAACTGAGAAGAATTATTCTTTTAATTCATTATAGGTGGTGACTTTCATGTAAGGTACACAAGAAACCATAGCAAAAAAAGCAAAGCAATGGTTTAAAATTTGATTCTAAGAATATACTCAAGGCACTGTGATGGCCCAGAGGATGAAGGGAGGTTTGAGGACGTGTATGAGTTAGGGCTTATTTTAGTAACTGAAACCAAACATTATATCTGGACTTTCCAATGGGTCCTGAACTGGTTGTAAACTGCTTTTAATTACTAATTGGCTAAAAAAAAAAAGAAAATACATTAAAAAAGCAAGCGCTGGCAACTTGGGCCTAGCCATTCTTCTTTAATTCCACTTTATTTCAAATATAAGAGTAGCTGAAGGGAAGGGTTCATTTTTATGTCCTTAATTTGGCTCCTCATATCCCTTTTAACTTCTTTTGATCTTCAAGAATTACATCTTCCTTTTCCTCCCCGCATTACTGAAAACCATTTGCTGAGAAATGCTAAAATTCTTCATTTTCTTGGAATCTAATATTTTGCCAGTGGTTACTTCTTCCCGATCAACATTCAGAGCACAGCAGAACATTTCAATTTATTTCCACTCACCTGTGCCAGACATGGAATTAGACGTTGAATATATAAAGTTAAGCAACTGCAGATACAACCACCATTCCCATGGAATTTATAGCTTAGGGTGAAGATCATGGACACAAATGCATATATTGAAAAAAATTTTTTTTTTGTCTTTTGTCTTTTTAGGGCCACACCCATGGCATATGGATGTTCCCAGGCTATGGATCAAATTGGAGCTGTAGGTGCTGGCCTACACCACAGCCACAGCAATGTGGGATCTGAGCCTCATCGGCAACCTATACACAGCTCATGGTAATGCCAGATCCTTAACCCATTGAGTGGGGCTAGGGATCAAACCTGAATCCTCATGGATACTAGTAAGGTCGGCTAACCACTGAGCCATGACAGGAACTCCACAAATGAATATAAATTTAGATAGATTAGATAGATACATAGACAGACAGACAGACAAGATTGATCCTAGAGGTTGGAGTGTGAAGTGGTTAGGAAAATTTCTCTGAGGTATTTGAGTTGAGACACAGCAGTTAGGTAAAGAATTAACCAGAGAAGAGGCGTGAAAGAAGCAGCAGTCTTGATGGAGGGGAATCTCTTCCTTCCAGAGAAAAGAATTAATAACAAATAGACTGGGGAAGAAAGTAGGGCTGGAACACACAAGGCATTCAAGGTTATGATAAGGATTTTGGTCTTAATACTCAGAGCAATGAAAACTATTGAAGGGTTTTAATCCTGGAACACACTTGATGTACCTATTCATCTAAAACTATCACTTTCACTATAATGTGGAGAAAATGCTGGAGAAGAACACAAGTCAATGATAGGGAGACCAGTTAGGAAGCCACTGCAAAACATCAATGGACCGAGCAGGGGCAGTTGAAAAAGAGAGAGAAAAAAAAAAAAAATGAACTCACCTAGGACCTCCTAGGATGGATTCTAGAAGAAATACTTCAGAACACTGAATGGTTTGGAAATGGGTTGGAAGAGGAAAATATAAAGGGTCTCTCAAACTCCCAGATGCAAAACTGGATGGAAGGAGGTGACAGCATGTAAACCAAGGAGGTAGTGCTTTTACAATCCATTCATCACGTGCCCCTGTGCAGGAATAATTTCCTTAGAATCAACTTTAGGTTTTCATGAGGGTAACTGTCGAGTCTAAATCTGTAATGAACACTTAGATCCTTTTTTCTTTACAACATCCTACTTGAAGGTGCTATGATAATTTATTTTTAAAAAATCATCTTAGAGTCAGCCGTAGGGCTTTAGCAAACACAAGAGCAAGCCATGAGCAGACAGAATGAGCACAGAAAACAAACTGCTTGATGCTTAGTAGCCTGAAGAAACAACGAGCTGGTTTTATTACAAGTTTGGGGGAAATGAGAAAGTCTTGTAAAGTGACAGGCTGCCACTTCAGATTCTTCAGAGAAGAACTGAAGTTATTCTTTTAGAAATGCATGCATTTCTTTTATCAGTGGGCCATTTCACCAGTAACTGTTAATTAATGCCAACCCTTGATTTCCAACCAGGGGGTGCAATTATAAATCTTCAGATACACATAGCAAAATATGCTCTCTGGAAACAGCAGAGGGGAGATGAGGCAAAGCCATGGCTGGGAGATGCTATTCAGAAAAGCACAGCTGAATTCAAAAGAACTCATTTACTGTGGCATAAAAAAGTCTTATTTGGAAAATAGAAATGTAATTTTTGTCAGAAAGGTTTATGACACTAGTCATTTCCTACAAACACACGCCTTGAATAAGAAGCAGAGAGAACACCACAATGGTAACGATGTTTATTAGAATATCATCAATTTCGGCCACAGATCTGAGATTTGTCAACGGTGTCCTGAATACACTAATTTTTGTAGTAAGGTCTGTTTCGGGGGTGATTGAGCTTTAATACACACGTTGTGTTACAGTACCTCTCCCCCAGATCTCAAGTGTATGGTATAGGTTTCCACATAGAATCAATGTGGTATCTTAGCAATGAAAGAAGGCTCTGAATTACAACACAGTTTAGGAATGAACTTGGGAGTGTATCATGTGTTAGCAAAATACTATAGAGACATTCATTGAGAATGATTCTCTGATATCCATGAGACCAGATCATTGGACCAGGAATTCAAATTCCTTACATTCTAGAGTCTGTAAGACTATGCAAACATATTGAATATTGAATATATTTTATAATGCTTGGCACTGTGTCAGGAAAGGGAAAAATTCACTTTCTCAGTAACTTCAGATATAGTCACTATGTGGATTCCATGTCTAGCTGTCTGCTAGATTTTTTGCAATGGTGACACACAAAGAACACAATATTTAGATTTCTTTTTGAATGATGATTTTGCCACCTTAGGCATGTTACCTTATCTTTTGAGCTTCAACTGCTCTCTGTGTAAAACTGGTATGATCTTACCCTTTTGACAAAGCCATCTTGAAGATAAAATAGGATAATACATGTATACGTGTTCAGTATAGAAGAAATACCCAATAATACTAGCTGTCCCACTAGTACCACTAACTCGGTATGTCCTAAAAACAAGTCGACCATCTTTCACCCAATACACTCTTCCAAGTTTTTTTTTTTGGCTGGAAATCTGAGCATTTTCTTTGATACCTTTTACTTAACCTCCCACACCCAACAAATTTTAAAGTCCAGCCAATTTTTTAATACCAATGTTACTTGTATTTGGGCTTACCTTCTTATTTTTACCTATAGTATATTAATTCAAATTCTCATTTTCTCTCCCCTTGTACATTGCATTTGTTTTCTAATTGGCCTTCCTAGCATTGGTCTCCCCCACATGAGTATACACACAGAAAAACTGCCAAATTCATTTTCCACTGGTCCATTTCAAGTCAGACCACAGTTCTGCTCAGAATCCTCCAGTGGTTTCTCATTTCCAGCCAACAAAGGCTAGCATAAGGCTGGTCTTGTCCTCAATTCACCTTTTTTCAGACTCATCTCCTCCACTAATACCCCTCAGGCAAACTGGCCATCACATCATTCCAAAAATGCCTTGTATTTTCCTGATTTCATGCCTTGGCTCAGTCTATTCTTCCACCTGGGACACCTTTCTTAGTGGTTTCCTACTCGTTCCTTAATGCTCACTTCAAACACCATCTCTCTCATGAAGGCTGCCAAGAAGAGACAAATGTGTATCCCCTTCTCCAATTCATCATACTAATTTTTTTCTTATACTATTTTCCACATAATTTTTTTGCACTCAAGTTACTTTTCGACATATACGAGCCATCCTTCTAGATGACAATAAATCTGTGTTTTATTTATCCTTCTTGACGGTGTTTTATTCATCTTTGTGTATACTTCCATGCCTTGCTCATGTCAGATGCTGAAGAAAATGTCATTGGGTACATGAATATAAATGTCTATATTGAATCAATTTTGTGATTTTCAAGTTTGTTACATGTGGCCCTGTCTTTACAAAACATATTTTTGCCTTTCACCATTCTGTCTTATGGAGAAGAAGGAGCTACCTAAAATGTGTATTAGAAGTGTGCACACTGGCTCTATTTGGGGAACACCTTAGCATGTGTCATCAACAGAATTTTTCATGAACATCAGTAAAAGCTGACCATGCCCTGCAATTGTGTCAGTGTTAGTAGTACCTACTAATTAAAGTCTTTACCAGCTTCTCGGTCTCCTTGATATGAATGTAACTCAGAGAGGGAAGTTTTGGCAATCACTTACATGTATACAATATCTTCTAGCTTTCAAAGCACCTTCTCTTATGCTACACTAGATCCTTAAACAGCAAAGTGGGATGAGGTGCTCTGATCACTACCCGAAAGAGAAGAAAATTGTCTTCCCAAGAAGTGACTCACCCAAGGTCACAAAGCTGGAAAGTAACAGAAATGGAAGCAGAAATAGAATCTGTCTTCTAGCTGCAGACCATGTGTTTCTTCAGCCAGTTACACTTTGAATTCTCTATTCTTTTGTTCTGCCAACTCCCAAGCTTTTTGGGGTCCTGAAAGGATGTTTTTTGCAGTTGACAACCTTGTATATACCACATATCCCTGTTCCTCTCCAAGTTTGGAGAGAAGTGTGGCTTCAACCACGACATTTTGCAAAAGCTTTTCTCTCACTGCTTTTTTTCTTTAACATAATTAAAATTATGTCTTGGTTATGGAATGCCTAAAATCTTTTCCACTTTTTGATAAAATTTGCATATAATAGAACACATTCATTCTAAGTGTACCATTAGATGGGTTTTTACCCATGGATGCATGTATTCCCACCACCGTCAAGAGAAATACTATTCCTATTACCCTCCAAAGTTCTTTGTGCCCTTCTCTCATTTCCAGGCCACAACTGATCTGCTCTCTGCCTGCTTAACACTTAAAGCTGTGTTCTGATTACAGGACAAGTCAATTAATTTGGGGTCTCAATTTCCTTATCAGCACAAAGGACACTGAAAATCACCTCTAAGGGCCTTTTTGGCTCAAAGTATATTATTCTATGAAGTATGTGAGAAACAATAATTCCCGAGAATCAGAAAAATGTCATCGAGGTTCTTCTATTTTTGTAAGCATTGTTCTTTCCCTTGCTCTCAACCATTTCTAGTTAGGAGCTTCCAGCATGTGATTGCAGAACTGTTGTCTGCTGAAGATTATAAGAAGAAAAGAAAGGATCTGGCATATTCATAGTCACAAGAAATTATAAGCAAATCCACATAACATCCAGTGACTCCATTTTCAAGAGTGAGTCATTAACGTGGAGAATATGGGGAGAACACACAGATTGTTTAAAAATGATCAAAAGTGGGTGCCATTTTCAACAGCTCATTGCCAATAGTTCCACCGACACTTGCTTTTGTGTTTCTCTTGCTGGGGTTTAATAAAGATGCCCTTTCCATTTACACAAAGCTGAGGTGAGTGCCTGAGGCATGAGTAGGCTGTCACATGGCCAAGTTCATGTCTAGGAAAGAACAGGTCATGGAAACACAGAAGCCCAGGGACAATTCACTTCTGGACTGCTGCCTTGTCCATGCAGAAGAAGCACAGGGTGGAAGAAGGGACAGAAAGGATAATCATCTGAGGCCACTGTATGAGTTAAATAAGCGAGTGCCTGCAATGACAGAACATCCTGGGTGTAGTGCTCCGGCCTCAGAACATGCTTTCAGTCTATTCAAAATTCTACCTCTGATTGGGAGGAAAATTACTCACAGCTGGGTAATGAAGTTGCATCTGTGTTCTGCAGCTAGCTGAAGTCACCTCATTCCTCTTTATCTGATCTAAATTGTACTGCTATTTCAAAATCTTATGCAAATGTAAAGGGAGGGAAGTTTGAAGGGAAAATTACATCTCAGAACTCTTTGTGGCTTCTGGATCTGAGGCATTGCTTGAAGGTCAGTGTTGATTCAGTACTGGATTATTAAACCATTACGTGAGGCAGGGAACAAATCATGTCTTTTACTCAGTGAATACTCAAAAAGTGAATATAAATGATTCAAAAGAAAATTATGCACCCTGTCCTGAACTCTCCTTAGTCAGTCTACATGTCTCCATCTTATAGTCTTTCTGTCTTTACTTGGGTTTGTCTGTCAATCATTCCATTGTCACAGTCATTTTTAGTGCTTTTTGTTTGTTTATTCATAAGATGAGAGGAATTAACTGTGTCAGAGAGAACGTCTGTATGTCCAGAAGGAAAATGGGGCTTAGCAACACCTGACATCGACCTCTCCCCTTTGCACGTTATCTCAAATCTTTCCTCCTACCATGTCACTATTCTGCTCCATGACCTTCAAAGGTTCTCTTCTGCCTGGGGAAGAAAGTCTAAACATCCTGGAATGACCTTCAAAACCTTCTTCAGTGTTTAAAGGGGGGGTTAGTGGTTTGCCAGCAGTCACATCACTAATAACTGGTGGGGCCCATACCAACCCACATGGAGTTGGCGCCAAAGCCTTACTTACTAATTTCTACCCATCTAGCTTCTGAGACAATCTATGCTTAACCCAGATGTGCTGAACACAGGTAAGAACCACACTACTGAAAATAAAAGAGACCATAGAAAACAATGATGGTGTCTTTCCCTTTTCAAATTTAATCTGTATACATTTTCTTTCCATAGGCATTTGTGTGTAGGACACACGTGCACTGTTCAGAACCAGGCATGTGTAATAATAATAATAACATGCCTCATTGCATGAGCAGTGGGAGAATGATTAAAAAAATAAATATGGGGAATCAAGGCTCTAAATCATTGGCTTAGAACAGCCCTGGAAAAAGGTGGTATTTTCATGAGTCAAAAACAAGTCCTAACTTCAATAGATCAATTGTGGGTGTAACAATGTGGTCTTTATTTGCTGTCTGTCAACAATGTGGGGAAGGTGGGGATAATTCTAATCATTAGTTATATCTGACACAACCTCCATCCTACTTTTCATCAACGGAGGTCTATGAAGAGGTGCGCTCCAGTGGTTTGGAAACATTTGAAAAGAAAACCAAGACTTGCGGGGTCATTAGGACTTGTGGGGTAATTTGAAAGGCGAGGGAGGGAGGGTGTGAGCATGTTGTCTGAAGGCTCCAAATAAATTGGAAAGAAGGTTAGCATGAAAGCAGCCATTCAGCCTGACAGGTACAAGGGGCAGGCTTTCTGAGATACAATGTGCTTCTGATTGCTGGCTGACAAGTTATTTTCTTTCCTGTCTTCTAAAATATGCAAAGCTTTTTCCACGTTGTGATTTACAACTGGGTTAGATTTCATCCACCTGTGGGCCTCTGAAAACTACATAGCTTGTTACCAGTGAGAGAACATGTTTTGACAGAAGCTTCACCACGTCAAGAAAGCCAGAGAAATGCGAAGTCCCATCCTGCCCTCTAGATGAGATGGTTATTGACAAAGCAAGAGAATATCAAGTAAAAGCTCGTTCCTCAGGCACCAGAGCGAAATAAAGGCTTCTGTATAAATGAGTTTTCTAGATAAAAGAAAAAATAATCTGGAACTTCTTTTCGTTTTCTTGAGTTAAGCACCATTTAACATTTTTCTCAGCACACTGATATACTTACGAGCAACCATGAGTATGTTGACCTAAGTGGAAAATATACTGAACCATTCCTTTGACATCAATTATTAATTGGTTACATCTTTTGCCAAGCCACTAGGTTAATGCTGGAGATTCTGTGGGGCATAAGATTGAAATAACCTCAACTCCATGGGGGCTGCTAAGATATCGAAGACTATTTGGTCAAATCTCAGTCTATTAAGCTTGTTACATGCTTAGCACTGTGTATTTCCACTGGCGTTTGTCTGGTTTTGGCTAAGTCCATGGCATGCCGAATTCCGGGCCAGGGATCAAACCTGAGCCACAGCAGTGACTTCACTGGATCCTAATTTCAAGGCCACTAGGGAACTCTTTGTTTTTAAAATGTCACTCATTTAAACAATAGAGAAGGAAAGAAGGATATACAGACCTAAGGAAAGGAGGGGAAGGAAGGAAGGAAGGGGTAGAGGGAAGGAAGGAAAGAAGGAAGGGAGGAAGGAGGGAAAGGAGGGAGGGAAGAAAGAGGAATAAAGGAAGGAAGGAAAGAAAGATGGACGATTTTGAGTACTTCCTTTGCATCATGTATAATCTCAGACACTGGGGATACAACCACAAATGAGACAGGTGAGTCCTTCCCTGTTCTCCAAGGGAGTAACTGTACCTTGTTAATCATCTTTAGTTCTGTATCTTCAATGTCAGCTTTGTACCTAGAAGAGTCATTAAATATGTGTCCCACTGGATGAGTAGTTCAGTCCTTGAATAAATGAATATGAATGGGTATGTTACAGGCTGGGCAAACATACAAGTTCGTTTGAAACGCATCCCAATCAGAGACACATGATTCTCAATTATTTTCCCAGAAGCCTTTACTTAGAGTATTCATGACATCAAGTCTCACACTCTCATAATTGGTTCCTTTTTCCATATAAGTGACTGAAGAAAAGGTTCTTTATTCATTTTAAATGGCATGCAGCTGAGAGAATTAAGAATATAGTGAAAATATTTGATGACTTTTTTGGGGGGAGACGTGTTTGTGTTTCAAAAGTGAACTGTAAGGAGTTCCCATTGTGGCGCAGTAGTTAACGAATCCAACTAGGAACCATGAGGTTATGGATTCGATCCCTGGCCTTGCTCAGTGGGTTAAGGATCTGGCATTGCCATGAGCTGTGGTGTAGGTTGCAGATGCGGCTCAGATCCCACATTGCTGTGGCTCTGGCCTAGGTTGGTGGCTATAGCTCTGATTTGACCCCTAGCCTGGGAAGCTTCATATGCCATGGGAGTGGCCCTATAAAGGCAAAAACACCAAAAAAAAAAAAAAAAAAAAGTGAACTGTAAAATAAAATGGGGAATGAAAAGTGTAAGATAGCTTAAATTTATTCTCATAGTCACAAATTCAAGACACGATACTTTGAAATCAAGAAATCGGATTGTTGGAGATCATTTTCTTTTTTTTTTGGCCAAGCCCATGGCATGAAGAAGTTCCTTGGCTAGGGACTGAACTTGTGCCACAGCTCTAACTAAAGACACCATAGTGACAATGCCAGATCCTTAACCCCCTGAGCCACGAGGGAACTCCAGATTGTTGGAGATCTTTGACAAAATGCCAGCTGTAGCATGAAATGTGGGACAAAGAAAGAAAAATAATGCTAAGTGCTGGTTAATTTGTGGCAGGCTAGCATGCTTCTATTAAGTGGATTGAGTCTGTCCTTCTATGCTGACACTTGCAAATGTCTATTTCATAACATATGGACATATTTTAATTACCTTGACTATCTGCACATTAAGTAAAAGTGAGATTGACTGACTCCATGGCATATCCATTCCCCAATGCAAACAGCAGCCCTGGTCACTCAGACATTTAAAAACAGAATAAGGAGTTCCTGTCGTGGTTCAGAGGAAATGAATCCATAAGGATGCAGGTTTGATCCCTGGCCTTGCTCAGTGGGTCAGCAATCTGGCGTTGCCATGGCTGTGGCGTAGGCCAGTGGCTGTAGCTCTGATTTGACCCCTAGGCTGGGAAACCCCACACGCCACGGGAGCGGCCCTAAAAAGACAAAAAAAGAAAAAGAAACATAATAAGATTTTCCAGTTATCAAGCAAACAGAGACACTAGTCAATAATTCTGATTAATCTAATACTGCTGACTCAGGTGGGCTTTAGTGAGCTTTGCTTCATCCACTCCCTTAATTACCCTACCAGGCAGTCCATCATCAGTGGAAAAAGAGTCTTTTTAGTTTGAGACACTTTTCATCAGGAGAAAGTAGCTTGTATCTGCTCTCTTAAGAAGTTTTCCAATTCAAACATTAATTTACCGTCCAGTTAAAAAAATGTATCAATGCCATTACTCGTAAATATTTGGAAATTTCAGCTAGGTGTCTACTGCTCTATTGTGAATTAAGGAGATCCAGATATTTTGCATATCATAAGCATGGATATGTCTTGATACTGGCTTTTTTTTTTGAGAATGTAATTCAATTCCACATATAATTAGTTATTCAATTATGCTGAATGCCCAGGCGAATCTGCAATACCCATCAGTCAAAATTCTTCACACTGTTGCATTACTAAACAGTTGAGGAAAAAGGGAACTGTGAATTCCTGTAGAAGACTCTCTCATTTTCCTTTCAAATAGATCCATTCATTTTTAAAGACTTTCTCATATGCGATGACAGTATAACACAGGCTTAAGAACAGAATCTTTAGGAGGACGTGAGTAGAAGGGTACACAGTACCCAGCTGTGAAAGTCATTTCCTAATAGTGGGGGCCTGACCTTGAGAAAGGAGAAATGGGCATGCTTAGGATTGCCACAACAAGTGATATTTCGGAACGGAGCTCATCCAGATTTACTGAGAAATAAGGGAAGTCTGACATCTGTTGAGGTTATTCCCAAGCCTGAATGTTTTTCTTCAGAAATGTTCCTGGACTTAAGGAAGAGAAGTACGGAACTTCACAGGCATCACACTATCTCCTGCTGTAGGCGTTTTCACCACATCCCTACTGGTAAGGAAGGGGCTTGCTCTCTATTGCAGACCCCTCCCTCCCTTGTGGCCGTTCCAGAAATCGAATGTCCCTTGCTCTGGTGGCTAGTGTTGCAAGATGGCCACCATCAAGCTGCCCCTTCTCCATATGTGTGCATGAGTCCTACATGGAGAGAAGACACTTATTCTTCCATCCTTTTCAATCTGGGCTGACTTATGACTAAGTTGAACCATAGAATATAGGAAAAGTGACAGTCTCCCAGTTCTACAGATAGCTGTTAAGGGAACTTCTCTTCTTGACTCTTAGAGTTGCCATGTAAGGAGACCAGGCTACTCTGCTGTCCAGAGAGGCCACAGGCAGGAGTGCTGAGACACCAGACATGTGAGTAGTGACCTCTCCCCATGGCTCTGGTTCCAGCCACCCTCATACTGCGACCCTGTGAGAAGCCCCAAATGGGAATTGTACTGCCAATCCCAGTCAACCTGTTAGGCTGTGGGGTGCTTTATGTAGCAGTAGGCAACTGGAACACACTCCCTCTTAGGGCAAAAGTAGCAGTGACAGAGACCAGGGTGAACTATAAAGGCACAAGAGGCAGCCTAAGAAGATAAAGATTTAAACCATAACAAACTCATGAGGGGCTTAAAATGGTGGTTTTCCTCCACATTATTTTTTCGGAAGGATTTATGCATTTTCTTTCTCTTAAAAATAATTTCTCTCATTATAAACAAATATAACAGCTTTCCAACACATTTGGAAACTGGAGAAGAGAAAAACATTATCCATGATCCCACCTGCCTTACATTATTGCAGTTGGCTATTTGGGTAATTTCCCATCAGATTTTTTTTTTTCCCTTGGTCATGTGCATTATGTTGTATGAAAAAATATAACCAGAGGTGGATCTAGTTTAGTGGTACCTTGTATAATGTCAAGGGGGAAAAAGAAAAATCTACATTCAAGAGAAAATCAAAATAATCTTAGTTGAAAAATTTCTTTATAAAACTCCATAACCAGAAGTCCCCATTGTAGCTCAGTGGTAACGAACCTGACTAGTTTCTGTGAGGATGCAGGTTCGACCCCTGACCTCGCACAGGGGGTTAAGGATCCAGCCTTGCTGTGAGCTGCGGTGTAGGTCGCAGACGTGGTTTGGATCTGGCATTGCTGTGTCTGTGATTTAGGCCTGCAGCTGCAGCTCCCAATTGACCCCTAGCCTGGGAATTTCCATATGCTGAGGGTGTGGCCCTAAAAAGATTTTTAAAAAATCTATAACCATATGAAACATAATGTTACACAGTCTCTAAGAGCTTTGAGAAAGGCTTGTGTAAGCAGAGACCCTATAACTTAAATCTCACTAGCCTCATGGTAAATTGCTGTTGACCATAATCAATGTTTACATTTCTATCTTGTTTTTTGTCATATTGTATCAAACTAATTTCCATATGAAAGCCTAGTAGCCTTTATGATATAAGCTTTAAAGCTTGCATATTCTTCTTCTGAGTCAGTGTACTCTAATTGCCCTGGTGCAGATTTTTGAATCTTGGAACTATTTATGTTTGGGGGTGGGTAATTCTTGGTTGAGGGGACTGTCCTGTGTATTGCCAAATGTCTGCTAGGGGGCAAAAGAGCCCCTCTCCTTGAACCACTGCCCTAATAAACCTCCAACTTTGATTACTTACATTATTTTCTTTTTCCACCGTTATAATCGAAACCTTTCCATAAATATAATTTTACTCAACTTTAAACTTTTTAAGTTAAACTCTTAGAAATGGAATTGTTAAAGAGGATGGCGTTGACATGGGTTTTGATGTATACTGCTAAATTTCCTTCCCCCGAAGACTTAACATTTATCTGAAATGTAGGCCAACACATTTTAGTATAGATGTGGATGTACTTAATTATATATTAAATTATAGTTATTTAATTATATTATATAATATATAGCTACATATTATAGTGAATGAAAAACAAAATAGTACATTTAAGCTATATAATATACTTAGAATATTATATTAAAGTCATTTGTGTTGCTAATAAATTCTAATTATTGTCTGAACATCTACTCTCCTACAGAATGGTCAGCAAACAAATTCTGAATTGACGCTTTCCCTTTTTTTTTTAACTTTAAAAGTCAAGATATTATATTTTGGAAAAGAATCATTCTATTTCCAACAAACAGGAAAAAGTCTTGAAAATGCCATTCCAGTTTGTTGTTTTTCTTGCTGTCTGCCCAGTTTAGGCTTCACAAAGAAAGCCTGCGTTTAAATTCAGAAAGCAAGTAGTAAAACTGTTTCAACATAATGGACTTGGTGGTTGGGGAAAACTGTAGGCATCTTGCTATGGCTGTTCCCCCCTGAACAGGGAAGACAGAGCAGGCTCCCAACCTGTGTCTGCATCTGTCCTGATGGATAATTAATCACAGCCCTCTTGCTCCCTTGTCATCACTACAAAAGCCCCCTGATCCCTTGGAGCCACCCCGTCCAAAGATAAACAAGTGTCAGGAACAGAATCTGAAAGATGGCATTTTGCTCTCTCTTATGCCTGCTGTGAACATCCCCTCTCTTGGAGAGAAAGTTCTCGAGCTGGACCCTTTTTCCCAGGTAGTTGGAAAAATGGCTTCCTGTTACTTTACTACAGTTGCAGGATGTTTGGGGAGTGGGGCAGACCTCTTCGGCAGGCAACCCCAACTGACTTTGCTTTTAGGAAGTCCACAAGCCCCTCCCACATGCCTGCCTCCTCCAATCCTGCTCTGGGTGTGATGCTCTCAACCCTTAGGTGGGCGGGGCTTGTACAATGAAAATCTAAATGGAGATGATGTTTGTCACTGATTTAAAGCATTCCTAGATGCAAACTATTGCCTTTGGAATGGATAAGCAATGAGATCCTGCTGTAAAGCACTGGGAACTATATCTAGTCACTTATGATGGAGCATGATGGAGGGTAATGTGAGAAAAAGAATGTATATATGTATGTGTGACTGCGTCACTTTGCTATACAGTAGAAAATTGACAGAATACTGTAAACCACCTATAATGTAAAAATAAAAATCATTTTAAAAAATTCCTATACTTACTATTAGATAAGAGTTTGGGGAGTCATTCTCCATATTTAAATTAAGACAGCATCAGTCTAAATTTTAAATGGTTGTGCCACTTACATTTTAGGATAAAAAGATGGCAGTTCATTAAACTCCTGATAAATAGGCATAAAAATAATAGATAGAAGTCATGAATATTAATTAATATTGTTGAAATAAAGATGTATTCACAGATACCCAAAAAAAGTATACTAAACCTTGCATAAGAAGTCATAAAATTAAGGTACATTCAAGTTTACTAAGTAATTAGCCACTTATGTAAGACTTTTTACCAAATCTCAGGAAAATAGAAATGTAGCAGAGATTGTCTTTCATTATAATACATTTTCATCTACTCTCAAATTCCACAAATGGCTTTATGGCTTTGTTCTGTTTCTGATCAATGTGGATCTTCAGAAACAGTTCATATAAACTTACCATATTTACCTCTCAGAAATTTCCCTGATCAAAGCTGACATACAAACGGGATCCTTATGACAGGGAAATGACAAAGAAAGGAACAGGAGATGCTCTCTAGCAAGTCCCTGGTAAGTTTGGGGAGGTTGGTGTGAAATGCAGGCTTCTAGAAGGGATTGCTTCCCCAACATCTGCTTAGCTTTCAGTGGGCAAGATTATGCAGTGTTTGTATATTTAGTAACTGATAAAACAACTTTCTTGTTGAAGAATTTGATGTTACCAATAGCTCAGAAGAATTCGATAGGTTTCCAATTTAAGTGCTTGTTTTGTTTTATTTAAATAGAAATGAATGCAGGCAACATAGAATTGGTTCAAAAACATAGTAGATCAGCAAGTGAGGCACTTTCTAGACTAAGAAAGGAAACAAAATAATAATGTTCTGAAGAAGGTAATAGGCCTTTCTATTCCCCAATTTACTTAGTAATAGGGAGTTGGGTATTAGATTAAGCAGAGCCCAGTAGAGAAGATTTCACCCTTAAACTCGCTAGTATTTTAACATTGCTATTATTATTTTTTAACTTCTAGTGTTAAAAATATAGTCAAGTGAAATTAAACTAAAAGCTAAGAACAATAACTTATGCTTAAAAAAATTCATGGGTTCTAAAATTCTGGATGAGGGGTAACTTTTTTTGTTATTTTTTAAATAGTTATTTCCCCAATACAATTTTTTTTTTCTACTGTACAGCATGGTGACCCAGTTACACACACATGTATACATTCTATTTTCGCACATTATCATGCTCCATCATAAGTGACTAGACATAGCTCCCAGTGCTACACAGCAGGATCTCATTGCTTTTGTTTTTGACATAACATAATCACAAATTTCCCTAGACACATATTTTTAATTCTGGAAGAATGTGTAAAGTCTTGATGAACTATTTTTTCTGTCTCTCTTTCCCTCCCACTTACAACCTCCTAGAGTGGTCAGGATGGATTCTTTGAATGCATAAAGAGGGGAGACCTAGAAGTGGAAGAAGCATTGATGAAATTATGTAAGTGAGCATTAATTTGCATGAATTCCACATATTTTAGAGAGGAGATTATAAGTACAAACATGGAACACTGGCTTAATTTACCAGCAGGGAGTTTTAGGTATGAGGAATACATGTATATTAACTTTAACATCATTTTCTAATTGTGACCATTATGTGTTGCAATTTTTGTTCAAAAAGTAAAATTCTTTATGGTTTAGACTAGAGTCAAAATAGCATAAAACATACATTAAACCATAGTTACCCGTTTCTCTGGAAACATAAGTAAGTACTGCAAGCATAATTAAGTGTGATGTTTGTCTCCATAACATGATGCCTTTTCCGGAGCAAATTACAGAGTCTTTTGTTACATGGTTTAAATAATCGCTGACAATATGCACTTATCTCTGTTGAAATATGCATTTTGATCCATTACAGGATCACTCTTCTTTAGGCAGAAAGACTATGATTCTATCCAGCTTTCTAAAGTCTCTGCTTCACTTGTCTGACTTTGGCTCTAGAGTGTATCTTTATGTCAAGGCCTAGTTTTAATTTTCATGGCTGATTAACATCTAATCAAAAAGACTCATCCTTATTTGAATTCACAGATGAGTGGAACAGCAGAGAAATCCACAAGTAAACCAAAAATATAATAATTTGGTGTCTAATAAAGGTGACATAACAAATAGGTAGTGAAAATGATGAATTAGCCCACTATTGTTATATAAATATATTTTGCAAATATATAAATATATATTATTTATACATAAACCTCATTAAATAGATATATTTATTTATATATTACACTCTTGTTTTAAATATGTATTATAAAAGCTATTGCCACAATTGAGAGTTGGAAAAAGTACTAGATCCCTACCTCACACTTTACATTGAGATAAACCCCAAACAAACCAAATGTTTGTATATTAAAAACTGAAAGCATTAGTTATACTAATAATAGACAAATAAGTTGTAATTGATGGGCCTAACAGTAAAGATGTAGAATAGTTGAAAAGTACAATTTAGAACTTCAATTTAGTGAAGAATATACATTATGTCCAAGCATATGAAGGCATTTTTGAAAGATGATCACATCTTAGCAACATAATTAATGTTATCAGATTTCAAAGTATTGGTTTCATACTGATCACATTCTCTGACCACATGCAATTTAATTTAAATAAATAATAAAAAATTACCAGAAATATCCCATCTTTTTTTGGGGGGGGGGTTGTCCTTCATGCTTCCAAACAGATATATATATATATATTTTTTTGTCTTTTTGCCTCTTTTTTCTAGGGCTGCTCCCGAGGCATATGGAGGTTCCCAGGCTAGGGGACCAATCAGAGCTGTAGCCGCTGGCCTACGCCAGAGCCACAGCAATGTGGGATCTGAGCCTCATCTGCAACTTACACCACAGCTCACGGCAATGCTGGGTCCTTAACCCACTGAGCAAGGGCAGGGATCGAACCCGCAACCTCATGGTTCCTAGTCGGATTTGTTAACCACTGCGCCACGACGGGAACTCCCCATCTTTTTTATAAATACAAAAATAAATACTTCTAAACAATACAAGGGTCAAAGCAGAAATAATAATGAAAAATAGAGATAAATTATAAATTAAGAGATAAATTACAGTGCACTTACTATGCATAAAAGTTTGTAAGATTGACATAAAATAATACTTTAAGAGAAATTAGTCTTAGAGATTTACATTAGAAAGTAAGACATGTTTAAAATTAGAAAGTGCTGCATCCTGATTTAGGGGACAAATATCTAGAATCCAGAGTATATAAGTATATATAATAAATTACCAGAGTTTCCATTGTGGCTCAGCGGAAACGAATATGACCAGTATCTATGAGGACGCAGGTTCGATCCCTGGCCTCGCTCAGTGGGTTAAGGATCCAGCATTGCCGTGAGCTGTAGTGTAGGTTGCAGATACGGCTCGGATCTGTCATTTCTGGGTCTGTGGTGTAGGCCATCAGCTGCAGCTCTGATTCGACCCCTAGCCTGGGAACTTCCACATGCCATGGGTGTGGCCCTAAAAAGAAAAAAAATATATTACCAAAAACTCAATAGGAAAAAAAAAGAATTAGCAGGATACTTGATATTCATGGAAGCCAAAACCTGAATAAAGTCTGAAAAGATGATCAATTTCATTATTATCCAGAACATGCATTTTAACTACAAAGACATATGACTTTATACTCACTGACCACATGCAATTTAAATAAATAATTTAATTTAAATAAATAAAAATTGAAAACACTTGACCTTAGGTACTAGCAAGGATGTGGGGCAACAACTCTCACCCACTCCTGATGGTAAGATACATCAGACCACTTTTTTGAACACTTACTTATTACATAGGTTGAAAATACCCATAGCACACAAGGCAGAAACGGCACTCTTAGTTATATTCCAAGAGTTACTGAACTTTTGAAAACATGTACAGTGGGAGACATTGACAAAAAGACTCATAGAAACAGTGAAATAGTAAAAATCTTAATTGGCACAAAAATGTCTAGCACTAGAATGAATAAGTGAATTGTAGTGTGTTCCTACAATGGCACATCACACAGTGAAAATGAAAGAATACTGTTACATGTATCAACAAGGATGATCTCAAAAATACAATATTCTGAGAAAGAAGCAAATTATAGAAAAATTTATACTGTAAGGTTCTATTTATGTACATATATTTTAAAATAATATGCTACTGGGGAATCCAAAATATATCTCTATGCTATGCACATATAGAAGTGATATATATATTTGCATACGTGTTTGCATATATAGAAGTGGTAAAATTATAAGGAGAAAAGAGGTATCATAAACAAAAATTCAGGATAGTGCTTCTCTTTATTGGACATGGGAAAAAGTGTCAGTGATAAGTTCTTAGAGGGGCCGGCAGGGAGTGTCTAGGGTCCTAGTGACATGCTTTGTTACCTTAGAATCACTCTACAGAGGGCAAGATAATAATATTTACTAAAATTACTAAAGCACATACTTTTACAAAAATGAAGATTGCAAAAATAACCATACACATACTTAATAGTGTATATCTTAGGTTATTCATTGCAGCACTATTTATAATAGTAAGATACTGGAAACATGCTAAATTCTGTCACTAAGGGATTGGTTGATTAAGTTAAGATTTATTCATGCAATAGAATACAATGGAGCTATACAAAAGGGTACCAAAACTATAAACTGATACATGAATACCTTAAACAAAGATACTGTTAAGTAAAAAAATAAAGGTTTAAAACACTGGGTACACTGTGTATAATATGTCAACACATATATAAAAATAGGATGAAAAATATATATTTATAGATGTATGTAAAATAATTCATCTTAAAGTATATGCAAAATCAACAGGAGTTCCAGCATTGCCGTGAGCTGTGGTGTAGGTTATAGACAGCTCGGATCCTGGGTTGCTGTGGCTGTGATATAGACCAGTGGCTGCAGCTCCTATTCCACCCCTGGCCTGGGAACTTCCATATGCTGCAGGTGCAGCCCTAAAAATCAAAACAAAACAAAAATGCAAAATCAAGATCACTGTTTAAGGGGAAGAAAACAGGGTGAATGGGAGAGATAAAAAGAGGCTTTTCACTCTGTATCATTTCATACATTTTCTATGTTGAACTATTTGAAAATATTTCTGGGGAAGGAAACAGGTTGATGAGAAGTTATCACTCATCGTTAATTTCTGAGAAATACAATGCTTACATTAACTATTGATAAAATAAACAAAATAATATTAAAACAACAGAAAATAAAACCATCCAGCTCTCATTCACTAGGACTTGGTCAAGTGATTGAACCAAAAATCTGTTAATGACTAGCCAAATGCCACAGAAATAACACTTTCTTAAAAGATAGAACTTTTCCTTATCTAAAAAACATATCACAATAAGCAACAGAGGTACTGAAAACCCCCACAAATATTTCTTGGGCAAATGTGTGAAGCGGTAGGAGGAAGTGTTGTTCATAGCCTCTCAAAGGAGGAGTTGTAGAATATATTTGAAATAACACAGGAGAAAATTAAACTTACCTTTTTCTCATAGATATAGGAAAATGCTAATAGTGCCATAAAGAATGCCTCTGTAGGGGCATATTTGTGCATTTTTTAATGTTTTGGAAAATGATAAATGGATACATAATTAAATACAATCATGAAATAACAGATTTTCATAAATTTCTTGATGAGGACGCAATTTAAAATTTATCAGCACTTCTTAAAATAGAACAAGAACAAACAGGTAAAAAAATTTCAGTAAAAAGTAGAAGTGTCAGGTGTGTGAGTTTGAGATATGATAAATATCTGATATTGAAGGGATTGGGCCCAGCTCTGCATCCACAATGGAAATCATTAGGAGGCTCTTGCGTAGAGCCACATTTTCACCATCAAACCATCACAACTTGAGCAGTTTCTCCTCAAACTTTCTTATATGTTGTGCTCTTTTAGAGTTATATAGGAATACCTTTCAGTTTCTCTGGGAATTATCACAGTTCGGTTAACTCTTTTTGGTCATTAGGGAGACTGAGAATTGGATGTTAGATGATCTAATCTTGGTTGTATATGTCCTTGGGCAAGACACACAACCACTCTTGGCTTTTACATCATTTTCTATAAATGCTAATGTTCCTTCCATGAATGTCATTCTCTAATATCAGAGTGACTGCCAGTGAAGTCTTTTGGAATATGGAGTGAAGTGAAGGCTTTTGAAATTCCTGTAGCCATTATTAATAACTACTTTCTACACTGACAAAATTAGAACAGCACTTCCTTGAATCTTCTCTTACAGGATGTTATCAGATACAACGGTTGAACAAAGAGCACTTTACAAAGAAGAATGGAAGTATATGGGTCCTGGCATTGGTTCAGCAGCTCAACAATTTCAGGATTGATATCTTTACAGTTCTACTGGGCAGACCCTCAAGGTCACAAGCTGGCTGCTACAGATCCTGCCAAACAAGCTGAAGACTATTTCCACCACCAGGCAATCCCCCACCTTCCACCTAGAGGAAATTTCTGTTCTAATACTCATCACTATAGATTAATTTTGCCTCCTCTGGACCTCATAAAAATGGAGTCACTGCACTGGACGTGGTTTTCTCCATTGTTCAATAAAAGCAAAAGGCAAGCTGGTAGAGATGAAGGATCAAAAGCCAACTTGATGACAGATGCAACTGCCAGGCATAATTTTCTGAATCAACTGTGTTCTTTAGTCACTGGCTTTGCTAGAAAACTGAATCAGTAGGTATATATTGACACTGCAGCTCACAGCTAGTCTATTACTGCTAATTGAGGCCATTTTTTTCATTAAAATGAAATTATTACCCCCAAGACATCAGTACACAAAAGTTTACAGAATGTAATGAATTGAGTATCCAATGCCAGAAAGGAGCATGGATTCAAAAAATACACGATGAGTAAAGATGTCTCTCACACTGAACATTTTACCATGTTGGAGGACAGTAAGGATGTTCATTGCCCAGGAAAGGATGATAGAAAGAAAAATCAAAGCTAGGGCTTCTATTTGAAGGTAGCTCAAAGCTTGGGGCACCATTTAATCCAATATTAATTTGTATAATATATTAGAAATTGCAAGAGGTTTTGCGTTATAGAAACAAAGTCCCAGTCAAACATCAAAGAAAAATATTAGAATACATTTGATAAAAATACATGTACCCATTATCAAAGAAAATGATGCAGCCAGCACTTTAAGAAAATATTAGGTCTGTGTGACAATTTCATTTACAGGAATGATTATAAGAATCCAACCGTTTTTTAATAATTCCTTTAATCGACAGGTGAATGGATAAAGAAGAAAGATGTGACATGTGTGTGTGTATGAATATTAGCCATAAAAAAGAATGAAATAATGCCATTTGCAGAAATATGGATGGACCTAGAGATTACCATACTAAGCGAACTAAGCCAGAAAGACAAATATCATTTGATATCGCTTATATGTGAAATCTAAGAAAACGATATAAATGAACTGACTTATAAACAGAAACAGATTCACATAGAAAACCAACTATGGTTACCAAAGGGGAAAGGTGGGGGGAGGAATAATTTAGGAGTGTGGGATTTACAGATATACAGTACTACCTATAAAATAGATAACTAACAAGGACCTACTGCATAGCACAGGGAACTATACTCAATATCTTATAATAACTTCTAATGGAAAAGAATATGAAAAAGAATATATGGGTATATATATGTATGTATAAATGAATTACTCTGCTGTATACCTGTAACCAATAAAACATTATCAATTATACTTCAATTTTAAAAAATCTTTAAAATATGTTTTTAATATAAAAGAAGTTAGATTGCATGTGCAAAACTCAAAAGTGCACAAGTCAATAATGTTTCAGAGTTAACACACCAGGTAACCTCTACCCAGATCGCACTATAGAACATTGACTGTGTCCCAGTGGCAACCCACATACCCCAAAAGTAACAGCTGTTCTAACTTTCACCTTAAGGATAATCTTTCATTGTAATGCAAGACTTCAAATACATACACTGATACTTGAGAAAAAAATAATGAAAATTGTAATCCAATGCCAATGTGCATTTGAGAAGGTGAACAAGTTTCATAACAATTTAACGGGACAGAGTTACTGAAAGAAATTTTGACATCCCTCTTCAGCCCACAAGCATAAAGGAAATTTGCTTTTCCTTCATTTTTATTGATTTTTCTTAATTTCACTTCCCTTAATTCAAACATTATTAATGGATCACATAGCTTATTATCCTTTGACGTTCTACCTCATTCATACATGACAGCAACACAACTGACTGCTGGTTAAGACATGAACTTAGCATTTTGTTTGTTTTGTTTTTTTCCAGTATTTGTATGGAGTGATTTCCTGGAAGTCTGCTTTTTAAGCTCTCCCAGGGCCCAAAGGCACAGCACAGTCAGCTAAAGTTGGAGTGAACTGTGTCCTGTTGGTACAGGTTTTAGTGTGACACTAGCCAGCCTAATTGAGACTGATTACCTGAACATGGCTTTATCAACATGACAAATTAAGTATTATCATGCTGACAATTATATATACCGTTTCAACCCCAAACAAATGCAAACCTGGAAAACGCTTATGGATACGTAATACCAATTATAATTGAAGAGCATGCATTTGTGCCAAGGTTAAGCTGCTTCTGCAATTGGTCTGTAGTTAGAGCTCCTTTCATCCTATCTCTGTGTGGGTTAAGGGGATATTTTATAATGAATTTATGTTTGTCTCTCCATCCACCAGCCTTCAATCTGAGATTGAAAAAACATATATATTTTTTTCTTTTTTCTTTTCCTTTACATAAATGTCATGGCCAGCAGCTTTCTTCCAGACACTGGAAGGCTAGAAAAGTAACTGAAGGGATGCAGATTGCTAATCATGATTTTCTTTTTTGAAAGCAAAGTGGTTGAACATTGACCCTCTGCTCACATCCCTCCAAATATTCTTAGCACACCCTGAAGGTGTCTATGGTGGCGCTCTCTGGAAGAGGTTGCTGCAGTGCCCACAGCTGTGACAGCATAGTCACCACTTCCCTTTTTATATTCCACCTTACCGAGGAATAGTGAAACTATTTCTGGAGAAAATGGAGAGGGCAATGAATTACTCAGATAGTATTTTTAGATGTCTCTGGAACATCAATTAATAAATCTTAGAAAGCACTGTTCACTTAAGATACTAAACAACCCAAGTCTGGCTTAAAAATCGTGCCCAAAGTTTTATGATTCCAATGTTTTTGTACCATGTAAGTAGACCCTGCAGTGTGACACTTGGTTTTACTTCTTAATTGTATCTTCTGCTCCATTTAACTTTACCCAACCGGACTTATAAATATTTAATCAGATCATTGCTGCTTGCTTAAAAAAGGAAAAAGAAATCCTGGCTGGTACTCTCTTGGCCGAACATGACCTTGAAAAGACAGAGACACTTACAATGTTACTCTCATCCTGATTTGCACTTAAGAAGGGAAACAAGTATGCCATGACTGATGAGCAAATTTGGAGTTATTAAAAAAAATTGACCTAGGCTTCGGTAGCCTGGAAAATCGTGTTTTAAAAAAAAGCAGTGTTCTCATCTCGCCCCTGCCCCCACAAGACCCAGAGTGATTGATTTTCCTTATGACTTAACTGAATTTTCTGAATTGCCAAAGTCATAGAGTTGTATTTAAACTTTTTTCTTTAAATACCATCTATAATATCAGTTTATAGAATATTAGAGTTGTAACTGGCATATCTGAATACAACAATCTTTTCGCTTTTTGGATATGAAGATTTTTAATACATGGCGTTGAAGTGAATGGAGATTACTTTTTGCTGTTTATAATCTCATTTGGTTGTCATTTTTCAACGTTTACACAAAACACTGAAATGTATGTTGGAAGTTTGGGGCATTTTAAAATGAATTAATTAAACAACATCAATTAACTATCGTTAAATCTTGAGGAGTAACACTCTCCTGCCTTATTCCGTCTAACAGGTGCTTAGCATAGTAACCCCTGGGCACAAGAAGCCACTAGCGTAGTTTTTAGACTCCTCTGAGTCACTTCCTCCGTGTACCACTGAGCTTTTCACAGGCATTCAGAGTCTCACACAAACTCATAACACACAAACATCTCTTTCTCTCCCACTGCACAGTGATCCCACTGCCGTCTCCATCTACTAGATGCTGGACAAATTCCACGTGTCTCCTTTCAGTGGATCTAAAACTGTGGACCAAAAACTCAAATGATGTTTACTGACACCCTCACTGTAGTCCAACAAATCACTCTATCTCCTTCCTTCCTGAGACTTCCAATTAAATTATCATACTATTCTATTCTATTTGCTGATCATGTACTTTTCCTTCCTTTTTTTGTCTTTGGGGTAGTATTCATACACACACACACAAATACATACACATAGTATTAAATTATATGTATATATATGTATACATATGCATGTAGAACTAGATGTCTATACACAGACATATATCAGATGTGTATTCACACATACACACATATATGTAGGATTAGGGTCATTTACAGTTTCTTGAGTCTAATTCTTGTTCCATGGACATGATCTTTTTTCTGCATGCTCACAAAATCACAAGCTTTCCCGGCCTTATCCATCCTCTTTTCCACCATATCTGGATTTTCTAGTCGAGGGTCTGGCACACAGCAGGCCCTCATGGAACATGTCAACATGGGTCATGTTGACAACATGGAAGATGTCAGAACATCACACTGGACCATTTTCTTCCATTAGAGGATGAAGAGACTCTACAAAGATCTCATCCTGAACTGTTTTATGGAAACATGGAAAACCATGAAGTATGTTTTATGGCCAACATTTTATTTGATAGCTTGGCTTGCACATTTCAGCCAGGTTGACTAAAATGCTAGCTTGATTCAGCCTTGCTTTAATTTGAGACTTTCTCATTTGAGAAGCAGAGACATCCCCTATCTTTCTTGTTTTGGCCGCTTTGTCTTAAATATTTATTCATATTTTTAATTATCCTTCTATGTTTAGAATAATGTACAGGCAAGAATATCTTTTACCTTTTTGAGGTTTAGAACACTTATTTTTTAATCTTATTATATTTATCACGGTAAAAATATTTAATTTCCTTGTTTTTAAATGACTTGTGCTTCCTTGTTTTTAAATGTCTGCTTTCCATGCTCAGAAGACTGTTTCATCACTGCAAAGTCAGCCTTAATCTGCCTTTGCCTATCTTTGAGAGAAGGTAGCTTTTAGTGTAACAGCAGTGCAGCACGAGGATGACAACATAGATAAGAAGACTATCTTAGGTTGGGTTCCCTAGAAGCAGAGCCTGGGATAGGGATCCTTATGAAGGCTGCTCTCAGGAGAAACCAGTAAGAGAGCAAGAAAAGAGGATAAAGAAGGCTGTTCCTAATGGAAGCTCTGGAGTGTGAACTGCATCTCGGAATCCATCCAGCCTTGATGCAAGGTGGCTAGGTTTTCATACCACAGGATGAGAGAGTCTTTTTGCTTATAAGCTTTAGAAGGCGTGGGGATAATAGCGAATTCAGTGCTGCTTCAACCAAAGGTGACTCCAGTGGCTTGGGACAACCTTCCAGAGGCATTTGCAAGTCCAAGATTTACCACTGGAACCCACAGCTGCTGGGTGGTTTGGACAAGGCAGCAGGGACGTTTGCCACAAGGGAGACACCTTGTGTTAAGGAAGAAAGAGGATGTGGACTGTCCTCCTGAACTTTGCTTGGTTTCTGTGGGGTTCAAGTACAATTTCACCCTTTCCTTAAGGTTTTTGTGTTTCCTCTTCCTTTTGGTTATTATTATTGTTGATCTAGGGCAGTTGAGTCTCCCAACATCTCTTTATTTCCCTCATTATGCTACAAGTGTCTTTGAGTGAGTATGCTCATGACTCTGAACTCTTGATTCTCCTTCCCACTCTAATTCTTGGCTCTTGGCTATACTCTGCATTCCAACTCTACACTAGTACCGTATTCCATTAATTCTAAGGCATTTATTTTTACATTTTAACATCTCAGAAATTAAGGTGTTTCAATACAATAATTGGCATATTCAATAATACACTAATTGGCATAGTCCCCATTAGTACAGGTTATATAAATAAAGGTACCTTTTATAGTCAATGGCTTCTTAGATTTGATAAAATGTTACATTATCTACATATCAGGGTGCATTGGAAAAGTGGTCTTCACCTACATCCGTGTGTGTGTGACAGGAAAATATTAACTTTGAGGTGAACTTTTAGAATACAGTGATTTTTGAACTAGTATACCACTGTATGTATTGCATTCTTTGTATCACAATTTATTGGATGGATTTAACTTATGAATGGAGGAGACAGTACCTTGGATCATGAACACACAGTAGGCCCTCAATACATTTACTTTTTTCACTTTCTCTTCCTTCTCTTTCTTAAGATCAATCTTCAGAACTTCACATAAAGATAACCGCCTTACTAGTTTGTACAAATGATAAGGAGGGCCTGCCTGAATTTATGAAAAGTTCTGAGTTAATGAAAATTATAAAAAAAAATGAACTTTTGCAATTTAAGAACAACTGATATAAGGTTAATGAAGTACTACCTAAGGTTGGCCCTTAAGGGGGTAGTCTTAATACATGGATAAAAATACCTCATAATTAGTCTTTTCTTTTTGCACTTGAAAAGTACTTGGAATGAACTTATTTATAAGAAGGTTATATATTTTCTACTGCCTGCAATTTTATTTTTATCTTTCATTTGTTTCAGGATGGTATTCTTCAATAGTGGTAACTAACTAAACAAAGCCCTTGCCTAGAGGAACACTTCATCACAATCAGAAACTTTCAGGGTGAGAAGGATGAGATTGATGCTGACAGGTTTAGATAGATGAAGTTGTGTATCCATCCAACGTTTACAGAAGCCCTAGGTGGATTATCCTTAATGCTTCAGAAATCCTCAAAATGCACAGATTTGAGTATAAGAAGCCAGACCCAAAATACTACGTATTCTATGATTCTATTGATACAGAATATTCTTTCATATGTTCTATTGTCTAAGAACAGACAGAAGTAAGTTATGGTCATACAAATGGAACAGTAGTTGCCTTTGGAGCTGGAGTAGGGCAAGATGGAACTTATGAGGGTAATATTCCACAACTGGGTGATTTTTAAATGGGTGGGTGATATGTCAGAATTCGTTGAGCTCATATGCATTTTATTGAAAGAAAATTATACCTTAATAAAGCATTGTTAACAAAAAGATGCATGGGTTACTACTTGAATCTTGGATCCAACTTAGAGAGGATGTTAACACGGCAAAAAAAAAGTTGGGCATGAACAATTTGAAGAATAGATAAAAGTGTCCTATGTTTCTATGATTTATCCAAACTGTGATCTTTGTCCCATCACCTGGTACAAACTTTAGATGTAGATTATGGGGGAAATTTCAACACCAACCTGCTATCTTTACAAACTGGGTACTAACTTTAAATAACCCAATGGGATACCTGGGAATTCCTAAAATGAAAGTCCAAAATAAACTTCTCCTTCATCAAATCCTTGTCTCACTGTGAACTTTTCAACAGTGTTACCTCTACAATTTAAAAGTTAAGAAGTTCCTACAATAGTTTTTCTTCAGGAAAAGTACTAATAACCCCTAAAGGGACTTTTGTTACCACTCTGCTGCCTAAGTATGATTTTCTAAGTAGCTTTTCTCTGTACCTGCCAGTTTTGTGAAAACCCAAATTCCCCCTCGATTAAAACATCAACTCTAAAGCATTCACAATTTAAAGAGGAAACTATATATATTTTGTCTTTTTCCAGGGCCGCACCCTCAGCATATGGAGGTTCCCAGGCTAGGGGTCTAATCAGAGCTATAGCCACTGGCCTACGCCACAGCCGCAGCAATGTGGGAGTTGAGCCGAGTCTGTGACCTACACCACAGCTCATGACAACACCAGATCCTTAACCCACTGAGCAGGGCCAGGGATCAAACCCGCAACCCTGTGGTTCCTAGTTGGATTCGTTAACCACTGAGCCACGACGGGAACTCCGAGAGGAAACTATATTTTAAAAAGCTGAGTTAGGTTGTCGTGATACACAGGTAAAAGTGGTTGCTCTTGGCTGAATATCATACTCTTTTGCATATTATGGGTCAGGAAATATCTTACAAGAAATTTGAGAACTAAATGGTCTTCAAGATTTAGTGAATGTTGTCCTAATAATGCCTTAAATTATTGAGCTAAGCAAGAGAACATATAAAAAATTTATTTCCCTATGGGTTTTTTTTGGAGGGAGAAGTTGGACATCTACATAGTACTTGTGAATATCATTTTGGTGGGTTTTCTGGAGTTGCAGAGTTCAGTATTTAGCTCCTAGAGTGTCTTCTGCCTTTATTTGCTCTAGTAAAACTAGGCAATTATATAAAATGGAAGCAACTATACAAAAATATTCAGATCCTTAAGACAAACTCCCTTCCTTAAGTCTTAATCATCATTATGTGGGGAAGGGATGGAGAGATTTTGCTCTTATTGATGATATTTTGTTTTGTCTCATATTTTCTACTTCCTACTCCTTTTTTCCCATCCTGGCTCAAGGTCTCAGCTCCAAATCCCTTAATCAGAGAAGCTCTTCCTTATCTTTCCCTCTCATATGTTTCTTTCTCTTTCAAACTAAATGCACTCTCATGTTGCCTATTTCCCCTCTGTAGTAGTCATCATGGTTGTAACCTTTTTCTTACTCTGCACACTTAGTGCTACCCCATCTCTGCTTGCCATTTTCATCCCAGCTGAGTTTTCCCTCTTCAGCCCTATTCTGTCTCCCACCTCTTTGAGAGGATCCTCTGTGACCTATGAGAACATTCTTTATCTACAAACATACAGTATTCCCGAAGCTAGGAGAAAGGAGATAAAAAGCAAACTCAGTATTTATGACCTTAGTCAGTGTAGACTAACAATGCTAAGAAACTTCTCCCAGATCTAAGTGGCACAATGCAAGTTAATTTCTAAGATCACATTACTGTTCAAGTAGGTTAAGAAAGGTAGTATGGTTCTCTCCTCCACACAGTGACTCAGGGACCCAGACTCCTTCCATCTTCCCCTCTGGTCCTGGAATCTTCTGCTTGTGATGAGCAGATGGGCTGGGACTGGAGGTGGGGCCATCCCTTCCACTTACATTCTATGGACCAGAGCTCAGTTATAGGCCCCTCTTGGCTACAAGGCAGGCCCCAAAATACAGCCTATGGGATGCCTAGGAAGAAGAGGAAAGAATATGAATGTTTCTGGAGCTGTTGGTGTGATATCTGCAACACAGGAATCATTAGACCCCCTTCTCTCCACTCTAATAAGACTAACACCACTGTTCATAAAAAGGTGAACTCTTACCAGTGTCTGAAGGATGACTGTGGTATCACCAACCTGCACTAGTTTTAGTTCCAAATGTAGAAAATGTCTGTTAGAGCATCTGTCTGACTGATATCTTTCCACGTTCTGGCAATCCTATCTTGTTCCTGTATCTTGACTAGGTTCCAGGTTGACCACACAGGCTCCACAGCGTTGGTACAGTATGACAGGGAGAAGGTATCAGACACAAAGAGCACTCCTTTTAAGACAGACTGGGAGCTGGGAGCTTGGACCCTGGTTTCACTCCTACATTCACCCCCATATAAGGAACCAGCTTACCCTCCCTTAGTGAGTAAGCAAGGAAACCTGTTGCTAATTTTCGCTTCCCCCCTGTTGCAGCAGGGGCCCCCAATAAAGCCTTGCCTGAATTTCTTATCTGGCCTTTTATCAATTTATATTAATTAAGGAAGGCCAAAAACCCTGGTCAGTAATGCTACCCCATTACTTGCAGATCCCCGAGTGGCGCATGATGTCATCTCTCTATGGAGAATTCCTGACTCTACTATCCTCCTTCAAGATTCTGATCCAATACCTTTTCTTCCATCAAGTGATTAAACTCACTCTCCATGAGAACTGGTGCATCATTTCTGATTGAGGCACTCAAAACTGAACTGACCCAACAGTGGGAATTAGAAATTGGAAAGGAAGTTCTAATTAACTACTCTCTGAGCTGATGACACAAGTTTCTAGACAGATCGTGCATGATTTTGAATAGTTATATGGGATACATTAAAACCCCTATGTTCATTGCAGCACTATTCACAATAGCCAAGACATGAAAACAATCTAAAGGTCCAATGACAGATGAATGGATTATATGTGGTACATAAACACAATGGAATAATACTCAGCCATAACAAAGAACAAAATAATTCCATTTGCAGCAACATGAATGGAACTAGAGACTCATACTAAGTGAGCTAAGTCAAAAAGAGAAAGACAAATACCATACGATATCACATATATCTGGAATCTAATATATGGCACAAATGAATCTATATACAGGAAAGAAACAAACTCATGGACTTGGAGAATAGACCTGTGGTTGCCAAGGGAGAGGTAGAGGGAGGGGCTGGGAGTGTGAGGTTAATGGATGTGAACTATTGCATTTGGGGTGGATAAGCAATGAGATCCTGCTGTATAGCACAGGGAACAATACCTAGTCACTTGTGATGGAACACGATGGAGGATAATGTGAAACAAGAATGTATATAAATGTATAACTGGGTCACTTTGCTGTACAGCAGAAGTTGACAGAACATGATAAACCAACTACAATAAAAATTAAAAAAAAAACAGCTCCGTATGAAAGCTGACCCTCATGACACAAATATATAGATTGTGTGATAGTAAGAAAGTTGTGGGAGAGGTAAATGATTAGGGTAAAATTTCTAATATTTCCATACAACCTGAGTGTATTTACTGTCATCATTACAAATACAATTTACAATAATGGTGTCTTCATGCTAACAGTTATTAGTTTAATAAAACCACTGCTCTAATAAAGTAGAGGGTATTACTGAAACAGCTCTCTAATTGAAAAGCTATTATTATAGTCACTTTAAAACAGAAATGGTAAATTGGTGGTGGTACTATTAAAAGTGTGGGGCTGTTTCTCCAGGGCTGATTATATTTAAACTTTTACCCTTTTCTGTTTTCTATAGAGCAGTGCAGTTGACTCTTCAACAACATGGGCAATGCCGGATCCTTAACCCACTGAGCAAGGCCAGGGACCCATATCCTCAAGGACATTCTGTTGAGTTCTTAACCTGCTGAGCCACAACAGGAACTCCAAATCTACATAGCTTTTAATCTAAGACCTTGTTACTCAAGGTATGATCTCTATGTTCCAACCCAGAACTGCAGAGTCAGAATCAGAATCTGACTTCACCAGCATTCTATGCACATTAAAATATGTAAAACTACAGTAAAAACAGCTCTTCCATATCATAAAGATGTACTGCAATCTAGCATCCAAAATCTCATGGTAAAACCCAGGGAGCATTTCTATATAATTGAATTAATGTCTTAACACTCACAACGTGGTCTATGCAGCAGTTTTACTTTTACCTGCCTACTGTGAGGAATCCAGTACCTCAGCCCACCCTTGCAATACTGTAGAAGAATCTCGGTTTTACTAAGATCTTCACGTGACTCTTATGAATATTACAGTTTGAGAAGCAGGCCTCTGTTTCCTTTCTAAAGAATTTTTTTACATCTGAAGCAGAAGATAATAATATAAGCGTATTCATGCATCCATACTATATGGGGTATATCATGAGCAAACTAAAACACATTGTTTTAACTTTTAGCCATGATTGTCTTTGTTAGGGTAGAAACAACACTATAGGAGAACAGAAAGGGCTTTACTCTATGGCACACAATATTGTTTAGGGATAGGATTGCTTGCTCTTTTATAATAGACAATCATTCTTTTTTCTTTCTCTTTCTTTCTCTTTCTTTCTTTCTTTCTTTCTTTCTTTCTCTCTCTCTCTCTTTCTCTTTCTCTCTTTCTTTCTTTCTCTCTTTCTTTCTTTCTTTTCTCTCCCTTTTAAGGCTGCACCTGTGGCATATGGAAATTCCCTGGCCAGGGTCTAACCAGAGCTGCAGTCACTGGCCTATGCCACAGACAGAGCAATGCTGGGTCTGAGGCGCATCTCCGACCTATGCTACAGCTTGCAGCAACACCGGATCCTTAACCTGCTGAGCGAGGCCAGGGATGGAACCTGCATCCTCAAGGATATCAGCAAGGTCCTTAACCTGCTGAGCCACAACAGGAACCCTATAATCTTTCTTTTAAATAAAAACAAATTTAAAATGCTGTTATTTCTTCAGCCCTTCACCATTCATTTGGCCTTATCCTTATCCAGTAAGTTTTAGGGAATTCCAGCTTATTTCAAGGGATATTTAATAGTAGAAACTGGCAGAAAGGGAATGAAATTTTTATAAGAATCTGATGGGGATATAATTTGTGTTTTCAGCACTTGTGTGTTAAATGTGTCTTCATTTTGCATTGCCCACTGTATTCTACCACATTTGGTGCATTTAAATGATGGTAACTGTTGCCACAAATGTAATTTGTCTTCTTACAACTTACTATGAACATAATGTGCATTCTGTGCCCTGATATCACTTAATAGATTCCTTTTTGTGCATGTAAATGAGCAAGTGCATGTTTGTGTCCTTCACTACTGCCAGAGGCTCTGATACTGAGTTCATAGCTTAAGAAATTTGTCCACATCTGTACCCTTGTGAGACCTACTCTAAGACAAGAGAATATGTCCACTCCCCCGAAAGCTTCCTCTGATCTCATCTCTTTGATTAATTTTGCCTGTTCTTATATGTCATATACATAGAGTGATACAGTAGGTACTTGTTTGCATCTATATTTACATATTGAATCATTTTGTTTAAACATTAAAAAAAAGAAACCACAAATTAAAAAAAAAATTAAAAGGGGGAGAAAAGTTGACACCTTAGCTCTTCAAGAATCAAAAACAATTCATTAGAAATATTCTAGAGAAGTCGTAGTAGGTTTATATTTGCAAAGTTTCCATATTTCCCCCATACGCAGGAAAAAAAAAAAAGAATTAAAGTACTTAGTAATACTAGTTGAAGAATTTGTGAAATGTATTAAAAGGCCTTAGGAATTATAACTAGAGCAACTATTTTCTAAATCTTGGGTTTTGGTATTGAAATAGTGACTTATTTGCTGCTTATTTACATATTTTTTCCCATAAATGCTCACAATAGCTTAATGAATAAGAAATGTACTCGAAAGTAATGATTGCTCACTTTATAAATTTCTGATTAAAATATCATCCTTATTTTAATTCCAAAATAACTGATCATTTAATTTAATCCCTAATCCTATAAATATTTCCATCATATGGACTGAAATTTTAGAATACAAAATCTTTTTTCTTTGCTTCTGTTCAAAATAATGGTTATCCTATCTAAAAAAGTTTAGATGAAAACACAGTGAAAATCCTCTCCTTTAAAGTAGTCCAGCTGAAGTTTAATTAGCTTCTGCAGAATAGTAATTAAAAATCAATTCACTTCTTCCGTGAGAAGAGTAAATTTTTAAATTACAGTTTTAAAAAGATCAGTATTATCCTAAAAAAAAGAAAAACAACTCAGACACCTAATTGTGTTATGAGTATAGAAGATTCGATTTGGCACGTGGAAAATTTCTCACTTGGAAGCAATGTGTCCCAGTTCTGAAATCATTTGGTTAATAGAAGAAAGAAGACCTTCGTTATATTTGACACTATATTCACTCTAAAATCACCAGATCTTTAGGCCTCATACATAGTGACAAAATGATGACTTTTACATTCCTAGAAAATCTTCTCAGATGCTTTGCCCCTTAATAGCCACAAAATCTACAGTGATCAGTCAACTGATCAAGCATCATGCAGTCCCCCACTGTGTGTCATAAACTATAATCGTTGCCAGAACAGACAGTGTGGAAGTTACAGTCCCTCAAAAAAGCAGAAATATAAGCAAGGATGCAAGGAACAAAGCAGATAGCAATGATTTTTTTCATGCCTACACCAGCCCTTAAGTGGCTTACTGGAGAAATACATTATCTAAGAAGTCACTTGAAACATTTACTCCTGGGTCTCCAGAAGGAGAGCATGGTTGAAGTCACCCCAGCAGTCTCACTTCTGCCAAAATAACCCTTTTTACTGACTTCTAATGTGTTTCATGGTTTTTCTAATGCCAGTGTCTTTACTAGAGAGCGCCACTGTGTAATAGCTAAAACCACTTTAGGTGAACGAGCTCATATATCCACGTTCCCTTCGCTGTACTTGGCAAACAGAAGGAATAATATAATTGATGCATTACATTAGCCAGCTTTCTTTGAGAATACAAACAAAATGGTAAACATCAACTGCCTTTGATTAGACCTCACTGAAGGATTTTTCACTTGAATTTGTGTTTATTGCCAAAGCACATGGAAAACCTGTTCAATGATCTCCCTGCTTCAGCTCAAAATGATGATTTCATTTTCCAAATTACCTTACAAGGCTTAGTGCTCTCTCCTGTGATGCGTGCTTGGAGGCACTTGGAAGCCAGGTGCCATTTCCATTTTACATTCCTAGATAATCTTCTCAGACTCTTCTCCTTGTTATCCGCAAAGGCTGCATTAATCAGTCAGTCAAATAAGGCATTAAGCAGTCCTCCACTATGGGTCATAAATTATAAACACTGCTAGAAATGGTGACTAAGTGTTCCATAATTTAGTCATAATATTTATATAAATATATCTATTTCTCTCACTGTATACTTACATATATATATTTGAATTATGTATATAGTGTATTTCTAGGTCTATATATTACCTTTAAAAATTAATGTTTACATGTAAATATATCTCCATATATTTAAATTATATTTGACATACATTTAAATATACTTATTTCAATTATGTATACACTATATACTTACCTATGTGTCTTAAACCCATTTTTATTATTTATTTGTACATAATCATTGCATTTTATATGAAAGTTCTTTTGGAAAAACCCCTGCTTACAGTCAACCCCTAACACATAGCCCACATGTACAGACTCAACTACACATGTTTGTTTCTAGAACAAGAAGTAAGTAAGGTGAATTCACTCCCTTTTGGTCAAAGGCCATGTCTCTTCAGCCTCTGTGGTATTATTGCATATACTAGACCTTAAGCCATAGATTAGAAATAAGCCAACATTGTACTATGATGGTAAAGACCAAGAACAGAACTTGGATCCCTTCAAGTGTGTCTGATGTGGCCACTTAGTATTTTACCTATGTTTAAAGTTTAAAGGACTGAAAGAAAGTAGGAACTCTGAGATGCTACATATTTATTGGGCAAGCCAAACTCTTGTTTGTTGTATTTCAGATTGTTAGCTGAACACTAATCCACATATTGTTTTCCTTATACTCAAAATTATCCTATTATTGGGAAGGTATTCTCCATAAATCCATGCTGGACCCACTGACAGACAAAAATATTTATAGATGCGGTTGGGATGCATTCATCTATCTTTAAATTTTGTGAAGAATTTTTTGGGTTAATTCTATGATTTTCTGAATTACTTCTTTTTTTCTGGGATATTTTAAAGTTAAACTAATTTTAAACCTTTAAAATCATCTTGGATACCATAGTACACAGCTATCGAAAGATGTCTGGCATAACTGCATTCCTCTCCTTTTGAGATGAATTGTTGATAAAATAATACAGAAGCTAGAGTAGTAGCTACAGGGTAGAGGGTGTTAGATTCTGCAAGAGTTTGTTTCAAACATGCAGACCTCAAAACTACAAATAAAAATGAGCTGCAAATCATGGCTTTATGAAGTGAAATAAATACAATTTCAATACTCAGTGAAGAATATTTGGTAATAATGTATTTTTCTTTTTCTTTCTTTTTTTGTTTTTTGTCTTTTTGCCTTTTCTAGAGCCGCTTCCACGGCATATGGAGATTCCCAGGTTAGGGGTCTAATCGGAGCCGTAGCCACCGGCCTACACCACAGCCACAGCAATATGGCATCTGAGCCACGTCTGCCACCCACACCACAGTTCACGCAATGCCAGATCCTTGACCCACTGAGCAAGGTCAGGGATCGAACCCGCAACCTCATGGTTCCTAGTCGGATTCGCTAACCACTGCGCCACAAAGGGAACTCCAATAATGTATTTTTCTTATTCCATTCCTTTTGTACTGTGCTTATTATTTAAATATTTATTTTCAAGTACTGCATTCTTAGCTTCTTTATAATTATCACATTAACTTGTCTACCCAGCTTTCTGGCACAGCAACCTCTTCAATCCCTTACATATTAGGAAATATAGAAATACCTCATGTTTGCCCACATGAGGCAACTCTAGCTTTTCACTTACTTGTAGCAAATTTTCATTGCCCTGTTTTCCAAATCTGCTATTTCTCTATATCCATCACATCCTGCTTCTTGGCTAAATCTTAAGTTGATGGATTCTTGACATCTTAATGGATACTGATTTCTGTTATTTCCATTCTACCTGGACTTTAGTCCCTGCTTACTGCTCATTGTAGCACCTGGGAAAAACATATGCCTTAAAACTTTCACTATTGTAAAGGGTTGGTAACTTACTCCTTACTCTGCTCTTTGGCAACTGTTATTTCTGCTACCATCCCAGATCCTGACAGTCATGAAGTAATCTTCATTTTTATTGAAGACAACAACAACTTCAGTAAAGTTGAAGTGACCAACGTGACCTTACAATTTATTGTTTAAACTTTGAAACTCTGAGTCATGGTTTTTAACTAAAAAATAGGTTTTATTAATTAGTAGACATACATGGTAGTTTTATCAAAGCTATTTTAAAGGTAGCATTTCAATAATAATAATAATACCCTATTAAAAATGTATAATCTTGGGCAAATGATAAACCATACAATGTCATCAGAGATTATATAAAATAAGATGGGGGAGAGTGACTCTTTTCATAAATGTCCTGGTTTATAGAAAATAGTTTTAGGTTAGCTGTGGTTACTTGGATGGACTAATAATTTGAACTCTATCTTCTTTGATAATTTACTCTATAAATAACTAGCCAACATATGGAAATTCATTTGCAATTGGCATAGTGTCCTTTTAAACACATCTATAATTATAGCTTCATTAAAGTTGATGTTTTTTAGATGTACTTTGGCATATTAAAATGTATAATTGTCAAGTTCTTTGCTAGTTGTTTGGTATGTTGAAATATGAAATTTCCATGTTCAATATAGAGGCCACCATCAAAAAGGGTGATCACGATAATTTCACATTGAGAAAGAATGAGTTGCTTATAACCTTCTAGTATCTCAAAGACAATACTGGCAAGAGAGAGAGATTTATTATTAGATAAGAAATTTCCGTTGAGTTAGTTTTAAGCCCACAAAGCTAAAAATACGATGTTAGAATTATTGGCCAGATGCTAATGAACGAATATATACATATATGAAGTCAAGCTTTTCATTTTTTTTAAGGCAAATGATTGTTTCAAAAATCCTCGCAAAACAAAAAAAAAAAAAAAAAAAAAAAGGCTACCAAAACCCACACAATGCTCTGTTGGCTTGAGTGTTATGTTAATCTGAATTATGAATGATCAACACCTGAGTATGAAAGAAAAAAGGAAAGAGAAATCAGGGGAATTCACAAATTGCTTGTAATGACCTCCACCCACACATAAGAGTTAATTCTTACATCCGAAAATGCACATTAAATTCTCCTGCTGTGTCAAGAGTTATTCCCTCAAGAAAAATGGAAAACAGTGCCTTCCCAGTTGTCCACTTTAACAGATTTCTCCAATAATAATAGCAAGTAATTTGCATGTAATCAAACCCATCTTTAATTAAGTTGTTACCCCATTCACTCCCTTAAAGGCCAACTTGTTTCTCCAAACAGATGTGACATAATTACCAGCTCCAAAGGATGGTTTCTCAACTGAGCCAACTGTATTTCCCCTCCTCTCTCTTTTAGATGCTAAAATTTCCAGTGATCTCTTGGAGAAGAGTTAATCTCATTGAGCAATTTGACAATTTCAGAAAATGGTCTCTATCACATCTAGACATAACAGGATATATGTTACGGAGCATTTCACACGATAGCCCACAATGAGAAATTCATCACTGCCAAGATTTTAGAGGCTTTTAAATTTATATTGGAAACACTCTAAACAGATGAGGAGGTTCTATTTCTTTATTCTTTCTAGTCCTTTCCTCCATTAATTGGAAAGGGACATAAACATTGGATTGTTGTTTTATTCACCAATTGCATGAATTCAAAATGTCTCCAGCAGGGTAACTAAAACCAATATGCATTCCCTACATCCCAGTCCATGTTTCCCTCTTAGTCACAGTGGGATGGCATGGAGCAAGCTGCTGAGTCTCAAGAGTGCTATCTGCTCACTCAGAGGGGAGGCAATAGACACAAGAAAAGTTAATGGTCCTAGAACAGCCACTGATGGAAGCATAGGGCCAAAAAAAAAAAAAAAAAAGAAAGAAGAGGAAAAAAAAGCCACTGGTCTTCCTTGAGTATGGGCTTGTTGATTCCTTATCAAAGTAAGAACTATACTGTATTTTCTTTCTAGAGAAAAAAAGCCACAACAGAGCACAACTGCCCACATCTCATTACCACACTAGTAATATTAGACTATTCAATTCAATGGTACCCTGGGAGATACCAAGCATTTTAGAGGGCACTCAGGTGCTTTTATTCTGGTTTGTTTTGTTTTTCTAGTGATTTATGGTGGCGCTGTGTTTTTAGGGTGAGGTGAGAGGTAAAGTAAACTGGCAAAAAGAAGAACAAAGAAAGAGGAGAAAATCTACGTTAGAGGCGAGGGGGCTGAGGCAAGAGTCATATAATTTTTTTTTTTTTTGTCTTTTTTGTCTTTTTCAGAGCTGCACCTGCAGCATATGGAGGTTCCCAGGCTAGGGGTCTAATCGGAGCTACAGCTGCTGGCCTACGTCACAGCCACAGCACCACCAGATCCAAGCTGCATCTGCAACCTATACATAGCTCACGGCAACGCCAGATCCTTAACCCACTAAGCAAGGCCAGGGATCGAACCTGCAACCTCATGGTTCCTAGTCAGATTCGTTTCCACTGTGCCACCCCAGGCACTTTGCATTATTTTTTTAATTATGTGAATTTCATGTGTAACCCAAAACAACTTGGGGCCCGGGTTACAACAAAATTAAAACTTAAATGGAATTCTACTGTTGACCTAATTTCTCAGAAAATATTTATCAGTATATTTGCCATAATTTGGGGGTATTTCTGGACACAAGGAGGCACTGCATCTCTCCACCCATTTTGAAGTTAGATATGGCCATGTGGATTGTTTTGACCGAAGAAATGTCAGCTGGAGTGGCCTGTGTCCATTTGGGTGGACACTTTAAGAACTAGTCCATAATTTGTCACTTGCCCTTTCCTTCTGCCACAGCAACTGGCAATGCAACAGATGGTGGCCACTCCATCACAGGGATTTCAGAGTGAAGACAGCACCTGTCAATCTAGAGCAGAACTTGACTGCAGTGGAGCCTGACTGAGAAATATGCTTTGTATTCAGCTCTCCTGTCAACACCCAATTAAAACTATGCCTTTGAAGTAAAACCTTTATGCCCCTGATTCTTCTCCCTGTTCCTGCTCCAGCCCTAGATGTCAGAAGTGTCAAACGGAGTAATGTAAAAAGACAAGGGTGGAAATCGTGACAAAATGGGCCACATTCTTTTCTCCCCTGCAAGCTTAAGAGTCAGGTAATTTATAGGCTGCTTGAGTGAATGAAACTTTTACATTCAACTCTCCTAGAGTTTTAAAATTTTATCTTAAATGTTTAAGTTATTTAATATTTAAATGAGAAACATACCCCCATGATTCAAAGTTCAAATAGTGTAAAGTACACAATGAAAAGTCTCTCTCCAACCATTGATCCTATTAGTCCAGTCCTAACCCTCAATTCCTCAGAGGTTTTATTATATTTTTATACTCACGTATGCTTGCAGAGACTTTTTACATTTTTATTTTAGACGCAGCTTACTATATGCACTGCCATATTAACTACCTTTTTATAAAAAAGCTATTTGTAAGTATGTGATAGCAATCTCGACCATTGTAATTCGTCAGGGAAAGGGGAAAAAAAAACAGTAGAATTTGATTAAAAGTTTGTGACAGGAGTTCCTGCCATGGCACAGAGGATTAAGGATTCAGCATTGCTACAGCTGTGGCATAGATCACAGCTTCAGTTTGGATTCGATCCCTGGCCCAGGCACTTCCATATATCACAGGTGCATCCAAGAAAAGAAAGTTTGTGAATTAAGAAATAAAGTTACTTTCTTTTCTGTTCGTTTGCATTCAATAAGTTGTCCATGTGACTCTCTAGGTTTCAAAAGGAAAGAAAGGAGGGACAAAAGCTGATATTCTGGAAAATTTGTTCTGTGAAGTATGTTTCGTGTAAATTCATGCAGCAGAAAGAGTGTCTGCTAACCCTTCAGATAAGACAGCAATGAAGAGATGAGTTGAGGTTGAACTGTGTGAAGCTGGACAGCGGCACCTTGCAAGGGATCCCAGGGAAAGGAAAACCTATGGGCAGTAGACATAAGAAACAGAAGAAACACCTTGTCTTATTAACTAATTTGATCTTCATAGTAAGCTCTAAGGTGGGCCTCATTTTATCATGGTCCAGATAAGGGTCAATTAGATGCCAAGATTTTACAGCAGACAGCTGGTCTGTGGAAGGATCCCACACTCCCTCCTTCTGTTCAGCCATGCCCAGGATTATGGAAGAGAGGTGATTGACTGGAATTGAGTAGAAGAGGACATTGAATCTGCCTAAGGTTTAAGGATTTTCTATGACTTCGGGAAAAGAAATGGGAAAATATGAGAAACAAAAATAAAATAAAATTAAATGAATTTTGAAAATGGATTTTCTCTAAGAATTATCAGCAAAATGACAAAAATATTATCTGGAATTGCAGTTTCGTACAACTACTCTACAAGCAAATATTCTGAGAATTCTCCAAAGATGCACACAAAACAAAATATATCCTTCAAGGTTTGGAGACTAGCACTTGGAATATTACTTAGAACCAACAATGGAGTTATTAACCAAAACTTTGGAAATGGTCTCATCTATGAGAATGCAAGTGTTCAAAGAATAACAAGAATTTGAAACAGTGTTCAATAGATAAATGCACTTAGATGATTAAAAAAATTACACTTAAATGCAAATCAGTGTGCTAGAAAATAAATAAAGCATTTTATTTCTTCCAAACAAGTATATATGTGTGTGTGCATATATATATATATATAACAATAAAAGATTTTCAAACTGTAAAGATGTCCAACCTCCTTGTCAAGCAAAAGATGTTAGAAAATTAACTTTCAGAAAAATGTATAGCTATTAATATCACCTCTATCCTTTACTGTGATAGTGGTGACAAGAATAAGAAAAGATTTAAATGTCAAAGTAGTTCATGTTAGGTATTTTTCCTTTCTAGAATGCCTTAAGAATATATATTTTTAATAGCTATTCTATCTTTAGAGCCACCCATGGAACACTGTTAATTTTAGTTTTAATTTTACACAACAGCAGCTTTTATGCAGTAGTCCCTTATATACATTCAAAACAGAAAATAATCTTAGTGAAAAAAAGATGTATAAGTTAAATTCCTTTGACAAAGGAAGTGAAGCCATTACTTCTTTTTTTTTTTTTGATTTTAATATTTTTTTTATTTTCCCACTGTACAGCAAGGGGGTCAGGTTATCCTTACATGTATACATTACAATTACATTTTTTCCCCCACCCTTTCTTCTATTGCAACATGAGTATCTAGACATAGTTCTCAATGCTCTTCAGCAGGATCTCCTTGTAAATCTATTACTTCTAAATTGTATTTCTTTTTATCAGTCATTCTTTATTTATTTATTTTGGAATTGCATCCCTCATGCCTCAGCAGAAAGTACTACCTTAAGAGAAATCAAAATACAGGCCTCATAGAAGCAAGAGAAACCCAAAGTATGTATGTAAATTTTTTACCCAAAATGGTAGTGTATGATATCCACTGCTGCACTTTTAAGTATCTTTTAAAAAGTCAACTATTTGTAGATACATGTCAACAACTTAAGATTGTGCACTGCCCTGCAAAAGCCACTAATTTAGGGGAAACTCAGCTCCACAGTAGAACTAGGCAGCAGACCAGGACCATGGCATGGGTGTATTTCATACGCCCATGGCATGGAATTCATCACAGATTGACATTTTCCTTGACCCAGTCTGAAATCTAGTAGGGCCCGGGTGGTTGTCCAGTGGCTCAGGGTGAATTGTGCAAAAAGCCTTCTCCACAGAGCAGCCTTAGGAGGGGGGACAGCACTCAAAAGCCCTCATGGGGGATACAGAGAAAGTGACGTGGATGACACACATTTCTTCCAACACAGAGGGCACTTCGCATCTTCAAGGAGCACACACTTGAGTACCCCAGGCTGGGGACTGTCCTCAAGTCTCCCAGGCTGGCTGCCTGCCAGCCACTGAGTTTCTCTGCAAATAAGTGAAGACTTGAATTTGGCATTGGGAACTGTACCAAGTGATTTGGTTTAGCAGAGGTCAGTCTTTGCTGTGGAAAAAGCATTCTCTTTCCCAGGCAGGGAATGGAACGAGGCCTCTCTCTGGTTGGCCCATGTGACCACAGAGCATTTTTCCATGGCAGCTGGCAGTGTGAGGAAGGGGATCAGTCCCAGGGGACCCAGTGGGTTGGCTGGACATGAACTGTTAGGTTATGGTGGAAATCTTTTATTTTTTGTAATTGAGGTATAATTTACAACTTCAGGTGTACAACAAAGTGATTCAGTTACTTCAGTTACATTCTTTTCCAGATATATTCCTGGAAATCTTAAAAAGAGACAAATATTCTAAGTTTCTAGGTGAGGAGCTGGTCCCTGAACGAAGGGCAAGAAACAAGAGAAGAATCCCTTCTCTACTATTCTTTCAAGTGACATGAGGAAACAATGGCACATTTAATGCACATTTACTAGAACTAAAGCAAATATGAATGCAAAAACAAATAGCAATACCAAATAGCCAAGATTTGGGGAGCGCTTTTGATACTTCAGGTGTTGGTCTAAACAATTTCAGGCATGATCTCATTTAAGCCTCCGATTATCCTACCAGCCAGTTAGGGCCATGAATTCCATGTTATAGAGTCTTAGGGGGGGTTAAGCCACTTCCTCAAGGCCATAACCTTGCCCAAGGGAAAGATGTGAATTCGGGCAAGAAAACATCTGTGCATGGGCTTTTAATCACTAATAAGAGATAAATAATAAAAAATGAGGAACAAAGATTTGGTAAAAGTTTACTTTCCTAAATTGCGGGAGAAAACAATCCTTTAGACTCTGAACTTTTTGTGCACCTAAGAGCTTCAGTGATCCATCATTCTGTGAGTCCCACTATCCATCACTGCTTGGGCCACCAGGGATCATGAGAAGCTCTAGATGCCAGTAAAAGTCTTAGCATTTTAGGCAGGACCGGTTTCTCGTGTATCTTAAATATCTTTAAATCCTAAAGCTTAGAATAGCATATAGAACCTATCACTAAACATTTGTTATATTGGCTGTAACAGATCTGGATTCACCAGAGACCAATTTGTATGGTAAGAAAGAGAATTTAAAGGTCTCTAAAATGGTCTGTGTACTTGCTTAGACCTCGTTTCTTTTTCTCTAGTTTCTTTATACCTCATGGATTGCTTTTCTAGATGTTTCAAATCAAAGTGACCTTTTCCTAAATGAATATGCTGCTAAAAACAAAACAAAACAAAACAAAAAACACCTCACTGGAATACTGGATCCAGCTCAACTGTCATGTAATCTTTTCTGAATTCCTTTAGTAAATTTCTTACGTTATGATTTTTACTAAAAATATCAGCAGCTTGTTTTTAAAAAGTAGAAAAACTGAGTTGTTCATCTAATATCCAACAGACCGTAAGCTCAAGGGGAGCAGGGACATTTTTCTACCTCACTTATCAATGTGTCTGTCCTCAGTACCTAAAACAATACTTAGCACATGTAAGCAGCAATTTTCCATATCCATTCCCTTATTACGAACCCAGGAGAGCTGAGTGTAACCTTTGAAATACTTTAATATAGGAGTTCCCGTCATGGCTCAGAGGTTAATGAACCTGACTAGCATCCATGAGGATGAAGGTCTGATCCCTGGCCTCGCTCAGTGGGTTAAGGATACAGCGTTGCTGTGATCTGTTGTGTAGGTCACAGACGTGGCTCAGATCCTGGCTTGCCGTGGCTGTGGTGTAGGCTGGCAGCTATAGCTCCGATTCAACCCCTAGCCTGGGAACCTCCATATGATGTGAGGGCAGCAAAAGACAGACAGACAGAGAGACTTTAATACAATAGACATACCAAGAATGCAAGATTGAAAGAGAGATGTCAGCAAACATACCAAGAATATAAGATTATATGGATTCACTATTATATTTGATTAAGCACTTGATGGTATCTGATAAAAGGAATATAGCCAAAAATTTATTTTGAATAGACCATAGACTTATACATAAAAGACAAAATGATACAGTTTCTGGAAGAAAACATAAGAAGATTATCTGTAACTTATTGGTAGGCAAAGGTTTTTTGAGCAGGGCACAGAAAAGCAGTAACTATTAAAGAAAAACATGGGTAAATTGGACTTCATCATAATTAAAAACTGCTCAAGGAAATAAATAACACAGCCATAGAATGGGAGAAAATATTCACCAAACATATATCTGACACTGAACTTGTATCCAGAATACAGAAAGAAGTCCATTAACTCCATCATAAGAAACACAAACCACCAAATAAAAACAGGGGAAAGATTTTAGCAGACACTTCACAAAGGAGGATAAGCAAATGACTAGTCAGCATATGAAAAAACCAAGATCTGGGTGCAAGGTGTGTTGTTGCTACTGGAATACCATTGTTTAAATGATTAGTAGACAGAAAGAACCAAGAAATATTTCTTTTTCTTAGATCATGAGTTAATATTTAAATTTATAATTCAAATATAATATTATAGCATTTTTCATATTTGATTTTATTGGATATGCGTGATATGAATTTAAATAAGGACCAAAATACTCTAAATTTTGTGAGTCAAAGCATATGAGGACCTTCTTTACCTTCTCTTCACTGAACACTTGATATGATACAAAGCATCTGGCACTGGTTCTGTACAGGTAAACTCCAGTGTATTGAATTCACTTTTTTGCCTTTTTGCAAATTGAAATTTTGCGATAGGTCGATTTCAATGAAAACTGAGAGTTTGTGATAAGCCTGAGTCTAGGAAGTCTATCAGCGCCATTTTCCAATAGCATTTGCTCACTTTATGTCTCTCATCATTTTCAAACTTTTAAATATATTATTTTTTTTCATTATTGTTATATTTGTTATGGTGATTTGCGATCAGTGATCTCTGATGTTACCATTGCAAAAACATTATAACTCACTAAAGGATCAAATGATGGTTAGCATATTTTAGCAATAAGATATTTTAAAATTAAGATATTGTTTTTTAGATGTAATGATATTGCACACTTAACAGACTATAGTATAGTATAAGCACAATTTCATATACACTAGGAAACCAAAATTTTTGTCTGATTCACTTTATGTCTATATTCGCTTTATTGTGGTGGTTTGGAACTGAAACCACAGTATCTCCAAGGTACGTCTATATATCTTCCTGCTTCCTTATGACAATAACAAAAATTGCATAGTTGTTTGACTTCCCTCAGTGTAACTAGTGCTCAATATTTTGCTTTAATATTGCATTAGTGTTTGACTGGCCAGGTGAATAGATGAGAAAGCATCTCTCCATGACATGTATAAAAGAAAGAATTAGGAGACTATTATTTTAAAAAAAGCAATACTTGTATTTTCTCAGAATTTTTTTCACCCTCTCCTGAAATACCCTGTAAGTTTCCTAGGGCATCGAAGGCCTTACTCATTAGGGGGGTCATAATAAAAGAGTTTTCCTTTGAGTGAAAATCACATACTGGTTCAATATTCAACAAATATACATCTTGGCATTAGGGTAGATTTCAAAAAGCTCACTAATATCACTCCAACAGCAGAATAAGTTTTCTTTTTTTCATAGGTTTTCAACTTTGACAAGTAATACAGGAAAATCTGTGGATCTTGGATCAATTTTTATATGGCATACTCTCAAAAGAATGAAACAAAGGCCAGAACGTTAGCTTTCCCAAGGACCTCTGCTGCAACTGAGAGCCTGCCACCACCACCATGTGAAAAATCTGGGCTCAACTGCTAGAATATGAGAGACCATGGGAAACAGACACAAACCATCTCAGTTGAGGACATTCTCTGCCAAACTCCAACTGATCTGCAAGCTGAGAGCACTCTTATAAGTTGCTCCAACTGAGACCAACTTAACCCGACCTCAATCACCAGAACCACTCAGCTAAAAAGGACCTGTGTTGCAACCAGATGAAAAATGAGCTTAAATAAAAAGTCGTATTTTTTATTTTTTATTTCGCTTTTTTTGCCTTTTAGGGTCACACCTGTGGCATATGGAATTTCCCAGGCTAGGGGTCAAATCCAAGCTACAGCTGCCAGTCTACAGCCACAGACCTGCAGTGGGATCGGAGCTATGTATGCCTCAACTCACTGCAACACCTGATCCTTAACCCACTGAGCAACACCAGGGATCAAACCCACATTCTCATGGATATAGTTGTGTTCATTTCCGCTGAGCCATAATAGAAACTCCAAAGCTTGTCTTAAGTGACTGAATTTTTGGGATAGTTTGTGATGCATTATAAGTGCACCTAACTGTCCATGAATTGGCCACTATTACAGTGTCATGTTCTTTGCAATATAACACAAACTATAACTGTTCTCTTTACTGGACAGTAATCTCTACAAGGGCAGAGACTTTGACAATCTTCCCTGTCTCAAGGTCTTAAAAGGGTTCATACTTATTAGTTGCTCAATAAATATTTGTGGAGTAAATAAATGAGTCTATTTCATAGAATTATTTTTGGATGGTTAAATAAAAAAAGCTATAAAATGAATATTTCAATTGTTGGCATTTAGCTTGCTATAAGGAATAGATTTTTCTTGTGGAATTTATTATCTTCTTAAAAGATAAACAGTGACCAAGAAAATAAAAAAAATATAAGCCAAAAATCATTATCACATAAAAAGACATATATGGATCTTAAGTACTTGTGAAAAATATCATGCATTAGATGATGAAATGAATGCAGTGATTAAAGAGAAACACTCCCTAATAAATAAGACTAAATTCCTGTAGTTAGTGAGCTTCTCACCTGTTTACTGATTTTAAAAATTCATGATTTCAGATATTTTTCCATACCCTATTTATTTAAACTTATTTATTTAAACATAGTCTGTTGAATTACCAAGAAAAGTATTTGATTAATCTTACTTTTTAAAATTTTTTATCATTCACACAGATAATCACCATAAAGTCAAAGTAATTTTTGTATCTATATAAAACCATAATCCAGCAGTCACAACAAATCCATTTTATAGTCAAGTGTATGGTTAAAATCTGTTATAATTAATTGGCTTGCAACTGCTGTGAGTATCCTTCAAAAACTTAAAAAAAAAAAGTCTTATTTTTCAGAAAATGCTAAGGATAAGATGGGTAATTTAGATAGTAATTTTCCTCTCAAAGCATATTTAATAATTGTTGCCAGAATTATATTCAAAATATTATCTTCTAAATTACCTTCCAAAATTACTTTTAGACAGATGATATTTACCTAAACCCTTATACATTATTTTTAATTTCAGTAACAAATATCATATGGGTATTTCAAATATTTGACAATGCATTTAATAAATTAAAATACCTAAAACATTTTGCTATTAATATATGGGCAGCAGGTATACACAAACAAGATGCAGATTTGTTATTGCTTCCAAATTTCATGTTTTTTCCTACATAAAATGCCTGAGCTTAGATAAAAATTTTGTAGATATTTTCATTCATTACCAAGCAATTAAAGTCATTAACACATCTAATATATAATTATCAGATTCCTCAGACACACATATATTATATATGTCATTCCCTGTAATCATAATAGTCCTTTACAATATATGTCAAACAAGCTTCCAATTATCTTCAAAGAAATCTGATCCTAGTACAGAGAGATCCCATACAGGCTAGTTTTTATTGATGAAGCCCCTTACTTCTTTGACTCAATTCTTTTACATGTAAAAGACATTATCTCTTGCCTAACCTTCAATGTTATTATAAAAAATCAACATGAAGGTTAACTTTTAAAGTATTAATATGAGTATGAAAGTTTGGTACTGAACAAAAGACTACATTTTGGAGGATTCATGCATTAACTTAGGGCCCACTCTGTCAGTCTTTCCCTGACCAATTTCCAAGTTCCACAAATGGAGATAGCATTTAAGAATGTTCTTGGCCAACTCTGTGCCAAAAAGTGTCCTGGGAAGAAAATCTACTTCTATAAGTGGCTTTAGAAGTAAGTGGCTGTTGACCTGGTCCATCAGCCTCTCCTTATGATATTCACAAGAAAGACAGAACTGGGAAAATCTCTAGTTGTCAATCATGGCAGAGTTGGGATACATATAAATGATCATACATTTTTGGAGAGTAAATTTTCTTTAAATGCTTGAAGTTGAGACAAGACGAAAGAAAAGAAAAGAAAAGAAAAGAAAAGAAAAGAAAAGAAAAGAAAAGAAAGAAAGAAAGAAAGAAAGAAAGAAAGAAAGAAAGAAAGAAAGAAAGAAAGAAAGAAAAAGAGGGAGGAGGATGGAGGGAGGGAGAGAGGGAGGAAGGATTGAAGAGGAAAGAAAGAGCAAGCAAGAAAGAATGAATGAACTAGCAAGGGAGGTAGGGAGGAGTAACAACTTAATTGCTTTAGAGGCAAAAGAATTACAGAACTCTTTAAGCAAGAAGGAAAGAAGTAGAAATTTACACAAAAACTGCCAAGGGGAGCATTTTGACACATTTAAAGAACATCCAGAATTACAGACTGAGAAAAGCCTCTTTTCTCTTCTCTTTTAGTTCCTAAAGTACTTCATTCACTTTGGCAGCTGGCTTTTGTTTTCTGATTTAAGAGCAAGCTAGTTTCTGAGATGAAAGAAAATGTTCAAGTATTTAAAATACATTACTAATTTTAAAATATTGTGATGGATCCTGGCATTTCCCCCACTACAATAATAACAAGACCTATCTTGTCTAGAATACATTCTTATGTAACTGAGTTAATTTCCTGATAATTATTGCCTTAGAATTTCTTAAAGACATAATAATTCAACCCCAAATAGTCCTGAACATCCACAGAAAAATCTAGAGGAAAAGAAACAGGAACGTTTAAAAAGCAGAAGGAAAACAGTATCCCAAAACGTTTTCTTGTAATCTTCCAGTTTATTAAATGCTCAATTAATTATTATTAATTCTTTTTAAGAATCCTCTGGGAGTTCCCGTCGTGGCTCAGTGGTTAACGAATCCGACAACGAACCATGAGGTTGAGGGTTTGATCCCTGGCCTCGCTCAGTGGATTAAGGATTGGTGTTTCTGTGAGCTGTGGTGTAGGTCACAGATGTGGCTCGGATCTAGTATTGCTGTGACTCTGGTGTAGGCTAGCAGCTACAGCTCTGATTAGAACCTCCATATGCTGCGGGGACTCTGGGAACCTCTATATGCCTCAGGGTGCAACTCTAAAAAGCCAAAAAAAAAAAAAAAAAAAAAAAAAAAGAATTTTCTAAGATGGAACTACAGACCAGAGGAAGGACTACCTGAGGTTCACCTTTAAATCATGCCAAACATGCAACATGCAAACTTTATGAGAAACAAAGTATCAAAACCTTCTCATTTGTGAGATCCTGAAAATTACGTAGAAATTTAGTAACTTTTCCAGAGACCCAAAATATACTCTACATAGTATCACATTTGGAACCTACCATAAAATCACACCATTACTTAAAATCTAGTGATGTATAACTACAATCATGGAATTAGATAAAAGTTAAATTAATTGTACAATCCAGAAAAGAAAATTTAACCAATGGAATGTTTACCTTTGTTCTAAATTTAGAAATTGCTTTTGGAATATTTTAAGTCAGTGTTCATTTTTTTTTACGACTTTTTCATCTAAATGATAAAAAAGTATCATTGATGACCTTGATGACCAGAAACTTTAAGAAATCAATGAAAGATGAGTGACAAAAAAGGATCGATTGCAATAGAAAACCATAATGCAGGGGTAGACTTTTACAAAAGAAGAGAGCTGCCGATGAGTATTCAAACCTCAAAAGTGGCTAGTATGGATGCAGAAAGGGATTCTGGGACCACCATCGGGGGTTATTCACATTAAACTCATTTCAATGATTACATCCTGGGAAAGAAAGAGATTGGAAATAAAAAGACGCAGGGGCATTTTATTTTACTTGAATTTCTTGACTTCTTTATAATGAGAATGCTCTTATTTCTCATGTACTTACATAATTAATTCAAGAAAGACACAGAAAAAATGAACATATATCAAATACCTTTTTTATTATAGAAACTACAGCATGAAAATATCTGTACTTAGATTTAATCCTATTATGTATTCTAAGGCAGATATTCTTAGTTCCTGACTTATGTCTGTATTATAATTTGAGCACAGAGGAAATGCATCATTTTCCCCCGTCTTATCACACTGAAACTATAAGCCACTAAAATTATTCCCTAACATTGGTATAGGAGGAAATCAGACTCAAAAAAACAAACATTTCCTGCTTAAATTTTGTGGCATTATACTATGTTATTTTTAAAAAGGTAAGAAGAGAAAAGACACTTAGTCATGCCAAACACTTCCATAAAACTTTCTTTGATGCAAACTTACAAAAAACCTATTTGAACAGTTTGTCAACATCACCAGAATTCCATTTGGAAGATGCAGTTAACTATTCAAACTTCATAAAAGTGAGTGACTCACACATGCAGTCAAATATATTCTTCACATGACAGAAGGGCTATTTTCAGAATTCTGAATAATGGAACTCTACGTAAGTCAACAGGAAGTGGGCAATAATTATTTTTACAAAAACAAACAGAGAGGTGCTGGTTGGATAAAAATGGTTGGCAAAGCAACTATTCATTAAAAGTGAGCAGGTCTGCTGATAAATGATTGGCCAAGACAAGCAATATGATTTGGAGACAACTACTTTAGCCCACCATGCGTTGATCCAAGAACATGTACTAATTTCTAAATCAATTTAGTTATTTCTGTTTCTAGTCAGAATGGAGTAATGGAGATCAAAATTACACTCTTACCTGAAACAACAACAAAAGCCAAAATGTGTGAAGCTACTCCTTTCAAGACACTGAACACCGAATAATGAACAGTGATCTCTGGGTGATGGTAAACAAATGAAGTAAGTCCTCTATATATCCAGCTATTGTCTAGAGAGAATTGGCAGTCTGGGTGCAAGGAGAAGGAACTCAGGCAAATTCAAGTAATTCCTTGAGTTGCAGAGCAGAGGTAGAGTTGAGTATCTAAAAAGACTATATCAAGAGTACTGGAGAAGAGAAAGCTGCAGAGAGAAGAACTCTGGAGAGATAAACAAAAAGCTTTGTCTCAGTAATAAGAATTAATTCACAGTAGGTTGAATGAACACTGTTGTGGTCAAAGAAAATCTTAAATGCAAGACCCATAAAGACTAAACAGTTTCTTAGTAACTTAGTTGTGCCCAGGACAAAGCCAAACCCAGTGGAATGCAAATAATATCCAGCACCTAACAATGTAAAATTCAAAATGTCCAGTATCCAGCCAAAAATTACCAGATTTTCGAATAAGTAGGAAGAGAATACATAATGAGGAGAAAAATCAAGGAGTTGAAACTAACCCAGACCAAATAGAGATGTTAGAATTAGCATATAAGGACAAACAGTTTTCATGACTATATTACATATGTACAAAATGTTAAGCAGAGACCTGGAGTATATAAGAATACCCCATCAAAATTATAGAAATAAAATTATACTATGTGAGAGGAAAAATCTTCCCGCAAAGGACACTCAAAGCCTAGATGTTTTCATTGGTGAATTCTAACAAACATTTAAAGAAGAAATAACAACAATTATTTACAAACTTTTATAGAAAATTAAAAGAAAATTGAATGACCCAACTTATAGTTCAAGAGGTCAGCTTTACCCCAATATCAAAATCATACAAAATTAAAAGAAAACCAAAGATCAATATCCTCTATCAATTTAGAAACAAAATTTTAGAAAACTGAATCCAATAATGTATGCAAAAAAACCCCCCCAAAACCCAATATTAAATGATCAAGTAAGTTTTATCCCAGGAAAGTGAAGTTGATCTTTCGGAAATTAATCAATGTAATTCATCATAATAACACTTTAAAAAGAAAAATCTTATGATCATCTATTGAGATGCGGGAAAGAATGACAAAACTGAACACACAATCCTGATAAAAACTCTCAGCAAAACAGAAATTTTCTTAATTAGATAAAAGGCACCCATGAAAAGCTGACAGATAATACCATACTAAATTATGAAAATCTAAATGCTTTCCCTTTATGATCAAGAACAAAACAAATGTATCCATTCTTACCACTACTATTCAGCATTGTCCTAGAAGTTCTAGCCAATGCAATAAGTCAAGGCAATTAGATTAAAAAGGAAGAACATAATTTTTTTTCTAAGAAAATCCAGTGGAATTTACAAAAAGCTATTATAACAAACAAGTTTAGCACAATTGTAGTATTTGGGATTAATGTAAAAATCTATTTTATTTCTATAAATTTTATCTTTATGTTCTGACAACAAACAAGGAAAAATTGACTTGTTAATGATGGCCATTCTGACAGGTATGAGGTGGTACCTCATAGTAGTTTTGATTTGCATTTCTCTAATAATTAGTGATGTTGAGCATTTTCTCATGTGCCTGTTGGCCATCTGCATATCTGCTTTGGAGAAATGTCTATTAAGGTCTTTTGCCCATTTTTCCATTGGGTTGTTGGTTTTTTGCTGTTGAGTTGTATAAGATTTTGTATATTTTTGAGATTAAGCCCTTGTCAGTTACAACATTTGAAACTATTTTCTCTCATTCCGTAAGTTGTCTTTTTTTTTTTTTTTTTTTTTTATGGTTTCCTTTGCTGTGCAAAAGCTTGTCACTTTGATTAGGTCCCATTGGTTTATTTTTGCTTTTACTTCTTTTGCCTTGGGAGACTGACCTAAGAAAGCACTTGTACAGTTGATGTCAGAGACTGTCTTGCCTGTGTTCTCTTCTAGGAGTTTGATGGTGTCTTGTCTTACATTTAAACTTTTAAGCCATTTCGAGTTTATTTTTGTGTATGGTGTGAGGGTGTGTTCCAGTTTCACTGATTTACATGTGGCTGTCCAGTTTTCCCAGCACTACTTGTTGAAAAGACTGTCTTTTCCCCATTTTACATTCTTGACTCCTTTGTCAAAGATTAATTGACCATAGGTGTCTGGATTTACTTCTGGGTTCTCTATTCTGTTCCTTTGGTCTGATTGTCTGACATATAACAAATGCTGGAGAGGGTGTGGAGAAAAGGGTGTCCTCCTACACTGTTGGTGAGAATGTAAAATGGTGTGACCACTATGGAAAACAGTATGGAGGTACCTCAGAAAACTAAACATAGAACTACCATATGACCCAGAAATGCCACTCCTGTGCAGATATACAGACAAAACCTTCCTTGAAAAAGATACATGTACCCATATGTTTATTGCAGCACTATTCACAATAGCCAGGATATGGAAACAACCTAAACGTCCATTGACAGATGATTGGATTAGGAAGATGTGATATGTATCACAGCCATTACTACTACTCAGCCATAAAAAAGAAGAAAATCATGCCATTTACAGCAACATGGAACTAGAGACTCTCATACTAAATGAAGTAAGTCGGAAAGAGAAAGACAAAGACCATATGATACCACTTATATCTGGAATCTAATATGTGGCACAAATGAACCTTTCCACAGAAAAGAAACTCACGGACTTGGAAAAGAGACTTGTGGTTGCCAAGGGGGAGGGGGAGGGAGTGGGATGGACTGGGAGTCTGGGGTTAATAGATGCAAACTATTGCATTTGGAGTGGATAAGCAATGAGATCCTGCTGTGTAGCACAGAGAACTATATCTAGCCACTTATGATGGAATATGATGGAGGATAATGTGAGAAAAAGAATGTATGTATATATGTGTGTGACTGGGTCACTTTGCTGTATAGTAGAAATTGACAGAACACTGTAAACCAACTATAGGAAAAAAAATCATTAAAAAAGTAAAAAATTGAAATGAAAAAGTAATCCATAAAACATGAAATATTTAGTGATAAATCTGAAAAAAAAGATTCCAAAAAGCTGTACATTGAAAACTACAAAATATTACTGAAATAAATTTAATAAGAACTAAATAAATGGAAAGCTAGTCCATGTTCATGGGTCAGGTAATTCACTATTTTTTAAATTGTAAATTTTCTCTAAATTTACCTATACTTTCCATACAATCCCAAAACCCCAAATTCTTTGTAGATATTGACAAAATGATTCTAAAATTCCAGACTCTTCCTGAATAATCCAGGAGATTGCAAAGTTAAACCACTAATGTCTTTTAAAACTTTTGCTAGGGCGTTCCCGTCGTGGCGCAGTGGTTAACGAATCCGACTAGGAACCATGAGGTTGTGGGTTCGGTCCCGGCCCCTTGCTCAGTGGGTTAACGATCCGGCGTTGCCGTGGGCTATGGTGTAGGTTGCAGACGCGGCTCGGATCTGGCCTTGCTGTGGCTCTGGCGTAGGCTGGTGGCTACAGCTCTGATTCAAGCCCTAGCCTGGGAACCTCTATATGCCACGGGAGCGGCCCAAGAAATAGCAACAAAGACAAAAGACAAAAAAAAAAAAAAAAAAAAAAAAAAACTTTTGCTAGGAAATGGATTACATTGCTTCTCTTACATCTCAATGTTCAAAGCAAGATATATATTCCATCCTTCCAGCAATAAGGCATGAGGGATAATCCCTTAGAATTGGGCTCAATAGGGAAGAACAGATAGGAATGGGAAGCAAATATTTGACAATAACACAAACCACCACAGTACTGTTGCCTAGTTCAAGGCATTTTATAGTGTTCTCCCTAGATTGCGTCCATCTTATCTCCAAAGATGACTGGATCACTGTGAATGGGTCCTAAGATGCCAGCAAGAAGGAAAGACTCTTCATCAAATAGGCCAAATATCTACCCCAGTGGAAGCACGGGGGCCCCAGACTTCATAGAATATCCCAAATCTGCAGAGAAGTAAGAGCTCCCCTACAGATTCAGATCTGTATGGTTCCACAGTGCCCATGATCATCCTAAAAAATTCTCTTTCAAACAGCATTTCCCCAAAGTGAGAGCTTTTGAGAGCTATCCTGGTATTATGATTAGCTTCACTGCATCTGCACTCTGGCCAACCTTAGGTCACCAGGATCCTGCCAGTCATGGCCTGGGCCCACCTTATTTCTGGAGGTGGTTGTGGTTGGCATCATTTCCCTGACCCAAACCATAATTTGCTACAACATAAACATTTTGAAAAATCTACTCAATAAAAGAACCCTTTGGGTTCCAAGAATTTAGTGGAGGAAGGCGATAAAAAGAAAGGTGGGCCAGCCCAGTTATGCTTTTTTACAAAGTGAGCAGTCATATAAAGATATGAAGATGTTTGCATTTCTCATGACTTTATCTCTCTCGGTCATTTAGCTAAAATATTTTAGCTATGTAATGCTCAACTTAAGGGGAAAAAAAGCTCAATAGAGCTTTCGTCCAAGTTCCCTTCATATTTTGCTCATTCCCTTGCAAAAGTACTATCCTGTGTTCTGCCATGCTATAGACAGGACTGGTGTACAGATGGTTACTTATAAGTTTTATACAGATCTGAGCTCACCTTCGACTCCCCTGTTCCCTCCCCACAATAGGCTGCAGCGTCCTTTTTGCAGTAGGATCCATATCCTGCCATTCTGGGTTCCCAGCCCTTACCAGAGTGTGCATACTTTTAAGGTATTCAATAAAAGTTTGAGTATTAAATTCTTTAATATGGTAAACACTGCTTATCAGTACCACGTAAAATGCCATATTTTATGTAGGAAAATGTTTCTGATACCCATTTGTCTTCTTAACATGCCACTGCTGAGATTAAACAGGACTATGAATCTTGGCCATGTTATATTTTTTATAATATAAGCTATCAATTAAATGTTGATCTCGATGACAACACTGTCCAGAGAAAAGTCATTAAACCTAGGAAACATACATACAGTCACTGAATTCCTCTACTTGTATTTTTACTTTTTTTAACAGTAAAATCATAGTAAGCAAATGCAGTTCAATACATTTTGATACCATGCTATGATGAGGAGACAGAAAAATTCTAAAAAAGTCCATTTGTTACTTATAGAACAATGAAGATTTAAATGATCTTGGAGGGTCTAGATGAAGAGTTCAGTGCACCAGCCTAGTGAAAGGCAGATGGGTGGGGCACCAACATATTTGTGGTTAAAAAAAATTTCCTACCTCTGTTGATTACAGAGTTGTTTACAGTAGTCAGGAACTATCAACAATCTAAATCTCTAACAAATATCTAAATTTAAATATTGTGTAACCACTCAAAATAAGGCTTTATATTGTTTTACTATAGAAAATATCAACCATGTGAAAGCAACACAGAACAAGCACACAAAGACCACATTAGTACTCACCGCTCAACCTTAACAAATATCAACGAAATGCTAGTTTGTTTTATCTATACCTTCTTCACTGACCTGACCTGCCTCTGAGTATTTTGAAGTAAATGTGAAATATATAGTTTCATCATAAATATTAACATAAGATTTTTGAAAAAGTTGTGATGACAGGCTGAATTTTTCATGTTTGAAATGAAAACTCAAATTATAAAAATCTATAAAATATTATCCTAATTACTTCTAATGTACATACAGATTAATAGAGGAAAAATGGTAATAACAGACCAAATTTTTAAGAGGAGGTTATCTGAGAATTGTGAGTTTATATTTGTTTGCATTTTTCAAACTTTCTACAATTCATAGGTCCTTCATAGTCAGCCCTCACATGTCTTTACAAAAATAATATGTATATAAATTATGCCTCAATAAAGCTGTTAAAAAATAGTTATCTTTAAAAAATACTCCACCTTTTTCAGGTCAACCTCTGAAGTGGGTTATGCAATGAAATAGATAATTTTATCAAAACCCTCTTTTATCTATACATATAGGCCTAGGTTGCTGTAGAAATTCTCTGAGGAGCTTAAAGAACAGATCAGACCTGAAAGCTACATTAGTCCCCTTGGCCCTTCTCTATCAGATTCAAAACAAATGAGAAGGACTTGATGCCTGTCCTATGTGGAAAAATCCCAGTCACCCCAGCAGAAGTAGAGGACAGCTAATCCTGTTAGATTACAAGCAACTTTCTTTTTATGGATTAAGAAGATGTGATATATATATATATATATATATATATATGCAATGGAATATTATTCAGCCATAAAAAAGAATGAAATAATGCTATTTGCAGCAGCAATGGATGGACCTAGAGATTATTATACTGAATGAAGTAAGCCAGAAAACGATAAATATCGTATGACATCACTTACATGAGGAATCCAATAAAAATGATACAAAAGAACTAAATTCAAAAACTGAAACAAACTCATAGATTTCATAACCAATGTTATGGTTACCATGGGTAAAACTATTAGGGGAAGAGAAGAATTGGGAGGGTGGGAATAATATATACACACACTATTATACAGAACAGATGATTAATGAGAATATACTGTATAGCACAGGAAAATCTACTCAATAGTTTATAATAACTTATATGGGAAAAAAGAATGGATATATTTATATATGTGACTGATTCATTTTGGTGTATACCTGAGACTCATACAAAATTATAAGTAAATTACGCATCAGTAAAATTAAATTTCTTTAAAAAAGCAACTTTACCTTTTACCAACATTGGAGAGTATTGATTTTTTAAGTGGTGAGCAATTAGACCTGATTTGGTAACAATCCCATATTACAAAATAGCTCTTGCAAACCCTTCTAAAGCTGGGTCATCACCACAAATGATCACTACAAAGCAAGTGCTGATCCCCTTGATGATGTCCAGGCCAAGAATATTTGCAGTCATTTCTCTGTCTTCTGGAAGCATCGATAAAGGTGTAGTTGGAAAGCCTCCACTCCTTTTTTCTAGAAATCCAACCAAATATGGCCAAACTAGTATCCAAAGGGATGGGGGGAAATGCATGCATGACCTATTTTGCAAATTTTAGGATTTATTCACGAAACATCTCCAACATGTCTTGCCTAAATATTTATACATAAACATAAGAAAAAATATAGATGAACAAAGAAAAATTATAACCTGAGAATACCAAAGTCTGTCTTCTGATTCTATCTTGTTACTAGATAAGCCTTTGAACACACACACACACACACACATATATGTACACAAAGTCACATGGTTCATTTGTTAATATGAAAAAGAGGGAATTGTTAGGAAGAATATGTGAACATAAAGCAGTTGAAACATTCACATTTCTGTCAAGATCTCTGTTGCTGCATATGAGACAAGATTCCTCCCCATGTGGAGTCGAGAGGGCAAGGACTTAGGAAGAAGCAAACCTTAGGACACTGTGTATCCAGTCTTGACTAGGATTCAATGGTTCATTTCTGCTGTTCACCTCAGCACTATAGAAGTGCTTAGAAGGCATTTTGATAGAAAGTGCTAATAAACAAATATTATTTCCCTTTAGCATGCCTGCAGGAGTGTCAGCAACTCTTAAGGAGATTTTGGAATAGAAACAATTGAGAAAACATAAAAAAATGCACTTAATACATGGTTATTTTAGCTTTTTGAATCTCAATTTCTTTTTTTTCCCCCCCAACTTGAAAGTCTATACTGGGAAAGTAACTAGTGCATTTGACAAATGTATAGATTTGAATAGATTAGAATCACAAATTTCTAAAATACTCGGTTGGAGTTTGCCTTTTTCAACTTTGTCCTGAATAGATCAAGATTTTTTTTAATTAGTTGATAAGGACAGCTTATCAACTAACATGACTAGCAATGTCCAGATTTTGCCACCACTAAGGGTGGAGTTTCATCCATTTATTCAACAGATAGTGAGCACTTATTATGTGCCAGGTATTGACCTAATTCTGGAGATATTGTAACAGAAAAACAAAACCAAAAATCTTACTTTCATGGTGTGTACATTGCATTGGTTTGTTCAAAATAGGTTAGGATATACTATTTAAGCTCATAACAAATTTCTGTGTTCCTAAAAAATCTTTCAGAAACTCAAAATACTAGGTATATAGACAACATCAAGCTACTTCTCTTTTATTCATTCCTATGGATAAATGGAAGTTTCACTTGTATTACTCCTCAAAAGAAGGGTCCTGCTAAAAACAGCACTATTGACAAACTTAAGGACTAAATTTAGTATTTCAGGTAGAAAGTCTATGATAGGATTTTAATAATAATCTGATTGACTGTTAAGTACTTATGATACTGGGTTTCATCAGCAAATTAGATGTGCACCCAGTCTTTACCATTTGAGATAGTTGTACATCTATCAATAACATGTTTGATTTATGTCACAACAGTGAATAATAAATTAGTTTACATGTTTATTACAAAGTAACTGATGGAGAAGTTGATGATGTAAATGGTTTTGGATAAAACAGATGCCAGTTAAAGAAGATGGGTTGGTAATTGATAAGGTAAGAATTTGAGCTCTAGTACAGAAAAATCAAGATATTACTGTATTTGGCATCTTTTCCATAGAGAGTCAGTTCGCACTGACCCTTCTTAAATCCAAGTCACATGTCTCCAGTAAAAAGCCATCGGCATTACCAAGTAGGACACCTTTTATTAACAAATGATGAACATAGTGCTATTTGGAAATAGCACTTAGCCACTTTTAAGAAATAAATAACAGTACACAAAACTTCTTATAGAAGTCTACAGTTAATTGCACTGCCAGTGGAAACAATGACTGTTTTGGTCTTACCCATATAAATAATCCACTTAGTGCTTCTTATCTGGTTTTTAATCACAAAACCACACAGTGAGCCTCACCAGTTACAAAACCACCATTACTCAACATCAAACAAAATGACAATACACCATAAAATTCACTTGGAGTTAAAGATAGGAGAGGAATGAAAGTGGTGATGCAAGCACTTAATTGGGAATCTAAGAATGCTCTAAATTACGTTCTTAATGAAAGAACCAAAATATCAACATCAAAAATCCAAACAAAAATTACCCCATTAGAGATGGCCCATCTGATAAGAGACTAACGTGTGAGAAAGTGGACTAATTTTCAGTTAGCTAAAATGCAAGGGCCTGGTGGGGGGAACCACCCCCTCCCAGAACACTTTGCTGAGTTAAAAGTATCCTGCAAGTTTAAGACAATAGGTGATTATTCAAGCCTGTGAAACTTTGAGAGTAGAGGTAAGGTATAGGGAGGGAACAAGGCTGGAGAAAAAACAAATGCCAGCAACAACAGCATTCTCATTGGCCTGGAAATGCATTAGGCTTTTTACTTTCAATATAAAATGCTCCAGAGATTTTTATGCCTACACTGAAATTAAATTTTCTAACTCCGCCCAGATTATTTTTCCACTTGACACTTAAAATATAAACATTGAATATGTTGACGTTTGAATTCAGTAAAGTTTAATTTCTATATTTTCTTTCCTCATAACAATGCAACATTCTTTGGCTTTAACAACACAAAAACTCCTAACATAGCTACCTTAACAAAATTTCCATTTCCTAACATAGCATTGAAACATTTTATCTACCATTTCAATTTTCTTTTCTTTATTACAAATTCAAATAAAAATTAATCTATAATAAATTAACACAAGGCTAATTATCCTGTCAATCCTATATTATATATATTTATAAATTTTTTTAATTTTCTAAGACTAATTTTAAAAGGATTTCAAACCATTGCACATATTTTAGGCAATGACATAAAAGTCAATATTTTTGTATTGTCGGAAAGGTTTTAAACTCTTGCTCTTAATTTGGTGAGCTGGAAAAAAAATGTACTACTAAGGGAGCTCCCTGGTGGCACAGTGGGTTAAGGATCTGACATTGTCACTGCTGCAGTATGGGTTTGATCCCTGGCCTGGGAACTTCCACACGGCTTGGGTGTGACCAAAAAACAAAAATGTACTGCTAAAACTATGCAGTCAGATTAGGATTTGCCAACATTGTACTGTTTTAAGAAATTTGTGATAGACTGAATGTCCTGAAATCTTTAACAAAACTCCCAAGGAAAGGAGGAGTTTCTGTCTCTTCTCCCCATTCCCAAGTCTCTCAGAATACCCTGAGCCACAGGAAGTCCCATGACCAAGGTCACACGAGGGGAGGGAGGGTCACACACGTGAAAGATCCCTGGAGAGGTCTGAAACTTCAGGAACATAGAGAGATGCTAACTATCCCCAGCTCTTTCCAATATCTGGCTCAGGATGAAACAGACCATTGCCGAGCTGAGACAACTCTTCTCCACAGGGCTCTGCCCATGGCCCTGGCAGAAACAATAACAAAATGGCTATTTTAAGTCTGTAAATTTTGGAATCGTTTTTTATGTGCAGTAGATAATTAGAGCCCTCTACCTTGGTTTTTCTACTTCCAGATATCTCATCTATTTTCCTTGAATCTCGGTGAATCCTTCCAATATCTGCGGAGGATTTAAAGGACACCTCTGTAGTTCCTGCATCTGTGAGTATGGAGTAGAGTACAGACTTTCACATTTTTAATGCTTTCCCTGTGCAGTTGAGAGGCACACTAACTTTGAAGAATCTCTGCTAAATTAAACAATGAGGCCATTAGATTGAGGTGACCCTTAGCAACAAACCAAAAACCTATGCTTCTGATGCTTCAAGGTTAAGAAATTGAAACCAAGGAGTTCCCCTGTAGCTCAGTGGGTTAAGAATTCAGCACTGTCACTGCCGTGACTTGGCTTGCTGCTGTGGCTTAGGTTCGATCCCTCCCTGGGGAATTTCCACATGCTGTGGGCAGAGCCAAAAAAGAAAAAAAGAAAAACAAAACAAAACACAACAAAACACAAATGAAACCTAATTACAACCAATCACAAACAGCCAACTTGACTTTCCCAAGTGAGGCCATCTCTTATGCTAGCAATAGCCAATCAAATAATCTCTTGCTTTGCTTCTACATCCTCTCTATAAAAGCCTTTCCCCAGCTCTGGTTGGTAGAGTATTCCTAACCACTTCCAGTTGGTGCTGCTCATTCACATTGATTTTTGCTAACAAACTCTTTTAACTTTTTGAATATGTTTCAGTTTAATCTTTTAGCACCGGTATAGCAGAATGAGACTCTGCCACTAATTAGTTGTGCTCATTCAGGCCCAAGTTCACTGGCTAAGGCCGTCTGGCTCTGAAGTTCTGCTCTGCCTTTGGCTAATGTTGTTTCTCAGGACTTGCCTTAAAAGAGTACAGATAATAAAATTTGTTTATGCACCAAATTGATTTCTGTGTGACTAATGAATCCATAAAACGGCATTAGCATCACCAAATCTTAATTAATACCCATCAGGTACAGGGGCCATCTGATGTCCTAGGAATAAGAAGAAATACTAAGTATGTGATATTTTTTGCCCTTAAGTGGTTTACCATTTATTTGAGAAGTTAAATTAATCATGAAGAAAATAATAAAAGGAAACTTTTAAAAAATTAAATACTTTACTGAAAAGCTATTGTTGTTGCTGTTGTTGCTATTACTGTTTGTTTTCCAGCTCCTATCAAAATCTCAATGGAGAGAAATGAGATTTGTGGAGGGCTGACTGAAGAATATGTAGTTATCTGCCCTTTTAAGTTCAGGAGGACAAAGTAAAAGACTGTTTTGGCTCAAGGAGGTTACAACAGAATTGGAAAGAAAATAAATATGTTTTTATTTATTCGAGTTTAATGTTTACGAGATAGGAAAAGAAGGCTGTTGTTGAGAATCGTGCTCTCAAATAATACTGGCCAGTTTAATCAACTAAGGTTTTATTTGCCCACCACCATTTCCTCACCCCCAAATAATTCCCTCAGTTCAATAGAGTACCTTTAGAAAAAAGTGATAAAAAAGAAAGTAGAACTGCCTGTTCTGCTTATACTGGCCAAACATCTCTTTGCCATTAATAACAGTGTCATACTTCGTGACTTTCTGGTTATGTTTTAAGCAGAAATTTTTAAAGCCCACTTTATTATACATGGTCTCATTTGGCAAGCAGACACACACACACACACACACACACACGTATATATTTCCAATATATAAAATTGAGTTCTTGTCATTAAATTGCTTTTTGTTTTTCCGAGTGCAAATGAGAACTGCGATCAGCATTTTTAAAAATGGAACGCATTTTGCTATAATGTGTTGTACAGGATCGTACAGAGTTGACTGGAGACTTAAATAATTTTGAAAATATAGCTTTTATTATTTTCAATAAAGGAGATATTATGGGATGTTACACAAATACATATTTTTGAGAAATATCCTTTTTATTTCTCAAAAATATGCTATAGGTTAATAGGTATGCTGCTTTGCAAAGCTGGACAAAAGACAAACATTTGATCTTGGGCTTACAGAATCAGAGTTTTGAAATCATTTTCCTCAAGCACAAAATAAATCAAGCTGTAAATAAGCATGAATTTCATTAAATGATGAATAAATGACATACTTAAATGATTTCTGAGATGTGGATGTTCATAAGGATTCTCATCACTATTTTGCTTTTTTTTAATGCTAAGCTTGAAAGTTTTACTGATATTTAATATTTTTTCCTCTTTCATAAGAGAGGCATTTAAGTAGACACCAACTCCAAGTTGGTAAATAATTTTAAAAAAATTCACAGAAAGCATTGGTTTTAGTTGCTTTTATCATCTGTAAATTTCAGATCAAAAACCCAATTCATATTATTTATTTGTTTGGTGCCTACAACAAACATTACTTTACTGATATTATCAAAATAAAAGTCAAAGAAGGGTAAATAATCTAGTGGTGGAAAAACAAATAGCATGTAAAAATAGTTCCCTCTAAAATGGTAATTAAGAAATATTACATATAATCTAGTCTATGACCTGTTTTGAGAAAATTAACAAAAATGAACTAAATTCAATGTATAGCCAATAAAGAACAAATATAAAATGTTTATTAAGCATTTGGTTTGATCAAACTAAATGCACCCTCCCCCACAAAGTAGCAACTGGGCTTTCAAAAGCCCTACTATATAAATACAGGGCATACTGCACACAATAATCATCCATAAATAAAAGCTAAAATGGATATATGCCCAGGGGTGAGCCTGCTGGTTCATATGGTAGTTCTATATTTAGTTTTCGGTAGTATCTCCATACCGTTTTCCACAGTGGTTGTACCAATTTACATACCCTTTTCTCTACACCCTCTCCAATACATGCACCCCTATGTTCAGAGCAGCACTATTCAGAATAGCCAAGACATGGAAACAACCTAAATGTCCATCAACAAGTGAATGGACTAAGATGTGGTATGTATACACAACGGAATACTACTCAAACATAAAAAAGAATAAAATAATGCCATTTGCAGCAACATGGATGGAACTAGAGACTCTCATCCTACGTGAGGTCAGAAAGAGAAAGACAAATACCATTTGATATAATTTATATCTGGAATCTAATATATGGCACAAATGAACCTACCCACAGAAAAAAAAAAAAAAAAAACGAACTCATGGACATGGAGAACAGACTTGTGAATACCAAGAGGGTGGGGGAGGAGTGGGATGGACTGGGAGTTTGCAGTGCAAACAACTGCATTGGAGTGAATAATCAATGAGATCCTGCTGTATAGCACAGGGAACTATATCTAGCCACTTGTGATGGAACATGATGGAGGATAAGGTGAGAAAAAGAATTTATATATGACTGGGTCACTTTGCTGCAGACAAAGGCCATAATCTGTCCACACCAAAGTGACCTAAAATTAAAATTGCAGGCAAATCCCAGAACACCCCACTGGAAGATAAGTGTCCCTTTCTCTGTGATCTCCTTTGAAACCACTCCTCCCCACTTTCTCCACCTCCAGCTTCTGGACTAACCATTTCTCAGTGCTCCAAGTTTGTTCCTTAAAATTTTTTTTTCATTCCTTTAACTACCAATTCTCAACCAAACTTGTGTAGGTGTTTTCCTGCTCATTCTGTACTGTTGAACATGAGCTTAATCACATCCCCGATTTTTTACCCTCTGTCCAGCTTGGGCACTGTACTGGATCCCTGGCTCATGACCCATTCAAGCATCAAGTCATGGCTTGTGGAAACTTTTGGTAGAACTTGAACCTAATCCTGCCTCTTTGTATCTCTGAACTACTATGAACCAGTACCTGAAGACCCCAAAGATAGAGAAGGCTGCTGGCCTAGCCAGTTTCTTCTGTTCCTTGGCTATTATCCCATTACTCAGAAAACCCATGTCTAGATATTTTTCCCACCAGCATCATATGCTAGATCTTAGCTCAGGGGACGCCTGTACACAGAAATCCCAGAACTAAGACATGGCAGCATGGAGGTGTTTTGTGGATACAGGCTGGTTTGGTTGGGACACCTATACACAGAAATCCCAGAACTAAGACATGGCAGCATGGAGGTGTTTTGTGGATACAGGCTGGTTTGGTTTGCTACTGTTTACTCCATCCACATTCAACCACAGCAAAGATGGGGAGCAAAAGAACTATGAATACATGACACTATCTATGTGGATGCTCAAGCTATAAAAGTGAATAATGCATGACTATATTGTAAATGATGGCTAGGAACAAACAACATGAGAACTTGCTCTTAAACCTGCAATGCACAAAAAAATCAACTTATTTCAAACAACACTGCAAGCAATAGATTTTCCAAGTCCTGAACCTAAGTCCTAGAATTGTTGCAACTTCTCTATTACCTATTAGTTCTCCAGATACATCCCAGAATGGGGCTAACTCTTCTGGGAGGCTGGGTGTCTCTGAGTTACATCCATTTAGACAAAGAACAGAAAACATCTTCTTGCCCACCTACCCACAGTCTTTGGATTTCTCATGTATACTCCCTTAACTCTTTATCCTTTGCTTTGTGTGTGTGTGTGTGTGTGTGTGTGTGTGTGTGTGTGTGTGTGTGTGTGTGTGTGTTTTAAAGGCCACACCTGCAGCATATGGAAGTTCCTTGGTTAGGGGTCAGTTGAAGCTATACCTGAGGCCTAAGCCGCAGCCATAGAAACACTGAATCTAAGCCCCATTTGCAACTTACGCCACAGCTTGTGGCAACGCTGGATCCTTAACCCACAGAGCCAGTCCAGGGATCAAACTCGAGTCCTCATAGAGATGACACTGGGTCTTTAATCTGTTGAACTACAATGCGAACTACTATCCTGTGTTTTGTTTGAATAATGATTTACTTCTTATTTTTCATTATCCACTGGCTAAAATCTCTTCTTCTCTGAAGTTCTAATTCCAAAGAGATGGCTTTTTTGTTTCTTTACTCACACTTAGATTATGGTTGCATCCTCTATACAAAAGTTTATACCTTCAGGGAGCTACATCTATTGAAAATATGATTTTATGCATGCAGTGAAAATAGATTATGAACAAACAGCAAAATGTAGGTCGTGTGCTGTATATCTTTGCCTCCACTTACAGAGGTTTCCTCCTAAAATGTTCTAGGGCAAGTTAACGGCCATACATTTTATGTCAAAGCTGATATAGCATGAAAATTATTTCATGTAAACCAGTGTTTTACAAGTTCTTGTAAGTTTTAGAAAAACTGCGTCTTCTGAAATATGTTTCAGCACTATTTTATTGTTGAAAACACACTGTATTTATCTATAATCCTAGATAAAAATGTTTACATACAAATGTATAGTTTGGTGGCCTGCACACTTTCTCTAGTTATGTAATTTGTTACAATTATTATTCCAAAGCAGATAAGGCAAAATAAACAGGCACAGTTGATAACATAAAGATTTGAAACAAATACATGAATTTATTGGGCATATCGCTCTGTACTATTTTGAAAACATGCGCTTATTAACACATTAATATTATTACCCCAAAATAGAGAATACCTATTTAGATAGGAATTATAAATCCTATTTCCCACATGGAAGAGTTAATGACAACAGAAATTCCAAACAGCACTTATTTAAAGAATTAGGCGTAATTGCCAGACTGCAAAATTGCATCTATAAACCACATAGTGAAGATTTTACAAGTATGATAGGATGAAGTTCATGAAATATCGGTACATAACTTGCAAGCAATTTTGAGCATTTTTAATTTATGAAAAGAACCTGCTCAAATGAACACTTTGCAGTTTTTAGATCATTACTAGCAGGAAAACTTTTTTCAAAATTAATATTTCATAAAACCTTTATGCTTTCCATTTTGAAGTTAGCAAAAATTACCAGGAAACACCATAATCCATCCCCTTGAGGAAAAAATAATGAAAGTTATAACTATTTAAAATATGTTTAATTTCAGCACTAACTACCTTCTTTAATAAGAATTAGAAAAACTGCTATAATTCCCCCAACTTATGTAAAATTCTATGCCCACAATTAAAAACATGAGCTATAAAATAGCACTACATGTTTAAAAGCAAGTTCTCATATTATTTGTTCCCTGCCATCATGTGCTGTTTAATTTTTTTTTTTTTTTTCCCTTTTCAAGCTGTTGACTCTAAATGGAATGTCCTCCATCTTGTACAGACTTAATTCAAGCCCCCTGGTTTCTGTGAAGCCTCACCTCAAACTGACACTGCCCTTCTCCATTTCATTTATTTATTTATTTTGCTCAGACTATCTGTGCCCTACTGTTAAGTCTTTATGCCTTTTCACTACTTCATAACTCAGTAACACTATCTGCATATTATTTGTGAGTTGTGACTTCATGTGACTTCAATAAGTTTCAAGCAACTAACCCTTTACCTGCGTCACCATCAACTTTAGCAGGTGCTAGGCACAAAGTGGTTCCTTAGTAAATATTTCATCATTCAGCCCCTTGCCCAAATTACAGCCTAGTGACAGGGTCTGCCTCACTGCAGAGTAGTAAAAATATGAGCACGGTTGTCTCCATAGCCAAGCAATCCCCTACTTCAATTATTTATCCAGTTTCCTTCAGTAACCCACTTCAGGTTCAGTCAAAGTACCATTATGTCTGCCTGTCTTCTTTTGGTCTTAATATTGGGCACAGGCCCAAACTATTAGACAGAAGAGGAGTTTACTACCTTACAATTATGTTGTTGTGGCAACTATGCAGGTTTCTCTCCCAGTCTGCAGTGTCTCTGGAAATTGAACATGGACTGGGATGCTTGGGGAACTTTTGGAACTGTAGATTCATATTCAGTAGATCTGGATGGGGCCTGAGAGTCTATTTGTCTCATATATATATATATACAGGTACTGCTGATGCTGCTGGTCCAGAGGTGACTTGTTAGATCCACACCCAAAGTTCCTGATTTAGTTGGTGTGGGGTAAGCCCTGAACATCTATGCTTTTAGAACCTGCTGAGTGATCTAAAATAGAGCTTGACCTCAGAAAATCTGGAATGGACCATCATCTTAGTGACAAAGTTCCTTTTCTGTAATGTTGATGTTTCAATGGTCCTTTATGGTAAGGACGTAATGCGATCATGGATCTTTGTGATCCAATAGCACAATCTTTGATCACTAGCCTACTTGATGAAGAAGAGTCCTAGTTTCCAATATTTCAAGCTATTTTTCAACATATAACTTCCTCTCCGCTTTAAACACCTCATAAACACCCTCCCACTCACACACCTGCCATCTTAATGCAAGACAAGGTCAAACGTTCTAAAGCCTCTAGGTCTACTCAGAGTGGTCCATGGATCCACTGCGTCAGCCTTACCAAGGAGCTTTCAGAAAATGCAAAATTTCAGTTCCCCAGACCCAATGAATCAGAATTTATATTTTTAATAAGATTCTAAGGTGATTTGTTTGCTCATTAAAATTTCAGAAGCAGCTGCTCAAATGAAAAAATTCTTTTGCATGTTTTGAAATGATTCACATTAAACCATTTCATAAAAGGGATCATTTTAATATTGCGGCCAAAGCACTTAAGAAAATTAACATTAGCATCCAGCCAGAATGAATAATACGAGAGAATGCACTCTTGGCCTCTTTTGTTTTGCTTCAGCAAGATAAAACAGAGGTTACGCCAAAGAGCAGGATACTCATTCTTCAAGGTCGCCAACAGCTTTGCTGCATAAGGGCATATGTCTTCAGATTAGCTGTGCTGAGCCTCTTAACAAGGAGTAAATGGTTGCTTCAGAAAGTCCAGAATCCATTGGAACACATTTCTTTCCTTTTATCCCCTCTACCATGACTCTACACCTGCTTCCAGTCTCATAAACTGCTCTGCTCGAAGATCTGTCATACAGCACTCTTGGAAAAGTATCCAGTGATGAATACGGAGCCCAAGATCCAGCTTCTGGTTGGGCCAGAGATGACTGTAACAATTTAAAACTCAAAGGGTGGCCCGCAGACCAACAGAATCCACATCACCTGGGAACTTGTTAAAAATTCAGAATCTCAAGCCCCAGCCCAGACCCGTGAACTAGAATCTGCAATTTAACAAGATCCCTAAGATATTCATACACACCTTAAAATTTGAGAAGTGGTGGTATGTGATATGGTGTAGGCAGTGTCCATACAGAGGTGTAGAGAGGCAGCCATGGGCATGATTGTAAGTCACTGAATTATTAATACTAAGTACCCCAGGGTGATAAAGAACTGTTCTTAAAGAAAAGATCATATATTCTCTATCTTTATCCCAGTATTAAGTCTGTGTGAGCAGATTCTACTTGTATTGGATTATCCTATTAATTGTGTTTTGATACTACATACAAACATTGCTCCCAGATATTAATTATATCTTGTTAGAAACAATCATTCATCCAAATAGTCTAGGTGAATTAACAATATTTTACTTATGCCAATTATTTCAAAAAAAGTAAAAATTGTACTAGTATCTGAACTTTGTTTTTGTTTCCGCAAACAAGAGACAAGACATGGAAAAAATGGCATTCAAATTCTAGCACTTTGTTACCAGCTCTGTGGACTAAGTACAGGCTGAACTCCTACAAGCTTCAGTTTCCTTGTTTGTAAAACTGAACCAGTCAATCATATTTGGCGTCATGTTGCATGTACTTTGCTTTTGTTTTTCTTTATTTCTTCAGTAGCACAGAGAAGCCCTACAAAATGGTCTTTGAACAAATGAAAATGTAATAAAAAAACCTTCCTGGCACATCATAGATATTGAGTCATTATTAGTTTCTTTACCTTAATAACATTTTCCATGTAGGAGATTTTGGTTCCAAATATACCACTCCACTTTAAATTTACATACTTCATGATTTGTCCTTGCTAAAGATGCTAAAGGATGTATACATATATGAGTGTTTGTGTTGGGTGTGTGTGTGCGTGTGTACGTATACACATAGTCTTCTTGTTTAAACAGCTATCTATTGTTACTAGAAGTCTGCAGGCTTTGTTTAGTCAATGTTTGATTGTGCCTGGCCAACTTCAGGCAAAAGCAGTGGTGGACCAAGGGATGCAGGAAGATGAAGTTAGTCTGGTCCTGTGGGCAAGAGTATTTTATCCTTGAATTTGTTTGAGCATTATGATGATAAAGAGTAGACCAACTTTAAGACCACTTACAATTGTTTTAAAGTTCTTGATGGACAATGCATCTCCTCATTGCCTGACGCCAGGACCTCCCAACCTTCACCAATCATCCATGGCCAGAAACAGCAAATTACAACCCTCAGCCCAAAGCAGAGCCCAATGACTAGAAAGCATCATGGCTTCTGGTGCTCAAGCATGAAAGTGAAGCCTCAAGAGGAGTTCATTATGGTATTATATACACAGTCCCTTATGATGGTCAACAGTAGCATCCTGAAGGTTTTGCTCCCACCCTGCTGCCCCCCCCCCACATGTTACGCCCTACCCTTCTACCTCTCCTTCATGTTTGCTGATCTATAAATTTGCCAAGTATACCCCCAGCCCATGGAGCTTTGCATGCAATCTTCTTCCTCCAAATTTCCACATGTTTTCTCCTTACTTCCTTAGGTGTCATATTCTCAGACCACCTATTTCCTTTACATGCCATTATCCCATCCCTCTCTATTATTCCACTCATCTTTCTTTCTGGCATTTAGCTCTTAACCTGGCATTAGATTATAGTTTTATTTGGTTCTAATCTACAAGAAGAGAAATTTTATTTTATTCCCTGCTAAATCTCCAGTGTCTATGCCATTACCAGGTACATAGCAGGTGGTCAGCATTGCTAAGTAAGTAAATAAAAACCATCTCCATATTCTGCCCCTCTTGGTCACTTGGGATTGGTATGAGAGTGATCTTCTTACCTAGTCTGCAATACCTGCTCAGATGATAGACTGACCTAAGTCAAGCTCATTACAGACCATTCTTTAATCCAACAAGTTCTCTTAGAGGCATCAGTTATGTTCTGGAAAACATGATCATGTCCTGTTTTTAAAAATAACCCATGGGCAGCAACGTGGATGGATACTAAGTGAAGTAAGCCAGAAAGAGAAAAGTTTTGAGAAGAAAGTCACTGCATTGTACAATGGCAATTAAAGTTCTTCACCAGGTTTCAATACTGCTGCTGGCTCTAAGAATCAGGCTGCTGAGGGCCTACCCTCTCAGAAAATCTGCTTTGGGAATAATGACATCATTCCCTAACTCCTTTGAATCACATTTTCACCCACTGAGCAGTTCAGACAAAACCAATTATGTGATGTCATTTTCTATTTCAAAAAGGAGGCCAGGGTGCTTGGATAGATCTTTACTTCATTAGCATACTAGAGCTATGGCAGACAGCTTGATCTTCCTGCTGATGGTACCTATTTGAACGATAACTAACAAGGCTAGGCTGTCAAAATCCATCCTCTAGCCATGCACTATGCTTAGCTACTCAGTCTAATGTTATAAGGCAATTCCAGAGATACAAAAATGAGCTGGTTATTTGTTTTGTAAATTGAGAACAGATCCTTTACTCAATAAAATTTGCCTTCCAGGAACACCAAAAACATCTTTGAGTCAATTTGAAAAGAACTTATTAAGTAAATTACTTAAAATGTTATATATTAATCATTTGGCTGGATTTAAATGTATAATTAATGTGCATATGTAATTTTGTTTCCTTTGGAGATAGCTAACTCCATTTCATGAGTCAAATTAATTTCAACACCATAAACACAAGAAAGCAAATATCCGGAGAGACTTGTGGCAGAGCAAGTCGCATGTTTAAAAAAAAAAATCCATTTCTTCTTTTAGGCATCCAGTGGAACTACAGGTCCCAGAAGGAAATTGCGGCCAAGTGACTAACTTCTAGCTGGTAGAGTAAAAGCTGAAGTGTGTGTTTCCAACCACCTTCCACTGGTGATCCTCCTTGCTCTCCTTGCTCCTTCCCCTTTTGGCCTCATGCAGCCGAGCAGGGTAAATTGCAAGTCCCTATTTTAAGATGATGAGCCTACAAAATGAAAGAACTTCAGTCTGTAAATTGTGGCCTGAAAGAGAACAGTGCACTGTAAGGAGCATTTTGTAAACAGCAAAACCAAATTCTCTAGGGTTAAGTTTTTGAGCTTTGGCAGTTCATCTTTTCCAGCATCTAGCATCAGAAAGGTCAATGGCGCCCCTCCTCATCCTTCTACACCCCTGGTGTTTTGATCTGTCATTCTATAATTATCTAAAATAACTGAGCGATCACTTTAAGATCTGTGAATGAAGAGTGTTGCTAGCCATATCGGTAAACAATGGATGTCTCAGCCATCAAACCACTACCACTGCCCTAAAATGAGCCCTGAGGGAACTCAGGATGGAGATAAAGACTACCAGTTTTCAAACCCTCAACCATGGCAGCCACCCCCCAAAATGCACACTGAGGGAATTTAGGATTGGAAAGAACAGGATACTGGCCCAAGACAGCTAAGTATATCAAAGGAATGATTTCAATGTGCCCAGACTCATGTATCTTCCCATACATAGAAAAGTGCTAATTCATTAACTTGGGATATCTGGTTTTATTCAATAAACAGTAATTTTTTGATGTGTCAACTAGCTGGTCTTTGTTACACAAATTCATTTATCTTGGCTCCTCCCTTAACACTTCAGAGAAGTCTCTCAGAGCTATTCTGAGAAGCCATCTCCCAGGCTTGAAGTCCTCAGAAAGTCCAGCAAATAAAACATAATTCTCAACTTTCAGCTTGTACATTTTTTTTTTTCAGTCAACAGATGTCAATGATAAAGACAGCTTTTCTTTCAGAGAGTCACTCTACAAAATGATGGTGTATCTGAGACAAGGTAGAAGGGGTAAGGGCACATTCTCTAAAAGAATGACATAGACAAAGAATGAGGATATGATGCAAACTGGTGAGAACCAAGTCCAAGACAGTGGAAGATTCAACTTCCAGTGAACCTTGAGCCTCATTATACACTCATTGTACTATATTAGCATCTAAATGACATGCCCACAGGTGCCATGACAGTTCCCAGGCCAAACATTAAAAAGACCAAAAAGTGGGTGATGGCCCAATTCCTTGAAATCCCTGCCCCTTCTCCAAAATAGTTGGAATGGTCTTCCCACTCATTAGCCTATGAAATTAGCCCATAAAAGCTAACCACTCCTGTATCCCAGTGGAGCTTTCAAATCTTTTGAGAGGGATAAATTCTGTAAATGGAATATGTATCTCTCTAAATAAATCCACTTCTTAGGTATCAGTTTGTTTCTAACTGAATTCTTTCTGTGTGAAATATAGAGACTCTGAGACTTGATAAGTCCTAACACCAGGTACATGATTTTAAATTAACAGATAGTATGTTCAAGTCCATCTCGTGGATTTTAAGTTCCAGTCTGAGTTGCGGCTGGGTTCAAGTCCCATCTGACCTGCAACTGGGTCTAAATCACAGTCTGAGCTGTGCTGTTTCATATCTGGGGTCAGATTAAGTTTTATCCTATCCGTGCCGCTGGCTGAGATGGCTTTAACTATTATATCAGCGGTTGTCTTATGCATCATTTTCCTTCTACCTAACAATAAAACTAAGTTACCACGAGAACATCATCACTGGTACCAGGGCACAAAAATAAGTTGAGTCAGATATGAAATAAGTAAAATTTTTTTTTCTTTCTTTTTTTTTTTTTTTTCTTTTTTTTTTGTCTTTTTGCCTTTTCTAGGGCCGCTCCTGCAGCATATGGAGGTTCCCAGGCTAGGGGTCTAATCAGAGCTGTAGCCGCCGGCCTACGCCACAGCCACAGCAACGCAGGATCCGAGCCGCGTCTGTGACCTATACCACAGCTCACGGCAACGCCAGCTCCTTAACCCACCGAGCAAGGGCAGGGATTAAACCTGCAACCTCATGGTTCCTAATCAGATTCATTAACCACCGAGCCACGATGGGAACTCCAAGTAAAATGTTAAATAAAGTAAAATGAAATAAAATAACAAGAAAAGAAAAAAAAAAACAAAAACCTCATTTCTTTTGAGTTATATACTGTGGGTTAATTTGGTCCAAAATAAATTCCACAGAGATTTGCAAACAATAATATCTTTACAATCAAGTTATCTATGCTTAATTTGCCTTGAAACAAAAGTTCAGCTATTTTGCCAAAAATAAAACAAGTAATAAGAGCGAAATTTCCTAAGGAACATTATCTCTAGAATCCTTAGGGGAAATTTTTTAAATGATCATTGTTGCATTTATTATGAACATGGAATCTTTTAAAAATCTTTTATATCTTCAACCCAAAGCAATGGGAACTGGCAAAGGCTATTTTTTTGTGGTTCTGGAGGGGGCAGTAAGAAAGCCAGGGCCAACTAAACTCTCAATTCCAATTTCCAGAAATAGCTGCATTCCCTATACATTTATGAGAAAATGTCACATTCATCAAACCATTAAGTGATTGAGAAGATTCCCAGAATTACGTTGGATGCATTAAAGAAGTTACTGGTCTAATATAATAGAGACAGAGAAACTTCACTGGCTATAAAGCCATTCAAAGCTTGCACCTTGAAGATTTTCTTGTGTTGAATTTAGAGCTCTTTGAAAGACAAAGAAGGCCTGCAAAATCCAGTTCACCTAGCAGGGGGTCAATCAGGAACTGTAGTGAAAAATAAACATGCCAGCTATCAGAGAGGAGTCTTAACAAGCTATCTGTCTCAACTATTCCCTTTTTTTTTTTTTTCCTCTTTCTGCTTCATTAATATTAATTTTCATTTGGTAAAATGTCAGACTCCTTCCAATATTAGTTCTGACCTTGTAACAGGCAACTTATCAGTTGCTGCTTCTCCATCGGGACATTATCCCTGTTCTCTTGTCACACTCAGCTCTCTATGGCAACACCCTTCCTTTTAGGGAAATTAATGTCTTTATTATTATTATTTCTTCTTTTTTTTGGCCACGCCTGTTACATATGGAAGTTCCCAGGCCAGGGGTCAAACTGGAGCTGCAGCTGTGGCCTATGCCACAGCAACAGCAACACTGGATTTGAGCCACATCGACGACCTATGCCACAGCTTGTGGCAACATCAGATCCTTAACCCATTGAGTGAGGCCAGGGCTTGAACCTGCATCCTCACAGAGACAATACTGGGTCCTTACCCTGCTGAGCCACAACAGGAACTGTGGGAAATTAATATCTGTGAAGCAGTGCTTCCCTGAGTATATTCTATTGAACATGAATCTCAGAACCAGATCATTGGGGAAGGGAGGGTTTAATAGCAGTCCCCCTCTACGCACAATTTCTCTCTTTGGTTTCAGTTACCCCTCGTCAGCCTTGGTATGAAACTATTACACAGAACATTCCAGAAATAAACAGTTCATAAGTTTTAAATTTTAAATTGCCCTCCGTTTTGTGTAGTGTAATGAAATCTCAGCCATCTTGCTGTCTTGCTCCATCCTGGCCAGGAGGTGAATTGCCCCTTTGGCCAGTGTGTCCAGCCTGTTAATCACACAGTAGCCTGCAAGGTTATCAAATCACCTATCATAGTGCTGCAGTGACAGTGCCCAACTAATCCTTATTTTACTTAATAATGGCTCCAAAGCACAAGAGTAGTGATGCTGGCCATTTGGATAGAAGAAGAAGTTTTAAAGGGTCTTCTTTAAGTGCAAAGGTAAAAATTGTTGGCTTAGGAAAGAAAAAAATGCATGCTAAGATTGCTAGGATCTATGGTGGGAATGGATCTTCTATCTGTGAAATTGTAAAGAAGGAAAAAGAAATGTGTGCTAATTTTGTTGTCAAACTGCAAAAGCTATGGCCACAGTGTTAAGATGAAACAGGCTTTAAATTTATAAAGTTAAGATTTTTTTCAGGCCACATCGGTGGCCTGCAGAAGTTCCTCAGGCCAGGGATCGAACCCATGCCACAGCAGTGACAAGAAAGGTTTCAGGCATCTACTGGAGGTCTTGGAATAGATTCTTCAAGGATAAGGGCAAGGACTGTAGATTCAAGCCCAGCCTCCCTCCAGAACACTTACAATGTTCATTTACATAGTGAAGGGTCAAGAAAGCCCTTTAGTTAAGACACTGCATTCTATTTATTGAATCTAAGGTTCTCTAGACTTATTAAGCTAAGAACCTCTTGCTATAACACCTAGTAATACGCAATGGAACAATTTGGGAAATAGTGATATTAAATATAGCATGGAAGACATGAATTAAGTACTATATTAAAACCAGTATGGAAGTAGCACATGATATGTTCTAACTAGTGATGGGGTTCAGGATGCATCACCCTAAAATATGGCACCTTGGCATATTGAGTATTTTAAACTAAAAGAGTTTGAGAAAATAGCAGATTTAGGAAGTTGAACAACTCCTGAGAGGGCTATCTACAAGGAAATCCACACTTGAAGAATTACAGTGAAACTGCAGAATGCAAAAGACAACATGAAAATAGTAGAAGCAACCAGAAGAAAAGATAAGTGCAGGCAGAACAACTGGATTGACAGGTGACTTGTCAACAGCTACCGTGGGCACCAAATTATGGGAGATTCTTGTCAATGTGCCAGGAAGGAACCAGTGTCCACCTGGAACCAAACCCCCTGTGAATCTAACTTTCACCATCAAGGATAAAAGACAATCATTTTCATTTAAAAAAAAAAAAAAGGGAAAATGTTTAACAACAGATCCTCACTAGAGGAATTCCTACAGAATGCTGCAGACAGAAGGAAAATAATTCTATATGCAAAGTCAGAGCTGCACAAAGAGGTAAATTAAGAAACTGGAAAATATGGGAATGAATTTAAATAGGCATTGATTATATTAAAATTTGTACCTTGTGTGGTTAAAGAAGATAAAAGCAAATACTGGATAATACCTGAAGCTAAATATTTAACATATGCTTATTATTTAAGACAAGCAAAGATTTTGATTAAATAAGAATTAAGTATACTATTAAAATTTCTGGGGTAAGCAAGCGATTAGAAAAAAAAGAAAACAGTATATGATTTCAAACTAGCTCAACAGGGAAAAGGAAAAAAATCATACCTGGAAAAACTGAGACAAATATAGAGCAGTGAAACATAAACAATTGTAGCTAATTACATCAACATAAGTAAATTTCAAATAGCGCTATTGAATGAAAAATCAAGTTTCACAAGAATGTATACAATATGATTCTGTTTATATTCAGTGTGATTCTTTTTTAAAGGATCCTAAAACATGTAAAATTAAACAGCATATTTTTAGAGCTGTTTGGTATGTAGTACGAATATAACGAGACGGATGGAAAAAATACACACAAAATTCCTAACTAGTGTGGTTACTTGGGTGGGGAAGAAAAGGAAGGGTCAGGATCCGAGTACACAGGGCCTCAAAGGTACACTCATTTTATTATTATTCTTTGAATCTTTTATACATACTATAAATATTTTAGTATATACTCATTACACAATTAAAAGCATTAAAAGTTTGCATGTATACACACACACACACACACACACATGCTGCTCTATGCCTGGTCAGATTGTTCCTGGAAAAATGCCTTCATTTATAAAAAAAACCCACTTTAAGGAGACAAATGGACATAATCTGAAAAAATAAAATAAAAAAAAATCCCATCAGGATAGGGAGGTGCCTAGAAATCAGAGTGCATCGGAAATAAACAGACTAACAGCAGTTTTTCCAGAAGAATGGAGAAGTTACATGGCTTCAGGATAATGGTCTTCAAGTGTCTGGATGCCTTTTACTCAGGTAGAATGGATCCCAAGGAAACATTAGCACTGATTCATAGCAATTTATGGAGACATACAGATTCAGGTTCACTAAAGCGAAAACATTCCGCTCTCTTTCTCAGACTTGGTCCAAAGGCGAAATTTGGCAATTAAGGAAGGGGTGAATTCTTTGTGACACCACACATTTAGGCTTGCTTATGAGGACTTTGGTGTTAGATAACTCTTGATACATCTTAAATGAATCTGCACATGTTATAAAAACTTCCCTTTGGGTCACTTTCTACTTCATGGAAATATCTCTTTTACTTTTAAGACATCAAGTTTTCAGAGGCTGTCCAGAACTATTTTTTACATTTTTCTGGTCATGTTTTACACTGATACAGGTATTTTTTTAACACAATATTTCTACTTAGCCTGGAATTTTCTGGTTTCTTCTTCAATTGTAGAATTACTAATTATGGATGTTTGGCTCAGAAATAACAGCAAACCTGAATAACACTACATATGGGGTTTTCTTTTTCTTACATAACAAGATGTGTGCCAGTTTATAGGGTTGTTATGGATGTTTAGGGTTCTGGACTCTATGTATTTCTGCTTTGATATTTTTACCCTGTGGATTTTTTTCTTCATGGTTACAAGATGGTTACTAGACCTTCAATTCTTATATACTCTCGATTGGATTTTATTTCTGTGTATGGTGTTAGAAACTTCTAATTTCATTCTTTTACATGGAGCTGTCCAGTCTCCCCAGAACCACCTATTGAAAATACTATCTTTTCTCCACTGTATATTCTTGCCTCCTTTGTCACAGATTAACTGACTATATGTTCACAGATTTATTTCTGGGCTTTCTATGCTGTTCCACTGACCTAAATTTCTGTTTTTGTGCCAATACTATACTGTTTTGATGACTGTAACTTTGTAGTATAGTCTGAAGACAGGGAGCCTGATTTCTCCAGCTCCATGTTTCATTCTCAAGATTGCTTTAGCTATTTGGAATCTTTTGTATTTACATACAAATTTTAATTTTTTTTGTTCTAGTTCTGTGGAAAATACCATTGTTAATTTAATAGGGATTGCCCTGATTACCTTGGTTAGTACAGACATTTTGAGGATATTAATTCTTCCAACCCAAGAACATGGTATACGTTTCCATCTATTCATGTCATCTTCAATTTCCTTCACCAATAGCTTATAGTTTTCAGAGTACAAGTCTTTTGCCTCTTTAGGTAGATTTATTCCTAGGTATTTTATTCTCTTCGATGAAGTGGTAAATGGGATTATTTTCTTAATTTTTCTGTATGATCTTTTGTTGTTAGAACAACACAGAAAAGTGTTCTCACAATTCTTTTTATTCATGGAAGTAGATTTTCTATAGATCTTTTCTGCTTATTGGCCAGTGGTAGTTTTCATATTCTATCACATTTGAGAGGTGGTTAGGAAAATCAAGTACTGTGGATCCAAGTCTTACTGTGGAGGGAGTTGTGGTGAAAGTACTCAGCAGCAGTGATGAGAGAGTCAGAATTTAGAACTCTTTTCCTGCCAAAGAAACTCAGAACTAACACAGAATTGATTCAGTATCTGGAGATTATTAACAGTTAACATAACATGTTTTTTAACCTTTATCCAGACTGATTGATTTACTTTAAAGTGTAATCTAGAATAATGGTAAAATGTCTGCAAAGAAACATGGATAAATGCAAAGAGGAAGCTGAATTCACTTGCAATATCAAATTCTAAACAAAACATTTAAATTATGTAATAAGGTCTATGGAGCTTGTTTAAGAATATATAAAAGCAGACAGCTGCATTACAAGCTATAAACACTCCAACTAAGAACATAAAATCAATCTGTCCTCTTTCAGAAATGCCATGGTTTGTTCTAATCAATCATTCTTAAATCATTCTGGTAAAGCTCCCAGGTCAGCCCTTTTATATATCATGATTATACAAAGGTCACTAGATGGCTGCTCCATGCCATCACCAGCAATAAGAAAGCCATCAATATTTTCTGAACTCAACACATCTGCAAACAGTAAAAGAGCTTAAAGGTGTACTTAGCCTCAGTGGATTTATATGTGTAAAGTGTTTAGAATATGCTTTGCACACTTGCTAAATGTTAGCTGCTGTGAATTTCTCTTTTGCCCACGAAGCAGGAAATGCTTGTAATATTTATATTTATATCTCTATCTGTCTATATCTATCTGAAGAGGAAGTGAAAAAACAAAAAAAGCCTATCCCAAAGCCAATCTTCTCTAGAAAAATACAAAGAAAATATGTTCTTTATTTGTTTTATCACTGTAAACAAGTGGGAAATAAGGTATTTGGCGAGTTGGAATGAGGTATTTTTAAGATGAGTGGGATTCATACAATTACAATAAGACTTATTAGCAAGACATTTATGACCCGCTTTTGTTAGAGAATTAAACAGCACAAATCCTCCCACCCTGAAATACTCTATTTCCAAATAAAGTAAAATGCAATTCAATGCAGTAAGGGAAACTTGCTAAAGCCTTCCTCCTTGACCGTCAGAACTGTTTTTCCCACAAGAGGAAAGATAGAAAACTGCACATGGATTTTTGTAATTATTTCACCTTCCAAGTAAGACTGCTGTGCTGTTCACATAAAGCATCTTTCTACATTGTTTCAGCAAGAATATAAATATTTAGGAGTTCTCTTGTGGCACAGTGGGCTAAGGAACCAGCATTGTCACTGCAGTGGCTTGGATTGCTGCTATGCTGTGGGTTAGATCCCTAGCCCAGGAACTTCCACATGCTTTGGGAGTGGCCTAAATAAACAAATAAATAAGTATTTAGAGGAGGCAAGGAATATATGCTGACTTAACCACAAAAAGTAGCATTTGCAGAGCAAACACCACTTTAAAAATAAGTTGGATAAAAATTCATAAAATAAAAATTCACATAGAATAACACATCAAAATTGTGAGGTATTACCATAATCATGATTGCTATTTTGAGATGAGTAAATTGATGCTTACAGGGATTAAGTGACTTGTCAGAAATTATCCTGTAATTGGTGGAAGCAGAACTACCTACCCATCAGGTCTTAATAGTTTTAAAGTCAAATCTTTTTTATTTTATGACAGTTCAATGAAGCTGCTCCCATAACTGGAGATTAAATCTCTTAGTAGGAGTGCCATTCACAGGTACACATGATGTTCTTGGGCCTGCACGAGATTCTGAAAGTTCAGAAATATGTAAGAAGAAGCCCTTCATCTTGAGATCACCTTTCTTGCTATTGGGGAAAGCCAATGAACTTTAAGAACTTATATTAAGTCCTCTGGCATAGGCAAATATAGTAAGTAGCTATTGAAATAGAAACTAATATTCGATAAAATAAAATTTCAATTCCTCAGCTACACTAGTCATATTTCAAATGCTCAATAGCCACATGTGGCAAATGGCCACTGATTTGGACAATGCAGGTGTGGAATTCTTCCCTTGCTGTAGACAGTTCTATTAGAAGGCACTGTTCTAAGGTCTTGATACCCAAGCACACCCTCAGCATCTTCTTCATCACATGGGAGCAATTAAGACATAAAGAACCTCAGGCCCCAATCTGGATCTATAGAGTCAGAACAATGACAAGAGCCTCTGGTGATCCACGGCAATGCTAAAATCTTTCTTTTGAATTAATTAATTTTTTTAGGCAGCAGGTGCGGCATATGGAAGTTCCTACATGGGGGTAGAATTAGAGCCACAACTGCTGGCCCATATCATAGCCATAGCTTCGACAGATCTGAGCCGTATCTGCAACCTACACCATAGCTCGCAGTGATGCCAGATCCTTAACCCACTGAATGGGGCCAGGGATCGAACCTGCATCTTCATGGATACTAGTCAGGTTTGTTTCCTCTAAGCCACAATAGAAACTCCCCAGACGTAATTTTTATTTTATATAGGACTATACTTGATTTACAACGTTGTGTTACTTTCAGGTATACAGAAAAGTGAATCAGTTATACAAACACGTATGTCCATTCTTTTTCAGATTTTTTTTCCTGTATAGGTTAGTACAGAATACTGAGTAAAGTTCCCCATACTATAGAGTAGATCCTTGTTGGTTATATAATTTATACATTGTAGTGTGTACAAGTTAATCCCAAACTCCTAATTTATCCTTCTTTCTCCTTTGGTAACCAAAAGCTTTTCTTTGTTTGTTTTTTGTTTTTCTTAAGTCTGAGTCTGTTTCTGTTTTGTAAATAGGCTCATTTCTAGCATTTTTTAGATTCCACATATAAGTGATATATTTGTCTTTGACTCACTTCACTTAAAATGATAATCTCCAGGTCCATTCATGTTGCTGCAAATGGCATTATTTCACTGTTTTTTTATGGCTAAGTAATATTCCATTGTGTGTGTGTGTGTGTGTGTGTGTGTGTGTCTCACATCTTCCTTATTCATTCCTCTGCTGATGGATGTTTAGATTACTTCCACATCCTGGTTATTGCAAACAGTGCTGCAGTGAACATTGGGGTGCATATATCTTTTCAAATTATGGCTTTCTCTGGATATATGCCCAGGAGTGGGATTGCTGGATCATATGATAACTCTATTTTTAGTTTTTTAGAGAACCTCCATATTATTCTTCATAGTGGTTGTACCAATTTACATTCCCACCAACAGTGTAGGAAGGTTCCCTTTTCTCCACACTTCCTCTAGTATTTATTGTTTGTAGACATTTTTGATGATGACTATGGTGACCAGTATGAGTTGATACCTCATTGTAGTTTTGATTTGCATTTCTCTAATAAGTAGTGATGTTGATCATTTTTTCATGTGCCTTTTGGCCATCTGTACATCTTCTTTGGAGAATTGTCTATTTAAATCTTCTGCTCATTTTTTTGATTAGGTTGTTTGTTTTTTGAAATTAAGCTGCATGAAAGTTAAAATCTTAAATGGGGTGTTTTAGACAAAAGTCTTAATAGCTTTCCCCAGGTGCTCAAACCAAGTAAAATATATGGGCTGGTGGGTGGGTGAAGGCAACAGTGATGGACATTTAGAAAACCTTATATTCATGGAGTTCCTGTTGTGGCTCAGCAGTAATGAACCCACGAGGATGAGGGTTTAATCCCTGGCCCTGCTCAGTCCATTAAGGACGTGGCATTGCTGTGGGCTGCGGTGTAGTTCACAGAGGTGGCTTGGATCTGGCATTGCTGTGACTGTGGTGTGGACCGGCAGCTGCAGCTCTGATTCAACCCCTAGCCTGAGAACATTCATATGCCACGGTGCAGCCCTAAGAAAAAGACAAAAAGAAAAGAAAAAAAAAAAGAAAAGAAAACTTAACATTAAGAACAAACACTAAAAGATCAATAATAAAGACAGTGGTCACCAAATATGGATGACCTACATTCCAGGCATCAAACAGAGACTCTGCACAGGTTAAAACGGTCGCCTCTTTTGGACAGAGAATTTTAAACAGTGATTTATGCTGACAGTGCATTCACCTGTGTTTTGATAAATGTTTGAGAAGAAGAATGTTTCCAATGAATCTTGAGCAGGCAGAATCATCTGCAAGGAGAGTTCACAAAGCTCTGAGCTGGGTACACTTAAAAGCAGATGCACAGAGTGTCAGCGAGCACATGGTCATGTATCCAAAACTGATATTCTAAGCCATGTGTAAGAGGATCACGTCCTAGCCCTTAGATAATGCCAGGAAAGTAGCTGTAGGGTCTCTTCCAATTGATACTGGGTAGTGTCAATATGTAACTGTAGCCAAGTAAGAGATGCAAACTATTGCCTTAGGAATGGATAAGCAACGAGATCCTGCTGTATAGTACTGGGAACTCTATCTAGTCACTTATGATGGTGCATGATGGACAATAATGTGAGGAAAAGAATGTATATATCTATGTGTGACTGGGTCACTTTGCTGTACAGTAGAAAATTGACAGAACAGTGTAAATCAGCTATAATGGAAAAAATAAAAATCATTTATTAATAAAATCTATAAAAAATAGAAAAAATGTTATGAATGTTATGACCAAGAAGGATTCAAAAAAGTACCAGAAAACAGAACTCACCCTGGTAATATTTCTGCTATTGCCTCATTCCAATCTTGAGTGTGGTAGAATGATTTCTACCATTTTTCTAATAACAAAGAAGAACAACAAAGAAGATCTGCACAAATAAGTATTTTCTAGTCACAAAGAATTAACTGCATCAGGAAGATAAAACATTAGTTAACAAACAACTTCTGAACTAAAAATTGTTACCGAAAGTGGCATAAGATGAGCATATATTCATTCTCATATTGACATTCATCAATTTCAGGGCAGTTGTTACCTAGTAACTTTTGATGTTGTTGTTACACAATACCTCAATTACTCTTCTTTCACTAATTCTGGTAAACTGTGTTGGTGAACATACCCTCATCCCTCATTCCAAGGTAATTTCTAGAAACTCTGATAGTTGTACCATTCAAAGTGGTGGTTTGAGAAATAACCTTGAACACAGTGGAAAATGCATAACATTGTGGCCTCCATGGCAGATCATGACATGCAACGGCCTCAATAATCTGAGGACATTTGAGGTTCCTGGAAAAATCCCATTAGAGGACTCACAGAGTCACCTTTTTCATGAGCATCATAATAGTCACAGTAAAAATGTTGTTTTCAACACCATCACATACCTCTGTCATATAAACCCTATTTAATTCTCTAATAATATACTATATGAGGGCATTCATTAGTGCCCCTAAACCAAGCCTGCACACAAAATTCAAGCGATTATCACCTGGTAACAACAATAAATGCAGTTGTCACACATAGCAGGCTAGACTTGCAACTTTCAAGTTATAAAGGACCAAACCACAGAAGTAATTAAGCACTCAACATCAATAATTTATTATATAATGATTCTCCAGGAACTATATTAATCCCTGTCCAAGGAATATGATGGAAAGAATAATTTCCATACAGATGCACATTCAGACCCAATACAATTACTATGCAAATGCCTAAAGGCAAAATTAACTTGCTTAGCCCAAACTTCCCCTTGGAGATGAGTAGACAAATTTCCATGATTTAGCTGCATAAGTGTTTCCGGTTTGCATTGTAGCCCACTGTTTTTCTATAAAGATGGATATGAATAAATACCACCATCACCTCTTCCTCTCCAAACCCATCACATTCGTCAGAGACTTTGCTAGACCTCAGCTTTTAAACTGTTTAATGGCATCAACGTAGCTTTATGCCTCCACTTAAGAGCATGACAAGCAATTGACATTTTATTATACATTGGCTTGTAATTCAAGTGAAACAGAATCTAAACATTTCATAGAGGAGACACCATGTTATTCGACTATTTAATTGAGTGCCAGGCTCTGTACAAACATTATTTCATTCATCTGCATGATCTCCATTCTGGAGTGGATGCCATGTTATTATCAACGTTTTTAAGTGGGAAAAGTTAGGTTTGAAGGTCAGCTTCTTTACCTGTCAATGGAAGAAGTTACATGAGAGTCCAGTACTACCATCTTCAATGTCTTTCCTTCCAAGCAGGAAATATTAAATGAGGTAAGCAGACCAAGTTGGATAAGCAATAGGAATGGAGAGTGGTACACAAGAAAACATGTGCTCCCAAGTTGCCAGTGCATCTAAGGATGCTGGGACTGCACAGTGTTTAAGAGTAAAGGCTTGGGACATCTCCTCTGGCAAGGAAGTCTGCTTTCCCTTAGAACTAGCACTTATAGACCTGTGTAGAAGCTCCCTTTTCTATATATTAAGAGTTGGATATATAGGAGTTCGCACTGTGGCACAATGGCATTGGCAGTGTCCTGGGAGCACTGGGACTCAGGTTTGATCACCGGCCAGGCACAATGGGTTAAGGATCTGGCATTGCCAGAGCTGTAGCTTCAGTCAAGACTGCAGCTCAGATCTGATCCTTAGCCTGGGAACTCCATACGCTGTGGGGCAGCCAAAAAAAGAAGAAGAAAAGAGAGAGCGGGATGTGTAATTTGTTGAGAGATAGAAAAGTTAGGACATGAGAATTTTATCATTAAGGTGCAAGCAGAGGGAGTGGACACTTACTATGATGAAATGTTCATTTATTCATTCATCAAATAGTGACTGATGATGAGAGGCTGAATTATGAATGGACAAGGGCCAGACCTATACATGACAACAGAACTCTGACCACAGCTTGTGTGGTAACCAGCTGGAAGCCAAACCACAACCTCACCAGTATCCAGACCAGGAAGAAAAACCAGAAACTCTTCAGCAGTTGCCCACAGACAGCCATGATTTGGTTGATGACTTCCATCTTTCCTATTTCTTCTCCCACTTACCTTCCAATTCAGAAATAACCAGAGAAAGCCAAGTATGCTTCCCCAAACAATCACATCAAATGTTCATTTCCAGTCAGACCGATTCCAGCCTCCCCAGGCCACAAGCCTTCAAGCCCACCTGAAAACCTTCCTTTGTTTTACTATGAATGTTTCCTACTCTTCTGCCTGCCTTCGAGTGCTTGCCAAGTGCAAGCACTTGTTGCTGACATCCTTGCAAGCCCTACGTGAATAGCTTTTATTTGTTCTCATTTGTGCGGGTCTTCATTTATTTTCATAAACATATATTAAAACCAACTCTATGGGAGTTCCTGCCATGGCACAGTGGGAATCCAACTAGTTTCTATGAGGATGCGGGTTTGATCCCCAATCTCGCTCAGTGGGTCAGGGACCCAGCATTGCTGTGAGCTATGGTGTAGGTTGCAGACCTAGCTTGACTCCCGCATTGCTGTGGCTGTGGCATAGGCCGGCAGCTGTAGCTCTGATTTGACTCCTAGCCTGGGAACTTCCATATGCCACAGGTATGGCCCTAAAAAATCAAATCAAATAAAATGAAATAAAAGAAAATAAAACCAACTTTATAAAGTGACCTAGTGAGTGGACAGAAGGGAGATTTTGCAAAGAGCAAAGGCACTGAGAAACATACACAGGATGGCATGCCACAGATAGTACTGGTGGCCGAATGTGTCTGGAGGGTACAGTGGTGTGTGCATGCGTGTGTGTGTGCATGTGCATGTGTGTGTGTACACTTGGGAGTATAAGCATGTGATGACTTTGAACAAAGAGGCCAGGAAGATCACGAAGGACACTAAATGACAAACTTGCCGGTCTATCTTCTTGCAAGTTTATCTTCTTGCAAGTTTATCTTCTGATTATGGGCAAAAGTGAAAAAAATTAAATAGGGAACTAATGGGTTTTAACTTGAATTTCTGAGGTATTATTCTAGCAAGAGGATGAAAGAAGAAAGGATGGCAGGCAATCCATGAGGTGAGGGTGGCTAGGAAATCATCAGCAGGGTCCAGATGAAAGATGCTAAAGACCTAAACATTGGCAGTGGGGCCAGAACTGAAGACACCATAAAAGACATCATATTTATGCTGGAGACACACAGCTAACAAGATGTGGGGTAGAAACAAGAGAAAAAGTGAGACTTATGCCAGGATTCTAGATGGCATGCTTATGGAGAATATTGGGTTAGGAACTAAATCACAACAACTAAGAGCAGCTGCTGAGTGGTGGAGATGGGACACGGGTCAAGAGGATGCCTGGGACGCTCGTGTTATCCCTAGTGAATATGTCATGTCCCAGGTAGACTTAGACCCACTGAATGACCGCAGACGGTGCTCCACACTTGAACTCTCTTAGTACATTTGCAAAGAAGTACGACTTCATTAGGGGGGAGGTCCTTTTGCAGCTGGAGTTTATGGGTATATAAAAATGTTACTGTATAAAAGAATGACAGTAAGGAATCTAACAACCTCTTCAGAAGTCCAAGGAGGATAATGTTGCATAAAATGTACCTTAAGGGAAGAAAGTAAATGTTTTCCCTTCTATACATGTTAAAGCTTTCCTTTTATATGAAAATTCATTTACTTTTCCTTACATGAAGTGTATGCTTTTAAACGTAGAAAGTACATCCCTGAAAAGATAAACTTACTCCTTAACTGCTACTATCAAGGCGAGGGTCAGGAAAAAAAAAAAAAACAAAAAAATTCTGTAATTTTTGAAGATATGACAATGCCAACAAACAGACAAATATGTCACTTCTCAGAAAGAAAACAATCACTCCAAATCTTTTGCTCCCAAAGCACAGCTAAGATGGAAATCTGCTTAACACTGTGGTATAAGCACATTAACCACTTTTCCCCTCGTACCTACATCATCTCACTTGTAAAGAACTTTTGTGAGGGGGGCAGATCATTCGGCAAGGCATTAAGTAAAGGCAGATACCCAAATTTTTTTGTTTTATGAGGATTGTTTTTGTTTTGTTGGTTCTCATGTGCCCAAAGAGAATGGTATGGTGAGACATACAGCAAAATCTTATTACTTAAAAATAAGCTCTAATATGCTAAGTTTTGAGATAAATTCATAATATGTTTCTCTCGGCCACTTTTAAGGCTGATCTTTGATTCTCTTTGCATGAATTGTGAAAGCAAGATCGGAGTCATTGATTAAACCATAACACATCTTCCTCTAATTTACCATGTGGTTTTGATTTTGATGTAAAAAGCTTTGATTCTGCTGTACACATCATTCTGATTACTGCCCCTGCTTGATTACCATCCTTGAACGCAGATGAGAATTAATACTCAGCACAAAGAGGAGAGGCTCTGAAGTAACCAGGAAATCTGCATAAGCCATAAGCGTCCCTTTGTGTGATGGTGATGACTGGGTGGTTACAAAAGGACAGAGGCAGGAGTCTGCAGCCACTTCCTTCACTACTCTCCCCCCAACCCTACATCCACAGAGCCACCGAACTAAGAACTACAGATCTTAGATCATTTAAACCAAAGATTAGGGCTTCAGTGTTGGGGACACAACTTGGCCCATCACAGAGCCTTTGCACTTGCTGCTTTTCTGCCTAAAATGCTCTTTTCTTTGATTTCTGCATGGTTGGCTTCTTCCCTTCATGCGGATATGAGACCTTCCTTAAGCACTCTTTGCAGCCATTCTATGCTCACCCTGTTTCTCTCTCTCTCCTTTACCCACTGTTATTCTTGGTCCAGCCTCTAATCACTACCTGACCTCAATCACGTAGTTCATTGCTTGTTTCCTGTCTGAGTCCCAGGAGGCAGGGACCTTGTTTTCTGCTATATCTCCAGGCCCTAGAATATCAACCTCTACATGTAGCAAGTGTTCCTATTTGTTGAATGAAAATTCTCAAAGCATTGACACCAAGTAGGTGCTATTAGCACCATCATACAGATGAGAAAACTGATACCCAGAGAAGTTAAATAATGTGCCCAGGCTTCCACAGTCATAACCAGGATTTAAATCTAAGTCTTCTTACCTCCCAAATGAACACATTCCATATATTATCAGCCCTATTATTTACAGCAGCCCTGTGAAGTGGCCACAAGAGCTACTGTTATTGTTAATCTCCCATGAAAATCTACAGGGTATTATTGTGCTGGATTGATGGCAGGGCCGGGGTTCAGAGGCAGAGAGCTTCATCGCCAAAAATTGGAGGCAAAGGGTAGCTATAGGAAGAAGCATCCTGGGAAAGATGCTATGCTAGAAACAGAGTTATCCTTCCAAAGTTGGGTTATCACACTCACAAAGGAGTAGATAAGAAGACACCAGGATGCAGAGTCCAGCAGGGTCCAAGGCGAGTGAATTTGTGTGTAGGTTTGAAATGAACAGAGGAAAATTCTCCTAGATGGAATTCTCATGGCCATGGCAGCTGGTGTACTCATAAGGAGGTGAACAAAGTGTTGTTGATCATAGATCATCATTAGGCCAACAAATGTTCCATCCCATATACTCCTCACAAGCCCTGCCTAGGTCCTAAGTTAACTAACTCAGGCTGTATCTACCAGGATAGCTTTCCTCCAGTGTATTCATCTGGTATAATTCTATTCATCCTTCAAGATCCAAATCACATAGCACTTATTCTCTTTGGCCCCCTGCCCCACCCCCAGCCCAGTCTCTTTGAACAGAAACAAATGCTCCTTTTCCAAGGTTCACTGAGCAGTACTGATAAAACCTCCCATTGTAGAAGCCGGCTCTGTTCTGGCACACAAACCAGTATTTGTTTTAGCTCACCCTCTCTTCTGTGATATTCCTAAAATACACCACCTATATGTTATTCATCTTATATTCATCCAGCATGCCAACATTCACGTAGCATTTGGAGGGACACAATAAATTTTTGGAAATTGAACTTCAATTTCCAAATGAGGATCTTGATGCCTGCCCAAAATAATTAACTAATGGCAGATCTGGGAAATGAATCTAATTCTTCTCCATAAAATTTCAATGCTTTACCAGCAGACCCTCTTGCTTCTCTTTAAGGCATTTTATCATATGTTCTCACATGGCTAACAAACTCTCAGGAGAGCCCTGCTCACCTTTCTCTTGAACTTCGGGCTTTGGCAAAAAGGTTAAGAGATGAATAAAAATGAGAACAGATAAGGAAAGTAAAGAGAGGAATCACTTCTTTCCATCAGAAACTATTTCTTAGCAGAGACACAAGAACAGAGAGTTAAAATAGAGTGATGTTTTGCAAATTAAGAACCATCTGAAGTAAAGTTGTTTCATGAATATTACCATTTAATAAAATACTCACAATTGAAATTTTTTCATATTTTCCTAGTAGACCTCTTATTATAGTTGGTACCAATCTAAAAAATAGGACAGAATTCCAGGTTTGAGGGAAACTTGCAATGGATACAAAAACTAAAATAATTCTTCCAAACATGTATATTATAGGATTTTTAGGTGAGTAAAAGAAAGAAGAAAAGAAGGAAAGGCATTGCTCATACGAAGTAATTTTAAAATGCTCTTTTAAAAAAAAGGCAAGCTGAAAGGATTCACCCAATGAGTCAGAGATGAACAAGTCCATTTAAAATGTCTACCCAAATACAAATTGCAATTTTTTTTTTCTTGGAACTAATTCTTGTATTTCTTATCATAGATAGAGTGAGTCTTTAATCAGAAAATAACTTTGTAATAAGAACATATATAGGTATAGCTGAATTCAGGATCAATGAATGAATACTATGTCTTTCAAAAGCAAAGACTGTTATCACTGGTGAAAAACAAACATAGAATTTCTCTATTATTGTGAAGTTTAGCCTCCATCCCACTGCTGATATGTTCTTGAGCATGGCCTCAGTGAGGTTCTTATCTCTACTTGCCATTTGGTGAATATCTCCAACTGGTATCACATACAAATTTGCAAAATATTTCTATCAGGTACAAGCCTACTCTTTACCACTTAGCAGCAAAGTGATGAGGTCTAGTGAGAGGACATCTACTAGTTGGTTTTCATTCATTTTGTTTTTCTCTTAATCCCATACCCTACCTTGCTCCTCCCTCTTCCCTCTCCCCACCCGTAACCACTAATCTGTTTCCTGCATCTTGTAAGTCTGGTTCTATTTTGCATCTTTTTATTTTTTAACTTATTTATATATTCTTAAATAACATGTATATATATTTAAAGTTCCTTTCTATTTTCAATTTAATTTTTATTTTATATGGAAGTATACTTGATATACAATGTTGTGTTAGTTTCAAGTGTACAGCAAAGGGATTCAGTTATACATATATGTATACCCATTCTTTTAAAGATTTTTTCCCATATAGATTATTACAGAATATTAAGTAGAGTTCATTTGTATCATTTTTAAAATTCCACATATAAGTGATATCACATGACATTTGTCTTTGTCTGACTTCAATTAATATGATAATCTCAAGGTCTATCCATGTTGCTGCAAATGGCATAATTTCATTCTTTTTTATGGCTGAGTAATATTCCATTATATATATACACACCCTATCTTCTTTATCCATTTCTCTGTTGATGGATATTTAGGTTGCCTCCACATATTAACTATGGTAAAGAGTTCTGCTATGAATACTGGGGTGTATTTATCTCTTTGACTTACGGTTTTCTTAGGATATATGCCCAGAAGTGGGATTGCTGGATAATAAGGTGGTTCTATTTTTAGTTTTCAAAAGAACCTCCATACTGTTCTCCATAGCAGTTTTACCAACTTACAGTCCCACCAACAGTGTAGGAGGGTTCCCTTTTTTTTATACCCTCTCCAACATTTATTGTTTATATATTCTTTGATGATGGCCATTTTACAGGTGTGTGGTAATACCTCATTGTAGTTTTGATTTGCATTTCTCTAATAACTAGTGATGTTGAGCACAGTGTTTGTTATAATAACCAGTTCCATTTGTTATAATAGCCAGTTCTATAACAGTTTGTTATAACCAGTTCTTATTTTTAGCCCAATATTATTGAGTTGGTCATATGTCATAAATGGAGGATGGAAGAATTCCTCAAATAAAATCCTCCAGCTAGGTTGGTTGTTGGTACAAAATGCGGAATCTCTCATAGATGCTTTACTAAGAAGAGTCTTTAAAAAGAGAGTGATGGGAGTTCCCGTCATGGCTCATTGGTTAACGAATCCGACTAGGAACCATGAGGTTGCGGGTTCGATCCCTGGCCTTGCTCAGTGGGTTAAGGATCCGGCGTTACCATGAGCTGTGGTGTAGGTCATAGACGCATCTTGGATCCCATGTTGCTATGGCTCTGGCATAGGCCAGCAGCTGTAGCTCCGATTAGACCCCTGGCCTGGGAACCTCCATATGCCATGGGTGCTGCCCTAGAAAAGACAAAAAAATAAAAATAAAAATAAAGAAATAAAAAGAGAGTGTGCTTCCTATCAGGCTAAGGAATAAAGGAACACATAATCCAGTACTCTGCTTGAGGCATAAAGCAAAGCCACCAGGAATCTGAGGAGCAGAGACTGATGAAAGTAGAAATGAAGGAGTTCCTGTCGTGGCGCAGTGGTTAATGAATCCGACTAGGAACCATGAGGTTGCGGGTTCGGTCCCTGGCCTTGCTCAGTAGGTTAACAATCTGGCGTTGACGTGAGCTGTGGTGTAGGTTGCAGACGTGGCTCAGATCCAGCGTTGCTGTGGCTCTGGCATAGGCCAGTGGCTACAGCTCTGATTGGACCCCTAGCCTGGGAACCTCCATATGCCGCGGGAGCGGCCCAAAGAAATAGCAAAAAGACAACAAAAAAAAAAAAAGAAAGAAAGAAAGAAAGTAGAAATGAAAAGAGCAGTACATTGGTAGAATTCTGATGTGACAACCATGGGCAAGTTTACTTCAGAATTACACTGTTTTCACGTGAAAAACACCATCTAAGAATGGTCCTGACTAATGGATGCTCCTACCTGTTGATTAATTTCAGAGTTTGACATGAAATTGAAAGAAAAACATATGTGATGACTTTGTTCACTACATTCAATAAAACTCTTCCCCAAATTGATGTAGCTGTTTTAATCCATTAGAGCTAAATATTAGGTTTGAAGTAGGTGGGAAGAGATTTGGCATGAAATTTTTCAACAGGAATGAGAACACAATCATTTTACCTACAATCTCTGACTCATCTAAGACCACAAAGGAAATTAATAGCAGACACTTCCGGGAGTGGGCTGGGAGGAAGCCTAGGAAAAATGATCTTGAAATATTCATGCTAAATCATTAGGCTTTTCAAAGACTTCAAAGGGTAAAGATTCTCTTTCATTTTATTGAATAATTGAATTCTAAAGAGCAAAGTTCAATATATTACCATTAACTTTCATTAAATTATTAGAGATGTAATGCCACAGAAATATTCCCCAGTTAACTAAGATGTGATAGTCAACCCCACGGTGCAATGGCCATTGTAATCCATTAATGGAATCATGCATATAACAAATAGAAGAGTTACGTACATTTAGGGAATGTCTTAGTTTGGCCTCCCACCAGGAGAGTACCTTAGACAAGGATATGAGTGCAGGAAGTTTATTTGGGAGATGATCCCAGAAGCAAAAATGAGGAGTGTGGGCAATGACATATAGAAGGAAGAGTTAGTTATTAATAAAAGATACAGGGATGAGTTTGTTTCTACTTTGCATTGAGTGATGGCTCTGTCCTGCTGGGGATGCCCTTAGAAACTGTGCCTCAGAACTATTCTCCTGTGCATGGAGAGTCTGTCTATTTACCTAGAAGCTACTTCCTAACATTCCACTGGTTGAGAGGGCTCAACCCTCAAGGATGTTAACTCCCCTGAATTCTATGTTGCACTGGTCCACTGACTGGTCTTCCAATTTCTCTCCCACATGAACTAGAACTAAGGTTCTGGTGATATGTAATGAATTGTCTATGACATTTGCTCCAATATCTAGCGGGTCAAGGTTGTGTGTTGAATCACTAGTCTGTCACAGAGATGCAGGATGATATAGTAGCCGAAAGAGTGATTGTTTAGTGTCACCTACATGGCACTTTCATATTATCTTCAATCCTCAGTTTCCTCATCCATAAAATGGTGACAATAATAGAATTCATAATGCATATAAAATATCTGATAGAACACCTGCCATATTGTAAGTGTTCCATAGAAATGAATTGTTTTCATTTTCCTAAATAAATATTTCTAATCTTTTTTATTGCCAGCAATGTTCACCAAACCAAGACTGACCATTTATGTTATTCTTTTCATTGAATTTTCATTGAAGACGATTCCATTCCCCTTCTCACTTTATTGGCATTTGAAACAGCCAATTGATGAGTTAAGAAATGTCGCATTCCCTGGTAGTTGGTATGCTCATGGAGTCAGAAAACATCAGGACAGGAAGGGACCTCCAAGTTCATCCCATCAAATCCCCTTAGCCATGCCTCTCAGCAAATGCAATTTCCTTTCATAACTAGAAGCCACCTGTTGACCTTAAACAACTGAAACTGATTCGAGTGAGACCCATTTCTTCACTTTGTTGCCATCACTACTCTACACAAACAACTAAAATCCAGACAGGACAGGAAAGCACAGTTTGAAAAATTCAAAATGCTCCTCCAAAAAGAAGGAGTCAGTAGAAAGAACACTTCTTTTTCAAAAATGAATTACCCTTGAGATATTATGTGGACATTTTCTCCAGATTTGCTCAGAAATGGTAGACATTGCTATTTCCATCTCAGTAGGAATCCTGATGTGGAAACAGGTTTTTATAAGAAGGGTTTTCACATTTGTCTTCAGGGGTGCCTAACACAGCAATTACTCTGCCAGCTCAGGCTTCTTCCACTGCCTTCTAAATGTAAACATAAACATCCACAGACTTACTTAGAAGTGTTTCAGCCACGTTTCCACACAAAGGCTTTGCTCCTACCAAAAACATAGCATGGCCCGAGTACCTTTGAAAAACTGTAATTATCAACTACTGGTGGTTTAAACAGAAATAGACACAAGACTGATGAGTGCTGAAGGTTTCCAGAGCCTACCCAATTAAGGTAAAAATACCTGGCAGGGCCAACAGAAAAACACAAACCCTGTGAGGTTTCTTGCCCCGCTCAAGACATTTTTCATGCTGGTCAAGAAAAGAAATCCCTTTTCAAAGGGATGTGGTCCAAGTTCATAAGCTCCTAGCCCTAAAAGCAGTTTCTTGAAGAAGTTTGCAAAGCTGGTGACACAGAAGCCATTGTGTGTCACCCAAAGGCAAAATCTGGCAGGCAAAATCGTCTCCATGGGAAAATACAGGTGGGATTGTCAAGTTTAGTTGGGACAGCATGTCTCAGGGCTACTGCCAAAGGGCTGATTTGAAAGAAGGCAACATGAACATAAACAAAGGCTGGAGCCATTTTCCTGATGTTCTGTCCAACATACACAGTGTCGGAAATCATAAAGTCCCCAAAGGAAATTAAAGGTCATTTTTGTCACCTTTTCTCTCTGTCCTGCCCCTCCCCTCCTCCAGCCCTTATTGCAGGATTTCCTGCTAAAGTCTTAGTTCACATACTAATTATCCAGTTTTCTTGAAAAATGACTCTAAGACTTTCTCATTAGCTTGTTTCCTTGTCGGACATCTAGAAACTAGAAAAGTCCTGCTATTGGGCAAAATTATATTTCCCTGTAATTTCTACTGAGTGTCTCCTTCTGATCCCCTAGGGTAATTCTCTTTCCTACTGAACCATCTTTCACACTTCTCAAGAAGCTGACCCCATCCCTTAGCACATCTTTTCTACCACAAACAAAATGCTCCCCAGTTTTCTGGACCGTGATTCATGTAACTTGGTTTCCAGACCAGTCATACCCTAGTGATTATGGGTGGTATTCTAGGCATTACTTGTGGAGTATTTGAAATGGTGGGCACTGCTTTATGAACATTTTCTCAATGAATACTCCAAATGTCTTAGGATCCCCACCTCAGAGATGAGGAACCTCAGGTATGTAGCTCTCCCAAATTTCACAGCTAGTAAGTGAAGGATCTCGGAGTAAAAACCGGTCACTAAAACCTAGCACTCAAAACCCTGGGCTTGGAACCATTTACTACACAGCTCTCCTGTTTGTTGACCTGTTCAGGGTAATGCCCAAAAGTGAAAGCATGTCTTCAGCTGCGGTCTGATTGATCCAGAGCACAGTTGGCTTTTGACTTCTTTTAATGATGTCTAGAATGTGACAAATATTTCTAAATGGCCAAATCACAATGTTACCTCACACTGCATTTGGATCAAAGCAAATCATTCAGTGTGTGGACATTCATGCATGCATACTGTAATGTGTGTGCAATTTCAATAAAACCCCAATTTTATGTATCCAGGATTCCAGATCATTGAGAGCCCTTTGAACCTTCATGCTATGATGCAATGAATCAACTATATCTCCAAATTGTGCTTCAAATAACATTTGAAAACTACATCTTCCATGATGGCTTCACAGGATTTCATAATAAAAATAACTGACCAGAAGAAGAGGAAGGATATAACACTGAGATACAATCCATCAAAAATACCCATTCATTGGGTTTGACTATACAATGAGATACTCATTTGCTTGACTAAATAACCTATTCATGTGCAGACCGCTAATTCTCATCTCGTTCTTTCCTAAGTGTTCCCATACTAGGGACTTAAAAATCCCACATCAGGAGTTCCTGTTGTGGTGCAGCAGAAATGAATCTGACTAGGAACCATGAAGTCAATCCCTGGTCTTGTTCAGTGGGTTAATGATCTGGCGTTGCCCTGAGCTGTGGTGTAGGTCGCAGATGCGGCTGGTATCTGGAGTTGCTGTGGCTCTGATGTAGGCCGGCAGCTGTAGCTCTGGTTAGACCCCTAGCCTGGGAATCTCCATATGCTGCGGAAGTGGCCCTAAAAATAAAGGGGAAAAAAAATCCCACATCATACACCAGAAATTGACAGAAAATTGTAAATCAACTATACTTTAATAAAAAAATTTTTTTTAAATCCCACATCAGTCAACAAATGGACTTATCTATGAAACAGAAATAGAATCATAGACATAGAGAACAGATTTGTGGTTGCCAAGAGGGAGGGTAGTGGGGGAGGTGTGATTGGGAGTTTGGGATTAATGGATTAACAGATGTAGACATATATAAAATGGATAAACAATGACGACCTACTGTATAGCACAGGGAACTGTATTCAATATCCTGTGATAAATCATAAAGGAAAAGAACATGAAAAAGAGTATATGTATACTTTATATACATGTAAGGCTATATATATATATATATATACATATATATATATATACACACACACACATGTAAAGTAATACACACACATACATATGACTGAATCACTTTGCCATACAGAAGAAACTAACACAACATTGTAAATCAACTATACTGCAATAAAATAAAAACAAATCCCACATCAGTCAAGATTCCAACTTTCCACCTCCTCCAAAATTTAATCAAAATAAATATTAAGTGAAAAGTTTTTCTGTTTTTGTTTTTGTCTATTTAGGGCCGTACCTGTGGCATATAGAGGTTCCCAGGATAGGGGTCCAATTGGAGCTACAGCTGCTGGCAGACACCACAGTCACAGCAATGCGGGATCATGTCTGTGATCTACACCACAGCTCATGGCAACGCTGGATCGTTAACTCACTGAGCAAGGCCAGGGATTGAACCTGAGTCCTCATGGAAGCTAATCAGAGTCATTAACCACTGAGCCCCAACAGGAACTCCAAAGTGAAGAGATTTTAATCAAGATTTAGAACTCAGAGGTACAAGCAGGTCAAGTGAACCAATAAGGGAAGCCAGTGCATGGAGGATTAGCCACTGTTGGGGGTGCTATTGTTACCCCTGGTCCTGAAGAGATGTGGTGAAGCAGAGGTAGGGATGTGATGGGAAAAGACTGACTCTATGTCATGAGAGCTGGAGCTGTAAAAGAGGGGCTGTCTTTTGGGAGTTGCAGTTGAGGAGATATTCAGCCACTGCAACAAATGTGGTGCTGAAGGAGGGAGGATGGAAGATAAACACCCCATGTCTCTCCTCTCTCCCCTCCAATAGCCTGACTGTCTCTCATTGGCCAAACTCCAACTGTCGCCCAGAGTCATGGTGCTGGGAAAAGGAGCAGATAAGACAACGGTGGAGAATGGACTTTGGGGGAAAGGGAACAGCCAACAGAGAAAAATAAGCATATATCTCGTCTCCAGTTTGGCTAATGGTCAATATGCCTTCTTGCCAATTTCTTCCTCACATTGGTAAAAGTGATTTTTAAATTAATATGGAGTGGTATACTCATTCATTACCATGTAAAAATCAGGGGTCTCAGCCCAGCAAGATGGTGGAACTTCCACTTCAGCCAATAATGTTCAAGAAAAATACAGTGCAAGGCCAGGATCCATAGTCAATTGCCATTTGCATTAAACACCACAACACACATTTATTTATTTATTTATTGCTTTTTAGGGCCACACCCGCAGCATACAGAGATTCCCAGGCGAGGAGTCCAATTGGAGCCACAGTTGCTGACCTATGTATGTCCCAGCCACAGCAATGCCAGATCCTTAACCCACTGAGCAAGGCCAGGGATGGAACCCACGACCTCATGTTTCCTAGTCGAATTCGTTTCCACTGTGCCATGACGGGAACTCCCACAATATACTTTTAAATCAAAATGTCAAATGCAGTTTTTTTTTCTGCTGTCTGGAAAACTGGGTTTTACTGAGTCTCTCTGTGGTAAACTAATATTCACGTAAACAAAGATGACTCTGTAGCTATTTCATAATTAATAGTATTATCCCAGCATGCTTAGTTTTTATGTTTGGCTGTTTTACTGGTTTTTCTACAGCATGGCAGAAGTAGTTACATGTTCTGGATTTCATCAATAAAACCAAGAAAAACTGAATAGATAGTATTGTAAATCTTGATAACTGATGTCAAGAAAGATAGATCCACCTGAATTAACTGCAAAAGAAGACAACTTTGATTTGGGGCTTTCACTAAACTCTTAATGTAGCTATTCATTGAACTGGGCTTTAATTTAAAAAAAAATCAGGAAAATTCTTAAAAAATAGAGGTACAATTAACTACTTAAAATATAGGCAGATTTTTTAGAAAACTCTCAAAATAAAAATAAAAGATGACTGAATCATTAAATTATATCCTGTATATAGACACATACACACACACACACACAAACTAAATGTTATTTTGTTTCTACAAATATTCTAGATTCAGTTATATGCAGTGTGCCTTGTCCTATTTTCATTTATATGAATAGCAAACTAGAACAGGACACATTTCTTGAAGCCAGATTCTTATATTTTTTTCCACATTCATTTATCTTAATACAATGCTTCTTTATATTAATTACATAACAAGTCCAGGTAAGATGCCTTATTGTTGCTGCTCAGTTAACTTTCCTGCATTGATATTTAAACTGGTTTAAGGAAATTTTCTAATACAAAGAGCTTCAGAGTTGAGCAAGCCAAGGGGAATGGTCAGCCTTCCTAAACACAGTTTGAGAAGGCTCCCACCCCTTGACCTTCCCCCTTCCCCACCTCCTCATAGGAATTTTTAACTTCTCCTGGAAGCTTGAATGATTTCAGAGACATTGTTTCTCCTGGTCAATCACTGCTCATGTTTCATATCTGCCTGGTACATTAGTAAGCAAATACAGTTCCCAAAGTTCATGCAAAACCATCTGTATTTAGATAAGTATTAAGTCACCCAGCAAACCTCCAGAATAAAGAGTATTTATTATTTCCTATTGACATGAGTTAGAATTACACTGATCAAATTTCTTACTCTGTGATCAGATTCTCTTGCAACCAGTACACTGCGAGGTATCAAAAACCTTGGCTGGAAAATGCATTCAAATCAATTCTCTCTTACAGCATATCACTCTACCCTTCAGAAATTTATATCATATTCAGGAAGTCTTTGGCTGAAGGTCTTTATTATCAGGCTCTTCTGTAAGTAACCTATTATCATCTATAAGTTTGAAATTGATACTTTCACACAGATTTCAACTACAGCCATGTCATTCTATATACATATTTTTTTTTTATTAAAGAGAATCACATGGGTACAGTTTTCACACAAATTCTGTAGCGCTAACACGCTTGAGGTCAATGAAGAAATGGCGATGCTGCTTTAACTGGAATATCAACAGAAACGATTTACATTTAATTGTAATAATTAGAAATTGTCAAGAAATGTAGCTACATCTTTGCAGGGACATAACTAGCTTTCTTGAGATGATGTTTTTAGAAAAGACTACTCTATTGAATGACAGCAGTAAATTCTCTTGAATTTGTTCTGCTTCAAGACCCTCTACTGATGTTAGTGAGGCTGAATTATTTCTTAGCTGTGTGCTAGCTATGATATACAAACTTTCCAGACATACGGAAACACGAGTAAGGCCCAAAGAGATGTATTTTACTAGTTAAAAGGTGTGAGATGGAATTAGGTATCACAGTCAATTCCTGCAGAAAGTCCAGGAAACATAAGGAATCTCTGGGGACCCCATTGCTCTGAGTTTCTCTTCTCCTTTCAGGGTTCCAGATATAACTGTTAAGCAGTTTTCTTAGACAATAAAAATGTGAATAAGTCCAAAGGATTTGAAGAATGAAAACAGAACAATAAAAATAATATATCCTTGTTTATCATCACCCATATCAATATTAGCTAAGGGTTTCTCAAATGTTTGAGCCTTTTTTGCCAGAAGAATATTGGCCACCATTAAAATGATTTTCCAGCCTCTGTTTTCCAGCCACTGATTGATTGCTGGCTTTCAAGCTGTAAGATAATTCTGTCCAAATACAACTAGTTTAAATAATTCCATTTCATGGTGACCTTGATATGATCAGCTTATATTTCAAATGCTCTAAGGAGAAAAGCTCTGAATATGTGAAATTATCTAGATTCTTATTGTTCCTTTAGCACAACCTTCTTTGAATCTAACGATCTTTTATATGAATCACTTCTGGGCACTTAACAAGATAATATATATGCACCACAAATAAGCTTGCAAATATCTCTAAGATATTATTAATTAAAATAAAATCGAAAGTAAAGGTCATAATAGTTTCAAAAGAGGATGAGGAATATTTAATAAAAGGAAGTTTTTAAAAATTTTAAGAACTTTGGTACACGATAAGTGTTTTCTCCACACTTACAAAAAGCCCAATAATCTAGGAAAAAGGAAAGAAAAGGAAAAAATCTAATCAGTCAAAAGGGAAGGGGAAAAGGCTTAAATCAAATATAAGGCAAAAGTTAGAAAATACAGTAAAAGAAAGATAATATTAGAAAAGATCCAAGTTTTATTTACAGACCCGCTCTCCACATATCCTCTATCTAAATATCTAAATGTCATAAATCTAAATATCCAAATACCACACAATTTTAAAGAGTAAGAAATGCCTGTTCGGAATGTGCTCTGAATAGTATAAACCACACAAGCTTTCAAAAAATTTTGACAGAAAATCCAGCTCCCTTGGCTAAGTATCTGAGTTTTTCTGTAGCACAGTTTTTCTTATGAAATAGTAACAGTTTATGCTACTTGTATTTAAAAGTTTTAGGAAAAAATACATCTTGAAGTCTTTAAGAATAAAGTTTTCTGGAGTTTCCATTGTGGCTCAGCAGGTTAAGAACCTGATTAGTACCCATGAGGATATTGGTTCAGTTCCTAGCCTTGCTCAATGGGTTAGGGATCTGGTGTTGCCACAAGCTGCACTGACGCATGCAGCTTGGATCCTGCTTTGCTGTGGCTGTGATGTAGGCCAACAGCTGCAGCTCCACTTCATAGCCCAGGAACTTCCATATGCCTCAGGTACAGCCTTAAAAAGAAAAAAAAAAAAAAGGAATAGAGGTTTTTGTTTAAGGTATTGTTTGCAAAGGGCCAATCAAAGAATCCCTTAGTTGTAAGAAACATGCCAGTGTACTACTGCCCAGAAGATACCTCAAAGCTTGGCATCTACAGCTACTTCAGCTACCGACCCTGAACCCTGTGGATGGAAAAGATGGAGTAGGCAGTTTGCTGTCAACTGTTCAATCATTTTCTCAGTCTTGCCAAAATATTTCCTGAATGTCCATTCTATGCAAACCACTGGGAATATAAAGGTAGTTTAAGGAAAACTTACAGGCTCTCAGAGATGCTCAAAAATAATGACAGAGAGGGGATTCAGAGGAGATGGGCTTCTAGAGCCTGTTCCTGAAACTCTTTTCTTCCCAACTTTCTTTCTGGAGTGAAGTCAACAACCAAAGTACAAATAGGCTGTTTCTGGAGGGCACATGCAAGGCCAGGGGCAGTGGTGGTCCACATTGCCAAGAAAGAGCAGTGTCCTTGGCTTCCTGCATCATGGGGCCAGACGAGACAGCCAGTGGCCAGTGATTAAGAAGACACTCTCCTTGTACTTAGGGGTAAGGACTGGGAATTTTGTGGCTTGTGTTGAGAAGTGGGGCAACGAGCTAGGTCTCAGTGATCCTCTGGGAAGGGACTGCACCTGTGGGCTGCTGTACAAAGGCCACTGAGAGGCAGGCCTCAGAGCACCTGGCCGGGTAAGGATTGATCCCCAAAGCATCCTAAACTTTATGATTAAGAGACAAGCGAGGCTTACATTCAGAGGTGCCTGAGAACCTCATGCCATGTTGATTTGAGCCATTTGTATGCTGAGGAGGACATATATTTAGTTTCTTTCTGATATACCTCATAAGTGTTTTTGTTAAACCTGTAACTTATCTTTTACCTTTGTCTGTTGAGACTTTGGCCAATCAGACATTTAACAGTGCTAAGCAGACATTCTGCCTATGTTTTCCTTTCTGGTTTCTGGGTTTTGTACCATGTCTAGAAATGTCTTCTCCCCCTCCACAGCGATAAAAAGCATTTTTGAATATTCTAGTAATTTTGGATTTCCCTCAATGTCTTTGATATTCATTCCATCCAGAACTTACTTGTTTGTATGGTGTAAGGTAGGGTGACAAAAGTAATTATATGACATATATTGATTCATTGTCCCAAAACCCTTATAGAAGACACCATTTCCCAATTAATTAGAAATGTCCCTTATACCTAATGCTTAATTACCAATAATAAACATATGTGAAACTGTATATAACATATAAACTAAATATAAAATGTACAAATACAAATAAAATATACAATATATACATATAAAATATAAAGATGTAAAATACGGTAAAATAATTGTATAAGTACATATATGAAGTAAAATATATTTATAAATATATAGACTATATACAATTATTCATGGGGATTTATTTATGTTTAAGGGACTGACTGCCTCATCCTGGCATAGTCTATAAAGAAATACTTTCTCAGTATTACTTACTGTAATTTTGTTTCCTCCAGCTGTCAATCCTCTGAGGCTGCAACAATGTGCATATGACCTACTAGTTTTCAAAGATTTTCCCTAATACCTAAAAACTACATAACTGGTGATTTTACCTAATATTTCCTTGAGGACTGTCTTGAGAGTGCCCAGAGCCCCAGGAAAAAGTGGTATTTGAACAATGAATATAATATCGTTCTTTGCCATTCTTGTGGACACTGCCATAGCTAATATATGCAGATTTTTATCAGGCATCTTGGCACAGAAATGTTCATGATAATATAAACTGCTGGTAGAAACAGACAGCACATCAGAGAGAACAAACTGACGTGGATCCAATAGGTTACCACTCTACTAGATGACTGGCTATTTGAGAAATACATATTATATGCACTAAGGACTAGAAGATTTGTGTTCATGTGCCTGTGTTTCATTGATTAAAAACATTTCTAAAACAATAGCTTTATAATGAAATAGCATTTCAGGCAGCCATTTTAAATGAGTTATGCCTATTTCAAGAGTGTCTAATCTCTTCCAGTCCACTGTCTCTTCTTGTACTATTAGGTGATATTTTAATAAATAGGTGCTTCAGAATGTTCTTTCTCCCTCCAATCTTTAGATAATTCTGAATGTGTTTCTCAACTTCTACTCCCTGGAAAGGCTTCTCTTTTTTTGGAAGTCTTTTTGGCAAAGGAAATTTTTCATCCATTTCTCTTTTTTCAAAAACAGAACTCCAGTGCACATGGTTTTAGTTAACTAACTTTGCTCCTGGCAATAGGAAAGGGCATGAATTCCGAGCCTGGCTACCAGATCATCAAAGTCCATGACCAGAGTGACTAGGTCAAGGACTGGCCCATAATATAAGTTTGTTCAATAAAAGGTATCCCAGGGTTCTTGCTGGAGCAATTGGAACCAGGCCTCCTTTTTTTTTTTTTTTTTTTTTGGTTTTGAGCTAGAAGGATGTAAGCCTAGAGCAGGGTTGGGGTGGGGGGCGGTCATTACATGGAGGAGGGCTAAGATATTAAGATCTAAGAAATAATGGGGGGAAAGAGAGAGGAGAGGGAGAGAAGAAAGAGAAATAGTGTTAGGTGATAACAGATTTTTTATATTAAAAATCTCATCCCATGTAGCAACAATATGAAAGGATTACTTGGAAATGCTTGCTTGCTTGTTTGTTTTTCTGAACACAGAGTGAAGTTTCCAGATTTAGTGAAGCAGAAATAGCCATTGCTGAAAAAAATTAACATATGCAATCCTGTATTATATTTAGTATTCCTAATGATGGACCTTTCAAAAGAAGTAGTGAAACACATCATTATTTTCTTCATATGGAGAAGAAATTTAGCATGGCTCACCTAGGGATCACCTGGAATGTTTCTAATTTATCCTTAGAGATGCTCAAACTCTTATTATAGTTCATCTTTCCACCTGGGGTTAGTCAACCACAATAACGGTATTTCAGAACATACAGCTTCTTTGGAAAAACTCTTTGCATTTCAGTCTATCTGACAGGGGGAAATGGGAAATTAACTTTTAGGTGAATCCAAAAGTCTACTCGTGAGAAATGGAACTACAGGAACAAGGCCAGTGACATGATGGAGACATAGGCTCAACTTCTGGGATTAAAACGGACATGTCACTAAGGTATAAGTATTCATTTTCCATTGCTGTGTAAGAAATTACCATGGATCCAGCAGCTGACAATAGCACATATTATCTATTTCCATGGGTTAGACATTGAGCACAGCCTCCCTGGATCCTCTGTCAGAGGCTAACACGGCTACAACTAAGGAGTCATCCAGGCTCTGTTATTATCCAGACTTGACTGGGGAATCTCTTCAGAGATCATTTAGGTTGTTGGCTAAGTTCAATTTCTCGAGTGGTATGACTGAAGACTGCTGGCTTTCTTCTGGCTTCCATAGATCCCAGAGGCTGCCTGCAGTTTTTCGAGCCTGCTGAATGACTGTCCCTGCCCTGTGGGCCCCTCCAACATGACTACTAACTTCATCAAGTCTAGGATAGTCTCTCACCTCAGGCATGGCCCTGATTCTTTTCTACAGGACTTCCACTTAATTAAGGCAAGTTCACCCAGGATAGAAGTCCATTTTGATACACTCTAACCAACTGCCTTGGGACTTGATCTCTGCAGAATCCCTTCACGGTTGTCATCACCTACTAGCACATGGCACATCCTAGATTCTGCCCACACTCAAGGGGAGGAAGCTATGGAGGGTGTGGACAACAGAGGCTGAGGTCAGGGGGCCATCTCAGAATTCCATCTACCACATCTATGTTCCATAGTTTTGTGTGGTCAGGATCAGAAACTGCCTTCATGTATAGAGGATATCTACACAAGAACTAAGAAGTGAAGTGAAGAGCGGCCCCTTCAAATCGCTGGGTAGCTGGTAAGTTTCATGCCAAATTTCATCCCCAGTGAGTTAGCTTTAACTTTGTAGCTCAATTCAACAGGTACTCTCCTGCAGGCATGTCACAGAATCCAGAACTGTGACTACATGACAAGGTCCCAGTATGATGTGCACAGACCTTCATTAGAACAGGTACATGTCTAGTTGTCTATGTGATGAGAGGCTGGGTGGTATGGTGGAAAAGCATGCATGCTTTGGAGTCCTGACACTGTCAGTTTGAACATGACTTCCACGAAGCAGGTCATGCCTTAAGAAGTCAGTTTCATTACCCATGAAGGATGGAAACTATCCCTCCACTTCTGTGGCATTAGGGTAAATATGGTGCTTAGCATATAGATATGAGTGGCTCAGTAAACTTTAGTTCTAACATTTTTAATATATGTAAATTCTAAGCATAGTAATTTATTGAACAAATATTAATTGAGCATCTAATCTGTTCCAGGCATTGTCTTAGGAATAGAGATAAAGCGGTGACTAGAAACTTTCACCCTCATGATCTTCCATGTTCATATAGATAGTATATATTATTATTATTTATTATTTATTTTATAATTGTGTCCTCTGCTGTATACTACACCATTAATGATAGAAACCAGGTGTTTCACCACTGTGAAACCTAGGTGTCTAGTGTTTTAGACACATTCACCCAAGCTTCCTACAAGGAAAGAATGAAAAAAAAAAAAAAGATAGAGACCATGCTTTCAAAATGTTTCAGTTTCAGAAGGAAGTGCAGACACTAACTACTGGAATGAATACAGGAATTAAACAATTGCCGACTAACTTCCTGTCTCATTTTAAAGCATGGTACATACTTCCTAGAATGTGCATGCTTTTTAGCTTACGAACAGAAAATCAATTCATGAGAAGGAAAAGAAATAAACATGTTAGCCACAGGAACTAATAGTCACTGTGATTGAAAATTATCTTGTAATTTTCTGGTACTAAGGGCAAAACCAAAAATACAGCGAATTGACTAATTCATATTTTACAATTGGAGGATGGGTACCATTCTTCCAGAGAAATAGCTTATCCCCTGGTGCTGTCCACAACTATTCTAGATGTCATACTGCTCAAAATTAAACACTTGCAACATTCATGTACAGACTTATTTCACACTGTGCTCCAGGGCAATTAGCAGGGAACCATTACCAACTGGATACAACCATTATCATCTGAAAACATCCAGCCACAATTATGATGATGATGATGATGATGATGATAATGACGACAGTATATCTATCATTTACCGAACACTTACTTGGTGTCAGCTCCCCTTTTATGTTTTCTATATATTTTCTCATTTAATCCTTGCAACAATCTATTGAGGCAGTTGCTCTGACTACGAGCATTTACAACTCAGGAAACTGAAGCACAGGTGATTAGGGAACTTGCCAAAGATCACGCAGAGAAGACCTGTATGACACCAGTATAGTCACTCCAAAGCCTATGCTTGACCTTGCTATTCATACGTCTCCTGTTTTTGGGGAGAACTTCAGAAAGCATGGGCAAAAAATGGCATTCATGTTGCAAATCAAAATAATCAGATTCTCCTGATATTTGAAACCTTCAGCTCTTGAACAATTAATCTCCCAGCAATTTTTCTAGAATCCAATCTTTCTCTATAATTATTAGAAAGTTATATTTTCTTTTACAGTTATTAGAAATTTATAGTTAAAATTGTACAATTATTAGAAAGCTAAGCCCCCAGATGTTTACAATTACACTCCTGCCTCTGAGGTCTGAGGCTTTCTCTCTCTCTCTCTTTTTTCTTTCTTTTTTTTTTTTTGTCTTTTTAGGGCTGCTCTTACAGCATATGGAAGTTTCCAGGCTAGGGGTCCACTAGGAGCTACAGCTGCTAGCCTCCACAACAGCCACATCCATCACGCCAGATCCAAGCCGCATCTGCTCACAGCAATGCCAGATCCTTAGCCCACTGAGAGAGGCCAGAGATCAAACTTGCATCCTCATGGGTCCTAGTCAGATTGATTTCTGCTGAGCCATAACAGGAACTCCCTGAGACTCTCTCTCTTGATCAACTAAGATGGCAAATAACGGACAGGACACTGGAAGGAATTTGCTTCTGGTTATAACTGTCCTGAAGAAAGCTACTTGTGTTAATAAACCATCCTAGGTCTAATCAGAAGTTTTGGTTAACCTCAGCTGACTACGGCTATGATGCTGAATCTGTTGACTCTGAGAAACTTGGTCCAGCCAAGACTAATGAATGGATCCCACATGTGATGAGAAAACCTACATATGGCTCAGGCAGAAAACCTATGAGCATCCCTGGGAGAAACTGTGCAGGAATGGTGGGGTCAGTACTAAATTCACCTCAGGACAGGAACTGTTTTCTATGCCAACTAGATTTGTGCAACTCTGCACCGCGACTTTAGATGCCTGTGAATTTAGATGGCTGAGTGATCTTTCTCCTATTTGTTGGATGGGTAACTAGCCTCCATCGATCAAAGGTTTAATGGTGGCAACTTCAAATGCCACTTCTAGGTTCCTGTCTCTTTGATCATGCGGGAAAGAATTTCTGAGAAAAGAAGCAAACATGGAATTCAAAGAAAATAGGATTTTTTCTTAAGACTGCCACAAACCACCGCACATAATCATCCAGTAAGCAATGAAAAATCACGTCTGAATTTCAGCATATGCTATGGATTGAACTGTGTTCCTCTCCAGCATCCCCACACCAATTCGTATGGTAAAGCTCTAATCCCCAAAGTGCTTATAAACAGGGAGGTAATTAATATCAAATGATCATAAGAGTTCAGTCCTGATATGACAGGATTAGCGGCCTTATAAGAAGACACACCAGAGAAGTCTCTCTCTCTCTCTTTCCCTCCTTGTACATACAAAGAAGAGGTCAGATGCACATGCAGGCAGACGGCAACTGTCCTCAAGTCAAGAGAAGGAGCCTCAACATGAAACTTACCCTGCTGGCACCTTGATTTTGGACTTCCCAGCCTCCAGAATATAAGAAATAAATTTCTGGGAGTTCCCACTATGGCTCAGAGGAAAAGAATCTGACTAGTACCCATGAGGATGCAGATTCCCTGGCCTCACCCAGTGGGTTAAGGATTAGGCATTGCCATGAGCTGTGCTGTAGGTCATAGGTGGGGCTTGGATTGCATGTGGCTGTAGCTGTGGCATAGGCTGGCAGCAGCAGCTCTGATTCGACCCCCAGCCTAGGAACTTCTATATGCTGTGGATGTGGCCCCAAAAAGCAAAAAAAAAAAAGCAAAAAAAAAAAAGAGAGAGAGAGAGAGAAAAAGAAAAAAAAAGCAATAAAAAGAAATTTCTGTTGTTTAAACCATCCATTTTCTGATATTTTATTATGGCAGCCTGAGCAGGGTAATTACAGCATCCAAGCCCTTTCAAATCAAATTTTTGACATTAAATTTCAGTTACTAGTTTTGTTCTTTTTAATATCCTCACGTGGAAACTTGAACTCCAAAGTAATATTTGCTGACACTAAATTATCTAGAGAACTTTACATCGTTGTATAAAATGAGCCTAAGCATACAAAAACCCAAAGGGGGAACCATCAGAATAAATACTGAAGGCCTGCAGCACCATGCCTACCAATCACAGACCTACAATCCCCACCCCAAACTTCTGAAAACCACAAATCTGCCCAGGAGTTTGCTGTAAACTCATCTGGCTGTGAAAACTGACTGAGAAAGGATGTGAATCAATTTATGGTATTTAAAGATCACTTGTGGAGTTCCCATTGTGGCACAGTGGAAACGAATCCAACTAGGAACCATGAGGTTGTGGGTTCGATCCCTGGCCTCACTCAGTGGGTTAAGGATCCAGCGTTGCCGTGAGCTGTGGTGTGGGTCACAGACTCGGCTTGGACTTGGCATTGCTGTGGCTCTGGCATAGGCCGGAGGCTACAGATCCAATTAGACCCTTAGCCTGGGAACCTCCATGTGCAGTGGGTGCAGCCCTAAAAAAAGATCAAAAGGACCAAATCAAACAAACAAACAAACAAAAAACAAAACAAAACAAAAACAAAAAAAAGATCACCTGTGTATTTATACATTTGTTGCATTTTGTTGGAAGGAATGCTTATTCTTTTTCTCCTCCCTATCCTTCTGTTTCTGTTTCTTTTTCAAAAAGCAAAGAGAGTGACATTTCTATTCCAGTAACTACTTCTCTAACATTACTTTCAGAGCATAACCTCATGTCTACCTGGAGACAATGAAGGAATCTTAGAGGTTTTGTTAATTCACATAAAGAATGTCAACATTTGGAATAGTACTTGAAACTGTGGGGGTTTTGTATTTTATTTTAAAGGCCACATGTGCGGGATATGAAATTTCCCAGGCTAGGAGTTGAATCAGAGCTGCAGCTGCAGGCCTATGCCACAGCTATAGTAATGCCAGACATGAGCCAATTCTACAACCGATGCTGCAGCTTGTGGCATCACCAGATCCTTGACCCACTGAGTGAGGCCAGAGATCAAATGCACATCCTCAGGGACACTATGTCAGGTTCTTAACCTGCTGAACCACTACAGGAACTCCTGAGTGGCTTCTCTATTGCTTGGTTTTCTTTCCCCCCTCATTTTGAGCTTGGAATTAACTGAATAGACAAGAATATAAGTTTATTTGTGTATAATGTGATATTTTTTTTGAGCTTGGAATTAACTGAATAGACAAGAATATAAGTTTATTTGTGTATAATGTGATATTAACAGATGTTACATCAATATATATTTATACAGTAAAAATATAAATTCTTTTAATATTTCAAATGAATAAACATTGGAGAACGTTTTTCTTTAACTCCCATTTTCTCTTCTCTCTTCTGATGAAAAATAAAAATCTAATTTTCAGGCCTTCCCTAGTAGCCCAGCAGTTAAGGACTTGGCAGTGTCACTGCTGTGGCTTAGGTTATTGCTATGGCTTGGGTTCAATCCTTGGCCTAGGAACATCTGCATGACACCCTGGGTGTGGCCAAATAAATCAGAATTTCATCCTCTTCCCAAGCAGGGTGATGCTGAGGCTAGTGGTCCACTGATGCACCAGCTCTGCCTACGCCAACCAAGTGCCCAAGAAGTATCATCTCTTCCTTCAGAGAGAACCTCCTTCCTGTTCTCTTCCCTTCTAAACAGTCCGGCTTTTGCATCCCCTACCACCTCTCTCTGGATCATCTAAACTTGGATGATCACTTTTACCCTCTCTAATTAAGTGGAAATTCTTCCATCTTGAGCTCAGCTGTGCTCTTTTGTAAATATAACTCAGATGCTTGGCACATTTTCCTACTTCTCCTATGAACTGTCTTCTAGTTCCAGACCTATCTTCAGAATCACACTTTTACTTGCCCGACCACAAAGCAAATAACTCTTGGCTTTACTCTGGAGTTCAGACTTTCAGCCTTCACCATGCACATACCTGGAAGATGCTTTCAGGTTTCTCAATCGGAGCTGCCTCTTTGTTGCGAACCTTGAACTCTAACAAACATACCACTGCAGTGTGGCTAATGCAGATCCATGTTCGAATTCAGGCTCTGATACATACAAGCAACTGGGAAGACGCAAGTTAATTTAAGTTTTTAAGCCACTGAAGTTAATTCACCTTTTTAAGCCATTAAGTATTCATCCATAAATGGTAAAACATCATGCCTAATAAACAGAAGCTGAAAGGATTAAAATGGCTCTGTAGAGGAGATACTCAATTTTTTTTTTAGTGTTCTTCCTTTTACCATAAAGAGCTTTCCCCAAAAATCTTCCTAACAGAAATACATTGATGTTTATCAACAGCATTATGTTTTTTCTGATCATGCCTCTCAGTCAAAATGCATTTTACATCATCACTCAAGACACTCATACACACAGATACACATGTAACTGAAACACACACAAACCAGCCCTCAAATGTGTTAGTTGTGTTAACACTCTGGTGTTTCCCATGGCATTGTATTTAACTCTATTACATTTCATTTTTAAAAATGGCAGTTCCCAACCCTTCAAATTGAATTTATAACCCATGAATAAGACAGAACCTGAAAGCACTGAGAGGTAACAATGTCGCTGTATCACGTTAGCCACAGATGGCATTGAAACCTATGAGCTCTAGTTCAGGAGATCTACAGGAAATACCCTTGTCTTTCCACCAGGAGTTATTTCATTTGGTTCTTGAAGAATTTAAAAAGTGTTTAAAAAATCACAGTCAGTTGTTTCTAATCTGGAAATTAAAATCCAATGGGTAGGTATTTATGGCAGCTATTCTGATGTTCCCAGAACATACCGAAACTGTCCAGGACTGGCAGGAAAGTGTGGACAGATCCCTCCTCCTCGAGCAAGTCCCCAGGACAGACGAGGATAGGATTCAAGTGAGTAAAGGGATCCAGTCAACACGTGGGTAGACACAAGGAAACGCCTCTTCTCTTACGGGGTGTAATATTGGTTTCTTGAAGTCTTTTAGTAGATGCCAACTATTATATTTAGAATGAATAGACAACAAAGTCCTACTGAAGAGCTCAGGGAACTATATCCAATCACTTGTGATGAATATCATTGAAGAAATCATGAGAAAATGAATGAATATATATATATGTATGACTGGGTCACTTTGTGTAGAGCGGAAATGGACAGAACATTGTAAATCAACTATACTTTAATACAAAAAATTTTTAAAAATAAAAGAAGTCTTCTCTTTCAGCCACCACCAATGGCACCAGAAATCATACATCTAATCCACAATCTACAAGTTCTCCATTAACTCCCATAGGATAGATTGCAAATCTTCTTCCCCTTTGTTCTAGTATTTCTGAGAAGCATGTGACAAAGATGCTAAGCAAAATTATAGGTGGAAGTCACAGAAGCTCCTAACTTCTGATACCATTTTTGTTCTCCATCATCTCTCAAAGATGGTCTAAACTATCTGAGTCCAGTCACCTGCTTCCCTGAGATTTCTGAACTCATCTAAAACAATGAGGTGTTTTCTTACTGAATCTGTCACACTTCCTTCTTCATGATGGTTGGGTCTTCCGTGCAGTTTAAAAGTGACTTGGACCCTTATACTGAGTGAACTAAGTCAGAAAGAGAAAGAAAAATACCATATGATATCACTTATATCTGGAATCAAATATCTGGCACAAGTGAACCTATCTACAGAAAAGAAACAAACTCATAAACTTGGACAACAAACTTGTGGTTGCCAAGGTGGAGGGAGTGGGATGCACTGGGAGTTTGGGGTTAGTAGATGCAAACTATTGCATTTGGAATGGATAAGCAAGGAGATCCTGCTGTATAGCACAGGGAACTATATGTAGTCACTTGTGATGGAACATGATGGAGGATAATGTGAGAAAAAGAATGTGTGTGCATGTGTGTATGACTGGGTCACTTTGCTGTACAGCAGAAATTGACAGGACATTGTAAATCAACTATAATAAATTTAAAAAAAAAGTAACTGGGGAAGGTGGGTGGGAATGGAGAATACAAACCAGAAGTTAATAATTCTGCCCATTCTATTGATACTACCCATTTTTTCCTGTGCAATTTCCTTTCCTTTTATCTAAACATAGCCACTAACCCTTACCATGGACCTCAGATTTATTTTTTGAGATTCAGGTCATGGAAGCTTTACCTTAGAATGTCCTGAATCATCTGGGCCCACCCCTGGTTTTATCTTCCTTCCCCAGCTTTATTCCAACAGTCTTTTTAACTGTCTCCCTCACCAGACAGCCCTCTGCGCAACCCCATCCCCCATCAAGCTCCATCTGACCCCTGTGTTTTCTAACTCAACTAAGACCAACTGTGATTAAAGAATCAGAATTCAAGGTTTAAGTCTTCAAATCCTGAGAAACCAGGTTTCCTTTTAGACTTTCTAGTTGGGGAACAAACTGGACTTTCATCTTCCATGAGTCTATGCTGCAAATTTGGGTGTATCTAGATTCCTGGTCTTTGTTATTATCTTGTTATAATAATCTTTTTCAAATTTTGGCACTTTTTCATCCTCATTATTTTGCTCTGTGTTCTGAACATCTCGGCCTCTATGAGGGTCTGAAGCTTGGACTATAAAAGGAATTCTATTTAGGTTCCATGTTCCTCATCAATTTCCTCTTCTGAGCTTCAAATCTGTGGGATGTGTGTGTATGCATGTATGTGTGTATGTGTATGCATACATATGCAAGTCTATGTGTGTGTGCAAACAAAGCTAGTTAACTTGTTTGGTTTTCCAGGAATGGAATAGAAAATCAAATTGTAATGGATTTCCTATTTTTTAACTCCCACTGGAAAGAAATAGAAACTTTTCTTTCCTTAGGATTATGATTTATTTTAAGCCTTGTCCAGAAACTACCGAGAATTAAAGTATCGCATTGCTCACAGACTTGGCCCCCAGTGAAGACAGATGGCTGTGCTATGTTTCATTTTTACCAATCATCCTTCCACATTTCAGGGAAAGAAATCACATTGTCAGCGAGTCCCTGGCTTTTCCAGTCAGAAAAGAAGCAGTACTTCCTGTGGTCCTTTCAACTCTGCATAAAAGCAGGATCTGCTGATGATGGTGCCAGAAAAATGTTACCATAAACTCAAAGTGAATGAGGGGTGAGCTTAAGCAGGTTTTCCCACTGCCTGCTGGAAGACACCAGAAAAATGAGAAGGAAGTTTTAAAAACAGCACAGAAGTGCTCTCTCTTGAAGAAACTTGCAAAAACTGTTCTTTTTTTTACCCCCCCTAAAATCAAATGCAGTGTAGACATAACACATCAGCTCTCTGCAAGGGAAAATCTAGAAATTAAGGGCTCAAACATCCTGGACTTTGCTGCTGACGGTGTATAATACTAGTCCTTTTTGTCCTCATGGCCTAGGAGGTTTATATTCATCTATTTCAGAGGTAAAGGATATGCAATGATGTCTCGAGGATGAAAATGAGATTCTTTAAGAAGAAGAAAGAGGAGGAAATGGGATCAGTTCCAGGAGAGTGACAGAGGTATTTCTTTCTAGACTTCTCCTACTCAAAGTGTGGTCCGTGACATCTCCTGGGACCTCGTTAGAGATACAGAAATTCAGGTCCCATCCAGAATCAATTTAAAAGGTTCCCCAGGGAATCTGGATGCACTGTATAGCTTGAGAAGCCCGCCTTCCTATAAGGTCAGTGTAAACCAGCCTATACAACCCACCTACACAACCCACATGGCTGTGCCCTCAAATAAAATACTGTTGATATACCAAGTGAAGGGCACTTCCAAAAGCACATTTTTATCAATTTATTCTTGGCTGCCCACCTGGCTAATAGCAACTGTACTCCAATTTCATAAGAGAAAATATTTTATATTTTATTGAAGTATAATTAACATACAGTGAAATACACAAATATGAAGTGAACAATTCACCAAATCTGACAAATGCATATACCTATGGAACTTTATCAAGATACAGACCCTTTCCATCATCCTAGAAAGGTCCCTTCTGTCCCTTCTCAGTCAATTGTATGTATTTTAGTTGCTTCTGGTAGAGATTTGTCTGTGGGCGTTTTACATAATGAGCAGTGCTTTGATTTCTCATAAATGTTTCACTTGCCAGAACAAACCAATAATCATATTTGAAAGTTATAATATCTATCGCAATTTTCAACAACAAGCTGCAATTCTGCACTTTCCTGCCCTTTTTTGTGCATATGTAAATCTTCTTCCTGAAGAGTTAGTCATGCTCTGATTTCAGTTAAATACATTTAGTTCTATAAGCTCCAGCAGCGGACACTTTGCCTGGGCAAAGGCACAGGCTTCATTGTTCGCGCTTTGTAATCCAGAGGTTCATTACTCACAACCCTCTGCACAACGGAGCAGGTTGTAAAGGTTCACTTAAGCCTCCAAAGACATCTCCCAGCATCACAGAAGCTAGAGAGGAGGCACACGCAGACTCTACTTGGGTTCAACAACTTTCCTGCAGTTCCTCAATTATTTAAATTCTACGCAGGAGGTATTTTCTCACCAAGTCTCTAGCTTATGGAAGTGAAGGTGGTAAATGAGAATGAAAATAGACCTGTGTTTCTCACACTTGAATCTGCCCATGGACCACTGGAGGATCTTGTTAAAATGCAAATTCTACCAATAACAAATGCTGGGGTGGGTATGGAGAAAAGGGAACCCTCCTCCACCGTTGGTGAGAATGTACATTGATACAACCACTATGGAAAACAGAATGGAGTGTCCTTCAGAAAACTAAAAATAGAACTATCATATGATCCATCAATCCTACTCCTGGGTTTATATCTGGACAAATCTGTAATTCAAAAAGATACATGAACCCCTATGTTCATAGCAGTACTATTCACAATAGGCAAGACATGGAAACAACCTAAATGTCTATTGACAGATAAATGGATTAAGAAGATATGGGTACATATATACAATGGAATACTATTCAGAATGAAACAATGCCGCTTGCAACAACACGGACGCAGCTAGAGATTATCACACTAAGTAAAGTCGGTCAGAAAGAGACAAATACCGTGTGATATTGTTTATATGTGGAATCTAAAATATGGCACAAATGAACCTATACAAAAAACAGAAATAAACAGATTTAAAAAACAGATTGAAAAAACAGAAATAAACAGATTTGTGGTTGCCAAGGGAAAAGGGGGAGGGAGTGGGATAGATGGAGAGTTTTGGGTTAGCAGATGCAAACTATTACATTTAGAATGGGTAGACAATGAGGTCCTACCGTATAGCATAGGGAACTATATCTAATCTCTTGGGCTAGACCATGATGGAAAATAGTATTTTTAAAAAAGAATGCATATAGATGTATGACTGAGTCACTCTGATGTACAGCAGAAATAAGTATAACATTACAATCAACTCTACTTCAATAAAAATTTTTAAAAAATGCAAATTCTGATTCAGCAGGTCTGTGGCTTGGCCTGAGACTCAGCATTCCTAACAAGCTCTGGGTGATACTGATGCTGCTGGCCCAAGGACCGCAGGTTGAGTACGCAGGACAAATTCAGGTGTGGTTAATAAAACTATACCAGTGTGCCAAGGTTTTAGGGCATAAAAAAGACTCTGGTTAAATAAATTTGGAGTCACCAGGTTAAACATAAAAGGTTTCTTTAAGACAGGACTTATCAGAACCTTTAACATGCTAATGGGAATTGTTATTCTCCAAGAGAACAATATGGTATGTGAGGTTTCCCATGTTTATTAGATCAGGGAGCACTATCTTTAAAGAGCATCTGGGAGTTCCCATTGTGGAAACGAATCTGACTAGGAACCATGAGGTTGCAGGTTTGATCCCCAGCCTCGCTCAGCAGGTCAAGGATCCAGCATTGCTGTAAGCTATGGTGTAGGTCGCAGGCACTATGGTGTAGGCTCAGATCTGGTATTGCTGTGGCTGTGGCGTAGGTCGGCAGTTATAGCTCCACTTAGACCCCTTGCCTGGGAACCTCCATATGTCATGGGTGCGGCCCTGAAAAGACAAAAAAAAAAAAAGAGTATCTGATAGGTTCCTTGCCCCTCCAGTAGGGCGAGGGGACCTTGTAGATTCTTTCTGAACCTAAACTTCTATTATTTCCAAGGAAGTTCTTGCAAGGGTTTGATTACCTTGAAAAAATAAATAAACACCAGCCACCCTTTGTTGTGTACCCTTTATTTCTGCTTCTCCCTTTCTGGAATGACAGGTTCCACAAACTTTCGGAGTAAGAAGGCTGAATTTGTACATTATTGGCAATTTATTGCCTAAATACTAAGTGGGTCCATATAAAACATACCATGTACCCTATGTAAGCAAATTAACCGCACTGAAGAATTTCACAAATAATGATAAGCTGACAGGATTCATTTTTCCACATTATAACAATGTCATTCAACTCTCCTCTCTTGCTTAATTCCAATTAGGGGAAGCTGAGGCCCGTGTCATTTCTCTACGTCACACCCTTTCCTCAGTATGTTTCTTGCTAGAGACATGATCTTTGTCTGACAGTTGAGTTTTTAAACTTCGTTTTCAGATTATCAAACAGGTCTACTCCACAGGGTATTTAAAACATAAAGAGACTTAAAAAATATGCACTGCCAGTAAGCATAAGAAATTCTGAACAACAATGGCAAATTTTTCTTTCTGATTTGGATCTTTTTGTTACTCTCACAGATACACTTGGAATTTTTGAAGTACGGCCTTGCATTATGTCATGACATTCCTGTTTTAGCTACTAAAGTGCACTGATTTAATGAACAGGGCTGCAGCTTTCACAATGGTATTTACTGAATATTTTTAAATGCTACCACTGCTCTTCAGTAGCATCTTATCATTCTTAGATTTTATATTTATGGCTTCAGATAATCCCAAACAAACCTGGGGGTTCACAGGATATTTAAAAATCACAAACTGGAGTTATGTCCTATGCCAGGATCCCAGGCAAGAACAGGTTACACAGATGAGGGAAGGTACCACCTGTTGGCTGGGGACCGGCATCTCAGCTCTGCTACCTTGCTCTCATTTAGCTTCTTTCAGAACTTCTGTTACTTGCATTATAATCTGTAGGGTAGATACTATTACCCATACTGTACAGGTAAGAAAATTAAGGACATTTTCTGTTACGAAAGTGAGTATTTATAAATGTCTTGGAAGTATCCTAAGAGCTGTCAGGAATCTGCTCCATTAATCAGAATTACTGCTGTGACCTTATTTAATAATGGAACTCTGACAGGGTCACTTCTAATATGCAAATCCATTTACAATAATTTCAGATCCAAATCGCTGCTTGTGGAAATACCCGATGCCCGCAAATCAAGGACAAAGGCAAAACCTACCACAATGTTAAGATAAAGTGTTACTTCAAAAATTTCAAACATTTATAAGCAAATTGGATACGCAAACATCTGAGTTACAAATAACCCATACTTTTGAACAAATGGTCCTGTCTCCTACTATTGCCTCCCTGTGAAATTATCCTTATAATTACTAACATTTTTGATTGCTTTTTATAGGTCAATCACTGTTCCAAGGCCTGCGACTAAAGTCACATTTCTGAAAATATAAGCTGATATAGTAAAAAGATCTTTCCTATGACAAATGCAGAAGCCACATAAAATCACTAAGAAGCACCAACAGGCACAGGAAGAGATGCTCATCATCACTAATTATTAGAGAAATGCAAATAAAAACTAAATAAGGTATACCTCACTCCAGCCAGAATGGTCATCATCAAAAATGTACAAATAATAAATGCTGGAGAGAATGCGGAGAAAAAGGAACCCTCCTACACTGTGGGTAGGAATGTAAGTTGGTGCACAGCCACTATGTAAAACAGTTTGGAAGTTCCTTAAAAAACTAAAAATAGAGTTATCATATGATCCAATGATCCCACACCTGGGCATATATCTAGAAAAGACGGAAACTCTAATTCAAGAAGATATATGCACCCCAATGTTCATAGCAGCACCATGTATGGTAGCCAAGACATGGAAGAACCTAAATGTCCATTGACATGAATGGAGAGAGAAGATGATGTGGTGTGCGTGTTTATAATGAAATATTACTCAGCCATAAATAAGAATGAAATAATGCCATTCACAGCAACATGCATGGATTTAGAGATTATCATTCTAAGCGAAATAAGTTAGACAAAGATAAATATTGTATGATATTTATGTGTGGGATCTTTAAAAATAATGCAAATAAACTTATTTACAAAACAGTTTACCAAAGGGGAAGGGGAGGGAAGGGATAAATTAGGAGTTTGGAATTAGCAGATACACATTACATAAAATAAAAAATAAAGACCTACTCATAGCACAGAGAACTATATTCAGTATCTTGCAATAGTCTATAATGGAAAAGAATCTGAAAAAGTATATATAGATACATCACTTTGCTGTATGCCTGAAACTAACCCAACACTGTAAATCAACTGTACTTCAATTTAAAAAAGAAATGTGTTAGCAAAAGCTGTTAAGTATTGTGTGAAGTTTAAAATGAGTGTCACATGTTTAATTTATATACCAAAGACCTGTTAACTTTGATTTTTAAAAGGTTATATTAAAAAAGCTTTCAAAACTTAGACATCTAATAAACAACCATTACCTACTAACATCAGTGTCAATATTTTAATTTAATGTCTCTAATTTTCCACATGACCAGAGATGCTTACATAATCATTAGCTGTAATAATTACGTGAAAATTACATTAATGAGCTTAACTGCTATTATCGTGTGAAAATTACATTAATGAGCTAATGGCAATATGAGATAATGGAAACATACAAGAAGTATTTTATACAGATGGGGATTTTAAGAAGGTTGTTCTGGAACTCTGAGAGATCCCAGTGTTGTCGCCCTCCCTGCTGTGCACTCCAGAAGCTTTGGAGAAAGGATTTCATTTCATCCAGGCTCCAGGATACAGGATGGCTGGGTTATGATAAACAAGAGTCATCAGTGTATTTGAGCCAACCCAGGCATCCAGAATACTTAGTGACTGTATGAAAATTATACTATCATTAGATAAGAAGTTCAGAAAGTAGTTATCCTGCTTCTAAAATGTAAAGATTTTTATTTTCTCATTTGCACATACCTTGCAAAACTCCAAGATCATCTTTGAAAAAATAAAGAGAACAAAGAAAGCTTTTATTTTATTTATTTATTTTTTATTTTTTGTTTCTTGTCTTTTTTTAGGGCCACGCCCACGGCATGTGGAGGTTCCCAGGCTAGGGGTCTAATTGGAGCTACAGCTGCCGGCCTACGCCACAGCCACAGCCATGCCAGATCTGAGACACGTCTGTGACCTACACCATAGCTCACAACAACACTGGATCCTTAACCCACGGAGCGAGGCCAGGGATCGAACCCACAACCTCATGGTTCCTAGTCAGATTCATTTCCGCTGTGCCACGACGGGAACTCCAGAGAACAAAGCAAGCTTTTAGAATGCGCTCCACTGATAGATAAGAGACAGCCATTCACCACTCACCGCAGAGTTCAACCAAATATGAACTTAGAAAACTTACGAATGTTCATTTTTGAGGTCTTTCGAGGGCGGGTGAACAGAAAGCCATGATTTGCCCCTTCTGGAGATATTCCACATCATGTAGTGCTCAGAGGTATCCTGATGAATGGGGCAGGGGGAATAGACACTAATGCTACTGGCACACGATCAGGGAGACAGAGACACTCAGAGTGACTTGGAGCCAGGGTTTATTAGAGCAATTCCATCTTATAAAACTGTGGGAGCTGCTGAAGAGATGTATGGGAGACTGGTGCCATTGCATCTGCTCGGGGGACCCACAGAACTGTACACCAGACAATATGGAAGGAAAGATGGGAATAAAGTGGGGGCCACTGAAGGCAACCAGGAATCTATGTCTGACTCTCAGCACTTCCAACCTACGATTCAGTTACTACAGAAAATCCTGACATCCTTCACCAGGGAACTGACCACGAGCCTCACCCTTGGACCTGATGGGAAGGACCCAACTGGAGCTCAGGGACTGCAGGCTGCAGATGGCAGATCAGCAACACCCCATATATAATGCTTGTGGGTGACCTGGTTTTCCTCCAGGTAGGTCTGTGGGCCCCTTCCAGCCGGCATCAGACTATCCTGCTGGACTGAACTATTATTCAGGAACAAAAAATGGGCTTCCAGTACCTGACAAATTGGATTTTCTCTCATAAAATTTTCTGCTCAGACATTCTGTCTTCTTACAAAGTATATGGGACTCCATTGAAAGTAGGAATTGAGTAACAAATCAATTAGAGAATCTGATTAGGCTGTATATAGTTTCATGGGCTCTTTTATTAAGATTGATTGCATTGAATGGTAACCCTTTTTCTACCTGTTCAGGGAGCTCTTCTGTTCAGTGTTGCAGTTCTAGTTCAAGGCACTCAACAAAAGCAAATAAATGGATAAACTCCTTAATGAATAAATCTCAAATACTGTTTTTTTTTTTGTTTTTTTTTTTTTTTTTTTTTTGGCCTCACCCGTGGCATGCAAAGTTCAAACCTGTGCCACAGAAATGACAACCCTGGGACTGTTATTATACAAAGCTGAAAAGCAAATGAATGATTGGGACAGTAACATCCTATTGCCATGATCAATTCAACTTTGCAAAAAATATATGTACAGTAAATCTGGTCTATTCATCTGTAGGGTCAAATCCCTCTTTCTGACCCCAAGGACTACACTACTAAAGATCTCCCCCTGCGCTCATGTCTCCCACCCCCCTTCACGTTTCTCCCTTTTCTTTTCTGCCAAATAGCCATCTTCAGTCAGGCTATCTACACACGGTCCCCTAAACCCAACACAGTCAAGTCCAACTCTATTTGCCTAACCTCCCTGGAAGTCTCTACACCTTCAAGGCTTGGTTCAAATGCCCTCAGGTTCGAAGGAGCCTTTAAGAGGATGTTAAATGATAGCCTTCTGCCTCCTCAGATCTTTTTCCACACATATTCTCCCAGTATCCACAGAATCTTCCCAGTCCTAAGCATAAAATGTATTCCCTTATAAGTTTATTTCATCTGTTCTTGGGCATATATCCTGCTTCCCAAAGGGATAAGAGGTTGCTTAAGGTAAGTGAGCATACCTTTGCATCCTCTGCAGTGAGTGTGACCATTTGTCCTGGATTTTACTGTAGAGCCCTTAGAATTCCATTTTATGGAGGAAAGTCAATTTGATAACACATAACTAAATCCAGTTTAATGCAATATTTTAAAATCCAAAACACTTTTTTTTCTATAAAGACTTTACCTTATTTTCTATCCACCAAGAACTTAGTCTGCACCTATGCAAATGGTTTTAAATCATTTTTGAGATAAACATAAATGAAAGCAAACAAAGTACAGAAAAATCTCCTTGGTCACACCATGCACGCTGCTCCTCTGGATTCTGCAAATGTAATTCAAACACTCACAATATCTTGAACTCAGAAGTAGCTAAATACACATGGGCCAAATGGAACTTCAAGCAAACCATACCTGCACTTTTGAGATTTATTAGCTTACAGGTTATTTTTAGTGTTCTCTGGAGAAATAGGGAAAGAGACAGAAAGGGCAAGTTTCAGTAAAACAGAGATAAAGTTATTAGTGAAAAAAGATGCAGAAGAATATTGACATTAGAGAGAGGAATAATCTCTCAGATGACAAAATCCAATAACTTCACTGTACTCTGTGGTCCTTAGCAATGTAAATAAGCCATATAATAAGACCATAGGAGACCTAGTTGAGAGTCTCCTGGTTCTCAGATCTCCCTCCCTAAGAGCCCTTGATCTCTTTCTGTAGGGTAATAGCCTATTGCAGAAGCAATTTCCATTATAGTGGAGAAGACCCTGCTGGACCCTCACACCATCATCATGGCACTTAGGAAGCCACCTGAAGCTTAGGTGGACTGCTCCCATACATGTTAGTGTGTCTCCCTGTATGAACATGTATGGGAACACGCACAGACCCATGAACCTCTTAGATGTCCCCCATGAGGGATTGGACCCCAATGGCTCACATCTGTGACACCCTCAGTAAGGTACCCTTTATTGACTTTCTCATCCCTGCTTCACTCTCCCCACTCCACTCACTCTGGTTCTTGGAATCATGGTCAAAGAGACTTCTTGTACCCAAATCCCAGAGTCAGATTTGGGGGAAATCCAAATTAAGACATAGGGTCAGGGGCCAAGTGCAATAAACTATCTTATCAACATCATTCTCCAATTCTAGCTCCTAGGATGTTTTCTTGCTTTAAACATTAAAACAAAATTTTTTATTGAAATGTAGTTGATTTACAATGTTGTGTTAGTTTCAGGTGTACAGCAAATGACTGAGTTAAAGATATGTACATATCTATTCTTTTTCAGATTCTTTCCCTCCTAAGTTATTACAAAATATTGAGTATAATTCCCTGTGCTAGACAGTAGTTCCTTGGGGGTTATTTATTTTATATTAAGTAGTGTGTATCTGTTAATCCCAAACTCTTATTTATCCTTCTCCTGTCTTCACCTTTGGTAACCATAAGTTTGTTTTCTATTTCTGTGAGTCTGTTTCTGTTTTATAAATAGGTGCATTTGTAACTTTTTTTTTTTTAGATAAAGACAAAAATGCTAATTCCAATCTCCTAATGTATCCCTCTCTCCCAACTCCTTTAGTAACCATAAATCTGTATGCAATGTCTGTTTGTCAATTTCTGTTTTGTATATAAATTCAATTGTATCATTTTCAAAATCCCAGCCCAAAGACTGAACCCAGTAAACTGTTTATTCCCTTTCCTGTCCCTTCACTGCAGAGAAATAAAGTTCATGCCTAAATTTAATGAGTTAAATAAATAATATTTATTTATTTTAAAATTTATTTAAAAAGAGATTTACTCAATAAATCTCAGAGACCACCTGCAGTGTAAGGACTCTGTTTCTTTTATAAATAGATGAATCACTGGATCAATTAATGGGGTACATTTTGTTCACATCTGGATTTAAAATAAGTAGTTGCAACACAATTACAACTCACTCCTGCTCATCAAATACTCTTCTGTGAGTCAAATGAGTATGTTGCTAATGTCTGCTAGTCCCTGGTAAAAATAAAGAATTCCCAGTTTTTCTGAATGGGTAATTAATTAACAAGTGGAAATTGCTCTAGGGCAGTACCTCTCAAACTTACATACCACTTGCCTTAGGCTGTTGTTAAAATGCACATTCTGCATCAGCAGGTATAAGTGGGAGCCAAGATCCTGCATTTCTAATAAGTTCCCAGATGCTGTTTATGCTTCTGGTGCAAGGACCTCGAGTTGGGTGGTAAAGTTGTGCATGTGTGCTTAACCCCTAAGGCAGCCACTAGCCTTATGTGCCTATTTAAATTTGAAATTAGATAAAATTAAAAATTCAGTTTCCTCGGTCACATCGGTCATGTTTTTAAGTGCTCAAAAGCCACAGAAGGCTAAGTGGCTGCCATACCACAGAGCACAGACAGGGAACATCTCCAGCAATGCAAAAAGTTCATTGGATAGAATTGCTTTAGACATTGGAGAGATGTTCTCAGATATTTTATTTTTCTTTGATTTTTCACTCTTTTAGTCTTTCCTTCTTCCTTTCCCCATCCCCCATTCCTCTCTAATTCCCTTCCCTTTTGTGGAGTTTTGTTTTTGTTTGTTTGTTTATACTTTCATAAAGTTTCTGCAATGGGTGCTTATAGGTGTCTTGTAGATAAAGTTCTTCTAAAAAAATTGGTTGAAACATCACAGGCCATGGAGACAAGGTACCCTCCATAAGGATACTATTTTTTTTGTAGATGTGGTGAATCATAAAGATGCAGTCAGATAGTTTGGGGCAAATACACTAAATCTGATATGGCTTAAATATCCTCTTGGAATACTAACTACAGCAGTAATGTCTCTCAGTTTTATTAACCAAAATAAAATACACGCAGAAATCACTCAGCTCTTAGTGTCAAGATTGAGGAAATAGGGCACTTTTCATAAGAAAACAGATTTCTGCTTTTGTCCTGATAGTGCTTCCTCAAACAATCTTTTCATAAAAATATGTTTTATTGACTCACATAGTAATTTTTCTTTCTCATAGCTGAAAATACTTCAGAGATATACTTGCTTGTTTCTCAGTTAATCTGTTAGAGTCTGAGGAAGTCAGGATTGGCTCTTAGATAACAATCTTTCTGGAAAATAAAGATACACCCAAAGTTCAAATGCAGCTTGAATTGCTTGACTATAACAAAATGCAATTAGGTTTAGAAAACTACAGCTGATGGCAGAATGTATCTATCATAGGCACTGCTTCCATGGAAGGTGCTGGAGACGGCACTGGTTCAAACATCCTAAACACTGAGATTTAAAATCAAATTTGAGACAGGGAAAGTTGCAAAAAATACAAGACGTAGAACATGTTAAAAATGCTGCTGATACTGCAAACAGGGAAGGATCTAGAATTGTGCTGGCTTGGCTCCTATTGTCTTTTACTTTTGTGGTCGAACTGCAGTGACAGGAGCCTTCTGGTGTCAGTCCTTTTGTATTGAGCTGGAATACTTTGAAAGAGTCTGAAAAGTAGCAAGTAGTGATAGACTCAACTGCAAGCCTGGAAAAAATTCAGCAGAATACTCAGTCTACCTCGAATGTTTGATCAACCTTCTGCACAGTAATTAGCAAGACTGCTAGTGGAAGCAACTCCTCATATTTTCAAATGCCCCTACTTCTTTATACTGACACCTTGAAAAAAGAAAAATCCAGATTGCTCACTCTCCTATGTTTATACCATTTAGTATGTACAAGTTTCAAAAATTAAAATGAACCTGGGAGACCCTTCACATTATGAGGGTTGATTGTGTCAGTAAACACCCATATGTCCATGAAAGGAAATCAAGTAACACTTGACCATTTTAAACAATAGTAGGGTAAAGCAAGAAAGAAATGGATGATTCTGTTGGTTACACACTTTGAACAGATGTAATATTTTAAAAATTGTATCAATTTATAGAAATCAAATTCACAAACATTTAAACATTTCTAGAAAATCCAACTGCTATCTAGGAAAACAAAATAAGCTTTAATGTTTGCATACTAATTTACATAATTTGGTGAAAGTCTTTAGGAAACACACAAATGTTGGAACTGGAATTTCCCAATTTGATCTAATACACCTAGTAAATTACTTTTTAAAATGTATATAGATCATTGCAGAAATCTGTTAAACTACCTAAATGTATAAAGAAAAAAAAGTCCTGGGAGTTCCCACCATGGCATAGTGGGTTAAGAATTCAACTGCAGTGGCCCAGGTCACTGAGGAGGCACAGATTCAATCTTTGGCATGGAACAGTGGGTTAAAGGAGCTGGCATTGCCACAACTGTGGCATAGGTCACAGCTGTGGCTCAGATTCAGTCCCTGGCCCAGGAAGTTCCATATGCCACAGGTACATTATCATTGAGTAATATTCCATTGTGTGTGTGTGTGTGTGTACATATATATATCTCACATCTTCTTTATCCATTCCTCTGTTGATGGCCATTTAGGCTGCTTCCATGTCTTAGCTATTGTAAATAGTGCTGCAATGACCATGCATCTTTTCAAATTATGTTCTTTTTTCCTGTCATCCTTTTAAATTAGGGTTAAAATGAGTAGCTAAATGGACAGCTAGATAGACAGATACAGACAACTATAAACTTATAATCTTTATGTGCCAGGTGCTGTGCCCACTCTCCATAAGTGTTACTGACTGAATCTTCCTGATAACTTTACAAGGCAGGTAACAGTTATCTCTGTTTACAGATAATGCACCAAGGTGTCAAATAATGGGTGTGTGTTCTTCATTAGACTACAAAGTCCTAGAAGGCAAGGCCTGGCTATTTTCTCATCTCTGATTTCCACTTTTCCTACTGCAGAATTTGATCACATATCAGACAGTTGACTAAGTTAAAACCTGATATTGAAATGAAAGTTAGATGAGGAAAACAGTGCTTTCTTGTGTGATAGATGAGGTTATTGTCATCAATTTTTCACTTCCTCATTACTGGGACCACATAATGGGGTCCAGCAGGTGGAGTGCACACTTCCATCCCATTGACTTTGCACTTGGCCATGTGATTCGTTTTCACCAATAGAATGTGGTGGAAGTAGATTGTGCCACACATAATTGGAGGCCTTAGGTGGCAAGAAGGATTTTGCTCATCTTTTTGGTTTCTTGGCCCTGTCATGGAAGAAGAGCCTCATGGAGTTTCTGTTGTGGCTCAGCAATAACAATCCCAACTAGGATCCATGAGGATTAAAGGATCTTCAGTGCATTAAAGGATCTGGCTTTGTCGTGAGCTGTAGAACAGATTGCAGACACAGCTCGGACCTGGTGTTGCTCAGGGCTGTGATGTAGGGGGCAGCTGTAGCTCCAATTAGACCCCTAGCCTGGGAACTTCCATGTGCCGCAACTGCGGACCTAAGAAGCAAAAAAAAGAGAGAGAAAAAGAACAGCCTTAGGTAAGTACTACTTCACAGAGATTACAGAGACCAGAAGAGAAAATCTGAGCCTATTTTGAGATCTGAGCCACTCAGCCAATATATAGCAGAACAGAACATAACAGAGCTGGCAATACACCTCTGAAGTACACCAACCCTGAACAGGATCATATATGCATGTTTTATAAACTATTGAGTTTGAGGTTTTTTTCTTTTAATGTAATTTTATTGCAGCCAAAATTGACTGATAAACTTTGTAATGTAATCATTAGCCTGGAGTAACTAGAGGTGGCTGAGCCATACTTTTCTTATTAAAATTGTCTATTTTTTAATGAGGAAATTATCTTTCAACTTGACAAGGTCATGAAGGAAAATGCCTCTGTTGGTCAAGTAACAAACCCACATGCTCTTTAGCTAAAAGGATTTCCCATATAGACTGAGGCAGTCTAACTAAAAAATGAATAACAGGATGTCTGAGTTTATAGCCAAATAATCTACTTAACAGAACTTGAAAAACAATGAACAATGAGTCTTTACTCTTTTATAGGATGAATAAAAGGATGATTTTATGGTGAATTGACAGTGGCTAGGTTGTGCTTCTTATAGACAGACCTCTAAGTGTTTTCACCATTATATTTCAGTAGGTCTATCCAACAGAATGATAATGTGAGCCACATGTGTTCCTGTAAATTTTCTGATAAACACACTTTTTTAAAAAGGCAAAAAAGGGTGAATTTAAATAATGTATTTTATTTTAACCCAACATATCCAAAATATTATTTCAACACATTATTAATCTAAGAAGCTACTAATGAAATAATTTACATTTTTATAGTAAGGTTTCAAAATTCATTGGTTATTTCATATGTACAATACACCCAATTTGGAGTGGCTACATTTTGAATATAGCTAGTGGTTACGATATTGGATTGATGTGTTTTAGATGATGTGATAAATTCTATTTTATTTTTTAGTTTAAGTATAGTGATTTACAATGTTGTGCCAATTTCTGCTATACAGCACAGTGACCCAGTCATACACACACACACACACACACACACACACACACACACACACACATTCCCTTTCTTATATTATCTTCCATAACGGTTGATCAAATTGTCTAATTTAATGTATTAATTTCCTTTGGCGGCAATGACACATTGCCACACACTTAGTGGCTGAGAGAAACAGAAATTTATTCTCTCATTGTTCTGGAGTCTAAAATTTCAAAATTAAGATGTCAACAGAGTAGTACGTCCCCTGAAGGCTCTAGAGGAGGTTGTGTTCCTTGCCTCTTCCAGCTTCTGGTGGTTCCAAGCATTCCTTGGCTTGTGGCTACATCACTCTTGTCTCTGCCTCTGTTTCACATTGGTTCCTCCTTCCCTAACTATATCAAGTCGCCCATGTAGGTCTCTTACAAGGACACTTCTCAATGGATTTAGGACCCAGCTGGGTATTCCAGGATGATCTTTTCATCTCAAGATACTTAACAACACCTGCTAAGACCCCTTTTACAAATAAGGTAACATTCATCACTTCTGGATTTCAGAACACAGACAAATCTTTTTGCATCATGGTTAACTAATTTAGTTGGGACCCTGTGGCAAGTGGATCTGGGTGTGATCTCCCCATCAATCTAAAACCCACAATAATGCTACTATTTCTGAAAAATTTAACTTCCAAAGCTCAACACTACGGAAAATACTGAAAATTAAATTTGCCTATAGAAAATCAACTGTACTGTGGATTCTAGAGTCTTTATTCATACAGAACACAAAGGATTAATATCAGTAATGAAACTGCACAGTTATTAGCAATAGCAAAATAGCTATTATTAATATTACTAGACACACATGGTTATCAAGTATCCCGAACAGGTTGCAATATGTGTGTGGCATGGGCATAAAGGCTGACAAGTGTGAGATGAAGTAATTTGTCTCAGCTGCCATGCTGGGTAGTGGTGCAGCTAGAAATAGACCTTAACGTGGTTGACTTCTTTACAGCATGATTTCAGCTACTTAGATAAAAATGCTAATATGCTTCAAGGTGTAAAGCTTTCCAAAATTAAGAATTACTGTACTGAGCATGTGTTGCCATCTACTACCTACAGATTTACACTACAGATATTTGGCGTTAAAACCAAATGCCCTAATATATCCAAGGATCATCTTTAAAAGGTAAGAAAATTTGGAAAGGGGAGTCTAGCATTTATGTCATTGCATTCTTTTTTAAATAAAATTTCCTTCCAAATTTATACAAATTTCAAATCATTATGCTGTCCCCTTAAAACTAATAAGAGGTTACAATCAATTACACTTCAATAAAATAAAAATAATGGAATATTAGATTTCTCTCAACAGATATACAAAACTGCTGCCAGGATGGTAGAGAATCCTACTATATACCCCACATCCAGTTTCCCCAATTGTTATTGTCTTACACATGAATGATTTTACATTTATTACAATTAAGGAACCAATACTGATACATAACTTTGAACTAATGTCCGCACTAAATTAATACTTCCTAGAGTTTCTGTTGTGGCACAGTGGAAAGGAATCTGACTAGGAACCATGAGGTTGCGGGTTCAATCCCTGGCCTTGCTCAGTGGGTTAAGGATCTGGAGTTGCTGAGAGCTGTGCTCTAGGCTGCAGATGTGGCTCAGATCTGATGTTGCTGTGGCTGTGGTGTAGGCCGGTGGCTAATACTTCCTTAGTTTTTACGTATTTTTTTTCTGTTCCAAGACCCCATTCCATCTCATAATATTATATTATGCTTAGTCCTTATGTCGCCTTAGTTCCTTAGACGTTCCTTATCTAAGAAAACTTGATGACTTTCAAAGTTTAGAGACATAAGGTTTAGACATTTTGTAAAATATCCTTTAATTTGGGGTTGGATTGGTGTTTTTCTCATGACTAGGGTTGTATTATTGGTTTTAAGGAGGAAGACCATAAGGCAAAGCATCACCTTTATGACAGCATATAAAGCCACCTGACCTAATGCTGATATGCTGGCCTTGATCACCTGACAAAGACAGTGGTTGGGACTTTTCCCCACCATAAATTTATTCTTTCTCTCCCTTTCCACACTGTTCTCTTTGGAAGCCAGTCACTATGTGAAGCCCACACCTAAAGTCTGTGGTTATGGGCCATCCTATTGAGGGGACATTATCTACATCAATTACGTGGATTCTTCTGCATAGGATAATTTTCTTTTATTGTCTATTATCTCCCATTTTAAAAGTTTATTCAATCATATAACAGTATGGTTACATGGACATTTATTTTACACTCTGGGTATAAGCCAATGTTACCTTATTTATTTTGTTGCTCACATGGTTCCAGCATGGCCATTGGGAGCTCTTTTAGGTGGTTCCTTTGTCCCCTTGACATACCTTCAATTTTGTGTTTTTTGAGTACTTCCTTATTTTCTGGAACCACAAATGGTCCAGGCTTATCATGTAAATTCCTTTTCATGTAAATTCCCTATCACAGCTCCAGAATAAGCCACTTCTCCTAAGAGCCCTGGTTCTTTTTATTGGAGAAGGGTGTTAGAAACCAAGATCTGGGTGCTGGGTGTGCTTATTGCTTCTGGGGGTGTCACTGCCTCTAGGTACTGTTAGTGGGCAGAATCTAACAATATACATGTGTATACTAACCTATGTATGTACACATATTTATAATTATTTCCCTATTAATCCATCTGTTTCTATATTAAGCTAAACATGGGTTCACACTGATGTCTTATTCTAGTACTGTCTGATTCATTCTAGCTTTCACCCCTTGGTCATCTATAACAATTAAAATACCAAGAGGTTGAGGACTGAAAGTTAAGAAAACAACCTTCCTAGAGCTATTACAGGCTTAGAAATAGAATCCTGATTCTTTACTTAGTGACCAGTCTAATTTTTCCCACTCTGAAACATCATATCATTACTAAGTTTCCACTATGCAATATCATATGCCAATGATTCATCAAAGCACCCCTTAAAAATGGATTTTAAAAATAAGAAGCAGCCCAGCCAAGTTGATCTGCCACATAGAAGTGCTATAATTCTTGCTTTTTCTGGGAACTCATAGCAAAGTCAGTACAACCAAAGAACAGAATTTGAGTAGCACTATTTTTTTTTTTTTTTTTTTTTTTTTTGTATTTTGTCTGTTTTCTAGTGCTTCTCCAGTGAGTTTTCTTTCTGAAAAGGCTCTCTGCTTGACAGGTGTGGATGAAATGACCTTTTGCTGTGCAGGAATAGTGGAAGGCAAACATCAACCCATCTGACTCAAGAAAATAAATAAGCCCGGTCTCTATCAACAAGGAGATAAAACACAGTAACTCACCTGCCTTTTGTTGCTTCTCAATACATAAAACTCATCCTTAAATTATTGTGTTGAAAACACTTAATATAAAGCAGTTTTCTCCTGAATGTAGCCACTCTCTTTTGTGACACTGGCTGTTATTTGGAAGGCAGCCATGCTTACCACTATACTACCAATGCTGCACTAGGACCATGGCTATCATTTGAAATACTGAATACTGCTTGCCTTATCCCCCCATATTAGTCTAAGGTTAAGCTCGTACCTTAACGTTAGCAGCTGAATTATGTTTTCATTTACAAACATCTGAGTTTACTAAAGAAAGAGAAAAGCAGCTTTTACCACCATGGTCCTTACTGCTTTTATTTGTTTGTTTGTTTATTTATTTATTTATTTATTTATTTCTTGTCTTTTTGCTATTTCTTGGGCCGCTCACGCAGCATATGGAGGTTCCCAGGCTAGGGGTCGAATCGGAGCTGTAGCCGCCAGCCTACGCCAGAGCCACAGCAACGCTGGATCTGAGCCGCGTCTGCAACCTACAATGGCAACGCTGGATCGTCAACCCACTGAGCAAGGGCAGGGACTGAACCTGCAACCTCATGGTTCCTAGTCGGATTCGTTAACCACTGCGCCACCACGGGAACTCCCTTACTGCTTTTAAATGGCACTTGAGGAGATTTAGTTTCTGCAATTACTCCATCTATTATCTTCCCTTTCTTAAACCAAAGCAATAAAACACGTAAGAATAAATAAGGTGAATTTGTGGCACTATGGATGGACCTTGAGGTTATTATGCTAAGTAAAATAAGTCAGACTGAGAAAGTCAAACACTGTATTATCTTACTTGTATTTGGAATCTCAAAAAAAAAAAAAGAAGAAAAGAAAAGAAAGAAAGAAAGAAAGAAAAACAGACTCATAGAAAAAGTAATCAGTTTTGTGGTTATCAGGGGTGGAGGGTGGAGGAGGGGTAGATAAAATGGGAGAAGGGGGTCAAAATGTGCAAAATTTCAGTTACAAAATAAATAAGTCATGGAGATGTATCATGCAGGATAGTAAAAATAGTTAATAATACTGCATTGCATTTTTGAAAGTTGCTAGGAGACTAGAACTTAAAAGTTTTCATCACAAGAAAAAATTTCTGTAACCATGTATGGTGATGGATATTAACTAGCCTCATTGTGATAATCATTTCACAATATATACAACTATCAAAATAAATGTTTACATCAATTAGATATCAATTTAATAAATAAATACATAAGGCAAATCTGTAACTCATGCTACAAAATACAGAAAGGGCTTGATTTGAGCCTCCAAATCCTCCATCACATTTACAGGTAAATGTGTTGATAAATGTTAAGCAGTTATTAAAAAAAAAAAGAGAAAAGGGCCCTGATTAATAGTCTTTGCCAGTTTCAGAGGTGTAAATCCTCCCATGGCCATTTTTAAGCTACCAACAGTATAGTACAGATTTAGGCAAAGATATGCAGTGGTGATCCATTATAAAACATTTCCACCATGCAGTTGTAAATAACCTTAAGCACATAGATAATAATAAGAATAACCAGGAAGTGGTGGGTTTTCAGTCATATCACCTTATTTTCAATGTAATGCATCTACTTATAAGTTTATGAAATTGAATAGCTATGTTTAACAACTGGCTCTGGAAGCTAGTAAAGGCCAACTCCAAAATATTAACATTCACAAAGAAGAGTCTTGGCTACTGGACTGTTCAGGTTTCAGTTGGCCTTAATTTTGGTGAAAGCAGTCAAGTTTGAGTGATCAAAAAAATGGCTCCAATTCTTCACCCTTCCTGTACCCAACACATTTTGCAGTGTGACTCCGCAGTTCTTCCTACTAAGAGGTAGTCCATCAGCACACCCTTAAATCGTGGCTGAATTTGAGACACTTTGGACTAAAGAATGTGGGATATCTGATGGGATGCCTGGAGCCTTGACCTAGAGAAGGCTTATGTGCTCATAGTTTCTCCCTTTTCTTCTGCAACCACTCTGAATACTCCCAGGCTAGCCTGCTCTTACACGCTTGGCCTCACCATGAGGACAGGCCCAGGGTAGACTGACACTAGGGAAGTGGTGGGCAAGACACACAGAGATGGACAGAGGCTAGTTCAGATCAGCCTAGAGCCAGGTGACTCCAAAACACACAGAGCCCAGTCTAAATTGGCAGAACTGCTTCACCAACCCCAGCTGATCCCAAACACATAAGTGAACCCAGCCTAAGCCAAAAGAGCCACAGAGCTGACCTGCAGACTCATTAGCAGTAACAAACATTTATTGTTTTATGATCCTGATTTTGGGGGAGGTTTGGTAGAACTTGAGAATAAGACTAATTTCTACCTTCTCTATGGAGACATAAGAAACCATACCATAAAAGAGACATTGGGACATTTGCTGGTAGTAAGTAAAAGACTCCTGACAATGAAAGAGATACTGTGCTCTTTTTTGCTAATCTGGACACAGGTATGGGATTTGGCATATTACTTAGATTCCAAAATCTAGTCAATAGCAGCAAAAATTCTGGCATTTTTAAGTATTAGAGTCGTATTTCCATATTTCTAACATATTTCTATGTTTTATGTATTCAATATTGGCTATGTCTTGTGAAAATTAAGACCTGCTTTAAAAAAAAAAAAATACTCCCCAGTAAGTACTAGTATTTCTAAGGGAGGATAACTAAAAATATCTTTTTTTTTTTCTTTTTATGGCTGCACCTGTGATATAAGGAATTTTCCAGGTTAGAGGTTGAATAGGAGCTTCAGCTGGGGCCTATGCCACACCACGGCAATACCAGATCCAAGCCACATCTGTGATCTATGTTGCAGTTGTGGCAACGCCAGATCCTTAACCTAGTGAGCAAGGCCAGAGACTGAACCCATATCCTCACAGAGAGAACATCAGGTCCTTAACCTGCTGAGCCACAACAGTAACTCTTAAAAGGCTCTTTGTATTTTAAAATTTGAATCTTCCAATCATAGACTGAGACCCAGCCATCATGTCAGACTGCCACTGAAGTATGGAATTACATAGCTTCAAAATTTCAAAAATGCACCATTTCCCTCATTAATAGTAAAAATGATATAACATCAAGAAAATACTTTACCCGTTCTTTTTTAATGTGAAAAGATTTTTGAAGTATATGACTCCCATGATCTCCTTCACCATACATTTTCTTCTCTTGCAGAGTATTCAAAAGGAAAGAGAAATAAGTGACAAAGGATTTTAATTTATCACAAGGAAGATGAGATGATTTAAGCTTTGAAATAAAAAGTGTGATGGGAAAGAAATTCAAATATCTAAAGGCAAAAATTCAAATATCTCAAGGCAAAATCCTAGAATGCACAAGGTTCCTTCCATGCAGGTCTTTCCAAATTCTTATGAAGAGTCTTGCTGGGGCATCTTTCTGGAGGAAGGAACTAAGTTTTGTCCAGCTGGACAAGCACCAAAGAGACTTTACCGCCAAGAGAAACAGGTCCTGTATTGTACTGTGGAAGAGGCTTGGTGGCAAATAATAAGGTACAATAACTGCCACAACATTTAAATTTCCCAAGTAGCTTGATATCTTGCTTCTCAGAGGAGTAAGAGGGAAAGACAGAAGGAAGGGAACAGGAAACAAGCTTGGGAATTGTCCCTTTTCTCCTCTATGTTAGGTACTTTTTAATCTCTTATTTTTAGGTCAGCACCAGGAGATGTGCTTTGCATAAAGAAATACAAACCATTGGACATACAAAATTGGGAAGGGTTAAAACTGGTCTCAGGACAGATGGAACCTAGCAATGTTATGAATCCATATCTTGATTGTACACCATAGAAAGCTGATGACAACTGGCTTTGTGTCCCGAGATATCCAGATATTTGGTCAAAACCCTGAAATAAAAACTTATATCCGTTAACACTTACCCCAGAGTATTTTTTCTATAAAATCACAAAACTCATTGCTTTTAAGGAAGGTAGACTGATACTATTCCTTAAGCTAAAACTTGTCTGCAAAGAAAAAATAGCTTTACTCTTACTACAAAGTGAACATCTATGCTGCAAGTGCAGCCCTATAAAGCAAAACAATCAGACAAAATGAATGTCTCATTTTTCCCTTATTAAAAATAGATAAAAATAAATTATTTGTCCATACATCCACAAACCCTATGAGTCAAAGAAAAGCCTGATTTATAACTCAAAGTCTAGGATAAATTCTGAACAATAAATCAAAGTGTAGGAAACCCATGATTCTCAATTAATGAAAAAAAATTATCCTAATTTTCAATAAAATGGGCATTCAAATTAAGACAAATGAGTTACTAGCGTCTTATTCCCACATAGATGCATTCGCAAAATAATATTCTCCAAATGTGCATGGGCATACTTATTCTAGGTGGTGCTTAAAAGCAAGCTTCAAAAATGAGTCCAGGGAGTTCCTATTGTGGCTCAGCGGTTAAGGAATTCGACTAGGAACCATGAGGTTGCGGGTTCCATCCCTGGCCTTGCTCAGTTGGTTAAGGATCTGGCATTGCCGTGAGCTGTGGTGTAGATTGCAGACGCGACTCGGATCCCACGTTGCTGTGGCGTAGGCGTAGGTGGGGGGGCTACAGCTCCAATTACACTCCTAGCCTGGGAACCTCCATATGCTGCAGGGGCAGCCCTAGAAAAGACAAAAAACAGACAAAAAAAAAAAAAAATGAGTCCAGAGGTCCCTGCTGTGGCACAACAGGGACTCTGTAGGGCTAGGATGTAAGTTTGATCCATGGCCCAGCCCAGTGCATTAAAAGGATCCTAAGGTCGCCACAACTGAGGTCTAGATCTGACCCCTGGTCCAGGAACTCCATGTGCAGTGGCACAGCTGAAAAGAGAAGGAAAAAAAAAAAGAGTCCCGATTTGTCCCTGGGTCTGGACTGGCCACCTGAACAACGCACTTCCTTTTCTCTTCTGAACATCTAATGAGATTCCATCAAAAATGTTACCTTCCCAGTGAAGCCTTGCCCATCTTCTCCCATCCCTGCCATCTCAGTTCCCAGCCCACTGAGCAAAATTAAAATCTTGTTATCCCTGAATGCTTCCTCTGCCTTCCAATTGTATCATTTACCACATTTGAATGTGAATTACAGACATTTGCATAATTCCTGTTGCTTTCTGTTTCAAGTATAAGAACTAAGAGAGCAAGGACTTTGTTTTATTTCTCTTTTTATATTGTTTGAGAAGAAACGGAGGGATCTTTCTGTGGGAGATACTCAATATTTTTATTGAATTAGATAGTTCTAATTCAAAAAGATTTCAGAATCTAATAAAATGATATCATCTATAACACTGATTAATTTTTGCCCAACCATAAAGGAATGAGAATTTTACCAAATCATCAAAATACATAAACTTAAGTTCAAAGATAAAGAAAAATAAAAGATATAAAATTTAGAAATGAGGAGACAACATTATCATTTGTTACACAGAGTATAGTTGTTAGAATGAAAAAAAAATCAACTGAAAAATATTGCAATGAGATTCAGTGATGTTCCTGGATATACAATGATACATCAAGTATTAGTCTTCCCTCATTAAATACAATACAAGGAACTTAGAAATATAAATGAAAGATCTACTTAGAACAGTGTCACAGTGATGGAATAATCTGGAAAACTTAATTGTAGGTTTGTTGTTGTGGTTGTTGTTGGTCTTTTTGTCTTTTAGGGCTGCACCCGCGGCATATGGAGGTTCCCAGGTTAGGAGTCCAATCGGAGTTGTAGCTGCTGGCCTACACCACAGCCACAGCAACTCCAGATCCGAGCCGCATCTTCTACTTACACCACAGCTCAAGGCAACGCAGGATCCTTAACTCACTGAGTAAGGTCAGGGATGGAACCCACATCCTCAAGGATGCTAGTCGGGTTTGCTAACCCCAGAGCCATGACGGGAACTCCAGGAAAACTTAATTTTAAATGTGTAAGATCTATATGATGAAAACTTTGAAACATTCAGAAGGCATATAAAAGACAACCCAAATAAAAAGACATAGTTTTTACCTGGATGGAAATTCTCAGTATGCTAAAGATATAAACTGTTACTATATTCACCTAAACATTTAAGGTAATATCAATAAATAATCAACAGGATTTTCAGGAAAATAATATAGATTGATCTGGAAATTCAGATGAAAATAAAAGTAAATGAAAAAATCTAATGAACTAGAACAATCTCTATAAAATAATAATAGATATCTACTAAAAGCTATGATAAATAAAGCACTTTATTACCAGTCTAAACTATATAGAAAGGTCAATGATAGCAGAAGGAAGAATGGAAAAACAGAGGGGTTTTCATTATATAGTTGGGATAGAATTTCAAATTAGTGAGAAAAAGATAGATGATGCAATAATTACAGTGGACAACAAGGCAGTCACATAGAGTTCAATAAAGTTGTTAGTGTAGTAGACATTACCAGTTCACTATTATTTGGCTTTCCTTTCGTGCCTGGGCATATTGGAGACTACATTTCCTAGGCCCCATGCAACGGAGCTGGGGCACATGACTAGATCTGGCAAATGAAATGGGAGCAGAGGAACATATACCACTACTCTAGGCTGATCCATTAAAAAGTCCCTCTTGATTCTCCAGCTGCTTCTCTTCTCCTTATTCAGCAAAAGCCAGTGCCTCTTGTTGAGATGGAAAACCCCAAAATAGCAACAGCCTGCCCTGCTGAGGGCAGCCTGGAATGTTTTTCAGACCTTGAGCAGACAGAGGAAGAGAGAAATTTTTGATGTTTTATTCCACTGACATGGAGCCATTGTTTGTTATTAGTGACTATCTTAGCCTATCCTGACTAATAAAGATCACTTCGTCACCATCATATGAAAAGGTCCGGATGGCTTAAAGATACAAGCATAAAAATTAAAACTTAAAAACATCAAAGAAATCACAAAATCATGTTTTATTTTAGAATGGATAACTCTTACAAGTAGCACTGCAAACTGAAAATGCATGAAAAAAAAGGATTAATAAAACTGACTACCAGAAGAATCTGGAAAGCAAAAATTCCATGAAGTCAAATTAATGTAAAAAGATGGTGATAACACATGACAGACAGCGCTTACTATATCAAAATATCTTATAAAACAATAAGAAAAGTACAACATTGGAAATCCACTGGAAAATGCGAAAAGGTTATATAAAAAATACAAATGTACTACACAGGGGGAAAAGATTGCTCTTTGCTCCTAATGGCAGAAATGCAAATTTAAATTATAAAGAGCTACTGATTTTTTACCTATCATATTTACAAAAATCAAAAATATTCATGAAACACTGTGTTCTTAAGAGTGTGAACAAATAGGTAATTTTGAATGCTGTTGATGGAAGTGTAAATTGTTCCAACTTCTTTAGAGAGTAATCTGGTAATTTACTTCATGATTTAAAATGTATTTGGATGCAGAAATTTCAGTTGTAGGAAATTCAAATTTACACATATTATGCCCCAAAACATATTTAATAAATCTATCTTGAAGAATTATTTGGCGCAGCAAAAACATTGGAAATAACAATTCAATAAATAAATTTCAATATATCTATAAAACAAAATACAGCTTCTAAAAAAAGCATGTAGTAGATATATTGTAATAATATGGTACAATTTCTGAGACATATTGTTGCATTTAAATAACATTTGATATGTATAAATAACATTTGATATGTATAATTTATATAGAATTGAATTTCTGTTAAATGGGCTGGTAAATTCATAGATTTCCTAGGAAATAAAAACAGGAAATAACTATGAACTGTCACTTTGGGGAAGGAAGGGAACAGAAGAAATCAGGGTCGAGGGCATACTTTTTAATGATTACTTTTAATACCATAAGATTTTATGTTTTTAGTAGATTCATGACTTACTTTTTTCCAAAAATAAAAACAATTTAAAAATATTAAGCAGACCAGTTCCACTGCTACCCAAATGGCTCATAACATTTGAATTTTCATGTCTCAAAGGTTATAAATGGAAAGAATGATTATGTTACCATGATTATGTTACCATATATATTCACTTTGCTGTACAGTAGAAATTAACACAACATTGTAAATGAACTACATTTCAATAAATAAATAAAATTTTTAAAAGTTGCCATAGCGGGGAAAAGTGAATGGTTATGTTTCTGGTAATCACTGTCAAGAAAAATTCCTCCTCAACTAGACAGGTCAGAGACACTTGCTACTTCTGACATTCTTTTAACAGAAAACTTAGTCAACCTGGAACATTGCTCTAGGAAGTGAAACTGACAGCTCTCACCTTCCTTAGATAAAAATCCAATCAGAAAATGTGACATCTTCACCCACATCATGCAACTCTGGTACTTCCTTATGCCACCACAAGCAGTCAAGAATGTAAAAAACCTCCTGACATTGTGCAAGATTTCTATCCCATAAAATTGATAGACTTCAAAAGCACAGCGCAGATGCAGTATTAATATGCTCCCACGTGCTTTGCGGCTATTTAAAGGGCCTGTCAACATGAATAATGCACAGGAGTTATTTTTACACAAAATGTGCTCAGAAATTATAGAACAAACAACTCAATGATGGCATAGATTTTTAAAAGCCAAATTTGTAAGACAGAATAACCACAATTGTTCTCTTAATTTCATTTCCTGGACCTCGTGGTTAAATTTACAAGATGTCAGTGTCAATTGTATAACTGATAATGATTTTGGCTATTGTGTTCTAGGGATTTTTAAAAATAAAATTTAAAAAATTAAAAAATTTTAAAATTAGAAAATGGCACGTCAGAAGTTCCCGTTGTGGCTCTGTGGTAATGGACCTGACTAGTATCCGTGAGGACACAGGTTCGTATAAAAGAAGGAAAAAGATCCCCAGGACCGACATGGAATGATTTTGAAGGTATATGAAGTGAAAAGGGCAAGCTGTAAAAGCATATGGATAGAATAGTACGTTTTGTGTAAGAAAGATAGTAAATTTTTACACACATTTTTTGAAAAAAAAAAAAAAAAAAACGGCATCTCAGATCACTGGAAAAATGTGAACTTTTTACTCAATGATAAGAGGGAATTGTATGTGTGTTGTGTGTGTTTTCTTATTTTTGCAAACAGAAACATGGGAAGGAAAAACTAGAAGCTTGAGTAGAAATGGGGGTTAAAGAGATCTGGATGGATGTGAGCCTTCTCTGAGTCATCTTATATGTATAATCTTGATTGTTTGGCCATGCACACAGCATGGATAAATTCCAGGGCCAGGGATGGAACCCGAGCACAGTAACAACTCAGGCCATGCCAGTGACAACACCAGATCCTTAGTCTGCTAAGCCACCAGAAAACTCCCTAATCTTGAATTTTGAACCATGAAATATTTTACATTTTCAAAATGTAGCTTTAATAAAAAGCATGCAAAATGGCAATCTCTAAAATTGAATATAATGACTCTAACTGTAGAGCAAACTAGTATAACTCTATAGAAAGAATTAATTTTAATAAATTGAATACCTATAACCAAAGTGAGAAATAGTCTAAGAGAGAAAGAGAGCAGCATAGAAATGTTGAGTTTTCTCTAGTAGATCTGTTACTGCTGGCACTAGCATATTTATTTTGGAATTAATTTGTGTAAACTGTAACACAGAAGTACTTATATCAGTGTGGTAAGGAACCAGACTTGCCACCAGGAGATAAAAGGAAATACGTATGTGGAAGGAGGGAAAATGAGGAAGGACCCTATGATGATGAATTAAATCAGATGCATTTGGACAGGTAATTCCATTGTTAGGACAAGAATTTAAGGAAATAACAAAGAAAAATGCAAAATGACAGATATTTGTTTTAGAGTTACATAAAAATAAAATGGAAATTTTTTAACTATTTGAAAGTAAATTAATGGTAAATATTTCACATGATTTCAATGGGTTATTATTCATTTATGGAAGTGATAAATATGAAAGACTATTTAGCATCACGGCTGTACTTAAGCTGTCATGTTAAATAAAAGAACCTTAATATGTCATGTATGCAAATGCATAGATGAGCACAGTGTGATCTTTTGGAAGATAAACACATGACTGAGTTTTTCTTTTTCATCTTTGGAATTATTCAAGCTTTAAGGCAATTTAAACATTTTTTTTCAAGGAAAATTTTTGTAATAGCTTCAAGGTAGCCAAAATTAAAGACAGAATCCTTTTCCATCACTCTCTCCAACTTGCTCTTCAACTATTCTTTATGCAAGCTCCCATTATTTGGTGACTGAGCCTTTATTAAGGCCATAATTCAGGACTGGCCCCTAAAATAATTGGTTTTTCTCTTCTCAGTCAGAGCCAAGAGGATTTATTTAGAGCCAAGGCGGTATAATTCTAGTGTTCCAATGTAGTGCTAGAATTAATAGTGCATGAAATTTTTGCCACATGCAACTAATACCAACCAATGCTATTAAAGCAATATGTTTTGTTATTATTAAAGGAAATATTTCGAATGGACTTGGATTCATCACAGCCTGAATTTCTGCCCTTGAGTTAACGAGGCCACACCTTTTTAATTGCAACAAAGATTCCATCAGAGCAGTCAGATGACACTCACTCCTCAGTGTCCTGCTCCTCACTGCCTTCGAAACACTGTGGTTTTAGATCCATGATTTATCATCTAACATCTTGTTGCCAGAGAAACCAGCTCAACTGACAAAGGCCTGGTTCAGCTCAACATATTATTTTTCTCTTACAACTTCATAGTTTCTCAATTCATAATTATGAATTGGGCATGACCGTTGGTAAATTAAAAGCAGAACATTTAAGAATGTGATTAAAAGAAGCTTGATGAATTTCTTGATTCTTGAAACATTTCTAAGAAATTACTTAAGGAATTTAGAGCAACGTAGCACAATTACGTCTCGGGAAAATATTTACAGAGCAGAGCATCAATCTACCCGACTTTGCAATTTATGCACTAGAATAATAATTTACTTTGGGTGGTTTTTTTTTTTTATATATATATTAGTTTTATTTTGGTTTTCTGGCAACACTCATGGCATGTGGAAGTTCCCAGGCCAGGGACTGAACCTGTGCCACAGCAGTACCCAGAGCCATAGCAGTGACACCGCCAGATCCTTATCCTGCCAAGCCACCAGGGATCTCCTGCTTTGTTTTTATTAATAGAAAAAAATAAGGGGTCCAGTCATACCTCTACAGTATTTCAAATGCTCTGCAGTATCCTTCAAATAAATTGACTAAGAACTATCAACTGGAACCATGCAATTTTGAGCAGCTGGCCATAAAATTAAATATCCATTCTAGTTTGCTGATACTGACACAATTTATTTTTAATATACATTCCAAAATTTCTATCAAGCATTAACTGATGAAATTTCTCACTCAATTATCTATTTTTGATATACTAAGAGCTTATCTTGTTCAATATTGTATGTACATTGATATTGTACATTATTGATTTTTAAAATGTGTAACAAAGAGGCCTATTTTCATTTTTCAATGATTCCATATTCTTAGGCATATGTGTAAAACAAAACTAACATGAGACCTTAAATTTTCATCTGCTATTCATATTTATAAGTAAAAATATGTAGACAATGCCTGTTAAAGAATCTTTTATCTTTTATCAGATAAAACTGTATAGGTGGAACCTGATTAATACAGGGTTGTGTTAAGTGCTTTACCTGCATTTTACCATTGAGTCCTTACAGCAACCAGATAAGATAAACACCCAGATTATTTCCATAATTCAGATGGGGAAACCAAATCTCATAGATGTGGAATAACTTCGTGGGTTATATAGCTAGTAATTGGCTTTGAGGCTTGGCCATCTGACCCCAGAACGTGTACACGTAATGACTACACTGTATTAGGCGCTTAGGCATAAAAAGACACACACTGGGTGTCTGGAGTATAGAAGAATCGATATGATTGTGCTGATGATACCAAAACAGCATAAGCTACAATAAAGACCCTCTGCAAAAGCAGTAAGTTGTGTCTATTTCTGGAGTGATTCCAACTACACATTTCTATCCACTTTGACAACCATATTGATTATGAAGAAAAACAATCAACTCATCGACATTAGATTTATTGTGAAATAATCCTTTGGGATGTAGTGAGGAAATACTGTTATGGGCTGAATCATGTTCCCTCCCCATATTCAGATGTTGAATCCCTAACTGCCTCCATCAGAGGGTGACTGTGTTTGAAGATAAAGAGGTAATTAAGGTAAATGAGGTCCTTAGGGTGCACCCTAATCCACTATGACTGGAGTCCTTCTAAGAAGAGGAAACTAGGACACAGACAGGTATGGGGAGAAGACCACGTGGAGACAAAGGGAGAAGACAGCCGAAGCCAAGGAGAGAGGCTTCAGAAGAAACCAAGCCTGCCAACACCAGTGTCAGACTTCAAGCCTCCAGAATGATGAGAAAATACATATCCCTTGTTTAAGCTACTCAGTTGTTGGTACTTTGTTATGGCAGCTGGCAAATACTAAAAGTACCATAGCGCACTTCTCTTTATTTTAAGTTAAAAAAAGACTAGACCAAAAAGTAGCCTTTTTGACAAGGGGATATTGCAGGGAAGTTCTCAGTGCCTCACTGCATAAAGTCCTTATTTTAAACAGAGAAATGTCCATTTAAGCTGGTCCTCTTTTTACTTAGATGAATGGTTCTCAGCCTTGGTTAAATAAGGCATCTCTGGAGAGATTTAAAGAAACTATCGATGCTTGAGTCCCACATCAGACATTTTGATTTAATTGATCTGGGTATGGCCTAGGTATCAAGATTTTTTAAATCTCCCAGAGTGCTTCTGATATCTCTATATTAGAACCAAAGCTTGAAAACCTTGGTGGAGAGAGTGAGCTGTTCACTATGTAATTAACTTAATAAAGTAATATCAGATACATCCACAAGGTGGCGTATTATTGCATTTGAAAGAATTAAAACTGAGAAATGTTTGTTTCCAAAAGGCAACTCTGTACCACTGCAAGTAAAACAGACTGGATTTAGATTGAAGTTGCACCAGGTAGAAGCAATGATAGAATGAATCAGAACTTTCTGTGAAGACCTGAGGTTTAGTGAACTCATGGTATGAATCCTGCCTTCACAAGGGGTCCACACTGGTCACCATGAGAAGGCTCTTGGCTGCCAGGTCTAGTATTTTCCCTTGACAGATGTAGGCATCTCTGAAATGCTCAAATGTAATTGTTGATAAGAGCCATACCAACCCCATCTCAAATTTGGGAATTTATACCAACATCCCAGAAAAGACTTAGCCTATCTGTAACTGCTTATAAAAAAGTTAAAAGCTTCTAACCATTAGCGAAGATATTGTATACTTTAATGGTGGCTTTAACAATCTTCTCTTATTCACTGTTGAAAAGCCATGAGTATGAAGGGCAGGTGGAAAGGGAGAGAGGCATTTTTCACTGCCAATATCTACTCCAGGGAACCATCCCTTATCCACCCCACCCCTCCCCCAGCATCCTGATATTTCTGCTACCAAGACTCTGACTAGTTATATAAAGGCTTTTGTTTCCAAGGAAACCACTGACATCTATGGAATTTAATGAACATGTAAAAGGAACTATGCCATATAATTTACATCTGGAGATAAATGTGAATAGCTGTCAAAACCATTACATACACATTGATAATTCCGTGAATTTTTAACTCTATTTTTTTCCCATTTTTAAAGATGTAAATAAACACATATTTATGAAAAGAAAATGACCAAAAGAAACACACACACACACACACACACACACACACACACAGAAAAATCCCAAGCAGCTATTGCACCATGTCAGGTAAATTAAGAAATAGTTGGAACCAAGATTAAGGGCCAAAAGTAAATCTCCTCAGCAACTGATGGAAAAGAGAGAAACCTTTATTTTGTTGTACAAAGGGTTTTCTTATTCTTTCCTAAACTTCAAATACCTGCATCAAATTTTATGACTGTGGCTTCACACAATGGTGAAATCTGTACAAAGTCAAGGAAATAGCTCATAATCAGTACAGAGGGACAATAAATAAAGCACAACTCCAGGACGCATAGATGATTCATTGAAACTATTGTTGTATAACATCCAAATAACAGCTCATTATGCGATTGATATATTGGCATCCAGATTCTATGATGAGCTATTTAAGATTTGACAACCCCTAAATAAAGAGCCTATTTTGAATATTAGCAGGGAAAGTTGATGATATAGGGAAAACATTCAAAGTATATATAAACTGGTGGGATGTTGGTGGTATAGTGGTAAGCATAGCTGCCTTCCAAAGTATATATAAAATGGTATCTTCAGTAAAACTATAAGTATGCAAAAATGGAGAGAAAAGTTAATAGGAACAGAAGGAAATTTCACCATTTTACCCAAATGATAAATTCCTCCTTCCCGAAATACTTTCTTAAAGCTCCAGGATACACTCTCTGATTCTCCTTCCTCCTCACTGGTTGTTAATTCTCAGTCTAATTTTCTTTTTATTGCGGTAAAATACACATATCATAAAATGTTATCATTTTAATGATTGTCAAGTGTTACAGTTTACTGACACTAAGTAAATTACATCTTTGTGCAATATCACCACCATTCATCTCCAGAACCTTTCATCTTCTCAAACAGAAACCGTTCTCATTAAACAGTCACTCCCCACTGCCTCCTCCCTCAGCCCCTGGTAACTGCCACTACACTTTCTGTCGCCACGTGTTTGCCTTCTCTAGTTACTTCATATAAATGAATCACATCATATTTGTCACTTTGTGTCTGGCTTACTTCACTTAGCATACTTTCTTCTAGGTTTATCCATGTTGGAGCCTGTAATAAAATTTCATTCCTGTTCAAGGCAGCATAATATTCTGTTGTATGTATCTAGCATATTTTGCATGTCCACTTATCTACTGAAGGGCATTTGTATTATTTCCACCTTTTGGCTATTGTGAGTAATGCTGCTGTGAACCATGGTGTGCAAGTATCATTGAGATTCCTGCTTTCCCTTCTTTGGGGAATATGCCAGTCTCAGTCTCTTTGACTGGTTCTTCTTCATCCCCTCAAAGTCTAAATGCTTGAGGTCCCAGGGTTTTGATTTCAGAACTTTCTTTGATACCTCGACTTCCCTTAGCTTTGAGCTTTAAATAAAGTTAATTGTACTTCCACGGCCAACCTTTCCCCGACCTCCAGATGTGTGTACTCAAATATGATATCAGGTAGAAATATAACAGGCATCTCAAACTTTAAACATCAAAAAAAAAAAACAAAAAAAAAACAAAAAAAAACAAAAAAAACCAAAAAAAAAACCTGAGGTTTTTTTCAGTTTCAATATGCTTCTTTCTTCCTATCTAAGGACCTGGCAATTAAATTCTCCCACTTTCCCAGGTAAAAACATTACATAAGAGTTGTTCTTGAATCCTTTCTTTTCCCCATATATCACATCCGATACATTGACAAACCCAGTGGATTCACCTTTAAAACATATGCAGATTTGTGACTTTTTCTACACACTTTGGTCAAAATTATCATCAACACAACACAGCCCAGGAAATTTGCAACAGCCATATAGTTGGTCAGCTTGCTTCTTCCTTTGTCTTCTGTGGTCTTCTCTCAATGCTGTGGCTAGTGATGCTTTGAAAAGCTAGGTCAGGAGTTCTCATCATGGCTCAGCGGAAAAGAATCTGAATAGAATCCATGAGGACCCAGGTTTGATCCCTGGCCTTGCTCAGTAGGTTAAAGGATCTGGTGTTGCCATGAGCTGTGGTGCAGGTGGCAAACGTGGCTCGGATCTGATGTTGCTGTGGCTGTGGTGTAGGCCAGCGAATATGGCTCTGATTTGACTCCTAGCCTGGGAATATCCATGTGCCTTGGGGTGGCCCTAAAGAGGCCAAAAAAAAAAAAAAAAAAAAGCTAGGTCAGATCTCTGTCACTCTTCTGCTCAGAACATTTAGATTCTTTCTGAACTTTCTCAGAGGTAAAGCCAAAATCATTAGCATGGCCCATGAAGCTCAAAATAATGTGGCCCCAGCCACTTCCCTGATTTCCTCCTTTCTTTGCCATACTGGCCTCCTCACTGTTCCTCAAATATGCCAAGTTTGTTCCTACCTCAGGCCCTTTGCTCTTGCTGTGCCCTTGGTCAGGAATGCTTCTTCTTCCCTTAATTCATGTCTCTGCTCATATGACCTCCCCTTATCAAGAGCGCTTACTCCACTAGGGCTCAATAAAACAGCAAGCCTCTCTCCCACTCATGGTCTGTGATCTCTTGTCCTGCTTTCTTTGTCTTAATGGGATCTATCTGCTATCTACTTCCCCCACCCAGAAGGTGCTGGAGGGAGCCTGCTCACAGGGGTTAGAGGCTACTGTATACATTGCTTTCCAACTCTCAGTGACATCAGGATGTGGTCTGAAACCCATCAGGTTCAGAATATTCACCAAAGGAAATCAGAAAGCACAACTCAGGGATTACCTTTTCCTTCCTGCCCTTCCTTCATTCTTTCTGAAAACCAGTTTACCACCTCCGCCTATTCCATGCTCCTAAAAAGAATGTTATATGAGGACAGAATGCTTTGGCTTTTTTGTTCACTGCTGTTTTCCTAGTGCCCAGAACAGCACCTGGCAGAAATAGGCTCTCAATGTCCATTTTTTAAAACAGCAATAAAATCAAAAAGCCATCATTTTTTATATAAGCATTAGGAAAACAAAACCTGATCAGCTTTTTTAGATTTGGTTCTACTCACATCTGCCTATGTGACTGTGCTGATACTCTATACAGGTTTCCCCCACTATCCAAAAGTAGAGCATTCCTGTGAAAGCTTATAAGCTGAAATGGCATAAAGGGAAGAAGCAATTACCTTAGGACACATCTTGCTAACGGAGGCACAAAATAAATTGAGATAAGGCACAGATGCTCACAGACACGGTGCAAAGCTCTGGTGCCTGGATGCTGAGAGGCTGGGTACAGTTCCTGGGGAAGGAGCTTGGCAGTGCCCCTCTCAAGGCTCAGAGGTCCCCTGACTCTATAAAGCCAACTCCGTTGCAAACAAATGCTGAGTGGTACTTTTGCTTCTCACCTTTTTTTTTTCCATACAAGTGCAAATCCTCTCTGGATTTCTTTCATGAAGCTACAACAGGTACCCAAGTAGGTTTTCATAAAAGAAAAGTGGTGTAAAGCTAACTTTCAAAATGCTGGGGGTACCTGTGCCATTTAGAATTTAATTATGATCTGGGTATTTACAAGGTAGCTGCATTGAAATTAACATCACACATTTGAAATACACTGCCTTTTATCAATAGAGAAGGAACTGGTTAATTGTCAGTTAAGCAGAAGAAATAGTCTTCTTTCCACAAAATGCAGTTTGAAAGTACAACCATAGAAATATTTTAGGGAGGGAGTGGGAGGGATCGGGAGCTTGGGGTTATCAGACACAACTTTTAGAATAGATTTACAAGGAGATCCTGCTGAGTAGCATTGAGAACTATGTCTAGATACTCATGTTGCAACAGAACAAAGGGTGGGGAAAAAATGTAATGTATACATGTAAGGATAACTTGATCCTCTTGCTGTACAGTGGGAAAATAAAATAAAATAAAAAAGAAATATTTTTTGGTGATATTGGTATGTGCATACGGAAAGTTGAATATGTGTGGCATGTCAGTTTCCTGTACTAAAACCTGGGAGAGCCTCTGTCACTGTGGAGTTCCTCTCTCTGGAATTCAAAGCAATCCTAGAACTGCTTTCAAGAAGCCACATAGAAATTTTGACATAAATATTTCTCCCTTTTTTTTCCCTTTTGTTTTCATAATACTGTGCCTTGGCTAAAATGCAACGTGATTTTTTTTAATTCATTTGATTTACTACAACCAAGGTAAGATGTTTTAGGTTAGGTAAACTTGCTGGACATCAGTTTTATGATCTGTAAGATGGAATGCCTTGGCTTGGTTCATTTCCCTTAAAGTTGGAATCAAAAGTTAGCAGAACTTACCTAAAATCATGTGCTCCCCCAACACCCATTTCACAGATGAGGAAGTAAAGGCAGAAATAGAAAGAACAACTTAAGCTCATTAACGACAGAGCAGCCGCCCCAAACCCCACTTCTACTTTCTAGTCCCCTATACTTTCTAACACTCCCGAGGATGAAATTCTTCCTAAGAATGTTGAGACAAAACTACCTTTTTCGGGAATTCCTGTTGTGGCTCAGGGGGTTAAGAACCTGACATGATGTCCCCGAGGATGTGGGTTTGATCCTTAGCCCTGCTCAGTGGGTTAAGGATCCAGTGTTGCCACAAGCTACGACATAGGTTGCAGATGCAGCTCGGATCTGGCATTGCTGTAGCAGTGGTGCAGGCCAGCAGCTGCAGTTCTGATTAGACCCCCAGCCCAGAAACTTCCATGTGCCACATGTGTAGCCTTAAAAACAAAACAAAACAAAACAAAGAACCAAACAAATTATCTTTTAAAACAGGATCTCTGAAATTTAATGAGATAGCCCATGGCAAAAAAATAAAAACAAAAAATACCAAAACCAAAACAAAAAATTATGTTGTGTTCCAGAACATACACTCACTTACACATACACAGTTTCACCAAACAACTTGATCTACACAAGCCACTGACAATGTTCATTCTAGTCAGGTCTGATTCATTCTTTTTTTTTTTTTTGTTTTTTAGGGCCGCACTTGCAGCACATGGAGGTTCCCAGGCTAGAAGTCTAATCAGAGCTACAGCTGCTGGCCACAGCCAGGGCAATGCCAGATCTGAAATGAGTCTGCAACTGACACCACAGCTCACAGCAACGCTGGATCCTTAACCCACTGAGCGAGGCCAGGGATCAAACCAGCAACCTCATGGTTCCTAGTCGGATTCGTTTCTGCTGCGCCACGACAGGAACTCTTGTTTCATTCTATTAATGCTGGACCACTATTAGATCAGAAATCACAGTGATAAACCCTCTTTTTAAAAGGAAAGGGCCTTTTGAAATGTAGATCCAGAGAGTTTGTATATATAGCATAGACAAGATGTATATGATGTAGCACCTTGCTCTTTACATAAGCCTGGAGAGGGAGGATGAGGGAAGGAAGGAGGGAGGGAGAGAACGAGAAGGGAAACATAAATATATTTTAGGTTTCAAAGGATAAGAATTTTTAGTTTAGTTTTTACATTTGGATAAAAATCTCCCAATTTCTCTCCAGTGACAAATTTCCAAACTGGTAACTTGAACAAAAGCCCAAGCAGAAAAGCAGATCTGGAGTTTGTGTGCATTGTGTTGGGAGTCAACATTTAAATTTCATTAACAGGGCAACACATAGAAGCTTTTCTGTTTCCTATAAATGTATTTCACATCACAGCAGGCAGAGAAAACAGTTCATCTTCAACTAGATCATGAATTTTTACATAATGAGATGCTGTGAAAAACAAAAATAATGTGAATACACAGATAAATATTTGCGGGGTGCCTGGGTATTTTGATAAATAGTATCTGCTCCACACATGTTCTGCCTTCTTCTGTGATCTATAAACCCCCACAGAACGTCTTCCACTCAATCTGTCTTCATATTATATCGCCTTTTGTCCTATGTTTCCAAGCTTTTCTCACTCCATACTGGTGTCTTTACACTGTGTAATCTTCCACTCCCAGGCCTGCTGCTTCCATTCTAGCCAACACAAGGGTCCCCTCCTACTTAGTTTTCCTCCTCCAGGCTATACGTCTCTTTCTATGAGGTGCTTATATTGCAATCATTCTGGAACATTCTGGAAGAGGCTAGCCTCTCTTTTGGTCCTGGCCACATAGCACTGCTATAGCACAGGGAAGAAGGGAGCTGCCAGGGGATGGTGTGCAGGGATGGCCACCATGAGGATCCTGAGGATGGAAAGGAACCCCTTCCAGAATCTTGGAAGCCAGTTTGGTGAGAGAAAGAGGGACATATGCCTTGGTGACACTTTTTTGAGTACCTGGATGAGATGTCACCTAAACCCAAAATTCCACTGACTTGTTCAATACCTTCCAATCATTTGTCATAAATTATCTTTTTATCTATCCAGTTCGAGCTGAGGTTTTCTTTTGCAACTTAAAGATTTTTAAATGGATATTATTATTCACTTCTTTCTTGCTCATCCATCCACAAAGCCCCTTTCGACCACACCCCTTCTCCAAACTCTCTTTAGAACGTAAACTTTTTCAAGCTGAGAAATGAACCCGACTTCCTGAAAATCTCACTCGAAAGTTTAATAGTAATAATGCACAAATAATGATGATAGTACCCACAACCGTGGCTCCTACTTAATGAGTGCTTATTATATACCAATGATAAGTTCAGGCAGTGGTGTTTCAAAATTTTTCTTCAAATTTACTCTCCAAAACCCTGATGTCCACACCACACTTACATCAATTAGATTTTGGTAGCACAAGAATCTCTGGGAGTAGAAAATAGGGTCATCATTTTTAAAGCTCTCCACGTAATTCTACAAGCAGTTGAATTTGAGAACCTCCCACTAAAGGTTTCCTAATGAATTATTTTATTTAATCCTTATAGCAATGATATGAAATGCTCATTTAGTATTAGTATCATTTAGCTAGTGAGGAAGAAGTCCGAGTCTCAGAAAATTCACACAGGTAACAGGCAACAGACATGGCTTTGAGAATATTAAAATAGACTGGGGTTCATAAACATCAGCACGTAATAGGAAGTGAAAAAAGCCAAGAACATGGATAATCCACAGAGAAAGCAAACTTTGGTGGAAAAAACAGCAAAAGCCAGAGTATTCAGAATACTGCTACCTGACCTTAGGAGAAGCGTTTTAAAATGGAGAAGTGGTTTCTAAGCTGAGCAGCGGACACACCCTAGTTCTCTTCATTTCCTATCATTCCATAGATTTTTATCAAACTGCATCCATAAATGAAACACTTAATTGATAAGCAGGCTACGGGCTGCAGTGAAAGAAACAGGCAAGCCTGAAAGAAACTCTCCATGTGGCAGAGGAATTGATTTAGACTCCCAAAGCTTGGAGACAAAAGGGGTCTGATATAGTGTAGGCAACTGTCTTTAACCAATATTGATAATGAAACTTCAAGTCAAGGCAATAAATCTGCACTCAAAAACCAACTTTATAACCATTATCAATACAGTTCTTGGAACTAACAAGCTTACCTGAAACCTGACTAAAATGTCATTGAGAGAAGAAGAAAAAACATTTTTTTATATTGAAAATTGAACAATTTTGAACCATCAGCAAAGCATTAATGTGACCAGCTTGATACAAAACTGAAAGACAGAACTGTTGAAATACAATCATATGATAAATGTAAATCATGGACTGTATTCACATGGAACATTTAAAGAAATCGTCTTGAAAATAATTCTGATTTTTCTTTCCTTTCATTTTTTGCATTTTCCTGTAGAGCATCTTAACCTCTTCAGCAATAAAAGCAGTATTTGGCTGTTTGCTCTATGACAAGATTTGCCACCAGCTACTGCACTGTTACATATCTGAAGAATAATCATTCTAGGGGACTTTTTGCTTCCTGCATCTCCGCAGCAACAGATAATTTTTGATGTCAAAGAAAGTCTTTTGACTTTTAAGGAATAAAACAAAAGTTGTAGGTAGGGATGCAAAGTAGAAAATCGCTAGTTTTATATCAATTATGGAAGGAGGTGAGAGTTCCTCAGTGACCCTATACAAACTTATTTGCCAATATTCTCTCTGTGCTATAAAAGAAGTCTTTAAAGTACAAAAATTTAAATATGATAAAGCATGGTCTCCACTTTGATGGCGAGTCAATACATCCTACTACTATACCCTACCAGATAATCTTTATTCAAGATTTTTACACAGTCTTCCAAAACTAAATAACTAAAAACACTGCTGTGACTATATCTTCAGTAAGTTTTCCAAACCCAAGCAAACGAACAGACAGTCCACATAACTGATCCCAAAGTCAGCCCTTGTTCACCAGGAACACTTGCAGAAAGAAGACTTGGTGCCCCCTGGCTTCAGGGATGGTATGATTCCAACCACAAAACATTTGAGCTAAAGGGTCTTATTTATCTAAAAGGTTAGTTCACATATGCTTAGGAAGCTCAAGGACTTTTTCAAATACTTTCAAGCACATTTTAAGTATTTAGAATTACCCAGTACCTTGGGCATTGTTTTTTTGTTTTTTGTTTTTTGTTTTCAAACAACAACAAAAAATTATTCGAGGACATAAAACAAGCCGAATAGCCAACTATGTATGTATTCATTGTTTCCATCTCTTAACAAAAATGGAAGTGTTTAGGGCATACTGGTTTCTGGAAGGACTCGCTGTTTTATGGTGTTTTACAACATCTACAACAGAGAAACTTTTCATTGGGGCAATTAATTGATACCATGACACAGCTGAACAATCAAGGCAGCATCTGGTGTGTGTACAATGCTCCATTTCCTACCTTGGGAGCCTTGGCATGTTTCCCGCATCTGGCATCTTTGACAAGGCTGAGATCTAACAGCTCGGTCTCCTGGAAGGCAAAAATGTGAAATCGTTAAGCATCCACACAGATCTCTTCTCTTTGTTTTATATCATTGACAGCACTTTAAAAAATGAAATATTATCTTGAGGCTAGCCTGAAGATTTCTCCACAGTTGGGATATTTTTCCTCTCACATGCATTGCTTATCAACTGAATTGGCACGGAAATAAAAAGGTAGCTCATCGCTAGTTCTCCATTTAATATAACAGGTATAGATTATAGTACACATTGTAAGTCTAATGTGTGTGGTTTGGGTCCCAGTCAATTCTACAAGCCATACCTAAGCAGTGATGAATCAGACCTTCCTGTACTCTTGTTGAAAAGTAATTCTGAGAGTCACTCTGAGTGCAGATCACGGCATGTCAGTCTTCATCATTAGGGAGGAGGGGTGGAAGAAAAGACACTTCTATCAGCTCGCAAGATCTCCCGCTCACTTGGCCAAGGAAAAGAGAGATCTACCTAACCTACGCCCAACCCCAGCCTTTTGTGCACCTAACTTATGCCATGATCTTTTCATTTACTCATTATACATTTCTGAACACCTATAAGATGCAAGTTGCTCTAGGATCTAAGACTCGTAAGAGATGGCATCTTCTCTGGATGGATTTGCCATCAAATGAGTAGTAAAGAACTATACATGCTTCTAAGGTCCAAAGGAGAAAAATCTGCAACCTCATATACTCTACCCAGCAAAATTATCATTCAGAATAGAAGAAGAAAGAAAGAATCTCTCAGACAAGCAAAGCCTAAAAAATAAAGCAATACTAAATTTATCCTAAAGGAAATATTGAATAGTCTTCTTTTCATAGCAAAGAAGTAAGGATCTATGGGAAAGAGAAAATCACCATTGGAAAGTAAATCATTTAAACAAGCCAGTACTCAGATTAAAAAAAAAAATCAAGAAATATACAAGGGAGAGTGTGCTAAAGCCAATTTTAAAGTTAACTGCACGGAGTTCCCTTCATGGCTCAGTGGTTAATGAATCCAACTATGAACCATGAGGTTGCCAGTTTGAGCCCTAGCCTCACTCAGCAGGTTAAGGATCCAGCGTTGCCATGAGCTGTGGTGTAGGTTGCAGATGTGGCTTGGTTCCTGCGTTGCTGTGGCTGTGGTGTGGGCCGGCAGCTGTAGGTCGATTTGACCCCTAGTCTGGGAACCTCCATATGCCATAGGTGGAGCCCTAAAAAGCAAATAAATAAATAAAGTTAACTGCAGAGGAGGGGCAACAGAGAAAAGACATCTTTTTTTTTCTTCTCTAGGGGCTCAGAAAAAAGTGGAGTAGTCACTGAGCATAGAGAAGGAGGAGAGAAAGTGCCACCCAGTTGGAGGGTATAACATGATCAAATATCCAGACAAGAGAGAACTGGAGTTTGGGCAGAACCTTAACGTCTTCATAACCCTTATGTGCTCAGAGAAAGAGAACGATGCATGGGAAGCAGGGAGGGAGGGGAGAGGGATAAGGAGGCATCCAGGAGTGAGGAAGAGCAGGGGAAGGCATGATGGCAGTGGGGGAGGGGAGTCACAGGGGCAACATTCAGAATCCCATTGCAGGGGCATGGAACCTAAGAAGACAACTCATGGGAGATGACACCAGCAAGGGATTTGGGCAAAAGGATGAAAACCCTGAAAGTCTGGCTAGGGTCACTGAGCCAGGAAGGTTGTGACCTGCACACCACCAAGTTACACAGTGGATTGAATCACCAGCCAGATGGGACTCTGGTGCCATGAGCAGAGTCCTCTTAAAGTGATGCCAGCCAGCCAACCTTTTCTAAACAAGGAGCCAGTGGGATGCAGACAACTGACCCCCTTCTCCAGGCAGGGGCATTGCATCTGGACAGGAGTGGCTATAATTTTTTTTTTTCCTTTCTCTTTTTTCATAAAAATATCTGGCATATAAGTGAATTACAATATTGTATTAGTTTCAGGTATTCAACAAAGTGAATCAGTCATATATATATATATGTGTGTATATATATACACACACACATACATTCTTTCTCAGATTCTTTCCCCATATAGGTTATCAGAGTATTGAATAGATGTCCCCGAGCTACATACTAGGTTCTTGTTACAGACTGATTTTGTATACAGTAGTGTGTATATGCCAGTTCCAAGCCCCCACTCCATCCCTCCCCCTCAGTATTTCCCTTTTGGTAACCATAAGTTTGGTTTCAAAAACTTTTCAGTCTTTTCCTGTTTTGTGAATAAGTTCTTTTGTATCATTTGTTATTAGAATTCACATACTAGTGATTTCACATCATATCTGTCTTTCTCTGTCTGACTTAATAGTTGTTTGAAGGAATTGTTTGGGAACCCTAGGGTGCCAGGCTTTGCAGAGGATTTCCAAATGTCTGGTGCAAAAAGGTCTGATTCTTTTCCTAAGTTAACGTAAGCCTGATGATTGCAGGATAATAAGGGTCAAAGAAGAGGTGGAGTCTCTCCATTGGGATGCAAACCTCACAGTAAATGGAACAGAACACCTGGCCCCTCACACTTCTACCTGGCCTGAAGGGAGACGAGGCAGCAGTGCCTTCTTGTTCTTTGCTCACCTTGGCCTTGTAAGTTTGTTTTCCCTCATTTTAGTGAACTCCTTAACCCATGCCCTGTTGTCTATAACTCTGTGGAAACCTTCCCAAACCCTGGTGTGACAGGCAGCCACCCAGAAGGATCTTGCAAGACAAAGCAACCGGTGCCATGGTTCCCCAAAGGCCGCACCATCCACAATACCAAAGGTCACCTTATGAGTGTTAGAAACCAATGGTATCAACCGCTAGACTCAAGGCTTCACTTAGGCAAATGCATGCAAAGTGTTCAGAGGTGAGGAGGTGGAGTCTCTGGCCCAGGTTTCTTCATCTCCATGGCAATGGCAGCCAGTATTTGTTGGAAGAAGAGAAGTAGGAAGAGAATGGAGCTTGAAGAAGCTTAAACCAGAAGACCAGAACTAAGTGGAATGTTGAGAGACAGGAGACCAAATGAAGGTAGAGGTATTGGGCATAAAGTGGAGCGTGATTATATGGAGGCAGAAGTGACCAAAGGAGAGCGACGAGGCAGAAACAGCACCAGGGGTCCCAGCTTCCTCCCAGGACTTGGAAGTTTGGGCAAAACGATAGCGCATTTTGGAGTTACTGGTCAGAGGGTTTTATCCAAGGGGAAACGTCAGTTATTAATTCATTCAAGCATCATTTACTGAATGCTGCCTATGTCAGGTACAGGCTAGGGACTGAGGAATGACACCCCAAAATACAAAGAGAACTCATGCACAAAACCAACTGTTGTACTCTGAAGGAGACATTTCAAAGTGCACCGCAGATGTGGACTAGAAAGAGCCATGGCCTTTTTTCAGTCAGTACATGAGGATGGAGAGGAGTTTGTCAGCCTTTTAATTCTGTGTGTTTGGTGAAGAGGGTTCCAGGGAGAGGAAACAGCAGTTGCACAGGCACAGAGGCAGGAGTCCTGTGTAAAAAAAAAAAGTCACTCTGGACCCACCACAGAAGTGTATAGAGGGTTGTGTTACTTCTGGACTTAGCAGTCATTATCTGCACCTCCTCTTTGTAATTATTCATAAACACTGACATGTAAGTTTGGTGCACATTTCCATAAATGTGGCATAATATTGTATACATATATATAGGCAGAATAAAGGTCACACACACATACACGATGCATTCACCTCATTTTATAGCAACATTTTCTATTCAAGGAAATCCCTCCCAGTTGAATAAACAATAGACTTCAACTTTACTTACTTGTTTTCACGCACGAAGCACAAATTGAGTTCACCAAGAACTAGACCTTAGCCGGCATCATTATATAGACTTCCCTATTACGGATAATGAATGCTGTTTTCTACTTTCAGCTCCAGAGGAAACATTCATTTCCCAAGTCACGGAGGGGTAGTTAATACCAGCTGCCCCAGGGAGTCATTCGGATACCAAGGCGACTAAGAAACTTCTCTGGAGCGCGCGTAAAATTGTGCGTGCAGGAAAACCACCGCAGGGCGCTATCAACGTGGGCGATGCAGCGTGGGAAAGACCCAGGTGGAAATATCCCCAGACTCATTCGGTTAGAAAGCCCTGATTAAAAGAGCGTCTCCCACTTCTATTAGCACACCAACAGCCACTCCTCTGGGATTTCACTACATCTTGGTCTCTCCTCCACTATCAAGAAAAGGAGGAACCCAATGCACATTACACAAATGTGTTACTGGTACCGTGAAAACTTTTTCTAGGTTAATTTTCTTGTGCTAAGAGTTTTAACAACCCACTTTCATGATTAGAAAGCAGTGAAGGGGTCCCTTTCTCAGTTCGTTTAAGGGTTGCTCTTTCAGGCTTATGGAATTCACTATTCCTTTCCTCTTTTCTTTAAGAGAGGGAGCCCATGTGGTTTTTAAGTGGAAAACCTGGGTTTGAGTGAGGGCCCTAAAGTGGACTCTTCATGTATTCAGTCAATCATCATTCCACACTGAGCATCATTACCATCTATAAAATGAGTATGACAATACTTTTTATATCAGCAGTTCTCAAAGCCTGCATTAGCCAAGAAGACTTGTAGAAATACTGATCAGATGAGAACCACCCATCAGAGTTTCTGGTTCAGTGGGACAGGCCTAAGAACCTGCATCTCTATCAAGCTCTCAGGTGATACTGTTACTACTGCTCCATGGACCATACTTGGAAAAGCATTGATATACTAATTCATAGGGTTGTTATTATAAGGCATTTTAGGTGAACATGATTGATAAAACTACACACTACCTATATATTATATTGTAGAAAGACCCTAAAATGGTCATTTCTCAATACAGGGCAGTGTCAAAAATTTTACACCTACTGAAGGCAAAAACTGTGCCTTGTGATGAATAACCTAGGCTCAAATTTGTTTTACTGAAGAAAAACTGGAATGCAAAAGCTGTCAACTCCTAACGTGTCTTTAGCATTAAGTTTTACTCTTTAGTGTTAAATTATACTTTAAATTTTACTCACACAAGAAATGCCTCCATTCAGAATTCAAGCCATTGTTTAATTTTTTAATTTTTGCTGAAAAATACTACACTATATAACCTTTGTGTTACACTTCATAACATTAGGGACATTTAGAAAAGCAAGAGAAGGAAATGTGTTCTCTCTTGCCTCTAAGCCCATCCAACAATAGACAGGGGGTTGGGGTGCCCAAAACCCTGTGGGCTAACTGGATCTATAAAGGAAGAATGAACAGACCCTCTTTATTTCCACAGCACCCAATGGCCCACGCAAAGCTCGAAGACCACATTCCTAGGACTCCGGATGCATCCACTCAAGTATTGAAGGATATGCTTTCATCAGTAAGGACAAAAGTGAATCAACAGTAATCAAAGATTTACTTTTGATCCTTTGAATGAGGGATGAGAAAACTGAGACAGGCAAGCTAAGGGAAGACCAAATTATCTCTGATGTTTACTATTCAGCAGAAAGATGTCCATCCATCAGCCACCAGCACACTGTGAAGTAGATGAGCCATGAAATGCACTGCAAACTCCGGAAAGAATACAATTTAAAACTCAAGCCTCTTTCAGAATACCAATTTCTGTGCGTTGCCACCAAATTCCATTAGTCACCCAATAGAATAATGCGTTTCAAGTTTACATAATACATAATCAGAGCAGCGACCATGGCCATCAACGTTACACAGGGAAGATATTAATGGCTGGGTATGGGGGGTGATTATGGCTACCTTTCTATGTGGTATATTCATTAAGTTGTTCAACCTTGATTTACCAGAAGTAGACGTCATTAATCTGTTTTATTGACTGCCACCACCCCCACCCCTGCAAATTGTCCAATGATTAAATGAAACAACTTTAGAGTGCTTCAAGGAAGTATTTTATTTTAAAGAGAAGAAGATGAAATAGATTCAACTCTTTGCTCCTTAACTTGATTCCACTTCTGAGGGAGTGAAAATCGGTTTAGGATACCTCGCAAAAAAGAAAAAAAAAAAATCCTTGCTCTCTCTGTTACCTAGTCTCTTATTTGTTTCCTAGCCTCAATTTTTGTCTTTTCCCCCACAGTCTGCAATGGAGCCTCAGTGTAGGAAATACTCATGGAAATGAGGATGCCCAGGTCATCAGTACCAACTGCAGAAGAGAAAAGAGAAAGCTGAAGCATCTGGATTTTTTTATTGAAAAGATCCTAGGTTTGCAGTTCCCATTGTAGCTCAGTAGGTTAAGAACCAGACATAGCATTAAGTAAGGATGTGCATTTGATCCTTGGCCTCACTCAGTGGGTTAAGGATCTGGCTTTGCCACAAACTACACTGTAGTCATAGATGTGCCTTGGATCTGATGTTACCATGGCTGTGGTGTAGGCCAGCAGCTACAGCTCCCCATCAACCCCTAGCCCAGGAACTTCTATATGCCGCAGGTGCAGCCATAAAAAGAAAAAAAAAAAATCCTAGGCTTCATACAAACTTCATAGAACTAGGAGGCAAAACATTTCAGTTGTCTCTTGGAATTATCATTTGTAATCTATGCATTATTAAGCCCGTTATTTCAAGATGTCTGTGCCTTGCATCCTCGTCAGTCAAAAAGATGCCAATGCAAGCAATGCCTTCCTCGGCAGGCTGCTGTTCAATCAACTGCGATATTAAACTGAGAATTTCACTTAGCAAGCAGGGAAAACTGCATACATACAAACTCCTTATGCTTGCAACATATCTCATTCCAAGTGAAGGGAAAAGACCCCAGTAGAAAAGACAGAAGCGGACAGGAAAAGCATCTAATAAAAAGGCACAGAATGCAAACAAACAGATAAAAAAATCTAGAATGCCTAAAGATATTTTGTAAAACCTGAGACCAAAGTAAGATAGACAACTTCTAGAGGAAATTGATTTTACTTTTAGCATCATAATTTTAATGTAAAATAAGGCGAACATTTGAAATGGAGAAAAAGCAATGAGTTGTGAGTTGTAGGTATTAACGTCATTTTGAGCCAATAAAGTAAAAACTGAAAAATTAGTGTAATGAGTAAAAAGGTTCCTATCACTAAAGAAGGTAGTCTTTGAAGGCAGTCTTTGCAGCATCACCATATCATGAGTATTACATTCCTCCCTTTTGCAGAGAACTAAGCGAGACCACCAAGAATGACAACTGTTGGTTGGTTACACAACTGCATCACCAGTTTCAAATTTTTGCTCACCTGTAGTAAGCAGAATTCCAAGCTGGCCACCATGGCCGCTGACCTTGATCTCCAAGCCTTTGTGCCACCCCCTCATGATGACTGTAGTCAGGACTTGTAACTTGCTTCTAACCAACAATACGGCAAAAGGGACGGGCTATTTATTCCTCTGGGATTATGCTACCTTAGATGGCAAATGTGAAGGAATTTTGAAGTTGTAATTAAAGTCTCAAAGCAGAGGACTTAAATATAACTAAATGAGAGTCTTTCAAAAGAGATCTAGCAGTGGGAGACTCAAAGCAGCAGCGACTTCGCCTGCTGACTCTGTTGTGTCTTGTCCATGAAGACCTAAGGGCCTCGGTCCTGTGGTGACAAAGAACTAAATTGTGGCTGCAACAAGGATGAGTTTGGAAGAAGACCTCCAGATGAGAATACAGACCAGCAGACACATTTAATGCAGCCTGTGAGACCCTAAGTGGGTGAGACCTTGACCCATTTGAAACTGTGAGATAATAAATGCATGTTGTGTTAAACCACTAAGTTTGGGAGTTCCCATCGTGGCTCAGTGGTGAACAAACCTGACTAGCCTCCATGAGGATGGGTTCGATTGCTGGGCTTGCTCAGTGGGTTAAGGATCTGGTGTTGCTGTGAACCATGGTGTAGGTCACAGACATGGCTCCGGATCCCACGGTGCTATCTATGGCTGTGGCATAGGCCAGCCACTAACAGCTCTGATTGGACCCCTAGCCTAGGAGCCTCCATATGCCATGGGTGCTGCCCTAAAAAGACAAAACAAAACAAAACAAAAACACTGAGTTTGTGGTAATTTGTTATGCAGCAATAGATAACTCATCCACTACCCCCACTGTTTCCAAGGTTCTAATGCATTTCACTAAAATGTAAATGACTTTATAAGTCCTGGCACTCTCCCCAGCATAAAAATAACTGCAAAGCTGTCACCTTTTCTGAGTATGGCCAACAGGAAACAATTACTATAATGAAACCATAGACTTTTGGGACTGGGGAAGATCTCAGATGAGGAAACTTGAATCCCAGAGAGAAACGTTAAGCATTGCCCAAGATCACTGAGACTGAGTACAGGATAAGAAAAGAATTCATATTCTCTCAGACCTATTGTTTTCACTAAGGAATTATTTTTTAATATTGATAAAATAGCAAGAATATTAACTACGTAATACAAACAGAGAAAGAGCACATGTCTTTGCTCACGTACAAGAAAAACATATCATGATAAACAGAAAGTAACACTAGTTTTTAGAGGTTGTGAGGTAATGTGAAGTATATTGGCACATATCTAGTTAATTTTTTCTTTGTAGATAACCAGAAAGGTAGTTTAGCTCCTAGTTATACAATAGCCAAATTTTCTCCTTACTTCCCTCTTCAGCTATCTGAGAAATGTTTATATCTTCATCCAATAATAAAAAAAGTTGCTTAAGTTGAAAGTCAGTGCCGCCGAACATAAAATTATATCCATAGCACCAAAGGTTTCATTGATATAAAATTAATAAAACTTAATTCTAACAGGATATATGTTTGTAAGTTGATACACGCATAACCCCATGCATCTAAGGCTGTGGGAGAAGATTCTAGAGCACATTATATCAGGAAATATCTTTGCGCAACTTTTCTAAATGATGAGTGAAAAACTAGAGAGACTTCAAATTATAGTAACTGGGTTTATTTCAAACTTATTTGATTGCTATTTTGAAAACTGAGAAAAAAAGTCTCCAAAGCAACATGGGAAATCTATATATACAGCCTAAAGATAAATTTGGGAATATAATGGAAGTTTATGATGAATAGATTTTATTTTCCTAGTTTGTATTTACTAACAGGCATCCATGGAGGGATTCACAGCATTTTTATGGATAATTAATGATATTTCATCTGCTATTTTTAAATTTCATTATGATAATAAAGATTGCCTTGTCACATTTTTCAATTCTGCCTGTGTTCAGCAAAAGTCCTGACTTCAGGCTAATCAGATTAATAGAAACTGCACTCATCATTTGGCAACTAGTTTGATAAATGCTGAAAACTATCTTTGTGGATATTTGAGGTGAGCATAAAATCCAATCTCCATAAAAGGTCTCTTGAAAAGAAATATGGAAATGATATAGATTAATCAGGCAAACAACCTGTTTCCACTTGAAAAGTCCAGTTAATTTTAAAGTAGCCAGATTTTCCCCTCATATCATCTAAAATGTTATCTCTGGTCTACACCTACTTCCCTATGGCTGAACAGCCGGCCAAGCTTTTTTATCTGGTAGTGCAAGCTGCTTCTAGCTCTTAATCTTACCCTGTTGTTACACTTGAGCACAGCACTTATCTGCTTTTATGACTTATATTCTGTCATTTCCCTAGACGAGTAGTTCTCAAAATGTGGTCCATGGACCAGTTGGATCAGCAACAACATCACCTTGAAATATGTGAAAAATGCAAATTCTCGGGTCCTACCCTAGACCTTCCGAATCTGAACCACAAGGGTGGGACCCAGCAATCTATCTTAAACAAGCTTTGGGGTGATTCAGATGCAATCCGAAGTTTGAGAACCTTTGTCTTAGATATTAAAAGGAGACAACAGCTGCTCATAGAGAAGGCCAATTCACCAGGGTTAAAATTTGTTATAGGACATTGGACAAGCTGCCTAGAATCCATTTCAGAAATAACTGCATCTAGGAGTTCCCATTGTGGTGCAGCAGAATATGAACCTGACTGGCAGCCATGAGGATGTGGGTTCCATCCCTGGCCTTGCTCAGTGGGTTAAGGATCTGGTGTTGCTGTGAGCTGTGGTGTAGGTCTCATATGCAGCCAGGATCCTGCATTGCTATGACTGTGGCTGTGGCCAGCCGCTCTGATTCAGTCCATAGCTCTGGAACTTCTATGTGCCATAGGTATGGGCCTGAAAAGCAAAAAAAAAAAAAAAAAAAAAAAAAAAAGAAAGCAAAAAAAAAAAACAAAAAAAGAAATAATTGCATCAGAGTCCTAAAAGCAGTGAGAGAATTGACAATAAGACTGTTTGAGAAAAGTCTTCTTCTGACTACTATGTTTATCAGTAACATCAGTATCACTATAGATTAAAGCAGTGATTTTCTTTTTTCTTTTCTTTTTTTTGCCATTTCTTGGGCCACTCCCGTGGCATATGGAGGTTCCCAGGCTAGGGGTCTAATCGGAGCTGTAGCCACCGGCCTACACCAGAGCCACAGCAACGCGGGGATCCAAGCCACGTCTGCAACCTACACCACAGCTCATGGCAACACCGGATCCTTAACCCGCTGAGCAAGGCCAGGGATCGAACCCACAATCTCATGGTTCCTAGTCAGATTCGTCAACCACTGTGCCACGACGGGAAATCCAAAGCAGTGATTTTCTCATTGGGCCCTACAGCATGGACAAAGTCAAGGAGAGGTTCTAAAGATGCTTGATCTATTTCCAGATGTGATTCAACCCTGTGCATAAGACATCTGGGCTGGTAACTAACATGTCCTTTTCTTTTCAATCACACAATCATGGTGTATCTAATGACTTCCAAATATTCTTAGGTATACAAAAATAGCATTTACTTATCCTTGCCTTCCCAAATAGCCACTTTGTAACATCTATGCAGATAGTCTCATTTTTCTCCTCCAGCTAGTCATTCCAACACATTATCACAAATGTTTCTGCCCAAAGGTTTGCATTTATCCCACCATGCCTCTCCTGTGTTCTGGCAATCACAAAACTTTTTTTAAGATTTAATAAAAATTTTACCCATTTCCTCAAGGACATTCCAAGGCTTTTTTAAAACCTGTGATTTATGTAAATTAAACAACACACTCCTGAACAATGAAGGAATCAAAAAAGAAATCAAAAGGGAAATAGAAAATATCTTAAACAAAAATGAAAGCACAATATACCGGAACTTATGGGATGCAAGAAAAGCAGCAACCACAGGATTTTGATGACCTTTTAATCTCACATGACATCCTTAATATGCAAGGACTTAATGTGGTTTCTAAAATGAGATATTTGAAGTTGACAAGTGTGTAATAACCTGTCACTTTTTTCTTTCTTTTCAAAGAGGACTTGCTTCTTAAGATCATTTTTTGTTTTGTTTTGTTTTCTGGTAAAACAAAAGGAATCCGACTAGGCTTTCTCCAATGATAATAGGTAGGGATACAGACTGGATATGCCTACTGGAGAATGTCATGCTTAATGAATTGCCCCTAGAAGAAGAATATTCACTAAGTCAATGAACACATCATTCCCAACATCCTACCTGAGTGCTGGAACTTTATCAGAGGTAAAATCCTTTTCATTCAACTGATAATCAACCTCAGCTCTGACACAAATACACAGAATGTGGCCAGATGTTTATATCAAGAGCTTTATATAATTGAAAAAGTTCACTAAATCCAAGGTCAATTTCCAGTTTACCAGAAAATTTTAATAAAGCTCCTATAGGAAATTCTATTGATGCCTACCAGCTGCTTGCTGGTCCCCTTTACTGGCTGGATACCCATTGCCCAGTGCCTGCAGGCTTCCCTCCTAATAACTGACCCTCTGCCTTTGACCTCCTGGAGCCACTAGATCCACATGCACAGAGAACAGGAAGTGCTTGGAGGCTATTTCCGCTCAGAACACTACAGCTCAGGAGTGACAGGTGCGGGAACACGAAAGCCCAGCAACCTTGACTCGGGGCAGAACACACTCACTCCCAGGTTGACCTCACCTGAAATCTCACCCTGGGTTGGCTTCTATCCCTTCCCTGCCCTGTTTACCCCACCCTCTTACGGCTGCCTCCTGGAAGCCTTTCCTTAATCCATGTGTTATGCACAGCCACTTGTATTGGGGTCTGTTTGGAGAACATGATCCAAGACAGGCATCCTTTACAAAAAATCAACTCAGAAATTAATGGTAAACATAAAAACATTCTGAATCACATATATGCACTTTTTTGGATCACATTTTACACATTTTTTTCCTTTGCCTTTTGGTATATTTCTATATATTCTTGGAGTTCTTACATTTTCTTCGAAGACATTCTTAATCATTACACATATCTACTAAAGAAGCATTCTTTGAACCAATGAATTCTCAGGCACTGTACACTGTATTTTATTTTAATCAGGTTTTAAAATATTTTGACCATTTTCTGGGATCTAGACATATGAGTATACATCATCTAATCTAACATGCAAATTGTTTTCTCTTTTTCTTACTGAGAAAAAAAATATAAAAAGCATCAGCTTACCTAAGTCTCAAACCAGGGTTCATTTTTGTCATATTCAGGGATAAAAAGAAGTATGTTCATACCCACAATATTTTAGGTCACTTTACTTTTGGTAAAGATTCATTCCATTTTCAACTACCTACTTCCCATCTTTTTAAAATACATATATATTTCTAAAGAGAACATACAGACTTTAATCTCAAGATGAATACAAATGATTTATCTCATAATTTCATTAAAACCTTACTTAAAAAGCAAATAAAGATGATTTTTTAAAAGCTTTTCTATAAATAGCATCCTCCTTTTTAAGTATTTTCACAAACACTATTCATTTAGTATTGCTACCTCTCTGTGAATGTGAGGGAGTAAGGTAAAAGCAAATGCAATTAGACACAGAGTGGGAGGAGGACAGATTTGAAAGACCAAGAGTTGAAGAGTTACAGCTCTTGAAAGGAGAACTCTGTAGGAAGAGGGAAAAGACATGCTTACCAGTAAAGGTCAAACCAGGATAAAGTTCAAGAACAAGTCAAATGGCTACATAATGTTCAGAATGTTCATAAAGCTACATAAACTTCATTCAGCAGAAATTTGGGGATAGCACAGAGATGGCATAGCCTTAGAAGAAAGAAATGAAATAGAGATTTACAATTTTATAGGAAGCTGGAGTTCCCATCCTGGCACAGTAGAAATGAATCCAACCAGGAACCGTGAGGTTGTGGGTTCGATCCCTGGCCAAGCTCAGCAGGGTCAAGAATCCAGCATTGTGGTGAGCTGTGGTGTAGGTGGCAGATGTGGCTTGGATCTGGAGTTGATGTGACTGTGGCATAAGCAGGTGGCTATAGCTCCAATTAGACCCCCGAAGCTGGGAACCTCCATATGCCATGGGTGCGGCCCTAAAAAGACAAAAAAGAAAAAAAAGAAAAAAAATTATAGGAAGCAGACTATATGTAGACTTCAGTAGCTAATATGGAAAGGGGGAATTTTTATGGTCTCTGTAAGTTCATTACACATGGAAATATTTTAATGAGGAAGTGCAGAATTTTAGTTAGCAGAGTAAAATGTGGACAGAATTGGAAGGTGGGAAGTAGGCTACTTGTAAAGAGGAAGTTTGAATGAAAGACCCTGATGGGGTTGTGAACTAGAGATTGGCACTTGCCATCTGCCTCTACATGGATTGAGTCATGAGCCACTGCAGCTGCCAACCCTCAACCCTGGAAAAGAGCTCAGGATGGAGATCAGGAGTGAGGTACTCTGTGCTCTGGGAAAACTGGCAGAACAGGTCTTCAGAGAGTTAGATATTTTGAGGAGAAGATTTCATGAGCCTAATTCTTGCATTTCCTCATATGTAGAAAAGCACTAAAATCCTTCATGGTGACATCTGCTTCCCTTAACTAGTAGAAACCTTCATGAGACTAGCAGAAAATTTCCGTAAAATGTGTTCTTGGCTGTATGTACCTTCCCCTTCACCGAAATCACATGTATACTGACCTTCCCCCATCTCTCTAAGGCAGTATTTCAGAGCTATCTGAAATGCTGCCTCCTGGGCTATCATTCTCACTTTGCCCCAAATAAAACTTAATTCTCAACTTTTAAGTTGTGCGTATTTGTAAGTTGACAGGATTCTTCAGCTTGGAGTCAAAAAGGGAAGGCTGGAGCCACATACCCAAATCTTCCGCATCTGCACTCCTCAATGATAAAAAAGGAACTTACACTGTGTAAAAATTATTTTATAAGACCTTGTGTTTACTTCAATTACAGCTTTAGAGCAGCAGGTGGAAACAGGACATAAGGACAATGAATAGGAGACACTGTCTTTTTCCAACACATCCTTGTCTTGACCTTCCTGCGAAATTCACAAGGCATCATTCTGCCTCTGGTAGCTCTGTGAGATGATGGCACAAGGGGACAGGAAAGCAGATAAGCTGGGCCAGCTCATAGGCTGGCCCTTCCTGGACAGAGCCAGGGCAGGAAGGAGAAACACAAGACTATGAATGGGGAAAGAGGCAAAGAAGTAGTGGGTCCACAGGGCTACCTCCCTTCCTTGATGACAGTGCTTGATGATGATGGCAGGTGTGCCTACTTGATTCCCTGAAAATTCACTTTAAGGTCAGTGAGGGAATCACTGGATCTCTTATACATGCTTAGGCATGAACTTCACCTTCTCAATGCTGAACGGTGAACACACAGAAAAGCCATGAAATCGTGCCCAGAAAGACAACCACAAAAACTTGCCCTTGGATAGCTTTCCTGAACTATTAAATTGAGGGATAAAATAAGCAGCGATTGAGGGTGGAATTGTTCCCAAATAAAACTGTCATTGGCAGAAGGCGGGACAGAATTTCCTTGTATCCTCTCCTTCCTTCAAATCAAGATAGTCTCATTGTTAATGACTTCTTTGTAAATGTAATTGAGAAAAAAAATAATTGTATTAAAAATTTTCATCAAGGATGGAACAGTCAGAAGAAATAGTCATTAGCTTCTTTGGCCACTTGAACAATACCTTCCTGGTATGTGAGTTATCTTCTTGTTTCAGAGCATCTCCTCAAAGAATAATATTATTGACAGACATTCTTCCTCACCTTTTGAAGTGAGTCCTATAGGCTGATAGTCCAGGCAGGCTCCATACTTTCTAAAAGGACCCACTGTCATTTTTTTTCTTTCACTCCAAAATTTTTCATGTTAGGGTAAACTACTTTACCTCTAAGGTATAGAACAATTGAGTTTTATAATTTCCTATAAGCCTAAATTTTGACCAGGGTCAATATCCCTGGGTATATAATTTTTTAAATAAATAACTCATGAATCCTTAATATAAGTGTTGAACTCCCAGAGAAGTGACCTTTGTTAACTGCACAACAGATTTCTTCTTACTTAGATGAAAGTAAACCTTAAATATTCCTCAGAATTATTTCCCCTCTATTATTAAGACAGTGCATACACAGGAAAAAATTCTTAAATCTCTATGGTTCAGAACCTGGACTCACGTTTAGTGAAAATAGCATACCTCGTTCATTTGGAAAGTTTTCATAATTTCCTTATTTTGCTTAATATCTGAGCAATTTACTGCTTGTGTACCTTTGGCCAAAACACTCCTCTCACTCTATAACCAATTTGTCTCCTTTTAAGCCCCATCATAAAAATCTATTGTGTTTCACAACCTAGGTTATTTGGGTTTTCAATTTTAAGTCAGATGAATCACATTTGCTCTATGTGGGTCAGTCAAAATTAAGTACAGAAGTCTCCATGTACCAAAATTGGAACCCTTCTGCCTTATGATTATGGAATTAAATTAACTTGAGTCTTAAGCACTCTATCTCTTTCAGCATTATTTTTTTTTAGTATAAAAGCTGGGACACATCAAATCGTCCAGCCTTCAAGATATTGCCATTTGCAACAATATGGATGGACCCAGAGATTATCATACCAAGCAAAGTAAGCCAGACAAAGATAAATATCATAGGATATTGCTTATATGTGGAATCTAAAAAAAAAAATGATACAAGTGAGTTTATATGCAAAACAGAAACAAACCCACAGACATAAAAGACAAACTATGGTTACCAACTTGGAAAAGGAGGGAGGGATAAATTAGGAGTTTGGTATTAACAGAAACACACTGTTTTATATAAAACGGATAACCAACAAGGACCTTCTGGATAGCGCAGGGAACTATATCAACATTTTGTAACAACCAACTAGGGAAAAGAATCTGGAAAAAATATATATAAAATATGATGATACATAAAATATACATTATATATGTCTATGTATATAACTGAAGCATTTTGAACACTTGAAACATAACATTGTAAATGAACTACACTTCAATAAAAATAAATACAATGAAAGATTAAAAAAAGAAGATGATACAGTGTAGACTTGATACCTTCATCCTTACCTCTTTGGTATTACTTGATAGAAAGATCATTGCTCCATAAATTACAGCCCCTGGACCAGCAATATTAGCATCACCCTACTTGCTGGAAAAAACAAACTCCTGGGGCCCATCCCAGACCTACTAAATTGGAAACTCTGGGAGAGGGACCCAGAAATCTGGGTTATAACAAACCCTTCAGGTGATTCTGATATACCCTCAAGTTGGAAAACCATTGACATGGACACACATAAATTGTTAGCACAGCACGTGGATATTACAGGCTTTCTTGTTCTTAGCAATTCCCTTATTTATAAACACTCATCTTTAAATGAGAGCACACAGAAAAAGTATGCCATCTTCTTTAAAGAAAATACTTGATGTTAATGATCAGAGGCTATTTTTAAATAAAATATGTGTGTAATTAAAAATTGAGATGCGGGGGGAGAAGAGAAGAGAGAGAAAGAGGGAAAGAGAATCTATCAGTGTAAATACAAAGGCAGATATGTTTCACATATGATGGTTCTCATCTTATATCATACCCATTCTAGAAGTCTATTTTTTAAAGAAGACAAATATAGCACAAAGAGATTTCTTGGTAACACAAAAAGATCAATGAATGCTGAAACTGTAACTAGTGATTTCCTTAATGTTATTTTCAGAATATATAAGCCTTCAAAGTACCTTACAAACATTCTCTGATGGATTTATTATTAAGTCCTTGAAATGGCACAGAAATGAAAATGTTAAACGCACCCTTTGGCTTGGTAATTACTTAAGGGGGACTGTATTATGATGGCGCCACTGTCCCTTGTGTGCAGGTGGGTGCACTTCAGTGGTAATGGACAGTGCAGACCTTAAGGCAGAGGTGGCTTGCTCTCCACCAAAAGTCTGCCCTTGGCCTTACACATTGGGCAGAATTGCAGCAAACTCACTGCCTAGTCATAAACCACATTTCACAGCAAGTCATTAATTTTAAAAAAGGTCGTAAGATCAGTTTTCATAAAGAGAATGTGAATGGAAGGGATGAGGATCATTTTAAGTCTTTTTCCTTCTCCTTTTTCCTTTACACAGTGCTCAAGGAGACCCTAAGAGATCCTGGGGCCACTAGGTTGGACCGAGCCCAAGTCCCTGGATCACCAGGTAGAAAAAAAAGCCATCTTCAGAACAGACACACGCACACTGGACTCACACGTGAATGAGAGATGCTTGTGTTACGTCATTAACATTCCAGAGCTTGTCCTTTATGATGGTTAGGATGCTCCAGGTAGCATCCTACTCAGATACTGACCAAACGTCTGAGTGTGTCTATGAGGGTGTTTCTGGAGGAGATGAGCATTTGAATCAGTGGGCTGAGAGAAACAGACCACCCTCCCCATGTGGGCGGAGGGTCTTCAAATCCCCTACGGGCCTGAGGAGTTCCTCTCATGGCTCAGTGCAAACAAGTTTGACTAGCACTCATGAGGTCTCATGTTTGATCCCTGGCCTCCATCAGTGGGTTAAAGATCCAGCATTGCCATGAGCTGTGGTGTAGGTCACAGATGCGGCTCGGATTCCACATTGCCGTGGCTGTGGCTGTGGCATAGACTGGCGGCTACAGCTCCAATTCAACCCCTAGCCTGAGAAATGCCATATGCCCTGTGTGAGGCCCCAAAAAGACCAAAAAAGAAAAGAAAAGATCCACTGGAGCCTGAAGAGAGCAGAGTTAAGGAAGAATGTCCTCTCTCCTTGCCTGTCTGAGCTGAGACAACAATATTCTGTACTCACACGGGGACTTACCCCCATCAACTGCTCTGCTTCTCAAGCCTTTGGACATGGGCAGGAGACTATGGGACTTCTCAGCCTCTGTAATCATGTGAATAAGTTCTTTATTTAAAAAAAAAAAAAAAAAAAAAACTATCTTGGAGTTCCCTGGTGGCCTAGCAGTTTAAGGATCTGGTGTTGTTACTGCTGTAGCTTGGGTTCTATTCTTGGTTCAGGGATTTCTGCATGCTGTGGGCAAGGCCAAAACAAAAAAAAAATATATCTCTCTCTAGATAAATAGATAGCTCTGTTTCTCTGGATATCCCTGAAAATACATATATAGAAATTAAAAAAGGGAAAAAAATTGTAAGTGAACAGCTAATTTTATCCCCATTTTATAGATGGTGAAACTGAGGGCCTTTGAAGGCTAAGGACTATAATGCCTCAGATACCTCAACATTTTGGACTTAACCCAGTTCTCTGACTTGGTGGACTCTCAGTGAAGTTACAACAAGCATTCTCTAAGATAAGTATCTTGATTGCTAGATCTTTATAGAAAAAAACTTGAAATCAGATGGAGTTCTCCAACTTTGTTCCTCCCTTTTCAATTGTGTTGGCTAATTTGCAGTTCTCTGGACTTCCATGTAATTTTTTTTTTTGTCTTTTTTTTTTTTTTTTTTTTTTTAGGGCCATACCTGAAGCATATGGAAGTTCCCAGGCTAGGGGTCTAATCTGAGCTGTAGCTGCCAGCCTACGCCAGAGCCACAGCAATGCCAGATCTGAGCCACATCTGCAACCTACACCAAAGCTCATGGCAACACCGGATCCTTAACGCACTGAGCGAGGCCAGGGATCGAACCCGCAACCTCATGGTTCCTAGTTGGATTCACTTCCACTGCGCCACGACAGGAACTCCTTCCAGGTAATCTTTAAGTGTGTTGATATAAAATGATTTCTGGGTTTTTAGTTGGGGCTGCACTGCACCCTTCATAGTTTAGTTGGGAAGAACTGTCATCTTTGCCATACTGAATTTTTCCACCCATGCACATGGAGTATCTCCCAATTTATTGGATCTTCTTTGACTTCATTCATTTGTATTTTGTAGTTTTTCATATGCAAGATCCTTGACATAGATTATTAGACTTAAATATTTCAAATTTTGGTGTGATTGTAAATGGCTTTTTTTTTTTTTTTCTTTGGCTTTTTAGGGCACCCATAGCCTATGGAAGTTCCCTGGCTAGAGGCTGAATTGGTGCTACAGCTGCTGGCTTATGCCACAGCCACAAGAAGGCCAGATCCGAGCCACATCTGTGGCCTACACCACAGCTCACAGCAAGGCTGGATCCTTTAACCCACTGAGTGAGGCCAGGAATCAAACCCACATCCTCATGGATATTAGTTAGGTTTGTTACCAGTGAGCCACAACAGGAATTCCAGCAATTGACTTTTTTTTTAATATAGTGATTTTTATTTTTTCCATTATAGCTGGTTTACCGTGTTCTGTCAATTTTCTTCTGTACTGAAAGGTGACCCAGTTACACATACATGTGTACATTCTTTTTTTCACATTATCATGTTCCATCATAAGTGACTAGACATAGTTCCCAGTGCCACACAGCAGGGTCCCATTGCTTATCCATTCCAAAGGCTATGGTTTATATTTATTAACCCCAAATATCCAGCCCCTCCTACTCCCCCTGCCGCCGGCAACCACAAGTCTGTTCTCCATGTCCCTGATTTTCTTTTCTGTGGAAAGGTTCATTTATGCCCTATATGAGATTCCAGATATAAGTGAAATCATATGGTATTTGTCTTTCTCTCTATGACTTACTTCACTTAGTATGAGAGTCTCTTGCGATGGAGCATGATAATGTGAGAAAAAAGAATTGACTTTTTATACATTGAATTTGTATCCTGCAGTCTTGCCAGACTCACTTCTCATATCCAGGTGGTGTTTCTTCATAGATTCTTCGGCTCTTCCTACATAAAATGCTATGTCTTTTGTGAATAGAGAGTTTTATTTCTATATTTCATTTTTTAAAATTCACTGATCCTCTTCCTCCTAATAATTGGTACTTTTCCCACAGCCTATACCAACCCTATATTTCTCCTCAGACTATTAATGATCCTATCAAACCTCCTTGCCATATTTCTTCATCTCAGCTCCTCTCACATCACCTCTTTAATGCCCCCAAATTTCCATGAGAAATGCCATCAACAAGCACCAAAGTGGCCTGCTGCATTTTTCTCCTTTCCAGACACAATCACCACACTGCAATCATCCACTCATCTCTTCAACCACAGAATTGCAAGTTGAAATGGAAACAGTAAGGATTCTTCATAGAAAGAATCCAGACACCAATTGCACAGTTTTCCTGAAAAAGCCACCAGTGGAACTGTGCGTTCTACCATGGCAGCTTTGCATTCCATTAAGCCCAGCTGAAATAAATGAGCATTAGTCAAAGATCCTTTAACCAGGATTTTGATTGCAAATGTGTCATATTAGGATAATAACCTAAACATCTTTCACGTTGTCAACACTGGAGTCCCTGTATCCCATTTCCCCTTCTTGTCCCCTGTCTATTCTTTCCTTCTAATGTTCAAAATCTAGTTCTCTGCCCAAACTCCCCAGTCTCTTTCAGCACTTTTCTTCAGCTATTTCCTCTGAACTGATGAGGCGTTAACTGTCTGTGCTAATCTTTTGTTCTTTGCTCTCCCAGTTCTGTTGGCGTGAACCTTTACACAATGAGATGTTTTATGTTGTTTTGTATGTGTGCATGTGTGTATACATATTTTTTAATGTCTTATTTTTTGCACTTTAAAGAAAGTCTCTTGAAGGCCAAAACTCCATTTCATCCTTCTTTTCAATCCATATACAATCAAATACATTTATTTACTTGATTAATATCTTTTTTCTGGGTTGTTTTGGCTGTGCGTACAGCATGTAAAATTTCCAGGCTAGGGACTTGCACCACAGTAGCAGCCTGAGCCGCAGTAGTGACAACACTGGAGCTTTAACCCACTGTGCCACCAGAGAAGTCCCTAATATCTGCTTTCTTTTTTCTGTTTTGGGGAGTTTGTTTGTTTTTTTTTTTTTTTTAAGCATTTCTTCTTTTTTTGGCCACACCCATAGCATGTGGAAGTTCCCAGGACAGGCATTGAACCCACACCACAGCAGTGACCAGAGCTGCTTTGTAGTGACAATGCTGGATCCTTAACACACTGCACTACAGAGAACTCCCCCAATATCTGTTTTTAAGCAAAGATATTGCCCTAGTTTTATTATAAACTGAGGAAATAATTTAAATTTCTAAATAGAAATTAAATGTCTTTTAATCCTACTTATAATCATAGTGAATAAGTAATAGTTGAGTTTATGTTCAGCTATAAATAAAAAAGAAATGAGCAGAATAATGGTAGCTTAGACAAGCTAGAGACTTATTTCTCTTTTAGATAAAAGAAGCCCCTGGAGATAGGAGTCCAGGCTTGGTAGGGCTGCATCACAAGGTTGTTTGGGTCCCAGCTATTTCCAGCTGACCATTTTTCAACTCTCAGCCTATGACATCTATCTCCTGGTAGGGATAGTTGCTCAAACACAATGCATAATCTGGTGATATTTCAGCCTATATCAAAGAGACAAGGTTGCAAAAACATATGCCTTTAGCTCTAGGAAAATGCTCTGGAGGTCTCACAGGTTTCTGTTTACACCTCTTGGCCAGAATTTAGTCTCATAGGAACACCTAGCTGCAAGAGATGCGGGACAGTGTAAAAGGAGAATGGATATAAGTCAATGGCTAACAGATTTCCACTATCTAGAGAAAGAAAAAGAACATTTATTTCAGCATATGCATGGATCAGTGCAACTTGTGTGTTCAAGAGTAATGAGATAAGCATTTGCTAAAAGGCAGCAGGGTCACTGCACGAATAAGTCCCTTTCTTTGGGATTACCCTATGACCTTCTCCAGGATATTATCTCTTAGTCATGACTGCAAATACCTCTTTTGCAACAAAAACTTGGAATGTGCCTACAGTCATATCTCCCCTGAAAATACTGCCAATCTTTTTCTCCTGTGGAATGATTTACCATCTTACTACCATCTGGCTTCTTAAGAAGCTGGGACCTATTTGACTTCTAACTACTTGAAACTAAAGCACACTTGAGAGTTCATAGATTTCTCATTACAGAATTAAGTGAAAATTTAACTTAAAAAACATCTTTATGTTTTGTCTTAATGTTAAAGTCTAAGTCAGTCCATTGTAATAGTTACAACACAAGGAGCTCTAAAAGAAACAGTAGCTATCACAATGTTTTGAGGAACCATTCCACTTATATTTTCTGACCACTCCACATCCCCTAATATAGGCACATTCTCAACTAACAGCAAATAAACTAAATGCTTCTGCCCACTATGGAACCAGTGTCACCGAACTAATGGAAATTTCCATGAAAACCAATCCAAGGAAATGAAAAAGAAAGCACACATGAAGTGTATTGAGATGAGTCATCTGCACCAGTTAGATTCCCTCCTCATTCCTGATTCAATCTCTGGTTTAGTTTAAGTCCTGCTCCTCAGAGTTCATGCCCATGGTTTCTTTCCTGGTGAGCAAGCATAATCACAATCAGGCACCTATGCTTTTAAAGCTCCATTGCAACAAACTGTGTGATAGGCATTTCAGGACAATGGGCCATATGCCCTTTCCCCTCCATACACTCTAGAATTTTTTTTTTTTATTTTATTTTTTGCTTTTTAGGACCGCACCTGTGGCATATGGAAGTTCCCAGGCTAGGGGTCGAATCAGAGATGCAGCTGCTGGCCTACACCACAGCCAAAGCAATGAGGAATCTGAGCCCATCTGCAACCTATACCACAGCTCATGGAAACGCTGGATCCTTAACCCACTGAGCGAGGCCAGGGATGAAACCCATGTCTTCATGGATACTAGTCAGGTTCATTACCACCAAACTACAACAGGAACTCCTTTAGAATTTTAATTACACAAAAATGTTTGCTCTGACATTCTTGCCTTTTATTTCATAAATAGCCAAATCCAGAGGTAAAACACGTCTGCTTCTCTTAATCAGCATATTCTTAAGACTTTCCTATTTATAGGTTTACACAGAAATGCTTTGAGAGCTGCTCTGCTTTCTTAACATCAAAGCTAAGGCTGTCCAGGGAGCATGGGCTATTTATTTCCATAGTTTCTATATTTAGCTCCTGGCTTTGTTTATAGTCATCTCTGCTCCAACCCACAAACACTTTAAAATCCTCTTTTCTCTTGCAATTCTGTATGTTCCATCTATCTCTCTAGTTAGCTAGCATTCTATCAAGCTGTGCATTTTCTTCTTGAGTTCTCTTCCATATTGTTCCTGTCTTTCCTCTTTGATTTCTCTCTGGAGGGGACAGAAATTGCCTTTTGGAACTGAAGAAGTGTGCCAGGGATATAACTCACACTGTTATTTGTTTTTTTTTTTTTTTTTTTGGGGGGGGGGAGAAGAAACACATTCCAAAGGCAAGTGTCAAGTGCAATTTGAGCTCCTAGGATAGAAGTGTATTTTTCACCCCCAAAATCAGTGGAAACATTTAATGGCTTGTTTAAAAAGTGAACATTAGTTTTATTTTAAAGCAGACTAAGATTTGGGGGACAAAATTTTGCTTGTCCCTGCCTTGATTAATGTAACAACATAATACAAAATTAAAGAGGTGTGTGTTTAATAGTTCAAATAATAACTAATGATTACTTTGGGAAAAGGCGTGATGTGGGCTGTATAAACCAAAAAAGAGAACATTTTGAAACTTTACAAATTAAATCTTTTTTATGCTAAGGGCCTTGCTCAGATGTGCATCTCCTGCATTTAACTCTCATCACTGAGTAAAGTACAAGGTCAACATAACATTCTTAAAATGTCAAAATCATAGTAATTAATTATTCAAGCCTTGAAAATCAGATTGGATTAATTATCTCTATCATTTGTAGGCCTTCTCTCAGGGATAAATGTGAAGGATTGAGTTGCAAAGGCAGATAAAAACTGAGAGAGAACATGGAAGGGTGAAATCTATCAGTAGGAAAAAGTTAAAATTAGCTTAGTCAGGCTTTGATTGGGGGGTAACATATTGAATAGTTTGTCTCCATCTTTATAATGTTAGGCAGTTACATTCACGGAGTTATTTTCTTTCAAAAATGTTGTAGAAGTCGGGGACACCATGAAACCTCTTTTAAAATTTTGTATCCTACCACAATCTAATGCAAAACGTATATATCCTTGGCCTCCCAACTTTATACCAGGACCATTTTTAACCTTAGCATTCTTCAGAGTAGAAACCATTTCATCTTCTCTCTTCTGCCATTTTGGGTACTTGGAGAAGAGCCCAATATAAAGGTGTGTTTACAATTGGAGGGGAGGGAATTGGAAATACCATGAAAAAACGAAGAACATAACCCTTACTTTGTAGCATAGCTCTACTCTCCTGTGTTCTTGTTAAAGTTTTAGAGAAAGATTTGGCTTTTGCCCCACCAAATGGTTTTCCATAGGGAGTGGTTTTGCTGCTACTGCTCACTGCTGGAGCCCTGGGCATTTGGCAAAGTCTGGAGATATTCTGGTTGCCAACTACGTGGACTGATACTGGCATCTAGGGGAGAAGACATGGGTGCTGCTGACCATCCTCGAATGCCCAGGCCAGCAACCTGTAACAGAAGGGGATGGGCACCTTGACCCCCGACGGGGTCTGATCAAGAGACTGATGGCATCTGCTACTCAGGGCTTCCAAATTCATGGTCCTAAAGAAGGAAGCTGCTGCTTAGTCACATGTGCATGATTTTTAACAGACTATCTTTTTTTGGCCATGCCCATGGCATGCGGAAGTTCATGGGCCAGGGATCCAACCCACACTATAGCAGTGACCTAAGCCACAGAAGTGACACCACCTTAACCCACTGAACCACCAGGGAACTCCTAAAAAAATACTATCTTAAAACATCAGAAACAATGAATTTTCACCTCCCTTTTAGAGGTAAGGATATTCTGCCTTCTTCCTCGAGAACATGAAAAGTCCTAAACCAGGGGTCTGTTCCCTGACATGAGCAATCAAAGGTACTTAATCAACTTTATCAATCAAAGGTACCAATGGGTGAAAATACAAAAGAACATAAAGAGTAAAAGAAACTCAAGTTTCGAATTGCAACTCATTTCAGATCCTTCAAATGCATCTGTATCAATGCATAAAAAAACGAAAAAACCAAAAAAAAAAAAAAAAAAAAAAACCCAGAACAAACAGCCCAGCTCGTCCCTCTTTCTTCCTAGGACATAGTGAAGAGTAAAGGAAGAGATGGCTTTGACAGTTCGGAAGCTTTTTACTTTTCAGAAACTCTAAAAACATGGAAAATGACTAAATGGTGTACCAGATACAAATGTCAGTTTGGTTAGAGCACTCTTCGGCTTTTAATTGCCATAGGTCTCACTTCCAAAAAAGAAAGCACAGATCATGAAGGGGCAAAGATTCCTTTCAGTTTGCCTGATCTGCATCTGCTGTGTCCACGGTGACAAAACCTACATCCGGCTTCCCTGAAGTCTGCCTGGATATTCAAGCATCTGCCTGCAACAAATACCTCCTTCCTCCCTCACATACCTTCTTTTTTTTTTTTTTTTTTTTTTTTTGTCTTTTGTCTTTTGTCTTTTCAGGGCCACACCCAAGGCATATGGAAGTTCCCTATCTAGGGCTTGAATCTGAGATGTAGCCACTGGCCTACACCACAGCCACAGCAACGCGTGATCCATCTGCAACCTACACCACAACTCACGGCAACACCGGATCCTTAAACCACTGAGTGAGGCCAGGGATCAAACCTGTATCTTCATGGATCCTAGTCGGGTTCTTTAACCACTGAGCTGCAATGGGAACTCCCTCACACACATTCTTACGAAAGCCAGACAAAAGGAAAACTGAGACTGAGCTAGAGGTCATTGCCTTTTGGGGACAAACTACCTGATTTTCATTGAGGTTAAAAAGATTAGCATAGTCCTGCCTGTGTGGGCTTCACCAGCTTGGGGTGGGAACCAGGGGAGGAGCCCTGTCAAGGACATTTTGGGAAGAGGGAACTAAGTTGATGAACAGAGGTGGGAAGGTATCAGTTTGTGACCTCTCTGGGGGACACTGAGAAAGAGTCACTCCTGAGCCAGGAGCCAAAGCTGAAGAGGAAGACCAAGACCACCAGGCACTCAGCTTCTCTTGGAAGCCTACAAGAACCTGGCCATGAAATGGCAAAACAGTAAAGAAGATGGATTTACACAGATAAAGCCAAAGCATCGGCCAATAAGGAAATCAAATTCTAGCTCAGACTCCATAAATAAAGTGACTGCTTCCACCCACAGGAGAGGAATGACATGTTCCCTTTTGTACTTGTGTGCAAAGAAGAAAGTGGACCAAGGACAGGGTGCCCAGTTGGCACCGACCGCGAGACCAAACAAACCCACCAGATCCATCTCTCGGGTTGGTTAGGAGAGCTGGAAGCTTGCCTCTGGCAGTGCATTCTGGAGACCAGTCAAGCCTCTTTATGGACGGCACTTGGAGTATTTACAGATTCAAAGAAAAAGAATTGGACCATAATCCCCACAAATAAATAGTAGCAGCAGCAGCAGCAGCAGCAGCAGCAGCAAATAAGCCTCACATCAAGCAGTCTGGAAAAGCCATGGCTTGGATCTCACAGGAGAGAATGAGCAAAACTCCTGTGGAGCCAATGGCCAGCTCAGGTCAGGAGAGAGTAGGGAAGTGTCTCCGGCTAATACTGGCCAGTTTCTTCAGACACTGGGCGTGGGGTTGACAGCAGAATTCTGAGGTCCAGTCTGATGAGTCCATCACTGGTAGTAGGTCTTAGTTACGGATTACTAAAGTTTGTAAACATCGTTCTATGGCATATGTTTATTCATTCTCAACAAATGCTTCTGTTGTCTGCAGCAGTCTCTGAAATAAAGAGTTGCTGAAGGCACTGATAAATACAGACATGAGCACAGGGCAGACTGTGCCTCACAGCTGCCATTAGATAACCAGAGATACAGGCCTCTGACAAAACACTGACTCTCGGATGTTTTTGCCAGCTGTATGTTAACAGCACGCCAAAGCATCTAGAAGCACATTAGATGGTCCACTGAGAATCATTAGCGGTTTCATAAACAAAGTGAGAAAGTATACAAAATCATCATTTTTCAGAATTGGAAGGAGAATTCTGGTGGTAGACATGGATCAAGGAAGTAGAGGGGGTGGAGAGACAAGTCGGGGGCTGTGATAATTATCAAGGGCAGTGGTTCTCCAGGAGCAGGCTCCAGTCCCTGAGATGGTTAGAAAGGCAGAATCTCAGTCCCTACCCACACAGGCTGTGTCATCATTTGTGTATTATCCAGAGCCCAGTGCTTGGTGGACACTGGAATTTCAAAGGTGGGCGAGGAGGTAAAAAGATGCTAAAAGAGGGATTTGCTATGGGAACCAGGAGGAAGAGATACAGCCTGGAGGGATGTTTGGGGAGGGTAGTGAACAGCAATGGCCCTTCACTGCAATCCAGTTGTATGAGACTATCCCTCGGATACCCACATGCACTGTGTTTGCTGGCCCTTTGGGATTTGGGGGTCCCCAAGATCCTTATTGATGAAGAACAGAGATTTTTTTTCATCCTGCATGGTTCCACAATCAGCCTTTTGAATTGCTCTCTTCTCCAGTTGCAAACCTTTCTGGGAGAGGGTATGGTATATATATATATATATATATATATATATATATATATATATATATATATAAATGCATTAATACAAGACTTCCACTGACTTTGGTCTTTTTTTGGGGAAGCACAGGTGGGAGGAGAGGGTGTCACAAGGAGCCACTCGAGAAGCAGAGATGGGGTTTGCTGAGATCAGGACAGACCCTGTTTGGAATTTCTGAGAGGATGGCTCTGGCTCAGGCTTCTGCAGGCTTGCCAGCCACAGATCAAGTTTCCAGGAGCGCTAACAAGCCAGGGAAGTGTGCTGTGAATTCCTGTAAAGAAGGCAAAGTTCAACCTGGAAGGTAGAACCCAACAGGTGGGAAACACCTGCTCTCCTAACTGCAAAATGCATTATAGCCGTTGTCCCTTGCCAATAATCTGTGAAGACCTTGGATTTAATGATTAAGTGGAGAGTCAAAGGGAAGAAAATATAGACCAGCCCATCTTTCCTGTTTTGTTTTAATTAGGAACTAGTTCTAATTCATCACAGATTACTACTTCATTAACAAGTAAACTAACACATATCTTATTTATAAATAATAAGTTTCAGAAATATGCCTACCATAAGACTTATTATAAGACATAATGTACTACTTTATCACATAATGAATCCTTGACACACGCAGTGCAAAAAAAAATGAGTATTTCACTGTGTCTGATCTATACCTTTCTTTGGCCATACCCATGGCATGTGGGAGTTCCTGGGCTAAGGATCAAACCCTCACCACAGTGACAACTCCAGATCCTTAAACTGCTGAGCCACCACGGAACTCCAAACTTTTTGAGTCATCACAAAGGCAAATCTCTGAAATTCTCAGCGCTCCAGAAGAAATATACAATGTTGGTTCTTCGCAGTTGGTGTCCCTAAAGATGATCTCCCCGCCTCCCCACAAGTCTCTCCATGTGCTCTCAGAAAGCACCAGGGAGCAGTATAACTCAATGGTTTCCACCTTAGTGATTTTGGTCACAGATTGTGGAATCAGAATATCCAGGTCGGAATCTTTGCACTGATACCGACAGTTATGGATTCCAAGTGCGAGTTATTGAACTCTCTCGACCTCAGTTTCCATACATATAAAACGAAGATAATAGTTCCTACCTCATAAGGTATTTATTAATATTAAGTGAACAAATGTATGCAAATTGCTAAGTTCAGTAATTAGCACGGAGATCATCATAGGTATCAGCTGTCATTACTGCCAAATGTGCGATCTGGTAGTTAGAAACTATGCCCTGAAATGATAACACTCATATCAATAAATGAGAGTCAGGAATGGATATATGCTGTTCTGGTTTTTTGGTTTTGTTTGGGGTGTGTGTGTGTGTGTGTGTCTGTGTGATGGTCACACCTGAGGTACATGGAAGTTCCCAGGCTGGGGACTGAATCCACACCTCCACAGCAACCCAAGCCACTGCAGTCAGATTCTTAACCCTCTGAATTCCTGGTTTTATTTTAATTTTTTTAAAAAGGTAAAAAGTAAGGCAAAGGGGTAAAGGAAGATCCTTTGGTTAGGACAATCCAACTGCTTCAAGCAGGTTACATCCAAGAGAAGTCGGCATCACCATGATGATCTTGGATAAAAGAATTCAGGAAGAAAAAGCAGCAAGGATGGTGCTCCAAAAACTACATGAAGAGAGAATTTCAAAGAAGTCAGGGAGTTCCCATCGTGGCTCAGTGGTTAACAAATTTGACTAGGAACCATGAGGTTGCGGATTCGATCCCTGGCTTTGCTCAGTGGGTTAAGGATCCGGCGTTGCCGTGAGCTGTGGGTAGGCTGCAGATGCGGCTCGAATCCCGAGTTGCTGTGGCTCTGGCGTGGGCTGGAGGCTATGGCTCCGATTAGACCCCTAGCCTGGGAACCTCCATATGCCGCGAGAGCAACCCAAGAAATGGCAAAAAGACACACACACACAAACACACACAAAGAAAAAAAAAAGAAAAAGAAAAAGAAGTCGGTCCATGAGCCCTGTCAAGGGATGCTAATGGGCCAAGTGCAATGAAAACAGATAACCAGATGTTGGGCAAGGGTAACTATAATAAGACCTCTTGGGTGTTCCCATTGTGGCGCAGTGGTTAACGAATCCAACTAGGAACCATGCCCTTGCTCAGAGGGTTAGGGATCCGGCGTTGCCATGAACTGTGGCGTAGGTCGCAGATGCAGCTCGGATCCCGAGTTGCTGTGACTATGGCATAGGCCAGCAGCAACAGCTCCCATTCAACCCCTAGCATGGGAACCTCCATGTGCCACAGGAGCAGTCCTAGAAAAAGGCAAAAAGACAAAAAAAGAAGAAGAAAAAAGAAAAAAAGACCTCTTTCCATGATGAGTTGAGGCAAGCACAGAATAGGAACATGTAGAGACTGTGAGTGAAGGACAGGCTCTAGAGTTCTGCCTCGAACAGCAAAATTGGGTGACCTCAAGTTGGAGAAAAGGAAAAACTATTCAGAGAGAGGGGTAAGGGGAGTAAAGGGGTGGAGAGAAGGGTGGGATGAGTGTTCCAAGGGAGGGGTCATGGTGGGCAGGGTCAAGGAGGGAGGTCCACATGCAGGCTTAGGGGATCCCCACGTCCACGCTGGGGAAGGAGGTGGCAGGGAGTGTGTGGGGGAGGGGCACTGGTTATTGGCGCCCTTCCTGGGGACTGATTAGGGGCGCCCTGCTGGAACACTGCAAGATGAAGAGCTTGGGAAAAAGTGAGCAGCTATTAGATCACAAGGCTTTAAGATAAAAGCAATGAACTCTCTGTTCCCAGGGTCACTAAGTCCCTTCTGTCATCATCTGAAAGGCACCCTTCCACATCCATGCAATTCTAGGGACACTGGAAACAGACAGTAATAGTATTCAGGTGTTCAGCCTGTGTGCAAACAGTTTGGAAAGGAAGAAGCTCTTTACATGACAAGACCAGAGTGTACCAGTAGATGAAAATCTCTGAAAATGCAAAAGGGAAGTCTATATTTAGCATAGGATCCTTCAAGTTTAATCCCCATCCTGGGGAATGTTGACTAAGAACCTCAAAGGGGCCCAGATAAAGTTGGTGGGAACTTTAAAGTCTGCAGTAGAAATGGTTCCTGGAGTTTGTGTTGTGGCTCAGTGGCTTAAGAACCCGACGTGCTGTCCATAAAGATGAGGGTTCCATCCCTGGCCTCACTCAGTGGGTTAAGGATCCAGCAATGCTGCAAGCTGTGGTGTAGCTCACAGATGCAGCTCAGATTCAGGGTGGCTGTGGCTGCAGCTGTAGCCCCAACTCGACCCCTCACCTGGGAACTTTCATATGCCACAGGTATGACTCCCTCCCAAAAAAAAAGAAAAAAAAATTACAGCAGGAGGGGTGGTGCAGGGATCAGCATGATCAGCATTTACTGAGCAGATGTGATGGGCACCAGAGCCTTGTAGCACCCTCGGTGAGCATTCACAGCCAAAGTAACTTTTTTTTTTTTTTGCTTTTTAGGGCCACACCCATGGCATAGGGAGGTTCCCAGGCTAGGGGTCTCATTGAGGCTACAGCTGTCAGTCTACACCACAGCCACAGCAATGCTGGATCTGAGCTGCATCTGCGACCTACTGCACTGCTCATGGCAACACCAGATCCTTTTACCCACTGAGCTGGGCCAGGATTGAACCCACAATCTCATGGTTCCTAGTGGGATTCTCCTCCATTGCACCACAACGGGAACTCCCCAAACCAACTTTTGATTGCTCACGGCATCCTCATCCCCATTTCCCAGGTGAGGAAACAGAAGCACTGAGATGGTAAGTAACCTGCCCAAAGTTACACACTGCTGTTTAAGTGAGCGAATGTGTGACTCCGAAGCTTTCATCCTAAGAGGGCAGATCCAGTTAATCACCAAAAAGAGAGGACAGAGATTTTGTGCAGCTGGAGGAATGCAGTGTGGATGTGGAGAGAGACCAAGCAGAGACGAGGTCAAGGTGCAGGTGGGCTGAAAGCCAGTCCCGGAATTAATTCTGTAACAGGGCCAGTCTGCCGATGGTATGACTCTTAATGGAAGGTTGGCAGGCATCACTGGGCTGGGAAAGGGTTCTGGGAGCAAATGAGCTCGTCCTGCTGGTGGGGGAAGGACAAATACTTCTCCAGTGCACTAGCTGTCATCCCAGTACCTCCCTTTCCCAGCCTTCTACTCTCTCCAGCTCAGGGGTATAAAAGACTTGAGGAATTGCCTGCATTAGGAGAGGATGAAGCTTCTGGCTCTGATTAGGACCATCCTTGTCCATGCCACACACTACTGGTGAAAGTACAAGTGACACAGAGACTTTGGGAAGCTGGGAGTTTCTAATAAAAGTAAATAGACACCCACCCTATGACTCAACAAGTCTACTCAAGAGAAATGAAAACGCAGCTCCACAAAAAGATCTATATGATATTATATTCGAGCGGTTTTCCTCATACTAGCTCACAACTGGAAACAAACCAAACACCCATCCACTGGAGAATGGACCCGTTGTGGGAAAGTCACACAAAGGAACGCTACTCAGCAATAAATAAGAGCAACAGAACATGCAGTAACAAGGATGCATCTCAAAAACAGTATGTGGAGTGAAAGAAGCCAGACACACAAAAACATGCTGTGGGATTCCACGTAGAAGAAGGACAAGAATAGGTAAAATGAAGCCAGGTGATAGGACAATAGATGTCTCTGGGTCTTTGTGTGTTTGCCAGCTAGGGCACAGGTACTGTCTGGAAGAGGGCAAAAGACATCTTTCTGAGACCGTGATAATATTCCATCTTGAGCCACTCTATGATTACACAGGTGTGTATGTGTGTCCAACTTCACTGAGCGACATATTTGAGGTGTGTGCTTTTTCCTGTATATAAATTATGTCTTGAAGAAGAACGCTTAGTGTACAAAATAAAAATATTAAAATTGTCCTTGCTATGATAGTGGGGTAAAAAAAACTTCTTCCTTGGTGACCTTTAAGCTTATCATCCTTGTCCCAGCTCTGCTATCAGACTCTTGACCATCACCACACATCAAAAAACATAATAGTTTGTTCCTTTTTATTCCTGAGCGGTATGCCAGGATATGGATTTATCACAATTTATGTAACCATTCACTGAACAACATGTGGGTTGGCTTCTATGAACAAATGTATACAGGGTTTTGTTTTGTTTTTTGTTTGTTTGTTTTTGTCTTTTTTAGTGTCGCACCCATGGCATATGGAGGTTCCCAGGCTAGGGGTCGAATCAGAGCTGCAGCCGCTGGCCTACACCGCAGCCACAGCAATACCAGATCTGAGACCCAACTGCAACCTATGCCACAGCTCAGGGCAATGCCAGATTCTTAACCCACTGAGCGAGGCCCGGGATGGAACCTGCGTCCTCATGGATGCTAGTCAGATTCATTGCCACTGAGCCATGATGGGTACTCCTGTGCACAGGTCTTTTTTTGTGTGTGGACATCAGTTTTCATTCCTCTGGGATAATTGCCAAGGAATACAATGGCTGGTGTGTATGGCAAAGTATATATTTAGCTGTTGGTTTTGAAGAAACTGCCAAACTGCTTCAAAGAGTGGCTGCGTCACTTGACATTTCCATCAGCGATACGTGAAACACCCAGCTTCGCCACTTCCTCTCCAGCATTCAGTATTGTCACTATTGTTCATGTTAGCTCTTCCCCTTGGTGTGTATCAAAATCTCATTGTATTCTCAATTGCCATTTCCCTAATGGCTAGTGATGCTAGACATCCTTCCACGTGGATATTTGCCATTCTTGTACCCTCTTAAGTGACATATCTCTGTGTGTGTTTTGCTCACCTTTTAATTGGATTGTTCAGTTTTCTTAATGTTGAGTTTTGTGAGGTTTTTATGTATTCTAGAGATGAATTCCTTGTCACACAAGTGATTTGGAAAGATTTTCTCCCAGTCTGTGAATTGTCCTATAAATGGGCTGATTTGGAAATTTACATGTAAATATGAATAGCCATAAAAAAATTAAAAACCAAGGAGAATCAATAGGTCAGAGAACTCACACCACAGCTACTCAACAACTATTCCTGTATTGGACTTTTTTTTTTACTTTTTCATTGCAAAAGGGTATTGAAAAAAAGGTACACATATCATTAACATTAACGAAATTATTATAATGCTGGCGCTGCAAGGGCAGGATATACTCCCACAGAGAAACAGGACAGTACTTGAGCTTTCCTTAAGAATGTGCCAGGCTCCATCAGCATACCTCTCACTGTTAAAATCCTGCTTTTCATGTTTTTTGAATCATGTGACTCTATTATCAAGATTCAATAAGTGGAGTTCCCGATGTGGCTCAGTGGGTTAAGAACCCTACAGATATTCATGAGGATGCAAGTTCGATTGCTGGCCTCGCTCAGTGGGTTAAGGAGCCAGTGTTGCTGCAAGCTGTGGTATAGGCTGTTGGCTATGGCTCTGATTTGCTCCCTAGCCTGGGAACTTCCATATGCTGTGGGTACAGCCCTAAAAAGACAAAAAAAAAAAAAAAAAAAAAATCAAGAAACCTAAGTATTTGGAGCAGAAACAAACAGGCTTGGCTAATTCCTAGGACTATGAATCACTCTGCAAGGACTGTCAATATCCCTGAATCATTGACACTCTGGGGTCTAGTTTCCTAGGCACCAGAATCTTATTCACAGGCACCTTTGGGGCACTGGCCCTAGTTTACTGCTCACCTTCTTCTCTAGCTCTTAGCAATGGCCACAATCTGCTGAAATGGGAAGATCTTGTTACGGACATCTGTGTGGCCTGAGATAGAAGGAACTCACTTGTTCATTTAATTACTCCTTTTCACCTTACTTATAGAAAAAAACAATCTCGAAGAATGAATACTAAGTCTTAAGCATAATTCCTAAGAAAATAAGCCTCTTTGGAAAAGAAATTGCATATCTGAATTAAATTCTCTCTTAAAGATGGTATGGAATATTTCAGCCAGTAGATGTAGCTTTGCAAAAAAAAAAAAAAAAAAAAAATTAAATTACTCAAACCAATGTTGAAACACAGGTATCCTTTAGGTTTAGCAAATGTCATAAAATTATAATGATACATTTACAAACATCTCAAATACATCCTATAAGTGGCATTTTAAGTTCTATTTCATGAAATTGGTTAGTCCAACAGACTCCCCGTGTAGAAGACAATCTGACAAATAAGTTAGAATTTACAAAATGCAGCATGGATCATCCAAATACCAAGCAATGTATACTTAAAAGATTAAGTTATCACAAAAATGGTACTGTAAAGATGCTAAAATGAAAACCCACAGTTCAGTCCAAGTTTAAGTTCCTGTCTTATTTCACATCACCCCAATGAAGTTTCCCAGTGTGGCTATAATAGTTGTGATCACCAACGGTAGAGCCAGTTGCTCTGGGCTCAAGTCCTAAATCTGCCACTTAGAGCTCAGGTATGTTGGGCAAATTCATCAGTTTCCCTGTACCTCACTTTATCTATGAAATGGAATAATAACAGTGCCTAATGTATAGGTATGTATTTTATATGAAGTCATCTAATGTATTTAAAACCCTTAAAGCAGTGTCTATGATGTAAGCTGTGCTTAATTGATCTTAACCATTAATATTATTATTTTTATTCTGGTTCCTGCTATTAGCATGACTAGGGACATCATTGAAATACAACACTTTTATTACTTTGGGAACTAACTTAGAGACTTAGAAATGATTCTAAAACTTACAAATACATATATTTCTAAGTAAGATATATAGAACCAATGGAATGTAAGGTATAGTGTGTGTATTTTTCTTTAATTTATTTTTCTTTTTTGGCCACATCCACGGCATACGGAAGTTCCCTGGGCCAGGGACTGAACCCGAGCCTGAGTTGTGACCTGTGCCACAGTGGCAGTAACCCTGAATCTTTAACCCACTGCACTGGGCCAGGGATTGAACCAGTGCCTCCACAGACACAAGCTGGATCATTAACCCACTGCGCCACAGTGGGAACACCATGTGCTTATTTTCAATGTTAAAATAGGAAAGTTTATAATCACGGTTACCATCATAGTCTTGTCCTCACCCTTCTAGATCCTTCCACGCTATCAACGGGTCTTATAGAAGCAGTGGCAGAACTCAGGTCTCGCTGACCAGCATTATTAATAGCATTCAGCTGATCTCCAGGAGTGCTTTCTTCTTCGCTAATAACTTCATTATGAAATGTCACCTTAAAAGTCAGAAAATAATTTATATCTCAAGCCACATAAATTATCATAGGGTTTTTCTTCTGAGATGTTCCAAAGGTACTGGCAATGCTAGGAAGACCCTGTAATGGCATTAATTGCACGGAATGGAAGCAAAAGGATAACTATCATGTGTGTAGTTCTTGAAGGAAGACAATGAGGGGCACCCAGCAATTCCCAAAATAGGAGGAGAACAAGCACTGGGGTGGGAGGAGACGTGATCATGGGCGTGCGGAGCCACTCAAGGTTAGCCAAGAACCTTGAACTGATTCCCTACAAAACAAGATGACAACTGCTGTAATAGCCCAGAAGCTATAAATCAAGAACCAGACTTTAATAGGAAATATTTAGGGGGCTGAGGGTTAGAAGAAGGTATGTAAAACCTCACGTTAAATTGTCTTTTTTTAATGGGTCAATGTCAAAGAAGTCTAGAAAAACAAGTCAATGTGACATGGATGGGTTGTGACAGGTCTGCCTCTTGGCATAGCTGGGCAAGGCCTGGTCAGTTCAAGACCCCAGCTGGTCACCTCCAGGACTGAGGGGACCTCAGACACATTGTATTTTTTCCTATGTATGTTGAACAACTTACCACACAAAAAAATATTTATTCAGAAGCCCTGGCATAAAAAGATATTTTTTGTCTTGTCAACTCCCATAGCTATTTTGGAAACATATATTATAGCCGTGGAGCAAAGAAAACATTCCCTAGGCAACAGGAAGAGACATTTATAGTTCAACCATTGATGGGTAGACCCCCTTTCATTAAGGATTAGCACTGTATTAATCTGTACTGACACCATTTGGTTCAGAAGTAGCTATGGCTTTGGGAAAGTGGATGAAGGCTGCTCTAAACCAATGTCTGAACTTTGAGCCACAGAAAAGAGCACTTGAGCCTATTCTGCACTGGCATAATAATCTTGACACAAGAACATGAACAGCCATGCACGCAAAAGCAAGGGAAGAGGTAGGTATGGGACACAGACTAGCTTAGGATGTGAAAGAGAAACAAAAGAGCAAACGACCACAAAGATCCAGAATGTCTGCAGAAGAAAGACCTTGGACCTGCATCAGGATAGTAACATTTTCCAAAGTCACTGCTGATAGAGGGTTTCCAGCTTCTTTGTCAAGAAGGGACTAGAAAAAAGATATATGCCTCCCTATGTTCATAGCAACACTATTCCCAATAGCTAAAACATGGAAAGAACCCAAATCTCTATCAACAGAGGAATGGATAAAGAAGATGGGGTTTGGGGTTAGCATATGCACACTGAGGTATGGGGAGTGACTGGCCAGTGGGGTCCTGTTGTGTAGCACAGAGAATCGACACAACAATCTGTGATAATCTGTGTGGGAAAAGAATTTGAAAGAGAATGGATGTGTGTACATGTATGGCTGAATCACTGTGTTGTACAGAAGAAATTATCACAACACTGTAAATCAACTATACTTCAATGAAACTTTAAAAAATAAAAAAATTGGTATAAAAAGAGAAGATATAGTATATATACACAATGGAATATTACTCAGCTTTAGCAAAAGAATGCAATAACGCCATTAGGAGCAACATGGGTGGACCTAGAGATTAGCATAATAAGTGAAGTAAGTCAGGAAGAGAGAGACAAATACCATATATAACTTATATGTGGGATATAAAATATAACAGAAATGAACCTATTTATGAAACAGAACAAACTCACAGACATAGAGAACAGATGTGTGGTTGCCACTGGGAGAGAGAAAAGGGGGAGGGACGAACTTGAGAGTTTGGGGTTTGTAGATGTAAACTATTACATATGGAAAGGATAAGCAACAAGGTCCTACTGTATGGCACGGGGAACTATATTTCCTATCCTAAGATAAATTATAATATAAAGGTACATAATGTATATATGCATGTATATATTACTGAATCACTTTGCTGTTCAGCAGAAATTAACACACCATTGCAAATCAAATGTACTTCAATAAAAAAGATGAAAGAGCTGAAGATTAACTTTAGTTTTGGCTTTTTTAGAAACCAGTTATTTATCCCACAAATAAACTGACATTATATAAACATCTGGGTCAGAATATGATGCTACTCAGTAAACTATTTCTGATTTATACCACTGTGCGCTTTCAGACCTTGTTAACAAGCTATTTCTCTCACATTTATGAAGTCTTGGGAAAGAAATTAATATTTACATTGAATGTTTGTTATATATTAGAGATTATGGCAAATGTTTTCATATGTATCATTTGATTTAGTGCTTATAAACTATAAGATCATTCCCATTTACAGATGAAAAAAGTGAAGCTTAAGGAGGTTTATTAACCTGCCCAAGATCATACAGCTATTAACAAAAAGATCTAGCTTGAAAGTCAAAGTCTTCCACTCCAACCCATGTTTATTCCCCTACAACATGCTACCTGAGGACCAAAAGTGTCTTGTCATCAAGAGCATGTGCCCTGGGTGATATACTTATTAAACAAGACCAGACAGAGTAGGGCGGTATCTCTATCAGTTCTTATGAGCCACATCTCACAAAACCACTGTAACACTGTTCATATCTGTGGCTACAAATATGCTTCTAAGGTTTCTCAACCTCAGCACTATTGACATTTGTGGCCAGATGACTGTTTTGTTGGAAGGGACTGTCATGTGCACTGTGGGATGCTGAGCTTCTACCCACTAGATGCCAGTGGTGCCCGCCCTCAAGTTGTGATAAACAAAAATGTCCCCAGACATTGCCAAGTGCTCCCTGCAGAGAGAGGGAGAGGGTAAAAGTGTGCCTATTTGAGAAACATCACCGTGAGGCCATGAAATAAACATTTTCTTTATTGAGGAGTAACAGAAGGCATTGCTAAATTCAATGATTTGCTTGGCAGTTTGAAGGATGGACAATAATAGAATCCTCGGTTCTTTATTCTGGTTCTGGGTTGAAGCAACAGCAGCTTTGTCCTATGCCTTGAGTAGCAGTTAGACTATGTAACTCTAGCTGCTATAACAGATAAAATCCCAATGCCTTAATTTATTGCAATATTATTCCTTACTCACATTGCAATCCAATGTAGGTATTCCTGTCAGATGCACTTCCTACAGGTGACCACTCAGAAACCCCCATCTCCTTACATCCTTGCTTCCATCATCTTCAACACACAACTGGAATTCCCTCTTATTCTGTTTGGCCGGGGTGGGGTGGGGATGGGGAAAAGATGGAGAGAAGAGCACATCCTCTTTGTAACCACATCAGTCTGGAAACATCACACATCACTTCTCTCACTTTATTGGTGAGAAATAGTCAGGTAGTCCTTCCCTGAGAAAATGTTTTCCAACAATAACCCTACATTGTCAAAGAAAAATATGGTTTTTTTGGTGTGTGTTTTTCTAGCCATCTATGCCTCAGCTCTGTGTTTTCCAAAGCAACTACACAAATATCCCAGCCTAATAAGAAGCCTGTAAGTTAGGTGAATATAATTGTCATTGTGTATGTGTTATTTCCCCATTTTACACATGAAGTTTGAACACAAATAGTTCCTGTGACTTGAGGTTATATCCTAGAGATAGAACCCCAGACTCTGACTCTATGTTGTTTCCAACTTCAAGGCAGGTGACCCATAATAAAGAGAGTGACTTTAGCTAAAAATGGTGGGGGTGCTCTTATAAGCACCATTGCTGGAGTCTAACTTGTCCTTGCCATTAATGGTTGTATGGGACATCAAACAAGTAATTTAGTCATTCAGAGCCTCCATTTTCACATACAGGGATAATCATAGATTCCATACAATAGGATGGTCATGACATTTAAATTAGGTAATACATGCATAGTACTTAAAACAATCTCCAATACATCTTGGCTATTGATATTATGCCACAAGAAATAATGAACACATGATCTATAACTTACAGAATTTTCTGGCTATTATACATCACATTTAAATTGCATGTATTTTGGGGTCTATTTAGCTTTGTCCACATTAGCCTGATTACAAAGAACAAATACACACTCTTTGACTTTGGCAGATGTACTCATTTCCACAGTAGAAACTGGGAAAGGAGGCATGTGGGAAAGAAAGTGCAGATGAATCAGCGTAAATCCATCCCCACTGCTGGAAAGCAGCCCAGAGTGTAAGCCCCACTGACGGCAATGGGGTAGAATCATGTTCATTTGAATACCAAGGGCCACGTGGAGCATTATGAAAGATGGAAGCAAGGTCAAATGCTTTGCGTGTTCTGCCAGTTCAGCAGCCAGAAACTCCATGGCTGAGAACAGAAGCCCAGAACCCAACCTCACTTTCCAGTTCATGGTGTTGAATCATCCCGTTTTGCGGATGTAGAAATACGAGACATGAGTCCCAAACCCATGTTTGCTAATTCTTGGGCCAACTGTGTTATCTGTACTGCTCTCATATCTGTGTTACTTTATCTTCTACAATTCTATAGAATGGAGTGAAATTAAGCCACAAGATGCTTAAGTAGAGAAGTCTACAGAGGATCTCTCCAGAAGCTGTCAATTTTTCCCATACACAATCACCTTTTTGAGTTTAAGAGATATTTCCCCAAATTGGAAGATGAGACCCCACCTTCTGTGATCATCTGACATTATTTCTTTAATAAAAATGAAGCAGAAAAAAAAATAACAATTTGACTCCAACAACAAGCTCTTTGTTTAGGATCAAAATACTCCAAAGCCCCTCTTTCCATTGGCTGAAGATGTAATGGCTTGGTGGATGCAGACATCACACCTCAGTGACTTCTGTCAAAAGATGGGCATGAAAAACTGCCCCTACCCCTTTGGCACAGACATGCCCTCAACCACAAAACCTCGTGAAAGTCATCAGCCTGCCAGGAGCAAAAGAGAACAGTATAAACAAAACAAAACAAACAAACAAAAATCCCTCAAATGTCAGCTCTGGGTAACATGCTTCGACTGATTTTAATAAGGAAAAAAAATTCACGTGGATGGAATCTCATTCTTTTAGGGTATATATTTGGCCTTGAGACTATAATGGCAAGCAGAGTATTCCAAAAGCAAGTCTCTGTCTCAAAAAGATTCTTTTGATAGAACCCCAAGAATGGGTTCTTAGAGCCAAATCCTGATTTCAATTATGCAATATTTTAATATCATCTGGAGGTCAAGCAAATTCCACTGGGTACTTTTGAGCTTTGTTTTATTGACCGAATTGGCAGCATAAATACCTTTAGATATGTGAGTGTATACACACACACACACACACACGTATATGTGTATACATATATATATATATATACATGTGAGTCTGTGTGCACATATGCAAGTGTGTGAATGGAACTTCTGCTGGCTGAATTTTTGATCTACAAAAATGTCTATTTCTTAAGATCCAACCTCATATATTCAAGAAGTGCCTAATATATATTAAATATGCAATATCCCCAGAAAACCTGTATCATGCCCTAGGAGAATACAACATCATGATTCCTACTTCTTTCCTTCATTGTCCATTCTATTTTACATCCATCCTTTATGACACAGCAAAGGACTCAGAGGTTGTCATCTCAGCTTCAGATAACATTTCTTCAATTCAACTAATAACAAATGGCATCAAAATGTCCAGACAGAGTCTTTTAGAATATATTACGTGTCAACGAGTTTATCCTCAAAGTAGGTTTGCAGAACACTCTGCTGACTTTGCAGGAAACCTTGAGCGCTATCAAGAAAATAGAAATCCTAAACCAGTTCTTCCACAGATTCAGGAAAGCTCTGTAAGGTGAGATGTGTTCAGCAGAATTACAGAACTGAGAGCTGGTCAGCGACTGAGATATGGGGGATGGTCTGATGTAACCAAACCATTGAAAGGAGGTTTTGGCAACATTTGAAACACTTCCAATGATACCCTTTACTGAAGCAACATGGCAGTTCTACAGCTATAAAATGCAGCCTTTTGAGCACTTACACGCAACACTTGGAAGAACTGCTCCTTGTTACAGTAGGTAAGTATACAGGCTCAAGCATACAGGAATTAGACTGTCTGGGTTCAGATGTCAGCTTTAGAGCTAAAGCTGTAAGACTCGGTGCAACTTACTTAAACTCTCTGTGCTTTAGTTTCCCCTCTAAAAAAGAAAAAGAGAATATATCTGCCCCCTCTCCTTGCTATAAAGATGAAGTGAGTTAATACAGTATAAGGTTCTAAGAACAAGGCTTAGCACATGATAAGCAATTAATAGATAAGAGTTTATTATTATTGATTCAATACCATTGTTTCTATTCATTCTAAGGCCCCCAAATTTTATCCTGTATTTTTTTAAGCAGGAGTGGGGGAGTGTCTTTAAGTGGGTTTCATAACCAGGAGAGAACTATTCATGAGGACCAACTGTCACTTACCTATTTTCTTATTTTCAAATGAAAAATATGTCAGCATTTAACAAGAAACAAACCTGAAACACAGCCCCTTTACAAACACTGAAGTCATGCTTATTTTAATGTACATTTCTGCTGTGTAGGAGATTTCATGAACTTCATAAGTGTGCTCATGAAGTTGCACTGTGGTGAGCCAGTCCAGAGTTAAAAGAGACCTAACTCTAATTTAGGTACCTGTTGGGGCATAGCTCTGTATTTCACAAGAGGACTCTGAAGCAAGCTCTGTAAGTGAACCGTAACCCAAATCAATCGAAATCAAGAGCTGATTTTCCTAAAAGAACGATGCTGAACAGTCTCACTGTAAACCTAGCTTTGGGCTCCACTAGCAGGGAAAGATATCATTGCCATTGGTGGCATTATCATTGCACATGGGACAAAATATGGTAGCTTCAGGAGGAAGCTGGATTCCTGACATTCCTTATGAAAAAAGGAAATGTTCCAGTCTTCTGCATGCAAGGATGGAAAGGAGAGAATGGCTGCAAATGTGGCAGACAGAAACAAGTCTTTATTTTGGCCTGAGAGGACAAAATGCTGCCTGTATTTAAAGACCTGGCAGCTCAGGTTGAGATGCTTTCAACCATTTCCAAACACATCTGCTAGAAAACCAAGTAAACATTTTAGAAGTCTTCTCTGAAAGAGGCTGAGATTAACATAGACATGTGTAAAATCAAACTTCTCCCTTTATAGAACACTGGCTGTAACTACAGAAATATAGAATTAAATTTTGTTATTTAAGACCTCCTGAAGATAGCCAATTGAGTAACAGTATTGAGTGAAGGTATCACTTTAATCTTATAACCTTATTTGACACTGGATTTTGAAAATATTGGGGCTATTCAAGTTTGAAAGCATTCCCTTGATTTTTGCCCTCAGTACTATGTCTTATACATCTGGATAGTTAGTTGACCAGATGTCTGTGATTAGTTATGATATCTTAATATTATGTGTATGACTCATTTTTCTCTCTAAGCAATCTCCCCACCCCTTCCCCCAGGGAGTCTTCTAGGAACCCTGGAGCAGCAAGAACTCTCTTGAGATATTTTATTTGGGGGCATTTGTCTCAGAGCATATCAAAACTCTAAACAACATCAACTTTAACATGCCCAAATTAGCAAAGCAGTAGAGTTGTAGTAAGCTATGGTTTCATAGGGCTGTCTACTTATTTAATTCTTAAAATTATAAAATTCCTATATAAATATATATTTACATATAAAATATGTTATTTATATTTTATATATCCTTAAAAATATATATTTATAAATCCTCCAATAATAAAGAAATAATAAATAAAACATACCAATATAAAGGATGCAGAACAACAAAAATTAAAATGGAATGGTTAGGACCACTATCAGGCAATGTACAAAAAAGCCACTAGTCATATGCTTAAAAATTAAGATAAGAAAAGCCAACACAGTGACAAGAAAGGCTGGCTGCAGACACCAGCAATTCCTGCATCTGCCTCCTCTTTCCATTTTGAGCACTCTGCAGAAGTAGCAGAATTCAAATTTAAGCTACAACAAAGTTCAGCAAAGGAAATGAGAGAAAAAAGGATTTGGTGAACAATTTAAGAAAATTTACCCCTAGTTATGTTCTCATATGTGTGTTTGTGTGTGTGTACGTATATTACTACATATGCATATACATATCACTATATACGTATTTACATATAAGATATATTGTTGTTACCAAAATGAATTAAAGATGATTGATTTTATACAGTGACAACTAGAAGACCATATACTTTTTCAACAATGTGTGAAATAACTTACCAGCCAGAAAAGCCTACTCAGGGGGCCTTAATATACTGCAAGTTCATTTAAAAATTAGAATACAGAATTGTGCATGAAGTGAAATTAGGAAGACCCATTTATCCACCAAAGTAAACTATGATGAGTAAGCCTTCTTTGGCAGAGACTGCTAATTGCTCTCCAATATCCAAGCTTCCTTCCTTCTTTTTGCTAAGTGCAGCCTCTAAGTGTTGATTGGACTTTTGACTACTGACCTAGAGACTACATTTCCCATTTCTCCTTGCAGGCAAGCATAGTCATCTGACTCAGTTCTGGCCAATAGTATGTGCTAACATTCCACTTGATGTCTTTAAAAGGAAACTGCTTGCTTTCCACTTTCTTCTCCCTTCTCTCAGCTGGAACAAAAATTTGATGCTGTGACCCATGTTCAGTCACATAAATACTCTAGCGTACATACGGTAGAACACAGATAAAAAAGACCAGGGTATCTGGACAACCACATGCAAGAGGATCACCTTAAACCGCCCATGGGTTCCAGACATAAACAGGGAAAAGAAATATAGCTTTCATCTTGTTTAGATGTTTTGTTTGGACCCCGTGGGAGTAGCCATGTCAACATTCAACTTTAATTGAACATCAAATAATTTTTGTTTCAGTGTGTATACCTCAGGTTTTATAAACAGGTATAGGTATATATATATATATATATATATATATATATATATATATATATATACATTTGAGAAACTTCTGGAAGGCCACTGAAGTAAATAAAAACAAGATGCAACCTAGCTCTGATTTCTTTTTTAAATGTTTTTTAAAAAAAAAAAAAAAAAGAGGAGTTCCTATTGTGACTCAGCAGGTTACAAACCCAACATTGTGTTGTAAGGATGCAGTTTTGATCCTCTGCCTCATTCAGTGCGTCCAGCATTGCCACAACCTGCAGTGTAGGCCACAGATGCTGCTCAGATCCAGTGTTGCTATGGCTGTTGTGTAGGCCTGCAGCTACAGCTTTGATTCGACCCCCAGCCCTAGAACTTCCATATGCCGCAGGTATGGCCACAAAAGAAAAACAAAAAAGATAAGACACTGGGAGCTACCTGGACAGAAGGTATATCTAGTAACAGGCATTCTGTGGCTTCAAAATATCATTGGTTAGTAGCTAAGTCACCAGCAGAACTTTGAAGCAGTAAATAACCTACATTGGGAACAATTTTATGAGTTACGAGAAAGAAATGTATTTTTTAAGACTGGTTAAATCATAGGCTAAGGAAAACCATAACCTATCATTGCTAGAAAGCTTTAAAACAATTGCAAATCACCTGCTCTAGCTTTCAGCATTGTTCTGCTCTGCTGAGGGAGCTGGGCTGGAATGCAAACCTTCCAGCTCCAGAGTCTTATTCTCGGTACATGGGTAAATATTTGCAAGCTGACAAACAAGCCACAACACACAATTAAAACCATGTAAATTACTTTGTATTAAAAATCTAATATGGAGAGGTCAACCCATACTCCATAATTTCCCAGAGAATTAATTCTTAGTATCTGGAGTTTTAAAAAAATAAGTTAGGAATCTTCCTGAAGTTAGACCCATGTAAACACATCAGCAGATATTTACACTTCCACATAGGAACACTTAAAGGAGAGCAAAATATTTACTTACATGACCCCAAAGGGTAAATCACTTTTAAAAGAGTAAACTTTTAATTACTCTTAACTAGAGTAGAAAAGTGGGTAAAAATACTTGTCACTTCATACAGATTTTCAATATATTCTAAAAAAAAGTTTGCTTCCTGGAAACCACAGCTTCTTCACTGGACTGTGTCCTTTGCCATTCAGGTCAAGGGTATCATTCTCTGTGGAGCTTCCAAGGTCCCTGAACAAAGACAGCCCTTCATCCTCCATGCTTTCTAGCACTTGCTGAACATTCTATTATACCACTTAATTCTGTGATTATCCATTTGCCAAATGCCTCCCATGTAACTAGGAACTCCTAGCAACGGCCCAGGCCATGGGCCATCACATACGTCCAAGGGCATGGACTCTAAAGACAGGTAGAGTGCAAATCTTATCTCTACCAAATAATATGCACGTGACCTTAGGCATGTTACCTTACCTTCCTGAACCTGATCCCTAAACTAGGTGACATTTTTAAATGGGCAAGTCTAAGGATTAAATGAGAAAAATATATTTCTCAGAGGAGTGACTGGCACATCATAATTGCTATGTAAGTTTTTTTTTCAAGTTAGTTCCTGATTCCATAGGTGCCTAATAAGTACTTATTTTAACAGAAAATTGAGTTAAAACCATAGCACACTAGCCTCAAAGATAATATGAATCTTAAAGGCAAGTATTACTATTAGAACATTTAAAACTTTTCCTGGAGTTCCCCGGTGCCCTAGCAACTGGGGACTCAGTATTGTCACTGCTTGGTCCTTGTCACTGCTGTGGCTTGGTTTACATTGCTGGCCTGGGAACTTCCATGTGCCATAGGCACAGCCAAAAAAAATTTTTTTTTAACTTTTCAAATGGAAACATAACTTCATGAAACATTGGGATGGCCACAACCCAACAAAATTACCTCAAGAGAAGATTCCAGAAAAACAGTCTAGGTAAGAGAGGCTACAACCCTTTTATCTGTAAAAAGGTCACCACACCAAAAACCTATAAAAATGAAAGGATGGAGAACTATAACTCAGATGAGGGAGAAAGGAAAAAACCCAGAAAATCAGCTAAGCGAGAGGAGATTCTTAGCCTCCAGGAAAAAGACTTTAGATTGTTGATGCTGAAGATGTTGCAAGACATTGGAAATAAACTGGAGGTGAAGATGGATAACTTACAGGAAACACTGACCAAAGAGATACAAGATATAAAACTTAAACAAGAAGAGATGCAAAATACAATAACTGAAATTAAAAATTCACTAGAAGCAACCAACAGCAGAATACAGGAGGCAGAAGAATGAATAAGCGAGGTGGAGGACAGATGAGTGGAAATTACGGATGCGGAACAGAAAAGAGAAAAAAGACTGAAAACAAATGAAGAGAGTCTCAGAGAACTCTGGGACAATGTTAAACGCAGCAACATCCATATTATAGGGGTGCCAGAAGGAGAAGAGAGAGAGAAGGGGACAGAAAAAATATTCCAAAAGATAATACCTGAAAACTTCCCTAAAATGGGAAAGGAACCACTCCCTCAAATCCAGGAAGCACAACAAGTACCATATAAAATAAACCCAAGGAGGAATACACTGAGACACATATTAATCAAACTGACCAAAATTAAAGACAAAGAGAAAATCTTGAAAGCAGCTAGGGAAAAGAAACAAGGAACATACAAGGGAACCTCAATAAGGTTATCAGCAGATTTTTCAGCAGAAACTCTGCAGGCCAGAAAGGAGTGGCATGATATACTTGACATGATGAAAGGAAAAAACCTCCAACCAAGATTACTTTACCCAGCAAGGCTCTCATTCAGATTTGAAGGAGAAAGCAAAACCTTCACAGATAAGCAAAAGTTGAGAGAATTCAGCAACCCTAAACCAGCCTTACAACAAATACTAAAGGAACTTCTCTAGGCAGAAAAGAAAAGACAGCAGCAGGAAACAAAAATTCCACAAATGACAGGGCTCACCAGTAAAGGTATATATACAGTAAAGATACGAAATCATCCATGCACAATTATACCACCAAAATCAGAAATCATGAGAAGAGGTGGGTACAAATGCAGGACACTGGAGATGAATTTGCAATTAAGAGAACAACAACTTAAAACAATCTTGTATACATATAGACTCTTATATCAAAACTTCAGAATAACTGCAAACCAAAAATCTACAATTGATACACAAACAAGGAAATATATCTCATAGTAAATAAGTGCATAATCCACCATGAAAGGGGTCATTTGACATCATTCTTGGAATGCTGAAGTCTTCTTACATCTAATTCTGATTTCCTCTCCATCAAAGAATTTATGATAATTATAATTAAATAATACAACTGTACAATTAAATAATATAGGTCTACAATTGTATTATTAATAACCATTTCCCTCCATGGTACAATGTAAAGTCTATAATGTCTTGTTTATCACATTACCTAGAATGGTGTAATACCTTTATTGAGGAATCAATGAGATGTAACAAATTGTGAGGACATATTTATATAGTTACACTGTTTTTTAACCAACTTATGCATTTTATATTTTACTTATTTTCAGAGGGTGAATTATTTTTGTTATTCTTACCAGTTGTTATTCTTTTTATTACGCTATATAAAATATTTAATGGTATATAAGCCTTTCTTCTTTATAAATTTTAGTTGCATAATACACACAATTTTAATATAATGCTAATTTTTAAAGAATAATTGAAATATAATAGATAATACTAAATAGTAAAGATGAAAGCCATACAAAATGGGACAAAGTATAGAATAAATTTCCTATTTGTCTCAGCATATTTTCCATTCCACTTCTCTGAAGGGAGTCGCTTAATATGTTTCTTAAGATCCATGATTTAATAATCTGTGTGAATGTAATTGTGTTTAAATATAAGCATTTTATTTTGTAAAAAAAAAAAAAAAAATTTAAAGAACAGGCATTCTTCCTAAACCATGCAAACCAATCACTAGATATTACTGAACATGAAAAGAAAATTGTATGCAGGGATGAATATATTTGCTTTGGAATTAGTTAACTAGCTAGCTACCTACAATTATAAAAGAGCTATGAAGATACAGCTGAAGGGTAAGATTTAAAATGTTCTTTAATTACTGTATGATAATAGTTTCTTACCACTATGCACTCAGAATTGTCAATTCAAACTGTTTCCAATTTGAATTCTACCAAGTTTTCTTAATTAGTTTCTAACAAGATTTGCTTCATTAATGGAGTTTTTATTATTGTTGTAATTAAAAATAATTATGGAATATGTGCACACTCCTCAAATAAAAAGAAAAAATAAATAAAAAATAATAAAAAAAGAAAAACAGTCAAAAACGCAAAATCCTAGCTCAGAATGGCAGTCCTTCCTTTGAAGACCTGGAATGCAAAATCTAAAACACTGCTTTAAAGAATATGCACTAAGGAGCTCCTGCTGAGCTACAGTGAACAAGCAATTCAACTGCAGAGGCTCAAATAGCTACAGAGGTGTGAGTTCAATCACCTGGCCTGACACAGTGGGTTAAGGATCTGGCATTGCCACAGCTGTGGTATAGGTCCCAGTTGTGGCCTGGCTTCAATCCCTAGCCAGGGAACTTTCACATGCCATGGGTGCAGTCATTTAAAAAAAAAGAAAAAGATACACATTTTTTTTTTTAAACTAACCAAGAAGATCAACGTTGTAGGTTTTTGTTTGTTTGATTTGTTTCGTTTTTGTCTTTTTAGGGCCGTACCCGTGGCATATGGAAGTTCCCAGGCTAGGGGTCGAATCGGAGCTGTAGCAGCTGACCTACGCCACAGCCACAGCAACTCTCGATCTGAGCAGTGTCTCCGACCCATACCACAGCTCACGGGCAATGTTGGATCCGAATCTGACTAGCATCTATGAGGATCGAACCCACGTCCTCATGGATGCTAGCCAGGTTTGTTAACCACTGAGCCGCGACGGGAACTCCAATGTTGTAGTTTTAAGCCATTTCTTTATTACAGAGCAAGTCTGCAATGTCTCTTCTGTCTCAGTAGTTAATTCCCATGATCTCCACCCCCGTGAATAGGTGGTGTCTTCGAATTGCTTGTATCATGATTGTGATACAAAGAAAACTTGTTTAAATGCAATGTTTCACAAGAAAAGTACCTGAAAACCTGTCCCTTTACTGTGCCAGTGTCTAAAATCATCAGAAACTCGAACATTTTCATCCTTCAAAAATTATTTAGAAATTCTTCTTACCTGGAAATTTCCTATGAGCACCTGGCAAATACCTAGCAACCCAGCCATAGTCTCTTAATGTGGCTTCTCATAAGCAGCAACGCCTGTGACCAGCATCTGAACACAGTCATTTTTTTTTTTTTTTTTTTTTGGAAGGTGAAGTGAGAGAGAGGGAAAGAAAGCCAATGAAAGTGTAATATCAAAAAAGGCAGCTCTGCAGAGCTTCAGGAATGTTTCATCAGAACTCTCAGAGCTAGAGTGGAACACGTGTCAAGTTATCACACCCAAGGCTGGAGAGAGCACAGGCATTTATACACCAATTCACAAAAGTCACTATATGAGGGCTGCTCCTATGGTTACAAACATTCTCTGGCTCACCCAGCTGCCACACGTTCTAGTAGAGCTGCATTTAGAATTTTGATAAAAAATAAAAGGAGCAGCATTCAGGCACACAGTCTGATCTTAGCAGGTAGAAATGGGCTGGAGCAGTGAAAGGTCTGAGGGATGGGGGAAGGGGACCACCAGCATTCACCACACTTAGCTAAGCCTTTGCCCATTTATAAATTCCAAGAGTAGGAGTTCCCTGGTGGCTCAGTGGGTTAAGGATCCTTCATTGTCACTGCTATGGCTCTGATTATAGCTGTGGCACAAGTCCAATCCCTGGTCCTGGAACTTCTGCATGTCATGGGTACAGCCAAAACCAAAAAGGAGAAAGAAAGAAAAGAAAAATAAACTCCAAAAGTGAAATAACTTAAATAATTAGGATAAAAAAAAAAAAAAAACTAACAAGTAAACACAACCCATGTCTGATCACTGAGAAAGTGATTCTAGAAATAGGTTGGGATTCTGAGGTCTACACATTCCTGAGACTGAATTAACACTAAAAGCCAATGGGAAAATGCCTCTTCAAATCGATTACACTTTGGTAAAATAAAGTGAGAGGAAATTAGTGCTCTTATTCTCTTTCAGCACTTCTATCTCAAGATAGTTCAGGACAGGACATCCCCAGCCCCAACAGAGAAGACCTGTCAATGGCAGGTTTTGCCCATTGATACTATGCAAAGCCTCATTCATTCAGAAACATCTGCATAATATTTATGATACACAAATCATAATTTGAAGTACAGAAAAACATATCAACCAGGTAATGCCTGATGTGACTAACCTTTTTTGTATGCTTTCTAACAGTCTGTTGTTTATAGTGTCCTTTGGATTGATGATGTATTTGAAAGAACATTAAGAACTGTTCCTGATGCTTCTACAGAATATGAAGACATATCTTTCAGTAATATTTCACTAGTACAACTTCTGCGATGATGGGCAAATAATCCTTGTCTCTCTCTCTTTCTCTCTCTCTCTCTCTCACACACACACACACACACACACACACACACACTTTAGGGACTGTGCACTCTTGAAAGCCCTAGCACTAAGTTCTATTCATAATTTTATTTTATTTTTCTTTTGGTTCCCCTATCCCATACCCTTCCTTTGTGTTAAGTTTCTCTGCATATTATAAACACTTTTTGAATTTTTCCTTTTTTCTTTTTTTTAATTGAAGTATAGTTGATTTATGATGTTGTGTTAGCTGTATGCATCACAGCCTAGTACAGTGTTATAAGAGCCACTGTAGTTGTCAGCTAAATTCCAGGAAAGACGCAATAGTACATCTTTCTTCTTGATTTTAAAGTCAACATCTTTCTTCTGAATCTCTAACTCTCCCACTTAACTCTTCCCTCCAGATAAATATATTTAAAAGAACAGCTGGACCGCACATAAAATTGAGCAAAAGCATTGCTGAAAGATAATTTTGATAAACTAGCCCATTTTTTTTTTTTTTTCCCAGCAAGGACTGATCCTAGTATTAGGCCAGATGCTTCGGGCTTACAAACACTGATAAGGTTCTGTAATGATGAAAGGGAATCATTGTTAAACAGAGCCTTTAAAAAAAAAAAGTCTTCACATTCTTTGATAATCCTTCTCTCAAGAGGTGGAGCCCAAGTCACTTTCTTAAACATGGGGTCTTAGTGACTGGCTTCTAACTTACAGAAGCCTAGTCATAAAGGACAACACAGCTGCTGCTCCAGGTTCTCTCCCTCGTGAGCCATTGCCCCTTTGGAGCACTGAGGCACCAAGGGAGAAGCCCAGCTACCCTGAACCATGCTACTGGAAGACCACCAGGAAAGAATTAAGCTTAGATAACCAAGCTCAGGCGCCCTAGCTGTTCCACACCCCAGATGTTCCAAGCTTCCCAGCCAGACCATAAATATATGAGTACAGAAGGAAGCCTTAGAGGTCACTCTGGCCCCAGGCACCTTCTGAGTGTAGATTCCTGAGAGATCTCAAAGGATCACTACCTACTACAACCCAGAATCAAAAGAAATAATAATAACAAATGATTGTTGATGTCTTACATAACTAAGTTTGGGATGGTATGTTATATATTAATATATCTATCTGTAATCAATATATATTAGTAATATATATCAATAGATGGATAGATAAACAGATAATCAGTCTATGGTCAGTTATACATCTGTCACATTATGTTCTTATAAATAAAGTGTCCTACTTTAAAGTATCCATGACTATGATTCAGAAAGGATATAAAACATATCTGAAAGAAAGGAACGGCCACATTCTCCAAGTGTGTGTGTATCAGAGGTCATTCTGGTCAGATCTCTCTGGGGCCTGTGTTTCCAAAGCAATCAGAGAACTGGGTTGGACTGGAAACCCTTTACACTCGGTGGGGTGGAGCTCTGGCTGCAGCAGGCAGCTTTTGTGAAAAGTTACACTTCTCTAATAAACACAAACCATTCCTTTCAGTTGCAACCCAACATGAGGTATATTTTTTATGTCAGTTTGGTCACACTTTGACATGTGGTACAGCCCCAAACAATTCAACACACGCCTGGTCAGTAACAGCTACTTCCTCTCCTCTGACAGACCACGCAGGCTGCCCACTCTACCCAGGGGAGGCAAATTCTGGGGAAGCTTTGCCAAATTTCACGCCTTCATTTGTCATTTTTTCATTCAAAACATTGGAAGTAAATTTAAGGTCTCTTCTCTTTGCTGAGAAATACCATGTGTTGATTTAGATAAGTGTTTTTCTACTTTATGTCTGATGAGCTATGGCTCCTTAAGAGTAATTTAAGAAATGTTTGTGGAATATCTCCTTGTTATTCTATTTATGTAACCATCTTCTATCTTGGAATTTAATGAGTTTGGTTTTTTCTTAAGGGCATCACCCACAAGAATGATGACGACTCCAGGATTGCAGTCTACAGTGTTGTACCCTACCTCCCTCCTCTCTTATTTTGTACATTATTCCTTAGCTGGTATCCCTTATACATTCTCCCAAAGAACTTCACCTTATAGGATGGGGCTATTTAAACCTTAGAATGCAAGAGAAAAGGTGAAATGGGGAAGGACTGACAGAGGAAAGTAAAGGTTAGAAAAAATTAAAAAATTAGAATGGCTTCAGTCATCTAATTTTTGGAATAATATGATAGATGTCTTCAATAGGGTCCCCCATACCTGAGATAAAGGCTGGAGGGCAAGGAGGTTACGTGGGAAAAATGAGCCCGAGAAACAAAGATAGGTAAGTAGGGATGCAAGGCAGAAGGGTGAAGGACGCCAGCAGTGGGTCTGTTATTAAACAGATAACAGTTGCTGGGATGGGTCTCAGTCCTGCTGAGCAGAACGTACCTCAGATTTATCCCAATGGGGAGCTGAGGGACTTGGGTTGTTTGGGGTTTTTTAAATTTTTTTGCCACATCCATGGCATGTGAAAGTTCCAGGGCCCTGAATAGAACTTGGGCCACAGCAGCGACCTGAGCCACAGCAGTGATGTCACTGGATCTTTAACCCACTGTGCCACCTGGGAACTCCAGGACTTGGGCTTCTTCCAAAGCTCATCTGTATTGGTATAGGGCTGCTCCCTAGGGCTTTAAGTCCTTACACTTTCAGTCTGCCCAGCACATGCTGAGAACACTCCAGAGGCCAGAGAAACCTCTGTACAGAGAGCAAGAAGCTAGCAGTAGAGACTTGAGCCAAGGGAGCATGGGCAGGGCACCCACCCACCCCCTACAGGAGCCCACATCCTCCCCAATGCCATGCACTGGGTATGGCAGATATATGGTCCCTTATAGTAGTTTTGATCTGCATGTCTCTAATAATTAGTGATGTTGAACATCTTTCCATGTGTTTTTTGGCCATCTGTATGACTTCTTTGAAGAATTGTCTATTTAGATCTTTTGTCCATTTTTTGATGAGGTTGTTTGATTTTTTTTTGGTATGGAGCTACAGGAGGTGTTTATATATTTTGGAGATTAATCCCTTGTCAGTTCCTTCATTTGCAAATATTTTCTCCCATTCTGTGGGTTGTCTTTTCATTTTGTTTAGGGTTTCCTTTGCTATGCAAAAACTTTTAAGTTTAGTTAGGTCCCATTTGTTTCTTTGTCCTACCTCAACATACTATAGGCCATATATGACAAATCCACAGCTAACATTATTCTCAATGGTGAAAAGCTGAAAGAATTCCCCCTACGATCAGGAAGAAGACAAGGATATCTGCTCTCGCCAGTACTATTCAACATAGTTTTGGAAGTCGTAGCCATGGCAATCAGAGAAGAAAAAGAAATGAAAGGAATCCAAATTGGAAAGGAAGAAATAAAGATAGATGGCAGTGCTCTTTAATTAGGGATTTTCATTTGCTTGAGACATCCTGATGACTTGGTAACAGTTCTCGATCACTTACTGTTATCAAAGTCAGTCTAACATTGTTGATTCCGGACTTTATTAAATGTGTTATTTTGAGAACCATGGACTACCGATAAAATATTTAAAGAACGCCTTGCCCTCTTTGGCTTGCTATCGGAAGCCTACTGTTCCCATCCCAGGACCCATGTCAACACCCCTCCCTCCCCCCATTGCTTCAAAGTCTCTCCTAACCTCCAGGGCAGCAAAAATGTTTATTTTAAAAGTCAATTTTGCACTAACATATACCAAACACATAAGCGGCAGAACATGAAAGTTTATATGAGGAAAATAGAGGGCTGAAAAACAAATTTATGAAGTGCGTGGAGGAGGACAATAAGGGGCTGGATGAATAACAACTGGGAGCAGGCAAAGGGCTGCCTGGTTTAAAAATCTGTTTTGAATCAGAATTTTTCTCACATGTGTTCACATTTTGTTATAAAAGGGAACAAGTGCATAACCATACAAATAAACCAAGGGGAATACTTTTGTGAGTTGTGAGACTGTGTACCATGTTCTTTTGAACATAGAAAATTAGTTTACTTCCTAACTAATCTATTTCAATGATGTGCTCACAGAGAAGTTCAGAGCAAAGTGTGGGTGAGCCAAAGAAAAATACTGAGAGCCATAGAAAAATACTGCAAACCATGATGCTTCCTTTTTCTATTTTCTTCTCTTGTCTTTCCCTCTCCCTCCATAACTTCCTTCCCTTTTATTTTTATTTTTCCCTTTCTTCCTTTTTTCCTTATTTCATTCCCTTCTTTCCTTAGAATGGAGGTTACCAGAAACTAGGAGGTAGGGAAAAGAGGAAGGTAAAGATCAAAGGACAGAAACTTGCTTGGAGTTCCTGCTGTAGCACAGTGGGTTAAGGATCTGACTGCAGCAGTTTGGATCGCTGCTGAGGCACAGGTTCAATCCTTGGCCTGGTGCAGTGGGTTAAGGATCTGGTGTTGCCACAGTTGTGGTGTAGGTTGAAGCTATGACTTGAATTCCATAAGAACGTCCATAAGCTGCAGGTGCAGCCAAAAAAAAAAAAAAGAAGAGGATATAAATTTTAGGTTATAAGATGAATAAGTGCTGGAGAACTAAGGTGCTCATGGTGACTCTAGTTAATCATAATGTATACTTGAAATTTGCAAAAAAAACATTTCATGGGTTTTCAGCATTAAAAAAGATAATTACATGAGGTAATGTATTTGTTAATTAGCTTGATTGTGGTTATCATTTCACAGTGTATTCATATATCAAAACATCACATTGTATGCTGTAAATACATTTTATCCCGCATATTTCAGTAAAGCTGGAAGGAAAAAAAAAACCTATTTCTTATTAAAAGAGTTGTGCATTCCTTGACAACACGTGGATGGAGAGCAAAGGAAAGTCTTGTTAGGTACCGAGTGGGCATTAATTAAGACAAAGGCAGATTTGGGCAAACAGCACCTATCAAATGATCTGCAAGTCATGGTTTGGTTTCTCTGAGAGTTGGTTTGAGGAAAAGCAGCCAGATTAGCATGGGGACCACATATGTATTCCCTCAATGAAGCTACAGCTGCACAGCAGTGGTTCAGGGCTGGAACCTGGAACAATCTAGCCTGAGGGCAAATCTCACTATTAGTTGTGAAACTTGAAGCAAGATAATGTCTATGATCTTGAATTTCTTCATCTACAAAATGGGGAAGTTGCTGCTGCCTGATACCTGCCTCCTAAAACTCAAATCTGTGAATAGAAGGGAGCTGCTAGAACAGAGCCTGGCATATAACAGACACTGCCATAAGCATTAACTGCTGTTACATGGACTCTCAGATATTTTGTGGTTGATTCTCCCAAACCCTCAATTTTATCTGTATCTGTATCTATGTTCCCCTGAAAGATGGTAGAGTGAAAATATACTTACTGTATTAATAACAACTCGCTAACAATACAAAGAGAAGAACATGCATTAATGCATCATATACTTCTCGAAAAAGTTGCATGTATTGCTCTAAATTTAGGTGCACGCAAGCAGCCAAAATACCAAGTCACAATCTCACCTTATCACTGCAAACCTGGTGCGAATACTTTCACTGAGGCTGCTCCTTTCATCATCACATTGGCAGTGACATGAGGCATGCGGCTCACTTAATGCCTTTTGGTGATGAGTGAGAAGCGTCCTTATTTCATCAAAGTAAGGCACCACCCATGAAGTCACAACAAGGAAGAGTGAAGTGTGAACCCTCCCTCCTTACCCAGATGAGGTATGAGGAAAATGCTCTAAATTGGCTTGGGAACTGCTGCAGTAGAGCACAGAAATGGCCCCAGTTCACCAGCCTCCCTGGACCCATACCTCTGCCATCAAGAAATTGAGTCTCTTACCACACGTCTTGAATCTGGCCTTATGGTGTTCCTTGGCCAAGAGAATGTGCCAGAAGTGACCATGTGTCATATGGAGCCTAGACCTGCACCTTCTCTCTCTCTCTCAGCCCAGCCAATGTGTGAACATGCCTGAGCTAACCTGCTGGTGCATGAGACCTACGATTTAGGATTCAGTCACCCGCTGTCACTGCAGCCAGCCAACCACCAGGCATACAGGTGAGCCAGACCAGATAAACATAATTGCCTAGATGATCTCTGCCTATCTCCAACCCATAGATATAGTAGCTAAATAAATGCTTTATTGTTTTAAGCAGTCATGCTGTACAGTGATTTGTTATGCAGCATTATTTGGCAACAGGCAACTGATATAATAATGAAGGGTTGATGCTGACACCAGTTTTTGTGACTCTTGAGACCTATGTTCTTGAAGCTATAAAAAAGCAGACACTGCATAATTAAAATAGATATATAGGTGTATACATATTATAAAATATATGACATTACAGAAAGATACACTGAGAGAATGTAGATATAATACAGCTAAACAGAGCTTATTTTACATGGGACAGATTAGCTATGGGAAGGAGGTAAATGCATATCACTTTGGCCAAAGCAAAAAAAAATAGTGACAATTTTATAAAAACAAGGAGGGAGCACCACTCTCACTTTTAATACTTAACTGATTATAAATCATCATTTTCAAGGATTTTACTTTTTATCTCTCAATGTTCTTTGAAAATCAGACCACAAAAAAATATACACAAAGATAAGCATTTTGTGGATGCACTGAAAATATCATCTTTTCCCCCCCAGACTGTTTCTTATCTGCTTTTCAAGGAACATAATATTGTCACACAAAACCACAAAATATACACACAGGAAAATACAGTGACCTTGGGTAAAGAAATAATAAAACTTTGTTAATGAAATAAGTCAACAAAAATCCACTGTACAAGTACCTTGTAGAGGGTACTCTGCTAACCTGTGGGACCCCAGAGGTGAATAAAGCAGCCTCAGTGCTTTCCTGCTTTATCTGTGTAACTGAGGAGCAGACAATTAGTAACAGACAACTTTAGGAACAGACGATTACTAAACAAACAAAGAAGGGCAGGGTTTCTATAAAATAGCATTTAACCTAGTACCTTCAAAATGTTCTGAAATGAAAGGGGCAGAAGATATGCATTTGACTCATCAAAATGGTCTTAATTCAGGTGGATTATGTTCAGTAGAAGCTTTTTCCCCCCAGAAAATCAAGGTAGGAGTTAATAACGAACTTGAGTTACTGTAAGGTCAGAAAAAAAATACAAACACCTACCTCTGCTATGGTTAAAGAATTTAAAAAATAAAACCCTGGAGATGATATAAACCATAAACAAATTACAAAATATTTTTGAATTAAAGCTCTAGTATGAATACTAGGATGTATCATAGAGATAAAGCTTCATCTCTTATCACAGAGATAAGAAAAAAGAGAAAAGAAATAACTCTTGATATACTATCTTTGGAAGAAAAATAATGCCCATTAGTGCTCAAGAGGAAATAATGAGAGTTTCTAACAAACAAAAAGAGAGCAGATGAATAGGTTATTTAATCACTGTCTTTAAAACTATGAAGTTTTACTGTTACGAAGGCAAACACTAACATTTTACTCTCTATTTCTATAATCAACAAAATAACTAAAAACCTTATTTAATGGAACCAAGATGGGTAAAAAACAAATAGTCAAAGCAGGTACCAAAAGAGGCTGAAGATTACCTCCCCTCCAGCTGTGGAGCTTTAACAATAATCTGAGTTGGAGGTGGAGTTCTTTTACATGTCAAATCTGGTAACAATTGGGGTAGAGGAATTACATTTTCATTTTATGACACAAAGGATTTGCAAGTTCCCAAATTTCACATATTTGCCTGGGTTTGGGGGAGGGTAAAACTGTTCACTGAATGACCACTTAGAGAGTGCTCACTTGTGCCAGGCACTCCAGGAGGTAATGGAGGTGGCAGGTGTGATAAGGATGATGCAGCTCTTGTTGCCATGGAGCTCACAGTCTGTGATGGTGGACATTCCTGGAAGAAACCATTGCCCAAATGAGGCTGTGATTACAGAATGCCTGTGGCAGTGTCCCACAGGTCTTAGGCTAGCCTGGGAGGCTCAGCAAGGCTGCCCAAGGACTTGCCAATTGAGCTGAGATCTCAAAGGTGTGAAGATCTCAAAGTCAAAGGAAGATAGGGAGAAACTGTCCCTGCCGAGTGAGAACATGGATAAGCCTGAGGAAGTGGAAGGAGACTTTTGTGAAGGGAACAGGGTGGGCACAGGGGACAGTGACCGAAGATACGGACAAAACTACAATTCAAAAAGACATGTCCACCCCTACTTTCAATGCAGCACCATTCACAACAGCCAAGACATGGAAATAACCTAACTGTCCATCGACAGGTGAATGGATTAAGAAGATATGGTACATACACTCAATGGAATACTACTCAGTCATTAAAAAAGGGCCGCATCTGGGGCATATGGAAGTTCCCGAGCTAGGGGTTGAATTGGAACTGCTGCCATTGGCCTATGCCATAGCCACAGCAATGCCAGATCCTAGCCGTGTGTGTGACTTACACCACAGCTCACAGCAATGCTGGATCCTTAACCCATTGAGCAAGGCCAGGGATCGAACATTCATCCTCATGGATGCTAGTTAGATTTGCTTCCACTGAGCTATGATGGGAACTCCAACAAAACCAATTTATAAAGAGCAAAGAAACTCAACTTTCAAGATCTATGTGTTTCTACCTCCCAAACCTTGACGTCTCTCTATGTTAGGACAGGTGCAGCTCTGGTTCCCTGGAAAGCAGAGACTGAGATAGAGATTTTTATATAAACATTTATTAAGGAATGCTTATGGGATCAGTACCTACAGGAGGGAGGGGAGAGAGGAGGTAGGGGCAGAAGGAGAAGTTAGACTGTGGTACAGTTCTAAACATACCTCAGCCAACCCCACTGGAGCAATGAATTGAGATGCCCTACAGAGATGTCCTGAGTTGGACTGAGAGGGCTGAGTCTTCTATAATGAAATCAAGGATGTGTATTACAGGAAAGAACGCAAGTGTAGGCAAGACTGCTCTTCCCAGACAATGCCAATTCCCAAAGAAGGGATCATCAATAAGAGATCATGAACCAGTAGCTAGTACCTAACCAGGACTGATTAATTCACCTGTTGGCCAGGGTGGGGATAGACATGGGGATACAAAAAACGACTTCCTTCAGTTTTTTTGGAATCACCTGTTCCAGAGTACTCCACGATGACATCTTCCCTTGGATTGCCCAGCAATGTGGCTCGGTGGCTCGTGTACTTTGTTGAGTTCACATCAAAACCATAAGAGAGTTTCTGCATGGAGAGAATCAGTCCTGCCAGACATCAATAAAGTGTCCAAGTGCTTATTCAAGGAGAGTAAAACTGCCAAGATGATAATTGCTTGTAACTGGAAGCAGGCAAAGAAATTAATGTTGCTGAAGTGTGTGCAGTCCCCTGAGAGCTGGCAAATTTAGTCAAGATTGCCCATCATTAGAAAAATCAGAGTGAAATGTTTCGGTTAGTATGGTCAGCTTTCCCGGAAATCCATGAGTGGTCATGGTTAACATGGTAAATATTTAATTCCATCACTGACGACTGCCCTTTGCCTCCAGCATTTACCTCGGCAGCTCTGAGAGCTTAGGTAAACATATGGGCTCCTTTCCCTTGCCTAGTGCTCCTTCTGGCTTAGCTGAAGGCTGTGGGACAGAATTGCAGGAAATGTATAAGCAAGACTGGAAGACTCAAGAAATAAAGGTAGGAGGTGGGATGACCAAAGTACAGACTTAGAACTGGAAATCTAAGTCCTTTGTTTACCCTTAAGGAGGAAGTCCACCCATACTCTCTATTAGACATGAAAGCATCAAGACCTAAAACACAGAGAGAAAGGTTAGGTGGTTTTTCCTAAGGTCACATGGCCAGATCTCCTGATCTCAAGGCCATTTCTCTTTCTGTTAGGAGACATGATCACTAGAGGTAGGTGGTGAGCCTGCAATGTGTCAGCTTCATTGAGGTGAACGAAATTCCCCAGTTTTCTGATTAGGGTGGGCCACAAGAGAGGCCTTGCCAGAGCTGGAAGAGAAAGGTCACACTCAGAAGGTCACCTAGGAGTCGGGCCATGTCCACCTAGGAGTCGGGCAATTGTTCTACCTCCCCCCACCCACCCCCGCTGACCTTCACCTCCTGGTCAGTCTCATGTTCAGCATCATGAAGAGGCTTCTCCTGCAGGGCACTTGGTTGACAAGGTCAGAAGAAGTGAGAACTGCGAGGACTCCAGGCAGTTTTAGAGCATCTGTCTCATTCATGCTCAGGACTTGCAACCTGTTCCATTCTCCCCACATTACATGCAGCCTCCCTTCCCTGCAGACTTCAAGCTCCAGCTTTAGATGTGCAAACAACACACCTACAGAGACTGTTTAGTAGCTCCCACAACTATCTAAGTTATACTTGTTTTCAATTCCTATTACAAATCCATAGTATTAGTGGTCCTCCATTTGGAATTGAATTTGACTGAAACTGGATGCTTGATGGAATCTGCTCAAAGGGGTTCCTGGTTTCTTGAGAATGGTCTACCCATCATTAGACCCAGGGTCACTAACCTTCTGTTTTTCTCATCAACTACCATCATCTAGGATTTCTAAATTCAGGAGTTATATTTTATTTTCTTTTTAAATGTGTATTTTACTTATTTGTAAACTTAGCACTGAAAGAGATGCTAGTATTTATTGGGCATTTACTAAGGGCCAAGAACAATTCTAAGCATTTTGTGTCATATGGTGTCATTTCTCAGCATATGGGGAAACTCAGGCAAACAAAGGCTATACAGTTTTCCCAAGGGCACAGAGTTAGACATCAGGAAAACCAGAATTTAAGGTCAGGTTGGTAACTGAGGACCCCTATCTTAGCACCTTACACTTTCTTATGAAGACATTTTGCTTGACTATACAGTTTTTTCATGTATCTTATAATATTTTGGCATCCCTTGCTTCCCCTTAAAGAGTATTGTAACTACTTTCCTCCAAAACTTAGAAGACCTGTAATGCCACTCAGAGAACTAAGAACTGTTTTGGTACCAAATGTGGATGGTCTCTCCCCTTCCTGCTTTCACGACAGACATTACCAATCTATGACGGTTCTCATTCCAACTCTTTTTTTTTTTTTTTTTTTTTTTTTTTGCTTTTTAGGGCCGAGGCATATGGAGGTTCCCAGACTAGGGGTTGAATTGGAGCTGCAGCCACTGGCCTACACCATAGCCACAGCAAAGCCAGATCCGAGCCAAGTCTGTGACCTACACCACAGCTCACAACAATGCCAGATCCTTAACCCACTAAGCAAGGCCATGGATCCTAGTGAGATTTCACTTCTGCTAAGCCACAATAGGAACTCCCTCCAAGTCTACCTTAAGGCTGCAGAATTGCTCTCATCACTACAGCTGAGGCAACTGGTACTAACTGACTGACCAAGGATGACACTCAAGATGCTCCCTCAGGTGTAGAAGGAAGATAGTGTCGGTGGAGACGAGGAGGAGAAAGTCAGCAACAAATGTGGAAAACAGACCTCCAATCCATCAACAAACTTATTAAGCTCTATAGAATAAGCACACTCAGGGGATACGAATAATCATAAATATGGTCCCTGGCATTACGGAACTTATTGAATCTTCTATCAGAATAACATGACATTTTACACACATGAAAATAACCACCAATATCAGGTAGTATGTAAATGTTCAGCAATGACACAGGACTTTGGTTTCCAGGAAACGTGTGAATTTGAGCTGGGTTTGGGGAAACACTTAGGATCTGGATAGATTAAGGGAAGAGGAAAAAAGATATTCCAAGAAGGAAAAATGATGAGTGTAAAATTTCTGATGGCCAATGAAAAAGGTCAAATTGAGTAGGAACAGGTGTCTGGAAAGCAAAAGAGAGAAAATATGAAGTTAAAATTAGAGCTTTAGGGGTTCTAGCCAGGGAGGTTTATATTTTGCTTGATAAAATAATTATATATTTGTGTAAAGCACCTGCCTCGAGGCCTATAATTCTTTGCCTCTCCTAGTATTCATACCTTTGGCCATTAACCTTGTAATGTTCTCCTATAGCAACCCTAGGCTTGACAATAAACATGGTTTAGCCAATGGAATCTTAGAATATGTGACACAAGCAAAGGCTTGAAAAACAGGTAAGTGAACCACTGGCTCTCATTCTTGCTTTTCAGGCGGACATATTCAGGTTGAGTGCTAGAGAATGAGAGTAAGAGGGCACAGCTGGAGAATGAGAGTAACAGGGCACATGTAATAACCAGCTGATCACCAGGCATGAGTGAGCCCTGCCAGACCAGAAGAACTGCCAGGCAAGCCTTGTCTCTACTGGTGAACCACAAGCTTCTGAGCTCATCACTCAGCTCTCTTCTGCAAAGAGATATTTGACACAGTTCTTTTTTTACTTCCCATTATTTAAACAAAACAAAACAAAACAAAACTGCTGATGTTTTTTGCTTTAAATAAAATTCATGCTCTAGGCAAGATAAGATGCCCTCCAGGGCACCAAAATTTTACTCTAAAGAGAAAGAAATGCTTTTCCCTTCCCTTTACATTTCATTAAAGTACAAATCTGCATAAACATCATTTTCACTGTAAAGCTAGTGAGCAGAATAAAGAGTGATGCTTTGTCTGTGACTCTATACTCATAGTTCTTTTGAAGAGAACAGTCACTTTGCAACCAATGGTGGCCCTTTCAAATACCGACAAGCCAAATGAAGGGTGAGGTCATTTTTTTTCCCCCAGAGAGAAAACATAGAGGTTCTCGACTCACAGAAGCTACAAAGTCTCTGGAATGAATTTTCTAATAACTCAAGGTTACGGTTTATACTTCTGTATGCATTCCTCCTGTTAAAAATTCTACAGATGGGATGAGTACAAATGATGCACTTTCAGATGCAGTAAGGACGAAAGAGAAGTTAAATATTAAAAACATGCTTTTCCTGTTTTCCCCTCCCATGTTAACTCGTGGGAGGATAATTACTCTTGGTTCTGTTTCATACAAGAAGAGTTGCTCCCAAAGTGCAACATGCAGCTGGTTTAAGAGCAGGAAAAAAATATGAAAATAGGACCCAAGGACCCATATGTTAATGCATCTTAGGAAGAGCCACTGCTGTTCTCTTAAGGTGGGGTCTCATTTCCCTTAGAGTTCTGCTGGGGACCTTCATCATTTTCATGGGGAAGATCAATAGGGAGACAAGTGTTTGATGGAGTTCCTGTTGTAGTGTAGCTGAAAGGAAACCAACTAGTATCCATGAGGATGTGGGTTCGATCCCTGGCCTCGCTCAGTGGGTTAAAGATCTGGCTTTGCAATGAGCTGTGGTGTAAGTTGAAGATGCGGCTCAGATCTGGCCTTGCTGTGGCTGTGGGGTAGACTGGCAGCTACAGCTCTGATTGGAACCCTAGCCTGGGAATTTCCACATGCCACAGGTGTGGCCCTAAAAAGCAAAACAACAGACAGGTGTTTGAGGGCAGTCTTTGCCTGGAGCCCACAGGGAGCTCTGCCGTGTGAATCATCCCACAGAGTTATCCCAACTTGGGGCAACAGGACAGGCCTGTTGGCTGGGGGGCAGAGGGGAGGCTTAGGTGTGTGTGTTGTGGATGGCTAAGTTTCTCCCTGACGAGACATCTGCCATCAGCCAAGGGTAAGTCTCCGAGAAGGGAGGCAGCTATGAGCCTAAGAAGCCACTCCTGACAGCTGGGATCTAGATGCACAACCTTGGGATGGGAATCCAGTTGAGTGCCCACAGCAATTTCTGCCACAACATGAACTCAGAGGTTGAGTGCTGAGAGGAAAGAGGCATTAACAGAGAAGAAAATCTACAAAGCAGATAGAGATCAAGGACTGTCTCCTCCCATCCAGACGATACTGAAGGTACAACTCTGTGGCTCAGGTTCTAAGCCTACGTCTGTACATTCATCTATCTCTTGTTCAATATGAACTGACCATAACTTCAGGGCAGGAATTCAGAGCTAACTTCCATAAGACTCAGCTGCCTCGCGGATCACCTTCTCAAGCTTCCCTGCCAAGTTCAAGTGGCAACTTAGAAAAGTCAAAGCATCGCTGTAAAAGCAAAGGATCACTCCAGAGTTTCAGGAGCCTTTCAGAAGGCAGAGACTTTGTGAACCATCAGTCAGGCTGCTGTCTGAGAACTGATGCACTGAACAGAGATGACAAACTAAGCTTGTCCTGGGAAACAGGGTTCTCCAAGGCCACCCAATCACAGACCTGATCATGGATGCCTTCTCTCTTGTTTCTGAAGAGGAAGATGGATCAAAATGAAGTCCAAATGGTCCACTTTCCAATCCAATCTAACCATGGCTGACCACATAAAATCATCAATCAAGGTAGTGTTTTCTGGAAGGAGACACATTTCCACAGGGATCTAGAGATTCAGGCAACTATTTGAAGGAACAAAATGAACATATCTGCACATAATTTCCAAGTATTTATTGCTGACTGAACTGCCACTAACCATGCGACTTTTTTTCTCAGGGTCTAGTTGTTCTGCATAAATACCACGCGCTAACCAACTGCACCACAGAGCTCCTAGTTTTTCTCAATATGTGATATAATAACCCAGCTTTTGCAATGGAGATCCAGATTGTTTTATTCTTTTTATTTTTACTTTTTGTCTTTCTGTCTTTTTAGGGCTGCACCTGAGGCATATGTAGGTTCACAGGCTAGGGGTCTAATCGGAGCTACAGCTCCTGGCCCTACATCACAGCCACAGCAACACCAGATCCGAGCCACATCTGCAATCTACACCACAGCTCACGGCAATGCCAGATCCTTAACCCACTCAGCAAGGCAGGGATTGAACCCGCAACCTCATGGTTCCTAGTCAGATTCCTTTCTGCTGTGCCACAATGGAACTCCTGGTTTATTCTTTTGAGGTAAAATTTATCCAAGGTGAAACTCACACATCTTAAGTATACCTTCCTGAGTTCTGAATGCACACAAGTGTAACCCAAACCCTATCAAGATAAGAAACAGTTTCATCACCCCAATTCTTGACCCCACCATCCAGAGGCAACCACTGTTCCTTTCTTCCTCATAAATTAATTTTCCTTGCACTAGAACCCCATCTAAACAGAATCAGTCTACACTCATATCAGAGGCATCACTAAGCATCACGTTTTTTGAGATTTATCCATGTATCAGCCCTTCCTTCCTTCATGCTGCTGAGTCATATTCGATGGAGAAATTTCAGAACCAAACATTTTCCAGTTTTAGCTCTGATGATTAAAGCAATCAGCTTTGAAATGCTGATTCAGGAGTTCCTGTCATAGCTCAGTGGAAACAAACCTGAGCAGCATCCATGAGGATACAGGTTTGATCCCTGGCCTTGCTCAGTGGGTTAAGGATCTGGCGTTGCCATGAGCTGTGGTATAGGTAGCAGCCTCGGCTCGGATCTGGGGTTACTGTAGTGGTGGTGTTGGCCAGTGGCTACAGCTTTGATTTGACCCCTAGCCTGGGGAAGCTCCATATGCTGCAGGTGTGGCCCTAAAAAAGACAAAAAAAAAAAAAAAAAGCTGATTCAGATAATTTGAATAATCTCTAAAAAACATGATACTTTTGAAGAAAATATTTCCAAGTGAATGGGGCAATATTTTTTCCACTATAGAAACCCACAGCAACAAAAACAAACAAAATGTCCAAAGCTAATAGGCTCCCAGAAATCCATGCCTACACCACAATAAAATCACACACACACACATCTGTTTTCACCACTTGCAAACTGCTTAAAAGATAGAGTAAAGGGGAAAAAAGGAAAAGAAATACTACAGATCTCACTGGAGACAATTTATCTTTAAGACTCAGTACTGACCTAAGAAAGCCAATCAACCATTTTTCAGTTCTTGGGCATAGCAGCAGTAATATAACCTCAGGAATAATTCCCCGGGTGCTTTATTTCTGGCATACTCTCTTAATTGGCTAGCATGCTAATCCCTTTCTTAGAAGAACACTTAGCACTGGAAATGTGTGAGGCAAACACAAAAATATAAGTCCTGGTTTGGTATGCAAATCAGCACCATGGAAACCGGCCTGGCAATGCTGAGCTCAGGGCAATCGGCAGGGAGCAGATGAGCTCTGATTCAAAGCCTGAAGAAAAGCACTGTCAACAGGATTATGGACACAGATTGCATCTCACCCTATGGCTCCCTTTATTTCTGAAGTAGGAGACATAAACTTGACACTTCAATGGACTAGATCATCATGGGGCCACTGTTTCTAATTCACAGCCTCAGTTGACAAATCCCTTAGCCACTTAGAATACAGACATCGAAGTGGGGCATTATTTTAGTTACTATTTCCAGTTAAAAGGAATATATTTGCAGAAATCTTGAGAATGTTGCATTTCTTATTCAAACGATAAAATAAATGCTTTTCGATGTCAGCTGCTATGTGGGCAAAGGAATGCTCTTGTCTTTGGTGCTACTGGCATGACCCTTGTGGTCCAGGAATGTTCTGGGCATTCTTCTGGGGGCAGAGAGAATTTCCCTCTCAGCGCCCCATGGAGGGGTATTTCCAATCAAAGTTCTCTTAGAAAACCATACCCTCTTGTTCACAGAAGTCCTTCTCTCACCCCAAGTGCCTCCCCAAGTCCAGTTAGAAAGCAGACCTGAAAAGATCTTTTGGCGAAAAGCTCCTATTCCACGAATAAGAGAGGAGCTGAAGACAGCCAGTTGTCTAGCCCTTAAAGACGATATTAGAGATTTAAAAAGCCACAAAGTGAGAGAGAAGCAAGGACACACGCGGGCAGGAGAACCATCCCATGTAACAACCTAGATCACCAGGGTTTAAAACATGTCATCACAGAACTCAGGGGGCCTGTGACTAGGATGGCAAAAAAAAAAAAAAAAAATTTTATATTTACAAGCCTCTAACAAAGTAATTTCTTTTTTCTTTCTTCCTCCCTCCCTTGCCTCTTCTCTTCCTTCCTTCCTTCCTTTGTTTGTGCCCACAGCATATGGAAGTTCCCGGGCAAGGAAATGAATCAGAGTCACACCTGCCACTACACTGCAGCTGCAGCTACACTGGGCCCTTTTAACCCACTGCCCGCAGCCAGAGATCAAATCTGCACCTCTGCAGCGACCGGAGCTGTCGCAGTCGGATTCCTAACCCACTGTGCCACAGCAGGAACTCCACAAAACAACTTCTTTAATTAAGGGTGTAGATAATAAACTGCATTAATATTGGTAATATTTGTTATTTTGCCACCAATAAAAACATGACAGATGTTTTCATATGACATTACAGAGAGGCCAGATGTCCATCACATATGCTCATTGCTACTTCAGCACTACAGTAGATACTAGACTATTAGACCTACGGCTAGAGCTTGCTATTAATGCATTAATAAAGAGGCACACATACCAAACCACAGTCAATGTTTTCCAGAAATACCTCTTTCAAAATAATGAGTTTCTTTTCCACTTATATAATTATATACTTGAAAATTTTATTAATTGGGCAGTAATAAAAACAATAAACCACTGATATGCACAATACCACCATGAAACTCAAACATAGTATAAAGAGAGAAAGAAGCTACACACAAAAGACCACATTATGAAGTTCACAACTATCTATGGTGGCAGAAACCAAGAGTGGTTACCTCTAGAGTCAGGAGTATTAACTGGGAAATGAATGAGGCAACTTTCTGGAATGACAGAAATTTTCTTATCTCAGTCTGGACGGTGACTATGGATACATTTGTCACAGCTGTACATAAGATATTTCACTTTGCAATATGTAAGTTAATAAAGTACTGAAACAACAATATTGTTCCAAGGACTTTGTCCAATGGGCTGATGACTCAGAAGAGCTTGATAATGTTTGATCTCCTCACAGTACCTTGGAGGTGCAGGAAAGCCAAGCCAGCACCAAACTAATCCTTGAGTGGCCACCATCCACAATCAGCCGAGAGCTCATAAACTGCCCAGTGTGACTGCTCACATCTCTGCTCTGAGACTCTCTCCAGGCCCCCACCCAGCTGCCCATTCTATGTGGACCATCCTCAACCACAGGCCAAGGTGCTCATCAGACTTACTGTGCCACCAACTCCCCAGGCCAAGACAGATGGAGGAATGCTTGGGCACCCTGCAAAGCCATGGTGGCTTGAGAGAAAAGTCCCCCTCCAGCCAAGGCAAGGTGATGAAGAAGATGTGGTACATATATACAATGGAAAATTAGCTATTAAAAAAGAATGAAATAATGCCATTTGCAGCAACATGGATGGACCTAGAAATTATCACACTAAGTCAAGTTAAACAGTGAAAAGGCAAACATCATATGATATCACTTATATGTGGAATCTAAAAAAAAAAAAAAAAGGATACATATGAACTTATTTGCAGAATAGAAACAGAACAACAGGGAGTTCCCGTCGTGGCGCAGTGGTTAACGAATCCGACTAGGAACCATGAGGTTGCGGGTTCGGTCCCTGCCCTTGCTCAGTGGGTTAACGATCCGGCGTTGCCGTGAGCTGTGGTGTAGGTTGCAGACGCGGCTCGGATCCCGCGTTGCTGTGGCTCTGGCGTAGGCCGGTGGCTACAGCTCCGATTCAACCCCTAGCCTGGGAACCTCCATATGCCGTGGGAGCGGCCCAAGAAATAGCAACAACAACAACAACAACAACAACAAAAGACAAAAAGACAAAAAAAAAAAAAAAAAAAAAGAAACAGAACAACAGACTTTGAAAAACTTATGGTTACCAAGGTGACAGGTGGGGGAGAGATGGACTGGGCACTGGGGACTGGCATATGCACTCTGAGGTCTATGTAATGATTGGCCTCAAAGACCTGCTGTATAGCACAGAGAACTCTACCCAATATTCTATAATAATCTATATGAGAAAAGAATCTGAAAAAGAATAGATGCATGTATCTGTATAACTGAATCACTTTGTTGTACAACAGAAAATATCACAACCTTGTGAATCAACTATTCTTCAAAAAATCTTAAAAAAAAGGTGACATCCCACACTGAGGTAGCACAGCAGAGGAGTCCCCAGCCCTGCAATGGTCTTCTCACCTCTGAAAAGTGGCAAGGGGCCTGTGGTCACTGTGTTATATCAAAGGATAACTTCATTCTGGTTATTGTATTTATTTATTTATTTATCTTTTTAGAGCTGCACCCGTGGCATATGGAGATTCCCAGGCTACGGGTCCAACTGGATCCTTAACCCACTGAGTGAGGCCAGGGATCGAACCTACATCTTCACAGATGCTAGTCAGATTCATTTCACTGAGCCATGACAGGAATTCCCAGTTTTTTATTTTTTTAATTTTTAAAATTTATTTTATTATTATTTCTCTTATGGCTGCACTTATATCATATGAAAGTTTCCAGGCCAGGGGTTGAATCGGAGCTGTAGCTGCCAGCCTACACCACAGCCACAGCAACACAGGCTCTGAGCCACATCTGCAACCTACACCATGGCTCACTCAACACTGGATCCTAAACACTGAGCATGGCCAGGTATTGAGCCCATGTCTTCATGGATACTAGTCGGGTTTATTACCAATGAGCCATGACAGGAACTCCCACTCTGGTTTTTTAAAATCAAGCACCAGTCAGGCTCACTCTAGAAGTTCATCCAACACCATCATTCATAGATGGGGAATCTGAGCTTGGCCCATCTTAAAATCTCATCATCAATTAACACAAGTCCAGGTAATACTCATCACCTGGTCATCTTTTTCAAAAGACAGTTGTCTCCTTCCTACCAAAGAGTCTGACAGCCCTTGAACCCACCTTGCCCTAAGTCCTATGGAAAACTCTTCAGCTGCCCAGGGAATACAGAAAAGACCAAACACACCTGCTGGATTTAGACGTCACATGTCCTTGGCCAGTCTTCTGGGCTGTGCCCTCTGAAGCTATTTCAGGAAAATGGTCCAGCAGAAAGGCTGGATAGGAGCTGGGAGTTATGTGTTCAGTTATATAAGTAGCTGGACCTATGACCCTGGTCCAGTCACTTCCCCTCTCTCACCTCAGGCTCCTCATCTCCAAAAATAAAGGGATAAGAAAATACTGACCTCCCAGCCTCATCAGGAGATGATCCCAAGGACCACATGATGACTAAAACAGAGTTCTCTCAATAATACTAAGTTCCAAATTCGTAGTGTTTTCTCCCAATTATTATTTGCTTTTAGGTCCATCTTTTGAGATCTTTATTTTAAATTGCCACATTTGAAGCTATTTTTAATATTAAAAAGAAGGCATCTATGAGCGTTCTCTGGGATTAAAAATGAACAGCATTACAAAGGCAAAAAAGTCACAATGCTTACGTTGGCATGTTTTATTGTCATTATTATATCATTTATTACACTTAGTCAAGAGGTGTGAACAACAAAAGTACTGATAGAGTGCTGATTAAGCTCATGAACACTGCCTGAGTTCAAATCCTGCCTCTCCCACTAACCACCTATGCAATCTTGAACAAGGTTATTCAATTTCACTGTATGTTTTAGTTTTCTCATCTGTAAAATGGGAAAGTTCAGGGTGCTTCACTCATTTAATCATTATGAGGATTAAATAATGTTTGCAAATATTAGATTACCTGGAAGATGGTGAGTGCTACATATGCACGTATTGAAAAATAAAGAGTCCCTGTCATGGCTCAGCAGTTAGCAAACCCGACTAGCATCCATGAGGACAGGATGCAGGTTTCATCCCTGACCTCGCTCAGTGGGTTAAGGATCCAGTGCTGCCGTGAGCTGTGATGTAGGTCAGAGATGCAGCTTGGATCCTCCATTGCCGTGGCTCTGGTGTAGGCCGGCAGCTGCAGCTCTGATTGGACCCATAGCCTGGGACGTGCAGGACCCATATGCTGCAAGTGCGGCCCTAAAAAGACAAAACGACCAAAAAAAAAAAGAAAGAAAAAGAAACTAAAAGAAGTGTTTTGCTCAGAAAAAAAGAAAAATGTGTATGGTCTTCTTCTCTAAGGCTTTTTTTTTTTATTGTTGGCTATGAAACACTGTCCCCTTATTGAAAGACAGTCCTGTGTATAAAGCAGCAACATATTTTGCTTGTTCAATCCAAGCAAGAAGTTTCTGCATTAACCACTTTGATATTTAAAGCTCCCTATAAAACAGACAATAAAGAGCTCTACTGTATAATTTGTAGAAAAGAAATAAAGCTCCATGAGTCAAGTACATGTGTTCTTAACTAACAGCATAATTAATGATAAACAGGGCAGGGTGGGGAATCGGCTGAACCAAAAAAAAAAAAAAAAAAAAAAAAAAAACTTGTTAACATTGAAATATTCTCTGACGGATAAAGGGGAACAGTCCTATTTTTGCAGCTAGGTCTTCAGTGGACTATTCCAAATAATAATCTGTAGCAAATCAATGGATTGTTCAATTCTTCCAGGAGATTTACCTCTGTAGAGTCATTCCATAATTCATTTGATGATGATGCCATAAAGAGAAGGAAGGCCATTTTTACCTCATTTTATCCAGTTAAAGTTGAAGCCAGAGACTAAGAACCTTTTAAGTGACCTCCCCAGAGTGTCCCTGTTTGCAAGGATATTCACTCATACCCACGGACACCCACTCCCACCCTGAGGTCTCCAGGCATGCTGCATTTATGAGAAACACTATATTTAGCCACGAACAGTGGATGCTTTTGTTTATTCTATTTCGAGACCATTGCAAGATGCCAGCTCAATGTCCCCTTTTACATCATCCCTTACCAGACCTGACAGTTGGAAACACTTAGTTCTGCTCTGCTTCCATTGTGTTGCTGAAGTCATTTGAATGATTTAAATCAGAGATAAGTATTTGCAAATGAGCTAAAAGAAAAAAGATGTGTCTGAAAACTCCAAACTGCCTTGTAAGAATGCACTCAGTTCTAGTTTAATTCTTGGGAATTTGGTTAATGCTTGTAAATTGCAGGGGCAGTTCTTTTCTGAGGGTACCATCTCATGGTAACCTTTTTTTTGCTTTTTAGTGACATAACCGGAGCATATGGAGGTTCCCAAGCTAGGGGTGGAATCAGAGCTATAGCTGCCAGCCTATGCCACAGCCACAGCCACAGCCACAGCCAGATCTGACCAGGTCTGCAACCTACACCACAGCTCGTTGCAACACCAAATCCTCAACCCACTGAGCGAGGCCAGGAATCGAACCCACAACTTCATGGCTCCTAATCGGATTCATTTCTGCTGTGCCACAAGAGAAACTCCTCACGGTAACTTTCAAAGATTCCCTGGGAGTTCCCTTGTGGCTCAGCAGGTTAAGGACCTGGTATTGTCACTACAGCAGCTCAGATCACTGCTGTGGCACAGGATTGATCCCTAGCCCAAGAATTTCTGCATGCAGCTGGAAAAACAAACAAACAAACAAACAAACAAAAAACACCAAACAAAACAAACAACAAAACAAAACCCAAAACAAACAGACAAAAAAGATTCCCTGTTTCCAGATCAAATATTTTTTAAATTTCCTACTAAAAAAAAAATCAAAAACTGGATTAACAGGAGAGTTCTTCATTATCTTTTCAAGAAATACACAACTAATACTCAACAGTAATTTTAATGGTATTGTATTTTATTGAACACCTACTAGGTGTCAGCATAGTCTGTCTCTGATAATGAAACACATGAGCTCAATCCCTAAGTCTCAAAAAGTTAGTATTATTAGTTCACTGTGAACTGCAGACATTCAAGCATTTGCCTAAAGTGAGAAGCTTTACTCAAGTGTTCAATCCAACACTTGAGTAAATTTGATCAAAAGGTAACGACTTTCTTCTACTAGACTTGTGTGCAAGATTCAATCGACTGACATGGCCATTGGCCTGCAGGTGGTATTTCTGAAACATTCCTTCTAAATGTGTCCAGGAATCCAGCTGGGAACTCCCGGTCCTTATTATTCATATTTAACATGGAGAGGAAAGAGCTGGAGGAGGCCAAGGGAAGACAAGTCTGAGACACTGAGCCTTTGATCTTTCCACTCTTTGGGTTCCTCCTTTTCCAATAAATCACTTATTCCCTGCAGTCTATCTCTGTCCACTGGAACCCAATGAAGCAATTTATTCCCTAAGATTTATCCACTGGCTTCACATCCTCTGAGAGTGTTTACACTTCAAAAGAGGAATGTGTTAATCTCAACAAACACTCACCCATCCTGTCAGTGGTAGAAGTGGAAGAACAGGCCCTCCCTTTGGCTCCTGGGGTCATTCCCGGGAGCATTCTTGGCCCCCCTCTGCTCCTGGCCCTTCATCATTAAGGGGCCGCATACACAGACCCAAGTAACTTTAGCAACCCACAAACCAAGCTTCCTACTCTTAGACTCTGTTGGCACAGAGCTCTGTAAAAATCAAAGCTGGCCATTGCACTGGCACAGAAATGAGCATTTCAGTACATTATTTGAACAGCTGCTAAAAGCTGAATCTAGGAGTTCCTGTTGTGGCTCAGCAGGTTAAGAACCCAGCACAGTGTTCATGAGGATGTGGGTTTGATCCCTGGCCTCGCTCAGTGGGTTAAGGATCCGGTGTTGCCACAAGCTGTGGTGTAGGTCACAGATGTGACTTGGATCTGGTGTTGCTGTGGCTGTGGCCTCAGCAGCAGCTCCGATTCAACCCCTAGCCTGGAAACTTCCAAATGCCACAGGCGCAGCCCTAAAATAAAAATAAAAAGAAAATCTGAATCTATATTGCAGTGCATGCGAGGTAAGGACCTTAGAATTAAGGAAGAGATAAACATCAAGGCTTATGGGGGTTCAGGGAACCAACTTTGTGGTGATTTTGCCTCTGAATGCCTGTGGTCAAGCCAGAAACCAGAACTTGGCACACCCCATCTCTCACTCCACTAGGGGGCACTAGTCGCAGGTAGGTAGGCGGACTCTGCTTTGCAGGAAGTGGCTTTCATTGATTTTTCACAGGTGGTTGGAGCCTAGAGCAAACCTCAACTGGCCATGGACCTTCAAGCAGGTTGATAGAATGAAAACTCAAAGGGTTTGACTCAGAAGTGCCTGGGTTCAAATCCTGACTTGACTGTTTTCCATTATCTTTAACCAGTTTGAGTTCATTTCTTAGCAGAAAAACAGCTGCTAATGTTTGCTGAGTGTTGAGAGGCTTCATCAGAACAAGTCACAAGCATATATCCAATGTGGCGCAAATGTTAAAAATGTCAGTTTCCCATAGGCGTTTGTAAATGGCTCCTGTCCTCTGGAAAGGTTGCGTTGAAACTGACAAATAAGAGCATGAGCGATGTTAAAATGTTGTGGTTAGGAGTGTGAATTCTGGATTCAAATCCTGGTGGGCATATTACTTAACCTCTGCCTGTCTCACTTTTCCTCATCTGTAAAATGGGATAATTCTAGTAACCAGTTCATAAGGTTATTGTGGGGACTCTATGATCACTTAGAACATTGCCCTCTGTAAGCACTATTTATGAATATAGTAATTATCATCATTTGCGAGACCGAGTGGGCATGCACACACTCACGCACATGCACACAGGCATGCGTGCGCACGCGCGCGCGCACACACACACACACACACACACACACACTCATATCCAGTGAAGCCTGTTTGAAAGATTCAGGGATGTTTTGTCCATAGAAGAGGCCCCTCAGGGGGAGTGTGAAACCTGCCTTCCCTTTTATTAAAGAGCTATCAAGCACAACAAGGGTTTTGATTCATTGTGTTTAGCCCTCAGGGATAAATCGGCCTCAGTGGATTAAAGCAGCAGGGGATTTGTTTGGGCTCCAGTTTAAGAAGAAATGGAAGCTGGCTGAATCGCTCAGAGATGAAACAGGCTGCTCCTGGAGTGAGAGAGTTTCAGGTCACCAGAGGATGCAGGCAGCACCTGGTCACACCTTTGGAAAAAGCGGTCCCTACAAGCATCAACTGAGTGATGGAAATAGAAAACCTTCATGAACCCTCCCAAGACAGAGGTTTATGATAAAAACATGATAATTCGAGAAATAATGCTCCGTAAAAATCAGAGCTGTTCAAGCTGGGGAGGCTGGCAAAATACCTTTGAGTCCATCAGATTTGTTCCCTATTTTCTGCTGGACCAGAACTTCCTTCTCTGTGTTTGCCAGTACCGCTCACCCCTTAGAGTCGGAGAGCTGGTGCGCAAGCTTGCTCATCTCTCTGTCTGAGATGATCTTTCAAGAAAACAGCAAGAAATGCTATTCATCTGAGATGAGAACCTAGCCTTGGGTGCACTGTTCCATTTTAATTCATGGCAATCGCTCATGTCCTGCTGGAAATTAATTAAGGCCTGTGTTCCACAGGAGCTGGTATTTGCTTTGAAACCTAGACCCCACCATCGAAACTCTGAAATGACAAAAACATGTCTCCAATTTGGGGCTAGAAGAGGCACAATTTCAAGAGCCCCCTGTCGTTCTCAGCTATTCTATTCTGAACAATGTGCTATAAATGTCCTCAGCAACAATGAGCGAGGTGGATTTTAGCCACCTGGAAGTTCCTGCTGATTTTGCCAAAAAAAAAAAAAAAAAAGTCTACCTAGGACTGGACATAAAAAGCCAATGTGAAGGAAAAAAAATTAGAATGTTCACTGTTCGGAGATTTAAAAATTACTCTCTCCACATTGAGCTTCTAGTTCTTTTATGAAAGAAGTAATGTACCATGCATAAGAAGGATAGTAAAAAGTTAATGATTTCTCACTCTTGACTTTCCCTTGTTTCTCCCCCCAACCCTTTTTAAAATTTATATCCATCTTTGTGGCATTCCTCTAGCTTCCATCTGCTCCGGAGGTTACTAAGCACAGCCCTCCTGGCAGCGTCAGAAAGGAACAGCTCCCCTTGCTGTAAAGGCAAACGGGCCCAAATTACCAAACAACGGAGGAGATAGAATCATGACCTTTCCTCTGCAATCCCAGATCTATATAAAAAGTAATGTAACAAAGACAGAACAGGAAACCTTCTTTCAGCCCAGATGCTCTTATATTTTCAGGAGCTGTTCTTGGGAGCTGACCTTCTATTTCAAAGACACAAGTAAGATGCTGAGATGGGGTCAACCCTGCCTTGTCTAGGAAAGAACATTCCTCACCTCTATTTGTCTTCCTAGTAGAGGCCGCCAACTCCCTCCACGTACACCAAGTCTTGTGGTATTTTCGCTACTTCCCAATATAATAGCGCAACCAATGTCACTTGTTGGAATTCTATTCGTCTATTTACATTTTTCATCCTTTTATCCCAAGGCTGTCTTCAAGCCTCCATCCCATTTTCCAGATACTATATTAATGACACAACATGGTATTTGATAAATGAAATTGTTCTCTGGAAAATTAAAAAGGACCCCAGGTTTTCCTTGAAAAAGAAGACAGAAATAACTTGTTTCTGACACAGTTTGTACATGAGTAAAGAAGAGTCTTTAAAAAAAATAAAATTAGGAGTTCCTGCTGTGGGACAGTGGGTTAAGAATCTGACTGCAGCAGCTGGGGTGGCTGTGGAGGTGCAGGTTTGATGCCCCAGCCCAGTGCAGTGGGTTAAAAGATGTGCCATTGTTACAGCTGAGGTGTAGGTTGCAGCTGCAGCTCGGATTCCATCCCTGACCTGGGGAACTTCCATATGCCGAAGGAAGACCATAAAAAATTTTAAATTTTAAAAAATAAATTAAATTTTAAAAAGTTCAAAATGGAAGGAGGCATTAGAGTAGGCAACTAGCAACTTCTCTCAGCAGTCGTGATTAGAATGTTCTTTAACCGAAGGAGGGAAAAAAGCTAGAAAGCTACATCCTGAACATTCAAGGAGAAGATGTGAGGTGTTGCTATTACACTTCTAATTGAAAGCCAAAGTTTTAAATAGAGAGAGCGCAACACTAACTCTTGATGTTAGATAAAGTATAATTAAAAGGCTAATTTTGACCCAATCAAGCCTGTTTAAATTGGACTCATAGCTAATTTAAATTGGCCACATATCTGGGCCTATTATCAAGTTGCCAGGGTCTTGAATAACTGTCATGACATCTTCAGATGCTATCATCAAAGAGAAGTAGTTTCCCCAAATTAGAGACTCGGCATGTGTTCCTCTAAGAGAAATTAGTTTAGTTTAAGAAGCTACATTATTTTTCTTGGCAAGTTAACAATTATTCACACACCAGGTAAAAGGGTTCAGAGAACACAAAGAGAAGGATTTAGTCCTGCTGTCAGTATCAATTGCAGCAAGAAAAAAGAAGAAAAATCCACAAATAATGCAAAACACATCTGAAAACAGTTAAGTGCTCATATGTACTGAGTTCTTATCAGGTGCCAGGCACTCTTCAAAATATATCATGTTTACTGACACTTCAGAGCTCCCCAACAACTGCAGGAGGTAGTTTGCTGGTACTAACTCCATTTTGTACAAGAGAGACTAGGGGCAAAAAGAATTAAGTGATCTGGTCAAGGTCACAGCCAGCAAACAGTGGAGCCAAGATTTGAATCCAGCCAGTCTGATGCCAAAGCCTGATTCCTGCTCGCCCAAATCCACGTCCTGGAGATGACAGAGACGCTGCTGATGTTCTGGAGTCTTGCCATGCAATCTCAAAGCACAGCTTCAATTGCATCCTTAAAATTAATCCTTCAAAACAAAGTCACTGGGTCAAAGTACATGCACATTTTCAATTCTCATAGTACCGAGTGCCTAGATGTGGTGCAGACTCTGGGCTGGCAGGAGATGGGGGAGAAGGTGTTCCAGATGGTGGAAACAGCATGAGCACCAGAATGATGAGGCTTATGATCCAGCAACAGTGGGAACTTCATTTGTTTAGCATGTGGAGGATGGGAAGAGAAGAACCATGGCAGGTCTTGGTAGAGCAGTGGGTGGGGGCTCTTACCAGAATTCTGGCTGACTTTTTTCTCTGAGGATTATGGATTCCTCTTGAATCCATGCAAATGTATACTCCACTGTATTAATGAAGCTTGCATTTGTTATTCGCTTGGGGGTGGGGGGGAAGCTCAGCTCTTTGAAAGGGCCTGTTTTCTTTGAAATGCAAGAGTTTTACAAACAAAAAGGTCGCCCTTTGAAAGGAAGATGATAACTGCCTCACTTGAGCATCAGATGCATTGCCTGAGGATACATTCCTTGAAGGAGACTTGGATCTCCAGGATGCAATAGGATTTCTCCAGCTCCCTTGACTTGTTCCTGTGATTCCAGGCAGGAATCTAACAGGAAGAAATAGGTAGGGAAGGTTCTTCTGAGGTCAATGTTTAGTACCGACTCCTGCCTCTATCTCTGATCCAGGGAAAGAGGTATATCATAGCCACAGCCAAAGCTCAGGAACTGGAGCCTCTCTCAAAAGGCCCATGATATCAGGAGTTTCATGGTGGATGGGCTAATTCATTAACCTGAAGTCCTTATCTCTACCTGCAGATGTAGACAGCACCTTAGCCTGGGGCACCCTGAGTCCTTCACTCCTTATTGTTTCCTGTCATATATTCCACATCTGTCAAGCACTGACAATGAACTAGGCATTCACTGTGCTAGGCTTTGAGAATGGATAAACAAAAGGGAGTTCCTTTCCCTCTGTTCTCAGGGGTAATAGATTTGAGTAGTAATGGGTATTAAAAAATAACCACTTGCCAAACATACGGCTATGAGGTCATTGAAAGCGTGCTGTGAGAGGATATAAATGGGGAGGTAAGACTCTAATTTGGTGGGAAGGGCATCTCTGACTTAGTGTGGTAGATTGATTGCTTTAATGGCCCCAATTCATCATCCTCCCTCCATCCATCTACACCCCTCACCATGGAATTTGCATATTTTCATTCAGGAAGTAAGACCCCACCCCTTGATCCCAAGTTCAGAAATGGCATTTGCTTCAGCCAATAGGGTGTTAGGAAAGGTGACAGATCAGACCATTGAACAAACACTTGGGGTCTTTACTTGTGTGCTTGTGTCTCTACCACCCACCCTTAGAATATTCATCCAAGTCATCCCAGTCTTCCTAGCTGTACCCATCCCAGATCAGCCAGCACGAGGCCGGGCGTGAGACATGGGAGTGAGCTCAGCTAAGACCAGCAGAGTGATCAAGAGGAACACTGACCCCCAAAATGTGTGAACCACAAATGCCCTCTGTCCTGTATGCCAGCCAGGTTTTGCGGTTGTGACATAGCATTAAGTGGCAAGAGCTCACTGATATATAAGCTGGCATTGGAGCTGAGCCCTAAGGAAGAGGCAGCCAAGAAAAGCCAGGGAAGTCCTTGAGCCTTGAGAGAAACTGAAAATGGAGGGTAGCGCATGGGCTCTGGATGGATAATGGATATAAAATCAATAGGACACTGTGACAGATCAGACCAAAGTGGAAGATGAGGGTGTGAGGTACCCAAGGATGACCTCCCACATATCCAGTCTGGGCAATTCAGCTGACAGCCATGGAATTTACTAAAGAGAAAGAATAGAGGAGCACTCATTTTGGGGGTGTATGGAAACTGAGGCTTCAATGGAAGATGAGGAATTGGGGGCATGAAAGACATGTAAGCGGTGATGTCAGGCAGTCTCAAGGTCAGAGACCAAGCATTTTATGAAAGAGAACAAGCATTTGGTAGGACTGAGATTTAAAATGGCAAATGAGGAATCTGTGAGCCTACCAAATCACACAGGAAAGCTTTGGGCAATGAAAGGAAGAGAACACCAGTAGGCTAGTAAGACAGCAAATGAACGCTGAAGTTCAAGATTGAAGGTGGCCCTGAGGGGGGAGCTACTCAGAGGACACAGGCAGAATACACTGAAATTAATAGATCTTGACAGACCAGAATGCCTCAAACCTTCCTGGAAAGTGTCTTATTGTTATTTATAACAACTGACTATTACTCACCTTTTCAACTGATACCTACAGCCTCAGAATCCCAAGAAAGCTTTCTTTTACCCATCAATCAATCCACTCTCAGCCACCCCTTGGTGGTTATAATTATTATGACTTGGCATTAAATTGGCCTTCCCCATTTTTCTCCCATTCCCCTCCAGAATTCTTATTAATAAACAATTAAAGAGAATAAGTTATTTAGTGGCTGTTTCCTATACTACTTTAGTATTGACTATTTTGGACATCAGTGTACTCAGCTAATCTCTGCATATTGGACATTATTACCACTCGCATGATTAATAACCTTTTCTGAGTTTAAATTCATCATTCCTGCAGATAAGGATAGTTTTTCAAAATAACTGATAGTTTTCAATATAGGGAAAAAAATCCTCAATTGCTATCGTTCTATACTAGGGCCATCTAATCCTTGATTTTATTTATATTAAAAAGTAAAATATATAAATATATATATAAATACAAGTACATATATACACATGTATATATGTATATACACATGTACAAACATATGACATATAAATACCTAATTTTTCTATACAAATAATTTAAATATAATTGTTATTGTATATGCTGATATAAAATATACTATATAAAATATCAGAATATACTATATAAAATATTATATACTGATATAAAATATCAGAAGTGCACATCCGCCTTAAAATTTTTCAAAAGGTTGAAGAAGAAGGAACACGCCCAAAGATATTCTACGATGCCACCATCACCCTAATTCCAAAACCAGACAAAGACACCACTGAAAAAGAAAACTATTGGCCTATATCTTTGATGAATACTGGTGCAAAAATTCTCAACAAGATTCTAGCCAACCGAATCCAACAACATATCAAAAAGATCGTACACCACGACCAGGTGGGATTCATCCCAGGTTCACAAGGATGGTTCAACATATGCAAATCAATCAATGTCATACACCACATTAATGAAAGAAAAGTCAAAAACCATATGATCATCTCAATAGATGCAGAAAAAGCATCTGACAAAGTCCAACATCCATTCATGATCAAGACCCTCGCCAAAGTGGGTATAGAGGGAACATTTCTTAACATAACCAAAACCATTTATGACAAACCCATAGCAAATATAATACTCAATGGAGAAAAATTGAAAGTCTTCTCACTCAAATCTGGAACAAGACAGGGATGCCCACTCTCACCACTGCTATTCGACATAGTACTGAAAGTCCTAGCCACAGCAATTAGACAAACCAAAGAAATAAAAGGCATCCAATTAGGAAGAGAAGAGATAAAACTGTCACTGTATGCAGATGACATGATACTATACATAGAAAACCCTAAGGACTCAACCCAAAAACTAGGTGAACTGATCAATAAATTCAGCAAAGTAGCAGGATATAAGATTAACATTCAGAAATCAGTCGCATTTCTGTATTCTAACAATGAAATATTAGAAAAGGAATACAAAAATACGATACCTTTTAAAATTGCACCCCCAAAAATCAAATACCTGGGAATACACCTGACCAAGGAGGTTAAGGACTTATATGCCAAGAACTATAAAACATAATCAAGGAAATTAAAGAAGACGTAAAGAAATGGAAAGATATTCCAAGTCTCTTGGTTGAAAAAATTAATATGGTAAAAATGGCCATACTACCCAAAGCAATCTACAGAGTCAATGCCATCCCTATCTAATTACCCATAACATTTTTCACAGAACCAGAACAAACAATCCAAAAATTTATATGGAACCACAAAAGACCCAGAATCACCAAAGCAATCCTGAGAAACAAAAACCAAGCAGGAGGCAAAATTCTTCCAGACTTCAAGCAATATTACAAAGCCACAGTTATCAAAACAGTGTGGTATTGCTACCAAAACAGACAGACAGACCAATGGAACAAAATAGAGCACCCAGAAATAAACCCTGACACCTATGGTCAAGTAATCTTTGACAAAGGAGGCAAGAACATAAAATGGGAAAAAGAAAGTCTATTCAGCAAGAATTGCTGAGAAACCTAGACAGTTACATGCAAATCAATGAAACTAGATCACACCCTTACACCATGCACAAAAATAAACTCCAAATGGCTGAAAGACTTAAATATAAGACAAGACACCATCAAACTCCTGGAAGAGAACAGAGGCAAAACATTCTCTGACCTCAACATCATGAATATTTTCTCGGGTCAGTCCCCCTAAGCAACAGAAATAAAAGCAAAAATAAACCAGTGGGACCTAATCAAACTGACAAGCTTTTGCACAGCAAAGGAAACCAAAAAGAAAACAAAAAGACAATTTACACAATGGGAGAAAATAGTTTCAAATGATGCAACGGACAAAGGCTTAATCTCTATAATATAGAAGCAACTTACACAACTCAACAGCAAAAAAGCCAACAACCCAATGAAAAATGGGCAAAAGATCTGAATAGACATTTCTCCAAGGAAGATTTACAGATGGCCAGCAAACACATGAAAAAATGCTCAACATCCCTGATTAGTAGAGAAATGCAAATCAAAACTACCATGAGATACCACCTCACACCTGTCAGAATGGCCATTATTAATAAGTCCACAAATAACAGATGCTGGAGAGGGTGTGGAGAAAAGGGAATGCTCCTGCACTGTTGGTGGGAATGTAAGTTGATACAGCCACTATGGAGAACAGTGTGGAGATACCTTAGAAATCTATACATAGAACTACCATATAATCCAGCAATCCCACTCCTGGGCATATATCTGGAAAAAAACTTTCCTTAAAAAATACACATGCACCTGCATGTTCATTGCAGCTCTACTCACAATAGCCAAGACATGGAAACAACCCAAATGTCCATCGACAGATGATTAGATTAGAAAGATGTATATATACACAATGGAATACTACTCAGCCATAAAAAAGAATGACATAATGCCATTTGCAGCAACATGGATGGAATTAGAGACTCTCATTCTGAGTGAAATAAAATAAGTCAGAAAGAAAAAAACAAATACCATATGATATCACTCATATCTGGTATCTAATATACAGCACAAATGAACCTTTCCACAGAAAAGAAAATCATGGACTTGGAGAATAGACTTGTGGTTGCCCAGGGGGAGGGGAAGGGAGTGGGAGGGATTGGGAGCTTGGGGTTAATGGATACAAACTATTGCTCTTGGAATGGATTTACAATGAGATCCTGCTGTGTAGCACTGAGAATTATGTCTAGATAATTACTTCGCAGCACAACAATGGGAGAAAAAATTATGTAGACATGTATATGTAACTGGGTCCCTATGCTGTACAGTGGGAAAAAAACCCAATAATACATTTACAATAAAATAAACACCCATTTACCCACCTTCCTAATTTAAAACATAGAAGATTACCAATACCATTTTGTGACCTATATTTTCCTCCCATATCACATTTTTCTGCCTACACACCTGCCAAAAGAAAGCATTTCCTTAAAATTCTGGGTTGATTGCAGGCCTGTGTTATTTCTATATCAAAGAGGAATATTCATAAATAACACATTTAAGTTGTGTTTATTTTCAACCTTATAAAAAGTGCATCCCACAATATGTGGTTTTCTAAAGTCTTTTTTTTTTTTTCCTTTCATGTTTGTGTTTTTAAAATTTCCATAAGGAAGATATACAGATGGCCAACAAACACATGAAAAAATGCTCAACATCGCTGATTATAAGAGAAATGCAAATCAGAACTACCATGAGATACCACCTCACACCAGTCAGAATGGCCATCATTAATAAATCCACAAATAACAAGTGCTGGAGGGGCTGTGGAGAAAAGGGAACCCTCCTGCACTGCTGGTGGGAATGTAAACTGGTACAGCCACTATGGAGAACAGTTTGGAGATACCTTAGAAATCTATACATAGAACTTCCATATGACCCTGCAATCCCACTCTTGGGCATCTATCCGGACAAAGCTCTACTTAAAAGAGACACATGCACCCGCATGTTCATTGCAGCCCTATTCACAATAGCCAGGACATGGAAACATCCCAAATGTCCATCGACAGATGATTGGATTCGGAAGATGTGGTATATATACACAATGGAATACTACTCAGCCATAAAAAAGGATGACATAATGCCATTTGCAGCAACATGGATGGAACTAGAGAATCTCATACTGAGTGAAATGAGCCAGAAAGACAAAGACAAATACCATATGATATCACTTATAACTGGAATCTAATATCCAGCGCGGATGAACATCTCCTCAGAAAAGAAAATCATGGACTTGGAGAAGAGACTTGTGGTTGCCTGATGGGAGGGGGAGGGAGTGGGAGGGATCGGGAGCTTGGGCTTATCAGACACAACCTAGAATAGATTTATAAGGAGATCCTGCTGAATAGCATTGAGAACTATGTCTAGATACTCACGTCGCAACAGAAGAAAGGGTGGGGGAAAAAACTGTAACTGCAATGTATACATCTAAGGATGACCTGACCCCCTTGCTGTACAGTGGGAAAATAATAATAAAAAAAAAAAAGAAAAAAAAAGAAAAAAATCAAATTTCCAGATATGACTGCATTTAGGCGCTCCTTCCTTTTCACTGTAGTATAGTATTCTAATGTAGAAATATATCACTAGTCTCCAGTAGATTGCTACTACCCCCATCTTTTTTTTTCTTTTGATATCATGAACCTGCTATTATCCATTTTCTTGTAGGTTATCTTAGTACACCTGTGCCAGATTTTTGGTAAGGTCTATCCCTAGCGGATTTTCTGGATTGTAGGGAATGTCATGTTCAATTCACACAATGCTGTTTTCCTAAAGGCAGTACAGATCTCATTTTCCAACAGGAAGTCTACAAGCAGGCTTGATAACGCACACCATCCTCAACCATCTTCAACCCTTGGTCTCGTCCCCCCTCTACATTTGCCCCAATGAGTAGACACCATTATGTGTGATATGTGCACTCCCCTGATTATTAGCCTGACCAGGGAGAAAGCAAGGAGGAAAACAGTATGTCATTGTAGGAGGACACAGAGCAGAATGTTGAGTTTGGCAAACTGGGATCCCTTGTCATTGCCTTGCACTATGATCGGGTCATAAAGTTTTTTTTTTTCCTAAATATATAATTTAGGTCATTCTCTAAGGAAGCTTACAGTTTCACTAAGAAAATGACTCTTGCACAAAAGAAGTTTGGAATGAAACATTTTCTTATTGTCCCCAGCACCAGTGGGTGCTCTATAAATCTTTTAGGAATAAAGAATTGCACAAGATGTCTTAAGAGGAACAGCTCAAAAAGGATAACTTCTAACCACCTTATGCCCCAAAATGGAAATAATCTTTTCCACCCAAACCTGCTCTTCTTCTAGTCTCTGCCTTCTCTTCAGTGGCATCTGTGCCCACCTTCATTCTTAGAATGGACCACTAAATCATCCTTGGCTTTGCTATACCTGTCACACCATCATTCATTAAAAATTTGCATACTGAGCTATATGGAATGACTGGCCAATGGGGACCTGCTATACAGCAGAGAACTCTACCTAATATTCTGTGATACTCTATGTGGGAAAAAAATCTGAGAGTGGATGTGTGCACATGTATAACTGAATCACTTTGTTATACAGTAGAAATGACTACAATATTGTGAAGCACCTATTCTTTATTAAAACTTTTTTAAAAATAGGAAAAAAAAAAAGCCCTGCCAGTTTTACCCTCTGAATATGTCTATAGCTCAGTAATTCTTAAAGCATGGTCCACAGACCACTGAATTTTCCTAACACCCTTGCAGAGCATCCCTGAGGTCAAAAGGATTTCATAATGACCCTAAGAGATTTTTCTTTTTTTTCCACTATGTTGACATTCACACTTCACGCAAAAGCACTTCGTACAAAAGTGCTGGTGCCCCCAGATGAATCGAGATGATGGCACCAGACTTCTCAAGGACCAGAAATCATCAGATTCTTCACTTTTACATGCTCTTAGAAAACATATCCTTCCTGAAGCAGCAACAATTATTTACTTTATAACAACTTGAGTCTTAAAAGTATGTTTTAAAAAATATTTTGTGTGGCAAAGCAGGAAGTATACAGAAGTATTACTCCTGCAGTAAACTGAAGCACTTAGAGGATTGTTTGAGTTTTGGAAGACATTCTTCCCATATAAAGTTCTTTTTCACTTGAAAAAATGCCTGACAGATAAATCAGGATTATTTAGACTTGGGTACATAGCAGATATTTTCTTAAAAATGAATGAAGTGAGCCTGTCAATAACTGAATGTATTTGTTGCCAGTGATCCAATTCAAGCTTCTAAGCAAAAATCATTATTTTGGAAAACTTGAGCTTGACAGCTTCTTAATACTTACAGACTTTTCTGATGAGATCAGTGGTAGTAACTTTATTAATGAATGGGACCACATATGAATTCAATTCATGCTAAGACCAAATAATATGTTCTGGGAACTACAGTATCAACCAAATGATGATACTTAATGTAAAAGTTCTCTACTGAGGCTACTAATCATCCATCCACCCATTTTACCATCAAATATTTATCAAGCATCTACTCTGGGCTAGGTTCTGGTATTGAGTGGTGATAACAACAACAAAAATTCCAGACACTGCCCTAGAAGCTCTGCATATATTAATTAATATGTTTTGCATATATTAATTAGGTTAGTATTAATAACCTAATTTTGAAGTTGCAGAAAATGAGCCATTGGGAGGTTGAGTATCTTGATTAGGTCACAAGCTTGCAAGTAATGGAAACCAGAGCTTGTTAAGTCTATTCATCATAGTACTAATATTATGATACAGGATAATACAAAATATTTAATCTCATCACATATACTTAAAATTACCCTCTGACTCTAGAGTAATAATAGCATCTAGCATTCAGAGCATCCTTACTAAGATCCAGGCACCCTTCCTGGACATTAATACTATAAGGTAAGCACAGATTATGTGCCCATTTTACAGATGAGGAAGCTGGGGTTCAACTACTTTTTCAAAAAATGAAATAATGCCATTTTGCAGCAACATGGATGCAACTAGAGATTATCATACTAAGTGAAGTAAGTCAGAAAGAGAAAGACAAATACCATATGACATCAATTATATGTGGAATCCAAAATATGGCACAAAGGAACGAATCTACAAAACAGAAACAGACCCATGGACAAGGAGAACAGATCTGTCATTACCAAGGAGGAGGGCAAGGGAGAGGTATGGCCTGGGAGTTTGAGGGTAGTAGATGCAAACTACTATATTTAGAATGGGTAGACTGCAAGGTCCTATTGTACAGCACAGGGAACTATATCCAATCTCCTAGGATAAACCATAACAGAAAAGAATAGTTAAAAAGAAGAATGTATACATGTATATAATTAACCACTTTGCTGTACCACAGAAATTAGTACATTGCAAGTCAACGACACTTTAATTAGAAAATAAAAATTAAAAATTAAAAAAACAAATACTTTATGTAATTTGTCAGTGTTAAATATCTAAGAAGAGCATGAGACTCAAAAACTCAGGCCCTCTGCTCCTTGAAATCCTTTTCTTAACCATTAGACTCTACTTCCTTTAAAGTACAATTGTGCTTGAATTCACATTCTCAAAGGTGACAAACCAATTACCAAGTAGTAAGATTTTAGAAACTTGATGTGAAAATAGAAAGGAATCAACTTGTCAGACAAGCAAAATCTTTTTTTATTCGTTCATCTGACTCTCATTTATATGTAGGGATTTGATCGTTATCTTAAAAGCTGCTGATTTAAAAGCTCAAACATCTATCTAGACTTTTTGTTCCTTTCTTTAGCCAAGTTCTGTTATTCTAGAACTTCAGCATCCTTAGAATCACCACAGAGAGCTGTACACATAAAGTCATGCAGAAGTGCCTTGGAGATATTTAGAAGCATTTTCAAGGGTAATTTTGACTTGGTGGCATTTTCTCCCCTATGGACTGCTTTTACAACCATCCTTTATTATAACAAAACCAGGGCAATGGTTTTCTTACAATAACCCAGAGAGAACATAGAAAAACTCTCTAATAAGTTTTGAAAAAAAAATTTCCTAAAGCCATATAGAGTGGGAGCAGAAAGGGGCTGAAGGATTAACCTAGGAGTCAAAATTAGTTAATATACACATGTCATCAGTCTTAATGCTGTTTTCATGAGAATACTGCCATGCTAACCTCTCATGCTTTAATTTCCATGGCTGTAAAATGGGGCTGAAAACAGGCCTACTGCACGGCGAAGTGATGAAGATGAAATGAGGTTCATCTGCTAAATGCTTAGGATACTCTCTGGAATTTTGATGAACACTACACTTTATTAATTAAAATAAAATGAAAATGTGTTATTGATTTACATAATGAAGCACACAAAAATGGACAGACGTTTCCAAATATCAAGAGTAAATGAGAGATGTGTTGTGAACTATTCCCCTGTTTGCCAGGGCCTATAAACCACATTATTCTTAAGGAGACAGTTGAGGCCTATAAGTTAATGAATAGAAGTTCCTGGGCCTCTCTGAGTAGCTTCACAGGAGGGACAGTAGAGCCGGGGAAGAAAGCCTTTCTTCAATTTGAGTCTGGAGTCAATGATCTCACTCTTTCTGTTTTGGGTTTGTTTTTCTTTTTAATATTTATCTATTTATTTGTTTGTTTCTAGGGCTGCACCTATGGCACATGGAAGTTCCCAGGCTAGGTTTTGAATTGGAGAGCTGCAGCTGCAGGCCTACACCACAGCCACAGCAATGCTGAATCCAGGCTGCATCTGCAACTTATGCCACACCTTGTGGCAATGCAGGATCCTTAACCCTCTGAGCAAGGCCAGGGATTGAACCCTCGTCCTTGTGGATACTAGTTAGGTTCTTAACCCACTGAGCCACAACAGGAACTCCCTCACTCTTTCTGTTTTGTCTTCCTGCCTATAGGTAGGATGAAGGCACACAGGTGGGCAGATGTCAGCTGGGTCTGAGAGGTGGCAAGACAGGCTGGGGGTGCCCGCCAGAAGACCTAGGGGATGACACCGGAGAGGCAGAAGACCCTGGGAAGGAGCCAAATGTATTTATCCTTGGCCTGGAATGCACTTTGTTGTTCTGTTCTCCTTTGACAATGCTAAACATAAATGTTGCATTGTCAAGATTAATTTTTAAACCCATTAAAAATTATTGCAACACAGAAGCCTCTATTCAATTTTCAGTTTGGCTAGGAATTCTTTTTTGTTTCCTTCAAAACACTGTTACCAAGAGTCCACTAAAGGTCAGGTCCCCATCATGATGGCTTTCTGAATAAACTGATGAAAACGATCCCAAAGTACTTTATTGTCTGCATAATCTCATCGATGACTGTAGTTTCATTTCCCTTCTTCTAGATGGGGATGCAGTGTTGTATTATAAAATAGAAGAGAAGCAACCACCTAGTTAAATGCCTCAAGTCAATGGCACAGGTAGTCTAGAGCACAGGCCCCCATGCAAGGTTGGGTGCAAGAGGCTGGGAACTGGGAGTCGGGGTGGGGACTTGCTGGTGCTCAAAAGAACAAAACAACACAATTGATATACAAACATTGTAACAGATGTTGTAGGTGCCCTGACTACATGCCCTTGGCGTTGACTCTTTCCATGCAGGCCCAACCCTGTGGCTCCAAGTGCAAATGCATTTACACCTTGAGCATTTTTTTTTTCTGGCTGCCTTAGCATGCAGGCCTATGCCCAGAAGTGCTGGGAGTTTGTGCTTTTTCCCCCAGAGAGAAGTCCTCTGCCCATGACTAGTGGGAAGGTTGAATAAATATCCCAGTTGGCTTGTGTCTTGTTTGGAATTACTCGGAAGTGGAAGATCCACCTGTCTCCCAGAGTAGCCTGGAGATGGAGTTTGACAAGGCACCCAATGTTAGTTTTACAGCCTCTTCTCTCCCTGTCTCTCCTCCCATTTCCTTCTGGGCATTTTCTGGCACTGCCTTCCAGAAAGCTGCTTGCACAGAAATCCTTGTCTCAGAATCTCCTCCTGGGGGATCTCAAACCAAGACAGGGTAATCCAGGGTGCTCTGTTGAACGTTGGAGTCAATTTTTTTCCTTTACATCTACACTGCAAGAGTAAAATCAATTTCTATTTACCTACCAAATAGAAGCCAGGTCTCAATTTTTCATAAACTGTGATCCAGCTGCCTTCTAACAGCTTTTAGGAAGCCTACTGCACCACCGTAGGATACATAGGAAAAGTTCATTAGACCCCAAGGAAGCCAAGAAATCAATTGGAGTGAATCAGGTTATAAATCTCCTGTTGCCTGCTATTCTGCATTACTGTTGAAACATCGCAACAGACAAATCAAATGATCTTGGAGAACTTATAACTGTTGTCATCCACCTCTATTAAGCACTGGCACTCACTCATTAGTTACCTTTAAGCCCTTGGGAAATACTGTCAAAATTCAGTGCCTAATGGTTCCCAGTCCTGGTAGGCTAACAGTGAAAACTGGTGGAAAAGTCTTTCTTTGTGCCAACACACACTCAAGGACTCTGAGTTTCCTAAGATAGTATCAAAGCATCTTGAGATCAGCCACAGAGATTCACGTCTTCACATACTGGCCTGATCAATTCATATCTTCATCTTTCAGAGGAAATTTATAGCCTTTAAGATGACATTTTTGGGGATCAGGCTGCCTGGGTTCAAATCCTGATCCCCAACTCTATGCAGCTGTGCCATTTTCAGAAGACACAAACTTCTCTGTGTCTCACTTTCCTCATCTGTAAAATGGAAATAATAATAGCATCTGTATCACAGAGCTGTTATGAGGATGAATGAGTTGAGCGTCAATGGAGACCAGGGGCCTAGACATCGGGGAGCTGGATAAAAACGCAGTTCCCCAGACTCTATGTTAGACCCACTAGATCCGAGTCAGCATTTTAACAGGATCCTCAGGAGTGTGTGCACATCAAGGCACCAACCTAACACAGGTCAAGAGGCCAGAGCAGAGCTCAACAGGCTGGAAGTGCCCAATCAATTTTCACTACTATTATCTCAGCTAATGAAACACTTCCCCAGGAAAGTCTTCAGGGATCTCTAAGAATCATGAAGTGCTTCTATAATACCATTCTTTCACGGCACAAGCCACAGCCATCCTTTTACATATTTTTCATAGTCACTTGATTCACGTCTTTCTCATGGACTTATTATTAGATGGCATCACAGATCCGATTTCCTAAAAGGAGACCCTTGAGAGGAAGATACCTACATGTACATACATGATTTACTGACATAAAGGAGAAATACATAGGGGGGTAGAGGACAGTAAAAATAGGATAGGTAATAGAAATAAGCCAAGCAAATTACGATTTCAGGCAAAGCCCTGATCCTAAAGGGAACTCCAGAGTGTAGATTATATTAGTGTTTCAAGCCTTGAAGCAAGGGAGCTGGACATACCTCATCATACCCTAGGCAATCACTGGCTGAAGACATGTCCATGAAGAAATGCCCAGATACCCCTGGGCATCTTGGAAGATTAGCCCAAAGGCTACTGAAGGGAGCAGGTGTTAACAAGTGAAGCACACAAAAGATGGGGGATGGAAACCCAGGACCAAGAAGCAGGCATCTGAGGCAATCTGGGCAGGGAATTGACTTTGTCCACTATAGCTGGGCACTATGCAGATGTCTGATGGTCACCAGTGGACCCTTTGACATCCTACTTCACCCCACTCCTACACATCCATTCATGTATTCAACAAATTATGTCCTGAGTACTTATTAAGTACCAGGCACTGTTTTAGAAGCTGGTGTGAGACTGTTGATAAAATACGGGGCTTAGGAAATCTAGTGGAGAAAAGACAAAAGGAAGAGCAGTAACACACAGATATAGGAGATATTTCCTGCCAGTAATAAGAGGTAAGACTACATACACAGAGTAATGGAGTGACTGATGGGCCTGGGAGAGGAAGGTAAAGTCAGTAACTGCAGTTGGTGCTTTGGTGCCCCACTCAGGTCCCCTCCGCTGGGCTGGCACCCCAACTCCAAGGAGACTGCGGGTACTGGCCAACAGCTCCTACCTGCACTCTTCTGGGGAGACTTGCCCTTGGCTGAGGAGTTCAATCTTGGCCGGAGGTGGCCCCAAGGTTGCCCACCACCATGGGTCGGGAAAGATGCTGGTAGCCAATGATGGGCTGGAATCCATGTTGGGCAATTCCTCCTCCAGAGCTTCCTGAGGGACCAGGCTGGGACAAGACCACCCCTGGCCCCGAGCCCTCTTATTTCCTTCCAGCCCTACCCTCTTCTGATCCCCTTACTCTCCTTCCCCTGAGCATATCCCCTTAATGCATTGCTTGCAGGAAAACCCTACTCTCTGGTTTTGCTTCAAAGGAACCCAACACAAAGTAGTAACTTCTTTTCTCCCCAGAACTGTCTTTCCCTGCAACACTCCGGGGCCAGAGCCCCAACTCTAGATGAGCATCCCCTTTTCTCTCATTTCCTTGCAACCTCCAGGCCCTTCTAGGAGAGGGAGCAGGATAGCAAAAGGCCCCATTTCAGTTCACACCAGCCTGTAGATAGGAATTCAGGAACAGGGAAGGGCAGTCGCAGTCGAAAAATCCAGACTTCAAGACCTGCCAAGAATTTCTGATGTGCTGGTTGGGAGGGTCCCCTGCTGTCCCACTTATGGGCAACTCTTCTGAGTCATGGAGAGACACATGGTTGACAGTTACATTATAAACAGAGAAATCCTCTAATTTATAAAGCAGTTCATAAACTGCTGCCAACTACATGCATCGAAATGTCCAACTCCAGCACTCTTGGTCCTCTTCTCAATGAAAACATCTAAAATCTTTCATAAGGGTGACATTAGTAAAAAGCCCCCTAAACCCTCAAAGCTTAAGCTTCACCAGTCATAAACAAGTTTTTAACTGCCCAGTGTACGTTTAGCTTTCTAAGGCCATAATGAGGCAAAGCTCATGGTCACATGTAAATGCCACCCATTCCTGGAGCAATTGCTAGTCTGTGTAGGTGACGCTGAGGTGCTGAACAAGCCAAGAGAGTCCATGCTGATTCTTTGTATATCCATCCGGCAGATGTGATGATTCTGTTGGCTTAATTATTACACCTTGTAGAGATGAATACGGAGAACATGCTTGCCTTGTCGGCAGCTTCCCAGGGGACCGGTGCTGAGTAATTGCTTTCCATCCCTGTAGGAATCATCGACATGGAACCACAGGCACCATCTGGCTCTCTGTCCCTCCCCTGCATACCCAGTAAGCCTCTTGGGGACAGAATGAAGTATTATGGGTGGCAGTTCTCATCAAAAAGCTGGTGACATCCTGTCTTCTTCTTTATTCTAATCACAAATTTTATATTACCAAACATCTGACACCTACAACTATGTTATGCTAAATATATATGCTATGCTATATATATATATATATATATATATATATAACACACACACACAAATATATGTTTATGCCCATGTTATATCAAATAGTTTGCTATCATAAATATATTATATGCCAGTATTAATAATATATTCAAATATATGTATACATAAATATAATTATAATATGTATAACTATATTATATATATATATATATACACACACACACAAATATAAAATATTGAAGTGTGATCCTTTGGAATATAGGGTTAATAAAGTCATGCGTGAACAGGTAAGAAATACTTAATAAATAGCACTGTAAAAACTGGCTGGTGATTTCTGAATACAGTCATTAGAATCTTATAAAAATACAAAATAAATTTCTACTGAAATGAAAATGGTAAATATTAAAATAAGAAATGAAAAATATGGACCTGAGTGTATACTAGCCTGAAAGACCACTGGAGTGTTTTTTCATACATAAAACAAACATAAGAAGTATTTAAAAAGCCACTGATTTCAACAATATAAGACTTTATAATTACTTCAGTCTAAAACCATCATAGGAGTTCCCATCGTGGCTCAGTGGTTAACGACTCCGGCTGGAACCATGAGGTTGTGGGTTCGATCCCTGGCCTTGCTCAGTGGGTTAAGGACATGGCATTGCTATGAGCATGGTGTAGGTTGCAGACGCGGCTCAGATCTGGCATTGCTGTGGCTGTGGTGTAGGCAGGCGGCTACAGCTCCGATTAGACCCCTAGCCTGGGAACCTCCATATGCCGCAGGAGTGGCCCTAGAAAAGGCAAAAAGACAAAAAATAATAATAATAATAAAAATAAAACCATCATAAATATTACAAAGAAAACAGAAAACTAGGAAGATATTTATTACAAATATAACAGATAAAGGAATCATGGCTTTATTATGAAGAGATCCTCTCCTGAATATACGAAGTTCTGGTAAATGGATCACTGGCATTTCACCCAAAGAAATCTCTTAAGAATATTCAGGATATCAAACACATAAGAGACATTATATATAACTATTTGTTCAACAATTCACAATTAACTAACAAGCAGGGGCATGCATAAAGAGCATGCACATACAATTCTCGCAGAAGGAAATGCACAGGAGTCATCCATGGGATGTTGTGTGTGCCCACCTCATCCCCATCTTCCAGCTCCTGTGTGGCAGCTGCTAACAGCTCAGAGTTGTGCTTTCTGAAAGCTGCCTTCATCCAAATGGGAGCTGTCTCATCAAGAAGCTACAGGTCGATCTAAGCATCAATTTCAGCCAATCACTGACCCCATGGGTGGAAGGGAGCAGGAGGAAGTAGAAAAATGATGTATGATAGTTTCATGGACTAGAAGGAAATCATTAAAATAATTTCTGCCAGAATGAAAAATAATATGGAAATATGGTGATTACATACTATGCAGGTCATAAAAGTATATATAGTCTAAGTTAATGCCATTGATATAAACTTGGCACTTATACATAAGATGGCCGCCTACGAAAATAAATCTTACCATCTTATGCTGTGCCACTCAGATCCTTTCTAAAATGAGGAAAGCAACACGTCAGCTCCAACACAATACAAACACCAGTCACCATCAAACTTCCGCTATTCATAAAGAGTCGGGAAATTGAAGGAAAACACAAAGGGCTACCTTGCACGCCTCTATCTTCAGAAATAAACACAACATGATCAAAAGCAATCCTTGCAGGATCTTAGGAAGAAGACACTTGAATTTTGTTACAGTAGCTAGACTCATATTCTAAACCAATACGTACATTTTCCAAAATTTCTACCATGATCTCCTCTTAATTTTTAAAAATTTTATCAGCGTATAGTTGACTTAAAATGTAGTGTTAGTTTCAGGTGTATAGCAAGGTGAAGTTATACATATATATGATCTCTCATTAATTTGGGGGGAAAAACAGTATTAAAAGAGAAAAGGAAGTTTAACTGAAAGCAGTTTGTAAATATAAAGTACCATATGATCCAGCAAGCCTACTCCTGGGCATATATCCAGACAAAACTAAAACTGTAATTCAAAAAGATACGTCCGCCTGTATGTTCAGAACAGCACTATTCACAATAGCCAAGACACAGAAATAACTTATCTGTCCATTGACAGATGAATGGATTAAGATGTAGTACTTATATACAATGGAATACTACTCAGTCATAAAAATGAATGAAATAAAACCATTTGCAGCAACATGGATGCAACCAGAGATTCTAATACTAAGTAGTCAGAGAGAGAAAGACAAATAACATATCACTTATATGCAGAATCTAAAATATGGCACAAGTGTTCTGTTTATGTACAGAACAGAAATAGACTCACAGACATGGAGAACAGACTTGGGTTTGCCAAGGAGGAAGAAAGCGGGAGTGGGATACATGGGGAGGGAGTTTGGGGTTGATGGATGCAAACTATTACATTTAGAATGGATAAGCAATAATGTTCTACTCTATAGCTCAAGGAACTATATCCAAGCTCTTTGGATAGAACACAATAGAAGATAGTATGAGAAAAAGAATGCATATGTATGTATGACTGGGTCACGATACTACACAGTAGAAATTGGCACTACATTGTAAATCAACTATACTTTAATAAAAAAATTAAAAAGAAAATAAAAGAATTTGCTTTTGACCTAACTTGGACACACATAGTCAAAAAACAAAACAAACTATAACCCTTTTGATTGATAATTTTACCTTACTTTGCTTGTTTATTTTTTTTAAAGTAGATTGTAGGCAATAAAGTCTATTTACATATTGCTGCCTCCATATTCCTGCTGTCATTATCTTTGTTGGATAGAGCATGATATGAAGATTATTTCATTATTAACCAAAAATATGAACGCTTAAAACAGCTTCCTGTTGAAGAAGGTAAGAGAGAATATTAAAATAAGAATGGAAGAGCTAACACTCTTTCATTGCCTCAAATTTAAAACATCAGATGACTCAAAAGCAGAGAGTCAAAGAGTTCTCTTACCCAACAGAGCCTCTGATCTAACCTAGGTCTAATAGCATGGGTATATAGAACCTTGTCCCCAAATGAGGCAATAAAAACGAAGATTAAGATCATAAGGGGAGAAAGCACGATTTACACACTTTAGATTGCTTCTATTACATCTTTATCCTCTTCCCCTGTTTATTATAAATTAAAACCAGCAGGAAGGAGAACATTAATGCTGAACATACAGCTGATCCCCACAGTAGGTAACATCCATGTTGGCAGAGAAACCACACTACATCGAAATAGCACATCCTGATGGGAGATCATGGTGACACCTATCAGATGTAAACAAATATATAATAGTTACACAATATGAAATATGAAATGATAGCCTTAGCATTTGAACACTTAAAATTTTTAAAATATCTTTTAAATGTCCCAGGTCAGAATTTCCTATGATAGTTTATCCATTTTTTTTTTCTTTTTTAATGAAAACAATAAGTAGCTGCAAAACATACTAGGGATACACAACAATAAAGTGAAAAATCAAACATCTCTAAATTTCTGAATTACTAAGTAGACAGCATTTAGAATACAGCCTACTATTATAACTATTCACAATATCTAGATTGTTAAAGGATAAAAGGAAAGGGAGACTTCTAATATTTGTTGAGTGGTAAGCCTATCAGTTATTGTTATTATTATTATTGTCTTTTGTCTTTTTAGGGCCACACCCACGGCAGGCACATGGAGGTTTCCAGGCTAGGGGTCTAATTGGAGCCACAGCCGCTGGCCTACACCACAGCCACAGCAACGCCAGATCTGAGCCTGGTCAGCAACTGACACCACAGCTCACAGCAACACCAGATCCTTAACCCATTGAGCAAGGCCAGGGATCAAACCTACAACCTCATGGTTCCTAGCTGGATTCATTTCCACTGCGACACAACGGGAACTCCATTCTTTGTTAATTTAAAAGAAAAATTAGGAAAAAAGTATGATACAATAATTAAAAACAACCATACCAAAAAAAAAATATTACTAGGAAACACCTTCATATAAGTTCTACTTAGACTTTTAAGGATCTTTTAAGCCCAAAGACACAAAGACAATTTGGAAATGAATTAAAGGGCAGAAAGAAGGGTTACCTAGTTGAGCTCCTGGTGTAGATCTTTGTTCCTTGACATGTGAAGATATATTGATAAAATGAGTCTGAAAGGTTAAAGGTATCTAGTAAACAAATATCTTCATTTCCTGTGCACTTTTAAAAATCTGATCATTGCTGCTGAATTATTTCCTGAAGAGACTTCATGGTGTTCACAATAAAATGATTTTCAAAAATAATGTAATCAAACAAATATAGTAGGAAAAAAAGGGGAAAAAATGCTTTAAAAAGAGTCCTACATGAGTTCCCATTGTGGCTCAGTGGGTTAAGGACCTGATATAGTCTCAATGAGGATGCGTGTTCAATCCCTGGCCTCGCTCAGGGGGTTAAAGATCCAACATTGCTGCAAGCTGCAGTGTAGGTTGCAGCGGCAACTTGGATCTGGCTGTGTGAAAGGCCTGCGGCTGCAGCTCTGATTCAAGTTCTAAGCCAGGGAACTTCCATATGCCACAGGTGCAGCCATAAAAAGAAAAAAAAATTTTTGAAAAAGAGTCCTACCTATAAAACAAACTTATGTTTACCAAAGGGTAAGTGGTAGTGAGGGATAAATTAGGAATTGGGGATTAATGGATATGCACTACTGTATACAGACAGATAAATAAAAAGGACCTACTCGACAACACAAAGAACTCTACTCAATATCCTGTAATAACCTATAATGGAAAAGAATCTTAAAAAGAACTTACACATACATATGTAAACCAAATCACTTTACTATACACCTGAAACATTATAAATCAACTATATTCCAATAAGAAAAAAGGAGCTCTATGTTTATTTATATGACTTTTTAAAACATAAATAAAAAGTCCCCATGCCTTTAAGTAAAGAATGGTTGCCCAAGTATAACCCATGAGCTTCCTAAAGTAGGTATTTTTTCCTAAGCTGACCGTCCTTGAAAAACTGTTCTTTAGATTTCCAACAAGACACTGCTTTCAGAGCTAAATGCCTACTTTCAAAAGAAACATGCTGACATTGTTTACTCTGATTCTTATTCAATGCTCAAGGCCATCTTAAACCCAAAATAAGAATTTTATTTTATAAAGCATTATTAACTTTTTGTGTAGCCATGCAGAGGGATGCATGAACATGGCACACAGACCAGGGAAGAAGCATTGACCCAGCAGGCCAAGGGTAACATGATATTCTCAACACAGAAGCCTAACCTTCTTGCATACCAGTGGTCCCTGATCCTCGGTGGGGAAATGGCTTGATTCAGAAACTGAATGTGTGGGAAGTTCCAACTGTGACTCAATGGTAATGAATCCAACTTGTATCCATGAAGATGCAGGTTGGATCCCCGGCCTCACTCAGTGGGTTAAGGATCGGGCGTTGCATGAGATGTGGTATAGGTTGCAGATGCAGTTCGGATGCTGCGTTGCTGTAGCTGTGATGTAGGCTCGCAGCTGCCACTCTGATTCAACCCCTAGCTTGGAACTTCTGTATGCCAAAGGAGTGGCCCTAAAAAAAAAAAAAAAAAGGGAGAGGACAAGATGGCGGAGGAGTAGGGGGACACGCTCGCCCTCTCCCACAAACACAACAAAAAAAGCACATCTACAGAAGAAATGACTCGCACAGAACAACAACCAATCGCTGGCAGAGGAACCTAAACTCCAATAACGGCAAGAAGTTCGTGACATTATTGGGCAGAACGGGAGAAAAGAGGAGAGTGAGAGAAGGTGAATCCGAGCGGGACGGGCACTCCCGAAAGGCAACTGCGGAGGAGAAAGGGATCCCGCACCCTGGAAAGTCTCCTACCGGGGGAAAGATCAAACGAACCGGAGGAATCTCCAGATGCAGAGAAGAGTGTAGCAGTAAGTCGGAGTACGGAAAAACGATCAAGAACCCAACGGACCATCTGAACTACGGGCACAGTCACCAAAAATTGAGACGCCTGGGTGGGGGCTGGGCACCGAATCCTCGGCTCCAGAGGTTAGTCCCCGGGAAAGGGCCGGGGGACGCCTGGGTGGGGGCTGGGCACCGAGACCTCGCCTCTGAAGGTTGGTCCCCGAGAGGGGGCCGGGGGACGCCTGGGTTGGGGCTGGGCACCGAGACCTCGCCTCCGAAGGTTAGTCCCCAAGAAAGGGCCGGGGGACGCCTGGGGGGGGGGGGGCTGGGCACCGAGACCTCGGCTCCAGAGATTAGTCCCCGGGCTAGGGGGGCGGGGAAGAGCGGAAACTGCTTGGGAGGTCTCTAAACCATTTGACGGGGCAGAGACTGCCTGGGAGACTAGAAAACAAAGCTGTCGCAGGGGAAGGGAGCAATACTCTAGGGGCGGGGAAGTGGAAAGCCTCCTCAGAGGGAACCTGGGAGAAGAGCCTGGTCTGCGCCCGTGCTGGGGAGGGGAGAGAAGAAGGGGTGGGTCCCCATAGAATACCCCCCACGCCACAGCAAGCTTACAGGCCCGCTAGCTAGCAGAAAGCTGTGCTTCCCAGTGCATTCCCTCCCCCCACCCCCGCCACCCCCTACGCTCTCGCCGAACCTGGGGCTGCCTGCCATCCAGGAGGGCTGGCCTCAACAATTGCCTGAAGCCTACCACCGCAGGGGCTCTCCCTGCACAGGCCTGCTTGCCCTTTGGAGGGGCTACACTTCCACAGAGCAGCACCAAACACCACCAGCCCCCTAGAAAAGGCCTGCAGCCCAGAAAAGCTAGAACAAGCCTAGCCAGGCCGTGAATAGATCGACCTAATTCTCCGACGGTTTTTCTGAGACGGGCTCCCCCGGGGAGGAGCCTCTTGAGTCTCCAAGGGCCTTGCTACACGCCCAAGACCCCAGGGGGTGCTAAGACCTAGTGGACCAGCTGCATAGGACTGCCAGCTCCAGGCAGGACCCCCTGCAGCCCAGAAAAGCTGCAACAAGCCTGGCCGACTTGGGAAAAGATCTCAGACGGTCTTTCTGAGTCGGGCTGTCCTGGGGAGGAGCCTCTTGAGTCTCCAAGGGCCCTGCTACCCGCCCAAGACCCCAGGGGGTGCTGAGACCTAGTGGACCAGCTGCATAGGACTGCCAGCTCCAGGCAGGACCCCCTGCAGCCCAGAAAAGCTGCAACAAGCCTGGCCGAATCGGGAAAAGATCTCAGACGGTCTTTCTGAGTCGGGCTGCCCTGGGGAGGAGCCTCTTGAGCCTCCAAGGGCCCTGCTACCCGCCCAAGACCCCAGGGGGTGCTGAGACCTAGTGGACCAGCTGCATAGGACTGCCAGCTCCAGGCAGGACCCCCTGCAGCCCAGAAAAGCTGCAACAAGCCTGGCCGAATTGGGAAAAGATCTCAGACGGTCTTTCTGAATCGGGCTGCCCTGGGGAGGAGCCTCTTGAGCCTCCAAGGGCCCTGCTACCCGCCCAAGACCCCAGGGGGTGCTGAGACCTAGTGGACCAGCTGCATAGGACTGCCAGCTCCAGGCAGGACCCCCTGCAGCCCAGAAAAGCTGCAACAAGCCTGGCCGACTTGGGAAAAGATCTCAGACGGTCTTTCTGAGTCGGGCTGTTCTGGGGAGGAGCCTCTTGAGTCTCCAAAGGCCCTGCTACCCGCCCAAGACCCCAAGGGGTGCTGAGACCTAGTGGACCAGCTGCATAGGACTGCCAGCTCCAGGCAGGACCCCCTGCAGCCCAGAAAAGCTGCAACAAGCCTGGCCGAATCGGGAAAAGATCTCAGACGGTCTTTCTGAGTCGGGCTGCCCTGGGGAGGAACCTCTTGAGTCTCCAAGGGCCCTGCTACCCGCCCAAGACCCCAGGGGGTGCTGAGAACCAAGTGAAATCTGCTACCATCGTGGGGTGGACCTCCCAGTCCTGTCTGCCCTCAGGAAGTCCTCCTTTGCTTCAAAGAAACACTGTTAGTCCCATCAACACTCCAGAAAAGCCACACTGCCTCAAAAAAAGATTGACCAACAACGACAGCCCTCAGGAAATATTCCAGGGCAGTGACAAGGCAAACACTACCCGATAACGGAGAGTACAACTCCCTCAGGAGAAAGAAGACAACAAGCAAGATGAAGAAGCTGAGAAACCACCCCCAGTCAAACCAACAGGAGAACTCACCTAAAACAGTCAACAATGAAACAGATCTCTGCAGTCTGACAGACCTGGAGTTCAAAAGAGAAATAGTGAAAATACTGAAGGAATTAAGAGAAGATATGAACAGCAATGCAGATACCCTCAGAAAGGAGCTAGAAAATATAAGGAGGAGCCAAGAAAAACTAGAACATTCATTTGCAGAGATGCAAACTGAACTAGGGGCAGTAAAAACCAGAATGAATAATGCAGAAGAATGAATCAGTGATATGGAAGATAGAATAATGGAAATCACTCAATCTGGTCAACAGACAGAAAACCGAATCAAAAAACTGGAAAGCAATATAAGAGACCTATGGGATAATATAAAACGGGCCAATCTACGCATAATAGGAATTCCAGAAGGAGTAGAAACAGATAAGGGAATGGAAAATATATTTGAAGAAATTATTGCTGGAAACTTCCCAAATCTAAAGGATACTGGATTCAAGATACAAGAAGCACAGAGGGCCCCAAACAAACTGAACCCAAACAGACCCACACCAAGACACGTCATAATAAAAATGGCAAAAGTTAGTGATAAAGAGAGGATCCTAAAGGCAGCAAGAGAAAAACAGAATGTTACCTACAAGGGAACCCCCATAAGAATATCAGCTGATTTCTCTACAGAAACACTACAGGCCAGGAGGGAATGGCAAGAGATATTTAAAGTGCTCAAAGGAAAAAATATGCAACCTAGAATACTCTATCCAGCAAGAATATCATTTAAAATAGAAGGGGAAATAATAATTTTTCCCAACAAACAAAAACTTAAAGAATACAGCAACACAAAACCCAGGTTAAAGGAAATATTGAAAGGGCTTCTCTAAACCAAAAAGAAAGGAAGGAAAGGGAAGAAAAAAGAAAAGAAAAAAAAAAAAAAGAAGAAGAAGAAGAAGAGGAAGAACTAGGACTGAGGAAGATACAATCAGAGAGCAGTCACTCAAATAAGCCAGCATACAGATTTAATCATGAACATGCTTCAAACAAAATAAAATTAAAAAGAAAAAAATAAAAGAGTCATCAAAACCATAAAATGTGGGCAAGGGATGTTAGGAGGTAAATAATCCTTTTTGTTTGTATGTATGTCTCTCTTCTTAATTTTAATATAATAATGAAGTGTTTGAACTTACAGGACCATCAGGCTAAAACACACAATTATGGGAAGGGGTTAACATACTTAAAAAACAGGGCAACCACAAGCCAAAACCAAATATTGCATTTGCAAAAAATGAAAAAAAAAAATACACTCAAGCAGATAATAACAGGAGACCATCCAACCAAAAAAAAAAAGAAGAATGGAGAACCATAGAATCAACTGGAACATGAGGATCAAATGGCAATAAATAATCATCTATCAATTATCACCTTAAATGTCAATGGACTGAATGCCCCAATCAAAAGACACAGAATGGCTGAGTGGATAAAACGGCAAAAACCTTCAATATGCTGCCTACAAGAAACTCACCTTAGGACAAAAGATACATATAGATTGAAAGTGAAAGGCTGGGGAAAAGTATTTCATGCCAATAGACATGACAGAAAAGCAGGAGTTGCAACGCTCATATCAGACAAAATAGACTTTAAAACAAAAGACATAAAGAAAGACAAAGAAGGACACTATTTAATGATTAAGGGATCCATCCAAGGAGAGGATGTTACTATCATCAACATATATGCCCCAAACATAGGAGCACCCAGATACATACAACAAATATTAACAGACATAAAGGGAGATATTGATGAGAATACAATCATAGTAGGAGACCTAAATACCCCCCTCACATCAATGGACAGATCCTCTAGACAGAAAACCAATAAAGCAACAGAGATCCTAAAGGAAACAATAGAAAAGTTAGACTTAATTGATATCTTCAGGACACTACATCCAAAAAAATCAGAATACACATTCTTCTCAAATGCTCATGGAACATTCTCAAGAATCGACCACATATTGGGACATAAAGCGAATCTCAATAAATTTAGGAGCATAGAAATTATCTCAAGTGTCTTCTCTGACCACAATGCCATGAAATTAGAAATCAACCATGGGAAAAGGAAAGAGAAAAAACCTACTCCATGGAGACTAAACAACATGCTACTAAAAAACCAATGGGTCAATGAGGAAATCAAGAAGGAAATTAAAAACTATCTTGAAACAAATGATAATGAAGACACAACCTCTCAAAATCTATGGGATGCTGCGAAAGCAGTGCTCAGAGGGAAATTTATAGCAATCCAGGCCTTTCTCAAAAAAGAAGAAAGATCCCAAATTGACAACTTAACCCTCCACCTAAATGAATTAGAAAAAGAAGAACAAAGAAGTCCTAAAGTCAGCAGAAGGAAGGAAATTGTAAAGATCAAAGAAGAAATCAATAAAATAGAGACTCAAAAAACAATAGAGAAAATTAATAAAACCAAGAGCTGGTTCTTTGAAAAGGTGAACAAAATTGATAAACCCCTGGCCAGACTCACTAAAAAGAGGAGAGAAAGAACCCAAATCACCAAAATTATAAATGAAAAAGGAGAAATCACAACGGATACAGCAGAAATACAAAAAACCATAAGAGAATACTATGAACAACTATATGGCAATAAGTTTGACAATCTGGAAGAAATGGACAATTTTCTAGAATCTTACAGCCTGCCAAAACTGAATCAAGCAGAAACAGACCAACTGAACAGACCGATCACTAGAAATGAAATTGAAGAGGTCATAAAATCACTCCCTACAAATAAAAGCCCAGGACCAGATGGCTTCACAGGTGAATTCTATCAAACATATAAAGAGGAATTGGTGCCCATCCTCCTTAAACTCTTTCAAAAGGTTGAAGAAGAAGGAATACTCCCAAAGACATTCTATGAGGCCACCATCACCCTCATTCCAAAACCAGGCAGAGATACCACCAAAAAAGAAAACTATCGCCCAATATCATTGATGAATATAGATGCAAAACTCCTCAACAAAATCTTAGCCAACCGAATCCAACAACATATCAAAAAAATTATACACCATGACCAGGTTGGGTTCATCCCAGGTTCACAAGGATGGTTCAACATACGCAAATCAATCAACATCATACACCACATTAACAAAAAAAAAGTCAAAAATCATATGATCATCTCAATAGATGCAGAAAAAGCATTTGACAAAGTTCAACATCCATTCATGATCAAGACCCTCGCCAAAGTGGGTATAGAGGGAACATTCCTGAATATAATCAAAGCCATTTATGATAAACCCACAGCAAATATAATCCTCAATGGGGAAAAACTGAAAGCCTTCTCACTCAAATCTGGAACAAGACAGGGATGCCCACTCTCACCACTGCTCTTCAACATCGTTTTGGAAGTCTTAGCCACAGCAATTAGACAAACAAAAGAAATCAAAGGCATCCGTATAGGAAGAGAAGAGATCAAACTGTCACTGTATGCAGATGACATGATTCTATACCTAGAAAACCCTAAGGACTCAACCCCAAAACTCCTTGAACTGATTAATAAATTCAGCAAAGTGGCAGGATATAAGATTAACATTCAGAAGTCAGTTGCATTTCTGTATACCAGCAATGAAGCATTAGAAAAGGAATACAAAAATACGATACCTTTTAAAATTGTACCTCACAAAATCAAATACCTCGGAATACACCTAACCAAAGAGGTAAAGGACCTATATGCCGAGAACTATAAAACCTTAATCAAAGAAATCAAAGAAGATGTCAAAAAATGGAAAGATATTCCATGTTCCTGGATTGGAAAAATCAATATTGTGAAAATGGCCATCCTACCCAAAGCAATCTACAGATTCAATGCAATCCCTATCAAATTACCCATGACATTGTTCACAGAACTACAACAAACAATCCAAACATTTATATGGAACAACAAAAGACCCAGAATCGCCAAAGCAATCCTGAGAAACAAAAACCAAGCAGGAGGCATAACTCTCCCAGACATCAAGAAATACTACAAAGCCACAGTCATCAAAACAGTGTGGTACTGGTATCAAAACAGACAGACAGACCAATGGAACAGAATAGAGAATCTGGAAATTAACCCTGACACCTATGGTCAATTAATCTTTGACAAGGGAGGCAAGAACATCAAATGGGAAAAGGAAAGTCTATTCAGCAAGCATTGCTGGGAAACCTGGACAGCTGTATGCAAAGCAATGAAACTAGAACACACCCTCACACCATGCACAAAAATAAACTCCAAATGGCTGAAAGACTTAAATATACGACAGGACACCATCACACTCCTAGAAGAGAACATAGGCAAAACACTCTCTGACATCAACATCATGAATATTTTCTCAGGTCAGTCTCCCAAAGCAATAGAAATTAGAGCAAAAATAAACCCATGGGACCTCATCAAACTGAAAAGCTTTTGCACAGCAAAGGAAACCCAAAAGAAAACAAAAAGACAACTTACAGAATGGGAGAAAATAGTTTCAAATGATGCAACTGACAAGGGCTTAATCTCTAGAATATACAAGCAACTTATACATCTCAACAGCAAAAAAACCAATCAATCAATGGAAAAATGGGCAAAAGACCTGAATAGACATTTCTCCAAGGAAGATATACAGATGGCCAACAAACACATGAAAAAATGCTCAACATCGCTGATTATAAGAGAAATGCAAATCAAAACTACCATGAGATACCACCTCACACCAGTCAGAATGGCCATCATTAATAAATCCACAAATAACAAGTGCTGGAGGGGCTGTGGAGAAAAGGGAACCCTCCTGCACTGTTGGTGGGAATGTAAACTGGTACAGCCACTATGGAGAACAGTTTGGAGATACCTTAGAAATCTATACATAGAACTTCCATATGACCCTGCAATCCCACTCTTGGGCATCTATCCGGACAAAGCTCTACTTAAAAGAGACACATGCACCCGCATGTTCATTGCAGCACTATTCACAATAGCCAGGACATGGAAACAATCCAAATGTCCATCGACAGAGGATTGGATTCGGAAGATGTGGTATATATACACGATGGAATACTACTCAGCCATAAAAAAGGATGACATCATGCCATTTGCAGCAACATGGATGGAACTAGAGAATCTCATACTGAGTGAAATGAGCCAGAAAGACAAAGACAAATACCATATGACATCACTTATAACTGGAATCTAATATCCAGCACAAATGAACATCTCCTCAGAAAAGAAAATCAATCATGGACTTGGAGAAGAGACTTGTGGTTGCCTGATGGGAGGGGGAGGGAGTGGGAGGGATCGGGAGCTTGGGCTTATCAGTCACAACGTAGAATAGATTTACAAGGAGATCCCGCTGAATAGCATTGAGAACTATGTCTAGATACTCATGTTGCAACAGAAGAAATGGTGGGGGAAAAACTGTAATTGTAATGTATACATGTAAGGATAACCTGACCCCCTTGCTGTACAGTGGGAAAATAAAATTAAAAAAAAAAAAAAAAAAAAAAAAAAAAAAAGGTGGGGGAGAAGAAATTGAATGCGTGATCCAAACAAGGGAGTTATTTGCCCGGCTGTAAGGCTTCTCTGCGGACAGAACCACTATCTGATTCAGGCCTTAGCCAAGTAGTGTTCAGTCTGGAAAAGGAACAAATAAATCTATCTTCCTTCCTAGTTTTCTTTTTATTTGTAATAATTACATGCCTTATGTTTAATGACCTAGGTCAAAAAGTAGGGTTTCCAAGTGGAACTTGATACAGAATGTTGGGTATCTTGTTATTCTCGCACATAAACAAGATGGATACTCAGGGGGAAAATGCAACGTTATTCAATTAATAGCATTCGAAAGTAAAACAGAAATCTGGCTCTTCACCTGGAGAAGTTAATCTGATGCAACTCTGCCTTTCAAGTCAGTGAGAACTGCTGCAGAAACATATTTTGGAAAGAAAAAGAACTTCAAACTACAGGCATACTTTAACTACCTTTTTATTTTTTTAAAAAAGTTTTGTTTTCAAGTCATTAACAATGCTGGAGTTTTAAACAATCTTGATAGTGTGTCTTACCTGAATGCTTCCCTTTGCCATGAGTTTTGTAAATCTCAGAGCAAGGAAAAATAAATCAAGAGGGAAAAAAAATCAGAATTTCCCAGCCATAGGAATGTCAATAGGCATAATCTTCTTTCTTATTCAGCTTGTAAGTGGTAAAAACAATAAAAAAAAAAAAAGTTGGGAAAATACAGGACCCTTGACACTGGAAAGAACTAAGAGTTAAAAAAATAAATGACACTCTGTTCAGTTAAACATGCTTCTCATAAGCTCAGTTCACACAGGTGGCTCCACTCTTCCAGACAGCTGCCCCATGGAGAGCACAATCCCTTCAAAGGCCAGAGGAGCAACTTTCTGGGCTTAGGTCAAAATCCTGTACTGATTTTCAGGTGAAGATGAAAGATGAAAGCTGCCTCAGAGAATACATTTTTAAAAAGCACAACAGTGAAACACAAAATGCAACAAAAACAAACAAGAAGTGAAGCTTGAGCCAGTGCAACAACTTGGACAGCTAAGAAAATAACAGAAGTTTCTGGGGCAGAGAGTGGCTGTGAATCACCATTTGACTTTCAACACTGATCCCTCCCCACAAGCCAATGGTGGAGTCCAAATTTACCGAGAACCACAAATTGAGAAAGAAACAAATTGACTAGGTTTCCTTTTAGCTTCCCTTGTCTAAGCAGTGTAGACATGCCTCTGAGTGAGGAACATGATTGTCTCTGAAATGCGGGAGGAATCCATCCAGTGCTTCAGGATGAATTAAGCCACCTCAAGACTGAGGGTGTCTTCCTGTAGGATGGGGAGACATCCCTTCTTTCTGGTCCAGGCCATTTACCAAAGTGTCAGAAAGGAAAACAGACCCTAGTATTCTTTTATTATTATTATTATTATTATAGCCCATTTACAATTTTTTTTTTTTTTGTCTTTTGTTGTTGTTGTTGTTGTTGTTGTTGTTGCTATTTCTTGGGCCGCTCCCACGTCATATGGAGGCTCCCAGGCTAGGGGTTGAATCGGAGCTGTAGCCACCGGCCTACGCCAGAGCCACAGCAACACGGGATCCGAGCCGCGTCTGCAACCTACACCACAGCTCACGGCAACGCCGGATCGTTAACCCACTGAGCAAGGGCAGGGACCGAACCCGCAACCTCATGGTTCCTAGTCGGATTCGTTAACCACTGCGCCACGACGGGAACTCCCCATTTACAATTTTGTGCCAGTTTCTGTTATACAGCAAAGTGACCCAGTCATACATACACACATATATATATACATATACATACATATACATATGTACATACATATGTATATGTATACATTCCCATATTATCTTCCATCATGGTCTTTCCCAAGTGATTGGATATAGTTCTCCGTGCTATATAGTAGGACCTAATTGCACATCCACTCCAAATGTAACAGTTTGCATCTACTAAACCCAAACTCCCAGTCCATCCGGCTTCCTCCCCACTCCTTCTTGGCAACCACAAGTCACTTTTCTATTAAACCCTAGTAGTCTAAGAAAGAATGAATGTATATGGCCATCGGGCCAGCCTCCTTTCTGAAGAGAAACAGAAGGAACTCTAAATACTCAGCTCTCAAACCATAGCCTATGTAGGGGAAACACTGTGGTCTCAGATAAAGGAAGAATGTCCAGAAGTCACCAATACTTCATTAGAAAAAACAGGTCCTTTATTTGAAAAGGACCATTCGAGCAAGATAAGAGCAAAGCAACTGTGCAAAATATCCCAGTCTAGAGGAAAATAAAGAAAAGAATCTTTAAAGCATCCAGGTGTAAAAAAAAAACTCATCACAGGGAAAGATCAGGTTCTCCTCAGACTTTGGCAACATCGAGTGCTAGAAAATCAAGGAACAATGGCTTTAAATGTGACCAAAGAATATTGCATTGAGGTATAGTATTATTCACGTTTAAGGTAAAAGAGTGACACTGGCCACTGTGGAAGATCTCATGAAATACACACACGTATGAGCCCTTCTGGAAAAGATCTTTATGTAGACTTTGACCATGAAGCAGAGACCAATTTAGAGATGAAGATAAACAATTTAGAAATGCAAAGCCATGGTGAATGATGGATGGAGAACACTGATTTCATTGAAATATACTGCTAATACTAAGCAAATATGGAAATAATGGTTCTAGGACAGTGCGAATGTTTTACGTGTGTATGATGCCAATAAAACACAAGTAACAAATATGGAGACATGGGGGCAGGTGGAGAGGGTGAGACACACAGGGGTGAATTTTCATGCTTCGTAGAGAGGCATTCAATACAGTATCGAAATTTTAAGGCTTCATGTTAAAATAGTATCTTTGGAATGATCCTATTTTTATAAAACTATTTTAATCATATCTATATTTAAATCTGCATATATGCTTAGAACTATATTTGGAACGACATTAACCTAATGTTAATGCTGGTTATTTCTGGAGGTTAGGATTTCAGGTGATATTGTTTTGTTTTGTTTTTTTGAGGACCACACCTGTGGCATATGGAAATTCCTGGGCTAGGGGTTGAATTGGAGCTGCAGCTACCAGCGTGCACCATAGCCACAGCAACACCAGATCCAAGCTGCATCTGCAAGCTACACTGGAGCTTGTGGTAACTCACTGAGCGAGGCCAGGGACCTAAACCATATCATCTCTGACACTATGTTGGGTTCTCAACCCACTGTGCCACTACAGGAACTCCTCAGGTGAATTTTAATTTGATTTTTGTTCTGTTTTCACTATCTGACATACACATACACACATACATGAATACATACAAATGTGTGTGTCTTACATAATAATGTCATTTAAAAAAATGTGAAAGTAAATATGGAAAGTTGCTAACACCTGGTTATTTATCATTTAAAATAAGTTTTTATTAGGGTTAGTCCCAATCATTTTTCCTCTCCTCACTCATCATTCTATTAATATGTGATTTTTCTCCTGTATTTCCCTATCACTTTGTTTGTTTGTTTGTTTGTTTGTTTGTTTGTTTCCTGGCCTTTTCTAGGGCCACACCCATGGCATACAGAGGTTCCGAGGTGAGGGGTCGAATCGGAGCTATAGCCGTAGCCGCCAGCCTACACCACAGCCACAACAACATGGGATCCAAGCCGCGTCTGCTACCTACACCACAGCTCATGGCAATGCCGGATCTTTAACCCACTGAATGAGGCCAGGGATCAAACCCACAACCTCATGGTTCCTAGTCAGATTCGTTAACCACTGAGCCAGGATGGGAACTCCCCTATCACTTTCAACAGTGTTTATACATGAAGATATCTACTTCTTCTACACCTTTATCTCTCAAATTATTGGCTTTGTTTGTTTATTTTTTGTCTTTGTTGTTTTGTTTTTTTAGGGCCACAGCTGTGAAACATGGAAGTTCCTGGACTGGGGTCCAATCACAGCTGCAGCTGCCAGCCTACAGCATAGCCAGGGCAAGCTAGATCCGAGCCACGTCTGGGACCTACAATGCAATTTGCAGCAATTCTGGATCCTTAACCCACTGAGTGAGGCCAGAGATTGAATCTGCATCCTCACTGGTACTGGTTGGGTTCTCAACCCACTGAGCCACAAAGGGAAATCCTCAAACTATAGTTATCTGAAAGTTACAGGACAGGAAGTGGCTTTTCTCAAGTACACCTTATAAGGAAGAGCTGACATCAGAACAGATTAGTCTCATACCAATGCCTGTGGTATTTACACTGTAACATTTCAGGAACAATTTATTTTCTTACTTTAAAAAATGAATCTATGTAGAAAAGTAATGCCTTTGAAGTCTATTGCAAACAAATTTCATGAAATAAATGGAAATTGTTGCCATCCCTAAATCCATTATTTTGAAAGAGCTTTGGAAAATTCATATACAAGGAAGATCATGGGAGGCAGTTCTTTGCCTCCATTCAGCCAATGGGGAAGTTGCCTGCTTCCAAACATTCCCAGGCTGGATGCTTTGAATCAGCAAAGTGGTAGCATTTCACTGATTCAGTGCCTGCCTACACTGCCACCAAATTGGTGATATATTTTATACTGTAAAAGTTTAGAAGCAAATTACTGTTGTCAAATGACATAAAGGTAAAATATAGTACTTATCTTAAAACAACTCCAATTAACCATCAGAAATGAGTTTGAAAAGTAATTCACTCTTGCCAATTTCACTTTATGAGACATTTAGATTTAAGTTCATCAGAGGTAAAAAGTAAGTAGTTGATGGTTAATAATATTAAGGAAATAAAAATCCAAGTCATAAAATGAGATAAATACTATGAAATTATTAAATTACTCACCAATATCCTTAAATATGAACTTGGTTATTTGTCAACCTCCCTTGTCAAAATTTGGTTCATCCAACATCTGACAGTAATCTATTTTTTTGTATTTTGTTTTGTTTTGTTTTTGTTTTGGCCATGCCTGTGGCATGTGGAACTACCTGGGCCAGGGACAGAACCTGTGCCACAGCAGTGACCCAAACCACAGCAGCAACAACACCAGATCCTCAACCCCCCATGCCATGTGGGAAGTCCTGCTTTCCTTTTATTGCTATCCCTTTCACTGGTGTCAGGAACTGCTGCTACACACTTATTGACATTGCTTAATTCTTATTGTCCTTTGAGCTTCAAAATTCTATCACCCAGGAAATAATTCCTTGAAAATAGGGAAGTTATACATGCATTGTATCTTCACCACTGGATGCTTGGCCATTCAGAGGAAGCACAAATACAAATGGTAGCAAAACAGCTATGTATCAATTACAATACCATTCACTTCAGAAATTATATTTAATTCATCAGGGACTTTAATTTTTTATTTCCTTAACTAAAAGTTATCACCCCAAATTTGAGACAAGCAAAGGGCGTTTCCCCTAGTGTCTGATAGAAATGGTATGGCAACATATTTCTCTCTGGTTCACCACTATCAACAAACTCAAACTTTGGAGAAAAGGGTAGAAACAATCTAGAAATCAGTTCAGAGTTTATTTTTCCAGTGTGGGTATACTCAAGGAGAATTAGGAAAATACACTTCTTCATTAGGAATTACTGTTGTTTCAGATTTACTAGCACAGGAGAGAGAAAAGATTTATTAAGACAGCTGTTGAATAAGAGAAATAGAAATATCTGTGAGCATGGTGGTTGGAATGATTCTGTTGCATTGAATGCCCCTACCAGAACCACCGATTACTATAATAAGGGCCCCTTTTTATTTTCTTCCTTTTCCTTCCCATGACGCTGTTGGACTAACCAAAAGTACCACATCACCCACCTTATCCTTAACAGTGCTGACACTATATTAGCCCAATTTTTTGGCTCACACATTCCAAGACACAAAAGATGTGCTCTCTCTTCACCTAATAACTGTCCTTCCCAACAGCAGAAACAATCTGTTCAAATAAATATGTTCTTAGTGGTTCTTACCCTCTTTTCCTGAGGTGCTGTTCTTTTAAAAAAATTATTAAAGAATAGTTGATTTACAATATTCTGTCAATCTCTGCTGTACAGCAAAATGACCTAGTACACACACACACACACACATTCTGTTTTCACATGTTATCTTCCATTGTGTTCTATCCCAAGAGACTGGATATATTTTCCTGTGCTGTACAGTAGACCTCATTGCTTATCCATCCTAAATGTAAGAGTTTGTATCTACTAACCCCAAACTCCCAGTCCATCCCGCTCCCTCCCACCTCCCCCTTGGTAACCACAAGTCTGTTCTCCATGTCTGTGAGTCAAGATGCAGTTCTTAAAAGGCAAGCATTGATTGCTTCTCAAATTACCAAGCTCATTTTTTTTTTTTTTGCTCCAAATAGTGGCTTGATAAAGGACTTTAAAGAATAAAACTGTTGGTCATCAAGCACCTGAGTGATATTATGCATGACACCCCCAAAAGACTTTAAAAGAGTGAAACTAATGCACATATCAAATTATCCTTAGTCATTATTCCTTAGAAATACTTCCCTACCCACCTCCTCTCTCTTTCTTCAGAGCCTATGTAGGTGGAATGGGCTGCCTGATAAAAGCAGACTAATTATATAACTTCACTTCTTCTTTTACAAGATGTTATACCAGGGTTACCTCATTTTGTCCCTGTTATGTAATCAGGTTGTAGGATGCTTAAGCCCATACTCCTACATCAATATTAATTTTATTTCTGTCCTGTTTGACTTCGAGACATTCAAGCTCTAATTTTACACTTTTAAGGACAACTTTATCTTTGAATACAAGACACTTTGTCTTCCCTCTTTTCTCCACTAATTGAACAATTTATATGTCAAACTTTCTTATGCCCCGATTATTTTATATGCTATACTTCTTAGATAATCTTATGTAGAAATTTCTCTATCTTAAACCAAGAGAGAGTCAGAAAGTAATAACGGTGTAGAGAACAAAGGATAAGCATAAGCTTAAAGCAATATACACTGGTTTCCTTAAAAAAATGTAATCTTATTTTTGGGTTTTAATTAATTTTAGAATATGGTTAATTCTATCAAGAATGACAATGAAACAGTGAGATTTTTTTGTGATTATACTAGGGAGGAATGTAGCAAAAACTTCATGAAAGCTCAAGACATATTAGTTAGATAGCCAGAAATTTCAATCATATAACCTGTTATTGGATGCCTTAAATGTTGATATTATAAAATCAACAAAAAATGAGATTAAATCCCAGAAATGAGAGGAAGCTTGACTGTTATCCCCTCTCTTTTTTTCCCCACATTTCCTCTAGAAAAACTACAGCTTCAAAGGGAATGATTCCTACCACTTTCAATGAAACTTATTGTAAAGAAAAAGTTTTTTAAATAGTTAAACAAAACACAATGGTATGGCAAGTAACACATGGCCCTGGCAGAAGAATGTTCAGTATTTTCATCTTGAGTTTAGGCACAATAATGCATTCTACTATGTGGCACGGGGGTTGGTGTCTATTGTGGATAATTTCTTCCATATTTGCGTAGGTTTGTTTTCCTATATCAGCAGAAGGGGTACAAGATGGGATTAAGGCCATTTATATAATAGCAGCTCTATAATTTTTAAGTGCTGTCATATGACTGAGGCATTTCCTCCAAAGCCAAATGACTTATTCCAAACATTATTGACAGAAATAAACAAGAATCTTTCACCAATGTTCACGTTCAAAAAAGTATTGGAGCAAAAGCTGGATTTTCGTCACAGACACCAAGATTAGCACACACTAGAGGGCAAATTCAATGAAAAAGAAATTTAAAATCTTAATAATTCTCATTGCTAGGTTTTCTTTGCAAAATTCCATCCTCTTTTATTTTTCCCCAGATTAATCAATCTGTTGCTTGATCAATCCACCTATCTATCTTTTTTTCTTCTTTTAAGGGCTGCACCTGTGCAATATGGAGGTTCCCAGGCTAGGGGTCCAATTGGAGCTACAGCCGCTGGCCTACACCACAGTCACAGCAACACCAGATCCAAGCTGTGTCTGCGACCCACACCACAGCTCACCGCAATGCTGGATCCACTGAGTGAGGCCAGGGATCAAACCTCCAACTTCATGGATCCTAGTCAGATTCGTTTCTGCTGTGCCATGATGGGAACTCCAACCTATCTATCTAAACGCATCTTTTTTCCCCCTCATTGAATGAAGGTTCAGTAATACAATGTGAACCTCTGTGTCCAAAGTTCCTCTGTGGCCAGTATCAACAATCTTGGAAATTTTCATGCCCATTTATTACAAACCCACCACTACATCATAACCGGTGTCAACCTTCACTGGACTCTAAGTCAGATAACATTTTTCCCTTCCCTTGAAATTTACAAATTCCTGAAGAAAATATTTTTGAACAGAAAACCTATTTAAGAAAGGAAATAAATTGTGAATTTCTACAAGTAAAAGGGAGGAAAAAGAAAGAAGCATATAAAGTCAATGCAAGGTGATTAGAGAAGTGATTTTAAGAGGGGATGTTTGCAGACACTGGCATTCTGAGGGTGTAAATTTGGTTAATAGTGTTTTGCAAAATCCCCATCAGCACTGGATTTTCATTAAGAAGAAACTCTTCAGAGTTCCTGGTGTGATGCAATGGGATCAGCAGCCTCTCTGCAGTGCCAGGACACAGGTTTGATCCCCAGCCCAGCACAATGGATTAAAGGATCTGGGCAGGTCACAGCTGTGGCGTGGATTCTAATTCTTTGGCCTTGGAACTCTATATGATGCAAGTGGCCAAAAAAAGAAAAAAAGGAAGAAGAAGAAATGATTGTTTTGATAGATTGTTTACTAATCATTCTGGCCACAGCCCTAAAAAGCATTATTTTCAATTTAACTGTACAATGACTCAAAATACACGTAAATTTTATTACTGATGTGGTACCAAAGAAAGGGTCATTTTCAACATGAATCTACAATCGACCAGTCTTAATATCTAAGAATTATTACAGTTCAGTAGAATTAAATTAGTTGACTTTTTAAAGAAAAGTATCTATATTTCACACAAAAAAAAGAATATTTAAAGCATTATTTTTTCCTCAAAGTTTACCAATTTTGAAAATTTATTTTGCCATATGCTTGAAGCAGCATTTAGAAGTCGTCATCAAAATATAATGTTAAAAAGAAGTGAACATTCCTTTATCTTACTGAGCTGATGTGATGAAAGCCAAAAATCTGTCTTCATATCCCCTGGATAGAGATACAAAACTTATGGTTCAATTTCAACCAAATGATATAAGCAACAAAATAATTTTTGAAAAAAAAAAGTAAGCAGTAAATCAGTGTTCATTTCTTTTTCTTTTTCGCTTTTATGTTTGTTTGTTTGTTTGACCTTCTAGGGCTGCACTTGCTGCATATGGAAGTTCCCAGGCTAGGGGTAGAATCAGAGCTGCAGCTGCCAGCCTACACCACAGCCACAGCAACACCAGATCCTAGCCAAGTCCGAAACCTACACCGCAGCTCACAGCAATGCTGGATCCTTAATCCACTGAGTGAGGCCAGGAATCAAACCCACATACTCATGGATACAAGTTGGGTTCGTTAATGGAGAGCCACAAGGGGAACTCCTGAATATCAGTGTTCTTTATTATTCCATTACTCCACTTCACTGGCACTCTACAAATAAAAGTAACATCTCTGTGGCCCCTTAACAAAGTCCTTTGACATGCATTATTACATTTACCAATTCCCAATGTATCTCTCACAACAGGAATATTATTCCTACTTTGCATATGAAGCTACTGAGACCCAAGTTAAATGATCTACCTATATTCTCAGATGTCTGAGCATTTCTGCTCTCTCTTTTGTTGCTCAGACACCTGAGAACATAGGTAGATCATTTAACTTGGGTCTCAGTATCTTCATATGCAAAATTCCCATGAAAATAAAACTGGGCTGCTCTGAGAAAAAGCCAGAGCTAGTCTGATAGAGGATGAAGTTCCATGAGAGCACCTAGCCAAGTTCAATGACACCACCCAGCTAATCCACGGCTGACTGCAGATGCTTGAATGAGTCCTGTTGAGACATGCTCATATCAGCAGGACCACCCCAAATAAAGTGCAAGGAACAATAAACAGTGATTGTTTTAAGCCATGAAGTTTTGGGGTGAACTGTTACATGGCATTACTGTGGCAACAGTCAACTGATCAAAACAACAAAACAAAGAAACAAAAGAAACAAAAAAAAGTCAACAATTCAAAGTTTCCAACACACCAAGCCTCAGCATTGACGCTGGCTGACCAAGGAGAATCTGGAGGTTCTGCAGTCTGTTACCCAGCATTTAACAAAGTAAGAGACTTAAAAGGTCAGGCAATTTAACTTAGATTCTACAGAAATATCCGGGTCAACACAGCTATTTTTACAATTAAAAACAAATTCTCCACCCTAATCCAAGGACTTAATCTCTACCATGACAACTTGTATAATTTTCAAATGGTAAGTGTGGAAAAAAATAAGATAATAAAACACAATGGTTCAAAAGTCACTTTAAACTGTTATTTCTTCCTTGGCACATGCTCTTACTGTGAAGTCACTCTTGCAGTGAAAAGATTATAATTATGTTAATATTATAATTATGTTAATATTAATTTAGCATATATGACTGAAAATGGATACATGTATTTATGCTCTGAATTCTCTATTTTAGAAATTACTGAGGTGCATACAGTGCAGAATCAAAGAAGCTTAAGTACAAGACAACATTAAGATGTAAACTTGAGATATACCTAGCTTCCCACGATAGTAGGTGCTCCAAAAACATTTTTGAAAGCATAAATGAAAGGATGAAAATGCTTCTGGAAGTGCTGGCTTCTACATTCCATCAAAGTTCCCTTCTGCTAAAATTGTGGAATGACCTCAATTTAGAAATTATCAGTGATATCATTACTTGGATTTTAAACGACTCTCCCACCCTTTGGCACATCTTATATGACACTTCATCATTCCCTTATAAAATGAAAATATTCAGAATCAGACAATTCCAATGATAATAACCACCCTAGTGCTGCCCCATGCCAGGTTCAGGAGCAAGTATTCCATATACATTTGCTCATTTAATACTCACAACAGTCCTATAGGATAGACTCTGGAATTCCCATTTTATTGATGAGAAAACTGACACTGTCCAAAATCACACAGCTAATGACTGGTAGGATTGAGTCAATATGCCTGCCACCAAAGCCTAAACTCTTAAATACTGAGAATTATGTATGATGTTGGATAAATGACAAGTCATTCTTGATATAGCCAGGCCCTGAATTTATGAAAAATTTCCTCTTCTAAGAGCTAAAGAATCTGGGTCCAGCTTTCTTTTCTTTCTTGCTTTTAGGGCTGTACCCGCACAATATGGAGGTTCCCAGGATAGGGGTCAAATTGGAGCTACAGCTGCCAGCCTACATCACAGGCACAGCAAAGCAGAATCTGAGCCGCATCTGCAACCTACACCACAGCTCACAGCAACCCCAGATCCTTAACCCACTGAGTGAGGCCAGGGATCGAACCCACAACCTCATGATTCTTAGATTTATTTCCACTGAGCCGCAATGCGAACTCCCCTGGGTCCAGCTTTTAAGACTTCCTCATTAATCCTATCTCATAAAGCATCCCCAACCTGACATGTTGGTGACCTAGGCAAAATTTCCCTTGAGAAATAGGAAGAAAGTACCAAAAATCTTTTAGCATGAAACTTCACATCTGGCACTTGTTAAGATGAAAACATCCTTTAATACCAACAAATATTGGTATTTTATATCACATTAGTGAAGAATCCTGATCATACATGAGAGAGTAAGAAATACACAGACATATTTTTATATATAAAATAAGAATTGAATTCTCAATTTTTATATTACATAGCATAGGCACTCAAATTTCTACTAAATTGAATTAACAGATGTTGTCATATTTGAGGAAATAATCTCAGGACTCAAAACCAAGCATTATTTAATGCCACAATTTGCAATATTAGATCAACTGAAAATTTTGTTGATGATACAATGCTCAGCATCTCCTTATTGTTGAAATCATTGTTATTTCTTTTTTTTTTTTTTTTGTCTTTTTGCTATTTCTTGGGCCGCTCCTGCGGCATATGGAGGTTCCCAGGCTAGGGGTCCAATCGGAGCTGTAGCCACCGGCCTACGCCAGAGCCACAGCAACACAGGATCCGAGCCACGTCTGCGACCTACACCACAGCTCACAGCAACACCGGATCCTTAACCCACTGAGCAAGGGCAGGGACCGAACCCGCAACCTCATGGTTCCTAGTCGGATTCGTTAACCACTGCGCCACGACGGGAACTCCAAAATCATTGTTATTTCTTAATGAACTACTCTGGTGTTTAGTCTAGGCTAATAATTAACAATATTGAATATTTACCATATGCCAGATGAAATTTTAGGTCTTTCTGACATTGGCTAATTCTTCCCCATTTAACAGACTGAGGAATTAGAAAGATTAAGTAATTTGTTCAAGATCACTCAGGCAGTTTACCATGCTGACTCTATTACCTCTGTACTGCACTTGGACCAGAAACATAGGAGAACATAAGAAACTGAAAAAAATGAAAATGGGCTTCTAGATATCAACTGTCAATCACACCAAGGGTTTTCCAATGACTGAAGACAATTCTAAATTTGATGCTTTTCTGCTCAGTCCTGTGCTCGACATTGTGTCTTCCTGTTTTTCTCCCCCCACTGGAATTTTCAAAAAATGAAGACTTTAGGCTTATACATTCCCCAATCTTCCTTTCCACAAAGATTTTATGGTTATACATTCCCCATTCTTTCTTTCCTCCAGCTAGCTCGTAGTTCTTGTGCTAAGAAGAGAAGGAAAAATATCAACAAGAGAGCAACTAGGAGTTCCTACTGTGGTACAGCGGGTTAGTGATCTAGCTTGTCTCTGCTGAGACACAGGCTGAACCCCTGGCCAGCAGCAGAGTGTTAAGATGATCTGGCGTTGCTGCAACTGTGGCATAGATCACAGCTCCAGCTGGGATTTGGTCACTGGCCTGGGACTTCCATATGCACCTAGGAGTGCTCTGTCAGTGACTGTAATTAATAGTGCAGCATCACATACGTGAAAGTTGCTTAAGTATTCTCAACACACCCATAAAGAGTTAATGATCGGAGGTGAGGAATGTGTCAATAATCTTTTTTTCTTTTTTTTTGGCTTTTATTTGTCGTTTTCTAGGGCCTAACCCATGGTACATCTTATATGTTCCCAGGCTTGGGGTCTAATCAGAGCTGTAGCCGCCAGCCTACGCCACAGCCACAGCAACACCAGATCCGAGCCACATCTATGACTCACACCAGAACTCACAGCAATGCCGGATCCTTAACCCACTGATCGAGGCCAAGGATGGAACCTGCAACCTCATGGTTCCTAGTCAGATTCATTAACCACTGAGCCATGACAGAAACTCCAATGTGTCAATAATCTTGATTTTGGGAATCATCCCACAATGTTTATATAAATCAAATCATCACGTTATACATTTTAAATATAATATACAACTCTATTTGTCAGTTATTCCTTACTAAAGTTGGGAAAATTGAGTTCCCACTGTGGCACAGCAGGTTAAGCATCTGACTTATGGCACAGGTCACAACTGTGGCTCTGATTCATCCCCTGGCCCGGACACTTCCATATGCTGTGGGTGCAGCCGAAAAATAAATAAAAGTAAAGTTAGGGAGAAAAGAATTCCCTGTCAGAGGTATCTGTGGAACTATCAGGATGATCAATGCATAGAGAGGCTTGTGCACTGGAAAGAATATATCTTACTGGGAATTAATCTCAATACTAATTAAAATATTCATGTCAAGAGTTCCCCTTATGGCTCAGTAGTAAGGAACCCGAGTAGGACCCATGAGGATGCAGGTTCAATCCCTGGCCTTGCTCAGTGGGTTAAGGATCCTGCATTGCTGTGGCTGTGACCGTGGCTGTGGCTGGCAGCTACAGTTCCGATTCAACCTCTAGCCTGGGAACTTCCATATGCCATGGGTGAGGCCCTACAAAGCAAAAAAAAAAAAAAAAAAAAAAGATAAAAAAAAATTCATGCCCTCAGTTTAAGAAGAAAAGCAAGTTTTCCACCTTCATCAGTCAGGCTCCAATAATTTATTATATTTTTGCCCTTTCCATTATTCTAGGGTAACAAGTAATCAAAGGCAAGACTCACGAGACGGAATCATCAAGCACTTTTCCCCACTATATCCTTCAATGGATTGAGTGACTTGGTTTTCTCTGCCTCCTAGATGAAAACTTAGGCAAACTCCATGAATTTTCTGGTTACACTTTCCCAGGTACCCCTGATCGGCATCATGGATGACAGAACATTCATGTTGGTTTCATATCAAGGCTTCTAAGGTGCAAGGCTGGAATTCTGTCTTCCACAACAGAGCTGGAATCTTAAAACAAAGGGCTGTTGTTGACAAGCTCTCTATTCCTAAACAGCCTGGTAAAGCATCTCCTTCTGGCCCTGCTACCATGGTGTCTGAGACTTAGAGAAACTCAGTAAAAATACATGGGGAGGCAGCAAAGTTCTTACTTGACCACTGTAAGTAGCAAGCTGAAAGTACCCTCTGCACGCTCAGCCCATGGTGAAAATGTATTATCCATGTTTCTCTCTCTCTGTTTCATGCTCACTTTCTCGCTTATGCTTTTGTGGATTCTTCAAAGACTCCTGCCTTAGCTTAGGTGCCCTTGATGTAGAGCCTGAAACAGAAATTCTTTGTAAATAATTTTCGAGGGAGAGCTCTTAGAAGAAACTTCCAAGGGACAGAGAGAAGCAAGATGCGACAGGAGAAGGAGCTTGGCAAACAGCTTGTTTTAGCTTAAGTTCATCATTAGCCTGACCCCATGGAGAGCTGTGGTTCATGGCTCTATGGCCTTAAGGCAAAGATGCTGAGATTTTATAGTTTTGTATTTTTCAGTCAATGGTCAAGGGCAGCCTCCAGATAGGTGGGAGGCATAAACTACAAGGCAGCTCTGGGCAAGGAGGCTCCTGTCAGCCAAGGGCAGCTCTCCAAAGCATGAGGGCGGCTGTGAGCTATTAGCAGCTGGTACCCACAGCCACTTGGGAATGGATGCACCTTCTCAGGTAAAGATATAGACAGAGCGCTAACAGCGTGTGTGCTAATCTCACTCCCATGGCTGCAGCCCTTTTGCCTGCAGCCCTTTTGCCTGCAGCTCTTTTGATGGGCACAATGCATTTTCCTGTAGCTCGTTTTCTTATTCCTTCCTTGGCTGTAAACATAGATCACCCTAGCTTTTCTCTGCTAAGCTCTGCTTGCCCCTCCCGGCAGCCCTGTGGAAAGCATATAAGGAGGCCCCATGAAGCTAGAGGCTATCCTGCAAATAGTCCTATCTGGCCCTGTCTCACAACACTAGAAGTTTAGGTTGGGACTCAGAGAACATTAAGAGCTCTCCCCAAAATCCTCTGTTAAGCTCTATGCTCCACTTTCTCAGCCTCTCCAAGCCTCTCAGCTGTGATCTTCATGAAGAAATGGAGCAGCCATTGTTTTTACACCTTGGCCAAAACCGGCACAAGAGGAGTTCTACTTTAATACCCTCCTAGTTGAATTTAGAATATTTTCCACAGGATGTACACTTTTTGAGTGACAGAGCACCTGGAAGTTAGATGATAATGCAGTATACCCCCAAACTACTTGATTCAATTTCAGGAAAATAAATGTAATGATTTTCTGCCAAATCAGTTATCATTTTATGTTCCGTGAGATACCAAAGTATTTCCAGCAGTTACCTAGAGAAAAATTGAAGATTTCGAAAATGCAAGGTGTTAACTACATTGTGAAAATGTGAAAAAGACAAGCACATTTTGGACTTAAGCAATAACAGAGCAGCGGTGATTGCTGGGAATAGTTTGAGAACTACTGAGGTGCCTGATTACACCAACTGACAGTACATCCTTGTTCTTATAACATCTTTGGACTAACACTTCCCCAGCTCCACTCCCACCCTACAAACACAGAGTACTTCCTTCATCATTTGACTATTTCCAAAATGAGTAAAAACATAAGTGCCAATACTTGTTATTAACAAAAACTAGAAACAAATGTCCCTCAACTGAGGAATGGATAAATGAACTGTGTTGTATCCACACAATGAAATACTCCTGAATGATAAAGAAATGAACTACTGATAAAAGCAACAGCCTGGATAAATCTCAAATGCTTCATGCTACATGAAAGGAGCCAGACTCAAAAGGCTGCATGTTGTATGATTCCACTTAGACTACATTTTGGAAAAGGCAAACTTACAGTGCCAAAAAAACAAAAAAAAAAAATTTTTTTTGCCAGGGCCTTGGGGAAAGGGCTGATTACAAAAGGGTTCATGAGGATATTTGGGGAGGTTATAAAACAGTTTGCTATCTTGATTGTGGTGATGGTTACAAGACTTAAACATTTACCATTTGTTAAGACTTATGGAACTCTAGACTTAACAGAGGTAATTTAACCCTAGGCAGATTACACATAAACTTAAAAAGAAATAATGGATAGCTTACCCATAAACCTATTGTTACATAAGCCAAAAATAGCAGTAATTAAAGTGAAAAATATAATTTATATATTTATTGATAGCTTTTTTTTTTTTTTTTTTGCTTTTTAGGGCCACACCCATGGAATATGGAGGTTCCCAGCCTAGGGGTCGAATCAGAGCTACGGCTGCTGGCCTGCACCACAGCCACAGCCACAGCAACATCATATCTAAGCCATATCTGCGACCTACACCACAGCTCACAGCAATGCCAGATCCTTAACCCACTGAGCGAGGCCAGGGATCAAACCCGCAACCTCATGGTTCCTAGTCAGATTCATTTCCACTGCACCACGATGGGAACACTCATTGATAGCTTTTTTAAAAACCCTGCTCATTTTTAATTTGCAAGCATCAGAATCTTGAATTCCAAGAGCAATTTCAAAATATTGTGTCCTCAAAAATTAATTTTAATCTATAATGAATTCTTCTTCATGATCAATTAATACTAATCCACTGCAGATGGAATTGTTAGAGCATTTCTTGCAAATGCATTTAAAGTAGCCTTCCAAAAAAGAAATCAATCCCTTCTAAAAGGAAGTTGCTCAGACACTGCGAGTGATGGACTATATATATAGTTTTTTTTTTTAGTTAGGCAAATAAGTGTTTATTGAGAGAGAAGAAAGGTATAAATAAAGCACAGGTTCAGGTGGAGAGGGTAGGAGGAAGCACACAGAGAGAGAGAGACAGAGGGCAGGGAGAAAGATCCAGAGAGAGACATGCCCTGGAGGTGGTTTAAATTGTTTGGATGGGGGCAGTCCTTCCAGGGTTATTCTTGCCAAGCATTTTGCTTCCTCTGGCCATCTTCTGATTTCTCTCTAAGTTTGCAGTGCTGGGAGGGCTTTGTGGATCCTACATTTTAGGGACCATCTCCGGGCCTAGCACTTGGCAGGTAAAAGCTGAACTTGAGACCCATTTCCTCAAAGAATGAGTGAAATTCATGCGCCACAATTTTTCCTCCCACACAGCTCACCACTCTCAAAGCAAATGTGAGAATCCATGGCTGGGAAGTGGATGGAACGGAATCAAGAGGAGCAGAATCTGTAGTAAAGATTTTATGGTGTTGGAGCACCCATCGTCGTGCAGAGGAAACAAATCCGATTAGGAACCATGAGGTTGCGGGTTCGATGCCTGGCCTCACTCAGTGGGCTGAGGATCTGACATTGCCATGAGCTGTGGTGTAGGTTGCAGACGCAGCTCGGATCTGGCTTGCTGTCGCTCGGATCTGGCTTCCTAGTCTGGGAACCTCCATATGCCGTGGGTGCTGCCCTAAAACAACAAAAGATTAAAAAAAAAAAAAAAGATTTTATGGTGTTGACATAGCCTGTTATCCAGGCAAGCTTCACAACCAACCAATGCTTTTTATGGGGTCCAAGGATGTATGAAGAGCATTATAATCACTTCCTTTTCTTTCTGGCAGAGTTCTGCCACAGAGAGGTCATTTTCAGGGGATAGTTAAAAACCACCAAATGAAGATTAAAATCCTTAACTACTGCAGGAGTCAAGAATGTGTCATTTGTCTGAGGCTTAATATGCTCTATGTAAAATGCATGCCTTATATAATACTGGGCCATTTCTGTGTAATAATTTCATATATTTAATAACACAATATTCCATAATTTTTTGTAATTTTTTGTATATTTGTAAGATACACAGAGGCTGAGTATAAACTTCAGAAAATCCAGCTAATTCAGTGCACTTTAGTTAAGAGCTAAAAGGTTCACCTTGGCTCAGGGAATTGTATGTGTAAAATCTTTTTTTTTTTTTTTTTTTCGAAGAAACACATCTCATGAACATTCTAAATGTCCTTCAAGCTTGACACAACTTCACAGGTGTCATCCACACGTGTGCATCTGTGTGTGTGGTGGGGCACTCCAGCTACTTGGGGGCAATGCCTTTGTTTTTTATTTGTTTGTTTTTCTTTGTTTTCTGCAGCCTGTGGAAGTGCCTGGGCCAGGACCAAACCCTTGCCACAACAGTGACCTGAGCCGCTGCAGTGACAATCCCAGATCCTTAACCTGCTGAGCCAAAAGAATGCCTTTTTTTTTTTTTTTTTTTTGTCTCTGTCTTCCAGGATCTTGGCACAGGACAGAACATGTGAGTTCAAACAAGTCTGGAAAGAATCCGTGAAATTGCATGAAGGTTGAAATAAAAACAAACCTGAAGTATGAACAGTGAGAGTTAACATGTATTGAATGTTTATCATATGTGTCACTGTCCTGCGCCTTTCTGAATCTTCACAATAACTTATGAAGCAAGTACCATTATCACACCCATTCTACAGGAAGGTGTAAAAAGATAAAGCAATGTGGGATGCACAAGTAACACATGATGAAGTTCAAATTGAAATCTAAGCAATCTACCTTTGAAGAAAGACAGTTTCTAACTACCTTGTAATATTACCTTGCTAATTATATTAGACTACAACCTTCACAGGCAGGTAGGTATACACAAATGCCATATTTTGTTCAAATTGTCCTAATAAAATTATTACCATATGAATAGGTCTTTAGCACTACCCTGTCTAATTTTCCTTCTGGTTTCCTTTAATTTTCTTTCTAATTTGTTCAAAATGAAACAAATGATTATGTAAAAATCACTCGAGTACCTAGTTATTTCTAGACTTAGTTGATGAAACTATTCTCAGCAGATTATATTCATTTTATCAGCAAGTTTTAAATGACATGTTAGCCCTTCTGGCCCAAGTTTTTGGCTAAATATAGCAATTACGTTCTACAGGTGAAGGTCACTTTGGGGAATGCGCCATCTAAAAACTAGGACTTTCAGAGACATCTCTGGAAAGAAAATGCTTGTAAAAGGATCTCCAAGCATTTATTTATTCAGTAAAGCATGCTCTATAATGTTCTCAGAATAAACACAATCCTTCTGCTGGTAATATCGGACTTTTAAAAGCATAATATTCATTACAATCAAAGAGAGAGAAAATTTGACCAATTTAAGTAAATATTCTACTTATTAATGCATAGATTAGATTAATTGCCACTTTTCTGTTCTTTTCACTAGATGCTCAGACAGAAGCAGGAAAGAGCATATTTTCTGAAGAATTTTCTGATATTTTCTGAAGAATTCCTTCACATTGCTGTCATAGAACAGGACAGCAAGAAAAAAACAATGTTAGGTTCATTGCACTGATGGTCCCAATTAATGACTTTCTAGTATCTTTGTCCTTTGCCCTGTGAGTACTTTGCCATTTCTCTTATCAAGGAGTCTAAGGAGTTCCCATGGTAGCACAGCAGAAAGGAATCTGATTAGTAACCATCAGGATGTGGGTTCGATCCCTGGCTTTGCTCTGTAGGCAGGGGATCCGGCGTCACTGTGAGCTGTGGTGTAGGTCAAAGATGTGGCTCATATCATGCATTGCTGGGGCTGTGGTGCAGGCTGTCAGCTGTAGGTCCAATGTGACCCTTAGCCTGGGAACTTCCATATGTCTTGGGTGTGGCCCTAAAAAGCAAACAAACAGTCTATTTCCCTTTCCCTTAAATCTAGCTGACCTGTGATTTGTTTTAGCCAGTAGAATATAGCCAAAGTGACACTATCCAAGTCCCAGGTGAGGCCTCAACAAAACTTCTCACTTTCTCTGTCTCCCTCTTTCTCCCTCACTTTTACTTTCCCTCTCTCTGTCGCTTAGAGCCCTGCCTCTGCCCTTTGAACAGGCTACTCTCTTGAGGATGAGAGGTGGTTGGGATAGGGAAGAGCTGGGGTATCCCACTCAATAGCCAACAAATCTTCAGAACCAGAGCAGTTTAGCAGGGTCAGTCAGGGATGAACACACACACAAGGGAGCCACCAAGACCAGAAGAGCTTAGAATAGTCCAGCTTAAATTACAATGGACCCACAGAATTGGCACTAAATAAATGGCTGTTGTTTAAGTCCGTATGTTTTGGGATGGTTTGTTACACAGCAATAGCTAACTGATATAGGAAAATATATGTAGAAATAATTCAAATAACATTTTAAAATGTGTGACAGCCTTTTAAATACCAACTATTTATGAAATATTTATACATCATAGAAGAAACTAAATTATCATTTAATATATAGTATAATTATATAACCTTAATTTATTTGGTTTGATGCATTTTTTATGTATTCTTAATTCTCAGTAAATGCGTTGAACTGGATATCAGGTTATCTTTAATGTTTTATGAGGAAAAAAAACTATTAAAAACCCTTCAGCTCTGTCTAGATTCAGGAATAATAAGCTTATAATATATAAAACCCTTAACATTTTTTGTCACAATTTCAACTTAAAATAATAATTGCTAAGTCTAAGGACAATCATCATGTTCTTAAATTTCTTAAAAGAAGATAAGGGCAATAGCATTCACTGTTATTTGTTTGGTTTTGTCTTTGAGCAGTGATTTGCAATATGAGCATTTTATATTTCCTTCCAGTGTCTGTGTGAAAGAATGTCTGTCTCAAAACAATGTTTATCCTTATTATCTCTAATATTTTCCTGTATATTCTGTTATATTCTATTCCACTGTTTTTTGTTTTTTGGGTTTTTTTTAATGCTGGATTCTAACCAACTAACCAATAAACTGATTTCACAACCTACTCATGGGTCAAGACCTCTTGTTTGAAAAACACTGGCTTAGGAGTTAGTTTCCATCTGCTATGAATCACAGTCATTGGAAAGTGTTTTCATGATAAATTACTTGCCTTAGGGTTGAGCTGTTCTTTGCTCACAGTTAAGACTTTTTCTCCACTCTGAGCAGCCACAGGTAGTTTTTGCAATACACTGATGACAACGATTAACAACTGCCTAGTGATTTTGAGATTACAAGGCATTTTTCATATATATTACCTCAAACCTCCATTGGGTTAATTGGCAAAGGAAACACAATAGTGTGCAATTAAGTTTAATTCTAGGTAGATCTCTAATTTTATTACTTAAGATAAAGTGAACCTTCAGCAAGTAAGACATATCACACCATTTTCCCATGTCCTGGTAAATAAGTTAGTTTTGAATGTACAATATGCAGAGATTTTCTGGAAAAGGTGCACATCATTTGAACTGAAAAGCTTATAAGTCATACAGCCATATGAGTCAACTCTGTCAGATTACAGTTTTTAGATTGTTTAGAATTTACCACTTCAAATCATGGTCAAAAGAAGTTATAAAGCCAAAGATCTGCAGTCAGAAAACAACTGTATAAGCCCATATAGAAGTGGCAACATTTTTTAAAACTGTCCTTCAGAAACAAAAGATCTGATTTATAGCTGAGTCCCAATAAGGTCACTAATGTTACCGTGTTTTTTTAATTACTTTACTTTGAACAACGGGACAATATTTGGGGATGACACCTTAGCCTGAAATTACCTCTATTTATTCTAGTTTGGATACCTTTAGAGGTTGGCATAAACAGAACTAGTATAACAGAAAGTCAGCGGATTAGTCCCAGGTGGGCATGTCCTCACAATTGCAAATGCTGTGTGTAACGCAAAGGGGTCTTTTCAGGATCGCTTTAAAAATAAATACAATAAGCAGTTTCACAGATCTCCCTAATATATGCAGGATTAATAGCCAAGAAAATCTATCCTAATTTTTGCAAACGATATTTATGGCTTGGGCTAAAATTTCCAGTGGTTGTAACACATGAGATTTCTAAAATTGCAGCATTTCAAACAATATAAATAGGCGTGGATAGATTTATTCTGGAAAAGGATTAGATGACTCCAAAATACGCCCCAGTGGTAGCAAAGGCAGTGTTCCCAAAAGTCATGTGAAGATTTGGCAGGGAGGGGCAGGTTCTATGAGATGAGTAGGATAAAAGCAGTATTCATTAAAAAATATTGCTTAATACAAGATTTAAATATCCATGTAGCAGTCACTGTTATCTGTCAATTCAATACTTATACTTTATTTGTGAATAAAATCCCAATTTCATTGAGATAGCAATGTATTCAGCCCAAGGCAATGAACCATAATTTGTCTAAACCAGTGATGCTCAACCCTGATGGCAAATTACAGTCACTTGGGGATAAATACAGCCATCTGTTACCGGTGTAAAGGTAGATCAATGGATTAGAAGAGAGTCCATAAATAAACCCACACATGTAAAGTCACTCAGATGGGGCCATCCCAGATAAACCTGAGCACGTGGTTACCTTAATACAAGTAAGGGCAAACAAAAGTGATGTCCCCATATAGGTGCTGTTTTATCTCATGATTACTATCTTGTAAATTGATACTAATTTTAGCCTCAGAGGAAGACATGGTGTAGCCAAAGGCCATTCCCGTCCTGCACTTCTCCACCAAACGCAAAATGGACTGGCCAGTAAAATTCTACACTCAGTGCTCTCTACGGCAGAGGTAAATGAGGGATGATCGGAGGGTTAATCAACTGAGAATTCAATTTGACTTGGTGTGTTAATGCAGTATTATTAAAAGCAATCTTAAGAATAGTATAGTCCCGCTGTATTGCTTATGCATGAAAGAGCTCTTTAATAAAACTGAAATTTCCTCAAAATGAAGCTCACATTTACTCTAATGGTATATGAGATCACTGGATCAGAATTAGCCATTGATGACTGATAGGATCTGCTTTCATCCTTCTTTCCTCCATCCCAGCATTCTGGAGGCATAATAGAAAGGAGGTACCATGAAAAGTTTTCTTGGTGTTAGTGACCCTGCACAGCTCCAATATGGGATTCACCTGTGTCGAATTAGACATAGTTTTTCCAAGTGAAGCCAGCTGTTTCATGCCATCGGAGAGACCTGGGTATTGTTCATTATGGACTGGAAGTGCTATGTTCCCATTGGATGTGGGACCAGCAGCTGTATGATTCCGAGCAATGGCCCTCGGGAGTCAAGCTTGGCCCAGGACATCTCCATGCTTATCTGGGCACCTGTATCTGGAGGTCCTCAAGTTCTCCTCGGGGTTTCCTTCTTCCCTTTCCAGTCTCTCATCATCCATATTCTCTTGCTACATTCCTCTCCAGCCTTGAGTATTGATCTCTAGTTGAGCCCTCAAGCAACATCATCCAGATCCTTCAGAACTTCCTGCCTTTTCAAAGAGCTTGCTTGATCCAACAACGAGAAAACACTCATACCAAGATCCCTAAGTTGGAAGCAATAAATATCTTTCATGTACGGCCATTCTCAATTACAACTATCTCTACTGCAACAAACAAATGAGAAAAAGAGTGTGTATATATATATGTGTGTGTGTGTGTGTGTGTGTATACATTATATATGTATAATATGTGTATACACACACACACACCCACACACATATATACGACTGGGTCACTATGCTGTACAGCAGAAATTGACACAACACTGTAAAACAGCTATACACTAATAAAAATATAAAGATTAGAAAAGCAACCTCAAAAAAAAAAAATGAGCTCAAACTTTATCACCACGAAATGGGTTCCAACTCTAAAGATTTCAGGGGCAAGAAGATCTGGTTTGACCATTACTTACAAGTATATAATTTTGGCTATTGAGAAATTCTCATTCCTATTGTCTTAACCATAAGAGATGCCTCCTAGAAGAACACACATCCTTTTGATACCTGGCAGGCAGGAAGGGTAAGAACCACTTTGAACAGCATATATAGCTCTTTATGATCTGATCTCCACCCACCCGTGCCTCTCAGCTACAGTTGTTCCTTGACTTACACTTCATTCTCCAATAAGACAGAGTCACTGGTGGATCCTGGGGGCTCTGGCAGGCTTTTGTGCTTTTACCTGCATTGCTTCCTCTGCCTTAAATGCCCCCTCCATGCTCTTACCCACCTGGCAAACTCCTCTCCCTGAACAAACCTCAGCTCCAAAGCTATTTCCTACTCCCCCTGGCAGATAGAAAGCCTTCCCTCCTAAAGACTTCACTGTACTTGGCCTAGCTCTTCATCAGAGGATGTACCCAAGTCTATGACATCATTTTATTTCTGTCTCTTCTATAACTTCTATGAATAAAGGGAACGAATCTTTCCAGCTCTGAATCCCAGCAGCTAACAAAGTCCCTAACATATCGTTAGGGCTCAATAAATATTTGGGGGCCAACAGCCTCAAAGTAAGATGAAATGCATCAGTGTTCTTGCCCCCTGGCCCTGCAGCCATCAATGGCTCCAGGATACTGTGGGGCTCAATAAATATTAGTTGACTGTGCAGTGGGGAAAAAAATAAATAATAAAAAATAATAATTTTAAAAAAATAATAAAAAAATTAAAAAATAGCTCCTAAAAAATATATTAGTTGACTGACAGAAAGGAAGATTAAATGCATCGGTTCAATAAAAAAAAAAGTTTAAAATAGGATTTGCATAAATATACTTTAATGGTAGTTTTTCTTAGTTTGCTCAGACTACAGATGAGGGTTAAAAGGTCACTCAAAGATGGCAAATGGGAGAGTGATGAATATCTAATTACTAGGCACTTTATAGACACGAAGTACCTGAAGCACTAGGTCACAAAAGCCAACAGATCACAATAATAAAAGAAAATAAATAAGATAGTGTATCATAGAAGGTAAAGTGTTTATAGTGGTGATCTATGCCATATGATTAGTCAATGACTTTCTTTTTAATCAACTGATGAAAAATTGAGAAGTATGAAATGGGGAACACAAAGGAGAAAGGTAGCCTTTGAGACACACCTTGTGAGCATCTGTCTAAGCCTGCTCTGCACATCCCCAGCCTCTGATTTTCACAAATATGGGGTGATGCCCATCAGATACAGAATAACAAGATTAAACTAAAATCCTAGTTTTCAACAACTCCCTATTTGTTTGATTTTCTGGTGCGCTGGAGAAAATGTACTTATTTTCAGACAATTCTTTACTAAATGTCCTAAGCCAGGAACAAGAGTGACTTGGCCTGCCTGTTAATATTTTGCACCTAAAACAATGACAATAAATCTCTGGCAGCAGACTTCAGCCTTAATTCCTCAGCCTTCTAATCCACTGTCCTACGGTCATAAATTTTGAATGGGTAACACTGGGAGCCAGAATAATTAGGGAGGGTATAGCTAATATGCTTAAACGGTCACATCAGAGAGATGACACAGACAGCAGTTTGCCAATAATCAAAAGAAACAAAATGAAGCACCAGACCTTCTGATTATGGGACTCAGCGAAGTCACATACACAGGCAAGCTGTCTGGTCTTTGTTGCTTCAGCCTGATATTCATGAAGACATAGTTTCAATGGGGGCTCAGCTATCAGAGCAAATGAGATCTAAAATCTCAGGGAAGCAAGGAAAAACGGAAAATGAGCTCTCCACTTATGACACCTTTTGTCAATCAAAATAGGTTGAAAATGCCACATCACTTCCATAATTAGTTTTGGAATTTTGCCAACCATTCACCATTTAAGATTCTGATTCCAGTTCTCATGTAGCTCCAGTAAGAGTTTTTTCCCCGGAAAGGATGTTTTTCTAGTTGCTTCCAGTGATGGACAGATACTCAACTGAGACAAAAATAATATATGTAAAAAGGATTAAAAAAAAAAGGAGTTCGCTTCATGGCTCAGCAGTAAACGAACCCGACTAGGATCCATGAGGGTTTGATCCCTGTCCTCACTCAGTGGGTTAAGGATCCAATGTTGCTGTGAACTGTGGTGTAGGTCCCAGATGGGGCTCCAATATGGCGTTGCTGTGAACTGTGGTGTAGGCCGGTGGCTATACCTCTGATTCTACCCCTAGCCTGGGAATCTCTATATGCCACAGGTGCGGCCCTAAAAAGCCAAAAAAATACATAAATAAAATAAATATATATATATATATATATATATATATATACATATATTATATATATGAATCACTTCTCTGTATACCTGAAACTAAAACATTACAAATCAACTACATTCCAATAAAAACTTTAAAAATAAAAATTGAAAAAAATAAGTCAAGGCCTCAGATTTTCATTTTCAGTATTACATTTCCTCAAAAACTATAATGGTAGAATTGGGATACCAGAATATTTCATTTTTCTTTTAACAAATATCCATGAAACTGTTAGTATTTCATTTCACAAAAGAATTTAAGAATCCCTTCCCAATCCTGAAACTTTTTTTGCTTTCTTTCTAAGCTGTTCTTCCTAAAAGCTCTAGTTAAGTTTACCCTTTCAAAAGTAAATCTCTCAGTTTAGCCATCCTTTCAGGAGGAAGAGCCCTATATGGCCTGAAAATTAATCACCAGTTATTTCCTTAAAAGGGATACTAGTAAAGCTGATTCTTGAACATCGTCCTCCTTCATCTCTAATGCGCGCATCAAATTCCTGCAGCCACATTCAGAGCACGTCTGGCAGAAGATTAACTGGGCAGGCTGAGCTTGACACAGATTTCTTGGGTGTTTCATCTTCAGAGATGGATTTGTTCCTGCTGATTGATATTGCTTTAGGAGCCGCTCACAAAAAGAATGCGTGGCTTTGACTTAAGCTGCAGCTTTGCCTTTCCTACTAGAAGGCCACCATTTAACCAGAGATTTGTTTACCTACACAGAAATCCCTATAAACTCTGAGATGATGTCTGGACACTGCTGTCACCTATCCAAACCCACCACCTCCATCCTTTGTGTGGGTTCCATGCACCCACCCGCAGCATGCTCTGTTCCTAAGTGGCTGCACCCATAGCCTACTTTGGGCCATTGGAGCCACCCATTCAGAATGGAGATCTGGGTGTGCCTGGAAGTTATACCAGGACAGCCCATGGCCAATGAGAGACTGGTACAGGGTGTGAAAGGAAGGCCCTCTTGCCTCAAGGCAGGACATAGTCTAAAGCACATTTAAGCTTTAGAAATGGAGCCCTTGGAGTTTCCGTAGTGGTGCAGTAGAAATGAATACGACTAGCATCCATGAGGATGCGGTTGACCCCTGGCCTTGCTCAGTGAGTCAGTGATCCAGCATTGCCCTGAGCTGTGGTGTAGCTCATGGACGCAGCTCAGCTCCCCTGTTGTTATCTATGGCTGTGGTGTAGGCCAGCAGCTGTAGCTTCAATTCGATCCCTAGCCTGGGAACTTCCAAATGCCAGAGGACAGCCCTAAAAAAGCCAAAAAAAAAAAAAAAGAAAAAAAAAAAGGAAGAAAGAAAGAAAGAAAAAGAAATGGAGCCCTTATCTGGCTTCTTCCCCATCTCTGGACTGTTCCCACCATGACTTTGCTATTTTCTCTTGGGATCCTTCCCTACTACTCACCTGACACAACTCGCATCTCAGGGTCTGCTTCTGAGGAATCCAAAGACAGAGGACTGGTATAAGGGCTGCTCAGTCACCAGGAGGAAAGGGAGTGAAAAAGGGAGTAAGCTAATATGTACAGAGCATTTATTCTTTCAGACCCTACACCAGGCACTTTACATGTATTATTTCATTGGCTCTTACCAAGGGTGATACACAGATCATCTATAGGTAAAGAAAACCCTGAACCTAAGGTAGAGAAACACAAGGAAGTCTGTACAAGTGAGCCTCAGTCCTGTGGCCTCCAATTCTGACCTAAGAAAGGAATATACCTATTTTGCCCCTCGCCTTCAAGATTAAGAATAATAAAGTCAACAGGTACACGACAAGATGCTCAACATCACTAGTCCTCAGGGAAATGCAATTTGGTACAACATCCTACCTGTTAGAATGGCTATTATCAAACAGACAATAAATAACAAATGCTGGAGAGGATGTGGAGAAAAGGGAACCCTCATGCACTTAATGGGAATATAAACTGGTGCAGGCACTATGGAAACAGTATGGAACGTCCTCAAAAAATTAAAAACAGAACTACGACCTGATGCAGCAACTCCACATTTGAATATTTATCTGAAGGGAAAAAAAAAAAACCCCAAAGCCCTCACTAACTCAAAAAGATGTACATCCCCATGTTTACTGCAGCATCGTTTATAACAGCCAAGATATGGACCAACCTACATGTCCATCGATGGATGAATGGATAAAGAAAATATGGCATAGATATACAATGGAATATTATTCAGCCATGAAAATGAAATCTTGCCCTTTTTGACAACATGGAAGGACCTGGAGGGCACTGTGCTAAGTGACATAAGTCAGACAGAGAAATACAAATACCATACACTCTTGCTTCTATGTGACTGTGGAAAACAAAAATAACTCATAGATACAGAGAACAGACTGTTGTTTGCCAGAGGCAGTTGGTGGGAAACGGGCAAAGTAGGTGAAGGGAATCAAAAAGTACAGACTTCCAGTTACAAAATAAATAAGTCATGGGATGTAGTGTACAGCATGGTGAATATAGTTAAAACTGTATTGCATATCTGAAAGTTGCTAAGACAGCAAATCATAGAAGTTCTCACCACAAGTGAAAAAAAAAATAACTATACACGGTGATGGATGTTAACTAGACTTACTGTGGTGATCATTTTGCAATATATACCAATATTGAATCATCATATGCACACCTGCAATTAATATAATGCTGCATGTCAATTATACCTCAATAAGAAAGCATAATAATAATAATAACAACCATTTATTGAATCTTTATGACAATGTGCCAGCTGTGTGTGTATGTGTGAGTGTGTATGTGTGTGTGTGTATTCTCATCTCTGAGCAGGGAGATTTGGCAGCAGCAAGAGTTTGAGTGTGTCTGTGTGTGTGTGTCTGAGTCTGTGTGTATCTGTGTGTGTTTCCTAATGTCACCCATAAGTGGTGGATCTTGAATATGAATTTTAGTCTGGTCAATTCCTGAATCCATCCTTTCATCTTCTGTGCCAAATGACGAAAACAAAAAAGGAACATTCACTAAACAACCAATTTAACATAGTTTTATAAGATTCCTTATGCAAAGATAAAATCATTTCTCTGCAGCTAGTAGAAATATCACATTGAAAGGATGAGTTAACAAATACATCATTGTAAGCCTTCAAAAGAAAAAAAAAAAAAAAGATGGTTCCTAGAAAATCCTGAAACAACCTGAAAATCAAATTAGATAATGTATAGGGCCAATGGCCAAGAAAAGAGAAAACCTTACATCTCAATCCATGAACTCTGTATGAAACTGACAGATATTCTCCTGTGCCTGAGGTTACTTATCTGTTAAATGCATGTCCTTCTTTAGCACAACAGGGAAAGGATGCTGGGAACTGAGAATATTTTTTTGGAGAGGATTATGAAGGTAGAGAAAGGGTCTTGGAAAGAAAGCACGACAGTACTCCTTAGAAAATGTACAACTTACACACATTATAAGCTATGTGAGTTAGAGAATCTGGTTGTGATGTACTGACTACTTTGACAAATGGTCTTCCTCGTTTGAAAAGCCAAAACATGTCATATCCTCTGGCTGCCTGAGAAATCGAGATTATGATCATTCAAGACAGAGGGACTTCAATCAAGAATGTGAGGATGGCTCTAAAGCATAGAGAAATTTCATTCAATTTAGACATTCAGAGCAAGCTACCATCTCAGGAGGAAATGTCCCCCCAAAAGAAAACTAGCTGTCTGCAAGCCAAAGGGTAAATATGTAGCAGGCATTCTCTGCAGAAAACACATATATATACACAAACATATATGCTGTACTTACAAGAAATCAGTGCTGGGGCTCTATGGGATGAATCAAAGTAGTAAGACTTTTTTGTCTTCTTTTCCCATGTTAGATGAGGTAGCAATTTCTTATCACAGTAGATCTTTGCCTCTCTGCCAGGTGACTTGCTGATAATTCCCATCGAATGGCTGAATTTGGGTTAGGCTGCGACAGGCTTTGATTTAGAGAATGTGGTAGAACCCAAGGTGAGCCAGTTCTAAGCGCAGGTCCCAAGAAATCTTGTGTGTTTCCATTCTCCCTCTTGAAGCCACACTATCACTATTCGCATAAGCCTGATGAAGCCTGCTGGAGGATGAGACCCCCATGGTCCAACTGTTCCCACTACTCCAGCTCATTGTCAGGAAATCTCCAGGCTGTGCTGCTCAGTTGACTCAGCAGCTAACCACAGATCCTTGAGTGTGCCCAGATAAAAGCAGAAGAACCACCCAGCTAAGCCCAGCCCAGCTGGGTGACTCACAGAATCATGACCTAAATACATGGCTATTGTCTTAAGCCACTACATTTTGGATGGTCCCCTACACATAAATAGCTATCTGATACATACCTCTCTGTTTTGTGTTTAAGTTTTTTGTTTTTTTTTTTTTTTTTTAAAGCCACACCTGTAGCATATGGGAGTTCCAAGGCTAGGGTTGATACAGAGCTGCAGCTGCAGGCTTATGCCACAGCCACAGCAACAACAGATCCAAGCTACACTGTGAACCACAACACAGTTTATGACAATGCCATATCCTGAGTGAGGCCAGAAATCAAACCAGCATCCTCACAGAGACAACATCAGGTCCTTAACCCACTAAGCCATGTGGGAGCTCCTGTTTTTAAATTGTTAATACTGTTTATGATTGACAATGTAATTTCATCATTTTTGAAAGCCATTCTATTTCATGTGACCCATGAGTATTCATATATAAAATAAAATGTCTAGTGAACATCACTTTTGAGAGGTAGATAAAATCATAGACTCTCAAGTGGGACTTGCAGGATACAAATATGAGATTTCCTGCTGACCCTGTGTAAATTATCTCAACTTCTCTCATCTGGAAAAGGGAAGAAAATAACATACACAGTGCCTCATTTTGTTACTGGGAGAATTAAATGAATATAGTCAAAACCCCTAGAACAGTACCTCACACACAGCAAGCACTAAACACAAAGAAGTTGTGATAGACAGCTAACAATGACAAAGCTCTTCCCATCATATCAAACACACATATTCCTGCATCCCATCTTTTTGATGCTTATAGCTTCCCTGTATTATGGGTGGGCATGTACAAATGTATCCCCTTTTGATGGATGAGGAGACACAGGCTCAGACAATTGAAGTGACATAACCCTCGTCACTATTTTTGAGTCCAAAACTCTCTTATCAGAGTACATAAAAGACCTTGTCTGACCAAAACCCTACACAAAGGATTGGTTAAGTAAATCATGCTATACCCACCCCATAGACCAGTAGGCACCATGACATATCACTTGACTTGTGGGCATTTTCATGGAGTTTCAATGGGACGATTAAAGCAAGATGCAAGAAAACGTATATGGTATAACACTACTTTTGTAGCACAAAGACAGAGAAACTTGTATCTATAGATGTATACACATACATGTATCTATGTCTATAAGTGCCTTATTATATGAGCTTAAAGAAAATTTGTAAGACATATGGTAGGTTGTGACACTAAGAGATGAAGTGATGTGTGGAGAAGAAAAAGGAAAAGCATAACCCCCAAAAACCTGCACTAAAAATCCTACATGAATGCATATGATCCTATTTATAGGATATGGATATATATGAATACACAGATATAAAAATGTTAGGTATTTTTACTAAACTTTCACACTTAAAATTGAAAATTTCTTCCCTTTTTGAATGTATCTGATATTATGTGGTATAATATGTGGTACGAAATATTTAAAAATTATTACTTGTCTCAAAAGTGAAAAAAAAAAAAACAAAACTCCCCTAAGCAACATCATTTCACTACTTTCACAGTATAACTAATTTACCTCTTTGCAATAAATACAGGGAGGTTAAAGCCCCTGCATTTGTGTCAATACTTCAAGTACATCCACCTCCTCCCTAGTTTGGCCCAGAATTGACCCTCTGTATTAGAATTAGCCTCTCCAACAGACAAGGGCCTCATCTCCAAAATATGCAAACAACACATGCAACTCAAAAACAAAAAACAAACAACCCAATTGAAAAATGGGCAGAAGACTTAAGTAGACATTTCTCCGAAGAAGACATAGGGATGGCCAACCAGCATATAAAAAAATGTTCAACATCACTAATTATTAGAGAAATACAAATCAAAACTACAATAAGGAACCACCTCACACTGGTCAGAATGGACATCATTAACATGTCAACAAAAAACAAATGCTGGAGAGGATGTGAAGAAAAAGTTACCCTCCTTCACTGTTGGTAGCACTGTAAATTGGTACAACCACTACAGAAAACAGTATGGAGGTACCTCAGAAAACTAAATATAGAACTACCATATGAGCCAGCAATCCCACTGCTGGGCATATAGCCAGAAAAAATTTTCACTGAAAAAGATCCATGCACCCCTGTGTTAGCCGCAGTACTATTTACAATAGCCAAGATATAGAAACAACCTAAATGTCCATCAACAGATAAAAGGATTAGGATGTGGTACATCTATATAATGGAATGTTACTCAGCCATTTAAAAGAAAAACTAATGCCATTTGCAGCCACATGGATGGAACTAGAGATCCTCACACTAAGTGAAGTAAACCAGAAAGAAACAGGCAAATATCATACGATACCACTTTTTTTGTGGAATCTAAAATACGGAACAGATCATCCTATCAAAAAAAAAAAAAAAAACAAAACCAGAAACAGATCATGGCCAAAGAGATCAGACTTGGGGTTCCCAGGGCAGAAGGAGAAGGGTGTGGGACGGATGGGCACTTTGGGGGTTTTTTGCATGCACACTGTTACATTTGGAATGGATGGGCAATGAGGTCCCACTGCACAGCACAGGGAAGTGTGTGTGATTGGGTCACTCTGCTGTACAACAACTTGAAGAAACATTGTAAATCAACTATATTTATATTAAAAAATTAGCTTTTCCATTCTCTGTGCAATTGGAAAGAGGAAAATAATTTGCTGTGAATCATTCTGAGGCATACAACACGAACTTCATACATTTATTAAGGTGTGATAACAGACACATGGTTAAGGGCTATAACCTTACGTGCACAGTAGGATGATTGTTACATATGTTTACACTCATGGAGGCACCAATTGGACCGGGATCTAGAACATTTCCATATCACCTGCAGATTCTCAGGTGACACTTTCCAACATTACCTTCCCCAGGAGGAAAGTAGATTGCTATTCTGATCTCTGTCACCATAGATTGTTGCCTCTTCTTGAACTTCATAGAAAAGGAATCTTATGTATCTTTTGTATCTGGCTTCTTTCATTCAATATGACATTTATGAGATTTCACCCATATTGCAGCATGTATTAAAAGTTCGTTCTGACAATGTGTTTATCCATTCTCTTGTTGATAGACAACTGGGTTGTTTGGGGTTATTACAATTAAACAAATGTTAGGAACATTCTAATAACTGTCTTCTGAAGAACATACATGCTCATTTCTATTAGGCTCATATGGCAGACACTTGCCTTATTTTAATAAATACTAATAAACAGTTTCCAAAAGCAGTTGTAACCAATTTACACTTGCACCAGCAATGCATGAGAGTTCCAGTTATATTAGCAAAACCTGGTCTTTAATTTTTGTCATTCTGGTGGGCATGCGGCATATCTCTACACTGGTGTATATGTCTTTATAAGTTTGCCATAATAATTTTCAGCCTAAAAATCTGAAGCAAAAGAGATTAATCTGATCTTAATTAGTTAAAACTAGCTCTTTTAATTCTTTGTAGAGAACCAAAGCATTTGCCACATTTAACTTCAAGGTAATGCATAAAGACGATGAGGAAATTAAAATTACACATATACATTATTAACAGTACACTACTTTGGGGAACTAGATAACATTTGTTTTCGATTCTAAGAGAATAGCTATAAACAATTATTATAAGCCTTTAGTGTTTGACCTTTTTACAAGTTTTGGGGAGGAAAGCATTCTTGGTTTCTGATTCTACAGCCAAATTACAAAGCATTCCTATGCGCAATGCACAGTCTTAATGAATAAAATAGAGGGGTTTTAGCAATTAAAATGATTGTAAATCAGATCTGGAGCTAAATAAAGTAACCACTATAAAGCATATGGCTTGTCTCCTTAAAGGTTCTATTTATATCCATTGGATGACAACCATTAGGCAGTACATAGTTCCCCTAGCTCGAGTTATAGAGACCTAAAAATATATTTCCTGGCTTCCACCAGGAACTGGCTAAGTCTCAAAAAGGAGTCCGTGGCTTGGCCAAAACACAGTCATTCTTTCAGACCAATGTTGTCTGCATTAGGGGATGGCTAAGTCCCATTAGCACAAGAAGAAATGCATATTCCCATAGTTGAAATTTTAACCATTTCCTGTTTGCACCCGTGGTCTAAGGCACGCTTTGGGAATCACTGGCCATCAGCCCAACAGAGGCTTTACAGCAAACTCCCACATCAGTCTTATCCACAGCAAAACTGGACTTGCTAATAGAGGATTCTCTGCTTAAACACCACCTCATGACCTGTCCTCTTCACCTGGAAGTTCAGTCACATACCCAGAGACAGCATGTCCTAAAAAGATGCAAATTTGGATGGAAGGCTATTGGCCATGGATTTGATTCCCCATTTTCCTCCAAAGCCCATCCTCCATCTCATCTCTTTAACTGCAGATTAACATGGCTTCGGGAGTTCCCGTCATGGGTCAGCGGAAAAGTAACCGACTGGGAACCCTAAGGTTGCGGGTTCGATCCCTGGCCTTGCTCAGTGGGTTAAGGATCCGACGTTGCCGTGAGCTGTGGGGTAGGTCACAGACACAGCTTGGATCTAGCATTGCTGTGGCTCTGGCGTAGGCTGGCAGCTGTGGCTCCGATTGGACCCCTACCTTGGGAACCTCCGCATGCCAAGGTGCAGCCCTAAAAAGACAACAAAAAAAAAAGTTTTCACATCTTATCCAATTCCTCTTGTACACACTGCACTTTCAGCCCATGGCCAGTTTTCACACACCACAGATGAATCCGAGACAATATTCCTCCAAATAGGTGCATTCTTTCCCTATTTTCACAATTACATTCCTTCTCCTTTATCTCCCAATGTCACACAATCTTGCTGTCCCTATCCTTAGATCTGAAAGCCTCCTTTTCTTTATAATCAGTCAATAAATCCTGTTTGTCCTGTCAAAGCAGCTCCTGTCTCCTCTGCAATCGCCATTCCTCTCCCATCTCTCTAACTCTAGTTATGATGCCCTATGCTATTATCTCTCAGCTCAGCTCTGTGGCACAGTCTCCCCATGGTTTCAACTTGCCCTGCATCAGACCCCTTCACCTTGCAAACCTTCCCATCTCAATTAGAGAACCAAATGCATATGTTTCCATGAGCCTTCAAGATACTCCCTGACCATACTGACCTCCCATTTTTCTTGATCCTGTGGTTCAAATGCAATCATTCCTTCTGAGAGAAGCCACCTGTGCCAGGCTACTAAAGACCCTGCTTCCAGACCAATGTGAGTAGGACCCTCGAAGCAGAGATGGACACTTGGCCCTGGGAATCTGGCCTCAAGGCTCAGTGATGCTAGCATGTCTATTGCAAGTGGGGTGACCATACACTGGGTAAAGCAAACAAGCCCTTCTGCAAAGACAAAGTAGGGAAGAGACACTAATTTCTCTAGAGAGACACAGTTAGTCATCTTAACTCCTGACTCCTAATTTCTGGCTGCTGTTTCTCATGAGCCCCCACTGAGTTTCTTGCCAAAGCCATTTGGACAGGGCTCTGTTCCATGTAGATAAATCTGATTAAACCATATTTGAGCACCACGCCTGTCTTCAGCTATATGCCTTTCACAGACTCCTCTTTCTCCTTAAATGCTAGCCTCTCCTCTCCTTTTCTTCCAAATCCTGGATATTTTTGTTTGTTTGTTTTTGTTTTTATCTTTTTAGGGCCACACCCATGGCATATAGAGGTTCCCAGGCTAGGGGTCAAATTGGAGCTGTAGCCACCGGCCTACACCACAGCCACAGCAACGCCAGATCCAAGCTTCATCTGTGACCTACCATGCCAGATCCTTAACTTACTGAGCAAGGCCAAGGATCAAACCTGCATCCTCATGGATACTAGTCAGATTCATTTTCCACTGAGCCACAGTAGGAACTCCTGGCTACTTTTTTGAACTTAAAACTCCACTTCTTCTAAGAGGCTCTCTTTGCTCCAGCTTTCACTGATTTCTGCCAAGATGGGAGGCAAGGTGGTAGAAAGAAGAGAAAGCTTGGGAACCTCTACATTTAGTCATTGTGTATCCCTCCCACCCCCCACCCCCCAAGCTTCATTTCTTGATACAGAAATCAAGTAAAATAAAATTTACTACATGAATTTCTTGAGCATTAAATAACATATGTGAAAATGCCTAGCCAGTTTCTTGCTCCATTGTCCATTGAATAATTCATCACATTTCTCTCTTTCTCTCTCTCTCTTTTTTTTTTTTTTTTTTTTTTTTTGGTCTTTTTAAGGCCACACCTGTGGCATATGGAAGTTTCCAGGCCAGGGGTCAAACCGGAGCTGCAGCTGCCAGCCTATACCATAGCTACTGTAAGATCTACACCACAGCTCATGGCAATGCCAGATCCTTAATCCACTGAGTGAAGCCAGGGATCAAACCTGTGTTCTCATGGAAACTAGTTAGATTCATTACCACTGAGCCACAATGGGAACTCTAGCATTTCTCATAGTATTTTATGCCTATAAAATGTTACTTCAACATCAAACTGACACAAGGTAGCTACAAAGACATGTCATTATTCAGAAATATATATGATGTGGGCCCAATTATCTTCAAATACTGGAAAGTTCAAATGATATGTTCTTCCAGATCAAGAGGCAAAGAGAACTGCAGTGAGGTTAACTGAATGTCTATCCCAGATCACTAGAGGTTTTTGACCCAACCTGACACCAGGATGGAAATGGACTCATGAAGAGTGAACCCAAATTCTATTAAAACATTTTTTTTTTGTAGAAAGTAAGGATTTGATTTTTTCAAGTATATTACTTGTGTGTATTTTGTCCCATTAACTCACTCTGCATATCTTCTTACATTTGGAAACACATCAAGTAAAGAAATAAAGATGATTTGGTTGATAAGCATATGAAAATGAAATAACCCAGGAGAATTTCAATTATACGAGGAAATACCCCAACCATGAAAATTTCAGCAGATGTAAGATTACAGGATTACCCAACCTGCAAAACATAACTTAAAACCAACAAGTAAAGAATCTTGTGTTTTTAGTACTTTCCCATAACTTCTAAATCAAAAACTGTATTTCTATTATTCTCCGACTTGTTGATTTAAATGACCAATCAGAAATGGTTTTGCTAAGGTAGTAAAGGATAGCAAAAAATATAAAGCAAAGTTTCAAAGAAGCTAATCTAATGTGTATTTTCTTCTTTTACAAATTTGGAGAAGATTTGGCACAGTCTTTAGAAATTTATCAGGGAGACAGGATACCTGATTCCTATTCCTTAGATTATTATATTTGGCAAGTTATATAATTTCTTTCTTTCTTTTTTTTTTTTTTCTTTTTAGGACCATACCTGTGGCATATGGAAGATCCCAGGTTAAGGGTTGAATCAGACCTGCAGCTGCTGGCCTACACCACAGCCACAGAAAGGACAGATCCAGGAGGCCTCTGAGAACTACACTGCACCTTGCAGCAATGCCGGATGCTTAACCCACTGGGGAAGGCCAGGGATAGAATCTGCATTCTCATGTAGATTAGTCAGGTTCTTAACCTGTTCAGTCACAACAGGAACTCCAATAATTTCTGTGCCTCATTTCCCCTTGGCAGAGAAAATCAGTGTAATTCTTTTGGAAAGTAATTTGGTTACATTAAACTAAAATGCATATAATTTCTGGCCCACCATTTCTCTTTATGCATCCTAAAGCAAGCCAATTCAAGGAAGCTCGTGCATTCCAGCATTATTTGCAAATAGGGAAGTTTCTGAAACAAGCCAAATGTCCACCTGAAGAGGATGACATGAAACAAACTATAGGGCATCCTTATAATGAAATACTCTATCCAATAAAAAGTGTGAAGTGGTTTCATGTCTACTAATACACAAAGGTCTCTAAGATGTACCATTTAATATAAAAAGCAAGTTATATAGAATATGGTGCTATTTATTGCACAGACACTAATCAATATTACATATTTCCTGTAGATACATATATATGTATTTCAATGTTTGTGAAAAGTTTGGAAAGTCACACAGCAGACTGATGATACAATGAACTGTGTGCTTCTTTTGGAGGCTGAGAAGGACCAAAGGAAACACTGACCTCATCTGTAGTGTTTTCAGTTTTTACACAAAGAAGGTATTCATAGATTACCTGTATAATTAGAATTAATTTTTAAAAATTAGAGTCCTAGTCTAGATCATCTCAAAGTCCCTCCCCAGTTCTATGTTTGTTGAGAAAGTATAGATGATTTATTATTTGGAAATCTTAATGCATATCTAATATCATAACTGATCTAAGCTTAACTAGTCTTTCATATCTGTTGGTCCACAATTTTATAAAATTGTATCTGATCTATAAGCAAATAGTTGGGAATTGCCTATCAGTTCAAAAGGAAGTGACATAAACGTAAAATAGCTTTACAGATTTGTAGCCAAATCCTTAGAGCCCTGCGCAGGATATGTAACACTATCTTTAAGTCAGCATCAACAAAGGACCCAATTTACAGTGTGTTAGTGGTTATAGTGCTGTGGCTCTTTGGGACTGAATGAACTCAAAGTATATGGTGTTGCCACTCCTACCACAAAATTCTAAGGTACAGAATAAAGTGCTCTTCCCTGTACTTAATAAAAAGGATCTGTTATAAAGCATCACATCTTTCTAAAGAGTTAACCAATAAACTCAGTACCCCATTCAACATTCTTTTCCCAAGAGTTATCTCAGAGTATACCAGGACTGCCTTTTTTTTTTTTCCCCCAAGAAAGAAGGAAACGCAGTTACAGAAAACATGAAAGCACTATTTGATAAAACCAAGTACAATGTACTGGAGACAAAATGTAACACTTTTACAAGTGGCATTTGGCACAATCTCTAATATATCCATGCCCCTCATTGGCCCACCTGCAAAACTCTCTAAATTGGTCCCCCGTTTTTTTAAATGTGAAGATAGTAACGTTATGAAAGTACATTATTAGTATTGTATGCAATGGCTTGAAAGTATTTCTGCATCGACCACAGGAAACTTTGTGACTGAGAGTCATGAGAGATCTTGTTCATGACTTTGAGCTTCTCCTTTATTTCACATTCCAATCAGACTTGGATTCCATGACTTAACCCATTTCTCTTCTGGAAGGAGTTAGTTCTTTGTCCAGGTCCTTCTCATCCTGAGAAATGGGCATCCTTTCTCTTCAAGGGCCAATCCTGGCCTTGGTATATTGATCCAATCCCATCCCACTTTCCTCCAGACCCTGTTCAATGAATCACACCACCCCCCACCCCGCCACTTGTACCATCAGTTTCCCCTCTCTCCTGATTTCCTCTATTCTACATAAAAATGCTCAGGCTTCTCTAAATAGAAATAAAAGTCCTTCAATCTGTGACACTACACTCTGAACCCAGAATCTTCCTTCCTTCCCACAGTCTGGCTTCTGCTTCCTGGTATCTTCACAGTATCTTGATGTCCTCTTCCTCGTTACTCAGTGGACCCTACCATGTCCAAGGTTAACCAATCCTTTATACTTTCAGGTCCAGTGGCCCTTCTCTATCCTCATTATCAAAGGTTCATCTAGAACATCTGACATGGTGGGCCTAACATTCCCTGACATTTGCCCCATTTCATTCTTCCCATTTTTTTTTAATCAGTTCAGTGTTTTCCCCTTGCCCATTTCACCTGTAAATGTGTGCCCTTGTTCATCTTCTGTCTTGATCTGCAGAGAGAACTCATCCAATACATGCCACCTTGCATGATGAAGGCATGAAAGGGGCATTTTTCTTAATACAGTTGATATGAGTGGTTTGCCCTGGACCATAACTTCGAGAACAGAATGAGAAGAGCTTTCCCTGGGGTCGGAGTTGTGCAATCAGGGGGCTCAGAACCCACCTGGAATCCACTCATTCACGGTGCTTCAGCTGTCACTTTTGGCAATGGACTCTCACCTCAGGATCATTGTCACTGATAGCTCTTACTCAAGGGCCAATTCCACATTTCCAAATGCCTGCTGGATATTTCTACCTGGGTAACCTGCCAAATCCACAAGTCATCTTACCTGAAATCACAGTTTTATCTTGTTTATTCCCACCTAGACCTTCCAAGTTACGTTTCCTTCCAGTAATTTTCTCAAGAGTCTAAATCATCACATATTCAACCTCTTCAACTCCAGTTCCTACAAGGGCCACTCTGAGGGCACAACACACTTAGAAAATATTTTATCAAGTCTTTGGGCCATTCATTTTCTTTCTTTTTTTTTTTGAGAATAATTTTATATCCTAATAGAAGAGGTAAATACTGAATTCTGTCCATTTTTCAAAGGTCATCTTCAACCTGTATAGACTAAACCTTTCCTCAGGACATTACACAAGCTTTTTACAACAAGTTAATGAGATTAATTTTAAAAGTTGGTACTTCATTGGTTTTGCAAAGAAAAAGACATTCTTTGCATAAGTATGATCTTGGAACAAGGATCCAATTTATGTACATAGTTAGCTAATTAATTCTATGGTTGGTGCCTAAATTATACTGGGAATTTTATTTGTGTCTACATTGAAATTAATGAAAAAGCTAGGTTATCAAAAAAAGCAGTATTGAAGAAGCCAGTGAATAAAGATTCCTCTTTTGAATTCTGAATTTAATAAATAGCTCTAATCATTCAATTTCTGATTTATGTAGTGTAAAACCAAAACACCTCTTGCAAAATAAAATATGATATCTTTATGATAAATTATTAAAGTTATATGTACTCACTGTAGAAAAAATTTGCAAATGTGAGGCAAGTACAAATAAGTAAATTAAAATCATTCATAACCCCAGCAGCCAAAGAAAACCACTGTTATTTTGGTGCTTATCCATATAGCTTTTAGGCATTTTCTCTCTTTTTAAAAATAAGATCTTTTTGTTCGTTTTCCTTTGTAGTCTGCATATTTCTTTTGACACTAGGACATGAACATTTTAATGTATTATTTAATTTGGCAACATCCTTTTTAATCCCTCCACAAGGTTAAGTTATAGACACAAATCATCACTATTTAACTGATTTCCTATTGCTGAATATTAGTTTATTTTCCAATTTATTTTGTTAGTTGATCAGTACTGTGATGAACTTTGTAATTCTAAGGAAATTATCACTTTCATGATAATTTCCTTAGAATAATGCATTAAAAGTGAAACTGTTGGATCAAAGGACTTGAGGATTTTTATGCTTTTGATAAATATGTCAAAAGCTACCCAGAAAAGCTGAATCAATTTAAATTCTCTGCAAATAGCTTGGACTGATATTTAACTGCATCACTGCCAACCACTGGCTCTCTCAAGTTTAAAAGGAAACCTTATGGATGAAAATGATTATTATTTTAATTTGTATTTCTTTGGTTAATAGCAAAGTTAATATTTTTCTTATTTTTCTTGATTGGCAAAATTCCCTCTTAGTGTTTCTCAAGAAGTTTCTTGAAAATAATTCATATTAACTTGAATTATCTTCTAAGTTTATAAAATATCTTTCTTAATTTGAATTTGCATTAATTTAATTTGGGACTAATGCATAGCTTTCAAATATTATCCTATCTAGAAATATGGTATCTTTATTCATTTAAAGCTATTTTTTATTCCCTTGAGAATATTTCAGATTTTTTTAAGCTCTAAATCCCTCATTTTATTTTTTTATTTTTATTTTCATTTTTTTGATTTAAAATTTTTTTATTTCCCCAATACATCGGTTTTTTCTACTGTACAGCATGGTGACCCAGTTATACATACATATAAACATTCTTTTTTCTCACATTATCATTTCAGATTGTTTTAAAATATATGGATTCCACATACTCCATAGGCTCTTAAAAATGTAGATATTTTACATTTCAAGTTGGGTTTTTTTTTTTTTTTAATTATTTTACTATAGTTGATCCACAAAGTTCTGTCAATTTCTGCTGTACAGCAAAATGAAACAGCATCTTCACAAACTTTTCATTACAAACATAATGAAACTTCTCATTCATAAATTTATTTTGGAAATATTCCCCTTATTGAGTTCTTCATTAGCATTAGTTTTTTTAGTTGACTTTGTGTTTTTAGGGTATATAATCGCATCATGTACAAATTATAAAATGGGTCCTTTTTCTAATATTGATAATGCTTATTTCATTTTATCAACCAGTGTTGAAGTATGAATGACAGTGAAGACTTGGCTTCTTCTCAATTTAATGGAAATATGCCCCCAAAATGTTACTATCATGTATGATATCCATTGCCAGTTTGAGATAGTACTATTCCTAATTTGGAAGTTATCTTAAAAATTATTAGGCATGGATGTTGAATTTTATCACATCTTTTTGTCACTTTATCAGTATGATCTTGTGATTTTCCTGCTTTTGTCTGTTGATGCAGTGCTAATATGGATATGTTTTCCAATATTAGAGTATTTTTACATTTTAGGATCAATCTCTACTATGTTGTGTTTTTCTTACACTGCCAGATTTTATGTATGGACACCTTCAATCTTATTCACCCAGTAGAATAAATTTGCATTATGGTTTATAAATAGAATACATTATATGAATTAATAGGAAATAATGAATTAATATTTTCATTTTCTCAAAGCTCCACATATATTCTACATGGTTGGAACAAAGACTATACAATTATCTTAGGTAACGCTTTCCATAAAAATCACATATGGAACTTATATTCAGAAATGTCCAATAAATAGCCTCTTAACCCAAAAAGAAGATACACAAATTGAGTTTGGAAAAATAGCACTCCTTTGCTACCTTTTAGGGGAAAAGATTTTTTTTTTTTTGAAGAAATCAGTGCTCATATGCCACATTCACTATGTGATTCTGAACCCCCCAAAGGTAGATTCTGACAGAAAGAAAAAATGAATTCTCACCATAATTTCAGAGACAAAAGGGGATAAGCTGTCAGCATTATGTTCTGGGTGATACTTAACATCATGGTAAACAGAAACAGACACTCACTCACATTGTCTCTTGAGACACTGGTCATCAGCCAAGAGGTCTATTTTTAGTAAAATACTGGTTTTAGCCTAATAATCCTCTACTCCAAAAAAAACACATTTGTCAATTGTTGCCAGATCCACAAAGTCAAAGCAAAGACAACTGAGGCCAAAAAAAAAAAAAAAAATTTTTGGATTTTCAAACAAAAAATTTCATATTCACTAGATCCTCCAAGGACAGTGAGTACATGAATGTCTTTGAGCAGGAGCAGCATTTTGAAGTCTTACATCCGGCTCCAGGAACAGCATTTAATAGGATGTGGAAATTTTACAGTTGACCTTTAATGCGGTACTGCCTTGAGAAGGAAGAAGTTCAAAAAGGGTAAAGTGTTACATTCCATTAGTGGCTGGAAATTTCAGGCAAGAATAAGCAAGGGGAACCCATGGCAGGATTTCAAATTCATGCACACGGCTAAACCAGTAAAAAAGCAATTTTGACAATGATACACTGCACATTTCTGGAAAACTCTTTTCCTGTTTTTTCCCTCCCTCTGGCTCTTACTTGCTCTTCAAAAGTCAGCACTGGGTAAAACCACTTTGAAAAACTATTTGTTAGCATCTACTAAAGCTGGACATGTGGATACTGTTTGTAACCAGCAGTGTGCAAAGCTGGCTTCCATCAGCTCATGAGCCCATGGTACATATCTTCTCCACTCTGCCATCAAGTCCATAACTGGTTATAACTCAGTAATTTTACTTGGAGCTACATGCCCAGAAGATAAGCTTCCACATGTGCAACATAGCTGTGCCCTAGAAAATCCACAGTAATACCATGAATAACACCTCCAAACTAGAAACTAGCCCAATGCCTATAACATGACAGTGGGTAAATCAAGGTTGGATAAACTAATGGATAAATGAATAATCACACAATGGAATATTACACAGTGATCAGAATTACAATTGCATGTGACAACATGGAAGAACCCAGCACAAAAGAGGACATGACTTATGTTCCCGGTGCTGTAAAGTATAATTACAGATACAGCTAATCTATGCTGTCAAAAGTCAGGAGATGACACTGGGGGGCAAGGGCAGTAGCATCTGGAAGGGAACAAGATGAAGGGCACAGTGAGAGTAGAGGGTTAGGCTGAGAGAATGTGAGGACTTCTGGGATGCTGGAAATGTCCTGTTTCTTAATCTGGGTGTCAAGGTGATGGTTCCATGGATAGGCTCAGGTTGTAAAAGTTCAGGAACCATGTACTGTTCAAACTGTATTTTATATTTTTCAATAAAAATACATTAGAAAGAAGGGGAAAAAAAGCTCAGACAGGTATCAAATTCTAAAGGGGGTTTCCCCTACCTCAGACACCTGTCCATCTCACCAAAGCATTGTGAGACTTTGAGTAGAAGTGTATATATACATTTTTATCCAAGGAGCAGTATAGTGCCTGGCATAAAGTATGCTACTCCAGAGTATTTTTATCATCATCCTCTGACTTTGCTCCTTATCTGTGTCGCCATATCACTTTGTATAATTATTCCCCGCTGTACCATAATCATGTTTTTGCTTCAATTCCATTCCCACTAGATGACCAGCAGCTTGAAGCACATGAGAACATCTTAATTGTATCCACAGGGGCTAGAACAGAGGGAGCACTTGATGAATATTTGCTGGGACTGAATGAAAGTCTGTAATGAAGCTCCACGACTGATGAGCAGGGTCCCAGGCAACTTGTTGGTCCTTCTCTCAGTCCATCTAACTGACTGTGTGGCTGAGTTACAAAGGAAGCTAAAAGCAACTGCCCAGAGCCAAGAGGGTGCCAGGGCTGAGACAGGCATCTCCTGGATTAGAGAGGGAGCTCCCTTTTTGCCATGAAGAAATGTATACACATCTCCTCAAGAGAGTGATTTTATTTCCTTCGGATTTCAAAGCAATATCTGCATTCCCATGTTCCCTGAGAAATTCTTCATAAAAGCCAAAGTTTGAAAATAACCTAAGTATCTTTTGAAAGATGACTACATAAAGAAAATATATAAGTATGCGCACACACACGCACACCAAAGAATATTATCCAGTCTTTAAAAAGAAGGAAATCCTGCCATTTGCAACAATGTGGATGGACCTGGAGGATATTACGCCAAGTGAGATAAATCAGGAACAGAAAGACAGTTACTGCCTGATCTCACTTATATATGAAATCTTTTCTTCTTTGGATGCAACTGCAACATACAGGAAGTTCCTGGGAGAGGGAGTGAATCCAAGCCACAGCTGTGACCTATACCACAGCTGTGGCAATGCCAGCTCCTTAACCCACTGCACCACAGCAGGTACTTCACATGTGAAATCTTTTTTTAAAAAAAGTCAAATTCACAGAAACAGAGTAGAATGGTGATTATCAATGGCTGGCATGGGCACTAGGAGAAAAGGGAGATTTGTTTCATGAAAGAAATATTATGGTGGTTGCCCTTTGGGTAGCCAGGGACTTGAGGAGTTACTGTTTAATGGATACAGAGTTTCAGTTTCACAACCTGAAAGGAGATCTGGAGCTGCACCCTGGCAATGGTTCCATGGCAATAGGAAGGTACTCAATTCCAATGAACTCAAGGTAAAGATAGTAAATGTGATGTGTATTTTCCCACCCACACACAAAAAAGAAATGTTGACACATTTCCATTTAGAGCCTGGATCACAGCCTCCTAGCAATGTCAGAATGAGAGGCTAGCACAAACTGTGTCAAGGGTATTGGACCACGCACCTCTGCTGGGATCAAATGCAATCAAGCCCCAGAAAGGCAGTGGCAAAAGTGCTGAACAAGGGAGAGGGCTTCACCTCTTCCCACCAGCCCAGAACAAGGGAACAGCAATACCTTGAAAAATCAGAGACTGGCATAAAGACACATGGGGAACCTCTGGGCAGAAACAGTGCCCAGTGTGAAGCACAGATGTTACAAAGTCTGAATTTTCAGAATGTGGAAAGGGGGGATCAATCTTTTCAGAGGAAGGAAGAGAAAAGCAGAAGAGTAGATCCCAACAATGCTGTGGAGCTGGGATATAACTCCTGGGTCCCTTCTTCATGGCTAGATGGCTACCACACTCAGCTAAGCTGAGTCACCATCCTGTAACATTGCCCCAGTACCAGGGAATGTCCTGGAGAACAGCACAGCAGCAGACTACAAAACACAGGCTTTCAGGTCATGAATTCCACTGCCCTATAACTTTGTATTAACTGGCTGCAAAGGATGGGGCCATGAAACTCTATGATCATACAGGTTGCCAGTGATGATGGGAATGGGACCTAATAAAAGCATCCACATATAGAAAAAAGGAGGGGACTGAAATGCACAGTCTTTTAGGTTTCCTCCAAATTCTAAAATCTTTAGCTAAGAGCTGCTTGAAAAGCTAACAGATCCGGCAGCTCTGGCTCATACTTAAAACAATAATACTGAGCATCACAGGGAGTTTAGCACCTCCCATTTATTCCTAGCCCAAATCTTCAGTTTAGCAGATTCCTTAATTTGTCCATCCTTTTACTGTTGATCAGCCAACTAAACCAACTGTCCATGGGAGACACATCCAATCGGAGACTCTCCTTTCTGTGGGACCCTTCCTCCTGGTTAGTGAGTTTACTCAGAAGATTAAATTAGACACAAGAACACGTTGACTACTGTGCAAAGAAATGGAGTAAAAGGTACAAAGGAAGAAAGCAAGGAAATACCTGATGATGACTGATTTCCCAGACAATCATTAATTTGTACCAACAAAGAGACAACTATGTGCAGAAACTGAAGTACTGTGGATGCCAAGTATCTCATACGCCTTTAGGGACTCCCCTTATAGAGTTTATAAGTTTAAGTAGTGGTTCTCAATAGCTGGGGAAGTCTTTTACCTAGGAAACATACAACAATGTCTGGAGATTTTTTTGGTGGTTACAACTGGGGATATTACCAGCATCCAGTAAGTAAAGGTCAGAGAGGCTGCTTAACATTCTACAGTGCACAGGACAGCTCCCAGCAAAGAATTATCTGCCCCAAACTACTGAGTACTGAGATTGAGAAATGCTGATCTAAAGGGAGGGAATCAATCAACAATAACAGAGTGTGATATGTGCATACATAGATCCTACCTAGGAATGAAAGGAGACACCCTAAATATGTATGTGTGTGTGTGTGTGTGTGTGTGTGTTTGTGTGTGTGTGTGTGGTATACAGATGATTTCTATAAAAACTTTTCGGAGCAGATGACCCATGAGACGAATTCTGACGTAGACACGAGTTGACGAACATGGAGAAGTGGGTAGAAGGAAGGAAATGGAACATACTGTGCTCAAGAAAAAGGACCAACAGATATGAAGACATGCGAGAATTAAATTATATGATCATTTATGTCAGAGAGAAAGGTCAACCTGGAGCACCACAGGATTTGGAGCTTGTGGGGTAGGCAGGGGCGAGATGATGCTGACCTCCCGGACACTGCCCTGGAGACTCGCTCAGCACTGTCCCATCAAACTGCCCTCCACTGAGTGGTCCTCTCCACCGAACATTTGGAAAGCATGAGCCTAGAAGGCAAATGGGGAGGTAGGGATATAAACAGAAGGCAAAGAGTCTTGCTAAGAAGCCATTCCAGAAATCCAGGTGGATGGTGGGGACAGAGAGGCAAGCACAGCTTCAAGAGGAACTAAAAAGGCAGAATCCACAAGACTTGGTGACTAAGCAGATGTGTGCGGGTAGAGGGAGTGTGCTTGCATCAGGCATCAGCGCTGGTCATTAAACCCAATGTCCTCTTCCAGGGGCCAGAAATATGGGCCAACCATAATTCACCTATTCTTTCATTTCTCATATTTTTGTCATTTGAGTTATCCCTCACTCATAAGAGAATAGCTCACTGACTTATTCGTTCAATTTACTGAACTACATTTAATTAGAATTATCACTTTCACACATCATGGTATCATTAGACATATTTTTAGGTAAGACTTGGAGTTAATCTAGCCTCATCCTTCTATTGATAAATCATCCTCTGAAATGGGTCGTCCCAGAAAGTTTGCTAATAACCTCCTCTATTTTATTTGACTTTTGGTGAGTGTTAAAGTCAAAGTGACCATTCCTGACTCATTCCTAAATCTTTGAGGTATTGCTTTATTCGAATCCTGGAGTTTCCACTTTGATTGCACAGCTTCCAGTTCTCTTTGTTAACTCCCAAACCCTGCATCACGAAATGTTCTCAAAGGGTGGCTGTATGAACCTTAAACTAAAAAGAGAGGGGGCACAAAATTGGGGATCTTGGAGTGAGATAACTAAAATGTACTCACTCAGAGTGGCAGCCAGGGTAGGCAGCCAAAACAGTACATTCTAATCACTTAGTTATCCTTTGTTTTAAAGTTATCTGGATGCTGTCCCAATAGGACCTGGGATTGCCTAGATCTGGGCTGTCCAATGTGGCAGCCACTAATCCTGAATGCTACGAGTCCAAACGGACATGTTAAGTATAAAATATACACCCCAGAATTCAAAAACTCCATGCAAAAAAAAAATGTAAAATAGCTCAATTATTTTTATATTTGTTACCTGTTGAAATTATAATATTTCAGATATATTGATTTGAACAGAAATATTTTCATATTAGTTTCATTCATTTCTTTTTCCTTAATGTGGCAACTAGAATGTTTAGCATTACCTAGGTAACTTAAAGGAAGGCACCAAATCAATCCTGGAAAACTGAAAAGCACCGTTTTACAGCAAGCCCAGGAGAAAGAAGTAGGAGGTTATGATGTAAAGGAGACAAGGAGGAGAAAGCCTAAGGAGTCTGGTAACTTCAAGGATAACCTAGAAGATGAGGGAGAAGGAGTTCCCATCGTGGTGCAGCAGAAACGAATCCGACTAGCGAACCATGAGGTTACGGGTTCGATCCCTGGCCTCGCTCAGTGGGTTAAGGATCTGGTGTTGCCGTGAGCTGTGGCATAGGTGGCAGACACGGCTCAGATCCTGTGTTGCTGTGGCTGTGGTGTAGGCCAGAAGCTGTAGCTCTGATTTGACCCCTAGCCTGGGAACCTACATATGCCACAGGTACGGCCCTAAAAAGCCAAAAAAAAAAGAAGAAAAGGACTTGACTATGGTTCAAAGATTCCAAAACCACTGCTCTTGGTTCCCTTCTTCTCCATATGTGTGTAATCTAAGGCACAATCAAATGGCAAAGGTGAAGCAAGTGACCAGCCTAAGGGGGGGCCTCACAGAATCCCACACACCACAGAGGGTGAAGAACAAGCAGCCATGAGTGTATAAGCTCCGATCAGTGGACAGATGAAGGTCTGGGGTTTGAGGCAAGAAGCCCATAGTGGAAGGTGAGCTTGAAAAGAGAGTTCATCGTGAATGTCAACAAGGGGCAGCCAGGATGACCTCCAAAATATACTGAATTCTCAGAGACCACAGAAGACTTGACCAGACATCAAGCAAGATGAGAGCCCACCATCAACCACTGACCATTATGAAAGTCAAGATGCCCCTCCCTGGGCACCCAGGCACTATCTTGGGATGGAAGGAACAAAAAGCCAAACTCTTGCACAGGTGATAGATAAGGAAGCAGAAACTTAAGACCAATGGTTTAATTGGAAACTTGAAAGGTCTCTTTGGTCAGGAACATTTACAGCTTGAAAATAAAATGAAATATAAAGGAAAATTATTTAAACAAATATATCTATCTGATCGTGTCAGCTTTACTGTTAAATTCCAGCCCCAGAGGCATATGTGAGAACCTGAAGGTGAGAACACTTTGGCTTTCTCTATACAGCTCTGTTAAAGGAACTTTCTCAAGCTTCAGTGATGAATTTCTTCAGACAAGCTGAGCTAAAATAGCCGGTTGTGCTTGTCACTTTGCAGGTAAATCAAAGGAGCAAAAGAGAAAAAAAAATAAAAAGGACTCTATAATTCTAAAGGCAAAAAGGTAGATCAGGCGACAAGTTCACCTCCAAAGCAGAAGAGGGATTTGGAGCATGCCAAGACATGAGATGCCAGGAAATTAAAAGACTCCCTCAATTATTAGGACTCCAAGGTATCATAAACCCCAGCAACAAATCTAATTTGAATACATTCAGAATTTTTCTCTCTTCATATGTATCATAAAGAACCACACCCCCACTCAAATAGTCAGTACATATGAAGAGAACATGGGAGTTCCCATTGTGGTTCAGCGGGTTAAGGACCTGACACTGTTTCTGTAAGGATGTAGGTTCGATCCCTGGCCTCACTCAGTTATCTAAGGATCCAGCATTGTCACAAGCTGTACCATAAGTACAGATGAGGCTCAGATCCCATTTTGCTGTGGCTGTGGTGTAGGCCTCAGCTGCAGCTCCAATTAGACCCCTAGCTTGGGAACTTCCACATTATGCATGCATGGCCATAAAAAGGAAAAAAAGAGAGAGAGAGAACACAATTCCCAACCTTACACTAGGCATTTAAAAGGTTTGTGCCTACCCTGTTTTGAAAAATCCAACTGGGGAAAAAAAAGTCACTTCTGAGACAATGAGGAAATATTTGATTCCTAACACAATATTGATAAATATAATTACTGTTAAATTTGTAGGTATGACAAAAAGAATCCTTTTCCTGTTGAGACTCATACTGAAATATTTACTTACAAAATGATAGGATGGTCATGGAAAGTCACCCAGTGCTTTGGCAGAGCAAGAAATTAGGTGGCTGAGTTTTTTGTTTATTTTAATTTTTACTGAAATATAGTTGATTTACAATGTTGTGTTAGTTTTAGGTATATAGTAAAGTGATAATATACATATGTATATTCTTTCTTTACATTTTCTTCCATCATAGGTTATTACAGGATATGGAATGGAGTTCTCTGTGCCATAGAGTAAGTCCTTGTCGATTATTCACTGTTTATATAGCAGTGTATATATTTAAATTCCAACCTCCTAATTTATCTCTCTCCTCTCCTCCCCTTTGGTAACCATAAATTTGTTTTCTATGTCTGTGAGTCTATTTCTGTTTCATAAATAAGTTCATTTGTATCCTTTTTTTAATCTCACATATAAGCTATATCATATGATACTTGTCTTTGTCTAGCTTATGTCATTTAGCATGGTAATTTCTAGGTCCATCTATATTGCTGGAAATGGCATTATTAGGTGATTGATTTGATGAAACACAGTGTTCATGACTTCAGATTGAAACAGGAAGCGAACATGTTAGGGTTCATTGTGCCTTCTCTTTATGTGTGTACATTTGAAATTTTCCACAGTAAGTCTTAAAATTGAATATCAGAAACACGATACTAAGCTGAAGAAACCAGATTATCAGAGAGTACACATGACATGATTCCATGTATAGAAAGGTAAAAAACAGACAAAACAAATCAAATTTAAGAGAAGTCATGTTACCTATGGTGAGGACAGGACAGAATGGAGGGAGCATGTGGGAATTCTGGCTGATGCTGGGAATGTCCTATTTGTAGATTTGGACATTGGTTACAAGATTTGCTCATTGTGTGAAAATTACTGTGAATTGTATACTTATAACATGGGCACTGTTCTATATGTATAACTCCATTTAAGTTTTCAGAAAGCTGAAATACAGAGTGATGGTTACTATTAAATCTATTAACATATATCTATGGTGTATGCAGTATATGTGTTGTGCACATTTATGAATTTAAAAGATTTTAATACATAGCCTCAATTGTCTCAACACAGCAACACCACTATGAAAACAATGCAACCTAGAAATTATTGGTCATAAACAAAAATGCTTTCATTTTCTGGTCTTGTCTATTCCCAATAATAATAGTATTTATTGAAGACCCACTGGATGCTGGCCGAATATCTGACCCCTTAATCCACCCTAAATGGTAGACATAATAATATAACTTCTAACATATAGAAAAAGAATGTGACTCAGAGGGGTTAACTGACTTGCTCAAAGCCACAGCACTAGTCATCCAGGATTCAAAACCCACATTTACCTGGCTCAGAAAACAATGTGACTGTTTCCATTTCGCCACAATGATTTCCAAAACAAGCATCCAACAAATGTGCAAATTAACTTACATGTTTGTTTTACATTAAGCAGGATGTTTGTTTAAATTTGGGTTTCTGTTTTTAACCAAAATAACTCCAAATGAAAACAATTTGAAATTGTAAGCAATGGTTTACTTTTAAAAATTCCATTAACTTCACAAATGTCATATCTCACTACAAATCACTGATTATATTATATACAATTATATATGGTATATGTTACTGATTCTATTCCTCCTTTGCCTTCTAATACTTAACTGTCTCTCTCCAAGCAAGAACTGTGGGGGTGATGCAAATTCACCCACCTGAACTTAAGGTATATTTTGTTCTAAAGAATGAGAGTTCTTTGAATCAGGCTTGGAAAAGTCATTTTCAAAACAATTGACACAATATGCCTCTTTGAAGAAGACATTTAATATACACACGTGTGTTTGAACTGAGTCACTGTTAAGAATGTATGCTCTTTCTGAATTTTACAAGTATTTGGCTGGATGTTTACATATCCAGAACTTAATTCTTTCCCATGGAATTTAACCAAGATTTTTATGCCCTGGGAAATGAAGAGACCTGGACTTAAGTCAACAAAAGCAAATGTGCACAGTAAAACAAGTTTAATGCTCAACTGATGAATTTTAAAAGTTGATACACATTATAATAGTAAGCAGTCATTCTTCTATTTTCTTGAGAAAAAGAAAAAGAAAAAGAAAAGAAAGCCTTTAGGCTTGAATGTTCAGCAATGCAAATGTGATGGTAAGAATGAATCTTTAAGTCTTGATCAAGGCAGAGAGGTCTTATAACCTTGTTCTAAAAAGAATTGTAAGACAATATAAATGTTCAAAAAGGCCAAATAAATCTGGCAATTTATAAGACTCCTGAGAACTGTCCTGTGGTTTCTATAACGGAAATGCAACCAAGTCCTTATTTGGAACATAAACAAGTAAGCTTAATGAGGCTGGAGCAGAAGGGAATTCCACTTAAAAGAAGCACTGCTCAGAGCTACAGTAAGAATTGGAACATTTATCTATCAGTGGAAGCTTGATCATTATAACTGAAATGAAGCTATCTGATTTGGAATAGTCAATAAATACTGGGGTATATATATCACTCATGAGTAAAATGGTGATTTAGTGGATTTTCATAAAGACCTGGTCACATACTTGTTGGACAGTTGAACAGTGTATCTTTAAACAAACAAACAATAACCCTCATGAAAAGAATGCAGTGAAAGCAATGGACTTATTTCACAGAGAATGCCGGAGTGACCAAGCTTGAGAAAGCCAATTTATTTATATCTGATTGCAACATTAAGGATATATGTTGAATAAAATTATTTAAAATAACGTAAGGGGGGCAATAGAAGTCTAACATACATGCAACTGGAACTCCATAAAGAAAGAAGAGAGAGAATGGAACAGAAGATAGTTATATAACGACCAAAATTTTGCCAAATTTGGTAAAGGATATGAATTTCCAATTAGAGGCTCAACAAAACCCAATAGAATTAATAAAAGAAAAACACACTTAGAGACGTTATTTTATAAATGCTGAAAACCAGAGATACAGAAAAAATACTGAAAGATACTAGAGTAAAACAAGATATTACCTATAGATCAACAACGATTTGAATGACTGCTATGGGGGCAAGAAATGGACAAACATCTTTAAAGTGTTGAAAGGAAAAAAAAGATGTCACCCTTGTATTCTATAGCCGGAAAAAGTATCATTCAAGAAGGAAGGTAAAATAGAGATATTTTCACAGCATAAATACCAAGGAAGTCTTCCTAAGTAGACCTGAACTACAGAAAATCCTAAAGGAAGCTCTTCAGGTTGAAAGGAAATGATAATAAAACATAAACTTGAATCTTAAGAAATGAATAATGAGCATTGGAAGCAGTAAATATGTGGGTAAATATTTTAAAGATAATTTCCTCTGAATATTTTTAAGACATATTTTACTGTTTAAAGCAAAATTATAACACTACCTTCTTGGGATCAGAATGTATGTAAATGTAATTAACATGCAGCTACTAAGGAACTAAGAAGCACATAAATGAGGCTATAGGGTTACACAATTTCTATAAGACATGGTACAATATTAATGATGTTTGAAAACTTTCCAAATAATTTGTTGGAAAAGTAATGTTAAGCTAAGCCTAAATAGCAGATATTTGACCTTTTTGCTTCAATTCAATATTCAAACATGCAAGCAAACATTATTATATAGCTAAATATACAAACCTATGGAACATGGAATTTTCAGGTCTCCTTAAATATTGAAACTTTTCTGTGAAAAATGAATTTGAACTCTCAACTTCTCTGCAACTTTCTCGTAATACCTATTTTGTCAATGCCTCTGAGTTGCTATTTGAGATTTTAAAACTAATGAAGAAGAATGCTTTATTGATAGTGGAAAGGCATTATTTTGTTCTTTTTATGGCCGAGTAATATTCCATTGTGTACAAATACCACATCTTCTTAATCCACTCATCTGCCTATGGACATTTAGGTTGTTTCCACGTCTTGGATAGTGGAAAAGAAAGCCCAGCCCAACTTCACAGAAGGTAGTGATAGAGTGTGAGGAGAGTCTGGCCTGCTTATTTCTCAAAAAAAAAAAAACAGTCTGATAACTTCAAATATTTAAGTGACATTTAAAATCTTGCCTTTATTTTGAAACATAAACCAAGACAAGAAAACAAATGCAAGGTCAAGGACTTTTTCAAACTCCTTGTAACTTTCTATCCCTGGGTACCTATTAAACAGTGGCCAAAAGCTGTTGCTGTTACTTTAAAAATGTAATGAAAAGACTGGAATGGAACTCAGCCAAATGAGGTTGATCAACCAGTTCCGGTTATCATCATAGTGACAAAGGCAAATTCTTTTACTCTGAGGGCAAGGTGATAAAGAATACTGAATAAAAATGGAAAATGCCATTTTTTCCAGTTCTTCACTGATATCTTCGGTAAAGTAAAACTATACAGAATTAGACTCTGGTTGCCTCAAGTTATATAGTCTACAGCAATAACCAGTAACCTTCAAAAAGTTATTATTCTAAGTTACATGTATACATATATTCCAGATTACATTTTTTTTTTTCTTTTTTAGGGCCACACCTGCAGCATATGGAAGTTATCAGGCTAGGGATCGAATCAGAACTACAGCTGAGGCCTACACCAGAGCCACAGCAATGACGGATGCATGTCACATCTGTGATCCATGCTGCAGCTGTGGCAATACCGGATCCTTAACCCACTGAACAAGGCCAGGCATTGACCCTCATCGTCATGGATACTATATTGGGTTCTTAAGCCACTGAGCCACAATGGGAACTTATCCAGGCTACATTTAATTTTCAGATCAATTAACAGGATACTGCTCTTACCACCTGGATATTTCAGCTAGGCAGTAGAATGTGCCCACACTCCACACTTGCTGCCAGTTGTGGAGCCATGATCCCATCTGTGTCTGTCTTAAACGCCCAAGCTTTTAAACCTTATGCTAGCTGCTTCTCTTTCCACCGAGGTCTGGTTAACGATAATGATGCCAAGGATGCCAGTCCAATGTCCAGAAGCCTGACTGCACCTCTGATTCTGTCCCATTCTTCACAAGAGGCAAAAATGATTACCCGTTGTAAGTTTCCTATGGATGCCACAACAAAGTCCTACACACTGGGTGACTTTAAACAACAGATTTTTATCCTCTGCTGGTTCTGAAAGCTAGTGACTCAAAGTCAAGGTGTCAGTAGGGTCATGCTCCTCTGAACTCTTCCTTGCCTCCTCCCAGCATCTGGTGGCCCCTGACAATCCTTGGCATTCCCTAGCTTGCAGCTGTATCATGTCAATCTCTGCCTCTGTCCTTCCATGGGTCTCTTCCCTGTGTTCCCTCTCTTCCTTTTATATGGACTCCATAAACTGGACTTAGGGCCCATCTTAATCCAGGATGACCTCATCTTAACTAATTAATCTTCAAAAAACAATAACATTTCTAAATAAGGTTACATTCTGAGGTTCAAGGCGGACATAGATTTTGTATACTATTCAGCCCACAACACCTCTCACGAATGCACCATTTCTCTGTGGATAAACTCAAATTCGATCCCACACTTTCCGTGGGAATTATTAAACCTTGCATTTTAGGGTTCTGTGGCTTTCAAATGGTTTTATCTGACTTCTCTCTGTTGATTTTAAAAACAACTTTATACATGATCTGGGCAAAAAATATATTACCTCAGTTTTTGGAGGATGAAACCAATGTTCTAAGTCACTTACCCAAGTCCAAAACTAAGTTCAATGACAAATCTGAAAGTGAAATGTAGAAGGCATGACTTCGACTCAGTGTATTTTCCTAAATCCACCAGTGCCTCACACAAGGGTTCATCCACTCCTCAAAGATGTACTGTATCCTTATCCCATGCCAGGCACTGTTTTAGTTACCAGTGCATAAAGATTCAAGACTGACTCCTTGTTTCCAAATAGTCTGCAACCTAGAAGAAAACACTCACTTGTGAAACCCAGATTAAGCTGGCCACAAAGACTTATTAGGAATAACAATGTAACATACATATAAAAGAGGAAGGGTTTTTTTGTTTGTTTGGGGTTTTGTTTTGCTTTGTTTTGTTTTTTTTGCCACACCTGCGGCATATGCCATGGCTGCAGCAACACTTGATCCTTAACCCACTGTGCTGGGCCAGGGATTGACCCCATGCCTCTGCAGTGACCTGAACTGCTGCAGCTGGATCCTTAACCCATTGTGTCACAGCAGGAACTCCCAAGAGTAATTTTTAACAGATAATTTAATTCAAATTCGTATCTGTCTTATAATTATCTCTCCCATGCAGAACGATGAGGTCAAGGAATAAACACTCTTGTGTTAGCCACAGAGCTTAAGTCCAGAAGTGTGTGAGAATGTGAATAGGTTTGGACGTAAATTCAATGCTGGTTTAGGTATAAAGCCTATTCTCCATCAGAAAGACATTAACTTCTACCTTGTTTATAAAGGTTCAAAGAGAACTGTCAATATCTTCTTCAAGTTAACAGCACTTGGCAAGCTAAGACCACAGCAAATCCCTCATGGGACTCTTTGTGCCCTTTTAACAAATACTTTCTTCATGGACAGAAGCCACTGTCCAGCCTCCAATAGCCATCTAGACTCAACACTCCGTCCTGATATTTCCCCAGGGCAGTGACTTGTGCTGGAAGGTCCCACCCATACCGGTCCCAGGTCTGCCACTGTCCAGCAAATTTCATTAATAAACTAAAATTCATCAATAATGTAACCATCGCTCTCCATCCACATACACGATGACTTAAAAACCAACACAGTGCTCTCACTATAATAAAGAGAAATGAAAAGAAGGCAAAATTACTCTAAAAGCACATGTATTTCAACATATCAGTGCTTGGCCACAGCTTCACTAGAAGACGTGGGAAATCTTTGGATTTTTGTACAAATAAGGAGAACCACAGAGAGTGTTTCAGGCTGATGGAGGTGCGTTGCTTCGGGACTCTGGGATTGGTGTTGCATTAGTGACATTCTGAAACGGTGAATAATTCTTGATAATGTTCTGAACCAAATAAAGTATAATCATCCCTCAATTTACAAGGCAATTGCAGCCCTGGAAAGTTGAGTGTATAATAAAACTCTGTAACACCTAACTTTTGCAATTATATGTAAGATGGAGTTATATGTAGCTTCAGAACATTTTAAACTTTTTTTTTTACCTACTTGAATGTCTGCTAGGAAATCTGAAACTTCTGCAGGATGTGCTAGCTCTTTCTCCTCATATTCTCTAATCAATAGAGCAACCAACCCCCAGAAAATTCTAAAACATAATCTACAGAGTGGTACTATCTCACCTAATACCCACTAGTTCATGTTCTGTGTTCTCTATTATATCCAGGATTTTGTCTATCTAACTGCCTATTGTTATTTATCAATACTTACTGTTTACTCTGTACTAAGACATTTATAAATATTAACTCTTTTAACCTTCAAAATAACTCTAAGAAACAGGTATAATAATAATTATTATTATTATTTTTGGTTTAGGCAAGGGGCAACAAAGATTTAAAAACATGCACAAGGAGTTCCTTTGTTGGCTCAGCAATTAATGAATCCCACTAGGATCCATGAAGATGTGGATCTGGTTCTCTGGCCTCAGTCAGTGGGTTAAGGGTCCAGCATTGCTGTGAGCTGTGGTGTAGGTCACAGATATGACAGGGATCCTGCATTGTTGTGGCTGTGGTATAGGCCAGGAGCTGCAGTTCTGATTCAACCCCTAGTCTGGGAACTTCCATGTGCCTCAGGTATGGCCCTAAAAAGACAACAACAACAACAAAAACAACAACCAAAAAAACACAAATAAAACAGGGTTTAGGAGAAGTAGACCAAGGCTTCACAGCAGCCATTTACCATCATGTAGACTGAAATTAGGTAGAGAAAGGCCATGAGTCAAACCACTTCGACAGTAAGTTGTACACAGAGGACACGTTAGGAAGGTCTCTGGTGAGGCAGGAGGACAGGGAGGCTTTAATGCCTAATTGTGTCAGGTCAGAGAAACCGGTTGACTTAACATTTTGGTTTGTGCTAGCTTCTCAATGTTCCACTAGTAGACTCAGAGCTCTAAGTACTTGGGTTTCTATATAGTCCTAGGTGATAACAGATCATTTTGTGTTTAGGTACATCTGCATCCTCTTCTTATGTGGTTCTATATATACATTGACCTCTTCAAGGGCAAGGATCTTCTACTTCCCAGAAATGTACCTTGAACTTGACTGGATGGTCAAGAAATCTACCTTGACCATCAACCTTGATCTGACTTCTATTTCTACTTAAATATACCCACTTCTTATCTTTTCTCCAAATTTTCTTTTTTTTTCCTCTGTACGTCTTTATTGAGATAGAAATGACATACAACAAATTGCACATATTTAAATTGTACACATTAATGTTTTGAAGCATGTACAAATCCTTAACATCATCAACACAGTCAGGTGAACACATCCATAATTCCCCCAAATATTCCCAGGCCCTTTTGTAAAGTAATGCATGCCTCCACCCACTACCTCTCCCCCTACATTCCAGGAACCACTGGTCTGCTTTTTATTTCATTTCATATTTTTATAGAGTTTTATATCAATAAAATTGCACAGAGCACATTCTTTCGTTGTAGAGGGGTCTGGCTTCTTCATTTTACACAATGTAATTACTTGAGAGTTTACTCGTATGTTATTTTTCATCAGTTATTGATTCGTTTTTTCATTTTGTAACCTTTTATTGGCATACAGTTGATTTACAAGGTTGTGATAATTTCTGCTGTTTAGCAAAGTGATTCGGTTACCATATACACATATCCATTCTCTTTCAGATTCTTTCCCCACATAGATTATCACAGAATATTGGGTAGAGTTCTCTGTGCTATACAGCAGGTCCCCATTGGCCAATTATTCCATACACCACAGTGTGCATATGCCCATCTCAAACCTCTAGTCCATCTGCCCCCACCTGTCCCCTTTGGTAACCATAGTTTGTTTTCAAAGTCTGTGAGTCTGATTCTGTTCTGAGAATAAGTTCACTTGTATCCTCTTTCTAGATTTCACATATAAGTGACATAATATGATGTTTATCCTTCACTGTCTACCTTCACTTGGTATGATAATTTCTAGATCCATCCATGTAGATTAATCTCTAAGTGCTGTCTCGGTTCTAGAAGGGTCTCTCACACTATGGAGACCAAATGCTTTGGCTCTTGGGAAGACAATGTCACAGTGTTATCCCAGTCTCCTGACTACTTCAAGTTTCAGAAGCAAATCCTGCAGCTTGAGGATCAATGAAGACCCACAACACCCTAGGGACTGCACTGCGCTTTCTCTTCTTTCTCTAACCTCAAATTCCATATTCCTCCATAGATGTGCTATATTCATTCATGCAATGGCCAGAAGTCCATGTACAAAGTATGGCGGATGCTTTCAGTTTTACTCTAAAGACTCCCTAGGTTAAAAACATATAGTTTACATAAAACTTTGCCAAGAACTCCCAAATATGGCAGTTCTGTAAGAGCCTTTCAGTTTTTCTGAACTCATGTCCCCATGTCTTATAATCATGTAAAATGTCAAAAGGATCTTAAAATATCAGCTAGTTTTAACAAACTCTTCAAAATCATGTTATGTAGCTTTTTTTTTTTTAATAAAAAGAATGAAGAAAGAAATCCTAACACTGTATTATCAAATGGTTAGGGTATCATCAAATTAACTCTGAATAAATTAGATATTTCTCTTACCTCTGTGGTTTGTGTACCGCCCCCTTCTACAAATTAAAAAAATATACATATATAAGTACAGACATACATATAAAGTTATTTAAAATATGGCAGATTATCTAATATTGTATCCCATTTAAGTGCTTCTCAAAGTTTTTCAGGCTTCCCAGGGTTGATCATTTTGTGCAAGTTTTGGATCAAAGCCCAGAGCACTTGGTCTATATAATAACAAAAATAATGCCCACCATCACAAAGCATCCAGCAAATTCAAGTTTGTCAAAATAGACCAAAAGCTCTCCCTGTTCACAACCCAGCCTGAGCCTCAATCTAGTGCCACCTAGGGAGAATTCCAAACAGATTGCATAATCTAGAGCTGTTGTGCTCCAAGGGGGTCAGGGGCAGTGAACTGTGAACTGTCAGCTATTGGAAGGGGAAAAAAACCACCTTAGAAAATAGAGTATGGCTCCTGACTGGCTATGAATCGAAGCAATCTTACTTCCGGCTCTGTAACAGAATTCTATCATCTCTAATCCCTCAACAAACAACAAAGATGCTCCCCAAACATCCTGTCTTCCAAGTCATCCTGGAATTTAACTTTTTCCCCCTCTGTTGGCTATTTAGTTTTCAGATTTTTATGGATTTCAGAGATTCACAAATTGATTTGGAAATGTCAACAGACCTATGAGTTTGCTTCTATTTATAGTGCAGTGGTGGTAGGTGGGAGGAGAAGAGGCTGATGGGAACTTTCAGGAAGTCAAGAGAACAGAAAAACAAGTCTTCTCAGTGGCCTTAAACCCACATGGTAGACACATAGCTTCTACATTCAGCCTAGTAGATTAGATGTGAATCAGCCCTGAAGAAGCTGGTGTGGATCTGGGGAGGAAAAGACTTTCTTAACTAGCAGCACACAAAGGAATTAGATGGTGGGAGACCAGTATTTTAGCAATAACTGCACAATTTCCAAGTTAGCTTGGCTTTTTTTTTTTTTTTTAATAGTCTCAGCAACCCCACACAATATTCAAACAAGCAAGTGCAAACAGTCTCCCAAGTAATTCAGGAGTGATGCCTGGGCTCTTTATATATGAAAGGAAAAGACAAATTGAATAACTCAGGACTGCCAAACTACCATCCCAAACTCCATAATAGCTTAATGGTCAACAAGAAAGCTACGTCAGACAATATTATCACATGAAAAAGAAATGAGGCTATATTAGTCCTTAAAACAAAAGACATTAGCCCTAAATGGGGAAAAAGTGAGGCTGCAAAATGTAATATGAGGTACATTTAGGTGGCCTTTTAATGAATGAAGACACTTTTTTTTTTTTTTTTTTTTTTTTTTTTGGTCTTTTTGCCACTTCTTGGGCCGCTGCAGCGGCATATGGAGGTTCCCAGGCTAGGGGTCCAATCGGAGCTGTAGCCGCTGGCCTACGCCAGAGCCACAGCAACGCGGGATCCGAGCCGCGTCTGCAACCTACACCACAGCTCACGGCAACGCCAGATCGTTAACCCACTGAGCAAGGGCAGGGATCGAACCTGCAACCTCATGGTTCCTAGTCGGATTCATTAACCATTGTGCCATGACGGGAACTCCCACATCTACTTTCATCAGCACATACTGGACCCATTTCTACCAAGTCATTATTTGTACATCGTTCCGCTGCCTTTGTTTAACTTTTACTTTTGAGCAGCCTTAATTATGAGTAAAAACACATTTACTGTTGTCTTGGCTTTGGTCGAGTTGTTAAGGATTAAATTATATTGCAACGGTTAGTTGTGGACACTAAATTGGACTGGGACTCTCCGCCCAGTAGGAAAATGACTTTATTAGTATTTCTTGGCTAAACTCTGAAAAATAACTGCATTGTTGAAAAGAACTAATTCCAAAAGAATCATGAACTATTTGCTTACATGGGCAACAGGTGCATGGTAAGCAAGATCATGACTTTTTAAAATCTAGGCCTTCTTTTCATATTTTATTACAATTTACGTAATGTAAACCCAATCAGGGTACCTGCCTATGAAAACACACACACACATACACACACCATCCTCACCTTGACTTCCACCTTTGCTTAAATTCATCACTGCCTTCTTACTGCATTTACAAAATAATCAGGCAGGCTTTGTTCTAGCCCATTTTGGCTTTACCTGTCACCAAACTTCACCTTGTGTTCTAGTCTCAGCCACATGGCTTTCTTTCAGTTCCTCAAACTTGTTTCCCTGCCTCCTACCACAGGGCCTTTGCATGTCCAATTACAAAGCTCTTCCTCCTAGCCCATTTACTACCCCAATTATGATGGTCGATTAGCTCCTACTCATCTTCAGAGCAAAGATCTTTTCCCAGGGAGCCCTTCCCTGCCAGCCACCATCATCAGACTGAAACAGATCCTTCTATACCCACAGGCCTCTTCTCAGTTGGGAAATGCACCTGCATTCCAACAATTATCTCAGTAACATCTCTGTCCCTGACCTATAAGTTCCATAGAGGCAACTGTGGAAGTTCCATAGAGGCAAATATGGAAGATACCACTTTTGTTCACAACTGTAGTAGCTTCAGCCTTCAGTGCAATACCAGGCCCAATACACCCTTGGGTGAAGTAGTGAATACACTTTTTATTGCCATCAAGTGTTTTTTGGTTTGGGGGTGTTATGTTTTGGTCTTCTTGGACTTTGGCCAGACGATATCAGTTCCCAGACCAGGGACTGAACCTGGGCCACAGTGGTGAAAGTGCTGAGTCCTAGGCACTACACTACCAGAGAACTCCCTATCACCAAGTTTTGAGACAACTGGAGTCTTTGAGTCCCAGCAGGAAACATGGTGTGTAATCTAAAGGACAGGTGGAGAGGCTTCAGCAGGTGAAGGAAGGAATTCAAAAAGGGAGAGATTTATTTTTGAATTTTTGGATTTGCAAACAAGAAAAAGCTCATAATGTTGATTATTGGCTTAGATTTATGGTAGTACAGGTAATAAAATAAATTTCCACACACTTTGGTGAAGCATTTTTTTTTTTTTTTTGTCTTTTTGCCTTTTCTAGGGCTGCTTCCCCCGGCATATAGAGGTTCCCAGACTAGGGATCAAATCGGAACTGCAGCCTCCAGCCTACGCCAGAGCCACAGCAACACGGGATCCGAGCTGCATCTGCGACATACACCACAGCTCATGGCAACGCCGGATCCTTAACCCATTAAGCAAGGCCAGGGATCAAACCTGCAACCTCATGGTTCCTAGTCAGATTCATTATCCACTGTGCCACAACAGGAACTCCTGGTGAAGCATTTTTATATAAGAACTCTAAAATACATACAAGAATGTTCTTTAGGAGTCTCTGCATGTGTGATGTAACTAAAACTTACAAGTTCTCTAACCATAAAAATGAATGAAATAATGCCATTTGCAGCAATATGGATGGACCTAGAGATTATCATATTAAGTGAAGTAAGTCAGACAAAGACTAATATCATATGATATCACTTATATGTGGAATCTTTTAAAAAATGATACAAAGCAGAAACAGACTCACAGATATAGAAAACAAGCCTATGGTCACAAAAGGAGAAGCGCTGGGGGAAGGGAAGGATTGGGAGTTTAGGATGGCAAATGTAGACTGTGGTATACAGAACAGATGGACTTGCTGTACAGCACAGGGATATCTATTCAATGTTCTGCAATAATCCAGATAGGAATGGACATGCATACATGTATAACTCAATCACTTCGCTGTATAGCAGGAATTCACACAACATCGATTACACTTCAAAAAAATATTGAAAAATAAAAATTTAAAAACTGAATAAACAAAGAAATGCTCTAACTATCCTTTAATAGGTAAATAAACAATAGTATACTCATACAGTCAGTTTTCAGCAAACAGTGCCAGTGCTTTTATCTAAGGTTGGAAACTATTTTGCCTTTTGTGTTATATATATCTATATGGTTTATGTTTTCTATTTGATATTCTGTTATAATCCTAAAACACAACAATTGAAATTACTACTCCAAGAGGCCCTAAAGTATAGGGCTTGGAATAATAATAACAATCACCATGACTGAATCACTTCATTTTATAAATGGAGACAAAAGAGACTTAACGAAAGATTCAGAGATCGGTTTATTTGGCAAAGTCATAGAACAGGAGAAAAAGCTGAATTCTTATTCCAGTGCTCTATCCACCAATCATATTTTCTTGATATGAATTTTATTTAGAATAAAGTGTATTTAAAATATGTAAATGTTCTTTTTATGGAGAACAGTATAGAGGTTTCCTAAAAAACTAAAAATAGAGTTACCATATGATCCTGCAATCCCACTCTTGGTCATATATCCAGAGGAAGCTCTAATTTGAAAAGATACATGCACCCCAATGTTCCTAGCAGTACTATTGACAATAACCAAGACATGGAAGCAAACTAAATGTCCATCAACGAAAGAACAGATAAAGAAGACACACATATATATAATGGAATAGCACTTAGCCATAAAAAAGAATGAAATAATGCCATTTATAGAAACATGGGCAGACCTAGAAAGATTATCATATTAAGTGAAGTAAGAAAGAGAAAGACAAATACCATATGATATCACTCATATGTGGAATCTAAAAAAAAATGATACAAAGGAACTTATTTATACAACAGAAATAGACTCACAAACATAGAAAAAAAACTTATGCTTATCAAAGGGGAGGTGGGTAGAGTAATAAATTAGGATATTGAGATTAAAAAATAAATACTATTATATATAAAATAACCAACAAGGACCTACTGTATAACACAGGGAATTATATTCAATATCTTGTCATAACCTATAATGGAAAAGAATTCAAAAAAATATATGTATAACTGAATCCCTTTGCTGTACACTTGAAACCAATACAATTTCCCCTGTAAACTATCTATACTTCAATAATAAATAGATTTTTATATATTCTTTTTGAACAAATCACATATCGTTTAATATAATGAACCAAATATTCAGATGCTGTGCTGAATTTTGTAAGTTGACTTCTCATTTATTTATGCTCAAGTTTTTATGTTCTTGAACATACAGTAAGATAATAAAGTTCCAGCTTTCCCAAATGAACCAATAATTGTATGTCTCTGCGACAATTCTGAATTTTGCTGCCATGCAAATTATAGAAGAGGCACATCTATCACCAGAAGTAAAATTAAAGCATAAATACGGTTCAATGGATCCAATGCTTTGGATCCCCCTGCGTCCCGTATGAGAACGATCTGGGTTCTATGTGTACTAGACTGAAGGTTGCTGACATAAGTAAGAGCAAAACCACTGAAGAGAACTCAAATATCAATTAATACTCAAAGCAATGACATTCAGCTGCTTGCAGTTGCTAATAAAGGAAATTAAGAAATCTTATAATATGAAAAGGATATTAATAGCTCAATGAAGATTGACCTAGAAAGAATATTTTTATTTTAACTCAGGATAGAATTATAGATAATGAGCTGCTTTGAATAATTTATTTTAGGAAAATTGAAACAAAGACATTTTTCAATCTGTTCCAATCATAATTCATGGCAAAACTGCAACAGATTTCAAAAGGAACTGGAGTAAACACATCTTCCCCTGTACAATACAAAATTAAGAAACACTTAAAGAATTTCAGAAACCAAAGGCAACATGATCAATATCTTCCTAACTTACTTCGTTATGAATACCCAGAGTTCTGCATCCTTTCCTTTTTTTGAAGACTTTCATGGACCAATCCACACCTCCTACAATTTCATTTGAATATAATTACGTGTAAGGAATCTAAAAGTTCAGATTCAAGAAAATCTGTTAATGCTCATTACTGGCATTTTTCTTGTAGTAACCAACTAACTCTGCAGACACATGATCTAGCATGCAGTTGCTTAGATGGAGATATGAGGGCACACCAACATTTTCCAAGAGAAACACAGGCATAGGGACTTTCAGGGAATGAGATTCCAGCAAATTTTAATCTTCTTTGAGTCTGAGCAACCTGAGAAAACAGTTAAAGTCACACTGGCCGCTCTGCCTCTCTCACCTACCCTTTCCCTGGTACCTTCAAACTCATTACAAAGCAAAGCCATGCCCCTCATCCCCCCTCAGCATCTTACTAAGGAGCATTATCCCAAGAAGTAAGATCCTCTGGGGCATCCAATGACAGGTATGATAAAAGGCTCATTCAAGGCATCACAAGCTTGCAGTGGTGCTCTGGATCCCCCTGCGTCCCATATGAGAATGATCTGGGTTCAGATATATTGCTGAGTTAAGGCGGTGGGAGGACTCACAGTATTCACTGAACACACTTGCCTCTCCCATTCCCTACTCTGGAGAATGAAGGCATCCTCCTGAGGGTGAGTCCCATGAGAACAAAGGGAAGTAAGGTGGGAAAACTTCTTGACAGCAGTAGAGCGTTATTTTACCAGGGCAAAAACTCAAGGCAAAGCTTCATGCCTCTGCTGTGTCCTACTCAGAATTCAGCAATGAGATGCAGATCATAGCAGTATGTTGGCAGTTTGTATTAACATATTTATTTGAATTGAAAAATGAAATCAGACTCTTGGACAATGACGGCTAGGCTTCTGAATTAGATTATAGGATGAACATTTCCCATAAATTCAATGAGTTAAGACTATAGCTCCAAGGTTTGGATAGTAATAATATTAGGATAAAAGCTTTTCTCAGAAAATATTATAGAGTCAAAGTGTACTGAAATTACCAATATTCTGATTTTCTGAAACCTTTAAGTTACACTTGCTGCCTCTACAGGAAAAACTAACTTGTATAGAGAATGATTTCTTGATGTCTTTCCCAGAAAGTGAGAAAGTAAAAGACCTCAAAATTGGTAAACAAATAGTTTGAAAAGTCAAGCTCTTTCCCATTCTTTAAATTTAACAAAAGTGAAGGCAAGTCTAATTAAGTCGTCAGCCAATAGATTCATAATGACTTTTAGAGATAGATCATTGATGATATTCTTTAGTGTATAGCTTAGGAGTCCAAAGACTTGAGGGGCATTGCTATAAAAATATATTTCCACTATCATCCACTTATTTACATGAGCATACTTCTCAGCATGTGAATTAATAAAAAGAACACTATTGATGGTGAAGCTATTTGATTTTAGTAATCATAATTTTGACCCCAGACACATGAATTTTAAAGAGATTTTCTTGTTTGCCTCATTAAGAGATATAATTCCAATAGTTTTATTTTTATATTAAAATTATTATATATATAAATTACAGGGTATATAATAATTATTTACCAGAAACAGTTTTTTTTCAGGTCAAACTAATAACTGAAATATTCCTTTCACTATTCAGCCATAAAAAAGAACAAAATAATGCCATATGCAGCACCATGGATGGACTTTCATACTAAGTGAAGTAAGTTAGAAAGAGAAAGACAAATACCATATGATATTACTTATATCTGGAATCTAATATATGGCACAAATGAAACTTTCCACAGAAAAGAAAGACATGGACTTGGAGAACAGACGTGTGGTTGCCAATGGGGAGGGGAAGGAATGGGATGGACTAGGAATCTGGGGTTAATAGATGCAAGCTATTGCCTTTGGAATGGAAAAGCAATGAGATCCTGCTGCATAGCACTGGGAACTATATCTAGTCACTTATGATGGAGCACGATGGAGGATAATGTGAGAAAAAGAATTATATATGTATGTGTGACTGGGTCACTTGGCTGTACAGTAGAAAACTGACAGAACACTGTAAACCAACTATCATGGAAAAAATAAAAATCATTTTTAAAAAAAGAAAAAATATTCCATCCAGAATAATGTTTTCAACACTTGAGAGTATAGTCACAAATTTTTAAATTAGCATATAAATCCACACACATACATACATACTTTTCCTACAGAAAAGTGATAAAATAATCAGTATAAGAATTTTAAGCACAAATATATTAAAGTTTTATGACATAAGTAGTATACAAGTAGTATACAAGTTCAAGTTAAAGTAAAATCAAATCATAAATCTCTTATTAAAAGAGAATGTAGGCGTTCCTGTCGTGGAGCAGTAGTTAGTGAATCCGAGTAGGAACCATGAGGTTCCGGGTTCAATCCCTGGCCTTGCTCAGTGAGTTAAGGATCCGGCATTGCCATGAGCTGTGGTGTAGGTCACAGACACAGCTCGGACTCGGATCTGGCGTTGCTGTGGCTGTGGCGTAGGCCGGCGGCTACAGCTCCAATTAGACCCCTAGCCTGGGAACCTCCATGTGCCGCAGGAAGCGGCCCTAGAAAAGGCAAAAAGACAAAAAAAAAAGAGAATGTACGTGTTTTCTAATGGGACAGTATTGGCATGAAAAAATTGGTTTTTGGATTCCATGGGAGAGATTAAGAGTGATCAATTTTTTTTAATGTTCATACTTAAAATAGTTACAGAGGATGTAAATTCTACCTATCTAAACTTGAGATGAAAAAAATGTAGATGCTAACTTAAACATCTGTGAAGAGATCTGTCATCACAATTATTTTCAGGGGTTTAATGTTAGCTAAAACGTTTGCTCACCTTGGATCTAAAAGATCAGGCTAAGTTCAAGTCTCTGCTACCCCCAGTGTGTGTCCCTAGAAGTAGGTCAAAGCTAAGAGACCGTGAAACATCATTAACCGTGGACTTGCTTTCCTGCAGAAACTGCCTGTGTCAGTTTGACAGTATTTCTGGCAGATGTACATGAATCAGAAGGGGAAGAATCATGTTTGGTTCTACACCTGATCTTAGCCAAAAGGCCAAGAAGTGATCATGTGTGATTCTTCTTTGACAGTACTCCTGAATGCATGCCATCTAACTCAATTTACTAATGGAGTAAATGACTATATTTCTCCTGGGTGGTTTTTTCTGTTTTATTACAAACTGCCCTTTGGTGAGAATGTAAACTGGTAGAGTATTTAGCAGTATCTTTCATAATTTCAAATCAGCATAGTTTTGGACTCAATTACTCTCCTTTTTTTCCCCCTCTTTTCTTTTTTCAGCCACACCTATGGCATATGGAACTTCCCAGGCTAGGGGGTCAAATCAGAGCTGCAGCTGCAGCCACAGCAACACCAGATCTAAGGCGTATATGCGATCTACATTGTGGCTCATGGCAGTGCTGGATCCTTAACCCACTGAGTGGGGCCAGCGATCAAACCCACATCCTCATGGATATTAGTCAGGTTTTTACCACTGAGCCACAACACGAACTCCTACTTCTAAGAATCAATACTATAGCAATATCTCAACATGTGACCCAGGATGTAAAAGAATGTCCATCACTGTTTCTATAAGACTAAAAGACAAACGATCTAAATACCTTCAATAAAGAGAAGATCTCTAGAACAAATGATGTGTATACAAACTAAGGAACTATCAAAAGCCATGAAACATTTACAAACAATAAAATAGAGCCATGTAAACAAACATGGAGATGGGCTTGATTTATGGCTAAATAAAAAAGAAAAATGCAAAAGATGCATAGAGTGACACTATTTTATTATAAAAACAAATATTACACATCTGGACATACATAGATATTCAGTTTATTTATTTAGGGTTATGTGTAATAATTAAGCTTTTTGGCTTGGAGTACATACTCCCAGGTTTGAATCCCAATTCAGCCTCCTATTAACTTTGTGAATTTGCATAAATTACTTTTAACTTCTCCATGCCTTGTTTTCTCCTTTATAAAATGGAGGTAGATAATGGCACCTATATTATAATGGGTTGTAAAATTTAAATGGAAAATGTGTGCAAAAGTACTTAAATAGAGTACTGTTTATCCAAGGGCTGGGATAAACACTCATGAATGTTAAATATGATGATTATATGTATATGTAAGTTTTCCTTTTACTTAGAATAAAGTACTAATAAAATGCTATTCTTATTTGGACTAAAATAATCTGTATAGTAACACATCCAACTGACCCCAGTGATGACTTCAGGGAAGATAAAGAAATGAAGAGAAAACTATACTTTTTATTTCACATACAGATACATTTGGTTTTTCTTTTCCAACAGGGATTTAAACTTTGGAGTTTGATAATCACCAAGGACTTGCATTAAGCAAGTACTACTTTTGTAATCAAAAAAAGTCAAAATACATTTTTGTTTAGAGAAGTGAAATAATGTAACACAGTGCAGTAAAATTACCATAAAATGACACATTCCTTTTCTTTTCCTAAATTACCTTTTACATATACCCATTATTTAAAACAATAACTAACTCCTCTGAGAACCTTTGCCAAGGAAAGTTATTTCCTACTTTCACTTACAATGGAAAAGTCATTTGATTGCTGAACTGAAAAACTGCATACTGGTTTGTTCCTGTAACTGCTCCTTTTATTCTACAACTGTTGACAAACCTCAAGGTTAAACACATTGTGCAACCTCAATACTTATTTCAAAAAAAAAAGGGGGAGTCTTTTCTTCTGCCCTCAAGTTTAATTAAAATAGCAATCAGAATTCCTATGGTCAGGGTGACTGCCCCTGGAAGACCATCTGTACGATGCACAGAACCAGTTTTTCCTTAATGCTATCTCTGCCAGTATTCATTAATCATCCTCTCCAAAGATAACTGCCAGCAAAGCATTTTTAGAAACAAACATATTAATTCCCTCAACTATCTGATCATAATCTTCACTAAAAAAGCCAAGATAAAAACTAAGGAAAATTTTAATATTATGCAGGACCAAAATCTCTTAAGTACTCTATTTTACTTAGTTAATTTGTGGCTCTGGTTAAACAAATTAAGTTCATCAATAAAAGGCTTATTTTGCACACTAGCTAATCTGAAAAAGTGTTTTTATTTTTTTTAATTTTTTTTTTATTATTTGCGGCTTTCTAGGGCCGCACCCTCAGCATATGGAGGTTCCCAGGCTAGGGGTCCAATCAGAGCTACAACTGCCACTACACCACAGCCACAGCAACGCAGGATCCCAGCCATGTCTGAGACCTACACCACAGCTCACGGCAACGCCAGATCCTTAACCCACTGAGTGACACCAGGGATCAAACACACAACCTCATGGTTCCTAGTCGGATTCGTTTCCACTGCGCCTTGACAGGAACTCTTATTTTCATTTTTATTAAATTATTTTCAACGATATTATGAAATAGATGAAAAACATTGCTTTTGTCTTTTCTAATTTGATTTGCAAATTTCTCACATTTGATATCTATACAACATGTTATCCAAAAGCACATATAAACTCCTTGGGGCAGAGACCATATTTTCGTACTCTAAGAGAACTACATCTTAAAAAAGATGTAGGGATTTCCCACTGTGGCTCAGTGGGTTAAGAACCTGACTAGTATCCATGAGGATGTGGGTCTGATCCCTGGCCTTGCTCACTGGGTTAAGGATCTGACATGGACACAAGCTGCAGCATAGGTGGCAGATGAGGCTAGGATCTGGCATTGCTGTGGCTGTGGGGCAGCTGCAGCTCTGATTCAACCTCTAGCCTGGGGACTTTCATATGCCTCTGGTGCTGCCCTAAAAAAGGGAAAAAAAGAGGGAAAAAAAAGATGTAATGATCCTAAGAGTAGGTCTATGTTTTACTCTATGTGTTTAATGAAATAAAGTCTGTTAAACTCTTTGATTAACTTTTGAAGATGCACTGCACAAACAAAAGACAGGGAAGTATTTGCTTCCCAGCAGCAGTATGTGGTGAGCGGCGGAATGAACCAAGCATGTCTATGTTTATTGACACACAGAAAAATGACATCTCCTCCTTTCCCCTTCCATTGCCAGTCCTTATCAAAGGTTATGTCCATAATCTCCAATTCAAAAGCAAGCCAGCTTTTCAAAGTATCTCATTTTAAGTGAATTGTACAGTAAAAAGGAATTAGCTAAAGCAACACTCATTAGCTAAAGCATGATCTTGCCTTCAGATGCCACATTCCAAGAATTTCTTTAAGTCTATGCGGGAACTTAGGACTTCAGTATCTCAGCAGGGGGAAGGGGGAGATAAACAAAAAGAAAAACAACTTCCTTTTCTTTTCTTTTGCTTTTTAGGGCCACACCCAGGGCATATGGAGGTTCCCAGGCTAGGGGTCTAATTGGAGCTGCAGCTGCCGGCCTACACCACAGCCACAGCAATGCAGGATCTGAGCCACATCTGTGACCTATACCACAGCTCATGGCAATGCCGGATTCTTAACCCACTGAGCAAGGCCAGGGATTGACCCTGAATCCTCATGGATACTAATCAGATTCGTTTCCACTGAACCCCGAAGGGCACTCTGAAAAATAATTTTCTATAGCTTGCTTCAAATACCTGTCTACCCTCTGGGATCCTGACCATGGGAAACAAACCTCGGATGTTCTGAAAATGCCTGGCAGTGCAAAAACCCCCAACGAAACATCAACTCCTTCCACAACCTATGCCCTTCACCAGCATGCAAACATCCCTCCAAATATAGGGCAAGTAGGATTTGTCGTGGTCCTCACCCATGGGTCAGAAAAAGAATTTTTCAGACAGAGCAGGTTAAAAGAAATGAGAGTTTATTCAGATAAGAGAGGCTGCTAGCTCAGTGGACTACTTCCTGATAATGAGGGAGAGCCGACTACATCCCTCACCCCTGCCCCCGGGCATGGTCAAGTCTATGTTTACAGACCAGGGAGAGGAGAGGTCTCACGATACACCTGCTGACCTGCTGACTGGTTGGGGAAAGAGGGGTCTTGCAATACCCTCTTGGTTGGCTGGGGGCATATATTGCCCCTATAGTGGAGGGGTGAGGAGTGGGCCATATACCTTTCCTAGTAGGGGACAGGAAGGAGTAAGCCAGGTTGCTCATGGTGGGGAAGGGGGGTTACAATGAGATGGGTGGGCCAATGATAAGGGTCTGGTATTTCTTGTCTTGGCCAGAGGCTTTGAGTTCTATCTCCTTAAAGCGGCCTTGAAGTCCCACAGGACTCAAATGTTAGCTTTTGAAAAATGTATCTACTATCCCAAAGCTGTAATGCAGGTGAAGGGAAGCAGTTATTGAAAAAGAAACTCAATATTAAAGAGAAATAAAATGTGACATTGTTGAAGAAAATTCTACTTCTGGGAAACATTGAACATGAGATGCAGGGACCCAAGAGCATCCCTTCCATCATTCCACTAGTGCATGTAGGCGCCCTCCTGGGGCCAGGCACTATAGTGGACAATGAGCCATTGCTGAATGTAAAATGGATCAAGTTCACCTTCTCAGGGAAGCAATGATTCATTATGACTGCAGGATTTACAAAGCATTTCTCCATTCTGTTTAAGGTGAACAAAGCCATGACATGCCCCCCCATCGTCTCTTAGAATATAAACTTGACTTAAAATATGTGCCAGTTCATTGCAATTTATTTATTGTATTTCTTCAGGTTAACTTTAAATTAATCTTCCATTTTCTTCCCTTTAGAACTCTATTTTCAATATAATTAGAGCTTTTCATGGAAGAATTATTTTTTTCATTATAACAACAGAAAAGAATCTTAAAGAAAAATAAATTACTCTTAATACCAATATTATAATGTAACAGCTGGCTTCATTTTTAGATACTCTCCCAGGCTTTATCTATAAATGAACATATGTTACATATTTATTATCAGAGTGAAAGTGTAATTTTTATTCTGCTTGCCTTTTTCCCTAATTTTATATCTAAATATTTCCATATTGCTTTATTTTAAAAATCCATTTCTCATAGTAGTTCAATAATTCATTCTGTGGAAATACCTTGATTTATTTTTACTTTTTTGCAACTTCTTATCAGTCACCTCATGTCTTATTATTCTATTTTTTAGTCCTAAAAAACTATATTTGTGTATATTTACATTTTTTCCTTTAAAAATATTTTGTTGAGGTATGTTTATAGGATTCAGCATAGCAGTTCTGATCATTTGTCATACCTATTCTTAGGAATAGAAATAATTAAAAGGTTAGTGTGTCAGTGAAGACACAGTACAATGTGTTATATATTTTGTATTTCATATTATTTTAGGCAGAAGCAAAATCTAGATACAGGTCCAAAACCAAATTTTATTAATTTTACCAAATTGCTATATTACATGAGACTATAATAATTTCCAACTCAGACTAATGACATTTCCTTTAAAAATGTAACAAAGATAGCAAAACTTTATCCTCCATTATTAAACTACCCATCACTCCTACCTCATTTTATCAAATCCTGAAGTTCTGAAACTGAGCAAATTCAATGAAGGAATAATAAGTAAGATTTAAACATCTTATTCAAAATACTGGCAATATATAGTGGTGATTAAAATATAAAGAAGGATACTAGGAAGATGGGAGAAGGGAAAAATATTTTCAGCTAAAAAAAAAAAAAAAAAAAACCCCACTGTGCTAACATCTATACAAGCCATGAGTAAGAGCAAGAACATGTATAAATGTGTTCTTTTCATATTCTTTGCCTCTGTGAACAAAGGTCAAAGCTGGATTTGCAATGAAATTGTTTTAATTGATTCTTAAACTGCTTAATCTTATTTCTACCAAATAGATAAATTTGAGAAACCATAGTATTATATAATGAAACATTTTTAATAGAAATATAAATCATGTTCTGTTAATACACTAAGAGTGATCTATCTATATGCTATTAACTTAATTTTCAGATTTTTATCAAGGGTAATTTTCAACATACACAAAAGTAAACAGAACTAAAAGAAATGAACACTCAGGGCTGTAAACCACCCTCAAATCATCCGTCCATAGCCCGTTTGCCCTGTCCACAGACCATCCTCTTCCCCCATTTCTTTATTCTAGTTTAATTATATCCCGGATATCATATAATTATATCTGTAGTAATTTAGAAAGCATCTTTAAAGATGTTGATTCTATCTGTTAACATAACAAAACACCTTCAAATTAACACTGATTCTTAAATATTATCATCTTATATTGTGTTCAAATTTTCTCATAAATATCATAATCCTTTTTTTAAACCACAATCTAAATAAAGGCTAAACATTGCAATTGGCTAAAATAACTGATAGTTTTTATTTATTTATTTATTTATTTATTTATTGGCCATGCCTGCAGTATGCAGAAGTTCCCAAACAAGGGATCAAACCCACACTGCAGAAGTGACCCAAGTCACAGCAGTGACAACGCCAGATGTTTAACTCACTGAGCCATCATGGGACTCCCAGTATTTTAAACTTAGTTTTCCCTCTGTCTTTTTCTTTTTCTTACAATTTGTTTGTTCACTCAACCAGGTTAATTGTGCTAAAGAGTCTACTATTTTGTACAGTATGTATTGTGCCTTTGTAGATTCCATTTAGTCACATATTTCTCCTCTCAGTATTTCCAAAGAATCAGTAGTTGGACTTCGAGGTTTTATAAATGTCAGGTTTGATTTTTTTGGGTGGTGGGGGGCAAGGCTACTTCATAGGTGGTATAGCAACAAGACTTTTAATTACATAAATGTAGCGTGTGCATGCTAATTAAGTTAGAAGCCAGAGAAGAACCAGATAAGAGGAGTTCCCACAGTGGCAAAGAGGGTTAAGGATCCAGCATTGCAACAGCTGTGGCACAGATCACAGCTGAGGCTTGGATTTGATCCCTTTCCCAGGAACTTCCATATGCTATGGATGTGGCTGAAAAGGACAAAAAAAAAAAAAGAAAAAAAGAACCAGATAAGAGAATCAAACAAGAAAAAAATTCATTTTTCTCTATTTAAGCAAGCAGTTTTTTTGTTTTGTTTGGACTTGCTTTGTGTTTTGTTTTTGTTTTTGTTCTCTTTTTTAGGGCTACACCTGTGGTATATGGAAGTTCCCAGGCTAGGGGTCAAATCAAAGCTGCAGCTGCTGGTCTACACCACAGTTAAAGCAACACCAGATCCAAGCCACCTCTGTGACCTACACCACAGCTCATGGCAATGCTGGATCTTTAACCCACTGAGTGAGGCCAGGGATCAAACCCACATCCTCATGGATACTAGTCAGGTTCATAACCCACTGAACCACAATAAGAACTCCCTAAGCAAGTTTTATAATATTAATTACCTTCTATAGTCCTGCTATACTTCACAGCAACATTATTAAATCAACTAATTTAAATAATTCAATATTTTTAGCTTTGTATTCCCTAATTATTACATTTAATGGATTTTAACTACAAAAAAATTTATAGCCACTTCAAGATGGCTACTCAATTTAAATGCAGAACATATTTCTAGGATAAAATTTATTATCAGAGCTGGCACAAACAGAATAAGTTAAACTGAGTTCAAGGTCAGAAAAGTAGAAGCAACCAGTGCTGCCAAATAAATGGTAAAGGAGAAAAACAAAAGACAAAAGGGGATCTGTCTTTTATGATAGAAAAATCACAAGTACGTCATATAGAATGTGCTTTAAAAATAGTATTTGTTGGAGTTCCCTTCGTGGCTCAGTGGTTAACAAATCCGACTAGGAACCATGAGGTTGCAGGTTCAATCCCTGGCCTTGCTCAGTGGGTTAAGGATCTGGTGTTGCCATGAGCTGTGGTGTAGGTGGCAGACGTGGCTTGGATCCCGAGTTGCTGTGGCTCTGGCGTAGGCCGGCAGCTACAGCTTGGATTAGACCTCTAGCCCAGGAACCTCCATATGCCGCCAGAGTGGCCCTAGAAAAGGCAAAGAGACCAAAAAAAAAAAAAAAAATAGTATTTGTTGAATGAATAATGAGCATAGATGTAGTATGAATGAACTATCCCAGGGGTATACTCAATAAACAAGTCTGCCTCCTACTGTAGGAAATGACAGAATAGATGATCAACAATGACCACACCTCAAGCTTGATTCATCCAATCTCTTCATTTGAGGCTCAGAGAATGAAAAGCCCTTGATCAGCCTCTGGTTCTGACCATGACCTATTCAACTGCTTCTCTATTCCATCACATCCAAGTTCTCTCTTTCTACAGTTGATCTTCCTTCTAACCCATTCAAGTTTTTCATTTTTAGGAAGAAAAAGAACAAATTTCCATTTTGTCTTTGGTCTGCTTGCCTGCCTCCCCCCACCCAGCCCCCAGAAACAGATGCTGCTTCAAGGATATGACTGCAATTTGGTGATCCCGAGGTGACTCCAGGGAGCGTAGTTGAGAAGTGAGACAGGGAAGGAAGGAGGTAATGAAAGCTGTGTTCTAACCAACAAGTTACTCACTGTGGGCAGTGTGGGCTGAAGCTTGTAGGGAAATTCCTGAAGACTGTGGAACCTGCTTCAGAGTTGTCCTGCTTCGGAGTTGTACCAATAGAAGAGCAAAATGCTGACGGATTGACTAAACAACTCCTATCTATAATCTGTTGGCTGTTCCCTTTGGGAACACTTGTCCTTCGATTTTCAAGAAAATATTCTCCAACCTTTCTCCCACATCTCACTGACCGTTCTTCAAGTAAGATGCTGGCTCCCATCACACTCCTTAAAAATTTCTATTTATCAGAGAATGACCATATGATCTAGCAATCCCACTCCTGGGAATATATTTAGACAAAGCTGTAATTCAAAAAGAGGAGCTGAATTGTGCCTCAGTGGTAACAAACTCTACTAGTATCCATGAGGATTTGGGTTCGATTCCCAGCCCTGCTCAGTGGGTTAAGATTCCAGCATTGCCAAGAGCTATGGTGCAGGTTGAAGATGTGGTTTGGATTTGGGTTGCTGTGGCTGTGATGCTGGCCAGCAACAGCAGCTCTGGTTGAAGCCCTAGCCTAGGAACCTCCATATGCTACAGGCGTGTCCCTAAAAAAAAAAAAAAAGGTTATGTGCACCCGCATGTTCCTAGTAGCACTATTCACAATAGCCAAGACGTGGAAACAACCTAAATGTCCATCAACAGATGAATGGATTAAAACAAATGAATGGAACATACACATAATGGAATACCACTCAGGCATAAAAAGAATGAAATAATGCCATTCCCAGCAACATGGATGCAACCAGAGATTCTCATACTAAGTGAAGTAAATCAGAAAGACAAATACTGTATGATATCACTTATATGTGGAATCTAAAATGTGGAACAAATGAACCTATCTGCAAAATAGAAACAGACTCACTTCTATAGAAAACAGACTTGTGAATGTCAAGGGGAAGGAGGAAAGGAGTGGGATGAACTGGTAGTATGGGGAAAGTAGATGCAAACCATTACATTTAAAATGGATAAGCATCTTAGAGTAATGACAATAAAAACAAAAAGAAACAAACGGGACTTAATTAAACTTAAAAGTTTCTGCACAACAAAGGAAGCCATAAACAAAATGAAAAGACAACCCATGGAATGCAAGAAAATATTTGCAAATGAACCAACTGGCAAGGGACTAATCTCCAAAATTTAGAAGCACCTCCTACAGCTCAATATCAAAAAAAAAAAAAAAACATCAAAAAATGGGCAGAAGATCTAAACAGACAGTTCTCCAAAGAAGATATATGGATGACCAAAAAACACATGAAAAGATGTGCAACATCATTCATTATTATAGAAATGCAAATTAAAACCACTATGAGGTACCATCTTCCACCAGCCAGAATGGCCATCATCAAAAAGTCTACAAACAGTAATAAGTGCTGGAGAGGGTGTGGAGAAAAAGGAACCCCAGTACACTGTTGGTGGGATTGTAAATTGGTGCAACCCCTGTGGAAAACAGTTTGGAGATGCCTCAGAAAACTAAAAATATAATTACCATTTGATCCAGCAATCCCACTCTTGGGCATCTATTCAGAGAAAACCATGACTCGCAAAGACACATGTACTCCAACGTTCATTGCAGCACTTTTTGCAATAGCCAAGACATGGAAACAACCTAAATGTCCATCAACAGAGGAGTGTGGATCAAGAAGATGTGGTACATATACACAATGGAATATTACTCAGCCATTAAAAGGAAAGAAATAATAGCATTTTTAGCAACATCGTTGGACCTAGAAATTATCATGCTAAGTGAAGTCAGTCAGACAATGACACACCAACATCAAATTCTATCACTGACATGTGGAATCTGAAAAAAGGACATAATGAACTTCTTTGCAGAACAGATACTGACTCACTGACTTCAAAAAACTTATGGTTTCCAAATGAGACAGGTTGGGGAGTGGGGGGATGTACTGAGGGTTTGGGATGGAAATCCTGTAAAATTTGGTTGTGATGATTGTTGTACACGTATAAATGCAATAAAATTCATCAAGTAATAAATAAATAAATAAATAAATAAAATGGATAAGCAATGAGGTCCTACATCCAGCTTCCTGGGATAGATCATGATGGAAAATAATATAAAAAAGAACGTATGTATGCATATATAACTGAATCACTTTGCTGTACAGCAGAAATTGGCATAACATTGTAAATCAGCTATACTTCAATTTTTAAAAAACTGGAAAAATTTTCTATTTATCAGCAACATGCTGTTTGGACAAATTCACGCTCTACCTTTTTTACAACCATCATCCACATCGTGAGGATACATACATCTTGCTCTTTCCTGAGCTCCAAACTCATCTACCCCACTGTATACTGACATTTCTCCTGAAATTGTCAGGCAGGCTCCTGTTCAAAACCAAATTCAATATCTTTCTACTCTTCATCACCACACTGGAAATCACTTCATTTATTTTTTGTCTTCTTGTCTTTCCAGGGCTGCACCCGCGGCATATGGAGGTTCCCAGGCTAGGGTCCAGTCAGAGCTGTAGCCACTGGCCTACACCACAGCCATAACAATGCTGGATCCTTAACCCACTGAGGGAGGCTAGGGATCGAACCTGCATCCTTAAGGATGCTAGTCAGGTTCATTAACCTCTGGGCCATGATGGGAACTCCTGGAAATCCTTTTTTTTTTTTTTTTTTTGGTTTTTGTCTTTTTAAGGCTGCACCTGCAGAATATGGAGGTTCCCAGGCTAGGGGTCTAATCGGAGCTGTAGCTGCTGGCCTACACCACAGCCACAGCAATGCAGGATCTGAGCCCATCTGCGACTTACACCACAGCTCATGGCAACGCCATATCCTTAACCTACTGAGCGAGACCAGGAACCGAACCCGAAACCTCATGGTTCCTAGTCAGATTCATTTACTCTGTGCTAGGAAGGGAACTCCTGGAAATCACTTAAAAAAAAAAAATAAACAATCTCTTCTTCCCAATTCTTCATTCCACTTGTGACATCATCTTACATCTCGGTCTCAAACTAGACACCTCTACATCCTCTTTGCTTTTTTCTCTTCTTTATTCTCCACGTTAAGTCTGTCATCCATTCCATCTCTCTCCAGTGTTCCCATTACTATTACATTTTTCAGACTCTGAACTGCCTTCTCAATTACATAGTGATCTTTAACTTTCTTCAGATTGCAAATGATCCTCCATACAACTGCCAGAATAATGTATATAAAAAACACAATGGGGAGTTCTCATTATGGCTCAGTGGGTTAAGAACCCAACTAGTATCCATGAGAATGCAGGTTCCATACCTGGCCTGGCTCAGTGGGGTAAGGATCTGGCATTGTCACAAGCTGTGGGGCACAGGTCTCAGATGCAGCTTAGATCTGGCATTGCTGTGGCTGTGGTGTAGGCCAGCAGCTGCGGCTCCAATTAGACCCCTAGCCTAGGAACCTCCATATGCCTTGAGCGCAGCCCCACCACCTCAAAAAAAGACAAAAAAAAAAAAATGCAGTGGATAAGCCTAGCCAGCCTAAACTTTTCTGATCCATAATCACCATTTGCTACTCACCACATACACTCTATATTACATGCATTTCCCAAGGAAGCAAAATGAACCCACAAGTCAGTGCCTGGGCCCCCTTCTACCTTTATTACACCCCCTTTTAAAGCCTAGGCCAATCTGTATTTCCTCTATATATCCATCCTCACTTCCGTTCTTGCATCCACCTTCAAACCCCTGAAAAGTGAATAGATTTCCATCCTGTGTTCTCTCAGCACCTTATTCATGATACTGGACTGTCAATCATCATATTATCTGATGTGAATGCTGTTGCAGACAATCTCCCTCCTTCTACAATGAAGTTTTTACTTGCGCATGAAACTCCAGAACACGATGAATCCAATATACTATACACAATACACTAAATTAAATAGACAAAGAAGCAACCTCCCGTGTTTGCTATCAGAATTATGAAGTCTAACAAATACTTGAAAATCTTCTGCATTTGAATGTCCACTCATGTGCCATAAATATCCACAGAGAGAGAGAGATCACTGTAGAAATAGATTCTGTACTGAGAGTGGTTGTTATGATGCACACAATGGCTGCAGTTCCAAACAGTGTATCATTAACAGGAGTAAAAAAATAAGCAAGCAAATACCAAGAAATAAAGAACAACATCCCCAAATACTGCCTTCCGGAACACACTGGCTGAAGAATAAAATTTGGAAACTTTCATTTGTTAAATGTACTAAATACAGGCAAGAATCAAGAAGGACCTACAAAACCCAACACAGGTGAAAATTCTATGAGTCTTCATTCATGCTGGAGGTAAACTATGCTTTTCATGCATTTGCTCTCTTTTTAAAAGTTATGATTTTCCTTTAACTTTATCCAACATTAATCTAAAATTACGTCATTAATACCACCATAAATTGCAAATTTTAAGAGAAAATTTTGCTCGAGACATGCCAAACATCACTTTTTTTTTTTCTTTTTATGACTGCACCTGTAGCATATGGAAGTTCCCAGGCTAAGGCCGAAATGGAGCCAAAACTGGGGCCTACACCGCAACCACAGCAACACTAGATCTGAGCCATATCTGCAACCTACACTGCAGCTTGTGGCAATGCTGGATCCTTAACCCACTGAGCAAGGCCAGGGATGGAACCCTCATGCTCACAGAGACAATGTCCCGTCCTTAACATGCTGAGCCACAATGGGAACTCCAACTTTTTTTTTTTTTTTCCTGAGCTATTCACCTTGCTTCTGCATGCTTGTGAATTCCAACTGCTTGCAAAGCAAATCCTTGGCTCAGGCTTAGTAATAGTCTATATATGAGTTACGAAGATTCCTGAAGTAAATGTTCTTCTCTGTTACATTTCAAGATAAAGGTTTGCTTCTGCATTAAGTATGGAATCATGATGTTGAAGTAGGTAGAGACTTAGATTTATTTTAAGCCTGAAAACTATAGCAATTCTCTTGGGCACCCCAGCTGGTACCATGAAGAATATATTTGAGGCTTCTGCTAAAAATGGTTTTAGATTTTTTTTTCTCTGGTTTTAAAATGAGAATTGCATAACTCCATCTTGGTCATGTACATAGAAAAGCAAACTCTGTGGTAGATAAGGAACTAATTTTATCTATTTAAGATTTAAAGGTTCACACAATAAAATACAATACCTAAAATATAAGAAAAAGAGAGAAGTAATGTTGGCAAGGGAGCCTTTTCTTTTTTCTTTCTTTTTTCCTTTTTAGGGCCACATGTGCAGCATATGGAAGTTCCTGGGCTAGGGGTGGAATCTGAGCTGTAGCTGCAGGCCTATGTCACAACCACAGCAACGTGGGACTGCCCACATCTGCAGCCTGTGCTGAAGCCTGCGGCAACACTGGATCTTTAACCTACTGAGTAAGGTCAGGGATAAAACCTATATCCTCACTGACACCATGTTGGGTTCTTAAAGAACCGAGCCACAACGAGAACTCCAAGAGAACCTTTTCTTAATAACACACAAACCAGGGACTAAAAGTAAATAACTGAGAAAATGTGGAAATGTTAAAAAAAAAATAATAAAGAAACAAGAAAATTTATACATACTCATGGTCATTCTAAAGCCCACACCAAATCAGTCACAAAAAGGAATTTCCTCATTTGCTAAGGAGCATCTTCTAAAAGTCTAAAGCACACTTCATGCTTAACAGTAACATGAGCAGCAGTCCCTCTAAGATTAGGGAAAATACTCAGATCCAGACAGCTTTGCCTTTATTCTGTATTGTACCAGAGGCCCTAGATGATTTAAGAAGACAAGAAAAAAAAATTAAACGGTAAAAAGATGTGGAAGGAAAAAATGTGATTATGTATAAATTACATACTTATTACTTTTCATAGAAAATCTTTGGGAAAAAAAATTGGAATGCAAAAGATAGTTGATCAAGATTAATGGTTAACAGATCAACATTCTAAGATGCAACAGCATTCCTACACACTGGAATAATCAATTCAAAAAGGTAGTAAGCAAATGACTTCATTCTCTGTAATAATAAAACTTTAATAAAAGCACCTAGAAGTAAATAAAATATGAGGTCCAAGACCCTTATAAAGAGATTATGTTAATAAATAATGCTGACACTCTAAGCTTTCTATAACAAAATAGAAATGATGAAGTTCCTACCTTACACCCAACAGAAAAATCAATTCCATGTTGATTAAGGCTCTGAATGTCCTGAATGTTGATTAAGGGCCACACCCGTGGCATATGGAGGTTCCCAGGCTAGGGGTCTAATTGGAGCTACAGCTGCTGGCCTAGACCACAGCCACAGCAATGCCAGATCTGACCCGAGTCTGAAACCTACACCACAGCTCATAGCAACACTGGATTCTTAACCCACTGAGGCCAGGGATCAAACCTGAAACCTCATGGTTCCTAGTCAGATTCTTTTCTGCTGCACCACGATGGGAACTCCAGATACTCGGGATTTTTGAAGAAAGTACTGAAGCCTATCTTTATGATCCAAGAGTTGGAATGGATTTCTTAAGCATGTCATGACAAAAGCATAAGTATAACCCTCAAAGGAAAAGACTGATAAACTTGACCTCATTATTATCGTCATATAATAGTTATGAACACTCCTGCATGACAAGAGATAGGATAAACAAAATGAAAGATTTCCAAGTGGGAGAAGACATTCACAGTGCATATGATTCAACAAAGAGTTAGTCTCCAGCATAAATAACGATTTTTGTAATTAATAATAAAATAAAGTGGTAAGAGCATAAACTAGAGTTCTTCATCGGACATTGAATTTCATTGTCTGTACTCATTAGCTATGTGTGGTTAGGCAACTTGTTCGACCTCTGTATACCTGAATCTGCTCATCTATAGAATGGATATAATATCAGGACCTATCTTGAATAATTTTTATGAGGATCAAATAAGCCAATATGCATAAATTCTTAAAGAAAAACCTATCAGTAATCACCAATACTGGCTTATTATTATATTTTAAATATGAGCCATGGTACAAAGATATCAATTATGTTATATACATTTTTAATAATTTCCTAAGTAATTGTTTTTGGTCTTTTTGTCTTTTCTAAGGCCACACCTGCAGCAAATGGAGATTCCCAGGCTAGGGGTCTAATTGGAGCTGTGGCCACCGGCCTACGCCAGAGCCACAGCAACACAGGATCTGAGCCACATCTGCAACCTACACCACAGCTCATGACAATGCCAGATCCTTAACTCACTGACCGAGGCCAGGGATCAAACCTGCATCCTCATGAATCCTAGTTGGATTCGTTAACCACTGAGCCATGACAGGAACTCCTCCTAAGCAATAGTTTTTAAATTATAAAGTAAAAAGATAAGTTACAAACTAGAAGATTTATCTGCAATATTAACTGATCCATTACTAATATGTAAATATATAAAATCAATGATATACAACCTCATTGAAAAATAAGGAAACTATAACCAAAAAATTATAAAAATATTATAAAACAGAAGAAGGAATAATATATACAAAAGTAATCAAAGAAATAAAACTGAGGCAACCATGAGATATTTTCATATCATTGAAAATTTCTTTTTTTTGGCAAAAGTTCACTGAAATGGAAATTTTCCTATTGGTGGGAGATTGGAACAACCTTATTCTGGAAGTCAGCTATATTCAACCAAAGACTCAAACGTTTATACTCTCGATTTACTAATTCCAATTCTCAACTTGTATCCAAAGGGAAATATCTGGGCAGAACTCAAAATCAACATACAAGGATGTCCATTGCAACAATACTGACAATGGTGAAATTTCCAACAATGTGAGACCAATTAAAGCCAGTGTGGAATACAAACTATGGAAAGGAATACTGTTCAGCCTTGAAAAATGATAATATTACTCTATATTCACAGTCATGGAAAATATTTCAATTATTAAAAACAAGTCTAAAATGGTATATTTATAAACAACTATGTATAAACACATAGAAAACAATCTCAAAACACACTCAAAAGTTAACATGTTTCTGTCCAGATAGTGGGTTCTAGTGTTTCCGTCTGTGACTATTCATTCATCCATTACTGCTGCTTCCCCATGGGGTCACAGTCTCTGCAACCTGCAATAGAGAAGGGATTCCTTGGAAAAGCAGCAAAGCTTCTGATCTGCAACAAGACTACAAGGAATGCCCTTGAGGCCCTTTGAAGGGGGTGCACTTGAGTAGCAACACCCTCCCCAAGCCAACTTCAGTGCAATTGTCTTTACCCCTCTTCATAACCCAGCTTAGAAGAACACTTTGCAATATTCAGATGTGAAATTTTAATTTCCCCTTTCAACATATGTAGGAAAAAAAAATCAGACTAAATTGCCAAATTGTGAAAGAACTCCATCTTTCCCTTCATACTCCACACATTTGTGAGTAAAATGAAGAGTAGGCAGCTAACATTGCAAGCCATCAAACACCTGTCAATAAGGATGAGGATGGAGTTCCCCTTATGGCTCAGTGTGTTAAAAACCTGACTAGCATCCATGAGGATGCAGGTTCAATCCCTCCCCACACTCAGCGGTTTAAGGATCCAGCCTTGGCCCAAGCTATGGCATAGGTCACAGATGTGGCTCAAATCCCAGTGTTGCTGTGGCTGTGGCATAGGCCTGCAGCTATAACTCTGATTTGACCCTAGCTTGGGAAATTCCATATCCTTCAGGCATGGCCCTAAAAAGAAAAAAAAATACAAAATAATGATGCAGAGCTCTAATTAGAGGCAAATTGTCAAATGATGCTTCAAAAGATCATTTTCTCCCGATTTTGCTGCATTGAGAAGGACAAAGAATCACTTCTATGACGTTCTTGCCCAAAACCTCCATCCAACCATGGGAAAGTATCCCAAATCTCCAAACTCAATGGAGATACATTCCAATACATTTCAAAAGTATCAAGAAAATGAAAGACAGAGAAGACTGAAGAACTGTCACAGATTTTAGGAGACCAAGGAAACATGACAATCAAATGCAACACGGGATGCTGCACTGGATTCTGGAACAAAAAAAAGACATCACTTGAAAAACTAGTGATGTTCAAATTAGATCCATAAATTAGTTAATAGTGTGGAATTGATTTTAATTTCCTGGCTTTTAAAATTATACTCTGATGATGTACGATGTAACATGAGAGGAAGTTGTATTATTTTTGCAACTTTACAGAGACCTAAAATTATTTAAAAATTGAAGGTAGGAGTTCCTGTGGTGGCGCAGAGGAAACAAATCCAACTAGGAACCATGAGGTTTCGGATTCAATCCCTGGCCTTGCTCAGTGGGTTAAGGATCCGGTGTTGCTGTGAGCTGTGGTGTAGGTCGAAGACACAGCTCGGATCTGGCATTGCTGTGGCTGTAGTGTAGACCAGCAGCTATAGCTCTGATTTGACCCCTAGCCTGTGAAACTCCATATGCCGTGGGTGCAGCCCTAAAAAACCAAAGAAAAAAAAAAGAAGAAAAAAACAAAAATAGAAGTTTAAGAAATATATATGATGGTAGGGTCGTAGGATAAAGGACATTCTTTAAAACCTTAAGTAGACTTGCTTCATCTCTCTCCTTTTATCTCACCTTGTTCTTCCTCTTGCTCTCTACGCTCTAGCCTCATTGGCCCCACAGTGTAAAGCTCTATAGGTGGCAGAGGTAAAGCTTCCACACATCACGAAGCCCCAAAGGACTCACTAACCTAGAACACGAGGTGCCCCTCCACCCACACCCACACGTTACCTAGACTTCAGCTCCCACTTGCTCAGGGTTCTCTGAGCCAGGTTCCTTTGTCATGTACTCTCAGAGGATGGCCTACTCTGCCTCCAAGGCATCCATCTTTGTAATCACCAGCATCTACTGAGGAATTCGCTCATTTTAAGACTCCTTTACACAGTTCTAAAGACATCATGGACCAATTCTACTATCTCTAGCTTCAAGGTTCTGGCACAGAGTAGGTGATCAATAAACATCCTCAGAATGATGAATACAGAAGTGAACAAATACAAAATATACTTAGTGTCAAGGCCTTTTCACTTCCATCTGTGGAAATTATCCTGTTGTGATGAGGAGAAGGAACCTTATCTTGAATGACAAAGACAAATTATTGTTATATCTTTTGAGCTTCTTTCCAAAAAAAAAAAAAAAGCATTTTCTTTTTTGCATAGTTTCTTCTTTACTTTCCTAAAAAATGTTCTACTTAATTGCATGTAGGAAAGCCCATCTCCATAATGTGGAATAATTATGTAAAAATGTATTTTAGAATATCTTTTCCTGCTTAAAGCAGAGGAAGAGGCTGCTAAATTGTGTGTGCAAATTAGAATCAGTATAAGGGGCCCCAAAGAAGTCATTCCAGGTCTAGGGGAAATTAGATATTATGAAACACAAATTGAATTTGTTTGCTTCTTCAATCTATTAAGATTTCTCTTTAGTGAGGTTATTACATGACTTTTCAGTGAGCAAGAGTTGATTTAGACAGATGGTACTGTGCAAGCACTGATAGAATTCCATCCCCCTTCTAAAATTAAAAAAAAAAAATGTAAGTCTTTCAGCAATGACCTAACAATATATCTTTTTGGGAAAAAAAAGTTTAAGAGTTCCCATTGTGGCTCAATAGGTTAAGAAGCCAACATAGCACCCATAAGGATGTGGGTTAGATCCCTGGCCTCACTCAGCAGGTTAAGGATCCAGCATTGCCTCAAGCTTCAGTGTAGGTTTCAGATGCAGCTCAGATCCCACTGTTGCTGTGGCTGTGGCTTAGGCCCATAGCTGCAGTTCTGATTTGACCTTCAGCCTGGGAACTTCCATATGCCTCACTGCAGACATAAAAAGAAGAAAAAAGGGTTAATAGTTACTTAATAGATATGGTTTATTTATTTTAGTCACATTAAGTAATGTCTTACTGAAAATACTTCAGCCCTTCCACCACCAAATAATTAACCTATGAATCTAAGAAATAGATTTCATCCATGTCTCCCTGTCCTTTTCTTTACTACTCCTATACTTTTTGCCTGAATTATAGGTACAGCAATAACACAGACATGTCCCTTTTCTAAACTGATGTATTTCCACTTCCTTAAGTCCATGATTGAGAATTTGAACATTTATTCTGACATGGCAAGTATGGTTACTTTAACTGCCTATTAAATATTAAAAATTCAGTCATACATCTACATTAAAAAGAAAAATGACATCATGCACTTGTGGGAATTTTTCCAAGACCAGCACTTTGGACTGCAAACCGCAGTGACAGATAAAGAGTCACATCTCATTGGGGCTCAGCAGCAATGAACCCGACTAGGATCCATGAGGATGCAGGTTCAATCCCTGGCCTCACTCAGTGAGAATCCGGCATTTCCATAAGCTGTGGTGTAGGTTGCAGACACAGCTCAGATCCTGCGTTGCTGTGGCTGTGGTGTAGGCCGGCACCTGCAGCTGTGACTGGACCTCTAACCAGGGAACTTCCATATGCCCTGGGTGCAGCCCTGAAAAAAAAAAAAAAGCACATCTCCTGATTCTCTGGAAATATTTGTTACAAACCATATTATTTCAACACAAAAAAGGGACTAGATTTGAAGAAGCAACAAGGGCAGAGGTCAAGAGTGCCTCAGCAAAGTTCACAAAAGAAAAGATCTTAAGGAAAACATGATTCTCCTACATTGAGAGTAAGTACTGCATTCAATTGTAATGTGTAATCCACAACCTTATGATCAAAATAGAGGAGTGCATACAAGACAAGAGTGAGTTTTTTGTTTTGATATTTGTTTTTGACTTTTTTTTTTTTCACTGAACAGAAAACAGGAAGCAGCCAATATGTTGGCTCCACAATATCCACAGGGACCCATGATTCTATCTTTCGGCTCTGCTGCCTTAACACATGGTCTCCATTATCAAGGTCATTCCATTGTCCTTGATGTCTGTTGAAACTCTGGACCTCAAATCTCTATTTAGGAAGAAAAAGGCAAGGGAGGAAAGTCCTCATGGATGAGATCTATGCAAAAAGTACCAAAATGTACACAAAACTTCTCATAATAGCTTACTGGTCACAGAGCCACACCTAGTTGCAAGGGAACCTGGGCATATATTATTCTAGGCCTAGAGGACAACATTCTGGTTTAAAATTAAAACAATTAGAAGAGATGTTTTGGTAGAAAATTAGCAGTCTCTGTCACTCCTATACAAACACAATAGTCCTCTTTTTAATTTTTTTCATTAACTAGTATGTGCGCATAGTTCAAAAATTTTAAAGTATAAAAAAAATGCACAGTGAAGACTTTCACACCCACTCCTGTCTCCATCTGCCAGCTTCCACCCACTGCACCATACTTTTATTCATTTTATTTCCTTCCAGTTTTTTATGCAAATGCATGCAAATGAGATTATTCTTGCCTTCCCTCTAGGAGTTATTTCCAAATTGGCACATGGAACAGGAATCATTTTCCTCTTCTTTTCTATTTTTCTTTTACAGCTGCATAGTATTCCACAGCTGGATCTACTGGGTTGATCTGTTCAGTCCCCAATTTCAAACACTTAGTGTGGGTTTTTATCTTTTTCTGTTCCAAACAGTGCACCAAGAAAAAAAGTTCTTGTGGGAGTTCCTCTTGTGGCTCAGCCGAAACAAATCCAACTAGTATCCATGAGGACATGGGTTCGACAGCCTGGCCTCACTCAGTTGTTAAGGATCTGGCATTGCCATGATCTGTGGAGTAGATCACAGATGCAGCTCGGATCTGGCATTGCTGTAGTTGTGGCATAGGCTAGCAGCTGTAGCTCTGATTCGACCCAGAGCCTGGGAACTTCCATACGCCACAGGTGCATCCCCCAACCAAAAAGAAAGAAAGAAAGAAAGAAAGAGAGAGAGAGAGAGAGAGAGAGAGAGAGAGAGAGAGAGAGAAAGAAAGAAAGAAAGAAAGAAAGAAAGAAAGAAAGAAAGAAAGAAAGAAAGAAAGAAAGAAAGAAAGAAAGAAAGAAAGAAAGAAAGAAAGAAAAAGAAAGAAAGAAAGAAAGAGAGAGAAAGAAAGAAAGTTCTTCTGCAATGAGCATAAGTGAATCAATAAGAAAAAGCATAGAGGCTGAACTGCCAGGACAAATGGCATATTTGTAATTTTGATAGCTATTACCAAGTTGCTCTCCGTGGCTGTTGTAATGTTTTACACTCCCACTAGCAACATGCCAACATGTGTATTTTCCCACAGCCTCTTCTACAAAACGTGTGTCAAGTCCACAGTCCCCTTTAGACTGAGTGCTCTTTGTCAGCACTATATAGAATCCTGTGACTTATATCATAAATTCTACATGCCAAGGGAGAGATCCCCCAGGCTGGACTTCACTTTGGTGACATGTGCATAAACAAAGATCTCAGTTATAGATGTAATCCAAAATTATATACATATGGTATTCTAAAAAAAAATGGATATTTGAAAGTTATCCACCCATCATGGTCAGTCTATTTCCATGAACTGGATGTTAGAGGTAATTTCCTTTGCACCCTATTTTCATGAAAAGTGACAATAAATTAAGGATCTCTGACACACACATTTACCCCAATCTCCTATGTGGCTACACTCAGCAGCAACCTGCTTCTTTGTAGTTATATAATTTTACTTACACCATTTCTTAGGGAAGTTTTCTTCCACCTCTTGACCAGGTCCAATCCCTCTCAAGTCTTTTCTACTTGCCTCTAAGACACCATCTTCTACCCCCTGAATCCCTGGTGCCATTCAGGTGGCACTTGCTACTGTACATGATATGAGTGCAGACCTGCCTCCATACCTGGCTTAGGACTGATGCACATACCCCTCCATGGCCCATGTGATCATCCAGGTGATGTGTTCGTTTTTCAAAACTCCCAATGCCAACCAAGAGGCTTGGATGTTAAAATACTCAGGAGATACAGCTGAGGGGAGGCCCTCCACCCGCACCTCTGACACATCCTCACAGGTAGGTAATCTTCCTGGTTATTCCTGATCTTTACATGTTTCTTCAGTGTTCCTTGAATTCCCACCACTTAGCTGTCAACAGCTCAGCCATAATTTCTGAATCACTTTCTAAGGTAACAGAACTCCATTAGCCATAATACCATTTCTTGAAACACAGATGTGAAAAATGAACACGAGAAAGTCAGGTAGGAACAGCTGATTCTAATGGGCAGGCATCTCCCTAAAGTCCTCAGGAAGGACTTAACCTTCTTAATTATTACCTCAATAGTGCTTCATTAGAAAGTGTGAATAAATTTATGACTCTTTTTTGCAAGAGGAAACATTAATTTTCTAATTTTTAGTAGAATTTCATCTTCATTTTTTGTTCTTTAAAGTTTTATTGAAGTCTAGTTGATTTACAATGTTATGATAATTTCTGCTATACAACAAAGTGATCCAGTTATACATATACACACATCTCCTCTTTTTCAGACTCTTTTCCCATGTAGATTATCACAGAATATTGGGTAGCGTTCCTATGCAGGTCCCCGTTGGCCAGTCATTCCATATACCTTAGTATTCATATGTCAATTCCAAACCTCCAGTCCATCATTACTCCCTTACCCCACACCTTTTCTCTTAACAAACCTTAACCATAAGTTTGGTTTCAAAGTCTGTGAATCTGTTTTAAAAATCCGATTTACTAAAAGTATGCTTTTTATTACTTATATTGTTACCCCGACTCTCCTGTAGGGCGTGTTGTTAAATTAGCAGTTCTCTGTATTTTATATGGATTTCTTCAACCTTTTATTGTATCTGTGTACTATGTTTCATCCTTAAAATTAGAAATCCAAAACCAAGTTCGAGGATGCTATCGATGAAGTTCACCTAAAAATTCAGCTTCAAGGAGGTGCAGTTATGGCTGAATATTAAGGCCAAAGCCAACTTTCCTTGACCTTTAAATCAAACCTGCTTTACAAATGTAGTGTCAAAACTGTGCTTGAGTAAGTGCCAATAATCATTTCCTTGGTAAATCACTGGGAAAAAAACAGAAAGCTTTAAAGTAGCTAAAATATGCAAAGGAGTTATTGAATAAGTGACTCACAACTAACCAGTTTTGGATCATCTAGCAAGTTTATAACTGAAATTTAGCCTAGCATGTGACCATTAAATAATTAAGTCCGCTTTATTTCACAGCAATGTAGCAACTAATAGAACTAATGTTGAAATTAAAGTCATTCACTTGTATTTTCTTATTTCTCTATATGTCATAACTTATCCAAAAAACCACACCCACAATTAGGCATGTATCATTCTTAAATTTCCTGATTTTGAAAATTATACACTGTAGTATGTAAAAAATGTCTTTCTGAGAATATACATGTTTTTGAAATTATTTAGAGGTCAAGGGGCATTGTGTCTGCAACTTTTTTCCAAGTGGTTCAAAAAAAAAATTATGCGGATTGATAGCTCAGTAGATGGAGAGAATGATGACACAAGTGGGAAAAATTATAAACCATAAGTAAGTATGTGTGAAGGATACATGTAGAGCTCTTCCTTGTTTCAGTCTTGCAAATTTTGTTTGAAATATGTCAAAATTAAAAGTTACTCCCAAAACACCCCTAAAGGTATTCAGCTCAAAATGCTTATGCATATGTACACTCATCTCATGAAGTTATTTTATTACACCTAGGATTGATTTTAGCTGCTCTAAACTCCTGTTTCATCTCCTGATCAGCTTTTCCTTGACAAAATATAGTAATTACAAACTCAATTCACTTACTATATACTGGCCGGCTATAAATAAGGAATTGTCTACCAGACCTGGGTGACTTGTTTGGGATAGGACATTAAATATTTGAAAGTGTGGAGTGACTTTCAGTGAACCGCACCTTAACAAAACCTGGGCATTTAAAGAACTGCACAATCATCTCCAGGCCTCTGGTTACTTATTAAATGGTTCCCTGGTGACCCAAGAGAGTTCATGTTCGCCCTTAAACACCCAACTTACACCAGCCAGTGACCTGGGCACTGAGAGGAGAAAGTCATCGGAGCGTTGTGTCCTTAACCGGTTGTCTGCAGACAGCCTCACATTCTGCTGGCTTTGCCTATAAACACGGCAGCCAACCCACCAGAGGCCAACTGTCAAGATGACTGTCTGAAATCTTCGCTTTGCTGGGTCATCAGAAACATGGAGCTATATGTGGGTATTAAGCTCACTAAGTATAGAACAGAACTTGCCCAGGACAGGGAAGGTTAGGGCAATTCAAATTTCAAGATTACCGGGTTCCTAGCTAGGAACAATTAGTTTGCAAAGAAAGTGTAAAAGTGAAGAGTTTCACAGAATCAGGCAAAAATAACACTAGCTTTTTTAAAAACGGTAAATACAAGAGAAGTTAGGAAACTACTTATCTGAGAATTTCAGGCAGTGTGTACACTCCGACCTATTTAATAATTAACTGGGTTCCACAAAAAGGGGATTAGGAATGTATGCTTTGAACAAAATGGGAACCACAGATCCTTCAAGAACACAGTGGTACTGGTGGCCCCTGCCATTTAGAATTTAGTTTCTCCAAAAAAATAAAATAAAACTTAAGAGAACTCTGACTTTACTGCTTGGTATGGAATCTTTTTTTTTTTTTTTTGATGTATTTCTATATCCATATAAGGGGAAAGAAGAAAAGTGAAGCCACATATTCATTATTAATTCAGGACATGCTAAGAATATTCTATCTAGTTTTCACATCATGACCTTTTCTTGACTATTCCTTAAAAAATTTTTTTTTCTCCTCTACACTTGAGCAATTTTTTTCCTAGTAAAACCTTCCCTTAAAGCATAAATGGTTAAGCATTGAGATTTCTTAGGGAATCTGTGAATGACAAATATCAAAGAGGTAGGAAGGTGTCACTTCTTGAATCCTTCCAATTTGAAATGATAAATTTATTGAATGAATTTTGCAATGAATAATACGACTGTAGAAAAGATGAGTGACTGAAAATTAAAGAAATTATCATACCCATATTTCTTAAGAAGACATAGATGATAATGCATTGCAAAAATTTTGGTTTTGAATTTGAATTTGATAGAAATTGAATTTTGATTTTGAATTTGATAGAAAATTCTAGTACATTCAACCACAAGCTCATTGTGTTTCCTATGACTGGATAAAAGTATACCTGCCAACATTTCTGGTGTAGAAGGAAGAGACATTTTCTGTGTGTAATATCTTTGCTTCTGTATAAAATTCAAAAGGAAATGTCTTGTGTCTACATAAAAAATTAAAATTCCTCCTAATACTAATAAGAGAAAACTTTTAAAACTCATTAAAACTCATTTTAATTCCTAAATCATTTGATTTACAGAGTTCTCTGAAATACAAAATATGTCAATTACCAATCAAATCATAATAGCGCCAATCATTTACTAATTTAACAGTCAACTACTTAAAGAATTATAAGTTCACTTTCTGGAAATCCATTTCCTGGGAATACATTTTAATGTTTATGTGTTAATGCTAGACTATTTGGCCCACTTTATGAGATGCTAACATAATTCGTTGAGATCAGTTTTGAAAAGTGAAAAACATCACACTATACTCAGCTCTTTGGATTGGTCAGGGATTATAAATGTGGATAAAAAGGAACAATTTCCAGGAAGTTTCCAAAAGCACTGCGAAAGTTATTTGTAGGTAGGTAGCTACTTTTATCAGAGAGTTAACATGTAATAATGCCATAAATCTTTTGTCGAAAAATTCAGGTTACCGTCTTTCAGTTTCCAATTTAATTTTCACAGGAAAATGAATCTCCTCTTCTAATGAGATTAGACATAGCAGCATGCAAGGCATGTACACACAATGGAGCCTGGGTTTTTTATATCTGTTTTCTTTTTATGGAAAGCAATCATTATAATTGTGTTAGATTGCATTACTGTTCCCTGTAACTTCACGCCTCCCCATGTCTACTTCCTTTGCAGATCCTCTCACTGGACTCTTTGAAGCTAGGTTTGTCCATGTAATTTGTCTTGGCCAAAGGAATGTTAGAAGACATGACTTAGGAGATTACAAATGGACTTGTTCAATGGGTCTTGCTTTCTAGCATTTCTGCCATCAGAAAAGCCTTCTTCAAGTGGCTGCTGGCTTGGCTCTTAAACCTGGGCTCCACAATGAAAACACATAAAGAAGACCAGACCCTAACCCACAGCCAGAGCTGGGAGTTGATGTCAAGCCTAGTTGAGCAGATCAGCTAAACTCCAGAAGCCCACAGACAAGAAAACTACAAGCATTGATGACTGCTGTCTGCCACAGAGGATCTGTGCTGGTTTGTTACACAAATAACTTCCTGATACAGTAATCAGTTATGTAAGGCTTCATCTTATCTATATATTTACACACACACACACACACACACACCACCACCACTATCACCACCACCACTACCATAAAATGTGTAATAGTTCCATACATTTACCAATTTAGCTACCTACTTTTGATACTTTCTGTAACACTGTACATAGAATAGGCACTGCTAGGCTCTAACATCTGGAACTTTCCCATGACACATAAAAATTGTCATTCATGAAACCAATGTGACAAGCAGAGGTAGAAAAACTGCCACTACCCTGCCAGCATCTATCAGTGCAGATGTTGGCCTTTCTTATAAACATAATTGCTGAAGAACTGTCAAAAAGGAGGTGATCAGCTATGAGAATTCTAGGAAGAGAAGAGATGCCTGCCAGTCACTACTGTTAAGAAATGGAGCAGCAGTCCCTATCCATTCAATTCTGTTCATTCATGTAGTAATTTGGGAAATGCAACACTCATTAATCCTTCTTTAAAATTAGCTGGTGAGAAAATCTAGCTAACCAAAAAGTGAATCAAATTAAATTAAATCCATTAAACCAGGAAGAGAAATGTAAACCAAATTAGGACCATTCCAATAGAAATGGAAGGAGGGACCAAAATCTAGAATTTTAGACCCACAATAGGTCAGAGAAGCTAGTTGGATGTTTGAGGCAAAGAGGAGGAAGAAGCACAGATAATTCCATGGTCTTTAACTTGGGAAGGGGAAGGAAGATGATGTGGTGAACTAAGATAGGAATAGAGGGACAGAGGAATGGGGGAAGGCTGAAGGAACATGAGTTCGTTGGTGGGGGGTAGGGTATTGAGTTTGGAGGGTCTGCAGGGCAGCCAAGTGAAGAGATATAGAAGACAACTGGAAAATAAGTTTGCAATGTCAGTGAGAATAGTGATCAAAACTACAGACCAGACAGTCCACGTGCTAGGACTAGATGAGGTCATCCAAGAACAAATACAAAGGAAGAGGCCCAGTTAAGCCTAGGAAAGATGCCCTGAGAACTCAGCCTGTTCAGCTCCTCTGAAAGCCATGACTACACTAATGCTGAGGCCACGGCCCTTACTGGTGCTCCCAGCCAATGACGAATCCCTACTGAGAGATAAAAGCAGGTCCATTCCTAGGAGACACGATGTTCCTCTGACAGCTGACTCTGTGTCAAGGATTCTCCTTCAGATTTGCTGTGCCTTCCTTAAAAGGCATGCCAGTTTAGGATTCTTCCAACCAACACTTCCTCCTCTTTCCTTCACTGAGGATCAAACTTAGATCATGGTCAGAAGTCTCTCCCAATCTCTCCCAGCTCTCGGCCTCATTTCTTCACACAGGTGTTTCCCCTAATTAAAACTTTTCACAACTTAATCACTTGGCATTTGCTTCTCAAATCACCTGGACTACCACAGGTACATAGGGGTACCTAGATGACTTTCCTCCCCTTACTGTTTTAAACTGTTTTAGCATCACACGGGCAACTCCTAGAGGTTTGCCAGATATTTTGTACCTTCTGCACATAGAAAAAAATTATCTACAAGGCTTATGTCACAGTCTATAAGGAACTGAACCCATCTATGAAACAGAAACAGACTCACAGACATAAAGATCAGACTTGAGGTTAACCAGGGGAAGAGGGAAAGAGTGGGATGGACTGGGAGTTTGGGGTTAATAGATGAAAACTATTACATTTAGGATGGATAAGCAGTAAGGTCCCATCATATAGCACAGGGAACTATACCCAATCTCTTGGGATAGAACACAATGGAAGGTAATATGAGAAAAAGAATGTATACATATGTATGACTGGGTCACTTTGCTGTACAGCAGAAATGGGCACAACACTGCAAATCAACTATACTTTAATTTTGAAAAAGTTAAAAAAATAATTAGAAGAATACAGCTATTAAGCAACCTACCTTTCTATTAAAAATCACTCATACAATTCAAAACCTAAACAATATAGTAAAGAGTTAAGAAAATTAGCATGTTTCATGATACATGCAATTCAGATGGGTATAAAACTTCAGATTATTCTTGTATTTCATTCACATATTGATGGAGAATATGTGAATAATTTCACAAAGAAAAATTTGAATCAAATCTATTGAGAGCTAAGGTTCCTCTCTGAATATAATTCATACTCAAAGGTTAGAGATAAAGCTAAGATTCATAAAATAATACAACATTAAGAGATAACCTTTAATAGATACAAACTATTGCCTTTGGAATGGATTAGCCATGAGATCTTGCTGTGTAGCACTAGAACTATGTCTAGTCACTTATGATGGAGCATGATAATGTGCGAAAATAGAATGTATACATGTATGTGTAACTGGGTCACCATGCTGTACAGTAGAAAAAAATGTATCGGGGAAATAACTATTTAAATAAATAAATAAATGTTTTTTCCACAAGCCAAAAAAAAAAAAAAAAAAAAAGAGAGAGATAACGTGAGAAGAAATTCAAACTTCTGGGTAAGATTAAAGAAGATAAGCCATTTTTAGCGAATTCCTTCACCTTAAAAAAAAAATTCTTCAAAACCACAACAGCAAAAAAAGAAAAATAGGAGTTCCCATTGTGGCTCAGCAGGTTAAGAATCAGGTATAGTCTCTGCGAGGATGGCGGGGTTCAATCCCTGGCCTCGCTCAGTGAGTAAAGGATCCAGCATTGCCACAAACTGCAGTGTAGGACGCAGGTGCAATTCGCATGCAATGTTGCTGTGGCTGTGGCAGACGCCTCAGCTGCAGCTCTGATGCAACCCCTAGCCTGGGAACTTGCATAGTTCACAGGTACAGCAGTAAAAAGAAAAAAGAAAAAGAAAGAAAAGTAGAAAATGAAAAAATCCCCTGTGGCGAAAATGCCACAATCCCAATCTAGAAGAAAGTGAAATGATGCTAATAATGTTTTGAGACAGAAACAAGTTAGACCAATGAACTGTAAATGTTTTCAAGTAAGGATTCACAGACAAAAACGTGATAGATAAATGCTCTCACTCATGCAGAAATTTAGGACATAGAATACTCATGAATCCTACTTTTAAATTAGCTGGGCGATAATAATCCAGCTAACCAAAAAGCTAATTAAATGAAAGAAGGCAGGAACGGAAAGTCTGAGACCAAAGAAGTGCTGCTGAGAATTGAATCCATTCAGTTAATGCTTCATTTTATTTTTCTAATAAGGAATGGTCACTGATTAATAAATCAGAATAATTCAGAGAACTAAAGTCCACCAGTGCCTCTTCTACCCCAGCCCCTGCCACACCAGGCACTTTCATTCATGTCATACATAACCATCCATATGCAAATACAGACAAGCATGTTCTTCTCATTTCCTTTCACTACACACTTCCTGAGCATGAACATATCAGCCTATCTTCAAGATCTTTCTACATCAGTACAAAGAGCTCTCTTTTCTCCTTTCCTCAATTCTCCTCCTTAGCCACACAATATAATTATAAAAATAGAGATATAAATTATGACAACCAATCCCCAGTGGATGGACACTGAGGGTATTTCTAAGACAGGCTTTTATAAGTAACTCTAAGATGAATAACCTTGTACATACAGCATTTTGTACACGTGCAGATATATATAAAAAAAATAAACACAGAGAAGAGAAATCACTGGGCCAAAAGATAAATGCATTTATAGTTCTGGTTTATATTACTGTATTACCCTCCATAAGAGTGGTGATTAATTGTACTTTTCCCAGTAATGCATAATAAGGCCTATTTCCCCATTAGAAGATGTGGTCAGATGTTCAGATTGTTGACAATCTGATAGGTAAGAAATAGAAATTCACTGTGGTCATAATTTGCATTTTTATGATTATGATAAGTTTGGATTTCCCTTCTCATATCTAAGCATTTTTTGGATTTACCATTTTAATTCAGTTGCTGGTTTTCTGACAATTAATTTAAACAATTTCAGGAATAATTATCACAGACTATCATGACATGATAGAAGCCTTAAAAATGTAAAAATAATATTATAACTAATACATTCAGAGACTGTGAGAGTAAAAGGAAAAAGAAGCATACATTATCTAATTTCTCCATTTTTCATAGCAAGAATTATATATGTTAACCATTTTGGTTACAAAAGTACTGACTTGGACTTCAATTTCTTTATAATCATTTTTTTTCCCTTAATTTTAGAGAATCCTTCAGAAGCAACATACCCTGCAGTGAAATTGTTATCTGTAGTTCAGCCCTCTAGATTATATTCAGCTTATTTTTTATGCTTAATTTGAAGTAAAATTAAATCTAAAATGTCAACTGAATTAGAATGTATCACATGTTCAAACTGTCCTAAAGTATTTCTATTTATGTGTTACCTTTCTATGTGTATAGAGGTAAACATATAGAAACATATTTTTTATACTCTAAAAATTAACAGTTTATGTTTCTGAGTGAATGTATCTAAAGAAAATTTTATTTAATTTTATTATGATTTTAAATTTTACAATAACATATCATTATTGCAAAAAAGCCATTATTTAAAACTAGAAATACTCAGAATTTTCAAGATGATATATGCAAAGAATGTAATTTATAGCCGAACCAAGAAAACTATTTTCCTTTCTTGGAAAGATAAGGATAAAATGGAAATATTTTAAATTATTCTAATAAGTAAATTTAAAACATTTCATTTTTTATGTTTTATTTTTTATTATATTTTTTGCCTTTAAAAAAATTTTTTAATTGTTGTTTCCCCAATAAAATTTTTTTTCTACTGTACAGCATATTGACCCAGTTATACATACATGTACACATCCTATTTTTGCACATTACCCTTCTCCATCATAAGTGATTAGACATAGTTCCCAGTGCTATACAGCAGGATCTCACTGCTAATCCATTCCAAAGGCAATGGTTTGCATCTATTAACCCCAAGCTCCCCAAACACTCCACTCCCTCCCCCTCCCCCTTGGCAATTACAAGTCTATTCTCCAAGACCACGATTTTCTTTTCTGTGGAAAGGTTCATTTGCACCTTATATTATATTCCAGATATGTGATATCATATGGTATTTGTCTTTCTCTTTCTGACTTACTTCACTCAGTTTGAGAGCCTCTAGTTCCATCCATGTTGCTGCAAATGGCATTATTTCATTCTTTTTTATGGCTGAGTAGTATTCCATAGTAGTATAGATATACCACATCTTCCTAATCCAATTATCTGTCATGGACATTTGGATTGTTTCCATGTCTTGGCTAATGTGATTTATTTAAATTTTATTTAATTTTTATTTAAAATAAATTAAATAAGGTATTGAGTCAATTTTTATCTCTGTGGCTGCAAATAAAACAACTGAATGTTGTTGAGATTTAATTGGAGAGATTCTTTCCTATATTTCAAAATCACACAAGGATCCATGGACCAGGAAACAAAAAGGTGAAAGTGTATTTAAATAAAGCCAATTTATAATTAATTATCTCTTTGCACATACCATTACTTGATTAGAGCATGCAAATTTTACTTCAAGGGTGCATCGGTTTACTTCAAGGGTGCATCAGACTGGAGCCTGACAGTCATATTAGACATTCTGAATGAAAAAAGGTGCCTTGAGTAAGTCAAAGCTCTTTTTGCTTTATTTTATTTAAAGACCCCCTTGGTAAGTCATATTTACAAAATCTAAAAACTTTTTATTCTCTAGCTAATTTCATATTTGTATTATCAGGATATCAAAACATGCCTGGATCAATTTAACACTTATTGGTACAGCATTAAAATACTCCTTATATTTATTTGTATTACTTAGCAAGTAAAAGATGAACTGTATTGGGGAAAATTTAAACATGGTGTATTATTGTAGAGCAGAGAGTTTTAAATTAAACTAAATTTTGAATTGTAGTTGACAGCTACTATATTATTTGATAAATACTTCATTTTACGCCAGCAATTTTGTGAGTTGGATAATTTTTTTTCCCATTTTATTTTATTTTGGCCACACTCAGAGCATATGTAAATTCCCAGGCCAGGGATCGACTCCAAGCTGCAGATATGACCAACACCACAGCTGGGTGATGCCATATCCTTAACCTGCAGTACCACAATGGCTACTCCTTTTTTCCATTTTATATATGCCACTTAGAGAGGTTAAAATATTTGCTGAAAGTTACATATCCAGTTAAATGCAGAACCAGAACTGGAACCCCAAAGCCTATATAATCCATCTCTTTCTCTATAATGGATGAAGCCAGATATATCTGTTATCTATTCCCACAATAATGGTGCATAACAAACAACTACAAAACTTCAATGGCATAGAGTAAACATCTATCTTTGCTTATGAGGGTGCAGACCCAATCAACAGTCCTGCTCTTCTGGGCCAGCCTCAGCTGAACTCAGCTTGCCTTGCTCAGGCCCATGCGATCAACTAGCAAGTCAAGTGAGAGCCAGATAGTCTCATATAACTCACCTCTGTTCCACGTGGTCTTCTGGCTTCTCTCAGGCTCACATGAGCTTGTCCTCTTAACAGAGGAAGAAACAGAAGCACAACAGAGCTCTTGAAGCCTAGGCTCAGATAAGACAACCCATCACTTCCACCACATTCTATTGGACAAAGAAAGTTACAAGGCCAGCCCAATTCCAAGGAGTGAGTTAATAATCTCCACCTTTTTATGGCAAGAGGTACACAGTGAAATTACAAAGAGGTGTAGAGAGAGGGAAGGGAAAAATTGAGGCTCCAAATCCTCCTCAACAGTATAGCTACTCTATATCTGGTTCCCTTGGTTTATTTCTCCTAGAACTGCTAGTACTGAGTAGCTTTTGACTTATGTTTCAGAATGATGTGAGACAAACCCTGTGAATGCTATTGCTTCAGTGTCTTAGAGATGTCACTGCAGTCATCATTCAGTAAAAGAAGAGATGGCAATCATCTTTTTTATAGGAGCACACTGGAGAAAACTCTTAGGTGTCAGTATCAATGGCAGTTATATTTTTAGCTATGGATGCCATCAAACTTCTGAATAGCTAGTCTACTTGCTCTAGTCAACACTGAGAATCTTTGCATGTGCTGCTAGAAAACTCAGGGTCAAACTGTAAATCTCTTTGCATTATTATGTGGGCCCTTTTTGGTATAGTAGCTATACCTCTGACTTCATCTCTTTTTTTTTTTTCTTATATCCTAGTTTTCTCTCTGCTCTGATATTTTCCCTAAAAGGAATAAAAAGAAACCCTCTTTTATCAGTTTATGGTTTCAAAATTAATATAGTCATCAGAAGAAAGCCTGGGGAGTTCCCATTGTGGCTCAGTGGGTTAAGAACTCAACATAGTGTCCATGAGGTTGCAGGTTCAATCCCTGACCTTGCTCAGTGGGTTAAGGATCCAGTGTTGCCACAAGCTGCAGTGTAGGTTGCAGATGAGGCTCTGATCTAGTGTCACTGTGGCTTGGTATAGTGTCAACAACAGCTCCTATTTGATCCCCTGCCCAGGAACATCCATATGCCATGGGTGTGACCATAGAAAGAAAAAAAAAAAAAAAAAGTCTGAATGTGAATGGCATAAAAAAGAAAATTAATTGCACCCATTTTCCTTCTAGCACCATTACTGGTAACTGCTAACATTCTGTCATATCGCTATGGACTGAATGTTTGTGTCTGCAAAATGTAGGTAATTGATACCTTAAGCCCCAACAAGATGAGAGGAGCCTTTGGAAGGCAATTGTGTAATGAGGGGGGAACCTTGTAAGGAGAAACGGGAGAGAACTCACTTTCTCTCTCTCTTTCTCTGCCATGTGAGGATGCAGGAAGATGGCCATAAACCAGGAAGAAAACCTTCACCAATATCCCAATCACGCTAGCACTTTGACCTTGGATGTCCAGCTTTCAAAATGGTAAGAAATAAATGCTATGTTTAAGCCACCCCTGTCCATGGTATTATTGTTATGGCAGCCCAAACTTTCTAGTTTTTTCTAGTCTTTTTCTTTTCTTCTTTTTATATATATATATATATATACACATTTATACATTATTGAGATATATACAACATGTAAAAATAAAAGTTCATTTATAAAATTTAATGTATGATACAGTTTTCCATTGCACTAATGACTCGTCAATAACATGAATTTTAGGGCTACAATGTTTATAAGTACCATGATTTAATCAATCCAGTATTACCAGTGGCTTTAGCCTCATTTATTGTTATTCTGGATACTATATATTCTATAAGCTACCTTAAATTCTCACTTGGGATAAAGAAGAGAAACGACAACAAAAAAATTTAATGAGGCAGACTGTGGATTTCAGAAAGTATATCACACACCCTTGGTATTTCTCATTTTGGGCCTACTACTCACCCATTTTCCAAATTCAACCAGCTTCTGGTACAGTCCTAGAAATATGCATTTACAGAGTATTCTGTACATGCCCAAAATTTTATCCTATATTCATATTCCTATAAGAGATAAAATATGATAATAACCATAATAAGGATAAGAAAAATAATACTTGGGCACTACATGGCACTCTTCATAAGCAGAGTTTAGAGTTGGTAATCTCTAACCTCATGTTTTATAGGAGGAAGTAGCAGCCTGGCATAGGAACATAAGTCCATATAGTCCAGAATCATCTCTCTCATAGCAGTCATATATTTGAATTAATTTACTACAATGTAAACAACACCCAGAAAATTAAGTGTCCATCGTTTGTACATTAGTGTGATATAACAACTAACATTTACTGATGAGCAATGAGTTCTTTTCCTGTGAACATCATACTAATTCTTGAGAATGGAGTCGTTATAATATCACAGTATGAAAAACCCCTCAAAAAAGGAGACTTAGCTCTATCATTTCTGTGGAAAGATGTCCTGAGATCGAGGCTATTACTGAAAAACTTCAGGTTCTACTTTGGGTGATATTTTTATTTCATTAAATTTTTAAAAATTTTTTATTATATTTGATTTACAATGTTCTGTCAATTTCTGCCGTATAGCAAAGTGACCCAGCTACACACATACAGACATTCCTTTTCTCACGTTATCCTCCATCATGTTCCATCACAAGTGATTAGAAAACAGTTCTCTTTGCTATAGAGCACGATCTCATTGCTTATTCACCTCAAATGTGATAGTTTGCATCTACTAACCCCAAACTCCCAGTCCATCCCACTCCCTTCCCCTTCCCCTTGGCCATAACAAGTCTATTCTCCAAGTCCATGAGTTCGTTTCTTTATTGCATTAAAAATTTTATTGAGATTATTATAGATTCAAATGCACATATAAAAAATAATATAGAGAGCTCCCAAGTACCCCATACAGTTTCCCCTAATGGTACTATCATGCAAAATACAGTGAAATATCACAAACAGGATTTGACAGTGATACCATCCATTGATCCAATTCAGATTCCCCCAGTTTTATTTGTACTCACTGGTGTATGTGTATTTACGTATGCATGTGTATGTGTATATAATTCTATATGGTTTCATCATATGCAAGTTCACATGATAAACCATATGTGATGGTGGATCCACCACCACAGTCAAGATACAGAACAGTATCATCACCACAAGGAACCCTCATGTCACTCTTTTTGTCACCACCAACCTCCCTCGCACCACTAACACCGAGCAGCCAGAAATACACTCCCCATTTCTAAAATGTCATTGCAAAACACTTATGTAAATGGTATTACACATTACATAATCTTTTTGGAACAGCTTTGTCCACTCAGCAACCTAGAGCTTTATCCAGGTTGTTGTGTGCACCAATAATTCACTCCTTTTTATTGCTGAGTATTATTGCATGATCTGGAAGTACCACCATTCATTTAACTATTCACTTACTGAAAGACATCTGGGATGTTTTCGGTTTGGGGCTATTTTGAATAAAGCTTCTATGTACATTCGTAGACAGGGTTTTTTGGTAGATGTACATTTTCATTTTTCTGGAATAAATGCTCAAGATATTGCTATGTTCAATGGTAGTTATGTGGAAGTTTTAAGAGAAGCTGCCAGTTTTCCAAAATTCTGCACCAGTTTTTACATTCCTATCAGCAATGTAGGAATGACCCAGGATCCATATCCTTGCCAGCATTTGGTAATGTCACCATTTTCATTTTAACCATCCTTAAAGGTACATAGTCATGTTATCAGAATTTTATTTTTGGCCACACCTGTGGCATGTGGAGGTTCCCAGGCCAGGGATCAAACCCACCTTGCAGCTGCAACCTGAGCTACAAGCTACAGCAATGCTGGATCTTTAACCTTCTGTGTCACAAGAGACCTTCCATACCTTATTGGAATTTTAATTTGCATTTCCCTGATAGTCAATAATGGCAAACATTTTTTCATATGCTTATGTGTCATCTGTGTATCTTCTGTGGTGGATTATCTGTATGTTTTTCTGTCCATTTTCTAATTGGATCATTCAGGTTTGTTTGTTTTGTCTTTTAGGGCCACACTCACGGCATATGGAGGTTCCCAGGCTAGGGGTTGAATCAGAGCTGTGGATGCTGGCTTACCCCACAGCCACAGCAACGCTGGATCCTTAACCCACTGAGTGAGGCCAGGAATCAAACCTACATCCTCATGAATGCTAGTCAGATTCATTTCTGCTATGCCACGATGGGAACTCCTGTTTTGCTTTTTTAACTTGAGTTAAGGGTTCTTTATATATTCTACATAAAAGTCCTTTGTCAAATATGTGATGTGAAAAACTTCCTCCCAGTCCAGTCCATAGCTTGATTTTTCTTCTTCTTCTTTTTTTTCTTCAGGGCTACACTTGTGGCATATGGAAATTCCCAGGCTAGGGGTTGAATGGGAGCTTCAGCACCTGGTCTACACAACAGCCTCAGCAACATGAGATCCAAGCTGGGTCTGCAACCGACACAATAGCTCATGGCAATGCCAGATCCTTAACCCACTGAGCAAGGCCAGGGATCGAACCCACATCCTCAAGGATACTAGTTGAGTTCATTACTGCTAAGCCATGATTGGACCTCCTCCTATAGCTTGTTTTATAATCCTCTTTTCAGAATCTTTCACAGAGCAAGAGATCTTAATTCTAGTAAGATCCATTTTTTTTTCAATGTATCATGTTTTCAGTGGCAAGTTGAAGAATTCTTCACCTAGTCCTAGGTGCAAAAATTTTCTTGTTTTTTTCCCTAAGATTTATAATTTTATTATATACATTTATGTTCATAATCCATTTGTGTTCATTTCTGTGTCAACGATAAGGCCATGTTGAATATTTATTTACTTATTTACGTACTTATTTACTTACCATCTATGGATGTCCAATTTCTCCAACATCATTTGTTAAAAGATTATTTTTCTTCTATTAAAATGGCTTTGTATCTTGTCAAAAATCAATTCTGCATATTTTTGTGGATTTGTTTCCAGGTTTTCTATGCTAGCACTTTGAGTTAATTATTAATATGTCAGAGTTTAACTCTGCCATTTTATTATTTGTTTTCTATTTGTTTACTTTGGTTCTTGCTCCACTATTCTGCTTTTCTCACCTTCTTGGAAGTTACTTAAACATTTTTTAGGATTCCACATTTATTTATATCTAACATATTTGGGGGGCTGTGCCCAAGCCATGTGGAAATTCCTGGGCCAAGGACTGAACCCATCCCACAGCAGCAGTCTGAGTCACTACCGTGACAACTCTGGATCCTTAACCTGCTGCTCCACAAGGGAACTCCCTAAAACTTTTTTTTAAGTGGATATCTTTGTACAGTTTTCACAGTGATTGCCTGGCTATTAAAATATATGTATAATGGCTATTTCAATATACGTTTGTCTGTTTTATTACTGCATTTTTTCAGTTTTATCATTTCCATTTGGTTCTTTTCTAAAATGTCTAATTCTTTGCTGAGGTTTTCTATTTTTGCATGTGTTCTAAAATAATTTTTAATTGATTGCTAAAGTAATTCTATCCCAGCTACTTTAAAATCCTTATCAGACAATTCCGACCTCTGATTCACCTTGGTGTTGACATCCATTGATTGTCTTTTCTCCTTCAAGTTTTCATTTTCCTGGTTCTTGGTAGGATGGGCAGTTGTCAATTGTATCCTGAGCATTTTGTATATCATGTTAGAAGACTCTGAACCCTATTCGCATCTTTTATTCTATCAGTCAATAACCCTATGTAGTTTATCATAAGGGTCCTGGTGGAATTTTACGGTTCCAACGACAGGTTAATTTTCAGAGCCTTTACTGTGTTACTGCAGTCTGCTGAGTTTATGTGACACTGCAGGGGCTTCCCCAGGTCCTTGTGCCTGAAGAGACAGGAGCAGCTTGACTCATTGGTCCAGATCCCCAGAGAGGGGAGCTTCAGGCCTGTGGGGACAAACAGACATCCCAGACCAAGTGTGCCCTTCAGTGGAATCCCTCCTCCCAGTACCATCCATCAGTTCCAGTGTCCCAAGGTGGGACAAGGGATCTCCTAGGCCAGGCTGCTTGTTGTAATGGGTTCCCTTTTGCTGGTGCCACCAGCCACCCCCTCCTTGAGTCACTTGAAAGAGAAGAGCTCCAGGCCTCGTGGGGAGGGAGAGAATTCCTCCTTGCCTCTGTTGTTAGCGGAGATCCCCTCTGGTCCCCCTTGGCAGCAGTGCCAGGCTCTCCTGGCGACAGTGGAAGGACTTCCACTAGATCCCTGAAAGGAAGGAGCTTCCCTGGGTCACCTCATGGTTCTATGTCAGGGGCCGTGAAATGTAACATGGGGCCCGGGTCACCTTCTTCTGCCGTTTGGGAAGAACAGGAAATGCCCTACTGTCACTGCGTTGGCCCTCTGGTCCTGATGTCACAAACCAGTTTCCTTCCTCTCAGCACCTGTCCAGAGTTCTCTTCTGGCTGCCTCTTGCATTACTTCAGGATTTATGTTGTATTTGGTGGAAAAGAGCAGAAAGACAGGAATCTACACCTTCTTGTTCAAAGCAGAAGGCATAGGAATTCTTTTTGAAACACAAACCTGCATATGACATATGTTTAGTTCAAAACTTTATAATGGCTTCAGACGTCATTCAGTAAAAATCCAAAGTCCTTAAAATGGTCTATAAAACCCAACATAATTTGCCCTTGCCTTATAGTGACCATTCTGACAGTCTCCCATTGCTGCCTCATCTCCCACTTGCTCTGCTCCAGCCAAATGGTCATCTTTCTGTTCATCAAATGATCCCAGAAGTCACCCACCTTCACACTTACTAATTCTTTTGCCTACAGTATTCTTCCTTCGGATTGTACCTGGCTTGTGCTCCAACTCCTTTAAATCTCTAATCAAAAACTCAGTTTTTCTTGCAAACTCTTACACTTAGAACAGATAAGCAATGAGGTCCTGCTATATAACATAGGGAACTATAACCAATCTCTTTGGATACACCATGATGGAGGATAGTAGAAGAAAAGAAAAGTGTGTGGATCATGACTTGGTCACTGTGCTATACAGCAGAAACTGGCACAATATTGTAAATCAATTATACTTTAATAAATTGTCAAGAAACAAAAAAATAATTAATTTAAGAAAACCAACTCAGCTTTTCAGAGATGCCTTCTTGAGCACTCACACCTTCACTATCCCTGCTCCCAGCTCTTCCCAGGGCTCTCAGCACAATTGCTAGCATGGCGCCTGACTTATGATGCCAATCAGGTGGTTGTGTATTATCCAGAAGAACCTAGTGCCTGGCACTTAGTAGGTGCTCAGCGAAACTGTGCTGAATACAGAAATGAATAACAGGATGCACAGGCACATAGTAAATAGACCCAACCAGCACTGATTGCTTTGTGAGAAAGAACACACCTGCAAAGAAATTACCCTACAACATACCTAAGGCAACAGCAGGTGGCCTGGTTCCCAGATGCATGAACACTCGAAGCAGTTTACTACTTCATCTACCCACTGTCACTAAATGTCAACTGATTAAGGAAACCCCACCCTCTAGGCTCATCAACTTGTGTGGACTTTATATTGACAAAGTCACACTCCTCATAGATGAATTTCTGGTCTACAGGAGAATCTAGAGCTTCTCATTCCGAAGGGCAACTAGTCACTCTCCAGACAGCCCAGGTACATGAGTCTCATAAAAAAGACTTTAATGAAAAATAATCATAATAAACACGCATACTTCCAGTATGGAAGCACTGATCTAAATATCATGTACTACTCCCTTGTATTTCTTTTGAGGAAGAGCTATTAGGATCCTTTTTTTTTTTTTTTTTTTTTTTTTTTGGCTATACCCACGGCATGTGGAAGTTCCTGGGCCAGCGATAAAACCCACATCACAGTAGCAAGCTAAACTGCTGCAGTGACAACACCAGATCCTTAACCCATTGAGCCACAAGGGAACTCCCATCTTTTTTTATATGTGTGAAAACTGAGGTACAGGTCAGTTAAGTCACTTGCTCAAAGTCACACAGCTCACAAGTTAGACAGCTAAGATTCAAACTCAAGCAGGTGTCTACAGCTGCCAACCTATAATGAATAAGAAGCAACCTAAATCAGTTCATCTCCTACACAACAAAAAGAGAACATAACTTGTGAGCAAATAAAATGATAAATATGTGGGAAGCTTATTCCAAGCCTGTTTTCTGTGAACTCAAATTTGAAGCTGACTTCTTAAGCAAAAGCTATGCTTGTGCTCAATTACATCCAAATAATGAAATATGAGGAGCCTATACAGATTCTTAAAAGTAGTGTATTCTCTCCTATTATTAATGAAATGTTGCCCTGTATACTAATGTGTTAGAATAAAGTCACATCCAACAATAGACAAAGTTACACTATTTGCTGCATCAGTGTTGGCTCAACACTGTCATCATCAGATGGCCAATTTAGCAAAAGTAACATTTGCTCTAATAAATGGCTTGTTGAACTAAGTGAAACTGCCCCTATTTGACCATTTTTGACCTACAATTATGGCAATTTCAGATGGCTCAGCTTAAGAGATTCAGGGCTCCTTTGTTTTTCTTAGAATCAAGTTTCTATTCATGGCTTTTATGTCCACATAAAGTCAGAGATTAAAGGCTGCCTGGATTCTATGTACTTAGCTCACCCTTTTAATATAATATGCTTCTTGCAGGTCAGAAAGCAGAACTTAGCATAATGCCTACTGCATTACCTACTTCCTACTGATGTATTGATTTGTTTTCCTATGAAGTCCTAAGCCATTACACTCTTTTATCCCACTCAGACCTTGCAAGACTAAAAATAATACAATTCAAAATAAATTTGTAAATGATATTATTTCCTATTCCAATTTTCCCATTAACATTTGAATGAAACTGCGATTTACTGCAAAGTTATACTTCCAAATGCTTCCCCCTCTTACCTCTGTTTTTTTTTTATTTTTATTAGAGCATAGTTGATTTACAATGTTGCACCAGTTTCTTCAGTACAGCAAAGTGACCCAGTCATATATATATATATATATATATATATATACCTTCCCTTGCTTATATTCTCTTCCAACATGGTCTATCCCAAGAGATTGGATATAGCTCCCTGTGCTATACACCTCTGTTTTTACACTCCACTGTGGCACAACAGGATCGGTAGCATCTTCGGAGCTGTGGGGCACAGGTTCAATCCCCGGCCTGGCACAGTGGGTTAAGGATCTGGTGTTGCCATAGCTATGGCTAAGGTGGCAACTATGGCTAGGATCTGATCCCTGGCCTGGGAAATCCATGTGCCACAGAGCAGCCAAAAAAAAAAAAAAAAAAGAGTTTATTACATGTGTTTTGTATACCCAACTGGAGCCACATTAAGCTTTGATATACAAGAAAAGAAACACACACCATCTTTTCTCCAGAGTCAGTAAGATTTTCTATTTGTCCAATAATTTACTGATTTGAGCAGGCCACACTTGCTAGAGCTCAGCTGCGACAAGGAAGAGTTGTGCCTACATCATAGGCACTCAAAAGGGATGGGCACCCAGGGAGTCGGGGTGGAACAACCAGGTGGGCACAGACCGGTAGAGGGGATAAGTCTGTGCCCTCTAGCTGCCTCAGGCCACCTTGACTGAGACCTCAGTCCCATTCTTTAATATAAAAAGCCTTGCTGAAAGCTGCCAGAGATGGAAAGAGAAATCCAACATGGATCCCATTTCCAAAAACACAGAGAATTTAATTCATCCCCCAGGGCCCACTTGGCCATTGGGCTTGCTGGGCTTGTCCAGATTCTTGGTTTGACTGACATGCCATCTTCTCCCCCTCAGGCTTCCATTCCTAACATCCACTGATGCAGATCACATGCCCCATGTCCTCTCTGAGTTCAGGCATCTGGATCCAGACTCCAGAGCTCCGGGGAGTCTGCTGAATGCATGGATGCTTTGATAGCCCCCAAATCTACACTCACTCAGGAGTTAACATCTGCAACCTAAGATACTGGCATCCCTTGGGGACTCCAACTTTTAGATCCAACTGAGTGGGAAAAGAAGATTTAAAATATAAATGAGAAGTATGTGAACACCTGCCATAAGTTCTCTCTCTCCACACACATACACACAGGTGTGTGTATGTATATTCAAATATACTAAAAGTTCTACTAAAAGTAGCTAGCAAGCATCGAGCATAAACTCTGTGTGTGTTTCAGATGTATGATCTCATGTAATCCTCACAAGTTTCTTAGATGGAGATGTACTGTTCCCACTTTGCAGAAGAGGAAATCAGAGCTCAGAGTGCTGACATGGCTTCCTCGGAGACACATACAGTGTTGAGCTGGGTTTTGAATCCAGGGAGTTGGATTTCCAAGTGCATGATCTTACACAGGGTATCTTACAAAAAGAATGGTTATGGAGGTCATGGACTAACTCCATAAAGTGCAAATAAAGAGATGGCAATAAAGTGAATGTTTTAACCTCAGTGGCTCCCCACTCAATCTACATTTGCTAGATAATGGCCTTCCTTCCTTTCACTGCGGGCGCTGTTGGCTCCTTTGGGTAGAAATACGCTGATGCCTGCATCTTCCCGGAGCACACTCAGCTTAAAAAAAGATGAGCTCAGGGTAAGGACTGATCCCTTTCCATGCTTCATTGACAAAACCTACCAAACTCTCCCTCAGTCAAACTCATGTGTTCCTCATCCCAGAAAAATGCATGTGGTAGCCAGGCTAGAAGAAGAGATCTGGAATGATATCCACCTCTTGACTGTGTAAAATTCACTACCATCCTTTTCCAGCAGTAAAGGATTCCAAGGTTTAATTTCCACTTCCCCAGTGTTCTTACAGATTCTGAATTATTTCCATGTTCCCAACACAGGAATATTTAAAAAAAAAAAAAAAGGCTAAATCAGTCACAGAAAAATCACTTCAAAATCATTTAGGAAGAGAAAAAAATAGCATCAAAAATTGAGAGATTTAGGAGTTTCCACTGTGGCTCAGTGGGTTAAGAACCCAACATGGTGGCAGTGATATTGCAGGTTCGACCCCTAGCCTCACTCAGTGGGTTAAGGATTTGGCATTGCTGCAAGCTGTGGTGCAGGTCGCAGATGCAACCTGGACCCAGCTGTGGCTGTGGCTGTGGTGTAGGCCTGAAGCTGCAGCTCCAATTGGACCCCTAGCCTGGGAACTTCCATATGCTGCAGGCACAACCATAAAAAGAAAAAAAAAAAATTGAGAGATTTATCAGCAAATAAATCTTCACACTCCTGTAGATTAAGAGTTCCCGCTCTTGTTGCAATTGTCTCCACACAGTGTCATTCCTCAACACACCTAAAAATGCTCTGATTTTAGGAGCTGTTGCTAGCAGGATACTGCCCACGCACATGCTGGGTTGGAATATGGCTCCACTTCCCCATCAGTCACAGGGATCTTTTCATCTCTGAATGTCAATGGAGGACCCAAAGTGCAGGGTATGAAGAGAGACCCCCTACCTCACAGCAGCCTAAGGTGCTAATGTTGGGTGTATGCAGTTAACACAGTTGTCTGGGTATTTAGCATTGCCTTGATATTTCAAGATGCATCGGAAGCCATTGGTCAGTTCTGCCCCAATGAGACACTTCACTCTTAGAGAGTCTTCTATGGTTTGAGGAAACAATTCCTTTTCCAAGTTTGATTACAAAAAAAAAAAGAAAAAAGAAAAAGAAAAGAAAGAAAGAAAGAAAGAAAGAAAGAAAGAAAGAAAGAAAGAAAGAAAGAAAGAAAGAAAGAAAGAGAAAAAGAAAAACAACAGCCACAAATCATTCCCTTAAGTGTATCCAAATCTCTTTGCAATGTGACTTAGCAGACTCTGTCATCAAGAGCGGGCATCTATAGCTCCACCTTATGAATGATTTGATTTGGCATATAAAATGTGGCACGAGTACCAATATGGCAATTTTTGACGCTACGGCCTTGCAGCTTCCATTCCCTCTTAGAACTCTGTCTATTCACCCCAAGGACAAGCTGGGAGAATGAGGGATCACATGGACCAGATCCAAGTCAGCACAGCCAGCCCAGCTGCAGCCTCAGGCGTGAGAGGCCAGGATGATCAGAGGAGCTTCAAATTACACCCCCCAGCTCCCCCAGATGCCAGAGGAGCCCAGCTGAACCAGCAAAAGGGTCCCCCTGACCCTCTATCAGCCTGTCAGCCCATACAGGAGTGATGGAAATACAGGGTGGTTATTTTAAGGCACTAAGTTTTGGGGTGGTTTGTTGTACAGCAAAAACCAACTCATATACTTATTCTGTAAATAACTACAAGAAATGATTAAGGGAGGGAGAATGATAAAGGGAAAATCCCTCTTAACAGAAAACTTAAAATTTAATAAAGAACAATCAAATATTGTCTTTTCTTCTGTAAAGTAGATTTATTTACGGTATGTTCAACTACGCCACTACATAATAACACAACCTGACTTCAATTAATAGTATTAAAAAAAAACTAACTTTTTGGAAATGATGGTGTGGAAGGAATGTGTATGGGCGATTAGGAAATATGCATTTTCACCTGGGTTCTTTCACCGGTGAGGAACGTAATTGTGCCAGATCTCATTCCCTGACCCTCAATTACAAGAGAGAAACATGAAGGGATTTGATGGGATAACTTAACCAAGACCTTGTTCAATTCTAAAATGATATGTTTTATGTCATTTTTCTGAAACATTAGCATTTTTTACCACTACATCTCTACAATGGAATAAAGACACTGCATTTAACCCTCCGACTGAATTACTATCTTCAACACGCCCAGCACTGCTCTATGTCATGATAACACATGTAGCAGTGCAGAGAGGATGACCATACCCCAGAGGTGTGCTAGAGTGTTCTTCCAAGCTCATGAGAGCCAACCGTGTCCTTCCCTTCCCAAATCTGTGTTCAGTGGCGATGTGCCGGTAGCTTGACATCAGATACAGTGGAAGTATCTACACGAGGGAAATCAGCAAATGCCACAAATCATTCTTCCCAGCGGGAGAGCCAGTTGTTAAACACGGACCAGGACAACTCGGACTCCTCTCCCATTGAGTCAATATGCTAACAGGGGAGCTAGACATTGTCTAACTATGTGAAAAATATTTCTGTACACCTGTGAGAAATGTGGCAAAGCAAAGGAGGGGGGGCAATGCCAAGGCTGATGACACATCTTCCAAGCAGAGGGAAAGCACTGGGGACACTTGAAGCAGAAGGAGAGGGAGGGAGGCCAGCTGGCTAGTGTGACTGGAGCACAAAAAGGCAAAAGGCCAGGAGCTTGAAGGGAAGGTGGAGAAGGAGGTGTAAAGGAAGACTTCCAGGGCTCAGATGGTGTAACTTTGAAGGGTGGTGACTTTCATAAGCCAACAGGACCAGGTCTGGGTTGAAGGCAGGAAGAGAACAATACCACCCATAGAAATGCTGGGTCTCAGGTATCAAAGGGACCGGGCAATGGACGGTGATATAAAATTGGGAGCCACTAGGTCTAGATGATAAAATTAAGCTATACGTTCAGATGTGATTCTGGGAGTAGAGAAGGAGAGCAACTTAGAGTCAACAAAATAAACTGGGTGGTTGGGGAAAAGGGGAAATGTATGAGAACAAAGCAGTCCAGAATATCACGTTTGAAGGAAAATAAGGCAACCAACAATTCTAATACTATTCCGATAAAAGATCAAAAGCACAAAGAGAGCTAAAAATGACCAATGTGTGTTGAAATATGGAGGCCATGAGTAGCTTTCGAAAGAAGAGTGGGGTGAAGGGTTTAGGATCCAGGTTGATATGGACTGAGAAGTTGGTAAAAGGTGAGAATGGGAGTTCCCGTCGTGGCGCAGTGGTTAACGAATCCGACTAGGAACCATGAGGCTGCAGGTTCGATCCCTGCCCTTGCTCAGTGGGTTAAGAATCTGGCATTGCCATGAGCTGTGGCGCAGGCCAGTTAGACCCCTAGCCTGGGAACCTCCATATGCTGCAGGTGCGGCCCTAGACAAGACAAAAAAAAAAAAAAAAAAAAGGGTGAGAATGGAGGCAAAGAGTACAAGCAGGTCTTCAATGATGCTTATGTGAATGCAGAGAAGAAAAATAGAAAAGCAGCCAGTTGGAGTCAGGGAGGTGTAGAGCTTCCTTACAAGATGGGAGAGGTTTGTCATGCTTAATGCTGATTGTATGGATCTGGTTAAAGGGGAAATATCAACAAAACAGGAAATAGAAAGGATAAATGTTAGCATAAAGTCTTTGAGAAGTCCGGAGCCTGGACAGCCAGTGAAAGGAGGAAGGAAACAGGAGGAAAGGGCTGCTGAAGGTGAAAGTGAGCTTCTGGGACTCATGGCAGGAAGGATATAGAGAGGCCCAACAGTGCTCTCTCTCTGATCTAAGAATTAGGTCACACAAACTGCTGGGAGTGGGGCAGCTGAAGATTGTGTCACCAAGGAGAAGGTATGTGTTAACATATGAGAAAGAGTAAAAAGGTCATTGGCTTTGATCCCAAACAGCTTGGCTTCCCACCACTCCGTAGCCTGTACGTAACCTTAGATGAGTGGCAGAGCCTTGCTGAATCTCATGCGTTTGCCCAACAATGACTGAGCAATTATCATACACTAGCTGTGGACTAGAACTGCCAGACATGTTGGATAGAGTCCTTGAATTCAAAGACTTCATCCTCTGTTGGGCGAGTAAAATGAATCAGACAAAATCAGCCCAGCACCAACAGGGCCAAGGTGAAGGAAAACATGAGGTATCCTAAGAGAGCAGAGGAAGGGGCTCCATTCCAGACTGGCAGGGCCTTCTGGCCTTCTGGGGAAATAACCACCCTAGACATAGGCTCCATTTCCTCAATGCAAAAATGGGAAAAATCAGTCAATTGAGTAATTAACAAGATAGTCTACATAAGCCACCTCAGCATGATGTCTATGACACAGTGGTTTACCAATAAGTTCTACTTTCCCTCCCTAGAAACCCTTCTCGTACAACTGACACTATTAGACCAATATACAGAGTTGTCACAAACTTTCATTTGCTGCACAAATGCTCACTCTTCCCCTGTTTCTCAAGACATGTTCTTCCCTGGTGATGGCTGGAAGCCATTAAAACTATCCCTGTAGCTAAAGTCCAACACAGAAAAACACACAAAACAACTAACCATGATGTCTTGTATAGGGAACTGGGGCCAGTGTGTAGATAGGATGACATGAATATGATCCCCTCTTTTATTTCTCTTTAATGTTTAGGGCCAGATATAGCTGGATCCTAGATGTCTGAGTCCCTGCCTTCCTTCAAATAGGTGACTACCCTATGGTATCAGTTAGCAATTTTGACTGCAAAGGGACAACGTCCCATCTTAAACTAGCTTAGACAAGCACGGAGATTGATTAGCTCATAGATTTGAAATGGTCTGATCTGGCATCTCCTGACATCACTGAGGATTTGGTCCTTCACTGGCGAATCTTCTGCAGGGCAAGCTAATCCATTAGGCTCCCAAAGTGGTATCCAAACCAGCCCACCACCTCTATCCATGGGAATAAAATAACAAATTCAAGTCCATGCAATATCCTTGCAGCACATGATCCAGCAAAAGAAATAAAGGTTCTTCCCCCCAAAAGTCAAAGAAACTTACCCTTTGCACTGGCTCTGAACAGACTCCTAATCCAATCTCTACGCAGTGATGTCCAATAGAACTTCCCGTTAGCGACGGAAACGTTCTCTAACTCTACTTGTCCAGTGGTCGCTACTGAGCACATGAAATGTGGCTAGCGTGGCTAAGGAAATGCATTTCTTATTTTATTTTATTTTAATTAATTACAATTTAAATGTTAAAAAGCAACATGCATCTAGAGGCTACTGTACTGGGCAGTACAACTCTATCATGGGGAAAGGGTTGGTTACACTAGTTGGCTAAACCAGTCAGTGCCCTTTGCCTTGAGCTGGGGATGAAGCTAATCCCGTTCATTCCGCAAGGGGAAGTCATTCTCCTTGGTGCCCCAGAGCCCACCATTTTTATTTCCCAGAGATTAATGGCCTAATTCCACACAAAATCATTTGCCAAGGAGTCATATTTATAAATTTTACCTAGCACAATGCCATGTGAAAGTCACTTTGGAGTAATAGCCTTTTAAAGCGGAGTGACCTCAGGGCTCACACACTTCAAATCCATATTTCACAGAGAAGACATGGGCTTAGAGCATCAATTGCTTTTCTTATGGCAGTTATGAGCAGGTCCTGGATTTGCTGACCTTGAGCCATTTTTCCACTGTAAAATCAGTCTTTACACCACAGCAACCCAACAGGCCCATTGTGACAGAATGGACTTCATTCCATAGGAAGCTTTGTCATCATGAGCTTATTGAGGCTTCCAGAAAAGGATGTTGCCACAGAGGTCTGATAATTTCTACTTCAAAGTCGAAATGAGCCCAAGGAATCATGTCAGTGAAGTAGGCGGGGTGGCCTGGTGAGGACTGTGGCCTCCTGGATACCACACGCCCTGTCTGGAGCAGGTGGACAAACATGGTCATGAGGGTGTGTCAACTTGTGCTGGCAGGCCTTCTGATTTTCTGAGAAATTCAGATTTTTATGAACCCCCATAATTTTTTCATGTTGGCCTTTACATGTTAACCTCTTGTGCAAGCCAAGCGAGATGTCTGCCTGGGAATGGGTTTCACCTCCTATTTGCAGCTGTAGTAGAGAGGTAATAAGTCTGACCTGAAAATTAAAGCCTTCAGGGTAGCTGTTGCTGGTGGCTATGTGTTCTCTTGTCTGCCCTCTGACAGCTTCCAGCTGCAACTATGTCTGAGGACTTTCTTGAAGCCTGGGGCCATTAGTCTGGAGGACCCCTGGTCATTGAGAGGGGCTGGCAGAAGTACTGAGAATTTAATAGTGTGGGGGGAGTTCCCGTCATGGCGCAGTGGTTAACGAATCCGACTAGGAACCATGAGGTTGCGGGTTCGATCCCTGCCCTTGCTCAGTGGGTTAACGATCCGGCGTTGCCGTGAGCTGTGGTGTAGATTACAGACGCGGCTCAGATCCTGCGTTGCTGTGGCTCTGGCGTAGGCTGGTGGCCACAGCTCTGATTAGACCCCTAGCCTGGGAACCTCCATATGCCGCGGGAGCGGCCCAAGAAATAGCAAAAAGACAAAAAAAAAAAAAAAAAAAAAATAGTGTGGGGAAGAGCTGCCCTCAAACACTGACAGGTGGGAACTAGTAGCTAAGTACCACAGCCCTCTTGGCCCTCTGTTGGGATAATTCTGAGGTGTGTTCCATACTATTCCCCAGAGCTCCCCAGAGGGATGGAGCTTCCATTGCCCAGAGTGTAAACCATGTGATAATCTACTCTTTCTGGGCAGCCTCCCCCTGCCTGCCTCACTTTCCCACTGCTGTGTCCACACTGCCTGGGGCCACCTTCCAAATAACCTACTTGAACTTGGATCTCTATCTTGGCGTCAGCTGCTAGAAGAACTCACCCTACAAATACCATAAAGCTGAAATTGTTTTAGAATTTTGTTTACTGAAGTATATTTAGTTTACAATCTAGTGTTAGTTTCAGGTGTAGAGCAAAGTAATTCTGTTACACACATATATACGTATATATTTTTTCAGATTCTTGTCCCTTCTAGGTTATTACAAAACATTGAGTATGTTTTATACAGTATGTGTTATACAGTATGTTCTTCCTGATTATTTGTTTTATATATGGTAGTGTGTATATGTTAATCTGTTTGTTTTGTTTTTAATCTTTCCTTCTTGTCATGAAATATGTAAGGGCTAAAACAGAGGAAAATTTCACGGGCACAAGTTCCACCTCCTCTGATCACTGAAGGTCTCAATATTCACATGTGGCACTGAAACCACCGGCTTCTTGCATAATGAAGCCACGTTATAGAAGCACATGTTCATCTAAAAATAGAACCCATTATGGATATCAGCACAGCCCTTAGTTTCTTAGCATAGCAACTAGTTCTGCCCCATAAAACTTATCATTGAGGCATTCACTTCAAACACAGGCACTGTTCACCGCACACAACACTAAAGAGAAATCCCATGCAAAATCATTCTCATTACAATCCATGTTCCTAGGGAAAACAGAAGTGAGAACCAAAAATTCTTATGGGAGAAACACGATTTTTTTTTTTTTTTTTTTGGCTACACCTGCGGCATATGGAAGTTCCTGGGCCAGGGATCAAATCTGAGCCAGAGCTGTGACCTACACCACAGCTGCAGCAACACCAGATCCTTAACCCACTGCATGAGGTGAGAATCAAATCCACACCAGCACAGGGACAATGCCAGAACCTTACTTAACCCACTGTGCCACGGCAGGAACTGTGAGAAACATGAATTTTACCACTCCAATTTATCATGTAGATGTGATTATATCACAAGTTTCCTGTCTGATCTGTATATGACTTGACTCTCTCTCATGTCCCTGCTGGGTTTATATGTCAATAAAGGAAGGATTCCTACAAATTAATTTTTAAAATGATATGATGTTATAATTTACCAAGATGATACCCGCTTTGGTATCCACAATACAAATTTAAGATAGCAAATAAAATAATTACAGAGAATCATTTTAAAAACCACATTAGCTTATTCAAACGTGCGGCTATTTAAATGTGGAATTCAAACAGTCACTTCGTTTCATAGAGGGTCAGAAAACACAAACAGAAAATGTAATAAACAGGACCTGAGTGCCGAACACGTTTCTGGTAAGAATAAAACAAAGAGCGAACACCTGGGACATTCAGGGAATGGAAAATTAAATGACTTTTAATCAACAGAACACAACGTAAATATCTATTTTGATTCAAAAATGGGTACTGAGAATCTTTCTAGAAAATGCTAGTACTTTTCTGCCTTCCTAAGTATAGCATAGGGAATGTTATTCAATCATAGTTAAATAATTCAGAGTCTTGTAGGGCCTCTGTGTGCTCAAGTTGAGTCTGACTTCTAATTGAAATGAGGCCACTGATAGGAAAGGGAGTGAAGTGAGTGCCACGCCTAAGGAAGTTCACGAAAGTGATTTGTGATGTCACCTTGCTTCCTGTAGGTGTTCACCTGGGCTGCACATGATTATCAAATGAGGAGCCTTCCAAAATCATCATCAGTATCTAATGCCCTGACTGCACCCCAAAGCAATTAAATCAGACACTCTGGAGTGGGGTATGGGCATCAGCATTTTTCAAGCTCCCTAGGTGACTTCAATGTTTCCATGTCCAGCCCAAGCTGAGAATCACTTCATGTCATTTGCCTTTTCCTTGCATGTGCAACATGCCTGCTGAGGTTTCTTTTCCAACAAATCTAAGGGAAATACATCTCACAGAGAAATCTAACTTTATAAATTAAACAGCTTCTTTCAAAAGCAAAAAGTTAAGAGCTAGGACACACAGCCAGATTGCCTGGGTTCTATTAATGAACTGCATGACGAGGGGTCATTACCCAACCTGCGTGTGCACATCAATGTCCTGACCTGGAAATGGGGATGAAACCAGCTCTGTGAGCCCTGGCCTCACAGGTTCATGGAAATGATTAGGTAAGAGAGAAAGAGGGTGTGTGCGTGTGTGCATGCACAGATGTGCACATGCACACGTATTAGAGCAGTGCCTGGCATGTAGAAAACACTATACATGTGGTTTCTATCACTGGTTATGATGATAACGGTGATAACAATAACAGTAATTAAAAGATATGTGCCAACTGAATTAGTGAATATGAAAAAAGCCTTAGTTATAATGTGAAACTAACTTCCCAATAAATCGGTTGTTTAAAATTTATGTTTTGTCTTTTTTTTTTTTTTGCTTTTTTTTTTTTTTTTTTTTTTGCTTTTTAGGGCCATACCTGTGGCATATGGAAGTTCCCTGGCTAGGGGTCTAATCAGAAATACAACTGCTGGCCACAGCCACAGCCGCAGCCACAGCAACACAGGATCTAAGTCACATCTGCAACCTACACCACAGCTCATGACAAAGAGGGATCCTTAACCCACTGAGAAAGGTGAGGGATCGAACCCACATCCTCAGAGATACTAGTTGGGCTTGTTACCACTGAGCCACAACGGGAACTTCCTATGTTTTTGCCTTTTAAAATAACTTAAATAAAATAAAGTTAAATGTGAAAAATGGAAAATAATCGTATTTTTATTTTAGTCTATTTTTATTGGGGTAAATGCTGAAGAATTCAACTGTCCAGCTCCATTTATTTTATCAGAAGGCAAAAGAGGGCTTGTCTTGATGATTTAATATAAAAATTGACAAGAACCTCATCAGTAGGATCAAACAATTTGGGATTGGCAAGAAAATGAACTACAGGTCAACCAAATATGCTCACTCTATCTACAACATCTATAATTCAAGCAAAGGCGCGTGACATTGTGTCAATACCACGTATCTGGGAATTCTACTCACAACAAGGGCAAATGGGTTTTCCACATAACAAGAAATACAATTATGAGCAATATACAAAATGTATTTCCTCTACACATTCCTTTAATCCAGTGTCTCAAACTAATTTTGTATCAAAAGGTACAAATATCTCATTATAATAACTTTATAGCATGGAAAGCATCCAACTTAATTTCTACTACAAGACTAGGAAGAGCTAAATATAAGCAGCTCATAAAGCTGAGGCATAATTTTGTAATTAATTATATTAGGAGTAATGGAGTTTGAATTAAAGCCAGGGTGTTATATGTTTCTAAACTCTGGTTATAATGTATTCAAATGAACACTGCTGTTATTGGCATGATGAAGGGCTGTGACAATGACATGGAAATCATACTAATGCACTTATACCCTAAAAATGACTCCAAAGAAAGTGCAATGATTCCATTTCATAATAATCAGCCTGATTTTAAAACACATTCCCTAAAGAAACATGAATCACAACCTTCTAAAAGCCTCCATCCTAATGTTTTCTTCAATTGCATCGACATAGGCTAAGCGATCACAACATCTGGTTATCCTACACCAGCTACAGTTCATCGAGGCAAAATCTTTGGGACTCATGGCAGTGAAGAGAAGGTAGGTACTGAGAATAAATCAAGCTTAATATCAAAGTGGATTTGATGAGAAGAGGCTTCTTCCTCAGTTATCCAACAAACCACTGACAACCTAAACTACACTCACAGACACTGAACGTTCCATCTCCAAGGATCTGATCAGCATGGAGGAGGGGGAGCTGCCTGGTGCCACTACAGCAGTGATCATCGCAAAGTAATGATCTCAGGCAAAATGACACAAACAACCACAGTAGAGTCCAATTCTTGTGAATAATAGCATTTTCTCCCATCCAAGACTTTTAAATCATCTTAAAGATTATTCCATAAGATGATTCAGATTCCCGAGAGTCAAAAACCTTTCACCCATGATGGAGTGTTTATTAGTGAATTATCCTCAGAGGAAAAGACTTTGAAACAATAAATCCCTTCTTTTGCTCTCCATGATTCTCTTCCTGAAACATTATGAAATACATAAATAAACATCTTGTTTGCCCAAAGAGACCTAAGCTTCAATGCTTTAGATCAAAAGAGCAGAGTCTAAACAGAAAACAAGTCACTTTCATCTTGAGGAAGAAAAAAAGATTTTTAAAATCTATGTAAATAGATGGTCACTTGGCTTTCAAAACAGCACATTTTAGTTAGGGACAAACTGCTTAGTCAGAGACTCATTGTTATATACCAATAATAGAAGCTACCACAATGGACACTGAAGGCATCATGCCAGGTGAAATAAAGCCATAGAGAGACAGAGAGAAATATGGCATGGTACCACGTAGATGTTAAACTTAAAAAAAAAAAAGGGAGGGAGATCAGACAGAACAGAAAGTAGAAAAGTGGTTGCCAGGGGCTCGGGTATGGGGAAACTAGGGAGTGTTTGGTAAATGGTTACAAACTTTCAAGTATAAAATGAATAAGGGTTGAAGATCCAATGTATAACATGGTGACGATAGCTGATAGCAATGTATTATGTACTGAAATTTGCTAAGAGGGTAGAACCTTAATGTTCTCACACATACGTGAAAATAAGAAAAACAAGTGAGGTAGGTGACAGACGCTCTAATTAACTAGAGGAAGAAGGGTCCTTTCACAATGTATACATATATTAAATCACCATGATGTACCTTTAATTATCTCACAATCTGGTCAATCAATTCTCAAGAAAACTGAAATTTAAAAATCTAATTTAAAAATTAAAATGTAAATGAAGACACCACGAAGACTGAGTTTACATAGTACTAGCGCCTAATGCTAAGGACTCCATGTATCACGTTTAACGGGAACTCGGAGAAAGTAATACCCCATCTTACAGATGAGGAAACTGAGACTTTGATGGTTGAAGAGATTCATCAGACATGACTCATGGAATATGAGGGAGAACTAGAACTCCAACCCATATATGTCCAACCTCCAGTTCCGGGCTTCCAAATGAAGACTCAGGAAAATCTCCCTTGAGTTCAGTGGGTTAAGGACCCGACAGAGTCTCCATGAGGAGGCCGTTCAATCCCTGGCTTCACTCAGTGGGTAAAAGATCCAGCATTGCCACAAGCTGTGGTGTAGGTAGCAGATGCAGGTCAGATCTGGTGTTGCCATAACTGTGATGTAGGCCAGCAACCGCAGCTCTGATTTGACCCCTAGCCTGGGAACTTCCATATGCTGTGGCCCTATAAAAGGAAGAAAGGAAGGAAGGAAACCTCCCTGGCTTAAAGCAAAGTACATAACAGGTCTCAGGGCCTCTTACTTAGTAATCCTTTTCATGCCCTTAATTATGAGGCATCAATATTAAATTGTAACCCATGAAGCATCCATGTTAAGTGGTTCCTAACCAAGGATTCTAGTAAAATGAGTTTATTTTAGAGGTCGATCCAGGACACGTGGGGAATCAAGACAGGAAAGGAAGGAAGCCCACAAAGGATGTTTCAAGTCAGTTACCACCGAGAGCAAATGGGCTTTTGGTCCCTGGAAGCAGGCTGGGAGAAAACTGAAAGCCTGGAACTTGAGGGAAACTTGGTATTCGCCCATCAAACTTTTTTTGGTCCAGTGGGTGTTAATTCCCAGGAACTTTCAGACAATGCGACACGGATGGCAAAGGAATGCAAATGCTGGCCACTGAGGTCCAACTCCCAGCCTCAGGAATAGTAAGGACCTGAGTTTAGATTGTGCGCTATGTGTGCTCTATTAATTTCTTTATGTGAAGGAAATTCAAGGAGGGTGAAGGAAAAGGCTTAGTCCACGGATGCTGCTGGTTTGTTGGCCATGACTGGTGCACTGCTCCAGGCCAAGCAAGGATCCCAGCCCTCCAAGAACAAAACTCACAGGCCCTTCACTGTTTTCCAGGGTAAAACAGTTAGTGTTTCAGGGTTTGGGGGAAGCTACCAAATAAAAGTGAATAGATTTGATCTTCTTCATTTAGAATCACATCACTACACTCAAACAACTACTGAGTGTCTTGCCCCATTTTCCACAGACAACAAAGTTCAAAATTGATATTTCTGGGGTATACTAGAGAAGTGTGTGTGTATGAAAGAGGAAGTGCCATTGCTAAACAACGATTAATGAAATCTGGGGTGCCTGGTGGTTCTTTATGAAAGCCAGACTTTTTTTTAACATAATATTGCTAGATTTTCTTGTAGAGGTTTATGATGCATCAGTTTAAATATTTTTGTACTCTGGACTTTTATACTGAAAAAGTCACTTTTTCTTACGCAAATATTTAATTTTTAAATTTTGCTTTTGAACTCCATATAGAAATTTAAGATAACCATATGCGGCAGTCAATATCTGTCATTAACAGAAACTTAATCATCACTCTACAAGGATCTCAAAGGGCTGCCTCATGCAAAATCACAGCACAGAACATGATGGCAGATGGTGCAGGTGGTGGTACCCTCCTCCTGTCCTGAGTCGCAAGAAATGACTGGATATGCAGGTGTAAATTTATGTCTATAAGCTAGGATCATGGATAAACAGAAAGGGCTGTACTTGTTGAAACAGAAAGCATGGAAGGCAGAAGAAAAAATGGAATAAAAATGAAGTTGGAAATGACATCCCAGAAACTCAAAGGCATTAAAACACAGGAGGAGGAGTTCCCTTCGTGGTTCAGCTGTTGACGAACCTGACGAGGATCCATGAGGATGAGGGTTCAATCCCTGACCTCGCTCAGTGGATTAAGGATCTGGTGTTCTGTGAGCGGTGGTGCAGGTTGCAGATGTGGCTCGGACCCTGAGTTGCTGTAGCTATGATGTAGACCAGCATCTGATTCGACCCCTACCCTGGGAACTTCTATATGCTACAGGTGTGGCCCTAAAAAGCAAAAACAAAACAAAATGACAACAAAAAAACAGGAGTAGATCTGGACCATTAAACCAGGTGGACGAGGTGTCAGCCCTAGGAGTGAAATGGGAGCATCACCTCAGGTCAACCTGCCACTGAGGCTCCCCCCGCCCCGCCACATCCTCAAGAAAGCTAAAGGAGGGAGGGTGCTGTCATAGCTGGCTCTAGGGAGCCACCATTTGAAGACTAATCATTGCAAGAAATTAGATTTAGAGCCCAACTTCACACTGGTCCTCAAAATAGATTACATGATTGCTCTGGTCTGAATGTTTATGTCCCCACTCCCACCCCTCCCCATGCCAAACCCACATATTAAACATCTAATGCTCAAGGATGGTATTAGGAGATGAGCCCATAGGAGGTGATTAGGTCCTGAGGGCAGAGTCCTCCTGCATGGGATTAGGGCCCTTATAACAGAGGCTGCAGAGAGATCCTTAGTCCCTCCTGCCTACAACCCGGAGGAGGCTTCTCACTGGACCATGCTGGCACCCTAGTCTTGGACTTCCAGCCTCCTAAACTGTGAGAAACGAATGTGTGTCATTCATAAACTACCCAGTCTATGGTGGTTTGTCAGAGCATCCCAAATGGATACATGAATTAAAAATCGAAACTAATAATAACACTGGCTATGAGGAGCCCAAGGAAGAAAAGACATAACTGAAGCAAAAAGAAAAAAAAAAAAAAAGGTTGAAATGTGAAGATATCAATGTTGAAAAATGTCAAGTCATCTTTTGCCAGGCATAAGTTAAAAGTTAAGAAATTCAAAGACAAGCCACAGACAGGAAGAAAGTACTTGCAACATCCCTAACAGCTAAAGGATTAACATTCAGAATATACAGACAACTCTCCACACAAGGCAAGGAACTGAAGTAGGTAATTCTTGTGAGGGAAAACAGAAATTGTCCATAAATGTATGAAAATTTACACAGCTCACTAGCAAATCAGGTAATACAAATTTGAGCAAAGACACAATGATTGCATCAGATTGACAAAAATTGTTTCTTAATAGCATTGGTGGGGTTTGAGGAAATAGTTCCTCTCACACAAGACTGGCAAAGTTATAAAATGACACAACCATTAACTAACATTTAGGATATATATAGCCTTCAATCAGCAACTGTACTTCTGAACATTTACCTCTGGGATGCCTGACCCATATACTCTGAGAGGGATACACAAGGCTGACTACTACTCTATAGAATAGTTTCTGTAGCTCCATACTAGAAAAAGACAAATACCAAGAGTCCGTCATAGAGAATTTTTTTGCTTTCTTTTCTTTTTATTTTTTTTTTTTTTTGCTCTTTAGTGTTGCACATGCAGCGCATGGACGTTACCAGGCTAGGGGTCGAATCAGAGCTCTAGCTGTCAGCCTACATCACAGCCACAGCAGCGTGGGATCCGAGCTGCATCTGTGACCTACACCACCGGTCACGGCAACACTGGATCCCAAACCCATTGAGAGAGGCCAGAGATCAAACTTGCATCCTCATGGACCCTAGTCAGATTCGTTTCTGCTGCACCACAATGGGAACTCCCATCAAAGAGAAATTTTATTGTTAAACAAAATGTGGTAATCTTTTCCATGACTTAATGCTAGAGTAATTTAAAAGATTAAGGTAAAACCAACTATACTTAAAATCAAATAAAATTTTTTCAAATAATAATAATAATAAAAGGCGACCCACTGTGGTACACCAGGATTGGCAGTGTCTCTGCAGCACCAGGACGCAGGTTCAGTCCCCAGCTCATTACAGTAGATTAAAGGATCCAGTTGCTACACAGATCTGATCCCTGGCCAGGGAACTCCATATGCAGCAAGGTGGCCAAAAAAGACATAAATTAAATAAATAAAAAATAATAACAAGGAGTTCCCGTCATGGCGCAGTGGTTAACGAATCCGACTAGGAACCATGAGGTTTCGGGTTCAATCCCTGCCCTTGCTCAGTGGGTTAACGATCCGGCGTTGCCGTGAGCTGTGGTGTAGGTCGCAGACACGGCTCGGATCCCGCGTTGCTGTGGCTCTGGTGTAGGCCGGTGGCTAAAGCTCCGATTGGACCCCTAGCCTGGGAACCTCCATATGCCATGGGAGCGGCCCAAGAAATGGCAAAAAGACAAAAAAAAAAAAATTAAAAAAAAATAATAATAAAAGAATAAGGTGGATACACATGTACTTAGATGAAATGTTCTATCAGACATACTATAAAGTAAAAAAGTAAGTGTGTGGAACAGTAAAAATAATATGCTGTTATTTAGGGTACAAATGGGTATAAACAAAACAAAATGAAATATTTCCATAGTTACTGTATTCATTAAAAAGACACCTGGAAAGACACTAGGAAGCTGTTACTAGAGGTAACTCTGGAGAGACACTAGAATTGGGGTCAATAGTGGAGGACATTAGCATGCTTTATTCTCTTACCAAAAGAACCTGTTTGTCTTATTATCCACAAAATCAAAAATAAATAATATCGGTAACACAGAAAAAGACAATGCACTAGGAATCCTTCACTTAAAAATTTTTCCTCCTCTTCCTTTTTAATTTAATGATGTGTTCCTCCTCCCCATCCCCAAGCTCTTATTTAGGGTTATGAGGAAAGGTTTGCTGAACTATATTGAACTTCTTGGATTGGAAAGAGTAGTGACTAGTTTTATTTTTACACCAACCTCTGCACAGATATAGGGCATCAAGTTGCAAGGCAAAGGTTTACTTTGTTTCATATTCCAGCAGGATATGTTTTGATGAGCCACTGACCTTTTTTTTTTTTTTTTTTTTTTTTTTCTTTTTTAGCTCTGACAGAGAGTCTTCCTGTAATAAACATGGTTTTCATGGCTAACACTTCCCATTTTGGTTTGTGGTCCTGATATGGCATAGCTCCAAAGAAAAGTCATAGCCTAATGCAGGCTGTTAAGGAACCCCTTCTCACTCACGATTACAAATAAACTGGTCCTCTTTACATAACACACTGACAGAGGAAAAACAACCATGCTTAAAATAGTCATATTCAGAAACTCATTTTTGCTAATTACAGTCAATAAGATTTACAGAGCCAAGAATAAAAGGGAAAGAATGACTAAAAGGAGCCCAGAGCTGGTACAAGGTAAGAACATTTATCCCTTAAGATAGTGTTCGTATTTATCTGTTCCCACCAACCCCAAACATTTCTTTCAAGGTTTCATCAAAGCACATTTCTGCTACCTAAAAATCACTTGCCAGCTCTGGTTTTTAATTCCTACATCTATCACCTGAGCTGTCTGTCTTCTTTGCCGCCTATCATTTCTATGGTGACAAATCGAAGGAGGGGAGACAGAAGGAAGCATGTCAATGTTCCTAGAGAGTGAAACCAGGGGCTTGAAATTGGTGGTTCAATGGTATCATGTGGCCTCGACAGGAGAGAGGACACGGATAAGACACTGTTAAATGTAAGATCCCCCTCCAGTGCTATAACAAGAAAGATCTTATAATGATATTCTTTGCCTAGTACATGTATAAATTCACATTCCTAATACTGTCCGAAGCCACTTCTTAAGCCACTCTGCTCGCCTCTGAGCAGGCTAGGCTTCAGGCTATCATGAATCAAAACACTTCAGCACAGGCTTCGGGGACGAAGGAGAAACACGAACAAAGAAAAAAGAAGAAGCTCCAGGGAGAAGAGAGGCCCATCACACAGATGGCAAAGCAAGCTTCCCAACTCATGCAGAAACCCCGAGGGAAAGGGGAAATCAGGGGATAAACTTTAAAAGTATATTTTTTCAGATGACTACTATATATAAAATAATCAACAAGGACCTACTGCATAGCACAGGAAAGTCTCCTTAGTGCTGTGTAACAACCTAAATGGGAAAAGAATCTGGAAAGGAATGGGTATATGTATATGTACAACTGATTTAATCTGCTATACACCTGAAACTAACACGATATATACCAACGAAATTTTTTCTAAGTCAGCTTATGCCAATAATTTTTTAAAGACGTACAAAATTATGGTAACAACCACCTGTTTTCTTTCCAAAATGTTTTATTTTTTTACTTTTTTGGGACAGGCTTTGGCCTTTAAAATGCTGTTTAATATGCCTCCACTTAGTACATATCTAGAAAAAAAGAACAAACTGACTTCATCAAAATGAGAGACTATTATAATATTATATGGGTGCGTAAGTTAAGTGTGCCGCTAAATCTTAGCTTGGGCTCCAAGCTAAGGTGTAATGTTAATTTAGTATTCATTTTATTCAATGCCCTCATTTTTCCTTAAAAGGAAAAGTAATAGATAATAATAAGGGAATATTATTTATTTCCTTTTGGGATTATGTTTTTTCCTCTTGAGAAAAAATAAGCAATTTAAGTCAATCAATCATAAGAATTATCTAAAGGAAAGAGCATACTGAAATAGTAAAATATACTATGTGAACTTTCTTGATAAAATGGAAGGCTTATTACTGTTTTTCCTGTAGAGAATAATTTATATCAACATGTGTTTATTTAGTGGCCACATATTTTACTCAAAATTTACTGTAACACGCTATTCTTTTTTGAAATTGACGTTACGTCTGAAAATACTAAAAAAAAGGTGTATTTTTTCCTCTGAGACATAATCTCTATAGTACATGTGATAAATTCACATTACTAACATTGTCAGAAAAAAACGGTAAGAAAGTGTCATTAAAGAAAGTGGAGCTCTAAGTAACACTGTGATTGTAACATTCGGCCCATCCCTTCAAATAACCTTATGCGAAAACATGAACTAAAAGCTCAGCGGGTCAGCCCAAATGTGTAGGCACCATCTCACATTCATTTACACTAATATACCACTTACAGGCCCCTGTCTCCTAGCAGTGGGAGACACTCACTTGTTCTGGCTCCAGGACTGGGCTTAAAGCCAGAAGAAAATGACAAGCTTGGAGTCACGCAAAGTTTGATTTATTTTCTTAAATCCTCTCATCTTTGAGATACTGATATGTGATCATTCACTTAAAAAATAAACCCCCAAACTCTGACATGTGACTGAGGGATGATTTTAAAAAGTGAAAAAACAAAATTACCATCTCTTGGCTAGAACTGTAAGATTAATACCCATAAAAGAAAAGTAATAAAGATTCAGAAGTATGGCTACCACATTATGTGTTTCAATTGGTCATAAACAGCACTGCAACCAAGAGAAAATGGTTCGTATAAAACAATCGAAAGACATTTTCAAACAACAGAGGTACATCAAAGAGCTTTTGGTCCTAAACTCTTTCTTAAGCAAAGAAATATTTATGATTGGTCTTAAAGGGGAGCTTAACTGAGTTGCTATGAATTATTTAAAAACCCCAAAATACCTTCTGTTGCTTTTAAAGAAGCTTGATTTACACGTTGAAAAATCAAACTGACAGTTTAGTCTCTTGTACAAATACCCAGCCTTTAAAAAGGCTTTAGGCATTATAAATATATCTTTCATGAATATAGCTTCAACAGTTCTAAAAATAACCGTTAGGAGGAAAAAAAAAAAAAAAAAAACCTCTTTCAAGCCATTGTTTTATACATAACAGCAGGAAACCAAAAAGAATGTCAAAGCTAAAGTGATTAACACACCCAGTAATAAACATGAACAGTAAGTATGAAATCTTACTCAGTGACGTTTTTTGACATTAGTTTGGGGGTCTATGGTTTATTTAGCTCCACATCTGTGGCCAGAGATGACTGTAGGGCACCCATATTCAGAAAATAACCCCAGGGACCCAGAGCTCAAATCTACCTTTTGGATGACATATGAACAGACCCACTTAGGCCTGGCTCCATGGGCCAGATGTTACTTTCCACATCCTAAGAGTTTCCCCAGGCTCCACCTTGACCCCAAACATGCCATTGCACAGAGCAATTTCCATACCACTACTCACTGGTGAAATCCAGACTGCCTTGAAAGGCAGAAAGCTAGGTTGACAAACACCAGTTACCTTGGATTCAGGGACCTAACTCTAGGATGTGAAAAGACAAAGAGCGCATCACAATTTCGTATTTTATTGGTCTCAGTATGGATTTAGCCCTCTCAAAAAAGCCTCTCCCCTCTTTCCAAGTATCAGAACTTACAGGACCAAAATATTCTGTGGTCTGTGGCCTTGCAAGTTGAAGTGCAGAACCATAGCATTGTCTATTGAAATAATAACCACTTTCTATGAATAGTCTTGTCTAACTGCCCACTAAACTCCAGATAAATCTCATGATCTGCAGACATTCTACTTTTTAATAATTCAATGGGGAATCATCTCAATTGGTTTCATAATAAATGAGATTCTAAATCCATAACATGGTGGGCAAAAAGCTAAAATGGGAAGAAACTCCCAAAAGTTGAAGAAACAAGCTCAAGGCGTCTTATACTTGATTTTCTAATGTGAACAAGTTATCAAGGCCACATTCCTGCTAAGGTGGGAGAAACCTTAATAAGCAGCAAAGGGGAGAAGGAAGAGGAAACAAAAAGCCACAGTTACAGTCACCAGTCTCAAAAGTGACTTTCTCACCATTTTTCTTCATTCTTTAGGGGGTAGTGTTGGAGGGGGGGGGCTTACATCAGTTATACTGGCTAAGTTCCCTCTAAAACAAAGGTAATTCACAGCTCCATGTTCTTGTCCTGAAAATTCTAGAATTTAGCACATCTACTATTTCAAACTATAGTCTTTGGAAAATCCCAAGACTTTTCCACCTTAGATATTCTTTTTAAGTAGAATCTTTAAATATACTGCAAAAAGTCATCCATGAAATGGATAGAAAGATAAACCCTTTGCAAATCAGCAACTAACTGGAAAAAATAAGACATGGTTTACTTCTTACCTTGTTTTGATCTGTCCAGTAAAAGAAAAATCCCTGAGGGTCAGTCCTCAAAATAATTGGAGTGACAATAGTGGAGTCCTAGAAATATAAGAAAATATATGTATATCAATATATGCTATTGTAGAAAGTCCTACCTGGTTGTTACTTAAAAAGTAATAAATGTTAAAGAGTTTCTCCAAGATCATCAATATATTAATAAAAATTTCAAAAATAATAAATATAGTATCTTTAGCATCATAGGATTAGTAATTACATAACTGAAGTACTTTACTAACAATTAGAATACTGGGACATCACGTATAAAGGAAGAGGCCAATATGCACGTACAGATTGATTAAGGCAAATTTTTAAAGGCACTGTCATGCTTTCTATTAAAAAATCTATATTTAGTTTTCCAAATAATTTTAACACTAAACAACATTACATATTTTATATGATTAAAATTAATTAAAATCCATGCTTAAGGGTATTATTTTAAATTACATTTGCTCTATAAAATCATTTTAATTGTACTAAAGAGAGTAAATGCATTATTTAGGCATTGCTGTTTCCAAGGTAACAGTAAATAAGGTCATCTTCTAAATATTCAGAGAGAGATACGTAAAATTGTTCCAAATTTAAATTTCCTGCAATAAAACCACATAGACAAATTGTCTTCTGAGTTTAAAACGTGCATATTATAAAGCAAAAACTGCCTGCACTGCAATTACAATATTAAACATTTCTAAAATATGTGTTCCTTTCTTTTGGCAATTTTCAGAAAGGCATACCATCTGCACAAGAAAACACATGTCACTGGATATGGATTTTTCATACTGAAATACTTGGGCCTTTGCAGGAATTGCACTTTCTAAAGAGACATAAATAACCAGTTTATTTCATTTTTTCATATACATTATAACTATGGTATATCATACCTCTATCTAATCTAAAAAGACTTGTAATAAATTTGGAACTTGCAGGGATAATTTTGGGATTTGGGATTGTCTTCCTGATGGGCAGAGCAGATTTATGGCTTTTGTGCAATAGCAAGGTTTATTGTAAGTACCAGGTTCTAGAGACCAACCCCTTGGGCTCAAACCTCTGCCTGTCTCCTCCTGGTGCCTCATTTTACACAACCACCAACTGAAAAAAAAAGATAATAATAATCCCTCAGAGTTTTTTGGTGAAAATTAAATAGGATAATTTGGGTAAGCGTCAATTCTTGAATATAAAAATATTTATTATTATAATGGATTATGTTTAAAAGCTGATTCATTAAAATATTAAATGATGGGGGAAGGAGTAGGATGAACTGGGAGTTTGGGGTTAAGAAATGCAAACTATGACATAGAATGGATAGACAAGAGGTACTACTGTATAGGAACAGAGACCTATATCCAATCTCCTGGGAGAGACCAGGATGGAAAAATAATAGTTAAAAAAAGAATGTATATATATGTATGACTAAGTCACTTTGCTGCACAGCAGGAATTGGCACAACACTGTAAATCAGCTATACTTTAATAAAAATCTTTTAAAAAGAAAAATATTAAATGAAAGTTTATCACAGGATGCAAACACTTGCCTTTGGAATGGCTAAGCAATGAGATCCTGCTGTATAGCACAGGGAACTATGTCTAGTCACTTATGATGGAGCATGAGAGAGGATCATGTGAGAAAAAGAATGTATGTGTGTGTGTGTGTGTGTGTGTGACTGGGTCACTTTGCTGTACAGTAGAAAATCGACCAAACACTGTAAACCAGCTATAATAGAAAAAATAAAAATCATTTTTTAAAAAAGAAAGTTTATCATGGAATTCTTTTTTATTGTGGTAAATATATATGGGGACAAAACATCATTTTTAAGTGTAAAGTTCAGAGGCATTCAGAACTTGCACTTTGCTGTGTAACCATGACCACTATCCACTCCCAGAACTTTTTCATCTTCCCTACCTGAAACCCCACACTCATTAAACACTAACTCACCCTTCTCTCCTCCCCCAGGCCCTGACAATCACCATTCTATTTTCTGTATCTATGAGTCTGACTACTCTTTGATACTTCATATAAGTAGAATCATACAATATTGTGTGTGTGTGTGTGTGTGTGTGTGTCTGTGAGTGTGTATCATACAATGATACAAAAAATGTTCTTTTGTGTCTGGTTGATTTCACTCAGCATAATGTGCTCAAGGTTCATCTGTGTGGTACTATGTGTCAAAATCCCCTTCCTTTTTAAGACTGAATAATATCCAATCATATGGATATACCACTTTGTCTATCCAGTCATTCACTGATGGACATTTGGGTCGTTTCCACTTTCCAGCTATTGTGGCTAATGCTCTCATGAACCTGGGTCTACAGATACCTATTTAGTCCCTGCTTTCAATTCTTTTCCATATAAACCCAGAAGTGGAAGAACCAGATCACAAGAGAGTACTATATTTAATTTTTTGAGGAATTTTGCCATTCTGTTTTATCCTGATATTCTTAACTTTCATTCTTTTTTTTTTTTTTAAGGGCCACACATGCAGCATACGGAAGTTCCTAGTGTAGGGGGTCAAATCAGAACTGCAGCTGCCAGCCTACACCACAGCCACAGCAATGAGGGATCCGAGCCATGTCTATGACCTACACCATGGCTCAAGGCAATGCCAACGCTAAATCCTGAACCCAATGCACAAGGCCAGGGATAGAACCCGCATCCTTATGGATACTAGTTGGGTTCATTACCCCCACAACAGGTACTCCCCTTCAGAAACATTCTTAAAATGCAATTTGAAAATATTTTTGTTACAGGGATTGTGCTGTTGCATAGAACTTCAGTTGGAATTTTACAGTTACAAAATCAACTTTTAAAAGGCAAAAAAAGACGTTTGGAAACAAATTTGATATTATAATGGAAGAATAATTTTTAAAATATTTTAGGCTTCTCCTAAGAGATTACAAGCTTAAAAGTTCAGAGCAATATTTCCAATAAGTCATAGCAATATTTTCTGTTCTGTTTCATCACCTCCTCCTCTAAAGCCAGGAGAAATAAAAGTTTCCATTAGACTTTGCAGAATATGCATCCCCACTTCCAAGGCAAATTTGGTTACTTATAGATGTAACTTATCATTCTCAGGTCAGTTCCTTTTCTCATCAGAGTGTCTGGCAAGAGTGCACGAGGAGATTCTAATGGAAATTTTGGTAACAATTCATTGCAAGGATCCCAGACAATCAAATATTTAAAGTTAGCAGAGTATAACTGCTCAAATTTATATTTTGGAATACTGTGGCTGCCTTACTGTTTCAGATTCTGCTATTTCTGACTTATTCCTTCTCCTCCTTCAAAATTAAAGCTCCTTTGTTCAATATTTTCTTAATCCCACTCTTCTAGCCACTGTTCCTCTGCTAAATGATCATTTATCTCAGTTCCCTGCCTATTCCTCCATAATCACTTCTAACATTCCAAGATCAGCTGGAACTTGGCATTCTTGCCATGCAAGGCAGGGTTTGACCCAGAAATACATGAATATCCATTTTCAATTCCACCTGCTTTTTTCCCACCTCCCACATAGCCACATTGTCTATATTCACCCTATACTGATGCAGCCACTCAACCCAGATCCCATGTATTCTTAATTGTCAGAACATATGCTCTAGTTTGCAGTTTGAAATGTATGGTCATTCTTCATTTCCAAGGCAAGTGCAGATGGATTGTAACTCTTGCAGCATTTTACTGAAAAATAATGGAGATAACACTCAGATTTTTTTTTTCATTCTTTCTCTTTCCATCAATATCTTTAAGATGGGTATTCCATAAGATGGTGGTTTTCAAACCTTGGGGTGCATTATATTTACAGGGAAGACTTTTTTAAACAGACGACTAAGCCTTTTCTCTAGAGTTTCTCATTTAGGAGATGCAATGGAGTCTGAGAACCTGCATTTCTAAGTTTTCAGTGATGCCTCTGCTGCTGGTCCAGGAACTAGACTGAGATTCACTGACACAAGCCTATAATGGATGAATACAGTGATATAAATGCCCAGTAGTAGTACAAAAGAACTTATTTATAAGACAGAAACAAACTCACAGATTTCAAAATCAATCTTATGATTACCTTAGAGGAAACCATTAGAGGGAGGAGTGAGAAATTAGGAGGATGGGGAAACATACACACACTACTGTATAAAATAGATAATTAATAAGAACCTACTGTATAGCACAGGGAAATCTACTCAATAGTTTGTAATAACCTATAAGGAAAAAAGAATGGATTTATTTATATGTGTAACTGATTCACTTTGCTGTACAACTGAAACTAATACAACATTATAAGTCAACTAAAAAAAAAAAAATGCCCAGGAGCACCGATAAGTTTAAAATATAGATATCCCTGTGTTCTGTAAGTACCTTGCCTCTAACTAGGAATTCAAATTTGCTTCTTTAAAATTATAAGGTATTTTTTCCAATAAACATCCATCTTGAAAAGAAGACTACTAATAAACACATCTGTCTTAAGTTAGTTATTGTGGATAATGTACAGTAAATATCTATTCCTCTTTCACTTGATAGGAACCATTTTACTCTCATACCTATCTCATCAAAAGTGAAGACTAAGGAGTTCCCGTCATGGCACAGTGGTTAATGAATCCGACTAGGAACCATGAGGTTTCGGGTTCAAGCCCTGGCCTCGCTCAGTGGGTTGAGGATCCGGCATTGCCGAGAGCTGTAGTGTGGATCACAGACGCAGCTCAGATCTGGCATTGCTGTGGCTGTGGCATAGGCCAGTGGCTACAGCTCCAATTAGACCCCTAGCCTGGGAGCCTCCATATGCCGCGGGTGCGGCCCTAGAAAAGGCAGAAAGACAAGACAAAAAAAAAAAAAAAAGTGAAGACTAAGACAATGATATCTGAAGGAATCTGATAATAAAGCAATTTATATGAATTTCCAAAAAGGTTTTAGCTCAAATAAAGGCCACTCAAGGAACAAAATAAAGGACCTTCATCAAACCTCAACATTCGAAAGTATGACAGACATTTGAGCAAAACAAACAAACAAAAATGGGGAGTTCCTGTCGTGGTGCAGTGGTTAACGAATCCGATTAGGAACCATGAGGTTGCGGGTTCTATTCCTGCCCTTGCTCAGTGGGTTAGGGACCTGGCTTTGCCATGAGCTGTGGTGTAGGTCGCAGATGCGGCTCGGATCCTGCATTGTTGTGGCTCTGGTGTAGCCTGGCAGCTGCAGCTCCGATTCGACCCCTAGCCTGGGAACCTCCATATGCTACGGGCGTGGCCCTAAAAAAGACAAAAGATGAAAAAAATAAAAAAATAAAATAAAAAAAACAAAGAATGAGTAACTAGAATTAACGTTAATACAAAGTCTTCTAACTTCTTTATTACAATAATTTGCTTGTCAATGTGCTGATATAAACCACAGACACTAATGTGATGTTATATCTCAATAAAAAGATGAAATGTAAAAATTAATCACTATAAAATAAATTACACACCTTAGAGTACAATCTATAAAAATTTGCACATCTGAAACCAACATAATAAATCAACTATATTTAGACAGAAACAAACAAAAAAAAGCAACAAAAAAAAGAAAGGAAATATCCTAATGAAAATGGAAAGAAATAACAAAGTTGGCCAAATTCTCTCCCAATACCAGAATATTTGGGGGGTTTTTGAAGATTTGTTTGTATTTTCTTTATTAAAGTATAGTTGATTTACAGTATTGCATCAATTCCTGCTATACAGAAAAGTGACACACTCTTTTTCTCATATCATCCACCATCATGTTCTATCCCAAGAGACTGGATATGTCACCTCTGCACAGCAGGCCCTCTCTGCCCATCCATTCTAATGTGATAGTTTGCATCTACTAACCCAATACCAGAATATTCTTTACAAAATTCTCTGACCAAATAATAAAAGGCACATCCTGGAGTTCCCGTCATGGCTCAGCAGAAAGAATCCTGCTAGGAACCACAAGGTTTCGGGTTCAATCCCTGGCCTCGCTCACTTGGTTAAGGATCCAGCGATGCCGTGAGTTGTGGTGTAGGTCGCAGACATGGCTCAGATCTGGTGCTGCTATTCTCTGGCGTAGGCCTGCAGCAACAGTTTCAATTAAACCCCTAGCGTGGGAACCTCCATATGCTGTGGGTGCGGCCCTAGAAGGACAAAGGGCAATAATAATAATAATAATAATAATAATAATAATAATAATAATGGCACATCCTAAACATTTGTTCTGAGCCAGTCACCACAGTATGAACTTTTAATGGATTTTTAAAAATATTTATAGTATTTTACGAGGTAGACAGTACTATTATCCCCATTTTACAGATAAATAGGCTAAGGCTTAGGTAAAATAACTTGTCTAGGGAAACCTAGCTAAGCTAGCAAGAGAGACATAGAAATAAACCTCAAGGACATGCTCTACACAAGTATTGCTCAACCTTATTTCATTACTGACCTGCTACAGAGCTTTCTTCAACACCTATTTTCCTAATCATCCTCCGTGAAATTTTAATATGACAGATACCTTGAATATCTATTGACATGCTGTATGTATATCTGTGCTTTATACAAAGCAAAAAGTAAAGAGTAAGAAGACTTTTTTTTTTGTCTTTTTTATCTTTCTAGGGCCACACCCATGGCACATGGAGGTTCCTAGGCCAGAGGTCCAATTAGAGCTGCAGCCTCCGGCCTACGGAAGAGCCACAGTAATGCAGGATCTGAGCTGAGTCTGCAACCTACACCACAGCTCACAGCAATGCCAGATCCTTAACCAACTGAGCGAGGCCAGGGATTGAACCCACGTCCTCATGGAGGCTAGTCGGGATTGTCAACTGCTGAGCCATGACAGGAACTCCAAGAGTAAGAAGACTTTTTGTCTCTCAAGAACCATTTCTCATTTCTTTGGAGATGATCTGGCCCAGATTGAGAAGGCATGTTTTCTACCAATGCTGAATATGGGCTCACCTGAGACCACAGAACATTTGAAATATGGCTAGTTTGGCTAAGATATACTATAAGATTTGAAAGACTGAAAATGAAAACCAGAAAGTCACCCATGAGGAGTTCCCGTCGTGGCTCAGTGGTTAACGAATCCGACTAGAACCATGAGGTTGCGGGTTCGATCCCTGGCCTCACTCAGTGGGTTAAGGATCTGATGTTGCCATGAGCTGTGGTGTAGGTTGCAGACGCGGCTCAGATCCTGTGTTGCTGTGGCTCTGGCGTAGGTCGGTGGCTATAGCTCCAATTGGACCTCTAGCCTGGGAACCTCCACATGCTGCAGGTGCGGCCCTAGAAAAGACAAAAAAAAAAAAAGAAAAAAAAAAAAAGAAAGAAAGTCACCCATGAATAATTTTTATATTGATTATATATTTAAATAAACATACTGGGTTAAATAAATGATACTGTTAAAATTAACTCCACCTGCTTCTTTTTACTTGTTTCAGGGTAGAAAAATTTTGAATTTCCAAGTTCCCTGGTGGCTCAGTAGGTTAAGGATCTGGCATTGTCACTGCTTCGGCTTGGGTCACTGCTGTGGCACAGGTTCAATCCCTGGCCCCAGAACTTCTGCATACTGTGGGTAGGACCAGACAAAGAAAATTTAAAATTTCCACTAGTGGCTTATTTTCTATTTCTACTGGGCAGTGCAGCTCTAGACCTTCATGAGAAAATAACTTTTCTCCTTAACAGGGAAGTCTTTTTCACAAAGCAAACTTGGTCACATAATTCCAGCTAGAAAGTTTTGAGATTTTTTTTCCATACATGCAGCTACTATTTAGTTTTAACATCTCGTAGTACAAAACAAATCTAGTTGCTTCTCCAAGGGTCAACTCTTCAAATATCTGAATAGAGCCAATATGTCGCTACCCTCTGAGTTACCAGGTTCAGGTGTGTAATGAACTGGATTTTCCCTCTCAGCCTTCACCCCACCCCCACCCCCACCCCCTGGAATTCATGTGTTCAAGTCCTAAGCCCAGTGCTTCAAAGTGCAACCCTATTTGGAGACAATCTTTACACTGAGGATTAGGTCATAAGGGTGGGCCCTAATTCAATACAACTGGTGTCCCTACACAAAGAGGAACTTTGAACACAGATACATACAGAGGGAAGATAATGTGACAATACGGAGAAGTCAGCCTACGAGCTCACGAGAAAGACCTGGAACAGATTCTTCCCTCGGGGTCCTCAGAAGGAACCAACACCTTGATCTCAGATTTGTAGCCTCCGAACTCTGAGAAAATACATTTCTGTTGTTTAAGCCCCTCAGTCTGTGCTACTCTATTATGGACACCCCAGAAAATCTGATATAACAATAACCCTAAACCTTAAAGCCAATGTCAAGCACCAGCCCCCAAACCACAGCACTCTCCTCAGTCCAACTGTCAGAAAGTGTCCTGGGCGAGGTGGACTGCCATCCTGTCTCCACAGTGATCCTGAGTTCTCAGGCTGTTGAACAAGAGAAGACACGTGACTAGAGATGTGTGCTTCTCAACTAATCAATGTTACAGAGTCAACAAGGGAAAAGAACAAGCCATGCCCCACAGGGATTGCCCAAGACTTGCATCACACCAAGCAGAGGCAAATATGGCAAACCCATACATTAGGGGGAAAACAGCTATGTAAGAGGAAAAGAATTCCAAGAGTCACAGAAAATCAAATATGATGCCCCAACAAATGTCAGCAGTGCAGCCATGACCATGAAACACACACACACTAAAGATAGTCTTGGATGCAAGAGTGTGAGATTAGGATCTTGAAGTAGAACTTCTATGTGTATCAGCATGGATAAGGGTTTTCTCCCCAGGGTCTGTGCAGTCTGAAATTTCCTCGAGTAAAGGAGAATAGAGAAAATAAAAATGTCCAGGACAGAGGATTCAAAACAATGGAGAAAAGTACCATTAAAATAGTTGCCTTCTACTGACTAGTATAAACACCTCTTTTAGCAAAAACCAGTAAAAAGTTGGAAACATGTTCCTTCAAATACCATGCAGGGTACTTCAGACAGGTACTAGGGATTCAAATGGAAGTCCAGATCCCCAATCATCCAAGCTACTCATTGTTTAGTGGGGGCATCAGATAAGAAAACCCATCATTTCAGTGAGATAGAGATCTGGTGGGTATAAAGTGGCATCTCACTATGGCTCTACTATGCATTTCCCCACTGACTAATGATGTTGAGCATCTTTTCATGTGTCTACAGGCTGTGTGTGTGTGGGGGGGGCATACGCATGCAATGGCCCAATACTTTTTAAAACCAGTTAAAATTCTGAAAAGATACATGCATTTCAATATTCATAGCAGCATTATTTACAACAGGCAAGATATGGAAGCAACCTAAGTGTCCATCAACAGACGAATGGATAAAGAAGATGTGGTACATATATACAATGGGATATTAGCCATAAAAAAGAATGAAATAATGCCATTTGCCACAACATGGATGGATCTAGAGATTATCATACTAAGTGAAGTAAGCCAGACAGAGAAGGACAAACACTACATGGTATCACTTATATGTGTAATATTAGAAAATGACACAAATGAAACCTACTTACAAAACAGAAAAAGAGTCACACGGAAAAAAAAAAAATTATGGTTACCAAATGGGAAGGGGAAAGAAGGGATAAATTAGGAGTTTGGGGTTAAAGCATATACTAGTATATATAAAATAGATAACCAAGATGGGCCTATTGTATAGCACAGGGAACTCCACTCAATACCTTATAATAATCAATAAGGAAAGAAAATGTAAAAAAGAATATATATACCCAAATCACTTTGCTGTACACCTGAAACTAACACAACCTTTTAAATCAACTATATATTTCAATAAAAATTTTTGAAAATAAATAAAATAAAATTAGTTAAGATTTAAATGAGTGGTTTCAACTTTAATCAGTGGTTCTAAACCCAAAGAAATGTTGGAAATGTGCAGAAACAATTTTGGTTGTCACACGGGGGGGTTGCTACTGGCATCTAGTGGGGAGAGGCCAGGGATGCTGCTAAACATCCTACAACGCACAGGCCTAACACCATAACAAAGGATTGTCTGGCCCCAAATGTCAATAGTGAGGAGGCTGAGAAACACAGTTTTAATGGCTTCCCATTGACTGCAGGATAAAATATGCAGTGGCCTAAGCAGTACAAATGCAACCCCTTGCCCTCCCGCCAGCATTATCTGAGCCACCATGCTCCACATTTGCTCATTCTCCTCTGTCCTTCCAAGTCCCGTGCTCCTTCTTCTCTCCTTGGGACACTCACACGTGAGGTTCCTTTGACCTGATACACATCCCATCCTCCTGTTGCCTTTAAGTCCTACTTATCACTCAGGTCTTTATCCTTAAAGAAAATTTCTCCAGAGAAACCCTTCCCCACTTCTCATCCTCACTTGTACTTTTGTACTTTTTTCCTGTGGTACTTATCACAATTAGAGTGAAATTTTACCTCCACTTGTTTAGCATCTATCTTCCCTGGCAAAATACAATCTCCATGAGGGCGGGAACCAAATCGCTAACCATCATCATAAATCCACCACACCAGAAAAATGTCTGGCTTATAAGACACATCAATGTATACTTCCAGTATGAATATGAATGAGCAGATGGAAGGAAACCACAGAAAAAGAAGGAAGGTTCTGAAAAGTATCAATTGGACGGCACCCAACAGGTTGCCGGCAGCCTTGGCAAGGAAAGTTTCCAAGCAGTGGCCAAGGCAGAATAGGGCTTTGATGGGCAGAGAATTTGCTGGGATGTGAAGGAGGAGCCAGTGGGTCAAAGCTTCATGCTCTTCATGGAGGGAGGGATGAGGGGGAGGGCAGGAACTGTAGGAGGAAGGTAGGGGATGGACATTGTGTTGGATTCTATGATGGCATCTTTATATCTAAAAGGCATATTCCTATGTTCTTAGAAGAGCTTCAGCAGAGGGGAGTCTTTCACAGATGCTGTCCAAGGGGAGGACAATTACGAATCCAGGATCCAGTGAAACCAGGAAGCATGGGATCTAGGACATGGACAAGGTATGCGGCTTTCCCAGGAACAGGAGGGAAGGCGGGATGATGGGGTACCCAAGGACATTAAACCAGGAGCAGGGGAGGATGCCAATTATATTCTCCTAGTGACTTCCATTTCTTCTATACAGGAGAAACCATGCAGGTGGAATTTTATTATCAATAATATTTTAAACTATATATCTTTCATTTGATATTTTTCTCATTTTGGCAATAAAGCTCACATATTCTTTTTTTTTTTTTTTTTTTTTTACCCTTGTGAATCATTATCTTGATAGGGAAGATGTATTTGCAACCATCAATCTCTTGTTCTGTCACTCCCAACACTTCTGAATTTCTTTAAGGGCAATTTTCATGGCAAAATCTAGGTGTATGTGTGAGTGTCATTTTCAGAAAACAGAAGCCACTGGTAACATTCAGAATAAGTGATGTGAATACATTAAGCATCATAATTTTCAACGAATATTGAATCCCAATTGAGTACACACTCAACCTCAGGCTGTATTTCGCCTTTACAGGAAATCAGCGCTGTGACAGCAATCAGCTCTGTATTGACAATAAACATTTTGCTTCTTGAGCTCACATGAAGAAACCAAAGAAGACCACAGAGTTCCTCAGACTCTGGGAGATTTCAGATGGGATAGAAGGATGTAGGACAGGGCTTTCCAACCAATGCCACACATAGGGTGTCGTGAAGGTGTCAAGAGCATAACCACTGTCTAGACCTCCCTCAAGACTGCACACTCCCCCTTCCTGTGAATCCACCATGAGCCGGACACATATCAGACCATTCCTCCATTCCACAAACATTCCATGAGCACCTCATGAGTGCCAGGCCTATGTTTTGCCCTAGGAAAAAAAGATAAATAACCTTAATCTTCCAGAAGCCCTGGTCCAGCTGTAGTATACACAGGCATGTCAACCTCCCTGCATGCACCTTCCTGCCCTGGCAATCCAGATCTGGCATCTCAGTGGATACTACCTAGAATGTCAAGTTATTGTGCACCTTGTGTGGGAGCAAGGAAGGTCCTCTCTACCTCCTTCATGCCCATCACCTCCTGCATCTTCAAGATCAAAGACCAAAAAAAAAAAAAAAAATTTCCCATTGGAAGCCACGGGACCAGTCTTAATAGGAATCCCACAAAAGACAATACTTGCAAGTATGCTGGGAAGAGAAATTGAAGGAAAATCCCATGTAATGAGTCCTTCTAGACACAAAAGTATCACTTATTAAGTAATGGGAAAATGACCTTTGTTTTAACACCATTCGCTGAATGTCTTTCTGTGAGCATGTTTTATACTGACTGACTGATGTAAAACATTGGTAGACTAGACTTAGCACTGGCCTCCGTGCCTCAAAGCAGCAGTGAAGTTTTCCTACCTTCCCATGTTCTAAGATGCATAACAAAAATGGCCTTTGTATATATATTATATATAAACATATATGTATATATAATAAAAACAGCTGTTTTTGAAGACATTAGCAAAAGGGATGAGTTTATAGGGATCGAAGCCCCATTTGTATGAATTCTAAGATCAGGGGGATTCTTTGGAAAAGTCAGTCAATCTCTTTAAACTTGTATTCATTTGGATTCTATGAAATGCTTTTTGTTACCAAAAGGATCCTGTTTGGGGATAGTATAGTAGACTGGAAAAGGTGAAGTTAAGCAGAAGACCTAGTTTTAAACCTGACTTTGGCTCTAACTAGTTGTGTGTCTTGGGTAACTCACCATTCACTAGCCCCAGTTTGCTTCAATTTAAAGTGGGAATAACACTTGTTCTTTTCCTACCACTCAAAGTGGTCTTGATCATGGAATGGAGTGACTGTAAACAAATAATAGTGGTTTATAAGCATCAGGACATGTTATAAGGACTCATTCACAACACTGAAGTCCAGAGGCAGCATAATAGCAAAACTCCATTTTACTCAAATGTAATATTCAAGGAGAAACTTACATAGGACGTGTAGATGGGTTTTGTACATTAGGACTGAAAGTCATGAAACCCTAGAACCACAAAAGGCCATATTGGGAGTTCCCGCTGTGGCACAGTGGGTTAGTCATACCTGGGGAGCACGGGTTTAATCCCCAGCCCAGTGCAGTGCATTAAGGATCCTGCATTGCTGCAGCTGTGGCGTAAGTCTCAGCTCTAGCTCAGATTTGGTCCCTGGTTTAGGAACTTCCATGTGCCATGGGGTGGGGGGGGGGGCGCAAAAAAAAAGGGGGGGCCATATTGGTCAGAGGTTAGTGTAGGAAACAAAAATCTCTCTGGAAAATGTGAACCTAAAGGAATTTAATTACAGGTAATTAATCACTTGACAGTATCACTAGGATTGGAGAGGTTGGTAGGCTTCAGGTAGGCCTCTACGAGAGGCCCCAGAATATGATACGCTAACCTTTAAGGAGAGCTGTTGCACCCACCCTACTTGGAAAGGTAGAAATCAAGAAGGAACATGGGAATCAAACACCTGCCAGCTTAGCTGAAGTCAAAGGAAGAGTAATCTGAGAACAGGCAGCAGCCACTGTCGCCAGTGTCTCTTTATAACCAGACACAGGAGAACGACAACAGAAGATAATACTTCTCTCTTCGGCATCCCCTGTGCCTGTAGAATCAACCCAAAGAATGCAGAAAAGTGGCCTCTTTCACATTTCTGCCCTCCAAATCTCATTTAAGTGCATCTCATACTGGTGGAACTTAATTTGCAGCCAGGATGTGCAATGCCTCAAGGAAATCTAGTAAATGGAGCTTTAGATTTCCAGATTCTATGTTATAAAAAGTCCCACTAAGAGAATGGATGGATGGATGGATGCTGAGACTCAACCAAACAGCACACCTGAAAAACATCCTTTTTTTTTTTTTTTCAATCTTCTGGGCCAGTTGCTGACTTGCTCTGATGTCTCCCACTTCCCTTTTGAACTCATACATATGGCCTCCTCTATAAAATGAATCAAATTAGCTTTCCCTTACCTATTTCATAAACAAGTTCCAAAGAATATTTGGTATTTTAACGGCAAAAGTATTCCTTAATCTCCTCTGTATCAATCTTACATACTAATAGCCACCAATCTTACATACTAATAGCCACCTAGCTCAGGTGAAAGTGCTTTGCTAACTAATCCATTTTCCTTGAGCATGTTCATAAAACTTCATTGAGATGGAAAGAAAGGATTGAGCAAATATTGTGAAATGAAAAGCAGATGCAGGTTGCTTTTCATTCTCTTTGAATACTAAATATTTTTCTTATTTTAAACAATAATCTGTTTCTCCATTTACAGTAACTTACTTTCTTGATAAATGTATAGAGATTTAGCTGACATCCACTATGTCTAAGCATATACCTAAGCTTTTTTTTTCTTTTTACAGCCGCACCTGCAGCATATGGAAATTCCTGGGATAGGGGCTGAATCAGAACTGTAGCTGAAGCCTGTGCCATAGCTTGTGGCAATGCAGGATCCTTAACCCACTGAGCAAGGCTAGGGATCAAACCCACATCCTCATGGAGATTTTGTTGGGTTCTTCACGTGCTGAGCCACAACAGGAACTCCTCTAAGCATTTTTTTTTTCCGAACAAAATTAAAATAGGGAGTTCCCGTTGTGATGCAGTGGAAACAAATCCAACTAGTATCCATGAGGATGAGGGTTCAATCCCTGGACTCGATCATTGGGTTAAGGATCCATCACTGCCGTGAGCTGTGGTGAAGACTGCAGACGAGGCTCATATGCTGAGTTGCTGTAGCTGTGGTATAAACTGGCAGCTGTGGCTTGGATCTGACCCCTAGGCTGGGAACTTACTTATGCCTGTGCCACAAGTGGGTCCCTAAAAAGCAAAAAAAGTGCAAAAAAAAAAATCTCCAAATTGAAAGTAATGTGAAAAAAATAATAAAATCAAATATCAGAACATAAAGATATCAGAGAGGAACATGAAGAACTCTTAAAGAGTCCAGCCTTCTTTATATGCTATTTAGTTTTGTTTTTTTTTTTATAGAAACTGAAGGCTTCCTTAAGATCTCATGTGCAAATCTCAGAAATATACGCTAGTTCCTTTCCTTACTGATATGCAGGGACATGAGCTCTGACTGAAGGATCGGACATGGAAAAGATGGGGCAAGGGGAGCATCGTGAAATCTGTCTGAGCAGATGGAATTTATGATTTGAGCTGAAAAGCCTGCTTGAACCTCACATTAGCTCTGGCAGCAGGAAAAACTAAGGTTTTTCAGTTACCAAAGATTTGTTATTTAGGTGGAAACCCACAGCATTAGTCAACAATTCACAATCAATCCCTTTCCATTTTGTTAGCACTGCTTGTTCATGATAACATGAAACAATCCTGATAAAGCAGCAGTTAACTCCAGATTACCAAGTTTGACATAAAAAAAAAAAAGCAAAATGTTCCTTTCTCATTGAAACAGTCATTGCAGGTAAATATCATTCGAAGCTATTCCTCAATAGGCTAAACTTTCATGGGAAGGATTGGAGATATGTTAATAGCCAGAGTAAATTACCCTAATGCACCATGGGTGAGAATATCAAAGTCAGGCAAGATAAGAGAGAAAACCTCCTAGAGGAAAACATATTCCAGAAACCTGTGCTCTCCTAGTCTGCTTTGCTCTGCCAATAACAGCCTAGGCATTGCATTTCCTTGCTCAATTACTAGAGTTTTGTTTAACTGTTTTCTTCGTGGCATTGCCTACACCTGCTTTGCTTCCCAGGCTTTACCTCATCAACGTCCATCTAAACTAGAATGAATCACTTCTGTTACTGTTGAAGAGGGTCCGTTCAGCAATAATAAAAGTGCTTGTCCCGGCTGGAGAACAAGCTTTTGTTTTGTTTTCATTGAAAATAAAAAGAAAATAACTTGATTACATCACAGACAGGCAAAACCGATCTATGGAGTTAGAAGTCAGGAGAGGGGGTGGAGGGGCTGGGGGTGGTGGTGCTGACAATGCTCTTTCTCTCGCTGGTGCTGCTCCCAGGAGAATGTTCATTTTGTGGAAACTGACCCAGCTGGGCAGAAGATTTGCATGTTTTACTTCACGGATGTTACACTCTGATAAAAAGCTTAAAATAGCCTTATTGACTCACTTTGGAAAACTTATCTTCTTGGACTATCATAATCAGTGTCAATGAGAAATTCACAAAACCCCTCTAGACAATGCAAACAGACAAATCCGGGCATATGTAAGTGACATTTTAGAGGGTACCTGCCAGCCTTCCAGTCAAAAAAAAAATCCACATATCCCCCAGGGGCTGCATTTGGATCGACCATCTACCAACCAGAGCTGCGTTTCTCTCTTTCCCATACAACCTTTCCAGAGTGAACACTGCTAACTGTCCACCTCATAAACCTTCTCCTCCGATTCCTCATTCATCTCGGCAGTCTCATCTTGTCATCATTTTGGAAACTACAACTGTAGATTTTACGTAGTGCAGAAGTTCTAACTGAGCGTCTGTGCAGGATGCTGGGAAATGTGCAATATACTAACATGGTTTGTTATTACTATTATTACCTATTTTAGCCCTGGGTTTTTCAGTGGGGGAGGGCAGGGCAGTAGAGAGGGAAGAGGGAGCTGTTTCAAATTCATAGGGAATTAGTGCAAATCCAAATCTCAGAGCTTCCTAGTCTTTTTCTCAAACAATTTAGCCAGCCAAGCAATTATGATTTTTGAATGTAAAATTAGACTTATGAGACAGGATTATGACGTGAGCTGTTTTATATATATATGACTTTTATATATTTATAACTTTTACATATATAAACATATATAATTATTTATAATATATATATCATTTTATATATTTATCTTTTACATATAATTTTTTTCTTGCTAAATTACCCAAGTTTTGTGTAACTATTTCCTCCTTATTCTGAGCACTTGTGCGCTTACTCTGTGTGTGTACATTTTCTTTTCTTGTTTTTTTGGGCCATGTCTGTGGCAATGTGGAAGTACCCAAACTCAGGGATCAAACCTGAGTCACAGCAGTGACCCAGGCTGCTGCAGTGACAATGCCAGGTACTTAGCCCACTGCCACAAGGGAATTCCCATATATTTTTTAAGGTTTTTAAGTAGAAATAAACTTTTGGATGCTTTAGAGTTGACTTGCTCTAAAGAGAAAAGATTTTGCTTTTTACATATCTTCATTTTCTCTGAAATACCTGTATTTTTTAAAAGGGTAAAAAACTGATTTTTTTTCCTTTTCAAAATATAAAATATGAGAATCAAGCACACATTAAAGGGAATGGAAGGAAGGTCTGGATCTTTCCACTTGTAGAACAAAAGAGTCACCCAACACATACTGACCTCTCTGATAAAGTTCACGGCCATCTAATTACTGGGGGATAATCACTTCTAAAAACATATCGAGTGTTATGTGTCAAGCGCCACACAAAGCAAGGCACGTGCCTTCCCTCTTTAATGGTACCAGCTCTTCTGTGCAGTAGAAAACACTACAATCCTCAGATGACACACGAGGAAACTGAAGCTGAGATGCATTAAGCAACTTACCCGCGGTAAGCTCTGGATTTGGAAGGTGAAAGTGGAAAAACAGAAAACAAGCAAATGAGAAGCCCAATGAGCCCCAGATGTGGCAGAACAAAGAGATCGAGCCCTAAGATGTTAAAAGGGGGCAAGTCAGGGGTTGGGGAACCTTCTTCTTTCCCTCCACATCCTGCCCAACACAGAGAAACAAGAAGGAACAGGCTCACAATCACCTAAGCTCCCTGAGATAAAGAAAGTAATTCCCTTCTACTGTCCACCTCACACAACTCTCCCAAATGCCCCAGTCCTGCACACCCACCTCCAGGTCATACACAAATGCAAAATAAAGGCAAGGAGACAAATACAAAATAAAAGTAAAGTGCATCCTTTCCTATCATGGGTGAAACACAAACCACCAGGGGTCAGTCCTCTATCAGCTGGCCAAGTGCTGGAGGACAAGCCCCGGCCTTGATGTTCAGACTATATAGACCTAAACACCATTACTAGTTGAAAAATTGAAATAAGTTCTATTTCTTTTTTCTCCCCATTTTTACGGCTGCACCTGAGGCATGGTGCATGGAAGTTCCCAAGCTAGGGGTCAAATCAGAGCTGCAGCTGCCAGCCAATGCCACAGCCACAGCAATGCAGGATCTGAGCTGCATCTGCCACCTGTGCCAGCAGCACCAGATTCCTAACGCACCAAGAGAGAACAGGGCTCAGACCTGCATCCTCAAGGACACTATGTTGGGTTCTTAACCCACTGAGCCACAACGGGAACTCGCTGAAATATTTTTTATACTATCACAGAGCCTGGGGACCCCCAGATCTTTCCACAATCAGGCAAATTAAAGGTTCATCCCCCACCCTGGTGCTATAGGATGTCTCCAGGACCTGCTCCAGCTCCACTACCCACCACCTGACCTTTGTGACTGGTTAACACCAATATCGACACTTTTGACGACCACCCTTGGAGCACCCATAGCCTCACCATGACATTGGTAGGTAGCCAACAGACTATGCAGGGCACTGTACCCTCTGGGTGACACCCCCCATTCCACATGGTGGTCAGGGCAATAGGACCAGTGATTATGGCACTTTAGCCACTCAAGGAACAAGAGATAATCTCTTCACAATTCTAGACAGCCCCAAACTCAGCATTTTCAAGTGGACCATTATGCTCTCCAGCGAGTTACTGAAAAGCTGTTTTATGAGTCGGCGCATCCTTCCTTTTAAAGATCAGAGAGGAAGGTTTACAGTTTTGAAGTGAGGTCAGAGATTTGAGATATTTTCAATTCCTTCCAGCACTTACTTTTCATCGCAAGCATATGGGGCACACTCTTGGGGCGGGGGGCAGCACGTATTTCCCAAAATCAGAGCCCAAAGGAAAAACACAGCAGTTTCCTCTCCCCAGAGACAGGAAGTCAGGCCAGACAGCCTCTCAAAAATCTTCTCTTTTTCCTTTCCTTTTCTAACACTCTGACTAGAAGCAGGTGAAAATGCCAAAAATGTTTCATTGCATATAAGAAATTGAAAAGAAATGCATGAATGTGAGTTAAGTTAGCCTGGGCATCAGAGACACTCCCTAAAATACCCCAGAAGATCTAAAAAAATTTGTCCACAATTAAGTCATTGAGGTTTTTCTACCTCCTAGGTACCTAGAAAGGTCACAAGGGGAAGAATTTCTCAAAATACGAACACGGAGATAAAATTAAACTTACAAACCGGTGAAAACATATACAGGCCAACAGGATTGTGCTCTCTACTATAGAGTCCAAGTTTTTTGTGTTTTTTTTTCCCACAAAACATATCCCTCTGGTTTCAAAGTGCGGGTCCCCAAACCAACAGCATCAACATCACTCAGGACCGTACCTGAAATGCAGATTCCCAGACTCTACCTTGGACCTTCTAAATCAGAACTTGGCCCCGGGGGTCTAAATATTTCCAAGCCCTCCAGATGTTTCCGATGCAAGCTCAAGTGTCAGAAGTGCTGCTTTATCCTATGGGCTACTGCCAACTCTTAGATAAACTAGGCAGGAAGCAGAGCACTCTTACCTTCGGTCCAAGAGGCAACAAAGATTCGGAAAGGTTAAGCAATTAAGCTAAAGTCACACAGCTGACTGGTAAAAGAATCAACAGATGAACCCAGCCTTTGGACACAAGGCCTCGTTCTCTGTTGTCTTTGACACTCAGTCTCACTAACATGTAATATAATTAGCCAGATAACCTAAAATGGCTTGATTCTAGAAGGGCAAATACGAAATGGGGAGAGGAGAAGGGTGACACCTGCGAGGGGGAGAAAAAAAAAAAAACAGCCTAAGAAATTCCTGGTCCCTCTTACTCCACAGATCACCATGGAGACCAAGAAGGCCAAGGAAGGAACTGGCAGGATGGTTCATTCTATTCCAGATAACTTGACTCCTGAGTGCAGTCTGAGTTCTCTACAAAATCTCTGAGATTCTCTCGATCCTGCCCTTAGTGCTTGCAGACTCCTATAAGGCTGCCCCGGAAACTCACTGTTCAATGCTCAGCAGGAACCCTTCTCACCTTCTGCAGGTGGCAGCCTCTCCATCATTCTCCCTGCACCCCTCATCCTCCCTGCATCCCTCATCCTTCCTATATCCCTGGTGTTCTTGGTAATTTTCTGTCTCCCCCACCTAGTAAGTAAGGTCTGTAACAGTAAGGGGTTTTGCTGCTTTCTTCACCACCCCAGGCCCTAGTCCAGGGCCCAGCATTAGTAGGTGAGGAAGAAATATATGACATAAATGCACAGCAGAAAAATCATCTACCTGGATGGATCCAAATGTGTTTCCATAAAAGACCTTCATTTTCAAAGGGATACTCATCTTTTCTTCCAAGCAAGACATTCGGGAGAATTATTTAAAATGCAGTTTAAAATCATCACCATGAATAAATGCAGAGCTTATACTGGGTTACCCTTCTTTATTTTCTGAACTCTCTCTCTCTCTCTCTCTCTCTCTCTCTCTCTCTCTCTCTCTCTCTCTCTCTCTCTCCCCATGCCTTCTGCCCTTCACTCTGTCAGTAAACCCATCACATTAGCTCTCTATTTGAAGATCTCAAGATGGGCAAGGCTGTTCTATTTGTGGTCAAACTGCATTTTATTTTATTTTTTGCTTTTCCTTGACATAAAGCATTTCACCTGTGTCTGAACTTACTGTTTAGATCCTATTCCATTTACACAAAACATCCGGTCATTAGATTAAGACAGAAGGAGAAAAGTGTAAAGTCCATAGGAAAAAGATGCCTACAGCATTTGATAATTGGCGTGAGCTTTCAAGGAAGCTGTGGGCTCCCCCTCCAAGTTCCGTTTGCGCTTCCAGGTGGACAAAATATAGACACAAACCCGCTCAGCTAAGTAATTGGATTCGCTACCTGGAATATTTAAATTGTTTTCAGACACTGGAAAATGGCTTAAGAAGATTAGAGAAAAATACCCTGGAGGATAACAGGCTATAATTTACTAGGTGGAAAATCTTTTCAGCAAGAAGAACGCCTCATTCTCCTGTAATTCCCCCTGTTTAAAAGATGTCTTAGTCATTAGGACCTAAATTTCCTGCGATCCAGCAGCTCAGATTTATTCCAGTGGGTTGTTATCAAATCTTTTGAATGACACCCAGGACATAAAATTGATAAGCAAATGTCCTCTGTGGGGAAGATGCTCATGCATTCAGCAAGATTACTAATCTAAAGGTTTGAAGGCAATTGGGGAGGGGGGTTCCACTTGAAGTCCTAGGGTCCAGGGTTCCTGTAAACCACTGGAGATCTGGGCTTGGCTAAGCTCTGCCTCTCCTGGCAAAAGATGAAGGTAAACTGGGGGGTATGTCTTCTCTTCTATTTTGAACTGAAGACTTCAGCCAGCTCAGTTCTCAGAAACTTGCCCTCCCTCGTTCCTTGCAGGCCCACTGAGCCCTCGCGAACCCCTCGGTCCCCCCTCTCTGCTCTTGAGCCTTCCCTTGGTGAGTCCTCCCCAGCCCTTCTCAGGGCCCTTCTCTGCGGAGCCGGGCGCTAAAGTTTGGTATCACCGACCACCTGTCGGCTGGACCGCTGCCGTGTGGGCTCCCAGCAAAGCGCTAAGACGGTGAGCAATCACTAAACAGTTTCAGACTCCGGGGCAGTTCCTTCTCGAAAGGGGCCAACGGAGGTAACGGGGGGTGCGTCTGCGGGCCGAGAGGGGTGCGACTCGTTAGCACCCCAGGCTTTCCAGCTGGTCCCAAATTCACCCTCCCCACTTAGCAAACTCTCAAGACCCGTCCCCCGGCCACGCCTGCTCCTTCAGCTCCACTGGCCCCCAAGATTTCAGACCCTCAGGGGGCCCTACCCAGAACTAGCAGGGACGTCAACTACTGAACCCGAGGACCCAGGAGGTCGCGGCCAGAAGCTGCCCTGGGCCCCCGCGCCCTCCCGGGTGCGCTCATTGCATAACGCGCCCCTCGCCCCACCCCCACGGACGGCCCTTGCCTGCCCTGCGCCCCGCCGGCGCCCCCGCCGGCCACCCCGACTTACATCATCCCACTTGACGAATTTGGTGCCCTTCTTGAGGCTGTCGGACACGCACACGGGCTTGAGTTGCAGAGCGTGCACTCCCGGCTGAGCCCCGGCCATCAGGGCTCATCGGGGCTCTGGGCGGCCCGGGCGAGCGCGGCAGGGACGGGGCGCGGGGCGCGGGGCTCCCTTCTCGGCTCCGGAGGTTCTCGCGTCTGCTCCCTCGCCGGCTTCTCGGCCTCCGCACCTCCTCCGGCGTGGCTTAGCAGGCGGGGCGCTCGCGGGCGAGGCGCCGGGCCATGCCCGGGCGGGACGCGGGGTCGGGCGCCCGCGGTGGATGCGGAGTCTCGGAGGGCGAAGAGCCGCCGAGCCGGGCTGCCCGGGCTGCCAGCCGCCTCCGTATACCGCTCCTCGGCCGCCGCCGCCTCCCGGCTCACCATTCAGCACATCCTCTAGACACCGAGCGAGAGAGCGAGTGACACACGCTCTGCGCCCCCCCCCCCGCCCTGCTCCTTCCCCCTCCTCCCTCCTCCTCCCGCCCCCCTTCCCCGCCACCCGCGCTCGCTCGGTCCCTCCTTCCCCGGCGGCTTCCAGCCCAACTTTGCGCGCTGGGTCAGGAGCGGGAAGCGGGCACGCAGCGGCACCTCCCGGCTCCCGGGCCCCACTGCAGCCGACGCCTCTGAGCATGCCCCGTGCCCCGGTGGCGGGGTGCAGGGGTGTCCTGGAGCCCAGCGTTCCTGGGGGTTTGCTGGAGAACAGGAGCCCCGGTCTGGGAGTGTCTTTGGGTCCAAATGGGGTGCAAAAAGGGAGCCTTCGGGAGAGATCGGAGAGGCGACCCAGAGTTTTCCCCTCTAGCTGGAGCTCTCCAGCGTTGGCCACAAACCAGCTATTTCAAAAGACAATTATTATTTATTAGCAGAGAAGAGAGCAGTTGAGAGGCTTGGAGTGAGTGCTCTTTGGGGAAACCTCGCCGTGCCTGAGAGTTTGCAGCGCGCTGGTCTTGACGCCCGGGCGGGCATGTGGTTAAGTTGTGCTTCAGAGACAGCAAGCCCATTCTAAGAGAAACAATGGTTTTATTTCCCAAGGAGATAGGCCTCCACTTGCCAGTGTATGGGTGCGCGTGGGGGGGGGGGGTCGTGTCAAACAGAGACAGACAGGAAGAGGAGAGAAGGAGAGAGAGTAAGGTGTCTTACAGATAGAAACTTGCTCACTTAGGAACAAAGGTGGTAGGATATTTGCTGGCATTCATTCAACAAATATTTCTCATTTCTTTTAAAACAAAGAGATTCCCCCTCTAGAGTAGATCATATTTAGAAGGCTAATTATAACAGTGTTTGAGAGGATGCAGAGCAACTGGAACTTTCATCCATTACTGGAGAGTGTATAAAATGGTAAAGCCACTAGGAAGAAGAGTTTTTAATAAGGTTAAACATTTACTTATCATAAAACTCAGAACTCCCACTCCTAGGTATTTGTACAAGAGAAATGAAAACATATGTTCACACAGACTTGTTTAGTAATGTTCATAGCTTTCTTCATCATACCCCCAAAACTGGAAACCAAAAGTCAGTCAATTGGTGAATAGATAAACAAATGTGGTATGGCAAATAATGGAATACTATTCAGCAATTAAAAAGGAGTGCACATACAACCACGGGGATAAATCACACAGAATTTAAACCTAGTGAAAGGAACTGGACACAAAACACTGCATATTGCGTGATTCCATTTGAGGAATTCTGGAACAGGCAATCTAGTCCATGTTCAGAGAAAGCAGATCAGTAGTTGCCTGTGGCCAGGAGTGAGCTGGGATTGACAGGGAAGGGGAACCAGGGAATTTTGAGAGGAATAGAAATGTTCTATATCATGTGTTTTTACAGTTGTCGAAATTATAGAACTGTATACCTAAAATGAGTACATTTTATCATCAGTAAATTATATCTCAATAAAAGTGACCTTAAAAAAGAAGAGGGAGTTCCCATTGTGGCGCAGCAGAAACGAATCTGAGTAGGAACCATGAGGTTGCAGATTTGATCCCTGGCCTCGCTCAGTGGGTCAAGGATCTGGCACTGCCATGAGCTGTGGTGTAGGTGGAAGACACTGCTCGGATTCCATGTTGCTGTAGCTGTGGTGTAGGCTGGCAGCTGTAGCTCGGATTGGATCCCTAGCCTGGGAACCTCCATGTGCCATGGGTGCGGCCCTAAAAAGCAAATAAATAAATAAATAAAAATTTAAAAAGAAGAAACAATATGAACAAAGAAGGAGAGAAACATTCTTTTAAGTATTTGTTCTTTCTTCCTCTGCCCCCGAGGCTTCCAAGGCCCAGTGTTGATAAACTCAGTAAAAATATTACGAAAAAATCCCATGGGGAATTTAATCCAACTAACCCAATTACATATTTCAATGCATTAAAAAATCCATATTGATTAGCAGCACCATGGACAACCTGGTGAACACAACTTAGGACCCCTGCTTTCTTTTGGGGGCCTCACCTTGTCCTTGGAAGCCGCTTGCTACAAAGAATCTCTTTAAAGACTGACTTGTTTCATTCTGATCCCATATCCTAAACTAAAAGCTGAGTATACTGTCCATAGACCCTCTCCTCAGTGGCTTTGGCTTGCTAGTTACTAAGCAGAAGGCAAGGCACTATCACATCCTCACACTGCTTCTCTTTACTCTGCAAAACAGCAACACAATTCTACTTGCAGCATCCCTGCCCTTCTCAATTGTGCCTACAACATCCTACCGGCCTTGTTCTCTTCTTTTCTCACATCTTCCCCTACTGCCCTCCACAATCGCTCAGGTATCTACTGGAAAGATTATTGTTCAAATAGGCTTTACACCAGAATGACATAGGAAGGTAAGATAGACCAGAGAGGTGCTCTCCAGAAGAGGATGTAGAGGAATGGAAATGGGCTCTAGGCTACATGAGATGATAGAATGAGCCTTTTTGTGGTGGATAATTACATCATCTTTCTCTGTTTGTTGTCCTCTGCATCCACACACTTTGCCATGTGACCTTAGAGTTTTCAACTAGACACCTGTGTATTTATCCACCTCATTGATATTGCCCCATGAGATGTCAGGAGATGTGCCCTAAGAAAAGGCTTGAAATATCCTTGTGAGGTTGGGCTTGCCCTCTTGGGTTTCTGGTCATTGCCATGAGACAAACACGTCTCAGGGAACCTCATGGGGCAGGCGTAGGGCTGATGTGCAGCCTGGAGGCAAGTCCGTCAGAACCCCATCCTAGATGTGCCATAACCCAGCCAACATGCAGACTTATAAGCATGACAATAAATGAGCTCACTGTTGAGTCCATTGAGCTGGGGGAGGGGGGAGTCATTTGTTACACACCGTTATTTCATTATTGTGGAAGTAGCTGGCTGACTCATCTAGTATTCTTGATCCTTACCAGCTGTTGCTTGTTGCTGTGAATGTAGGGAAAATAAAGCTGTGGAATTCTGAACAGTGTTTGTCTTCAAGACAAACATGGGCTGTGGGAGCTTCTTCTGCCTGCAGAAGGATGCATTTTGATCCAGGAGGGCTCTGGGATAACCCCCTTCAACATGTAAGATGAGGCTTGAGGCAACTTGGTTCAACTCCCTCATTTCCTCATCTTTGGTTAAAGACACAAGACAGAAGTCATTTTAAAGCACGGGGATTTTTGCCATGCAAGAGGATGGGTAAGAACATCCAAAATTGTGTGAGCCAGGCCTGTGATACATCAAGTTCAATGCTCTGTTCTGTTTTTAAAACAATAAAAAGGTCTGTTTTTTTGTGACAGCACAGAATTGCACTCGGGAATGTCAGCCTCGGGAAGTTGGCAAAGCTAACCTTTATTGAGTATTCACTATAGGCCAGAGCACTAGGCTAAGCACTCCCCAAATATACTCAATAACATAACACTTGCTGTTCAACAGCCCCCGCCCACCCTCTTTCTCTTGTTAAGCAAACCCTGATTTGGTTCAGGTGGCTATGCTTAGGGAAAGTGGCTCCGCCCTCTTCTCAGGAAATGAACTGTGATGGGTCTATGGGTCTAAACCAATCGTAGAATCGCATTCTCCTTCTCTGTGATTGGTTTAGGAGATCATTAGGGGCCCCAAACCTGCCCAATAGATTAAGGGAGGTGGGACCTGCTTCTCTCTCCTCTCCCTCTCTCTGTGTTACCCTGTGAAGAGGAATGCCAGCTACAAACAAGTTTAAGAACCTTGATTAATCCTTCATATGATTGTTAACCCTTTGCATATCGGTAGACTTCCTGATAAGTGAAGCGATAAGTATCTTTACTGCTTAAGGCTTATTGTTAGTCTCAGCTGATCTTGTGGACACTTTATTACACCCCCGATCTACTGACTATTAAATTGAGACTTAGAGATGTGAATTAACCTGCTTGAATTTACACAACTTGGATTCAGGATTGACACCTAGGATCTCTGACTTTAGAACTTAACTCTTAACCATCATGCTAAGCACTTCTAGAACTTACAGCTCAGATCTTTTAACCACAATATAATATAAATATTCCCAATTCCCCTAGAAAACGGTGCTTTGTGACCCAGCCTCTTAGCAGTTCATCCACTCACTTGATGCCTGCCACAGTGAAAAGGATGGATGTTGTGATTTGAACAGATATCCTTTCCAAGAGCCAGTTCTACCAATTCTGAAATACAGAAGCCTAATACTGGATAATACTTGGTAAATAATAATGATAATGAAAGCTTATCATGTACTATTCTAAGGGTTTTACACTTTTAATGCATTAATCCTCACATTAACCCCATGAACTGTGTTATCATTATCATCTCCATTCTATAGTTGAGAAAACAGAATCAAGAAGGATTAAATACATGTCCAAGATTTTCCAGCTAATAAGTGGAAGAACCAGAATTCAATCCCAGGCAGCTTGACCCTGGAGCAGATACATTTAATTGCCACACTATGCTATCTTGAAGAGTTATTGTGAAGATCAAATGAAATCATGTATGTAAGTCTCTGTCACAGAGTACTAATCAGTAGAAGTTAATGCCCTTATAATTATTCTAAAATTGTACTATATTGCCTTTTTGTGCCATAGAATAAATTTTTATGAGCAGTATTCAAAGACAGCATCCTAATTCTGTGGTCTGTGATTTAGTCAACTTCTTTCTGCCTGCATTGATTCTATAAACTTTAATCATATCCATTTTCATCACTAACCTTTTTGAATTCAAAAGTTCTTTTCCATTACAAATAAATGCGTTCTAATTGCAGCTAGGCATCAGAGTTCCTCCAGCTCTATTTTTTTTTTTTTAATAACAGAGAGATATGGAGGAAAAACTGCCCAGAACCAGCTTTATAATAACCACATCTGTGTTACATTAAATAGTCTTTGGTACATAAAACCCTCCATCTGAGCTGCTCCATACCCTTTCCTTGCCTGACTTTCTGGAATAAAGATGATCCCAACTATGACCCTGAAAACCACGTATTGAAAAAAAGCAGAGCCTCTGTTAGCCTGGGTCCCTAAAGGACCACAGGGTTAAGTCACCTAATGACTTACGCAGTATGATTCTGTGAATAAGAACTATACTTTGGGAGTACTTAAGAAGTAAATGTCATGAGCAACATTATTATCATCATTACATTGCACATCAATATGAGATAAGATTTATACATCTTAGATGGTAAATAAGAACAGGCATCATGATGAAATTGCCAAGTTCTGACTCAGTGAGTTCTATTATCAAGTAAAACCCTGAGACAGGCAGGGACTCAAAAGAAGACAAAATTATCACTATTGTGGGGTTCTGCTTTGGCAAAGTGGGTTGTGGCACCCAGGTTTGATCCCATGGCCTGTCCTTCAAGATCCATAGTTATAACCCAGATTCCATACCTGGCCTGGGAACTTCCATATGCCATAGGTGTGGCCAAATAAAAAAAAATTATCACTGGTGCATGGAAAAAAGCTATGCTTTTCCCCACTGCCACCCCCCACCCCAAGGATCTTGTCTGAACCCTTTCTTTTCTTTTCTTTTCTTTTCTTTTCTTTTCTTTTCTTTCCTTCCTTCCTTCCTTCTTATTTTTTTGCTTTTTAGGGCTGCACCCATGGCATATGGAAGTTACCAGGCAGGGGTCAAATCAAAGCTACAGCTGCCAGCCTACACCACAATCACAACAACGTGGGATCTGAGACACATCTGCAAACTACACTACAGCTCATGCAATGCCAGATATCTGGCCCACTGAGCAAGACCAGGGACAGAACCTGAATCCTCATGGTTACTAGTTGGATTCGTTTCTGCTGCGCCACCATGGAAACTCCTTGAACCCTTTCTTAATAGCACAATGCACTTTCTCTAAATTCTATCACACAAAAGAAAAAGCTTTCAGATTGCTTTAGTTATGATACAAAAATAATGCTTTTTTTTCCTTTTTAAAAAACAAGAAAAATGACATGATATTCATTTAAGCTCTATTTTATCCTTCATTTAAAGTAAAGGATTTCATTGAAAGCTGTCTGACTACCTTAAACACCATTTGGGGGCAAAAAAAATTAGAAGCACGGGTCCAAAAATGTCTAAGGAGAGATGCTCTAAGAAGAATCTGATTTCAAAGAAAATGGAGATGTTAGGGTATGTGGCCCATTCAAATGATGCCTCAAAATGATGAGAAGCTTCAAGAAAAGACCTTTTCACCTTACCTTGCTTCCCTCCGGCCATTCCAGACTCTCTGACAGAGTGACTGAGACACATAAGTGCCAAGACATAATCTTCAGGAGTCATTTTATCATCTCTGCTCTATATATAAAAAAAAAGTTAGCACAGTCCTATGTAGCCACCAACTTTTGGGTCCCTTGTGACAACTCACCAGAATTTAAAGGAGATATATTATTATCTTTGAGCTTCTGAACATATGGATGAACTCACATTTTTAAAAACTCATTTGGCCTATTGACTATTTTCAGGTAATAATTCTCCACCTAGTTAAACTAAAGATCAGTTATCCAATTGTGTACATCTTCTTCTTAGGCAAGGATTTCGATCACCATTTACTGCTACACTAACATTTAAAAATCATGGATGACCATCTTTTTGAATTTTCTCGGGCTTTTAGCAAACAAGAACATGACTTTGTGTTTCCAATCAGGCCTTTTCTCATTTCTCATTTCTCTTTTCTGGCCTTCTCTCATTTCTCTATCATGGCCCCACCTCCTAGATCCAGGAGCAAACTCTGGTTATAACCCATCATATTATTATGCAAAACATACAATAGTAGTGGGGAAAGGTGCTCATTGAGAAGTCTCTGTGTACAGGTAGAGCGCAATCACTTGGTTGTACATCAGAAATTATCACAACATTGCACATCAACTATACTTCAATAAAACTCTAAAAAATGAAAAAAAATCTGGAATTCAAAAAAAAAAAAAAAGAAAGAAAGAAAGAGGAGGAGGAAGAGAAAAGAAGAAGAAGTTTTCTCTGTTAGAGAGGCTCTGGTTGCCTATACAGCATCCATTTACCTAGAGACCAGCAGAACTGGGTTTGAAATCTCCATTGTTCTGGCTAGGGGTGGGGGAGGGTGGGGGGCAGAAGGGGGAGTGGGGGGCAGAAGGGGGAGTGGGAGGCATTGTAACTGGTCCCCATACATAGAGGACAGGAAGGGACCAAAGAAAGAGGCAAACACTCCTGATTGCCTTGTCATTAGGTGGCATGTTACAAAGGGAATTTCAACTCTCTTCTCTATGTCTATGAGTCTCTTTCTGTTTTGTAGAGGTTCATTTAATTGCCCAGGGGGAGGGGAGAAGGAAGGGGATAGACTAGGAATTTGGGGTTAGTAGATGCAAACTATTATGTTTACAATGGATAAATAACTAGGTGCTACTGTATAGCACAGGGACCTATATTCTCTCTTTTGGGATAGACCACAATGGAAAATAATATTTAAAAAATAGAATGAATATGACCAAGTCACTTTGCTGTATAGCAGAAATTGGCACACTGTAAACCAAATATAATTTTTTTTTCTTTTTAGGGCTGCACCCTAGTCATATGGAAGTTCCTGGGGTAGGGGTTGAATTGGAGCTGCAGCTGGAGACTACACCTCGGTTTGTGGCAATGCAGGATCCTTAACCCACTGAGCGAGGCCAGGGATTGAACTCTCATTCTCACGACACTATGTTGAATTCTTAACCTGCTGAGCCACAATTGGAACTCCCTAAATCAACTATACTTTAATTTTTTAAAATTAAACATAAAATTAAGGGATTGTCTTGGGCACCCTAAGAGAAATAGATCTCCCCACCCACCTGCAAGAATTTTAAAGTTTATACTTAAGGAGGTTCAGTCACACATCCCATCTAAATGGTCTCAACAGCACATGGTCTCTCAAGGATGTGTCCTTGAAAATGGCTCCCACCATGATAATTGTGGGCAGAATGTACATTTCTTTCTTTCCTTTTTTTTTTTTTTTTTTTTGGTCTTTTGCCTTTTTAGGATGCACCCATGGCATATGGAGATTCCCAGGCTACTGGTCCAATTGGAGCTGTAGCTGCCTGCCTACGCCACAGCTCAAGTAACACAGGATCCTTAACCCACTGAGCACGGCCAGGGATGGAACTCACATCCTTATGGATACTAGTCAGGTTCGTTAACCACTGAGCCATGACTGGAACTCCCAGAATGTACATTTCAAGGACAGGGATGGGGCAGGAGCCTTCAGTTGCCCAGATCCTGATGCAACAGATCATGTGGTCTCAATGGCCTCCTCCAACTTTAATTTGGAATGACAGTGTACTTGGCTCACATTCCCTTGTTCCCCCTTCTTACTGCCTGGAATGTCCACTTGAGGGCTGAACTTTCAGCCATGAGATAACCTTGAGAATGGAAGTCAGGAGCCAGGGCCAAGATAGAAGTCCTTAGGTCTCCCAACAGTCCCATCACCCTGGATCACCTAGAGTTACATCAAAAAAAAGGTTTCTATCTCATTTAAACCCCTACAGTTTGGGGGGTTTCAGCCTATGTGGCCATAACTAGCCCTAACTGATGTAGACGCAAACACCAAACATTCTGGTAGCTTCTAGGGCTATCGCTTTGTTCCACATAAGTTCTCTAAATGTCTTTCAGTGCTCTGTGCCAACAGGTTATGAAAAAATGTCTTTTGCTTTTTCCATGTGTTTCCCCAGGATTTCTGTTCCTGAAGAAATTGCTGGTGTTTCAGTCATTATACCAATTCAGGATCAGGGTAGAAACACTGGTTTTCATGGAAAAAAGAATTGTATTCAAAGTACATGTAAGGTTAAGGATGTCAGGGACCTGGCATAGTGATGCATTTTATTAAAAGTGGATTCCACCGGAGTTCCCTGGTGGCCTACTAGTTAAGAAGTCAGTGTGGTCACTGCTGTGGCTCAAGTTCTATCCTTGGCCTGGGAAGTTCTGCATGCCACAGGCATGAGAAAATAAATAAATAAATAAATAAATAAATTAAATAAACACAGGTCCCAATGCCACTGTAGAGGTTACACAGCAATAGATGTCACCATGTACATCAATCTATGATGATTTACAGAGACTGTGAACTTGGGCTTTTTCTTTTATGTTAAAGCTGGCATTATACTATGCTAGGGAATTGACAGAATAAGGGGTTGGACAATTTCATTCTTTATCTCACCAAATAGCATGACTCAAAAAATATATTCCCATTTCCTTCCAATTTCAAAGACTGAAATAAATAAATAATGCCACATCGTTGTTGCCTCAGCTTTGTAATGCCAAACTGAATCATATAGATAAGGAATGATGTTAAGCTAGATGTTTGCATTCACAAAAAGTACCAAGTTAGCACTGGAAGACAGGTAAAAATTCGATTTTGGCCTATATTTATTGAGTAAACACAGATATTTTATAAATACATATGCATTTCCCTAATTTAGACTACTTACACTGGTATGTATTAAATATCAGATTCCCATATACAAATATGTACAAGGAGCATCGAAGACCAGCTAAGGCAAACAACAGATGGTAGTGATTATGTTATAAATTTGAAAAGAAAAATAACTTGGAGAATGGTTTACTTAAAATTGCAGTAAAAAAAAAAAAATACAAGTCATAAGCACGAATATGCAAAACATCCTATTCTCTTGACTACAGAGAGAAAAAAAAGAAAATGCCTTAGAAACAAGTAGTTCACTTTTGTTTTGGGGAGTGGTGGAAAAAGAAAAACTGGATCTCCCTTTAAGGCTCAGTGGAAACGAATCTGACTATCATCCATGAGGACACAGGTTCCATCCCTGGCCTTGCTCAGTGGGTTAAGGATCCAGCATTGCTGTGACTGTGGCATAGGCCAGCAGATACAGCTCCAATTGGACCCCAATCCTGGGAATTTCTATATGCCGCAGGTGCAGCCCTAAAAAGACAAAAAGACCAAGAAAGAAAGAAAGAAATAAAAAAGCATTAAGTTGGAAATGGACAATGGGGAGAACTTACCCACACAAACAAAATACCTATTCAGTTATTTGAGCTAAGCTGTTGCCATTGAACCTTCCAAAGAATGAAACAATGTAAGATTTGCAATCTTCCTACATTCTAATTCTAATCTTAACAAGCAGAAGTGCTCAAATTAATGTGTTAGAAAATATATATTCTTTAGTTGTATGGCAGAAGAGATGGGCAAACATTTTAAGGTCAGAGAGTAGATATTTTAGGCTTTGCAGGTCACACGCTCTTTGTCACTCCTCAAGTCCACCACCATAGACTGAAAATAGCCATAGACAGTATGTAAATAAAAGGGTGTTTCTGTGTTCCAATAAAACTTTATTTACAAAAACAGGTGGCATGCTGGATTTGGTCCATGGGCTGTAGTTTGCAAACTCCTGTTCTATAGGAAGCAAATGGTTTAAGGCTCCTTGAATCTTTCCATTTAAGTGATTGAGCATTTATTGCCTCGTAATTATCCTGTTTCTTTATTTCTCTGTAGCATGGAATGTGTAGCTCCAATTAATTCTACTAGTAAACTATAAAGAAGCCCACAGCATATAGCAGGTTGGAAGCAAAAAATGTTTTATTCATGAAGACGAGCACCTGTCTGAACTAGGTGAATGTAAGTGAATATAAAATTTGGCCCATAAGAACCCCATAGCTACAAAAACAGCCTGGCAACAGCAAAACCCAGAATAAAGAAAAGTCTAAGGAAATCATCTTGCAAAACTATGTTCCCCATAAAACAATGTTTGGTGTATCTAATTTATAATTATTCAAATGAATCTTTCCTGCAAACATGTGAGAAGTTCAGTTATTAAAATAGCAATTCTCATTAGTGTTATTTGTGTAAATGAAATCTAAAATTCCACCAAGCATATATAGAGAAGAGTTTAGTTCTCATTAAATATGGCTAAGATATGTTCTCCGGGGTTTCTCTTTAACTTCATACTTGTCCAAGGATAGCAGAGTCATTCAAAAGATGTTCACTGAGTTCCTATTGTGTGATAGGCAATCTATTAAACCCTATAATTAGTTTTCTCTCTTTTATGTCAACCCAGGAAACCTAGCAATCTACTAAATGAGAAGCTTATGGCATCATTTAGATCTAACTACTCAATTTGTGGTCCACAGACCAGCAGCATCAGCATCCCTTGGGAGCTCTTTAGTGATACAGAATCTTGGGCTCCCACCACAGACCTACCGTGTCACAAAAAACCAAAGGGATTGGTGTACACAGAGGAGCTGAGAAGTATCTGTGTGATGCATTAGTGCCACAGGCAAATGAGGGATTTTCCAGTGTCCTGGAGTCCTGATTCCAGCTTTCTTAAGAATTAGTTTCTTCTCATTAAGAAGAATGTATTTTATTACATATAAAATAATCATGGTGCCTTCTAAGCATATATATTCAGCCTCATTTCCTGAGATGTATTTTCTTTGCAGAATAGCTGAAGCCAACTCTGTATAATGGAGTCACAGGCTAAGTTATGATGGACTGTTAAGTTGGGCAAAAAAACCCGCGTTCACTTCACACTCCATGGGCAACATACCAATTACCTAGTTACCAATGTTAGAATGTTTTTGTTTTGGCCAGGCCCACGCCATGTGGAAGTTCAAGGCCTGGGACTGAACCTGCACCACAGCAGTGATAACACCAGACCTTTAACCCACTGTAGCACCAGGGAACTCCTAGAATATGTTTTTATGTGTGGTGGCGAAAAACTAATATTGTACCACATGAGAAAGCTAACATGTGGCTTAAGTTCTATTTTCAGAGAATTCATTTGTCTTAATGCCCTCTCTTTTTTTAATCCCTGGTGTTGAGAGAATTGATTCTTTTTCTCATAGTACAGTAATCAGTGCTACTCCAAAAAAGTGTACCACATGCTTCTAAGTTGCTAATCGTTGATATTTGAATTTTTAAATATTGAATTAACCAATTTACATAATTTTTGTCCCTTTTGTATATGTTTAATTTCCAATCCTTCATTTAGGCAAAGATATATAAATTTTGATTGAGGCCTATTATTATCTTGTTCCATTTTTGGAAGGTTTTTTAGTAATAAAACATATTTTGTGTTTGTATAATTTTTTTTTCCCAGAAGAAGGGACAGAGGAGGTTGGTCATTGCTTTTTCGTTGGCTAGCCTTAGCTGTAAAGTTGCTTGGCAGGTTTGAGTTCTCAAGAATGTGAGATTAAATCTACAGATAAAAGTTTAAAAAAAGAACTGCAGTATTCACACAGTTGGGGGAGGGGTATATTTCACATCTAGAAAATAATTGCTTGGTGATAATGATGAAAGTCCATATGTCTGTGTGTGTGTGTTTGTATTCATCTTTGAAAGCTCTCTAAAACCTGTTTATTTGGAGAAATATTTGTCTTTTTTTTTTTTTTTTTTTTTTTTTTTGCCATTTCTTGGGCCGCTCCCGTGGCATATGGAGGTTCCCAGGCTAGGGGTTGAATCGGAGCTGTAGCCGCTGGCCTACGCCAGAGCCACAGCAACGCAGGATCCGAGCAGCGTCTGCAACCTACACCACAGCTCAGGGCAATGCCGGATCTTTAACCCACTGAGCAAGGGCAGGGATTGAACCCGCAACCTCATGGTTCCTAGTCAGATTCGTTAACCACTGCGCCACGACGGGAACTCCCTGTCTTCATTTTTTTAAAACGATAAAAGGAGTGTCACTGATACATCACTTTAGTTTAGATGTTATTTTCATAAATTATACGAACCCTTAATTTTTAAGCGTCCATTAAATGTATAAATAAAGCTTCTTATAAATAGAGGCAGTCTCCTTGCCCAGCCTCACCCAATTTCCCTCTCTTCAGTTATAAGTACTTTTGATTATTTTACCTGATTCTTTTGCCATTTAACTCTAAATCACAAAATAATACATCCAGATCACTACTTAATGATTCACTCTCTTCACTGGAGGTTGCTTTCTCAATATAGAAGATGAAGACTTTTGCTTTTTATCATTTTCCTCATCTTTCCCCTTCCCTCATTATACCACCATTTATCTTAATGCTGTTTAGCTCTATATTTTATATTTACATTGTCATTACTAAACATAGGTATATGTATATATATAGTCTATTCATAGCTGAGTCATGCAACTGTCATAATTACTTTTATTTTCCTGCATAATATTTTGTTCCTTATATGTTGTTCTATCATTTTCTCAGGTTGTTTGTTCTTACTGCTACTTCTACCTAAATATCAGTCTCAATTGTTGAAATCTCATGATATGCGGGAACATGCTCATATTCTATCTTTTTCTTGAAGATGTCTTCTCTGGCACATCTGCCCCTTTCTGATCTGAATTCTCTGCCCTGCACAGCTTTGTGCCACTGTTTCCTGGGTATTTTTCTTCCTGAGGTTGCAAATGGATTACCTTTGCCTTGTTACCTTGTTGGAATTCCTAATTCCTGTTTCCTCATTTTTGCTTAACCCTTTGATTTCAAGGATTTTTTCTTTATGTGGCTTCCTGAAAAGTATGCAAGGGAGATATACGATTTGGCAACTGATATGTATAAAAACACTTGTATTTTGCCTTTCAAAACTATTTGATATTTTGGCTGAGCAGAAGATTCTACATTAGAATTGATTTTTCTTGGGAGTTCCCACTGTGACAGAGTGGAAACGAATCCAACTAGTATCCACGAGGATGCAGGTTCCATCCCTGGCCTCGCTCACTGGGTTAAGGATCTGCAAGCTTTGCCATGAGCTGTGGTGTAGGTCACAGACAAGGCAGGGATCCTATGTTGCTGTGGCTGTGGTGTAGACCAGCAGCTGTTGCTCTGATTAGACCCCTAGCCTGGGAACTTCCATATACAGCAAGGGCAGACCTTAAAAAAAAAAAAAATAAAATAAAATAAATTATTTTATCTCAGAATTTGGAAGGCTTTCTTCCATTGTCTTTTGGCTTCCAGTGTTGCTATTGAGAATCCTAATCCTCTTTCTTGATATTCTATATGAAAAACATTTTTTTCTTTCTCTGAAAATTTGTTGGACTTTCTCTCTGTCCTCAACACTCTGAATTTACATGCATTTTGTACTTTGGTTTGGGTTATTTTTATTCACTATGCTGGGTATTCATTGGGTTCTTTTAATTTAGAAAATCATGTCATAAAGCCTGGGAAGTGTTCTAGAATTGTTTTATATATTACTTCCTCCCTTTAATTTTCTCTCCTTCTGGAACACCTCCTGTCTCAGATATTGGACTTTCTGGATTGTTCCTTTCTTCACTTTCTTTCTTTTTTTTCACTGTCTTCCTACTTTATCTTTTTGCTCTACATTCTGTGGCATTTTCTCACTTCACCTTCCAACTCTTCTGTTTCTGTTTTCCTCTCTGCTATCATGGTTTGAATTTTAAAGAGCTCTTTTTTTGTTCTTGGAATGATCATTTTTATAGCCTCCTGGTCTCATTTCCAACTCCCTAATGTTAATTTACTCTGTTTATTTTTAAAGTCTTCTTTCAATGGCTAGGCTTTGTTCCCACCTGGTTACTTTCTCCTATTTGCTTTTCTCTATCTTTCATATCAGACACTTCCCACAAATATCTGGTGGTTTTGGCTGCTGACTTATTTAAAAGCATAGAGCAGAGAGAAGAAAAAAACTGATTAAAATCTCTAAAGACACAGGCAAAGCTTATTCAATATGACTACTGTAGGGTAATCAGGCTGGAGTATTTCCTTAGTTAACATTAATATCAATATTTTTAGTCTTGTCTCTTATGTTGGTCAGATTTTCCAGCAAAGATTTTTCCATGAGTTGTGATATGGGTGTGTTAACAAAGTATGACTTCTAGCTATCATTATTTATTTATTTTTATTTATTATTTATTTAAGTTGACTACATTCTTACTTTATGCATATTACCTCATGTATTATTCCAATAATCACATGATGCAAGTAACATTACTATCCTCAATTTAAAGGTGAGAAGGTGATAGTTAGGAGGCAAACTACCCACTTGTCAATGTCATCTCATCAGTAACGTAGGAGCCAAGATTTGAATCCTAAGCTCAGCTTTCTCTACCATAGCCTTAAAAATGATTATTATTTTTAAATGTTATCAATATCCCACTTAAATGAATACACGAATTCAATGAACAAGAGGTTACAGTAGGCAATCAGTTAATATTTGGTAAATAAAAGCCAAAACAGAACTTGGAAATGGAAGGCTAGCACAAGGTTTTAATTTCCACACAGAGCCTGTAGATTGCCACAGGTCTTTGGGTTCAAAGACAGTTCAAAAGGCAGAAGAGAATGAGACTTGAGAGAAACAAGACTTTCAGTTAGAACTCTGGACAATGGAATATTGGAGTAACAGCAGTTTTCCCATATAATCCCACTACATATATATCATATACATTACCTAATGTTTTTAATCTTGGCTAGAACTAGTAAAAATATTGCAGGTTGTAGAATAAGACAAAATATTATTTTCCTACTTTATGGATAGTTAGAAAGCAGTTGACTCCTGAAAATGCCTGACCACTACATTTTATTATAGCTTCAAACTTTCTCTTAGGAATGACCATGGCTGGGCTGTATTCTGAAATACCTAAAACCATCAATGGCAACAACATTGATAGACATAGAGATTATTATACTAAGTGATGTAAGTCAGAGAGAGAAAGACAAATACCATATGATATCACTTATATCTGGAATCTAATATATGGCACAAGTGAACCTATCTATGAAACAGAAACAGACTTGTGGACAAAAAGTGACTTGTGGTTGCCAAGGGGGAAGGATGCAGGGGGAGGTTGGGGTTAGCAGATGCAAGCTATTATACACAGAAGGGATAAAAAACAAGATCTACTCGGACCTTTGATATTTGGATAAAAAACAGAACTATATTCAATGTCCTATAATAAGTCATAATAGAAAAGAAGATTTTTTTTAAATGTAGGAGTTCCCATTGTGGCTTAGCGGGTTACAAACCCAACTAGTATCCATGAGGATTTGGTTTCAATCCCTGGCCTTGCTCACTGGGTTAAGGATCCAGCATTACCCATAAGCTCTGGTATAGGTTTCAGAGTCAGCTTGTATCCCACATTGCTGTGGCTGTGGTGTAGGCTGGCAGCTGCAGCTCCAATTCAGCTCCTAGCATGGGAACTTACATATGCCGCAGCTGTGACCCTAAAAGAAGCAAAATAAAATAAAATATTAAAAAATACTAGAAAATAAAAAAATAAGTGTATATACATATGTGTGTAATGAATCACTTTGCTGTACAACATAAATTAACACAACGTTGTAAATCTACTATATTTTCATTAAAAAAAAAAAGAATTAGTTGGAGTTCCCTTGTGGCACAGCAGGTTAGGGGCTCAGCAATGTCACTGCCGTGACTTGACACTGGTGCAATCCCTGATCTAGGAATTTCCACATGCCACAGGCATGGCCAAAAAAAAAATCAAAAGCAAAAACAAACACAAAAAACTTGGTGCTCTCTCATGGCCTAGTGGTAAGGAGTCAGTGCTGTTACTACTGTGGCTTGGGTTTGATCTTTGGCCCAGGAACTTCTGCATGCCTGCATGCCATGGAGATGACAACAACAACAACAACAACGACAAACACCATTGTAGTTGTAGTCACCATTTTCTTAATTATACAACTTTACATTTTCTGTATTGATTTAAGTGACTTTACAATAAGTATCTGGTTTTCCTCTCCAAATAATATCCCTTAATTCTATTTTTTTCCGTATTCATGAAGATACAGGCAAAAAACTTCATTAACAAAGGCCATCTATCAGCCCCAAGATCCCTATCCATCCCACTCTCTCTTCCAGCCTCTTGTCAACCACAAGTCTGTTCTCTCTATCTGTGAATCTGTTTCTGTTTTGTAGACAGGTTGATCTGTGCCGAATTTTAGATTCCACATATAGATGATATCATATGGTATTTGTCTTTCTCTTTCTGACGTACTTCACTTAGTATGAGTTACATTTAGAATGGGTAAGCAATGAGGTCCTACACTACAACACGGGAAACTACATCCAATCTCTTGGGATAGAACATGACAGAAGATAATATGAGAAAAGGAATGTATATGTATGTATGACTGGGTCATTATATAGCAGAAATTGACAAAACACTATAAATCAACTACTCTTTATTAAAAATAAATAAATAAAATTTTTTTAAAGAGCCACCAAAAATATTATTGTCATTGATCTGAATTCCTCGTTGAAGACCCCTGTTTAAATGAATAAATAGTCTACACTGCAGAGGCAAAAAATTGTAAATACTCCCTCAGCCTCCCCCTCTTCACATACACACTTTTTTTTTTTTTTTGGTCTTTTAGGGCCTCACCCGAGGTGTATGTAGGTTCTCAGGTTAGAGGTCGAATTGGAGCTGCAGCTGCCAGCCTATGCCACAGCCACGGCAACGCCAGATCTGAGCTGCATCTTTGACCTACACCACATCTCACGGCAATGCCAGATCCTTAACCCACTGAGCAAGGCCAGGGATTGAACCTGCATCTTCATGGATACTAGTCAGATTCATTTCTGCTGTGCCATGACAGGAACTCCCACATACACACTTTATAATGATGAATTATATCAAGCAAATATGCTTTATATCAGCCCTTCATACAAAGGTTCACATTTCCAAATATGATTAAGTCAGTATAACTTTCCTCCATCCAAAAATATATGCAAGTGAGATGGAGGTTTTCAGGAAATGACATACATTTATTCCGTAAATAAAATCCAATATGTAAACTAATAGCAGCCTAAAAATTACCCCTGATAAGGGTGGCTGAGAAGGGGGTCACACCACCAGTTATTGCCTCTGATTTGATTGCTCAGGTCACACAAATGGGATATTTCAGATATTAGAAAATATGTGTCAGCTAAACTTGTTTATTCATAAAAACAGTTGGCATGTCTTACTGATCCATCTAAATACAAATTTGGCTTGCTCCATGCAGACTGCTGCTATTGCAGCAGCATGCTGGTATAGCAATGTCCAATTTTTTTTTTTTTTAGCAGCTTTTTAGGGCCACACCCATAGAATATGGAGGTTCCCAGGCTAGGGATCAAATCAGAGCTGCAGCTGCTGGCCACAGCCACAGCAATGTCAGATCTGAGCCCATCTGCAACCTGCATCACAGCTCACAGCAACGCCGGACCCTTAACCCACTGAGTGAGGCCAGGAATCGAACCCTCATCCTCATGGATACTAGTCAGGTTCGTTAACCACTGAGCCATGACGGGAACTCCACAAAGTCCAAATGTTTGAAGTTTCCCAGATGTTTATAAGCCTTTGACTATTGCTCAGGAAACAATTCAAATAGAGTAGCGTGGCAAATTGAATGCAAAAATGGCCCAATTCTCTACCACCCCTCATATCCATTCCCCTCTGCAATGAAATTTTGTAGCTTCTCCCATCCAGCAGTGGCAGTGGCATGTTTGCCTACTCCTCAAATCCGAACTGGTGTTGTAACCTGCATTCCCCAGAAAAATGATGCAGAAATGGCAATGTGCTTCTTCTGAGCTTAAGCCTCTGCCATGTCTAGCCATCATGAAAATAAGCCCTGGCTAGCTGCTAGAGGTATGTGGGAAACCAATGAAAAAAAGCTTAGTCATTCCAGCTAAACACATCCAAATTGGCTTAGAGCCACCCTACCTCCAAACACATGATATAACCAAGCCAAGGTTAACAGAGTTGCTTCCCAATCCACAGCTGACTGCAGACATATGACTATGCCCAGCCAGTAGCAGAAGACCTATCCAGCTGGCCCCATACTCAAAATAAGTTGTGTCTGCCTTTTTATTTTATTTTTTTCTTTTTGGCCATGCCCAAGGCATGTGGAAATTCCCAAGCCAGGGATCCAACCCATGCCACAGCAGTGACCATGCCAGATCCTTAACCCACTGTACCGCCAGGGAACTCCTGATGTCTGTTTTCTAATCTACTGGGTTTGAGTGTGATTTGTAACACAATATTGTAGCAATACTTACTGTAAATCATATAAGTATAATTTACTGATAGCTATTAAGCCAAAATCTTGCTAAACTTATGAAGGACTTTAAAAAAAAAAAAAATCAGTTCTTCAGTGTTCTTTCCCTTTGCAAATCCACGGTTTCTTCCACTTGACCGAAGTTATTTAGGTCATGACTTTCATATTTTCTTTTCTGAAATCCTAAAAGATTCCATTTTCACAGATTAGAATTCTGATTCTAATATTAGTCAAGAGCAACAAAACACGATTTACGTAACATGAAAATAAATTGACGTAGCAAATGTTATGACTCATCATTTACCCTAACCTAAGAAGTAACTTTCATTTTTATGACACTTCATTTTTTTTAAAGCACTTATTCTGTTAGCTCCAGAGACAATTCAGGAAGTGATTTCTTATAGTCCCCATTTCTCATATAGAAAATCTGAATCTTAAAACGAAGTGACTTTTCCATTTTTGTGCAACTTTTCATGATAGGTTGAAATAAAAGCACATCTCTTTTAATTAGACTAGGCCATGATCCCCAGGAACTATTCTGGAGAAAACAAAAGGCAAATGTAAATATTTAAATATTTCATATTTATGGGCAACAAGTGTAAATTATAATGCCTTATAATTAGGTGGCACTTCAGAGATGTCCTAAGGGGTGAGGATAAAAGTCTCTTTCTATAGATAGAATAGCAAAGTTTACAAGGGTTAACAAGTTCACAGGGTCATACAATGGTGAACCAGATATGTTTCATCCGGTTTTTAGACACCTTTACCAGAAGCCTGGGTCTGACCCTTTGCTCGAAAGAGATTTATTCAGGTCATTTCCTTAATACTCTGTGTGCACAAGTTGCACACCAGTACAGCTGAGATCATCAGGGCCAGAGAGGAAAAGCTGCACCAAGTAAGTTAAAAGGGAGACTACTGCTGTATCTAGAATATGCAAGCTAGGACTCTCTTGGACGCACCACACAGAAGAATCTATTCATGAAGAAATAGACCAAACTGATTCATTGGCTTCTGTGGTGTGTGTTGTTTGGAGTTCATAGTCAGAACAATCTTTGAATCAGTATTTTGTTCTCTAAAAAAAAGAGGGGTAGATGCACTGTCACATTTGATTAATGAAGAATATCCTTTGATTCTAGCAGTGTGGATAGATTGCCCCTGTACTTACAGAGCAAAAAGTATGCCAGTTGTTCTCTGGAAGATCTGGGGTACAAATTACAGCATGCGACCCTCTTGGACCCAGGACTGTAGCCACAACTGACAGCTGCACACAGGATAAGTGGTGAGTGAAACCACGGACCCCATCTGTTATGCTTCTTGACAAGAACGAGTTACTCTTCCAAAGATTGGCAGCAGCCTTATTAGCACACCAGGTCCTTCCAAGTACATTAGCTTCCTCAGCCTCCAGTCAAGCGTAGGCTAAGTACTCAAGTGAATTTTCACTTCTATCACTGAAGGTTTGGGGTAGCAAATACTTCATGTTGAATGTCTTCTTTTGGCCCCCTCCAGATCCACTCTCTCTCCATCCTTCTCTCTGCCCTGGCCCTGGGGATGCTAACCTGGATACATTTAACAATAGGACTGTCTTGCTCTTTGTTTTCTGGTTGGCTTCATCCATGGTATATACCAAGATGAGATAAGTAGAAGGGGGGTGGTAAAGTCAGAGTATTTTTTCTCCTGGCTCCCAGCCTTCTGGGTCTATGTAAATTAGCTGGTTCCATCTCCTGCCAAGTTGCCTTTAGATAATGCTCTCTCCATGGGTTGCTACTTCTCCTTGCCTCCCCAGGTCTAAGAGTGGTAGAAGCTCCTTGCTGTTATCACTGGGCCCAGTATCTTGCACTCTCCCTTCTTTTTTTTCCTGACCTTTAAAATTGTCCTTTTATTAACCTCCCTCAATTACTCAGCTTGAGTGTGTCATCTGCTTCCTGCTGGGACCCCTGACTCATACTTTGTTGGATGGCATCTCACTAGACCCACTCAAGGTTATTGTGTTCATTTATTTAAAAACACATGTGACACATTGATTGCATTTTAATGAGAAGTCTACATGCTGTATTGAAAAGCATAAGAACTTGGTTTTCATCCCAGCCATATGTGATTTAGTTTTGTGACCACAGGCAATTAAATTCTATTTTGAAAACTTTTTTCTTGTCATCTGATATATGCCAGGAACTGGCTAGGATCTGGGAATACAAAAATAAATAATACAAGATATCCAACCCCATGAAGCTCATAATCAGAACAGGTGAGGTAGAGACATAAATAAAGATCTCGAATACAATATGATCAAACTATGTGGTGATTTATATAAATGTTACATTTATCTACCTATGTGACCTTGAGTTTTCTTGTTTAGGAAAGTGACCACAATAATACGTGTCCTATGTATTATTTATGAAATGATAAAACACGTGATTCAAAACTGTAAGTGAAAATATTTTGAAATACTTGAGAATATTCAACAGTAAAATTATTAGTGGAAGTATTAGTATCACATTACTATTTATGTTACCTACTTTACTCCTTACCCTTTTAAAATGAATTAATTATAGTGTTTGTTCCTCCCTGGCATTATCAGAAACTTAGATATGACGCCTCTCTAGGAAAAATTTTGCCTAGCATGAGTTTAAAGAAATAAGAAAAAACATCTCAAATATCTCATCTTATGAATTTAATCTAATATTTGGCAAGCAGTATTTATGATAGGCTATAAAAATTTAGTCACAAAGTCAGTTGAATCCTGTTGATTCTGTTGGGACATAAATAAATCTGCCCAGATAGGAGTTGAAGATACTGCTTCAACTAATTTAAAAAGCAGTTAATAAAATAGTTTACTGGTTGTGTTCAGGTAACTTTCCCTGAAGATAAATGACCTTCTATATCTTTATCTAAACTTTAGCTGAAACTACTTGATAGAAAAAAGGAATCAGTTGTTTTCCTCAAAATGCACAAAGATTATGCCTGACATGCAATTTTTGTCTCCCACTTTACACATCACTATAAGTATCTCTTTGTTTGGGGGAAGTTTATTCATGTAGTTTAGGTTAGGCTGTTTATCTTTTACCTCTTTTCACCTTGGGAACATGAAACTAAGGTCTAAGAAAACCAGAGAATCCCAAATACCTAGCCATAAGATTTGGTTTAAGATTAGTCATGTGACCCAAGACAAGCCAATCAGAATCTTCACTGAAACTCCTACTGCACCTACTTGTGAAGACTCCCAGGTACCACTGGATATCTTGCCCTCATGAAGAGAGAGACTATTCAAAAGATGAAAAGTGAGATAGATGACCCAGCCATAATTAAGACAGATATACCCATGGAGTTTTCAATAACATCAGCCAAAAAAGGAAAAAAAAAAAAACAAAAACCAAAACTTTATTTGCTTAAGCTAATTTAAATATGTATCACTGATGACCAAGTCTTGGTTATTGCATATTGCAGTGTAACCTGAATCAAAAATTATTGAGTTAATTGGAAATTAGGATCCACTTTTTGTGTAATAAAATTTGAGGAAGAAAGAACTTAGAAATACTCTAATTACTATTTTCAAAGCAATATGAGATGATTTTGCAACTGTGAGACCAAAATAGGCAGCTATGATGAAGAAATAATATGAAAAAAAGAAAGGATTCATGTAAATTTGAAATAGAATGACTGAATCAAATGTTTAATTAAGGAGCAGGAAGAAAAAAATAATTTCATCTTCTAGGGCATAAAGTTATTTATTTAGTCAAAGAATATTAATTAAATACCTACTATATGCCTGATTCTGAAACTCTATACCAGGTTCTTTGGTTTTACTAGTGAAAGCAGTCACAGGCTCCTGTTCTTCAGAGATGACTTTCTAGCTGCTAGAGAAAGACAATAAATGTAAACATAATAACTAGTTAAACAGTCAGAGCATTAGGCAACAAATGAGAGCACGAACAGAGATACTGGGAATACTGGGGGAGGAGGCAGTTTTGGGAACCTGAGTGGGACCATCGGGGCCAGCCTTAGGTGCAATTAAGATATAAGTAAAGACTTGAGAAAAAGGAAGGAGTGAGTCAGGAGAATATCTGGAGGACATGGAAGTCCCAGGAAGAGAGAATAGCTTGCACAAAGTCTCAAAGGCAGGGAGGTGTAGCAAAGAGGTCATGGAGCTGGGTTGGAATGAGTGAGGGTGAGAGTAGCAGCAGATGGAAGCAGGGGAGTACCCGAGGCAGGTCCGGTGGGCTATTATTGGCCATTGCAGGGATTCTGCATGCTCTCAGAGAAATGGGAGCCATGGCAGGCTTTGAATAAGAATGTCATGATCTGACTTAATGTTAAGGCCACTGTACTCTGGCTACTGTATTGGGAAGAGATTATAAAAGCCAAGACTAAAAACATGAATATAAAGCAGGGGGGAATTATTTTAAAGAACAGTTTAGAAGTTCCCATTGTGGTTCAGTGGTTTAAGAACCTGACATAACATCCTTGAGGATACAGATTTCATCTCTGGCCTCGCTTACTGGGTTAAGGATCCCGTGTTGCCTCAAGCTGCAGTATAGGTCGTAGATGCAGCTTGGATCCGGTGTTGCTGTGGCTATGGTGTATGTAGGCCTCCAGCTACAGCTCTGATTCAACTCTTAGCCTGGGAAATTCCATATGCTGCAGGTGCAGGCTTAAAAAGGAAAGGGAAAAAAAAAAGTTCAAATCTTCAAAGGTCATTTTGGGAGGTAGAACATCTACATAATAGAAGTTCCAAAACAGACAACAGAATTGGGGATGAGGTTATTGGGGACTGTGGCAACAGAAATCATAGCAACATGTTTCTCATTAAAACTAGAACACAAAAGATTTGTCTTTTTTTTTTTTTTTAGGGCCGTACCCGAGGCATATAGAGGTTCCCTGGCTAGGGGTCAAATTGGAGCTGTAGCTGCTGGCCTACACCACAGCCACAGAAACACCAGATCCAAGCCATGTCTTCAACCTACACCCTAGTTCACAGCAACGCCAGATCCTTAACCCACCGAGTGAGACCAGGGATAGAACCTGCGACCTCATGGACGCTACTCAGATTGGTTTCCACTGAGCCACGACAGGAACTCCAAGATTTGGATACATTAAAAAGATCAATATCCAAAATAATTTTTTAACATGGAAAACAAAAACAAAAACAAAAACAAAAACGATCCCAGAGGCTTTCAAAGAGGAAAACAACAATAAGGTAGTTTCCCAAGAAATTAGAATAAGGATGACATCAGACTTCTCATTAGTAACAAAAGATGCCAGAAAATGATATAATAATGCCTTCCAAATTTGGAGAGAAAATTATTTTGAACTAAGAATTCCAAATCAGTCCAACTATCGGTCAAGCAACTGCAAGGGGAAAATAAAGATATTTTCACATGAAAAGAGTCAAAGAAATTTTGTGGAAATTCTATTTGAGAGTGAATCTCAGCCAAATACAGAAGAAATTCAAGAACATTGAGGACATTGTAAGTAAGAAACTAAGAAGAACTTAGAATAAGTGTATTATTTGAAATTATAATTAATGAAAGAACTGAAAATTAAAACAAAAGTAACAAAAGTTGAAAAAAGAAGGAAGTAAATAGGGCCAGGGTAGAAATGAAGTAAATTACCTTTTTTTTTTTTTCTTTTTTTAGGGCCACATTTGGGCCACATGGAAGTTCCTGGGATTGGGGTCAAATCAGAGCTACAGCTGCCTCCACGACAACACCAAATCGGAGCTGCATCTGTGCCTACCCTGCAGCTCACTGCAGTCCAAGATCCTTTAATCCCATCCCTGGATGCAGGCCAGGGATCAAGGCTGCATCCTCATGGATGCTAGTTGAGTTCTTAACCCACTGAGCCACAATGAGAACTCCATAAATTAACCCCCCCCCCTTTTTTTTTTGTCTTTTATTTATGGCCACACCTGCAGCACATGGAGGTTCCCAGGCTAGGGGTTGAATCAGAGCTGTAACTGCCAACCTAGGCCACAGCCACAGCAACACTGGATCCGAGCTGCATCTGAATCTACCCCACAGCTCACGGTAATACCAAATCCTTAACCCAGTGAGTGAGGCCAGTGATCGAACCTGCAACCTCATGGTTACTAGTCAGGTTCTTTAACCACTGAGCCATGACAGACCTCTGAGCCACGATGGGAACTCCCATAAATTACTTTTTTAAATCAATGCCAATATACAGTTTAAAGTTTGCAAAGAGAAATAGAAAAATAAGCGTAATTATTTATAAATAAGAAAGTAACTAATAAAAGTTTCAAAAATGCAGGTTACTTAAAAAACTAAAAAGAAAGTTACCATATGATCTTGCAATTCCATTCCTGGGCATACATCCAAAGAAAACTGCAGTTTAAAAAGATGTACTCCAATGTTCCCAGCGACCCTATTTACAATAGCCAAGATGTGGAAGCAACCTGAACGTCCACTGACAGATGAATGGATAAAAAGGATGTGCTACATATATACAACGGAATAGTATTCAGTCATAGAAAGAATGCCATTTTCAGCAACATGAATGGACCTAGAGATTATCATATTAAATAAAGTAAGTCAGAAAAAGAGAAATATCATATATCACTCATATGTGGGATCTAAAGAAATGATGTAAATGAACTTATTTACAAAATAGAATTAGACTCACAGACAAAGATAACAAACTTATGGTTACCAAGGAGATAGTGGAGAGTGGGGAGGGATAAATTAGGAGTTTGAGATTAACCTATATACACTACTATACAAAAAATAGATAAACAGCAAGGACCTACTATATAGCACAGGAAACCATACTCAATATTTTGTAATTACCTATAATGGAAAAAAATCTGAAAAAGAATATATATGCAAAACTGAATCACTTTGCTGTACACCTGAAACTCATACAACAGTGTAAATAAATTACCTATACTTCAATTTTTTTAAATGGTGAAAAAAAGTTTAAAAATGATTCTCTCTGAGAATTGGGGCTGCAGAGTCAAAAGGAAGGATTCTATTACTTTTCATTCCTACTGTTCCATTTTATTTAAATTGTTTCTATGTGCATAGATTACTTTTATAAGAAATTAATAAAGTTCAAATTTTTTGTTTTCTGTTTCTCATTTCCGTTGAAACAAAAAAAAGTAGAATGTCTTGGAAATCAAAAAAACCATTTATGGGTAATGTGTAATACCTAATGTATGTCTACAATAGGCACTGATAAAACACCATCAATGCCATCTGTTATAATGGAATGGAAACATTTGAGTAATTGAAATGCCTGTCTACTAAAAAAAGCATCTTTTAAATTTTCCCCAAGGTTAAGTTGCTGTATAGAATACAACAGGCAATCAGGGAAGACAAAACTAGTTATTTGAACTAAAAACACATTTTTAATTCTCTAATTAGTCTATGAGGTTGCAATGAAAACAACACAAGTTTAACAGATATGCATAATAACCCCACACAAATTATACTTGTCACAGTTAATTGCAGAAGATAATTTCACAGAGAGTAAGTGAAAACATTATCAAGTCCATACAAGATCAGGAGTAGGGAAGGTCTCTTGAAAGTTCTAATTTTCATGTATCACTCATTGTCATAGGGAATTTGTGCCTGTTTTCCACTTTTCTAATAACTTTATGAGATAGATATTTTACAGATGAGGAAAACTGGGCTTGGAAAGAAGTTCACTAAAATAGCAAATGCAAGATATGAACACTACACGTCTATCTGCAAGGTGAATAAGTTTAAACACACTTTCTAATTTTTCCCACTGAATTCCACCCTAAAATCAAAGATTCCTTAGAGGCAAGAAAATGTCCAGAGGCTGGTGTGCACTGCTGAGCGAAGGAGCTTTAAACATGGTGGGCTATGTGGTTGTCCTCGAACATGCTCTTCTGCCAAGAACTTCCGAAAGAGTCCCCCTGAAATTTCATGTTTCCGTTTTTTCCCATTTTTTAAAGTTTTATTGACGTATAGTTGATTTACAGTGTGATAATTTCTGTTGTACAACAAAGTGAATCAGTTATATATGTCTATCATCCATTCTTTGTCAGATTCTTTTCCCACAGAGACCATCACAAAATATTGGGTAGAGTTCCCTCTACTATACAGCAGGTCCCCGTTGGCTAATAATTCATATACCCCAGTTTGCATATGCCAATTTTTGCAGCACTTTTCTGACTGGCCATTCTTATTGACTGAAAATGACCTCTCTTTGTATTCTGTGTATAATCCTTGTCATTCAAGATCAGGACTTTTGTTGTCTTTATGTGGATTAGCTCTCAGGGACTAAAATGTATTCCATTCTTCCGCTTCCAAGCTAAGTGTCCCAGTGGGTTGCATCTTCAAAGGAAAAGTCGATTTTGTTAACACAAAAGCCTAACACCTGTGAGGCTGCTGTTTACCAACTACACACCTGCCTTGTGAAAAGCTTAGTCCTCTTTCCTCTTTTGCTTCATGGATGGTTCTTTAGTAGCCAATCAACAGCATCATGTCATCCTGATACCACCATGATCAAATCCAGGCTAAAGTGTCCTGCAGTTCTTCAGTGGAGGCTGTCAGTTCCTCCCCTACCCATATTTTTATTTTTCTTTTAATTTTTTATGACTACCCATATATTTTTTTAAATTTAACTTTTTATTTTATATTATTGTAGATTCACATCCAGTGTTAAGAAATAATACAAAGAGATCCTTTGTACACTTTACCCAACTTCCCCCAAAGGTAACACCTTGGAAAACAATATCACGACCATCATATTGACATTGATACATTGGAGACACAGAACCCTTCCATCATCACAAGAATCCCTCAAGCTGTCTTGTTATAGCCACTCCCATTTACCTCCTAACTGCCCCCTCCTCAACCCTGGCAACCACTAATTCATTCTCCTTTTCTATAATTGTGTCATTTCAAGAGTATTATATAAATAGAAGCCTATAGTATAAAATCTTTGTGATTGGCTTTTTCCCCTCAGCATAATGTTATAGAGATTGATGAAAGCAATTTTCACATATTGAGGTATGAGGAAGTCATTCTGGCTTATACATGAGTTGACTTGAATTTTATGCTAACTAAAACAGCCTGTTTGTGGCCTGTCAAATATGCACTGGACATCCACTTTAATTACTAAAGAAAAAAAGGTGCATTGACCAGAAGTAAAGAATGTCCATGTTAAAAAATAAAAATCGAATGAAAAAAAAAAGACTACATGCCTCCCTTCCTAAGATGCCAATGACGGTGTTCCTTTGATGATAAGACTCCCTTCACAGGTGCCAAGGCCATATTGACTCTGTGTACATGCTGGTCTGGTTTTTTATTTGTTTGTTTTTGAAACCTTGAAGAAATGTATCCCTGACTTGTTTAATGTTCTTTGTTCTCACAAGATATAAAACTGTGCTGAAAACCTTGCTTCTCTAGAGCAGTTTCTCAAAGGAATCTGGCAAGCTGGCTTCCAGTCTATAGTCCTCGGTTTGCCTCAAATAACTTTTCTACCCTTCTTCTTCTTATTATTATCTGGCCTTGTCCACCGCATGCAAAAGTTCCTAGTTTCATAGTATGGATGTATAACAAAGTTTAACTATTCACTTGCTGAACATCTGGCTTGTTTCCAGCTTTGGGCTATGATGAATAAAACTACTATAAATATTTGTATACAGGTTTTTGTATACATGTAAGTTTTTATTTTTCTAGGATGAACACCCAGGAGTAAAACTGCAGGGTTGTACTGTGGTTGCATGGTTTTTAAGAAACTGCCACCAAACTTTTTCCTAGAGTGTCTACTATTTTACATTCCACTCAGCAATGACTGAGTGATCTAGCCTCCTTGCATCATTGCCAGCATTTGGTGTTATCGATATATTTTTAAATTTTAGGCATTATGATAAGCATGTAGTGATATTTCATTGGGCTCTTAATTTGTATTTCCCTAATGGCTAATTGATGTTCAACATCTTTTTTTTTTTTTTTTTTTGTCTTTTGTCTTTTTAGGGCCTCGCCCACAGTATATGGAGATTCTCAGGCTAGGGGTCGAATCGGAGCTGTAGCCACCGGCGTACACCACAGCCACAGCAACCCTGGATCAGAGCCACATCTGTGACCTACACCACAGCTCAGAACAATGCTGGATCCTTGACCCACTGAGCGAGGCCAGGGATAGAACCTGGGTCCTCATGGATACTAGTTAGGTTCGTTAACCACTGAGTCACAACGAGAACTCCCTGAACATCTTTTCAGCATGTTTATTTGCCATCTGTTTATCTTTTTTGAAAAGTCTTTTGGAGGAGGTCATCAAGAGGACATCACTGCTTGTTCAGCCTCGAGCTGGACATGAGCAATCTGAGGCTCTTTACTCCCTCCGTGTTCTTAGAACGTAATTCCATCCACTTTTTCTATACCAGGAGCCACTCAAGGATGCAACCTTGAGAGCGTAATATATTACTGAGACCATCTGAGCTGGATGCATGATTAAACTCAGTTAAGGCCTCTATACAGTCTTAAGATTCTGGTGGCCAGGAGCAGAGATCTACTTACCTTGTGGCTGTCCAAGATAAACTTCATATGTAAGTTCCCTTACTTATTAAAAACCACCAGCTACCAAGCTGCAGAGGTCTGTCTTTCTCTTTGCCCTCCAAAAGTAGGAGCCAGTTTCAAATCTCACTGGGGGTAACTGTAAGTTGGCAAAGCAACAATATTTCTTCCTTTCTTTTTTTTTTTTTTTTGTCTTTTTGCCATTTCTTGGGCCGCTCCTGCGGCATATGGAGGTTCCCGGGCTAGGGGTCGAATCGGAGCTGTAGCTGCCAGCCTACGCCAGAGCCACAGCAACGCAGGATCCAAGCCGCGTCTGAGACCTACACCACAGCTCACAGCAACGCCGGAACCTTGACCCACTGAGCAAGAGCAGGGATCGAACCCGCAACGTCATGGTTCCTAGTCGAATTCGTTAACCACTGCGCCACGACGGGAACTCCTTTCTTCCTTTCTTTAGACCATGTTCTAACTGCATTGTTTGGTCTTTTATTGTTGAGTTTTGAGGGTTCTTTATATATTCTAGAAACTATCTAGTCCTTTATTTTATATGTGACCTTCCCATACTGGCACCCTAATCTCAGACCTTCAGCCTCCAAAACTGTGAGCAATAAATTTCTATTGTACAAGCCACCCAGTCTATGGGGTTTTTGGTTATAGCAGCCTGGTGGGACAAAGACATATGGTTTGAAAATATTTTCTCACAGCCTATATCGCTTGTCTTTTGATCCTCTTAACATGATTTTTCATAGAGCAAAAGTTTTTTAATTTGATGATGTCAAATTTAGATTTTTTTTTTCGGATTATGCTTTTGGTGTCAAATCTAAGAACTCTTTGCCTAGTCCTAGGTGCCAAAGTTCCTCTCCTATGATTTTTTTTCTAAAACTTTTAGAGATTTACATTTTATATTTGTCTGTGATACATTTTGATTTAATTTTAGGGTGTAGTGTAGGTTTAAATTAAGGTTGTTATTTTATTTTATTTTTTTGCCTATGAATGTTTTGCGTATGGCTTCAACACAGTTCATTGAAAAGGCTTACTTACTCCATTGAATTGCTTTTGCAAATTGGTCAAAAATATTTGTGTGGACCTATACCTGGGTTCTCTATTCTGTTCCATTGATTTATGTGTCCATTCCTCTGTCAATACCACAGTCTTAACTATTGTAGTTAAAAAAAACCAAACAGATCAATTCCTTCCACTTTAATACTTTTCGAAGGTTTCTTTTTGGTATGATAGAGATATTCTGGACTCAGATAGTGGTGATAATTGCACAACTTTGTGAATATACTGAAGACCACTGAATTGTACACTTTTAATGGGTAAATTTATGGTATGTGAATTATATCTTAATATTTTGAAGGGCATGTGCAGAGTCCTAGGAGAAAGTACCAGGCCTCTTCTTATCAAGAAAATCCTAACTTGCCAGGATTCTGCTCACTGCTGCCCCCTCAGTCCTCATTGCCAGTTTGGTGCATTTACTTATCTACTTTCAATGCCTCACTGGCCTGAAGTTTATTTCTACTCTAATAGAATTTCATGAGAGCTCTTGACAGGTCTGAAATTTTCCTCTAGGTCTCAGTCACCTCAAAGTATCTGAGATATTTTGCCTACTTTGCCTATACAATTGCATTTGTTACATCTACTCTCTGCAAAGTCTGATTCTTGCATTTATTCGGTTTAATTTGTGACCACTTGCTTGGCCAATACACTATATTTTCTCTCTGCTATTGAGCTCTGTACTTGGATCAAACTAGTCCATCTGGCTATGTAAATGTCTTACCTATGATCACCATCTATCGTCTAGCTCAGTAATCTCCAAATTTCTTGACCTTGTACTCCATCAGTAAAAAATTATTTCTTTCATATACCATCACAGTATATCTATTTACTAGTATACATATATACATTTTTCTTCAGATCACTGTTGTTGCATTAAAAGCCATCATAGTACCTAATAATATAAAACCGCATTTTGTCATGCTCATGTACCCTGTGGATCAAGAACTGGAACGGGGAAGGATGGTTATCTTTGCTCATAATACCTGTAGCTTCTGTTTCAATGCTGAGGTCTGGAATCATCTGAACACTTTCTGTGTCTGGTGCCTAGGCTGGGCTCAGATGTTTCTTTTGAAAGATCAGGGTGTTTATAGCTTGGGCTCCTTTGCAACATAGTGGTTTCAAAGTATTTGGATTCCTTATATGGTGGCCCAGGGTTGCACCAAAAAAAGAGAAGGCAGCATAGCCTTTTACAACCTTGTTTGGAAATTTACACGGTCTTCACTCTTCCATCCTTTATTAATGCAAGTGAATTCAAATTCAAGAGGAAGGGACAAGGACCTATCTCTTCATAGGAGAAATGTCCAAGAACTTATGGCTATATGTTAACCCTTCAACATGTGCACATTATATACATATTATATACACTGAAAAGATCAATTTAAAACCATGAGATAAAAATAAACATCAACAGAAGATGTAATATTTTCTTTTTGCCCCAATGAATCACCTTGGTCACTCCTGTGGGAATGGACCATCACACTAGAGATGTGAGAAAGTAAGATGTAAATTAAATGAGAAACAGCACTTGTCTGCTGAAGTCTTAATGATGGTTAATGTTCACATATGGGACACATTCTCCATGGATGTACAAATATTATACACATTTCCCAACACACTTATTGCAACTCTGCCTCTCTCTTTCCCCCCTAGAATTTATCTCACAATACAAAAAAATAAGAATGGCATTTTTGCAGGAGTAAACCTGAATCCATCCTCATTTAGTAACAAAGGTTATTCACAATATGATAGTAAGAAATTACTTGCATTGCATTTCTCAATAGATGGTGACACATCAATGTAGTGACACAAGGATCAACAGCTGTTACATGAAGTTATCGTCATCTAGGTTTGGTGTTGGCCCCCCTTGTCCTGGGATTCATCTCTGAAAAAAATGTGCCTGAGATAGTGGGTGATGGATGGATAATCTTGAGAGAGATCGACATAGCATCATATTGTAAGGCCAGGGACATCTAAGAGGAAATTGAGCACAGAGACAGAAAACAATGAGAGGAAGGGAGTCTAAAAATAAAGATCACATGATAGTAATATTTAATTGTGAATATCTGCTCTCCCATGATGTAAGGACCCTCTTCCATTGTTACAATTATCTCCCATGCTGGCGGTCCCCTGTCTTTCTACTGATTGACACCCCTGCTGGCTGGCAAGTGTAAACAAGATAGAGAATTTCACAAGCATAAGAAAGTGGAGGAGAGTTAACATGGGGATATAAGCCCTCCCTGGAACTTGTGGAAATCTTAGAGAGGGCAAGGAAATTTGCAGAGGACTTAGAGTGGGAATTTAAGGCAACTTTGTAAATCTCAAAGGACACAGTGTAATGTTTGGTTATAAAAGCATAAAGCCAGCACAAGTGTTGGCTGGTACTTGGTCAAGAGCCCAGTTTCCTCCAGTCCCTGTTGACAAAGTGAATGAACCTGATTCGGCTGCCTATAAAATGAGATCAGGGGAATCTGCCATGACACACGTGGAGCCGACAGAAAGCAGAGCTGGTCTCCAGCATCACCTGCTCTGCCTCATGCATGCTCCACCATCAGGCAAGTTTCAACAGGAGAAACATCCAGTCTGAAAGGGAACACACATCAATGAAAGTGTAAGATGATCTATAGAAACATGGCAAGAAAAGTTTGGAACTTCTGTTTTCACTTGTTCTTAAATCTGTTTTAAAATGTGTGAACTGTATTAGTATAGAAGAGCGTATGTATCATTTATAAATAAAGGTACTTTAAAGATGGTATGCACAAGTTGTTTTCGCTACTTAGCACTTAGGGATCAAAATATTGGCCACTGCAAATTGAAGGATAAGGTGTGATTTTAAGGCATCTTAGAGTTGAACCAGAGCCTGCCTTTAGGGTAGTCCAGCAAGGTCAAAGAATTGGCAAAGCTCTAGATAAACTAGTAAGCTTTTCCCCAGTTTTACTATATATCCCACACCAGTTAGTTACCTTCAGAACTGTGACAGGTTGAGAAATACTGAGATGAATTATACACATTCCTTGGGGAAAAAATCTGCTAAGAGAAGACATGATCCCTTGAAATATTAAATTGGCCCATACACGACTACAAGACCTAAATCTTGGAAGGTGGATATTGATACTTCCCCGATTCTTCCACCATTGATAGTTAATAAAATTCAGACTCACAGTATGTGCTTTACCATGAAAGCAGAAGGAATTGAGGAGTTCTTGCTGTGGCACAACAGGATAAGGATCTGGCATTTTCTCTGGAGTGGCTCAGGTCGCTGCTGAGGTATCGGCTCAATTTCCAGCCCAACGCAGTGAGTTAAGGATCTGGCATCATTGCAGCTGTGGCATAGGTAGCAGCTGTAGTTCAGATTCCATCGCTGGCCCAGGAACTTCCATACACCATGGATGTGGGGGGGAGGGGGGAACAGAAGGAAGTTATATTTATTGTCAGGCACTTTACATATGCCAATTCATCTAACCCTCATTATAGCTCTGAAAAAAAAATATCTAGTATTATACCTATTTTACAGGAAAGGAACCAGAGATTATGCAATTTGCCTATTATCTCACAGGAGGGAAAAAGCTGAGATTCAAATGCAGTTTTTCTTTATCCCAAGTGCCCTGTTCTTAGACAGTGGTTCTTGCTATCTGGATAAAGATAAAGAAGTTCTTTGAAACTCTAGGATTTCAAAAAGATAGTTTTCCCCTGTGTTTTTGCAGCAAAGGAGAGGCACTGCCCATAGGCCTGGTATTTTGAAAAGGAAGGAAACACATTAAAGGATTATCAAAATTCATTTTAAAAAGAGAAAGTGAGATCATTAAAACTCTTGTCACGGAGTTTAATTGTTGACCCCTGAATGATTTGTGGAGCTCCCGTTGACACGCGGCAGCCAAATGTTGAATTAGAGAAATGATGATGGGAAGAAGTTAATTGTCCTCTCCTTCCCATTAAACCAATTTTGTGAGACAAAGAGAGTAGATGGCTTTGCAATTTCCATGCATCATTTGTTTGCTAAGTCACTCGGCCCTGGATATCATTTATTTTCCAATTCAGAGCTAAATACAACTATGACCAAAAAAAAAAAAAAAAAAAAAAAAAAAGAGTCTAGAAAAAGAGTTGATGTGGGTTTGTTGAAAAAAAGGTCAGTGGGGGCCTTTTCAGCAATAAGCTCATTGGACACAGAAAGCATATCTTCCCTTAAAGTGTATGCACTTCAAAGCATGCTATTAAATGATAAGGAGGAGGAGGAAAAATGTAATTTCTCCAGAATAATTTTTGCAACCACAGAAATATCTCGCTCAAGTGGACACTCAGTTCTTACCAGTTCATTCCTAAATGTACATTGGTGCGGCCTATGATGAAAAACTTAGAATATCTAAGGAACCCTGTCTTCTGAGAGTTGCAGATAATAAAACCATTGCCTGCAATAATCGTATTTCTATTGTCTGAGAAGGTGAGGAGAAAAACGCCAGGGGACTACAGATGTGAGTAAAAATTCACTCAGTTTTTACACTGACTGTGGAAACAAAACTAATAATAAACTGCAAAAGAAAAGAGCAAATCTTATTCTGAAGAGTTTCATGAGAGGTGTTGATATGAGATAATTGAAGTAGTTCTTTTTTTAAAAAAAGGAAAAGGTAATGGGAGGTTTATATTCATGGTATTATATTGTCTGATAAAATATGTCCATTAAATATAGTCTATTAAATATTTCTAATACTTTATATACTCAAGTCCTATTTCAATACTGTTAAATATGCATTTTTTCTTTAAAACATCAGCAAGTAAATTAGAATAAAGTCACTAAAGTCAGCATAGAATTACCAAAGATGGGTAAGGCATTTGTTGTCCAAGCCTGTCTTATCATTTATCCTGAAATATCTACTTTTAAAATATAAATCTCTCTCCTTCATCCTCTCTAATCCTGTTGAAATCTTCAGCTTTTTATTTCATTTCTTGATTCAGTAACTTCAAAATTTCCTTGAAAGTAAGGGTTGGCCCATGAGTCAGTTGATAACAATACTTAGTGAATATTTCATCCCTTTTAGGAACCTTGGATAAATTGTTAACTTGACCTTGATCCAAAAGAAAACCAGATTCCTATATTCTCCATGGTTTTATCTACACTATTTTCCAGTTTCTGAGTGAAGGCAAAATTATTCTGAGTGCCATGCTATACTATCCTCCGTTGTTCCTTCCCTCTCTCTCAAACTCCGCATTATTCTCTCTCCTCCAATAATATTTTTATCCCCCCAAATTTTTATTCATGGAAACATAAGGGGCTACTGATGAGCACCTACTCTGTACCAAACACTATGCTGACTTCTCTAGCCGTATGGCAACAAACAGGGATGAGGACGAGGAACTATTTCATATATTTTCCCACTTCAAGATTTTCAATAAATCAGTTTATCAGGGGCCAAATGCAGAGCATTACCTGCCAGCAGCAGCAAGACATGAGAAATGGTTATAATTAATTAGACAGAAGCATAGGACTATAAGAAATTTTAAGATGCCTCTTCTAAGTTTATAAGTCTCTTGTGGTTTGGGAAATACAGATACTAATTCAGTACAAGCTTTTATTTATATATGCATCAGAAACAAGAATGCTAAAGTTTCCCCCTTTAAAAAATTTTTTTTAAAATAACTGAAAATAGAGTATTGGTAAAGTTTCTCTTCTTCCCCCCCCCTTAAACAAATGGATTACTTAGAAATTTTAATGCTAAAAAATTTCCAAGAATCAGTTCTAATAAGATTTAAGTCAGAGGCTTTCAGGGGAAAACTCATCGAAGAAAACCCTCTCTGCTCCATGTATTCATGTCTGATACACAATTTTTGGTAACCCATGTAAAGAGTTCTTAAATGTTCATAAATAATATCTTCTTGAAGTTTAATCTGAACCCACTGTGTTAGGATTTAGACCCATTTCTTTTTTTTTTTTTCTTTTTTTCTGCTTTTTAGGGTCACACCCATGGCATATGAAAGTTCCCAGGCTAAGGGTCAAATTGGAGCTACAGCTGCCGGTCTACGCCACAGTCACAGCGATGCCAGATCTGAGCCTTGTCTGTGACCTACACTACAGCTCACAGCAACACTGGATCCTGGACCCACTAAGCGAGGCCAAGGATCAAACCCACATCCTCATGGATGCTAGTCAGATTTGTTTCCACTGTACCACAATGGGAACTCCTAGATCTATTTTGTCTTGGACATTAGCTATTTCAAAGTGACTCTTTGAATTGAGTTATACTTGAATTACTTTTGTCATGAATTTCAAATAATCAATCTATAAGATCTAGAACCCCTCCCCTGCATGTAACTAATCTGATCCTTAAAAAATATTTCTGGTTCCATTATAATTTTTACTTCAATTCAATAGTTTTTTATTATATTAAAATATGTAATATTTTTTGAGTGCTAACTAGGTGGTAAGTATTGGAATATTATTTCCATAATTTGTTAGGAATAGTGGTCAAGAATTAATGCTCTGGAATTTGAAAATCTACATTTGAATTCTGACTCACTGAGGAAGATGTTTATTAATTCACAGTAAGGGATTACTTACTCCTTATTCTGCTTTCAGCAAAGATGTAATATTAGGGACTAGATTTATCTTTACATCTAAAATAATAAAACAACTGTACAAAATATACAAGCAATGGTTCTCAAGACAGAGAGCATCAGACACCAAACAATGGTAATTTCCAAGAGACAAGAAAAAAAAAAAAGATGAGCCTTATAATGGGTGCAGCTTATAAACTTGAGAGAATTTCTATGTCTTACACAGGGAAGGAGAAGCCCAGAAGTGTCTAATAGTTTCCATGAGTTGACAAAGGAGGGCTGAATCTAGGGAGAACAAGTTGGCGAGAGAGGTCTTTACCGAATGCTGCAAGGAGCTGACTAGAGAGAGAAACTCTGGATATCTGTAGAAGGACTCCCTAAAGTATTCAGCAGAGAACTGATCAGTATATGCATAAAAAGAAATTACCCAAGACCAGAAAAAGAGTCATATGAAAAGATTAGAATTAACATTGGCACTCATTTAGGGCTGGTAATAGTGATTGTACAAACTATCTCAAACTTTGCAGAAGTTGGATTCAATTAGATTCAATGCCCAGAAGGTACTCAGTCATGGGCCTCAGTAGTGGGGAATACATAGTCCTCATATCCACCCAATGATTTATAAAAGTCAAGGCCCCCCCCAAAAAAAATACTGTTTCTGAAATTTTTGTTGTGGCTGAGTGGGTTGAAGACCTGACATTGTCTCTATGAGGATATGGGTTTGATCCCTGCCCTTGCTTAGTGAGTTAATGATCTGGTGTTGCCACAAGACACGGTATAAGTTGCAGATGAAGCTCGGATCTGGTGTTGCCAGGGCTGTAGTTCCAATTCAAACCCTGAACTGGGAAATTCCGTATGCCACATGTGCAGCCATAAAAAGAAAAATAAGTTTCCAATAACTTAACTCTCTTTCAGAATAAAGCTCAAGATATTTATCATAATATAAATATTTTTAGCACCCCAAAAAGGTGAAATTTGCAAGAAATACCAAGTGTTCAATTAATATTACTAGGTAGGAAAAGAATCAGGAAAGTAATATTCATGATAAGAAGAAAAATCAACCAATTGAAATGGATCCAGAACTCACACAGATGTTAGAATTAACAGACAAGGACACTGACATATTTCTCATACATTTGAAAAGATAAGTACTGGAAGTTCCTCTGTGGCTCATTGGATTAAGGATCCACCATTGCCACAATTGTGGCACGGGTTCAATCCCTGGCTTGGGAACTTTCACGTGTTAGGATTGTGGCAAGAAAAGAAAAAAAGAAAAAAGAAAAGTAATGGATGACAATGAGATCCTGCTGTGTAGCAGTGGGAACTATGTCTAGTCACTTATGATGGAGCATGATAATGTGAGAAAAAAGAATGTATACATGTATGTGTAACTGGGTCACCATGTTGTACAGTAGAAAAAAATAATGTATTGGGGAAATTTAAAAAAAAAAGAAAAGAAAAAGATTTTTAAAACACCAAGTTAAATGTCCAGGAATGAAAACTATAATGTCTGAGATGAAAAATACACTGGATAGAATTAATAGCAGACTGAACACTGCAGAATAAAATATTAGAGATTTAGAAAATATAGCAATGGAAATCATCCACAGTGAAATACCAAGAGGGGAAACAAAGCAAACCTGAAAATAGCATCAGTGAGCTATGGAACAAAGTCAATTGCCCTACTTATATGTGTAGATAGACTTCAAAGGGGGGAGGGGCCATTTAAAGAAACAGAAGTTGAAATTTTTTCCAACTTGATGAATACTAAAAAAACAAATCTAAGAAGCTGAGTGGACAAGTCCAAGAAATATGAAAAAAAAAGTACACCTAAGTACAGCATAATTAAATTGCTCGAAATCATTAATAAAAAGATAAAAGCAACAAGGGAAAAAAGGCATGTTCTGTGTAGGGAAACTAAATTGACAGCAGATTTCTCACCAGAAACATACACAGGGAAGACAGTGGAACAACATCTTTAAAGTAATAAAACCACCCTAACCACCCCCCAAGCTCCCGTGCCAAAAGCAAAAACAAAAAACCCCCAGGAGTTCCCATTGTCATGGCTCAGTGGTTAAAGAATCCGACTAGGAACCATGAGGTTGCGGGTTCGGTCCCTGGCCTTGCTCAGTAGGTTAAGGATCTGGCATTGCCGTGAGCTGTGGTGTAGGTCGCAGACGCAGCTCAGATCCCATGTTGCTGTGGCTCTGGTGTAGGCTGGTGGCTACAGTTCCGATTCAACCCCTAGCCCGGGAACCTCCATATGCTGTGGAAGTGGCCCAAAAAAATGGCAAAAAAAAAAAAAAGACAAAAACAAAACAAAACAAAACAAAAAAGACAAAAAGACAAAAAAAAAAAAATCCCCTATTAAACTGGAGTCCTGTACATAGAGAAAATATCTGCAAAGATTAAGGTAAAATGATGACATTTTTTCAAATATGCAAAAGCTGAAAGAATTCACCTCCAACAAACCCACACTATAAGTAATCTTAGTAGGATTCCTATGGTCAAATAAAAAATGACACAGACAGAAATATAAATTTACACGAATGTAGATCCCTGGAAATGGTAATTATATGTGTAAATATATAGTTATTATCTTTTTTATTATTTAACTTCTTTAAAAGATAACTTACTGTTTAAACGAACAAAAAAAAACAATGTAATGTAGAGTTTATAACATATGTATAAGTAAAAATATATGGCAATAAGCATAAACTCAGAGAAGAAAAATGAAAACTTACTCTTGTAAGATTCTTCTGCTAAGTGATATAATAACAATTGATAATTGATAAGTTAAAGATTTATGCTCTAAGCCCAAAAGAGATTATTAAGCAAATAAAACAAAAAGTTATAACTGGTAAACCAACAAAGCAGATTAAATATAGTCATGAAAATACTCAAGTTATCCTAACAAAGGAAAAGAGACCAAAAAGCAAATGAGAAGAATGGAAAACATGTAAGAGATGATAGTCTTAAACCTTGCACATCTGCAATCACCTTAAATACAAATGATTCAAACACTCTAATGAAAAGGCAAGGAGTGTTAGATTGAAAAAATAAACAAGCAAGGAGTTCCTGTTATAGCTCAGCGGAAATGAGCCCAACTAGTATCCATGAGGATGCGCGTTTGATCCCTGGCCTCACTCGGTGGGTTAAGGATCCGGCATTGCCATGAGTTATGGTATAGATCACAGACGTGGCTTGGATCTGGCATTGCTGTGGCTGTGGTGTAGGCTGGCAGCAATAGCTGTGATTCGACCCCTAGCCTGGGAACCCCCATATGCCACAGGTGCAGCCCTAAAAAGCAAACAAACAAAGACGCAATTGTATGTTACATACAGGAAGCAAAATATAATTTAGTACGAAATAACAAATAAGTTCAGAGAAAGAGGATGAAAAAAAAAATCACACTAGTCCTAAACAAAAGAAAACTGGAGAGGTTATATTACTATCAGACAAAGGAGATTTTAGAGTTAATAATATTACAAGCATAAAGATCATTTCAGAGCAATTCTTGGGTTGATCCATCAAGGGGTCATAATAATCCTACTTTTTATGTACTTAATAACAGAGCTTGAAAATAGACAAGTAAAAACTGATAGAACTTCAGGAAAAATACCAAATTCAATGTATCTTGCTCAGAAAAATTAGAATAAGTAGACAGAAAGTCAGTAAGATTATCTATTTGAACAATATAGCCACCCAACTTGGTTGACCCAATTGACCTTCATAGAGCACCTCATCTAACAGAAGAATACACATTCTTGACAAGTGTACATTTGTAATGGAGAAGAAGCCTGACTACAATTTGGATCTATTCCTTTAGCTCTAACCTGTCCTTTGTTGCCTGTGCTTAGTCATGTTGGCTCCACACTTTTGTAAAAGAAAGTTGCCTATAGCCTGAAATATATATATTAGCCCTTTCTCAAGTCTCTGTCTCCCAGGATGATCTTTAAAGGTATAGCACTTTTCATACAAACAGAGATACAGAGCTGCAGAACAGAGAAAATTAACTGGTTTTGTTGGAGGTTTACAAGAGCCTCATGACCAGACCTACATGAAAAGCTGCAGGAACAGTTATCGCATCCCCTCTGTGATCTGGGCTATACCAAGTTCGTAGCAACCAGCCACATTCCCTCCCCTTTTTAAAAAATTAATTAATTAATTAGTATATTTAAAACATCTTTTCTTTCTTTCTTTCTTTCTTTCTTTCTTTCTTTCTTTCTTTCTTCCTTCCTTCCTTCCTTCCTTCCTTCCTTCCTTTCTTTCTTTCTTTCTCTTTTTTCCCTTCCTTCCTTCCTTTCTTTTTTTTCTCACTTTCTTTGCTGGGCAAGCACTTGTGATTTCTTTTTTTAATTTATTATAATTTTTTATTGAAATATAGTTGATGTACAATATTATATGTTACAGGTATACAATTTAGTGACTTTTTAAAAAAAAGTGTTATGGCTGCACCCAGGGCATATGGAAGTTCCCCAGCCAGGGACTGAATCTGAGTCACAGCTGCAAACTCCACTGTAGCTGCAGATTCTCTAACCCACTACACCAGGCTGGGAATTAAACCCGTACCTCTGTAACTACCTGAGCCACCCCAGTCATTCTCTTAATCCACCATGCTACAGCAGGAATTCCCAGTTTAGTGGTTTTTAAAGATTATATTCCACTTATAGTTATTATGAAATATTGCCTACATTCCCTTTGTTGTACAGTATATTTTTGTAGCTTATTTTGTACCTATTAATCTCCTACTCCTATTTTGCCCCTCTCCACTTCCTTCTCTATATTTGTGAATCTGCTTCTTTTTTGTAATATTCACTTGCTTATTGTATTTTTTAGATTCCAGATGTAAGTGGTATACAGTTTTGTCTTTATTTGTCTGACTTATTTCACTTAGCATAATGCCCTCCAAATCCAACCATGTTGCTGCAAAAACGCAAAATTTCATTCTTTTTTTTGACTTAGTATTCCATTATGTGTGTGTACATATATATACACACACATATATATATCATACACAAACACACACATATATATATATCATATACTACTTTTTCTTTATCCATTCATCTATGAATAGGGTATAGGTTTCTTCCATGTCCTAATAATTGAAAATAGTACTGCTATGAACTTTGGAGTACATGTATCTTTTTGAATAAGTGTCTTTTTTTTTCCAGATATATACCCAGAAGTAAAACTGCTGTGTCGTATGGTAGTTCTATTTTCCATTTTTTGAAAAAAATTCCATAATGTTTTCCACAATGCCTGCACCAATTTACATTCTTAACAACAGTGTATAGGAGTTGCCTTTTCTCCACATCCTCAACATTTGTTATTTATGTTTTTTTGATGATGGCCATTCTGATAGGTGTGAGGTGATATTTCATTTGGTTTTCTTTCTTTCTTTCTGTTTGTCTGTCTGTCTGTCTGTCTTTTTAGGGCCACACCCATGGCATATGCAAGTTCCTGGGCTAGGAGTCGAATTGAAGCTTCAGCTGCCTGCCTACATCATGGCCACAGAAATGCGGGATATGAGCTGTGTCTGTGACCTACACCACAGCTCACAGCAACGCTGGATCCTTAACCCACTGAGCAAGACCAGGGATCAAACCCATATCCTCATGGATCCTAGTCAGGTTCCTTACCACTGAGCCATGACAGGAACTCCTCTCATGTGGTTTTGATTTGCATTTCCCTGATGATTAAGTGACATCTGAGCATCTTTTCATATGCTTCTTGGCCAACAGCATTTCCTCTTTGGAAAAATGTCTATTCAGCTCTTCTGCCTATTTTTAAATTTTTTTTATATTGAGTTGTATGATCTGTTTACATATGTTGGATATTAACCCATCATCAGTCTAATCATTTGCAAATATTTTCTTCCATTCAGGAGGCTGTCTTTTCACTTTGTTGATGGTTTCCTTTGCTATGCAAAAGCTTTTAAGTTTGTTTTGTTTATTTTTGTTTTTATTTCCTTTGCTTCGTAGCAATATATTTTTCCATCTGTCACCCTCTCTCTTTTTAGTATAAATAAGCCTGAATTATAACCCTGGAAGAAGGTTCTTTAGGGCAGTAGTCTTCTATTACTTACCCTAATACATTATCTCTCAATTTATTGGCCTGTCATGTGGTGAGAAGTACAAGCTTGGTCTTGGTAATGCACATAACACTTACCAAGATAGACAATATTCTGGGCCATAAAAAGCCTCAAAAATTAAAATGGGGGTTCACATTATACAAAGTATATTATCTGTCAACAATGGAACAAAAATAAAAATTAATAAAATAATATATCTGAAAATTCCATAGGTGTTTTATAATAACATACTTCTAATAATCCATAGATTAATGAAATAAAAATAGATATTAGAAAGTATTTTACTCTAAATAAAAATGAAAACAGAACATTTCAGTATTTGTTAGATGCCTTTAAAGCATTGTTTAGTGGTAATTTTATAGCATTCAATTAGTATTTTACAAAAGAAGAAATGTCTTAAAGCATAACCTTAACTTACACTTAAGAAACCAGAAAACATAGAGCAAATTAAACACAAATTATGCATAAGAAAATGGTAATAATAATTATGGAATTCAATAGAAGACAAAAAATAGTAGAGAAAAATCAATGACACCAAACCAAAGGGTTTTTTTTTAGAAGAATATTAAAATTGGCAAATCTCTAGGTAGACAGACCAAGAAGCAAAAGGGAAGATGCAAATTACAAATATCAGGAATGAGAAAAATGACATCACTATAGACTCCACAAATATTAAAAGCATAACAAGAACATATTATGAACAACTATATGCCAATAAATTCAACAACTTAAGTTAAAAGCACAAATAATTTGAAAGAAACAAACTACTAAAACTCCTTTAAGAAGAAATAGGTAGGTTGAATAGCCCTATATCTCCTAGAGGAGTTTATTTTTCAGCTAAAAGCTTTCCCACAAAGAAAATTCTAGGCCTACATGGCTTCACTGGTGAAGTCTACCATACATTTAAGGAAAAAATAATACCAGTTATATACAAACACATTCAGCAAGTTGGAGCTCAAGCAATATGTCCCAATTCATTCTAAGAGGTGGAATTACCCTGATACAAAATCCAAACAAAAACATTCTAAGAAAGAAAAATGTTGCCAAAACTTGGCCTCTGTCTACCAGTGCCAAATAGAATCATCTTAGAAGACAGAGTTTTGGGTGAAGGAGCAAAAGATAGCTTATATTGCTTTGCCAAGCAAAGGAGGCCACAGCAGGCTAATGCCTTTAAGACTGTGCCCTCCATTGGGAAGAATTGTGGGAAGTTTTAGAGCAAAAAAGGAGAAAAGCAGGTTTTCAGACAGGAATCAGGATTGGGGCAGACATGCATTCTTCTTCTTGGGAGACTCTTAGTCATCAAAGCTGGTATCAGGAGATCTTGGCATGATCATGGTGGCGGTCTTCTGGGTTATTGTCTAGAATAATAGTACTTGCAAAAAAGGCGCATTGATCAGAGATTAGAACTAGGAAATTCCTGAAAAGCATCGTGTGCTTTAACCCACAAACAGTTATGCTCAGGGTGCCTAATCTTTAGCTTATGTGTGATTGTGTTTAGGGTAAGGCAGGGAGAAGGACAGGGAAGGACTCTAAGCTGTTCAATTTTAAAGTATTCATTCCTAAAAGAAGCATAAGGAATATAACTTTTCTCCTAGGTGTGTAAGATGCCTAAATCATTATTCGTATCCTTTGAGGGGGAACCAGGACACTGCCCCAAGGCTGTACTGTTGTTTCCTGACGTCCTCCCTTTTCTTTGCATCCCTTCATTCTCTGATCAGCAACTGTCTGAACCTACCCCTTGGAAATTAGGGAAGGTCATGGAGGCTGAATGAGGCCCATTTCCTAAAAACAAGAAATGGGGGACACAGAAAGGCTTTTGTGACCAGGTACCCCACAAGCCCTAAACCAATATGTTTCAGAAACATATGCAAGTATTTTATATAAAATTTTAGCAAATCAAATCATTCGATAAATAAAAAGTTAGTAAAAGAATGTATAGATGTATGACTGAGTCACTTTGCTACACAGCAGAAATAGGCAAAACATTATAACATAACTATACTTTAATTTAAAAAAGACCTAAGATTAAAAAACATTTAAAAATTAAAAAAGATAATACATCGTGATTGATGAGGGTATATCCCATTGATGCAGGTGGGGTTTTTTGGTTTGTTTTCTTTGTTCTTTTTATGAATGGGCAATCGGGTCTTACATGACTGAAGGTCCTGGAGCAACACCCCATGATGTGTGGCAGACATCGAGAAGGACATTGCTACCAAAATCTGGAAAGACTATTTTACATAGTCTTAAAACATGATTTCTCCTATAGAGCTTACATAAAGGCTCTTATTTAATTTATATTTACTTGAAGTTTCATCATATCAAGTTATTTTCCTTGCTGACAAATTTGCAACAGATAAAGTCTTATTTGATCTCTAATAAACCTAGGCACAATAGAAATATTATACTTAACATTAATGACTCTAAGACATGTCTATATTAATCAAACTGAAACTGAGCAGGGCCCTGTGGGGCTCCTAGGCACTAAAGCCTATGTTCCCCATTGTTTTTTAAGAAATATGCCTCATTCAACCTTCTTGACCTTCCCTGAGTTCAAACAGTTGCTAATCAGGGAAGGCAGGGGTGTAGAGTCCAGGGAGGATCAGTCAAGAGACAATAGAGCAGACAATAGTGCAGGCTTGGTGCAGGGTTCTTGGTCCCTCCTCAAGCAATATACATAATATCTTTGAGTTCTTCTGCAGCACTAAACCCCCCAACAAATGGAAGATGTTAATGAAGCATTTTCTTCATTGGGAAAGAAGTACCACCAGAACCACTTAACACCAGCTTTGAAAGACAATGAAAGCTTGAATCTACCCTGATCCTTAACTTTGGCCCTATTTGTTACTCCCAAATTATAAAACCACCTCCTATTCTCTCCCAAGAAGGGGGCACAGTCTTTAGGGCATTTAGTCTGCTGTGACCCTCCTTTGCCTGGCAAAGCAATAAAGCTATTTCTTTCTTTCTTTCTTTCTTTTTTTTTTTTTTTAGGGCCACACCCACAACATATGGAGGTTCCCAGGCTAGGGGTCAAATCGGAGCTGTAGCTGCTGGCCTTTGCCAGAGCCACAGCAACGTCAGATCTGAACCTCGTCTGCAACCGACACCACAGCTCACAGCCACACCAGATCCTTAACCCACTGAGCGAGGCCTGGGATCAAACCAACAACCTCATGGTTCCTGGTCGGATTCATTTCCGCTGAGCCATGACTGAAACGCCAATAAAGCTATTTCTTTTCTCCTTCATCCAAAACCCTGTCTCCAAGTTTGTATTCAGCAGCAGTGGACAGAGGCTGAGTTTTGGCAACAAAACCTACAAGCTTAAGCTAGCTTCAATACTGCATAGCGATTTAGTACTGGATGTTTGCCACATAATGTGAACCTGAAATTCATTCTGGAATTTCTTTTATATTTCTGAGAATTTATATGAGCGCTTAATTTCTTTTAAGCCAATTAAAAGAATGTATCTACAAACCAATCTTGGCAATGCCATTTGGAGGCAGAGACACAGACACGTCATATTCATAAGGTACACATAGACAAACATATATCTACATAGACACAGAGATCTCACAGTTTTCCTGCTAAGAGTTTAAAAAGGCCTTTTTTCTTTCCTTCATTCTCAGGGACCACAGGTGATTAAAGTTCCTAAGAGCCGGGTAGATCATTTATATCTCAAAGGCACAGGAAGAACCAATTCCTCCTGGAAAGCTAATTTCGTCTAAGGGCATATGCAAAAAAACATTTTCAGAATGTTAAAAGATTCCCATCTTGGCCATTTTCGGATATCTTTTTTTTTTTTTTCTGGTTTAAACAAATAATAGTAACAGACAATAATACAAAGTACTCACATTCACACTGCCTCACTTTCAGAGGAATATGTATCACCATTCAAGTTACTAGGACCCCCTAACCAGGAAGAAAGAACAGGATTTGGATTCAGATACCCAGACCCATACACCCAAGATAAAAGCCCAACCAATTCCAAAAGTCTCATGTTGGTACAAGAGTCATTAGGGTCATTGTTCTTTTAATACATCATCCAGAGTCAGGCAAGCTGCAGCCCTCCCTTAACTGAGAGAGCAGGCAAAGCATTTTGCCCTCACTGATGATCCACCTAAGTGCTATTGGATGGCTGGGTGGCTAGTCCCAGAGCCCACCCTGGACAATTCTTGGACAATTAACATATGTTTTCCCTAGTGCCTGGGCACCTAACATTTGCCTCCACTGTTAGCCCAGTATCTGTGGCTTTTCTTAACAAGCAATAGCCAGCCCAGAGCTGCAGCCACTGCATTATGGTCTAACTCCTTTTCCCACTGTAATGATGGCCAGTATCTCCACAGCAGCTTCAGGGCTGACTGTGAGTTCTCTGGACTCTCCTGGAGGCCCTCATTCATCCAGACCAGCACCACAGGCCCACATGCTAGTGAATGGCTCCCACAAGATTCCATTACTCTCCTTATTTCCTGACATCTCTGTGCTCAAGGGAACCTCCTTGGTCACCTGACTGCTTTGTCAAGGGTTGAGCTGCACCCCACAGGCCTTAAGCCACAAACTTGCCCAACCTGAAGAGCCCAGAGGCAGCAACAGAGACATCAATGTTTTAATGAATTGGGGGGACATTGTCTTACCTGTCTGAAGCAAGGTCCTGGAGTGACACCCCACTGTTTTGGGAAGCAGGCAAGATATGGTAGCAGGCTTGGCTCCCCTAATGAAAGTTTTAACATTAAAAAAAAAAGTCAGTATAATTAATTATGTTTTGTTCTGTTTGTCTTTTTAGGGCCACACTCGTAGCATTTGGAGGTTCCCAGGCTAAAGGTCGAATCAGAGCTGTAGCTGCTGGCCTACGCCAGAGTCACAGCAATGCCAAATTTGATCCTTGTCTGCGACCTACACCACAGCTCACAGCAACACCAGATCCTTAACCCACTGACCAAGGCCAGGGATTGAACCTGTGTCCTCATGGATACTAGTCAGATTCGTTAACCATTGAGCCACACCAGGAACTCCCTAATATGTTAATAGACTGAAAAAGAAGATCCCCGTGGTCTTCCCTACAGAGGCAGAAAAAGCACTGATAAAACCTGACATTCTTTTGTAATTTAAATTCTCAGTAAATGAGGAATAAAAGGGAAGTTTCCAGAGTCCCCACTGTGGCTCAGTGGTAATGTACCCAGCTAGTATCCATGAGAACGTGGATTTGATTCTCAGCCCCACTCACTGGATTAAGTATCCGGGGTTGCCTTGAGCTCTAGAGTAGGTCACAGATGTGGCTCGGATCTGACATTGGTTGCTATGGCCATGGGTGCTGGCTAGCTGCTGCAGCTCCAGTTCGATCCCTAGCCTGAGAATTTGTATATGCCATGGCTGTGGCCCTAAAAAAAAAAATAAATAAATAAAAATAAATAAATAAGTAAATAAATAAAAGGGAAGTTCCTTATGTTAGGGCCTACAGGGGGACTCATTGTTAAAAAGGCTCATTCTGCTGACCCACGAGAGTGACCACCTTGTTCAAGAGACATCCTGTTTTTGCCACTGGTGCCGACTTTCCCAAGACTACGAGACCCCCCTACTGTGGGACACTACCCACCTCCAGCTTTCTCAAGATTATGAGACCACCCTACATGAGACACCTTTGACTTTCTCATGACTACGCGACCACCAGAGTCCAGCTGCAGACAAAGATAAACTAATCTCCCCCCTGCTTCAGGGAATCGATTTCCCATCTGTGGGATAAAAGGAGGCCCCGCCAGAAGGGTAGGGGGCTGCCTCTTCTCAAGCGTCAGTCACTCTCTCCTTTTCCCTCTAATAAATTTTCTTCTCTTTGCCTGAACACCCGTCTCGTTCTCTTTTTCTCTGCACTCGCCTTACACCTTAGCCTGGTAAAGGACATCTACAATAAACCTATAGCTAACATCATAGTTAAGGGTGAAAGACTGTGTGCTTTCTCTCTTATATCAGGAGCAAGACAAGGGATGTATCATCTCATCACTACTATTCAACACTATACTGGATAAAGCAAGGACAAAATGTTTTATTTGTCTTTTTGCAGCCCTACCTGCAGCATATGGTAGTTCTCAGGCTAAAGGTCAAATCGGAGCTGCAGCTACAAACTGTGCCACAGCCACAGCAGCACCTTATCCAATCTGCATCTGTGACCTATGCCACATCTTGCAGCAACTCTGGATCCTTAACCCACTGAGTGAGGCCAGGGCTCGAACCCATATCCTCACAGATACTATGTCGGGTTCTTAACCTGCTGAATCACAATGGGACTTACGAAAAAGAAATTTAAATAAGCCAAATTGGACAGAAAAAGTAAAATTGTCTTCATTCAAAAAACACCAGATGTGGACTTCCCGTGTGGCTCAAAGAACAGCAGATGATCTATATTGAAAATCCAACTGATTTTAAGAATAAGTGAAAAACAAATTAGTGGAGAAAATGTGTCTTTTAAACAAATAGTACTGGCTCATTTGGATATCCAAATTAAAACAAAAAAGAAATTTTGTTCATATCCCTTATCATATAAAAAAATAAACACAAAATGCTAATATTTTTAATCAAACTATACTTAAGTAAAAACAAAACAAAAACAAAAACACAAAATGAACTGTAGACATCAATGGTAAACTTAAAAATTTAAAACTTCTAGGAGAAACCATAGGAAAAATCCCCATGTATGATCTTAGGTTAGGCAATGAGTGCTTAGATAAGATGCTTAAAGCATAGTCTTTAAAAAAAAAGATTTATAAGTTGAACTTTATCAAAAATAAAAAAATTTTTCTCTTCAAAATACAGTGTTAAGAGAAAAAAAAGATAAACCACAAACTATGAGAAAGTACTTGCTAATCATATATATATATCGAAGGATTTGTATGTAGAATAAGTAAATGCCTCTGAAACCGAAATGGTAAGACAACACCCAACCAAATAAAAATGGGCAAATTAATTGAATAGTCACTTCACCACAGAGGACATTCAGAAGGCATATGAAATAAGCACATGAAAAGATGCTCAACATTATTACCCATTAGAGGCATGCAAATTAAAACTACAATAGTATAGCACCACACACCTGTAACACTTCATAAAAATAAAAAGTCTATATCGAGTGCTGGAGAGGATGTGAAAAACTGGAATTCTCGTATACTGCTGGTGGAATAGAAAATGATGCAATGACTATCTCTTCAACTGTGACATATGCACTTGCCATACAATCCAATCCCGAGTATTTACCCAAGACAAATGAAAGGAAAAGATATTGTACATTGTATTGTGCATATAAAATATTGTACATAAATGTTCACATTTGTAATAATAAAAAGCTGGAAAGAACCCAAGTCCTTTTCAAGAGGTAAATAGATTAATTATAGGATGTTCATACAATGGAATATGCTCAATAGTGAGAGGGAATGAATTTTTTAAAATATTTTTTTTAATTTTCCCACTGTACAGCAAGGGGGTCAGGTTATCCTTACATGTATACATTAAAATTACATTTTTTCCCCCACCCTTTGTTCTGTTGCAACATGAGTATCTAGACATAGTTCTCAATGCTATTCAGCAGGATCTCCTTGTAAATCTATTCTAAGTTGTGTCTGAAAAGCCCAAGCTCCCAGTCCCTCCCACTCCCTCCCCCTCCCATCAGGCAGCCACAAGTCTCTTCTCCAAGTCCATGATTTTCTTTTCTGAGGAGATGTTCATTTGTGCTGGATATTAGATTCCAGTTATAAGTGATATCATATGGTATTTGTCTTTGTCTTTCTGGCTCATTTCACTCAGGATGAGATTCTCTAGTTCCATCCATGTTGCTGCAAATGACATTATGTCATCCTTTTTTATGGCTGAGTAGTATTCCATTGTGTATATATACCACCTCTTCCGAATCCAATCCTCAGTCGATGGACATTTAGGTTGTTTCCATGTCCTGGCTATTGTGAATAGTGCTGCAATGAACATGCGGGTGCATGTGTCTCTTTTAAGGAGAGTTTTGTCCAGATAGATGCCCAAGAGTGGGATTGCAGGGTCATATGGTAGTTCTATGTATAGATTTCTAAGGTATCTCCAAACTGTTCTCCATAGTGGGTGTACCAGTTTACATTCCCAACAACAGTGTAGGAGGGTTCCCTTTTCTCCACAGCCCCTCCAGCACTTGTTATTTGTGGATTTATTAATGATAGCCATTCTGACTGGTGTGAGGTGGTATCTCATGGTAGTTTTGATTTGCATTTCTCTTGTAATCAGGGATGTTGAGCATTTTTTCATGTGTTTGTTGGCCATCTGTATATCTTCTTTAGAGAAATGTCTATTCAGGTCTTTTGCCCATTTTTCCATTGATTGATTGGTTTTTTTGCTGTTGGGTTGTATAAGTTGTTTATATATTCTAGAGATTAAGCCCTTGTTGGTTGCATCATTTGAAACTATTTTCTCCCATTCTGTAAGTTGTCTTTTTGTTTTCTTTTTCGTTTCCTTTGCTGTGCAAAACTTCTCAGTTTGATTAGGTCCCATGGGTTTATTTTTGCTCTAGTTTCTATTGCTTTGGGAGACTGACCTGAGAAAATATTCATAATGTTGATGTCAGAGAGTGTTTTGCCTATGTTTTCTTCTAGGAGTTTGATGGTGTCCTGTCTTATATTTAAGTCTTTCAGCCATTTGGAGTTTATTTTGGTGCATGGTGTGAGGGTGTGTTCTAGTTTCATTGCTTTGCATGCTGCTGTCCAGGTTTCCCAGCAATGTTTGCTGAATAGACTTTCTTTTTCCCACTTTATGTTCTTGCCTCCCTTGTCAAAGATTAATTGACCATAGGTGTCAGGGTTTATTTCCGGATTCTCTATTCTGTTCCATTGGTCTGTCTGTCTGTTTTGATACCAGTACCACACTGTTTTGATGACTGTGGCTTTGTAGTATTTCTTGAAGTCTGGGAGAGTTATGCCTCCTGCTTGGTTTTTGTTTCTCAGGATTGCTTTGGTGATTCTGGGTCTTTTGTGGTTCCATATAAATGTTTGGATTGTTTGTTCTAGTTCTGTGAACAATGTCATGGGTAATTTGATAGGGATTGCATTGAATCTGTAGATTGCTTTGGGTAGGATGGCCATTTTTACAATATTGATTTTTCCAATCCAGGAACATGGACTATCTTTCCATTTCTTTACATCTTCTTTGATTTCTTTGATTAAAGTTTTATAGTTCTCAGCATATAGGTCCTTTACCTCTTTGGTCAGGTGTATTCCGAGGTATTTGATTTTGTGAGGTACAATTTTAAAAGGTATTGTATTTTTGTATTCCTTTTCTAATGTTTCATTGCTGGTATACAGAAATGCAACTGACTTCTGAATGTTAATCTTATATCCTGCTACTTTGCTGAATTTATTAATCAGTTCAAGTAGTTTTGGGGTTGAGTCCTTAGGGTTTTCTAGGTATAATATCATATCATCTGCATACAGTGACAGTTTGGATCTCTTCTCTTCCTATATGGATGCCTTTTATTTCTTTTGTTTATCTAATTGCTGTGGCTAAGACTTCCAAAACTATGTTGAAGAGCAGTGGTGAGAGTGGGCATCCCTGTCTTGTTCCAGATTTGAGTGAGAAGGCTTTCAGTTTTTCCCCATTGAGTATTATATTTGCTGTGGGTTTATCATAAATGGCTTTGATTATATTCAGGAATGTTCCCTCTTTGGCGAGGGTCTTGATCATGAATGGATGTTGAACTTTGTCAAATGCTTTTTCTGCGTCTATTGAGATGATCATATGATTTTTGACTTTTTTTTTGTTAATGTGGTGTATGATGCTGACTGATTTGCGTATGTTGAACCATCCTTGTGAACCTGGGATGTACCCAACCTGGTCATGGTGTATAATTTTTTTGGTATGTTGTTGGATTCGGTTGGCTAAGATTTTGTTGAGAATTTTTGCATCTATATTCATCAATGATATTGGGCGATAGTTTTCTTTTTTGGTGGTATCTCTGGTTTTGGAATGAGGGTGATGGTGGCCTCATAGAATGTCTTTGGGAGTATTCCTTCTTCTTCAACCTTTTGAAAGAGTTTAAGGAGGATGGGCACCAATTCCTCTTTATATGTTTGATAGAATTCACCTGTGAAGCCATCTGGTCCTGGACTTTTATTTGTAGGGAGTGATTTTATGACCTCTTCAATTTCATTTCTAGTGATCGGTCTGTTCAGTTGGTCTTTTTCTGCTTGATTCAGTTTTGGCAGGCTGTAAGATTCTAGAAAATTGTCCATTTCTTCCAGATTGTCAAACTTGTTGCCATACAGTTGTTCATAGTATTCTCTTATGTTTTTTTGTATTTCTGCTGTATCCGTTGTGATTTCTCCTTTTTCATTTCTAATTTTGGTTATTTGGGTTCTTTCTCTCCTCTTTTTAGTGAGTCTGGCCAGGGGTTTGTCAATTTTGTTCACCTTTTCAAAGAACCAGCTCTTGGTTTTATTAATTGTCTCTATTGTTTTTTGAGTCTCTATTTTATTGATTTCTTCTTTGATCTTTATAATTTCCTTCCTTCTGCTGACTTTAGGACTTTTTTGTTCTTCTTTTTCTAATTCGTTTAGGTGGAGGGTTAAGTTGTCAATTTGGGATCTTTCTTCTTTTTTGAGAAAGGCCTGTATTGCTATAAATTTCTCTCTGAGCACTGTTTTCGCAGCATCCCATAGATTTTGAGAGGTTGTGTCTTCATTATCATTTGTTTCAAGGTAGTTTTTAATTTCCTTCTTGATTTCCTCATTGACCCATTGGTTTTTTAGTAGCATGTTGTTTAGTCTCCATGTAGTAGGTTTTTTCTCTTTGCTTTTCCTATGGTTGATTTCTAATTTCATGGCATTGTGGTCAGAGAAGATACTTGAGATAATTTCTACGCTCCTAAATTTATTGAGATTCGCTTTGTGTCCCAATATGTGGTCGATTCTTGAGAATGTTCCATGAGCATTTGAGAAGAATGTGTGTTCTGCTTTTTTTGGATGTAGTGTCCTGAAGATATCAATTAAGTCTAACTTTTCTATTGTTTCCTTTAGGATCTCTGTTGCTTTATTGGTTTTCTGTCTAGAGGATCTGTCCATTGATGTGAGGGGGGTATTTAGGTCTCCTACTATGATTGTATTCTCATCAATATCTCCCTTTATGTCTGTTAATATTTGTTGTATGTATCTGGGTGCTCCTATGTTTGGGGCATATATGTTGATGATAGTAACATCCTCTCCTTGGATGGATCCCTTAATCATTAAATAGTGTCCTTCTTTGTCTTTCTTTATGTCTTTTGTTTTAAAGTCTATTTTGTCTGATATGAGCATTGCGACTCCTGCTTTTCTGTCATGTCTATTGGCGTGAAATATTTTTCCCCACCCTTTCACTTTCAATCTATATGTATCTTTTGTCCTAAGGTGAGTTTCTTGTAGGCAGCATATTGAAGGTTTTTGCCTTTTTATCCACTCAGCCACTCTGTGTCTTTTGATTGGGGCATTCAGTCCATTGACATTTAAAGTGATAATTGATAGATGATTATTTATTGCCATTTGAACCTCGTGTTCCAGTTGATTCTATGGTTCTCCATTCTTCCTTTCTTTTTTTTTTTTTTTTTTTGGTTGGATGGTCTCCTGTTATTATCTGCTTGAGTGTATTTTTTTTTTCATTTTTTGCAAATGCAATATTTGGTTTTGGCTTGTGGTTGCCCTGTTTTTTAAGTGTGCTAACCCTTTCCCATAATTGTGTGTTTTAGCCTGATGGTCCTGTAAGTTCAAACACTTCATTACTATATTAAAATTAAGAAGAGAGACATACATACAAACAAAAAGGGTTATTTCCTTCCTAACATCCCTTGTCCACATTTTATGGTTTTGATGACTCTTTTTTATTTTTTTCTTTTTAATTTTATTTTGTTTGAAGCATGTTCATGATTAAATCTGTATGCTGGCTTATTTGAGTGACTGCTCTCTGATTGCAGTTTCCTCAGTCCTAGTTCTTCCTCTTCTTCTTCTTTTTTTTTTTTCTTTTCTTTTTTCTTCCCTTTCCTTCCTTTCTTTTTGGTTTAGAGAAGCCCTTTCAATATTTCCTTTAACCTGGGTTTTGTGTTGCTGTATTCTTTAAGTTTTTGTTTGTTGGGAAAAATTATTATTTCCCCTTCTATTTTAAATGATATTCTTGCTGGATAGAGTATTCTAGGTTGCATATTTTTTCCTTTGAGCACTTTAAATATCTCTTGCCATTCCCTCCTGGCCTGTAGTGTTTCTGTAGAGAAATCAGCTGATATTCTTATGGGGGTTCCCTTGTAGGTAACATTCTGTTTTTCTCTTGCTGCCTTTAGGATCCTCTCTTTATCACTAACTTTTGCCATTTTTATTATGATGTGTCTTGGTGTGGGTCTGTTTGGGTTCAGTTTGTTTGGGGCCCTCTGTGCTTCTTGTATCTTGAACCCAGTATCCCTTAGATTTGGGAAGTTTCCATTGATAATTTCTTCAAATATATTTTCCATCCCCTTATCTTTTTCTACTCCTTCTGGAATTCCTATTATGCATAGATTGGCCCGCTTTATATTATCCCATAGGTCTCTTATATTGCTTTCCAGTTTTTTGATTTGGTTTTCTGTCTGTTGACCAGATTGAGTGATTTCCATTATTCTATCTTCCATATCACTGATTCGTTCTTCTGCATTATTCATTCTGGTTTTTACTGCCCCTAGTTCAGTTTGCATCTCTGCAAATGAATGTTCTAGTTTTTCTTGGCTCCTCCTTATATGTTCTAAGTTCCTTTCTGAGGGTATCTGCATTACTGTTCATATCTTCTCTTAATTCCTTCAGTATTTTCACTATTTCTCTTTTGAACTCCAGGTCTGTCAGACTGCAGAGATCTGTTTCATTGTTGACTGTTTTAGGTGAGTTCTCCTGTTGGTTTGACTGGGGGTGGTTTCTCAGCTTCTTCATCTTGCTTGTTGTTTTCTTTCTCCTGAGGGAGTTGTACTCTCCATTATCGGGCAGTGTTTGCCTCATTTCCTGAGGGCTGGCGTTGTTGGTCAATCTTTTTTGAGGCAGTGTGGCTTTTCTGGAGTTTTGATGGGGCTAACAGTGTTTCTTTGAAGCAAAGGAGGGCTTCCTGAGGGCAGACAGGACTGGGAGGTCCACACCACAATGGTAGCAGATTTCACTTGGTCATGCAGAGCTTGCTCTGGTGTTTTTAGGCTGTGGGGTTCTTGCAGGGGGTTGGCGGTGTTGGGAAGCTGCTCTTCAGGGGTGCATCACCCCCTGGGGGCTGGAGCAGCTATCTGGGTCACTGAGAACCTAAGAGGCTCTTCCCTAGGGCAGCCCAACTCAGAAGGACAGCCTGAGAATGTAGGCGGATCTTTTCACAGTCTGGCCGAGCTTGTTGCAGCTTTTCTGGGCTGCAGGGGCTCTTCCAGGGGGCTGGTGGTGCTGAGCAGCTATTCTGTGGGAGTGGGGCACCCCTGAGGTCTTGGGCGGGTAGCAGGGCCACTGGAAACCCAAGAGGCTCCTCCCCAGGGCAGCCCGACTCAGAAAGACCGTCTGAGATCTTTTCCCGACTCGGCCAGGCTTGTTGCAGCTTTTCTGGGCTGCAGGGGGTCCTGCCTGGAGCTGGCAGTCCTATGTAGCTGGTCCACTAGGTCTCAGCACCCCCTGGGGGCTTGGGCGGGTAGCAGGGCCATTGGAGATCCAAGAGGCTCCTCCCCGGGGCAGCCCGACTCAGAAAAACCGTCCAAGAATTAGGCCCATCTATTCACTGCCTGGCTAGGCTTGTTCTAGCTTTTCTGGGCTGCAGGCCTTTTCTTGGGCGCTGTTGGTGTTTGGTGCTGCTCTGCGGAAGTGTAGCCCCTCCAAAGGGCAAGCAGGCCTGTGCAGGGACAGCCCCTGCGGTGGTAGGCTTCAGGCAATTGTTGAGGCCAGCCCTCCTGGATGGCAGGCAGCCCCAGGTCCGGTGAGAGCGTAGGGGGTGGTGGGGGAGGGGGGAGCGGATGCACTGGGAAGCACAGCTTTCAGCTAGCTAGCAGGCCTGTAAGCTTGCTGTGGCGTGGGGGGTATTCTGTGGGGACCCACCCCTTCTTCTCTCCCCTCCCCAGCACGGGCGCAGACCAGGCTCTTCTCCCAGGTTCCCTCTGATGCGGCTTTCCACTTCCCCGCTCCTAGAGTATTGCTCCCTTCCTCTGCGACAGCTTTGTTTTCTAGTCTCCCAGGCAGTCTCTGCCCCCTCAAATGGTTTCTAGACCTCCCAAGCAGTTTCCGCTCTGCCCCGCCCCCCCAGCCCGGGGACTAATCTCTGGAGCCGAGGTCTTGGTGCCCAGCCCCCACCCAGGCGGCGCCCCCCGGCCCTTTCTCGGGGATTAACCTTCGGAGGCGAGGTCTCAGTGCCCAGCCCCCACCCAGGCGTCCCCCAGCCCCCTCTCGGGGACTAATCTTCGGCGGCGGGTCTCGGTGCCCAGCCCCCACCCAGGCGTCCCCCGGCCCTTTCCCGGGGACTAACCTCTGGAGCCGAGGATTCGGTGCCCAGCCCCCACCCAGGCGTCTCAATTTTTGGTGACTGTGCCCGTAGTTCAGATGGTCCGTTGGGTTCTTGATTGGCTTTTCCGTACTCCGACTTACTGCTACACTCTTCTCTGCATCTGGAGATTCCTCCGGTTCGTTTGATCTTTCGCCCGGTAGGTGACTTTCCAGGGTGCGGGATCCCTTTCTCCTCCGCAGTTCCCTTTCGGGAGCGCCCCTCCCGCTCGGATTCACCTTCTCTCACTCTCCTCTTTTCTCTCGTTCTGCCCAGTAATGTCACGAACTTCTTGCCGTTATTGGAGTTTAGGTTCCTCTGCCAGCGATTGGTTGCTGTTTTGTGCGAGTCATTTATTCTGTAGATGTGCTTTTTTTGTTGTGTTTGTGGGAGAGGGCGAGCGTGTCCCCCTACTCCTCCGCCATCTTGTCCTCTCTCCAGCGAGGGAATGAATTTTAGGTATACACACTGATGTGAATGCATCCCCAAATAATTATGAGTGAAAGAACCCAGATAATAAAATAGTAATTTTGTATTATTTCATTTATACAAGATGCTAGGGAATGCAAACATAGAGTGACAATTGCCTGAGGAAAAGAAGAGGAATGGAAGATTATAAAATAACATGAAGAAATTTCTGAGGGTATGGATACCGTGAACATGTTAATGATTACATGGGTGTATACCTTTATTTTATTTTATTATTTTATTTTATTTTTAAATAAGGATTTCTATTTTTTCCATTATAGCTAGTTTACAGTGTCAATCCCTTTAGACTTATAGCACTATACATGGTAAATATGTGCAATTTTCATGTAAGCTGTAAATTTGTTACAGAAATTGGAATTCCATTGTGACTCAGTGGTTAAGTATCTGGCATTGTCACTGCTATGGCTCTGGTCACCACGGTGGCATGGGTTTTATACCTGGCCCAGGGACATCCACATGCACATGACAAGGCAAAAAAAAGAAAAAAAGAAAAAAGAAAAGCACAATAAGAACAGTGCCTGGAGTTTGAGGTTAATTAGACATAGAATGTGTAAATATATATATAAAGCTCTTAGCACATTTCCTGACCCAGAGTCAGTTTTCAGTAAGTTATGGTATTGTGGACCTTTCTTTGTGAATCCACAGTCCTCGCAGGTTGAGGAATACTATATTTCACTCTCGATTTCATGAAAGTTTGGAGACCATGCTGGAAATCTCTACTGTAATAAAAGCAGATGGACCTCTGGCATCACCTCAAAATTAAAGATAGGAAAGAGGAAATGTAACAAAAATTCACAAATATGAAAGGGAGACAGTCCAAGTCTAGTTTTTCTCCTAAATCAAGAAAACTAACTGTATTTTATGTGGTCTATTGTTAAGCATTTCCGTGGGTATAAAACTTTCCCCAAATTCTTTCAGAGTGTAATGCCTGATTTAAGGAGACAACTGCCAAGTAAATTGTCTTCGGATGGGATCCTGAGACAAGGTTTGAACCCAGGAGTTTCTGTTGTGGCTCAGCGGAAATGGATCTGACTAGTATCCATGAGGATGAAGGTTAGATCCCTGGCTTTGCTCAGTGGGTTAAGGATCTGGCATAGCCGTGAGCTGTCATATAGGTCACAGAGGTGGCTTGCATCTGGTGTTGCTGTGGCTCTGGCATGGGCCAGCAGCTACAGCTGCAATTTGACCCCTAGCCTGGGAACCTCCATACACCACAGGTTCGTCCCTAAAAAGACAAAAAAAAAAAAAAAAAAAAAAAAAAAAAAAAAAAAAAAAAAAAAATTTGAACCCAACCAGCAACTGAAAATGAAACATGGATTTGAGTGCAAATATTTTATTTGGGCAGCCTCAGGAACGCTCATCATTATGGAGTTCCCTGGTGGCTCAGTGGCTTAAGGATCTGGTGTTATCACTGCTGTGGCACGAGTTCAATCCCTGACCAGGAACTTCCATATGTTCTGGGAATGCCCCCCACCCCCCCAAAAAAAAGAAGTTATCTCAGGGAACACTGGTAATGGAGTAGGGAACTGATACAGGGAAAGGAAATGGGGCAATAAAGTTTATATTATCAAGTTACCACTGTGGGCAACTGTTGCTTAAATGTGGCTGGAACTCTGGGAGACGGTGTAGAATAGGCATCAGAATTATGCCAAAAGAGCGTCAAGAGAGCCTGTCTTCCAGGCTCTGTTCCAATATTGGCTGGACCTTGCATCCAGAACATTGTCCTCCTTCTGGCATTTCCAGATTGCCAAGTGCATGGGCCAGAATGAAATCTCACAGGCAGAGAACAGCAGGTGTTTGTAATAAGTAGCCTTCCTAGTGGAGGGTTGAGTCTCAAGGGAGTAAGGGCAAGCTCTCAATAGCCTCAGCTATTAAATCAGGCAGGAATGCGGCCTTCTTTCAATTGTCCTTGCTAGTTAAATTATCTTTTAGAGTCTATTTAAGCTGACCAGTCTCTCACAGCTGCTATTGAATGAATTGCTTCACCACATTTGGGTGTATGACTTCAATTTGTTAGTAATGTAGTTGGGAAATACTGTGAGATTCCAAGATGCACTGCAGCTGTTCTGTGCTTGTTATTAGCGAAGAGAAGTTAGAAAGTAGTATACGATCTGGATTATCACTGTAAAGATAATAGAAGAAGCCAAATCATTGATGTGTCTAGGCAAGTTTGTCACATGTGTTTTACCTTTTTTTAAAAAAAATGCAGGTATTTATTATGACTCTGGTGATAATTCCTGTTTCACTCTTTATTATGCTTTTAGTGCACTATTATGTGGTCATTTTCCATTTTAATTTTCTGGAGATGACATATTTTACACAGGAAATATGACTGTAGAAAGACTCATTAGTCTAAACATGCATGACCTTCTCCTAAATAACAAGTTTCTTCTTTTCTATTGCAATAGGAAAGAACAAATCTGACTCCATATTAGATCTGTTTCTTTAAACTTTGTGCTCTGTGCCTGTGCTTAGTCATGCCAGCTCTGCACCTTTTGCAAAAGAATGCTGCCTATGTTCTGAAATATATAAAATAATTTACTCTCAAGGCTTTGACCTTTAAGAGTCCATTTATATAGAGCTAAAAAGTTGCAGAACAGAGAATAACATTTATCTCATTAGAGGTTTACAGGGGCATCATGACCTGACCTATGTGGACAGCTGCAAGAACAAAGGATTCCAATACTTAGCAACAACTAACCACTCACTTCCCTCACCTTGCCTTTAAAAGTTCTTGGCTGAAACCATTCCAGAAGTTCAGGGTTTGGGGACATAAGCCACCTGTATCCCTGCATGGCCTTTTAATAGACTTTTCTCTGCTCCAAACGCTGATGTTTTGGCTTGTTTGCCTTCACTGTACATCAGGCACAGGAACTTGCATTCAGTAGTACTATCAGTCTTAATCAATGATTTTCCTTATCCCCAATGAGATACCAACACTAATGACAGTTGATCACACAGAGATATGAAATTTTCTCATTATGAAGTGACTATGACAGGGGAGTTTCCAAACCCAACTGAAAATTTTATTAAAATGTTCAGAAGCGGGGAGGTGTTCAAGTGTGACTTGACCATCACTAGTAGGAATTTTATGAGAGTCTCAAATGTGTAATGGGGCACAGAGCTACTTGATTTTAAAGTCTCTTCCTATCCCAAGATTCTGAATTCCTTATAATAAGCATGGAATTTTCTGTCGTGAGGTGGCCTGTATTGGTTATCTATGCTGCATAACAAAATACCCAAAATTTAGGCAATAAGGCTTAAGGCAATATACTTTTATTATCTTACTGATTCTGTGGGTCAGGAATCTGGGTGTGGCTTAACTGGGTCTTTGGTCTCGAGGTTTCTCACAAGGCTGTAATCAAGCATCTCTCCTCCCAGGCTGTCCCAGAGCTGAAATTCTCACATACTTTTAAGGAAAGGGTTTTCTGTATCCTGATTCCCTTCAGCAAGTTATGTGAAATGCAAATGTACTTCATAGGAGAGTTATTTTCAGGAGCAGATGTGAGAATCCAGGATGTAGATCATCTGTAGGCTCATGACACATGTGGCAGAGGCCATTTAGTTTTCTTTAGGGTTGAAAAGTAGAGAAGAATACTTAGAATTTCTGAAGAGTCCAAAATATGAAAGGGCACAACTGCAGGAGAGAAGGTCAGCCCAATGTCATGGAGTCTGGTGGGGAGAAGGGACTTTTAAAGGAAATTTGAAGTAAAGAAGACAGGTTTTTATGTTGGGCAGTCCTCCCTTCAAGGTTTCCAGGAGTGTTAGTTCTTTGACCATTCAGTGATCATGTCCTTTTGCTGCTTAAAAGTATTCTTTTGGTTTCCCTCGATGCATATAACATACAAGCAAAACCTCCTAGTTACTTAAAGCCCTCTCAAATCTCTCTATACTGCCTTTTCAGCCTATTCTCTAATGACGCATACTCCTTTTTTCCACTGCAGTAGAACTAACACAAGGAATTGAGGAATTCCCCGGATCAAAAATGCCATGTCCCTTGTGTCCACATACTTGCATTTTTCTTGGCAGCACCTACAGCTTTCACAAGTTCCATGGGCCAGGGATCTAATCTGAACCCCAGTAGTGACAATGCCAAATCCTCAACTGCAAGGCCACTAGGGAACTCTACGTGTAATTACATTTTCGTAGGCATGTTCAGAGTTCAGAATCTAGCTCAGTATTTCCACATCACAATAATCTGGTTCCTCAAACTGGCATGGTTTTTATCTTTTATCCTACTAATTTGAAAGTTAATGCTGTGATATATTGAAGCCTCTCATTTATTATTGCTTTTGACTATGTCATATCATTTTTATTGTTTATGTCTCATTTCTCCAGATAGTGTTTAAAATGTTTGGAGGAAAAGAACTTGTCATATGCTTTCCCTATAGAGTTTTTTGTATTGATTGGCCCTGATGTGAACTTTAGATGTGGGTTCAAAACCCACAAACAAACAAACAAACAAAACAAAACAAAAAATATCTTAGATAGACTTTAATGTAGCTAACATGAGTCTATATTCTTTAACACTACTGAAGAGAAGGTCAACACTTTTCAAGTTTTACACCTTACAGACCTATTGTATCATTACAGCCACTGGTTGGGTTGTATCCTCTGGAGCACAAAGAACATAACAGCCAGGAGTACAGGAATTTGGCGTGTTACATTCACTGCTTTCTCCCAGGACTTAGAACAGTGTGTTGTGACTGCCAAATAATAGGAACTCAATAAACTCTGTTAAATAAATGGAGACCATGATTAATTGCCACTTATATAAAGTCTTGATATTTGTGCTATGATTTTAAAAGTTTAGATGTGACAAACTAGAGATTTAGGAGTACATGTGTATAGGAGTTCCCTTCGTGGCTCAGTGATAATGAACCCAGCTAGTATCCATGAGGATATGGGTTCGATCCCTGGCCTCTCTCAGTGGGTTAAGGATCTGGTGTTGCCATGAGCTCTGGCATAGCTTGCATAAGCCAGCAGCTGCAGCTAAGATTGGACCTCTAGTCTGGGAACTTTCCTATGCCACAAGTGTGGCCCTAAAGAGCAAAAAAAAAAAAAAAAAAAAAAGTACATGTATATATATGAGAATTTCATATATTAATTATGTGACATCTCCTATCAGGGAGGAAGTGAAGTATTGGGTGTACAGATTCCCCATCTGGAAAAAATAAAGTTTGAACCCTACCTCCCACCACTACTCACAAAAATTAATTCCAGATGCATTAAAATCTAAATATGTAAACAAAACCATAACAAAAATGAGACTCTGTTTATGACTTTGGGAAACTCCTGAAAATGCCATAAAGAGAAAATATATTTTAATCATATAATTTCAAAGTTAACTATTAAAATAATTATAAAATATATCATTATTAAAGTTAAAAGGAAAGTCATAAACTAGAGGAAACAATCTATCATACAAATGAAACAGACATCCAGGTTATATAAATGACTTTTTCAACAAGAAAATATAGTCACAAAATATTGCTAAAGGATAGATAAACACAACACCATAATAAACTTCAACAAAATTACCACATTTCCTCCTGAATATCATAAATAGAAAATTGAGAGGGAGGAAATACATCTGACCAGTAACCATATGGAAAATATGCTCAACCACCCTAGTTACCCAGGGAACTGAAAATTCAAACAAATTTGATGCAATGATTTGTGTCGGCTTGGCAAAAATTAAAATGTTTGTTAACCTCCTGTTGACAAGGGTAGGAGATACATTAACTTTCATGCATGACTAGTGAGAATAATTTGGCAGAGTCATTTAGGAGGAGAATTTGGCAGAATTTCTTAAAAATTAAAATACGCGTCCTCTTTGAACAATTCTGCTTCTGGTTATGCTGGAAAAACCTGACACATGTGCAGAGAAGCACATGCAAGGGAATGGTTAAATAAAATATCTAATATCTCCTCTGGAATAACAATACACGGTGGTTAAAAAGAGGTTAGTAGTTCTTTACATTCTGACAAGGTAAGATCTCTGATACATTTCTAAGTGAACTACACAATGATACAAGCATATAAAACTATTCATATGCCAAAAATTCCCATGTATTTATATTTCTATAGAATCTTCTTTGAATTTCCTAGGAAAAAGGAAATTTATAAAGGAGGAAAGGCAAATGGCCAATATATGGAAAATATGTTCAACTGCACTTATTTTCCATATTTTTATAAGCCTCTTAACCCACCCACATCCACGCACCCTCACACACCTGCATACACACATCGCAAAAGGAATGAAAGGATACATTTATGGTGGAAGGGCTGGTGTTGGTAAGTATTCAAGGTGCTTTCATTTTATTTGCTATTTTTTAATTAAAAATCATTTTTTTGAATGTGCCCTCAGCATGTGGAAGCGCCCAGGCTAGGAACTGAACCCAAGCCATAGCAGTAACACTGCTGGATCCTTAACCACTGGGCCACCAGGGAACTCCCTTATTTGCTCTTTTCAATAAATAATTTGGCAAGAGAGTCCATGTGTTAATCCTTTCCTGTGATGGAGCATGATGGAGGATAATGTGAGAAAGAGAATGTATATATATATGTGTGACTGGGTCACTTTGCTGTATAGTAGAAAATTGACAGAACACTGTAAACCAGCTATCATGGAAAAAATTAAAATCATTTAAAAAATCCATATAATAAAAATAAATACAGTTAAGTTAATTTAATAGCCATGGGGTTATAGAAATGGATACTTAATTGAAAGCATTCTACTAAACAAGATTTTAAATCTTTATTTCTCATTCCCCTCCCAGACCCACCCACAGGAGATCAGATAGAAGGTTCCAGAAAGCAAGAGATATGGGAATGCTCATGACGTCAGATATTCCCACAAAGTTTTAGGTTCTTGATAACTGTCTGTTCATGACTCTGGCTGCAGGCAGTGATTTCCTGGGGCGGCACAGACATGGAAATGCAACTGCTGGACTTCTCGGAGAGTCAAAAGAGTTCATGACCAGTGTCATCCAGCAGAACTCACTAGAAAAGTTCCATAGCCCAAGAACTAACTAGAAAATTGCCCATTTTCAATGGACTTAGAATGCCTGCCTGCCTGCCTGCCTTTCTTTCTTCTTTCTTTTTCTTTCTTTCTTTTTTGTCTTTTTAGGCCTGCACCAATGGCATATGGAAGTTCCCAGGCTAGGGGTCGAATCGGAGCTGCCACTGCCAGCCTACACCATAGCCACAGCCATGCCAGATCTGAGCTGCATCTACCACCTACACCACAGCTCATGGCAAAGCCAGATCCTTAACCCACTGAGCGGGGACAGGGATCGAATTCGTATCCTCACGAATACTAGTTGGGTTCATTAACTTCTGAGCCATGATGGGAACTCCAGAATGCCATCCTTTCAACTGAAAATCTATTTTTAGAATCTTTGTATAATAAGGAAATGTCTTTTCAATTACAAAAATTCATTTTGCATAATGATTTAATTCCAAATATTCCTATTGCTTGTTAGAATAAACACATAAAAACAAAGCCAAATTTTCATTCTGGAAAATTACTGTATTCATTTTTAAAGACTTTTAACAAGGAGTTCCCGTCATGGTGCAGTGGTTAACGAATCTGACTAGGAACCATGAGGTTTTGGGTTCAATCATTGGCCTTGCTCAGTGGGTTAAGGATCTGGCATTGCCTGTGAGCTGTGGTGTGGGTCGCAGACGCAGCTTGGATCCCCCGTTGCTGTGGTTCTGGCATAGGCCTGGTGGCTACAGCTCCGATTTGACCTGGGAACCTCCATGTGCCGCAGTAGCGGCCCAAGAAATGGCAACAAGACAAAACAAAAACAAAAACAAAAAACTTTTAACATGAAATATCAAACCATGTGTTAAAACTTCCCTAAAAATGTAGACCAAATCTACTATAAAGCCTCCTAAGCGGTATTGCTATTTCTGGCCATATATAATTTCCATGATTGGCTGATCTCAACCTTTTTTTTGTTTCGTTTTGTTTTTAAATAATGTTTGCTAAGTGCATTATCAATTATGGGGGGCCTGATTCCTTACATGTTGAAATCAATTCCTTAAATATTGAGAACTGACTCTGCTTTATGACTTGCCTTCTTTTGTAATATCTCATGATTTCTAAAAGTGTTAGGTATATGCTGTAAAATATACTGTTTCACTTTAGGTCTTTAAAATAATGATAATGAATTCTTTCCATATATCAAGGGTCACTCAAGTGAGCAGGGGAGAAAAATTTGCTTGGGTCCATGTACTTTCTCTGAAATAGCTGATTCTGGTTGACATTTATAAAATTTAAAAAGTAGAAGATATAAAACTTACATTTCATGATAAAGAAAATGTGCTTCAAGGGCATGTTGGCTATTTATAACTTTGGCAAAATCACAGTCATCTGAGTTATATCAAATGAAAAAGCCAGGAGCTGACTAAACTTGGTTATCTCTTCCAAGTATGCAACAGGCCTGCTTCTGAAAAATTCTGTCCTGAAACTCTTATTTAAAGAATACTTGCAAGCCTACAAACTGCCTCTGCTTTGTGAGTTGCACACAAATTACCCATGTTCTTACTCTAAGCTCTGATAATGAACAATGTGTGTTTATGTTTGTTTAGTATTGGAAAAAATGTGGGCATAGCAAAATTCTCATTTTTTATAGCTTTTCCAGCCCCAGCCTTATACATGAGTTCCAGAACAACAATAATATTACATTTGTCTTTCTGTCCTAGTCCTTGGCACTGTGCCTGGCACAAGGTGGGCACTAAGCAAAGGGCTATTCATAAATACATTAATGCTGCATATGTATTGTTCATATGTATGCATATATATGTATATAGAAAATTATGTACTGTGTATTTTTTTCTGAATGTAGTGTAAACTGAGATTTATGTGTGGAAATGTGGGCTTATACCTCCAAGGGGGCTAAATCTGGAGCTGAATCAAGCCCTTTCAGCTCTCTGAAGTCTATTCACCCAAACTTCAGAGAGCCTTCCATTTCGGTTTCTCTGCCAATCCAATGACTATGATGATAAAAGCGGTTTTTAGAAACTCATCATTGAGGCAAATTTGCAATGCTCAAAGGAAGGTGCTTCAAGAAGGGAATCACTTGACTGTCAGAGCCAGTTGCAGATGGAGGAGGCAAACCAGTTTCTATAAGGAGCCTTGTGTCCCCTAGAGGAAGGAATCCAAATATTTCCTGCTGAGTTACAAATTGGAGAGATTCATAAGGCTGAACCAAGGTGATAGCCTTATAAGGCTACAGATAAGTTAAAATAAAATTACAAGTCTGGTGGAGTTCCTGTTGTGGCCAGTGGTTAAAGAATCTGACTAGGAACCACGAGGTTGCGGGTTCGATCCCTGGCCTTGCTCAGTGGGTTAAGGATCCGGCGTTGCCGTGAGCTGTGGTCGCAGACGTGGCTCAGATCCCGCATTGCTGTGGCTCTGGTGTAGGCCGGTGGCTACAGCTTCGTTTAGACCCCTAGCCTGGGAACTCCATATACCATGGGAGGGGCCCTAGAAAAGGCAAAAAGACAAAAAAAAAAAAAAAATTTACAAGTCAGGAGAGAATGGATTCACAGGTCAGCTCCAGCATTTGAGTTTAGCAGAGTATTGGTGGAAGAGGAGTCTAGCAATTTTGGGCTGAGGGTTATTTAAATAGCAAAAAAAAAAAAAAAAAAAAAAAGGTTTTCTTTAAGCCGGAGAAGTCACTGTGCATTAACTGAAAGGACTGGCCACCAGGAATCCTCATAGCTGGAATCTATGTCTTTTCTCAGTGTATCCTGTCATGCCAAGAATGTTTTCAGCTATGGCTTTGATGGTAGAAGCAGAACAGAGGTCTCTCCTCACCAGGTTCCTCCCCAATCAGCAAGAATCCTTTTATTAGTGTGGATATCATCTCATCTGCCTATGGGACATCCTTCAGCATAAGAGTATCACTAAAGACTTAGTGGTCCCTAGAGTCTTCATCAAGGACCCTCCAACAGCAAATCTCTCTCTATCGCGCTGAGTCTAACGGCACCTAGAAAAACCATCTGGGTAGGGAGCTAAAAGAACACCAACCCTCTCATCATGGGGTCAATTCAGTCTTGAGGAAAATCTAGCACCAGAAAAAGTGTTGCTGTACCACACATGATTGCTTCAAAATTAGAAGATGAATCTTCTCCTGGCAGCAAGAACTCCTCTAAGACCGTCAGGCCAAAATGGACAGAACTACTCTTTCTTTTATATTTGTGAGCACCCATATGCTCCTGGTCTCAATGGTGTGGACTGGAATTGTGGAGGGGAGTAAACTCACTTCAGAACTTCTATTATCGACATTGGTAAACAACAGGCAACAGTCCCAGGACTGAATGAAAAATGTTACTTGTACTACAAATCTTATAGTATCATCAACTTAATAATAATAAGATGGTTTTTGAAGTTGGGCAAATTAGTATGTTTTATTAAAAGAGCTACAAGGAAAACCATGACTGTTTATAAGCATGTATGGTAGATGAGTTCTGCTAAAGTCCTGATTTTTGGACACCTCCTGGCATCTCCACACTGTGGTAGTCTCGCCTCCACTGATTCTGGCTTTGGAATCTGGTTATTGACCCAAGCAGAGCTTTGAAAAAGCAGCTTGGGTATCTTCACTTTCTTTCTTGGATCTCTCCCACTACCACAAGAGCATGTTTGGATTAAGCCAAAGAGGATGAGATACATGGACTAGACCCAAGTTGTCCCACAGAAGCCATGTTACATCATCCATTACTCAGCCAACCCACAAATTGAGATCAGATACATGAATGAGGCTGGCCAAGATCAGCAGAACCACCAAGCTGAGCCTCTACACCCATAGGAAATAACAAGTGGTTATTGTTTTAAACCACTAAGATTTAGAATCATTTGTTAACCATCAGTAAGTGATACAGCATGTGATCAGATTACAAGCAATGAACTATGAAGTTATGAGTTAAATAAAGAAAACTTATAGGATTATTTCTCTTTGAGTCTATTAATATATTTCTATGTGAAGAAAACAACTGCATTAATGTTTTGGGGTGTTTTTGCTTTTCTTTTTTTTCTTTCCAGGGCCATACCTGCAGCATATAGAAGCTCCCAGGCTAGGGATCAAATCAGAGGTGTAGCTGCTGGCAGACGCTACAGCCACAGCAATGCGGGATCTGTGGTGTAATGTCTGTGACCTACACCACATCTCATGGCAACACTGGATCCTTAACCCACAGAGCAAGGCCAGGGATTGAACCCGCATCCTCATGGATACTAGTTGAGTTCGTAACTCACTGAGCCACAGCAGGAACTCCTTCATTAATGGTAAAATACCTTATATTCAGGCTGGTAATCTTTCTAGCCTGACATGTGACATGTGATATGTGATAAGACTTCCAAGCAAGGAGATTTCTTCATAAACATTTTTAACTGATAACAGTCAGAAGTTGTTATGTATTAATTTAGGCACTTTACTGAAAAGCTTCTCTCAGTGATGCTCTTGGGCAATCCTCACACACTGAGGAAACAATTGCCACCCATGATCTCTTCAATTTTTTCCTTGGCTACACCTGTGGTATATGGTAGTTCCTGGGCCAGGGGTTGAATCTGAGATGGAGCTGCAGCAACGCCAGATCCTTAACCCACTGTGCTGGGCTGGGCGTCAAACTAGCGCCTCCGCAGAGACAAGCTGGGTCATTAACCCACTGCACCACAGTGGGAACTACTCATTTCAATTTTTAATACTTTTTTATTTTGAAAAATAATACCAAATAATGCAAGGACAACAAATATCTTTGTACCTACCACTCCGCATTAAAACATGCTTATCTTTTGTGTAAATAATGATAATTTGTTTAAAGATTTAAAAAAATAAAATAGGCATAAAAATAAAATAGTAAAATTTGATTTCTCCTGGGATCACTTTCCTCTCTCCTTTCCCACGATATAGCTAATATGAATTTGGTGTATATTTGGTCAGTTTTAAAATAATAATAAAAACAATAATTATTATATTTCTTTGAATAGTATTGTACTATTCATATTATTTTGAATAGTATTTTAAATTATTAATAATTTATATAAATATCATCCTGCATTGTATGCCTTTCAACCTGTATTCTATTCAATTTTTTAAAAAATTTATCTAATTCATTAATTTAACTGCTGTATATAATTTCAAAGCATGACTATAACATTCGACTAATGATGGACATTTGGGCTGTTTCCTATTTTTCATTATTGCAAAAAATACCAAAATATGTACCCATATTTTATATTTTCATATCTTCTTGAAAATTTACCTATAAATGGAAATTCTGGGTCTTAGTTACGTATCTTTTAGTTTTTATAAAATGGTGCTAAATTGACTTTCAGAGCAGTTGTGATAACTTACACTTTTACCAGCACTGCATGTGAATTCTCATTTCTACATACCCAGGCCATACTTGACTCTATCAAACTTTTAAAGATGTTGTCAGGAGTTCCTGTCGTGGCGCAGTGGTTAACGAATCCGACTAGGAACCATGAGGTTGCGGGTTCGGTCCCTGCCCTTGCTCAGTGGGTTAAAGGATCTGGCGTTGCCGTGAGCTGTGGTGTAGGTTGCAGACGCGGCTCGGATCCCGCGTTGCTGTGGCTCTGGTGTAGGCCAGTGGCTACAGCTCCGATTCAACCCCTAGCCTGGGAACCTCCATATGCCGCGGGAGCGGCCCAAGAAATAGCAACAACAACAACAAAAAAAAAAAAAAAAAAAAAAAAAAAATAAAGATGTTGTCAAATTGGTATACGATATTATTTGTTCTTTAAGTTTCACTTCCCTGAAAGTTAGTGAAAATAACCATTCTTTCATGTGTTTATTATCAGTGCAGATTTTTGTTCTGTGAATTATCTGATCATTTCATTTGCCACTTTCAGTTATCCATTTTTATGTTAATTGATTCAAATTTCTTATGTACTACCCTTTCTGAATACTAAATCTTTGAGTATTATTTGTGTTGTATCACTCTGACTAATGTCTATTTGTTCCTGACATCTATACTAGTTACAACTCAGCTGAAAACACAAACTCAGCTGAAAACAACACATGTGAACTACCTTACAGTTTCTGTGGGTCAGGAATCTAGACATGCCTTAACTCAGCCCTCTGCCTTAGAAATTCTTACAAAGCTACAATCGAGATGTCACACTGGGCCAGGGTCTTATTGGAAGGCCCAGCTGTAGAAGGATCAGCTTCCAGCCTGCAGACATGGTTTTGGGCAGTATTCAGTTCCTTTTGGGCTAAATAGAAGTTACTCACTTCTTTGCTGGTTGTTGAAAAGGCAACATGGCAATTTGTTCCATCAAAGCAAGCAAGGGAGAGAAGGTGCTGGCAAGATAGTGGTCAGAACCTTATGTAACCTAATCACAGAAATGACTTGCCCTAGATGTTGGGGGCTACTATTGTTAGAAAGCAATTACTTTAGGTGAGCCTACTACCCAGTCAGGAATCCCAAGAGAAATGGATATTTGGGGACCATTTTAGAACCTGACTACTGCCATGTCTTATTTGTACAGAGCTTTTAATTATGGTGCAATTCAGCCTACCAATCTATTAATTTATGACAATAACTTGTTTATGGTTTTACATTTTTCTTTATATCCTTATTCAAAAATAATTCTATATTCTGAGATAGTAAAGATAATAGGCTATACTTTTATAGGTTTACTTTTTTCAAAGGTACTTTCAACCCAGTTTCATTGTATTTTAAGATATTACTTTTTTCTACATAGAAAACCAAATATCTTAATTCATCCTGCCCTACCCCGATAATTTCTTATCCTTATTTTTTCTGATATGGATATCTCATGCATGATTGTTTCCTTTTGCTTTATTCTGTTTGTTTAGACACCACTATTAGTTTTTTTTTAATTCTCTTGTGATATCTTTACCACGAATCTTAATAATTGATAGGCAAGTCTTTGTTCTGCCTTTTCAAAATGATCTTAATAAAAGTATAGTACTTTTCTATACAAGTTTTAAAATTAGTTTGTCAAATTTTTTGATAAATTTTGTTTACTATTTTATTGGCATTGACTATATCATAAAGAATGGACATCTTTTTATATTGAATTATTTCATCCAGGATATGATATATCTTACCATTTAACAAGGCCTTTCTTTTGGTCCTTTAATTTTTTCAAGATAATTTTTCCCAAAAAAAGGCTTGCATAATTTTTTTTCAGATTATTTATTCAAATTCAGTTACCTTGTAATTTTTGTTAACACTTTGAATTATCTTTTAAATATACAGATAGATTTTACATATGTAAATGTATTCTAATACTCTGAGTAAGTCTGAGATCTCTAATATTAGTTTACAAAAAAAGGAAGAGAGACTTTGCCTTTATAAGGTATCAGCTCTCTTCGGTTTGGCCCAGTTTTTTGATATGGAAAGAATGACTAATTTCTCTTATTAACTGGACAAAAACAGATAAGGTTTGTTCCATGATATACAAGGAGTGTAATTTTAATTTATTGCTAAAATTCAATGAGTTGTGTTAGGCCGTCTCTAATGGAGTTCCAATGTCAAATTCTTGTGGCTTCATGAGCATTCCAGAGCTATGGCTCGCACATTTCCCCTCCTGCATCGGTAGGAATCATGAGGTTCTTGCTGCTGTTTGTCTTTGATGCATAGTATCCTTGATGCAAAATCTCCTGAGTCTGTGGCTGTCTTGGGATTCTGGCCCTGCAATGGCCAACGCTCTTTCCAGGCTCAGATGGACTAAAGGATGTCTTAGGTTAGGCCTCCAAGGATTCAGCCCACAGAATCTAGTCCTTCTCTCTCAAGTCCCATCACAATAGACATGACAGCTGCATGCACCCACCTCTTAGAAATTACAAAACATTCCCTACTATCTGTTCTAATTAGACATTGAGAGTTGACACCACTCTCCTTTCTTGGCCCTCGGAGGGTTATTATATTTCTATCAAACTTCAGAGCATGACTTGATGACTTAAGTGGACCAGTCTGACCTAAGATATCCTAAAGAATTTTCCACTATTCCAGAATGTGGACTCATTCTTTTTTTTTTTTCTTTTTCATTAGTTAAAGTTGTATTGAAGTATAGTTGATTTACAGTGTTGCGATAATTTCTTCTGTATAAGAAACAAAGTGATTCAGTGATACCTATACACATATCCATTCCCTTTCAGATTTTCCCCTCATAGATTATCATAGAATATGGGATAGGGTTTTTTGTGCTATACAGTGGGTCTCCATTGGCCAGTCATTCCATAATTCCATATACTTCAGAGTTCATCTGCCAATCCCTGGACTCATTCTTAATAATTCCCATTTCCCCATATCAGCTCTTGGTCCCTCATCCCTGGAGCTAAATGTGAGATCTTCATGTTACAGAATAGACATAAACACAGACACACAAACTAGACACACACACACAGGTTCATAAATTGAGTTCTCACTGGGTCTTCTGTCAAAGTTTTATTTTACCCCATTCTTGATGAGAAGTGATTTAAAGTATTTTATAAAGAGGACCTAAAATAGTCAAAATTAGTGTGGAATATTAGAGACAATAGACACAGTTCCAAGAAAGCCTGTACCAGTGAAAGACTACTTTTGCTTCTATCCAGAGATACCCATTCACTCTCCTCTTCTATTTGGAGAAATTTTGTGAAATATTTGGGAATCACTGGCACCAGTGATCCTATGCTCTTGTTTTAAACCTCAAACCATCTCAAGGCAAATTTTTTTTTTTTTTTTTGTCAGATGAGGCTTTAAAACTGTTAACAAACTAGCATCCTAGATTAAAGTGGTGAAATCAGGGTGTCCTCTTGATTTTGAGGTCCATGTGTAGGAACATTGTGTTATAATTTCCTTTGCTCATATCATTAATGATAATATAGTTATTATTTTTTGTATTAAGACCTTGGTTGTTTAGAATTGGATTAATCACAATCCCTTGTTTGTGACCCTCTCACATATAGCCTACTTTTGTGGCTATAATATTTATTTAATAATAACTTGGCCAACTAGCCAAAACAAAAGCTAAGCTTTCGATACTAACCTATCAAAATATGATCCCTTCCCATCCCACAATTACCTCTCATCACTGTAGATAGATAGCCATCATCCTGAATCCTACGTTCATAATTTCCTTTGGTTTCCTCCCCCTGACCTACTATTTAAAAGATATTTACTGATGGTTTTCAAACTCTCAATCTTTCTAAAACATTTAAGACTTTAACCCCCCAGGAGTTTATTTCTGAATATGGTTATGAGAGAGAAATCAAACTTCATTACTTTCCAAATAACTAACCACTTCTCCCAGTTCTGTTATTGAAAGGTCCATCATTTTCTGTTATAGACCAAAGGTCATTGCTCCTGGAGGCCTCTTTCTGCCTTTTGTTAAATTCCTTCTTTTTAATATTTCTCTTCCTATGTCATTACTGTTCTGTTTTAAATTCCATAGCTTAAAAACATAGCTGGATTTCTGGTACAAGTAGTCTGCTCTCTCTGCTTCAGAAGGCTCTTCAAAAAAGTCCTGAGTATTCCTGGCCTATTATACATCCCTGTAAATTATAGTATTATCTTATCAGTTTCTAAGAAAAGCTCTGTCGGGATCTTAATTGGAATTGTACTAAATCTGAAGGTAATTAAAGGTAAAAGAGAATATTTATAACAATTCTTTTTAATCATATAAATCTCTCCATTTATTTATAACTTCTTGGATATATCTTGATACAATTTTATGATTTTCTCTGTGGAGGTCATGCATATCTTCAGTTTATTCCGAGGTCCCTGGTATTCTCTGATGTTACTGTATATAGTGTCTTTTCTTTAATTATGTTTTGTAGGTATTTGGTTATTAATCTTATAACTAATGACCTTAATCAACTCTATTGCATCTAATAATGCATTTGTGAATTCTTTTGTGGTTTCTATGTCAACAAACATCCTGTGCAAATAATGAAAAATGTAGTTCTTAACTTTCAAATCCTTATGTTTCATTTCCATTTCTTCTCTTACTGCATTAGCCAAGACCTCCAATATAATTAGTGAAAATAATGAGAGTAGAGATCCCTAATTAATTGTAAAGTGGATATTTAAAATGTTCCTCTATTTAGAATGATGTTTCATCTAGCTTTAATCTTTATTTAAATTTTTTCAGAACTTTAAATTTTCTTCTACTCCTATTTTTTTTGTTTGTTTGTTTTTTTAGGGCCATACCCACAGCATATGGAGGTTCCCAGGCTAGATGTTGAATTGGAGCTGCAGCTGCTAGCCTACACCACAGCCACAGCAATGCCGGATCCGAGCCATGTCTGCAAGCTCCACCACAGCTCATGGCAACGTCGGCTCCTTAACCCACTGAGCAAGGCCAGGGATCAAACCTGCATCCTCGTGGATACTAATCAGATTCATTTCTGCTGAGCCATGTCGGGAACTCCCTTCTACTCCTATTTTAAGGAATTGTTTTCTTTAAAAATCATGAATGGGTATTAATTTTGCAAGTGCTTGTTCTATAACTACTAAACTGATTATGTATTTTTTCTCTTAATGTGATGAAATATATTTACATATTGTTTAGTTTAAACTCATCTTAGTCATGTTATATTATTATTTTTACACTCTGATTCAATTTGCATACATTCTGTTTAGAATATTTGCATCTATAATCATGAGTCAAATGGATCTGTAAATTTTCTATATTAACCATTCATAGCAGAATTCACCAAAGTGTGCACAGGGGTATTAATCTTAAAATATGCCCCACACAATAAAGGTTACATAGACATTCCATTATGACAATTTTGTATTCAGTATCACCCTTCTTGGTGATTTACTGCATACGCTAGTCATGCTAAAAAGTTCTACGGTAGAAACACACATATTTAATTGTTTCCCATCCAGTTTGACTTCAAAATTGTTTCTTTCTCCTGGAAAGTATCGTGTTGAGAATTCAGGGAAATGGAGAGTTAGCGGGAACAGGACACTTTGAAGTTTTAAAGAAATATAAGGTTTCCTTTGAACTTTATGGACTGAATTTCTATTTTTGGTGCTGTGCACAACACTCCAGCAATGGGGGTGACATAGTAGATTTGCCTTGGTTTAGCTTAGATAGAAAGTCCAAATCCAATTCAGTATTAACACTAGTACAATTGTGAAAAAGTTTCACATCATGAAATCTTTTTTATATAATGATTTTTTTCATTATAGCTTGTTTACAGTGTTCTGTCAATTTTCTACTGTACAGCATGGTGACCCAGTTACACATACGTGTATAGATTCTTTTTTTCTCACCTTATCATGCTCCATCATAAGTGACTAGATACAGTTCCTAGTGCTACACAGCAGGATCATACCATTAATGTTGATCAGGGATCTGCAAAGTATAGCCTAGAACATAAGCCAAATTCAAATTCAGCCTCTTCTGAAATAAGATAGGGGTTTCTTATTTAACCAAGACTGTTGCCTAAAGTAGCACAACTAACCCCGAGTATAAATGGGCACAGAGGCAAGTGCTATCATGTCCAAAGGCTAAAAGTACACGCCAGGATGTGTGACGAGTATGTCCCCATCTTCCTCCTTCCAGTCCCCTGTACTCGTTCTGTGAACCCATGCATGCCTCTGATCTCCGTTTTGTTTCTAACCTGTAACTTCCTCAAAGGACCACCATTAGGCTATTCTATCAGGTTCTTGGAGAGTCGGAAGTAATTGTATTTTCCTGCTTGCCTACGGACAATCTGTAGTCAATCACTACCTGGCAGAGGAGTCTAAAAGCCACTCCCTTTATGTGGAGCAGGGGTCAGCTCTCATACTGTGATATATGCTCTAGAGCGCCTCCTGCAATCAGGCAAGGATCAGGCTTGAAATCTTACCTTCACTGAACTTTCTGCTCTCTCTATTCTGTTCCTACCACTTTCTAACTTGCTTCCTTTAGGAACACTCACTTGATAAATCATTTGCCCATGTCCTGCTTGCTTACAGAGAAGACCATCTAAGTTATGTCAAGATGCTATGTCAAATGTCATTACCCAATAGTATTCAGTCCCAGGGCTCAGTTTGTGGCCTTCTGTCTATCATCTGTTGATATCTTGGCTAATCTGAGATGTAGTCCTGATCAGAGATACAAGAATCTTAGTAACTAGTCTTTCTGTTGAGAGGTGGGGGTGGGGGGGTTATCAAGAGAGTAGACCTATGAAATTTTTCCTACTTTAAATGACTTAAATATTTTTCTTTCTTTGATGGGTATGTAGCTCTTGCTAGATAAAATTACCTGAATTTATGAAAATTTTGCTGCAGTTTAATCAGTAGATTTGGCACAACTAGGCTACAGTCTGTTGCTCTTTATAGGAAATATATAATTTCGCTGAAAGATTTACAAGACATTCCTGGCTTGTTTCTTTCCAGTTATTATCTTTCAAAGATATAGCCAAGTAAACAAATGAAAGAAGAATGGAACGAAATAAAAATAGGAGTTACTGTCCCTTTTTATGAGTAATTAAATGTAATTACAGTCAATCCATTAATGTCGTAATTCCCATATGATCAAATGATAATTTTGCTTTCAAGATTGACCTGAGTAATGAAAGTTTGAAAAATAACTGCGCATACATGCAAAAAAAGAAAAACAAATGCCTGTAACAAGCAGAATTAAATTATTACTATTGCACTCAAAAAGAAAAAAGAGGAGTTCCCGTCGTGGCACAGTGGTTAACGAATCCAACTAGGAACCATGAGGTTGCGGGTTCGGTCCCTGCCCTTACTCAGTGGGTTAACGATCCGGCGTTGCCATGAGCTGTGGTGTAGGTTGCAGACGCGGCTTGGATCCCGCGTTGCTGTGGCTCTGGCGTAGGCCTGTGGCTACAGCTCCGATTCGACCCCTAACCTGGGAACCTCCATGTGCTGCGGGAGCGGCCCAAAGAAATAGCAAAAAGACAAAAAAAAAGAGAAAAAGAACTTAGCAGAGAGTTTCTGGAATGAAATTTCCCTCACTCGTTGGTGTTTCCAAATAAATGCATAACAAAAATGTTTGTTTATAATGGCCACAGAACAAAGACACAGCAAATGAAATAAAAATATTTCTTATATTCTCAAAGGCTAATAACAATATCTGTTTTAAATGTATATTCCTATCATAAATTGAAGAATAGAATTATGAATAATTTAATCAAATGAAGGCTTGGTTTCCTCTATGTTCAAAAGATTTGCAGCCGTCTACGAGGGCAGCACCTCATGTTCCCAATCTCCACTTTTTCAAATTAACGGAGCTGACATCACATTTGTCCTTGTTCCTGTTTCTCCTTAGCGCTAGTATAATCTAAATCCAGACTTACAAGCTTTGAGATTTGGGGAGAGTCTCTTAATCTCATTTTCTATAAAATGAAACTAGTTATAGCAACTTTAAAAATTGGACCTCTGATAAACACTGCTTACTTCTAAAGATAATTTGTTAAACTGGATTATGCTATATGAGTTACTAACATTTGCAAATTGTTTCTTCACCATTTGATTTAAAGCAGGCATTACATTTTAGAGCCCGGGAGACCATCAATCAAAAAAAAAAATTTTTTTTTTTTTCATTTTCGGCCTCCCCGTGCATATGGTGTTCCTGGGCCAGGGATCAGATCAGACCTGCAATCGTGATCCAAGCTACAGCTGCAGCAAAGCGGATCCCTATCCTACTGTGCCAGGCCCGGTATCAAATCTGTGGCTGTGGCCCAGCACTCCCAAGACTGGTGATCCCATTGCACCACAGCAGGAACGTCAATCAATCAAATTTTTGACAGGAGTGCTCTTGATGTTCCAGGGATAAGAAGGAAGTCTTTTCATGGGTCATCCTTCTACTCCTTCTTTTTTTTTAAGAACAGCAGCCATACTTTTAAAAAAAATCTACTTGATCACTTTGAGTGATTTATTTTCCAGCATTTAGTAGTTCATTAACACAACTCTTGTGTGTGCTTTTCGTTAGAGGAGCTGTAAAGTGCTCCTAATAAAGTGACTTGAAATGAATATGAATTTTTATTAAGTAAATATAATACGGGAGTATAATTTGATGGAGTCAATTCTTACACTAAAAGTCCACTTTCTACCTGTTATGTAATCTGGAATCCACAGATTAAAATTAACTAAGACCACTGATTAGGTCTTTTCCTTTCTGCCCCTGAAATAGCTTCCGTCTTTAATTCAATTTCCTTTCTCTAAATTTTAATACAAAATGAGAACATTATAATTTCACAAAAAAAATGTATAGGCATAATAATGTTACTGATATTGAACCCAAGTTTGCTCTTGCTGCATGACAGGCCAGTACATTTGGAGAAGAGTTGTTGGGGCAAAGAAGAACAACTTTAGTCAGAAATCTAGCAGACCAAGAAGATGGTGGACTCTGTCTCAAAAAAAACCATCTTGCCTTGGTCTGAATTCAGGCTCCTTTTATACTGAGAAAGAGGAGGGGAGGAGCCAACCATCATTCACTATCACTTGCTTGGGGGAAGGGCTCACTACAATGCTGACCAATGGCCAAAAAGGACCGCTAATGGTTTGCTCTCCAGTGGTTGTTTGCTTACATTACTGTGTGGAATCTGAAATCTTTCTTAGTAAAGGTCAAATTTGTGATTCTCCAGAAATGCACTGGCTAAAAGAGAAAGATTCCGAAACTAGTCAAATACATGGAAAATGGCCTTTTCCTCATGCTAAAGGCTCTCTCTCACCACCAATTATTGGATATATCTCCTTTGGTCATCCTATTCCACCTTCAGCGTTGTAATGCCTGGACAAAAAAAGCAATACAAAATGAATGTGTCTTTTTTAGATTACATTTTTCTACACTTTGAAGTCACTTTCCATAGCCTTCAATTTCATGACCATGTGCTGAGCTATCATTGACCCACCAAACATAATATTCTTCTAATGTGTTGGTGAGGATAAAGCAGACCCCTAAGCATCTTAACAGAGAAATTAATAAAAGTGTGAGCCTGTATGGCTTTGGCATTTCAGTAAGATGTTCTTTACTTACAGGCACCGTTACTTACATGTACACACATACACAGTTCTCAGTGCTACTCAGAAACGATTCCATTGGCTCACACTAAATCAACTAAACGTATCCCATCTGTCTTCATTTGGGTTCCTGCATTAGTAAACTCTATATCTAAGATTTAAGTACAAGAAGTTTAAATAGGGAGTTCTTGTGGCTCAGGGGGTTAAGAACCCAACATAGGGTCCAAGAGGGTTCAGTTTCGATTCCTGGCCTTGCTCAGTGGGTTAAGGATCCAGCATTGCCACAAGCTGCAGAGCAGGTCACAGATGTGGCTCAGATCTACAATTGCTCCGGTTGTGGTGTAGACTGGCAGCTGCAGCTCTGATTCGACCCCTAACCAGGGAACTTCCACAAATCGCCAGGAAGTAACAGGGTACTGACAACATCTACTCTGCAATCCAAATAGTCATGTCCTGAGATGTCCTAGAATAAGTAGACATGAGAAGTAATGTGATTCATTAAACATTTCATCCTGCAAGACCTCTCTTACTAGTGATGCCAAAACCCCTATATGTACCTCTATCACATAACATTATCACAGCATATTTTAATTATTGTTTTCTCTTCAGTTCTTACTTTTTTTATCTTTCCATAAAACCCCTGCCCAACATCAAGAAATCTGTCTCCTTTAAATTCACATGGTACTCATTGTATGTATCAGTTATTTGCAATAGTAATGTCCTGTTTTGTAACATTATGGATATATTTATGCATCCGTTTTCCCACATTTTGATATGTGCTTTTACAACCCAATAACTAGCACTTAGTGGACATCCCAAATTATTTTGCTTATTTTACTATAAATAAAAAAATCATGGATTCCTAAAGTTTAATATAAATACATAAGAATTACTAATTTACTTGCCCTTGATTTTATTTATTTATTTAATTTATTTTTGACTGCACCCATGGCATGCTTAAGTTCTCAAGCCAGGGATCCAACCAGTGCCATAGCATTGACCTGAGCCTCAGCAGTTGACAATGCTGGATCCTTAACCTGCTGAGCCACCAGGGAACTCCATGCCCTTAATTTTAATAAAAAGAGTTGGGGTCCTTAGAAAATAAGAAGGAAGCCAATTCTGGGTCACTTCACTATACAGTGGAAATCGAAGGAAAAATATAAATCAACTATACTTAAATAAAAAGTTTTTTAAAAAAAGGAAGTCAATATAAAATGAACAGTGAGTGGCAGCACTATAAACTTTTCTATGAAAGTGGTTTTCAAAAAGTGAGTGCACACATATATTTTTGAGCTAGGCAAAGTTTACTTAAAGCTTCTAAAATAATGCATCTGCAACCACTTACGGAACTTCACCTGAATATGTTGCCATTTAAAACCTGAAAATGTCATTTTATACTTTTTTTGGGGGGGTGAAGGAGGAAAAGATAGCTTTATTGCTTTTCTAGGCAAAAGGAGCCACAGCCGGCTAATGCTTTAAAAACTGTGCCCTCTTTGGGAAAGATTAGGAGATGGTTTTATAGTTTGGGGAGTGGAAAATGGGGCTGTAGATAACAATCAGGGAAAAGGCAAGCTTGCATTGTCATATTTTTTTAATTATTTACTTTTTTAAAATGATTTTTATTTTTTTCCATTATAGTTGGTTTACTGTGTTCTGTCAATTTCCTACTGTACAGCAAAGTGGCCCAGTAACACATACATATATACATTCTTTTTCTCACATTATCCTCCATCATAAGTAACTAGATATAGTTCCCAGTGCTATACAGCAGGATCTCATTGCTTATGCATTCCAAAGGCAATAGTTTGCATCTATTAACCCCAAATTCCCAGTCCATCCCACTCCCTTCCCCTTCCCCTTGGCAACCACATGTCTGTTCTCCATGTCCATGATTTTCTTTTCTGTGGAAAAATTCATTTGTGCCGTATATTAGATTCCAGATAATAAGTGATATAATATGGTACTTGTCTTTCTCTTTCTGACTTACTTCACTTAGTGTGAAAGTCTCTAGTTCCATCCATGTTGCTGCAAATGGCATTATTTTGTTCTTTTCTATGGCTGAGTAGTATTCCATTGTGTATATATACCACATCATCTTAACCCATTCATCTGTCGATGGACATCTAGGTTGTTTCTATTGTCTTTATACTTAAATCTTATTACTTCCTCAAAATTTTTCCATCCCAGTGAAGAATCTTTCACTCCTTCATCATTCTCTCTGCTTATAATATTATTTTATGGCTCTGTTATTTCAGTAAAAAAAAAGTCTGAAGGTTTCTGTCTATTGTGATACAGTCAAAAGTGACCTGCTGTAGTGCCCAGAAGAAAAATGACTCAGGACTTCATCCTTACCCCCCACACACCTCCCCCATCCAGCTGAAAGCCTGTTACCTTCTCTGATGGTGCAAGTTATGGAAACTAGTAACTGGACTGATCCTTACTGAGGTCTCACAACCTCAAAATATAGTGGCCTTGCAGGAGCCGTAAACCATGGGACAGCGTTCGGCAGCTTCAGTCAATGTGATTGTTTACACAGCTAGAATGGTTTTAGCTCACTCTTAAAATCCAAAGCCATGGACAAAAAGGTACACGCCTCAATATTTTTCAGGCAGGGATTTCCCGTTGTGGCACTGCGGGAAACGAATCTGACTAGGAACCCTGAGGTTGCAGGATTGATCCCTGGCCTTGCTCAGTGGCGTTGCTGTAAGCTGTGGTATTGGTCACAGACACTGCTCGGATCCTGCACTGCTGTGGTGTAGGCTGGCAGCTGTAGCTCCAATTCAACCCCTAGCCTGGGAACCTCTATATGCTGCGAGTGTGGCCCTACAAAGCAAAGCAAAAAAAAAAAAAAAGTGAATGTGTGTTTAGATTTAAAAAAAATATATTTTCCAGCTATTTCAAACAATGTATGCAATCCACTCGTGTTTAAAGACTTGGCAGCTCCACTCACATGATCAACTTTCACTCAAAAACATACCACGGTGTAACTCATCTCCACAGCACTTGTGGTGATTTACTTTTTACAAGGTTTGTTTATGTCTTGCAGTCTTCAGTAGAGTGAGAAATAAATTCAGTGCTTCAGCAAAGTGAGAAATCAACTCTGAACTTCAGTAGAGTGAGCAGTAAACTTCGACCTATGGTAAAGTGAGAGAGAAACTGCATGCCCTTCCTTTAATCAAGATCATGTGGTGTTTTTCATGTGGGTAGACATAGTGAGGCTAAAAATATATAAATTAGTATGGGGTTAAAAATAAAAGTGCATACAAGCCATCTTAATCATGTGTTTTGAAAAATTAAGCCAATACTTCAAATAAAATCTTAGAGGTCCGATGGATAAGATTTAAGATCAAATCTGAAGATTATAGAATACATAATGATGTAGAATAGATAATACAGTGAATGTATGACTAATATTGAAATATGGATGTAAATTCCTTTTATCTTGGAACACACTATAAAGGAAGCTTTTCACGCATAATAAATTTAGCAAGCTACCTTATTGATAATTTGGTTTTATGATTTCCCCTACTGGAACCTTTTCAAAAGAAACTAGTCATGGTTGGAAAAAATAAAAATCTATTTATTCATTTTCTTTTTTTTTCCTCTCTTCACATAGTTTTTTTTTCAACACACTTTTTTCAAGAATTTCTGTAGATGTTTAGCTTTTTTCATATTCTCTCAGAGGAAAAACACATATTTCAAAGCATCTGTAAAATCTATAAATACAATGGAACAGAACCGTACTGCACACAAATGATGCTGATTCAAGGTGAGAGTATCTTCCTAAATACTGTATTTCTTTCAGATGGTTATTTTAAAACATTTTGCTTTATTTCAGTGGAATTTTAGTATTTCAGGCAACTTGTACATCTGTGAGTCTGGAGTTGTGTTTATCAAAGCACCAAAAAATAAGTAATAATAACAATGAATTTTCAAAGCAAGATTTATAACACACAGAGGCCATAGTTCAATTAGGATGAAAATGTGCCCAAATGTGATTTTAAAGTAAGTATTTACTAACATACCACTATTAAATATTTTGATGTTATTGACAACTGAGGAAACTATATATTTACTTTTGAATCCTGGGAATTTTTCTGGGACTAAGATAAAACATAAGCCAGTTTTAACAGTGGGAGTCGATATTATATAAAAGAGTTTCTCACAGTGATGAAGTGTCCTCAAGGCCTTCTGTTTTATGATTTAATTATGTGGGATTCCAAAATCAAATTCTAAGAGGAAATAATAGTAAAAAACCAAAATAGAGTTTATTTAAAAATGCCTTTTATCTTCTCGCAATGGAGACCACTTAGAACAAAATTCATGCTTGAAGAGATGGAAGTAAAGAAGCAGAAACGAGCCAAAGCCTATTAATACAATGAGTACATCCAAATTTTCACAGTGACAGCAGAGCCAGTTCACTCAGAGGTTAGTTAAATAATTATTTTAAGGACTCACTGTCCTTTCTGGGAAAATGAACTGTGTAATGTCAAAAGCTCTCACGACGTGAAAAATTGGAGCAGTCATGAATATGGATTAATATCTATTCACAAATTCGGGCTTCACTTACTGAATTACAGGTGGCATATTTAGTGTTTATTTAGCATTTTACAGTTAGCGTAGCTGTACTGAAATTGCAATACCCACTTATCTCTATTAGACAGATGTCGCTTGGCTCATTGCGATTGTCAGGTGGAATGCAGGTTGTACATTACAATCATGGCTGTAGTTGCCTTTGATAATAGGAGGAAGAAGGTAAGTAAATAGAGAAGTTACTGTGAAATTTTTTTTGGGAGGGCGGGGAGATTATTTTTGGGTAACTGATAGAAAATTCTTGAGGAAGGCTGAGATTTGGAACTGACTGCGTGCACTGCTATATCCCAGTACTTAGGATAGTGCCTGAAACAGCTAAGAAATTAAAAAAAAAAAAAAACTTTCAAATCAATGAAATATAGTAACACAAAGCATTGATAAAAAGGACTTAAAAAGACAACCTATTTGGAAGATCTTTCCAATTTTAAGAGTATTCAAAAATATAGAGGTTAATTAAGATGATTTCTCTTAATTACTCACTTATTATGGTGCTGGCGACTCCCTGTTTGATGACGTTGGAATGAGAATATCAAGAAGGAGAACTTTTGTCTTCACAGAAAAATCTATGGTGTGTTTTGGACTTCTAACATAAACCATGTCATCAATACAGAATTTCCATCATTTCATGGTCCAAACTTGTTTGTCTTATAAATTTACCCCACTGTATTACTATTTAGCTTTAAATGTCTTTATCTTTTTTCCCAACAAATTGTCCCACCTTTGGTTTTACATTAGTTTTCATTACCATTCCCATTACATTAATAAATGCAAAGGAATTAAATTATCAAATTAAAAAGTCCAAAGTAAACTCATTATCTTCTTCCCAAGTTTAGTCTCCATCCAGTCTTATTAAGACTTTGAAAATTTAGAAAGTCATAAATCCTAAAATCTTCAACCACTTTTTCATTTTCTTCATCTAACAGGTTGTCGAGTTTAATAAAATTTGTTTCAAAAACATTATTTCAAATTAATCGCCCCTTTTGCTTTGTCTCTATTATCACCTATGTTCAGGTACTCATCACATACTAACTCTTCTTTTGCAAACGTCGATGGTTTTCTTGTTCCCAAACCTAATGTCACTTCATCTATTCTTTTCAAGTTTTCTAAAGTTACCTTCCCAGATTGTATGCATATCATTTCTCAGTTGAATATCGTTTCACAATTCCCTAGAGGCTACAAAGCAAAATCCAGTTACGGTCGTCAGGATCTATCATAATCTTTGCAGCCTCCATTGGTCTCCTTCCATTTTGCATATCCGTGTTTCCAGACCTCATGATCCTCTGAACTTTACATGTACAATATTTATCAATTCTTTCATTGCTACTATTTTAACAGCTTGATATATTCTTCTTGACTTCAACTCCAATAAATCCTACTCATCCTTTAAGGTGTCCATCAGATGCTAGTTCTGTACTAACAATCCTCCATGGTGATTTCTGTTTTTTTCTACTGAGGCAGTAGGTTGGCCCCTAAGTCAGTCCAGACTCCACTCTATGACTCAACTGGTACAAAAAGTGACAGTTAGGAAAATAAGCCTCAGATGAATTATGCTGAATATTATCAATGCATTTTCTTGTTCTTCAAAGAACATTAATTCACAGACCAAAGATGCAGATATCTAGCTCAATGAAATATGTCAATAATCAAGTCTACAAGCTGTTAAAGATGAAGTACATACAAGCTGTTAAAGATGAAGCCTTTTCGTGTCATTGTTTCGACCCTCACCTGGACATATAAGACTATATTTATCATTGAAACAAAAATAGTGCAGGCTTTGAAGTGACTTTGATCTGCTTATTTTTGTTCCAGTGCCCTTTTGTTTTTATTGGCTCTATGAAAGTGATTCATCTTTTCTTTGTTTTCACTCAGCGGTGCCTCTGGATTTCATCTTCAAATGGAATGGTTAGTAGCAAAGATCATCACAGTTTTTGGGCTATTCTTTGTTTAGCACATAAAATAATGACATTAATATATAATATTAATTGTGTTCTTACCCTCTGCCAGGCGTCATATTGAGTGTTGGTACATAGATCCTTTCATTAAATTACCTCCCACCCTGTGATGCAGACACTATTATTATCTTCATTTATAATTCCAATAACTACTTTTAAGATGACTTAAAGTCTGCTTTTATAATATAAACATTTAATTGCCAGCAAAAGTATAAAGCACTAAACTTCATTAAGAGATTATAAATTAAACTACAATCTAGTACTTCTAGAAAGAATGGCTAAAAATTAAAAGACAGACAATACCAGATATCTGATAAGGACCAATAAAAATTCTAATATACTGGCTAAAGGAGAAAAAAAAATTATCCATTACTCTGGAGAACTGTGTGGCAGAATCTTCTAAAGCTAAAGTTAATAAAATGATTTTCTTGACTTCAACTCTTTGTTAAATATCCACAAAAATGTGCACCAAAAGATACAGACAAGGATATTCATAGCAGCACTATTTATGATAGCACAAACTGAAAAATACTAATGCCCACCAATATGAAAATAGATAAATGAATTATAGTACATTCACCCCAAATGATCACACACAGCAAAGAGAATAAACAAAACTCAACCTCATACAAGAGCATACGTGTATCTTATAACATAGTGTTGAGGAAAACATGTCAGATACTAAAGATAAATACTATTTTATTCCATTTGGTAGAGTTTCAAAGAGATAAACTATAGGTGGCGCTGGAAGTTAGAATAGTGGTTACCTTGGAAGGTTGAGTTGCTTTCTATTTCTTGGTCTGAATGTTGATTACCCCGATGAGTTCAGTTTGTGAAAATTCATCAATTTGCACATTTATGATTTTTGCACTTTTTAGCATGCATGTCATTTCCAAGTGAAATTTTACATATAAAAGTAAACGTTTGCTATTTTTTCCTAACATTGCAGCTTGAGGCCGGAGGACCGCAGCCATATTGTGATTGTGAAGCAACCTCAGCATAAATTAGCTCTTTGAATAATGCCCAATCATCAAATGAATTGACTTCAAGTCAAATAAAGATGATTTGGAAATAATGGAGTTTCAATTCCACATCCAGAGGGTCTTCACTCTGTCTCTGGTCCCATCCCCCCCATCTCACTCTCTCTCCCCCAGCAGAGGCTCAGTATGCCAGCAGCTGCTTAAACTTACCAAGCTCATTCCTGCCTCAGGCTTTTTGCCTGGAGCTATTTTATCTGCTGCAAGTGCTCTCCCTCCAGAGAGCTCTGCAGAGCTGGCTTCCTCATTTCTTTTGTGTCTCTGCTCAAAGGTCTTCTCATCAAAAAGACCGGCCCTCACCTCCACATATAAAATAGTAGCATTTCTCTCTACACTCTTACTTTCTTTTCACCACTGATATAATTATCTTTGCCATTTAAATACTTTGCTCATTGGATCTGTCAGCTGCCTCTGTCCACTCAAACCTAAGCTGTGCTCTTTTGTTTGTGGTAATAACCTCAATGCCTAATAATTTCTGGAAATATGTAATATGTGTATGATAACCATTTGTCAGTAAATGATATTAACATATGACTTTATTAAAGCTACTGACAGTCTCTAAGAAATCTGATTATCCCTTCCTTTTTCTAAGTTGAAGCAGAGAAAGCTTGGCAGAGAAATATGGCAGGACAATTGCAGGGTGGGAACTTCCTAGGTCCCCTGACCCATCTTGCTCACTCCCTGAAGTTTAACGGGGCCTCTCACAACTTGAATGTTCAAACGGCCTCTTTCCTCTCTTTCCTCCTTTCAAAAATCAAATCCCCAAGGGTTCCCTTGTGCTTAAGGACCTGATGTCTCTCTGAGAATGCTGGGGGGATTCTTGGCCTTGCTCAGTGGGCTAAGGATCCCACATTGCTGCAAGCTGAGGTATAGGATTCTGTGTTGCCTTACTGTGGCTTAGGCCAGTAGCTGCAACTCTGATTCAACCCTTAGCCCGGGAACTACCATATGTAGCAGGTGCAGCCATAAAAAGAAAAAAAAATCAAATCCACAACTTTTCAGACAGTTTTAAATATCCACTTAGAATCCCAAAGTCCCTCATGTCTTTTCTCTTCCTCTGCATGTTTTGTGTTTTTTCTTTGATACTTGGGCCCACAGGAAATAAAGAACTTTTCTGTATTGGGAGAAAGGCAGGTCCTAGGGTCAATGCTAAAGGCTCTTAAGACATCCAGATATCCCACGGCATATACATGTGTACAACTGTGAACACTTACTCATTCAACAAATATCCATCCTGTATACAGGGTGGGATGGGGAGTGTATATAATGATAAATATTTTCCTATGTTTCCTGCTTTTAGCAGAGTTTATATTTTAATTTAGGGAATGTCTCAGGTCAAATACCTCAAAAGCAGACCCTAAAACAAGTACAGGAGCACAAATGGAGATGATGGGAGCAGGGGAGAAAGAACGGAAAGCAGGGAAGAGAAGGAAGATGATAAGTGCATTGGAGGGCTGTTAGTTCTGTGGGTAGTTGGGGCTCCATATTACTCTGCCTTTCCAGGATTTGTCACAAGGTACACCTTGGAGTTGTCCCACCCAAGGTTCCGTCAGCTCTCAGCCGTCATTGGTTGAGGGCTGCTCCTGGGACATGAACCCACTGGTGCTTTGGCCTGGCCCCTTGTGTAGGCTGAGCATGCCTTGTGGTCAGAGGAAGCCCCAGGCTGAGAAGACCAGGTATTTCCCTAGGGAGCCGCACTGAGTGGGAACCATAGGAAAGAGGGGCCATCAGGGAGTCAACAGCACGCCAATTAGGAACAAAGGAAAAGCCAAGAAAGAAAAAAGAGAACGGGAATGATTGGGTCATTCTTTCAGTTGGCCAAGAAATGTTGTTCTGAGTGTGTGATGCTGAGCTGAAATAAATGAAAGGGACTTAGTCCTGCTTACACTAGAGGAAGCACACCCTGAAGCCAAGAGAGCATCCAAGATGGAGGCTAGGATGAAGGAATTACTTTGGTGTGTTTAAGAAACTAAGAGGCCAGGGAGGTCGGAGTGAAGGAAGCAAGGGAAGGGAGGGAAAGGACGTCATCAGTGGTGTGCAGGAGCCAAGGCATGTGATGATGCCACTGGGGATTCTGTCTGGGAATTCCATGTGCCTACATTCGTTGCATAAGCACATGTATGTATGCCTGTATATCTGTGTATTCGTTAGCTATACATTTTGTAAATATAGAGATATATTTATTTATATATGTCTAGTTATGCACTTATTCATACACATCAGTCTAACGATGGATGAAAATAATGGAATCTGTTTTCATTCCAGTCATTGTGCACAAATGAACAAAGTAGACGAGTAAGTGTATATTTTGTGATCGAGGTTGAGGTATCTGTAAATAACTCTGTAAATATCTAGTCACATATAACCAGGACAGTGCTAATGAGAGTTATCAAGGGAGCCATATTTGTGGGAAGCTAGTTGGCAGAGAAGAAAGGAAAACAGGATTGACAGATAAAGTTTTATTTTTTGATGGAATCTCCTTAAAGGAAAGAACTATTATAAATCGAAAGGAACTAAAAATAAATTATTAAAAACCATATAACATGAGGCTTCAAGCATGATGGAGAAGGTTTTTTTTTTTCTTTTCCCATTATTTTTCTTCTTTTTAGAAATATTGGCTGTCACAAAACCAGAGAGATTGACTATTGAGTGACTCACTCCAGGACGCATCTCTAATTTTTTAGGTCTTGCTTTTTCCAGATTCCACGTTAGCGGGAAAGTCACAAGTATTATTTGACTTAAATTCAAGATGCATTGGCATTACCTACAGTGATTTTTGAGAGTCTTTTAACAAAGGAGGAAAGATTACTGCGATGACAGCGAAATTAGACAATTGTGCAGACACATTATGTTGAGTTGGCAGTGAAACGTTTGTGGTACACCTGTTTTATGCAAATGATACAATAGCAGGAGAAATTCAGCGAGGCAGCATTGTTCTCAGTTGTTTTAAAGGCAAGGGGGTCATGGAGACAATGCTGATATGGGCTCATTTTTAATGGATTAAAATTAGTTTCTTACCTATTGAAATCTTGCACAGCATGCGAAATGATTCAACTCTGAGTTATTGCTGAGGGGGAGCCGGATAATAGAAAAAGCAGAAATATCTATGTTCTTTCCCCAGATGGCCTCCCGCTGCCCTCGCCTGTTCACTCTCCATTCTGCAGAAAGCTCAGGACTCTGCCTAATCAATGGCATCATTGAGGACTGAGTTTTAGAAGTCAGCCAAGAGGGTGTTCCATCCCTAAACTCGGCTCCTGGCCTGATTTTTTACAAGTTACACACTTGGATAATCCCTTTGTCATCCAGTTGCTGTGAGGCCAGCTGTTACCCATTGAGACTTAATCTTCTTTCAACACTCTTCCTAAACATACTGGTTGGGAAACAGGAGCAATTGCATCAAACCAGAAGGAATTCAGTGGGTAAATTATTTATTAGAAAGAGACCATTGTTCCCCCCTAATATTTGCGCGATTCCCATCAGATTGATGATTGCTAACTTTTGCTAGTAAGAAACTCAAAATTACCTGGAAAGATAAAAATAGTTAAGAAATTAAAAAGTCTATGAAAGGATTCATTTGTAACATTTTCTGCTATTTTTCAAATTGTGTATGTTGAAATCGACCTGACTTTCCCTCATTGGGTAAAAAAATTAAAAAATTGTGGTATATCCTTACCATGGAATACTACTCAGCCTGAAAAGGAAAGGAGCTACAGATAAATGCAGCAACATGATGAATCTCAGATGCATTATGGCAAGTGGCAGAGCTGAAATAAGATCAGTAGTTGTCAAATGTTGGGAATGGGTGAAAAGAATTGACTATAAAGGCAGACTAGGGTATCATTTGAAGTAATGGAACTGTTCTATAACTCAATCATGCTGGTGGTTACCCGACTATGATTATATACTTTATTTTGTCAAAACTCATAGAATGGCATACCAAAAAGGGTGACTTTTACTGTATGTCCATTACACATCAAAAAATCTTCCCAGACTTCAAGAAATATTACAAAGCCACAGTCATCAAAACAGTGTGGTGCTGGTACCAAAGCAGACAGACAGACCAATGGAACAGAATAGAGAACCCAGAAATAAACTCTGACACCTGTGGTCAAGTAATCTTTGGCAAGGGAGGCAAGAACATAAAATGGGAAAAAGAAAGTCTATTCAGCAAGCATTGCTGAGAAACCTGGACAGCTGCATGCAAAGCAATGAAATTAGAACACACCCTCACACCATGCACAAAAATAAATTCCAAATGGCTGAAAGACTTAAATATAAGACAAGACACCATCAAACTCCTAGAAGAGAACATAGGCAAAACACTCTCTGACATCAACATCATGAATATTTTCTCAGGTCAGTCTTCCAAAGCAATAGAAATAAGAGCAAAAATAAACCAGTGGGACCTAATCAAAGGAAACCCAAAAGAAAACAAAAAGACAACTTACAGAATGGGAGAAAATAGTTTCAAATGATGCAATGGACAAGGGCTTAATCTCTAGAATATATAAGCAATTTATACAACTCAACAGCAAAAACGCCAATCAATCAATGGAAAAACGGGCAAAAGACCTGAATAGACATTTCTCTAAAGAAGATATACAGATGGCCAACAAACACATGAAAAAATGCTCAACATCGCTGATTACAAGAGAAATGCAAATCAAAACTACCATGAGATACCACCTCACACCAGTCAGAATGGCCATCATTCATAAGTCCACAAATAACAAGTGCTGGAGGGGCTGTGGAGAAAAGGGAACCCTCCTGCACTGTTGGTGGGAATGTAAACTGGTACACCCACTATGGAGAACAGTTTGGAGATACCTTAGAAATCTATACATAGAACTTCCATATGACCCCGCAATCCCACTCTTGGGCATCTATCTGGACAAAACTCTACTTAAAAGAGACACATGCACCCGCATGTTCATTGCAGTTCTATTCACAATAGCCAGGACATGGAAACAACCTAAATGTCCATCGACAGATGATTGGATTCAGAAGAGGTGGTATATATATACAATGGAATACTACTCAGCCATAGAGAAGAACGACATAATGTCATTTGCAGCAACATGGATGGAATTAGAGCCTCTCATACTGAGTGAAATGAGTCAGAAAGACAAAGACAAATACCATATGATATCACTTATAACTGGAATCTAATATCCAGCACAAATGAACATCTCCTCAGAAAAGAAAATCATGGACTTGGAGAAGAGACTTGTGGCTGCCTGATGGGAGGGGGAGGGAGTGGGAGGGATCGGGAGCTTGGGCCTATCAGACACAACTTAGAATAGATTTACAAGGAGATCCTGCTGAGTAGCATTGAGAACTATGTCTAGATACTCATACTGCAACAGAACAAAGGGTGGGGGAAAAAATGTATACATGTAAGAATAACTTGATCCCCATGCTGTACAGCAGGAAAAAATAAATAAATTTTTTAAAAAATCTTATTTTAAAAATTGTTTTTGGTTGAAAACTACATTTCCTTTTCATTTTATTAAAAGAAGAGCATGTCACTCTTGCTTTATTCCTGTAATATGAAATGGTACATGATATGAGGTACAATGGCTCAGAGTTCCTTCTGAGTTTATGGGCGTTTATGTATTGCTTTGGGTTGACAAAGTGGGTTAAGAAGAAATGAAGGTAATATGTAGCCTTTTTCTGCAGCAAAACTTTTAAGGTAGTTTTGTTAAAAACTACCTGCTTATTACCAACAGAACATACCTAGGGTTCAATGTAATTAAAACTTTTGAAACATATTCCTTATTGTTCAGAGCTCTTTTAACTTAATGGACAGAAATTTGCTTAAAACTAGAGTTATAAAAGAAAAATTGAAAGCTAGTAGGGAAGTTTGTGAAAAGAACAATATGTTATGACATTAGAAGCCTTTTTAACTGGCTTGGATTCTTCAAAGAGATCAATGATATATTGGTGGCTTTAAAACACAGAGCAAATTCTTTGACACTACTCCTATTAAAAGGCAGATTATCTGTGTCCTCTCCTCTTTGACAGCTTTGATCAGTACAGTAGAGCAAAGTGACACTCTGTAATAGCTGTACAGCTTCAACACTGTAGTGTTAGAACACTTGGTGGTGGATCCTGAGCCTAACTCTCCTAAGGCTGCCATGTTGTGGGGAAGCCTAAGCCACATGGGATGCCCACATGTAGGTGTTCCAGCAGACAACCACAACTGACTCCAGCCTTTGAGTTATTCCATATTAGGCAGCAGAAGCTTTCAGATGATCCCATTCACCAGCCACTTAAGTTCCAAGGCATAAAGCATCATGGAGCAAAGACAAGCCATATTTATAGTGCTCTGCCCATTTTTCTGTCTCCAGTATCTGTGACCATAATCAAATAGTGATTATTTAATGGCATTGAGTCACTAAGTTCTGGGGTGGTTTATTATGCAACAGTAGAAAACTTTGAACAGGCATGGGACAAAAAGCCAAACAAAAGAAAACACCTTAAAATCAGAGACTATTTTAGATTTAAGGAGACCAAAGGAACCTGACCACCAAATGCAATACTTGATCTTTACTGCATCTTTAGGGGCAAAAACAACCTAAAGAAAACATTAGGGACAAAGAGGGACTTTTCAAAATATAAACTTGTTGGGGAAAAAACAAGTAGAATTAAAATAAAAACTAAAAAAGAGAGAGATGCAATAGAATATTACTAAGCCATAAAAAAAGATAAAGATAATGCCATTTGCAGAAACATGGATGGAAATATAGACTCTCATACTAAGTGAAGTAAGTCAGCAAAAAAAAGACAAATACCATATGATATCACTTATATCTGGAATCTAATATATGGCACAAATAAACCTTTCACAAAAAAGAAACTCATGGAACTGGAGAACAAACCTGTGGTGCTAAGGGGAAGGGGATGGAGTGGGATAGACTGGGAATCTGGGGTTAATAGATACAAACAATTGCCTTTGGAATGGATAAGCAATGAGATCCTGCTGCATAGCACTGGGAACTATATCTAGTCACTTGCATGATGGAGGATAATGTGAGAAAGAGAATGTATATATATGTGTGTGACTAGGTCACTTTGCTGTACAGTAGAAAATTGACGGAACACTGTAAACCAACTATAATGGAAAAATAAAAATCATTAAAAAAAAGAACTCAGGGAGCATTTTGTAAGAAAAATAACAATAAAATATTTTCTCTACTAATTTTGAAAAAAGAAAAAAAAGAGGGAGAGAGGGAGAGAGAGAGGAGAGCGCAAACTTAGGCTCTGGCATCATTTGGCCTGGGTTCAAATTGTTGCTCTTCTCCCAGGGAGGTCTGGGACCATAGGTAGATAAAATCTCCCTCCATTTATAGGGTTGTAACAAGTATTTAGTTATCTTACCATTATGTGGATTGAAAGAGACAGTATATCATGTGTAAAGTGGTTGGAATAATTCCCAGTATACAGAAAATACTCAATAAGTATTATTACTAATAGTGATTATTTCCAACCTTAGAAAAGCCATTATGAACCCAGACGACTGTTCCCTGACTCCTTCTCAGCTTCTCTCTGGGTGTATCTGCTTTAACTTGCCCCTGTCTTTGCAGAATGGTTTGTCCTCCTTTTGAATGCATGTCTTACTTTGCTGCCCTGTCTCTCTTGAGCATTTGTGCCCTCTGTTAAGGCAACCAGTCCAGACTCTTGTGTCCCTCAAGCTCACTTCTAAATACCAGAAAGAGACAGTCTGATTATAGATCTCGGGTCATTCAGAGCCAATCAGCTTTAGAAACAAGTTGAACAGGCTCCTGTAGTATAAACATGGTTGTAACACCCCCAGATGTCTTAAAAAAGAGCTCTAAGAAAGGAGAAATGGGATCACCAGACTTATCTCCTAAATAGAAGATAATTTTAACATACATTGGCGATAGAAATAAAATTATTCATTTTAGGTTCATGGAGACCATTTTAATTGTGAAAATTAGAGTTGTATCTGGTGTTTCTAATCTGAGAGAATGTAGGAGATAGTCAAGCAAAATTGGGAAACCAGAGCTTAAAGGAATGTCTTACTTGCCCATCTTATTTCTGTCATTTTAAAAATCTGCAATAAAATGATTGTGAAAAAAGTGTTGCTTATCTTCTCTGAAGCCAGTAGACTGGAAAAGAGCAACAGAGAGTGTATTGATGACATCATTTTATGTCTTATGAAACAAATGTTGCATTTGTTGTACTTAAGCTATTTCAAAACCATAATAAACTGATTTATAATCTCTAGAAATATTTTAAGGGCATATTATTACAGGAATATATTCTCATAAAAACTCCAGTAAATCTTATGCTACAGATAGAACATTGACAGTCACAAATCAGATGTGTACCAAAAAAATAAAAAACTCTATTATACAACAGTACACACTTTCCTTGATCTCCAATAATCCATTTTCACTCACAATTGGAAAACTTAATATAATCATTTTTGGTGGAATTGCTGCATTGAAGAGTATAAGGATTTAAATTTAATCACATAGCCAAATTAGCCTCCACCATTTGAATAATCCTTGTCAAATTGCCAATTCACCACTGGTGTGAATGAGAATATTTACTTTCCCACATCTTTATCAAGCTAGATGATTTGAATCTCTTTGTTTTTGATAATCCAAGTGCCAGTTGAGTTAAAAGCAATTCAGGTGACTATCAATGAGTTTGAGAATCTTTTCTTCCTTTAACTGTCCTTTTCTCTTTGTCTTCTGTGATTTGACCGTACGGATTTGTAGAAGCTCTTTATATGTTCTGGGTATTAATTACTTTTCTGTTATGTTTTCCCCAAAAAAGTGCATTTGAATCTAAAATATACAAACAAACAACCTTATCCACAAGGGGTTGATATGATGGGCAGAGATTTCCAAGGGATTTCTTAGGAGAGTCTTTATCTGGCTTGAGTTCCATCCCTGCCCAATACTGGCCCTGTGGAAATTGTTCTCTCTTCTCCTCACACCTAGTGAGCAACTCCATTGTCCGTGAGGATGCAGGTGGGGAAAAGTAGACTGCTGTTTGTCTCTTGCTCAAGATGTCTAGAAGATGACAGATGGATTAATGAGAGAGTATAAAGGGTTGTATTTGGGGAGTAACTTCTTCCACTCACAGGAATGAGGGGGTCTTTTCCAACTGTGCCCCCAAGCCACCTGTGAGACCCCTGAAGAGGGGCCCACCAATTACTGGAAGCCTGGACCAGAGAGGCACAGATGTCATGGTTGGGGTTGAGGGGGATCATCCTGGTTTCCAAATGTCCCATGAGTCTCCTCAGAGCACAGCCAGACCCAGAGCATGACATGTCAGTTGTGAAAGGGACTATTCTCAGCCAAGCAGGGACCTTCCTGCTCTGTCCTTTTGTCTCTCCTTCCTTTTCCCTACCCTTTACCGACAAGCAGGTTCCAAAACTACATCCAGCTAGAGGGTGTGAGGTGAGAAGAGATAAAAGAACCAACAGAAGCCGACCACATCCTCTTCCCTAAAAATAGGGCCCCGCAAATGCAGCACAGAGCTGGGGAGGACGATGAGGAGAAAACTTATCTTAGAAAGAAATCCGAAGTGTTGATTAAGATCTTGGACTGAAATGAGAATATGTTTTTAACTTAACTTGAACCTAGTCCAGAGAAGTCATGGTGTCTGTCAGAGCTTCTCCTACTTAAATCATCTTGAGGATGTCCATTGGGAGACAGAAGTCATGTTACTTTTAGTTGCATCTCATACATCATGCTTTGGTTAACACACATTGCAGGTATTTTTTCCCCAGTCTGTCCTTTGGCTTTCTTTGTATGATGTTTATAGACAGTCACAACTCTAAGTCACCAAATTCATCTATCATTAGAAGGGCCTCCTTATCCTAGGGTTATAAATACATTCTAGTTTAAAAAAAAAAAACTCACATCACATATTTTAGATTCCTACAAGTGGTTTTTAGATACATCTGGAATTCATTTTGTGAATATTGTTGTAGTGTTAACCCTCTGAGGAGAAATTTCCCTCTGCTGAGGAGAGCTGCTTTGTTTGGGGTTGCAACCTCCTTCCAGAGGGCAACCCACATGCAGTGACTAATCCGGGTGGGACTACAGCACACTGCTGCTGCCCCCTCACCCCCCCACAACCCCAAGGGCTGGATGCCCAGCCTCAGAAGTTCTGCTTAGGGCTGGCTGAATCCCCTGAGACTAAATCACAGCCCAATGCCTCCCTCTGTCCACTGCTGCTTCCCTCACATCCCCCTCAGTTATGATCCAGAGAGCAAATTCTCAATTGGCTTCTTGCCAACAAATCTGTCTCAAAAATTGCCTCCTGGGGAAACTGATCTACAGCAAAAGTTAACTGAATTTACTTTTCTTCCCAATACAGAATTCACAATCTCAGTACTTTGTTGAACTATTAATCCTTTTGATTTAAATGTCTTTATACACACTACTATATACAAATTGGATAACCAACAAGGGCCTATTGCATAATGCAGGGAATTATACTCAATATTTTGTAATAAACTATAAGAGAGAAGGATCTGAAAAAGAATATATACACACATGTATATACATATATATGTATAACTGAATCACTTTGCCGTACATCTGAAACTAACACAACAGAATGCTAAATCCACTATGTCAATAAAAATAAAAACAGACTAGGCAAGATGGCAGAAGAGTAAGGGGACGCTCTCACCCTCTCCCACAAACACAACAAAAAAACCACATCTACATGTTAAATGACTCGCACAGAACAGCAACTGAATGCTGGCAGAAGACCTTAAACCTCCAAAAATGTCAAGGATCTCGTGACATAACTGGGTAAAACAAGAGAAAAGAGGAGAGGAGATCCCGTCGTGGCTCAGTGATTAACCAATCCGACTAGGAACCATGAGGTTGCAGGTTCGATCCCAGCCCTTGCTCAGTGGGGTAAGGATCTGGTGTTTCCATGGGCTGTGGTGTAGGTCACAGACGCTGCTCAGATCTTGAGTTGCAGTGGCTCTGGCGTAGGCTGGTGGCTACCACTCCGATTAGACCCCTAGCCTGGGAACCTCCATATGCTGTAGGAGCGACCCTAGAAATGGCAAAAAGCCAAAAAGTCAAACAAACAAATAAACAAACAAAAAGAGAAAAGAGGAGAGTGAGAGAAGGGGTGTCAGGACTGGACAGGCGCTTCCAAAAGGGAACTGTGAAGGAGAAAGGGAACCCACACCCTGGAAAGTCACCTAATCGAAGGAAAGATCAACCGAGTTGGAGGGATCTCCAGACGCTGAGAAGAGTACAGCAGCAGGTCTGATATCTGAAAAGCAGGGTGAGAGCCGAACAGATCATCTGAACCACTGGTACAGTCACCAAAAACCGAAACACTCAGGTGAGGGCTGGGCACCCAGACCTAGGCTCCGGAAGTTAGTCCCTGGGAGCGGGCTGGGGTCGGGGTGTGGAGACAGCCTGAGGGATTAGGAAGAGGTGCATCACGGGTGGAGGGAGCAATACGCTAAGGGCTGGGGAGTGGAAAGCCACGAGAGAGGGAACCCGGAAGAAGGTCTGGACCCACAGGAGAGACAACGTGCCAGTGTTGGGGAGGGGAGAGGGGGAGAGGAGAGGGGGAGGGGCGGGCCGTCATAGAATACTCCTTACATCAGAGCGAGCGCACTTGCCCGCCAGCTAGCAGAGAGCAGTGCTTCTCAGTGCATCCCCCGTCCCTTACCACGTGCACACCTGACCTGAGGCCACCTGCCATCCCTGACTGTCCTCACCACTCGCATGAAGCCAACCACCTCTGGGGCTTTACCTGGCTAGCCCCGCCTGCCCTTGGGGGGTGATGCACTCCCGCAGAGTAGGCTCCCAGTACCATCTGCCCCCTGGAAGAGCTCCACGGACCAGAAGTGCTGGGGCAAGCCCTGCCCGGCCACGGGAAGGCTGCCTCCATCACTGTGCAGACCTGCCAGTCCCTACCACCCTCAGGAAGTGTTCCTCTGTCTTGGAGCCAGCTGGCTAGCCCCGCCTGCCCTTGGGAAGAGCTCCAAAGCGTAAGAGCGTCAGGGCAAACCCTGCTTGGCCACGGGAAGTGCGCTGCCACAGTGATCCAGTCCTGCCAGTCCCACCCACCCTTGGGAAGTCCTCCTTTGCTTCAGAGTGACCCTGCTAGCCCTGCCAACCCTCAGGAAACACTCCACAGCAGTGCCAGGGAAAACCCTGCCTGGCCACGGCGAGTGTACCTCCACCATGAAAAAGAAAATAATGAGCAAGATGAACAAGCCCAGAAACCATTCCCAATTAAACCAACAGGAGAACTCACCTAAAGCAGTCAACAATGAAACAGATCTCTGCAGTCTGACAAACTTGGAGTTCAAAAAGGAGATAGTGAAAATACTGAAGGAATTAAGAGAAGATATGAACACTAATGCAGTCTCCCTCAGAAAGGAACTAGAAAATATAAGGAGGAGCCAAGAAAAACTAGAAAATTCATTTGCAGAGATACAAACTGAGCTAAGGGCAGAAAAACCAGAATGAATAATGCAGAAGAATGAATTAGTGATGTGGAAGATAGAATAATGGAAATTGCCCAAACAGGACAGCAGAAAGAAAACCAAATGAAAAAACATGAAAGCAATATAAGAGACCTATGGGATAATATAAAGCAGGCCCATCTATGCATAATAGGAATTCCAGAAGAAAAAATAAGGGAATTGAAAATATGTTTGAAGAAATTATCATTGGAAACTTCCCTAATCTAAAGGATACTGATTTCAAGATACAGGAGGCACAGAGGGCCCCAAACAAGTTGAACCCAAATAGATCCACAGCAATACACATTATAATAAAAATGGCAAAAGTTAGTGATAAAGAAAGGATCCTAAAGGCAGCAAGAGAAAAGCAAAGTGTCACTTATAAGGGAACCCCCATAAGTCTATCAGCTGATTTCCCTACAGAAACTCTAAAGGCCAGGAGGGAATAGCAGGAGATATTTAAAACACTGAAAGGAAAAAACATGCAACCTAGAATACTCTAGCCAGCAAGAATATAATTTAAAATAGAAGGGGAAATAAAATTTTTTTCCAACAAACAAAAGCTAAAAGAATATAGCAATACAAAACCCATTCAAAAAGAAATATTGAAAGGGCTTCTCTAAATCAAAAAAAAAAAAAAAAAAAAAAAGAGGAAGAACCAGGATGGAGGAAACCACAATCAGAAAGCAGTCACTCAAATAAGCCAGCATACAGATCTAATCATGAGGATGTTTAAAACAAAATAAAATTAAAAAGAAAAAAAGAGACATCAAAATCATAAAATATGGGCAAGGGAAGTAAGGAAATAAATAGATTATTTTTTTAATTTTCTTTTTTTAAGTTTTATTATTGTAATGAACTATTTGAACCTACAGGACTATCAGGCTAAAACACGCAATTATAGGAAGGGGGTAACATACTTAAAAAACAGGGCAAGCACAAATCAAAACCAAACATTACATTCACAAAAAATGAAAAGAAAAATACTCAAGCAGAAAATAATTGGAGATCATCCAACCAAAAAAAGAAAGGAAGAATGGAGAACCATAGAATCAACTTGGAAATGAAGTTTAAAATGGCAATAAAAAATCATCTATATGTCATCTTAAATGTCAATGGACTGAACACTTCAATCAAAAGTCACTGAGTGGCTGATTGGATAAAAAGGCAAAAACTTTCAATCTGCTGCCTACAAGAAACTCACCTTGACAAAGGACACATATAGATTGAAAGTGAAGGGGTGGGAAAAAATATTTCATGCCAATGGACATGACAGGAAAGTTGCAATACTCATATTAGATGAAATACACTTTAAAACAAAGGCCATAAAGAAAGACAAAGAAGGACAATATTTAATGGTTAAAGGATCCATTCAAGAAGAGGCTATTATTATTGTCATATAAGCCCCAAGTATAGAAGCACACAGATACATACAACAAATATTAACAGACATAAAGGGAGAAATAGATGGGAATACAATCATAGTAGGAGATTTTAACACCCCACTCACATCAATGGACAGATCCTCTAGACAGAAAACCAATAAAGCAACAGAGATCCTAAAGGAAAGAATAAAAAATTTAGACTTAATTGACATTTTCAAGACATTACATCCAAAAAAATCAGAATACACATTCTTCTCAAGTGCACATGGAACATTCTCAAGAATTGATCACATACTGGGGCATAGAGCTAACCTCAACAAATTTAAGAGTATAGAAATTATTTCAAGTATCTTCTCTGACCACAATGGCATGAAACTAGAAATCAACCACAGGGAAAGAAAAGAAATGAGAAAAAACCTACTACATGGAGATTAAACAACATGTTACTAAAAAACCAATGGGTCAATGAGGAAATCAAGAAGGAAATTAAAAAATACCTCGAGACAAACGATAATGAAGGCAAAACCTCTCAAAATCTATGGGACGCCACAAAAGCAGAGGGAAATTCATAGCAATATAGGCCTTCATCAAAAAAGAAGAAAAATCTCAAATTGACAACTTAACCCACCACTTAAATGAATTAGAAAAAGAAAAACAAAAAAAACCCTAAAGTCAGCAGAAGGAAGGAAGTCATAAAGATCAAAGAGGAAATCAATAAAATAGAGATTCAAAAAACAATAGATAAAATTAATAAAACCAAGAGCTGGTTCTTTGAAAAGGTAAACAAAATTGACAAACCTCTGGCTAGACTCACTAAGAAGAGAAGAGAAAGAACCCAAATAAACAAAATTAGAAATGAAAAAGGAGAAATCACAACAGATACTGCAGAAATACAAAAAACCATAAGGGAATACTATGAACAATTATATGCCAACAAATTTGACAATCTGGAAAAAATGGACAACTTTCTAGAATCAACTATCTAGAATCTTTCTAAAATCTGCCAAAACTGAATCAAGAAGAAGTAGACCAACTGAATAGACCAATCCCCAGAAATGAAACTGAATACATCATAAAATACTCCCTACAAATAAAAGCCCAGGACCAGATGGCTTCACAGGCGAATACTACCAAACATACAAAGAGGATCTGGTGCCCATCCTCCTTAAACTTTTTCAAAAGGTTGAAGAAGGAGGAACGCTCCCAAAAACGTTCTATGACGCCACCATCACCCTAATTCCAAAACCAAACATACCACAAAAAAGAAAACTATCGGCCAATATCTTTGATGAATATAGATGCGAAAATTCTCAACAAGATTCTAGCCAACCGAATCCAACAACATATCACAAAGATCGTACACTATGACCAGGTGGGATTCACCCCAGGTTCACAAGGATGGTTCAACATATGCAAATCAATCAACGTCATTCACCACATTAACAAAAGAAAAGTCAAAAACCATATGATCATCTCAATATATACAGAAAAACATTTGACAAAGTCCAACATCCATTTATGATAAAAACTCTCACCAAAGTGGGTATAGAGGGAACATTCCTTAACATAATCAAAGCCATTTATGACAAACCTGCAGCAAATATAATACTCAATGGAGAAAAGTTGAAAGCCTTCTCATGCAGATGACATGATACTCTATATAGAAAACCCTAAGGACTCAACCCAAAAACTACTTGAACTGTTTAACACATTCAGCAAAGTAGCAGGATATAAGGTTAACGTTTAAAAATCAGTCACGTTTCTGTACACTAACAATGAAATATTAGAAAAGGAATACAAAAATACAATACCTTTTAAAATTGCACCCCCAAAAATCAAATACCTGGGAATACACCTGACCAAGGAGGTAAAGGACTTATATGCCAAGAACTATAAAACATTAATCAAGGAAATTAAAGAAGACGTAAAGAAATAGAAAGATATTCCCTGTTCCTTGGTTGGAAAAATTAATATGGTAAAAATGGCCATACTACCCAAAGCAATCTACAGATTCAATGCCATCCCTATCAAATTACCCAGGACATTTTTCACAGAACCAGAACAAACAATCCAAAAATTTATATGGAACCACAAAAGACCCAGAATCGCCAAAGCAATCCTGAGAAACAAAAACCAAGCAGGAAGCAAAACTCTTCCAGACTTCAAGCAATAATACAAAGCCACCGTCATCAAGACAGTGTGGTACTGGTACCAAAGCAGATAGACAGACCAGTGGAACAGAATAGAGAACCCAGAAATAAACCCAGACACCTATGGTCAAGTAATCTTTGACAAAGGAGGCAAGAACATAAAATGGGAAAAAGAAAGTCTATTCAGCAAGCATTGCTGGGAAACCTGGACAGCTGCATGCAAAGCAATGAAACTAGAACACACCCTCACACCATGCACAAAAATAAACTCCAAATGGCTGATAGACTTAAATATACGACAGGACACCATCAAACTCCTAGAAGAGAACGTAGGCAAAACATTCTCTGACATCAACATCATGAATATTTTCTCGGGTCAGTCCCCCTAAGCAACAGAAATAAAAGCAAAAATAAACCAGTGGGATCTAATCAAACTGACAAGCTTTTGCACAGCAAAAGAAACCCAAAAGAAAACAAAAAGACAACTTAGAGAATGGGAGAAAATAGTTTCAAATGATGCAATGGACAAGGGCTTAATCTCTAGAATACACAAGCAATTTGTACAACTCAACACCAAAAAAGCCAACCATCCAGTGGAAAAATGGGCAAAAGACCTGAATAGACATTTCTCCAAGGAAGATTTACAGATGGCCAGCAAACACATGAAAAAATGCTCAACATCCCTGATTAGTAGAGAAATGCAAATCAAAACTACCATGAGATACCACCTCACACCTGTCAGAATGGCCATCATTAAGAAGTCCACAAATAACAAGTGCTGGAGGGGTTGTGAATAAAAGGGAACTCTTCTGCACTGTTGGTGGGAATGTAAGTTGGTACAGCCACTATGGAGAACAGTGTGGACATACCATAGAACTACCATATGATCCAGCAATCCCACTCTTGGGCATATATCTGGACAAAACTTTCCTTAAAAAAGACACATGCACCCGCATGTTCATTGCAGCTCTATTCTCAATAGCCAAGACATGGAAACAACCCAAATGTCCATCAACAGACGCTTGGGTTAGGAAGATGTGGTATATATACACAATGGAATACTACTCAGCCATAGAAAAGAATGACATAATGCCATTTGCAGCAACATGGATGGAACTAGAGCCTCTCATACTGAGTGAAATGAGTCAGAAAGACAAAGACAAATACCATATAATATCACTCATATCTGGTATCTAATATACAGCACAAATGAACCTTCCCACAGAAAAGAAAATCATGGTCTTGGAGAAGAGACTTGTGGCTGCCCCAGGGGAGATGGAGGGAGTGGAAGGGATTGGGAGCTTGGGGTTAACGGATGCAAACTATTGCTCTTGGAATGGATTTACAATGAGATCTGCTGTGTAGCACCGAGAACTACGTCTAGATACTTACATCGCAACATGACAATGAGAGCAAAAGTTATATATACATGTATGTGTAACTGGGTCCCCATGCTGTACAGTGTAAAAAATAATAAACAACAATAAATAAAAAAATAAAAATAAAAACAAAGATGAATAAAAATAAATAAATATCATTGTATGCTGAATTTCCCATTGAAAAATATGTTGGTATTTAGACAATTATCTTTATTATTTTTTTAAATGAAGAGTATATTGGCTATACCCTTATTTGTATATTTATACTTCCTCTTTCAGATGAACTTTACATATATTTTCTCAAGTTTATTTAAAAATTCCAGTATGAATGTGATTTACTATTGCATTAAATTTAAGGAATAAAGTGTGGAGGAGTAAAACATTATGAACATCCCTGCATAGGGCTCTTGAATTTCTCCATTGTATGTATGTATATACAGAGGGCTTCAATTGCTGAGTTGCAGGCTACACATATGGTTAGCTTTATAAGATAATGCCAAAGAGTTTTACAAAGTGGTATTTAAAAAGCTCTTGTAGATTTTACAGAAAAGTATGTAAATTAATTAGAATGCATAGTGAGGTAGGGTGCCGAGATTTCAGGTGATTTTTAATTTCCTCCATGTCATTTGCTATATCTTCTGAATGTTTTTCTAAAATGCAGGTATTATACTTTGACATAAATCACAGCAACATCTTATTTGATCCACCTCCTAGAATAATGACAATAAAGACACAAATAAACCAATGGAACCTAATCAAACTCAAAAGCTTTCGCACAGAAAAGGAAACCATTTAAAAAATGAAAAGAAAACCCACAGAATGGGAGAAAATCTTTGCCAATGATGCAACAGACAAGGGCCTAATCTCAGAAATATACAAAAATCAAGTATTATTGATGTAATTAGAAAGAAAGCTCAAAAAAAAAGTATCTTCGACATGAGAAAAAAAGTTGAGTTTTCAAAAATACAGTAGCCATAGTAACACATACTGTATGAAGAAAAGGAAGCCAGGAAAAGGAAGCCAGAACATCTCATTAAACAAAACAAAATAAAACCGAGCCATCCATCCTAGCCCACTATCCGGGAAATGTTACAAATAAACAAAACTGTCATAACAGTTAAGAAATCATAATCCTTGTATCTTAATCCCAGCTCATTTAACTTTTCCTCTGACAGCACTCACTCCCTTGAGAAAGGTACACTGTTGAATGAGAATGAAATAGCCAAGTGGTTTTTTTCATCGCCAAGAAGCAAAAAAAAAAAAAAAAAAGTATATATATATATATATATATATATATATATATATATATATATATAAAACACAATGTGTTGAACTAACTTTATAGACAATGTAATAGCCAGCATTCCTCCCCCGCCAAAAAAAATCCAGTTTTCTTTTGCAGTTTTGTGGGATAGCGATGCTTCCACTTCAGGATCAAAGTGTCTTCCCATTTTTGAAGTCATTGAGCTGTATTTTTCCAGTGTAAGTAACAGTATTTGCAAAGGTACTTTTGCTGTGGAATCAAGGTACACATTTGGCAAAAATAGCTAATATGTTTGCTGGATGTACCTTTGTGGTTTTTTCCTATATTGCCATAAGAAATCCCTCTTATTTTCAATTTAGCATACAGAGCAAAGTTTTGCTAACTATCAATTCACCTCTTATTGCCCTGAATGAGAAATTTACCCAAGATTTCAGCAGAGAAGTTTTGAAGAGCTCTTCCAGCCAACAGAAGGGGCTTGTCAGTGTCTACCCAAAGGACAGAAACCATGCCAGTTTTGTTGACAGTGAGAATTCAATACAGAAAATTATTAACCCAGCACTGAAGAAATAATAGCAAAACAAACAAACAAGGAAAGAAAGAGAAAGAGGGAGGGAGAGAAAGAAAGGAAGGAAGGAAAGAAAGAATCACAAAAGAAAGAAGTAAAGAAAGAAAAAGAGAAAGAAAGAAAGAAAAGAAAGAGAGAGATAGAGTGAAAGAAAGAAAGAAAGAAAGAAAGAAAGAAAGAAAGAAAGAAAGAAAGAAAGAAAGAAAGAAAGAAAAAGAAAAAGAAAGAATCACTCAGTTAACAATTGCAGGAAACAACTAGCACCCCAAGAGCTAAGGGAAAAAACAGAGTGTTGGACTAATCGCAGCTGGAAATTTAGGAGTTCCCACTGTGATGCAAAGGGATGGGAAGCTTTGCAGCGCCAGGAGGCAGGTTCCATCCTCTGGCCAGCACAGTGAGTTAAAGGATCCTGTCTTGTCATAGCCTTAGCGTAGGTCACAACTGTGGCTCAGCTGTGATCCCAGGCCCAGGAACTCCATATGCCACAGGTAGCCAAAATAAATAAATAAATAAATAAATGATAAAGTTAAAAAAAACCTGGAAATTTAGAAATGGGATTCTGTGGACCTAACTTTGGGTCGCTGCCTAGGTGGTACTGGCCAGTTGAACTTGGAGGAAGGGCCCTATGGGACTGGCAACCAGACCTCTGAGGAGGAGCATGGCAGCTGGTGCTGGAGAGGTGGGGCCCCAGGGAGTGAGAAAAACTTGGGCACGTGTGAAAGTTCACTCCAAAATTCAGGACCTGGAATTTGGGGGAATCAGAACTGAGAAATAATGGCCTGTTTTCTGGGGAAATGAGGACAAATGTAGGCAAAATGTAGCCATGGACTGAAGAGCTTCTGCACATCTCTCATACCATTAAATGGGCCTCTTATTCTATTATATGGTTATTGAGCGATGCTGAGTGACTTTTCCAAGTTACACAGGAATTCACAAGAGCCAAGCAGATGTGGAATTCACTTTGCCTCTAATCACATGGTCCATGTCAGCTTCATCTGATTTTAGACACTTGAAGAAGTATAGTTTTTTCTTTCTCCCTGTGTGTTTGATGACTATGACAGGGAAACTTGAGTGTAGGAAAACATGATTCTTTTAGGAGAGGCAACAAAGGGTTGATTCAGTGTAGTAATTGTCAGCTGTCAAAGTCAGTAGTCATTTAATTGTGATTTTAAAGAAATAGCATATTTCTGAAGTGATGATTATTAGTTTAAGTAGAATGGAGGACAAGATGAGAGCCAAGTAACTGCATTCATTCATTTGACAAATATTTATTAAGTTCCTGCTGTTTGCCAGACTTACTAAATAGGGTAAACAAGAAATTGCTTCTTCAAGTGTGAAGGTCAGTAAGTCCTTATTATATGACAAAGGAGCACATATTGCTATCTCACACCAATCTTTATGTTATAGTTCATATATATATATATATATATATATACACATAATATATAGAATATACAGTTTATATACTAAATACATCTTATTTAAAAATATGCTACTTATTGACAGAACATTGAAAATCAACTATAATAAAAAATTTTTAAATATGTATATTACATAAGTGAAGAATTAAACATTACACAAAGATAGAAGGCGTCTGTCCTCTAGAAAATTGTAATACCTTTCAGTTATCTGAGGAACAGGTATATTGGAATAATAAAGAATAATCTAAAATAAATAAATCAAATGCCTGAATAATGAGGCACTGAAAAAGTCCCAGAGCATCCAAGTGACTGAGTAGTTATAACCTCTATTGCCATCTAGTGGCAAAAATCTTAAAAGCCAGCCAGAACCGATCAGCTGAGCAGTTGGAACCCCACCTGTTTGGAAGCACTCAGCTTCATTCTCAGGAACCAAATGCCTTAGAATATGATTTTCTCTCTTTGTTCTCAGCCAGTTTGCAGTGGTAGGGAGGGTTAATGTATGAGCTATAGGTTCTTTATTTAGACTAAAAGAAGGGTGTGGAAGGAAATCATAGCAGTGGACTACAGAACATGTTTGTGCACCATTTCACTTTTTGAAAAAAATATCATTTTAGGAACGTTTTGATTTTCCTCTTATCCTATGAAGGGTACCTGCTGCTTCAGAAATAGTGTCTACAGTATTTTCTTTTCCATAAATATATGAGAATTATCATTAATTTTTATTTAAACTCTTTAAAGATATGACTTTTTTTTTTTTCTAAGTTTTGCTTTCCCAATTTTGTGAGATGACCTGAAAAGCTACACTTTTTTTTTTTTTTTTTGCCTTTTAGAGCTGCACCTGTGGCATATGGAGGTTCTCAGGCTAGAGGTCAAATTGAAGCTACAGCTGCTGGCCTATGCCACAGCCACAGCAACTCAGGATCCAAGCCTTCTCTGCAACCTACACCACAGCTCGCGACAACGCCAGATCCCTTAACCCACTGAGTGAGGCCAGGGATAGAACTGGCAACCTCATGGTTCCTAGTGAGATTCGTTTCTGCCATGCCACCATGGGAACCCCAGGCTACATTTATTCTAAGGTTATTATGGCATCATATTAAGAGCTACTTGTTAAGTTTTGGAAGACCCATCACTTGACCTCGTGGGAAAGGCCATGTGTATGAGTGAATAAAGATGTCTCTACCCATGTTTCCTAATTAATATTAAAATTGCAAGCATGTATATCAATGACTGTAATGAAATCTGATTTTAGCAATTTTATGAGTACAAAAACAGGCGACACGTAAGATATAAACTTGTTTTGGCCTTGAACTTAATGTTTATGTATCATGTAGACACCAGAGGAAATAAGACAGATTGCTTATCTGTAGTGGAGAAAAATGCAGAAATGCTTTAGTTTAGCTGGTTGCACAGTTAAGATAATCATGTACCCAATTCTCAGGGTGCTATCATTATTTCATGAAAATCCCTGCTCTCATCTTATTTTACTTTGCCCCTCTCCCTCTTATCATCAGTCTTTTGCTTTAGATCTCATTCAGTTTCTTACCTATTTTCACCACAAACTCTTTTTAGAATTTTCCCTTTGCTGGTTCTGCTTTAGCTCTTTGCATCTAATTACTACACAGTATCCATCATTTATTTTGTCTCCATGGTTTCCTAGTGGTAGAAAATAGGATGGTGGAGTTCCCGTTGTGGCTCAGTGGGTTAAGAACCCCACATAGTGTCCATTAGGATGTGGGTTCGATCCCACGGCCTTGCAGGCTATGGTGTATGTTGCAGATGTGGCTCAGATGCAGTGTTTCTGTGGCTGTGGAGTAAGCCTGCAGCTGCAGCTCCGATATGACCCCTAGTCAGAGAACTTCCATATGCTACAGGTGTGGCCATAAAAAGAAAAGAAAATAGGATTGCCTGTATGCTTGATAAGCATCTTTGCATATGACCTTTTCTTTTTTTTTTTCTGTCTTTTTTTACAATTTCTTGGGCCACTGCCACGGCATATGGAGGTTCCCAGGCTAGGGGTCCAATCGGAGATGTAGCCACCGGACTATGCCAGAGCCACAGGAATGTGGGATCTGAGCCGAGTCTGCAACCTACACCACAGCTCACGGCAACACCAGATCCTTAACCCACTGAGCAAGGCCAGGGATCGAACCTGCAACCTCATGGTACATAGTTAGATTCGTTAACCACTGAGCCACAATGGGAACTCCTGCATATGACCTTCATACAGGGATTTCACTGGTTTAGGTTCTCAGAGGTATTTTATATATATACTTACATAAAATAATGACTTCTTTCTCTTGTGAACATTCCAATGCTCCAACTTGCATTTGAAGTTCAGTAGGGTTCCTGTTTCCTTGTAGCCTTGCTATCACTTAGTATAACATCACTAGGGTTTCTTCTTTTTTTTTTTCCTGCCAAAAAGAAAGGGTCTTTTGTCACAGTCCATTAATATGATTTCTAGAGTGATCACTTATCTCTTTATGGGCTGGCTAGACATTTTTTAGTTTCTGCTAGAAGTTACTTAGTCATATTTTTGCCTGTTTTTCTTTTGGGTTACCCACTGCCTTTGTCCTTAAATGTTATTGATATTACTAGCTTATAGGCTATTGGCAGTGCATTTAACTTAGATCTTGGAAAAATCCAAACGTTGTCTATGATGTCCTACATTGAACAGGAACTCTTAGTTACATTTCTAAGTCTAATCCATCCATATTTTTACCTCATGTTTTGTGCTTTTTTTTAAAGAGTATTTCTTAAGTTTTTACCCACCCCAAGACTTGTTTACAGTTTGAGGAAGAGATCCCACTTTATTTCTTTTTGTTTAGCCCATTTGCCTAACACTATACCTTCTAGTAAACAGGTCATTATTTCCCTACTGATCTGAGGTACCCCCACTCTATTAGCCTATATACGTGTGTTTGCTTTCTGAGTTTTCTACATAGTTCCAGAAATTTGTTTTTCTTACAATGGCTTTGTAGCACTTCTTCATTTTTGGTGAAATAGCATTTTGCCCAGAGCCCAGAGTCCTAATCCTTGAGCAGAACTCTTGTGTAGACTAAGACCCTTTTGAAGCAGCAGTTTGGCATATGGCTGGTTTGGCAAATTCTTTTTTATATCTCTCCTTTTTCAAAAATGAATATAATCACTTATAAGTGTCAATTCTGTCATGTGAATTTAAGAATAAATTTTCCAAAAAAATTTTAAAAGTTTTAAAGTAGGCTCTGGGGATTTTGATTGGAACTTCTTTGAGATTTTAGAGTAAATTAGGATGGACAAACACTAAAAAAAGTTAACAGAGCTTCTTCTTTTAAAACAGAGATTATCACCTCACTCAAAATGTATAGAACTTGACTGACTGAATGCAGAAGTTTCTGGGCCAGGAATAAAACCTGCACCATAGCAGTGATCTGAGTCACAGCAGTGATGACCCTTAACCGCTAGGCCACCAGGGAACTCCTTCTTAATGGTTATTTTTCTAATCAAGTTTCCTATTTATTTTTGCTAATTCTGGTATTTTGTATTTTTTCCAAAAGTGCATCCATTTAGAGGTCTGCTGGATTATAAGAAGCATTTGGCTCAGTCATCTCATTGTTTCTGCTGATGGCCAACACCAGTGGTTAGATCTGTGATAAGCCAAGGGCAGGCCGACTCCCTGTTGACCAGGAAAAGATTGCAGAAACTCCCAGTTGATCCACATACTCATGAACAAGAGTAAACAGGTGTTGTTTGTTACACACCCAAAGGCAATGAATACATTTTAATTGTTTCAGGGGTTTCTGAGGTTTAACATTAGTTTTTCAGATCTATGGTCCTTGCTTTGTGCCATGCCCAGGGTTGGTCTGGAGGATGGGACCAGCAGGCCTCGCTAGTTAGCCCTTTTTTTTTTTTTTTTTGTCTCTTTAGGGCCACACCCAAGACATGTGAAGTTCCCAGAGTAGGGGTCAGATTGGAGCTGTAGCTGCTGGACTACACCACAGCCACAGCATTGCTAGACTCAAGCCATGTCTGCAGTCTACACCACAGCTCACAGCAACTCTGGATCCTTAACCCACTGAACAAGGCCAGGGATTGAACTTGCATCCTCATGGATTCTAGTCAGATTCGTTACTGCTGAGCCACAATGGGAACTCCCAGTTTTAATCTTTTTTATGTATATTTTCTCTCTGAGTAGAGAGGAGCCCATCCTTTTATGGTCCAAGTGATAGAGAAGGAAGTTGAAATGGATTTCACCTAGAGCCCAGAGTTCCTTTTCTAGGGAGCAGTCGAGTCTAGAGCAGAGAGGCAACAGACGCAAAACTGGGAAGAGAAGACCAGCTCCTGGCACATCAGCTCCTGGTGATGGTGAATCAACACCAGCTCTAGAATCTAGAACTAGAACTTCAAGCAGAGGACTGAAAGAAAGCTGTGGGGGAGGGGAGGCTAACTAATGCTTGGCCTTGTGATTGATAAGCAAAAAAGGGCTTATGACATCTTATGGTCATTTTATCCCCTCCTTCACATTTTTTTGGAAAAAAAAATCAAAAATAAAAAGGAATCAAGGGATGTTCTATCTCATCCACACCTTTCACAAATCTTAATGCTGAAAGAACCTGAGCAATAAAAGATCGGAACTTCAGATATTTTCCCAAATTTCCACTAAGTATTATATGCAAATGAAGTGTTTAATTTTAATATTATAAAGTGCTTAAATGTTGTATAATGTCAAATGTGAATTACTTTTTGTTTAAAATCTTCATTGCGCTTCTCTTTTTCATGATTCCCACCCCCTATTTACTGGGCTTTAGGGTCATGTAAATTTTTAAAGAAGTTTTTTTTTTCCCCTACTCACTTTGTTTCTCTTCTCAAGCTATGTTTACTTTATGTGTCATTGGCATTACTCTTCTGTATTTTCCCTTCCTTATTTTTCTCTCAAAGTCTACCGTCTTCTCTTTCTTTTAGGATAATCATTTGACTTTTGTAAATCTTAGTCCTTTTTATTAACTGTGTGAAAAGTCATTTTCATTTTAAATGAAAAAAAGAGAGAAGATCTAATTTTAAAAACACAAAATGAGGATTTCCTGCTGTGGTGCAGTGGGTTAAGAATCTGACAGCAGTGGCTCAGGTCAGTGTGGAGGCATCGGTTTAGTCCCTGGCAGTGCATTGGGTTAAAGGATCTGATGTTTCTGCTGATGCAGCATAAGTTTCCTAGGTTGAAACTGCCACTAGGATTCAATCCCTGGTCCAGGAACTTCTATAAGCCGTGCGTGCAGCCCTTAAAAATACACACACACACACACACACACACACACACACACACACACACACACACTGAGCTGAGACTCTTTGTTGGTGCCAAAAAATAAGGAAATGAGGGGAAGTGGGCTCCAACAGCAAGAGGCTCCCAACAGCTAAAGCTACATCAATTTGAGCAAAGAAATAAATAATGATAGTAGCATATGGAAGTTCCCAGGCTAGGGGTCAAATTGGAGCTGCAGCTGCTGGCCTATGCCAAAGCCACAGCAACACCAGGTCGGAGCTGAATCTATGAACTACACTGCAGCTTGCAGCAACACTGGATCCTTAACCCCCTGAGTGAGGCCAGGGATTGAACCTGCATCCTCATGGATACTATGTCCCACTGAGCCACAAGCTGCTGAGCCACAGTGGGAACTCCCAATGTAGAATTTTGAATAAGATATTGGATCTTAGAACAGAAAAATGGACTTTAGTGGGAAAAGTGGTGAACTTCAAGTAATGCAACTTAGCTAATAATATTATATCATGTCCATATCCTGGCTTTGATAATTTTAAGATGTTAACATCAGGGAAATCTGGGTAAGGGGTGAATGGGACCTGTGTTATGTTTATAACTTTTCTGTAAATCTAAAATGATTTCAAAATAAAACATATACTTGACTTTTTATATGTATGCATGTGTCTCTATCAAACATTAATTTTCTCTTTCTTAAAATTGTATCCTATGAGGGTGTTACTGAATGTTATGTTTATTTATCAAGAAGAAAAGGCCTTTGTAGCTCCCATCTAGCCACGTACTTCTCCTTTCAGTATTTCCAAAGAAGAATCAGTAGTTAGACCTAGAGGTTTTTTTTTTTTTTTTTTTTTTTTTATTGGCAAGGCTACTTCATAGGTGGTGTATCAATAGGACTTTTAATTACATAAATGTAGTGTGTGCATGCTAATGAAGTTAGAAGCCAGAGAAGAACCAGATAAGAGGTGTTCCCACTGTGGCACACTGGGTTAAGGATCTGGTATTGCCACAGCTGCAGTGCAGATCACAGCTGTGGCTTGGATTCTACCTCTGGCCTGGGAACTTCCATATCCCACGGGTGTGGCTGAAAAAGAAAAAAAGAACCAGATAAGAGAATCAAACAAGAAAAAATTCATTTTTCTCTATTTAAGCAAGTTTTGTTTTGTTTGCTTTCTTTCTTTTCTTTTTTTTTTTTTAAGGGCTGCTTTCATGGCACATGGAAATTCCCAGGCTAGGGGTCAAATCAAAGCTGCCACTGTTGGCCTACACCACAGTCACAGCAAAAGCAGATCCAAGCCGCATCTGCGACCTACACCACAGCTCGTGGCAACGCTGGATACTTGATCCGCTGAGCAAGGTCAGGGATTGAACCCACATTCTCATGGATACTAGTTGGATTTGTCACCACTGAGCCATAACGGGAACTCTGCTCTTCTGTTTTCTATGTACCTTAAGCCGACCACCACATTTGTACTTTAAAAACAACAGCAACAAAACACTGAGATTTTCTAAATATCTTATATATCATCCATAAATATTTTCTTGCCCTACTACTTTGGAACTACTTTAGGTATAAAATCAGGGATCTCTAGTCCTAAAACCAGCTAGCATCACATACATTAAAAATAAATCATCACACTGTTAACTTCCTTCTTAACACGCTTGCACTAATGATGCAAGCTGATTCACTACTCAGCCTGACTGTATCATAACAATGATAATAGTGATATTAATTAATATTTGTATGGAGCTTTGAACTCTCTCAAGATTTTCTCACGCCATCACACCATTTGAACCTTGGCTTTAGGATGCCCTCACAAGGGGGTTATTCCAGGGAAGGGCTCATTAATCTTTGCTGGTCATATCCAAATTATGGATCTGGGAGTCTTAGCAATAATCTATGCTCTTATAGAGGGCACAAGGGCATCTAAATAAGTGAATTCTCAGAACCAGCCTTCAAAAGCCCATTGTCCCTTAGAATAAATAGACAGACAATTAATGATCATGAATTAAGTATCTAATCCATGTCTCTAATTAGTTTTGGCAGTAAGGGAAAGAAAATCAAATTAGCTTATTGCTTTGAAGTAACACAACAACGTTCACTCTTTGATTTTTTCCATTTTGAGAAAAATCCGGAAAATAATTATGACTACCCTTAAGAAGGAAAATATTTTGTGTTGTTTTTTTTTCCAGTATAACGTGACTTATTTATTAGACCAGAAGAAGAGCTTTAATTTTCCTAAAATTTTCTCAAAATTTAATTATTATTACGCTATTTTTTTCAGCTATATCTAAATGTTAATGATTTAGGGGTATTGATTTTTCCACTGTTTGGAAGCCTAAGACCAAGTACCCTGTAACCATCTCAAACCCAATACCATCTAAACTTCTCATTCTTTGGAGTTCCCTGGCAGCCTAGGATTCAGCACTGCCACTGCTGTGGCTCAGGTTACTGCTGTGACAGGGCTTGATCCCTGGCCCCAGGGCTCAGCCAAAACAAACAAACAAACAAAATACCAACTCCCCCCAAAAAAACTCATTCTCACAATCCCAACCGCATCTTCCTATGGGCTTAGTTTTGATAGAATGAATAGCTTCCAGTCCATGAAATCTTAAGGTTCTCACCAATTCTTTCCCTTCATTCACTTCCTAGAAGCCAATTTAAAAAGCCTCAATAGTAGCACTTTTTTGTTTCTGAATGTTTATTTTTTAATTGTGTTAAGATACAGATAACAAAATTTTCCATTTTAATTATTTTATTTATTTTTTAAAAATTTTATTAAAATATATTTGATTTACAATGTTCTGTCAATTTCTGCTGTTCAGCAAAGTGACCCAACCATAGATATATACACATTCTTTTTCTCATATTATCTTCTATCATGTTCTATCACAAGTGATTGGATAGGGTTCCCTGTGCTATACAGCAAGACCTCACTGCTTATCCATTTTAAATGTAATAGTTTGCATCTACTAACCCCAAACACTCAGGCCATCTCACTCTATCCCCCTCCTCCTTAGCACCTGTATGTTCATAACAACACTATTCACAACAGTCAAGACATAGAAATACCTAAATATCGTTGACAGATGAATGGATTAAGAAGATGTGGTGCATATACACAATGCAATACTGCTTAGCCATTTTATTCATTTTAAAGTGTTCAATTCTAGGGAGTTCCCATCGTGGCGCAGTGGTTCACGAATCCGACTAGGAACCATGAGGTTGCGGGTTGGATCCCTGCCCTGGCTCACTGGGTTAACGACCCAGCGTTGCCGTGAACTGTGGTGTAGGTTGCAGACGCGGCTCGGATCCCGCAGTGCTGTGGCTCTGGCGTAGGCTGGTGGCTACAGCTCTGATTGGACCCCTACCCTGGGAACCTCCATATGCCACGGGAGCGGCCCAAGAAAGCAAAAAGACAAAAAAAAAAAAAAAATTAAAAAAAAATAAATAAAAAGTGTTCAATTCTATGCCGATAATTACACCCATAATGTTGTACAACCGTCATCATTATCTATTTCCAAAACTTTTCCATTGCTCCAAGCAGAAACTCTACCCATTAAAAACGAACTCCCATTCCTACCTCCTCAGCAGCACCAGGTAAATTCTAATCTAGTTTCTGTCCCTATGAAGTGAAATCCTGCAATATTTGTCCTTTTGTGTCTGAGTTATTTCATTTAGGTTAATGCTTTTAAGGTCTATCTATTTTATTCCATTGTATGTATATGCCATGTTTTGCTTATCTATTCATCTACTGAAGGACAGTTGGGTTGTTTCCACCTTTTGACAACTTGAATAATGTTTTTTGTGAGCATTTGCAAGAAGACAGGCCATTCAGAGTTCTGAATCCTCCAGACACTCAAGGCTATAGGTAAATACTACACTGCTGGCTTGGGTTACAGCATCCTGAGAAAAGGCCGTAAGGGCCAAATGCCACCTTTTGGAATTCCATTTGATTGGAAATTTGATCAGTGGGAAAGGGGAGATGTGTGAGGCCTAGCCAATATATACCTTCTTTTTCCTCCCTCTGATGGACTAGTCTGATGCATGAATTCTCTTTACAGTAATCTAGGGCACCCTGTGTCAAGTGAATATATCTGCTGATGACCATGACTCTGTACCCTTTTTGCCTCATTTCCCTTCTTTCCCTCACTCTTATGGCTCTAGGTTTTCACACAACCCACATATTAAGTAGTTTTTGCTTTCAACCTGGACTCAAGCTCTGTTTTCTAGGGAATCTGGGCTGACAGTTGGCATTGATATACCCCATTTCAGAGATGGGGAAAATATTAGTGAAACTCAGAGAAACTGAGTAAATTTGAAGTCACATAACTAACAAGTGGTAGGCCAAATTCAGCCCAAATTCTAGGTCTATAACCTACTATACTTGCATGTAAGACAAAAAAAAAAAAAAAAAAAAGTAATCAAGTCTTGCTTAAGGCAGTAGAGCGACAAAGACATAGCTAGAATAATGTCCTAAAGCCTAGCTATTACTTCAGAAAGCACAATGAAATACAATGGTCAAAACTGAAAATGGAAATGTCATTAATCCATTCAGAAAGCCCATAAAATCCACTAATATATTTCAGGAGGAAAAAAAATAAACTGTTATTAGGCAGAACTCCAAAACAAAACACAAGGATACGCACTGTTCTTAGCCAAAGGATTTTAATCTTGTTACACTCTCTTCCTCACTCTCAATTTTCCCTGTGCCAAATATTCCATTACCAAAATTAAATTGGCAATGTTTAAGTATAGCATAGAAGCATTTTCCATGAATGTCGACAAAATAAGTATCCAGAAATATCAGGTGTTACTGATTATAAACTGCCGGCTTCTAGTTTACTAATCTTGCTATTTATATTATTATTTTAACAGGTACATTCACATGGACCAAAAGGACATTAGGGTTTTTTTTTTTTTTTCTATTTATTTATTTATTTATTTATTTTTAGGGCTGCAGCTGTGGCATATGGAGGTTCCTTGCCTAGGGGGCGAATCGCAGCTGTAGCTGTTAGCCTACACCACAACCACAGCAACACCAGATCCGAGCCGTGCCTGTGACCTACACCACAGCTCAAGGCATTGCTGGATCCACTGAGGGAGGCCAGGAATCAAACCTGTGTCTTCATGGATTCTAGCCAGATATGTTTCTGCTTGCCACAATGGGAACTCCGATATTCAGTTTAAATCTCTGTCTTACCCCATTCCCACCTAGCCAACTTCCTTAAGACAATGTAGTGTATTCCTTCTGTGAGAAAGGAATTAAATCATCTGTGTGAGATTACTCATTCCTTTACAGAGGATATGCCCCAAGGGAAATTCATGTGGACATCCGGGTAAATGGACTTACTGAAGTTGGTTAGGAGGTAGAGGCACAGTCTCTAAAAGGCCCTTCGCTGGTGGACCTGGCTCAGGATCATATATAGTAAATAGGACCCAGTATCATTGAGCTGGGCATCCTAGGAGAATGTCAGGAGTGAGATTATTGCCTCACTCAAAATGTGTAGAACTCATTTGACAGCATGCAAAAATTCCCAGGCCAGGGATTAAACCCTCATCACCGCAGTAACTCAAGACAATGCCCGATCCTTTAACCACTAGGCCACCAGGGAAATTCCATCCTGTGATGGTTTTAAGGAACAGTATTTTTTATTTGTATTTTTATTTATTTTTATTTTTTATTTTTAAGGCCACACCTGTGGCATATGGAAATTCCCAGGCTAGGGGTTGAATTGGAGCTGCAACTGCTGGCCTATGCTGCAGCCATAGCAATACCAGATCTGAGCCACATCTTCGAGTTGTACCGAAGCTTGTGGCAACGCTGGATCCTTAACCCACTTAGTGAGGCCAGGGATTGAGCCCACATCCTCATGGACCATATGTTGGATTCTTAATCCACTAAGCCATGAGGGGAGCTCTGACATTTTTTAGTAAAGGACTTTTTAAATCACCTTTGATGATGTGATGGAAATTCTCTCTTTTGTATGGCATTGAATAAGGCCAATGGAGAAAGTGTCTATTATGTCAAATTAAACATCTGAAGATAAAACTAAGCTAATATTCCTAGCCCTTTGGAATGAGAAAATTAAGAATTGTTAAGTGTTTCTAGATTTATTTTCAGTTTTATCAGTTAATAAGGCAGAAGCTGAAAACTTGACAACACAGAGCCTATTTCATACTGCAGATGTTTTAAAGTATGCATTGTCTTTTATGTAACTGCATTCGGAGGAAAAGAAAATAATGCTGTAATTCACTAGGGTTTAGGCAGTGTTGTAAATGTCATGGAACATATGAAAAGCGTCATTTTGTTATGTTGGAAACAGGGTTGTTGCCACGCCCCAACCACCTGTAGTAAATCGAGTCATTTAAAAATTCAGTGATTGTGTGTGTGTGTGTGTGTGTGTGTGTGCCACAGACATGAGCAGTAACTCAATACCAGTTACATTTTTATGTAAAAATTCACTTAAAAACGTGTGTTCTCTTGGTATGTTAAAAAAAATTAGAAATTTAGTAAGTGCTCAAAAGCACATAATTGAATCAAGTGCAGCATTCTAAGTTCATGAATTTGCAGCCTGTACATACACCTATATTCACATATTTTTAAGGTATTTAAAATTTTTTACATTCATAACTTTAGTAGTTAAAACAATAAAGGGTGAGCATTGTGGTCAGTGGGGGTATAACATTATCAGTGTTTGCAGTGGCTGCTGCAGTCATCTTGCACCAGATTTTAAGAGCCAAATAATACATTTTCAGAAATGTTACTGGCTGGTAGACATCAAGTTGGTAGTTTGAAATAAGCCATGTGGGAGTTCATAGAGCACAGAAATTGGCAAACAAATCTGCACTTTTCAGCCTCAGGGATGCAGACTGCTGAGCATTTACTAGCAAGCCACTGGCAGGTGGGCAAGTAGTGTTACACAGAATCTGTCTTATTATGTACGTAATTTTTAAGTATTATGTTTTTCCTTTAGTAGTAAACTTTACAATTTAGTTAAATTTTCTCTTACAGAATATACCCTGTTTTCTCAACTTTAATCAGGAACATATATATTACTGCCTAGCAAGTATCCCAAAGTCTTTCATTAGGTAAAATACAAAATGTTCAATTCTTGGCCTGCAGTAGCTAGTATTTTAATGCCTATCTGTGCCTATTTTTCTTTTAGGGCTGCACCCACGGTATATGGAGGTTCCCAGGCTAGGGGTCGAATCAGAGCTACAGCAGCTAGCCTACACCACAGCCACAGCAATGCCGGATCCGAGCTGTGTCTGCGACCTACACCATATCTCATGGCCACACCGGATTTTTACCCCACTGAGCAAGGCCAGGGATCGAACCTGCGTCCTCATAGATCCTTGTCATATTTGTTTCCACTGCACCATGATGGGAACTCCTGTGCCTAATTTTGGATTTCGAAATTATACATGATGACAAAGGGAGAGGAGCTTGAAAGATGGATAAAAATTATGCTTAGGAGTATAAAATTGTTTATTAAATGGTGAACAGTTAATTTTTACCCTCACTGAAGTGTAAATAAAACAAAGGGAAAACATTTTAAATACATGATTTACATATCTTGGTAAATACTTGGTTCAAATATCAAGAAATACTTAACTAAAATGAGATCTGTAAAAGTGAATCCTTGTATAGATACCATGAGCTGATGATTTAGTTAACATGCTTGATTGCCTTAGAGCAGAACAATAAACTCAATGGACATTTTTGGTCCTTCTCAGTTTCTTCTCTACAAAAAAAATAAATCTTGGAGTTCCCATTGTGGTTCAGCAGGTTAAGGACCTGATGTAGTGTTCTTGGGGATGTGGGTTTGATCCCTGGCCTCACTCAGTGGATTAAGGATCTAGGGTTGCTGCACAATGTGGCACAGGTTGCAGGTACAGTTCAGATCTTGCATTGCTATGACTTTCTATGTTTCTGTAGTTTTTTTTTTTTTTTTTTTTTTTTTTTTTTGCTCTTGAATGAGGTGTTTGTCTATATTACATTTTAGAATTAATTCTTGCTGGTATGTAGGAAGAGCATTGATCTATGTATAATTCTCTATGTGCAGATTTCCTGAACTCATTAGTTTAAAAAAAAAAAAATCAGTTGATTCTCTTTCCCAAAGTGGCGCTTCTGGGTTAGCTTTTCTTAGAGGCTTATCAAGGCTCCTTCTGGATTCATTCCTAGTCACCAGCCTGGAATAATACAGTTTATTTCAATCATTTATGATTTCTCCTACCATCTGTTCTAGGAAGTGTCCTATTTAATAATTCTCCCTCCATCTCTTGTTCCTGTAAGGCATTTAGCAAATCCGTTTGTGTAATTAAATTCCTGTACTATTATTACTTTATGGACTAATTTTACAGCACTGGATACCTTATTTAATATTTCCATACCAGTTTCACCATCCTCAACAGGAAAACCAAGGTATAATACCTCTACACTCTATTATTACGGAGTTTGTGATCTAAATACAATCACCTTATCCCTCATTCATTATCTCTGTAATATTAAGTCCTGCATTGCCAATTTTATCAAGGTCTTTGCTTCTTACCATCTATTTAAAATTTCTACCATTGGAATATTTATTGTTATCTTGCTTCATTTTCCTACCAGGAACCACGTATTTTTGTGTAACTAATAAAAGATATGTTCACATATTGAGATATAGGGAAGTCATTGTGGCTTATACATGAGTTAAATTGAATTTTATGCTAACTAAAACAGCCTGTTGGTGGCCCATCAATATACACTGTACATCTGCTTTCATTATTAAAGAAAAGGGCACATTGACCAGAAGTAAAGAGGATGTCCATGTTAAAAATAAAGATTAAATACCCCTCTTCCTGGGATGGCAATGCTGGTGCTCTTTCGATGATGAGATTCACTTCCCACGTGTCAAGGTCATACAGACTCTCAGTGTCTGATGTTTATGCCGGTCTGTTCTTTCCTTCCTTCCTTCCTTCCTTCCTTCCTTCCTTCCTTCCTTCCTTCCTTCCTTCCTTCTTCCTTCCTTCCTTCCTTCTTTCATCTTTCTGTCCTTTCTAGGGCCACGCCTGCAGCACATGGAGGTTCCCAGGCTAGGGGTCAAATCGGAGCTGTAGCCACCGGCTTACACCAGAGCCACAGCAATGTGGAATCTGAGCCTGGTCTGCGACCTATACCATGGCTCACAGCAACGCCAGATTCTTAACCCACTAAGTGAGGCCAGGGATTGAACCCGCAACCTCGTGGTTCCTAGTGGGATTCGTTAACCACTGAGCCACAATGGGAACTCCTCTTTCTTCTTTCTTTTCTTTTTTTTTAAATCTTTAAGGAATGTAACCCTGACTTGTTCAATGTTCTTTGTTCTAACAAGACATAAAACTGTGCTGAAAATCCTGCTTCTCTGGAGCAGTTTCTCGGAGAAATCTGGGAAATTGGCTTCAGGGCTAGTCCTTGGTTTGGCTCAAATAAAACTCTTTTCTATTCTCATTGTTGATTGTTTATTGATTATTTTTGGCCACATAACCATTGCTGCCCCAGAGTGCCACCACTGGAAACTTCTCCAGGGAAAAAAGCTCATTCTCCCATTGTTATGTGCCCATTTCCTTTAAACTGTGACCCATGCTTTAAACATGAAGAGGATTGAGCACTGACCTAGGAATTATAATTGTATTGCTTAATCTTTACAGACACCCAGAGTTCCCGTTGTGGCTCAGCAGGTTAAGAACTCGACATAGTGTCTGTAAGAATGTAGGTTTGACCCCTGGCCTGGCTCAGTGGGTTAAGGATCCAGGAGTTACCACAAGCTGTAACATAGGTTGCAGATACGACTTGGATCTTGTGTTGCTATGGCCGTGGTGTAGGCTGGCAGCTGCAGCTCCAATTCCACCCCTAGCCTGGGAACTTTCATATGATGTGGGTGTGGCCATAAAAAGAAAAGGAAAAAGAAAAAAAATAAAGAAATGTCATTAAAAAATATCTTTACAGCCACCTTCTGCAGTAGGTTCCATTATTACCTGTATATGAAAATTGGTGTTAACTTTTTAGCCCCAAGTTACATAGGTAGGGTGTTAGGCCAAGGTGCTGTACTCTGATCTGTACCACCCCACTGAAAACTCGATCCCACATATTCTTGTTATATTCCTTCTTGTTGCCCCTAGTCTGATGGCAAAGAAATGCAGCCCTTGAACAAACATTTTGTGTTAGAAATAAGGAAGAGCTTCAGCAATGATACTCTCTCTTTCCAACCTTTTCATTTTGCAAATTTTCCAGCCTACACAAAAGTAGAGAGAATAGCAAAGATGAACTTAGATTCAACATTGATTGATGTTGTGCCACTTTTCTTTAATCCATCCTCCTTCCACCCTCCCAAATTTTATTTCTGGTGTATTTTAAAGTGAATTCTAGACATCATATTATTTTACCCATAAATATTTCACTGTCTGTAACCAATAAAGACTTTTAAAATGTAATAATAACATAACCATTATCACACCCAGTGAAATAGTAATTCCTTAATATCAGATCCTATTTCCAAAAATGATATCATATACAAAAACTGTACTGAAAAGAATGATAGAATTTCTGTACATATTATTTGTTTTTAAAAGCAAAATAAAATGTTTCCCACTGAGTTTATAGGATTGATCTGTATAAAATAATAGTGACTTTTTTTTTTTTTTTGCCTTTTTGCTATTTCTTGGGCCGCTCCCGCGGCATATGGAGGTTCCCAGGCTAGGGGTCCAATCGGAGCTGTAGCCACTGGCCTACACCAGAGCCACAGCAACGCGGGATCCGAGCCGCGTCTGCAACCTACACCACAGCTCACAGCAACGCCGGGTCGTTAACCCACTGAGCAAGGGCGGGGACCGAACCCGCAACCTCATGGTTCCCAGTTGGATTTGTTAACCACTGCGCCACGACGGGAACTCCAATAGTGACTTTTAATAACATTTACTGCAAGGATATTTTCCAAATTTACAGTGATTTGTAAATTTGGGTCTTATATTTGGATGATAAGGGCTGGCTCCACATGGAACTGAGCAACTACTAATTAACACCTATTTCAGGTATGATCTCTGCAGGCAAAATTCATCTTTCTCTCCTGTATGTGCTGATTGAAGATTGATCTCATGTGCACTGCAGTACTTTTACTTGTACAGTTGTCTTTGGTTCAGTCCCAGGGCTGAAATAACACTTTTTCACAGAGATATTGCTTTGCACATCTAATAAGTTCTTATAAAACACATTTTGAATAATCTCTCCCTCTAATTGTAATTCAGTCATACATACTAAGGTTGTGGTGGTCTCAAGATACAAATGCATCCAATGCACATCTGTAAGGTGATTTGGAAATCATTTAAGGCTACTCTCACTTTAGATCTGACAAAATTGTTGTCAAGAGAAGAAAGGGGTCCATTTTATTTCAACTGGCAATATCCTTATCAACTGACTTATTTTTTCTGTTAGTGTTCGTGTTTTAGACTTCTTATGAATTTAAAATAATTTTGTAAAAAAATGCAATCACATGCTCTAGTTTCATTATCTCCAATGGGCAGTACAACTGCAATATATGCAAAGAGTACTTAAAATTTTCTCTTCCTTTCAGCAAGAGTTGACCAACATGTCCCTTTGTTTTTCCATTAATTTTTTTACTTCGGAGTCCATTGTTATTTCTACTACTGTTGAATAGGAGATCCTTTTTTTTTTTAATTTAAAATTTTTTTACATTATTTATTTATTTAGTCTTTTTAGGGCTTCACCTGGGGCATATGGAGGTTCCCAGGCTAGGGGCTGAATTGGAGCTGTAGCTGCCGGCCTACACCACAGCCGCAGCAACATCACATCCAAGTCGCGTCTGCGACCTACACCACAACGCTGGATCTTTAAGCCACTGAGGAAGGCCAGGGGTTTTACCCCAACCTCAGGGTTCCTAGTCGGATTCGCTTCTGCTGTGACACAAAGGGAACTCCTTTTTCTTATTTTTATTTATTTAGTCTTTTCAGGGGGATGCATTAAATTACAGGCCATGTTTCTGTTTTGAAAAACCAACACGCGCCAACCCCCCTTACTGGAACCTGGGCACACTCTGGGCAGGTTCTAACTTAAGCAACATCAGGTCATCTGTTTATTTTCAACGCCTCGGTGGAGAAGAGAGGTCGTTGCCAAGGCAACTGACGCCCGGGGCAACAACGAGTCCAGGCGGGAGGGGGCGTGGCCTCGGCGGGCCCAGGCCCATAAGAGGCGGTGCCGACCGGCCGCCCGCGTCTAAAGCTGGGCCGGTCGGCGCGGGTGGGAGGAGTCTGGGCGTGCTGGCCTCCGTTCGCGCTGCCTGGGAAGGCCGGGTCGGCGGGTCCGCCGCGCCTTTTTCCAGCGCTCCTGTCGTGGAGCCTCGTTCCGCGCCCGGACATGGTGGGCGGGCGCCGCGGCACGCTGCTCGCGGCGCTCCTGGCTGCCTGGGTCGCGGCGGCGGCGGCGGCAGAGGCAGAGGCCGGCTCGGAGCAGGCCGCGGTACCGGAGGAACGGAGCCTGGTACGGCCCATGACCGCCTCCAACTGGACGCTGGTGTTGGAGGGCGAGTGGATGCTTAAATTGTGAGTGTGCCCACCCGTCCCGCTCGCCACACCGTCGTCGCGGGCGCCAACCTCCCAGAACCGCACGGGCAGCTCCCCCACCGCACAGTCGGCCTTGCTGGATCTCGGGCCCCCTACCCACCGGGTTTAAGACCTGCAGCGCCAGGCCCCGCTGCGCGCGTTGCGCATGCGCGCCAGGCCCTCCGCGGTGAGGGCTGCGGTATAGAGCATCCCCGCCCTTGCAGGGATAGTCCCCGGCTTTGGGAGGAAGTGTTTTAGGGTTGGGCTGTGTGAGCAGTTTACCAAGGGGAGAAAGGGGAACAGAAAATCTGCAAGAATATTGCGTGCTTTCTAGAAGGGTGTACGTAGAGGAGAAAGGGCTCTCTTTCAGTGACACGTGTACCGAACAAATACGTAGCACTGACTTGGCAAGGTACTTGTTGAATGAATAATTGCAGCACCGTGAAGGGCAGACCCAGGCTGTACAGTCTTCCAGTCTTCATTTTGAAGACCCTGAGATTTTGTGAAAAAACGGAAGGATCGATGCCTTAGAAGTTTTAAAACAAGCTTTCAAATGAATGTTGTTATTTGTTACAGTTTTTAGAGGTGGGGCCTTCTGGGTAGATGTCATATCTTAATTGTGCTAATGTCAAAGAAAAGGACATTAATAAATTTCCCCTTTTGAACAATAGAAGATAAATATTGGGTAGTGCTTTTGCTTGTAGGAGGTGGGAAAGTGCAGTTTTCAGTGAGGATCGGGGAGGATTTGTTCATCCTAGCTAAAAAATAACTTCCTCTAGAAAGGAAGTAACTCTTTGAAAACGGCTTGAAGTAGGCAGTGGGCAGATGTCTGAATAAGCTAGAGACCATCATGGGGGGCTTGTAGGAGAATGAGGGATGGCTGGAGAAATGACCAGCATGATTTCATCTCCTTAGCCTGTGGTTTTCAGAAGATAGACATACTTGATTCCCATTATCTGTTAATTAATTTTACCTTGAGGACACAGAGTCTCATAGAATTGAATTTTTCCTTTATTTGTCTAGGCCTACATTTTGATTCTTTGAATTTAGATTGCAAACAGATTATTTCTATAGAATGAAAACCTCAGTTTCACTCAGGGCAGTCAGTCACTTAGTAGATCATTATGTTCAAAGAACGTAATGCTCATTACCCCTTCAAACAAATATTTACCTTTTGGTCACAAAGAAAAAGGCATTTTTTTTTTTAAAGATTTTTATTTTTTCTATTATAGTTGATTTACAGTATCTGTCAATTTCTGCTGTACAGCAGAGTGGCCCAGTCATACACACACACACACACACACACATACATATACATACATATATACATTCTTTTTCTCAAATTATCCTCCATCATGTTCCATCATAAATGACTAGGCATAGCTCCCTGTGTTATACAGCAGGATCTCATTGCTCATCCACTCCAAATACAATAGTCTGTATCTACCAACCCCAGACTCCCAGTCCATCCCACTTCCACCCTTCCCTCCTTGGCAACTTTTAGACCTCAAAGTAAAATGCCTTTGGTATCATGATAAATCAATGAAATTGCTGAAGAGATCTGTAGACATGAAGCCCTTATTAAAACAAACTGCTTGGAGTTCCCGTGGTGGCTCAGTGGTTAACGAATCCGGCTAGGAACCATGAGGTTGCGGGTTCGGTCCCTGCCCTTGCTCAGTGGGGTAAGGATCCGGCGTTGCCGTGAGCTGTGGTGTAGGTCACAGACGCAGCTCAGATCCCGAGTTGCTCTGGCTCTGGCATAGGCCGGTGGCTACGGCTCCGATTAGATCCCTAGCCTGGGAACCTCCATATGCCACAGGAGTGGCCCAAGAAATGGCAATAAAAATAAATAAATAAAATAAACTGCTTAACTACTTTGAACTCTTTCTATTTAAGAGAGAAAATTTTAAAGTGAGCATGGCTGTACTGTCGTGTTTCTAATAATTATAAGAGTTCCAGAGAGACTGCATTTTGTCAACTACTACTGTAGAAATTTTTTTTCAAGAGATACTGAAATGGAGTTTTTCCCTAGGTGTCAGTTTTCTGATTAAAACTGAGTTTGTGTGTATTCATGACAAAGGTCAAAGCAGAAAAGACTCATTAGTTTAATGGCCTCAGCTTCTTTATAGTTCCTAATACTATGTTTTTTTGTTTTGTTTTGCTTTGTTTTTAAGTAAAACCCAACACTAAAGATCAGGTAAGTGTAAGCCAAGTTAAGATTATAAGTGAGCAACAACCAACAACTTTTATGTTTGCTATGTTGATGGTTCAAATTTTACTTCTTCGTAAATGTGCAAGCCTAGGTGTAGTAATCAGTTTCTCTAAGTTTGCTCTGTGACCATTGTATGGAGTATGTTTGGCCTTTCATGCCAGGCGACAGTCACTTGTAACCGGAAATAAGCTGTATAAAAACTTGAGATTTTTCTAGTAGAAGTTCTCTTTTCATTGAGTACAGTTCGGAATAGGTTGATACGAAGCGAGGCCAAGAAAGTAAAGGATTTAAACATAGCATCCAAATTCCAGAACCTCAGTGTTTGTCCTGCAGAAATACTGTGGCTGTTTATTGGTGATACTCCTCTTCCCTTTGACAAAATCCAATACATAAAAAAAAAAAATGAAATTTTATCTTCAGTACCACTAGAGGCCTACTGTCAATTTCTAGAAATTCATTCAAACATCCAATAAGTTATCAGATTTTTTTTCAGGTGTATATAACAGAAAAACAAAATGTCTTAATACTGGCTCCCTTGTTAACACTTTGAACTTGTTAGGGATCTGCAGGTGATATATTTAATTTCTCTAAAGAAGCAAGTTAGGAGGCTTTCTGATATTAAAATTTTAACATTAACTGAGTGACAGTTCTTTATTTATTCATTTGTTTATATACTCCTTCCCCCCCTGGAGATTTTCTTTTCTATCCCCCTTCATAAAAAGTTCCTATAGTATAATTGCAAGTTAGGTTGGTATAAGTAATTTATTTTTAAAGACCTATCATTGTTTTTCTGTTCCGAGACATAAAAAGCCCCTTGCAAAATTTAATTTGTTATATTGTCTTTGTTTTTCAAACAGATTTTTTTGTATTCTTGTAACTGAATTTTCAATTTTTAAAAAAGCACTTCCCTGTTAAGGAGAAATATCAGTTAAAACTATATTTGCAGTAATTTACCATTCCTATTATTGAACCTTTTTAAAAGCCTGAAAAAATTTTCCATTGCTATTAACATTTTCTTGAATAATGTGGACATTTTGTACATTCAATTTTCCTTATTATTTGCTTTCATATGTTCTTTTATACTTTGTACCCCTTTTTCTGCCATGTCTCTGTAATTGGCTTGCTGCGCTTTTTCTTTTTTTTCTTCTTAACCTCTGTTGAAATGTTTGTCCTTCTTGGTTTAGGAAAGATTATCTAATCTTTAAAATGCCTTCTGCTCTTGTCTCTTTCCGTTGTTTCACACTATTCTTCACTTTGTAACTTTTTGCTATTTTAAACACTTGGCTCTCATCACGTCAGTCCTTGAGAAGACTATTTCAGTTCTTTTGGAACATGAAAAGTATATAGTACATTCTGTATACTGTTCTGGTGGCTTTTTTCGCCAAAAGAAAGAAATAGATATCCACAAAGCTTAATCTTGACCCATGTGCTTTAACTGATATCCGGTGGAAAACTGTCTTTGGGTTAAATTTGAGTTTATCTCTAAGGCATAGATATCTTTATAAACGCAGTGCCTTTTCTGACTTTGTTCTTGGGATGATCATGGTTCAGAAATGAATTAGTCATCTGGTGATGGAGAAAAGCCTCAATTATTTCCGTAGGATCTTTAGGTTTTAATGTTGTTTTTCCAGTATCCTCTTATACTTGGAGGGAACATCTTCAACATCATTGCCGTAATGTGCTCATTTCAAGCAGTTATACTTTTTTGCAGTTTCATCGATTCTTGTGATTTGTTGATACCTTAGTCATTAAATGCTTATGTGTCAGGTTCAGGGTTGGGGATTTGGGAAGATGAAGATCAGTGAGCTACATTTCTTGATTTCAAAGCACTGGTGGTCTGCTGGGCTGTGAAGAAGTAAGTAGCATAGGTAACTTTTGTCTATTTGGCAAATGTTTAATGAATCCTTCCTCTCTCTGAGCATTTGTCAGTGGTACTCACCAGGGTACTGTTGGCATTCTGAGTTGGACCATTCTTTGATATGTGGGGATGGCTCACACATTGCAGAACCTTTGACACCCTTGGCCCCTGCCCATTTCATTCTAGAGATCTTGACATCAGAAAAACTTAAACCCCCTCCCCAAAACACATCTACAGATGCCTCTGATTGGAAACCACTGACCTAGGTACTATTATGGGTATTTAAAAACATGCAAAAAAGGAGCTCATAGGCTAACATAAAAGTATTTGATTTCAAATTGTTTCCACGAAGGGTAATCGTCCACATCATCTCCATCATGGTCATGATCACATCAGTCACAGTAAAGTGTTACATTGCTTTCAGCATGTGTTCAGAAGGCCCTCTCGGAATCTGATCATCCCAGCAGGCAGCTGCACGATTATTCTCGGAGTTCCCTTCGTGGCACAGCGGAAATGAATTTGACTAGGAACCAAGAGTTGTGGGTTTGATCCCTGGCCTCACTCAGTGAGTGAAGGATCCCGTGTTGCCTGAGCTAGGGTGTAGGTCACAGACACGGCTCGGATCTGACGTTGCTGTGGCTCTGGTGTATGCCGGTGACTACAGTTCTGGGAACCTCCATGTGCAGCAGGTGTGGCCCTAAAAAAGACAAAAGACAAAAACTAAAAAAAACAACAGAATTATTCTCATTCTCATTAACTGGAGAAGATTAAAAACCCAGAAGTTTAAAGCTTTGGCCAGGTTGGGATCTTTACTAAGTAGTGGGCAAGGCCAGAACTAGAATGCTGGCCTGAGCTTTGCAGTCCCCAGAGTAAGCTGGGGAAAGTAGCCGTGCAGGGGGAGCCGAGCTGAGAGGAAGGCACAGAGCCTGGATGACCCATGCGTATGCTCTCAGCTGGCCAGCACTCTGATCCACATGAGGGGAGGCCTTTTTCCTGTGGGATTCATAGGCCCACCCATGGTTTCACCATCTCTTTGATTTCTGCAAATAAAGAATAGTGCTGTGAGTGCTTTCCTGACACTCTTAAATTCGAAAGGTGCCCTGCCTTCTCTACAGCCCCCCACCCTGTAAGATTGTTTTTCACTGTGCCTTGTTTGTACCTAGCATGGCTTTATCACAACTTGTAAGTTAATTTATGTGTTTTTGTACTAAGTTTTTGTCTTATTCCTCTGCTAGAGGATAAGCTTTTAAGTAGAGGAACATTTTTCTTCTTCCTGTTCAGTTGTAGAACCTTAATAACTATCAAGTCTCAGGTGTTCAATAAATACTTTTTTGACTCAGTGTGTGAATGAATAGGAGTTTCTTTAATCAAGAGCTGTCTCCAGTGTATCACTTAAGAAAACAGCTGTAGGAGTTCCCATCGTGGCACAGTGGTTAACGAATCCAACTAGGAACCATGAGGTTGCGGGTTCGATCCCTGACCTTTCTCAGTGGGTTAAGGATCTGGCGTTGCCATGAGCTGTGATGTAGGTTGCAGACGCGGCTCGGATCCCGCGTTGCTGTGGCTCTGGCGTGGGCCGGTGTCTATGCCTCTGATTAGACCCCTAGCCTGGGAACCTCTGTATGCTGCGGGAGAGGCCCTAGAAAAGACAAAAAAAAAAAGAAAGAAAACAGCAGTATATATTTTCTTAGGTGTTAGGGGTAATCACTGTCATCTCCCATTTGGTCATTAATACAATAAATATTTACTGTGGCCTGGGACGTTCCAGGCTCTGTCCTAGGTACAGGCAATGTACCAGTCATTGCCTTTGTGGAGTATTCGTTCTAGTGAAGTTAGTGAATTCCATTTTCTCTGTCAGGTGTCAGCGTTTTCATAGAGCTTTCAGTTTTTATTTTTCTTATACATTTTATGATACTATGTGTTAGAAACGATTGTCTAGGAAAGAGAATTGAGCATAAGGCTTTCAACTCTTGACTCATTAAGAGTTTATGCAGATTTACCAGAAAGAAGATTAACGCTTGTAGTTAAGGCATTATTTGTTGACATTTTGATTTAGTTTTATCTGTTAAGACTAAGAAAGATGAACCTGGTACACCTCTTTTGTCTTCATTGCTACAGATTCTTCTGAGCGTTTTGGTCAAAGTAAAATGTGAGTGAAAATACACTGTATTTGTCATTGTCCATTTCATTTCTATAAGGATAAAAAAAGAGAATGTACTGGGAAACACTGATGAAAGCCAAGACAGGAGAAGAAAAAAATGCCCATTATTGGGAATAAAAATATATTTTTACTGAAATTTTATTTCTAGTAAATATATTTAACCCCTTCCCTTCAAGTGTTTAGGTAGGACACTTAATGAAACTCTCATTTCAATCTCATGCAAAATTCAGTGAGTTCATTCAATCAAAGAATCACAACCACCTTACATATAGCAGAACCTAAGTGTAATTTGTATGTGGCTACCAACATGGAGAGCAAAAGCATGCTGTTGAGTTTTGTTTCCAAGAAATGGCTAGAAACATTAGACTGATACCTAAGTTGATGAATTTGGCTATCTGGAATATAGTTCAAATGTCTTTATGAAGCCTGCTAACTTGAAATGCCACTGATGTAGCTGAAATGCGGCCTCTATACACTGGCACCAGTGAAGTCTCAGAGACAGTTTTGAGGAAGAAAAAGAACAGCATTATTACTTTGCCAGACAAAGGAGGACACAGCAGGCTAATGCCTCAAAACTATGTTCCGTCTTGAGAGGGAGTAGCAAGGGGTTTTATAGGATTAGCTCAGAAGATAGGGTTATTGATTTAAGATGTCTGTATTATTCTTCGTCTGTAGATCATTTCAGAGTTGTCAAATCTGCATCAGTCTGTCTGGTGATGGTTTCTGGTTGTCTTCGGGGTTATCCTTCCTTGAGCTTTTCTCTAGAAAGAAGATTGCTTACAGGGAAGGAGTGTTAGGGAGTGTTTCAGTTACAAAAGAAAACACTGGGTGCAATCTAACTCTAACTGAAAAGTAACCATTAGTAAAATAAAGCAGTTAAGCAAGGAAGAGTTCATTTGTGAAAAACCAGACACTAGGTGTAATGTGACTCTAACTAGAAAGTAAACGTTATTAGTAAGTTAGTGGGCCAAGGAGGGTCATAACATCATGGAGACTGTTTTAACTCGCTTTTAGCTGTAACAGTATTTCCTATTCATTAACTCTTGAGTCAGCCTTTTGAGACTGAGGGGAGGCTAAAGGAAAGGCCTTTTACTTCAAAACACAAAGATTTACGGTCCGGTACATGGTGTCACTGACACCTTCAAAAAGTGTGACTAGAAAAGATACTCTCTTACTATGGCTGTGACTATAAAGTTACCAGTTATTCTTGGAGGCTTTTAAATCAAAAAAGGATTAATTTATATGTAAAAGGAAAAGTTTTGATAGGTTAACTCTGTCCTGGTATTAGGAGAAGACTTCCACTCTGAGTTGGTTTTAAATAATACAAAGGTAGGAGTTCCCATTGTGGTGCAGCGGAAATAAATCTGACTAGTATCCATGAGGATGTGGATTCAAACCATGGCCTCACTCAGCGGGTCAAGGACCAGGTGTTGCTGTTAGCTGTGGTGTAGACTGGCAGCTGTAGCTCTGATTCAACCCCTAGCCTGGGAACTTCCATATGCTGCACCTGCAGACGTTAAAATAAATAAATAAATAAATGTATGTATGTATGTTTTCAGTCCTTTCCAATTAGTTTTATATATATAAAACTATATATATATACACATACATACATGCACACACATATATTTAGAGAGAGGGATATTAAAACAGACTGGGAGAGAAGAGGAGAGAAACATTATTAGGGTCACATGATTTTCCTTCTTTGTATTCACTTGGGCCCTGGAGGTATTTGACTTATAGTAGATTCTAAATTGCTGTCTTTTAGATAAAAAAGAGTACTTATAGTTTTTTGTTTGTTTGTTTTTTGTCTTTTTGCCTTTTCTAGGGCTACACCTGTGGCATGTGGAGGTTCCCAGACTAGGGGTCCAATCAGAGCTGTAGCTGCCAGCCTACACCACAGCTACAACAACGCAGGATCTGAGCCCACCTGCGACCTACATCACAGCTCATGGCAACACTGGATCCTTAACCCACCAAGCAAGGCCAGGAATCGAACCCACAGCCTCATGGTTCCTAGTCAAATTTGTTAACCACTGAGCCATGACGGGAACTCTGAATAGTTTAAAAAGCTCAACAACAATGGACCGTTTCTGCATCTAAGACTCAGCTGATTTATCTTCATCATGAAAAGAACACACTAGGGTAATGGGTGACCTTGGTACATTCTAACACAATAAACTGATTAAATCTTAGAAATAATGGCATTAACAGTGCCATGGACCAGAAAATGGAATATCTAAAATTACCTCAATGGCATTTGTATATTTGAGGGTCAATTTTACCCAAATCCCAGTTGGTATAATAATCTCTCTAGAGATTAGGAACTAGAATTTTTTAAATGATGGAATTTGCATGATTTAATATTTATTGATGTAATAAATGTATTTGTGAGTTGTATGCAAAAAAAGATCTAAGGAAACAAAGAGGATCTACAGTTCTTTAAATTGTACTTAAAACTTTCTTCCTTATTTTTGGTAATGTCTTTTTTTATTCCTTCTGTCTCTTTCTCTCTTTGTTGGATCTTATTTTCCTTAGACATTTTTGTTGTTGTTTGTGTCCATACCTGTGGCATTTAGAAATTCCCAGGCCAGAGATTGAATCTGGATGCGGCAGTGCTGGATCCTTTAATCCACTGCACTGGGTTGGGGACTGAACTGAAATATACTGAAATGCATATCGAAATGTGCTTAAGAATAAAATATTCCTTTTCCCCCTAGAGTTTACCAACTACTTGCCCCAGTCTCATCTTGCACTTGAATATTTGGAAAATATGTAGAAAATAACCATTTTCTCAGATAAAGTATATAATTTCTTTGAAGTTTATTTATTGATTCTGCAAATGTTTATTGAGCACTTACTGGTATACCAGGATGTACTTTGCCTTGGAAATGTAGGGGTATAAAAAAAAAATCTACCTTCAGAGATGTCGGCGGATTGTTCTTGGACTGTTCTCAGGTCCACATCTCCCAGCCCTCCGGGATTGGACAACAAGCTGTAATGGGATGATTAATGACCTTTTAGCATGATCTTGGGACTGGCAGTACTAGTCTTCTTTAGAGACAAGGTAGAGAGGACTAGACTTCCTGATCTTGCCTTTGCGTGCATCTTTTCTTCCCTGATTCATTATCCACAGAACTACCAGCTGGTTTTTCAAAATGTACATCTGATCATAATTCTCTTACCTCTTTAGGGCTAGCCATTGAGCTACTTTTAAGTGCTCAGCACTCTGAGACTTTATACACATTGTTCTCTCTGTTTAGATCAGAACATTCCTTAACCCTCTCTGGGTGTTACTCCTGCTTTAGATCTTAGCACAGATACTTCTTTGTTGGCCCTTCTGAGATCACCCACCTTCCAAGTGTCTCTATAGCATCTCTCCCATGCTTGAGTCATGGCACTTGCCACCTGGATTGTAATTACCTTTTTTTTCCCCCATCATTTCTTTCTTTATTTTTTTTAATTACTCAAATGAATTTATCACATCTGTAGCTGTATAATGATCATAACAATCTGATTTCACAGGATTTCCATCCCACAGCCCAAGCACATCCCCCCACCACCGAAACTATCTCCTACAGAGACCTTAAGTTTTTCAATATCTGTGAATCAGCATCTATTCTGCAAAGAAGTCCAGTCTGTCCTTTTTTCAGATTCCACATGTCAGTGATAGCATTTGATGTTGGTGTCTCATTGTATGGCTGACTTCACTTAGCATGATAATTTCTAGGTCCATCAATGTTGCTAAAAATGCCGGTATTTCGTTCTGTTTAATGGCTGAGTAATATTCCATTGTGTATATGTACCACATCTTCTGGATCCACTCCTCTGTCCATGGACATTTAGGTTGTTTACATGTTTTGGCTGTTGTAAATAGCACTACAGTGAATATCGGAGTACATGCGTCTTTGCGAGTCATGGTTTTCTCTGGATAGATGCCCAGGAGTGGGATCAAATGGTAGTTCTATGTTTAGTTTTCTGAGGAATCTCCATACTGTTTTCCACAGGGGTTGCACCAATTTACAATCCCACCACCAGTGTACTAGGGTTCCTTTTTCTCCACACCTTCTCCAGCACTTATTGTTTGTAGACTTTTTGATGATGTCCATTCTGGCTGGTGTAAGGTGGTACCTCATCGTGGTGTTGATTTGCATTTCTCTAATGATGAGTGATGTTGAACATCTTTTCATGTATTTTTTGGCCATCCATGTGTCTTTGGAGAACTGTCTGTTTAGATCTTCTGCCCATTTTGTGATGGGGTTGTTTGTTTTTTTGGTATTGAGTTGCAGAAGGTGTTTATAAATTTTGGAGATGAATCCCTTGTCAGTTGATTGACTTGCAGAGATTTTCTCCCATTCTGTGGGTTGCCTTTTCGTTTTGTTTAGGGATTCCTTTGCTGTGCAGAAACTTTTCAGTTTGATTAGGTCCCACTTGTTTATTTCTGTTTTTATTGTCAATACTCTAAGAAGTGGATCTGAGAAGATGTTGCTGTCGTTTATGTCAAGAGAGTGTTTGGCCTATGTTTTCCTCTAAGAGTTTTATAGTGTCTGGTCTTAGATCTAGGTCTTTAATCCATTTTGAGTTGATGTTTGTGTATGGTGTTAGGGAGTGTTCTAATTTCATTCTTTTCCATGTGGCTGTCCAGTTTTCCTAGCACCACTTATTGAAGAGGCTGTCATTTCTCCATTGTATATCCTTGCCTCTGTTGTCATAGATTAGTTGTGCGTGGGTTTACTTCTGGGCTTTCTATCCTGTTCCACTGATCTATATTTCTGTCTTTGTGCCAGTACCATATGGTTTTGATGACTGTTGCTTTGTAGTATAGTCTGAAGTCAGGGAGCCCAATTCCTCCAGCTCCATTTTTCTTTTTCAGGATGTCTTTGGCTATTCTGGGTCTTTTGTGCTTCCAAACACACCTTTTTGACTGTATAATCCATAAGGGGAGAAGGCACACTGTCTTGTTCACAGTTGTAGCCTCAGTTTCTAGGATGGTGCTCAGTTCATGGAATGAAAAAATAAAATGTAAGAAGCAGGGTTCTGATTGAAGACAGATTTTTCTAAGTCTTAAGTGTTGAGAGTTGGCTTAAATTTTAAGCCTCTATTTTCTTTCTCAAAATGATTCAGAATTGCCAGAGATCTTTGAAAATGACTCACATTCTTAGGGACCCACAAGCAACAGATCTTCTGGTCTTTGCTAATCAAATTGTCATTTTGATGGATTTGACACTGGCTTGGCTAGTTTAGGGGCAGTCTTGTGAAAATTGTCCTTTGGTAGTGCTCTCAAAACAGAGCTCACCCTCAAATATCAAAAACTATCTGGAAACTGATAAAATTTGGGTTGATTGTAGCACTAACATTGAAATGAAATATTTTAAGTATCACAGTAATTTGTGAAAAATATTAAACTTTGGCTGATCCCCCCCCCAGGGAATTGATATTCACAACATTAAATTCTAGGCATTAAATTCTGTATCAGATGCCTCTGAAAAAGCATGGCTTTTGTATCTCTCTTTAGTTAAATAGTTATTTTTTCAATTGAAATACTCTCTTTTGTTTTATAGGCTTATTTTATGTGTGGATATTGACTAACTGTTTTTCTTTTGTAGTTATGCCCCTTGGTGTCCATCCTGTCAGCAGACTGATTCAGAATGGGAGACGTTTGCAAAGAATGGTGAAATACTTCAGATCAGTGTGGGGAAAGTAGATGTCATTCAAGAACCAGGTACTATGACTGTTGAACATCAAATGCAAAAGTGTGTTGTTTTTAATTCGAATCTCTTTCAAGCATGAAAAGTTGGATGACTGGAATATTCATTACTCATGAATGGACCACCTAAAATCAACAGGTAACATTTTCTCATAGCTATGTCTGGCTATGTATGTTTGTGTTTACACATGCATATGTGCATATATATTTATATTTTTATTTTTTGCTAAGTTATTTGAAAATAAGTTGCAGACATTATGAGACTATCCTTCATTACTTCAGTGTATGAACATCTCCCAAATTATTTCCCACATGTCTTTTTATAGTTTTTTAAACCAGGATCCCTTAAGGTTCACCAGTTATATTTGGTTGTTATCCGAGACCAGCTCAGCAGGTGAGGGCTGAAGAACGGGAGCTGTGAAACTTAAGAAAAAGTTAACATAAAACAAGACACAGAGGAGTTCCCGTCGTGGCTCAGTGGTTAGCGAATCTGACTAGGAACGATGAGGTTGCAGGTTCAATCCCTGGCCTTGCTCAGTGGGTTAAGGATCTGGCGTTGCTGTGAGCTGTGGTGTAGGTTGCAGATGTGGCTTGGATCCCGCATTGCTGTGGCTGTGGCTAGGCTGGTGACTACAGCTCCATTTTGACCCCTAGCCTGGGAACCTTATGTACCTCGGGAGCGTCCCAAGAAATGGCAGAAAGACAAAAACAAAACAAAACCAAACAAGACACAGAGATATTTATCTTAATTAAAGGTGGGAACCGAGGACTCAAGGTCTCAGGGACCAAGAGCCCCACCTCAAGAAACCACCCTGCTTTTATTGTGCTCTATAGGATTACATCAAATGAGGAGGGGGTTGTAGATGCAGGATGTAGTTCTTTTTATCATTTTTAAAAGTTCTTTTATTATTTTAAAAGTCACATAGCTGGTAGATGGTTAAGCTTTTATTCTGACTTTTAGGCATTTAACAATCATTAGCATTGAGGAAGCCTGGCTTTATCTGTCAATGCATAGCATCTAGAGAATCACCATTGTGCTTCTGCAGAAGGCATGCCTATCTGTGGCAACCTGGCATGCCTAGTTTGCACCTCATTCTCCTTACTGATGTATGTTCTGCTGACAACAGCTCATAAACCCCCTGGGGCCATGAGGTTCCTCTTTCTCTTATTTTAACGGGACATATCTTGCTGTGCAAACAGCATGCCAATCTGCACAGGCATGCTTAGACCAACATATTATGTCCTCATTCAGCTGAACACATGAATAACTTATGCCTTTTGGTCTTTGTTCGTAAGCTTAAGTTATTTACCAACATTGCGACTTTTTTTCATGCAGGAATAGGGGTGAAGTAAAGCAGGACAAGATGGAGTTTTCAGCATAGAAAATAGAAGCAAAGAGGCTAAGAAAAGATTGTAGAAACATGTCTCCTGACAAGAATGGTCCTCCATTTTTTCCATGCCGGTGATAACCTGAGAAGAACAGGCCAAGATTTTGTCTAGATGTTTCCTTACAATGACATTTAACTTGTTCTTGTACTTTCTGCATTTTCTTTAAACTTGAACTTCCAGTCTAAAGGCATGATTTGGGTTAGGCATTTATGGAAAGGTGGTACTATGACTTTCTTTGTATTGTATCCCATCAGAGGACACATATGTCACCATTAGTGATGTTGAGTTTGAGTGCTTGGTTGAGGTGATGACACTAAACAGCTCAGTTATTAAGAAGAGACCCCACTTTGTAGCTAACAAGTAATCTGTGGGGCGATACTTTGGGGTTGTAAGATCCGTCGTGATCTTACCTGAATCAGATATTTTATTAAGAGTTTCAAAATGGTGAATTTCTCATTCTGTCACCATCTACATTTATTAGCTGTTAATGGCACAGTTTTTCAAAAGAGGGAGATACTTTAATTCTGAAAAAATACACACAATAAATTTGTATTTATAGTTTAAAAATAACTGTATTATATATAAATTCAGAAAAGTTGAATTTTTATGATTTGTCTCAAATTTGACTATTTTCAGCCTTTATTAGTAAATTTTTTCCTATCTACATTCAACTTCTATCTATTGCATCTTTTTACTAGGAGGAAAAAGACAAGACAGTAGGTATGGAATGTAGTTATTCCTTCTCCATAATGACTGTGAGTTCTACAAACACTTGAATTACCGATTACTTGGACAACAAAATGAATGGTGTCTGAAGAGCTATGTGTTGACAAACCCCTGGAGAGAAATTTCTATTACACACCTTCACCTTTTCAAGGATTTGAATCAGAACCGCTTCTGCCTGTCGGCTGTTTAGAGATGGACAATTATAGTTATTTGTTCATGGTTTTGGCTATTATAGCGAATTTTTCTGTTTGGAGGTCAAGTCAGCACAGTTACATATCTGCTATAAACTTGTTTTTGTGTTTTAGTAGTTTGAGTCCAGTGAAATCAGGTGTAAGCCTTGTTAATTAGTGGGCACCAGACACATTTTATGATGAGTTTCTTAGAAATGCAGCTGGCCTATTCACATTTCAGCCTTTTGGTATACCTGCCATGAATTCACAGCATGATTTGGATTAAAAGAATTAAACAGTTAGCTTTGTGATGGATTCACAGATCTAAGATGTAATTGAATACAGTCTTTCCATCTAAAATGTAGACTTTTTTTTCCGTTGTGAATAGGTTGAATGCTTTTTTTGGTAATCAAGTGCAAGAAATTGATTATGACAAAGTATTTTAAAAACACATTCCTCATTGACTCATAGTATTTATATAAATATAATCTGTGTGTGTGTGTGTGTGTGTGTGTGTGTATGTATATATACTTGAAGTATTTATCAAAGTTGAAGAAAAAAAAGTCTTTGTTCTGGTGTTCTATGGAAATAGTGAAGAAACAAAGCCCCCAAACCAAAAGGTGATTGTTTTGTCTTAGAACAGCTTTTGAAAGTAGAGGCTCTAGAATTCTTTCTTTTCTTTTCTTTTTTTTTTTTTTTTCGGCTATTACTTTGGGCCGCTCCCACAGCATATGGAGGTTCCCAGGCTAGGGGTCGAATCAGAGCTGTAGCCACCAGCCTACAGCAATGCGGGATCCGAGCCTTGTCTGCAACCTACACCACAGCTCACGGCAACGCCGGATCGTTAACCCACTGAGCAAGGGCAGGGACCGAACCCACAACCTCATGGTTCCTAGTCGGATTCGTTAACCACTGCGCCACGACGGGAACTCCTCTAGAATTCTTTCTAATGATAACAAGTGAAAAACTGTAACTTGGAGTTCCCGTTGTGGCGCAGTGGAAGCGAATCCGACTAGGAACCATGAGGTTTCGGGTTCGGTCCCTGCCCTTGCTCAGTGGGTTAAGGATCTGGCGTTGCCGTGAGCTGTGGTGTTGGTTGCAGACTCGGCTCGGATCTGGCATTGGTGTGACTGTGGTGTAAGCCAGCAGCTACAGCTCTGATTCCACCCCTAGCCTGGGAACCTCCATATGCCGCGGGTGCGGCCCTAAAAAGACAAAAACAAACAAACAAAAACCAAAAAAACAAAACTGTAACTGATAACAAAAAATAGACACAATTTTATATGCATGACTGGCCTAGAGAATATGTCACCTAAATTACACTATTTTATGTTTATAATTTTACTTAAAATGTAAACCTAATGCTTTCCAACAATCTTTTAATAGTGTTTAGAAATAAAGTGTTTGTTCTACAAAGTTGTGAGTCCATACCATGCGCCAGGCCCTGTTCTGGATACCAGTGATACAGATGAATGATGCAGGTGAATAGTGATGCAGGTGAATAAGGAAGAAAAGACCTGGCTCCTCACTGAGCTTTTAGAGAAGTAGATAAACAGTCACAAAAGTAAATTAGGAAATAATACCTAGTGGTGATAAGGGCTATGTTGAAAAAGGAAGTGGGGTAAAACTGTAGAAAATGGTGGGAGCCACTATTATTTCAGTAGGATGGCCAGGGAAGAGCTATTTGGCTGTGGGTCTTAATAAACTAAGAAAATGAATTCCAGCAGGCTTTGGGGAGGAGCATTCTAGGCAGCTGTGCCGGTAGGAGTGTACTTGGCTTATTTGAGAAACAATATGACAGCTAGTGTGGTACCCGAGACAGGTGGAGCTGGAGAGGTACCTCAGAGCCAGATAATGCAGGCTCTTGTTGGCCATGGCAAGGAGTATAGATTTTATAGCAAGTATGCTAAAAAGGAAACTACTAGAAGATCAGAGCAGGGGAGTGACATGATTTGATTCATGTTTTAAAAGTATTCCTTTGGCTGCTCTGTGAAGGCTTGTCTGTAAGTGGTCAGATGTAGAAGCAAGAAGAGAAGTCAAAGGTTAATGCAGTAGTCCTGAGTGGAGAGGACAGGTGCTTGGAATAGCAGCAGCCGTGATAAGTAGTTGGACTTGAGATACGGCGTTTGGCTGAAGTATCCAAAAGTTTTTACTGATAGATGGGTTGTTGCACTTGGTATAAAGTGAGAAGATGGAGGAGCCTGAAGGAGGAGCAGGTTTGAGACAGGGTTTGTTTGAGATCTTAATAGAAATCCAAATAGAGATGAGCTAAGAGATAGACATTCGAGGTCATCCGTGCAGATGGTATGTCAAGCAAAGAGAAGAATTGGAATTACCTAGGGAGTGTGCCCCGAAGTGTTCTGAGGATTGAGAACCGGCGCACTCCAACATTTATGAGAACATCTTCCTAAGTTCCAGCGGCAGAAAAGGAGAAACCAGTTCCCTCAAGAAGATGGGGAGGTAGGGGTCCTGGAAGCCAAATGAAGAGAGGCTGTCTTATGTGGTACTTACTCACTGGCAGACCTCTGGGGCAGCTTGTCCCTATTCTTGGAAGCTATTTAAATATTTAATTCATTTTACACAATCCTACATCCTGAATGAGCAGTGGGAGACCATTGAAATATTATTTCCCCTACAATTGAGCTCTTTACTGGATAGTTCTGTGTATAGATTTATATTTGGACACAGATCCCCCTATTACCCTATCTTTCATCAGGGCTGCAGTGTACAGGAATGCTAGAAAGGGATAAATTTGTTTCTTTTTGCCTGCAGGTAAAAGTTAAAAAGAATCTCTTCTTTTTTAGCAAGAATTTTTGAAGTGTTCCTGCAAAGTCCTTAGTTATCCCTGTAACTATTCTATTAGTATATTTAAGAAGAGGTTTTTTTCAGGTATTTTAAATAGAAAATAAGATTGCAGGGTCATAAAGCTAGGATTATAGACACATTGCATTTTTACAGCCAAGATATAAATGTCACGGAGAGGATAGGCCTTCCATTAAATTGCATGACATTACCTGTTTAATACTGCATAGACCACATGATGTTTCAGTTGAGTTGACTTTGGAAAATTAAATTTAAAGAGTATGTACTTGAACCTTCTGTTCCATGCAGATGAGCTTAGTTGTTTAGGACAGGAAGACAGCAGCTGCTTAAAGAGCACGTGACTGTTTCACTAGATTAGAGGGAAACAGATCTGACTCTGGCCACGAATAAGGAGTGTCTTTAAAGCCCCTAATTTACTATAGCAACCAATTTAGTTACAGTCTTTAGTTACTGATAATATTTTAGTTTTATAATTGTAAAGTGTAGTCTTTTGTATTCCATTATATTGACAACTTTATTTGAATTTTTTTGCTTTTTTTTTTTTTTTTTTTTTGGCTTTTTAGGGTCGCGCCCTTGGCATATGGAAGTTCCCAGGCTAGGTGTCAAATCGGAGCTACAGCTGCTGGCCTACATACAACCCAGGATCTGAGCCCCATCTGAGACCTATACCACAGCTCACGGCAACTGAGTGAGCCCAGGATTCAAACCCACGTCCTCATGGATGCTTGTCAGAATCATTTCCACTGAGTCATAACGGGAACTTCTTTATTTCAATTTTGAGAGTAAGATTAGGCTCTCCTTTTAAAAACTGTTAGCGTTTAGGAAGCATTTACTTTAGCCTGTAATTGTGTTTATCACGTTCATGCATTTTAGCTTCATTACAGTCCTGTGAAGAACAGACTGTTTCTACATTGCTCAGAGTGGTGAAGTAATGTGCCTAAAGTAACACAGCTCGTAAGTGGTAGAACAAAAGCTAGTAGCTGTCTCCATTTTCTTAATACTGAATTTAAATAATTTCTGTTGTGGTTTTTTTAACCTGTGAAAATTAGTTTCTTGCCGTAATTTTTATTTCTCTAATCTTTAATTTGTTTTCCTTTGTTGTATGTGTTTAAGATAAGCTTGCTAATAAGAATTTTTTCTGCATTTTTGATTAATGCCCTTGTATATTACTGTTCAGTCTTCATTTTAAAGTGGAAGTTGCCCTTAAAGTGTAAAAGATATGCAGAAGTTTTGGGAGAGCTTGTGGTTAAACTTTATCTCTTTGAGAAGTACTCTTTGTTTCTTCCAGTACTTCCTGAAGTTTGTTACAGTGAACCATTATGCAAACCTTAAAATGAGCTACTGCTCTGTTATAATTCTTTAAGATCCATATTTGTTTTTAAACCCTGAAGCCACAACCTCACGTGGTACTTCCCTCCTCCAAGGTAAGGTGGTCATGGCTTAACTTTTTAGTTTACAAAAATCTCCCTTGACATTTCATAGCATCAGTATTAAAGGTTAGAAAACATTCATGTCAAAAGCTATACATTTTTAAATACCCTTTAATCTAGCCTTTTTGGGGGAACAAGTGTACTGTTTTACCTTCTAGCCTGAAGAAGAAAGATGCAGAAAAATCTCAGAGAACATCTTTCACTGTGTTTTTTTTTTTTCTTCTTCTTCTCTATATTCATTGATTTTCATGGGTGCATTTATTTATAAAGTCTTAAGTTATGTTATCCAATATAATTAAGTACAATTTCTAAAGCACTTAAGACTAAATTAGGGTTTGTTACATCCTCTTGTTTTATTCTAACTTTGAATCAGATTTAAATACAGGAAATAAAAGCATTTTAGTACTTATTATATGTCAGACACTGTTTTCTGTGTGCTTTATAAATATAACATCAGTTAATACTACTGTTAGATATAAATTCTGATGCCCATTTATGAAAAGAAAATTAAAGTTCAGAGAGTTTAAATTAACTGTCTCACATTAAAAACTAATAAGAGGCAGAGGGGAATTTAACCCCAGGCCAGCTGGCTTGTGAATCTGGAAATTCATATTGTATAATTTAATGTGTTTATAAACTACTTTCAAGATGTGTAACTTAATGTGCTTTATGAACTACTTTTAAGATTTATTTGTTTTTTTAATTTTTTGTCATGGCCAGTGATGACACGTGAAGGATTTTAAAAAACAAGTTAAAATATTGTTTTCAGTGGTACCTAACATTTATCAGAAATCTTATTTATTCTGATAAAAATAAAATCTAAATAGAAACTTGAAGTAGTGATGGGATGCTATTTGTCTATTCTTATTTTAAAAGGCCATATAAACAAAGCATAATTCTCTTAATACTGTAGCTCAGATAAAATATTTGAGTGGTCATAAGACTCTCTAGCTATGAGAAAAATAAGATATGAAACTGTTTGCAATAATTATTTTAAGCTAAAAGTATATAATAATTTAGATTGCCAGTGCTTTTTCCCCTTGTAATTTAGAGTTGGAAATACATTAAAAGATACACTTGTTTCTGCAAGGCCAGAATTGCAAACAGTATTAGAGGAGAACATGCTTGTTACCTTCTCAGCTGACTTCTCAGGTCACTTGTGTTTTTGTTAGTCAGTACGACCCCGCCCTGGCCCCAGTGATACAATGATAAATCCATGTAGTAAATGTTTCCTGTTTCTTTTTTTAACAATTGACTTTTATTACCTTCAGAGTACTTTTATTACAATTTTCTTTAAGTGCTATTGGGGTATTTTAGAATCTGCTTGGTTTCACACAAAAAAGAGAATCCTTTTTTGGGAAGACTCATCATTAATTAGTAAATTATTATACTGACTATAGATTTAACTTAAAGGTATAAGCAAATTTCCCATGTTATTAAAAGTAAAGCTTCAGTGTTTCACATCGGGAGTAACTACAGATATGTTAAAATTTGAGTCATTTTATTTGAATAGATATTTGATTTTGACCAGATTATTTTTCAATGAGAAAAGCAAAACAAACATGATGAGAGATGTGAAAATAATGTCTTATTTTACCATGCTGGCCAAAGGAGATCCTTCAGCTATGCTTCTCTTTGCCGGAACCATACTTAACTCACTTTTGGTGCACACATGCATATTACTGATTTGTAAACATTTAAAGAGGATTATGCTCATAACTCCTAGTTTTTATTGCATGTCTCTTTTCTTGATATATCGTCTATCTCTGTTTATAGTCCCGGCTATGATTATGTGATTGTTTTCCGCTGCCGCTAGACTGTATACTCTGAGAACAAAGAATAGACTATAGGTGTTTTTACTTATCTATGTATCTTGAATAGTTATCACAGTCCCTGGAACAAAGAAGATGCTTAGTAAATATTTGCTGAGTGACTAAGGGTTTTCTTTGTGTTTGTCTTCTTTGTGTTTGTCTTCACATGTACCTGGCATAACAGTTGATGTGTAGTTAGTGTTCAGCAAAGGTTTGCTGAAACAAAGTGGAAAAAAAAATCTATTTACTGTGCATAGAATCCCTGACAGTACTTGCAAATTTTATAAATGTGCAAAGATTGTACATGATCCTATTATTTCGTAGTCCTTATTATTCTTTTTAAATGTATGACCGATATGATAATACCTATAATTTACTGAGTCCTTTACTATGTGTTAAGCACTTAATACAATATTATGGCATAACTTTAGAGCAATTCAGTTAAGCTTTTATATTCCCATTTTATAGATGAGGTAACTGAGACTCAGAAAGATTAAGTAATTTATCTAAGGTCACAAAAACTAAACTAAACTAACAACTAAGAGTTTAGTTATTTAACACAGATTATGTGATGTATGACTCTAAAATCTATCCTTTCAGCCATCATTCCAAATAATATACAAGCCAAAAAGCTCTAGTTTAACACTCGGAGACAAGCAAGTTCTATGTCAGTGACTGGAAGGTGTTAGGCATTTGAAAATAGCTAAAATTTTACTTTAAAAAATAGTAAACGTGATTCAGTAATTGGAAAGATTTTACCAATGTGGTTATGAAAGCAAGCTCAAGGCTGCTTGTTTTCTACAGCCTAAGTTAGATGCTTGGGTTCGACTGAGTTTGACTTGTAACTTTTTTGTTTTTGGTTCTTGTAGGTTTGAGTGGCCGCTTCTTTGTTACCACCCTCCCAGCATTTTTTCAGTAAGTTTAAATAATTTTCTGGTCTTGCAAAGATTAGAAATCAGTAGGTGTGTACCAGGAGTTCCAAGTTGTTGTCATAACCGTCACTCATTCAGTTTAGCATTGAAGAGAGAAGGACTGGTTTGCACTGATTGACGCTATTAGAGGAGAAGGATGCCCAGGGCACTGCAGGAAAAGGAACCCAATTTCAAGCAGCAAATAGATGGGCAGGTCAACATTTACCTGATAACATAAAGGATGGAATGGTTCTTAATGGCTAAGTAGGAGTAGGTTAAGCAGGCAAGGTAGAGAAGGCCTTTCTGGATAGAGGATATGTCATGGGAAAACCCAGGGGAAAAGGAGATACCTTCTGAGAACTGTAACTAGGTCTCTATGGCTGGCACATAGGGTACAGTTGGACCATCCTGTGTGATGAGGCTGGAGAAGCTAGGGTAGCAAGGCAGGGGAGAGAAAGAAGGGATGGATTCCACAGATAAAAGAGGGTGGGATCACAGGACTGGTGACTCTTTAGCCATAGGGAAGGAAGGGCATGCAATGACTACTTCCAGGCCATGTTTATCTAGTAAAAGCTCTTGAGGAGCCATTCAGATAACGTGAAGTTTGGAAGACAGAGGTCAGGATGGAAAAGATAGTGTGAGTTGTTTATGCTAATTCCAAATGGAGACATTTGGGGAATAGTTTGATTTCAGGATCTAAAGCTCAGAGGAAAGATCTAGACCAGAGATAGCATTGTGGGAATTCAAGGTAGGTAACTGGTGAAATACATACAATGAGAGAGTAGATAAACCTGTGAAGAGACGCAGGTCAAAGATAGAACCTGAGTTGACTACCATTAGGACATCTGCAGAGAAAAACAGGGAGTGTGGAACTGAGAAAGGATGTGGGAAGAAGAAGTCCAGAGAGCTCCTGTCATAGAAGCCAAGGGGCAGGAGGAAGGCAGGGGTGGGTGAATAGTGAACAGTGCCATGTCAGGCAGGTGCTCCGAGGAGTCATTGGAGGCCCCCAGTGAGAGCAGTTCCCATGGAGTCTTGGAAGCAGGACCCCTGCCTGCAGGAATAGTGAATGAGTAATGTCAAAGGAGAAAACGGCAACTGTAGACTCTAACCTTGGGAAGTGCGACTGGTGAGAAAGTGAGAGGGAGGGAAGACCGAAAGCCTGGGTGAGACTAAGAGGTGTTTTGTTAATTTTCAGGGGAGGGACTTCAATGACATAAATTTAGAAATGTGGATGCAGTGTTTTAAAACTTGATAACAATTGCTGTTTTGCTATTGTAAAAGAAAAGTCGAAATAATTGGTAACAAAAATAATAAAAAGTAATTTGGCAGATTAGACACTGCCAAGGACTTTGCTTATAGTCCACAAACTGTGCAGTGATGGAATAGAATTTTTAATATTTTCTGATTGGAAGTTCTCCTTTGTAATGAATAAGTATTTATGCATGCTTTCTCATTTATGCCAAACTATAATATTTCTTTTTTCTCAATTTTGAGCCAAGTTAAAATTCAGGGTGGAGTTTACATGTAAAACCAATAGATATTTTGACTTTTACTGTCCGTAACACTTGCTATTTTAATGGGTTTATTTTCTATTTGTTTTTATAATTTATAGTGCAAAGGATGGGATATTCCGCCGTTACCGTGGCCCAGGAATCTATGAAGACCTGCAGAACTATATCTTGGAAAAGAAGTGGCAATCAGTTGAGCCTCTGACTGGCTGGAAATCTCCGGCTTCTCTAACGTAATCCTTTTTTTTTTTTTTTTTTTTTTTTTTTTGGTCTCTTTTTAGGGCCACACCCGTGGCATATGGAGGTTCCCAGGCTAGGGGTCCAATCAGAACATAGCCACCAACCTACGCCACAGCCACAACAACACAGCATCCAAACCGCATCTGTGACCTACACCACAGCTCATGGCAACGTTGGATCCCTAACTCACTGAGCAAGGCCAGGGGTCAAACCCTCTTCCTCATAGATGCTAGTCGGGTTCACTAACCGCTGAGCCACAACAGGAACTCCCCTAATGTAACTTATTTTTTAATGACAGTGTTACTGATAAAATGGAAGGTCTCAAATTAACAACCCATAGACCTTGAAAGTCTACATTTTTTTCATATTCACCCTGATGACACAAGCTCATGTTTGGCTCATGTTGTGTTTGTGGTTTTATGACCTACATATGTTTGAGCTGGTTGTTAGGATACTGAGAATTAGGTGTTCAGACTCAGGTGGCTTACAGAAAGCCTCTCTAGCTTTTGCATTAAGCCATACCACCTTTTTCTCTTTCCTAGATGGGTGTTGAACACCGTTTATGGTTCTTTCTTCCTTTTAAATTATTGGCGAGGTAGAGGAGTATCTCTTCTTTGAACTATCATGAAGGCATTGCTGTTGTATCTGTGTGGAAAATAAAATCTATAGTGTCCTTCGCTGCCTAGAGAATACTGCCTGGGTAACTTTTGGCCATGATGGCGAACTGTGTAAAGCTTGGTGAGGGAGATAAGGCCAAGCCATAATAACTTTTTTACCGTCAGTTTTAATTTTGAATGAATTGTCATACTTATAATGAATTTTATGTTAATATATATAAGTATAAGGAACATCCCTGCTGGAATAGGATCAAATCGTGTCATACTTCAGGAAGAAGTAACCCGGTCGCATTTATTGGAAATATATGCTTATTCTAAAAGAAACTTTATTCTAAAAGAGTTTTATTCTACAAGTATGTGAACACTGATTTTATGCCAGATACGGTTCTTGGCGCTAGATGTTCAACATCAAACAAACCAGATGTGACTCTTCTGTTCTCCTAGGGTGACTTGAAGTAAGACAGATTAAGAAAAAAAAAAAATGTAAAAAATCCTAATCTGTCAGGGAAGGGACAAATTAGGAATTTGGAATTAACATATACATACTACTGTATCTAAAATAGATAATCACCAGGCACCTACTGTGTAACACGGGGACCTCTACTTCATATGCTGTAATAACCTATATGGGAAAAGGATCTGAAAAAGAATAGGTATATGTATAACTGAGTCACTTTGCTGTACACCTGAAATCAACACATTATAAATCAACTCTACTCCAGTTTAAGATAAAAAATTAATACTAAAAAAGGAATCATAGTCTGGATAAGGGCTGCTAAGAAAACGAAAAGAAAAACCAGACCTTTACGGAGTCAGGAATAACTGGGAGCAGGTCCTCCGTTAGGTGAGGGGCGAGGGAGGTGGCTGTGAGGGAAGGGCTGCCAGTGAGAGCTGAAGGATAGCACAGCCTTGCCAGTGATGAGCAGGGGGAGGAGTGATCCCTGGAGTGAGTATAGCATCCCAGCAGCGGGGCCAAGGTCAGGCACCGAGAAAGGGAGGGAGAGGAGTGTAAATTAGGAAGTCAAGGTGGGCAGGAACCAGATCAGACAAGCCCATGGCCACAGTGAGGAGCTAGAATGTTAGCTGTAGAACAGTGAGAAGGTGCGCTTAGGCAGAGGCTGGAGAGGTCGAGAGTGGAGATGTGAGACGGGTAGAAGGCTGTTGCAGGTCTAGCCCAGGGATGGTGTCATGCATATCAGGGTGGTGGCGGTGGGGATGGAGAGAGTGGGTAGGTTTAAAATATGTTTTAAAGGTGGATTTGGCTAAGGTGAAGGAGAGGGGAGATTCACATGTACAAGCATGTGTGCATGCACATGCACACAGACACACGCACTCTCTCCCAGGTTTCCAGTTTGTGAATTTGATGGTACTGGTACCAGTTGCTGATTTGAGCAAGAGAAAATCAGGGGTGTGTGTTGGATGTGTTAAGATTGAGAGGCAGACTTTGTAGAGCTGTCAGTCTGGATGCATGGAGATGGGTCTCCATGGAGAATTCAGGAACATAGATACAGAACATAGAAATAGAGGAGTCAGCAAAAGGAAATTGAAAATGAGTACCAGGAAGACAGGAGGACAAGGCAGGGTGTGCAATTTCCTAGAAGCCAAGTAAAAGGTATGAAAGGAACAGGGACTTAGTCACTTGTGTCCCATGTTACCAAAGACTGAAGTACGATCAGTCTGGGACCTTGGCATTGATTGAAGCAACACAGTATTATTGTGGCCTTGATAAGGAGTGACAGTGCAGGATGGAAGCCAGATTTGAATGGGTTAAAAATAGAGCAAGGAAGAAGCAGTAGCAAGCTTAGGCTACTCCTTAGAGAACTTTGTGAAGCTGGAAGGCCATGTGGGGTCCTGTGGTGCTCTTTTCAAAAGATGAGAGAGAATAGAACGTGTTTTTTATGCAGATGAAGGTGACCCAGTAGAGAGGTAGAAATTTGCTAATGAAGGAATAGGGCTGACAGAAAGAACCAAGTTGTTAACAAGAGAGAAGGGATGGGATCCAAGGCACGAGGGGAGGGTTTGGACTGTGGTCGGGCAGGTAGGCTTTCTCTGTTGCAACAGGAGAAGGTGGGTCCCAGTGTATGCCAGGCTCAGATTTGGTGCTGGGAAGATAAGACAGATGACATGATAGCTTCTGCTTTCACATGACAGACAAGGAGTGTCTGTTAGCTGAGAGAGCATGGGGAGGGAGGGGGAGGGTTGGAAGAGAGTGAAAAGGATTTGAGCTTTCATCTCAGACAGAGCCTGAAAAATTACAGTGGGACTGGGCCATATTGAGTGCTCACTGAGGTTTGTGACTGTGAAGAGGGGTCATGTGATTTTTTTTTCCCCCAGAGATACTCAGCTGCTCAGGGCTGGGCTTTTTGCCGGGCATGTACCATGGAGGGAAAAAGAACCAGGGTTTATGACTGTATTTACAGCAGAGTAATTCAGATGATGGTCGTGGAGTCTAAGTTCTTTAAGGACAGAAGTGAATCTGGGAGAAAGGACAATGTCTTGTAAGAAGTGAGGAGGTAGTCCTTGTGACTTGAGTTTTGTTGTTTTGGTTTGGTTTTTTTATACTATCCATCACCAATGGTTCTCCTTCTGCTTTTCAGGATGTCTGGAATGGCTGGTCTTTTTAGCATCTCCGGCAAGATATGGGTAAGTTGATACACCTTTTTGCTTGTATTGGAAGAGAGGGGTTTTTTAAGAGTGAGTATATATTTTCTAGATAATGGGAAAATAAACATTTATAAATGGTTTTATAATTTCACTTTAAAAAAAAAAATTTTATGGTCACACCATGGCATGTAGAAGTTCCTGGGCCAGGGATTGAATCAGAGCCACAGTGGTGACCTGTGCCATAGCCGTGGCAATGCTGGATCCTTTAATAAACTATGCTGGCCTGGGGTCAAACCACACATCTGCACTGACCCAAGCCATTGGAGTTGGGTTCTCAAGCCACCGCACCATGGTGGGAACTCCTCACTTTGCTACTTAAGACACACAACTCCTTTTACATGGGGTCATAGTGGAAATGTGTCTGTGTGTAAAAGGACATAAATCGGACAAAGGCCTATAATTATTGTCAAAGTCAGATCAATGATGAATCCCTTTTTCCAAGCTGAAAGGGATTATGGGGTTTCACTTCATCTATATTTTCCCTTTGTTGTAATCTCCCTTCAGATCAAAAATTGTCTCAATGTCAGGGATCAGCAAACTCACTCATTACCTATTTTGTGGACCTGCTTTCAGTCTACGATGGTAGAGATGAATAGTTGTGTTGGAGACTCTACGGCCCACAAGCCTAAGATAGCTATGATGTGGCCCTAAAGGAAAAGTTTGCGAGCCCTGCTACATATGATCGTATCATTTCACTGAGTCCTGCAAGTGAGTTAGAACTGTTATTTAGGTGAAAATGTTGAGCTGTTCTGTAGTCCTGAATAAGTCACATAACCTTTTACTCCTCTACATGTAGGGTGAACTAAGTCCTGCCAGATTGGACAAAATTGCTGTGGAATTAAATATGTATCCTTAAAGTATTTCAAAAAAATCTTTAGAAGTGAGTCCCTCCCTTTATTTGTCTTTTTTGAGCAGTGATTATAGGTCCTGCATCATATTTGGAACTTAACATTCAGGGAGTTCGTGAAGACTCTGTTTTTCATGCATGTTCTTATATGTGTGGGGAAATTGAAGCACAACTTTTTGTGTCCCAGTTTCTCAGTTGTATTATATTTTCTGCCTTGTGAGATAGAATATATACTTTAGGTTTTTGCTTTGTTTTGTTTTACAACAGAGACTAAGTTGGTGACTTGGATTCAGTCTTTTCTGGTTAAAATTTTTTAACTTTTTTTTTTACATTTGTGTGTCATATTAAACAATAACCAGCATGTTTCCTCTTTTCAGATAGTATGAGTTTTGTATGGTTGTCTTCTGCTGTTTTCTTAAAATTGGTGAAAGTTTGTTCAAAGGTTGAGAATTAAGAATTGCAAACCAGGAACTCAGAGTAAGGGATTCTGCCTTTTGCAGCATGTTAACACTAAAGGTTGATGGAGTCATATATTCCGATAGCTGTCTGAAAACCTTGTAGCCATATAATGTTTAATCCAACAGAATAATTGTATTAGGTGTCGGGAATCACCATCAAGACCTTAGCACAGAACCTATCATAACTGCAGATCAAGAGGTGAGTTTTTTCTGAGGTTTAAGGAAAGCTTATAAGGAAGTTGATCAAGATCTTCACACATTGTTAAGGAGCAGTTTTATTTTCAAAGATAGTACCAAAAGAAAGAAATAATTGCTCAGATATCTTATGGCTTAGCTGATAAACAAGGAGTTGCAGTTTTTCTTTATTTTATTTCATTTCTTTTCTTTTATTATTTTGTTTTATTTTATTTGCTTTTTTAGGGCTCTACCTGCAACATATGGAGGTTCCCAGGTTAGGGGTCGAATTGGAGTTATAGCTGCCAGCCTACACCACAGCCACAGCGATGCAGGATCCGAGCCACATCTGTGATCCGCACCGCAGCTCACGGCAACGCCAGATCCTGAACCCACTGAGCGAGACCAGGGATCAAACCTGCAACCTCATGGTTGCTAGTTGGATTCATTTCTGTTGCGCCACAGTGGCGACTCCCAGTTTTTCATTTCATACAAATGCTTATAACATTTGGCATTTGGAGCACATCAAGGCTGGGAATTGTTGTTATTATCTTTGTAGGCACAGTGCACAGTCTTGGGCAGTATAAGTGGGTTCTGGATTCTGTGTGGATGCATTGGACTGTAGAGAAAAGGCCATTTGGAGAATAGTATGATGCATCTCTGAATAACCAACTAAGATGTTCTTATTAGTGGTTGAGAAGTATAAATAATATTTATATATTTTATGTATGTATGTGTGTGTATATGTATATTTAGACTTTCCAGATATTTAAAAAAACAAAAAAAATTTATAAGCTACACTGTAGAATTTGAATATAATCAATAACACTTTATAGTCTCTAAGGTCATTTTGTCTAATATTAATACCATATTTTTTTCTTTTTGGTTAGCACATACCTGGAATGTTTTTTTTTCTGCTTTCAGCCTTTTTATTACTATGTTTTAAGTGATTATAAAAAGTAATTCTTTTAACTGATACATTTAGTCTGTTTATATCTATTGGGATTACTCATACATCTCCCCTGATTGTAGATTGTGTGTGGACGTGTGCGACCCAGTCCTTGGCCACCCCTCAGGATGTGTGTGGGGGCTGGGGTGTGGATATACCTGACTGAAAGAATGTAGATGGCAGGTTTGTAGTTTTTTTAATCTCATTCATGTATACATTACCTTTAAAATCTGTAATAGAAATATGGTGTTGTAGTTATTAGCATCTGGCTTCCCCGAGCCTCTTGACAACTTTGTAGTTTATTTTATTCTTAGAAACAAATGCCCAGCCTTTCATCAAATCTCTGGAAAGGGCTCTCCCCATGTGTGTTTTCAGAGTTCAGCCCTTATCCTCCTATCAGAGGGTATGACCTCTGGCCTGGTGGGACCCAGTCCTTGGCTACACATCAAGTCTCTGTTTCCCCCTATAAGCACGGGGTATAGTTGTCCTGGTTGTCCTGTGGAGCTCCTTACTGAGCCAGTCCTCCTTGCTGACTGCCTGGCCGCTCAGTTAGCATATTCAGCTGGTTCTTTTCCCTTTACCCAAGGTCCTCACATTGGTGTTGAGTGTATGTGGGGAACATCATCTGGTTTTTAACTCAAGTGTGGATTGTTGAAAACTGTAGTGCAACCATATTAGCAATGAACAGAAGAAACACAGCGTGTGGTGTGTGAGAGAGAGAAAGAACATGGCTTTAACTAAAAAGAATGCAGATGCTGAGAGAAGAAGATAATAACAGGAAAGAGGGAAAGACGTGCAGGGCCAAACGCCAACGAGGCAAGATTATTGATGTCCATCCACAGTCTCTTGTATCAGGCCAGGATTTTGTGGATGCTAGACAGATAGGAGTCAGTCTTTTGTTAGCAACAGAGTCCCATGGAGGTGTTGCTCGTTAGATGTACATCCTTCCATAGGGAAATTATGTTATTAAGTGGGAGAAAAGATAAAGCAGTTTGTTGTGTGTTTTGTTTATATGGAGTTTTTTTTTTTGTGTGTGTGTACATAGGAAAATGCCTGGGAATTTACATTTCAGTGCAGCGGATATGAATCCGGCTAATATCCATGAGGATGTGGGTTCGATCCCTGGCCTTGCCGTGAGCTGTGTGGTGTAGGTCACAAATACAGGCTAGGATCCTGTGTGGCTATGGCTGTGGTGTGGGCTGGCAGCTGTAGCTACAATGTGAACCTTAGCCTGGGAACTTCCATGTGCTGTAGGTGAGGCCCTAAAAAGAAAAAAAAAGAAAAGAAAAGGAAAAAAAAAAAAGGAAAATGCCTGGAGAGAGATCAATCAGGTAATCAAAAATGGTTACCTCTGATATTAAAATTATGGTTGATTTTTAAAAATCTCTTTTTCTGTATTTGATTTTTTTTCTAATGAAAAAGAGAAAACAAAAACAAGACCTCCGTCTGGAAGATCGGGGCCCACTGAACCATTAATTCTGTAGGGTCTTTGAGTTTCTTTGTTAGGAGTTCAGCCAGCTTGCTGGGTATGGCATCCTGGGGATAAAAGCTGGGCCTCAGGATGCCAGGATTACCTACCCATGACCCACATACAGCTGAGTTCTGACAAACTCAGGGATTTTGCTGGGTCTGAATTTGGCTTTCTTAACTCTACATGAATCTCTCGTATGTTCTTGTTGAATAAACCGTTAAGGTGAGAAAGTCCCTTGAATAGAATGGAATAAGCCAGATCCTGTGAGTTTCCTGCTTGAATCCTAGAACCCTTGGGATCCTTGATAGGTAATTTGTACCACAGTCCAGGGGCCAGAGTAAACAATTTGGAGTCTTCCTTCCATCACCAAAATTCTAATTGTCTTTCATACTCATGCTGATATCCACTTCCCTATTTTATTTATTTTTTTGATCAATTGTTTTTTAATGGTTGCATCTGCAGCACATGGAAGTTCCCCTGGTAGGGGTTGAATTGGAGCTACGGCTGCCAGCCTATGCCACAGCTACGGCTGCCAGCCTATGCCACAGCTACAGCAGTTCTGATCTGAGCTGTGTCTGTGACCTATACCACAGCTCATGGCAATGTTGGATCCTTAACCCACTGAGCGAGGCCAGGTATCAAGCCCATATAGTCATGGATTCTAGTCCGGTTTGTTTCTGCTGAGCCACAACAAGAACTGCTCCACTTAAATATTTTAATTTGTAAGTAAACTCATAGAAGTCATTTCCACTTAGGCTATAATTCCTATCCTGATGTTCTGCTCACCTGAAACTGAGTCACTGACGCCCACAAGAAGTACAACAAGAGAAGTTTCTCAAAGAGTAGACATCTTCTGAGTACAGAATTGATACTGATATTCTCTCTATGGTAGTGGTATACAATTTCTTTAAAGTTTTATTCAGCTTTAAAAAAGTGACTCAATGAATAATGTTAATAACCTAAAGGATAGTGCAGGTGGCATTTCTGATGCCATGAAGATGGTGTGCAGAAGACCGAATGTGGGAGGCACCGCACATTCAATTGAGGCTGGAGCCACAGTCAGGGTTAGGAATCCTGTGTCTGTGGCCCATGTGCGCAGAGACCGCCTAGTCCTTGTGTCTCCTCCTCCCTTCTCACGGGTGGCTACAGAGACACAGGAGGCATTGTTTTTCTCTCTTCCAAGGAGACAGGTCGCTGTTCTCCAGCTGGTGTATATTTCTGAACCCATTTCCTTGCCATGGACACTGTTACTATAACATTTAGAATGCTTAGTTTAAACCTGGTGCCTATTATGTACCTGTTAGATTCATTAATCACTGTTGTCATCATTGTTTTACTCCCCCCCCCCAATTAGGCAACAAGGAATACTTTATCTTTTTTTTTTCATGTATTTTTTTAACCGTGGGCTGATAGCAAGATTGAAATGGACTCCTATGGCAGTTGTACAGTGTGTACTTTTGCTAACTAGGCTTAGTATTTGAATGTATTTAAACATTATTTTATTTGATTTGGTGAATTTGTGCTACTTACTGAGCTCATACAGGATATAACATAATTCTTCTCCTCAGTGTTTCTATTGTTATGAAAGGATGCAGGCATATGGCAAATTTAAGCTACAATTAGGTGTGCTACATCCTTGGGAGGACAGTCTGTGTGATGGAGATTTCATGCTTTATAAATAGCTCATGATGAGAAGTGAAGGCCATGGGTATTTAGACTGGAGAATAACTAGAGTAAATTTTAAAACTCCAAAACATTCCTTGGCATTTTATATAGTGGTGTCTCTTCTCTTACTGTTTTCGGATTTTTTTTTTCTTTGTAAAAATATCTGGAACAATATTACAGCACGGTGGTGCACATGCACAAGTGACCTCTGCTAGAGCCTACAAGGGGCTGCATGCTTGTGTCTTGTTGCAGGTGTTGAGAGGGTAAAACATGGAAGGGGACTTGAACTTTTGGCCATGACTGGAGAAGTCTTTCTGAACTGCTCCCACACAGGGAAGGCATTTTGAGGATCCTAAACCATGCCTGAAAGGGATATAAGGATTGTCCCCAAACTTCTCAGAGTATATATCCTGTGATACGGGTGGGATCTGAATTCTGAATGCTCTCTGTTCTTGGGGGCCAACCCCGCTCTGAGTGAGACTGCAGCTCTGGGCTGGTTGGGTGGTGCCCTTGGGTGGCATTTAATCTGATCTGGGGTAGTTCAGGTCCCAAAAGGAGTGCTGGCCTTCCTGGGGAGGGGAGGCTCCACCTCTCACCCCTGGATGCCTTGGCCTGGCTCTGTTCCTTAAATCCATCTGATCGCTGGTTGGAATGTTCTTCTCATATATTCTCTTGTCATGGTGTCTTCAGATAGTCCTCATTCAAATCTTTATGTAGCCAAAACTTAGCTCTAATTCAGTCATCTAGTACAAAAGCATAATAGTATATAAGGTATGGGGCCTGGTGGATGACGTTTTCTTGCATTTTGGGAAAATAATAGGATGCTTCCTTGTGATGAACACTTATAATATTGAACCAGGATCAGTATTTTCCACAAGCAAAAACTGTTACTTTGCCTGGCAAATAATGATACAGAAACACAGAAATCCAGAACTGAAAACTAAAATCAGTTTTAATCAGTTATTACTTGGGAAGGTACACATATAGCAAAACTTCAAGTACCCAGTACCAGGAACCGCAACACTCTTAAAAGTATTCTCAAACCATTGTGGACTTAGACGAAGTAAACAGATGAAGGATTTGTGGCTGCCCTTGTGCAAACATAGTTTGATTAATGAGAATTTAGTAATAGTCACCTAAAAAGACCACAAGATGGCAGAGTTTCTCTAAGAAGCTCAAATAAATCCTTTAAAGAATAAGTCCATACAAGAATGTTGAAGTGGAGCCTATTATAAGAGAATGTGTTTGAATGTACTGAGAAGTATGAGACCCAGAATGCAATGATTCAAAGGCAAATAATTTACTGAATTCTAGAAAATAACTTAGAAAATTTATTAAGGCTTTTTTTTAATCCTTTATTTTGTAGAAAGGGCATAAGATACTGTCCAGAAGGACTTATAACTTGTTATTCATTCCAGCCATGTGGGCAGGTACTACCTATAAAGCAGGTTCCAGAATTCATACCTCTGTGGGGCAGCACAAAGGCATACTGGCTTTCCAGCTCTTCTGATTCTTTGGCATATTTCACCTTAATGATGACATTGAATCATCAAGAAAAGTGTAAATAAACTATGTTCAGTTTCCTAAAGTAGAGAATACACAATGCATTTTTAAAGTTCCATTGAACAGAGTTTGAAAGAAAATGAAATAAGCTTTTATATCTCAGATACCTTTTTTGCATACTGGGCTGTAGAATACTGGACTATTCTTTTTTTTTTTTAAAGAATATTCTACATTCCTTGGTGTGTTTATTTTATTTTACTGTCTTTTTAGGGCCACATCTGCAGCATATGGAAATTCCCAGGCTAGGGACTGAATTGGAGCTGTAACTGCCAGCCTTACCACAGCCACAGCAACACAGGATCTGAGCTGCATCTGTGACCTACACCACACCTCACAGCAACACTGGATCCTTAACCCACTGAGCAAGGCCTGGGATCGAACCCGTGTCCTCATGGATCCTAGTTGGGTTCATTACAGCTGAACCACAATGGGAACTTCAACTGGACTGTTAATAAATAATAACCCTGGCTGAAGACAGAGTGGTGACCAGTGCCATCAAAGAGGACAGATGACAATTTTACAAATCAAGAATTGTTTGCATTTCTATGAATAGTTTAATTATTTGCAAATCATTAAACTATTCATAGAATCATTAAACTTTTCTCTATTCAATAAATGTTTAATGAACAATTTGATTACATATGTCAGTATTGAAAAATGTGATGAGTCCTTAGATAATATCTCTACTGCTGACTTAAGAATTTGAGAGAAGAGATCTCAGATTATTCCAGATCAGTTAAAAAGATTTTTTGTTTGTATATTTATTATTCTGAATTAAATACATCATTTAATTGTATTAATACTTATAAACTGAGAAACTTGGGTAACTTAGGTTTTGAGAAATATTAAATTAAAATGGACTCTTGCAAGAGTTCCCGTCGTGGCTCAATGGTTAACGAATCTGACTAGGAACCATGAGGTTGGGGGTTTGATCCCTGGCCTTGCTCAGTGGGTGAAGGATCTGGCATTGCTGTGAGCTGTGGTGTAGATCGCAGATCTGGTGTTGCTGTGGCTCTGGTGTAGGTCTGCGGCTACAGCTCCTATTCTACCCCTAGCCTGGGAACCTCCATATGCCACAGGTGCGACCCCAGAAAAGACCAAAAAAAAAAAAAAAGTGTAATCTTGGACTCATTTTCATCCACTTCATCAATTCTAGGCAAGTCATTCAATCCTTATCTCTGCCTGCTGGTGTCATTTAGCTTTGAGCCGTTTCATCCTGTGCCCAGTTATCTTAAGGAGAAAAACATCTATAGTCATAACAAAAATCATAAAACTATCAGTTTATAGTGAATGTTTTTGAAGCTGTAAGGGCCTAAAATAGATGATTACAAAGCCATCATGAGTCAATGTGGCTCCTGCAAGCCCATATCTAAATGGGCTTTGCCTCCAAACTAGCAGGTTCATATCTATAATTCCTGTATGATTTATCCTCTAAATAATTTCTAGCTAAGATTGTTATCTCCTCATTCATTTTTTTAGTGTTTAGCATCAGAGTCCCAGGGAATAGAGAACACGAGGGGATGTGAGCTCTCCTCAAAGACTGATGAAATTTTATTTGCTCATAATGAATTGTCTGGATAATTTCTTCTGCCTGTTATTACATTAAGGTTTTATGGTGAGCAGAGAAGTTGTTAAGGATGGTTGAGGGTAGAACAATAAGATTCTAATTAGAAAAAGGACGTACGGAGACATTTTAAACAGTTGATGTTTGTTAAGTAGTAATTTCTGCCTAAAAATTGGTAAAGGACCAAAAAAGTTTAATTTTTTATGAACGTCGTATTATGGGTGAAAATTGAAATGTATAAATTATTAGGAGACAGTGACCAAAAAAAAAAAAAAAAAAAACTCTCATGGTGGAAGAAGGGAGTAGATAAACAATTTTACCAGAGTTCCGCTTGATCATGAACTTGGAGGAAGCATAGCTCTTACTGGGAATGACCTTGGTTGTTACTCTCAGATTTTCAGTGTTGTGAAATTTGACTTGTTCTTGAAGAATCATGTAGATACATTAACCACTGGATGACCTTTGAGAAAGCTTGTATAATTACAAACAGTCTGCAAGTTTGTGTTATAGCTAGAAGGAAGATTCAGACATTTTTGGTCCTCATTCTAAATAAATATTTTATGTTTTTCTTCTGATTGCAGCATCTTCACAACTATTTCACGGTGACCCTTGGAGTTCCTGCTTGGTGTTCTTATGTCTTTTTCATCATAGCCACCTTGATTTTTGGCCTTTTCATGGGTCTGGTAAGAGATAATGCTGGTCTTTTTTTCTTGTCTTTAAAACCAGTTGGTTTCATGTAAAACTGGAAAGCAGCCAAGAAAGAAAAAGCACATAAACAAATATCATTTTGTGTGTAATCTAAGCAGTCAGATGACATTTGCTTGTTTGGTACTGCTTTCAGTGGTAATGAGATATAATGGAAAATTCATTAAATTATTATTTTATTATCACCTAATCCTGCCCCTTAAATTTTCTGAAGATAGATGCTACCCCAGATATAGGCAGTGATGAAAAAAGAAATAGAAGAGTTCCTGTCGTGTCACAGCAGAAATGAATCTGACTAGGAGCCATAAGGTTGTGGGTTTGATCCCTGGCCTCACTCATTGGGTTAAGGATCCGGTGTTGCCATGAGCTGTGGTGTAGGTCGCAAATGTTGCTCAGATCCTGCATTGCTGTGACTGGTGTAGGCCGGCAGCTGTAGCTCCAATTAGATCCCTATCCTGGGAACCTCCATATGCTGTGAGTGTGGCCCTAAAAAAAAAAACAAAAAAAGACAAAAAAAAAGAAAAAAGGCATAGAGACTCACTTGAATTGATAGTCAGTTTCCAAGACAACAGAGTTAGCTGTGAATTCACACATTGCCTACCTGATTAGAACACTGTTGTGATCAGGGCAAAGCTTCGAATTTCTTCCTTTGGTGAATGAGATGGTTTTTCTTGTTGCATCCTCAAATTGAGCCTCTAACTCTGACTGGCTGCTTACACATACACTGCAGTTTTCCTAAGGTGGATTTTGTGAGATAATGTGGATTAAAAAAACCACAGTTGTTATTATGTAAAAAGATAAGATGCAAAGTATATCACTGCCTTCTTTGGGTATGAAAAGCACTATCCATTAGGTATCTGTGCATTTTCTCCCTAGGGTTTTCAGGTAAGGATTGAGATAATACATTTATTTTCTTAGCTATATAGGCAACTGTAAATGTTTGGGCCTGTTTTACTTGTTATATACATATTTAAAATCTTTCTCTTCCACTTGATCAATTTGATTGAGCTTTAAATTCTTAAGTTTATAAAAATCATTCTATATATATTAATCACATGATCTTTAAATACTATATGATAAGAATAATTGATAATTGCTAAAAATGTCTAATAAAAAGGAAAACATTTTAGATAAGATTGTCTCTAAAGTCTGTCCTTATATTTTGTAATGTATTTCAGCTCTTTAACAAGGTCTTTTTAAAAATAAGCTTAAAGTATTAGTAGCCACCTTGATAGCAGGTCATAACCTGGTACTACAAAGTCATATTCCAAGTAGCCAGGGAGGCTCAATTTTATTTGCCATGAACATGTTTGCTTCATATTATGGTTTGTTTGTATTTGAGATTTGACTGCTGATGTTGACTTCATGAGTGGAGGTAGAACTTAGATATGTCATTCATTAGGTTCCAGGTACTTTGCATTCTGCTGCATTAATCTCAATGCTAATTAACATATCCCTGATCCTCTGGCCTAAAATGATTTGACTTGGGGTATAAGTTTGACTCTGGATATAAATGTACTGCTCCCATCTCCCATCTAGTCCTAGATTTCTCTAAAAAAGTTCTCTAGAGCTCCATGATGTGAAGCTCCTGTAGGAGGAATAGTATGAAATCCTGGGCGATTCTGAGATGGATTATGGAGAATGTAGTTTGAGGGTGGGTTCACTGGAAGACCATGGAAAGCTCTTCTCAGCATGAAGGGTTTTAGAATTTTGTCTTTGAGGTTGACTTTATGTCCATGAAGTCAAGCCTGCCAAGGCCCTCATCAAATGATGAGTGTAGGAAAGTTATTAGAGAAGAGAGTTGACTTTAGACTGTTCAATGACTAAGTGATATGGATTATTGTTCCTTTATAAGAAGTTGGGAAGACAGTGTTATTTAAGGAAATATAATTTCAAAGCAGTAAACAGACTCATACATTTTTCTGTGAATATATTCCATAAATTGCAAACATGAATCTTTGCTCAAAATGCCTTTTCTACAACTGTAATATGTGTTAAAAGAAAACAACAGCTAGAATTTTTGCCTTCAGCGAGGTTTCCGGGGAGCAGTCACATTTATGAACTAGGGGCTAAGTGCAAGGCCCAGCATGTAGTCATGTGACACTTGGTCCAGGTGACCTTGGAGGGTCTCCTTCCCTCTGTGAGCCTTATGGAGTTTAACTTACACAGTGGCAGGAGGGGCCGAATGTTTCCATGGAGAAGTGAGTTCCTGATCAAGTCATTGTTTTTCACAAGCCTGACGATTGTTTTTCCTACTTTTCCTTAATTTTACAAGACAGCAAGTCAAAACAAGGCTAATAGTTTGATTTTTGTTTGCTCTTTTGATTGATCCTGGGGTAGTAATGGTTGAAATATTTTCCTAACTGTGATGTTTCCCATGTAAACAAAGAGCTCAGTTTTGGAAATCACGTATTTATTTTGTATTTTAAACCAATATGGGAAACATCCTTAAGTGCCTAGGCTATATGGCAAATCACTCTGGCCACTGCATCATTTTCTCACAACAACTGTGCCTAAAGAATGGAAGACCACTACCCAAGGCAACCTGCAGATTCAGTGCAATCCCTATCAAATTACCAAGGACATTTTTCACAAAACTAGAACAAAGTATTTTAAAGTTTGTTTGGAAGCACAAAAGACCCAGAATAGCCAAAGACATCCTGAAAAAGAAAAATGGAGCTGGAGGAATCGGGCTCCCTGACTTCAGACTATACTACAAAGCAACAGTCATCAAAACCATATGGTACTGGCACAAAGACAGAAATATAGATCAGTGGAACAGGATAGAAAGCCCAGAAGTAAACCCACACACCTACAGTCAACTAATCTATGACAGAGGAGGCAAGAATATACAATGGAGAAATGACAGCTTCTTCAATAACTGGTGCTGGGAAAACTGGACAGCCACATGGAAAAGAATGAAATTAGAACACTCTCTAACACCATACACAAAAATAAATTCAAAATGGATTAAAGACCTAGATCTAAGACCAGATACTATTATTTTTTTCTTTTTTGTCTTTTTGCCATTTATTGGGCCACTCCTGCGGCATATGGAGGTTCCCAGGCTAGGGGTCTAATCGGAGCTGTAGCCACCGGCCCACACCAGAGCCACAGCAACGTGGGATCCAAGCCGTGTCTGCAACCTACACCACAGCTCATGGCAATGCCAGATCCTTAACCCACTGAGCAAGGGTAGGGACCGAACCCGCAACCTCATGGTTCCTAGTCGGATTCGTTAACCACTGCGCCATGACGGGAACTCCCAGATACTATAAAACTCTTTAGGAAAACATCACTCTCTTGACATAAATGACAGCAACATCTTCTCAGACTCACCTTTTAGAGTAATGACAGTAAAAACAAAAATAAATGGGACTTAATTAAACTTAAGAGTTTCTGCACAGCAAAGGAATCCCTAAACAAAACGAAAAGACAACCCACAGAATGGGAGAAAATCTCTGCAAATGAATCGACTGACAAGGAATTCATCTCCAAAATTTATAAACACCTTCTGCAACTCAATACCAAAAAAAACAAACAAACAAACAAACAACCCCATCACAAAATGGGCAGAAGATCTAAATAGACAATTCTCCAAAGAAGACATATGGATGGCCAAAAAACACATGAAAGGATGTTCAACATCACTCATCATTAGAGAAATGCAAATCAACACCACGATGAGGTACCACCTTACACCAGCCAGAATGGCCATCATCAAAAAGTCTACAAACAGTAAGTGCTGGAGAGGGTGTGGAGAAAAAGGAACCCCAGTACACTGTTGGTGGGATTGTAAATTGGTGCAACCCCTGTGGAAAACAGTTTGGAGATGCCTCAGAAAACTAAAAATATAACTACCATTTGATCCAGCAATCCCACTCCTAGGCATCTATCCGGAGAAAACCATGACTCGCAAAGATACATGTACTCCAATGTTCATTGCAGCACTATTTGCAATAGCCAAGACATGGAAACAACCTAAATGTCCATCACCAGAGGAGTGGATCAAGAAGACATGGTACATATACACAATGGAATATTACTCAGCCATTAAAAGGAACGAAATACTGGCATTTTTAGCAACATGGACCCAGAAATTATCATGCTAAGTGAAGTCAGCCATACAATTAGACACCAACATCAAATGCTATCATTGACATGTGGAATCTGAAAAAAGGACAGAATGAACTTTGCAGAGCAGATACTGACTCACAGACTTTGAAAAACTTATGGTTTCCAAAGGAGACAGTTTGGGGGAGTGGGGGGATGTGCTAGAGGTATGGGATGGAAATCCTATAAAATTGGATTGTGATGATCATTGTACATCTATAAATGTATTAAATTCATTGAGTAATAAAAAAAAAAAAAGACAGCAAAGCTCTAGACAGGGAAGCAATGGAAAACACAAGCAGCAATTTTCTGCCTCTGTTATCTGGTCTCCAGTTCAGTTGGTAGGTATAGACACTGTCTGAATTTTGCAGCTTGGGTGGAATGTTTTCTATACTTTGCTGACCAGTTCCTAGCACAGAGCCTCCTATGAAGAGGGTCTCCAGTATTAGAGGGTCTCCACTCTATGAAAGATGGCAAATCCATCTGCTCTCCACTTTTAGATGCCTGGCTGTCTCCTAAGATTAGCTATATGGCTATCTGCTAAGTTGAAACCTGAAAATATAACTGGAAGGGAAGGGCAAGGCATAATTCCCATATAAACCCTATTTTTATTGATTGATTAATGGCTGACTACAGTGTGCAGCAGCTTGATGTGAGATCTCAGTTCCCAGACCAGGGATTGAACCCAGGCTGCAGCAGTGAAAGTGCTGAGTTCTAACCACTAGACTGCTAGGAACTCCCCTATACCCTGTTCTTAAACAGTGCCATTCTTAGTGACTTAGGAAATGGCCTATTCTAAGGGAGTGATTCTTTTCGTTGGAAAATAGATCTTGAACTGAGAGAATGAGAGGGTTTTCCTCCCAGTTTCTGAGAAGGAAGTCTGTATCATGGAATTGTGTGCTATTAGAGACCTGAAACAGCCATTAGTGATAGACTAGTCCCGAACCTGTCCTTTCAGAGAGGGCAAATGAGTAAACAGTCAAGGGCTTGTTCAGGGTCCCACAGCTGACATGGTGGAGGATGGGGTCCCAGAATTTTTCTCTAGGCCTCCTTACCTAGTGTTCTAGAAGGCCCAGGTATATCACAGATGGGATGGACTTCCTCCCAGGCCTTGTTGTAAATGAGAGTTATTTGTCACTGGCAGGTGTTTCTTTCCCTTACAATATGTCATGACGAAAACGTTCTCCTCCAGTTGCTATTAAGAAAAGCAAAAGGGAAAAAATTGACTAAAAACATTATGTCCAATGAATAGCTACTAAGCCCATGACTATCATATTAAAAAGTAAGTTCTCAACTTCAGTCTTTTCAGATGGAAATGTTTTCCTCTTTGCTGTTCAAATCCACTTAACATCTTGGAGCTGGTTTCTCCGCAACCCATGGCGCTTCGAACGTCCCATCTTCCTGCCCCATGGGTCTCCTCAGCCTGGCATTTAGGGCTTTCTCTGGATCCAGGAGTCCCCATGGTCCATTGTGGTGTAACTTAAAAGAGGCAGGCAGCTGGTGCTGCCCAACTTAGGACCATGCCGAGGACTTGAAATGCCACCTCTTTCAAGCAGTCAGTCCTGATCCTTCCCCTCCACCATAACTGGTTGTATCTCTGAAGCATCTATCAAAATGCTTTCTTAATTTTTCTTGAGACCCCTGTTCCGTATTGCTTTATAATTCAACTGGCATTTTCCCCCCTTTTGAACCCTTTCCCCCCCCAGATGTTAACATGATATCTTGAACCTAATGAACCAAATACTAAGTAATACCTGAATATACAGATGGTAATAATCACAGTAAGGTACTCATTTGATATTTATAAAGTTGAATTAAAAGGACTGTGACTTTGATTTCTTTAAAATTTTAGAGGACTTTAATGAAGAATACTTTATGAAGAATTATTCCTTTCAGGGCTGCACCTGAACATTGGAGGTTCCCAGGCTAGGGATGGAATCAGAGCTGTAGCTGCAGGCCTACACCACAGCCACAGCAACGCGGGATCTGAGCCACGTCTTCGACCTACACCACAGCTTATAGCAATGCCAGATCCTTAACCCACTGAGCAAGGCCAGGGATCAAACCTGCGTCCCCATGGATGCTAGGCAGATTTGTTTTCACTGAGCCATGATGGGAGCTTCAGAATTATTCCTATTTTAAAGACTGGGCCATTGTTGAAAGTGTAGGTGAAGTCCAGGAGTTAGCTAGACACCAGAGGAGCCATGAAGCCCTTCTCACCAGGCAGCTTCTTCCTGTTCTGGCCTGCCCGTGTTTGGTGGCGCTGTAGGGGAGGGCAATAGAGGGCACCTCCTGCTCATTCCAGCTCCAGGTAACTTTGCCACATTTGACACATCGTCATCCTATCAGTTTCATCACTGCAGCTCACGCATGGACTGGAGTGAACCTGCCTCTGAGGAGCTTGTATTTTATCAGGGAAATGGCATGTTTATAGTGGGTAGAAAGTGACTCAACGCTGCAGTCCGGGCTGGAGGGGAAGCCAGTCAATCACTGTCTAAAATAGTTTAGTTCACATCCCTGATGTCTTCTCACCATTCGTCCCTATAGAAATTTCTTGCGGCACTACATCCTGAAATACTCTTCCACACACTCAGGGTTTACCCACTAGGGAGGGACAACGCATGTACAGACTAGTTTTATTTGTCAGTGTTTTCTAAAAGATCACTTTAGATGTGGCCGATAGTGTCTGTTTTCTTACATCTGCTTGATTCATCTGTTTTTAGTGGGCTGTGTGTATCATTTGATTTTGTGAGCCCTGTTTTAATAATAGCGTTTTCTTACATTATATCACATTTGAAAAGTAGGAAATTCTTAATCATATCCTTGTCTTTTTGGGGGACTTTGGGCCATTTGCTGTGTATTTGTGTATGAATATCTGGTTATAGAAGCAGGGGCTAACTCTGAGACTATTCGGTAATGTCTCATCCACTCATTGTAAAATCACTCTTTTTTTCCTTCCAGGTCTTGGTAGTAATATCAGAATGTTTCTCTATGCCACTTCCAAGGCATTTATCTGAACGTTCTGGTACGTATGACAAATTCATGCGATAGAGTATTTTTGGAATTCCATGGTGTGCCCTTATTGTACTCGTACAGTGGATTTCCCTCCAGATTTTCTAGGTGACCAAACCATCACAACTTCCACATTCCTTCAAGTATGTTCTCCAGATGTATTTGAACAAAAATTCTTTTTTTTCCCCCATCTCTTAAATTAGGGAATATTTCATTTTGGTAATTGCTCTTTGCCTGGAATTGCATGCCTTTCATTAATCAATTGACACCTTTTTCTTTCAAACTGGAATGAGAAGGGAGGGGCGCTTACACTTGGTGGGTTTCTCCCCTGTACCTGTAACTGTCCTCAGACCTTTAAAAGCAGTTTCCCCAAGTCCTTTCACTACCTCACACTGTTTCTGGGACAAAACAGCCCTGGATTTCCATGGTTTTATTACTATTTTTTTTTTCAGAGAGACTTTGCATGAAGACTTATATGAGACTTTGTTGAGTTTTATGTGGAAGTCTATCTAAGTAAGCTGATGCATATTTTTTTAGTTGTTAAAGTTTTTAAGGCTTGGAGACTTCCATGTATAATTATAAATTGTATTATTTTTTTCCTTAGAGTTCTTAAAAGTAACAGAAACCCAGTTTAAAGCAACTTAAGGAGAAAAAAAGGGAAATTTATTAGCTCACATAACTGAAAAATCCAGGGATGTTCTGACTTTAAGTACAGTGCAAGGGATATTAGGTTTCTGTTGGTATGAAGCTGATTCAGTGGCTGTCAACAGCCCCAACTCAACTTTTTATCAGTTTAGCAATCCCTGTAGAAAGAGAGAAATCTTTTCCTCCTGACTCTGGTCAGAAACTCCGGGGAAATACTCTGACTGGCTGGGCTTAAGTCACATTTCTGAACCAATCATCATGACCAGTGAGCAGGTCACTGAACATTCAACAAGGTACAAAATATGAAGCACGAAGGAACCTTTGCCCTCCCTGCTCCTGGGCTCTGCCAGAGTCAACACGGCCAGGGAAGTTTCCAGAGAGAGATGAAGAGGCCCTGGGTGGAGCTAGGACGCCATCCAGAGATCTGTCCTGTGTGATAACATAGTTTCAGGATGGAGAAAACTGTCACACGTGCTGTTTCTTCACAGCTAAGTGCACTCGGTTGATTGCTGAACGACTTTTTAAAATGGAAGTGTGGTTGATGTACAATGTTATATTAGTTCCAGGTGTACAGCATGGTGATTTGATGACTTTATGGCTTATACCCCTTATTTAAAGTTATTATAAAATACTGCTTATGTAATAAAATACCCTGTTCTGTAAGTGACATCCTTGTATCCGATGTTTTATACCTACTAGTTTATACCTCTTATTTTTTTTCTATTGTCTTGCCTCTCCCTGCTGGTAACCACTAGTTTGTTTTCTGTGTCTATGAGCCTTTTTCTGTTTGGTTATATTCATATATTTTTTAGATTCCACATATAAGTGAAAACAACGCATTTGTCAAAGCCGTTATTTATCCAGAGAATGTCCCTCTCTCTTCCTTCCACAGAGCAGAGTCTCCGGTCAGAAGAGGCCCACACGGCTGAGCAGTTACAGGATGTAGAGGAGGAAAAGGATGATTCAAATGAAGAAGAAAACAAAGACAGCCTTGTAGATGACGAAGAAGAGAAGGAAGACCTCGGTGAGGAGGACGAAGCAGAGGAGGACGAGGAGGACAGCGCGGTCACCGGCAGGGACGAGGAGAGGAGTGATGCCCTGGACCAGAGGCCCCCAGGGGAGGCCCCGGAGGACGAGGCACCTGGTGGTGAGACTGGAGACAACACCCCCGAGCAGCCCAGTCTGGCTGGTGCAGAGGTGGCGGCGGAAGACACGCTGAGGCAGCGCAAGAGTCAGCATCCCGACAAGGGAGACAAGGGAGACGAGGGAGACGAGGGGCCATCGGCCTGATGACGGTGTTTCCCGGAGCACAGAACACAGGAGTGCCAGCTTCGCTCTGCTCTGCAGTTCAAACCAAATCCTTACTTTTCCCTGAATGCTCAAGCCTCTCCTTAAAAAACCATCTCTAGCTGCATAGTCTCATGGCGTTAAGCTTCATGTGTGTTAAGGAGACTCTTCCAGGCTTGACAATCAGGATACAGAAAAGCAAACATAGTGTTAGGGTCGTTTGGGACCTGGGATGGGCACAGGTTCATTGACTTGGGGCTGTGGGGCTTTGACCAGAGGAAGCAATCCCCTGTGCATGGACAGCAGACATGGCTGCAGGCCCCTACAATGAAAGCAGGGGAACCTGAGCATCCTGTGTGGAGCCGCGGTCTTGCTTTCTCTTCGTGTACTGAGCATTTATGTTTGTCAGACTCTAAGAACATCAGGCCCCATAGTACAGGGGCACTTTTAGAGCTAAAAATTGAGAGGGCCTTGGATATTATTGTAGAAAAGACCCTGGAAGTCTTCAGCTCTCTAAATCTCCCTTGTTATGTTTTAACATTTCCAACTTTCCCACCATGGGCCTGTGGCCTCCCCACACTCTTCACAACACTTCCTTAGTGAGAGGACTCGGCCAGCAGTCAGCCTGACACCAGCTGCCTTTATTCTGACTTAAGGGTTTAGATAATCAGGAAGCATAGCCCATGAAGTCATGACTGCCAAGTGTCTCAAACGAAATGTTGTAACCATTGGAGATTCAAAAGGAAGTAGAGGTTTTAGAGGAGAGATTTTTGTTGTTGTTGTTGTTAGCCAAAATGTAGTCATTTTTTTTTTCCCAAGAAGTTCCCTTAAGAGTATTCTTTTTGAAGCCAAAAGTCTCCTAAGTCTTGCCAGTACAAGGTAGTCTTATGAAGAAAATTTGAATGCTGTGTTGTTTCCATCTCAAGAGGTCCCCTGGTTCTTGAACCACTTTAATAATAACTGAAAAACTGTTTCTGGTTTTCCTTCAGTGATGTGCCTTTGGTGAAAGAATTAATGAAAGTGTATATCTGGAAATGAAAGATTTGGTTTCGTTTCCTTCTTCCTTAATCTTGTGAAGAATTTTATCCCTGTAAATCTCTCAATACTCAATCTGCTAAAAGTACCCAGGGGGCCCAATGTCTTTAAAAAAAAATCCATCTGTCTACCTGATTTGTGTCTTAGAATAAATTCATAAAATTAGATTCCAAGCTTATGAAAGATGTCTAAAGTTGATCCTACATCCCTTGAGTCCAGACAGAATAGCAAGTAGTACAGGTTTATGAAATTCAAAAAGCTTCTGTCATCTTTAAAAAGAAATACGCAGTAGACGCCTATCTGGATGTTTAGATAACCCTTACCTTGTATTAACTTGAACATGGGCTCACTGGAGGAGGGGAGATTCTGAAACTCTACCCTGGTGTGGCTGGAGGAGCCTGTTGCAAGCCTCACACAAAGGGAGTTTTTATTCTGACAGAACCCACTTTTTAGAGTTGGTTATTTTTCATCTTTCCAACTCAGTTACTTGACAGTCTCAGCCCCTGGTACAGTGAAGCTCATTAGGAGCTGCCAATGGTTTTTCTCCTCAGACAGCAGCAGCCTCAAGTTTGAGACCATCACAGAACTGACAGACTGTGAAAACCTTGACTTTTGCTCATTTCTTGTCCCTCCTACCATCTGGGTCTCTTACACAGCCTCACCCAAAGCACCATGGTTCTGTGTGAGGCAGCCCTGTCTCCCCGTGCCAGAAAGCCTTTCTGGAGCAGAGCTGAGCTGGGCCTGTCCTTCTGTCACTTGGATTTCTCTTCTAGTCAGCTGAAACAAAGTTTTCCAAGATCATTAAGGTCAAGTTCAAGTGTATGGAGTAAGAAAGTTTTCATAGTTTGGCTTTTCTGTATAATACCTCCCCCAACCCCCATATTGAAATAATTCATTTTTTTTTTTTTAAAGTGGAGTATTTGACTAAAGGGGAAGGAATGAAGAAATGAAATTAGTTTGGCTTTTTATAAATGTAGGGCCAATTTCAAATTGGACTCCAAATAGTATCTAATTATGTAATGAGAAAAATGTAATTTCTTTCTCAGCAATACTTTAAAAAAAATTGGGGGAAGAGGAGAAAACAGTTTGGAGAAGCGGATCCATTAAAAGTTGAAGTATCTGGCTATGGGGACTGTTTTTCCTGTGTGTGTGTGTTTAAATATTCTGGCAAAAGATGTATGCATCTAATTTAATTTCTTTCCACTTGCAGCCTTTAGGTTTATTTTCAGTACTTACTGAATATAAAACTAAAGGAAAAAAGTCAACCCCAAATAATTTAAAATTAGATTAACATTTCAATAGGATTTGACAGATTTTTCCTGTAGATAATATATTTAATCCAGAAGTCAAGTGCATGGAAACATGATTTCAATTCAAAACATTAAAAAAAAAAATCGTGCTTCCCTGTGTCACAATGTCAGTTATTTAATTATAGAATAGTATTATACATATATCAAAATTATGTAAATTAAATAAAACTAGATTTTGGAACGGGTGCAGTGCTTTATGTGTGAGTAGTCGGAGCTAAGTGCCTGTTCATTGATTGGAGGGAAAGTTCAAAACTTCTAGCTACATTTTCCTTACTTTCTTTTATTATTCATCTCTTGCCAAACCACCTCAACTTGCTTAAAATCACATGTTGAAGCAAATATAGGCAGTCTCACTTCTTTCTTTCCCTTGGAAGTTAAGCATAAATGGGACCAGAGGCCCAATTTACTCAGTTCCCTGGGCCTTGCACCATATGGGCATGCTCCCACAGCCCCATCTCAGGCACATGGTCCCTGGGAGTCATAGGCCTCTCTAACTACAGAACGCAACCCAAATTACTATTGTTTGACAAAAAGTAAATGAGCTTTGGCCAAGCTGACTTCCACAGTGGTGGAGAAAGCCAAAGTTTGACTCTCTTATGGCCAGAATCCTTGTTGATAGCTATGGTGTTGGTCCATGATTTGCAGTTTTTTCTATACCCCTGTTCCAAAATCTAGTTTTATTTAATTTATCTAATTTTGATATATATAAAATTCTATAATTAAATAACTGACATTGTAACAGGGAAGCATGATTTTTGGATGATAAAAATATCTTTTATGGCAAGTACTGAACATGTGACTTTATTACTAAGTCCTTTAAGAGTGGAGCCTAATTTATAGAAAGGAAAATATCAAACAGTCCAAAAAAAGTAGAAATGACAGGATGTAATTGAGATTTTAGTATAAAACCTTAAAGTGGTATGAAGTGAGAGAAAGATGGGAGAGATTGGTTCTTTTTCTAAAGTGTCAGTTGTTTCTTTATTCTCTCATTTCTGTGTTTTTTAATGTGTTTTTTTCTGCCAGTATTATAGCTGTGTGGTTGACCCATCCTTTCAAATATAACATTTTGGAAAGTATTCATGTAAAACTTTTGTGCCAATAGAAACATTCCTTCTTGTTTAGTATCTGTTTACCTCAGTCATATGTTTTGATCCCTTTTGGAAGATCATAGCTTGTCTTGGAAACCAAACATGGATGAGGCAGCTTTTTGAGCATCTTTCCTGAATCATGAGGTTTGGTTGAAAGGCCTTTGATAGTTTTCAGACTAGGATATGCTGGCCTTCAGATGGCTCATTCTCAGTGAAGTTTTGTGTAAACCGTGACACTGTATGTATGTGACTCATACAACTTTAACATATTTCTAATATTTGTTACCAAACAGCTTCTTCGTGCAAATGCAGTTTTTATACTAAGAATACTGTTTATTTGTATTGCAATACATTATAAACTTATTATTTATATTACTTGTAACAGTCTTAATTTTTTAGCCTAGTGATTATTTTTCTCTTTATTCCTGTTTTTTTTTTTTTTTTTTGCTTCCTCAAATAGCATCTGCAGCAGCTGGAATGGCAGAACAAGATATGAGTCTCAAGCTGTAACTTGTCTGAATTACAAATCACCTTATCACAGACTTGTACATAACCCTTGGTGTTATTGGTTTTCATCTTATTGTAAATTCTCATGTGCATCAAAACCTAATGATAGTAATGACTAAGTAAAAAAACAGTGTGTTGCTTTTCACATAAGAATTTCGCAATCATTTGCCTAGGCAGTGAAAAATACTACTCTGTTAAAAAATAATGTTTGTGTATCCATCCTCCATCCAGCCTGTTTGTTCTCCCTCTTTATTTCTCCTCCCTCCTTGACTTGGTGAAACCAAAACCGTTGCCTTTTAGCTGCTCCAGAAAGTGCACAAAACCAAAAACAAGTGCAAAGACCTAGGGCTTCCTTCTTGTCATAGCCATTATGTTGCCTGGACACCTGGGGGCTGGAGCCATGGGAAGGGATGCAGCTAGCCCTTCCCCACACTGAGCCGGCCTGGCCTCTAGGGCGTCCTGAAGTCTGGTCTACACCTGAGCCTTACTGTCACTCGCTCAGGGAAGAGCACAAAGGAGTTGAGGCGCCTCATGTATTTAACACCCTCAGAGACTGAAATAACGGATTTTGGGTTTTTCACTTGGGAAAGAAGCTAAGGGAATACGTAGTAAGAGGAACCTGTTTACACTTCCGTACCACCAAGTCCTCCCCTCAGAGTAATTGACTCAGATTTTGAAGCTGACAACACTGAGTCACAAAATGCACCCCCCTGCTTTGCTCCAATCCCGGTGGCCTTTTGGAACATATTCCGCTACAGTAGGAATTTTTTCCTAGGACGTGCTCTTCTTGAGCCTAAGAATTGGATTAGGCTAGTCTAGGTAGGTTGTGTCAAAGACTCCTAAATTCAGGGGCTTGAAAAGCGAGGATTTTTTATCACTGTTTCACTGAGTTCAGATCTCCCAGATGGCAGAGGCTCTGGTTCGTGAAGGTCTCCCTGGGATCCAGGTCTAGGGAGGCTCTGCTCTCCAGCGTGTGATTCTGAGGCGGCTGTGTTCATGTGCTTCCAATCAGTCAGAAGGTGAGGGATCGTAGAGCAGTGCTTCTGGCAAATGGCAGAACGAGGCCGAATCACTTCCGGTCCACAGGTCATCCCTGACCAAAAGGGATTCTGGGATGTGTATCTTGCCATGGGCTTCAGAAAAAGGGGAAATAGAGAACATCTCTGCCACAATGCCTTCATCTTACCCACCTTTGAAACCCAAGTGCCCACGAAGAGTGAGCTCCTGTGAGGTGACAGTCATCGGAGTGCACATGGGGCCCCAGGAAAAGAGTACAAGGGCCCATGGCTGGTCGTCTTCTTCCTGGACTTGATTCCTGTTGGTTTTCAAGATACCGGGGTTTTCAAGCTGTGAGGTGTGTGTGCTCACATAGTTCATGTTTTGTTTGGAAAAATGGACATTAATAAATGGGATAAGAATTGCAAATATAAAAGAGATGCTACAAGAGTTTGGAAAGAAACCTGATGGAGGCTGAGGGTTTAGATGATGCATGCCACCAGGAGTGCAGGATTAGGGGTTGCTGAAGCTGAGATGGACTTGGAATCCCTTTGATACACTCAAGCAACCTTTAAGCTGCACATACGGAAAAATAGGATTAGTCTCATCACAGTGGGAAGTTCTTTGCTGAGCCATCAGGGTGGATTGCTGGAACCTCATTTTTCCTTGTTTCAGGAGTAAGAGAAGAAAAGTTTGTTTGTTTGTTTGTTTTTTAGGGCCGAAACCATGGCACATGGAGGTTCCCAGGCTAGGGGTTGAAGCACATTTAAAGCAGCAGCTGCCAGCCTGTGCCACAGCCACAGCAATGTAGGATCCAAGCGGCCTCTGCAGTCTACACCGCAGCTGACAGCAACCCCAGATCCTTTACCCCCTGAGTGGGGCCAGGGAGTGAACCTGCATTCTCATGGATACTAGTTGGGTTCATTTCCTCTGAGCCACAGTGGAAACTCTGGAGCAGTTTGTTACTAATCTTCGCATGAGCTTTTCCCCCCATTTCAGTATCTTTGCTAATCAGTGATTTATAAACTTCATAAATCTTCCTAGATAGGTTTCTAGTTGCTAGACATCTGATTAATCATGCTAACCTTAAAAGTAATACTTTGGTAATATTTATGCCATTGGAATTCTTTGTATTCTGTCATCACTGGTGGGGCATATAATTCCTAAGGTTCTAATTGGTTACTTTGGTGGAGATCATAGGATAGACCTTGACTCAAGAGTGACAACCTGCTAGGTATACAGAATTGCAAAGCTGTCACTGTGCGATTGTCCTTCAAGCTTTATTTCTCTGTGCAATGAAATCTGAGCATGAGTCTTGATCTAACAAATAGCATTCAAAACCAGAGTTAGGGGTTGACCATTGACTTTTAACTATTTTGACTTATAACAATATTGTAGAGAGTATACTAAGACTTTTCACATCCTTGGCTCCTCCATAGACTGGAACCAGCTGTAAGCAAAGCTATATGATTATACTGTGGCATCCAGTCCTTAGCCTCCTTTATTCTGGAAGAGTAATAATTACCTCCCAACAGGGAAAACTGTCATTTTTTTTGGCCACTCCCATGGCATTTGGAAATTCCCCAGCCAAGGGGGAAACCCGAGCCACAGCAGTGACAACACTGGATCCTTAACTGCTAGGCTGCCAAGAAACTCCATACTGTCCTATTAATTAGCATAAAAGAGGGTGATTTTTTTCTTCTATGCTTTTTAACATGTAGGAATAGTGTTGGTATTTGTTTTAAAAGTGCACGACTGCTCTTGTGCTGTAGCTGAAAGAGCCCCTCAACCCCCTCCATCCTGTGAGTACAACACAATACCAATGACCAGTTAAAGAGAAACAGAAGCCTTGACTCTTTTTGAGCAAGGAGAACTGCCTCATTCACAACATGCAAAAAAAATAATGATTTAGGGGCAAACCCAAGTCAAGAGAGATTTTAGTGTATATTGTTCCAAAAAGAGTTATATTTAAAATGTTCATCTTTAACAGGCTAATGATGTGAATCTCTGAGGAGTTGAGTTTAGCATTTGTAAAACTTATTTGACAAGCAATAAATATCGAGGAAACATAAAATTTGAAAATGCTCCCACTACAAAAACTAGAGATGTCAACTAAGATATATCTGGATTTTTTTTGGTTAATTTTTATTTATTTATTTATTTGGTTTTTAGGGCTGCACCCGAGGCTTATGGAGGTTCCCAGGCTAGGGGTCTAATCGGAGCTGCAGCTGCTAGCCTACGCCACAGCCACAGCAATGCAGGATTCCAGCTGCATCTTTGACCTACACCACAGCTCATGGCAATGCCAGATCTTTAACCCACTGAGCAAGGCCATGGATTGAACCTGCATCCTCATGGATGCTCGTCAAATTCCTTAACCACTGAGTCACAATGGAAACTCTAAGCATTTTTTTTTTTTTTTTTTTTTTTTTTAGGCACCTACAAAGAAAGATTCACAGGGGCCAAAAATCATGAAGTAAACAAACATGACCTGGTACTGGGACTTCCCCGATGGGGGTGATGGGGATGCTGGTGGTGACAGCGGTGGTAGAAGCTGCTGCCTTTGGTAACCCGGGGGTGTATGTTTTTATGACCACATAAGATATGAAGTCTTGACTATAGCAAGTTGGGAGGTTGGAATGGAAAGTGCATAAATTCCCAGGCACATCCTCAGTGAGACAAACTTGTTAACTAGAACACAGAGAAAGCTTATCTGTCTTGGCCCAGTCTCTGTGTGGAAAACTGTAACAGTCTGCCCCGGAAAATCATAGCCATGGACTTGACTTTTACAAATTGAAGTTTGAATTTACACAAGCTTCATAGTCTCAAAAGACTCCAAATAAGAAATTCTTATAGAAAGGTGAATGGGGCAAGAGGGTACACCAGCGAAAGCAAGCACAAAACTCAGTATTCTTTTTTTTTTTTTCCTTTTTAGGGCTGCACCCACAGCATATGGGGTCCAATTGGAGCTGTAGCCACAGGTCTATACCACAGCCACAGCAACACAGGATCTGAGCTGCATCTGTGACCTACACCACAGCTCACGACAATACTGGATCCTTGACCCACTGAACAAGGCCAGCGATTGAACCTATGTCCTCATGGATACTGGTTAGGTTCGTTTCCACTGCACTACAGTGGAAACTCCCTCAGTACCTTGAAAACATTTCTAACATGTATATTCCCATAGATAATATGAACTAAAGATGAACTCACAATTCAAAATTAACAAAATATGCAGGGAAACCATTCATCAGATGGCAGAAGTCGTTTTGCCTTAATCTTGAGATAATATCAGATAAAATCTTTAAACTTTAAAAATTATTAAAAACATTAAAGAAGGAACATAAGACAGAAAAGAAAAGGATACTTTTTCCCCTTAGAATAATGTGTTCTAAGTTTATCCATGCTGCATGTATCAGCACTTCAACCCTTTTTATTGGTGTGTAGTACTTCATTGTATGAATATAAACACATTGTTTAGTCTTCTGCTAACAGACATGCGGAATAGTTCTTGGCTCATCCATGCTACCTTCTGGTTAGGACACAATCCCAAAATACTTTACTAATAATCTTTGGTAGAAATATTGGAATGAATGTTAGAGATATACTCCTCAGGATTTCCCAAGAGTTGTTCTTCTATCACCAAAAAGCAATGTATATCACCCTTGCAAGGAGCAGATGCTTGAGAAAAACAGATACTGGAGCAGGTCTTCCTGAGGGTGAATCTCAGGTCCACCATTTGCCAGTGGTGTGAACTTGAGCAAGTTACTTAACTTCTCTGTGTCTCATCTTTACAGTGGGCGTGGTAAGGGACTTCCACATCCATTAATGAAGTTGTAGACAATTCTAATTAACCCTCCTCATGAGGACAACTAGAAAAGCTGCCATATATAATATATACTAGTGTTAAGATAATAATATATTATGTTTTGCACAGACACATCTTGCTTAAAAGGCGTCAGAGTTTATAATATGATGAAGGATTACCAGGTCAGGATCTAGGAAGGGTGGAAAGTTCAGGAACATGATCCTGGCATTGGGGGCAGCTTTTCTACTGAGGGCATTTGTTATTTCTAGAAGTGGAAGTGGTGGGGGTGTTGAGAGGCTGAGTGATGTTTTTGAGAGTTTTGTCTTATAGAGGAGACAGGGCTTGGCTAAGGATGGGACGGCCTGTGCAACCCTCTTGTTTGGGTTGGATCTATGGAAGGACCCACACGAGGAATAAGGATGAACCAGAAGCAGGCACAGTCTTGATCTATTCAGCTCCTGAAAATAGGATGAGGCAATCCTGGAAGAAAATATAAATGCTGGGAGGAAGTAAATTGGTAATGACTGAGTTCTTAAGTGATGGTTTCTTTTGCATTTTTTACTTTGGGGGAGGTAGGATCCCATGGTCTAAATAAATCTTGGAGCTCATAGAGCCCTGTCTTTGTGGATTATTGCATTCAAAGGACCTTAATCTAGCAATCAAAAGTAAACACTGATTTTTCGCATATCCTGTTTCTCCTCTGCCTCTTTTAGTCCCCCCCCACCTCCCAGTGACCAACCCCCTTCCCCCCAGGCAGCACTGTTCCCTCCTTTCATAGTCTAGTCTATCCCTTAAAGATTCTCTCTGGTGTCCGAGGAGCATGACCCTTAATTAGTCTCTCTCCACCTCCACTTTCCTCTCACTTACTACTTCCTCGTTTTTACCTATTTTGGAGACCGACCCTTTCTCCGAAGATCCTTTCTGATATAGATACCCCATCTCAGCTCCTCAATCTCTTTCAGTAGTTCCAGAAAAGTAGTAAATATCAAAATGATGTTGTCAGAATTCTCCTTGATTGGAGGGGCAACGGGGGGGGGTGGCTGTGAATGCCCATGTGTCAAAGGAAATCATACCTCTTATGCTTTCCATCTGCTGCCCCCCAACTTCTCTAGTTTATTCCAGGAAGATCGAGGCATCTCTGTCAGAAGGAACTGTCACACTTAGCAGCTTCTGACAAAATTCATCAGTGTGCTTTCCACAAACACTGGGGGGAGAGGATGGGGAAACGCCCTGATGAAGTTTTTAGAAACATATCAGATGTAGCAACTAATCCCTCGCCCACCCCTGCCTCTGCAGAGCACATCAGCTCCTCTGCTCCAGGCTCCATTCCTCAAATAAGGAGGCGATTCATCTGACAAACACCCTGGAGATGGAACTGCCCCTGGCCGACCATCAGATAGGAACAGTGGCCACGCCCAGTCCTTCAAGCCTGACCATGCAGGCTGAGGGTGAGCCCTGCTTTGGCATAGGAAGAATTTTCTCCCTGTCTCTCTTTCCTTCCCATCACCATCATAAGTTTCCAACAAAGACCATGCAATGGCTGATGTTTATTTGTCTGCTTTTCTGTATAGAATTTAATTTTATATGTAAAACTTTCTCCAGAGGGTTATACTCCTCTCAGCATTACAGCATTGGCAACTCAAAGAAACAGTAATCCCCATCAGAGAAAGTGTCATTAATTAGTTCTATTTAGAAAAGTAGCTAATGCCAACAGACAGACCATTAGAATTTACCGTGAAACTTTGCTAAATAAAACATGGACTGATTTTTTTAAGAAAACAACTTAGTTTATATAAAATTGAATAAAAACTTCTTTTTTTTTTTTTTTGGCTGCACCTATGGCAAATGGAAGTTCTCAGGCCAGGGCTCGAATCCAAACTGGGGTTGTGACCTACGCCACAGTTGCAGCAATACTGGATCCTTAATCCACTGCATTGGGCCAGGGATTGAATCAGTGTCTCCACAGAGACAAGTGAGATCATTAACCTGCTGTTCCACCATGGGAACTCCAAGACTTCTATTTGTGACATAACTCAGTGAACCCAGAAAGATGGGGGTTTCTTGTAAAATTTTCTAAAACATACATTGATGCATCATTTGAAAAAGGACACCACTTAGACTGATAGACTGAGATATATTTCAGTTTACAGTATCAGCCATGAAATAATAATTTGTGAAGCCTTCTCAAATCTGATTCCCAAACCAACTCAAGTATTTTCTGATACAAATTTAAGTATAAGATATATTAGATATGTGGCATAACAATTTTAATATCCTCAAAATTGCTCTCATAGTTTATGTTTATATTTGAAACTATTATCTTTTTAAAAATAAAAATTAATACTTTGAGACTTTCTATTATAAAACTCAATATATTTTATTTTATTTTTATTTATTTTTTATATTACTCAACGTATTTATTGCATTTATAGTTGTACAATAATATATATATATAGCATTTCCATCCCAAACCCCCAGCATCCCCCCACCCCCAATATATTTTACCATTTTATAATTTTCTAGAAGCTTAATATCTATTGTAGATACTGTTCTTAAAATAGTTTTGTGAGAATTTTGAGTGTAACCTGAAAGATTTTAATTAGGTGGCTTTATATCCCATGGTTCTATAGAAGCAGCCTGTGAGGTGGTATAAGTACTACCTTGAGAATCAGGTAGTACTACCACTACTTGTGCGACACTGTACAAGTCACTTAACATTTCTAGGTGAGAATCCCAACTGTCTATATTAACATTATTGTAGTGTTATGCTGTCTGCCTTCCTTTCTCTCTTTCTTTCTCTCTCTCTCTCTCTCTTTCTTTCTTTCTTTCCTCCTTAAGGCCACACCTGCAGCGTATGGAAATTCCCAGACTAGGGGTCAAATCAGAGCTATAGCTGCCAGCATACGTCACAGCTGCGGCAGTGCGAGATCTGAGCCACATTAGTGACCTACACCACACTTTACAGCAATGCCAGATCCCTGACCCACTGAGCAAGGCCAGGGATCAAACTTGCATCCTCGTGGATACTAGTTGGATTCATTTCCACTGTGCCACAAGGGGAATACCCTGTCTTCATCAATTTAAATTTCCATTCCTGGAAACATTTGCACAGGACATTAAAAGTTACACATAACTTTATAACAGGTTATTTCCAGAAATTTTCTAAAATGACTCATCAAACTCTTTAATAGAAATTATCAAGTTAGTTTACAAGTCTTTTTTGCTTCCGTGTTCACTGATCCTAAACTATTCTTTCCTGATTCCTCCTCAATCCTAACCAAGCTTGCCCTTGCTAATGAAAAACAAACAAACAAACAAATAAAACAAACACAAAAACTTTAAGGGAGACTTCCAAATTTCAATTGATATGACTATTTTGTCTCTCCCTCTCTGAGATGTTACTAAGACTGTTAAGGTAGTGCTTGATTCTTTTCCTTAACATTGTAAGCAATAAACTCAACTTTGTCTTAACAATGGGCTGTTTTAGTGATACTCTGGAGAGCTAGCTTTGGAGATTTTTTAAATGATATTGTTGTATTTTATCAGTGGTTCTCAGCTGTGTCTTTATATTAGAATAACTTGACTTTTAAATATTACAGATACCAGAACACTACTCTAGATATATATTCAAAACACTTGCACAGGGTATGTTCCAAGGGGATGCAACTTTTGCAATATACAGGGCCCCATACATAGAAGCTTGGTTTAAAGGCTATATTGTTAATTGTTACATTTTGAAATCCTTAATAATTTGTGAATGAAGGGCTCTGAAAATTATGTAGCTGGCCCTATCTTTGGAAAATAAAGCATGAACATTTTAAAACTCTTCAAGTAATTTTATTTTATTTTATTTTATTTTATGTTTTGATCTTTTTGCCATTTCTTGGGCCACTCCAGTGGCATATGGAGGTTCCCAGGCTAGGGATCTAATCAGAGCTGTAGTCTCCAGCCTATGCCAGAGCCACAGCAATGTGGGATCTGAGCCGCATCTACAGCCTACACTACAGCTCACGGCAACGCCAGATCCTTAACCCACTGAGCAAGGCCAGGGATCAAACCCACAACCTCATGGTTCCTAGTCGGATTTGTTAACCACTGAGCCACGATGGGAACTCCCCTTCAAGTAATTTTAATGCACAACCACTGGTTAAGGAACACAAAACTAGGATTCCTCTTTGAACTAAAACCATAAAAATAACAACACAACTGGCATTCACTGAGTGAATTATTAGGCGCTCAAGGATCTACCAGAATTCTTTGGCTCCTGGCCACATCACTCCAATATCTACTTTTATCCTCACCTCACCACCTTCTCTTTTGACTTCTCACAAAAACCATTATGATTATGGGAGTTTCCTTCATAGCTCAGCTGTTAACGAACCCAACTAAGATCCATGAGGATACAGGTCCGATCTCTGGGTTAAGGGATCAGTGTGTTAAGAATCTGGCATTGCCATGAGTTGTGGTATATGTCACAGACATGGCTTGGATCCTGCATTGTTGTGGCATAAGCTGGCAGCTTGTACCTCTGAGTTGACCCCCAGCCTGGGAAATTCCATATGTCATGGGTGTGGCCCTAAAATGAAAACAAAACAAAACACCACACCATTGTAATTACACTTAAGACCCAGATGATCCAGAATAATCACCCTCACCCCTTAAAGGTCTTTCATTTAACCACATCTGTCATTAGAGGATTAGAACAGAGAAGTAACATGATTTGACTTAAGCTCTAAAGTTCATCTTCTGATCATTAGTGAATGAGGATAGTGGTTTATACCACAATGGTTGAAACACCGGTGTTGATTAGTGATGAGAATTGGTATATAACTTAATGTTAAGCCAATAGGAATTGCTATTGGATTGGATGTGGAGGGTGAAAGGGAAAGAGATGCATTAATAATGTTAATTAATGTTAATTATAGGAGTTCCTATTGTGGCTCAGCGGAAACAAATCTGACTAGTATCCATGAGGTAGCTTGGATGTGGCATGGCTGTGGTGTGTGCTGGCAGCTACAGCTCCAATTCGACCCCTAGCCTGGGAACTTCCATATGCTGTGGGTGTGGCACTAAAAAGACTAATAATAATAATAATAATAATATCCTAGGTTTTGGCTTGAGTACTTGCATGAATGACACTTGAAAGATGAAATTATTGTATTAAGCTATTGTTATGGACTGATTATGTCCCCCCCAAACTCATATGTTGAAGCCCTAACCTCCAATGTATTTGGAGATAGGGCCTATAAGGAGGTGATAAGTTTAGGTGAAGTCATAAGCAGAGGCACTGATAAGGCTGGTTGCCCTTATGAGATGAAGAGAAACTAGTACATGTCCCCCATCCCCCACTCTTTTCACTGTGAAGACACAGTAAACAGGTGGCCAATGGAAAGCCAAGGAAGAAAGCTCTCTCCAGGAACGAGAGCAGCTGACGTCTTGATCTTGGAAGGTCCCACTTCTGGAACTGGTGAAAAAAATTATTCTCTCTTGTTGAAGCCATCAGTCTGTGATATTTTGTTATAGCAGCCCAAGCTGCTCCAGCTTCCAACCATTAACAGGGAAGACAATTTCATTTCTTGATTCCAGAGTGCATCCTAATGGCTTCTATGTTAAAGGCAACTCTAAAGGTATGAAATAAATGCCACTTATGTGCATGACATTGAGAAGACTCTAATTTAGTAATTGCATGTGCATTTGAAGTAGTCATTTTATAAGACTTTATGAAGCAGATTACTAGTGAAGAATAGTTCATCTTAGGAAAGCTGTCACCTAAATACCTAGACATACAAAGACATTAGTGGGAGATGCTCATTCAAAATCATCCACTGTTCATTTTCTTTAGGTAGTAATTCATTATGACACATTTAAACAAGGGTTTTGTTTGTAAAGTTTCAGATCAAACTCAGTATTTCAGAAGTGTAGCCACTTCATAAAAGCATGATATCCCTGAAGATGTATTTGCAAATAGTATAGCAGAGATGAACAGGGCCTTAGGCATTATACCTCCTTTTTAGAAAGAAGTACACTTCAGAGCCAGAAAATGACTTGTCAGTAGATCACTATTTGAAAAATAACTAAATTATTCCATGATGTAAAGGAATTTTTGTTCAATTTTAGGTATGATAATGGTATTGTGCCTACATTTTTCAGGATATTTTTATATTTTAGAGATGCACAAAATGATATGATATCTGGAATTTGCTTCAAATTAAACCCACAAGAAGCTATGAGGAGAGGAGAGAAGAAATGAGCTTGACCATGAGCTGTCAAATGGGAGAGCTGGATCATGGTTAAATGGAAGGAAGGTCATTACACTGTTCTCTCTGCTTTGGAATCTGTTTGAAATTTTCTGTAATACAAAGTTAAGCAGGAGCCAGTCTCTCATTTAATGGATATTTGGAAAAAAACTCAGGTCACCAAGTCTCAGCTCAGTGCCTTGTCCTCTTTACCAGCCTTTCTATAACTTTTGTTTAAACAAATTTATGCACACACACACACGTTAAAAGGTCATTTTCATAAAGGGGTAAAATACTCACATATAATTATAAAAATGAATATATGTAAAAGATTTCTTTATGTCATAATTGATGAGAGAAGAAGACAGAAAAGATTGAAAAGCAAACACATCTCTAGATCAGGAGCATGAGATGAATGTGCAACTGGAAGTGATGTTGGTGCTTCTACAAGATGAAAAGGGACATCTATAATTTTTTTTACAGGAAAGGACTGAATTGACTTGTCTACAGTCAAGAATTGTTTTACATTTCCTTCAGTTGTTTACAGTCTATCTAGTTGTGAAATAGTTCAAGGACAGTGAGAGACTAAAATCAGATAACCTGGAAGATTGTCATCTAAATAATCAATTTCTCATTGAAGCACATAATTTTTCATCATATATTTCTATCAAAGAATATCTTTTAGTGATCCATGGATCCCACTTTGGGAAATGACTTTAGAATCTGCTGCCTTTCTGTGCCAAACATGGGAGATTAAAAAAAGGCGGACACATAATTGATTATGTGTCTCACTACTTGAACTTGAGTTCCAGATACTGCTCGTTTTGTATGTATCCAAACATTTTGAGAACTTATATATCCTCTATTGGTATAAATTATTTAACATTTTCAAATATTGATTTTTTCGAACTATAGGTAGCAGACTGGAAGCATTAACACACAGACACACACATTTTGTTTCTGCTGAGAAATACTGGCCAAAAATAAATAACTTGCCCACATGATCATAATTTTAAATCCATCATGTTATGTTTTCTGTTTTTTGAACCGGCTACCCTTTGAAAAATTGTTTCCTGCACATTGAAAATTATGCCATCTCCCTTCTGGAAAATGCTGATGTCTATCCATACTGCAATCTTATTAACAGACACTTTGCTGTTACTAAGAGCTGAAGGGGCAGATTAATTTGTATGATCTGTATCCACATGATTTTTGCAAAATCCTATTTTTTTATTACTCAAATGAATTTATCACACCTGTAGTTATATAATGATCATAACAATCCAATTTCACAAAAAGACACACACACACACAAAAAAAAGAAAAGATCAATGAAACTAAGGGCTGGTTCTTTGAAAAGATAAACAAAATTGATAAATTTCTAGCCTGAATCATCAAGAAAAAATGAGAGATGAAGAGTTCCCTGGTGGCTTATCAGATTAATTATCTGACATTGTCACTGCTATGGCTCGGGATGTCGCTGTGGCATGGATTCAGTCTGGGAAATTCCTCATGCCACAGATGCAGCCAAATAAATAAATAAATAAATAAAAGATGGATGATCCAAATAAATAAAATCAAAAATGAAAATGGAAAAGTTACAAATAGTACAGAAATAATATCATAAGGAAATACTAAAAAAATTATACAGCAATAAAATCAGACAACCTAGAAGAAATGGATACATTCCTAGAAACATAGAATCTCCCAAAACTGAATTAAAAAGAAATACAAAATATGAAGAGATCAATTATCATTAATGAAATTGAAGCAGTAATAAAATAAACTCCCAACAAACAAAAGGCCAGCACCAGATGGCTTCACAGGTAAAGTCTACACAATGTTTACAGAAGAGTTAACACCTTCGTTTTTCAAATCTTTCCAAAAAATTGAAGAGGAAAGAATACTTCCAAACTCATTTTATGAGACCAGGATCACCTCAATACCAAAACCAGATTAAAAGTATCACACAAAAAAGAAAATTACAAGCCAATATCAGTGATAAACATGGATTCAAAAAAACCTTAAAAGGATTATATTCAACAATGCATTAAAAGGATTATACACCATGGATTTAATCTGGGGATGTAACAATGGTTCAATATGTGAAGACCAATCAATGGGATACACCATATTAACAAATGGAATAATAAAAGTCATATGATCATCTCAATAGATGTAGAAAAAATCTTTTAACAAAATTCAGCATCCATTTGTGATAAAAACTCTCAACAAGAAGTCCCTGCCGTGGTGTAGTGGGTTAAGGGTCCGGCATTATCTCTGCAGCATCTCAGATCGCTCTAAGAATGTATCTTGAGGCATCACACTTTCTGATTTGAAACTATACTACAAAGCTAGAGTCATCAAAAACAGCATGGTACTGGCACAAAAACAGGCACATAGATCAAAGAAACAGAATAGAAACCCCAGAAATGAATCTAATCCACTCTTATATGGTCAATTAATCTACAAAAAAAGAAGCAAGACTATACAATGGGTAAAAGATATCCTCTTCAATAGATTGTGTTGGAAAAACTGCACAGCTACATGCAAAAGAACCAAACTGTACCACTTTCTCACACCATATACACCCACCTCTCAAGCCTGAAAATGGATTAAAGACTTAAATGTAAGACCTGAAACCATAAAACTCATAGAAGAAAAGATAGGCATTATACTCTTTCACATTGGTTTTAGAAATTTTTTTTTTTTTGGCTATGTCTCCTCAAGCAAGAACAAAAGTAAAAATAATCAAATGGGACTACATCGAGCTAAAAAGCTTTTGCACAAGGGAAACTATGAATAAAATGAAAGAGCCACTCACTGAATGGGAGAAGCTATACATAAATGATATATCTAATAAAGGGCTTTATGTCCAAAAATAAAAATAACTGTAAGAATTCAACACCAAAAAATTAATTCAATTAAAAAAATGGGCAGAAGATCTATATAGACATTTTTCCAAAGATGATATACAGATGGCCAACAGAAACATGAGAAGATGCTCAATATCACTAATCACCAGGGAAATGCAAATCAAAACCACAATGAGATCTCACTTCCCACCCGTCAGAATGGCTTTTGTCAAAAAGATGATAAATAACAAGTACTGGTGAGAATATAGAGAAAAGGGAAATTTTCTGCACTGTTGGTGGAAATGTGACTTGTTATAGCTACTGTGAAAAAGAGTAAGGAAGTTTCTCAAAAAAATTACTAGAACTACCACATGATCCAGCAATTCCATTACTGGATATTTATCTGAAGAGAATGAAAATGCTAATTTGAAAAGATATACAGGAAGTTCCTGTTGTGGCGCAGCGGAAACAAATCTGACTAGGAACCATGAGGTTATGGGTTCGATCCCTGGCCTTGTTCAGTGGGTTAAGGATCTGGTGTTGCTGTGGCTGTGGTGTAGGCTGGCAGCTATAGCTCCAATTAGATCCCTAGTCTGGGAATGTCTGTATGCCGCGGGTGCAGCCATAGAAAGACAAAAGACAAAAAAAAGAAAAAAAAGAAAGAAAGAAAGAAAGAAAAGATATGTGCACCTCTATGTTCATTGCAGCATTATTTACAATAGCTAGGATATAGAAACACTCTAAGTACCCATGGACAGACTACAGGTAAAGAACATGTGATATGTGTACATGATGGAAAATAATTCAGCCGTAAAAAATAGTGAAGCGTTACCATTTGTAACAACATGGATGGACCAGAAGGTATGCTTTCATTTAGCTCATGTGAAATCTAAAATACCAAACAAGGGAATCCCCATTGTGGCTTAGCAGGTTAAGAACCTAAAATAGTGTCCGTGAGGAGGCAGGTTCAATCCCTGGCATCATTCAGTGGGTTAAGGATCTAGCATTGCTGCAAGCTGCAGCATAGGTCACAGATGTGGCTCAGATCCTGTGTTGCTGTGGCTGTGGTGTAAGCCTGCATCTGTAACTCCAATTTGACCCCTACCCAGGAATTTCCATATGGCACAGGTACAGCCATAAAATAAATAAATAAATAAAAATAGCATAAAATCCCAAACAAGGAGCAAACACAACATGGAGAGTCATAGATACAGAAAACCAACAGTGGTTGCTGAGGAGGGAGGGGCAAGGCGGGGCATATTGCGTGAAATAGGTGAAAGAGATTAAGAGGTACAAATTTTCACTTACAAAATAAATGAGTCAAAGGGATGAAATGTACAGTGCAGAGAATATAGCTAATAATAGTGTTTGTATGATGAAAAAACAGGGGACCTCATTTATTTTCTCCATTCCCTCTCAACGCTCTTGAACCCAAAGTTCCTAAAGAAGTGACAACCACCAAAAATTGCCTTTCTTTTTTTTTATTACTCAAATGAATTTATCACATCTGTAGTTGTATAAAAAATTGCCTTTCTTAAGTAATATTGTTTTCCAATGTTGCATTAGCCTAAGATATTTATGTGTTGATCAACAGTCTTACCATAATAATATATAATACAATAACACCATATAATAATATATGATTATAATACATATCAATATAATACGTTGAGCAAGTATATTTAGAGTGAAAATCAGACTGTAGCATTTAAAGCCCAATGTTAGGTAAATGCACGATTTCCATTAGAAGGTTTAAAAACTGAAAATCAATCATTCTGTAACTAACACATGTTGCTCTGAAACCTCATGTTGAACTGTTCACTATAACTGGTCCCTCAGCAGAGGAAAGAAATGCCATTCCTGCCAAACTATTCCTTTGCTGGTAATAAGGAGTTAAACAATTTTTTTCTTTCTATGCTGTCGTTTGTGCGTGGGCAACTACCTTTGTCACGGGGGATATTTCCAGAAACATCCAGAGTCAAGCATCATATTGAGTCAAAGTATCAAAATATAAAAAAAACTTAACAGTTCTTAAAAATTGGAGTTACTGTTCTTTTTTTTTTTTTTTTTTTCTTTCTTTTTAGGATTGCACCTGCAGCATATGGAGGTTCCCAAGCTAGGGGTAGAATCAGAGCTGTAGCTGCTGGCCCACACCACAGCCACAGCAATGCCAGATCCGAGTCTTGTCTTCGACCTATACCACAGCTCACGGCAACACCAGGTCCTTAACCCACTGAGCGAGGCCAGGGATTGAACCCTCATCCTCATGGTTCCTAGTAGATTTCGTTTCTGCTGCACCATGACAGGAACTCCTCCTTTTTATTTATTATTATTATTATTATTATTATTATTATTATTATTTTAATCTATTGCTCTTAACAGCTATTAACAAAAATAAAGAGGAGGGATGGAGTTTCATTCAATCCACTCCTTTTCCAAGCCCATTGGCTTTTAATAAATGTGTATGGTTCCCACACATATTTCTCATAAAAAATATTCTCTTGTTTTAGCAATTTCCAAAAGATGTCAGCCCTAATGTTTTTCTACTTTTCAAATAGGCTCACAGGAGTTATTCATTTAACAGGAACACGGATATGTGAATTTTAGCCTTTAGTGATTGGGAATAATTTACAAGGAACATTCTATTAATATTCATCTATAACATTCACATTAGCTTTTAGTGATTGGGAATAATTTACAAGGAACATTCTATTAATATTCATCTATAACACTCATCTATAACACTCTATGTGACACAAGAGTGTCACATAGTTGAATACATGTAGAAAGATGACATCTCTGTCTCACTCATGAAGAAAAGGTACTGGCAGAATAAGAATTTATTCCAGGATATGCATCCAAGCACAGCAATTTTCTTTCAGCATCACCTTTTAGATAAAGCTATCATCACTATCTGGCTTCAAATTATCTACTTAAATTATATCTTAACTATCCAGAGAATTTCTTCTCAGTACAAGACTATAATTTAAACAAAACTACACTGTTTAAGGTCATTTCAATTCTGATGGTTAATCTCTAAAATCAGAGAGCTGACATCTCATTATGAACCGGTCTCTTCTGGCTCATCATTTCCATGTACAGCTGTATTTTAAGAATACCCCATTCTGGAGATTTCTGTCTTAACCTTCCACACATTGCTTACAGAGAGTATAATTGTCAGCATTTATTATCCATGTTATTTCATCATTAATCTTGAGACTATTTTTACATCTAACATAAAGAGATATTGTAGAATAAAGTTAGTTTTTTTGTTAATCAAAAGGGCAAATTTTAGGTTCTAGTGACTACATGCATAGTATTACATTCTGTCTTAAAGAACATTATTAAATGAATGGGGAAGAATTCACTGGTGGCCTAGGGGGTTTATAATCCAGTGTTTCCACTGCTGCGGCACCAATCACTGTTATGGTGTGGGTTGTATCCCTGATGTGAGACAGTTGGCAAGTTATTTGAAAAATAAATTATTTCCTATGTTAGGACATTTAAACACACACACACACACACACACACACACACACACACACATATATATAAAATTGGGATACAGTACGTGACCTAGAAAACAAAGGTATAATTTCTGATCATGCTATGCTCCCATCTTGTATTGCCTGGGTCTCTTCATCACCCTCAGTCTATGACCCAGACTGACAAAGCAGCCACTGCTAAGACATAGCTGGCTGCTGTAAAGAGGAAAAATAGGTAGGAAGGGTTTTGTCTTGGTGATTAAATACTCACGCCCCAATGGGCAGTCATCACTTCCACTAACAATTCTTTGGCCAGAACTAATTATGTGGCTCAGACCTAGCAGCGTCCCATCCACAAGGGAATCAGAACATGCAACATCCCCCTATGTCTTGAAGGGAAGAGCTGGATATATTTGTTGCCAAAGTGTATGGTCCACTTTGCCTTCTGAACAAAATAAACTCCTCACCTTTCCAAGAGAGAGAGAGAGCTAGAAAATCTCGTTTCAGAGTTTCTGTTGTGGCACAGTGGAAACAAATCTGACTAGTATTCATGAAGATGTGGGTTTGATCCCTGGCCTCACTCAATGTGTCAGGGATATGGCATTGCCATAAGCTGTGGTGCAGGTTGCAGATGAGACTTAGGTCTGGCATTGCTATGGCTATGGCTGTGGCCAGCAGCTATAGTTCTGATTTGACTCCTTGCCTGGGAACTTCCATATGCCGCAGGTACAGCCCTTTTAAAAAACAAAACAAAACAAAACAAAAAAAAAAAAGCAAAAGAAAAGGAAAGAAAGCCCCATTTCATCATGACCTTCAGCGCAGAATCCAGGATTTCCACTTTGATATGTGGGAGTTTTGACTTCAGAGGCAATGCATGGGATTCTCTACAATGGGTTGGATTGTAGTTTATCTAGAAGATCTCTAAATAAATGAAAAATGAAGTTTCCTGTCTTCTATAGAGGAATTACTCAAATTGTAGACCAGCCGCATCAAATATGTGAAATGTAAAATTTCAGACCCATTCCATACCTACTAAGTCAAAATGCTGGAGGTGCGCCTAGGAATCTATGTTTAATCCCTGGGTGGTTCTGATAGAAATTTGCTGAGCTCCGGCCTACACAGATAGTACCCTGTGACAGACCAGAAATGGAAAAGCCAGTAGAAAGGGGAAGAGACTTTCAAAAGGCGCTTATCTGTAGTAATTCTAAAGTCCTCTCTTGCTTTTTTTTTCCCTCCTTTTTTTTTTTTTCCCTTTTAAGACCACATATGCAGCATATGGAAGTTCTTGGGTTAGGAGTTGAATTGGAGCTGCAGCTGCATATCTACACCACAGCCACAGCAATGCCAGATCCAAGGCGCATCTGCAACCTACACCTCAGCTTGCAGCAATGGTGGATCCTTAACCCCTTGAGCAAGGCCAGAGATCAAACCCAATTCTTGTGAATACTAGTTAGGCTCTTAACCTACTGAACCACAACGAGAACTCCTTGTTTTCTAACAAAACACATTTTGGTTCTTAATATTCACAATGGAAAGATACACATAATTGTAATTGTTTATCTGAACAATGTTCATAAGCAAAAATGTGTATTCATATGCTCCAAATGCAATTGAATATTAAAAAAATGATGTGACTGAAGGTTCTTGCTCTACATTTTGGTTACAGTTTGTAAAATAGCAGAAACTCATGCGGATGTTTTGAGAAGTATACTGAGGGTCTGTGGGGACACGTGTTTTTCTAATGCATGCAAAGTAATTGTTAACAACATTTCAATTTTTTTGGTCATCAGGGAATAATGTTTTAAGCACTTTATATCCTGACATGAGAGTTAGAATTTATGCATAGATGTTTTACTTTATTTTGATTCCATGTTTCAGAAACTGGTTGAGGATTGAATGTTGGCATTTAATGTAGCATAATTTTCACCATTTAAATAATCAGAGTTAAGTTCCCAATTTGCATTTTCATGTAGAATTTCTGATTTTCAAGAGTGGTTCCTTTTTTTTTTTTTTTTTTCGGTTGCACCCACAGCATTTGGAAGTTCTTGGGCCAAGGACTGAACACAGCATAATCTGAGCTACAGTGGTGATAACGCCAGATCCTTAACCTGCTGAGGCACCAGGGAAATCCAAAGATGGATTCTTGATAGTTAAGAGGAATTTGCTTACATTTCCTTACTTTTTTGCCCTTTTCCCCCTATGCTGCTCTTTCTTTCTCTATTTTGACATTTTAGTGCATATATGTTGGTTTTCAAATGTGACCACAAGTTCTTAGACACTCATTTCATTAAGAGCTGGAGTCTGTATCTTATGCCATATACAGAAAATAAATTCAAAATAGATTAAAGATTTAAATGTAAGACTTGAAACCATAAAACTCCTAGAAGAAAATATGGGTAGTAAGCTCTTTAACATCAGTCTTGGCAATTGTTTTGGGTTATGTCTTTTTGAGTAAAGGAAACAAAAGAAAAACAAACAAATGGGACATATCAAACTGAAAAGCTTTTGCACAGTGAAGGAAACCATCAACAAAACAAACGGCAACCTACTGAATGGGAGAAATGTTTGTAAGTCATATAGTCAATAAGGCATTGGTATTCAAAGTATACAAGGAAATTATAAAGCTCAATATGAAAAAAAAAAAACTGATTAAAAATGTGCAGAGGACCTGAATGGACATTTTCCCAAAGACAGGCAGATAGGAAAGCAGTACATTAAAAGGTGATCAAAATCACAGATTTTGGGGAAAATGCAAATCAAAAACACAAAGAACTACCACCTCATATCTGTCAGAATGACTATTATCAAAAAGACAACAAATAACAAGTGCTGGCAAGGGAAAAGGGAATCCTTCTGCACTGTGCATGAGAATCAAATTACGTCAACCACTGCAGAAAACAGCATGGAGCTTCCTCAAAAAAAAAAAATTTAAAAATGAGTGATAAAGGCCATTTCAAACTGAGTTCTGTGCAAGGATCAAATCTAGGGCACACCTCTCACACTCCTTGTTAACACAACTAAATGAAAAAGCCATTATAGAGCGAGACCCAAATAAGAATATGATGCTTAATAAACCTTTTCAACTAGACAACATGACCTGAGGAAAGGAGCAAAACTGTGTGGCTGATATACCCGAGGTATACTGCTACAATTAGCCAAGCCTATGCAGCACGGTCCCAAATTTAGTCATATAAATCAAGATCAATTTTGCCGTGCTCATGGAGTCTATACATGTTTCTCTTTTTAGTATCACTATCATTTATTTATTTATTTAAATTGAATTATATTTGACATACAATGTTGGTTTTCAAGTGTATGACACAGTGGTTCCACATTTATGTACATTATGAAATGATCTCCATCATACATCTAGTAACTATCGTCACCATACAAATTTGTTAAATATTATTTATTTTATTCTCTATGCTGATTATTACATTGCCATGATTTATTTATTGCATGGCTGAAAGTTTGTACCTCTTAAATTCCCTTCACCTATCTTGTCCGTTTCTCTTTGACATCACCAGTTTGTTCTTTATACCTATGAGTCTGCCTCTGTTTTATTTGGTTGGCAGCTTGGTCTTTTTTTTTTAGATTCCACAAATAAGTGAAATCATGTTACAGTTGTCTTTCTCTGACTTATTTCACTTAGCACAATACCCTCCGGGTCCATTTTTGTTGTCCCAAAAGATCCCATTCTTTTTCTATGGCAGAGTAATATTCCACTTCACGTATGTATATGTACGTATATTCACACACACACAAACCACATCTTCCTTCTTTATCCATCTATTGGTGGGCATTTAGGTTGCTTCTGTATCTTGGGTATTGTAAATAATGCTGTAATGAACAAGGAGGTGCATGGACCTTTATAAATTAGTATTTTCTTTCTCTGGATAAACACCCAGCAGTGCTTGAGGGTATGGTAGTTTTATTTATTTATTTATTTATTTTTCTTTTTTGGCTGCTCTGTGACATATGGAATTCTCAGGCCAGGGATCAGATCCAAAATGCAGTTTTGACCTACACCAGAGCTGTGGCAACACTGGATCCTTAACCCACAGTGCCAGGCTGGGGACTGAACTTGCATCTCAGGGCTCCAAAGATACCGCCAATCCCATTTTTTTTACTGACCAAGGTGGGGGAAAAAATAGCAGCTCTAAAGCTTTTAGCTCTCCAAGTTTCTGGACACTCTCTTTGGAGAATCTTTTTTCTCCCTGTGTATAAACCAGCCAAGTCTTTGTGAGCTAATTTTTCTTAATAATGCACCCACACAGCCAAATAGTAGCCAACTCATACTCTATATTTTGCTTTCCGATGCCTTTCCTTAAGGGTTCATATTCATTAAGTACATGACCTGCCTTCCAAGTTATTGTGAGCGAAATGAATAATAATGGTTTTGCCTCTTCAGGACATGAATTTTCATCCTTTTTACCTTTAACAATTTTCCCACCACTCAACCCCTAACCAAAGACCTAAGATTTTTTTTCTTTCTTTCTTTCTTTCTTTTTTCTTTTTTTTTTTTTTTTTTTTGTCTTTTTGCCTTTTCTAGGGCTGCTCCCATGGCATATGGAGGTTCCCAGGCTAGGGGTCGAATCGGAGCTGTAGCCACTGGCCTACGCCAGAGCCACAGCAACTTGGGATCCAAGCCGCGTCTGCAACCTACACCACAGCTCATGGCAATGCCGGATCCTTAACCCACTGAGCAAGGCCAGGGATCTAACTTGCAACCTCATGGTTCCTAGTTGGATTTGTTAACCACTGAGCCATGACAGGAACTCCAGATTTTTTTTCTTTTTTTGTTGTTGCCTTTCTCTAGTACTATTTTTTTCAGTCAGTCAGAGTGGGTTGGATTATACTGCAATAAAAAAAAAAAAACTTCAAAATGTTAGTGTCTTAAAACAACGAAAGTTTGTTCTTTTTCACACTATGCAGCTGTTTTGGGCTGGCTAGGGGCTACCTTCCATGATGCCCAGATTTGTTGGGAACTTGGGCTGGTGGAACAGCCACTATTTGGAATATTGCTACTTATCATGAAAGGAAAAGAGAGGCCCAGATGGTCTTGGTTCCAATTAAATTCTCTGTCCCAGAAGTGACACACTACCCTTCCACCCATGATTCTTTGGCCAGGACAGGTCTTATGACCCAAATATAGCACAAGCAAATCAGAACATGCAATCCTAGGAAGGTCCTGGAACTTAAAGAGACCTATCTATTGAAGAGCAACAATGACTAGCAAAGTGCAAGAGACATCAAAATATTCATAAACTAGGAAGAAATAAACAGACCAAATTTGAGTGAGAGCAAGAACCCAGAGATGTAAGCAGAATTACTTTTCCCCCAAGGGTATGCTCTGAACCCAGTACTGGGTCTCTATTTTAATTTGCATCATGGACCTTGGGATACTGAAGGCGAATAATACCACTTTCAAGGTAAACACCAAAAGAATGTTAATTCAGGGTAGTGGAGAAGCACAAGTAAACTCTTTCCAACCCTCATCTGTCTCCTTCATCAGACTGCTTGCAAAGTTCTGCCCTACTGAAACTAACAACACTTAAGCCTTGAACCTAGCAAGAACACAGATTAGGAGTTGAACCTACATGCCAGGACTCAATAATAGCCTAAACCCAGATTGGGACTTGAACCCATGCTTTTCAAATTAGGATCACTCACCAGTGTATGGACTTATGAATTTCAGGTTTTTTGTGCATTAGGGCAGAAGGAACTCAGCAAGAGACAAAGTGATAGGCAAGAAATCAATTTTTGTGAGAGATACAAGCAGGCAGGCAAGGAGGCTCTTCCCCAAGGATGAGGTGGGCTCTGTTTTTAATCCAAGGGAAGTGGGAATGGCAAAAAGACTGCCTCTTCCTCTTTCTGGCTTACATCATTAGCTCCTCCTTCATATCTGGTAAGAGGGTATTTGACCCTATAAGGTCAAACTAGGAGTGTCAAGGTGCTTATTCAAATCCACAGAAGGGGAGGGTGGTGGTCCTTAAATCCCTGCCCTTGGTCTGAACTTGAATGCAGGCATCATTTCATCTTTCACTTAATGACCGGAGGTATGTTTCATGCTTTTATTATTTAAGTGATGTTGCTTCATTTTTATGGCTTTCTGGAGCAATTATTAACTTACAGTGGTCTCCCAAAGTTCTCTAGGTTTTCCTCTCTATCTGTGGTCTCTCACTGGGACTTCTACAACTACCTGTGTAACTATCCCACTCCATCCCTATACTGCACAGCATGAAAGAGGGAACCTCTCCAGAGGCTGGTAACAGTTGTGCATCCTTTCATCCCCGTTCAAAGCCCTGACCTTGGACTTTCTCGGTGGCTCAGCAGATTAAAAACCTGGCATTGTCACTGCTGTGGCTTGCTTGGGTTGCTGCTGCTGTGGAGTGGGTTTGATCCCTGGACCAGGAACTTCCACATACTTATGGGTGCAGCCAAAAAGAAAAAAGCCATGATTTTAAAGGGCATTAGTGGATGAAACAGGAAAAAAAAAAAAAATCCACTTAGCTAGAGGCAACTTGCCTATTTAGGACTTGAGTCTAATTTAGAATAAGGAGTAAATAAATTAAAAGCAACAACGGTAAAAGAATGTGGAGGAACAAAAGGAAGGAGAAGAAGTAGAAAAAGAAGAGAAAGAAAATAAAGTTAAATATGAAGTCAAAGAAAGAAGGGGAAGGAAGGAGAGAGAGAGGAAGAAAAGGAGGAAGGAAGAAAGAGAGAAAAAAAATAGAGACTAACCACATTTATTCAATCATGTAGCTGTAAGGTTGACATTGGCATTTTTGGTATGAAAAAAAGCCAAGAACTCAGTAAAAACATACCTTATATATGTATAACCACAAAGGATCTGTGTTCAAAGTATAGAAATTCTACTAATCAACAACAAATCTAATATAAAAAAATCCAATATAAAAAATCATCAGAGACACGAGCAAGAATTTCACAAACTGGAAAACACAAAGGCCAATAAACAAACATATAAAAGATTATCAAATTCATTAGTAATCAGGGAAATGCAAAGTAAAACTGTAGGCAGAGAGGGTTGGGGGTTCCTGGAAGAAAAGAATCAGATTTGGCTTCTCCTTTTTGACATAAAAGAAGCCATTCTGGCTTGAGCCATTTAGAGATTTAAGCTTGGCTGCAGTGCTTGCCCTTGAATAAGTCTCAGTAATTAATGATCTTACAGGAACAAAGGAATGAAAGAACAGAGAAAAGCAGTCAAACAATTACCGCAGTGAGAAAGCAGAGTCCTTGTTCCTCCTCAAGGGATAGTCATAATAAGATACCCTTGAGTTGCAGGAACTAAGGACCCCGCCCAGGAGGGGGATGGAATGAGGATGACCTCCTGACTCCAGTCAACTAAGACTTGGCCTCTGCTGACATTTGCCCCAATTCCATGCTGAATTCTCTTCTGCTCAAACCCCTTCATGAGTATGCCTGTACCCTTCACTTAAAACTTCCCCAATTTTGTTCTGGGAGACACTGCTTTGGGAAAGAGCCTCTGTGTTCTCCTTACTTGCTGCAAGTAATAGTAAATCCTTCCTTCTCCTGATCTTTGGTTTGGTTGTGTCCATTGGCTCGACACCCACTAAGAGGCAAATCTAGTTTTCAGGTAACAGATTCACAGTGAAATCCTTTTTACCCTTGTAAGGGGCTTGTGCATGCACACTGTCCTGGTTACCCTGATGTTTCTGAAACACGAGGGAAGAAGGCAGGATATGACCTTTAAGAAAAGGACATAGCCTCTGAAGACATGACAAAAATTGGTTAGAAATAGTGAGGCCCAAGATGGCAGAAAGTTTGGCTTCCAGTGGACCTGCCATCACTCCCTGCTGCCTCTCCAAGATCAGACCTTGAGCCTCATTATATGCTCACTGTAATATATTAGCATCTAAATGACACACCCACAGGCACCAAGATAGTCCCAGGCTGACTATAAAAGGCCAAAAATTAGGCAGTGGCCCAAATCCTAGAAATCGCCTCTGCTTCCCCTGAAATAGTTGGCATAATCCTCTACTTCTTAGCCTATGAAATTGCCCAGCTCATAAAAACTCACCAGCCCATATTTTGGGTTCTCTCACCTTCTGAGATGGACAGCATTCTGCCTATGTAGTGTATACCTCTCTGCATAAATCTACTTCCTTTTTTTTTTTTTTTTTCTTTCTTTTTAGGGCTGCACCTGTGGCATGTGGAAGTTTCCAGGCTAGGGGTGGAATCAGAGCTACAGCTGCCAGCCTACACCACAGCCATAGCAATGTGGAATTTGAGCCACATCTGTGACCTACAACGCAGCTCATACCAACACAGGATCCTTAACCCACTGAGTGAGGCCACGGATTGAATCTGCATCCTCATGGATACTAGTTGGGTTGTTAACCCTCTGAACTGGGACAGGAACTCCCTTAAATCTACATTTTATCCATCGCTTTGCCTCTCACTGATTTCCTTCTGTACTGAGACATTGAAGAACCTAGACTTTAGTAAGTCCTAGGACTAGATGTGTGGTTTTTAATTAAAAGACAGTGCATTCAAGAACCAATCTAAGTCTTGGCTGGGTTTGAGTCCCAGACTGTGGGTTCGAGTCCTGATCTGAGTTGAGCAGTTTCAGCTTACTAGTCATTGGTGCCTGTGATATTGTGAAGAGCCCCTTCCAGCGCTTTGAACAGTGGGGATGCCTAAGATTCTTCCCGTGCTATACCTCATTGAAAATGAAAAGTCTCTGAAAAGGTTAAAAATGGAAAATAACATTCTTCAAGCACAGTCTCACTCACATCTTAAGATGAATGAGAGAGAAGATCCAGTGTTCCCTTATAGCTCATACTTGAGTTTTCCTTGAGATGAAGGCAGGAGAAGCGTTCCCCATGGTTTGGAACAAGAATTGTGGAGACGGCAAGGCATTTTTCTGTTGAACATTGATTTTTTTTTTTTTAGGGCTGCACCAGGGGCATATGGAAGTTCTCAGGCTAGGGGTCAAATCAGAGCTTCAGCCGCCAGCCTACACCACAGCCACAGCCACTCGGGATCTGAGCCACATCTACCACCTACACCACAGCTCATGGCCATGCCAGATCCTTAACCCACTGAGTGAGGCCAGGGATCGAACCTGCATCCTCTTAGATATTCGTCAGCTTCATTTCTACTGAGCCGCAACTGGAACTCCTGTTGAACATTGATTTTGTTGGGATGTTAAGAAAGGGTTAGGAAGTGAATAAAGCTTTAAGTCCAGGGTAAAAAAACAAAAACAAAAACAAAAAAACTTCCTATTGTTTTGGCCACTGAGAAGGAGAATGCTCTAAGCCAGCCATAGACGTCATCGCCTGGCCATTTCTCATCCTCATCTTCCCAGACGGACTGGGCAGGGTGAGCGGATGGGGGGAATGTAGCCTCTAGCAGCTTGAACAAGGCCTGAACGTGTCCTGTTTTGCCCTCACAATCTCACTTCACAGAGTCCTAGTGAATTTTATAGAATGTATTGTCTCAGAAAGAATGTGAGGTATTTAAACAACGTAATTACCACAAATTAACAAAAGCTGTTCTAAACTCAATCACTTCTTTTTGTTCTCTCCACCAAGAGATTAATTAAGCAATGTCAGGACTATATTTAGCTTATCCACTAAGCTGGTTCCATACTCTAAATCATCTGTTGGGCTGCAGTTGTGCCGAATAAGAGGGGATTTTTTTTTTAATTTTTATTTTTTATTTTTTATTTTTTTTTTGCTTTTTAGGGCCTTGCCTGTGGCATATGGAAAATCCCAGGCTAGGGGTTGAATTGGAGCTGCAGCTGCCTGCCTACACCACAGCCACAGCAATGCGGGATTGAGCTGCATCTGCAACCTATACCACAGCTCGTGGCAACACCAGATCCTTAACCCACTGAGAGAGGACAGGAATCAAACCTGCATCCTCATGGATCCTAGTTGGGTTCATTAACTGTTGAGCCATGAAAGGAACTCTGGATTTATTTTTTTAATTCAAATCTCTCTCTCTCTCTTTTTTTTTTTTTTTTTTGTCTTTTTGCCTTTTCTTGAGCTGTTCCCTCGGCATATGGAGGTTCCCAGGCTAGGGGTCGATTCGGAGCTGTAGCCGCCAGCCTACGCCAGAGCCACAGCAACGCTGGATCTGAGCCGCGTCTGAAACCTACACCACAGCTCATGGCAACACTGGATCCTTAACCCACTGAGCAAGACCAGGGATCGAACCTGCAACCTCATGGTTCCTAGTCAGATTCGTTAACCACTGAGCCACGACGGGAACTCCTTAATTCAAATATCTTTAAAACTCTTCACTGGAGCTCTTCTGTGGTACAGCAGATTAAGGATCTGGTGTTGGCATGGCAGTGACTCGGGTTACTTCCGTGATGTGGGTTTGATCCCTGGCCTGGGAACATCTGTATGCCAGGGGTGCAGCCAAAAAAAAAAAAAAAACAACCTGCCTCTATTCTCCATCCACCTTTGGCTAGCAGTTGTTCTCAAATAATATCATGTATCAAAATCACTTGGAAGGCTAGTTATAGCACAAAAGGCTGTAGAGTTTCTGATTCAGCACAACTGGGGTGGGGCCTGAGAATCTGTGCTTTTAACAAAAGTTCCCTGGTGAGGCTGATTGTTGCTGGTCCAGGGCCACAATTTGGGATGCACTGGCCCTTCTTTTCCTTAGTTAACACCAGCACTTGACCTGCTTAAGTTTCATTCTGGAGTGTTAAATTGTCTCTGCATCAAAATTACTTGAGTTGCAAAGTGCTAACAGTTTTAATAACTATAGAAGTTGCAAATAAATGAATAGGTTTCTAAAAGGTCATGCTTTAATCTGCAACTTTTGATCAGTTCTCACAGGAAGTAAGATCTCAGACCAATTTTTATAATGATTTTCTTAGCTGTGCAGTTGAGTTTTTTCTTCTAGAAAGGATTAATGGATTTTCACTTTCCAATAGTATTTCTGAGGCCAATTTAGCTATCATTGAACTGAAGCAAAAAGCAGGCATCTGTGAACTTTGGGAATAAACCGATATAGAATTCAATGCTAATCCTAACAGCTGAAAGGTCTTTAATTCCATTAAGGGGTAGTGAGATGGGAAGGAAAGGCAGCTAATACAGGATGAGTTACCGACCAATGGCATTTGTGGGCGACCGAAGCCTGCACCGTAGGATGCACATCTAGGAGTTAACTGCCAGAGGAGTGAGGGATTTGGTATTTATACACCAATTCCCTTAAGCTCTTGGTGTAGGATTGTTCCATGGAGCATTGAGTCCACAGCACTTTAGCCTGCCATGTGGATGGAAAAGTAGGCTCCAAGTTCAAGAGAACATTCTCATACAGGTGCAGGCAGTTGGAATTCAGCAGTTGAATAGCTGGTGAGCCACTTTAAGTGGGGGCTCCCAGGTGGAAATCCAGGACTGACCGATGTCAAAGCCATTGCTATCTTTCTTCTTCCCTTCCTTCCTCCTTTCCTTCTTCCTTCCCTCCCTCCCTCTCTTCCTCCCTTCCTTCCCATCCATTTCATAGGCTCTTTTTCATATATGTGCATGATCCAAATTTGGGAGGAAAATGAGTGGACAGCACATTCTGAGTACCAATTAAATAGCCAAGTCACACACCGTGGGAATGAAGCAGCCTTAGGAAGAACTGAGCCAAGAGGGGTTTCATGCAAGTACTTCTCTAGGTCTTTGATTTTTGACTCATTCTTATGCCTTTTTAACATGACAGACACCTAATCCCCTTCTGCTGCCTCTCCAGCCCAATTTTTTGTGGCTTAGGTGTACCTGCTCTTTGGCAGACAGCTGCAAAAGAAATTTCAAAGTCTAAGCATATGTTTGCTCACTTACTGTAAGCAACAGAGAAGGAAATCTGAACTTTGGAAAAAGTCTATTAATAATTGACAAATAGCAGAATTGTCAGGATGTAGAAAGCAATACAGAAAAAAAAAACAAACAAACAAAAAATCATCCTGGCGTTTGCAATAACCCAGGAAAATGTTCACCCGGCTTGTCTGTATCAGTGATTATGAGCAACATGCTAAATCCATACTTCAGAAGTCTATATATGACTATTATAAGTCTGGGGCAAATGATCAGGAAACCTTGGCTGATAATATTGCAGCATTTTCCAGGTAAGAATATTTTTTTAAATCATGCTTTGAGATTACACATGGACATTCTACCAGAGCAAGATCAGTTTCTGTGTTGATAGTGTGAAATTATTTGTCTAGACAATATGCTTATTAGAGAGGGGGCAATTCATGGGGCTGTGAGACATATTGAGCTTTAAACTTGTTTTAAAATAAAAATATCCCAAGCCTGGCAATCTTGGACAGCTGACAGAAAAAAAAACTAACCCTAAGTTTCCTCACTTGAAATGACGTAGATGATTCATTTAACTGTGTATAAAAATAGTGACAGATTCTGACTCTGTTTTCTTTGAGGCTGACAGAGTGTATGTTTATGGTGGAGAAAGCCATTCGTATTAAATGCAAGATAGCCATCTTATCTGGTGGAACCAGATCGGATTGTTCTCTCAAATGTTCTCATCCTTCTGGCTTGCCATTATCATTTATTCTGATTACTATTGTCTAAACTTTCACTTGAGCTTTCAATTGGCCTAAAGAACATTAATCTTTCAGCTTTGCTGTTTCATCTCTAAAGTGCTTCATCTCTCTTCCCAAATTAGTTTTCCCTTGACTTTCATATTTCAAGATCCAACATGGTGGATGTCATGGTTTATGGTTTCTGTTTGTAATAAAAACAAGAAACAAAATAACTCTAAAGGAGTGCTTTTCTCTCAAGGCAGTTAGGAAATGGTTTATTTGCTGGAGCAGGGGAAGAGAGCCTTCAATATACTATAGTCTTTGAAGCTCATTGATCTTTTCTTCCAGCCATTAGTAAAGCCAATGAATGTCATGAGTACTCATTGATGGTGATAAATTAAAGAAAAAAAAAGGCAGAAAGTATCCAAAGGAAAGAATCTACCTTCCTCCTTGATTTCTTCTTTAGCCCCTAGAGCAAAAGCACTCAAAATCACTTTTCTACTTGTCAACTGGGAGAAATGAAATCATTCTACACAAGGTGGTTGCTGGCAAGCAGACTGATTCACCTGCAAATCAGTGTAGGAGCTTGAGAGTTGAAGTGGGGCCTCCCCTAAACTCCTTCAAGCCTTGACTTTGTCTTGCATTTTCTTTGCAACAAAAATGGCATTTTAAAAAAGCTAGGGGGAGCCATGGGAAGAGAAAAGTTGGCTGAGAGTGGAGGGGCTTAAAATTCTGCATGATCTTTTTTTCCAACCATTATGGAATTTTTTAGATCCTTTTGATATTTTCTGCTCTTGAGAGATGCTCGTTTTTGGACCTGTTTCAGCTGTTCGCCAGGTAGTGTGGTTTGCCTCTTAGTAGTCTCCTGAAAATGACACTTGAACCCAAACAGGTAATTTTAACCAGGGATATTCCAGGCCTTTGACAATCTGATGGCGTTGGTATCTCTTAGCATGACTCAGGTCGAAATACTTAGGTGACCATCTACTCCATTAATATATGATCTTCCTCAGCCTTAGTGCCCTTCACCTCATGCTGGTTGATTAATTACCTTACACATTGAGAATCTCAATGGGCTAGACTCAGTACTGCATGCTGAGGATAAAGCAGTGAGTGACAGAAAGTTCTTGTCCACAGGCATTTACATTCCAATGGAAGCACATTGACCTTTGGCCTCCATAATGGTAGTAGGTTGAATTGATGCAAAATGGACATAAAACAATCAGCCCAGTGGGGGCCTCTAAGAGGGAGGAGAGGGGTGCAGCAAAGCAGACAGACCACCTCTATCCTACCCCAGAAATTCTAGAAATCTTGTGAGACCTAAGTTCTGGTGACTTCCAAGCCTGGACCAGAAAAGTACCTCCTGCTGGAGTTCCCACTGTGGCTCAGTGGGTTAAGGAGCCAACATTGTCTCTGTGAGGATGCAGGTTTGATCCCTGGCCTCGCTCAGGGGGTTAAGGATCCAGTATTGCTGTGAGCTGTGGTGTGGGTTGCAGATACAGCTTGGATCTGATGTTGCTGTGGCTGTGGCTTAGGCCACAGCTGCAGCTCCAACTTGACTCCTGACTTGGGAACTTCTGTATTCTGAAGGTATGGCCATGAAAAGAAAAAAAAAGTTCTTCTTGGGAGTTTTCCCAGCCCATTCAGCCTAAGGACAGATCTTAGGGGCAGGACACAACTGATGAGAATGAGTTTTGAATGCCACCTTTTCCATGAACTTTGATCCTTGTCTTTTGTTCAGCTTTAAGTGAGGGAAAATGTCTTAATTTTCTCTGGGGGAGGGCAGATGATATTTTATTATCAAACAGCTGAGGAGTTTTTATGGCCTGTACAAACATTGCCTATACCATCTCAAATCCTCTTTTGCTGGGTCACGCCTAACCCTGTATCAGCAAGTTGATCACAGGGAACTAAAAACAGAGCTTCTGTCGTGGTGGTAGGTCTGGTTGTTAGGTTGAAGGCAATCAATCTGAAAGCTCTCATTCTGAGTCACATGAAATCTGCAAAGCAGCCAAACCTCAGCTCACCCATTGTGACACAAGGACAGGGTATTTTAAAGACATTTATGCAATGTACCCACCTCCCCATCCTACACATACAAGAAGAGGTCAATCACAGTGACCCCTTTTATTTCTGCATGCGGCTCTGACATGACCAAGCAGTGACTGGGGTATGTTTCTCAGTAAGCTTGGGGCTTTGACACTATTGTGTCCACTCCCCAATATTAAAAAAGGACAGAAAAGGTCAAAGAGACAGAACCACCCAGAAGAACAGAGTTTCCTCTTGCAAACATGACAAGAACAGAGAAAATGTCAGCTGGCGAAGTTTTGCTTGGACTGACCTGATTGGAGTTAATTTTCAAAAGAACAGTCCTTCGATTCTCTTACACATTAACTCAGGGTATCTTTCTAAACCATGGCCTGTACATATTTTGTGGCTTCTTGGGAAATTATCATTGGTGGAAAATAACTCTCCAATGTGGGTGTTCTAATAGTTCTCCGATTCAGGACTTCAAAGTTCTGTGATATTGGAACTTTTTCTCTTCTCATCCACGGTGTGTCACTTAGTGACACTGAAAACTGCGTAGTTTTCTTTGAAACAAACAGATGATAAAAGAGAAACCATTCCCCCTCTTTCATATTTGAGAAGAAATACACTCTCACCAGCAGCATCATCAGTATTCTTTTCATAGGTGTAAGTGTCACAGAACCCTTCAGCTTGTTTGCGCAACAGGTGAGTAAGCTGCTCTTCCTCCTGCAGGAAGAAAAGCAGCTTAATTGTCACTTGTTTTTTTTGAAGAGTCACATGGCAGGAACTCATATTCCAGCTCTGTCTCCTCCTCCCTCCTCGCCTCTTCTTCCTCTACACAAACCCTTCTGCCTCTCAATTTTGGACCTCAAAGCTGTGGCTTCTTTATGCAGACAAGTGTTGACAAACCTACACACGTGAACACACACACACACACTATTTCTGAAGTATCATGGAGGCATTCCAAAAATGGCTTGGCTATTTAAATATATTCCCCCCCACCCCCACTGTGTTTTTTTTCAGACTTCCATTCCTGCCTCCTTATTCCTTTAGTTGGGTTCTTTGGAGGTTAAATGTTTTAAAGGTCTCATGACATTGTAAATGAAGGGTAAATAAGATTACAAAAACTGTGGAATATTTTATATACATATATACACACTTTGTATATGTATATACATATATTGTATGTTTTTGGCTTTTTTTTTTTTTTAAGGCTGCTCCCATGGCATATGGAAGTTCCCAGTCTTGGGGTCGAATTGGAGCTACAGCTCCTAGCCTACACCACAGCCACAGCAACGGGATCGGAGCTGCATCTGTGACCTACACCACAGCTTACAGCAACATCCTGACCCACTGAGTGAGGCCAGGGATGGAACCTGCATCCTCATGGATGCTAGTTGGCTTTGTTTCTGCTGAGCCACAATGGGAACTCGGCATACATTGTGTTTTTAATGCTCAGAGTAAATAATGAATGTGGAGTAATTAAGATGCAATATGATCATCTCACGGGACGTAAAACATGACTTCAGTGTGCTGCGTTGCTAGGGTTCAGTAACAGCACGTGGCTTTAAAGCGGGGGGATGTGGGATTGTCCCCCTTCATGAGAGTCCCTCCTCTGGGGACTGTGTGTATCACCTGATTTAGGGCAAATTAAAATTGAGGCCCTTGTATATGAGAAGGATCCCCACTTTTGCCCCACTTCCCTTAACTCAGTAAACCTTTGAAAATAGTTCACCATTCAATTGATTCAATTGCTTTGTCAATCTTTGTATCCTTTTTCCAACGTGGAGGTCCCATGAGAGCACAGTCCAAGGCCATAGTCTTCTACTATTTTATGTAAAATTGTGGGGAAGAAATCACTTACATTGGAGCTGGATGGGGATGGGAAGGGGTAGCTCTGGGAATTACCCAAGGTTAGTTGTAATTGTTCTTTGGAAAATATCAAAACGTGGAGGATGTTTTTAGAGAATGCACACTTCCCACTCCATTGGTCTCATCTCATTTTATCTGGAAACTGCATTATGTGCATAAGATGAGGAGGGTCTATAATTTCATATTCAGGACGGGAAATGCGTGTGGGGAAGTGAGAACAACAATTATTAAACTGACTGCGCCACCTCGTGGACAAGTATAAAGCTGCTGCCTGGAGATATGGAAGGGTTGAGCCTTGATTTAAAAAGGGGGACTGAATATTTGAAAATGTTCCTTTTGAGACACACACACACACTCACACATACACACCCACATACACACCCACATACCCCTGATTCCTTGCAGCTCTGTATGTGATCTTTATAAAAGCTTTATTGTTTCCTCAGCTCTAACTAAATATTAATGCCTTCCAAGGCCAGGATGCCAATGGCTGCTATTAAATCTTTTTCTCTCATTCTAATAATACACTTAGAGACGATTGGTGGTAAAAACGCTCTTCAAGGCTTCTGCCTCTCCCTGTTCAAGGTGGAGATCAAAGAATCATGCTGTTAGTTAGGGTCAGTAGAGAAGAAAAGACTTCCAGCAGCAGAGCATGTAGTGTGACAGAAAATAATGACAATTATGATGTTCAAAGGAATTGCAGAGAAATCACAGTTAAACTTCTTTATTATGCTTTTCAGGGGCTGGATGTTTTCATTTTATTATGTGAGGAAGGGTTCTATTACCAACCCTTAGCTATTCCTCAAAGCAACATGAAGGCAGAATTTCTTCTTCCACTATAGGAAATAGGCTTCAATTAAGAATTGGGAGGTTCACCAACTATCATCCATGAGGACACAGGTTTGATCCCTGGCCTCGCTCAGTGGGTTAAGGATCAGGCATTGCCATGAGCTGTGGTGCAGGTCACAGACGCAGTTCGGATCTGGTGTTGCTGTGGCTGTGGTGTAGGCTGGCAGCTGTAACTCTGATTCGACTCCTCTCCTGGAAACCTCCGGTGTGGCCCTAAAAAGGCAAAAACAAACAAAACAAAACAAAACAAAAAGGATTGGGAGGTTCAACTTCTCTTGGCTACTCCCTTACTAAATCACACCTCACCATATTAATTAAAAATAATAATCTATCTAGATGCAGAGTTATACCTACGTCATGAAAGTTGAGTGCTGGTTAGGAAAGGTGAAGGAATATGTGCATTTACTTGTTTATTGCCTTAGTGCTCATCAGAAATGGGGCTGTTTTTTCTTCAGTTTTAATCAGTTACTAATGAGGAGAAATTAATCCTGAATAAATAGGAAATATAAATTTAGCTAAGAGAAGAAGAACTCGTTTTCCAGTAAATTTTCCAAGTTTGAGTCTTGGTTTGTTAGTAACTTTCATTGCCACACAAAAGAATTGGAGAAAAAGCAATTTAAGTTAAAGTTCAGGGGTCAGAAATTCTTTAGGCCTAACACTCTAGTCTCTGCCAAATAGCAGTTTTGAAGGAAATGCTGAATTAAACTGAAAAAACTTTCCATATCATCATACTTCAAGGGATAAAGCATTCAGATCAAGGATTGTAAAGAAACCACATTATAACTTTAAAAGTAATTGCCTGAAGCTATTATCTGTCAGAAAAAAAAAAAATGATATAGACATAGGATGTCTTCTTAAGCTCTAATCTAACCCCATGCCATTGTATACCACCTTCAAAATGCCTTGAAGGAAGTGAAATGAAAGCTATATTCACACAAAAATCTTTAAGTGGATCTTTATTGGCTTTATTTATAATCTTTCCAAATTGGGAGCATTTCTAATGTCTCTTATCTTGGGAATGAATAAACAAATGTTTATCCATGTGCTACCTTCTCACAATGGAATACTAGTCACCAATGATACAGAAAAAAACTATTATTATTATTACTTGAGGCCGCACCTGTGGCACATGGAAGTTCCTGGGCCAGGAGTCGAATCAGATACAGCCACAACAACACTTGATCCAAGGCATATGTGTGAGCTTTGCTGCAGCTGGCAGCAATGCCATATCCAGATCCTTAATCCACTGAGCGAGGCCTGGGATTGAACCCACATCCTCACAGACACTATGTCATTGTACCTAACTTACTGGCTGAGCCACAATGGATACTCCTTAAGAACAATCACTGATGCACACAGCTATATGGGTGAATCTCAAAAACCTTAGGCTAAGTGAAAGAAGCCAGACTCCAAAGGCTACATACTACAGTTGACCTTTGAACATGGGTTTGAACAGAGCAAGTGCACTTATCATGGATTTTTTTTCCCCCACTAAATATGTACTACATGATCTGGGGTTGCTTGAATCTGTAGATGGGAAACTGGAGATCTGGAAGGTCAGACTGTAAATTTATACCCAGATTTTTCAGAGCACAGAGGGCTTTCCCACACTGTTGAAGGGTCAACAATATATGACTCCAATTGTAGATGTTCTTGCAAAGTAAGAAAAGTAACACTATAGAAAAAAAAATAATAATCAGAGGTTGTTAAGGGATTGGTTGGAGGAGAGTTTCACCAAAGAAGGAAATGGGGACCTTTTTCAGGATGGCTGAGCTGTTCTAGATCTTAATTTTCTGGTGAGTCGACAGTAAGCTTTTCTCATAAAGAACTGTACACTCAAATGGGTGAATTCTACCATGTGCTAATTATACTTTACTAAGAACAATGGTTTGAGAAACTCATTATTAATTTCATTGATGATTTTCCATCTTAACAAACATTAAAATAGCCCCATTTTCTTCATCTTTGTAGTGTGCTTGCTAGGAAAATTACAAGAATATTTTCTCTTTCCAACTCTGATGTCATGTCAACATTTTGGTTATACTTTTAAAATTCTAAAACCTCTTTTATTTTTTTTTTTTTCTTTTGAAACAAATTCTAGGTGGAAGTTGTATCCACGGATGCTCCGGAATGTGGCTGAAGTAGACCTGTCAACTTCTGTTTTAGGGCAGAGAGTCAGCATGCCCATATGCGTTGGGGCTACTGCTATGCAGTGCATGGCACATGTGGATGGAGAGCTTGCAACCGTGAGAGGTAGGAAGAAGGTCCCTCCTCAGTGGAGTAGAAGCTGATTAACACTTAGTGACACCTTCTCTGTATGCATCAAGCAAACCCTGCCCCTGCCCTGGATGCTTTTATAGTCACAAAAGTTAAGCTTATTGACTGCCATCAACATATGTGTTCTTGCATGTCCTGCTTTTCCATCTTCTAACTATACGTTTCTAGCAAGACAGTTTTTCTTTTCTTTCTTTCTTTCTTTCTTTCTTTTTTTTTTTTTTTTGCCATGCCTACTGCATGTGGAAGTTCCATGGATGGAACCCATGTCACAGCGGTCACTCATGCTGCTGCAGCGACAATGCCAGATTCTTAACACACTTTGCCACAAGGGAACTCCTAGCAAGATACTCTTTGTGTCTCAGTTTTTATCAGCTGTAAAATGGGGATAAAAATAGAACTTATGACCTACTTCCTTAGGTGACTGTGAGGATTAACTAAGGTCATGCGCATAAAGTGCTTACAGCAGTGCCTGGCAAAGAGTAGTGGCTCAATAACTTTTAGTTATGAGTATTAATATCAACATCTGAAAACATCAAAGTCTGAGAAATGGGCTCATCTGGGGTCACACTGCTAGGCAGTAAAGAGATAGGACTCAGGCTTGTGGCTACCTAATTTCAAAGCCCTTCCTACTTCCCCCATACTCACATGATTCTCATACTCAAAGAGTAAATGTGACTTGGTTGGTTGTATTTTCTGCCATGGTTTTGGACCAGGATTTTTATATGGATGAGTTGTATTCCTAATGGAGCATTTCCAGCCCTCTCGGGGGGAATGATGAGAAATTCAATTGTGATATACAGAAAATCTTTTTTTTTTTTTTCTTTCTGTTTTTAGGGCTGCACCACTGACAAATGGAGGGAGTTTCCCAGGCTAGGGGCCAAATCTGAGCTACAGCTGCCAGCCTGTGCCACAGCCACAGCAACACCAAATCTGACCAATGTCTGTGACCTACACCACTGCTCACCACAACACTGCTCACCACAACGCTGGATCCTTAACCCATTGAGCGAGGCCAGGGATGGAACCCACAACCTTATGGTTCCTAGTTGGGTTTATTTCTGATACGTCACGACGGGTAACCAGTAATTCTTGATTAGAGCCAATTTATTAACTTCCCAGCTCCCTAACAGCTAGGAACATTTGAAAGTGTATGTGCAGTGATCAATCTCCCACATTCTGCTTCAGAAATGCATATGGGAGTTCCCCTTATGGCTCAGTGGTAACAAACCCAACTAGTATCCATGAGAATGTGGATTTGATCCCTGGCCTTGCTCAGAGGGTTAAGGATCCATCGTTGCCATGAGCTGTGGTGTAGGTCACAGACATGGCTCAGATCTGGCATTGATGTGGCTGTGGCATATGCTGGCAGCTGTAGCTCTGATTCAACCCCTAGCCTGGGAACTTCCATGTCCTGAGGGTGTAGCCTTAAAGAGAAAAAAAAAATGTTAAAAAAAAAGAGAAATGCATAGGAAAACTGGTCATGAATTCTATCTGATTTCTTTTGATGCTGAGCAAGGCAGGAACCTCAGACCCAAAGAACAGGAAGGAAATACTATTCTGAAATATTCCAGTTCTAAGAATTAAGGATCTTGTGGATTCCCTTCCCTCCTTGAAATGCCTTCCACAGAATACTGCCTGGAACATCAGCATGAAACAGTGAGGATGTATGGAGAGGCTGAGGTTGGAGCCTGGAGTCTCTTTAATTCTAGGACCACACACAGATAAAGTGGTTGTAGGGCCCCAGCTATTCCTCTACAGTCATCCTGAAATATGGGGAGCGAGAAGGAAAAAGAAAGGGAAATGTTACCTGTTTATTTAAAGGTAGGATAAGAGGCCTTCCCAGGCATGTTGTAGACAATAACCAGTTTAAAAAAAAAAAAAAAAGCAAACAAAATCAAAACACACGCACACAAATGGAAACTTGCACACCCTCAAATTTCTGTAAATTTGATAACAAATGGCCTACTAAAAAGTATTGAAAAAAAATGAGACTGCAAAGAGTTAATGTCTTTCCTTTGTTTTTTTTAAGATTTTTATTTTTTCTATTACAGTTGATTTATAGTGTTCTGTTAATTTCTGCTGTACAGCAAATTGACCCAGTCATATATACAAAAATGTACACACACACAAATTCTTTTTCTCATATTATTCTTCATCAAGTTCCATCACAAGTGACTAGATATAGTTCCCTGTGCCATACAGCAGGATCTCATTGCTTACCCACTCCAAATGCCATTCAACATTTGCATTTATTAACCTCAAACTCCCCCTCCATCCCTCCCCCTTAGCAACCACAAATCTGTTCTCCAAGTCCATAAGTTTGTTCCTTTTCTGTAGCTAGGTTTATTTGTGTTGTATATTAGATTACAGATATAAGTGATATCATATGGTATTTGTCTTTCTGACCTACTTCACTTAGTGTGAGAGTCTCTAGTTCCATCCATGTTGCTGCAAATGGCATTATTTTGTTTTTTCATGGCTGAGTAGTATTCCATTGTGTATATATACACACATCTTCTTAATCCACTCATCTGTTGATGGCCATTTAGGTTGTTTCTATGTCTTGGCTATTGTGAATAGTGCTGCAATGAACACAGGGATGCATGTATCTTTTTCAATGAAAGTTTTGTCCAGATATATGAACAGGAGTGGGAATTCTGGGTCCTATGGTAATTCTCTATTTAGTCTTCTGAGGTACCTGCATACTGTTTTCCATAGTGGTTGTACCAATTTACAGTCCCACCAACAGTGCAGGAGGGTACCCTTTTCTCCACACCTGCTCCAGCATTTGTTATTTGTTGACTTGTTAATGATGACCATTCTGACAGGTGTGTGGTGGTACCTCATTGCAGTTTTGATTTGTATGTCTCTAATAATCAGTGATTTTGAGCATTTTTTCATGTGTCTGTTGGCCATCCACATGTCTTCTTTGGAGAAATGTCTATTCAGGTCTTCTTCCCATTTTTCAATTGGGTTATTGTTGTTATTGCTTTTCTTTTTTTCCTGTTGAATTGCGTAAGTTGCTAATGTCCTTCCTTAATTTGAATAATAAAATAACATATAACCCAGAATTCGAGTTGTGGTGCAGCAGAAACAAATTCAACTAGGAACCATGAGGTTGCTGGTTCGATCCCTGGTCTCGCTCAGTGGGTTAAGGATCCAGCACTGCTGTAAGCAGTGATGTAGGTTGCAGATGTGGCTCGGATCTGGCATTGCTCTGGTTGTGGTGTAGGCCAGCAGCTGTAGCTCTGATACTACCCCAAGCCTGGGAACCTCCATATGCCGGGGGTGTGGCCCTAAAAAAGGAAAAAAATAAAAATAAATAAATAACATATAATCCAAAATGGAGGAAAAGATGTAAGTGGAAAAAAAAAGGAGATTCACAAATAGAGACATGAAAATGGCCAATAAACACATGAAAAATATTCAGTTTGGGTAACATCAGTAATTACCCAATAAGTGTAAATTATAACTACACATTTTCTGAATCACAAATTATTTTAAGATTAGGCAGTGTAATGAAGTTATATGCATGAAAATGTGCATTTTCAAATACTGGTAGGAAGAGTATAAAGTAGAATAATCTTCCTAGAAAATAATTTGGCTCTGTGTTAAAGCTTTAAAAATACGAACTCCATGTGGTGCTATAAATTATCTTCTAGGAATTCCAAGGAAATAATTATGATTTTGAGGAATGACATTTTTAAAAGGATTTTCACATCTGTTATTTTTAATAAGAAAGAATTTGGGAAAAACACTCAAATGTCCCATACTTGGAGATTGGTTGGAAAAAAAAAATAGGATGCCTAAAAATCAGATAAATATTTAAAAATAACATCACAGAAAGAGTTGAATGGCATATAAATATGTTGAAATATAATAATTTTAAAAAAGCAGTTACAAACAATAGTAAAATTGTAAAAAAATATATATTTTTGAAGACTAGGAATGTAGACCACATTTTACAAATTTTTATTTATTCCTGCCTCTATATATCCTCACTTTTGGTCCATATGTACACAATTTTCCTTAAATTATTATTATTATAATTTTATGGCCACACCCACAGCATGTGGAATTTACTGGGCCAGGAGTTGAAACTAAGCCACAGCAGTGACAATACTGGATCCTTAACCTGCTGAGCCAGCAGGGAATTTCCTGAATTATTTTTGAAGAAGAGAACAATAAAAGAAATTTAAAGAAGAGAGAAAAATGGAGCAGGAACCATGGAGAGAGTGGAAATGAATGGAAGGAAGTGGGAAAGAGTGTAAGCAAAGTTCACTTGGTGAAAGAGCCTGAGCCCGCAAATGATTTTTCCATGTATCACTTTCTTTGCTATATGACAAGTATCATTGTCCCCATCTCAGGAACAAAGTGCTAGTTCCAGAGAAAGCAGGCTAGTAATTGATAGAACTTTCCAACTCACTTCTGATAGTTCCAAGGTCACTGCTCTTTACTTTTGCTGGGGGTGGGGTGAGAAAAAAATGAGAAGGCAGCTTACTCAGAAACTATAATTTTTGTGTATTTTTAAAAATTATAGTTGATTTACAGTGTGTCAATTTTTGGTGTACAGCATAGTGACCCAGTCATACATATATGCACATTCTTTTTTTCAGAGTATCTTCTATCATGTTCTGTCCCAAGAGACTGGATATAGTTCCCTGTACGGTACAGTAAGACCGCATTGCTTATCCATTCTAAATGTAATAGTTTCTACCTACCAACTGCAAACTCCCCATCCACCCCACTCCCTCTCCCCTCCCAAAAACTATAATCATTTTTGGCCACACCCTCCACATTCAGAAGTTCCTGGGCCAGCGATCAAACTTTGCCCCTAGTGACCTGAGACACAGAAGGGACAATGCTGGACCCTTAAGTGCTAGGCCACCAGGGAACTCCTAGAAATTATCATTTGACAGCCCAGGCAGGACTATTTTATCTAACATTATTTCATTCCAGCACTAACCATGAGGCATTATTAAAAGTCTATTGGAGTCCTACCCCTTTAGATTTATTTTTCAAACACTTATGAAATGATTACCATGTTCCAGGCACTTTTCTAAGTACACTGCAAGTATGAGAGCATCGAATCCTCCAAGCAGACAAAGGAGTAGGTACTATTATTAAGCCCATTTTATACATGAAAAACTGAGGCAAACAGTAGATGCCCAGGGTCACACAACCCATAAACAATGGAGAATGGGATTCTGACCTAGGCAGTCTGGTTCCAGAGTCTGGTCTCCTTACCATCTTGTGCTGCTTTTCTCCTTTCTTTCCCTTTCTCCTTTCTTTCCCTTTCTCTTTTCTTTTCTCTTCCTTCCTTCCTTCCTTCCTTCCTACCTTCCTTCCTTCTTTCCTTCCTTCCTACGTCTTTTTTGAGCTGCACCCGTGCTATATGGAGTTTCCCAGGCTAGGGGTCAAATCAGAGCTATAGCTACCAGCCTACACCACAGCCACAGCAACACAGGATCTGATCCATGTCTGCAACCTACACCACAGCTCGTGGCAACACTGGATCCTTTTATTTATTTATTTATTTATTCATTTATTTTTGTCTTTTTAGGGCCACTCCCTCGGCATATGGAGGTTCCCAGGCTAGGGGTCCAATAGGAGCTGCAGTGGCCGGCCTACGCCAGAGCCACAGCAACGCGGGATCCGAGCTGTGTCTGCGACCTACACCACAGCTCACAGCAATGCCGGATCCTTAACCCACTGAGCAAGGCCAGGGATCGAACCTGCAACCTCATGGTTCCTAGTCGGATTCGTTAACCACTGCGCCATGACGGGAACTCCAACACAGGATCCTTAACCCACTGGGTGAGGCCAGAGATCAAACCTGCATCCTCATGAGTAATGGTTGGGTTCATTAACCGCTGAGCCACAACAGGAACTCCCTTGTGTGGCTTTTCATTTCCAGAATATCCCATTCATGTCATGAGGTGAAGCCCGTTTATCTATCAATCACAATCCCTCCAAAGTAATTAATTTATCACTTTAGGCGCATGTAAGCAGGCCCCCCAGGAGAGTGCAGGAGAGTGACATACTTGAAAGACATTAGGATAAGGTAGGAAGGCGGGACAAAGAGGATGTGCAGACATTGAGGACACAGAGGAGCTGGCAATGAAAGGTCATAACATACTGTCTTCGAGGATCTAAAATCCTGAACATGGGAGTTCCCATCGCGGTGCAACGGAAATGAATCCGACTGGGAACCATGAGGTTGCGGGTTCGATCCCTGGCCTTGCTCTGTGGGTTGGAGATCCGGCGTTGCCATGTGCTGTGGTGTGGGTCGCAGATGCGGCTTGGATCTGGCATTGCCGCGGCTCTGGCGTGGGCTGGCGGCTACAGCTTCGATGGGACCCCTAGCCTGGGAACTTCCATATGCTGTGGGTGAGGCCCTAAAAAGGACAAAAGGCAAATAAGTAATAAATAAATAAATAAAATCCTGAACATGACAGTTTATAGTCCAGATTTGTAGTAGAAAGGCCCCTTAAGCCTCTCAACATTCTTAAGGTTTTCTTCTATGTTCCAATTACCATCTGTGGATTGATGGTCTAGTTAATGTTCCAGTCAATCCCGAAGCCATGGTGAGCAGCTCATCGCAAGAGTATTCCGTGGCTGGTATGCTTTTGTTGTGGGGTAGATAGGTTACTCTGAAGGAGAAGCGTGCCTGGAACAGATGCTATTGGTACCAAGGATATAGCCCCCTGCTTTTTCCCAGTTCTATCAGGACCTGCAGTTTTTTGCCTAATATTTTCTCTGGCACCAGGAGCTGATGGATGGGGGTGGGGTTAGGAGTGGGTGAATGGAAGGGTGTCCCTCAGGCTGATGGATAAATGCCCAGCTCTCTTTGATCAGGGTACCTGAAGCATTTTCTAATCCTGTCCCCCAGGGTTTCCCCAACAGAACCGAGACTCAGTTGTCCTCAGAAGCTACCTGCCCATTAGTAGAGCCTTCTTGGGCTGTCTCCCACCCCCTTTCACCTTCAGACTCCTTTGGTTCATCTTGGGATCATTCCCAAATAAAAGAAAGGCTCATAGCATTATCTCATTGTCAGCTTCTGGAAGAAAGCAAACCAAGACGGCTACTTGAATATGTATGTAGCCACAGGCAAATTTCAGTCAGCATGGAGGAACACTCGTATTTGGTGGAGAGTTCTTCCTTTTCTCAAAACTCAGAAAATCACTATGCGTCTGCTATACGATTAATTATATCATTTCAAAATATGGAAGTCCTCTCAAGCCAGCCTGATCCTTGGGGAGATGGTGAAATCTATGGAAGTTTTTGTGGGGGATTTTTTCCCCCAGCCTCTAAATTATCTGGCCTCTAATCAAGCTTTCTTGTTTCCAGGGTCTTGGACCCTAGGGAGAAGGAGAAATTGAAGCCAAGTTCAGAGGATAGAGGTTAGTTAAAAGCCCTTTCTGGAGAAAGTGTTCCCATTAGGCTGGTTGGTAGGAGCAGGTGAAGGGCATTCAAATCCCCAGGGAATGGTCTGGCCTGAATAATTAGAATAAGCATCTAGAAAGTTCTGGAAGTTGCCAGGGTACCACGACCTCACGTCCTAACTGGTTCTCTAGATTTCTTCACACAGATCTGCCTCAAGGGTTCTCTGGCCTTTCGTCTCGGCCCTGGGGACAGTCTCCGGGGTGAATGAAGCCCTAGAACAGAGCTCTCTTTTTCACACGGCTGCGGCGGTGTAGAGGGACCAAAGAAGCTACTCTGCCTTCGTTTCCAAAATGGAAATGAGTGTAGGATTGCCAAATAAAACACGGGGAGCTAGTGATCATTGAAATTTAGATAAAAACCAAATCATTTGGGTATCCTATGTTTATTTGCTAAACCTGGCAACGCTAGTTACATAAGCGATCTTACCGCTAGAAGTTCTTGTGGGGATCACGTGAAAAGGAAAAGCTTCCTGAAATGGGGCTCGCTTTTTATTTGCCCCCGATATTTCAAGTCCCTAAAATATTTCTCTTCCATACATTAAAACATTGCTTTCAGAAAGGAATACGTGGTTCATCTTAGCGGGAATGAAAATTGCTCTTTTTCCTTGGTTAAAGATGTTTTTGTTTTAAGCTTTTTGCAGGAACCTCAAAAAATGGCTTTAAGGGCCAGGCTGGTAATGTAAAGGTTCAAGGAAGTTAAGAAAATGAAGTTAAGAAAACGTAAGCTCCGTGGTGGAGACTAGCGAACCTGAGATTGCGAGTTCCATTGAAGGAGAGCAGCCACATCTCAGCACTGAGCTAACTGATGCCCCAGGGGAGCGAGGATGTGGGATTGCCAAATCTTCCTAAATGTTAAGAGAAGCCAGAAACCTTGATTTTTACGTGCAATCTCCTGGTTTTTAAATGTTGGCAAATAAATCAAAATTCTTTAAAATACTGTTTGAGGCAACAATGTGTGGGCCAAAGCAAATACTTTTATGGGCTACAACTGTCCCCTGGACTGTCCAGCTGGGGCGTCTGATTTATGTGGAAATTCACCACTAACTAGTTTCACTTTCTGTGGCGGGTCATTCTCACTCTCTAGGATTACATTTCCTCCCTGATAAAGGGAGCTGCTTGTGGAGATCAGTGGTTTACTTCTGGTGCCCCAGAGAAGCTGGAGTTGTTTCCAAGGATGTTAGGGTAGTAGTGTGTGTCACTGAGCCTTCAGCTACTTGTGTTGCTCGCTGGGATTAGAAAGAACAGTTCTTTATTTTTATCTTTTTTGTCTTTTTTGCCATTTCTTGGGCCGCTCCTGCGGCCAAACTCATGACAAAGGCCTGCCTTAGATTGGCTTTTTTTTTTTTTTTTTTGTCTTTTTGCCTTTTCTAGGGCCGCTCCTGCGGCATATGGAGGTTCCCAGGCTAGGGGTCCAGTTGGAGCTGTAGCTGCTGGCCTACACCACAGCCACAGCAACGCGGGATCCAAGCCGCGTCTGCAACCTACACCACAGCTCATGGCAACGCCGGATCCTTAACCCACTAAGCAAGGCCAAGGATCGAACCTGCAGCCTCATGGTTCCTAGTCGGAATCGTTAACCGCTGAGCCACGGACGGGAATTCCAAGAACAATTCTTTAAAGAAAGAGTTCTGCTGCTAAGTTGAAAGAGAAAGAGAGAACACTCAAAACCAGAAAACAGGAGTTCCCATTATGGCTCAGAGTATTAAGAACCTGACATAGTCTCTGTGAGGCTGAGAGTTCAATCCCTGGCCTTGCTCATTGGGTTAAAGATCTGGTGTTGCTGCAAGATGCAGCTTGGGTCCTGTGTTGCTGTGGTTGTGGCTTCAGCTGCAGTTCTGATTCAACCCCTGGCCCAGGAACTTCCATATGCTTCAGGTGCAGCCTTAAAAAAACAAAACAAACAACAACGAAAGCCCTAGAAAACTCCCAACAGGAACAGATAATCTTTATGATTTTTTTTTCAGAATTTGAATAAATGTTTTGGGGCCCTTTTAAAATGTCATCAACAAAAAGAGGGATCCAAGTGGAGACCTGCCCTTCCTTATATTTCTGATATTCCCTTTCTTTCCCTACCTTCTACTCTAAGCCAGGCTGGAGGACATTGACAGGACATGACATCTGCCTACATTGGATTTTCATTTCTTAAAGCTACATTCTTGGGATAGAGAGCAATCAGATATGTATTTATCTCTGGACCTTGCTAAAAACACATAGGCATTTAATAAATTCTCCATACACTTAAAAAATGATACTTCAAAGTCGTGTGAAAAATGATGATAACCAACACTTATTTAGAAATTAATATATGCCAGGCAATTTGAATTTATTAACTTATTTATCCTCGGCTACTGTCTTAAAATATTTGAGCCCAAAGCCCTAATGAGCTTTCTCCAGCTCCTGTGGAAGTGGAAACTGAGGCTTAGAGAAATTCAGATCTTGCTCAAGGTTATTAGTCCCTTACATGGTGCTGTCTATAGCACAGCATGGTCAGTTACTGATATTTCCAAGATCCCTAAGGCGAACTCTATGGTATGGTCTTGGAATATTAATTGCAAATGTTCTATGTTTTTACAGTTTAATCCCTTTCATTTTGAGAGTGTGGGATAAGCCACGGAATATGAAACGTATTAGGAAATTAAAGCCTTGGGCAAAATTCAGGAGCATAAATAAAGGGGCTTGAATTTTAAAGAAGCAAAAATTACAACTCCTAAAATTCTCTTAAGATGGAAGGAAAATAAGCAGGAAATAGTGGAGAGCAGTTTGCCATGCATTGTGTTATGAATAAGAGATTTATTGCAGTGGATGATTTGGTTAACATTTTAATATTGACAATTATTATATTATTTAAGCAGTCATATAAATGCCTCTACTTATAATGGCACATCTGTTTGAAACTCTTTTAGATAGGTTTTGGATTTTCTAAGTTTTATCCTTCATATAAACCTCAGGGATGAATACAGAATCATTTCCTCAAAATATTTAGCATATTAAAGAAAATAGCAGTAATAAACATAAACGTTAGTAGCACGTAAGGAGGTGGTCTCATTAAATTAAATTTCCATCTTGCAAAATAAGTAGAGCATCTCTGATTTCTCAAAGAACCAATTAATAAAATGCTTACTGTAGCACGGAGGCTTTTAGTACCTTATTGTGAAAATCTCTCTGGTTTTATGCACAGTGGCTGTAATAAAATTTTATTTCACTCTCCATGGAAGTACATTAGCTCCTTTGCTCCATTTAATCATGGGAAATCATAAAGAAAGTGAAGAAAGCGATTAAATATTTACTTATACTTTTGCTTCTGACTTGTTATGTGGACAAATGCCACACGAGGGAGTGCTGGGACCTCAAATAGAGAAAAATTAAAAACCACCTAATGCGTTCCACGAATGCTCAGCATATTAGTAATTTCTTATTAAACTGTCAAAAAAAATTAAAAAAAGAAATTCCTGCCCCTGGATGCAATTAGAGGCTACCACACAGGATTCCATGGGTCATAAAACCATTAAATCTAAACACTTTCTTTTTGAGCCTAAAAGGCCAGAACATTCCAAAGTGAAGTTTTGGGGACTCAACTATGACTTGACCACCTATTAAGGTGCAGGTGGAACAGATTGCAGAGTAACACAAAGAGCCATACAGACCCCAAAGAACTGAATTAGGGTGTAGGTGAGAGCTTTAGCTGTTGAATTTTCTGGATTTTCCAAGATTAAGTGATCAACTTTAACACCGAGTGAAAGACCATTCAGCGAGAAAAATTGTCATTTTCTTTGCTCCAGACCCAAATGATGTATTTTTGAAAGCTTTATTGATTTATAGATTTATGTGTAGTACTAGGTGACCAGGTCGATATACATTTCAGCATGCCTACGAGGAAAATATCACCATTATTCTTAATTTTACCTAAATCCAGGAAAAGCACCAGATCTGCTTTAAATGAAACTTTTACTCTTTTTGAAGTGAGTGCCTTTTATGCATCAGGTGCTTGGACTTTACATCCCTGTCATTAATCCTCACAATAGACCGGTGAGGTCATTACCGTTTATCATTCCCCTCATTTGACGGGGGGAGGAAGACACCCTCCACCAATGCCTAGTGTTGGTCCATGCTTAAGGCGGCATTTGAACCTAGACCTGTTTCACACTAGAGTGTGACTCAGTTAATTTTCTTCATCCATCATTGTATCCACTTTTACTGAGAAGAAACAAAAGTAGGGAGGAATAAAGGAGAAACAATAGTTCGTGAAAACATTGTCCAAATTGTATCAGTTAAACATTTGGAAGGGACTACTTTGCATCACTGTAGTAAAAAAAAAAAAAAATCAATTCATACCCCTTTTTGCCTTCATTTTCAATCTATTTCATCTCAATTTTCTGTTTTGGATGTTCTTTTCCAACAACCAAAAGTCAGTGGATATGTCTTCGCACACATTCACACATTATGCACATATACACATATATAAACATATATTAATTATTATGGACATCCTTTATATATGTGTTTATATGTAAATGTATAATTCGTATACAAAAAATTTCAAAAAAGGATAGATTCAGTGTTAACAATCACGTTGCAATGAGGCAAACTTCATTAATCCAGGACAACCATTAAAAAATTGGACTCCAGCTGTTTTAAAGACCAGAATCAAATGCAATAATTTCTAGTATTTTGCACCAGAATTTGAGCTATCGAGCAGCTTTCTTGAGAGCATAAATTGCTTCTTCTTAAAGTATTAGTGTGCCTGATACATTAAAGTGTGACAGTGAGAAGTCAGAGGCTCACATATATATATGTATTCCAGCAAACTGAGGGATGTCAATTGACATCATCACATGCAAACTTGATACTCCTTGAAATCACTCTGCAAAGGCTTCTCACAGTGGTGTGGTGTGGTGTCCATGCCATCTGCCAGTTGTTATAGTACTTGACAACAATAAGATGACAGAATAACCTGGGAATCATTACAGGAAAGCAAATGGTTTTGTTTATTGCAGAGAAATAAAGTGGAAGCAAGGAAGGGAGGCCTAAGATGTTATTGGGACTGATTGTTCCTTGAAAATATTTTCATAGAGTCAAAAAGAGTTCTTGGTTAATTTGTGCCACATTTTAGATTCCACATATAAGTAATATCATATGGTATTTGTCTTTCTCTTTCTGACTTACCTCACTTAGTATGAGACTTTCTAGTTGCATTCATGTTGTTGCAAACAGCATTGTGGCTGAGTAGTATTTTTATGACTGAGTAGTATTCCATTGTATATATGTACCACATCTTATTCCATTCATCTGTTGATGGACATTCAGGTTGTTTCCAAGTCTTGGCTATTACATTTAGAATGGATAAGCAATGAGGTCTTACTCTATAGCACAGGGAACTACATCCACTCTCTTGGGATGGAACATGATGGAAGACAATATGAGAAAAGAATGTATGTATATGAATGACTGGATCACTAGGCTGTACAGAAATAAATTGACATGACACTGTAAATCAACAATTAAAAAAAAAAGCTTGCTAAAAAAAAGAGTTCTTGGGGTGCAGTGACATTGTGATCACTCCAGGTTATACTGCTCCAAATTGAGACAATGGACCATCATGAAAACCCTGGTGTCTCGGCCTTTGGAAGAAGTATTTAAATTTGTTAAATTGGAGTTCCCTGTCATGGTGCAGTGGAAATGAATCTAAGAACCATGAGGTTGCCGGTTTGATCCCTGGTCTCGCTCAGTGGGTTAAGGATCTGGCGTTGCCATGAGCTGTGGTGTAGGTTGCAGATGTGGCTTGGATCTGGCATTGCTGTGGCTCTGGCATAGGCCGGCAGCTCTAGCTCTGATTTGACCCCTAGCCCAGGAACCTCCTTATGCTGCAGGGGTAGCCCTAAAAAGCAAAAAAAAAAAAAAAAAAAAAAGATCTAAATCATAAATGAAGATTTGTTTGACCCCATCTAAATATTCACACATAATTATAGTGGACGTTTTGTACTTCTCTTAGATTACTGAATTCAGAGCACTATTTTTCTGAGTAATCTCAATGATAGTTTTAGATATGCAGGTAATAATGTTACTTTTGTCTTTACCAAACCTGCGTAATGACAGTTCCTGTGTGAAGAAAGGCTGACCCACTCCCTGGCTGGTGGGGTGCATGTTTATGTAAACACTTCAGTGTGTCAGACCCTGAGTGTGTCACATGCAAACGCTTGGTACTTTGTCATCACATATTTTCCCCATTACACAATGACTTCCTGTGCAGAAGACAAAATGGTTTTCTCAACCAAATTTTCAGTGCAGCTGTTTTGGTGACTAAGTTTTGCAGGAGCTTTTTAATCAAATGCACCTAAAAAAACCCCTTTAGGCCCTTTCATCATATTATCCCTTTTCCTTTCAATACACAGTTTTGGAAACTTAACTCACCTTTCCCATAAGGAGAGCTATTTTCAAAGAAAAAATTTGTACCCAAAGTAGCACATTGCTTAATTGTTCCACTCTAATCTGGGTATATGATTTGTCCCACATGAATTAATGTTCCAAATAATAGACATTGACTCCTATTGATAACTAACAATTTACATTTTCTCTGTTGTCGTTTTTGTGGTAGTGAATAAACATTACTCTTGAACATATTATAATTCTCATCCTTGTCAAAACTAGCATGACGAATTTCAGTTTTACGCAATGATTTGGCACCTTAATTGTATGTGTAAGACTGTTGGATCTGATATTAGAAGCTATTTTATAATGGGTAAATTGTGTCTTCTTATCTTTGAAGAACTTCTCTCTTCTTCATTTTCTGTCATTTTATCTTTATTTTGTTGCTTACTTTTGCTTTGAAACAAATCTAGGAAGCTGAGCAAACCCTGGATAAGCAAGATTATGAAATACTCCTGATAATGGTTGAGTGTGCTAAAGGTCTGTTACTGTAATGCAATTTAGTTCTTTGACTTCAAATCTAGTAAGAGATGAATGCAAAGAGCACCTGTGCCCCGCTCCAGAAGGACAACAATGGAGAAGGAGGAGAGATTCAGCAGGGCGTGGCTGGCAATTGACAAGACACCAGCCGTTGCTACCCACCCTTCCACTACTGGTCATTTTCTGCCCCCTGTTTCCTGTAAGGTCCAATCTTTACTCAGGCCATCAACTTTATCCAATTAACCTGCATAGGTCCTTGTGGAAGAAGATATCCACTCCATTCTTATCCACGTATAATCCATGAAACAAGCATTGGCCTCCCTTAGAGCTTGTTGGAAATACAGAATCTCAGGTCCTATCCCAGACCTGCTGAGTCAGAATCTGAACTTTATCAACATCCCCATGTGACTCCTATGCACCTTGAAGCTTGAGAAGTACCGGACAGAGACTGGCATGAAAGTTCCTGGTGGTTCCCATGGCTTAAATCCTCAAAGATGAAACAGCGTTAGGTGTCACATGGATATCATTTCTCTCGAAGACCTTTTAAGATCTCTGAGAACTTGTTGATCTCATAATGACTGCCTGCAATGAGGAGGAACTGAGAAGCAGACTCTAGATACATGACAGAGCTGGGTACAAAGTAATTTCCACTTAAATTAGAATTTCTTAACAAAATCTGACTATGCTAGATAATTTAGAAAATTAAAAACCTTGTGATTTTTGTCCCCCAAAGAACAATGTGAGCTGGAAGGGTACATCTTTATCTCTCAGGAGTAGGTGATATTTCAAGTATTTAGCAATCAGTACACTGAAGACTTTGATCAATTACAAGAGCTGCTCAGATGCTGTTCTCTAGTGCTCTGTCAGTGGTCTGGATGCTCCCAGCTTTGCCAGACACTAGCCTTTAAATTGCTGGATTGTGTGGGACTGTGGGGGTGAGAGTCCAAATGTTTCTTGGGGGGAGAAAGGAGTGATGTCACATTGAAGGGACTCAGGAAGCAGGGTCATTTATTTCAGAGCCCTGCTTATTTACCAAAAGCAGTGGAAGCATTTCAATATTTCAACAGGCAGAATTGTCATGCTGGTATGTGCCAACTTAATCTTAGATCTGTCCTTAGTGGAGCCAGGGTAGATTTTCCATGGTCTTTGTGAGTGGTTCTTGCAAAATCCCAAGCTCCCTTATCTCATTCTAACATAAAACTGTGTTGAAAACAACGGATGGGAGTCATCAGTAATTTTTCTTTATCATAACAAATAATCACAAGATAATGGGGAGCATAGTACATCATTCATACAGGGTCCAAGCAGTGCGGAGCCTTCTCAGTTTTGCTCCTATTCTCTCCTGAGAGTGATATCTTACTTAGTCTCAACTCATGTCAGCACAGACACTGATATTCCCGCTGCGTCCAAGAGACTCTCTTAAAGTAAACGCATTAAATTACCAAGTATTTATTGAATGCCTATAACTGGAAACAATGGTAATTTAGAATTTGGGGAACACTTGATTCAAAATTTCAGTCCCACATAATTGAATCTTGGAAAGTGAACCTTGGGCATCACTAATATCAGGAATCATCAGTATCAGAGTCAGTAGACTCAAGAAGCAGATGGCTTGCTTTTCTTCAGACATGCTTACCCAAGGGAAATGGACCGAATGTTTGTGAAGGCTGATGCTTCCTACAAATTTGATAGTTTAGGTCAAGTAGATATTATTGGTGCATTGGTTTGTAGCATTTTAGCAATCTGTGTGGAGCGTGTGTAGATATTTCATATGAATTCAAGGAGATCTGTTTGAAGATTTTGGATCTTCCATGGCAGAGCTACTGTTGCCCTTGCGAAGCCTTTGCATAGACTACAGAAAGCTACCATATCATTTGATGGTCTTTTTAGTTGGACCCTTTTGTATATCCACAGTTTGCTCCTACAGTATGTGGTAGGCTTTACCCACTGGATTCCAAGCTTCCATACCTTTCCAAAGCTCTCCTCAAGCATGTGGAAAGCCTGTTCCCTTGGGTGTCATGGCCCTGGAGGATTGGGGGAGTACATTTATCCATGTTTGATGCCAGGGGAGATTTCTGGACATCTAGGAGTTCTACAAGAATCATTTCCTTGGGGGAGTGGTCAGACACCCTCTGAGTTCTTATCCTACTCAGGCGCCCATCTCTGTGTGACCTTACTTTGGCCACATCCTCTTCAAGACATATTTTCTTTATGGTAAATTGATGGTCAGAGAGTTCTCACTAAAGTAATCAGTGTCTCCTAGTGTTCGGTCCAAACAGCAGTGGATGACCTGTGGCTATTTTCCGTATTTACAAATCTTAATGAAAATCAGACAATGGTCCAGATGTTCATATGCAGTATTACTTACTTAAAATGTGACTTGTTGGGCAATGTTTTGCAAGTCATGAATCCTTCAAAGAAGAGTTCTCAGGGGAACAGTTGGAGGGAACAGATCGGTGACCCACAGAAAAGGAAATCTACAGTTGAAGTCTTCTTTGTCTGACCCATGCCCTGAAGAACACGGATGAACAACACCTTCAATGGCATAGGAAAAGTAACATTTATCAAAACCAAAATCCCCTTCATTACTGGGTGAACTTAGAGTTTTACTATCACAGGATAAGGCTATTTGATTGTCAAGTGTGGTCCAAGGACTGGAAGCATCAGCACCACCAGAGAGCCGGTTAGGAAGGCAAATTCTTGGGTCCCATCTCAGATGACTGAATCAGAACCCTTGGGGGTGTTTTTCACAACCATGTTTTCACAAACACTCCTGGGGTTTGGCTGTCTGCTAAAGTTTGAGAAGCATGAAAACATTTTAACCTCTCCGGGTAGTTTTGTAAACAGCCTGTCACTAGTTACTCATCATCACCCTATGAGTGTTATTTGGACAGGGACTTTTACTCAAATTTGATATACGGCAGGCATGCAGGAAGTCCAATGACCCAGGGTAGTATCTCTTAGTATGTTTGGTATTTGATATACAAATTTTATCAGTTTCTTCTCCACTCAAGCTGACCCCAACCTGACTACCTATTTTTGGACAAAGGCCTATTAGTTATGTTCTTTAAAGTTCTTTAAGACAATTGGTTAGATGAATCTATCTAGTTTTTCACTTACATGCTCATGGTATCTTGTTTAAAAGATAATGATGTCTGCTTGGATGGCTGACATGAATGGTATAACATTTTAAAGGACAGTGTAAATGGTAGAATGCACTTTTAACAAGATTTTAAAAGATAAAATTGAAAAAAGTTAAAAAGGTAGAAAAATTAAACTCTGCCACAATTCTCCCACCTATAATTAGAAATTAGGCTGTTTAGGTTCATATACCAGTAATCACCTTTGTACAAATTGTGTTATACATGTTATTTTGTAGACTTTTAGCTTTCTTAATAAATCCTGAAAATCTTTACTAAGTTTGTAAATGTCATTCTTTTATAACTAATAGAAACAGAAGGAAGGTGGGGTGAGAGAGATGAGAGAGATAGATATATATATAGAGAGAGAGAGGGAGAGAAAGAGATTCATTTAAGGAATTAGCTCATGGAATTGTACAGATTGGTAAGTCCAAAATTTGCAGGGTAAGCTGGCATGTTGGAAGAGCTGAGTTGCTATTTGTGTCTGAAGACAGTCTGCTGACAGAATGCCCTCTTCCTCAAGAAAGGTCAGTCTTTTTTCTTAAGGCCTTCAACTGATTAGATGAGGCCCAGTGACATTATGGAGAGTAATTCACCTTATTTAAATTCCATTTGATTTAAATATGAATCTCCTTTAAAAAATTTCATCACAGCCAATACCTGGGAACCATTGCCTAGCCAAGCTGACAGATAAAATTAACTTTCATAAAAATATGACTTTTAATGGGTGTGTGTACTTCATTTTATTTATGAACTATGGTTTATCCTATCCCCCAAGTTTGGAGATTCAGGTCATTCCCAATTTTTTCATCCTTACACATATCTCATCTTTGGCAATTTGAGTCATTTTTGTCCTCAAGATCAGTTCACAGAGTGTGGAAAGGAATGCATATTTCTAACTTTTTGAAGATTTGACTTATTTCCAATTTGCCTTTGTTGATGCCTTGAACCACAACTTGAAGACTTTGGAGTCAGTAAGATGTCAGGCTGACTTTGAATTTTCTCCTTTCCTCCTCAGCCTGTAGGACCCTGGGAACTGGCATGATGCTGAGTTCCTGGGCTACCTCTTCAATTGAAGAAGTGGCAGAAGCTGGTCCTGAGGCACTTCGCTGGCTGCAACTTTACATCTACAAGGACCGTGAGGTCACCAAGCAGCTGGTGCAGCGGGCTGAGCGGATGGGCTACAAGGCCATATTTGTGACAGTGGACACTCCTTACCTGGGCAACCGCTTTGATGATGTGCGTAACAGGTTCAAGCTGCCATCCCAACTCAGGTAACCATGGGTCTCTGATCACCTGGGCCCCTGAGCTGGTTTTCTATGTCTCTTTGCTCTTGGTTAGGGTTAGGGTTAGGGTCATACCCACGTGGAAACTGGAGAAAGCCTCTGGGGTTGGATCATAAACCCCAGAGGCTTTCTCCAGTTTCCACGTGGGTATCCAGGGGAATGAGATCGTCACAAAACATTGGTCCCAAAGTATGGTTGACTGGGATCTTGTCTAGGAAAGATAAATAAGGTCTGGGTGCTAGAGATAGTGTCATTGTCAAATATCCACATAATCCTCAGCAAATCACACCCCTTATGTGAGGGTCTCACGCTTGAGCTCTAAAACAGAGACAGGAATCACCATCGCCCTGTAAAAGTCAAAAAAATGTATATACCAGAGTATTAAGGGTTTTAGGTGGCATGAATTGCCATGTAGATAAGACCATACTTAATTTAGCCTGGGTAACAGTTTGTTATTGCTATTCTTTGTCTGTTGGAATCAAAGAGCTACCTTTATATTTTATTTTTAACAGTATTTGGAATAAATCTGGCAGGGAAGGTTGAAGAAAGCTAAAACAATGGGGACAAAAGAAGTCAGCTGTTTGCTCTGTCTCTTCTTTCTTCTTCTTTCAGTAATATTCCCCTTTATTTTTTTATGTATATATTATATTTACATACATATATTCTTTTTTCTCACGTTATTCTACATTATGTGCCTTTCTTTATTTTTATTGTTGTTTTTTGGGCAACATTCCTCTTTTGCTCTAGTTCATCCATGGATCAATATTCACAATTCATTCATTCACTCCTCCACTCACTCATTCATCTAAGCAAAAACAAACAAAAAAACAATGTATCTAGTAATCTAAAATTCAGCTGTGATGGTTTTTTCAGGTCCTTCATCCCATCCTTAGTGGGAAATTGTTGTCCTTTTCCCTGGAAAAGATTAGAATCATCTTGAGCCAAAACTAGGAACTCAGTAGAGTGTACTGAGAAAGACCTCAACCCCCTTAAGCTATAGATCTTTCCTCCCCTTTGTTTTTAACTTCCTTCAGTTCCTACCAAAATCTACCCTTATGTTTTTCATGCCAGTGTGTTACTGACAGCCTTTAGGGTAAAACTATTTGAACAGGAACCAAAATCTTAGTTTTATTGGAGAACACTTTGATGATGGGATTGGAAAGGATCTATCAGAGCTTGTGAAATGAGGGATGCCTTCCCTGAAATCCAAGCCCTCATTTCACACAGACCATTGCTTACTCTGTCTATGTATAAAGTTAATCCTTCTGAAAGATCCCAAAACTAAAAGATGCAAAATCAAGTCAGCATTCCACATCAGGGCAAGAAGATTTTTGGGAGCCAGGAACTCTGTATGTATTATGGAATGGGATGTATCTTTTTTTTTTTTTTTTTTTTTTTTTTTGTCTTTTGTCTTTTTTGGGCCACACCTACAGCATATGGAGGTTCCCAGGCTAGGGATTGAATCGCAGCTGCAGCCATTGGCCTACGCCACAGCCACAACAATGCAGAATCTGAGCCAGATCTGCGACCTACTCCACAGCTCACAGCAACACTTGATCCTTAACCCACTGAGCAAGGCCAGGGGTCTAACCCGCATCCTTATGGATACTAGTTGGGTGTGTTAACCACTGAGTCAGGGAAGGAGCTCTGGAATGGGATGTATCTTAACCATCGCATATGTCCACAGTCTTGTGTAAGTGTCACATAACTGCCATATAGCTCTGCTCTGTGTGCGTGTACCTATTTGAGTACGAGCTACTGTGCATAAAACCTGGCCCTTAAACTATATGTATATGAACCATTGTGATGTTATCTCTGTGATTGTCCCAGGTAAGCTTAGATATTATTTTTGCATGTGGTACCATCAGTGGCTCAATGTCAAAAAGAGAAAGTGCCCCCCAACAGCTGTCAATCACTCTGCTACACGTATCCCAGACACCAAGTTGCCCAAACACCCTGTCTTTCTAAGAGAATATATGTGTATGACTGGGTCAGTTTTCTGTACAGCAGAAAGTGACAGAACATTGTAAATCAACTATACTTTAATAAAAAATAAAATAAAAAAAAAAAAAAACAGAAGCCCCTGACATATTCCTACTTCTTGCCAAGTTTTCAGAAAGTGGATGGTTTCATATTTCCCTAGTATGAAATCTCCATTCATATTATTTCTCTATTTTGGTTGCCTTAGTTTTCATACTTTTTACAATAATTAGTTTTCCCATATTTAGGCTGCTGACAGGAAATGTTCCTCATTGTTTGCCTTTGATCATTTGAAAAGGAATTTGCTTTTCTTTTTCCTACTCCTCTTACACTACAATCATCATCATCAACAGTGACAATAATAGATAATACAGTAGGATTTTTTTTTCTTTAAGTTTAGGAAGCCCTTCCTTGCTCTGAATAACAGAATGTGTTTCATAGTGGTATCTACTGTGACAGATGACACACGTGTTAATTCTGGTCAGTATCTCTCGCTACTTTGGTGCCAGAGCCACTCAGTCAGGAGCGGGAAGGCTGCTTTGCTTTTTCCCCCTTTTTGCGCCTGGGCTCCTGCCCAGATGACGTGAGGGACCACAAGACAAAGGCCCTTTTCAGCTGTTGATGTGCACAGGAGTGGCCACGGCTCCCCAGCTTGTCACATCTCCCGTCTGAAGATGATCAAATAATGAGCAACACATCCAGGCTACAGGGAACACAGGAAACACCCCTACCGGTGCCCTGGCCCCCAGAGCTCACATTGGCACTGTTTGTCCCTGTGGGCTTCAGAGGGGCCAGTGCCCTAGGGTCAGTGCCTTGGCGGCCCACATTCAGTGGTGGAGGCAGAGCCCACAGATGGGAGGCCCAGGCTTCCGCTGGAGGCCACAGGCCACCAAAAAGCTCATCTGTTACAGCCTGATATGAAATCAGGTTTCTTTCCGCAACTGACCTGACTCATAGAAGGTGAAGCTGGGCTGTTCAGAAGTGAGGTTTGGCAGGCAAGGGAGGCAGGAAATCCAGAGGAGAAGGAGTCTGTAAAACAGTGGCTCCTTCCAGCCCTCGCTGCTTCCTCTGCCTGGAGGGGTGGGAACAGTCCTGACTTTTGGCATCTGGAACCAGCCAGAGTTCAGGAGTTTGGTAGTCTCTGCCTGGTCTATGCGCAAAACAAGTGTGTATGCATCATGAGTGGCACGGAGGTTCCCAAAACTGAGGGGGAATGTGGCGAATTCTCATCTCCTCTCGGAAGAGGCAAGGAATGAAGCCAGTTCATCAGACTGATTCCCAAGGCTCTGAGGCAGGAAGCTTCTTCCATCTCCATGCCCCATGGAGGTGGCTCATTAACCCTGGATTAAGATTTGGCTTTTTGGTGCAGCACCAAGGCAATTAATAGAGAAGAAAAGAAATTTCCAATCATTGATGAAGATAAGGGTAAATCATGACACCTATCCTTTTGGTGGTTTGCCCAGGAACATGCTTCCTTATGCCCTGGAATGATTTATTCATCACAATAGTCAGAGCAGAACACACACAAAGAGATCAGACTGTTTTTCTTCCCAGGCCTCTCAGGAAAAAGTGGTTGGTGAGGCTCTCCCTTGCTTCTCTGACCTCATCACCCAGCACCCTCATTTTCATACACTTTTCCCAGCTCCACTGGCTTCCCTTCTGTTTTTCCAATATGTCAGGCACAGAATTGACTTTTCCTTCTGCCTGTAACCTTCTTTCCCCAAATTAATACAACACTAACTTCACTTCCTTTACATTTTTACATCAGGGATGAATCCACACGTCTGTATATTGGGAAACTAAAATAAAAAGTAAGTAGTAGATACAGTATATGGAATAGAGACACAGTATATGTGGGGATTGTGAGTTGGTGGTAGTGGGGAGAAAAGTATTTGTGAGGGGGGGACTTCAGACATAGCCCAATAGCATCTAAGTTATTTGGTTAAGAAGACATTCACAATATAATTCATATAATATGAAACAGAATAATCACCTTCCAAAGAGGTCCATGTCCTAACCCTTGGAACCTATGAATATGTTTCTTTCCATGGCAAAACAGACTTTACAGATGTGATAAAGGACCTTGAGATGGGATGAGTATCCCGGATTATCACAGGCTTCATGACAAGCAAAGGGTCGTTATAAGAGGGAAGCATTAGGGTCAGAGTCAGAGAAGGGGATGCTTTGTGAGAAGCAGTGGTAGGGAGTGATACTATTGGACTTAAGGCCATGCAGATCATTTCTAGAAGCTGAGCAAGACAAGGAAACACATTCTCCCCTAGAGCCTCTGGAAGGAAAATAGTCTTGGTGACCCCTTGAATTTATTCCCATAAGATATATTTTGGAATTCTGATGTCCAGAGCTGTCATATAATTACATTGTGTCACTGTAAAGCCTCTAGTGTTGTGTTTATTACAGCAGCAACAGGAAACAAATACAGTAAAACAGCTCAGCTAATTTCTTCTACAAGGCAGCTTCTCCATGGGGCCAGTCTATCTGATCACCATATTTAGACTTTCAAGTTAAGCCTCTATCAGTTCACATCCCTCTTATTCTGCTCTCCTTTCTTCTTTAATTTGCAGAGCACTCATGTTGTGACAGGCTCCATCATATATTGATGATGTTCTTTGCTTATTTTCTGTCTCCCCTGGCTAGAATGTCAACCCTAGGCGGCCAGGCAATTTTGACCATTTTACAAAAACATTGACGTGTAGTAGGTGCTCAGTAAGTAATGTGGAATCAATCAATGCACACTAGAGTATAAGAGACATACCCAATATAGCAAGATGAGTAAGAAGCTGAACAAGCGATTGAGCTCATACTTAAAATCCTTGTTCTGAATTTTTCTTCCAACTGCCCAGCTACAATGAATAAAAAATTAGCAAGGTTATGCTCTCAATATGTGTTTTCCTAACCACAGAATTAAAGGCTGATGTTCCATGCACCAATTCCTATAATGTATTATGAAAGTCTTTCTCTCTCATATTGTGTTAATACCATGTGTCCTACTGGTTGTTATTTTATCATTTGTTTCCCCTAATGGAGACATATAGCTTTATCTTTAATGTTACATTGTTAATACTTACAATACTTAATATTATACATTTCTCTGTAATAATCATTCTTATTAAGTTACTATTGGTTATTTAATAATGCAAAATTTCTTTAATAGTTTTTACATTTTTATGATGCTAACTTACTAAAAACTAAACTCATTTTTATATTAGATTATATTTGGGGTCCTTTCAAAGCCCAATGATTCCCTTACAAAGAAGAAATTCTATAATTCTATCCATTGCCTTTGTGTCATTAAACAGATTGGGATTCAGGTAATTAAGTCCCAAGTAATCTTGTTATTATTTTGATGTTGCCCTTTTCCTTCCTTACGAAATGGAATACTTTGGTTATCAGAAGTCACTTTAAGTGTTTTGTTTTTTTTTTGGTGTGTGTATATGTCATAATCCTAATAAAAATAGCATTCATGGAGGTTTCCTTCAGAGTCATTGGTAAAACACTCCATCGTGGGTCTCTGTCAAGTTATCTGAAAACTTTTTCTTGGCTCTGGCTTTGAACAACGTTTTAGAGTAACAACAAGGCTTCATTGTGCAGTGAAATTTCTGTAAGGCAACATTCATTCAAGTGTTGATCTGCATTTCACCATCCAAGAATAACAACAGTTATTTATATAATTTTATCCATGTTTCTGTTTTTTTCCTATCCATTTCACCCTTTCACCCCACCCCTGCTGAAACACTGTAGCTTGTTTGGGATGGGGGTTGGGGTGCTATGCAGAGAATATACACATACAGATATTATACCTTTTTTCCCCTCTGGTTTTGCTATGAGATAGACAGACTGGTCCTTTTTCTTATTAACAATATTATTTAAAAGTTTGGAAATTAATATCACTTAATATCACTTCTAAGTAATAGAATAAGTCTCCATACTAATGTTATGTTTATTGACCTGAAGGTTAGTTTAATTCAGGTTGGGATGAACACAGAAGGCCAAAGTCTGTGACTAAATGTACAACCCTAAGTGGTTTGATAAAAAGAAAATGCCCAAATATTTCAGCTAAAACCCAAACCAAAGCTCAGTAAATAGATGGATACCAGTATGACTCTCATGGAGGTGGAATTTTCTGTGATTTTTAAGGCCACCTGAATCAATGAAATTATTAGATTAACTGTTCAATCCTTATTGAGAAAAATTTGCCAGTGGTTTGAATAGAGCGATATGGGATGTGAATATACATGTCCTTACGATAATATGTGCCACCCAAGCTACACAACCAGCTATTTTAGCTGAAAGCACAATGAAAGCATTAAACGTAGTTTTGTATTGAAAGAAATCAGGTTTTTTTTTGGTCTTTTTGTCTTTTGAGGGCCGCAACTGCAGCATACGGAGATTCCCAGGCTAGGGGTCTAAACGGAGCTGTTGTTGCTGGTCTGTGCCAGAACCACAGTAACGTCAGTTCTGAGCCACGTCTTTGACCTACACCGCAGCTCATGGCAATGCCGGATCCTTAACACACTGATTGAGGCAGGGATCGAACCCGCAACCTCATGGTTCCTAGTTAGATTTGTTTCTACTGAGCCACGACGGGAACTCCAAAAGAAGTCTTATTATTCTCTTAAAAAATTAAAACCATTTTGCCTATATACCTCTAGTTTTATATAAAAATTGCTACAGCCTTGACTCCAAGATTCTTTCTAGGTTCAATGGCAGAACCAGTGGAAGGAAAGAAAGAACTATGATAAATTCAGAGGTCAATATACAGCTGTACTTTTATGCAAAGAAGAGATTGGTTAGCAGGATAATTTATGGTGTGCAGAAGAGCAAGGTGAATCCTGGTCGTTGTCATCATTCAAAGTCAGCCTTTTAGAGAAACTAAGTAGACAACTGGATTTAGGGCTGTAGGCAGCCAAATAACATGGGTGGTGGTATTGTGTATCCAGATAGCCAGCCATCCAGTTAGAGGAAGAGGTGCGGGCAGAAAAAGCTTTGTCCCTAGCTTGGAGAATTGCCAAAATCTAGATGTTAGACTATCAGGATATTAGACTTAGAGAAAAGATGTCAAGTGTAGAGTAAGCCAGAAGTGAAGTCTTACAGGTGATTTGGAGACGTACCATTCTAAACTGGGTTAACAATATTAGACATAGGAGAAGGCAGCTGCTCATGATGTTGTGTCTCAGTTTGGGTTCCTTTAGGAGCAGAGTGTGAACCAGTGGTTTAAGTACAAGTAGATCCTTTGGAAGATGAAGGGAAGCGTAATAGAGGAGTGGGGAAGAGGTGCAAGGGAGGAAAGGTCATGAACAATGGGCGTGTTATCAAGTAGAGGAAAACTATTACATTTAGAATGAATAAGCAGTGAGGTCCTGCTGTACAGCACAGGGAACTCTATGCAATCTCCTGGGATAGAACATGATGGAAAATCATATCGGAAAAAGAATGTATATATGTATAACTGAGTCACTATGCTGTACAGCAGAAATTGACACGACACCGTAAATCCATTATATTCTAATTTTTAAAAAGATGGTTACAGCTAAGGGGAACTGAAGCTTAATCTTGCTGGGAAATTCTGGGAGATCACATAGAGTTAATCTGCCTAGGGGTGAAGGAACTGGGGTCTTTACACACCAATGTCTTTGACATGTTGAGTTTGCTGAATAGAAGGTGACTTAGGCGCCAAGAGCAAGGAAACTATTAGGTACTCCAGAGAAACTGAACTAATAGGATATTCATATCTATACATCTATATCTAAAAATAGATTTATTATGAGGGATTGTCTCACATAATCATGGAGGCTGAGAAAGCCTACAGTCTAATATCTACAAGCTGAGGCCCCAGAAAGTCAGAGTAGTTCAGTATGAATCCGAAGCCCTGAGAACCAGGGAGTCAAAAGCGTAAGTCCCAGTCTGAGTCTGAAGATCCAAGAACTGGGGGGCAATAGTGTAACAGATTGGAAGATGCCCACCCACATTGTTATTCGATCTACTGATTCAAATGCTAATCTTATCCAGAAATATCTTCACAGACACCCCTAATGTTTTACCAGCTATCTAGGCATCCCTTAGCCCAATCAAGTTGACCAAACTAACCATCACACCACAAGCAAAGAAAGGAGGGCCTTGAGAATTGGAAAACTGAAATCCTGGTCAGGATTGTCTAGAAGATTGAGAAGTTTGAGTCAGCAGGCAGAGGGCCTCAGAGAAAGCAACTAAATGAAGGGAGAAGCAAGAGCTGACAACTCGCCTGCTGGAAACATTTCCCACTTCTCCCACCACCACCACCACAGTGATAGTAGGGCAGGGAAAAGTGTCTCCAGTGGCCACAGACAGAAGGTGTTAACACAAGCAATTGTAGTTTAAATCTCCTGTAGAATTTTCCACTAAGGCTTTGAAAGGTTTCTGAAGTCAAATGCAATTGCCTGGATGCAATTGAGATCTGAGTGAAGAGAATGCAGTTAGGAGTCAAGAGATCCACTTTGAAGCCCAAATGCTGTCTTAGCTAGCATACTTGGTTTTATTTCTATATAATATAGGAATTATAGATTATCAGTTTAATTTTCCTTTTTTTTTTTTTTTAAATCATGGGTCTGCAAATGCCTTTGGTAAGTTTGTTTTTGTCTTTTAGGGCCATGGTGGTTCCCAGGCTAGGGGTCCAGTTGGAACTGTAACCACCGGCCTACATCAGAGCCACAGCAATGTCAGATCCAAGCCACGTCTGCGACCTATAACACAGCTCACTGCAACGCTGGAGAGCCCACTGAGTGGGGCCAGGGATCGAACTCGTGTCCTCATGGATGCTAGTCAGGTTTGCTAACTGCTGAGCCACGACAGGAACTCTGCCCTTGCTAAGTTTTTATGCACTATGCAAATGTTCATCTTTATGATTAGTATGCATTGCTGTCTGAAAATACTGTCGAATCTATTGTTTATATTGAGAAAATGGTTTAAAAATGTACAGGTATTTGAATTTAGCTGAACATTTTTTCCTTTAAACTGATTTATTTATATAAAAAATCTAAGATGTAAAATAAACTTTAAGTGACCAATTAAGTTCACTAGGTTGTGACATTTAGCTCTGAATCTTCCATCAAAACATGGAAAATACGCATGGAATCAATATGTAGAAAGTTAAAGAATGAACAGCCCATTGACTAGAAAAGGATAACTTCTCTTTTTTTCATTGGGTGAGTCATTGTAAAGATATCTCTAACTTTGGAAAGTTTCTCATTTTATTTCAGAATGAAAAATTTTGAAACCAATGATTTAGCATTTTCTCCTAAGGAAAATTTTGGAGACAATAGTGGACTTGCTGCATATGTGGCTAAAGCAATAGACCCATCCATCAGCTGGGAGGATATTAAATGGCTAAGAAGACTGACAACTCTACCCATTGTTGCAAAAGGCATTTTGAGAGGTTTGTTTATTTCTCCACTTCAGTTCATACTGATCTTATGATTCTTTGTGGATATGAGCATGGTATATGCATAAATATATATATATATATGTGTGTGTGTGTGTATATATTATATATATATAATATATATATATTTATGGCCATGCCCATGGCATATGGAAGTTCCTAGGCCAGGGATTGTATTCAAGCTGCAGCTGTGACCTACGCCACACCTGCAGGAATGCCAGATCCTTTAACCTGCTGTACTGGGCCAGGGATTGAATTCTTACCTCTGCAGTGACTGGAGCTGCTATAGTCAGATTCTTAACCCACTGCACTATAGCAGGAACTCCCAGCATGATATTTTTAAGAGATAAATCATCATTAAAAATTAATATGTAAATAGAAAGAGACAACTGAACTCTCAACTCTCCCCTTTGATGCTAGTGGATAAATATTTCTTCATTCTTAGCATTCTGATGGAGAAAAGGACTCAAATGTAGTAAGAAGTTATCTTTTCTAAAGTATTGGGAGGACATTGCCTTATTTGGAGCCACAGGGGAAGTCTGACCTTGCCTTATTTTGGAGTTGCCATTAAATCATGGAGCTTGGCAAAATCTACATAGAAAGTCTTGAGTTCATTGCTTTGGCTGAAAGCTTCCAACAGCTGCTCTCAGACCAACAAGAAGACCCAAGGATGATATTATGACAGCCAAGCCCTATTAAAGAACCTTTTCTATTTCCTCTTGTTCCCTCCCAGTACCAGTGACTAGGACTGATTTTTGAGTGTCCTGAATTCCACATCATTTCCCTTCAAGGAATGGCTCACTAGAACATTAAAACCCTTAAATATCAATCTGTGGGTATTAAGGAACTTGACTGCTTCCCCAGAATACACATGTATTCAAATCCAACAGGGAGGTACCAATGACTATAATAATTTGGTGTGTAAATGTGTTCACCCACAAAAATGTTTTCTTGTCTTTGAAAACATTTTAAAGTACTGTTATGTAGATAACTGCCAAAAACTTATTATTTTAAATGGAGATGTTTAAGTAAGGAGCTCTCAGATGAGAGATTCTATTAATTTATCTCAGGGTTAAAAACATCTTAGAATCAAAACTTTTTCATAGGTCTTACTTGACTATGTATGAGTCACATTGTCTCTGTTTATAAAGCTAGGCATGCTGCTGACTTTATTTAATCCTATGTACACAAATATAGCTAATGCAAGTAAAAGAATGGGCCCAATGAAGCTTTTAAGTAGTGGAGATATGTTTAAATCTAGATCTGTCTTGATTTGTGCTTTAAAAAATATTATTACATTCTTTCATATTGATCATTGTCTTAGTTCAAAATTTCTGTGGGTTATGCCTCATTGAGTATATCCTGATATTATAGACACCTTTTAATAACAGTTTCACTTACCTTGCTTGAATCCATATTGTCATCAATAATTTTTTTTTTTTTTGACCATGCTTTTGGCATATGGAAGTTTCTGTGCCAGGAATTGAATCCGAGCCACAGATGCAACCTATGCCAGATACTTTGACCCACTGTGTCAGGCCAGGGATCAAACCCACACCTCTGCAGCAATAGGAGCCACTGCAGGCATATTCTTAACCCACCGTGCCACAGAAGGAACTCCATCATCCATGGTTGTTAGTATTACCTCCTGTAGCTGTATTTGAGTATCGGTACTGAAATATTAACCTGAAGGATCTGCCCATTTATTCATTCATCCATTCACTTATTCACTCATTCATTCATTTTATAAACATTTATCATGCTCACTGTGTACTAAAATTAAAAAAAGATAAATAATCTGGGGGTCCTTGGCCAAAAGGAGACCCCATTCTCATAGGAGATTAACATAAAAACAAGAATTTGGGTGCAATAAGATGTTACAGTGCTGAGACTGAAATATGTGGATGAGGCTTAAAATAGGTTTTGGACAATTATAAACTTTTCATTCCAGAATGAAAGATGATCCTTGAGTTTGGCCATGATATCAGGTCAAAAGTCTCTTTCAAGACTTAAATTATGACAAAATACAGCAGTCACAAGTAGCAATATTAAAGAAACCTTAAACAGTCTGTGTTAGAAGCCATATTAGGGAGTGACTTTAAGATGATGGGAACCACTAAAGATCAGGGAAGCATCAGATTAGCATTTTAAAAAAGTCATGCTCTGTGTAATGAACCTACTTGATGGAGGTGGCAAAACTGTGGTCAGGGAGGCTATTTAGGAAACTGCCTTTGCTCGGGAGAGAGATGATTATGGCTGACCTACACTCAGGGCAGTGAGGAAACTGAGAGAGTGTAATTGATTTAGAAAATTAGTGCTGTTTCAAGTATTAAATTCACTCTCATCATAGAAATGGCCCAGGGCAATTGGCTTAAAAGCACCAAGGTCATTTAATTTTTTTAAGCAATTTTTCAATTTTGGATTCCCAATATATATATAATTCCTATAACTTTATTCTCTAGGACATAGTACAAATCTACCAAATTAGATTTTACTACACATGTTTGGCTTCTAGAACTATATTTTGGGTATTAAAATTATATTCTGGGTAAACCTAGGACCACCACCACCCCCATCGCCACTCTTTTCTTCTTTTCCATATGCATTCTATGACTTGTTTCCATATAGATTCATGTTTTGCACTCAGTAGACAGCCCAAATGTTAATTGTGTAAAATCCTCAGTGTCTATAATTAGAGAGAGCTCAAAAGCAAGAGAAGGAGAGACAGGGCATCTGGCATTTGAAAGGAAATAACTTATTTATACATGTACAGTTTACATTGCCTAATTTTCCTGTAACTATTTAGTTCATTTATTTAACAAACAAGAAGCATCTCTATGACAACAGCTGCATCCAGGGTGCACATGCTCAATCTGGATGGAGGGGAGGGGCAAGGGTGGTAAGGCCCATTCTGGGAAATCCAGTTCTCATTATTTCACAGATTGTCATCCAAAGGTCACAGGGATTGACTGAGAGTCCTCTATCCTCTTTCATTTTCCTTTTACTAGAAAGGTACAGATTATGTTTATAGGAACATGAAATCATGGGCGACTGAGAAGACGGCAATGAAACATCTCCCCTTATAACCATTTGAAGAGTTGCATTCTAATGAATGCAAATTGGACTGCAAGACGTCATCTCTTGCTGTGGTTAAACTCTGCCCTTGGAAAACTCAACACAGACTCCAAACACATACTTGAGACAGGATTTGGTCTTCACCAGAACTCATGCTAACAAACATATGGCTGTATGAGCAAAGGCGTAATGCTTTTAAGAATTTTTTTTTAATCAAAAATTTAAAACTAGGCTCTCTCACTTCTCCAGAGACTTTTGGTTTCTCAGAAACTTCTCTAACTGGTTTTTTTCCTATCCACATATTTTAAAGACTTTCTCAAAGAATATTCACTCAGTGTTCCTGATTGTGTACAAAACTGCTGCCATGGAGCTAGGATTTAATTCCTTCACTCCAGTGAGATAACACAGAGCCTTGGGTCAGAAGCTCCAAGGATTTGAGGGTAAATCTTGAGTATTTCCATTTCCCTTTGGTATTTTAGATTAAATACAGAAATAATGTGTTAATGAGATCACAAACAGTGCCATTCACTATGGATTATTGTGTTTGTCAATCAATTAAAGCATTAACTGGCAAATCAACAAACACAGAACACCATACCAGTAAACTCTAAGAATTAATGAAAATATCAAAGCAAAGACTGGTGACAATTTTGCTAAGTCAGACCACTTTAACCCTCTTATTAAGGTAACACTGTTTTTCTCTACGGATTAAAAGAAAGTGTAAAACTACACATAAGATTTCATAAGCACCATATGAAAGGGGCTCCTATCTAGTCTTAAATTATACTTTTGTTGTTTCCCTAAATACTTTTGATCCTATTCTCTAAGCAAACCATTCTGCCATTTCTCCCTACATTCCCAGCACTGCCTGGAAGAACACAGAAAACCATTCAATATGATAGAAGACAACAAACTATTACTTGAGTAGCATTTCACAATGAAAGGCTCTTCATATTCAAATGCTTGCTAGGATGAAAATTTATTCTTATAAACCAAAATGAAATGGACTTGCCAGAAGTATCCGGCAAATGAATCTTCTTCCACCTACTCATCTTAGTTACTACGTCCTGCACCATCAGATGAAAATAATAGCTCATATTTATCTGAGTACTCAAGATGTGTCAGTCACTTTCTAAGAGCTCATTCCCTCATTTAATTCACCAGTGAATCTTATGTGAAGTATTATTCCCAATTTGTGGTTTAGGACATCAATGTACAAAGTTAAGTAACTTGCCACTTATGTGGCAAACAAGTAGCAGATATGGGATTCAAATCCAGGGGTCTGACTACTAAGCCTAAGGTGTTAATCTCTTTTTCATATTTTATATGATCAGTTTATTGACAGTACACAATATTTCAAAGCATAGGTTGTAGCTACATGGTGGCAGATATCTGCATATAAATTGGAAGACAGCTTGCATCTTCAATCATGGGGTTCTTAAAATATTATAGTTCATGTATTTTGATTTGATTTTTTTTTGTCTTTTTTGCCATTTCTTGGGCCGCTCCTGTGGCATATGGAGGTTCCCAGGCTAGGGGTCCAATCGGAGCTGTAGCTGCTGGTCTACACCACAGCCACAGCAACGCGGGATCCAAGCCGTATCTGCAACCTACACCACAGCTCACGGCAATGCCGGATCCTTAACCCACTGAGTAAGGCCAGGGATCGAACCCGCAACCTCATGATTCCTAGTCGGATTCATTAAGCACTAAGCCATGACGGGAACTCCATCATATATTTTGATTTTTTTAACTTACGATTTTACATTGAGTATCACAGGAGTTCCCATTAAGGATCTGGTGTTGCCATCTGGTGTAGGTCACAGACAAGGCTCGGATCCAGCATTGCTGTGGCTCTGGCGTAGGCTGGAAGGCTGTAGCTCTAATAAGACCCCTAGCCTGGGTACCTTCATATGCCGCAAGTGCAGCCCAAAAGCAAAAAAAAAAAAAAAAAAAAAAAAAAAAGAAAGAAAGAAAAAAAGGGAAGAAATTATTAAAGACAGCCATTATCTGAATGTTGGAGACAAAAATCAGTAGATGGAGAAAGCAAGTCAGAGCTTATTACATCCCTTATGAAATTTCAGTAAAAAAAAAAATGTGTATAGGAAAGAAAACAAACATAAAATAGGCTATTTACAAAGTAATGAGAGACGACTGGTATCAAAATTTTTGTCAACAACAATGAGCAATGGAAGACAATGGAGTTATATGTCTTTTAAGTTTCCAAGGAAAGTGATTTTTCAACCTAATTCAATTATCATTCAAACACCAAAGAAGTCATTTAAATGCTCTGTAAGTTTACCTTCCATGGATCCCTTTTTAGAAGCTACAAAGGAATATACTATAAACAACCAAGAGCACTTACCAAAGGAAATCATAAACTTGGCTAGAAATAGAGTCAACCTATAGATGAAGGGTAAGGCCTTGAGAGTAGGCAGAGCAGGATAGAGCAGGAAGGCAGAGAGCTCCAAGGGGTGGGCTCCAGGGGAAAAATTAGGTGATTTAAATAGTTAGATAGAATAATGGACAGATTTGAAACTTGAAGATACTCTAAAGTCTCATGATAAATGGAGAGAAAAGAAAAGAAAAAGAAGGGCATTTAGAAATCCAGGAAAAGGAATTTCCCCTTGTGGCTCAGCAGTAACAAACTCAACTAGTATCCATGAGGACGTGGGTTTGATGCCCTGACTCAGTGGGTTAAGGGATCTGGCATTGTTGTGAGCTATGGTGTAGGTTGCAGATCTGGCTTGGATCCGCGTTGCTGTGTATAGGCTGGTGTTTACAGCTCCAATTCAACCCTAGCCTGGAAACTTTCATATGCCGCAGGTGAGGCCCTAAAAAAAACGACCCCTCCACCCCCAAAAAAGAAAGAAATCCAGGAAAAGAAAGTCATGTAATAAAACATGTATGATCAAAATATGAAGTAACATTAAAATATAAAATATTAGTAAACTAATGGGGTGGGGAAAAAAAAGTCTTCTTTCATTCATGAGGCCAGAACATTTTCCTCGTGTGTGGTTCAGAAATTGCCAATGAACCATGCCATTGCCATGCTTAGATTAAGACAGGTAGCTGAAAACAGTTACATTGAAACATTGGATTTTGCATTTAGCAAAACATAAATGGAGGATATCAATCATATATCTAGTATGTAACAAAATGCCTAACACAATATATGCTTACAAGTGACTAGATAAGATACAAAGTAGTTAGTTGGTAAACACTGGCAACTCAGTTATTAGATGGCCTTTTTATACTATATATGACCTACAAAAAACACAGGTTTGAACTGTGCAGTGGATTTTTTAAATTATAATTTCCACGGTACTACATTATTCCCAGTTGGTTGAATCTATGGATATGGAACCACATTTACAGAGGAATCACATATGAGGAGGACCTACTCTAAGTTATAAATGGATTTTCAACTGTGCGAAGTGTTGGTACTGAACCCCTGCATAGTTCAAGGGTCAATCATATTTCATTGTATTTTAGGGTTTGTCATAACATTCCTTATGTACTTATGTATGCTATATATTACACACACACACATAAGAATAGTATACATACTATATATTCTTTATAATACTGTTCTCTAATAGTAATAATAAAATAATAACAGTATGATGACGTGTTTTAGTCAGCCCAGGCTACCATAACGAAATACAGTAGCCTGACAGGGTGGTTTAAAAAACAGAAATGTATTTTCTCGTGCTTTTGGAGGCTGGAAGTCTGAGCCAGGCTGCTGGCATATCCAGTTTCTGGTGAAGAGTCTTCCCTTGAGGTGCAGATGGTTGCCTTGTCACTGTGTGCCCACATGACCCCTTCTTTGTGTGTGTGTGGAAAGAGAAAGGGGAGCAAGCTCTCTGGTCTCTTCTTATAAGGGCACTAACGCCATCACGAGTGCCCTACCCTCATGACCTCATCTAACCCTAATTACTTCTCAAAGAATTCATCTCCAAATCCTATCACACTGGGGGTTAAAGCCTCAACATATGAATTTTTTAAGGATGCAAAATTTCATCTATACCAGATGGACTTAACACTTTCATATACCTAGAATTTTAGAGGAAAAATATTACTAACATCATTTTTAAAAAAATGAGACTATTTAAAAACCAATATTCCATGAACATAGTTTGGAAAATGGCAGATTCTCTTATGAATATGTTAAAATTGTTCTAGGACTTCCCTTGAATTCCATTGTTGAATTACAAATATGTACAATGCTCTGTATCCATTTACTTATGTTTCCAAAATCTGATTTCACTACAACCATGGGTCAACTAGTTTTGAGTGTTAAACTTAATAAGCAGTGCTATTTTCATTATTTTGTTAGCAAATGGTTTTTATTGGGAGAATGCTGAAAATAATAAAGCATAAAACATAAGCAAGTCAGAATTTGATTGAAGAGAATGTTAATCTAATTTAAAACTGTATTTTCAGAAATCAATTTTTTTTTTTTTTTTTTGTCTTTTTAGGGCCATACCCATGGCATATGGAGGTTCCCAGGCTAAGGGGTCAAATCATGAGCTGTAGCTGCCGGCCTACACCACAGCCACAGCAACACCAGATCTGAGCTACATCTGTGACCTACACCATAACTCACCACGACGCTGGATCTTTAAACCACTGAGTGAGGCCAGGGATCGAAACTGCATCCTCAAGGATGCTAAGTCAGGTTTATTTCTGCTGAGCCACGACGGGAACTCTGAAATCAATATATTTTGAAGCATGATTTCAGATGTAGTGTATAATTTTAGTATTCCATTTTTGTGTACTTCAATGGACAAAATACATTTAATTATAGAACATCGTTACTTTAAATAATTACTGGTTATAACATTGTATTACAGAGTGTTTTTGAAATAGACATGTTCATCACCTGTTACACTTAAAGTGCTTGCTAATTATATATTCTTTTATGCTACCCAATTGGTAGAGGAGTAATTATGTTAAATGCTAAATAATGTGGTCTTAAAGTTCCCATTGCAGCTCAGTAGGTTAAGAACCCAACTTCCTGAGGGTGTGGATTCGACTCCTGGCCTTGCTCAGTGGGTTAAGGATCTGGCGTTGCCACAAGCTGTGTTGTGGGTTGCAGATGCAGCTCAGATCTGGTGTTACTGTGTCTGTGGAATAGGTCCTAGCTGCAGTTTTTATTTGATCCCTGGCCCAGCAACTTCCACATGCTGTGGGTGTGGCCATAAAAGGAGAAAAATAAAAAATAAATACTATGATTTTGTTTAATAATAAAAAAAATCTTAGCAGGAGTACTTCCTTATGAGGATAAACAGATTCCAACTTCATGTCAACTTACCATCTATTGATAATTTTATTCCACCATTAAATTGTTATAAATGCTATCCTTTTTTAAATTAAAAAAATTTTTTTTTTTGGCTAAAGAAACTATCACTAAATTCTAGATTTAACTGTTGGGCATATTTCTCTGCTAAAGTTTCTGAGCAAGGTATGTATGTATGAGATGAGGCTCCCTTTGCCTGGGATGCTTTGGCCTCAGAACCCAAGCCTTTGATTAAGTTGTCTTTTCCATACCATGGTTGTCTTACTCTTTCTAGGTGATGATGCCAAGGAGGTGGTTAAACATGGTTTGGATGGGATCTTGGTGTCAAATCACGGAGCTCGACAACTTGATGGGGTACCAGCTACTGTGAGTTTCAGCAAATGCCTGGATTGGAATTCCCATTTCTATCCCAGTTTTAACTCTCTCTGTGACTGCCTCTCCTTACATATATATTTTCATGTGAATGCTCAAGGTAAAATATGTAGAAATATATGTATGACCTCAGATTTTAGGTTTAGTGGCAAATAAATACCTAAATCAGATCATTATTCAGTATGATTATTTGTAAACTTCTAAAAGTCTGTGTTAAATAAGCAGCTGTTTGTGGGCAGGAATTATTCCTATATTAATAGATATACCATAAATTGGAAGATGAAAGGAAAGACTATGCCTTCCTAAAGGTGGGTGTTGAAGAGCTGCAGAAAGAAGGCAAGTGGGGAAGGAAGTTAGAAATTCTATGGCCCAGGTAAGAGAGGTCTGCTGCAAACAAGCCACTCTGTTGAAACTGTAAACCACCTTGGCTATATATTGGAATTGCCTGGGGAACTATAAAGAATTCTAATGCCCAGTCTGCACCCTAGATCAATCCATCAGAATCTTGAAGGACCAGTAGGGAGGCAGAGGCACCAGCATTTTTGGCATTTACCCAGAAGATCCAACATGCATCTATGATTTTTATACACATACATCCTGTGCTAGGCAAATCAGGGTCCAGAATCCAGATATAAAAATAAACTAAACTGGCTGGGGTGATGTGTGCTCTAGTTAAAACTATAAAGGAGAATAATTAACTCCCCAAAGGCCAAGCACCAAGGAACTCAACCAGGGGTAGATTTTTAAGATCAAGAATTGATGGGGTTAAGAAATGGATTAAAAGCCATGGCAGCAAGAGTTCCCAGGTGGCTTAGCAGTTAAGAACTCAGCAATGTCACTGCTGTGGCTCAGTTCAATCCCTGGCTTGGGAATTTCTGCATGCCATGGGCATGGGCAAAAAAAAAAAAAAAAAAAAAAAAAAAAAAAAAGTCATGGCAGCAAACACATATCCAAGGGTGGATTTCATGGATCAGGGATCCAGAATGGAGGCCTGGAGCCATAGGTGAGGTGATGTGGGCTGTTAAAAAGTGGTCCCTTATATGCTATCCACACTGTGGGAATATGAACAAGATGAAGCAATGGGGTCACATCTCTGCTCTGTTTCCATGTGGACTACTGCTTTTAGAAGTGTCATTCTAGAAGTGGAATGGGAAAGGGTGGGGTGTATATGGGGAATCCTAAGGAATCCATTCTGTTTGTGTCTGGTGAGAGTGGAGAATCCTGGAAAATATGCCTTCTTGGACAGATCAGGGAGGAGGTCCTTGAATATTATGAGTCACTGGATACGCAATAGGAAAGGCTTGAGTTAGTAACAATGAATCTCACAAATTGGACTGTGATCTGATGGGGCAGGAGGACCAATGAGGTGGTCTGAAAACTTATGAGAACCAAGGAAAGAGGGAAGGGCCTGACCTACTCTGGGGCAGAGGGAATCAATAGACCCTCTGAACCTTAATTTTCTCATCTTTTAAAGTTTAAAAATCAAATGATTGATTCTTTTCTGCCTTTAGACTTTAGTATTCTATAATTTTATTTTCATAGGCAGAGTAAGCTAGCATTGTGTAAAAAACTTAAATTATATGTATTTACAAAATAATCTGGGTGGACTTTCTAAACCATCATTTCTGAACTGGATCCTCATACACATTTCCCCCTTTTGTCGAAAAGATTTAGGCAAAGTTATTCCAGAATGCTTTTAGTTGGGATAAAATTCGAATTTATTCAAACAACTGGAAGTAGAGCAGAACAAATAATTTAGTCAGGAAGTAGTGGATTACTGTTTCATTAAACTACCAGGCTGATTTAGCTAAATCCCTAGATGTTGTGTAGCTCTTGGGGCAAATTGAACGATGACAGGGGAATATGGAGTATATGTATTTGGACTCAGCTTTTCTTGAAGCACGAACCAGCTAACTATAGGAATGGATCAAGTCTTTGCACACAGTCAATAAGAAAAATCATAAAAATGGACATCAGTGTCCCTTTCCAATTAAGTGTTACTTATAGAGACCCATCTTTTTAGGTGATATTAAACATTGCCTGCAGTGGAGAGCAAAGAGGTTCTCTAGGCAGGGAGAAGTTGGAAGCTCAAGGCTTTTCTGCAGATTTATGCCTCTCTTGTGTAAGAAGACATAAACTTAGTGTGCGGCCCAAATTAAGTTTGTTTTCTAAAAATAAAATCTAAATCTACTGAAATCAAATCTAACTAGATTTTAAGGGGAAAATATCTGAATGGTGTGGTTTATTTCCCTGGCTGAAGGGATGTGGAAACTTATCTAAAAGGGCTTTTTGAGTTGTGGTCTCAGGGCCTGTTTTAAGAAAAATAATGACCCTCCCCTTTGCATGATGTGTGCATGAGAGAAAGTGCTTGCTTGAGTTTGCCTCGTACTTTAGAGCAAATTTAAGGCCCCTAATGATGAGAGGAGTGTGAAACCTGATTCTGTTGAGAGTGAAGGTGTTCTTCCTTCAGTGTGTTGGTTTTGAGGTGAGTGACAAATGACTTGGAGGCTCTGTGTATCTACAGACACAGACGGACTTGCTCTCCTGCAGGTTCCATGACATCATAAGTCAAAGCCCAAGAGGGAGCAGGATGTCATGGGAAAAACATTGAAATGAACCCAGTCTTGGGTTCAAGTCCCTGTATTGCCTCTTCTGAAGGATGGGAACTGGGTGAGCGAGCAAGTTGTTCAGACTTTTCAGCTTGAGCCTCTACATAGTATTGTGTTGGTTGCAAAAATAAAAAGTGGCTGGATTATATGATTTCTACATTTCTATAAACCATAGAGTTTCCTTATATGGAGAAATACTTCTCACTAGGAGTCCTAGAATAGGGGTTTGACTCCAGTGTGTCTTAATACAGTGCTACCAAGAACCATGGCCAGACTTAAGCTACACCAAAGAATTTAAAAATAAGTTCATGTCAAGATCCTTACCCTGAAGCTAATAATGTGCCCAAGACTGGTCTTGAAGTATTTAGAGAATGATATTACAGAATTAAATTCATTTCCAAAATTTGCAGTACTGGAACACCTCAAACTGGGGTCTAAATCATATTCTATGGAGTCTTTGAAGCCTAGAACCAATTCTTTTCATTTTTTTCATTTTTGTTTTGATGCTACTGAACCCAAACTACTTTAACCTTAAAAATATGACCTTCTTTTCAAGTGAAAATTCTCCACTATAAAACATTTTCATAGAGTAAACTTTAGATTGTTAAATCACGGTTCCCAAAATTGAATCCTTGGGCATATTCTATGATATCTAAGATATTTCATTTTTCCTTCTAAAAGGGATTTGTGAAATTCTACCTTTGAGACTCTTGTTGTATCAGTTAGCTTTTGCTTTTAATGAACCACTCTGAAATATACTGGCTAAAATCCAGTAGACATTTGTTTCACAACTTTGCGAACTGGCAATCTGAACTGAGATCTGCTGGGAGGAATTTCTGGTCCTGGCTGGGCTCACTCATATGCATCTGTGGTCAGCTGCTGGGTCCACTAGGGCAGGGTGGTATAGGATGACCTTGGCAGAGATGGCTCTGCATTGTCTGACATCTAGCACATTAGGTGGGCTGGTTCTCACAAGGAGGCAGTTTTCCTAGAGAGTAAGTGGAACTGTGCAAGGCTTCTTGAGCTCTAGGCTTACAACAGGAGCACTGCCACTTCCCTATAGTTCTGGTCAAAAGGCTAGTTCAGATTCAAGGGGTGGGGGAAATAGAATCTTCTGGCCCAATTTCTCCCTCATGATGGGAGGAGTGGAAATGTCACATTGTAAGGAGATGAAGATAGGGAGGGAGAGAATTGCAGCTATTTCTGCAGTTGCAAACAATTAGCCAGAGCTATATGCATCAGTGATTTTCTAAGCATGCTTAGTAGTAGCCACTCCCCAACTCCCAGCCAGGGCTGCCTGGTGAAGCATGATGGGTAGACAGTCAGAAGAGCATTTTTGGACAGTGGCTAGAATTTGACCCCCTTCACTATAAAATAAAGCACCCCTGGCTTTATCTGCCTTTGTTTGTGTTCAACTGCTTTGGTTTAGAAGCTTAAAAAGGTTTCCTATCTAAAATGTCAGAAATCAAGAGTATAGACCTGGATGCTATCAATAGGCAGAAAGATGAGTGCTCCCTGTGAGTAGAAGTTTTGTGGGTCACAGAGGACCTGGAAGAGTGAGCCTTGAGCAGGAAGGAGGATCTTTTTGGATTCCTTAAACTTCCTGGCATAGCTCCTGGGATTTGCCAGGTCATCAATAAAGTGTTTGGTAAATTGGTAAATGGATGGATAAGTGAGCAGTAGTCTGTTGGAATCTTAGCATATTTTCCTGTAAATTAACTCCACTGGAGCTAAGCCTACAGTTGCCTAAAGAACCATGAAGGAGAGAAGAGCTGAAATGAATGGTCTCTTAGATGTGTAGCAAGCTGAAAAGAAGAAAACAGAACAGTCGTAAAATAGTGGATTTGTCTACTATATTTATTTATTTAATCTGCTCTGATCAGAATTATTCTGAGTAACATATATCCAGTAAAACTGCAGCTCCAGAAAGAAGAGGGGAGGATAGAAATGCTCAGTGATAAATAGAACCTCCTTGTCCACAGACACAGGAAACACCATACTGGGCTTCGTTTTCTAACCCAGGATTCACATTTTTAATTATCCTTATTAGTTTATTTTTTATGCCAGGTTGGGCATTGGAAATATCCTAAGCAGACTTGATTTGCCTGACTTTGAAAATGTGTATTGAACCCAAGCTAGCTAATGTTTTTCTTTGGTTTTGGTTTCAAATGGGGAAATAGGCTTAATTATAGCTTGCATCATCAGTTGGAAATTGTAGCATTTATATGTTGATGTAACTTGCTGAGTGTAAAAGGAGGACTATGTATAGGTAAAGGGACGTATGTAAATGGATCCAGAGCATGTTTGGCAGGACAGAAAAGCCAAAAGGAGAGGGGAAAATCACATTACCTGCCAAACGTTTGGGGACCATGTGCCAAATGTTGCCTTCAAGGCCTATCTTCCAAATCTGTAGTCGGGTTCGGTCTTCGAAACTTTTACATAAAACTCTCTAACTTTTGCCTCTAAAATTTTAGGAGAGAATTGGGAAAGCCTCTGAGTGGTTTCAGCACAATTATTTCTAGAAAAACTGCACTTGAATGTATGGTAGTTTCTTCAACATGCATTTTAAACATGGATGGACTTCATTTGCTATTTAAACATTTGGGGATGAATGTGGGTAATTTCTACAGATTTTGACCTACAGGTCACCTTGGGAATTGTTTCCACCCTCAAGTGCCAAGATTTACATCAAAGTAGCCAATTGTGTCAGTTGTGAGCTATTAACTCTATTGGCTATTAGCCAACTTTATTAGCTATTGCAAAATGAGGCTAGAAAACAAATGATTCCCAAATCAGTGATTTCAACCCAGTCTTTATTCCTATGAAGCTTGGTGTCAACTGGGGGTCTGCTGATCTAGATTTGGTACTGATTAGGTGGCTATGCTCCAAGTTTCAGGTCCAGCGGGGCTTGAATGAGAGAACTCTGCTTGCTGAATATTTATCCTGGGTCTCAGCTAAAGGGGAAGCATTACCAGGGACTATCCTCACATGGCAACTGGCAGAGGTGCAAGAGAAAGTTGAAATGCCTATGCCCAGAAATGGCACTCTGCCACTTCTGCTCATGTGTCATTGGCCAAACTGGGTTGCAAGGCCAAGGCCACTGTCAAGGAGTAGCAAGTATACTCTGTTTCTTTTAGTAGGACACACGGCCAAGTGGCTTTGGAAGAAGAGTGGGTTCAGAATGGTGTGAAGAATTAGAAACACTAATGCCATCTACCAGATCGACCTCAATGAGGATCTTATATTCTCTAGGGCTGATATAAGCCCATCATAAATTGCCAATCAAGATAGGGACCTTTGGAGTTCCCACTGTGGTGCAGTGGCTTAAGAATCTGACTGTAGTCCCTCAGGTCACTGTGGGGGTGTGGGTTCAATTCCTGGCCCCACGCAGTAGGTTAAAGATCCAGTGTTGCTGCAGCTGTGGCTTAGGTCAAAGCTGCAGCTCAGATTCAGTCCCTGGCTTGGGAACTTCCATTTGCTGTAAATGTGTCCAAAAAAAAAAAAAAAAAAAAAAAAAAGATGAGGACCTTCCAGGTGTATGTGGTCATAGTCCTTAAAAGCAAGAAAAGTATTTTCAGGGAGACTTTTCTAAGGGATATCAGGTTGCAAAGTATTTTGGATGGGAATGGGGAAACCAAAGACAAGTTTTTATGATCAGTGGTGTTTACATTTTTATACACCACTGCTTCTACCACAATCTGGGTATAAATCTTAGCAATTGATTTTCTGTGAGTAAATAATGTTCAGAATAACTTCTATGAGCAATGTATTTCTCTTATATTTATGCATATAATGAAGACTATCTTTGTATCTTTTAAGATGGTTGTGTGTTTTTTAAATTATGTTTATATATTTTCCAGTGGTGATATCAAAATTTGAATATCAGGAATAGAAAAACAACTTGGGTCTTTGATAGAAAAATAAGCCACTCAGTTCCAAATTTAGTTGGTTTTTAGTTATTAACATTTGCACCTCTTTTATTTTAGGAGGGAATAATTTTACCGTTGATTCTGAGTCCAGCCCCTTTCATGCTAATCCCTAGTCAGATGTTTGGTGGCCTGTGGCATTTGAGTTGGGTAACAATTCAGCATGCGTAATATTACATAATTGACTTCTCTCCACAGATTGATGCTTTGCCAGAAATTGTGGAGGCTGTGGAAGGGAAAGTGGAAGTCTTTCTGGATGGGGGTGTGCGGAAGGGGACTGATGTTCTGAAAGCTCTGGCCCTGGGAGCCAAGGCTGTGTTTGTGGGGAGACCGATCATTTGGGGCTTGGCTTCCCAGGTAATTGGAAGATGAAGCAATAAATGTATAAAACAGGATGATTCAACAGTGGAATAAATTGTTTTTATTTTTATTAGAATATAGTTGATTTACATTGTTGTATCCATTTCTGTTGTACAGCATAGTGACCCAGTCATACATATATATATGACTTTTTCTTATATTGTCTTCCATCATGTTCTACCCCAAGAGATTGGATATAGTTCCTTGTGTTGTACAGCAGGACCTCATTGCTTACACACTCTAAATGTAATAGTTTGCATCTACTAACCCCAACTCCCAGTCCATCCTACTCTCTCTCCTTCCCCCTTGGTAACCACAAGTCTGTTCTCTATGTGATTCTATTTCTGTTTTGTAGATAGGTTCATTTCTGCCATATTTTAGATTCCACATGTAAGTGATATTATTTGTCTTTCTCTTTGTAACTAACTTCACTTAGTATGAGAATCTCTAGTTGTGTCCATGTTGCTGCAAATGGCATTATTTTGTTCTTTTTTATGACTGAGTAGTATTCCATTGTACCTATGTACCACATCTTAATCCATTCACGATCCATGTCTTTTACTTGTTTAGGGAGAGAAAGGCGTTCAAGATGTCCTTGAGATATTGAAGGAAGAATTCCGTTTGGCCATGGCTCTGAGTGGTAAGATTGGCATTCTCATTTACAGCTTTCTTTTCTTCTGAAGGTCTTTAGGGTAGGCTTCTTGATGGAGATAAATGAATTTGCTGGGTGCTTGGGATATGGGGAGGAGATTGGAATCATTTGGATTTAAGTCATTTGTATTAAACTTAAACTTGGCTCCATACTCCCAGTACTAGCGCAGAGTCCTCTCTGAATGGAAGAGCTCCACAGCTGTGCTGTCTGTGGGGATCACTTAGCCTCTGCCTTTGGCAGTCCTATTAGGGATATTTTGGTGAGTCTTATTAGTACCTTAAGGGTAAATACTACATTCTACTCTTACTCATCTCAAAACTCATGAACAATAAATTTAACTGGCTAGTCAACACCTCCACCTGGATGTCTAAGTGGCATCTCAAAATCTATCCATCCCAAACTAAACTGCTAACTTCCCCCATTAAACCTGATCCACCTACAGACTCTCTAGGTTCTGTTCCTGTTAATACTATTGTCTTGGGTGCTCAGATCAAATACCTTAAGCCATTCCTGACTCCTTTTCTTTCTCACACTCTCACATTCACTGAGGTGCTTTCTGAAAAAGAGACCTCACTCACCCATCTCCATTGCCACCTGCCTAGTGGAGGTGGGGAGTGGGGGAAAGCCTTCATCTTTCTTCATCTTGGAGATGCTGATGATCTCCCTGGGTATCCTTTTTTCCTCCAGCATTTCAGGTCAGCCTGTCTATTGGTGGGTTTTTGTTTTTGTTGTTGTTGTTTGTCTTTTAGGGCCTCACCCATGGCATGTGGAATTTCCCAGGCTAGGGGTCAAATTGGACCTGCAGCTGCCAGCCACAGCCACAGCAACTTGGGATCCGAGCCGAATCTACGACCTATATATACTATAGTTCACAGCAAAGCTTGATCCTTAACCGACTGGGTGAGGCCAGGGATCAAACCGGCATCTTCATGGATACTAGCTGGGGTCGTTACCACCAAGCCACGACAGGAACTCCTCTATTGGTGTTTATATACCTGTCCCAGTCTACTTTGAGCACAGCATCAGAGGGATCCTTTTCTTTTTTACTGTTTAATTTTTGTTTTCCTTTTTTGGTTACACTCATGGCATGTGAAAATTCCTGGGTCAGGGATCGAAACTGAGTTGCATCTGTGACCTCTGCCACAGCTGCAGCAAAGCTGGAAACTTAACCCCCTGTGCTGGGTGGGATATCTAATGGCAACAGCATAGAGACAAGCCATATCCTTAACCTGCTGCACTACAGCAGGAGCTCCCAGAATGACCCTTTTAAATATTCATTTAGATCCTATCACTCTCTCTCGCTCTTTTTTTTTTTTTTTTTTTTTTTTTTTTTTGCTTTTTAGGGCTGCACTAGCAGCATATGGAAGTTCCTAGGCTAGGGGTTGAATCAGGGCTGTAGCTAGGGGTTGAATCAGGGCTGTAGCTGCTGGCCTATAGCAATGCTGGATCCTTAACCCACTAAGCGAGGCCGGGGATTGAACCTGCATCCTCACGGATACTAGTTGGGTTCGTTACCACTGAGCCCCAACAGGAACTCCTCACTTTTCTGAACAGAACCTTCTGATGGCTCTTAATTTCTTCAGAGTAAATGCCCAGCTACTTAAAATGGTCTACAAAGCCTTATGTGGTTTGACCTCTGTCACCAATCTGACTGCAGTTCCTCCCACTGTCATCCTTGCTTATTCTATCCAGGCTACATTTGCCTCCTTGCTGATCCTTGACTATGTCAGACATGTTTCAGCTTTGGAGCTTTGACTTTGGCTGTTCCTTCTGCCTGGACACTCTTTCCCCAGATTTCTCTGTGGCTAACTCGCTCACATTTGTCCTTCAAGCCATACTTACATCGTACTTTCTCACAGGATCCCATCCTGACTGCCCTATTGAAAATGTCAATTAGTCCTCCACCTCTTCAGTTTTTTCCCCTATTTTCCATTATTTTCCTAGAGCGCCCAACACCTTCTATAGATCATCTATCATACAATTAATTTTTTGAATGACATGCATTATGCATTATCTCTTTTTTCTCTGGAACATAAGAACAATGAGGCAGGGATATTTGTTGGCTTCACTGCCGTATCTCCAGTGCCTAGTGCAGTGCATGGCCTGTAAACAAATATTTGCTGATAGGAGGACAAGATGGCGGAGGAGTAGGGGGACACGCTCGCCCTCTCCCACAAACACAACAAAAAAAGCACATCTACAGAAGAAATGACTCGCACAGAACAACAACCAATCGCTGGCAGAGGAACCTAATCTCCAATAACGGCAAGAAATTCGTGACATTATTGGGCAGAACGGGAGAAAAGAGGAGAGTGAGAGAAGGTGAATCCGAGCGGGACAGGCGCTCCCGAAAGGGAACTGCGGAGGGGAAAGGGATCCCGCACCCTGGAAAGTCACCTACCGGGCGAAAGATCAAACGAACCGGAGGAATCTCCAGATGCAGAGAAGAGTGTAGCAGTAAGTTGGAGTACGGAAAAACGATCAAGAACCCAACGGACCATCTGAACTACGGGCACAGTCACCAAAAATTGAGACGCCTGGGTGGGGGCTGGGCACCGAATCCTCGGCTCCAGAGGTTAGTCCCCGGGAAAGGGCCGGGGGACGCCTGGGTGGGGGCTGGGCACCGAGACCTCAGCTCTGAAGGTTGGTCCCCGAGAGGGGGCCGGGGACGCCTGGGTTGGGGCTGGGCACCGAGACCTCGCCTCCGAAGGTTAGTCCCCAAGAAAGGGCCGGGGGACGCCTGGGGGGGGGGCTGGGCACCGAGACCTCGGCTCCAGAGATTAGTCCCCGGGCTAGGGGGGCGGGGCAGAGCGGAAACTGCTTGGGAGGTCTCTAAACCATTTGACGGGGCAGAGACTGCCTGGGAGACTAGAAAACAAAGCTGTCGCAGAGGAAGGGAGCAATACTCTAGGGGCGGGGAAGTGGAAAGCCGCCTCAGAGGGAACCTGGGAGAAGAGCCTGGTCTGCGCCAGTGCTGGGGAGGGGAGAGAAGAAGGGGTGGGTCCCCATAGAATACCCCCCACGCCACAACAAGCTTACAGGCCCGCTAGCTAGCAGAAAGCTGTGCTTCCCAGTGCATTCCCTCCCCCCACCCCCACCACCCCCTACGCTCTCGCCGAACCTGGGGCTGCCTGCCATCCAGGAGGGCTGGCCTCAACAATTGCCTGAAGCCTACCACCGCAGGGGCTCTCCCTGCACAGGCCTGCTTGCCCTTTGGAGGGGCTACACTTCCACAGAGCAGCACCAAACACCACCAGCCCCCTAAAAAAGGCCTGCAGCCCAGAAAAGCTAGAACAAGCCTAGCCAGGCCGTGAATAGATCTACCTAATTCTCTGACGGTTTTTCTGAGACGGGCTCCCCCGGGGAGGAGCCTCTTGAGTCTCCAAGGGCCTTGCTACACGCCCAAGACCCTAGGGGGTGCTAAGACCTAGTGGACCAGCTGCATAGGACTGCCAGCTCCAGGCAGGACCCCCTGCAGCCCAGAAAAGCTGCAACAAGCCTGGCCGAATCGGGAAAAGATCTCAGACGGTCTTTCTGAGTCGGGCTGTCCTGGGGAGGAGCCTCTTGAGCCTCCAAGGGCCCTGCTACCCGCCCAAGACCCCAAGGGGTGCTGAGACCTAGTGGACCAGCTGCATAGGACTGCCAGCTCCAGGCAGGACCCCCTGCAGCCCAGAAAAGCTGCAACAAGCCTGGCCGACTTGGGAAAAGATCTCAGACGGTCTTTCTGAGTCGGGCTGTTCTGGGGAGGAGCCTCTTGAGCCTCCAAGGGCCCTGCTACCCGCCCAAGACCCCAGGGGGTGCTGAGACCTAGTGGACCAGCTGCATAGGACTGCCAGCTCCAGGCAGGACCCCCTGCAGCCCAGAAAAGCTGCAACAAGCCTGGCCGAATCGGGAAAAGATCTCAGACGGTCTTTCTGAGTCGGGCTGTCCTGGGGAGGAGCCTCTTGAGCCTCCAAGGGCCCTGCTACCCGCCCAAGACCCCAGGGGGTGCTGAGACCTAGTGGACCAGCTGCATAGGACTGCCAGCTCCAGGCAGGACCCCCTGCAGCCCAGAAAAGCTGCAACAAGCCTGGCCGAATCGGGAAAAGATCTCAGACGGTCTTTCTGAGTCGGGCTGTCCTGGGGAGGAGCCTCTTGAGCCTCCAAGGGCCCTGCTACCCGCCCAAGACCCCAGGGGGTGCTGAGACCTAGTGGACCAGCTGCATAGGACTGCCAGCTCCAGGCAGGACCCCCTGCAGCCCAGAAAAGCTGCAACAAGCCTGGCCGACTTGGGAAAAGATCCCAGACGGTCTTTCTGAGTCGGGCTGTCCTGGGGAGGAGCCTCTTGAGTCTCCAAGGGCCCTGCTACCCGCCCAAGACCCCAGGGGGTGCTGAGACCTAGTGGACCAGCTGCATAGGACTGCCAGCTCCAGGCAGGACCCCCTGCAGCCCAGAAAAGCTGCAACAAGCCTGGCCGAATCGGGAAAAGATCTCAGACGGTCTTTCTGAGTCGGGCTGTCCTGGGGAGGAGCCTCTTGAGCCTCCAAGGGCCCTGCTACCCGCCCAAGACCCCAGGGGGTGCTGAGACCTAGTGGACCAGCTGCATAGGACTGCCAGCTCCAGGCAGGACCCCCTGCAGCCCAGAAAAGCTGCAACAAGCCTGGCCGACTTGGGAAAAGATCCCAGACGGTCTTTCTGAGTCGGGCTGTCCTGGGGAGGAGCCTCTTGAGTCTCCAAGGGCCCTGCTACCCGCCCAAGACCCCAGGGGGTGCTGAGACCTAGTGGACCAGCTGCATAGGACTGCCAGCTCCAGGCAGGACCCCCTGCAGCCCAGAAAAGCTGCAACAAGCCTGGCCGACTTGGGAAAAGATCTCAGACGGTCTTTCTGAGTCGGGCTGTTCTGGGGAGGAGCCTCTTGAGTCTCCAAAGGCCCTGCTACCCGCCCAAGACCCCAAGGGGTGCTGAGACCTAGTGGACCAGCTGCATAGGACTGCCAGCTCCAGGCAGGACCCCCTGCAGCCCAGAAAAGCTGCAACAAGCCTGGCGGAATCGGGAAAAGATCTCAGACGGTCTTTCTGAGTCGGGCTGCCCTGGGGAGGAACCTCTTGAGTCTCCAAGGGCCCTGCTACCCGCCCAAGACCCCAGGGGGTGCTGAGAACCAAGTGAAATCTGCTACCATCGTGGGGTGGACCTCCCAGTCCTGTCTGCCCTCAGGAAGTCCTCCTTTGCTTCAAAGAAACACTGTTAGTCCCATCAACACTCCAGAAAAGCCACACTGCCTCAAAAAAAGATTGACCAACAACGACAGCCCTCAGGAAATATTCCAGGGCAGTGACAAGGCAAACACTACCCGATAACAGAGAGTACAACTCCCTCAGGAGAAAGAAGACAACAAGCAAGATGAAGAAGCTGAGAAACCACCCCCAGTCAAACCAACAGGAGAACTCACCTAAAACAGTCAACAATGAAACTGATCTCTGCAGTCTGACAGACCTGGAGTTCAAAAGAGAAATAGTGAAAATACTGAAGGAATTAAGAGAAGATATGAACAGCAATGCAGATACCCTCAGAAAGGAGCTAGAAAATATAAGGAGGAGCCAAGAAAAACTAGAACATTCATTTGCAGAGATGCAAACTGAACTAGGGGCAGTAAAAACCAGAATGAATAATGCAGAAGAACGAATCAGTGATATGGAAGATAGAATAATGGAAATCACTCAATCTGGTCAACAGACAGAAAACCGAATCAAAAAACTGGAAAGCAATATAAGAGACCTATGGGATAATATAAAACGGGCCAATCTACGCATAATAGGAATTCCAGAAGGAGTAGAAAAAGATAAAGGAATGGAAAATATATTTGAAGAAATTATCGCTGGAAACTTCCCAAATCTAAAGGATACTGGATTCAAGATACAAGAAGCACAGAGGGCCCCAAACAAACTGAACCCAAACAGACCCACACCAAGACACATCATAATAAAAATGGCAAAAGTTAGTGATAAAGAGAGGATCCTAAAGGCAGCAAGAGAAAAACAGAATGTTACCTACAAGGGAACCCCCATAAGAATATCAGCTGATTTCTCTACAGAAACACTACAGGCCAGGAGGGAATGGCAAGAGATATTTAAAGTGCTCAAAGGAAAAAATATGCAACCTAGAATACTTTATCCAGCAAGAATATCATTTAAAATAGAAGGGGAAATAAAAATTTTTCCCAACAAACAAAAACTTAAAGAATACAGCAACACAAAACCCAGGTTAAAGGAAATATTGAAAGGGCTTCTCTAAACCAAAAAGAAAGGAAGGAAAGGGAAGAAAAAAGAAAAGAAAAAAAAAAAAAAAAAGAAGAAGAAGAAGAAGAGGAAGAACTAGGACTGAGGAAGATACAATCAGAGAGCAGTCACTCAAATAAGCCAGCATACAGATTTAATCATGAACATGCTTCAAACAAAATAAAAGTAAAAAGAAAAAAATAAAAGAGTCATCAAAACCATAAAATGTGGGCAAGGGATGTTAGGAGGTAAATAATCCTTTTTGTTTGTATGTATGTCTCTCTTCTTAATTTTAATATAATAATGAAGTGTTTGAACTTACAGGACCATCAGGCTAAAACACACAATTATGGGAAGGGGTTAGCATACTTAAAAAACAGGGCAACCACAAGCCAAAACCAAATATTGCATTTGCAAAAAATGAAAAAAAAAAATACACTCAAGCAGATAATAACAGGAGACCATCCAACCAAAAAAAAAAAAAAAAGAAGAATGGAGAACCATAGAATCAACTGGAACACGAGGATCAAATGGCAATAAATAATCATCTATCAATTATCACCTTAAATGTCAATGGACTGAATGCCCCAATCAAAAGACACAGAATGGCTGAGTGGATAAAACGGCAAAAACCTTCAATATGCTGCCTACAAGAAACTCACCTTAGGACAAAAGATACATATAGATTGAAAGTGAAAGGCTGGGGAAAAGTATTTCATGCCAATAGACATGACAGAAAAGCAGGAGTTGCAACGCTCATATCAGACAAAATAGACTTTAAAACAAAAGACATAAAGAAAGACAAAGAAGGACACTATTTAATGATTAAGGGATCCATCCAAGGAGAGGATGTTACTATCATCAACATATATGCCCCAAACATAGGAGCACCCAGATACATACAACAAATATTAACAGACATAAAGGGAGATATTGATGAGAATACAATCATAGTAGGAGACCTAAATACCCCCCTCACATCAATGGACAGATCCTCTAGACAGAAAACCAATAAAGCAACAGAGATCCTAAAGGAAACAATAGAAAAGTTAGACTTAATTGATATCTTCAGGACACTACATCCAAAAAAATCAGAATACACATTCTTCTCAAATGCTCATGGAACATTCTCAAGAATCGACCACATATTGGGACATAAAGCGAATCTCAATAAATTTAGGAGCATAGAAATTATCTCAAGTATCTTCTCTGACCACAATGCCATGAAATTAGAAATCAACCATGGGAAAAGGAAAGAGAAAAAACCTACTCCATGGAGACTAAACAACATGCTACTAAAAAACCAATGGGTCAATGAGGAAATCAAGAAGGAAATTAAAAACTATCTTGAAACAAATGATAATGAAGACATAACCTCTCAAAATCTATGGGATGCTGCGAAAGCAGTGCTCAGAGGGAAATTTATAGCAATCCAGGCCTTTCTCAAAAAAGAAGAAAGATCCCAAATTGACAACTTAACCCTCCACCTAAATGAATTAGAAAAAGAAGAACAAAGAAGTCCTAAAGTCAGCAGAAGGAAGGAAATTGTAAAGATCAAAGAAGAAATCAATAAAATAGAGACTCAAAAAACAATAGAGAAAATTAATAAAACCAAGAGCTGGTTCTTTGAAAAGGTGAACAAAATTGATAAACCCCTGGCCAGACTCACTAAAAAGAGGAGAGAAAGAACCCAAATCACCAAAATTATAAATGAAAAAGGAGAAATCACAACGGATACAGCAGAAATACAAAAAACCATAAGAGAATACTATGAACAACTATATGGCAATAAGTTTGACAATCTGGAAGAAATGGACAATTTTCTAGAATCTTACAGCCTGCCAAAACTGAATCAAGCAGAAACAGACCAACTGAACAGACCAATCACTAGAAATGAAATTGAAGAGGTCATAAAATCACTCCCTACAAATAAAAGCCCAGGACCAGATGGCTTCACAGGTGAATTCTATCAAACATATAAAGAGGAATTGGTGCCCATCCTCCTTAAACTCTTTCAAAAGGTTGAAGAAGAAGGAATACTCCCAAAGACATTCTATGAGGCCACCATCACCCTCATTCCAAAACCAGGCAGAGATACCACCAAAAAAGAAAACTATCGCCCAATATCATTGATGAATATAGATGCAAAACTTCTCAACAAAATCTTAGCCAACCGAATCCAACAACATATCAAAAAAATTATACACCATGACCAGGTTGGGTTCATCCCAGGTTCACAAGGATGGTTCAACATACGCAAATCAATCAACATCATACACCACATTAACAAAAAAAAAGTCAAAAATCATATGATCATCTCAATAGATGCAGAAAAAGCATTTGACAAAGTTCAACATCCATTCATGATCAAGACCCTCGCCAAAGTGGGTATAGAGGGAACATTCCTGAATATAATCAAAGCCATTTATGATAAACCCACAGCAAATATAATCCTCAATGGGGAAAAACTGAAAGCCTTCTCACTCAAATCTGGAACAAGACAGGGATGCCCACTCTCACCACTGCTCTTCAACATAGTTTTGGAAGTCTTAGCCACAGCAATTAGACAAACAAAAGAAATCAAAGGCATCCATATAGGAAGAGAAGAGATCAAACTGTCACTGTATGCAGATGACATGATTCTATACCTAGAAAACCCTAAGGACTCAAACCCAAAACTCCTTGAACTGATTAATAAATTCAGCAAAGTGGCAGGATATAAGATTAACATTCAGAAGTCAGTTGCATTTCTGTATACCAGCAATGAAGCATTAGAAAAGGAATACAAAAATACGATACCTTTTAAAATTGTACCTCACAAAATCAAATACCTCGGAATACACCTAACCAAAGAGGTAAAGGACCTATATGCCAAGAACTATAAAACCTTAATCAAAGAAATCAAAGAAGATGTAAAAAAATGGAAAGATATTCCATGTTCCTGGATTGGAAAAATCAATATTGTGAAAATGGCCATCCTACCCAAAGCAATCTACAGATTCAATGCAATCCCTATCAAATTACCCATGACATTTTTCACAGAACTAGAACAAACAATCCAAACATTTATATGGAACAACAAAAGACCCAGAATCGCCAAACCAATCCTGAGAAACAAAAACCAAGCAGGAGGCATAACTCTCCCAGACTTCAAGAAATACTACAAAGCCACAGTCATCAAAACAGTGTGGTACTGGTATCAAAACAGACAGACAGACCAATGGAACAGAATAGAGAATCTGGAAATTAACCCTGACACCTATGGTCAATTAATCTTTGACAAGGGAGGCAAGAACATCAAATGGGAAAAGGAAAGTCTATTCAGCAAGCATTGCTGGGAAACCTGGACAGCTGTATGCAAAGCAATGAAACTAGAACACACCCTCACACCATGCACAAAAATAAACTCCAAATGGCTGAAAGACTTAAATATACGACAGGACACCATCAAACTCCTAGAAGAAAACATAGGCAAAACACTCTCTGACATCAACATCATGAATATTTTCTCAGGTCAGTCTCCCAAAGCAATAGAAACTAGAGCAAAAATAAACCCATGGGACCTCATCAAACTGAAAAGCTTTTGCACAGCAAAGGAAACCCAAAAGAAAACAAAAAGACAACTTACAGAATGGGAGAAAATAGTTTCAAATGATGCAACTGACAAGGGCTTAATCTCTAGAATATACAAGCAACTTATACAACTCAACAGCAAAAAAACCAATCAATCAATGGAAAAATGGGCAAAAGACCTGAATAGACATTTCTCCAAAGAAGATATACAGATGGCCAACAAACACATGAAAAAATGCTCAACATCGCTGATTATAAGAGAAATGCAAATCAAAACTACCATGAGATACCACCTCACACCAGTCAGAATGGCCATCATTAATAAATCCACAAATAACAAGTGCTGGAGGGGCTGTGGAGAAAAGGGAACCCTCCTGCACTGTTGGTGGGAATGTAAACTGGTACAGCCACTATGGAGAACAGTTTGGAGATACCTTAGAAATCTATACATAGAACTTCCATATGACCCTGCAATCCCACTCTTGGGCATCTATCCGGACAAAGCTCTACTTAAAAGAGACACATGCACCCGCATGTTCATTGCAGCACTATTCACAATAGCCAGGACATGGAAACAACCTAAATGTCCATCGACAGATGATTGGATTCAGAAGAGGTGGTATATATACACGATGGAATACTACTCAGCCATTAAAAAGGATGACATCATGCCATTTGCAGCAACATGGATGGAACTAGAGAATCTCATACTGAGTGAAATGAGCCAGAAAGACAAAGACAAATACCATATGACATCACTTATAACTGGAATCTAATATCCAGCACAAATGAACATCTCCTCAGAAAAGAAAATCAATCATGGACTTGGAGAAGAGACTTGTGGTTGCCTGATGGGAGGGGGAGGGAGTGGGAGGGATCGGGAGCTTGGGCTTATCAGTCACAACGTAGAATAGATTTACAAGGAGATCCCGCTGAATAGCATTGAGAACTATGTCTAGATACTCATGTTGCAACAGAAGAAATGGTGGGGGGAAAAACTGTAATTGTAATGTATACATGTAAGGATAACCTGACCCCCTTGCTGTACAGTGGGAAAATAAAATAAAATTTAATAAAAAAAAAAAAAAAAAAAAAAAAAAAAAAAAAAAAAAAACAAATATTTGCTGAAAAATTACCAAGTAAATGGTCACCATTATTATGACTGGGGACTGTTTTGACTTAGAATGGAGCTATAGATGCAAGGAATCACCTTGAGTCAGGTATCACCTCCCCAACTTTTGAAGGTAATGAGGGCTTCCTTTCCTGTGATCCATGTTGTCATGGTCCCCGCATGCTGGTTGGAAAAAGAATTTTCTGGCACAGCCAGGTGAAGAGAAAGACGAGTTTATTGAGATAAGAGGTACTGCTAGTGCAGCAGAAGGACTTCCTCATAGTCAGGGAGAGCCGATCCTGGGCTCGTGGTCCTGTCTGTTTTTATGGTTTTATACCCCAGGGAGAGGAGAGGTCTGGTGATACACCTGCTGACCTACCCATTGGGTGGGGAAGGAGGGGTCTTACAATACACTTGCTGGTTGGTGGGGGTGTATAAGGGTGGGGTGAGGAGTGGGCCACATACCTTCCTAGTAGAGGGCAGGAAGGAGTGGGCCAGGCTGCTCAAGATGGGGGAGGGGGCATTACAATGAGCGGGTGGGGTGATGATAAGGGTTTGGTAATTCTTTCTTGGCCAGAGGCTTTGAGTTCAATCTCCTTGAAGGGGCCTTGAAGTTCCCCATGTATCACCCAGATGGTCCCCACAGATAGACTCCTGGAGATCAGAATCTACTCACTCCTGTACTCAGGCTGTGTGGACACAGTGTCAGTGAGAAGAATGCCATTCTGTGACTCCTCACTCTGCATTTTAATTTGCTACAGACATATCCTAAAAGAGAGCTTTCAGCCACTGACTCTCTATTAAATGTGGCAGAAAGAATATACTCTTTGTGTTAATAAAAATATGTGCCAGTCATTTTGTGTTAAGAACTGTTTAGGTAATAAAAATGGTCTCATGCCACATAAGATTTGGCAAGCCTACCTTGAATCATAAACCTTACATTTGTCAAGTTTTACATTCCTTGGGAAAACGATTACCTGCCTGATTATTATTGCATTCATTTCATATTAAATGTATGCGTTATTTTTTCAGGGTGCCAGAATGTGAAAGTCATCGACAAGACATTGGTGAGGAAAAATCCTCTGGCCGTTTCCAAGATCTGACAGTGCACAATATTTTCCCATCTGTATTATTTTTTTCAGCATGTATTACTTGACAAAGAGACACTGTGCAGAGGGTGACCACAGCCTGTAATTCCCCACTTCGATACAAAGGGTGTCCTTCTTCTCCAACAAAATAGCAATCCCTTGCTATTTTAAGTTCATTGCTTCTGACTTTTCAATGGGTGTCCCAGGAACCTTTTAGAAAGAAATGGACTTGCATCCTGAAAATATATTAACTGTTAAAAAGAAAACATTGAAAATGGGTTTAGACAATGTCATCCCCTGACAGGCCACGGGCTGCAAAACAAAAGATATCCTTGGATAAAATTGGAGGTAGCTTGTGTGTGTGGAGGTGAAAAGATAATGATTACTGTTTATTAATCTGCATGTGTCCGGGTAGCTTTAAAACCATGACCTTAAATTATATGTGCCAAGTTCAGAAGGCTGGAGGTGCCTGGAGAAATAGGAGATGTGGGTTCACAATACTGAGGAGCTAGCACTTGATAGAATTAGGATAATTGGGTGGTGATTTGTGATTTTTCTAGATAACTTTTTTAACACCCTGGGCTATGTTGCTTCTCTGAGTGTCAATTTCCATTCACATCTCCCATTCGCATCTTTAGTATCTGAATATATCTGAGTATTTTATGATACAGATTTCTTCTTAGAAATAAAGCAGTATTTGAAAAGAAGATAACTCGTCCATTTGTAACTGTGGAATTCGCTCCCCCCCCCCTTTTTTTTTGGTTTTTAGAGCCGCACTGCAGCATATGGAAGTTCCCAGGCTAGTGGTCAAATCAGAGCTGTAACTGCTGGCTTATGCCACAGCCACAGCAAGGCGGGATCCAAGCCACATCTATGAACTGCACCATAGCTCATGGCAATGCCAGATCGTCAACCCACTGAGCAAGGCCAGGGATCGAACCTGCATTCTCATGGATACTAGTTGGATTCGTTTCTGCTGGGCCACAGTGGGAACTCCCGGAATTCAACCAATTTCATCTCTGAACTGGGATTACCTCCCTGTTCCCTTTGTGCTCACGAGTTCATTCTCTTATCCCTTTTAGTTCCTCTTTTAAAAAAAAATTTTCTTTTTATGGCCACACCTGCAGCATACGGAATTTCCTAGGCCAGGGGTTGAATCCAGAGCTCCAGCTGAGGACTAGGCACAGCCAGAGCAACATGGGATCTGAGTTGCATCTGCAAACTACACCACAACTTGAGGCAACACCCGGATCCTTAACCCACTGAGCGAGACCAGGGATTGAACCCAAATCCTCATAAAGACAATGCTGGGTCCTTAACCTGCTGAGCCACAATTGGGAACTCCACTTCCTCCTCTTTGTCTTCTTCTTTTTTTTTTTTTTTTTTTTTGTCTTTTTGCCTTTTCTTGAGCTGCTCCCATAGCAAATGGAGGTTCCCAGGCTAGGGGTCTAATTGGAGCTGTAGCCACCAGCCTACACCAGAGCCACAGCACGCAGGATCTGAGCCGCATCTGTGACCCACACCACAGCTCATGGCAACACCAGATCCTTAACCCACTGAGCAAGGACAGGGGTCAAACCCGCAACCTCATAGTTTCTAGTCAGACTCGTTAACCACTGCACCATGACAGGAACTCCCCACTTTCTCTTCTTTATTCATGTGCTTCTTTCAGCCTCATGCAAGTCCAGCTCCATGATTTGTGAGGACCATGCCAAATGAAAATGTGGGCCCTCTGTTCAAATAAGAAGGAAAACCTTTCTTCCAAGGTTTTCCTCCTAACCTGTCAGGGTGTCTTTTATTTGTTTTTTAATGTCATGTTTCCTTGGGCATGGGGATATCCACGGGGAATGTGGAGACCCTTACAGGTGCCTGAACACCACCCTGTTATCTGTCCTGGCTCCTCAGTTCCCAGGACGCCAAGGACCCTGAAGGGTGGGGGTGGACAGTGAGGCTGCCCCTGGAGGTGGGTGAGCCATCAGCATGGACTCCTTCAGGAGAAGTGCAGAGGATGGGCCATGTGGGCCTTCTAGGCCCCAAGACCCCAGCACAACAAAATATGTTGAGGGAGGGGATTATAGGGAACAGATAATTTAATGTAGGCCAAGTCCCATCACTATGTACTTATAAAACACAATCTCAAAGACAAAATTATTAAGAATGTCAAGCCAACAGAACATTAAATTCAAGCCTGAGGCCACCTTTGGGGTGTGGAGTCCTGCGTGACTGTACTGCCTGCCTGCGAAGACCTGGTCACATGACTCTTACATTTATTCCCAAACCAGGTATTTGACAGATTGGAGGTAAACTTGGCTACAAAAGTAATTTTGAAATTGTCTTTCACCCTCTCCCTGGTTGTTCATTTACTGTCAACCATTGAATGAAACAGTAGAATCCCTACCTTAAAATATGATCGTGATATTTATTATGTTTTACTGTGTTATTATTTTGTTTTATTATGTTCAGAACTCTCTGTCATTCTGTCTCTCTGTCTCTACCCTTCCTCCCTTCTTCTCTTTTTTCCCTTAAATGCTAGGGCATTCGTAAATATTTTGATGGACACAAGCATAGACCTTTCTTTCTGAAATTGTATCTAGGTCTGATAAAGAAGAATCATTTCATTTGATAAAAAGAATAGTTACCCCTAAAGTTTTACTCTAAATACCAAGAGGGAATATTACTGTCATATCCTGGAACTGTTTTGTGCTTTTCCAATTAACATTCATCAATTAATAGGTCTATAATATGCACCTCTTTGATCCCACCAACTGATTCAGAAGTGCCTTTGCTGTTGGCCAAGAATATCCACTTTGGCTACAATGTAGTATGTGGTTGCTAAAAACTTGATAACTTTCCCAGCAAGTGGAGATCTGCACATGGTATTTTAAGGAAGTTTTATGAGAATGGGGATTAGTGGTCTTAATTTGTGAATTTCTAGACACTTTTATGACCCCCAAAGCTATGCTACCTCCTTGAAAACAGATATCCGTTTTTTCTTCAGAGTTGTAATATAACTGAAAGCTTTATGATATATGTTGTTTCCATAATCAGAAAGATACAAAGTTGTTTTTATGTTTTTTGAGCGTGTCTCCTGTCCATTGGTAGGGGAGGCTAAAACCAAAGCTGTCTGATGTCTGAGACAGGAATGGAGTGTGTTGGTTGTACATCCATTTCTGGACATTTTCTCACTTGAACTTGAAAGAATTTATTTGAGGAAGACAACTGATTTTTCTGTTCCTAAGTTTCTTAAAATATGGGGAGGGATTTATAGGGAACAGATAGTTTAATATAGATCAAGTCGGCTTTTCAGGTATGTTTAATATACATGGTGCCCTAACTCGCTGAGCCACAATAGGAACTCCTGAAATTTATTTCTTATTGAGAAAAAAAGTACTTACAGTGATGTGTGTGAAGTGTTCAAATTTAAGTCATAGGTGGATACATTTTACATGTACCCCCATGTGATTATCATCATCAGATCAAGAGTTGGAAATTTTCCATCATCCCCAAATGACACCCCCTCTACCAGAAGTAAACCAACTATCACACTGGTTAGTTTTGGCTGTTCTTTTTTTTTTTTTTTTTTTGGTCTTTTTTTTTGCCATTTCTTTGGGCCGCTCCCGCGGCATATGGAGGTTCCCAGGCTAGGGGTCCAATCGGAGCTGTAGCCACTGGCCTACGCCAGAGCCACAGCAACGCAGGATCCGAGCCGCGTCTGCAAACTACACCACAGCTCACGACAACGCCGGATTGTTAACCCACTGAGCAAGGGCAGGGACCGAACCCGCAACCTCATGGTTCCTAGTCGGATTCGTTAACCACTGCGCCACGACGGGAACTCCAGTTTTGGCTGTTCTTGAACTTCATATAAGTGGGACCATACCGTTTGTACGGTTGTTTTGGGTTTTCCATGTGAAGTTCAGTCATACTATTGAGTATATCAGTCATTAGTTCTGTTCTCTTCTCTGTAGTAATCCAGTGTATGAACAGGCCACAATTTATTGATTCATTTTCCTTCTGTAATATGTTTGGGTTGTTTGCAGTTTTTCTGCTGGAAGCTGATTCCAACTCTTTTTAGTGAAAATGCAAGTTGAGTGTTATTTTCTGATGTTTCAAGAAAAGGTAGACATCTACATTGTTCTGTGAAGATTTTAAAGGTTGGCAAATATTGAACATTTTCAACATCGAATAGGTCATGTTAAACATGGTCATGGCCCTTGTCTGGCCCATGAGTCACTGGTTCTTAAAGCCTGTAACATCTTGTTCTCACAGATGTTTCCCTCATGGCTAAAATTACTCTTAATGCCCCTACACAGAATCATGCCTGGGACATGTAGCAGTGATGGGAGCCAGCTAACAGAACGCATCAGAATATCTGTTTAAGCTTGCTTATATTCTGCTACCTGGAAGAATGTGGGTGTGAAATAAACTTCCTTCTCTCTACCAGGCTTGGGGAGCCAGGGTCCCAGGCCTGTAGGAATGAATCAAGTAGTATTGATGCTTCTTAGCGTGTAGTTTGCAAACTGCATCTGTGTCATTGCTGTGTTATTCATTCATTTGTTTATCTTGCCAAAACATTAACGTTTGTGAAACAGCTTTAGAGGACTGTGGTGGATTAGTGTAGCATGAAAGGAAGTGATGGCTTGTTCTCAAACAGGGAGAAAAGACCTTTCATTGTAGAATTCAAAATTTATTTATTGTCTGATGGACTGTATTACAGGTCCGTTGCATAGCAACAAAATAAAGTTTGTTTAGGAAAGTCTGAAGTTTTCTTATAATGTAAAGATAGAGAACGCTTTTTGAACTTATGTTTGCTTCAACATGTGTGCTGTCACATGCCAATTATAGGAGAACATCAGGATGAGAGTTTATTTTAGGTAATGCAAATGTTAGCACAAATGATAGAAGGGTATTATTATATGTTTATGAGATGGGAAATCTTATCTATTTAAAAGGATGCAATTTCCTGTTCTTATCCAACTCTAACTTGAGCAGTCAGTATCCTTCTTTCCTCCCAAATGTAGTTGCCATTACTGTTTGGGGAAAATAAGAAATGCTTATTTTTATCCAGTTATCTGTTTGTTTTTCTACTGATATTTTTCTGAATATCATTTTAGATAAGGAGCAGAGGTTGGTTCAAGTGAAAATTTTCCAGGAACTTCTGCAAACCAAAAATTGTGTTACCATGAATGATGCCGGAACAAGGGCTGGAATTCAAGTGAGCAATAAATTTTATTTTGTTTGTTTACTTGATTCAGCTTCATTGGAAAAAGATTCTGGCTTGATTTCCTACCTGTATTCTCTGGTTAGATCATCTGTTTTTAAAGCTGATTTGTTTTCCATTATAGTCAAAACACTGAGTCTATTTCTAACAGTGGGGATCTTCTTATTGATGGAATAGTTTACTGTAATATATTTCACATTATGTATTAGAGCTTTATTACAAACCTCACTAAATGAAGGTCAAAGCCAACCCACCCCCAAACCTTTGGGTTAGGATTCCAAAGATCCGAGTGAACAGCCACTAGAGACATTATTTAACCTTAGGATCCTCAGATTCTTGGCTATGAAATTAGGACACAACATCGTGAAATGTGTAATACTGCATTGTGAATTATAAATTGGCATTCAAAGTCCTATTCACAACGATTATTATCAGAAGAGATAATATAACTCCAATATGCATTTTGTTTTTATATTATTTATTTCAAAAATGACTTTTTGTGGCAATGGTTAAGGATTTCAAGCAATTCAACAAGTAAAAATGAAATTCACATATTTTATCACATAGAAATAATTGTTATTTATATTAGGTGAATAGCCTTTCGGACACTGCTATATACATATAAATAATAAGCAGCTGGATATATAGGTAGAAATATTTTCACTCAAATATAATTAATCAATAAATATTACATTTAAGTCAAATATTTAATTTAGTTTTACTTGAATTTAGAAGGGAAAGTGAAACTGAAGGAATTTTTAAAATTAAGGTAAATGATTCTTCCAAAAAGAAACATATTAAGTGCTCATTGCATTTTGAAAATTATTTAAAACCCAAGAGGTTGGAGTAATTTTTTTTTATTTCTAGCTCATCCATACTTCAGTTTGGACACTATCTGTTAGCTCGTCACTCTAATATGAAGAAATTAGCCCCTCTTACACCTACTTTCTTTTTTTCCCCTTCTCTCCCAATTTTCTTAACGTATTATTTTTCTGCTATCAAAGTATAAAGCATCCTCCTATGCAACAATAATTTCCAAAATTGTTTAATATTAGTTTTCATTGAAAAGGGTTTAGTATTGGTAGCTTCTCTATTCCCTGGTTCTCAACTTTGATTTACTTCTTCCTGTTTCCCTGGATTTCATTGATAAATTATATTTTCAAAAATAACTGTATTCCTTGAGTGTGCGTATGTTTAAACATCAGCCTGATGATTTTCTATTTGAGCGATAGCTAAAATGAATACAATACTTTGGGGCCACACTTACCTTTGATAGACAATTGCATTACCATCTGGCATCTGGTGAAATCCAGACTGGCTTTCTTTTCTTCTCTTCCTGTTAACTTAGCACCATTCACCGAAACAAATAAACAAAAAGCAAAAACAAAAACAAAACGTGATACCTGAAAAATTCGTTGTTTACTTTCTTGGCTGTACTCATGGCATACAGAAGTTCCCAGGCCAGAGATCAGACACCTGCCACAACTGAAACCAGAGCCACAGCAGTGACAATGCCAGATCCTTAACCTGTCGAGCCACCAAAGAACTCTCTGAAAAATTATTTCTTTATCTTTGAATTTTAATACTTTCGGATGGGGCAGTGCTAAATATTACATGATTCACAATTTAAAACAGGATGATGCCTAGCACATTGTTTTTTAATTTTAATTTAAATATGAAAAAAACACAACATAACTAACATATGTCTCATATCAATTATTAATATATTATTAACATTGTCCTCTATTTTTCTATATTAGCATTACTAACAATGTCATAACTATAGTAACATCAGTGATTATTATAAATTTGGGGATATTTTTTCCATTAAAACAAACATTTAAAGATTCCTGAAATTCCTTGGTGGCCTAGCAGTTAAGAATCCAGTGTTGTCACTGCTTTGGTGTGGGTTCAGTCCCTGGCCTGGGAACTTCCAAATGCCACTGGTGTGGCCAAAAAAATAATAAGGATTCTTATTATTTAGACCAGCACCACCCCATGAAAGTTTGGTGATGATGAAAACATCATACATCTGTCCTATCTGATATAGTAATCTACCTACATATGGCTGTTGGGCACTTAAAATGTGCCCAGTATTGAATGCTGCATTTATTCAACTCTAATTATTCTAAATTTAAGTAGTCACGTGTGACCAGTTGGTATAGTCCTGGGTAGCACAGAGCTAGATACACAGAACAATCTTAGGCAGAGAAGAAACTTTAATACATTTAAGACCAACCTTGCTTCATGGTTACTGTGGGCAAGTCATATAAAGTCTCTCCACTGCAGCTTTCCAATTTAAAAAATAAAATGCCATTACTCTATTGTAGGCACATCAGTTGCAATAATAGAGGAATAATGTTTAAAATTATTTGGAAGAAAAATACTATATTGATCTAAAGCATCTTTTTTTTTGTTTGTTTGTTTTCCTTATTAATCTTTTCATTTATGGTTTTCTGGGAAGATCCTAGAAGTTTTGTCTAAAGTCTTGAGTTCATGGCTCAGACCCACCCCTGAGAGCTCATCATCTTGAGAAAAGATTCTTGATCATTAATTTTTATCCTTTAGGTGGAATAGTAATATCGCATCATCCATAGGATCAATAGGGTGTAATGATGAATAAAACTGCCCTTTTAGACTAAGAAATGATGAACCTGTAAGTTATTATATAAATAATTATAATAAGAATATATGGCACACAGTGTAATGACTGACATCTTGTAAATCTGAAAGGAAATCTGCAAGGCTGGTTAGACATAGTGAAACATGTCCTTAAGTAGACAAAACCCTGTATCCTAAATAGCCACTGGCACCAATAAGGAGGTTTTCTCTAAGGAACTTTGGCATTTCTTTGATCCAAGAGCACAGATTTCTTTACCATATGGACACGTAGTGTTGCCTAAGTCAAGAACACACCTTTGGTTCAGATTTTCCTTTATTGTTGATACCATGTTCTCTGGTTTTAATATTTATTAATGGATATTCATGTTGCAACAGAAGAAAGGGTGGGGGAAAAACTGTAATTGCAATGTGTACATGTAAGGATAACCTGACCCCCTTGCTGTACAGTGGGAAAAAAAAAATTTATTAATGAGCAAACCTCTCAGATTTTAAAAAAGTTTCTGAATAATAGTAGATAATAGTTTTGTCCTAGTCAAGAATATACTTTTGGCTTGAATATTAGTTATTACAACCATGCTATCTCATTTAAATATTAATGAGCAATATCATTAATTAACTCCAATTTTTTGAGAATTTCTGAGTAACACTAACTCAATATATGTCATGACATGAACATTTCTGTTGTAAGTAGTGATTTTTTAAAAAATGCACTAAATAGCGGTCAGGAAGAAACTCTTCTAAACAATTCTTCAAAAAAAATAATTGAATAAAGTTAAAATTCACTGTTTCCAACACTCTCAATCATATATCCATGAAAAAAAATGCAACAAAACCAAGAAAAATATTTGAAGATTCAGGCACGAGTAAACTGTTAATGTACCAAAAAATTAACTTATGCAACTCTTAAATATTCATAGTTATGGGCAGGGACAGTGTATATGAAAGCCAGAATCCATAAATTTGAAAATGCAATCATTGGATCAGCTGGTGGTTTTGTCTATACAACTGCATAAACAATTTGCCTACTTTCCACTAAATTGACCAGATGCTCTGTTGTCATGTAAACACAATCTAAATGAAATCCACAGACTTCCCCCCAATCCTTATTTTAGCTAAATGTTTCTTGGTTAATTTTTTCCAGGTCTGTTAACAATCAGAATGATTTGATTGGCTTTCAACTCTTTTGCCATTTCTTGTCTATCCTTTATTGAGCAGGCAAATGATGGAGAAAATGATGCAAGGGCAAGCAAATAAACATAGAAAGAAAGGTCTTTGGAAAGCAAGGCACTGCACATAGTTGGCCCTTTCTCAGGACAGGAGTGGTTAAGAGGGCGTGGGAGGTTAATGGCCAAACTGCCTCCCCAGTTGAGATGCCTCCTTCCAGGAGTTCAGGAATGAGAACCTCTCTCCTCTTCTATGAAATATCTTCTTTGTTAATGTTTGTACTTCCAAAGTTCTTCAAAGGTTTCACTTAAGTAAAAACTAGCAACATATGTTTTAAAAAGTTGATTTGATAAACATAGAATAACCTAATTAAAATTTTCAGTCCCTAATAATTTTGATAAAAGTGTCCATTCTTGTTGCTTATCCAAATCTTCCTGATGAAAAAGTTTCATGTGGTCATCCATTTTTATTTTTTTACCTTTTCTGATAGAGGGAAATGAGAGATGATAAGGCTACAATAAAAACAACATAGTAAGACTCACATCATAGCAAGAATCCATCTTTTCACATTAATTTAAATTTATTTTAAGTCCTGCTGATCCTCTGGAGTTTTCAACACTCATTCAGAAACAAAGCATAAATTAGGTATTCTAAGTATTCCAATCCTGTGTAAGAGCCAAGATGATTTCCTCGTCTAGATTCGTTTATAGTTTTGCTTCCATCAAACTGAGAATTAAGAATGAAACTGAATCCTGCTGTATAGTGCAGGGAACTACATCTGGTCACTTGTGAAGGAGCATGATAATGTGAGAAAAAAGAATGTGTACATGTATGTGTAACTGGGTCACCATGCTGTACAGTAGAATGTTGACAGAACACTGTAAGCCAGCTATAATGAAAAAAAAAAGAAACAGAAATATCAGACCCTGTTGGAAAATGCTCATAATAAGACCTTGTCTGCACTATGGAAGCAGCTCAGTAATGAACAATTACATTTGTCACCCACTGATTATTACATGATCACGTATCTGTTACTAAAACAATATACTAGTCTTAAAAAATTTTCAACCAGTTTCACATTGGGAGTGCAAAGGAATATGGGGGTGGAATTTTGGGGACAAAGACTTGAATTTCCAGAGGATGCTTAGATGGCATTAGATATTTCTCTGAGCACTGAGGTCATAGCATGATGAGACCTGAAGTAAGAGCTCCCTTTAGATCTTTGGGCTCCCAGCAGAGACCTCTTTCCTTCTGTACTGCTCTTTGGTACTTTGATATCTCAGAGAGGGAAGAGTTCTATAATTGCTAACTGTAGTACTTATCAGTCCTTTAATATTTTAACAGCATCAAGAACAAAAAAAAAGAGTCTCCCTCAAAGGTGTTCCTTCTACTCTTGTAGCATTGCTTCCAGTTCTGGCCACATCGAGTTTATTCAGGGTATAGCACACATGTTCCAGGTGCCTGGACATCAAGTCATGCTTCTAGAATGTACCACAGTCTTGAAAGTTGACATGTGAAGACCTTCATTTTCTTATACACTCTTAAGTAAATCTATGGATAAACTTATACTATTTGGTCCTAAGAACAAAACAAACACCAACAGGGAAAAATTGTGAAGACATAGAGCTAGAAACCAATTGTCATATCCATGAAAGCAGAGAATCTATCTTGTTTTTTTGCCATATTACCAGTACCTTAGAGGAAAAATTGTAGTGATTCAATAAATATTTATTAAATTAATTGATGAAAGCTTTTCAGGGATATTATAGAATTTTTTTTTAGAATAGCATTCTATGCTTGGCATCAAAATATAGCAAATACTTAACACATTCCATTAAGAGAATTAAAAAAATCATAGTATTTGGTGGAAAATCCTGAGAACCCTGATTTTATATGTATTTGATGATCATAAATTGCTGTTGTGAAATCATGTTTGATTTTCAAAACGGAAAGGAAAAGGGGATATTATTAAAATAGGAAGAAGTACAATTTTCCCAAGGTTAGATTTCATCATTTAAATTTTCTTTGATTATATTTTTGTAGCAAATAACTACCAAATTGATATTGATAAATTGTTGAAATGTCACAAAGTTGAATTTTAGAGTTGCTTGGAATTCGTCAGAATATGTGTCCAAGTACTGCTCACAAGTATTCTATGATGATTGGTCCAACACAAGTTAGGTGATGTGGGTATTGCTGCATATCAGTTATGCGAGAGTTAGTTTCTAAAACATGGTGAATAATTACTACTTCTTTAGTCCTTCTGAGAAAATAAATATTTGCTTAAGTAAGCTGAACAATGTCCCATTGTGATTTTATAACTCCTGACGCTTAGCCGAAGAGAACACAATTTGTATTAGGTCAAGCAATAAGGAGGGGCTTTTTGTATCTCACCAAATCACAGGAAGTGTTAAACCATGAAGCCTCAGGAAGAACATGAATGTAGGTGGAACTTAGGAAACTTGGTTCCAAGGATTTAAAAGTACTTGGGGCTTGTTTTGCCTTTTATTTTATTTTTTTTTTCCTCTTTAGTTCTCCTAGAATGTTGGCTCTATTGCCTTCTCATGGCAGACAGGCAACTTCAACTTAGTAGGTCACATGGCTGCAGGAAGCTCCCTAGATTCAGATTTCCCAGTTCTGCTACCAAGAATTCATGCTCTTGTTCCAGCTCCAATTTAACATCATGGGAGAACAGAACACTAACTCGTATACCCCCTGATCAACCAAACCTGATTAGGGAGAAAAAGCACAGTATGAGTATGGGGCTTCTGTGAATCTTAAATGGAAGAGAAGGGGTGGTACTGTTTCCAGAGTAAGGAATTTTGGGAGGTAACAAAGCAATAGGTGTTTCCTGTGGAAACAAAAAATGTTTTATGGTATAAGTGTATCCCATACAATATTTGGGATGTACTTATCCTAAAAAATTTTTGTGTTTATCCGATATTCAAATTTAACTTGGCACTCTCTATTTTCTTGTATGTGTGTGTGTGTGCTAACATTGTGGGCTTTCTTATAACATAACTAATGTTTTCTGATAATATTTTCATTAAAAAGAAACTTGGGAAACATATGAGTTCTTTGACCTTAATCTTGTAACACCTGAAGGGTACAGCATCACTTGATAACTGGGAAATTCATAGCAGGCCAGGGAATTGCCTTGAATCCCACTGTGAGTAGTGTCTTACTTTCTTTGCTTGACCATGCATCAGTGATCCAGAAACATACTGTCAGCTTCAGACCACAGAATGTTTGATGAAAGTTCAACATGTTATTCCAAGACTAGTGTGTTCATTCCTGCAAATTTAATTTCTCAATTGCTTTATTATTGAAGTGCATAAATTAATCATGGTAATTTAAATTTAAGATCTGTGGTTTGCTACGATACATTTGCCTTTAACGTATTTCAAGTCTTATATTAAGGAAACCTACTTACCTTTGTTAAATCAGGTATTGTCCATAAATACTTTGTGTATGTCTACACTTACTGTAATATGGAACTAAAGTTCTATGGACTGCAATGTGAGAAATGCTACAAATCCAGCCCTTTCATCTTTAGTTTAGGAAACTGATCCCAGAATAATTATGACTTACCCAAGTTCAGTTAACTAATAGTAGTAGAGCTGGAAATAATTTATAAAGTTTTCTTAACAAAATAAATAAAAGTTTAATGGTAAGGATATTTATTTATTTATCTATCTATTTATTTAGGCCACACCCTCGGCATATGGAGGTTCCCAGGCTAGGGGTTGAATCAGAGCTGTAGCTGCAATCCTACACCACAGCCACAGCAACACCGGATCCTTAACCCACTGAGCAAGGCCAGAGATTGAACCTGCGTCCTCATGGATACTAGGCAGATTCATTTCCACTGAGCTTCAATGGGAACTCTGAATGGAAAGAATTTTAAAAAGATTGTTTTATGCAAATTCTGCTCAGAATACTCCCCATCAGTTTAGCATATGGAGACTTCAGGTAATCATTTCTTCAAAAAATCAGGAAATTTGAAAGGACGCAGTTTTATTTTCCACATTGCAATGCTGAAGGAACTATACAAAGCAAGAGAGATATAGTGGCTCATCAAGATCACCAGACAATAAAAGGAATTCAGCACAGAGGAGCTGGAAATCAGTGGGGCAGTCAAATAAAGTGCTATTCAATCTCCTAACAGGAAAGCAACTCATTAACAGGAAAACAGAAGATTCCATGTTTGCTCAAAACATGTATGCTCCTGTTTGTTCAAAACAGTCCCATTTTAATACTCATTCTCCCGGGGAAATACTCATTCTCCCAGTATAAATGTCCCATTTACTCCTCTAAATCTCCCAATTTGGATTATGAATTACCTGGGTCTCTTTGATGGAACAATATGAACTGTACTTGTGATACACCTCAACTGACCTGTAGTTGTACTGCTGAAAATTCTAGCTACCTATTTAAACATTGGTGGGGAAAATGCAGTGTTCCTGGAGTAACCAGAGGGATAAAAGAAAGGCTGGATCCCAGGAAGTTATCTTTAATATATAAATAGTTCTTTTAAAAGAAAAATAAACAAATATCTTTGGTTGCTTATACTCAAGATAAAAATATAGAATCACTTGTACACAACATTTTACAGGCCATTGTTGAATAGGGTATTTTCTTCTGTGAAAACACCTTCTTAGAGTAAGATGTTTCTAATTAGAATTCTTTCTGACACTATGATCCAGTGTTTTTTGTTTTTTTTTTTGTTTGTTTTTTTTGGCCATGATGAAATTCTGGGGCCAAGGATCAAACCAGAGCCACAGCAGCCACTCAAGCCGCCACCAGATCCTAACCCACTGAACCACAAGGGAACTCCCCAATATGCTTTGAAATAGTTTCGTAGAGAGTGATCAACATCTAATTCTCCCCTCTGCTACTTCTGGAGCAAAATGTTCGGTATTGGGAAAGGAGGAGAAAAGGAAAGCTTTCCTGCCTTCTCTAGCTCATCTGGCCTCCCAGATGTCTCTGGGCATGTCTGACAAGCCATCATTCCTGTCTACTGTCTAGTTTTTCCTGCAGAAGGTCATTGCCTTTGATGCTCTCCAACAGCTCTTCATCAGGTCTTATTCTGTGAGGGATGGAGCCAAGGAGAATACAGTTGAGCACTTGCCTCTGGCTCCCATTCTAGCCCTGGCAAGGCTAGACTCCAGGATGAAGACAGAGACAGGAATCCAGCCATGAATATCTGCTCCAGTTAGAGTTCTTGCCAGGCTGGGATCTGGTCCTTATTGGAACACCCGTATTCCCTCTTCTATCTTCCATCTCTATGGTTTGGTGGTTTAGATAATTATTTCCACTCTCAGGTAAGTCAGCTTATCCAAGATGGCTGAACCTGGAAACCTCCAGCAGAGTGATTATAGGAGATTTTGGTCTGCATCTGTTATTTAAATTCAGGAATACAGTACATTCTCATGTTGTTTCTTCCAAGTATGGCTCTTGGAGTAACACTTCTTAAAAATGATCCTCGTGTCCTAGAATTACCCAGCTAACTCATACATGGAGGGAAAATTTCTACAAGGACAGACCAAATGTTGGGTTTTGAATGAAACATACAAATAGGCAAGGACAAAAAGAGAATATTGTATATCGATAATGTTTATCCTGTATCTATAAAACATGCTTTATTTATGTTTATTAGCCATTGAGGTTTGATTCATCAGTGTGCTCTTTGCTGTCACACAGTCTCTCCTTTCTATCACAACTCTCTCTACTTAGGTTTTATTTGAATGAGAGGCCCAGGAAAAGTTTTGAAACATCCAGATTCTAAAGTGCTGATTTGTGGGAAATCTGGATTATAAGAAGAGCAGCTCCATTCCAAACTACATGACAGGCACAGATTTTTTGTTTTTAATGTCTCAAGCTCGAGGACCCATTCGAAGCTATCTCATTCAAAAGAGTTCTCCAACATCTCTCTCTAACACCTGTCCAGGTGACTAACAAGGCAACAGAAACAGATCGAAACTGTGATTATTTTCCCTGTTCTTCACACAATAAATGCCTCTGGTTTCTGTCTGGTATTTAATCGAAAAAGAAAACCTGCAACCATCATAACTATTGATCTAAATTACCAATATTTGGAGCTACTAACACATTTGCCTGTTATGCCAAGGCATCTGAAAGTTTAAAGCTTGGCAAAGTAATGTTTTTCTTTTTCTTCTGCTATAATCCCAGGGAAAACATTAAGCAGACAGTATTTCTGCTTTGAGCATTAAAGAAAAAAAAAAAAAAAGACTGAATTTGAAAAGCCTACTAGTACACGTTGGGGATTTCGGAAAGTGTCCTTTGGCTAGGAGCTGAGTGGAGGAGCTGCCATTCTGTAGATGGGAGAGGAGGGAAGCCGCATGGCCTCATTCATAACTTCACAGCTACTGCAAATATCAGCTGATGAATATTTATGTTATCCCTGGCTTAGACCCGAAAGACAAACAGGGGAAAAAAAAACTAAAGTTAGGAAAAGGTCGTCTGAACTCTGTGGGATTTTTTACCAGCACTTTCCATGCGTGAGCAGTAGCCCTGAATGAAGTCATTCTGCTCAGGGGCCCAGCACAGGAAAACAGAGCCTGTTCATTAGTGCCCCACACTTTGTTTGAACCTTGTACACTCATGGGGTCCTGAAAGGGAAACCCTTTTCCTTAAGTCAAACACACAAGATATAGAGCTACTGTATTATTCAGCTTTTTTGTTTGTTTGTTTGTTTTTTCAGTTTTGTAGATTATTGCCAATTGCTCTTCATCATAGAATAACTTCAATGGTTCAAAGAGAGAGCAGGTCAGGGAAGGAGAGCTTTTAAACATAAAAAAAGGACATTTCCAGGCCAGCTTAATATTTTATTGAGTTATGTTTTAATACAAATATCTATAAGCATGTATAAATAATAGAATTACATAACTCTACTAGTATCCTAGTAGAGAAAATTATTTTCTTAAAATGTAATAGAGATTCTAGTTTTATTTCAGAAAAGATGCCCCTTGAGCCCCACTGTCTAAGAAATAATCAAATCTTGGAATTCCTGTGGTGGTGAAATGGGTTAAGAATCTGACTTCAGTGGTTCAGATCTCTGTAGAGGTGCAGGCCCCATCCCTGGCATGGTGCAATGGGCTAAAGGATCTGGCCACGTGGCGTGGCGTAAGAAGTTGCAGGTAAGGCTCAGATTCAGTCCCTGACCTGGGAACCTCCACATGCTGCTGATGCAGACATGGAAAAAAAAAAAAAAGAGTAAGAAATAATCAAATCTTAATCACTTGGGGCTGATTATTTAAATTCTCTCTCTCTCTTTAAACTGTTTCTTTACCCGCCAGAGCTCCCTTTAGCCTCTCCTGCCATTTCTGCTATCTTTACCCCTTCCAAGTTGACCAAGGCTATGGAAACAAGAAAAGGAAACTCATCAAGTTGAGAAAAATTTTCCACCTGCTCATAATTATTATCAATTTTAGTTCAGGAGAAGAAGCTCAAAAATACAGATAAAATGAAATTTGTGACCACCTTGTGAATGTCAATGACAGACAAATCTACTTTCTCATACTATGGAAAGGCAGATGCCTTCAGTAAGTATATCCAGAAATGTTTCACTGAGATGAGAATGGGGTGCAAATGATTTACAAAGGAAGCACTTTCAGGGGTCATGGAAAGTGACAGAGGGGAAACAACATTCAGAAGGGGAGATGGCCAGTAAGGGAAATTCCAGCCTCAGCTGGGTCCTGCAAGGAGTGCTGGAGCATAATTGTACCTGAATATTTATCCACTTGAGACAAGAAAATTGGGCTTTCCTGCTCCTGCACTAGTCCAAAATGGGCTAAGGACTACCCACTTGTGGTGATGGCGGTGCTTTGGGTGACCAAGCATCTCAGTTTGCCTGAAGCTGTCCTGCTTTTAGCACTGAAAATCCCACATATTGGAAAACCATTCAGTCCCAAGCAATCTGGGTGGATTGGTCACCCTTGGAAGACACAAATTCCCAGCTACCTCCAGCTCTCTGGGCAGTAAAATGGTGCCAGGAGCCCAAGGCCAGCTTTGTAAAGGAAGTCACAGGTGCAGGGTACAGGATGCAAAGTCCACCAAAGCTTGTAGATGAGCACATGGTCATGGCATGGGAGACTTGAGGGCCTCTGGATGTCCCCTGTGGCAGTCACTTCCTGTAACTGGTTCTCTAAGGAACAACTAGGTATGAGTGGAGATTATTTTAGATGTGGGAATAAGGGCTGGAATATTAGGTGAGGTGTTTATTTTATCCTCCACATACAATTCTTAGTCATAGTGGGACTTCAAGTGCTATGGCATGTAGGTTTAACATTAGTCAAGACAAGGAGATTTTAGGAAGAGACTACTGACACTTGAGTGAAATCTGGTACCAACCGGTACAGTAGAAATTAACAGAGGGAATTTGAACAAAGTATCTATAGATATCACATGGGTAGGGCATAATAAACAATTACCCTTTCTCGGTGGCTCTCCTTCAAACTGTTGCTTCCCAGGGGGCTGAGATGTCTAATTCTGAAAGGATATCACATGTATTAGATGAAAACAGAGGGGGAATATTTTCCAGCAGTGCACAAGGTTATTGGAATCTTGTATTTCTTTTGATTTCACTTCTAAGAGTTAACAGTAACTGCCAGAAATTAATAGTGAATGATCTGCAAAGTTCACTTTTCTTTTTCTTTCTTAGGTTTAAAAATAAAAGTGAGCTTTTTTCCCCCTTGTGTTCCTCTCTTGGTTTATAAAAGTAAAAAAGAGTGAGTGAGAAATGGGTCAATTGACTAGTCTGGGCGGGTCAACTTGGTAAACTGTGTGTGCTTTTAACTCCATGTTGTCAAGGCCTTGAGTTTCACACTTTGTTCTTTTCTTGTTTTTCTCAGCTCTTCAAGACTCATATAAAGCAGGCTCACCCAGAGCATTTAATGTAGGACTGCTTCCTTCTGCCTACAGCAATATTGTATCCACATGAAAGGATGCTGTAGACAGCCCACCTTGTATCCCTGCTTAGGAGAAGCTGGGATTCAGAGAAGCAGTTTCCAGCTAAACAGCTGTAAAAGTTTCTGGATTCTGAAAGTACATCACATAAATGATATTATAGGGGCAGGCGAAGAGGAGAAATATTTCCACCATTGCTCAGTTCATTGAGAAAATCATCCAGATGCTGGCTTCTTGGAAATTCTTAAAGCCAGTCTGCTGTTTGGTCTTAGGTTCATTTATCATGCCCCCCCCTCCCCCCCAAAAAAACCTTTATCTTTTGCTAAATTCCCACCACAATTAAACATCAGAATGCTCTTTGGGAAACAAATTCATGGACTTTGAGAACAGACTTGTGCTTGTCAAGAGGGAGGAGGAGGGAGTGGGAAGGACTGGGAGTTTGGGGTTAATAGATGCAAACTATTGCATTTGGAGTGGATAATCAAGGAGATTCTGCTGTATAGCACGGGGAACAATATCTAGTTACTTGTGATGGAACATGATGGAGGATAATGTGAAAAAAATGTATAACTGGTCCTTTACTATACAGCAGAAATTGACAGAACATAGTAAATCAACTATAAACAATTTTTTAAAAAAGAATGCTCTTTGGATATGGGGATAGAATGAGACCTAAAATAAAGAGGAAGAAAAAATAACAGGAACAACAACAACAAAAACAAAAACCCCAAAAAACAAAGGGGTGCTATTTCTGAATTATTTATACTGAATATTTTCGAAGGACAAAGACTGATAGAATATGGACAAATTCACTAAAGTTGAGAACCATTAAACTATGATCAAGCTTTTGAAGCTATCGAGAAGTGAATTTATGGCATGCTAAAAGAATAATATTTATTGAAACTCTATATTAAAAATGGTACAGATAAAAAATATGGGTAGGTTTGTGACATTTAGCTCTCATTCAACTATTAGTTTTGAGGTTTGAAAGGGAGCTTACCTAAGCATTTAAACTACTGGTTAAGTAATATTATCAGTGTCTTCAGACTTTTATATGACCAATGTGAGCAATTACTCAGGTGCATAACACAAACCAGGATTCTGGGTCATGGCATATTGCAGGCACTAGATAAAGATTTGTGTGATGCATGACTGTTTTTTCTCTGAATTATAGGTTTCTATGCAAATAAATACCAAGAGTGAGTGTGAAAGACATTTGTGTTTTAGGAAATGCATAAAATTACTATCTGTTTCTAAAATGACATCTGTAAGAAATCAACTTGGTCAGACTCTACCTCCAAGTACACAGAGTTTCAGAATTAGAAAGAGTTAGGCTGACTAATGCACTTTGCTTCTTTATGCAACTGATTATGTTCCATGAGAATTTGGTTGTCTATCCTAAGCCAACCTATTGCCAAAATATTTTCCCCAATTAAATGTAAGTTAATGATATTATTTGCAGATAGAATCTTCTCTAGATTAGATTTGCTCCCTCTGTTTCCACTTAGCATCAATTGCATCACTTTAGTTAGACACCTATGTATCAATTAAGCAGAAATTTGATTTTTTTTCAGTTTTATTGTCTTTATGTTTTTTTTTAATGTGGTAAAGTAAAAATAAGCCTATTTTTTTAATGTGGTAAAGCTTTAATTACATGATTATGTAAAGTTACAAACTTGTAAGCCTTTAGCGTTTTGCTGTTACTATTTTCTCTTACTGCCCATATTCCCCAGTCCTCCTGGAAAATAGGCATCAAACAGGTTAATGTTCTTGACCTCACGATTTTTCATTACTAACTACGCCTGCCTGGTGTGGGGACCTGCCCTGAGCCATCTACCTTCATCCCTTGTGCTCCTCAGCTTCCATGATAACTTTGATCCTGCTGTGCCATCACTTCTGTCTTAATGTATCTACATCGTCCCACAGATGGTGAGCTGTCTTAGGACAGGTCCTTTTTTTTTTTTTTTTTTTTTTTTTGGCTTTTTGCCTTTTCTGGGGCCACTCCCACGGCATATGGAGGTTCCCAGGCTAGGGGTCGAATTGGAGCTCTAGCCGCCGGCCTATGCCAGAGCCACAGCAACTCGCCATCCAAGCCAGCCGCGTCTGCAACCTACACCACAGTTCACGGCAATGCTAGATCCTTAACCCACTGAGCAAGGGCAGGGATCGAACCTGCAACTTCATGGTTCCTAGTTGGATTCGTTAACCACTGTACCACGATGGGAATTCCTTGTTTTTGCTATTTGCCACCATATCCCAAGTTTGCTTTTAGCACCATAGCTTACATCACAAACCTACGAGAAATAATTGTTAAATAAGTGAATTTATTGGATTTAAAGGATCCAAAGAGAGGCAGTGGTCAAACCACGGATGGAGTGACTGTTAGTTTGGCAAAATGGTCTTTGATGTCGTGAGGGTTTTGATGTTTTTTTCCTCCCTCTTCCCCTCTTCCTTTGGTTGAACCCTTACTCTTGGCCTCATAAATCCAATACTATAAATGTTCTGTCTAGGTGTCTACCTTTGAACTCTTCTCTTTGGGGCTGAGAAATCACCTGGGTTGTAAGAAGCAGTGTATGGCTTCAGAAAGGCTGATAAATGTAATCTGGAATTTGAAAAGAAAATGACGACATTCAGAGCTATGTGGTCAATTCTTACAAGCTACCAGAAAGAATTTCTAAAAGTATTTCACAATGATATGCATTTGGGTTAAGAGTGTAGTTCTTAAATACCAGTACAATACACTCTCTCTAATGATTTTTTGATCATTAACATTTGGATGATGTAACTATTCATGTTACATTAAAAATGTACCAATTTGGATTCTATGGCTTTTAAATGTAGGTATTTTAGACAGGAGCTAGGATTAGTTTTTGTTTAGCAAGAGGTTTCTTTCAAGAACAAATTGGGAGTTCCCGTCGTGGCGCAGTGGTTAACGAATCCGATTAGGAACCATGAGGTTGCGGGTTCGGTCCCTGGCCTTGCTCAGTGGGTTAACGATCCGGCGTTGCCGTGAGCTGTGGTGTAGGTTGCAGACGCGGCTCGGATCTGGCGTTGCTGTGGCTCTGGCGTAGGCCGGTGGCTACAGCTCCGATTCAACCCCTAGCCTGGGAACCTCCATATGCCGAGGGAGCGGCCCAAGAAATAGCAGCAACAACAACAACGATAACAAAAAAAGAGAAAAAGACAAAAGACAAAAAAAAAAAAAAAAAAAAAGAACAAATTGATTAGTTTAAACAAATAATGTGTGATGGTAGAAAATATTTCTAATTCCTTCTTTTTTTCCCCAATATAAGTCATATATTAGACCAAGGTTAATTACTTTTTACATTTTTACTTAAGGTATCATTACGTACAGTAAAAGCCACTCTTTCTTTCCCTTTTTGGCCGTACCTGCGGCATGTGGAAATTCCTGGGCCAGGGATTGAACACATGCTGCAGTTGTGGCTTGTGTTACAGCTGTGGCAACACTAGATCCTTAACCCGCTGCATCACAAGGGAACTTTTAAGCCATTCTTTCTATCGTACAGTTCTGAGCATTTTGACAAATACAAAGAGTAGTTTTATCACCAGCTCAATCAAGATCTAGTTTCTTCACCCCCCCAATTTTTCTATACCCCTTAGTTGTCACCCTCTTTTCTTATGCCAACAACCACTGATATATTTTCTGTCCTATAGTTTTCACTATCAACAATGTCATTAAATGAACTAATGCAGCATGTAGTCCTTTGAGACTAGCTTATTTCACTTAACATAATGCATTTGAGATTCATACATATTATTAGGTAAATCCGTTCCTTCACTGTTTCCCTCCTTTCCCCCAGGGCAGTCCTGTGTCATGAATAATTGAATATGATTTTTCTTCTAGTATTTTTTGAAAGATAATTTTTTTTTTCTTTTTAGGGCCACCCCTGTGGCATCTGGAGGTTCCCAGGCTAGGGGTCGAATCTGAGCTGCAGCTTCCAGCCAATGTCACAGTCACAGCAATGCCAGATCCACACTGCCTCTGTGACCCACACCACAGCTCACAGTAATGCCAGATTCTTAACCCACTGAACAGGGCCAGGGATTGAACCTGAATTCTCATGGATAATAGGTTCTTTATCACTGAGTCACAGTGGGAGCTCCTACTCCAGTTTATTTATTCATTCACCTACTGAAGGACATTTTGGTTGCTTTCAAGATTTGGCACTTAAGAATCAAGCTTAATTTGTACATCCATGTACAAATTTTTGAGTGGATATATGTTTTCTCAACTTCTTTGGGTAAACGCCAAGCAACATAAGGGCTGGGTCTTTATGGTAAGAATGTATTTATTCTTTTGTAAAAATCTGCCAAAGTATCTTCCGAAGTGTTTGTATCACTTTTCTTTCCCACCATCAATGAACAAGTTCCCACTGCTTCACATCTTCGTCAGCATATGGTATTGTCAGTGTTTCAGATTTTGGTATTCTGCTAGGTATATAGTGGTATCTTGTTTTAATTTTCTTTTCTGTGTTGATTTATGGTGTGAAATATCTTTCCATGTGCCTTTTCCCATATACATCTCTTCCTTGTTGAGGTGTTTGTTAAGGTCTTTGGCCCCGATTTTAATCTAGCTGTTTATTTTCTCCTCTTTCATTCTTTGATTGTTCATTTTCATATTGTTGAATTCTAAGACTCTGTATATTTTGGAAAATAATCTTTCATCAGATATGTCTTTTGCAAATATGTTTTCCCAATCTATTACCTGTCTTCATGTTTTTTGGACACTGTCTTTCAGAAAGCAGACATTTTTAATTTTAATGAAGCCTAACTTAGTAATTACTTCTTCCATGGATTGTGTCTTTCATATTTTATCTAAAAAGTCATCACTGTTCCGAAGTCATCTACATTTTCTCCTGTATTATCTTTTAGAAGTTTCATAGTTCTTCTTTTTACATTTATGTCTGATTCATAATGAGTTAATTTTTGTGAAGGTCATAAAATTTGTGTCTAGATTCTTTTTTAAAAAATTTAATATGGATGTTCAGTTGTTTCAGAACCATTTGTTGAAGGGACTGTATTTGCTCCTTTGTCAAAGATCAGTCAACTATATTTGTGTGAGTCTGTATCTGGACTATTTTGTTCCACTGATCTTGTTCTAAGATTTATCTATTTGTTCATGAATGCCACACTGTCTTGAGTATTGGTGCTTTATAGTAAGTTTTGAAGTCTTACAGGGTCAATCTTCCAACTTTTTTCTTTGCCTTTGATATTTGTAGGTTAATCTGGTTCTTTGCCTCTCCATAAAGATTTTAGAATCAGTTTGTCAATGTCTATTAACTTGCTGGAATTTTGATTGGAAATGAATTAAATTGCAGATCAAGTTTGGAAGAACTGACACTGTGACAATACAGAATTTTCCTATCCATGAAGATGGAATGTTTCCTATTTATTCAGTTCTGCTTTGATTTTGTTCATCAGAGTTTTATAATTTTCCTCGTGTAGACTGGTACATATATTGTTAGTTATAAGTAGCATTTCGTCCTTGAGAAGTGCTGATGTAAATGGTATTGCATTTTTCTTTCTTTTTTCTCTTTAAGGGCACACCTGCGGCATATGGAAGTTCTCAGGCCAGGAGTCAAATCATAGCTGCAGCTGATCCCTATGCCACAGCCACAACAACGCCAGATCCAAGCCACATCTGTGACCTGTGTTACAGCTTGTGGCAATGCCAGATCCTTAACTCTCTGAGTGAGGCCAAGGATTGAATCCACATCCTCACAGAGATAACATTGGGTCCTTAACTTGCTGAGCCACAGTGGGAACTCCAATGATATTGTGTTTTTAATTTCATGCTCTACTTCTTCATTGCTGGTATGTAGAAAAGCAACTGACTTTTGCGTTAACCTGGTATCCTTCAATCTTGCCATATTTGCTTATTAGTTCCAGAAGTTTTTCATTGATTAAGATTTTCTACATAGATGATGTCATCTGCAAACAATATTTTATTTCTTTTTCCCCCTCTGTATAATTTTTTTTATTGGAAAGTTTTTTTTAACATAGTCAATATTTAATAGTCTCCCTATTACTTTGTACTTAGTTTTCTTATTAAATTTATGTAATATAAAGAAAATGTAATAGAGTTTTTTCACCCCATTCCCTGTAGATCCTTCCTGGTTACCTCCAGTTAACCCCCAATGCACTGGGCAAATTTGATCATTTTCTTTGTGTGCAAAATCCCTGGGAAATCTTGGCTCCCTACTTCTCTGAACTGATTTGCCACCCCCTCACCCCTGTCCACTGGGGAAAAGAACAAGGTGAGTTACCACACCCTTCAAGAATCTCCCTCCCACCTTTTCTCCTTGCTCCCACCTCCCACCCTCTCTTTGAAAGATTCCTTCTTTAGTAAAATCATGAGGCCTCAAATGGTTGCATGGCAACCCTCATGCTGGAGGAACGGAGTTGCCTGACTTGGAGATGGGCTTCCATGGCTCAGCTGCCTCTCCTTTTGGGGCCAAATTATGATGGCAGGTAGGAGGGTGGAATCAGGGCACTTGGGCTTCCTGGAGGCACAGAACCTCTATACTCAGAGCTGCAGGGGACCTCCCCTCTCCTGGGGTCCCCTAGATATCTGACTTCTACACTTCCAAGGTTTAATTTATCATAAGGCCACACACTCTGAACACAGTTTTTTTTTTTTTATTACTAATGGATTTTATTACCTTTATAGGTGTACAACAATCATCACAACCAAATTTTACAGCATTTCCATCCCAAACCCTCAGTGCATACCCCGTTCCCAAATTGTCTCATTTGAAAACCATAAGTTTTTCAAAGTCTATGAGTCAGTATCTGTTCTGCAAAGAAGTTCATTGTGTGCTTCTTTTTTTAGATTCCACATGTAAGTGATAGGATTTAATGTTGGTGTCTCATTGTCTGACTGACTTCACTTAGCATGATAATTTCTAGGTCCATTCATGTTGCTACCAATGCCATTATTTCTTTCCTTTTAATGGCCGACTAATATTCCATTGTGTATATGTATCACATCTTCTTTATCCACTCCTCTGTCGATGAGACATTTAGGTTGTTTCCAAGTCTTGGCTATTGCAAATCCCCTCTGTATAGTTTTAATTTCCTTTTCTTGTATTATGTTAACCAGAACTTCCAATAAGATGTTGAAAAGAAGTGCTGACAGAGGATATCCTTTAACTTTTTCCTTATCATAGTGAGAAAGCTTCTACTTTATCACCACTGATTATGATGTTAGCTGTAGGTTTTTGTAGATATCATTTGTCAAGTTGAGGAAGTTCCCCTCTATTCCTAATTTACTGAGATTTTTTTTTTTTAATCATGAAATAGTGTTGGATTTTGTCAAATGATTTTTCTGCATCGACTGATTTGACGGTATGGCTTTTCTTTGTTAGTCTGCTGATTTGATGTATTACACTGGTTGATTTTCAAATGAAAATTGAAAATATTTTATTTAGATTTAAAATCCATTCTATGTTAATTTTTATATAAGGTGCTAAGTATGTGTTGAGGTTTCACATGTTTTGTATAATTGCTTCAGCTCAATTTATTGAAAAGACTATCATTATTTTTTCAGCTCAATTTATTGAAAAGACTGTCATTTCTCCATTGACTTTGTCATGGTGTATAATTCTTCTTATACATAATTGGATGTGATTAACTAACACTTTGTTGAGCCTTTTTCCCTTTATACTCATGAAAGTTATTGATATCTAGTTTTCCTATAATTTTTTTTTGGCTTTGGTATTAATACTGGCATCAAAGAATGAGTTAGGAAGTATTCTCTCTGCTTCTATACTTGGAAGAGATTGTTGAGCATTGGTTATAATTTCTTCCTTAAATGTTTGGCAGAATTCACCAGTGAACCCACCTGGGCTTGATGCTTTCTGCTGTGAAAGTTATTAATTATTGATTTAATTTCTGTGATAGATATGGGCCTATCAAGATTGTCTATTTTTTCTTGTGTGAGTTTTAGTAAATTGTGTCTTTTCAGAAGTTGTTCCATTTCATCTAAGTTATCAGATTTGTGTGGTAGAGTTGACCATAATCTTCCTTTGTTTTCCTTTTTGTATTCATAAGATCCATATGGATGTCCCTTTTTTTATTTCTGAGTTCCTTTGCTTTTATTGTTGGGTAGGATTCTGTTATTCCTAGTTTTTCTATCCATTTACCATTGAATAACATTTGTGTTTGTTCCAAGATTTGGTGATTACAAATAAAGGCATTGTAAACATTCTCATACAGTTTTTATGCATAAATTTTTATTGCAAATACCCAGGCATAGGATTGCCATGTCATACCGCAAGGGCATATTTAGCTATATAATGAAATTGTCAAACTGTCTTTAAAATGTCTGCACCATTTTTATTCCTACCAGTAATATAAAATATTTCTCATTGCTTTGCATTCTTTTGTATTTTCAATTATTTAAAAATTTTAGACATTCTAATCAGTGTGTAGTTGTATCTTACCACTTTAATTTCCTTTTTGAGTACTGATGTTGAGAATTTTGTCTATAAAAGTGTTTGACTTTGACTTAATTTTTTGTTTGACTTATTTTTAAATTCAATTATTCACTTTCCTAATTTTTAAAAAGTTTTTTAAAATTTGAAAAGTTTAATATATATTCTAGGTACAAGTTCTTTATCAGACACATGATTTGCAAATATTTTCCCCTATGATTTGTCTTTTCATTTTCTTAATGGTACCCGTCAAAGAGTAGAAAGACTTAATTTTTGATAAAGTCCATTTTATAATTTTTTATTTAATGATTGTGCTTTTAGTTTCATATTTGATATTTCTTTGTCTAATCCAAAGTCACCATGATTTTCTGCCATATTTTCTTCTGGAAATGTTATAATTTTATGGATTTTATTAGATTTATAATCCATATTTAGTTAATTTTTATATAAGGTTGCACATGTTTTGTATAGTTGTTTCAGCACAATTTGTTGAAAAGTTATTTTTCATTGAATCATCTTTGCATTTTTGTAGAAAAACAATAGACACAATGTATGAGTTTACTTATGGATTCTTTTTTTTTTTAATTAAAGTACAATCTACTTACAATGTTGTGCCAGTTTCTGCAGTACACTCATATGACCCAGTCACATATATATATATATATATATATATATATATATATATATATATATACATGTATTCTTTTTATCATACTGTTTTCTATTATGTTCTGACCTGAGATTGGACATAGTTCCTTGTGCTGTACTATAGGACCTCACTGTACTTCCGGATTCTTTATTCTATTCCTTTGATTTGTATGTGTAGTCATTCGCCAATACCATACCAGATTAATTATGTTTTAAACCGTGAAAATCTTATAAATAGACAACCTGAGAATCTCTTGCACCTTTGATGAATTCGGCTAAATGTTCTATTTTTCTTTTTTGCTTTTTTAGGGCCACACCCTTGGCATATGGAATTTCCCAGGCTAGGGGTAGAATTGGAGCTGTAGCTGCTGGCCTACGCCACAGCCCATGGCAACACCAGATCCTTAACCCTCTGAGGTAGGCCAGGGGTCAAACCTGTGTCCTCATGGATACTCGTCAGATTTGTTTCCACTGAGCCAGGACGGGAGATCCCCTGCTAAACTTTCTGAGGTCCGTTACTGTGGTCATATAGAATGGGTATTTGCATTAGTGGAAATCTACAATCCTTTTTTTTCCTTCCTTTCTCTTTTCTTCCCTTCTTTTTCCTCTTTTGTTCTTTCTTTTTCTTTCCCCCCTTCCTCTCTAGCCTTCTCACTCTTTCTCACCCCCTTTCCCTATGCCCCTGTCTACCTTTTTCTCTCTTTCCTGGGTTCTTTCCTTGTCTGGTCAGTAGATGGTGCTGTGCTGCAACACATGTATTTGCTGAGTTCCTAAAACTTTTAAATATCTATGACATCATTTTTTAATTCTGTGCCTTCACTCTGAGAAATGATTGCTAAATTGCTAATGGGACAGTGATGTTCACACTTCTCCCCCTTGGAGAAACAAAATTCTAGACATGGATTAGATCACAAACTGGTCACTGGAAAAGTTGGAGATAAAGCTTTTGATTAAGAAGACTATTTTTTAAAAAGCAGACGCGGGTAGGAGCCCTGAAAACCCACAATATGGCTCAGCCTTGTGTGACATTTGAGTTGGTGTTTGTTTATCCAAGAGCAAAAATATAGATGGCCACTAAGAACATAGGATAGGAAGCCCCTTTGCTCAAAATAAAATCCCAAGGTTAATTTGTTTGTGAATCACAGAGCCAGCTGGCTGTCTTGGCCCAGCTATGACTTTTGTGGTGACAGCTGTTTCTACCAAGATTTGACGGGTGGGAGCAAGGGCAGTGCTGGTGGTTGCAAGATGGGATGAAAGTGGGAGATGGTTTGAAAGAATGGACTATGGTTTCTTTAGAAAGGAAATCCATGGGTTTCAGATATTCTCAATTGAACTCATATTTCCTCTAGCAGAAGAGGTAGAAGTGCGTGGTCAGTTGTTACTTCATGTCCCCTTAGGTTATGATTTAATGGTGGGTGTTTAATTTTCCAAAAGTTTAGCAAACTGTGAAGGTTTCCAGAAAAGGCACTATGTTTGCTTGCAAATAACCCAGCTTGTACTTCTCTGGCCCCAAAACCCTGAGGAGTTGTGGACTCTTGCATGTTTCTCAAAGTCTGTTTTTCCAAAATCCAAATAAAAGGCCCTTTGGGAGGGTTGATGGTATCATCCTGGGGTCTCCATGTATAAACTCTAATAACTTACACTTTACAGTGCTTTATGGTTTCACAAAGCAGTTTTACCAATATACGTCATGATCTCTTTTCTTAGACAATAGAGATTCAGCCGAGGGCACTGGAGGGCCAAGCCAGAGAAATCAATGAAGAAGAAATGCATTGGTTAATGATGAGCTCTAGCTTCATTTGAACCTCCACTTGGATGTTTCAACTTAACACATCCAAGACTGAGTTTCTGATATCCATCCTCCATCTGCTTCATTTCCTGTCCCCTGTCTTGGTGAATGGCAATGGCACCTTATCAGTTTTCAGCTCTCAAACTTGGGGTTGCACTTGACTCCCTCTTTTTTACTCTACACCTATAAGCTCTGATCTATAAGCAAAACCTATTGACTCTACCTTTAAACTATGTTCAGAATCTCACTTCATTGCTCTACCTCTGTCAGTACATATACCCTGGCCTGACCCACCATCATCTCTTGCATCAATTAAGCCATCAATTTTCTAATGGATTTCTCTGTTTCAACTCTTGTCCCCACTTCCATCTAATCTCAGCACTGTAGCTGTCTTGCGTCTGTTAAAAGGCAAGTCAGATACTTGCCCAGGCTCTCCAGTGGCTCCCATAACCCACAGAGGATGGGCAAACATCTTACAATGTCCTGCAAAGTGAGGAGGCCTTTTCTAACCTTTAGGACCCTGTTTTGTGTCACTCATTTTCTCACTCACTCATTGCCTCCTCTTTGTTTCTCAGACTTGTCAGTAATATTGCTGCCTTGGCATCTGTTTGCATTCTCTTTTCCTTGAAATCTCCTTGTCCAGACACCATTCTTTTTTTTCGGTTCTACTCATTTTTAATAAAATTTGTAACTTATGTTCGTTTTTTTTCCAGTGACTGTTTCACAACAATGGTTCCTAAATGTATCACTGGATAGATGGACATAGAATCTTATGCAAATACAGACTCCTAGTTCCCACACAGGGAGATTTTCATTTGGGAAGTCCGTGGTAGAATCTGTAAATCTAAGTGTTTTTCTTCCAGTTTTATTGAGTTACAATTGATCTAGATCACTGTATAAGCTTAAGGTATACAGTATAATGATTTAACTTAGATCAATAAATGATTAGTGCAATAACTGTAGTGAACATCCATCATCTCATAGAGACATAAAATTTTAAATTTTTAATATTTTTCCTTGTGATGAAAACTCTTAGGATTTACTGTCTTAAAAACTTTCCTGTGTGAACATGGAGCAGTGTTAATGATACCAATTATGCTGTTCTTTACATTTCTACTGTTTATGTCTTTCCCATTTATATTAGCCAAGGTAAGTGGTAGTCATTGTTGTGAAAAATAATCCCCAAGTCATGGTACCTTAACAGACTAAAGTTTTACTTTCTATCCATACCGTAGTCCAGTGGGTTTCAATGAAGTGGGGGTGGGCTGGTTGTCTGGACAAGAGCCTCAGCTCTATGCGGTCATTTGGAGACCCATGTTTGTTCATAACAGGTCTCTGTAAAGTGAAACCATGGCTTCAAAATCATCCTGACCCCTTCTAGACAGCAGACAAGGAGAAGAGAGAGTGGAACAGGCACTCAACTTTAAGATGTCTTAGGCTGAGAATTTGGATCTTTTTCTGTAAAGGAACAGGTAGGTTTTTTGTTTTTTTTGTGGTTTTTTTTTTGTATTTTTAGGGCTGCAGCTGCAGCATATGAAAGTTCCTAGGCTAGGGGTCAAATCAGAGCTGCAGCTGATGGCCTACACCACAATCATAGCAACTCCAGATCTGAGTTGCATCTATGACCTACCCACAACTGATAGCAATGCTGGATACTTAAGCCACTGAGGGAGGCCAGGGATTGAACCTGTGTCTTCATGGATACTAGTCAGATTTGTTTCCACTAAGCCATGATGGGAAGTCCCCAAAAAACTTTATTGACAAAGGCAATGAGCCAAATTTGGCCTCTAAGCTATATGGTTCACTGACCCCTACATTAAACCAAAAGGGATGTCTTTCCTTTCCATCCCACTGGCAAGACAATCCCACCTCCCCACCTAGATACACAGTGTCAGAGGGATGTCATTTGGCTGTGTGTCCAAGAGAAGGAAACCCTTTGATGAGTAATGAGCCAGTCTCTGATAGATCATGCATCAGGGATAGAGTGCCCATTGTTGCTGTTTTTGTTTTTAACAGTGGACACAGTCTTATCTAGCTCTGACTTGATCAAGGTCAGGAACATTCCTTTACAAACATCTTCTCACAAGTTCTAGGTGGGGATGTTTTGCTTAAGATGGTCCTGGCAGGTTTTATGTTGATTAGGTGGGAAGCTTTCCTTCTGGGGAGGGATCAGTACTCTCTCAACTAGACGACTGAAGTGGTACATGCTCCCCAGATGTGCTAAGTGGTCACTTCCGGGTGGCAAGGAGAAGGACTACGCTGAGTTAACTCACGTTTCACATACCAATGGGGAGCTCCAGCTCTTCTGTCAATTGGTTCTCTTCCTTCTCTCCTTCCAAACTCCCCAGAGATGGGTGAAAATCTTGCCCTGCAAATGTGCACCCAGAGATTGAATTATACCAGCAGTGATTCAGTTTGGGTAAAGTGTTTACTTCTTCACCCTCCTCCCCTTCAGCAAAGGCTCCCCTTCAATTTACAGTGGAGACAGAAACAACAGGTTCTTTCAATAACCCTGTGAATTAAACAGCAAATATTTAGCTAAAAATAAATGCAGAGATGGCTTCCTATGTAGGAGTCAGTTACAAACAATCTCACAATCCCGGGCCTTCAACCTCATCCTCTGTGTTGGGATGATAGATTGAGTGTAACAGTGGCTCCACTCCTCCCCTTGCTTTGGCGCTGGCCTTGTGACTTGTTTTGGTCGAAAGAATGTGGCGGAGACTTACGTGATCCACGTCTCTCAAAACTCTGCTGCTCTCATCTGCAAAAGTCTGGGCTGGCCAGGTGGAGGGTGGAAGATACCATGAAGCAGAGAACAGCTGTCCTAGCTAGGCCTTCCCAGCACAGCCGGCCTGCCAGTGCCTCCAGATGCTTAGAAGGGCCCAGCCCAGAAGGAGGGTATTTGCCAAGATAATAAAGCGAGAGATTGATTGAGCAGGACTCAATGGCACATCTTCAGATTTGTAGTCCAGGGTCTTACCACAGCTTGCAAAAATAGAGGAAGTGCCTATGATCTCAGAGTTTCCTGTCCATCTATCCTTTTTTATGGCCTTTATCACGTTGAAATGTAGTCATCTCTTTACTAGAGTGTAAACCTGAAGGCGCTATTGCTATTGGTTGATGACCTTGTGCACATTACTTAACCAGTGTCCCCCCAAATGCTGCTAATGGCATGACTCAGTTAACCAGAGAAATACCTCTGATTCACCCTATGTGAGAATCCCCATTTCAGATAAGTTGCAGAAGTCTATTCAACTTACACAAATACTGTCTCACATTTATCCCATTAATATCAGCCAATTTAAGCATCCACTATCTCTCAAAGGTCTAGTGCAATAACCTAAATGTCTACTTGTTTCCTTGGGATGTCTGAAATCCATCCTGTATCTGAATTCAGTAGGCTCTTTATAAAGCTCGGTCAGCCAGGCTTTGCCCAGTTAAAGACTCTCTGGCTCCTCACTGCTTCTCTATGTACGAGTGCCTGAAAAGGACTCCAGACTCCTTTATAACTTTTTCTTCAGGGAGATTCCCCCCCACACCCCACATCCACTTTACACCTCTTGTCTTCTTGCTCACCTTGGTTTAGCGTTTGCCCAGTCCTCTTTCACTCTCAAAATTGAACCAGTTTGGAGTTTCCTGGTGGCAAGCAGGTTACGGATCTGGCATTGTCACCGCTGTGGCTCAGTTCCCTGTTGTGGCGTGGGTTCGATCCTTGGCCCTGGAACTTCCACATACCATGGTGAAGCCAAAAACAAAATCTGAACCAGGTTGGATAGTAAACATGGTCACTCTCTATACTTTTACCTATTTCCTTTTTGTGGCCTTTCTCATCATCTGAAATTCCTGATCTGTGTCCTTGAAGGACTAAAACTTAACATTGTTCTCAATGCCTGAGCTCCTATTTTGTAAGATTTAAGTGCAAATGAGAGGTATATGTTTGCATATGGAAAAAGGGGCAGGAGAGGTAGGAACCATGAAGCAGGGAACAATTTTAAAATTGGACCCCACAGAGCTCTAGCTTGCTTGCCTGCCTGCCTGCCTGCCTTCCTTCCTTCCTTCCATCTTTCTTTCTTCCTTCCTTCCTTCCTTCCTTCCTTCCTTCCTTCCTTCCTTTCTTTCTTTCTTTCTTTCTTTCTTTCTTTCTTTCTTTCTTTCTTTCTTTCTTTCTTTCTTTCTTTCTTTCTTTCCTTCTTTCTTTCCTTCTTTCTTTCTTTTACAGGGATGCACCTGAGGCATATGGTAGTTCCCAAGCTAGAGGTCAAATCAGAGCTGCAGCTGCCAGCCTACACCACAGCCACAGCAATGCCAGATCCAAGCTGTGTCTGCGATCTATACCACAGCTTATGGCAACACTGGATCCTTACCTCACCCACATCCTCACAGATAATAGTTGGGTTTGTTACCACTGAGCTGCAATGGAACTCTGATTATTTCTTATTTAAACTTTGTTCCAATGCTGTTTGCCATTTTAACCCCACATGACTCTTGTGAGAAGTAAAGAGGACTTCGTGATTCTTGGCCAAAGGAAGACTGGCAATTTGCTCACTTCTTTCACGGACTGAAAAAGGAGGCAAATTGAAAGAAGTGATGCAACGAAAATCCATTCTGGGTCTTCTTGGGTGCAGTCTCTTGTTCTGAAAATTCACCTGAGAGGTTTGTACTAATAGGAATCCTCACTCACCTCCAGTTTCTCATACCTGCAGAGAGAGATCTGCTGGAATATCCATCTCCATGAGCATGAAGAGCATCCCAGGCGAAGAGTCTTGGGACCCTGAAGTTTTAGATCCCTGACCATCTCTTCCCAAGTCCACCTGGTGTTATACGTATGCTTGGAGTATGCATAGTCCCTCTTAATTGCCTCAGTTTCTTCAGCCATATTAGAGATCATGCAAGCCTACTGTGCTTTTTCATTATACAAAATACAAAATGCATTCCCAGCGCCAAATCACTGACTCATGTTCATACATGAGTAATGTCTATCTCAGCACTGGGACCTTTAGGCAAAGATGTGAGAGACCCCCCCAGAGCAGTCTGTTTTTGCAGGGAGTACGCCCTTGTCCCCTCCAGTTAAACTGCAGATATTTAAAAATTATCACTGTAGGACATATTACAAGGAAAAATCAGAATCAGACCTGGCATTAGAGGTCACCTTAGATTAGAAAATTGAGCTCCCATGTAAGAAAGCTAAAAATAAATAAGTTGCGGTCATTGTCTGATGAGAAATTCCTGCTTTTCCCTCCTTCTGGCATCTTTTCTTTTTTTATATAATATATTTCTTTATTAATTTTTTTTGTGTGAAAGGGAAAGGAATCAGGACAGCCAGAAAACAGATATGGAGGAAAGGGGATTTACCAAAGGGAACAGATGTTTTTCTAATTTTGAAAAGGTATAAGGTTGAAACATGCCTTTCAAAGTACGAGATAGGCACAGATTACCACCTCTTATGGGTTATGGGTGCTTGGGGATTTCTTGTCCATTTTATATTTTTTGAAGTTTAATATCTCAGCAGTTAAAGGAAACAGAAGCGGTGAATTCTGAACCTAAGAGTTCTTTCCTGACCCCTTGGTACCTAGGCACAATAGGGTGAGTTCAGGACTGGGTAAGGTCGTAACTCGCTGTTTCCTGTCTTTTGTTAGTTTTAATCTGACACTCAAACATACTTCAATGTGGACTTTTGTGTGGGCATGCCTTTGATTTTTTTTTTTTTTTCCATTCCTGAGGAACACCAGCTAAGAGAGGGCAAAAAAATAGAATAAAGTTCAAATCACATGTAATATATATCTTAAGAAGTGATGTGGTGCTTTTTTTTTTTTTTTTTTTTTTTTTAACTTGAGAAGTAGACTGGTGACATTGTAATGACATTTTCTTAGAAGGAATCTAAACTTGAACTTGAGTCCTAGGAAGAGGATGTAATCCTCCCATGACTTTCAAGTGTGCGTATGTCCATGAGAAGCTCACATGGCTCAGGCTCCTGATACCTCATCTTGTCCATCTTGGATCTGTGGATGGGGGTGGCAACTGGGGTACTTGCCTTTGGGAAAGTGAGCGCTGTTCCCATTTTAGGGGATGGTCAGTCCTACCAAATGCACATCTTCTGGGTGTGTGTTTGGGGATGGGGTGAGGAAGGGCTCCTGGATGGCTCAATGAAATTCCTCCTTGGCTTGGAAAACCATTCCCTTGAACTAGTTGACCCATTCACTTGGTCAGTCATTTTGGTGGCTCATCAGTTGACTATGACTAATGGGCCATTAGACTTGGAACTTTGGTTAATGTGATCTGCTCAGCTACCTATATGGAGAAACACTTCCATTTCCACTAGAATGATTGGGACCATGACTGGGGGGGGATGATACATGTGTTTTACTTTGGGGGATGGTGGAAAAGCAAATAACAGGCAAGGGTGAGTAATAATGATTAAGCAACACAGTCAACATTTTACCCTTATGACTGCATGTTTAACAGAGTGTGATACATACTTGTGATGCAGAAACCTATAAACTGAGAGTTACTGAGTGGAAAATACATTGGTTACAATATATTGGTGACATTTTAATATATGTATATGCATATATGTATGTTAATATGTGTGTATAGTAGCCAACCATCTTCTTTAAAGACCTCCATTGTATTATTCTGTTGATGTTTTCATTTAGTGTTTCTTGTTTTTTTGTTTGTTTGTTTGTTTTTGTGTGTGTTTTGTCTTTTGAGGGCCACTCCTGAGGCATATGGAAGTTCCCAGGCTAGGGGTTGAAGGGGAACTGTAGCTGCCGGCCTATGCCACAGCCACAGCAACATGAACCCGAGCCACATCTGTGATCTACATCACAGCTCACGCCAACACCAGATCCTTAACCCACTGAGTGAGGTCAGGGATTGAACCTGCATGCTCATGGATGGCAGTCAGATTTGTTTCCATTGAGCTACGATGGGGACTTCTCATTTAGTGTTATTATTTTAACAGATATAGTCCTTTCATTTTCATATTACCTTGGAATTCTTATACTAAGCTGTTTAATAGAAAACATTCTCTGTATTCTGTTAACACGTACTCAGCCTACACTATTTGGTAGTTTATGCACATGAAAAGAAGTTATGCAGTTATAGTGTCAAAGCACAATTTTCAAAAAGGTAAAATCATGATTCACTCAAATATAAAATGAGTGCTTGTCAAAGATTTTATTTAACTGATCTCATTAATAAATGAGGGAACCAGTAAGATGTTAAAGCATGTCTCCACAAGAACTTGGCTTACTGGGGTTTATGTAATTCATTTGTGCTCCTGTGGGCAAGAATCATTTGCATTGCTAATCATTTGCTAAAAATTAAGTCACCCTTACAGAATTTTTTTTTTTTTTTTTTTTTAGTCTTTTTGCCATTTCTTGGGCCGCTCCCATGGCATATGGAGGTTCCCAGGCTAGGGGTCGAATGGGAGCTGTAGCTGCCAGCCTACACCAGAGCCACAGCAACGCGGGATCCGAGCCGCGTCTGCAACCTACACCACAGCTCATGGCAACGCCGGATCGTTAACCCACTGAGCAAGGCCAGGGATCGAACCTGCAACCTCATGGTTCCTAGTCGGATTTGTTAACCACTGCGCCATGACGGGAACTCCTTTTTTATTTTTTATTTTTATTTTTTTGTCCCTTACAGAATTTTTTAAGTAGCCAAGATGTAATCTTTTTTTTAAGGGCTGCACCTGCGGCACATGGCAATGGAATTTCCCAGGCTAGGGGTCGAATGTAGCTGTAGCTGCAGGTCTGCACCACAGCCACAGCAACATGGGATCCGAGCCATGTCTGTGAACTACACCACAGGTCATGGCAATGCCGGATCCTTAACCCACTGAACAAGGCCAGGGATCCAACCTGTGTCCTCATGGATACAAGTCAGATTTATTTCCACTGAGCCACGACGTGAATTCCCCCCAAGATGTAATCTTAAAAAAAAAAAAAAAAAAAAAAATAGCTCCAAGTCTTGGATAAGTTTTCCTGACAAGAGTTTTTATTTCTTCACTCATTAGTTCAAGTATTTTTGAAGGTCTAATATGAGCATGTATTCAAGACTGTTATACACAGGTGAACAGGAGAAGGTGTCTGTTTTTTCAGGAGGTCAATACTTAGACAAGGATGGACTCAATTAAATTTCATTTGATCAATGCCATTAGAGTCTTGGTGAATCGTTATTCTCTTAAGGAAGGGCAGTCATGGTTCTGCCAAAGAAATGTTGTTTGAACAGTGCCTTGCTGGTTGAAAAGCTCACTGGCAGGAAAAAGAGGCCTGATGGTTGAGAGTTGAAAGGCAGGCTTTCCATTCTACCCAGAGGGAATAGAAATGGCTCTTGGGTGTGATCAAGCAAGGCATATTTATGGGAACTGCAAGTATTGACTAAAAACTTAGGACTGGGGAGTGGAGTGCCTGGGAGGTGAAGCCCCTGGGGCAGAAAAGGCAGAAGGAATTGATAAACCAGATAATGCTAAAGGGGGCAGAGGACCAGGATTGAATTTTAAACAAGACAGACTGAAGAACTTTAGTATTTCAGATCTTACTCTGAAACAGTGTAAAGTTGTATCGGAAAATCAGCTAAAATGCTGTGACAATAGACCTTGGAAAGTGGTGGTCAGGAGAGGGTCAGAACTCCAAGTCTCCAATCCTCAAATATTCTAACACTTTGAAGGGCCCAAACGGGATTTGATGATTGATTTTTGGAAAAGGGGGCTTCCCCCTTCCTTCTGCTACTTTCCTTTGCCTCTGATCCCTTCTTTTTCTCCCCTTTCCCCTCACTCCACATTTTCCTTCTTCTTTCTTCCTTTCTTTGGACTCCAGTGTCCCCACAGTTTAGTGCTCTAGGAAACACCTGCCACACGTCTAAAGTACTCCCGTGGAATCAGTGATTCTGGGAGGTGCTCTAATTTTCAAGGCGATTGTGGACAAACCCTGACACATTCCTACTCTCTGATTCTTGTTTTTAAATCAACTGCTAAAGCACCATGACGTCACCCTAAACAAGGTAAAATGCAGCTGCTGTTTTCTGCTTTATAATTATTACATGCCAGTCTGGTTTTCCTGATCCCTCTCAGGACTGGAATCCTTTCCCTCCCATTGACAGGCATTTACAGGTCACCTCCCAGGACGGGTTATTTCCACAGATGGCTAATTTGGCCCATTTGTCTTGACTTGCGGTAATTTCCTCTCCAGGGGGTGAGATTTTTCTCTGACAATATTAATTTTTTTTAAAAGTAGTAGTCGTGGGGAAAGATGGAGAGGGGAAGTAGAAGAGGATCCTTACGCAGTTAGCAGTTTCCAATATACCAAATCTATCATAGTTCCATCAGAACTCCCGACGAATTCAGTAGGAATGATTTTATCCAAATACCTGGATACATTTAACCTGATAAAAGACAATTCACATCAAAGTGGGAAATGATCAATAGCTAACCCATCTAAGCTTGATGATCATTTCAAAAGAGATTATTAACCAGAAAGTATCTCAAGCTGAGTACATTTGGAGTATTTTATTTTTTTTATTTTATGGCTGCACCCATGGCATATGGAAGTCCCCCGGGCTAGGATTGAATCCCAGCAACCCGTTCCTTTAACTCAATGTGCTGAATGGGGGATCGAACCTAAACCTCTGCAGTGAACCAAGCCACTGCAGGTAGATTCTCAACCCACTGTGCCACAGGGGGAACTCCAAATTTGGAATATTAAGTAGAAGGAAAGGAATTCAAACCACTTAAAAGGGTGATGTTTGATCAATTAATATCAACTGCACCTAAAAATAAAATAATTATTTACCCTATGACTAGGACAACTAACTCTGGGGAAGTCTAAAACAATAACACTATGGTTCTGATTGCTGTGAAATTGTTGACTAGGTCATAAGTATTCTGGGTTAGTTTCTTTCTTTCTTTCCAACAACGTGAGATCCGAGCGGCATCTGCAATCTACACTATATCTCATGGGAGTGCTGGATCCTTAACCCATTGAGCAAGGCCAGGGATTGAACCTGCGTCCTCATGGATGCCAGTCAGATTCGTTTCCACTAAGCCATGACAGGAACTCCTGGGTTCAGTTTTTATATCTCCGAAGTGAGAGGATTCTAATAGAATAGGGACAAGGTTTAGACATGAAAAATTAGAAAGCTCTTATATAATTCTTTTTCAAATATAACAATAAAAAAAGGGGGAAAAGAAAAGAAAGAATTCTAGCTGAAAAAATATTTGCAAGTAACATGCCCCTGGTGTAAAAATGAACATTCCAAATCCAACTAAAGCAAATCAGAATGACACAACATTCACTTTTACAGTATAATAAGGTGACAGTGGAAGTGTCCCTTTACACTTTCAGGAGCCACACTCCCATTCATTTCTCAGAAGTAATTAGTGTTGATTTCTTGTAGAGCTTTTCAAAAATGTTCTTAAGGCATTGCATTAGTTAAGGTTCTTTCGGTTTCAGGCCACAAAAATAAACTCCGGCTGACTTAAACCAAAAAAAAAAAAAAAAAAAAAAAAGAATTTACTGGAAAGATGCTGGGGTATTTTGCGAAATTGAAGCAGGATTAAACCCCTAAGTCTTCGGAAAGGGTGGGCTAAAGGAAAGTTACAAGACATCCCAACACCATATGTCAAACAATTTCCGTTAATACAAAGATTCTCAGCCTCTCGTGCTTGTTTTAAATTTCAAATCCGATTGGCCAATCTGCATGAAGCAAATGAACTGTAATGCGGCTGGCTGGCTGGGGGCAGAAGAGTTAGGGAATGGGCCAATTTTCAAAGTGTATGTAGCTGGAGAAATTTTCTGGACAGGTTGAATGGTAACTTGCAGGATGGCAACCTCATGAAGAGTCTGTTGAACATAAGTATGTTTACATTTACTCACAAAACACACACCTGCACTGTCTATATTTGCTTCTAGGACAAATGTCTTTCACATTTTAATTATCTCTGAAATGTGGGGTGTATTTTATAATTGATGCTACCTTAGCATTAGACGATAATTTTATACAGGTCATTTTTTCTTTCTCTGTGGTATATGAAATTGTGAAATCTTTCCACTTTGGCATTTTTGTAACTTCTGCACAAGTGGAAAAAAATACTGTTTGTTTCTGAGCCAAGTGTCACATATAGGTATACTGGAGTTGCAAAGTTGGCACTATTTTTAGGAATCCGCACACTAAAAACTCGTGCCTAAAGTTACCTTCTTGAAAAGCCTCTTGGCCATTACAATTAAATTAAACTTTACATAAACACCCTTGCGCTTATTTTAGGAGGAAAGTACAAAGCTAGGTGCTGTGGTTTAGAGTAAAATATGACTATTTTTGCTTTCAAGGTAATTACAAATTGACACCTCGATTTTGACTTTCTAGTCTCCAGAACTGCAAGAGAATAAATTTCTGTTCTTTTAAGGCATCATGTTTATGATAATTTGTTACAGCAGACCCAGGGAAATGAAAATACAGGGGAGAGGTAATACAGTGTTTTAAAAGTATAAAGCATAATGAAGTATATTGGATATTTTTTGAGATCTAGTTTTAGTAGCAGAAGGAGAATTCTGAGTCTGAAGCTGTGGTTCTTTAGTAATTTAATTCACCAAATACAGCCTGAGTTTCTGCTTTAATTTATAACTCCTCCTGGCTAAGATGGAATCATTGTAGTTGCCTGTTTACCTGAAATAACAAGAACAACACAAATTAAATATATGAAATGATGAGATTTTTTTATTGGCATATAGTTGCTTTACAATGTTGTATTAGTTTCGAGTGCATAGAAAATTGATTCAGTTATACATATATTCATTCCTTTTCAGAGTCTTCTATGTAAATTATTATGGAATATTGAGTTGAGTCCCCTGTGCTATGCGATGGTCCTTGTTACTTATCTATTTAATATATAGTGGTGTGTTTGTTTTAATCCCAAATTCCTAATTTATTCCCCTCCCCATGTTTCCTCTTTGGTAACCATGAGTTTGTTTTCAAAGTCCGTGAGTCTGTTTCTGTTTTGTAGATAACTTAATTTGTATATATACTTTTATATACCACATATAAGTGACATCATGTGATGTTTATCTTTCTCTGACTTACTTCACTTAGTATGATAATCTCTAAGTCCATCCATGTTTTTGCAAATGGCATCACTTTATTCTTTTTTATGGTTGAGTAGTATTCCATTGTGTATATGTACCACGTCTTCTTTATCCATTCCTCTGTCAATGGACATTTAGGTTTCTTCCATGTCTTGGCTATTGTAAAGTGTATGCAATGAATGTTGGGGTGCATGTAGAAAATATGAGTTTGTTAAGACATTAGTCATTAGGCAATGCAGGACAGTGATATCTGAGAGAGAAAACAAGTGTGGTAAATCCTTGATTTTCCTAATTTACTGCCTTTGGAGAGTCATGGAGGGAGTACCCAGGAAGAGCTTGGTGGACGATATGAGTAGAAGAGATCAAGGTGTTAAGTCTACAGAGGGGGACAGAATGCATATGCATAAGAATCACACACACCAATGCGTACAGTACTAGTGCATTCATTTTCATCAAATGTATAGTCTGCTTTGAGGTACCACTCTCCAAAGTAATTCATCACCATTTAGGACTTCTATCCGGAAGACCCTGTGGCATGCACCACGTGTTCTTCCTACAATTTCTACTCAAGAGGATGAATACGCCATTGTGTGATGGATAAGAACATTCTTTTAAGGCATGTTCAGTATTTCACACCTACTGAGAGTTGAATAAGGGTCCTGGTCCCTTCAGTTCAGCCATCTGAGGAGGGTCTGACAGAAAGGAGGCAGGAAAGGATTAGCAAAAGGCAATCAATAAGTTGTCATATTAATGTGTTGAAACAGTGAAGAGAGTAGGTAGGAGCGAATGTTGGAAAGACAGGAGGTTCAGAGAGGAATATACCCTTGTACTTTTGAAGAAAGTGCTTTTGTGGACTTCACTTAAGTCAATGGATGAATGCAGAAAATGATTTTTTTCCCCTTAAAGTATTACTAGAGACTGTCCTCTTCAAAGTATTTTAAAAAGTGTGAATAAAGAATTTATTTGGGGAGTTTCCTGGTGGTCTAGCAGTTAGGCCTTGGCACTTTCACTGTGCAGCCTGGGTTCCATCTCTGGTCTGGGAGCTGTGATCCCACATCAAGCCACGTCCCAAAAAAAAAAAAAAAAAAAAAAGAAATAGAAAAGAAAAATTTAGGTTATTCGCTGCACCTATGGCACATGGAAGTTCTGGAGCTAGGAGTTGAATCAGAACTGCTGGTGCAGCCACAGCTGTTTGTGATCCAAGACACATCTATGACCTAAGCTGCAGCTTGTGTCAATGCCAGATCTTTAACCCACTGAGCAAGGCCAGGGATTGAACCCGAATCCTCACAGACACAATATCGTGTTCTTAACCTACTGAGCTGCAATGGGAACTCCGAGAGTGCTCATTTTTGCATGAACTGTGTCCATTTGACTATTTTCTGAGTCTTAATTCAGAGAGATACGTAAACTGGTACATTATAGGACTTCAGAACACATTTGGTCCTCACTGTTTAATTGGGACTATGTTATAGTTCCCATATTATGGGACTTTAGAAAATTTTTATTTCTGCTTCAGGCAATCCACTGCAGAGGCAGAATTATGATAAGAATTTAAAGTCCCAGGGGGATCTCATCTATATCTTTCTTCTGTCATGTTGCAATAGGTTGGTTTTTTCTCAACTCTTTAAATTAATAAAGATTTTTTGCTGTATCCTCTATTTCCCACCAGATTTTCTTATGAAGTTCTTTGCTCCATGACTAATTGTTTCCACCCTCTCTTTATATTCCTAAAATAAAGCTGTCAGATAAGGTCTGTGATGCTCAAATACTGCACTATGTGTTCTTGTGTTTGGCTTGTTTCTCTAAGACAGATCTGTCTCCAGGAATGTTGGCATTTGAATACTCAGAATTGGATACATAGAGAAAGACTGAAGGGAGCATCTTGTCAGAACCAACTGGAAAGAGAAAAAATGAGTTTTCTTGAGACTGGTACTCATGAGAGTTCCCTCTTTTATAAAAATTTGGTCCCGAAAGTCATTTTCTACTAAGTATGGAGGCTATTTTCCAAGACCCCTTCGCCATACAGGTGGGGCAGTATTAACACATTATTTATATTAATAATTCAATGTTATCTCTCATAACTAATATGCTGCAAATATTGAGCTGAGGAGCAGCTGTGTAGCTGCTCATATCTGAAATAAACAAAGAGCTAGTGTCTGTGGAAAGAAAGAACTCAATTCATAACAAAACTGCATATATTTCTAATATAGAAAATATAGCTGCTCTGCAAAGTTCTCTGTAGGACAGTGGGAGATGTGATTTTACACACTCAGCATTCACAAGTTTTACCTTTCCAGACAGACCTTGTTTCAAATATTTTAGGGATTTTCTTTTTTTCCTCCCCTTTTTCTTTGTGGTTCTGTTTTGTTTTTACTTTCCTTAAATTGGATGGCTTCATGTGCCTTCTGGAGGTCAAGCACATGATTGACAGCTGAGCTTGGAGCTCTGGTCTGAGCCATGAGAAGGTATCAGACAATGGTGTAGACAGGAAGAAACAGAGGAACATTGGGTAGAACGAGGCCAGAGGCCTGGGTCTGGGAGTCTTGCCACGTGTCAGAAGTGGAGTTTGAGGAGGCTGAAGGTGAGGTGGCTGGAAGCCAGAGAAAGACAAATGACGGTGGGAGGTTTCAAGGGACAGAGAGGGAGTTGAGAGAGGGGCACGCAGAATGTTGGAACTGTATGGGGCAAGATAGGATTTTTCTGTTGGAGTCTGTATGCAGAAACTTGCCAAGACTTGATCCTAAACTTAAGCAACCAGACTGATTGAAGGAAAAGCTATGAAGGCGGTAAGGGTTGTTTCCAACATCCTGACATTACTTTTCAACACCCTGTAGCTCTTTGGGCGGATTCCCTCCATCCAGGTGTTCAGACCCCCACCCTCCCTTCCTCTGAACTACAGCACATGGGGTCACCCACATTGCAGCAATCACTGGACAGCCTTCTTATTCCAAACTTTTCTTCCCAGTTCTTCTGCTTCTCCCAAATCTGGTTCCCTCTGTGCTTATGCCCTTGATCCCTCCTGGAGCTAATTTGACAATGGATTGGAGCCAGGGATGTTAATGATGACTGATATAGTCTCAGGGCTTCTTCCCTCTCTGATCTCCTTTGTACTCTTCCTCACGCAGGAAAGAGGCAATTACAGTAGAACTGAGCAGGAAAGAGGTCTTTCCTTGATTCCTTCAGATGACAACTTACTGCTTTGTCCGTGAGTAAGAGTCACCTCTGAGAGCATGAGCAAGCTGTTAGAGTAGCTATGGCTTAGGAGAAATAGAAGGGAGGATAGAGATGGCTGGCAGAAGAGATAATCAGAAGCTCAATGGGAAAAGAAGATGTCTGGGGTTGGGTGGGAGCTCCATTAGAGAGTGTCTATAGGCCAGCTTTAGGGGATAAACAAAATATTCAAAGGGCTTGGTGAGCGACTAAGGTAATTCCATAAAGTTTTCTTCCTTCATTCTTCTTTCTTTCTTTCTTTCTTTCTTTTCTTTCTTTCTTTCTTTCTTTCTTTCTTTCTTTCTTTCTTTCTTTCTTTCTTTCTTTCTTTCTTTCTTTCTTTCTTTCTCTCTTTCTTTCTTTCCTTCTTTCTTTCTTTCCTTCTTTCCTTCCTTCCTTCCTTCCCTCCTTCCCTCCTTCCTTCTTTCCTTCCTTCCTTCTTTCCTTATTTCCTTCTTTCTTTCTTTTTCTCTTACCATGGGTTGATCTAAGATGGTTTCTCCAGGATGGTTTCTCTTCTCTACTACTCTGTGAGTATAGCCCAGCCTTCCATTCTGCTAATGTTCATTGGTTCTATTACTGAGTCTGGGGATGGAAAAGGTTGCTTAGGTGTCAGCCAAGACACTCCCTCTGTTTGGGGGAGAGGGAGCTGCCAGCCCGACTCTCCACTTCCTGCCAGCTTAAGGAGCTTATGACTCAGATTCAAGCAAAACACTGAGCTGAAGCAAAAAAGAGAGGGAACCTCGAGTCAGATGAAGGCGCCACTGCCAAACTGCATCACTGAAACATTCAACTCAGGAGAACCCATCATGCCAGAAAGCTAGGTGATTTTGTGTTCATTCTCTGATTTGAAAAGACAAGCCTATGCTGACACAAACTTACTTTCTTTGACACACTTACAGAGACATTTCTCCCTGAGCAGGAATTCTGAGGCTCTTGTACCTTCCTGCAAAAAAAAACAAAAACAAAAACAAAAACAAAAAAACTACTTTGGGAAGCTGGAAAGGTTATTAAGCATCTCAGGTTCTACGATAGCAGAAAAGTCCCCACCAGAAGGTACGATTCAGCTGGTGTTTCCAGTTGTCCCTTATTGCCCTGTGTCACCCTAGTTTCCATTCCTTATAGAGGGAGGTGTTGGGGAAGATGGCAGACATTTCTTGCAAATGACATTGAAACCCAGACACATGTGTTTCAAAGTCCTCTGGTTCCAGTAGTTTCCTGGATATTCTCTGGTGGCTGAGTTGTTGCCAGTGTTGATTTGCTGGTTATTTCAGAAGGCAAACTCTACCCCTGAGGAAAAGTATGAGATAAATTAGAGACATCTCCATTCTTTTGTTTTTCTTCCTCCTTCCATTACTCAAGGTTAAGTCCACACTCCTTCCCCCACACCAATTGTCTCTTTGTGAGTAAATATTAGTCAGTTCCCTCCAAGTGTCTCACCCCCATGTATTGAAGAGAAATGTGAGATCTTTGAAGTTGAAGGTACCAAACTATATCCTTTCCCATTAAATATAGTTTACAGTGTGACTACTTACTGTACGATTATATATAGCATCCACAACCTTCCTAATATTCAACTTTTAGTTATGTTACTGTCTTTCAAGAAACTCTAAATATATTCCCTAGTCAACTCTAGAGGACCGGATGCCATGATGCCATTTACTAATCTTCCTGATATGGATCCAGCTTAAGTTTCTAGTTTCTTCTCACCTGGCATCACTATTCTTCCTTAAACTGGCTGGACTGTCCACTTAATTCTCCAGACCAATTTAATCACTCTTCTCTTTGAAATACCCTCTTCTAACATCTGTCTAATCCCAACTATCCTAAAAACTCAGACCCATATCAACCCATTTTCTTTATTTGGAGGAGAAACAAGAGGATAAGAACAAGGAAGACAGAGAGAAAGAAGCAATGTATTAAAGTCTAAGGGGAACGAAGCCTGGTTGTAGTGTGTGGTGTTCCAAATCTATCATTAGCCTATGGAATCCATTATAGATGTCGCCTCTTCCTCCCTCCAATGTTTTCAGAAGCTCAGAAAATTGGGTTTATCAAGAGCTTTCAATCCCAGTCAGAAAAAAAAAAATTACCTTTGTTCTGTGGGACTGAACATGTCTAACAGTGACAGATATGTGAGAAGTCAAAATGTAGTTTAGTGAACATGGTTACAAGGAAAGAGAAATTAGTTAGAAGAACTAAATGCTGATTACTGCTTAGCCCAAGAATAATATCCCTTCTATTATTATTATTTTTTCATCTTTTTAGGGCTGCACCTACAGCATATGAGGTTCCCTGGCTAATGGTCCTATTGGAGCTGCAGCTGCCAGCCTATGCCACAGCCACAGCAAGGTGGGGTCTGAACCTTGTCTGCAACCTACATTGCTCACAGCAATGCTGGATCCTTAACCCACTGAGTGAGGCCAGGGATTGGACCTGAGTCCTCATGGATGCTATTCTGAGCCATGACGGGAATTCCAATATCTCTTCTATTCTTGAGGACATCTCTCTCTCTCTTAAGTAGGGAAAACACTACTAATTTTATAGTATACTTTTTTTGGTATTGAAGTGCACTTGAATTTCAATGCTGTGTGAGTTTCAGGCATACAGCAAGTGTGATTCAGTGATACATAGATGTATATGTATTCTTTTTAAATTCTTTTCCATTATAGGTTATTACAAAATATTGAATATATTTCCCCATACTGTACAGTAAGCCCTTTTATAGATCTGCATTGGCCTAGAGACAGGTTCTCAAGGTTGTGCCTTTGAACTTCTAAGGCTGACTGGTGCTGTTTAAACACACTTCTTTTTTAAGCATGCTAACACTGTCCATCTGGTTACCGTCCAGGCTAAGATGGACAGCTATTTTGCCTCTTTAAGAGAACTCTGCAGATCCCTGATCTCTGCTTTGACTGTTACATGAGGACTTCACTGTTTAATTGTATTCCCAGTTATAGGGAAGACCACCTTCCATTTGTCTCATGGTTGGTTCTCAATGAGGCTCTAATACTAATCAGCTTTCCTTAGCGCTTTGTCTCCAGTGGCTTTTTGGTGAATATTTGATGCCTATTCTTCATCTGCTACCTATGTAGGCTCTAGTATATTCCTTTGTCTGGGATGGACAGCCAGGAGTTTAATAAGTGATTTAGAATTAGTGGCTGAGATTTTCTAAAAAGCTTCAGTAGTTAAATCAACCACTTCTTTTACTTATAAAATAGAATTAGACTAATGATTCATCTTGCTATTGATGAAAGGCACTTCAGAGATATCTTAATAAACCATTTCTTATTTTATAGGTAAGCAAACTAAGGCTCAGTTAGACTGACTGTTTTATTCAAAAAATTGGTCAGAATGAAGCAGGACAGGAATCCACATCTTCTTAATTCTAAGCACATGGAAGTGACCCAAGTGAAGTCTAATTATGGAGTCCAGTTGAGGCCATAGTTACTTAGTCTTTTTATATGTCACTATGGTCTCCCAGGAGCTGAGGGAACAACAGTCACCAGAGTTAGGCAATTTTATTATAACTGCCAAATATTTATGTCCAATGTTCTTTATGTTCATTATAAAAGTTAGTAACAAAATAAACATTGCTATGGTTACCATGGAGTTAGACTAAGATTTCAACATACCCTGCTTAAAGGGATTGATCCAGCCACTTCAGATGCAGTTTCCAAGGTAAAGATTGTGGTGAGGGTGACTCCTCTGAAGGAGTCAGCTACTGTGAATATTGGGCTTCCAAGTGGCAATATCATCTCATACATTTATTCATTCTGGGCCGGGCAGAGTTAAGAAATATTGTATAACTGGACTGGTTGATACCACGGACACAAAGAACTTTTTTTTTTTTCTTAGAATGATGTAATGGGCACAAAGATACTTCAATGGAAATTTGGGGGTAATTTTTCCCTTCATGCCCAAATGTGAATAAATTAAAGAAATATTAATTGGAAACAGGTTGGAGTAAGGCTACAATAACATAAATTCAATAACGGTAGAATTCATTTAATACAAAGTCATCTTTGTTGGCGCCTTTTATATAGTTAAGAGTTTTGTGACAAAAATAGCATTCTAGGATTTTTTTTTTTTTGTCTTTTGTCCTTTTAGGGTCCCACCTGCGGCATATGGAGGTTCCCAGGCTAGGGGTCTAATCAGAGCTGTAGCCGCTTGCCTACGCCAGAGCCACAGCAAGGTGGGATCCGAACTGCGTCTGTGACCTACACCACAGCTCACGGAAACACTGGATCCTCCACCCACTGAGCAAGGCCAGGGATTGAACCCACAACCTCATGGTTCCTAGTCAGATTCGTTAACCACTGAGTCACAGTGGGAACTCCAAATAATAGGATTTTTTAAAAGCTTAACTTGATAGTAGTGAGTAGCCAGGATTACAAGGACATGTTCTGTGTCTTTTGAGTTGGTTTTAAAATTTTACCCTGATGGTGACAAGGATGTTGCTGCAAAAAAAAAAAAAAAAAAAAAAAAAAAAAAGCAAAGAACATATACCAGGTGTTTTCCCCTTGCTAAGTCCTGGCGTTGAGTACTTTACACACAATGAATGTGTTATTGTTATGTATTATTTTAGTTTACATATTATGGATGAGAAAACGGAGGCCCTTAAGTAAATTTCTGCAAACATCAACTAAGTGATAGAGTCAGGGTTAGGAGCCCAGGTGGGTTGACTAGAGAACCCATCATCTGGAATCTCTAAGTAAAATGAATAACTTTGGCATTTAGAGAGTTTCTAGTGAATTATACTATTATGATTCAAAAATTATAAATGGGAGTTCCTGTTATGGTGCAGTGGTTAACGAATCTGACTGGGAACCATGAGGTTGCGGGTTCGATCCCTGTCCTTGCTCAGTGGGTTAATGATCCGGCGTTGCCGTGAGCTGTGGTGTAGGTTGCAGACGCGGCTCGGATACCGCGTTGTTGTGGCTCTGGCGTAGGCCGGTGGCTACAGCTCCGATTTGACGATTTGACCCCTAGCCTGGGGACCTCCATATGCCGTGGGAGCGGCCCAAGAAATGGCAAAAAGACAAAAAAACAAACGAACAAAAATTATAAATGTATTAGTGAAAATTGAGAAAATATATTTTACTCTTTCTTTTAATGGCAAACATTTTCTCTGTAATTATTAAAGACAAAATAAAGCCATAGTCTATATACTCTTTTTTTTTTTTTAACTCAGGGAAATGATTATTCATAGTGTGTCAGTAACTTTTACCTTGAACAGACATTATTTTATAGAGGCGAATAATATCTTTTAATCAGCTTTATCATTGAAGAAGACACATTGTAATGACCAAGAGTTCATTTGTCAAAGGGTGCTTCAAAGAAAGAGTACAATTATGAGGCTAATTACTATATGTGGTCGTAGGTAGAGATGAGAAAAATGAGGCCCTTAAATAAATTTCTACAAACACCAACTAAGTGATAGAGTCAGGGTTAGACTACAAAATCTCTTAGACTACATAGAGGTTTTATTCTCTATGTAGAGAGGTACTATGTTTCCAATATGTGTTTTCCCTAAAGATCTGAATAATATATTGACTAATAGGATAGAGTAAAAACAACAACAAAAAAATCACAGCACAATGTACTTCCGACTAGCATGTACGCACAGTACCACCGGGTATGAGTCACTTTGGTTTGTAAGTATTATGTCCTGTGTGTTTTATGTAACAATTCTAAGAGAATGCATATTTGTGCAATATTTAGTCTGGGTGGTAAAGTAGATTTAATTAGATTTTGAGGGACTTTTTTTCCTTCTTAAAGAGGAAAGAGAAAGGAGTTGGAGTCGGCATGGCTAATATAGCAGTCAATAAGTGATGCTTGTTAGAATAAATTTTGTATGATACAAATTTATTTCCTATCACTTTTCTTTCACCAGGTAATTATAATCTCGTTAGACAAAGATTTTCAGAAGGCTTTTTTCACATAACAAAAGCAGATAGGGTTAGAAGTATAAGAACAATAGAATTATCTGAATATTATAGACTATGCCAATAAAAAATAGGGATGAGAGAAAACTATTTTAATCCTGCAGAAAAGCATGAGATCAAAGGGGAGAGAAGAAAATACTCTGCAGTCCATATTCTTATTTGTCTATAATATCTACACCTTTGATGCTCAATGTGTGGCTGTAAACTGGCAACATCCACATAGCTAAGGAGATTGTTCGAAGTGCAGAATTTCGGTTCCAACCATAGACACAGAATTGCATTTTAATAAGATTCCCAGGTAATTCATGCACATGCTGAATTTTGAGAAATGCTGATACATAGAACTGCTTTTTTCCCCCCTGTAAATATCTGTGAATGTAAACATATAGAATTTTTTGTTGGATGATGTGGTAAAATGAGCTATTCTTCTCCTTCCTACAGGAGGAGAGACAGAAAGTCTAGGAACATCAGGGTAGCACTGCAAGTGCTGGTCCAGATAGCTAAAACAGGAGACTTCCTTTCTTCCTTCCCTCCTTCCTTCCTTCCTTGCCTGCCTCCCTCCCTCCCTCCTTTCTCTCTCTCTCTCTCTCTTTCTTTTTCTTTTCTTTTCTTTTCTGCTTTTTAGGGCTGCCCCTGTGACATATGGAAATTCCTTAGCTAGGAGTCAGATTGGAGCTGCAGCTGCTGGACTACACCATAGCCACAGCAAGCCCAGATCCAAGTCATGTCTGCAGCCTACACCACAGATCACAGCATCGCCAGATCCTTAACCCACTGAGTGAAGCCAGGTATTGAACCCGAAACCTCATGGGTACTAATTGGGTTCATTTCTGCTGAGCCACAATAGGAAATCCAGGAATCCTTCTTTACTATCCTGGAGGCTTTTAATGGCACATCTTGAAGGGGTCAGATGTGCCATTAACACCATCATGCTGATGTTATTTATTTATTTATTTTCGTAAGCAGCAGAGTCAAGGTCATGTTCATAGGAGGAAATTGTTTTCTCATGTTATATTAGACTGTGTTGTTTCTGATAAATATTAATTTTCCCTTTGACAATGTGTACTTGCATCTTAGGTAATTAGCAAGAAATGAATGGCAGTCTTCCACAGTCAAGAACCTGACGTGGATTCACACATTCTACTTTCTCCTCTGGTCCTGAGAAGATACCCCATTCCAATGGGTCTGTAAGGGCTATTGCCTTGGATTTAATGGCCTTAGACACTGAAAAGCACTAGGACATTGCCTTAACTTTTGTGGGAAGTGCTGAGCTTCTTTCAGGGACTGATTGAGAAACAAGGAGCCAGAGTTTTAAATTAATAGTTGTGAGAGCAGGATGGAGAGAATAAAGGAGAGAGGTCGTAAAAGAGAACATTTTGAAGGATATTCCTCCATTTACTGGTTTTCAACTTTGGCTGCACTACATTCGAATTACCCAGGAGGCTTTAATAACGCCTTCTTTGGGGGCTGCACTCAGACCAATAACAGTAGAATCTATAGTAGGACCTAGGTATCAGTTTTTGCTTCTTTTCTTTCTTTTCTTTTTTCGTTTCTTTTTCTTTCTCTCTTTTTCTTTCTATCTTTCTTTCTTTCTTTCTTTCTTTCTTTCTTTTTCCTTCTTTCCCTCCCTCCCTCTCTCCTTCCTTCCTTCCTTCCTTCCTTCCTTCCTTCCTTCCCTCCTTTTCTTTCATGGCCTCACCATGGCACATGGAAGTTTCTGGGCGAGGGATTGAATCCAAGCTACAGCTGTGGCAACGCAGGATCCTTCAACCCACTGTGCCAGGCCTGGGATCAAACCCACACCTCCACAGTGACTCTAGCTGCTGCAGTTGCATGGATTCTTAACTGACTTCATCACAGCAGGGACTCTTTTTTTCTTTTCTTTTTCCTTCCTCTTCTTCTTCTTCTCATTCTCCTCCTTCTCCTTCTTCTTCGTTTTGTAAGAGCTCCATATATAAAGTTTCTTTCACTTATGTGTTAAATATGTTTTGTGTGGGGAAACTTAGTAGGCAGGAAAAGTTCCAGCATCTTGAGTATTTGAGGAAAAAAGTTCAAGGAGCAAATGAGACATGAAAATTCCTTTGGAGACCACTAGATAAACCTATGCTCCGTCTCTGGAAACAATGTGACTAAATTCCTCTTGGTAAGGTCTGCTCTCTGCTTTCTCTTCTCAACCCTTACAGTTTAGCAAGAAATACTGCTGGCTGGGTGTGGTAGACAGCCTCTAAGATGGCCCCCACTGATCCTTGTCTCCTACTATTCATTCTCCTGTGTAGTCTTCCTTCACATTGAATCACTCAAGGCAAATTATGACCAACAGAATATGGTAGAAGTGACGGTGTGAGACATTCAAGGCTAGGTCATAAAAGGTATTACAACTTTGCTTTAGTAACTTGGATCATGGGAGATCCTGAGCCAGAACTGCTGAAATTGACTGGTCCCAAATCCTGATCTATGGAGGCCATGAAAAATAACCATGGATTATTGGTTTTATAGGCTTAAATAAATTTTGGAATAATTTATTGTGTATCAATAAATAATTAATACAGAAGGGTTTATCCAACCCTGTTTGGTGGCATATTTATAGATGACTTCTAGAGCACAACAGAGTTGAATAGTTTAGTCCCAGGTTGCATTCAATTCTACTTTAAATTAAACTGGCTACTTTGCAAGTAAGACAAATATTAAAGTTTGGGGCAAAACAAGTGATATCATTAAAACCTTGGCTTTTCATTAGGTCTTACCAACTAGTGAGACAACATTTGATATACAGGTCAGTCTTGTTGAATAGAACTTTCTACAATTATAAAAATGTTCTATACCCACACTGTCCAATATGCTACAGTTGGTTATTGAGCACTTGCTGTCAGGAAAATGCAACTGAGGGGCTGAATTATAAATTTTATTTAATTTTAAATTGTGGCTACCATATTGACAGAGAATACTATTTAATTCCTGGGAAGAATATAGAGATGACCAAATGATTCTGCCCTAATTTGTAAGTAGTGAATTGGGAATAGGTAGAAAACTCAGTAAGGGAAGCAGTTCATCTGTGGTATATTTGATTAATATGATCCACCCCCCTTAACCCCTAAATATGTGTCTCTTAGTGTAAATGATGAAAATTACAAAGAGGCAGATCATAAGAGATTGTGTATATCCGTCATGGAATTGATTTCAGGTTCTGTGACGATGAAGGAGGTTATATTGGAATTTTAGAGGAATTTGGAGTTTTGAGATATTGTCAAAGACAATTTTCTGCCCAATGCCTGCTGAACTGCTCTCCAGAAAAATACTGGCCCTGCCAGCTGCCATCTTATTTATTTTGCTGGATCTTATTGGATGACTACACAATACAAGGCTTGTTCAAGAAGATTTCCAAGTAATGTAACATCGACATAATCATTTAGAGGTTTTGTTGTTATTTATGATAGTACGATTATGATGATGAATGTTATGATTATTAACTATCAATGATTATGTTTGGACCAAACTAATTTATTGTTTACTTAATCTCCTGTATTTTTTTAAAAAAATTTCATCAGAGGACCAGAAATAAAGTAATAGAAATTCCTAGCACCTTTTTTGTTCTCGGCCTTATCCAAGATTTTCATCTGGATTTTATTTAAAGTACACATGAACTAGTCCTACTTTATGATCATCTAATTATATTCTAAAATTCATTTTTGAAGTAATTGGTGTTCGATGGCACCTTCTCTGAAAATGTAAGGTTTTTTGGTCATATAGATATCAATTAATAATATCCTTAATTTATCTGTTTTCTTGTTTCGAATATTTGTTTATATTGATAACCAACATTTTTTTCTTGGTTATTATTAGAAATTTAAAAGCTGATTTAATTTTTGAAGGAGAAAACCAGACATAGGTCATTAAATGAAGAAACAAAAACACCCCAAATCCTACCACCCATACCACTCTGAATCGTTTATACACATACATGCTCATTTTTATAAGAACAAAATATAAATTATGTAACACACATTTTTTACAAAAATGAGTTAATATTGTATATACTGCTTTGAAATTGTTTTTCATTTCACAATAAAAGACTATTACAGTTTCAAGCATTATATGTCTTTTTTTTTTTTTTTTTTTTTTTTTTTTTTTGTCTTTTTGCTATTTCTTGGGCCGCTCCAGCGACATATGGAGGTTCCCAGGCTAGGGGTCGAATCGGAGCTGTAGCCACCGGCCTGTGCCAGAGCCACAGCAACTCGGGATCCGAGCCGTGTCTGCAACCTACACCACCGCTCACGGCAACCCACTGAGCAAGGGCAGGGACCGAACCCGCAACCTCATGGTTCCTAGTCGGATTCGTTAACCACTGCACCACGTCGGGAACTCCAAGCATTATATGTCTTATGGTTACCTTACACAATACTGAAATGAATAGTTATATATACTTAGCAAGTTTTTAAAAGTCTTTGATATATTTTGTGTGTATATTAACATTCTATTTTTTTTTTTTTTTTTTTTTTTTTGTATTTTTAGGGCCGCACCATGGGATATGGAGGTTGCCAGGCTAGGAGTTGAATCAGAGCTGTAGTTTCCAGCCTATGCCACAGCCACAGCAACATGGGATCCTTAACCCACTGAGAGAGGCCAGGGATCAAACCCACGTCCTCATGGATACTAGTTGGGTTCATTAACCACTGAGCCACAGTGGGAACTCCAACATTGTAATTTTAATATAGTAATTCCAGACCCACATCAGTACTTGTTGAACAAATTAGGAGCCAAAATGGGGAAAATAAGAGACGTAAATGTTAGATATACACAGATATGCCATTTAAATCTATGTCAACCTGCTGCTATGTCTGGGGAAAGCCAGTCTTCCCCAGAGGGCTGAAGGCCAGAACAGGACTTTGTTTGGAAAAGTGGGGAAAATGCTTGAAATATGAAATCACTGAAACATTGTTACTCCACCAGACTCTTGAGGTCTAACTGAATGACTGCTCCAATTGTGAAGATTACAGGATGGCTTCTTCAAGGTTGTGGATGGGAGGTGCAAACTCTTCTTCGTCTCTTTGCCTGTCTGACTTCCCCAATATCCCTCCCAGTGCTTCATGGAGTCACCTTCAAAATAAACTGTATGTGAATGCTGCTTCTGGGAGAAACTAAATGAAAACACTTATTTCTGAAAGAATATTGGCATAAGACTCAGGACAAATTTGGTGTTTCTTGGAAATACGATTACAAATGACAGTGAGAATGCTGAACTTCTATGGTGTATAGTGTCCTTCGTGAAGGAAAAGTTTTTGCTAACTGGGAGGAGTAGACTGAATACTGTAATAGCAAGTGAGTCCTTGAGTGAATTTGAGACCCAGGGCCCCAACTGATTCAGTCTTATTCCTTCATTTAGCACGTCTTTATGCAGTGGGTCTATTGAGGCTTAGGCACTATTTTAGGCACTTCGGATACTGAGAAAGGTAGATAAGATCCTACCTTAATTCCTGGGTAGCACAGAGATGAAAGATTTGGCACTGCTGCAGCAGCTGTGGTATGGGACACAACTGTGGCATGGGTTCAGTCCCTGGCCTGGTACCTTGGGCATCCTCCCCCCACAGCTGCCCATGAGCACGGAGTAGACAGAGAACTGTAAATAAAATGAACAATAAGTGAACAAGATAACTTCATAGAATGATGTTTGATGAAGAAATTAAGACTAAATAATGAAATAATTCATTTATATTTTCCTTCATTTATTAATTAGTTCATTCATCTATTAGATATAATCTGCTATGCAAGATAGCTACATTCTAACTTTTTAAAAAAATATCAGTGGACAAGATTTCTAATGGCGGAGTTCCCGTCATGGCTCAGAGGAAACGAATCTGACTATCATCCATGAGGAAGCAGGTTTGATCCCTGGCCTCGCTCAGTGGGTTAGGGATCTGGCATTGCCTTGAGGTCTCAGACCTGGCTCTGATCTGGCATTGCTGCGGCTGTAGTGCAGGCCGGAAGCTACAACTCTGATTCTATTCCTAGCCTGGGAACCTCTGTGTGCTGTTGATGCGGCCCTAAAAATACACACACACACACATTAAAAAAAAAAAAAAAGGAAAAAGATTTCTGATGGCAATCTGAACAAGCAACATTATATTTTGACTTTAAAAATGGTGGATTTTTATTATGTGGATTATCAGATTTTCTTTTTTAGCTTAATACACTACTCTTGTATGGGTTACCATGCATGTAGTGTATAAATCTTTGAAAGAGACTCTAGATAATCTCAAGGAGCTAGCATATATTCACTCACAATAAATCATGCTAAATTCTCATGATTTACCATTTCTAGAGGATAGAAAATTCCATGGATAAAATATATTTCAGTTATTTCTATTACATCAATACTTCTGACAATACCTTTTGCAAAAATGGTTATTAAGAAGGGTGTTGAATGATAGAGCTGTTGCTATTTAGTGCCTTTTAAACATATTCCTGCCGTGTTGTAAATAATTTTCTAATGGAATGGGACTAGCTAGGCTATACTTTTAGCTCTGTTGGCTCAATATTTCTATTGATAATTCTGAGTTTCAGAATTGAGGCTACATAGGTGGGATGCATAGCTAAAAATAAATGACAAACTCAATAATAAAAGTGATGTCAAGTGATGGAGATACATTGGTCCAAAAGCAATGAGATGAAATTAACCAGAAACAAATTTCAGGTTCTGTTTGGTTCAGAATGTCAGCTGCATGAGCGTGAGCTGGCTTGGCCACAGTCCACATGGCAAAGTTCTGGGACTTCCACTTGATGACAATCAAGAAATAAGCCAATAGTGTTATGTAGCTGTTAGAAAAATAGACTAGCACAATTGATAATTTGCATTACTGAAATATTGTGTCTAGGACAACAGAAAGAATAGAAAATTTTTTTTCCCAAATTCTGTTTCAGTGAGATGACTTAACAGGATAAACCGTCAAACTCCTTTCATTATACTTGAAGGTGACTTGTCCAGCTGGAGTATGTGCAGAGGAAGGCACACAGAATTCCAAAAATCATATCTTTTGAGATGAGTCTGAAAGAACAGGGTATTGTTTTCCTACAGGAGAAAAGACCACGGAAATATTTGCTGAGGACTTTTGTCTACGTGGCAAGTTTTCATGTTGGAAGAAGAGAGAGAAGATTTGTTTGAAGGCTAACTGTTACCATCCAGGGCCCTTGGCCTTCTCAATCAATGGAAATAGATAAGAGGCCAAACAGGAAAATTCGGGCAGGACTTTACTGGGACCCCTGCTGCAGCAGGGGTTAGGGAAAAAAAACAACAGTTTCCCTTGCTTGCTCACTCACTGGGGGAGGGTGAGCTGGTTCCTTTTAAAGGGTGAGGGTAAGGGCATATCCAGGGGTAAGGCCAGAGAGGTGGCTTAGGTGGTCTGCCCACCCCTTTGGTGGTGGTGTGTTGCAGTCATACATAGTACCCTGCTTTTGCTTCCCACACTCTGCTTTTGCTCTGTGCTCTTCGAAAGTGGCAGTTAGGGCTTTAGGTTTTTTTTTTTTTTTTTAAATCTTCTTGCCCATAATTTGCCCCAACCTGTAGTTATTTTTAGTCCCTTATAGTTTCTTTGTATTTTGCTGCTGGAGGAGATGTTTGTCCAGAGGCAGCCATTGCAACAAAGAGTTCCAGGTCCTGGCCTGTCTCGTTGAACTAGAAAGTTAATCTAGAATATTATTAGTTTGAAGTTAGAGTGATGAAATTTTGGTCTAATATTAGGAACAAAATCATCATCCCAAACAAGGGTAACATATTTGCAGCAACATGGACAGAATTAGAGATATTATCATACTAAGTGAAGTTAAGCACATAGAGAAAGACAAGTATCATATGATATCACTTAAATGTGGAATCTAAAAAAAATGACAAAAATATGAACTTCTTTACAAAACAGAAACAGACGCACAGACATAGAAAATAAACTTACAGTTACCAAAAGGGAAAAGTAGGGGGAAGGGATAAATTAGGAATTTTGGATTAACATACAAACACTGCTATATATAAAATGGATAATCAACAGGGACCTACTGTATAGCATAAGAAACTCTACTCAGTATTCTGTAATAACCTACATGGGAAAAGAATATGAAAAAGAATATATATATATGTGTGTGTTTATATATATATATATAACTCAATCACTTTGCTGTACACCTGAAACTAACAAAACACTATAAATCAGCTATACTCCAATATAAAATCAAAATTTAAAACAAACACAAAGCAAACAAACAAAAAAAACCCAAAAACCAAAAAACAAAAACCAAGGCTAGTGTGTGAGGGAAGATCCATTTTACTAGAGTCATTTAACACAAAAATCTTCATCTGAGAGTGGAGTTTGGGGTCAAAAGGCATAGTAATTATTTGTCAATATTTACCAGGTATGCATAAAAAATTATGCCCAAATTTAGAGAGTAAAATCAATAATTTTATTTCACTAACTCTTTCGTGGGTCAGGAACTCAGATGAGCTTGTGGTGAAAACCACAAGCTTTTCACTTGGGGTTTGTTGTACAGTTGTGTTATATACCAACTGCAACCATATGAAGGTGTGAACTGACTGCACCCTGGGGCTGGAAGTCCAAAGGTGACTCACTATCCTGGCTGGCAGGTTTTGCTGGCAGTTGGCTGAGAACTCAGCTGAGGCTGCCATCCACAGCACCGACATACACGTGGCCTCTTTATGTGTTCTCAACTTCCTTACTGCATGGCTGCTTCCTTCAGGGTAGTTGGACTTCTTACACGGTGCTTCAGGAACGTCAAAGCATGTGTCCAGTGCCCAAGATGAGCTGTGTTGTCCCTTATGATGTAGCCTGAGAAAGCATGCAACATCACCTTTTCTCCACTGAATTTTTTTTTGGCTGTGTCCATGACATGTGGAAGTTCCTGGGCCAGGGATTGAACCTGAGCCACAGCAGTGATAATGCTGGATCTTTAGCCTACTTGTTACCATCCCAGGTGTCTTGGCCTTTTTTATCAATGGGAATTGTTAAGAGGCCAGACAGGAAAATTCAGACAAGACTTTACTGGGGCTCCTGCTACAGCAAAGGGGAGCAAAAATAAGTTTCCCTTGCTTCCTGGGTCACTGGGGAGTGTGAGCTGGTTCCTTATATGGGACAAGGATAGGGGTGATCCAGAGGTCTGGCCACAGGGGTGGCTTAGGTGGTCTGCTCACCCCTTTGGTGATAGTGTGTGCATGCATAATACCTTGCTTTTGTTTCCCACAAGCTGCTTTTACTCTGGGCTCTTGAAAAGTGGCAGTTGGGGTTTTAGATTTTTGTGTCTTCTTGCTCATAATTTGCCCCACTGCACATGTACACTTATTTTTTGCCCCTTATAGTTTCTTTGTGTTTTATGGCTTGAGGAGATATTTCTCCAGGTGAAAGCATTGCAGACACTACAGCAAAGGGTTCCAGATCCCAGGTTCCGGCCTGTTTTACACTGAGCCCTCAGGTAACTCTTCCATTGGAGTATATGCAAGAGAGTCAGAAGCCTATGCTGATGTATGAAAGGAGGACATAGGTCCCACTTTTGATGGAAAGAGTTTCCCAATTTGTAGACTTTAAAAAAAGGTGAGGGAGGGGGAGTGGGATGAACTGAGAGTCTGGGGTTAATAGAGGCAAACTATTGCATTTGGAATGGATAAGAAATGAGATCCTGGAGTTCCCGATGTGGCGCAGTGGTTAACGAATCTGACTAGGAACCATGAGGTTGCGGGTTCGATCCCTGGCCTTGCTCAGTGGGTTAAGGATCTGGGGTTGCCATGAGCTGTGGTGTGGGCCGCAGATGTGGCTCAGATCCTGTGTTGCTGTGGCTCTGGCGTAGGCCGGTGGCTGCAGCTCCGATTGGACCCCTAGCCTGGGAACTTCCATATGCTGTGGGAGCAGCCCAAGAAAAGACAAAAAAAAAAAAGAGAAATGAGATCCTGCTGTATAGCACAGGGAACTATATCTAGTCACTTGTGATGGAGCATGATGGAGGATAATGTGAAAAAAAGAGTGTATATGTGTATGTGTGACTGGGTCACTTTGCTGTACAGTAGAAAATTGACACTGTAAACCAGCTATAATGGAAAAAATAAAAATCATTTAAAAAACCTAAAAAACAAAAACTGCTGTAGAGGACCTCTTCAGTAATTTCCAAATTGAAGTCTCTGATATTATGACTCTATTGGCTATTTGGTAAGATTTAAAAAAAAATTGCTAATTTTCACATCTTTTAAAAATTAGAGTTGATAGTTGGGCTTTCTTAAAATTATTCATTGATGTTATCACCTAAAGCGTTTTTAGTTTGATTTTTATTCACACACAGTTCATATTGTGAGAAATATACAGCAAAGAATATGAGTTCACTCAAATAATTTATTGGAAATTATGAATATAAATGTGTAAATAATGCTTTAAAGCCACTTTATAAAACAAGAGAGCTTTTGGCTAGTTTAGGCCAGTGGAAGTGCCATGATAAGACAAGCATATAAGGAGTTCCTGTTGTGGCAGAGTGGAAATGAATCCAACTAGTATCCATGAGGATGCAGGTTCTATCCCTGGCCTCATTCAGTGGGTTAAGGATTCGGCATTGCCATGACCTGTGCTGTAGGTTGCAGATGTGGCTCAGATCCCACGTTGCTGTGGCTGTGGCTGTGGTGTAGGCCATCAGCTATAGCTCTGATTTGACTCCTAGCCTGGGGTGCAGCCCTAAAAAGCAAAAGAAACAAACAAAAAAAACCAGTCATATAATTGACAAGCCCAAACAATCTGGGGCTTCTATCCTTGTCTTATTAAGTAGAAATGCTACTAGGAATAAAAACTTTGAATGTAATCACTGTGCTGGGTGAGAGAACAACTTGGGGGGCTATGTTTATGGACATCTCATCAGGATGAAGACCTAACCCTTAGGACCATCTCAATTCAAATAACCACTGAAGGTATTATGCATGTGCTGATTCCTGTCACTCTCACTCATCTTGTTAGCTTTTAAGGGCCTGACCCAGGGCTAACACTTGCTGTCATTTGCCAACTAGACTTGCCCTTTGGTTGCTCTTGAGGTCTGATCTAGACACACCCTTACTTTACTTCTGCTAAAATAACCAGGTTTTAGTATCCCTTCTGCTTCCTGTGACATCTGGCCTCTGACCTAAACCTGGCTTTGTCTGGGTGTCTTTCCTAGATGTTGCAAATCTACCCATCCACCTCATATTGCTGGGATCTCCCTGTTATAAATCATCTTTCTGAGATTTTGGCAAAGGGATTTTGTTTCTTACACATTTAAAAGTTGTTTTTTTCACTTAAGGAAAAATATCTGTGTTTCACAAATTAGCCTTTAAGCAACTACATATGTTTGGTAGGCCTATTTATACTTTTTTTTTTTTTTTTTTTTAGGGATGCACCCATGGCATATGGAGGTTCCCAGGCTGGGGTCTAATTGGAGCTATAGCTGCTGGCCTACACCATAGCCACAGCAATGCTGGATCCAAGCCAGGTCTGCAACCTCACCAAAGCTCCTTAACCCACTGAGTGAAGCCAGGGATCAAACCCGCAGCCTCATGATTCTTAGTCGGAAATGTTTCCACTGTGCCACAACGGGAACTCCACTTTAATCTTTTCTTAATGTTTCCTCCACATTCTTTTAGTCTCTTCTTATGATGAAAGAATATAGAAGTAGAAATTGAAAACTTGCCTTTTCTAGCTATTATTTTCCCTATTGACTCAAGTTTTCATTATCTTCTTTCCCAATAGATTATCAATTTTTGGAGGTATTTGCACATAGAAACCTGTTGTTCTACTGTTGCAGGTCTAAGAGTTATTGTGTATCTACCAAAGAAGATTCAGATAGTATTTTATAAGTAGATTTCAACTGAAGAAAAAGTGGTGAGAATGTAATTTGGTGCAACCTATATGGATTACAGTATGGAAATTCCTTAAAAACTAAATATGGAGTTTACTATATGATCCTGCAATTCGCTCCTGGGCATATATCTGGAGAAAATTCTAATTTGAAAAGGTAAATGTTTTTAGCAGCACTATTTACAGTAGCCAAGACATGGAAGCAACCTAAATGTCCATTGATAGATAAATTGATAAAGAAGATGTGGTATCTATGTGCAATGGAATATTACTCAGCCATTAATAAAAAGAATGAGATAATGCCATTTGCAGCAACATGGATGGACATAGAGATTACCATACCAGATGAAGTATATTAAAGACAAATATCATATGATATCACTTATATGTGGAATCTAAAATATGATACAAATGAACTTATTTACAAAGTAGAAATAGACTCACAGACCTAGAAAACTAATTTATTATTACCAAAGGGAAGGTGGGGGGTACTTTACAAGTTTGAGATTAACATATATACACTATATACAAAGTAAACATCAAGGACTTACTGTATAGCACGGGGAATGATATTCAATATCTTATAATAACCTATAATGGAAAAAAATATAAAACTGAATCATTTTGCTGTACACCTGAAACTAATACAACATTGTCAATTACATATCAATTAAAAATGATTTAAAAAAAGTCCAAAACAATGAACATTGGAGTACATGTATCTTTTTAAATCATGGTTTTCTCTGGATAGATGCCCAGGAGTGGGATTGCTGGATCAAATGGTAATCCTATTTTTAGTTTTCTGAGCAATCTCCATGCTATTTTCCACAGTGGTTGCACCAATCTACATTCCCACCAACAGTACGCTAGGATTCCCTTTTCTCCACACCCTCTCTAGCACTTATTATTTATAGACGTTTTGATGATGGCCATTCTGGCCAGTGTGATGTGGTACCTCATAGTGGATTTAATTTGCATTTCTCTAATAATGAGCGATGTTGAACATCTTTTCATGTGTTTTTTGGCCATCTGTATGTCTTCTTTGGAGAATTGTCTGTTTAGATCTTCTGCCCATATTTTGACTGGGCTGTTTGTTTTTTGGGTATTGAGCTACAGGCGGTGTTTATAAATTTTGGAGATTAATCCCTTGTCAGTCGCTTCATTTGCAAATATTTTATTGCATTCTATGGGTTGTCTTTTCATTTTGTTTAGGGATTCCTTTGCTGTGCAGAAAGTTTTAAGTTCCATTTGTTTATTTTTGTTTTTATTATCATTACTTTAGCAGGTGGATCTGAGAAAATATTGCTGTGGTTTATGTCAGAGAGTGTTTGGCCTATGTTTTCTTCTAAGAGTTTTATAATGTCTGGTCTTATATTTAGGTCTTTAACCCATTTTGAGTTGATTTTTTTGTATGGTGTTAGGAAGTGTTCTAATTTCATTCTTTTACATGTGGTTGTCCGGTTTTCCCCGCATCACTCATTGAAGGGGCTGTCTTTTCTCCATTGTATATTCTTGCCTCCTTTGTCATAGATTAGTTGGCTGTAGGTGCGTGGGTTTAATTCATTGCAGCCCTATATACAATAGCCAAGACATGGAAACAACCTAAATGTCCATTGACAGAGGAGTGGATAAAGAAGATATGGTATACACACACAATGGAATATTACTCAACCATTAAAAGGAAAGAAATAAAATTTGCAGCAACATGGATGGACCTAGAAATTATCATGCTAAGTGAAGTCAGTCAGACAGTGAGACACCAACATCAAATGCTATCACTTACATGTGGAATCCAAAAAAAGCACACAATGAACTTCTTTGCAGAACAGATACTGACTCACAGACTTTGAAAAACTTATGGTTTCCAAATGAGATGGATTGGGGCGTGGGGGGATGTGCTGGGGTTTGGGATGTAAATGCTATAAAACTTGGTTTTGATTATTGTTGTACAACTATAAATGTAACAAAATTCATTGAGAAATAAAAAAATAATTAAAAATGAAAAATAAAAAACTCAAAACAAAGTAGATCTCATTTAACAAATGTAATCTGCACTCAGTCTAGCAAATACTCAATATAATGACTTTAATTTTACCTCAAATCCAGTGTCTCTTCACCAGACCAAAATAAGAGATCTCTGTGTGAAAAGAAGCACTTGTTATAGCCTCTATTAAAAAATAAAAACAAAAACAAATTCCTTTATATCATGAAATATCAGCTCAAACAGAACTGCCTCTACGTATTCAAAACTTGAAGAGTTTTAAGAACCAAAATGGCAGACCTCTATGGCTCCATGGATGGAAATTCATAAGTGGTAATTTGGATAAATAAAATGCTGGGTTTCAGGGATTCTAATGAGACTTTTACCTCATTCTGTATCTTTTTTATTCCTTTAAAAAATAAAAACAGACTTATTTACAACAAAACTGCAAAATAATCCCTGCAAGAGTGCAAATCTGCTGCTTTATCAACACACTTCCCAGTGGAGTGTTTGTGCCCCAGGCAGACTTTAAGTTTTTTTAGGCCTTTCATGTAAGGCCCAGTTTGCGGTAACCCAATTGTGTCAGAGGGATCAACCCATCCAGGTATAAACTCAGTGTTACGGCCAACATTTGGCCAATGTCTGCGAAGTCTGTTCAAACAGATTATTTATTTTTTGGAAGCAGAAGCAGAGATGAAATATGGTTTGAGTTTTTATGCCAAATTTTTCCTTGAAAAAAAATCAGTTTATTTCTGTAATATGTCCAGTGATGGGGTAAGAAAATAAAAGAAAGCTGTTCTTCCACAATATACATGCCATTATTATGGCATCAGTGAAGGCATATGTTGTATTGTTCTTGATCTATTACTGGCAGTTAGGACCATTCTATCACCATAGCCAAAAGAACGTCAAAAAAGTGGATGTAGAGCAGGTTCTCATGAGGTCATTCTTGCTCAGTGAGTTGGGGTTCTGGACTGGACTCCAGAATTGCTACCAGAAGAACATTTGGTTACTTTGGACAGGTTAAGAGTTTGCCATTTCTTTGCCCCAGGGCGGCTGGTTACGAGTCCAAGACCTGAGTTGTGGAGCTGCTCATGGCAAGAATTGCAGAGATGAGAACAAATGCTAAAATTTCTCTAACTAGAAACAGTGTTTGAACTAGGGGTAATGTAAATAGAATGTTTTCAGAATGTTCAGATGAACTGAAACAATGAAAAAACATGTTAACTTTTATTACTTTATAAGAGATTAATAAGAAACCTAGTCATATTTAGCCATGGAAAAAGAAAAGAGAAAGATATTTATTTTGGAAGAGTGGCAAAAAAGGTCATGACCAATTAAAAAAATTCTATTGAAAAAGACTGAATATTCTTTGCAGAAAAGTAGCACATGATCATGAGTAAAGCACATATAAGGAAGAAAACAATAATAAAAGTAAAAAAACAAACTGAGATCCTACATAAATAAGAACTGATTATATATATCCATCAGAGTCTTTATGCACATATGCTAAATATAAGGTATTTAAAATTGGTGGATCTAATTCTGTGGTATATGTTATGCATATTTTTTCACTCAATAAAATATTTTTCATGCCACATATTTCTAGGTACAGTTTCCATTGATTACACTGTGTTTTATCATAAAGATGCAAAGAACCAATGATTTTTTGAACAAGAACTTACTGTGGAGTATTTAGGTTTTTCTACTATTTCAAAAAATTTAATAAGCACTACTGCTGTAAACACACTTGTCGATTAAACTTTATGTTACTGTATGGTTTTTCTTAGAAAAAAATTCCTCAAAGTCTAAATCCTTCAGTGACTCTCCATTGCTAATAGGATAAAGATAGTTTTTCTTACTCTGGCCTGTATTTCTCTTACTGTCTCATCTCCAGCCATATTAGACATATGATGAATTTGTGTTGGAGTATTACTGCCTTGGCCTCTGGGGAGAGTGCATTCTTTGAGCCCCTCTGTGGTTAGTTGAGGCCATGTGACTAAATATGGCCTTTTAGCCTTTCCTCCTTACCATGGTGTGTAATGACCTTTTTAGCCAGTGGCTGCTTTATCAGACTCTGTTCCCAAGTGAGAAGAACATGTTGCAGAACTGATTAGAACAAAGTCAATTCACAGTGATTATGAAACATGAGTGAGAAATACATCTTTGTTGGTTTAAATCATTACGACTTCAGGATTATTTGTTACTGTCACATAGCAGAATTTACACTGGCTGATAACAATGGCCTTTCCATTTTGCATTCCCTTTCCTTCTTCGTACTGTTTAGAGATGTTATTATATTTGCCAGGTACTTCCTTTCCTTATCTAGTAAACATTTCCTAGTACTTTATGGCGAGGTGGACCCTAGGAAATTTGGCCTAGGAAATTTTACCCTTAATATAGGTGCTTTTAAATCCATGGAAATCTTTTCCAGTGCTTGTCAAAATTACAACTTACATTTCTCTCTTATTAGTATACCTATTTTTTTTTCGGAATGTCTCTTTCATCTTGTAGATCATAACCACTGTGAGAGGAAGATATTTTATAATGTTCTTGGGACATAATAAATACTTGATAATTGTTTGTTTAATGAATGAATAAATGCCAAGATAATTTCTAAACTTTATCATGGTCTTAGCAAAATTGATCTCCCCAAACATCTCACACCACATTGCACAAAATTGACCATTCTCATTAACCTTTATAATTAGCTTCCCAGTCTTAGAGGCAAAAATATCTCATTGCTCATTATTTTAATTTTAATTTCTTCTAAGAGGATAAATTGCTTTCTTTGGATATTTACACATCTAGTGGCCTATGTATTTTCTTTGCTTAATTTGAGCTGGGTTTCTATCACTTGTAATTGAAAGGACACTGAATAATGTGAAACAATGTGTGGAACTGAAAGGACACTGAATAATGTAAAAGAGTATGTAAATTCAGCTTCCTTCTGCTCTGTAGATATTTAATGTTCTCTTTTGCTCTGGGTCTCTGTCCCTTTCTCTCTGAATCATTCTAGGAGTGCCACGTTGACTGAACTTGAGAATATTAAAGCTCTTGAGCAGCTAGTAATTACATTTTGATTCCTATTCCACTAATATTTCTTCTGCAGACTTCCTCAAAGAGGTCCACATGACTGACCAGACAGTATTTGGACCTTCTAGGGTCTCTGGCTATAAAACCCACCATTATGTCACCAATTCTTTAGAATCCTAATTCAACACATCTACTCTACCTATGGATTCTACCTACGAAACTAAGTACACACTCAGGTATGCACATCCAAAGCCATAGAAATAACAGCCCAATCTCAGGGTTGACTGAAAAAAAAATGCACAACCTGAAAGTTGAGAATTATGTTTAATTTGGTGAATGAAACTGAGGACTTAAGCATGGGACACAGCATCTCAGATAACTCTGAGAGACTCCTCTGAAGAGATGAGGGGGTGAGCCAGGAAATCTAGGAGTTTTTGCAACAAGACCAGATGGTCAGAACATCAAAAGATTAGTGTTATTTAAAGAAAATCGGCTTTCTTGAGGAATTTAGCACGTCTCTTCTATATAGGAAGATCCAAGAGTCTGGCCTCACTGAAATCTTTTCTTTGATATGCACCTCAGTTTTCTGGGGCCATTATCCTGGTTTTCTTATCCTGAGTTTCCTCAGGGTGTGCTGCCTAGTGATGGCTGCAGTGTCTGATGTGTTGACGGCAGGCATTATGTTTCTCATCCTGAGGTCCCTCAGATTTCACCATCAGAGCAGCTATAATGTGATGGCTTGATGGCTACAACATCCTTTGTTTACTGATACGGCGGGAAATATTTTTCATTCACACCAGTACACCATAATACTAATGGCATGACATTCCAAGAATTAATTTTAGCCTAGCTGATTTCTTTTCTTTGGATACAAACAATTCAAAGTATGAACAAAAATTCATTCAAAACAAATCAGTTTATCTATGTTCCTTGGTTCCCACTCCTTAGCTAATTGTTTCCTTTCTTTCTTGAAGGGTCCATCCCATATAATTTACAAAAGGGTTAGTTCTTTGTTAAGTTTTTACATCTTCAGCCTTGTGATATAAATTTTATTCTAGATTTACAGCAAAAGTTAATTTCATATGTATTCTACTTCCTAGTAAAAATGCTAATTGTTTTTGGTCACAAAAGTTCTGCATACATTTCTCAAATTTGATCCTAACATCTGCCTGAAAATCCCCATGGAATAACCTTTGCAAAGCTGAACTTTCTTGTTTTGCTCTCCAGAGAAAAGGAAGCTTTTCCTTGTTTTTTTTTTTTTTTTTTTTTTTTTTTTTTTGGTCTTTGGGGCTGCATCCATGGCATATGGAGGTTCCCAGGCTATGGGTGTAATCGGAGCTAGAGCTACTGGCCTATGCCACACAGCAATGCCAGATCTGAGCCGTGTCTGCAATTTACACCACGGTTCATGGCAACGCTGGATCCTTAACCCACTGAGCAAAGCCAGGGATCGAATCTGCAACCTCATGGTCCCTAGTCAGATTCGTTTCTGCTGCACCATGACAGGAACTCCTCCTTGGTATTTCCTTTGTTTAACACTTGTAATCTTTTTCCTCCTGATTTTAGTTTTGTTCCAATGATTGCTCTGTTTCAGTGAAGTAAACTGCATTTCCAGATTTAGACTGTACAGTCTGTTATAGACATATGTTGAGGGAATTATTAATAAATACCTCCTAAATATTGTGCACTGTTTCAGAAAGCAGATACTTGTGGAGAGGAACAGCATCAATGTCCATCACGTTCGTTTAGCTGTCTTGGTGTGTGAGTGAATTTGTTTGCCATGTCACATCACAATATCCTTTGCTTTACGCTGGTTGGGCTAGCCCACAATATATTACTGTTGTACATACCACACACGTGTGCCACAGATGGTCATTTTAATTTCAGAGCTCAAATGTAATAAATTCAACACATTAATATTTGGTTAAGATTAAGCGCTAGGAGGCTACTACGGAAAATCCATCAGTCAAGTTCATCTCTAACCAGGCAGTTGTGATTCCATGGCAACAAAATCAACCTTTGTTATGCCTTCTCCTCAGCCTCACAATGCTTTGTCTTCCTTTGTAAGATATAAATCTAATCCACACACTAACATTTGCTTACAAGCTGCGCAAAAGAACTCGGTTTTGGTGTTTGGTTAAACCAAACAGATCTTTCAAGGAGACATTCTACTAGCTGTAGGAGTCAGAGCATGTCCTGGCTTAACTTTTGGCCTCTTTTTGGACTCTGCATTTATTCTACTTATTTATTTATTTATTTTTTTGTCTTTTGTCTTTTTAGGGCCTCACCTGCGGTATATGGAGGTTCCCAGACTAGGGGTACAATCGGAGCTGTAGCCACCGGCCTACACCACAGCCAGATCCGAGCCATGTCTGTGAACTATACCACAGCTCACGGCAACGCCGGATCCTCAACCCACTGGGCAACGCCAGGGATCGAACCTGTAACCTCATGGTTCCTAGTCGAATTCGTTTCTGCTGTGCCACAATGTGAACTCCGTATTCTACTTATTCACTTTATGTTTTATTGAATTCAGTGGAAAGCAGTCAAATCATCACTGGCAATTCTAGTGGAACCACTGTGTTGGCAGAAAGTCTGATTTCTGTCCTCAGGCTAAGAAAGAAGGCTGTCAGATGGAGAAGTGATAAGAAAATATCAGATAATATAGTTTGGACAAACTGTAGTAGAGACTCCCATCCATCCTTTCTTATAATCCATCCATTTTTTTCTTTACTTCTCTCCATTTACAGCTTATATTCCAAATTTTATCATTTCAATAGCAACTTTGCCAATAGCCCATCTACTAATTTTTCTTTTACCATAATTATCTAGAGATATCTAGGTAATTAGATATTGACTAAGAGTTGACCTTATTGACCTCATGTATTTTACCTTCCCTGGGCTTGCCCTTAAACAGATAAACATTGTAGGCATGTTTTGCTATTTCATGAGTTATGAATTCCTTGTCATGAGCCTCAATAGTTCCTCCACATGCTCAGCCTTGTTGCAGTTTGTGCTCAGCTCACTCTCTACTTTTTTTTTTTTTTGGCTGTGCCTATTGGCAGGAGGAAGTTCCCAGGCCAGGGATCAAACCTGAGCCACAGCAGTGACTATGCCAGATCCTTAACCCACTGGAGCCACCAGGGAACTCCCATGATTACCACTTAAAATCTTACTCTTCTCCATTGTCCAACTTCTCCCCTTCGGTCTCAGAAGTCTTTGCTTCTCGTTTGGGTGCCATTCCTACACCAAGCTTTTGCATACTGTTTTTTTTTCCAATCATTTCGGTAACTGTAGCATTTCTCCCCTGAGTATTTAGCAACTTACTCATACATAGATCCTTTCCTTTGTCCTTCAAACAGATGTTTAGATTTATAGACTCTCTGTTCTATTCCGTTGACCTGTTTGTTTGTTTTTTACAGCACTACCACACTAGCTTATTGTCAGTATCACACTTGCTATGTGATAGTACAAGTTCCCTAGCATTAGCCTTCTTTAAGATTTTTTTGGTTCCTTTGAATTTTCTTATGAATTTTAGAATGTTTGGCAACCCCCATACACACACACACACACACTCACATGTGAATACACAGTTCTGTTGGGATTTTTATTGTGTTTGCACACAATCTATAGATCATCTTGAGAATGGTTTACACCTTTACAATATGGATTCTTCCAACCCCTGGGCATAAAACAGCTTTCTATTATTATGCATGTATTTTTTGAAGTCTGTGAATGCAAATTTTTTTTTTTTTTTTGTCTTTTTGTTTTTTTGCCTTTTCTAGGGCCACTCCTGCGGCATATGGAGGTTCCCAGGCTAGGGGTCGAATTGGAGCTGTAGCCGCCGGCCTATGCCATAGCCACAGCAATGCGGGATCCGAGCCATGTCTGCAACCTACACCACAGCTCACGGCAATGCAGGATCCTTAACCCACTGAGCAAGGGCAGGGATTGAACCTGCAACCTCATGGTTCCTAGTCGGATTCGTTAACCACTGCACCATGACGGGAACTCCTGAATGCAAATTTTATCATTTTTTTCTTCTAGAAATCTTTCATATCTTATGTTAGATTTATGTTTTAGTATTTTTAGTTGAAATAAAAAGTAGTATCTTTTAATTTCTTTTTGTCCTTGTTGCTTGTAAACAGAATATAATTTCACATTGTATATTAATTTCCATTCAGGCACATTCTGAAATTCTCTCATTTATTTGAACAATTCATTGGTAGTGTCTTTGGATTTTCTGCATTATAATCATATCATCTGTTAATAATTTAATTTTTCTTTTTTTTTTCCAATTCTGGTTTCTTTCTTTTCTTTCCTTTCCTCCTTTTTTCTTTCTTCCCTCCCTTCATCTCTCCTTCTCTTTTTTCCTAGAACTTGGGAAGAAGAGATATAAATTTTGAGAACTTGAGAAGGAGTCTAGCAATTTTGTATTCGTATATTTTTTCACTACAGAGGGCCCTCAAAACTGAAAAAATTTAAGGATGCACAAACTTTTTTTGGTTCACCTCTAAATTTAATGATTATAATGGAAGAATAATTTTGATGTGTTTTTTTTTAATAATTAGGAAGTAACAATAAATATAGACAAAACAAATACGGCAAAATGTCAAAAAATGGTAACTTTATTGGTGGGTGTTTGAATGTTTGTTTGTTTGAAATATTTTTGAAATTCTTTTTTTCCCATTAAGTTTGAAGTTTTTCTTTTTTGTCTTTTGTCTTTTTTAGGGCTGCACCCATGGCATATGGAGGTTCCCAGGCTAGGGGTCTAATCGGAGCTGTTGCCGCTGGTCTATGCCACAGCCATAGCAAGCCAGATCCAAGCCACATATGCTACCTACGCCATAGCTCATGGCAACGCCGGATCCTTAACCCACTGAGCAAGGCCAGGAATCGAACCTGCAACCTCATGGTTCCTAGTCGGATTCGTTAACCACTGAGCCACAACAGGAACTCCAAAGTTTTTCTTTTTTTTCTTTTTAGGGCCACACCTGTGGCATATGGAGGTTTCCAGGCTAGGGGTCGAATCAGAGCTATAGCCTCCAACCTACGCCACAGCCACAGCAATGCCAGTTCCGAACCACATCTGCCACCTACACCACAGCTCATGGCAACACTGGATCCTTAACCCACTGAGCAATGCCAGGGATTGAACCTGCATCCTCATGGGTGCTAGTCAGATCCGTTTTTGCTGAGACAAGATGGGAACACCTATGTTTGATATTTTTAAAATGAAATTTAAAAATCTTTAAATGGATTGATTGTTCTATTAAAAGACAGAGATTGCCAGTTTGGGAAAAAATCAATATGATGTTTATAAAAGGCCCACCTAACACAGATATGTTGAAAGTTTGAAATAGAAGGACAGGCAAATAACAAGATTACTAAAGCAAACAAATCAATGGAAAATGAAATAGTTATGGAAGTATCAAATATAATAGATTTTAATATAGAGGGTCAACTCCCAAGAAAGATAAAGTAATTCTAAATGTAAAATGTAGAATTAATGTGTGAGTTTTTCCTTGGGGCACCATTTTCAGAGTAAGGAACTAATGTATTCAATCATTGTCAAAGTAGTATGTGGGGTCTTCTGTTTCATTTTATATCAGTATCATTATATACTCATGAATTTTTACCTAGTCAAATGTTTGATTTTTAAATAGGAGTATTTTTGATGCTCAGATTATTTCAAATTTGGCCAATATGAGCCTATTTAAACATTTGATCCTTTTACACATAATAAAATGTAACCTGCTTGGGCTTTCAAATCTATTATCACTTTTTATGCTTTATATTTGGCCAGTTTTAAAATGCTTTTGCTCTTTTTTCTCTTTGTGCCTTTTTTGAGGTTTTTTTTTTTTTTTTTTTTTCCTTTTCTTTTCTTTCAGGAAGTTCACCCAACCCAACCCATGAGTCCAGGGTTTTATTGTTGGTCAGTCCTATAGGCTCAGTGCCCGTGTGATTGACCTTAGCTATTGGATCGCTGCTTCCCAGAAGTCAAACTGACACAGCAAGATCCAAGGCCTCAGGCATACAAAAACACTGTTATCAAGCAAGATATTCCAAAGGCTCAGAAATTATCTCCCAGGATCCCGTCAAAGACCAGGCCTGAAGACAGGCCTCTTTTTGGAATGTGCAGTCTTGAGCAGCCCAGCTCTGCCCAGTTAACCCTTTCTTGCACACAGGCTTTGAAAAATAAAAGTTGGGCTAGCGTTTTCACTAGGTTTTGCCTTGTGAGCATTAAAATACTACTTTACCCCAGAATTTTTAGTTAACCTACTTCTAAAATTTAACCTTCTCTAAAATATATTTATAAGGGAAAAATAGTACTTTCCGGGTTTTTCTTTTTCATTTTTAAAAGCTTTATTGAAGTATAGTTGATTTACAATGTTGTGACAATTTATGCTGGCAATAAAGTGATTCAGTTATACATATACACCTATCCATTCTTTTTCAGCTGCCTCTGCCATTTAGATCATCACAGAATATTGGGTAGAATTCCTTATGCTATGCAACAGGTCCTGCTGGCCAACCATTTCATATACAACAGTGTACATATGCCAGTCCCAAACATCCAACTTTTCTTAATAAGAATCTCTTCCTTTGGAATGAGCCTTCTCTCATCTGCTTGTTTTATACATTTCAGGGATGTGATTGTTACCAGCCTATGGATAGAAATATTGAAATTATTATTAATACTAATAAAAGCACATGTTCATGTTCTTGACCTCATCCTCTTGAGCTCTATCTCCCTCCCACCCTGACCTCAATTCCCCAGACACTAAAAGAATAACTAACCTTGACATATTGGTGTGGCTATGTGCCCTGCACTCTGTGAGTGCAAGTTGTCTTGGATTCCATGCAGAAATGGGGAGAACATTCACCCTATAATTTGTCATAGGAGATGCAACTGGGCACCAAAGCTTCTCTACTTGACGCCCTAATTGCTCATAGTCCTTGTAGAGAAGCATGTTCAAGTTCAGCCTATTGCCCCTCCCCCACAGGGCTCAGATTCACATCCCCTGGGGCAGGGCTCTGGCAGGAGCCCTCCATCCTGTCACCCAGTCCTCCCAGCAACCTTTTCCCCCTGCAAATTTCTTCATCTCATGGACCTGGATGCCCAAGAGCTTTTTCTTTTGTCTGATCAACAGATATCTGGGTCCAGGTTACAAGTGGAATTACAAGGCTGGTTCCAGGAACACCACATTAGTGTCAATTTATGAAAAATCCTGGGAATCCCATTCTCCGCTTGCACAATAGAGAAACTGGTCAAGTTCAGTGGAGGTTTTCAGCATGAAAGAGCATTTCACAGACTTTTTGCTGAAAGAAGTCAATTCATTTAAATAAGCTTAGTAGAATCAAATAGCATTTCCATATTTTTTATTTCCCCAAGAAAGAATATTATGAAGTTCAAGAAAGAACGTTACAAAGTATAGCTATCGTCTTCCTTTCATTCTTTCCCACTAATAGAGCAGAAGTACCTGCACAGAGTAAACAGAGCATAATCTAGAAATAAAAACATATGTATATGTAGATGAAATAAATTTCAATTCGTATGAAATTCCTTTTATTTTGTCTTAGGGTGGTGAAAACTTGGCTATGACCCAGCCCTGTGTGGAAATCAGCACACATGATTACCTTCTAGAGGCAATAATCATTGTGGTCAAGCTTATCTCCCAAGAGCCTAATTCAGTGCCTGGCTCATTTTAGGTACTCAATCATTGGCCAAAACAAATGTATAGGTGAATGGAGCAATGTGTGGGTGGAAGGGTAAGCAATGGAGTGCTGCTATTTTAACAATTATTATTACTATTTAATTGAACATCTATTTATTTATTTAAATTTTATTAGAATATGGTTGACTTACAAAGTTGTGTTAGTTTCAGGTGTACAGCAGAGTAAATCATTTATACATATACATATATCCATTCCTTTTCAGATTCTTTTCCCATATAGATTATTTTACAGAATTGAGTTGATTTCCCTGTACTTACAGTAGGTCCTTGTTGCTTATCTATTTCACATATAGTAGTGAGTATATGTCAATTCCAACCTCCTAATTTATCACTCCCCTCCCACATTTCCCTTTAATAATTTTTATTATTGTTTATTTATTTTTTGTCTTTTGTCTTTTCAGGGCCACACTTGCAACATATGGAGGTTCCCAGGCTAGGGGTCGAATAGGAGCTGTAGCTGCCAGCCTACACCACAGCCACAGCAACATGAGATCTGAGCCATGTCTGTGACCTGCACCTCAGCTCACGGCAGCACCAGATCCTTAACCTACTGAGCAAGACCAGGGATTGAACCCACGTCCTCATGGATACTAGTCAGGTTTGTTAACCACTGAGTCACGATGGGAACTCCACCTCTTTTAATAATTATTTTTAATTCTCAAACTTCTTTCACAATTGTAGTGGGTTGACTTGTGCATCTTCTCCTACTCTCCCCAAAGATATGTCTATCTAGGATCTCAGAATAAGCCTTTATTTGGAATAAAGGTGTTTATTCATGTAATTAACGTGGGACTCTTGAATAAGATCATGATATATATCAGACCAAAAAAAAAAAAAAAAAAGCTGACATACAGAAATACAGGGATAAAACCATATGAGGACACAGGTAGAGACTACAGGGGTGCGTCCAGAAGCCAAGAACCTCCAAGGATCACCAGAGAGAAGATACAGGAATGGGTTATACTCTAAAGCCTCCAGAAAGAACAAAGCTAGCAGACATCCTGACTTTGGACTTCTGGCCTCCAAAACTGTGAGGGAATCTATTTCTGTTGTTTTAAACCACCAAATGTTTAGCAATTTGTAACAGTAGCCCTAGAATTGAACATAATAATCTACATGGAAAAGTATAGTCACATTTATATATTCAAAAAAAATCATTGCGGAATATTTGCATGATAATAACTTTCTTCTTTTAAAGAATAACATAGTACTAACCATACTTCATTTTTTTTTATTTTTATTTTTTCGTCTTTTTAGATCTGCACCCACAGCATATGGAGGTTCCTATGCTAGGGGTTGAATAAGAGCTGCACCACAGCCACAGCAATGTCCGAGCTTTGTCTGTGACCTACACCACAGCTCACGCAACACTGGATCTTTAACCCACTGAGCGAGGCCAGGGATTGAACCTGTGTCCTCATGGGTGCTAGTCAGATTTGTTTCCTCTGAGCCACGAGGAACTCCTATAAAATGACTTAACTGAAGCTTTTATAGTTTTTATATAGAGAAAATGTATAAATGTGTTACCATTTAAATTAGGAAAAGAAGCTATTCACTTTTATAAAATTAAAAAAAATACAATGACAAAATTATAAAGGATATGTTTATAATAAATTATGATTTTATATGTTTAAAATAAAGTGTGAATAAAATCATAAAGTATAATTTGTTGAGAAATAAATTTAAAATGGCAAAATTATATCTTATTGGAAAACAGATGTTCATTAGATATATTCTGAAATTTGGTTTTATGTTTTATATCATCAAAAATAAAGACTGCTTTTGTGATCTGATGTCTAGAATATTACCAGTTTGGATTAGAAATCAGCTGCTCTAATTTTCTAAAGGTGTGTTTATTTCTAAGTTATAAGAGTGTTGGCTTGGTATTCTATTTTCACACAGAGGGTATTTCTGGAACTTCACATTTTAATGAAAAGATAAATTGCATATAATACCTGCTGTACTTTCTCTTTTTAATCCCTAATTTTCTGAGATTGAAAGCTATTCTGACTTGACATGTAGGAATTTTAATCATAAAAATTTAATATGCTGATTTGATGCTGACCATGTTGAGAAACATAAACATATTAAATGTAAACATTATTTATATGATTTTATGTGAGTTTATATGATTACTGTGATTTGTGTGAGCTCCCTATTATAATTGATGTTTCTTAACTCTGACTTCCACTTTTCATCATTTATAAGTTAAACATATATTAAGAACTGTGGTAGATTATTGTTCGGAAAATATTTACTCCCTCATACCATACCCGTGATATTTCCCCACTTTATTGATGTTCAACTTAGTCTTATCGTGTGTTGCAGTTGACTGATATATACTTTTAAAAGTTACATTTCCCTTATAAATTCAAATTAAATAATTACTTGTTATTATTTATTTATTTATTTATTTTTTTGTCTTTTTGCCTTTTCTTGAGCCGCTCCTACAGCATATGGAGGTTCCCAGGCTAGGGGTCTAATGGGAGCCGTAGCCACCGGCCTACGCCAGAGCCACAGCAACACCAGATCCAACCCACTTCTGCAAACTATACCACAGCTCATGGCAACGCTGGATCCGTAACCCACTGAGCAAGGCCAGGGATTGAACCTGCAACCTCATGGTTCTTAGTTGGATTTGTTAACCACTGTGCCACAATGGGAACTCCAATAATTACTTTTTAAATAAGATTGTAATATAAGCACAGAATTGGTTATTGAATCTCTCTCCCTTTTTTTTTTGGAGGCCAGGGATTGAACGAACCTGTGGCATGTCAGTGACCTGTGTTACAGCAGTGACAATGCAGGATCCTTCACCTGCCAAGTCACAGGGAACTCCTATGATTGGCAGTTATAGCATTTAATTTATATTTTTTGTTGTGGTTGAATAGTATCAAGAAAATTGCAGTCATTGAGAATAATAATTACAAGGTCAAATTTTCTTTTTTAATCTTGTTTTACAGTGTTTGGATTACCTTTAACTAAACCAGAAGCCCTAAAGTGAATTCTTAGGATGATGTTTTGTTAAATCACGAAAAACATCTCACACTTGTTAACATTCTTTATTGTATTATAAAAGTTAGATAGTAAGGAGCCCAGACTTATCATCTGGGTGGTAATATGCAAATATTAAAAACTGATAGATCACTATAGGAGGAGAGCTTATTATGGAATAAATGCCTTGGCAGATGCCACCTCTGAATGACAGACCTAAATCTTGCCTGGCGATTGAATACAACACACAGATGCTAGTGCTCTAGCCCCTCGATCTTCCAAGTGTGTTCTATGGATGGCAATGTCAGCATTGCCTGAGAGCTGATCAGAAACAAGGTTCTAGTCCCTAAATGGAGACCCCTGAATCAGGATGCCTGGGGGTGAGGTCCTGCAATCAGTGTTTTTGTTTGTTTGTTTGTTTTGCTTTTTAGTGCCACATATGGAAGTTCCCAGGCTAGGGATTGAATTGGAGCTACAACTGCTGGCCTACACCACAGCCACAGCAGCACCAGATCCAAGCTGTCTGTGACCTACACTGCAGCTCACAGCAACACTGGATCCTTAACCCACTGAGCAAGGTCTAGGATTGAACCCACATCTTCACGGATGCTAGTTGGGTTCCTTACCTACCGAGCCACCATAGGAACTCCCGCAATCAGTGTTTTAATAAGCCATTTGTGCAGCTCAAGCAGCTCAAATTGGAGAGTGCTGAGCCAGATGGCCACATACTAGGTGGTACTTACAAAGGCATACATAGTCCAGAAATGGCATAAAAGATCAGCCTAGAAGCCTTAACGGAATACAAGTCTTATTAAAAACTCGTTTGGGAACATTTCAAATATATGAGAGCGAGGGTAGGGGGAGATACATTTCAATTTCTGCATGCAAGAAGAAACTGACTTGAATGCAAATAATTATCTCCAAATATCCATTTTATAATATGGAATCAAATAATTGCGAATTTTAAAAGTTATTGTTTTACAAAGAGGATACTTCAAACAAAATCTGGATCAAATTTTCTGGAAATCCTTAATTTAAAAACTCATCACTTATGTGTAGTTGCTCACAGTTTGGCAGGAGGGAAAGGCAAGAAAAGAGACAGCTAAGATGCAGGGAACTCTGAGTAAGAGGCAAATGGGGCTGTCAGATACACAGAGGAAACCCCTGGAAAGAATGTGGATAAACAGTGAGCTTCCAGGGAGAGGCTGCAAGGAAGTGTCTATTTGGGCTACAAGTCAGTTCATTGATAAGATTGTGGGGTTTTGTATTCTGATGGGCGAAGAAATGTCAGCTCCTTCTCTTTTGATTTGTTTACCACCTTATTGAAGTGTAATTCACATACCATAATATTCACCCATTTCAATGTATTTTCGTCTCTTCACGGAGTCATGCAACTGTCACCACTATCTAGTTAAAGCATTTTCATCATCCCACAAAGAAACTCCTGTACTCATTAATGGTCATTACTCATTCTTTCCCTTACCCACCACCCCCAACCCTAGACATGAATCTACTTTATGTTTCTATAGATTTGTCCATCTGGGCTCTGCATATAAGTGGAATCATATGGCATAAGTCCTTTGCATTGTTTTGTACCTGGCGTCTTTCACTTTGCATGTTTTCAATAGTTACCCATGATACAGAATATATATATTTCCTTGCTTTTTATCACCAAATAATATGCCATTGTATGGATATAACAGATATTATTAATTTATTCTTCAGTTGAACAGTATTTGGGTTGTTTCTACTTTTTTACCTATTGTGAATAAAGTTTGCTACCAATATTTATGCAAGAATTTTTTTTGTGGACATATGTTTTCATTTCTTTGGGGTATATAACTAAGAGAGGGATCGCTGGGTTATATGGTAACTCTACACTTAATCTTTTGAGAAATTGCCAAACTGTATGTAAATAACACTGACTGCATCATTTTGCATTCTTACCACCAATGCATGAGGGTTCCAATTTTTCCACATTCCTTCAACACTTATTTTATGTCGTTTTGATTATAACCATCCTTCTGATGTGAAGTGGTAGGTCATCATGGTTTGATTTGCATTTTCCTAATGACTAATTATGTTTTCATGTGATTTATGGTCTTTCATATGCTTTCTTTGGAGAAATATCCTTTCGTATATTTCATATTTTAATATTGAGTTCCAACAGTTTTTCTATAATCTGGGTACAAGTCCACTAGCAGCTATATAATTTTCGTCTATGAGGTACAACTTACCCCTGCTCATTAACGGCACAGTTGGAGAAACTGTGGAAACAATAGAGCTGGGTCCCCAGGGTGGTGGCTCAGCGGATGAGGGTAGCCCTGTACAACAGACCAGCTGGGTCTGATGCCAGAGGACACCTGTGCAGAAGCAAACTGCTCATGTACCCAGCCAGATGACTCAATATATAGGCTTTCAGGATTGGTTGGTCTCTGGGTTCAGTTCCTAGAAGGAGACTGTGCCACAGGCTGGGACTTCTGGGGGGGCATACAGCGCTGTGCATGGTGCAAGGTAGGCATCCAACTTCATTACTGTGCATGTAGCTTTCTTGTCTGAGAACCACTTCTCGCAAAACTATTCTTTCCCCATTGAATAGTCTCAGCACTTCTATCAAAAATCAGCTGACCAAAGGAGTTCCTGTTGTGGCTCAGTGGGTTAAGAACCCAATGTTGCCTGTGACAATGCAGGTTCTATCCCTGGCCTCACTCAATGGGGTAAGGATCCAGTGTTGCCATGACTGTGGGGTAGGCCTCAGCAGCAGCACCAATTCAACTTCTAGCCCAGGAAATTCCATATGCTGCAGGTATGGCATTAAAAAAAAAAAAAAAAGATAAAAGAAAAAATTCAACTGACCACAATGTAAGGATTCATTTTTGGACTATCAGTACTATTCTACTGATTAATATGTCATTTTATGCCAGTACCATGCTTTCTTGATTACTGTTAACTTTGTAGCTTTAAAATTGAGAAGTGTGAGTCTTCCCACTTTATTTTTCTTTTCTAAGATTGTTTTGGCTATGATGGGTTCCTTGCATTTCCATGTGAATTTCAGGATTTGCTTTTCAGTTTATGCATTTCTATAGGTTTGCACTGAATCTGTAGATCCACTTAATTTTCTTATATGATTATAAACACGTTCTGTATGCCTAGGAATCTCAAGTAGCTATACTTAATCCAGACACGTTAGACATTCTAGATTTGCATATTTAACTGCCCACTTGGTCATCTCTGAAGCATCTCAAACTTCTTGCAATCAAAGTAACTCTTGGTGCTTCTCTCTATCACCTGAACTTCTTCTAACCTTCTCTTCCCACTTAATGGTATTCCTATGTGCCTAGTGGATTGTGCTGTGAATCAGGTCAGAGTCTTTAGGCTATAGGTGATTAGACATAAAAAGTTTGATTTTCTCATAAAAAAGAAGTCTGGAGTTATGCAGACTAGGCTGCGGCTGCCAGGTGAGTACTTGCCTCTCCAAAGGTTGGTCCTTGTCTTCGTGATCCAACTGACTGATAAATGTGCAATTTCTCATTTGAGTCAGAAGTTCCTAAGCCAGGACACAACTGTGCCACAGTAGTGACCCCGGCAACTTTAGTGGCAACACTGGATCCTTAACCCAACCTGCCACCAGAGGACTCAGGTATCTTCCTTTTAAGAAAAATCTCAAGCACTTCCATTTATATTTTATTGGCCAGTGTTTACGTATACAATGCAATAGCCGTATTCTTGAAAGTGAGACAGAAAAATAGAAACCTGCTCTGATCTTTGGCCCACCAAATAAATTTTTAGTTCTACTGTTAAATGGGAAGGGAGACGACGAATGTTGGGATAGGAAAGTAGCAGAGACTCATCCTATAAATGTCATTTTTCTTTTCTTTCCCTTTTCATTCAAGTCTGATTTAGTTTACATCTCAGTAGTATATTGAGTTGGTTTGATTTCTGTCTCCAATGCTTTTTTTTTTTTTTTTTTTTTTTGGCCATGCCCACAGAATGCAGAAGTTGAATCCATGCCACAGCAGTGACAATGCTGGATCCTTAACCTGGTGAGCCAGGGAACTCCTCCAATGTCTTTTTATCCAAGCCATTTTCATGTTTTGCCAGGAGTAGCATCCAGCTCTCTTTGCTGCAACTCGTTGTTCCTATGTTCGCCAAACAACTATCGCTACAAGGTTTTACAAGGTGCAAATCTGGTAATACTGTTTTCTAGATTAAAACTCCTTTAGAGTTCCTTTGCCTGTAGTAGTCTCGGAATTATTTATGTGGCCTTGCATGGATTGGCTACTATCTAGAGGCTAGCAATTCTTCTGCAGCCCTCTGACAAATGCAAAGAATATTGGAGTATTTTCACCCTCTTTGCCTTGGAAGAATGTATTTCCATCAATGTAGTGTGAGTGTCTGTTTGCATTTTTAAACCCTTCATCGTTATTGCGCTTGAGGTCAGTTAAGTCCCCAGAGCCTTGATTAAATAAATGGGTGTTAGGGCAGTTATGTAGTTACAATTAATATTTGACACTAAATAGGAGATTTTATTTTATTTCATTTTTCTTTTTACAGCTGAACCTGTGGCATACAGAAATTTTCATGCTAGGGGTCCAATTAGAGCTGCATCTGTGACCTATGCCACATCTTGTGGCAATGCCGGATCCTTAACCCACTGAGCGAGGCCAGAGATTAAACCCAGAACCTTAAAGAGACTACATTGGGTCCTTAACCCACTGAGCCACAATAGGAACTCCTAAATAGATTTTAAACATCATTGCCCATCTCAAAGTTTTTGTGTTATTTTTTATAGCATTTTGCTTTTGAGATAAAATTTAACCTTCAATGGGGAGTTCCCGTCGTGGCGCAGTGGTTAACGAATCCGACTAGGAATCATGAGGTTGTGGGTTCCATCCCTGGTCTTACTCAGTGGGTTAAGGATCTGGCGTTGCCATGAGCTGTGGTGTAGGTTGCAGACGCGGCTCGGATCCCATGTTGCTGTGGCTCTGGCGTAGGCCGGTGGCTACAGCTCCGATTCGACCCCTCGCCTGGGAACCTCCATATGCCACAGGAAGCGGCCCTGGAAAAGGCAAAAACACACACACACACACACAAAAAATTTAACCTTCAATCCAGTAATATTCTCCTCTTTTTAAAACAGATATCACTAGAGGCTGTACACTAAATACATATTAAGCTCAATTACATACTTTTTTGTTCAGAGAAGTAACATACACCTAGAAGAATAAAATAATGGCAAATATATTGATGCTCAGAAGGCCTCTGCTGTATAACTGAAGTCAGATGCGATCTCAGTGTCAAAGGCAGGCTTTTATTTCCAGGGAATTAAAGAACAGATGAAGGAGTCCGTGAAATGAAAATAGGAAAAGAAGATGGGGAAGTTTAAAAAAGAAAATCACACTTATTTATGGAATCTAAAATATGGAACAGATGATCCTATCTAAAACAAACAAACAAACAAACAAAAAATAAAAAAAAACCCACAGAAATAAATCATGGCCAAGGAAAGCAGACTTGGTGTTCCCAGGGGGGAATTGGGAGAGAGTGGGATGGATGGGCATTTGGGGGGATTATTTGGATGCAAACTGTTATATTTGGAATGAATGGGCAATGGGACCCTACTACGCAGCACGGGGAAATGTGTGTGATTGGGTCACTTTGCTGTAAAACAGAACTTGATGAAACATTGTAAATCAACTCCTTTAATAATAAAAATAAATAAATAAAAATAAAAAATTAAATAAACACAGTAATGTCAGCTAATGAGATGAAAAGTGTCTTAAGTTATCAAGGAATCAATGACCCTCATTTGAAGTGACTTACAGCAGTTTGGATCCCAAAAATAGTCTGACTATAGCATTTTGTGTAAATGAATGTATGTGTAATATGTTAAAGATAAGAAAAGGGAGATAAAGACACCTACCCGAAGCTTGTATATAGTGAAATATCTAATTACTAAAGGGCAGTTCCCAGGTGGTATAGCAGGTTAAGGATCAGGCATAGTTGATGCTGTGGTGTGGGTTCATTCCCTGACCTGGGAATTTCCACATATCTTGGGTGAGGACAAAAATAAAAAATAAAACAAAATAAATAGTGAAGTGTTTCAGGAGACTTCACACTCAGAATGGCCATCACTTGCAAGCTAAAGTCCTTTCTTCTGCATGTTAATTAAACACTTCTAAATCTCTAGAATAACATCTAATATTTCTAGAATGCAAAACAGACAAGTAAGGGTACCTGGAAATATGGGTATTTGGAGGAAGATGGAGAAAAGTTAATTTTTTTTTATTATTTTAAAGACTTGAGAATGAGAATTAAAACTAGGATGGGTTTCCTGTCACTTTTGAGGTGAGGATACGCTGCCCTGCAGCTCCTTCTCACTACGGAGTGTGATGGTTGTTGAGTGTGTTGTCATTCTTGATCTTGGCTCAGGGTTTTTGGTGATACAAACACTAGCTGTGGTGACCATCCACTGCCTCATCCAACACTAAATTGTTAGAGTTACTAAGTCTTCTGGCCTCAACTCATGTTCTGTGACTCTATCCTACAGCCCTGGCCAAAACAGTACCCCTCACCTTCTTTTTTAAACCCTATGTATCTTTAATTATAATAGTAACAGAACCAGTATTTACTGGGGGCTTATAATGTCCCATGCATTTTGCTAAAGGCCATATATATCCTTTAGAGAAAAATTAGAGAATACAAATAATATAAAATATTATATGTATATAATGTTTATATATACATACAGAAAATATGTACGTACATCTATATATTATCTACACAGATATATACACAAATACACATACACCTATAGGCACAGAATAAGGTCTGGAAGGAAATATAATATATGAACTAATTACTTAAGGCTTGTAGGATTACATGATAAAGATATAAATATATTTTGGCTATGATGTGCAGTGCCTTGATGTGGGGTCTGTCTCAGTTCCGAGACCAGGGATTGAGCCCAGGCCAGAGTGGTGAAAGAAAGTAGTGAAAATAGGTAGGTTAGAGTCTTAACTATAAGGCCATCAGTGAATTCCCATTGACATTTTTGTTTTCTTTGTACTTTTTCGCATTTTCAAAACTTCTTAGATGAGGGGGTTCTGAATGAATCATTGCAATGAACAAGATAAATGTGGGAGAAAATATTGTAGATATCAATAGGCAAAACATTACAAGATGTAAAGTCTGTTGGGGTTCCCATCCTGGCTCAGTGATTAACGAATCTGACTAGGAACCATGAGGTTGCGTGTTCGATCCCTGGCCTTGCTCAGTGGGTTAAGGATCTGGCGTTGCCGTTGCCGTGAGCTGTGGTGTAGGTCACAGACGTGGCTTGGATCTTGCGTTGCTGTGGCTGTGGCTGTGGCACAGGCCAGCAGTTGTAGCTCCGATTAGACCCCTAGCCTGGGAACCTGCATACACTGCGGGAATGGCTCCCCAAAAAGGCAAAAAGACCAAAAAAAAAAAAAAAAGTCTGTTATAGACATTGTACTATCAGAGTCACAAGACCCCCTGGTAAAATAGTGAGATCAAGTTGTGGTTTAGGGCCCCTCTTTTTTGAAATCTCTGTGGATATGTCTTCGATTTGGGGAAGAGGCCAGCTCCAGTGAGGGACAATTCTGGTGCCTATAGTGAGTGAACTGGCAGGCACCTCTCAGGAGCTTTTTTTTTAAAAAGTATAATTAGAAGTGAAATTGAAACTTGTCATCGTCCAGGAACTTACAAGGTGAAGTAATCAGCTGCATGTACATAGTCTGGAGTTAGAACAATCTACTTGGCAATGAGGAATTTATTCTCCATAGATAATATAAATGATATAAAGTATATATTAGAGCCACAGTATTGGCCAGTCACTTATATCACTTATATTCTATAGAGAATATAAGTGATATAAAGTATATATTAGAGCCATAGTATTGGTCTGTCACTAAAACTTTTTAGATTTTTGTTTTCTCACATGTATCCTGAGCAGCTTGGACAAGTCTTTTGTGGACTTCACGAGACCTCTCCATGCCTGGAGTTCTGAGTCAACCTGAATTTCACCATTACAATAAACTTAGAACACTCACAGGAATGATACAACTATAGATGAGGGATAAACGGAGCCTTCTCTCTAAGCACCAAGGACCAAATCAGGAGAAAATGTCCCAAGAGTAGCTTCATTTATAGTAAGAAAAAAAAAAATTCAGTTTCCTCGGAAAACCACTCTTAGTGGTTTTTGTTGTTGTTTGCAGTGGGTTTTCATACACAGTAGTTAAAAACACCTAAAATGAGAAGGGCCTCCATTGCTCTTTTCCAGTCAGCTTGAAGGGACAAATGGAAAGTTTTAGAAGACACAGCTTTGTAGAAGAAAGAAATCCAGAAGGTAAAGCTGATGGAGGAACAGCTAGAGTTGAGGGTCAATGATCCCAATTCTTAGAATCTGAAGGCAAATGGCAAGCACTTTGTGTGGAATAATTTGAGAAAGTTGTATGTGCATACTTTCCCAGGGCTTAAACCCATCTATAGGCTGAGAGTGTTCAACTTTCTATCTTCAGGCCAAGTGTGTCCTATAAGCCCAAGGCTCCAACATCCAATTAGCCTTTTGACATTTCTACTGGGATGTCTCATGGGCATTTCAAGCGTACTATGGCCCAAACAGAGCCCTTAATTTCCTCCTCTAGCCTAGCTGTCCTCAGTTTTTCCATCTCTGTAAATGGTACCACAATTGACCCAGTTACCAAAGCCAGAGCCTGCGAGTCATTCTTGACTCCTCCTTTTCCCTCATCCTCCACATCTGATTCATTAGCAAATTGTGTCAATTCTTCTCTCCAAAACATACCTCGCCTTCATCTATTTTTCTCAATCTTGAGAACTACTCTATCGAAATTACCGTCATGTTTTACCCAAACTTCTTCAATAGCCTCCAAATTAGTGTATGCATTTCTGCTCTTACCCCTACAATTTATTGTCCATCACACCCAGAAGGATTAAGAAACCAAACCAAACCAAAACAAAACAAAAAAAAACTTATGTCAGTTTTCTGCTCACTTCCACTGTTCTTAGAATAAAAACAGTGCTCCTATTGAAGAACTGTAAGTGTCTACATGATCTGGCTTATCCCCCCCACATCTGCACTACTGCTTTGTCCTCTGAAATATCCAGAAACTCTAACATCTTTTCAAGTCTCAAGATACACCCATTTAATTAAGCCACAAGCCTTTTACTTTTTTTCCTCCCATCAGATCACAGATCTCACTGCAGTTTGCCTCTATTATCAGCTTAAATTTCACTCCATCATCAAAATGGCCTTATCATGACCCCTCTGTTGAAACTTGGACTTTTCTCTCATTCTATACCATGGCACTCTTTTAATTTTCCTTGCAGTTTAATATCAGTCAGTTATGATCAACTTTTTGACTTATTTAATTGTGAATATCCAGTCTTACCCACTTAAATCTGAGCTCTCCGTAAACAGACCTTGCTTTCTTTTTGGTGATCCCCACTCAGTGCTGGCTCCTGATAGGCTCTTGATAAGTCTTTGTTGAATGTTGATTTGTGGGCTTGGGCCTCAACCAGTGGGAGAGCCAAAGATGTTTTTGACAAGGTCAGGATTACAGGATAGAGAGTGATATTTTCAGCAGTGACTACTTTGAAAATCATTCTCTGCTGGATTCATAACCTTTAAAGCTAACTAAAGGAAAAAAAATCTCCTTAGCCTATTATCACGCATCTATCTGTAAAGGTCTACTTATTGAAATGGGTTCCAGATCAGTGGTGACAGCTAATATTTTGCTGGCATTTTCTCAGAGGAATTTATGATCTACATTCTGCTCCTAAAATTAATGTGTCAAATATGCATCCTCCTACTAATTCCTGGAATGGAATCCAAAATACAGTGCTAAATCCAGCTTTTCCCAAAAGTATCTGCAGAAATTCAGCAGCCAATGACCCTCCAACCCTCAATTTTATACAATAATACTGAGGGAGAAGGAGTTGGGAAATTTTTTTTCCTTAGGTTCCTTTCAATTCTAATGTTCTGATTCTAGACGAAAGATTTATTTCCTCTTAACTCACAATTAGAAGGCACTAGTGTTTATTGAGGTATTTCCAACTTTATTACATTAGTGTACTTCCTTTAATTTTTTGGCCATAGATTTCTGACTTCAGTACAATTACTGATTGACATCCTTCTTTACATTGATTCAGTTTTGTTTTGGTTACACTGTCATACAAGAAAGCTAAAATCAATGGTCATAATTAGAATTTCAATTTAAAAATTGAAAAAATATATTAAAGGTTAAGTACAATAATTGCACAACAACTTTACCCTTTAAAAAACATAGTTAAATCTCACATAGAAACATGGGTTGAAATCCTAGCTCTTTCAAACGTAAGTTGGAGGAATTAGAACTCATTTTTACCCTTAATTTCTTTAGCAGCAAAAGAGAAATTTTCTTTCTTTCTATCTATCTATCTATCTATCTATCTATCTATCTATCTATCTATCATCTGTCTATACAGCAGCAAAACAGAAATTACATACTTAATACATACATAATGTATATATATGTATATATAATGCATATATAAATGCAGACAGACACAAACAGGTAGGTAGGCAGGTAGATAGGCAGGAAATAGGTAGATAGTTTGCTAGGTAGGCAGACAGAAGAAAGGTTAACTGGCAAAAGTGGAAAATTCAGAATTAATATTTTGCTCATGTTTTGAGTCCTTCTTGCCTGGGGCAGAGAACCTAGTAGGAAAAAAAGAAAGAAAGCAGGAAGGATGGAGGGAGGGGAAGAGAGAGAGAGAACTAGAAGAAGGACGGAGAGGAAGGCCAAGAGAGAGCAGAGGGAGGGAGAGAGAAAAGAAGGAAGGAAGAGAAAAAAAGAAAAAGAGAAACAGAGAAAGCAATCCTGTCATGTCTACTGGAGAAGCTGTTAACACTTTCGCCAAACAACAAGCAAGAGATGCATCAAAAATTCTTGGTGTGCAAAAGCAACAATTGTGACCTTAAAAAGTTGCTTTGTCACTGTGGCTATTTACAAGAGCAGCTTATTAAAGTTGTTAATGCTTGGTGTGGTTGCACCTGTTATATTTAACAACAAGAGGGATATTTACAAAAATAGATATTTACAGAATAGACATGAAAGTCTTTTCACTACTCTGGTTTAATTTGGCCCGAATTATTTTTCTCTCTCTCATGTTTGTGGTGTAAACAAGCCCAGCTTCTAAGGTTTTTAATCTGATACTTATTCAGTTAGTATCCTTACAATTCCAAGTTGTGTTATGAGACATGACCTAACTGTGCACATTCTACACAAAACATCTGCTGATTTCTCAGCACACATTACTGAGTTCCTTTCCTGCTCAATGTTTGTTTTTTCCCTAGTACTACTTTCTATCTAATCTAATATGTATAAAGGTCTTTGCTAATGATGCAGTCTATGAGGATAAAAGAAACTTTCTAATTCTATGATGTGTAACCTCACATCTAGAAAGGAGTTATGTTACAATAGACTTTTCCTGCACCCATAAGACAGAGATGATTTTCAAGTTAAATTTCCCATGCTTGTAAATAAACACCATTTCAGAGACACAGACAGCCAAATATTTCTTTTTGCACTTATTCATTCTTTTCTCATTCTTCACCTTAAGCTGTGTTCTGAATTTCAACTAATTGCCAAAATCTTGGCCCCATTAATATTTTGTCTGGTAAGTTACATTCATCAGAGTGAAGTGAATTTGAAAACCCTTCTAAATGACTTCTGGAAGAAAACAGCTCCTGGCAATTAAAAGTGAATAATTTATAATCATCATATATTGACTAAGATGGGTCATAATATTTATAAATAACCATAGAAACACATGACTAACAGGATCTACACAGTTGCTTCCAAACTTCCTTCCAGCACCAAGGGAGTCACATAACATTATGATCTGAAATGCCAGGTGATGGCAAATATTACTTACATGGAGATATAGAGTGACTAAACCTTTCAGAGTGAGTCCTTCATGGAGTTACTTTGCAAGCAGTGAGCCACGTTCATACAGATGATGCTTGACAATTGATGAAAGTGTTATTAAACATGGGTTCACACACCTGATGCACAGTGAGGCCAAACAACCCAAAACGTCAGAGTTTGGGGCAAGAAAGTTTCATTGCCATGCAAAGAGATAGGTGGCTTATACCCAGCAAACCCCCAAACCCCTTTAAATGTTTCAGCAAAGCACTTGTAAAGGTAAGGTGAGGGAAGGGCATGGTTGGTTTTTCAAACATCTTGGTGCAGGAATCCTTTGTTCTTGTTGCTCATCACATAGGTCAGGTCATAATGTTCCTGTAAACCTCCAACAAAACAAATGTTACTCTCTGTTCTGAAATTTTTAATCTGTATATACATGGACACTTAAAGGTCAGATTCCTGAGAATATGCTATCCTGTATATTTCAAGTTTTAGGCAACAAATAGATGCAAAGCCAGCATGACTGAACACAGACAGTAGAACAGATCTAATATGGACACAGATTTGTTCTTCCCTATTTATAAAGTCTCAGGCCAGCCATGCCCAAGTAGTTGAGAAAAGGGATTGCAAAAGTAGCCGATATATAATTACTTAATAGGTAATAGAGGCAAACTAATACCTGGAATGGAAGCCATTCATTCAAGATCAAAACAAATGTGGTCTTGTCTCAGATAACAAATGAAACCAAGGTGCCATGGGAACCTCATGGCAGGAGACAGCTGTGGAACCAGGTGTTGGAGAGAAAGATAAAATTTTGAGAAAGTTATTTCTGCCTATGAATGCTGGAGAGGGTGCAGAGAAAAGGGTACTCTCCTTCACTGTTGTGGGAATGTAAATTGGTACAACCACTATGGAAAACAGTATGGAAGTACCTCAGAAAACTAAAATAAAACTACAATATGATCCAGCAATTCCACTTCTGGGCATATATCCCGACAAGATGTTCATTGAAAGAAGTACACGTATCCCAAATGAACTTACTTATGAAACATAAACAGACTCACAGACACAGAGAACAAACTTGTAGTTGCCAGGGGGAGTGGTTTAGGGGAAGGATGGAGTGGGAGGTTGGGATTAGCAGAGGTTAGCTATAACACATGGAGCAGACAAACAAGACGGTCCTACTGCAATGTTTCTCTAGTGACAGTTCATCTGGAGTTATTTCAGATCCTGTCTGGTCTTGCATGACCCCCAAATCCCTGGAGAGTACAGGACAGTCATCTTGCAATGTGGCCTCAATTCAGGTGTGCCATTTCCTCATAATCAGACTCAGGCGGTACATTCCTACTAGAAATCCACAGAAGCAATGCTGAGTCTCTGTCAGTGCGTCATATATGGAGAATGGGTTTTGAAATTTGAAACCACAAATGTCAGACAATGTGACCTGGGGAAAATTATATGCAACTTCTCTAACTTTGTCTGTAAAATAGGAATATTTTCTCTGTCTGTAAAATAGGAATATCAATAGGAACCTCACCCTATGGCTAGGAAATTATATAATATGGTAAATTACTTAGAGTAATGTCTGGCAAATATGAATTGGTCAACAAATATTAGTAGTTATTGCAGCTATCTTAGAAGATTGACATAAGTAAGCCTTCAGAAATCATGGTTGATATCCAGGGTTCCTAAAACCTCACCAAGAAATCAGCAGAACCCTTGTAATTTGTTATTAGTTTTGGCAAAACATTTAGCAAAAGGAAGGGGTGGCTGCAATTACTGTTTCATGGGAGGTTTAGGATTAACTGAATCATTCAGTTCAGCAGACTAACCCTGTCTATGATAACTCTTGGAAACTCGGGCGTCAAGTCATAATCCAGTGATACGATAATATAAAATTCACCTCCCACCCAGCCTGGATACGCCTAAGTTGGATGAAAGTAAACTGGGAGGTTTTGAAGTTCTAATTACTTGAGGGATCAGCTGAAAGATAAGCGATACACATCCAACAACATTATTTTTTTAAGGGACAAATTGTCTCCAGAACAAAGGAGAAGTCCTCTTGATCTAAACTTTTTGGGTTTTCTATTTTTCTTGTAAATAAACATTATTATTAATTTTTTTTAGAGCAGCTTTAAATTCACAGGAAAATTGAGCAGAAGGTATGGAGATTTTTCCATATAAGCCCTGTCCCAGTATATGCACGGATTCCTTCAACGTCAAAATTCTCCACACTACTGAGTAGCAAATTTGCTACAACTGATGAATCTACATTGATACATCATCATCCATAGCTCACACTAAGTTTCACTCCTGGTGTCACACATTCTATGGGTTTTGAGAACTGTATGATGATATATGTCTACCATTATAGAATCATACTATTCTAGTATTTAGTATTTCACTGCCCTAAAAATTCTTTGTGCTCTCTTTATTCATTTCTTTCCCTCCCACCAAAACCTAGCAAGCACTGATGCTTCATTTTTTTTTTTTTTTTGGTCTTTTTGCCATTTCTTGGGCCACTCCCGTGGCATATGGAGGCTCCCAGGCTAGAGGTCGAATTGGAGCTGTAGCCGCCGGACTACACCAGAGCCACAGCAATGTGGGATCCGAGCCGTGTCTGTGTCCTACACCACAGCTCATGACAATGCCCAATCCTTAACCCACTGAGCAAGGCCAGGGATTGAACCCACAACCTCATGGTTCCTAGTCAGGTTCGTTAACCACTGAGCCATAACGGGAACTCTGTCACTGATGCTTCTATTGTCTCTATAGTTTTAACTTTTCCACCATCATAGAGTACGTAGCCTTTTCAAATTGACTTAATGCACATAGTAGTATATTTTTAAGGGTTCCTCCATGTCTTTTCATATTTGACAGTTCTTTTTCTTTTTTAAGCCATGAATAACATTTCATTATCAGAGTATATCACAGTTTATCTATCCATTCACCTACTGAAGGACAACTTGGTTGCTTCCATGTTTTGAAAATTATGAATAATGCTGCTATAAACATCCCTGAGCTAGTCTTTATGGCGACGTAAATTTCTACTCATTTGGACAAATACCAAAGAGTGTGATTGCTGAATTATATGTGAAGTATGTTTTACTTTTGTAAGAAACTGCTAAACTGTCTTCCAAAGTGGCTGTACCATTCTGTGTTCCTACCAGCAATGAGAGAGTTCCTGTGGCCCCACATCCTTCTCCCACATCCTCCTCAGGATCTGGTTTTGTCAGTGCTTTGGATTTTTGCTATTCTAATAAGTCTTTTGTCCATTTAAAAATATTGTTGGCTGGAATTCCTGTCACAGCTCAGTGGTTAATGAAGCCAGTTAGTATCCATGAGGACTCGGGTTTGATCCCCGACCTCGCTCAGTGGGTTAATGATCTGGCATTGCTGTGAGCTTTGCTATAGTTTGCAGACATGGTTCAGATCCTGTGTTGCTGTGGCTGTGGCACAGGCCAGGAGCTACAGCTCTGATTCAGCCTCTAGCCTGAGAACATTCATATGTTGTGAGTGAGGCCCTAAAATATAAAAATAAATAAAAAAATAAAAATAAAAATATTGTTGGTTTTATTACTAATGAATTTTAAGTGTTTTTTGGACACTTTAGATAACAGTCCTTTATCAGATGTGCCTTTTGCAAATTCATTTTTCCAGGCTTGTCTTCTCATTCTCTTGGCGTATCTTTTGAAAAGTAATACTTTTTAATTTTAATACAGTTCAGCCAATCAATACTTTTTTTCATGAATCACACCTCAGGTATTGTATCTAAAACTTACCATCATAGTCAAGGACATCTAGATTTTCTCCTACACTACATCTTAGGAGAGTTGTAGTTCTGCATTTTACATGAAAGTCTGTGATACATTTTGAAGTGTGTGTTTGTGTGTGTGAAGGATTTAGGTTTGTGTCTAGAGTCACTATCTTTCTTTTTCTTTATATAGATAGATGTCCACTTGTTTTATTAGCTTTTGTTGAAAAGGCTGTAATTTCTTCATGGGGTTGCCTTTACTCCTTTGTCAAAGATTTAGTCGACTGCATTTATATGGATCTATTTCTGGGCTCTCTATTCTGTTCCTTTGATCTATTTGTCTATTCTTTCACCACACTGCCCTGATAACTGTAGCTTTACAGTAATTCTTGAAGTTGAGTAGATTCAGTCCTCTGACTTTGTTCTCCTTCAATAATCTGTTGGATTTTTCTAGGCCTTTAGCATCTCCACATAAACTTTAGATTCAGTTTGTCAGTATTCACAAAATTACTAGGTGGGATTTTGATGGAATTTCACTGAATCTATAAATCAAGTTGGGGAGAACTAATGTCTTGATAAACTGAGTCTTTCTATCCATGAACATAGCATGTCTATTTATTTAGTTCTTTTTAGTTAGATTCTTTCATCAGAGTATTGTATTTTTCTTCATAAAATAGTATCCACAATTTTATATTTATATCTAAATATTTCATTGCTAATATGAATGGTATTATGTTTTTAATTTCAAATTATACTTGTTCATTGCTAGTATATAGGAAAGTAATTGACTTTTATATATTGACCTTATATCATGCAGTCTTGCCATAATCACTTCCAGGACTAATTTTTTTTGACAATCCTGTCCAACTTTCAACATAGACAATCATGTTATCTATGGAAAAAAAGCAATTTTATTTCTTCCTTTCTAATCGGTGTACCTTGTATTTCTTTTTCTTATTTAATTAGCTAGAATTCCCAGTACAACATTGAAAAGAAGTGGCTAAAGCCAGCTGCGAGGCCAAACTTACATATTATTTATTGTTACCAACTTGTGAAAAGTCTTGCAGTTAGTAAAGAAATTTCCATATTAACAAGTAATTATTTATTTATTTACTTATTTATGTTTTCTTTCTGTACCCTCACCTGCAGCATGTGGAATCTCCTAGGCTAGGGGTCAAATTGGAGAGGCAGCTGCAGGCCTACACCACAAATATGGCAGTAGCAGATCCAAACTACATCTATGAGCTATAATGCAGCTTGCAAAAAGGCTGGATTCTTAACCCACTGAGCAAGGTCAGGGATCAAACCTGGATCCTCATGGACACTATGTCGGCTCCTTAACCCACTGAGCCACAATGGGAACACTGAGAAGTGTTTTTTTAAGTAGTCTTTCTTGATACTACCAATTTTCTCTGCTTTCCTTTTCAGGAGCATCCCTTGGAATCATTGTCATGGCTGCTATCATATCTTCTATGCCTTTATCCTGTTCTTCCACGCCCTTGAAACCATTCTCATCTAGGTCAGGTCACTGTCACCTCTGTCTTGTCGAATCCCAAGGCCATTTTCCTTTTATCCATCTCCTTTGTATTTCAGCAGCACTTGACTCAGTGGGCCACTCCTTCTTTTCTTTTTTTCTATATAATGATTTTAATTTTTTTCCATTATAGCAGGTTTACAGTGTTTTATCAATTTTCTGCTGTACAGCATGGTGATCCAGTTACACATACATGTATACATTATTTTTTCCTCACATTATCATGCTTGTGTGGCCTGCAGCATAACTACTCCTTCTTTTCTAAGTCATTCTCATTTTCTGTGAATAAATAGTGGATCTTGCAATTCCAAGTCTTCAAGTTAATGAGAGCAAAGTCTTAAAGAGTCTTTACTTCTGCAGTGTAGAATGATGCTTCTTGGCATACACATGCTGAGTATGTATTTATTGAATAAATGAATTTTCCAGAGAACAACTGAAGAAATTATCATATGATATACTTAACTCAACTTTATTTCACATAGTAGGTCATTCCCATAATTTTGATGAGAAAGTTTGAGATCGCAAGTGGCTTACCCAGGAGATGAAAGGAAAGCTGGGTGTCTGGTATTGTTCAAGGTGCTTTACATGAATCAGGCCATTTAATTCTCTTTTTTTTTTTTGTTGTTGTTGTTTTGCTTTTTAGGGCCACATCTCTGGCATAGGGAAGTTCCCAGGCTAGGGGTTGAATTGGAGCTACAGCTGCCTACCTACGCCACAGCCACAGCAAAGGGGGTTCCGCGCTGTGTCTGCAGCCTACACCATAACTCAGAGCAACACCGGATCCTTACACTGAGTGAGGCCAGAGATGAAACCTTCATCCTCATGTATACTAGTTGGGCTCATTACCACTGAGCCATGATGGGAACTCCATGCCAGGCCATTAATTCTTAGCCATGAAAGACTTACAGTTAGCATGAGGAGAGAAGTTCAGATATGTTTATAAATGTTACCAAGATCAAATATGTAAATGAAAGAGATTATATTTGAATATACATCTGAATGAATTTTACGCTTCAGTACTTTCTAAAAGGAGAATGAACAAGGGTCCAGATCCATTGGCAACTTGTTCAGGGGTATTCTTTTGGGACAGGTTAGGAAATTTTCCCTCTTAAAAGCCAGTGACTTGATCTTAAATTTCCCAGCCCCCAAACTGTGAGAAATAAATTTCTATTGTTTATAAGCCACCCAGTCTATGGTCCTTTTATAAATATCCGAACTAGTGGTATTAGGTCTTGCAATCCATGAACACAGGTTGCCTGTCCATTTTTAATGTCACTAGTTTTGATAACTAGAAAATTAAGTCTAGGTAAATGATTTATGGAAATTAATTTGTTCCGGATTCTTTATGGTATTGCGTGATTTTAGTTATGTGTTTAGCCTTTTTCAACATCAATTTTGAAATCCCAAAATATGCTGTGAACCTTACTCTTTGTTTTAGACCTTTATGTCTGGAAGTTGGTGACTAGGATCTTAACAAATTTTAACCCTAATTTTTAAATTTCATTAATTCATGGGAAAAGGGTAGGAAAAGAGCTTTCTCTATTCTTCCTTTTTACTACTCAGCTTTTATATATAGGAAGTAGAGTTATGGCTATGATTATATATTGAGAGGGCAGTAATAACTTTCTTACACTGTCTCAAATCTGTGTTTTCAGGAGAGATTAAATGTGAGAAAGACACAGGGAGCCAAGATCCATACTTTTTTTGAGCAAACATTTCAACTACAACCATTACTGCAACTAAAACTACATTTATTAGAAAAATCTTAACCAAAAACCAATTATGTCCTAGGTGCTATACTAAGAGTTTTTAATGCATCATCCCACTATATCTTTACAGCCACTGTTTTGAATGTGTATTTTTATTATTATCTTCTTTTTTTTTTTTTTTTATCCTTTTGTCTTTTTAGGGACACACCTGCAGCGTATAGAAGTTCCCAGGTTAGGGGTCTAATCGGAGCTGTAGCCGCCGGCCTATGCCACAGCCACAGCAACGCTGGATCTGAGCCGTGTCTGCGACCTACACCAGAGCTCATGGCAACAGTGGATCTTTAACCCACTGAGCGAGGCCAGGGATTGAACCCACGACCTCATGGTTCCTAGTCAGATTCATTTCCCCTGCGCCATGACGGGAAATCCTATCTTCATTTTTAAAGATAAGAAAATTGAAGATTGAGAGATTAAGTGAAATTAGCCAGCATTAACAATCTGAGGAATTCCCATCATGGCTCAGCATAAACAAATCTGACTAGTATCCATGAGGATACAGGTTCAATCCATTGCCTCACTCAGTGGGTTAATGATCCAGCATTGCCATAAGCTGTGGTGTTGGTCACAGACACAGATCAGATATGGCATTGCTGTGGCTCTGGAATAGGCCGGCGACTACAGCTTTGTTTCAACCCCTAGCCTGGGAACCTCCATATGCTGCAGGTTAGGTCGTAAAAAGACAAAATAATAATAATAATAATAATAATAATAATAATAACAACAACAACAACAAATTTAAAAAATCAGAGCCAAGTTTCAAGCCAAAGTTTATATACAGTGCTCTAAATTCTCTGTATATTCCACTTAAGGTCATACATAATCACCTTGGTTAAGACATTCTTGCAGGTGTCGCACACCATCTCGAGGGTTATTAAAAGCACCCGTTTGCACTTTTATTCTTGTAGTTTTGCTCATTTGCAATAGTCTCCCTCCTCTTTAAATGTTCATGCCAACTCATCTGCTAATATCTAACTTTTTTTCTCACCCCTGGGGAGTCTACATTTTCTCTCATTCACAATTAAATCCCTGTTCTCTGACATTCAGCAGACATGAGAAATTGAAGGGATTTATGAGATCACCTCTCTGAACCTCTTCATCTTCCACACTGAGAAACTAAAGCCCGGGGGTTTTAAGTCGTAGAACTAAGGATTGATTGGTACCTGGGGCTGGAGTTGCCAACCAAGTCCTCTTTCCATTGTATGTTATACTGTCCTTAAGTGAGAAAATGTGATATGTGATCATTTGTTGTCTTCTCTTATTTTATGAATGTAAGACCTTCATCTCCAAGTAGGCTGTGATAACCACCATGTCAGGAACTCCCTCATATATCAGAGAACTGCATTATTATTAGACAATAGGCTTTCAATGTATGCATGTAGAATTAAAATTCCTAAGAGAGTAAGTTTTAGTACAAGACAATTTGCTGTATGCAAGTATGGACTCTCTCAACCAAGGCTAGGAAATAGTGATTGAGCATTGTATATAGACAATGCACTGTGTCCATGACTGATCCACTGTATATTCATGTGCCATAGCCTAGAGAAATAGTCACAAGTGGATTTCAATTCTCAAGCTCTTAATAAACATTATTTTTCTACAACTTATATATATAATTAGGACAATGCATGCTAGATGAAATTTTATAGATGAGTGGATTTTGTGACAGGATGGAAAGAAGAACGGCAATCTCTGTAAGTAAGAGGTAAGAGGTAAGAGGTAAGAGGGATAACATAGGGTCAAGTTACAAATGGTTGTCTTTTTATTGAAATATGCTGGAATGTTATCTTGTATCTTTTTTAATGTTGTATTAATGGGTACTTTTGTATACTAAGATATGCATGTGTGTACTGCAACTGTAATTAAGTTATATTTAATATGTTTAATATGTTTTTTCTATAGCTTTTTAAAAAATTATTATTTCCCCAATATAATTTTTTTCTACTGTACATCATGGTGATCCAGTTACACATACATGTACACATTCTATTTTCTCACATTATCATGCTCCATTGTAAGTGACTAGACATAGTTCCCAGTGCTACACAAGAGGACCTCATTGCTAATCCATTCCAAAGGCAATCGTCTGCATCTATTATGTTTAATATGGCTTGTTTGTATGATGTTTGATCTTTTAACCCCTTTAAACATATTTTCCAAGGATTCAATATTTGAAAAAAATGCTATAGTTACCAAAAAGAGGAGAGCATTGTTGTAACTACTGGTTTATCAATGAAGGGTGGTGAAAAATATAAACAAGTGTCTTTAACTTTGACTAGAATGTCAAATGTAATTGTAGGAAAGCCATCAACCTCATTCAGTAAGAAAATATGAAATAGTGGAAGTCAAAACTTGAGCTTTGCAAAGACCTGGAGAACAGATTGTGGTTGCAAAGGGAGAGGGGAAAGGAGTGGGATCAACTGGGATTTGTGGGTTAGTGGATGCAAACTATTACATTTAAAATGGATAAGCAATGAGATCCTGCTGTATAGCACAGGGAACATATATGACTGGGTCAATTTTATATACATCAGAAATTGACAAAACATTGTAAATCAACTATAATAAAAAATTTAAAAAAAACCTCTTTATATTGAAACACTAAAAAAACAAACGACCTTGAGCTTTGGGTAATCTGGTGGACCTATCAATCAAAGAAACCCAAACTGTCCTGGCCAGGGGAAGAAAGAGGGCAATAGCACCCTCTCCTTGGGATGTTGACCAGAATGGCAAAAAGACCTAAAAACCCTGGAACCAATTCACTCAGAAGTAGAAATCCTCTATTTCTTTGCATTAGAGAATTAAAGAAAGTTTAGCAACTAGTCATTTTCTTCATACCATAATATTAAATTTAGATAGATCTACCTAAGTATGTATCTGGTCAACATACAGTTGAGTTTCTGAGTTTATTTGCTAAAAAGGGCATATACAATTTTCTTAATATTGAGAAGTTTTTATAATACTTTGAAGGATGATTGACTTCTAAAATTGAGATTAGAAGTAAAATAAAATAAAATTGACATTAGGATATATCTGAGCAAACTATATTTGTGAGAATATTGATTGTAAAATTTATTTGCTTAAAGTTACAAACTCAAAACGGGATGTAGATTTTCCACACCAAGCTTGGTAGTGATTAGGTGCTTAGAACAACCGTATCTGACTCTCAGACCTTCTTAAATTTAACTATAAGTATAGGCATACACCTCTGTGAGAGTCAATTTTATAAGTAAACCTTGTGTCTCCAAATGACTTGAAATCAGGGTAGAGTTACAATTTGTTATGACAATTTTGTCTAAATAGTCTATATGCAAAGCAAGTTATAAGAATAGCTAACTGTTGGGGATTCCCAAGATGACAGGGTAGAAGATCCTGAACTCGACTCCACGGGCACACCAAAATTACAAGTATTTACAGAGAAATGATTGATAAGAAAGACAGGAACCTACCCAGAAAGATTTTGTGCAACTAATGATATAAAGAAGGAACCACACAGAGATGGGTAAAAGGGGCAGAGTTGCCGTATAGTCAAGCCTCATATCCTTGAGTGAGTGGCTGACGAACAGGAGAATAACTACAATTGCAGAGTTTCTTCCTGAGGAACAAGAGGCCTGAGCCCTACGATGGGTATTCCAGGGGTCCTGTGCTGGAAAGAGAAGCTCCTGGGTTTTTGGTTTTGAAGGCTGTTGGTGTTTACTTTCAGAAGGTGCCAAATGCTGTGGGAAATAGAGGCTCCACTCTTAAAAGGCACACACAGAATCTAACATATTCAGGACCCAGAGAAGAAGCAGTAAGTTGAAAGGATGTTGGGTCAGATACACCTGTTGATCCTTAGAGTCTCCCAAAGAGGCAGGAGGCAAATGGATCTCACCCAGGGGACATAAATACTTGGGGGCACCCCTTTTGGGGAACTTGTTCTAACACATGGACACTGGTGCTGGAAAGTGTCATTTTGGAATTTTCTCTCTAGCTTACTAGCTTTGGGACCCAGCCCTACCCCCACCTACCAGCCTATAGAAGCCAGTACCATAATGCCTCAGGCCAAGCAATAAGCAAGGCAGGGACCCAGGCCCCACGACAGGGTGCAGGCAAAGCACTTTCTCATGGAATGGCAGAGGCAAAATAAAGCAATCCCCACTGACATAGTCCATTTCAAACTTCTGTTGTGTCACACCTGTTAACATCCTGCTGATTTCAGCAAGTCACATGACTAAAACAAAGTCAAGGGACAGAACAGATCACTCCATCCCCAGGTGGGGGGTCCAGCAAAAGTACTGGTGAAGGGTGTGGATGCAAAGAGGGGTAAGGAATTGAGAAAAATTTTAATCTTCTATAGTTCTCTTTTCTAGACTTCTTGTTTTAACCTTTACGAAATAAAATGATGTCTTCTGTCTTAGAAATCTTGACTTATTTCCTGTTCTTTTATGCACTATGATTGTCCATGATGATCTCTTTGCTTGGGCTGTCCTTTTCTATCCCCCTATTAAAGTCCGGCTGAAATGTGCATGAAGTTTCCCTGTGAATGGAAGGAATTTGTGTGCAATGCGTCAGCTAAACGACTAATAAAAGGTGTGGTCAGTTGTCTGTTTCATCACAGTATAACCAACTATGATTTGAACCAATAGACTTTTGAAATGATCATGACAAATTTTAGGACTAAAAATCTCTCCCAGAGGGTTCACCATTGAGAAGAATGGTAGTAAAAAAGTGAACTGAATGGGACACATGTTTCATTTGTTTTATGCTTTATTTTTTTTTCATTTTTTATTACTCAAATGAATTTATCACATCTGTAGTTGTATGATGATCATAACAATCTGATTTCACAGGATTTTCATCCCACAGCCCAGGCACATCCCCCCACCCCCCAAACCTCCCAAACTGTCATTTGTTTTATGCTTTAAAAAAATAAAATCGGAAAATCATCAAAAGAGAAATAATTTGGAGTTCCCGTCGTGGCGCAGTGGTTAACGAATCCGACTAGGAACCATGAGGTTGCGGGTTCGATCCCTGCCCTTGCTCAGTGGGTTAACGATCCGGCGTTGCCGTGAGCTGTGGTGTAGGTTGCAGACGCGGCTCGGATCCCGCATTGCTGTGGCTCTGGCGTAGGCTGGTGGCTACAGCTCCGATTCGACCCCTAGCCTGGGAACCTCCATATGCCACGGGAGCGGCCCAAGAAATAGCAACAATAACAACAACAAAAAAGACAAAAGACAAAAAAAAAAAAAGAGAACTAATTTGAATCTTTAGTGTTTCGATCATAACCCTTTTGGGCTTGGGTATGAGAGTGGGAATATCATACATATGGAAGTCACTACAACCTGTGTTAAAATCCTCCAATTTTTCACTTTATTCTTTATATAAACTTAGGTAGGTTATGGACTTTCTCAGGATTCATTTCCCTCATTTTTTCATAATGTATTGTGAAAATTAAATGAGGCATATAAATTACCTGAGGCAATTGGCACATTATAGGCCTTTAGAAATGTCAACTTACAATTTTTTTTCTACCTTTAAAGAAAGGGAAACAGAGTAAAACAACATAATTTAATCTTTCCTTAAAACATTTTCATTCATTTCTGAGTTAGTATTATTCAGTATAGTTCATTTTTGAATGAGTTACCTATTCTATCATTTTAACACCAGATCAATGGTGTGCCATGTGGCACACATACACAGGGAAAATTGAGGGTCCTTGACCTCTGGCAAGCAGTGACAATGCTGGTCAACTTACATGACATCATCATCATCATTATTATTATTATCACTATTGTTATTATTATAGGGCTGCACCTGCAGTACATGGAAGTTCCCAGGCTAAGGGGTCGAATTGGAGCTACAGGTGCCAGCTTATGCCACAGCCACAGCAATGCCAGATGCGAGCCATGTCTGCAAACTACACCACAGCTTACAGCAACCCTGGGTCTCCTACCCACTAGTTGAAGCCAGGGATATCAGTCAGATTCATTTCTGTTCTGCCACAATGGGACCTCCTTTTTTTTTTTTTTTTTTTTTTTTGGCTCATTCTTTATTTAGGGATGGAAACCTAACAGATAAATGATTAAATAATGACCAGGAACCCAAGTCTTTCGAGGTGTGGAAGGGACAAACCCCAACTTCTTCATCAACTGCAGAGAGAAACGTCTAATAGACAGGAGAAGAGGAAGCAGCTCTTCTTGAGCAGAACATCAACATGCACAAATCTCTCAAGGGTACTGGCATCAACAAAAGCTTCTGTTGCTACAAGAACAGTCTTCAGAGGGCAGCGAGGAAGAGGCTGACATAGAATCAAGCTATTTTTTCATCTCCACAACAGCACGTCCCAGTCCCCAGTGCTTAGCACTGCCAGGTGATTGGCAAAACATAACCAGCAAACCCTCTGCAAAGTGCTTGTGACGTCTGGAGATATGCTGGTGTTTGATGTCCTGAGCCCATCCATCAGAGACCTTGTGGAGAAAACCACTTGTCTGTACTATCGTCTCCATAGAAGTTACACACACAGCACTTGGGCCAAAATAATTTGGCAGATTCAGGAGCAAGAAAGGAGAAAAATGCTGGTGGCTCCAAAGTGACACTAAACCTACCCTTTACATTGTTCTGACATTGCTCAGCTACCCAGAGGCTTGCTGCTGGTCTCCTAGAGGCTCAAACAAGCCCCTAATGGCTCTATGAAAGTGATTTATAGGCAGTAGAGGAATATCGCAGTACCAGTTCTGTGGTCAAAGAGAAGTGAGTTGTTCACCTTGGTACTCTGGGTTTTGGTTTGTCAATTATGTAAAGAAGCTCCCAACAGGGTACTTGCCCCTCGAATATTAAACACCTGGCAACCTGCCACATCCTGTGGAGCTGAGATCTTGCTTTTGATTTGAAAAGCAGCATCATATTTGGGTTTCCACTTAAGTGAGTTTCAGCTGCATTTGAATGGCCTAAATTTGAACGAAAATATGTTTTACCAGGTGTTTTCCAAGTAAGGTTGCTCAGAAATCTGCCAGAGCAGTTGGGAACTGATTTGTTAATATGTGTAATCATGACTGGCCTCACCAATTTCTAAAACAAATAATAAAAATAGAAAGACATGGTAAGTCTATAATAATCCTATTCTGTATATTTTTATGAAGACATGTTAAACCTCTATCCAAAGCTTGAGAGAAGCAAAGGCATAATAATTTAATTAATCTATACTGTATAATGGAAGACCAGAAAGCAAGTAATTATTATTCTAGGAGAACTCTAACTTTGTTCTAGAATAAAAGTAATCAGGAACACCTTCTTGCATGGGCTCATGAATTAGGCAGCTTGACAAAGTGGAAGAAATTGATAGGAGACTTGATTCCTAGTTCTCAGAGATAGAGATGCGTACAACATGCCATTCATTACACATGTTCTCATGATGGACAGTTGTGGAAGTGAGGGAGACTACATTGTCCATGAAGCGGGGACATGCTAGAGCTAGATTTGCCCTTTAGAGTGGACCAAGTTGAGATAAGAGGACTGCATCTCTACAACTCTTTGCTGATTGGTCTTTGGATGCAGGCTGACCTGGAAGGAGGCACGATCTTGGATAAAGTAGTTTCTTCAACTGAGGCAATCCCCAGAAGGTTGGTGGGGAGGCTGTCTTCATGAAACACTTCCAGCCAATGGAGGGATAAATCCTTCATTCTTCAAGGAGGATTTGGACACCACAGGATCAATCACACTACCTCGCCACTTAATCTTTTCCCATACAACCTAATTTTCTGATCCATAAATTTACTTTTGCCACTTTCTATCTCAAAACATCAATAAACAATGATAAAAAGTGCCAGATTCATAGATAAGTTTGCTTTTTCTTTTTACAAAATGACAGCGATGCAAGCCTATTACTGAATTAATTGAGTGTTCATATACTCACGGAATTCAGTAAATATGCAAGGGATTGGGAGCACTTTGGTGAACAAAATAAAGTCCCCATCCTCAAGGAGTTTACAAAATTTTCTGTGACTAATCCACCCATGTGCAATTATTATTCTTAGCTTCGTAGGGCTCTCCATTGGTCAGTACAATATAGTAGTATGCTATTGATCAAAGTATTTCCTAAAATACCTTGCTTTTCTGTCTTTTACCCTTTGTCAATGGGATCTGCATGTGAAAGTCCACCTTCACATTTTAGGAAATTTACAAGACAGCTTTAAGTTTTACTTCCTGCTTGTGCCAGGTCTCAAGGTCACCGAGAGGTGAATGACTCTACTTTCCTGTATTTTCTTAGACTTGTATAAAGCCCTGTGTGTGAGAGAGGCCTTTTGGATCTCCAGGAATATGTTGGAACTTTGCAAAGTTCCTTCCGGTCTTGGACTTCTCCAGGACTTCCTTTTACATTTTTGTTTGGGTTATGGCTTTCTCTAACTCAAATCGTAGCCTTAGGCATCTGCAGTGTTGGTGTTGTTCAGAGATTGCTATTGTTTACACCACACCTCTGGGAATAGGTGTTTTGTTTTTTTTTCCTGATCTGATCTCCTAGTCAAAAGGTCACACAAAATTGGAAATGGAGATTCTTATAGGGAGCTACCTGTTTGGACAAAATATTGACCCTAGTATGAGGCTTTTAATAGAGCCCTAGAAGATGCCAGTCTTTTCCAACTGTGAAGCTACTCACTTTTCAAGACTCCAGTGCCACTGAGCTGGTGACGGAGAGTGTGGATGAGATAGCCTCAAGTTAAATACCATACTATCCACTGTCTTACAGAGATACGTCAGTCATTTCTCTTGAACAAACAATTTTCAGTTTGTTCAATAGTTTGGGTTAGTTTCAAGAGTTCTAAAATTATTTATTTTAATTGTTTTGCAGTATTTTCATTGTTTTTATAGGAGATAAGGTTCATGGACAGCCTTACTACACATTCCATAAACCTATTTATTCCTGGCTTCTTAGACTTCATGATGATGTGTGTGAGTGTGGACTTTTTATTTAATTATCTGTTATTTTCCTGGGCTTTTCCAATTAAATTCATATCTTTTAACTTTGGTAATATTTCACATACAATTTTTTTTTTTTTTTGTCTTTTTAGGGCCACACTCATTGCACATGGAGTTTCCCAGGCTAGGGGGTGAATCAGAGCTGCAGCTGCCGGCCTACACCACAGGAACAGCAATGCTAGATCCTCAACCAACTGAGTGGGGCCAGGGATTGAACCTGCATCCTCATGGATGCTAGTCAGATTTGTTTCCGCTGAGCCATGATGGGAACTCCTGATTTTTAAAGTAACTTCTTCCCCTTTTTTTTCTCCATCTGAAGTGCCTGCTTAATGTGTTAGTTATCCAAGCCTCTAATTATTTCTCTCATATTTTTTCTGTTCTCTTTTTTTCTATTTTCTGTTTTGTTCTACTCTTTGTTCTATAATATCTATTTCCTTGATATTATTTCTCAACCTATTCTGATTTTTTTTTTTATTTTGGTGATTATATTCTTAATTTCTAAAAAATATTTCTTATTTTAAGACACACCCTTCTATTCTTGTGTAGCAAATATAATCATAATTTCTCATTTTTCAATGTTGCAACCCAATGTATATTTCTTTTTATGTTTTGCTTTATGTTTTCTATACTTTTTTTTTTTTTTTTTGCTTTTGTTGTTCTCTTTCAGCTTGGAAGCATATTACAGTTTTTGGTGGTCCTTCGTTGTCATATTTAAGGTGAGGCACTAAAACTTATTGGCTTTGGTGGGGCTTTTGGATGGGGTTAACATTAGGGTGAGCAGAACATTTAGTTATTTAATTGTGCAATCACACATGCTAGCATGCAAACAGCATTAAAAAAAAAATGGAGCCCCTTGGTTTCTTCAGAGAAGAATCTTTTTCCCACTTGTGCAGGAGCTGGGGGTCTATTCTCTGGCATTTGTTAAATAGATTATCAGTTAATAAATTTTTATTTTTCAACCCAGGATGTCTACTTAACCATCATATTTGGTGCCTCTGAGTGCCATGCCTTTTTAGTGTCCTTCAGGGAAAATGATCCCTACCATTTTCCCTATCTCCTTCACAGTGACCTTAGGCTGCATTTTTCCACATCTGGTAACTCAATTACCGTCTTTTAATTGCTTTCTGCCTTCCAAATCTTGTTGAAATCTTTTGTCTGCTGATACAGACTCTCTCCTCCCCATTATCTTTGAATGATTTATAGCATTTTATACCTTACTTTGATTTTGATGGGACTTTAAAAAAAAGTACTACTAAAAAGAAGAGGAAATAAATCATCTTTACATGGAAGTTTTCTGTATTTTATTTATAAGCCAATCTTTTGGACTATTTTCCATATTAGACTCATTATTTGCAATTATTAAATTTCAGCATGAATTTGAGTATGACACTTGAATTTGAGTGCGAAGAATATTTTACAAAGTAATTTGTCATATTAATGAAATTTTGAAGTTAAATTGTCAATAAAGTTATACTATATCAAGTGCAGAGCAATTAACACTTTACCAACTAGAATAAGAGTTGGAAGAGTTCAGCATTGCAGAAGCCCTTTTCATGTCTCCTTTCAGTCAAAATTGCCTTCAGAGTAAACTCTTCTGAGTTGTGTGGCTATAAGTTAGTTTTACTCTTTCTTGAACTTCATGCAAATAGAACCATACAGTATAAACATTTTTGGTTCAACATTGCCTCAATGAGATTTATCATGTTGTTGTGGGTGCACCAAATTTTTATTGTTGTATAGTACTTCATTGTGTAAATATGCCATCATTATTTATCATTCTAATGTCAGTGAACACTTGTGTTGTTTCAGTCTTTTTCTACTATGTACAAAGCTGATATGAACATCTACCTACGAGTCTTTAAAAATATCTTATAAAGGCATTGGCATATACATGTCCAGTGACCAGAAATCAAAACCCCAAAGAAGGACAGAGGAGTTGATACACTGTTACCAAGACATAATTGTCATGTGAGGGAATTAGCATAATGTCCCTCAGCCACTATGGAGACTGAACATGTTGGTGCCTTTGCAAAAAGTGTGAGAAAGCTATTTCCAAAGGAATGAGAAAAACCTTGTGAACTAGGTAAACATTTTGAATTATTGTCCTTGTACTAATCAAGGTGTGATTACAGGACTCTCTTGCTGTGATGCCCAGCTGCTCCAATTTTCAAGTGAACTGGGTGAAACAAACCAGATACGTCATGAATTGATTATAATCTGTGCTGCTTTACAAGGGTTACAGTTTCACCTAAGTACCACATAAGTGGTTTGTTTAAACATTTCAGTTATATTTTATGAGCTGGATTTCTCCTATAATTGCGAGGGAAATGAAGCCATTAAGACTTGCTCTTTGGCACTGTCACTAGTATTCCCATTAGTTTGTTAAATTAAAGATTATAGAATGCTATTAAAATGGCTGTTTGTATTAAATCAGTTTCTCTAAAATGTAAACAAATGAGCTTTATTTCTTCTGCCTAAAACTGTCAGGTTAATACATTCATGTGTGACATTGCTTCTCAAGGTGTGGTCCTTGTACTAAGAGCATTGGCTTCAGCACCACTTTGGAACTTACTGGAAATGCAAATTCTTGGGCTCCATGCCAGGGCTGTGAATTATAAACTCTTGGATTTGAGATCCAACACTCTGTATCTTAACATAGCCTCCCAGTGATTTTGATGTACACTGAAGATTGAGAGCTACGAGTTTAAGACATTAGTTTGCAATACTGGCAATGCAGTGGCATCACCAATGGTACTTAAAAAGTATCAAAGCTTGAGTTCTACCCCCAGAATTCCTATTCGAATGGTCCAAGGTGGTGTGATTAAGATTTTTGGTATTCTCCAAAGTGATTCTAATATATGGTCAAAGTTAAGAAACTTTTGTTTAATAGGATCAAAAGTTTTGCTAACTGTTGGTCACTGGATGGAATAAGAGCTGCAAGCTATTACTTGCATTTTTAGATACTCTTTCTCTCTTCATCTGAGTCCAGTTAAGAAGATTAAATGCCTCTGGAAACCCAGTGGACTGTTGAGTGTTAGAGGAGGCTTCCTTGTTCCAGTTTAGTAGAAAACACTTCTATTAAGAAAATACGTATAGCTGGTCCGGTGGAGAATACTCTAAAATGAGCTTTTGGCTACAGGGAGAATGTTAGTCAGAAAAGGGAATCAAATCTGGATCCTTCAAGGTACAGAGTCTGGAGGGAGAACTCTTCCATATTTTTACATCTTGTTCGTTGACGTGAAATAGTGCCGTAAGCCCCATCATCCTCAAATTCCTCATTTAAACCCAGACTCCATAGTAGCTCATGTTTCCTTTGTGTTAGAATGTTTTATTTTTCTCATAACACTCTGGCTACAAGAGATGCTCTTTACTTGTAGGGCATGTTGGCATGGGGAGCTGCAGATACTCTGAAAACCAAGATGTGGTGAAAGGTCCATTTTCTGCTAGTAGGTTGATACCTAAAGTCACAGAATGCTAAGTGTTCATATATTGGTGAAGCATTCCAACTAACAAGCTATCTGATTGAAGGGGGGAATTCACTAAACTAAGGATATACTAATTCTTGTCTTGATAGCATCTCTGTTATTAAGACGAAGAGGAGAGGCTGAAACCAAGAAAAGGGTATGATGGAAGAAATATTTCTGTAATTTACATGAGCTTCATTCAGAAATGTATTTAGATGAGATAATTTGGGGCCATCCCTATTATTCCCAGGAAGCCACAGCAATATATCCTAATAAGATTTTGCAAGCCAAGCAGTCTGGCATTTCTATCACAATAGCAATACAATTTCCCAAGACTTTAAAGATCTAACAGAGTCTCCTTTCTCTCTCTTATTGCCCCCACACCTGGTGTTCATGGCTAGCTTTGGCTAAGGCTCTGTTGAGACTATGAATGATGCAGGCTGATAAGGAAAATAAAATGCCATTGCCCTGGTCTTTGCAGGTTATCCCGTCTTCTGTGAATATTGGAGAACTAGTCTAGATCTTGATCAAAACGACACAATGACAAATGGCTTTGATAATTTCTTTCTTCTGGGCTGGGTATCAGCTGACATTAACATGAAGATGTAAGGAGACAAGACGGCAGTCTTCCTCAGACCTCCCTATTGGGATTTCTGCTATGCGTTGTCTGGGTAAGGGTTTTTCTCTAGCCAGAGATCCTCATAGGCATTTAGTGAATGATTAGAGGTTATAGAAACATGAAAACAGTGATCATGAGATTATTTGTATATTTGTATAACCAAATATTGGCTGCCTATGATTATGCAGACATGTAATTCCTTATTTTTGAGTTGTTTAGTGGAGATAACCCAGAAATCTAAAAACAATGCTAGTAATGGTGGTCCTTTGACCAATGCAGAGGTAAGGGGTAACACCCTCCTCACAGTCAAAAATCTGCACATAACTTACAGTCATCCCTCCATTACATGTGACTCCTCTGTCTCTGAGTTCCTCTGTATCTGCATTCTGCATTTATGGATTCATCCCACCACAGATTTAACCAACTGCAGATTATGTAGTACTGTGGTAAGTATTTAGTAAAAAAACAAAAACAAAACAAAACAAAACCTTTGTATAAATGGATACTCACAGTTCAAACCTGTGTTGATCAAGTGTCATCCATATACCAGGATTCTTTCAAATGTGGGATGACATGAGCCAGAAAAATTTTATCACAATCTTAGCTAAATACAACTAAATTCATACAGAACCCCTCCTAAACATCCCCAGGCATTGGGCTTTCATTGCAATCCCCATGTAAGCTTTTCGATGATTCTGACTTTTCAGTTTTATAAATCTCTCACAGTAAAGATATCCTCAGGATAGAAGTTGATGTGGTTCAAATCAAGACAAACATGTTTTCCATCAGCATCCAGAAAATGTTATTCCAAAGTGACCTCAGATTGTAAATATTTGTAGGATTTCCTGGAAATGAGAAGATTTGGAAGAAGATATTCTAAGTAGCGGGCCTGAGATGCTTTGGGCTGCTTTTATGATAAACTGAGAGCTGAAAAGGAGGCCTGGATTTCTCTCATATGCGTTCCGGCAGAAGAAAGGTGGACTCAGGCCTGATGTTTGATTCTGGTTGGGTTGTGTATCCAGAGGATGGCTTTGATGCTACATGAAAATAGCTGAGCAGGAAAATCCAACCATTTTTCTGTTCAACTTCTCTAGATATACTAACATTAAATATTGTAAGACTCTGGTTGCCATTTATTTTAAATGAGGAAAGTGCTGATATTTTAACATATAGTTCTCATTCTTTTCCGACCTTGTCAGCCTAGAAAAACATGGATCCTAGGAATGCTTGTTTCTTTCTCTAACCAGCAACTGGGTGGTCCAGCCCAGACCATTTGTTAAACATTGTTGGAGGCCACTGGGTAAGAATAAACACTGCTCAGCAAGACCGGGAATCAAGGAGTAGGAAGTGCTGTCTTCTGTGGGTGAAAATGGGAATTTATATCTTCATTTAAAGTATCCTGTTGGTGATGATCCCTTGAAGAGGGCAAGAGTCTGCTTTCAGGAGATCAGGCATGGTTTCAGAAAAAGAATACCACTCCTCTGGCTACTTTTGTTATTAATTTTGCCCCCAGTCCTTGTCCTCTGAGGCAAATGAAGTATGCGCCCAATGGGTCGTAAATAGTATTGACTCCCTGGAACATAACAGAACTTGGAACCCTGGGTTCCTCTGCCAGAAATTCCAGGTTCCAGTCCCTGCTCTGGGATAAACCATTCATGTCTCCTCTATAAAATGAAGGCACTCAGTGACTCTTTGTAGTCTCTCAGGAAGGTAAGGGAGATGGAGGTAATACTTGGAGAAGTGGTGGTAGCTTTTGGAAGAAAGATTCTATGTAAATCTCAGATAAGAAGAATGAAAACCTTGAGCATCTGTGTGTGGGCAAAAATAATTTAAGATGTAACCAAATCTAAGGTATTTGTAAAATGCTGTTCCCTGCACTGTGTTTATCTTTGATGAATATGATTCAGCCTGATAGTACATATGCATCACATCTCTGCAGTGAACTCTGGACGTCAGGGCTTGTGGCTAAAGGGGGGTCAGGGGGCAGCCTTTTATGCATCCGTGGGAGTTGCGGTAACAAAGAAACCAGTCACGGCCTTTGCCCTTCCCTAAGGAATATAAAACTAACTTAATGGGATCCTGCCCATGTTAGACACTGCTGATATGGCTGTGTTTATTATAGCATTATTATTATTTGTGAACATGCTTTTATTTTCCTTTTGACTGCCAATTCTTACAGTATAAGGAATGTGTCTTATATGTCATAGGAATTTTAGCAACTCACCAAATATCTGGCTCATAGTTTGAGATCAGGAGTGGTTTGACAAGTAAAAAACAATGTTGGCTCCTGTTTAAACTCTTCTTGTTCTTTTTTTCCTTCTTTTTACAGTCACACTGGCAGCACATGGAGGTTCCGGGGCTAAGGGTTGCATTGGAGCTGCAGCTGCAGCCTATTCCAAGGCACCACAACACCAGATCTCAGCCACATCTGTGACCTATGCCTCAGCTTGCAGCAACACCAGATCCTTAACCCACTGAGAGGTCAGGGAACAAACCTACACCCTCATGACACTAAATGGCTTAACTCACTGAGCCAAAATGGGAACTCTGGCCCAAACTTTTTGTTAGGTACGTTTAAAAACGATTTTACTTGTGGCAACATCTGTGATCCCCATTATAGTCACAGACACACAGCAGTAGCCTTATCCAGTACAGATATAAGAGAAATTATTGGGGGAAATGTTAGTCAGAGAAGTAGTAAAATGGACACGATCCTCTGACTCTCTAAGCCCAGAGCTTAGGCATGACCTGTGGTTCTGAAGAGAGGAACCCTGTCCCCAAAGGGTGCTACATCAGAGGGTCTCAAAGCATATCTCAGACTGGCCTCTACATCACTTGAAAGCTTTTTTTTTTTTTTTTTTTTTTTTTTGGTCTTTTTTCCTTTTCTAGGGCAGCTCCCGTGGCATATGGAGGTTCCCAGGCTAGAGGTCCAGTTGGAGCTGTAACTGCCAACCTACACAATGCCAGATCCGAGCTGCCTCTGCGACCTACACCACAGCTCATGGCAATGCTGGATCCTTAACCCACTGAGCAAGGCCAGGGACGGAACCTGCAACCTCGTGGTTCCTAGTCGGATTCATTAACCACGAAGCCATGATGGGAACTCCTGAAAGCTTTTTATAAAAGCAAATTACTGGATTAGTTCTTAAACCCTCTCTAGGAAACATTGAAGAAATACAAAAGTTCAGACTACCTCCATAACCAATTACACTAGAAATTCTGCTTCAGGCCTTATATCCACATTTTTTCTGAGATCCCAGGTGATCTCAGGTATAGTCAGGATTGATGACACTGCCCTAGAGTCCATGCTCCTAAGATATTGCAGCTGCAGAAGATGAGGTGTCCAAACAATTTTTGCAATGCCTGGCAGGTAGTTATTCTTGTTGATAATTTGCTAATCTGGAATTTTCTTGTAGTCTTATACTTCCCAACTGCTGTTCTCCCTGAGAATGGATCTGAGGCAAAGTCTTGCAATTCTGGGGCTGGTTCTCAGCTCATCTCCTCTTCCTTGTGGTCCTCCCCTACTTCCCAAGTGTGGAGTCACTCCCTATTTTTTGAGGCTTCCTATTGCAGCCAGAAACCCCTGCTGGGGTCCTACCTGATTCTAGTCTTTCTTAAATTGTCCTCTCCCTTCGCACTAGGTTACTCTTAACTATAAACCTCCATACATATTTCAGTCTTGTTCTTAGACCATCTGCATCATAGTTATCACTGGGTGCCTGTTAAAAGGAGATCCCTGACCAACTCCCCCCATCTTTGTAAATCAGAATATTTGGGCTTCAGGCTCAGAGATCCATTTTTTAGTAAGGTTTTCATGTGATCCTTTTTCACACTTACCTTTGAGATTGATGCCTCTTAGCCTAGCACCCAAGCAGTAGACTTCCATAAGTATCACTGGACTGAACAGAAAGGGTAGCTAATTATGGGTCTGATGAAGAAGTGTCTCCTAAGGCATTAATAACTGATTATGGCAGGTGTGTAACTTTTTTCAGGGATCTTTTGCATTTAACAAAAACCACCTAGGCCTATCAGTCTTGGTTTCTTATTACCAGGCACCACTGTGCATCCTCTTTCAGAAAGGTCTCCCAGTGGTGCTCTTTAATCTACTTGCTTATAACCACTCCCCAGATTTCTACCACAGCATCCCATTGTTCTCCTTTTCCACCCATCAGAGGGCACTCAAGGACATAGCAGGTGTCTGACTTTTCCTGGCAGCTGTGTGCTCCACCTGCAGCCCAGCGAATATGGCTCTTGTGTTTTATAAATGTTTTTAAAGTTTTCTTATTGTCGGTTTCTGGCGTAGTATAATAGGGAAGGCTTGCCCTGTCTTGGGGATTGATGGTTTTCAAAGACTCAATTTCCAAATCAAATATCTAAGTTGGCACCCAATTCCTAATTACCCATTGATTCTAGAAATATCCCATGAACTCCACCAAACAGAAACGGGAAATAAACTAAAACAGGCCATCTTCTACCGGATGGATGCTATTTGAAGAAGTGGTTTTAAACTCACTTGGGTTTTAAAGATTTGTTACTTGGAAGAGGCCTTGTCCTTGGCACTATTTTATTTTGATGGAAAAATAATTGTGGAGTATTAGTGTTTTTCAAGAGAGTTTATTTTCCTGAATCTTTCATGCTCGCAATTTTGTTCTGAAATCTACATAGAGTTTTCTACACTTGACAAATGTCATTTGAAGATTGATATCCCATTTTATGCATATTGCATAACTGATTGGCCCTATGAGTTTCAAACCATCAATCTTTATTGTGCATCAGAATCAACTGGGAACATTTACAAAAATACTGCATCCCAGACCCAACACCCAGAGCTTCAGGTCAAATTGATCTAGTCACTTGTATTTAAAAAGAAAAAAAAGATTTTTTTTCCAGGTGATTCTATGGAATTACCAAGTTATCCCAGGGTACTGGACTAGAAATGAAGTGTTTGAACTTACTTAATATAGTGATCAAGACAGTGGACTTTTTAGTTTATTCATTTTATAATATTCTTTGTGAGAAAAACTCCATCCCCTTTAAATTTGTTTCCATTGTCTTAATTTTCCACGTAAAGGTAAATAAAATTGTTTTAAATTATTTTTGGAAAAACACAGGCATAAAGATTTTATTGGTAGACTGGAAATGACACATGTAAGAATTCTGATTGATAATGGAATTAAGAACATGAACATAAAGTATATATGGGCAATAGAGGTTGAAGAATTCTTTTATATCACAAAACTTTACTGAAGATTTTGGTTTTTACCTATTGGAGGGTAAAAGATAGGATGCATAATTCTGTGTTAGGTTTCCTTGGTTGCAATAAACAGAATTCATTTATGCTAAATCAAGCAGAAATGAAATTTACTAGAGGGATTTGGAGGAAGTGCAAGACTAAAGGCAAAGACAAAAGATGAAGTGAACAAAAATCAGAATCAAAATGGACAAAACCAGGTGTTCCAGTGGTCTCAGTAAGAGTAACTATAGAACAGTTTTGTTGGGGACCCAAGGTTGAAATGAAAGTAGTCCAATTTTTTTTTTTTTTTTAACCTTTCATTACTCAGGTCAAGGTACAAAGTCCCAAAATGGAAAGCCCAATTTGTCCTGCTTAAGTAATATGCCCACAAGTTTGGCAGGGACAGCCAGGCCTCTTGATTTATGGCTTCTCCAGCTCAGACCTAATGTGAGAAAATAAACGCCCAGAAGACAGTTACCAAAAGAAGGTGGAAAGGATGCTGGGCAGCCAAAAAACAATCCTTCTCTAGGCCCTCATTAAGTAGTTTTAACTAGAAGGCAGACTCAGATACATAAGACAATGTTTAAAATTCATGTGAATTATACTTACTATGGGCCAATTTGATTTGTTTTCTCCTATGGAAGCCTGGAGAATTAGAAGCTATTGCCCTAAGTTTTTTAACAGATAATGTAAAAATTAGGGCATAGAGCCATTTATTTTGTTGACAAAGTTTATAGAAGAGGCAAATGACAATGCTGAGTTCCAAACTGAAAACTTTCAGACTCTGTCTCTTCATACTTTCTGGCCTAACACTTAAGAAGTCTAAGGAAGTTCCCATGCTAGGGGTCAAATTGGAGCTACAGCTCCTAGTCTATACCACAGTTACAGTGATGTGGGATAAGACCTGTATCTGCAACCTACAACACAGCTCATGGCAACACCAGGTCCCCAACACACTGAGCAAAGCCAAGGATCAAACCTTCATCCTCAAGGATGCCAGTCAGTTTCACTTCCTCTGTGCCACACGGGAACTCTTAAGAACGTTAGTATGGGAGAGAACAGCTAAAGATGGTAGGTGTCAAGGGAGGGAAAATAGCTTTCTTTGGAGGAGTTGGAAAGACCTTGAGGCAGGTTTGGAACATGTGGAAGCACAGTCACCCAAGAGAAGGCTATGTTAAAATGTATTTCAAAGGGAGGGATGAAAGAGTGAACAAGAGGTTAAAGGCAGTGAAGATGAATCTATAATTGGAATGTTCAATTGTAGGTTAGGTAGAGTCTTGAGTTTGGATGTTCTTTGCTCAGCAATAGGAAACAATCTGTGTTTGAGAAAATCAGTCTTTGGCTGTGTGCCGTTGTCAGTGGAGTAGTTAGGGGCTCTGGGGGAGAAATGAGTAGACCATGAGATGGAACAGATGAAAGATAATGAGGTTGCTGAAGGCTGTGCTGGGAAGCTGGCGAGAGTAGAGTAACACTGAAAGGCTTCAGCTAGTTGTTGGATGCTATGAGTGGTGGTAAGAATGAGGGCCACGTTGTGAGCAAAGAAGTCAAGCGATTGGTGGTGCCATAGTATAGGCCCATAAGGGAGAGGAACAAACCTGGAAGAGGATGATTTATTCAAAGACATTTGCAAATGTGGGACTGATGTTCAGAAGAACAGTGTGGCCTGGAAATGGAGACAGGAAGTCAACTGTATAGAAATGATGTTTGAAGAAAAATCATCACAGGAATCAAAGGAATCAAAGCTATTGAAGTTAGAGTTGAAAATGATAGGAGTTCCCATCATGGCACAGTGGTTAACAAATGCGACTAGGAACCATGAATTTGCGGGTTCGATCCCTGGCCTTGTTCATTGGATTGGGGATCCGGTGTCGCCGTGAGCTGTGGTGTAGGTCGCAGATGCTGCTTGGATCCTGCGTTGCTGTGGCTCTGGTGTAGGCCGGCGACTACAGCTCCGATTAGACCCCTAGCCTGGGAACCTCCATATGCCGTGGGAGCGGCCCAAGAAAAGGCAAAAAGACAAAAAAAAAAAAAAAAAAAAAAAAAAGAAAGAAAAGACAAGAAAAGAAAATGAATGATAGATGTATACTATTGCAGCTTTGAAATGGTCCCTAAAATTAATCTGATCCAATCTTGATCTTGTGTACCAGTCAGAGCTAATGGAGGGTTGTTTTTATACACAAATTCTCCTATTTTTAAATTTTATTTTATTAGAGTATAGTTGATTTACTGTGTTGTGTCAATTTCTGCTGTGTAGCATAATGACCCAGTCATACATATACACACACACACACACACATATGTATATACATACATACACATTTTTTTCTCATATTATCTTCAACCGTGTTACTCCAAGAGGTTGGATATAGTTCCCTGTGTTGTACAGGAGGACCTCATTGCTTATTCATTCTAAAATAAAGTATTTTGTTTTTGTTTTAGGATTTTTTTTTGTTTTTTGTTTGTTTTTTTTAACTTTTCAGTCTAGGAAAATATTAGACACTTTGCATAGTCCCTTCATTGAACCCACTATCTGTTCATGTGTGGGTGGGGTGGATGAGAAGGGAGGGTTTGGAGTAATCCTCTTTGCCACAAGCAGGTGGCTACTGCAGAGTAACAGAGCTGGGAAATACCTCAGAGCTTTAGATGGATGAATTGCCTCACTTGAACATGAAGAGAATGTTTTTCTGTCCATTGACTTTGAAGACAGAGGGAGGGCTGGGGATGACCTCAGGGATTTGCGGGTGGGGGAGGCGGGCGTCACTTGATCCCACAGGAGCCTTAGGAGGTGAGATTTTCTGTGGGAGGAAAAGCAGGGTCTCACAGATCCCTTGCCTCCCCCGTGGTGTTTGTTGGGCTTGTCCTTGGTGCTGAGTATGGAATACTGGTGTGGTTGCCTCAAATCCAGACTGTCAATGTTTAATCTTCAAAAAGTTAAGAACGGGATTCTCAAATAAATGTAGAATTAACACTGGTTCATGTATACAGCTCATTAGTTTGGAAGGATGGCACAGCTGGATCAAAGAAACTTTGATGATCTAGACATATAAAAATGAGATTCTACTTTTGAAGTTAGAATCCAAACTTTAAAATCCTACTAGAAATCAATAGTCTAACCTTTTGAGTTGTTTATTCTACTAGAAAACAATAACTTACAACTCTATAGGATCAACATAAATCCAAATTAACTAGTAACATAGGCCCTTAACAAATGGAAATGGCAAATCAGACAGGGATCCTTTTTTTTTTTTTTTTTTTTTTTTAAAGAGTAAATTTTAGTAAATTACAAGGAGCCAAATCCACTGGCCACCTGTTTTTATAAGTATTTTTAAAATTTTTAAATTAAAAAATTATTTATTTATTTTTCTTTTTTATGGCTGCACCTGCGGCATATGGAAGTTCCCAGGGCTAGGGACTGAATTGAAGCTGCAGCTGAAGCCTATACCACAAACACGGTAACACTGGATCTGAGCTGCATCTGCAACCTATGCTGCAGCTTGTAGCAATGCCGGATCCTTAAACTGATGTGTGAGGCCAGAGATTGAATCCGCCTCCTCAGGACATTATGTCGGGTTCTTAACCTGCTGAGGCACAATGGGAGCTTCTGTAAATCTTTTTTTTTTTTTTTTAAATACATGAAGTTTCTTTGGAACTAAATTATGCTCTTGTATTTGTGTTGCTACAGCTGTTTTGTGCTGCTACAGCAGAACTGAATAGTTGTGACAGATTCATAGGTGGACCTTAAAAACCTAAAATATATTCTGTCTTACCCTTTAAAGGAAAAGCTGGCTGACTTATGACCTAGAGAATGAAATACCCCTTGGTGGGCTGCTAAACAATGGACATGAACGTGCAATTATCCTTTTGCCTAGTTCACATTTTGGATAATTTCTCCCAACAAGAGTAAGGAATTGAAACTTGACAATGGAAATTTTTTTTTTTAATGAATTATGCTGGCATGTAGGTGACTTATAATGTGGTGTTAGTTTCAGGTGTTGAACAAAGTGAATCAGCCATATATCTATATCTATATATCTATATGTAGATATCCATTCTTTTTCAGATTCTTTTCCCATATAGGCTATCACAGAATATTGATTAGATTTATATAGCAGGTCATTACTAGTTGATTTTGTATATTGTAGTGTGTACAGGCCAATCTCCACCTCCCAATCCATCCCTTGCCCCAGCGTTTCCCTTTTGGTAACCGTAAGTTTGGTTTTGAAATCTTTGAGTCTGTGTCTGTTTTGTGATTAAGTTCCTTTGCATCATTTATTAGGTTCCAGTTATTAGCAATCTCATGTGATATTTGTCTTTCTCTGTCTGACATACTTCACTTGGCATGATAATCTCTAGGTCCATCCATGTTGCTGCAAATGGCATTATCTTGCAGCATGAGCATGGGAAACAGCAGACCCCACACTACCTTGTGTGCTGATTGGAAAGGTCAGGGGTTATCCTATGACTCCCAGTCATGATCCAGTTTTAAGCATAGCAGCTTCTTCATGTGTATTAACAGCGTGGATCCACACACACAGTGAGAAAGAGAGACAGAGACAGAGACTGAGAGACAGAGAGAGAAAGAGAGGGAAAGATTGAGAGAGACTGAGAAAAGAGAGAATGAAAGAGCAGGTTTTCTATGTCTCGGCAATAGACACTTGCTGAAAGTTAAGAGCATGGGTGTTATTTTTTTTTACCTCAGACCCAGCAGCTCAGAACAGTGACAGAAAACCAGGCTGGGAGCCATGAGACCTGCATTCAGACAGAGGCTCATTGTTTTGAGGTTTGTGTTTAATTTGGGTCCAGAGCTACTGGTGTTTTCAGCTCCTCAAACACTCATCACCTCCCTTCTCAGAAACAGCCGTGGAGACGAACCACAGGTTCTGCCCAGAGAAACACTGAGTTCAGGCTCAAAGTCCATTTGCTTGGGAGGCAAAAAACCTCCTCGGTTCTTTAAGAGACTGAGGCTAGTTGAACCTCCCATCCCCCAAATCTGCATTGTGCTTCAAATGATGCATTTGTTTTTCCCCTTAGAAGGAACAAGAAACCTGTTTCAACAAAATGGAATGACCACTTCCACTCTTCTGGGGACAATATTTGCTTTTCTAGAATTTGAAAGTCAAAAAACACTGAGAACATGATTCTTTTTCTCCACCAAGTCTGATGCTCTAAGCATCCCGTGTAGTCTTTACTATTTGCTGTATATTTCACTATGTTTTCTTCTTTTCTCTCTCTCTCTCTCTCTCTTTTAATTTTTTCCTTTTTAAGACTGTACCTGTGGCATATGGAAGTTGCCAGGCTGGGGGTGGAATCAGAGCTGCAGCTGTAGGCCTATGCCACAGCCACTGCAGTGTGGAATCTGAGCCACATCTGTGACCTATACTGCAGCTTATGGCAATGCCAGATCCTAAAGCAGTGAGTCAGGACAGGGATGGAAACTGCATCCTCATGGATACTAGTTGGGTTCTTAATCTGCTGAGCCACAGCAGGAACTCCCTTGCTCTATGTTTTCATAAGCATATAGTGAAGGGGTTGGAAGAACCTCAGTGCCCATGATAGATGAATGGATAAAGAAAATGTGGTACATAGAATGACAAAGTATTCAACCTTAAAAAAGAAGGGAATCCTGCCATTTGCTACAGCATGAATAAAGATTGAAGACCTTATGCTAAGTGAAATAAATCAGTTGCAGAAAGACAAATACTGCATGACTCCACCTATGTGACTTATCTAAAATAGTCAAACTCTTGGAAGAAGAAAGTACAACTGTGGTTGCTAGCACCTGCAGGCACGGAGAAAGAGAATTGCTGTTCAATGGGTTTAGAGTTTCAGTCTTGCAAAATAAAAAGGTTCTAGAGATCAATTGTCCAACAATGTGCATATAGCTAAAAAGACTATATTTTAAAATCAAAATGTTAAGGTAAATTTAATGTTATGTGTTTTATTTCTTACAATAATAAAAGTGCTATTTGAATAAACATGTATTTATTTCCTTTTAAAATAATCATAACAACATATTATTATGTAATCAAGGAAACATAGGTAAACCTCTCTCTCTAAGGTGTGGAAATCATGCATGGTTAGGATGTTTGAAGATATCCTTGGGTTTCAACTATAAACCCTAAACAGAGACTAATGGAAACTTAAAAAATGAGTGATAGTGGCATTTGGTATCTTATATTTTGGTTTATGTCAGGTGTACAACTATTGAGTGAGGCAGGAAAATTAAATGGGATTTGTATCCCATCTTGGTATTTTAATGGGAAATTACTTAGAGAGATAGCTGGAAATGTCACCATACTAATGAATATTTACACTGAAATGAATTCAGTTGAGCAGAACTATAGTGGGCAATTCTACTGTCCATCATAGGTCTAGTTGTCCTCAGGCTACTGATGATAGACTCTTAAAAGAATAACAGTAGAAGTTGTCACTGAATAGTCAGATACTCAGAGTTTAACAAGATATAATTTTAAAACTACAGCGGTTGAATAGTCCCAAGATAAAACGCTAGGAGTCCACCAAGTTTTTTTAAAAGATTTTTATTTTTCTATTATAGTTGATTTACAATGTTCTGTCAATTTCTGCTCTAGATTCCACCAAGTTTAAAATTCTTTATGCCCAGGCAGAAGACATTTATAACTCTTAAGAGCCAAAGAAATGGCAAAATCTAAATCTGAGATGAACCCAGATTGGAGTTTCAGACTTCATGTATTATGAAACCAGTGATGCCCTTGACTAAATTCACTCCCTCTTATAATTGTGAGTTAATAAATATAGTGACTATTCAAGTTAAAATATCCATTCGTGTCTACAATAAGAATCCAGACAAATCCTTGACCAAACTCCCATCTTTAATACCCTCAAGGACATTGAAGAGGCAACCAACAAAATTATAGGGCAGGATATAATATTTTATATAATTCCAAAAACCAAGTTTGGCCTAAGTCTTTAGTGAAAAGTGACTTCAATGAAATGTGCTGGGGATTCTTTTCCTCTCTGAGTAGGTATCTTTTAATTTCAGTAAGATTTAGAGTGTATGTAAGTATAAAGTATAAAGAGTTTTAAAGTATAAGTATAAAAAGGCTTAGAAAAGGAGTTCCTGTCGTGGCGCAGTGGTTAACGAATCCGACTAGGAACCATGAGGTTGCGGGTTCGGTCCCTGCCCTTGCTCAGTGGGTTAACGATCCGGTGTTGCCGTGAGCTGTGGTGTAGGTTGCAGACGCGGCTCGGATCCTGCGTTGCTGTGGCTCTGGTGTAGGCCAGTGGCTATAGCTCTGATTGGACCCCTAGCCTGGGAATCCCCACATGCCGCGAAAGCGGCCCAAGAAATAGCATAAAGACAAAAAAAAAAAAAAAAAAAAAAAAAAGAGCTTAGAAAAGTAGAAAGAGTAGTATTAATATACTTTTGTTAAGACATGTATACTAGTTTAGTATTTTATAATTGTGTAATATTTAAAATTTAGCCTATTGAGTGCAGAATAATAATATATCCAGTTTTAAAATTTGTACTTGAGAAATAATTTAGTTTTTCTAAGTTTATGTGTAGAATTGGATCTTTATGAGTATATATGTTGGTAAAATTTAATTTTAATATATTAGGTCTATATGAGTTGAAGAGGTTAGATGCTCAAAAATTAAACTACTTAAAATGAAATTGAAAAACTAAATATTGAAGTACAGTTAAAACATTTAAGATGTTTTAACGACTTTGTTAATTTAAGTAATATTATTCAAAGGTCCCTTAAAAGCAATCACAAAACTTTGCTAGAGAATGAGATTTTCATGCTAATCACAATATAAATTGCAAATTAGGTTTTTGACATTTAATACTATTAAATTCAATATTATTTGGTTAAAAACAAAATGAGCTTCCAAATCATCTTTTTTGTACATGAAAATTATGCTCAGGGACTACACAGAAACTTACCTCTACTATAGCTCATTTTGGAGGTAAGAAAATGAAATCAAAGAAAAGTAAGCTGCCTTATTTAAGAGCAAAAAGCTAGAAAAGGTAAGCTTAAAGTTTCATTTTTTGCTATCCAACGAGTTGTTTTTCTTCAAGGACATTATATTATTACATACATTTACCCATATTAAATATGAGTGATGCAGTTTAACTATTTTAATGGAAGCTTTTATTTCTTAAGTTGATATATCAGTTCTTTGAGATTCATGTGGTGTTATTTCAAATCTATTGTGATTTCATTGTTATAGTTTCTAATGATATTTATTTGTGGGTGTGCTGAAAGAGACTGGAATATATAAAACTTTCACAATTTGAAGTGCAAAAAGAATCTGAATAGAGGCTCTGAGCTACAGCACACCAAGAACATAGAATTAAAAAAAAAATTCTTTAAATGTCAAAAATAACCATTGGTGGCCCTGGATATATTGTTTTATCCAAATCTATCCTGTTTGTAAGTAATTCTATGATACTACAATAAATTTATGGTGAGCTGATGTCCGATCTAAGCCCTTTATGACTAGAGGCAATCTGATCAGGCTAGGAGAACCTAAAAACCTCTCTTATTTTTGTTTTTTGTTTTTCCTCAGGTGTCAACATTCAGATACTCTCTTACTAAACTGGATGTTAGATGGTGACTTGAAAATTCAGTTGCCACACTCACAGTGACACAAGGATACACATGTAGTTGGGATCATAGGGTATCAAAGGCCATTCCAGACTGACTGCCTTTACTTAGTAATGTTCAGTAAAGTTTCCTCCATGTCTTTTGATGGTTTAATAGCTCCTTTTTCTTCAGTGCTGAATAAAATTCCATTGGGTGGATATAGCACAGTTTATTTATCCATTCATCTACTGAAACACACCTTGGTTGCCTCCAAGTTGTGACAGTTATGAATAAAGCTACTATAAACATTAATTAATAAGTTTTCATGTGGACATAAGCATTCAACACCTTTGTGTAAATACTCAGGAGTACAATTGCTGGTTAAGAGTAGGTTTAGTTTTCTAAGAAACTGCCAAATTGTCTTCTAATATGGTTGTACCATATTGCGTGCTCACCAGCAGAGAATAAGAGTTCCTGTTGTTCCAGTCCTTGCTAGCATTTGGTGTTACCAGAGTTTCGGGTTTTGGTCAGGACTTTTGTCCATTTTTAAAATAAGTTTGTTCATTTTCTTATTGTTGAGTTTGAAGAGTTCTTTGTACATTGTGGATAACAGTTCTCTTTATCAGACAGATCTTTTGCAAATGTTTTCTCACAGTCTCTGACTTGTCCTCTCGATAGTGTCCTTCACAAAGTAGAAAATTTTAATTAAGTCCACCTTATCAATTCTTTCTTTCATGAATTGTGCCTCTGGTTTGATAAAAAGTCATTGCTACACTAAAGGTTTTTCTTATGTTATCTCCTAGGAGTTTTATAATTCTGCATTTTACATTTAGGTCTGTGATCCATTATAAGTTAATTTGTATGAAGGGTATAAGGTTCGTTTTGATTATTTTTTTGATTATTTTTTCCCATAGTTGTCCATTTATTCTAGCACCATTTTTTGAAAAGACTATTTTGCACAATTGTATTTCTTTTGCTCCTTTGTCAAGGTCAATTAACTATATATGTGTGGGCCTAATTCTGGATCTCTGTTCAGTTCCATTGAGCTACTTGTCTATTCTTTCACCAAAACCACACTCTCTTGGTTATTGAAGCTTTATAGTAAGTCTTAAAGTCTAATAGGGTCAGTCATCCAGCTTTGTTTTTGTCCATCAAAATTGTATTGGCTCTGCTGGGTCATTTGCCTTTCCATAAAAATTTTAGAATCAGTTTATCAATATCCCCAATCTTAGTTTGCTGAGATTTTGATTGGAATTGCATTGAATCTTAGGTCAAATCAAGAAAAATGGACATTTTCACAATGTTGTCTTTCTATGTCTGAGCATGGAATATCTCTCCAAATATTTTGATGATTACTTTGATCAAAATTTTTATTTCCCCTCATTTATAGATCTTTTACATATTTTGTTGGATTTATACCTAAATATTTCATTTTTTGGAGGTGCTAATGTAAATTGTACGGAGTTTTTAATTTAAAACTACACTTCTTCATTGCTAGTATATAGGAAAGCAGCTTCACTGTTTAAAAAATAGAAGTATTTACAATATTGTGTTAGTTTCAGATGTACAGAAAAATATTTCAGATGTGTGTATGTGTTGCTGTGAAAAACTGCATTAATTACTTTTCAAATGGTGAACCAGCCTTGCATACCAGTACAAATTCAAACTAGTTGTAGTGTATAATTCTTTTTATGTATTGTTGAGCTCCATTTGCTAGAAATCTGTTGAGAATTTTTGCATTCTTTTTAATGAGAGGGATTGGTCTCTATGTTTTCTGTAATGTCTTTGCTTGTGGTTGGCTTTAGGATAATGGTGACCTTTAGAATAATTTAGGAAGTATTCCCTCTTCTTTTATCCTTGGAGAGATTGTAGAGAGTTGGTGTATTTCTTCCTTAAATATTTGGTAGAATTCACCAGTGAAGCCATCTGGTCTGGTGTTTTCTGTTTTGGAAGATTGTTAATTATTTATTCAAAATTTTTAGTAGATATAAGACTTTTTAAATTGTCTATTTCTTGTGTGAGTTTTGGCATATTGCGTCTTTCAAGAAATTAGTTTATTTCATTAAGTTATCAAATCTGTGGGCAAAGTTTTTGACATAGTCTTTTATTATCATTTTAATATCCATGAAATTGATAGCGAGGTCCCATTTTCATTTCTGATATTAGTAATTTGTGTCCTTGCTCTTTTTTTCTTTGTTAGCCTGATTATATGTTTATCAATTTTATTAATCTTTTCAAAGAACCAGTTTTTGGTTTCATTGATTCTCTTACCTTATTAAATTCTGTTCAACCTTATTAAATTCTGTTTTCAACCTTATTAAATTTTGCTCTAATTCTTATTATTCCTTTTCTTCTGCTTATTTGGATTAAATTTGTCCTTCTTTTTCTAGTTTCCTAAGGTGGAAACTTACTATATTATTTATTTTATATCTTTTTTCTGCTCTTACATATGCATGAAATGCTATAAATCTTCCTTAAAATACTACTATCACTTTACTTCACATATTTTCATTTTCAGTTAGTTCAAAATATTTTTAAATTTCACTTGATATTTATCATATACATTTAACTTATTTATTTCACTTCATTTGCTATAAATTATTGCTGGTTATTTTGAATAAGCTGTTATCTGTTACATTAATTAAGAATAAGAAAGATTTTAATTTTACCTTCATTTAATCCTTCTTCTGTGTGCTTTCTTATTTTATGTAACTCTGAACAGTTGTCTTATATTCACTTTTCTAAAGAATTTTGTTTCACATTTTTTGCAAGGCTGTATACCGGCAAAAATTTTCCTCAATTTCTGTTTATTTTTTCCTCCACTTTTGAAGGATAATTTCACAGGGTACAGAATTATGGGTTTTTTTTTCCGTTTTCAATACTTTACATATTTCACTGCAGTTTTTCTTACTTGCCTGGCTTCTGAGGAGAAGTTGGATATATTTCTTATCTTTATTCCTCTGTGGGTAAGGTGTTTTTCCCCTATTGATTCTTTAGGATTTTTTCTTTATCTTTGATTTTCTGTTTAAAAATTATGTAGCCATGTTTTGCTTTATTTTTTGTTTTTGTTTTTGGCATTTATCCTACTGGATGTTCTCTAAGCCTCCTAGATATGTGATTTTGTGTCTGGCATTAATTTAGGAAATTCTCAGTTACTATTGTTTTAAATGTTTTCTGTTCTTTTCACTCTTTCTTCCCCTTTTGATATTCTCATTCTTCGTGTTATATCTGTTATAGTTGTCCTAAAGTCCTTTGATAGTCTGTTCTTTTTTTTTCTATTCTTATGCTCTTTGCTTTTACTTTTCAAGGAGTCTATTGGTATAGCCTCTAATTCAGAGATTTTCTTCTCAGCCATGTCCAGTCTGTTAATGAGCCCATAAAATGTATTCTTCATTTTTTTTCAGTTTTTTCTCTAGTATTTCTTCTTAACTCTTTTTAGCATTTCCATCTCTCTCCTTCCATTGCACATATGTTCTTGCATGGTGTCTACTTTACCCATTAAAGTTCCTAGCATATTAATCACAGCTGTTTGAAATTCCTTGTCTTATAATTCTTCCATGTTTGGCTCTGATGCTTGCTATGTCTCTTCCAAATATGTTTTTTTTTTTTTCTTTTGATATGCCTTGTAACTTTTTCTTGTCAGCCATATATGATGTACAGGTAAAAGAAACTCCTGTCAGTGGGCCTTTCGTAATGTGGTGGTGAGATATGGGGGGAGGAGGAAACAGTCTATGATTCTATGCTTCGGTCTCACGTCATTTAGTGAACCTGTGCCTCTGCACTGTGGACTTCCCAAGTGCTTTTTGGTTTTTTGTTTGTTTGTTTGTTTGTTCCCCTGACTTTTAGATGAGATGGGCTGGCTAGAGGAGGTTGGAATTGGATATTTTCCTTCTGCCAGGTTAGTTAAGCTCTGATTATACCCTCGTAAATTAGGCTCAGTTTAGTTAGTTTCCCCAGAGGGAGGACAGAATTTTTAAGGAAGAACATAGTGCTCTGGCGTAGTTCAAAATGGTGCTCTTTCCCCTCCTCCTCCTGGAAGTAGAAGGGGATTTTTCACTGATATTTACTGTAGGAAATTGGTCAAGCTCTTGGAATTAAATTTCACAATATTATAGGGGCTTCTCTCTATGGAAGGTTTCTCCGTTGTTTTTTTTTTTTTTTTTTTTTTTTTGTCTTTTTCTAGGGCCGTGCCTGCAGCATATGGAAGTTCCCAGGCTAGGGGTCTAATTGGAGCTGTAGCCGCCAGCCTAAGCCAGAGCCATAGCAACACCAGATCTGAGCTGTGTCTGCAACTTACACCACAGCTCACTGCAACGCCAGATCTTTAACCCACTGAGCAAGGCCAGGGATCAAACCTGCAACCTTGTGGTTCCTAGTCGGATTCGTTAACCACTGAGCCACAACGAGAACTCCTCTGGAGTTTTTAATTTTCATGCTTTTCTACAGTGGGTTTCCAGTAGTTTGTCAGTAACAGTTCAGGTTTTCCTATTCCTACCCTGGATCCTGAGGCAGTTTCTGCTTGTGAGTCTGTGCTCTATTAAGCAGCAATTCACACATTTGCCTGTCTGTCTCTCCCTTGGGGGCAGAGGTCTGCCCTGTGTACTCTCATCTCTTACAGACCCAAGAAAAGTTATTACTTTTTATGTTTATTTAGTCTTTTACTTGTTAGGATAGAGTGACAACTTCCAAGCTCATTATATGCAGAACAAGAAACTGACAGTATCACCAGTGAATTTTTTTAAAAATTGTGTTTTGAGATAATTATAGATATGCAGAAATTGATAAAAGTATTAGAATCCTGTGTATCATTCACCCAGTTTCCCTTAATAGTGATATTTCAGTAGTGAATTTTTACTAAATTAGAGGAAAATAACAGAAATCTTACTTAAGTTTCCAGAGAATAAAAAAGTCATCACATCCCAATTTGCTTTATGAGGCCAGCATCATCTTGATGCCAATATCTGATAAGGAAAATGCACCAAGAAGAAACTACAGGCCAATCTCTCTAATTGAAACAATGCTAAAAAATATAAAAAAAACCTGATAGTCATTGATTTACAGATATGAAACATATTATGACCAAATTGAGTTTATATCTGTAATACAAAGGCCATTTAAAATTTTATTTCATTTTATTTTATTTATTTTTTTATGGCCTCATCTGTGGCATATGGAAGTTTCTGGTCTAGGGGTTGGATCAGAGCTCCAGTTGCAGGCTTACACCACAGCCACAGCAACACTGGGTCTAAGCCAAAACTGCTACCTACACCATAGCTGTGGCGATGCTGGATCCTTAACTCACTGAATGAGACCAGGGATCGAACCCATATCCTCATGGACACTTATGTTGGGGTCTTAACCTGCTGAGCCGCAACAGGATCTCCTGGTTTAAAATTTTAAATAAATTAGTGTAATTCACCATATGAACAGATAAAAGAAATTCATATTATCATATGATAAGAAAACATGATTAAAATCCAAATTCATACATTAAAAAAAAAAACCTCTTAGTAAAGCAGAATGAAAGGGAACTTCCTTAATCTGTGAGTAGTAACCAAAAAAACCAGTAGTAACCATGCCATGATGAAATGTTGAAATCTTTCCCTCTGAGATTAAAAAAAACAGTGGAAAATCTTACACTTTATATTCTAATAATGCTACTTCAAGAAGAAATGCCTGTTTTAGGGCAGTCGGGCACTTTCCCTTTATGAAACATCCAAAAAATCAATGGGCAGTATTCAAAAGTAGGCCTGCCAACAGGAGTTTCCTATGAAGAAATCCATTGTCTTTCAAAGGAAAGGGTTTGACCAAAAAATGCAGTGACCTAATCCAACTATTTTAAACGGCTTAATTGTATGTTTTGTTCTATTTGGATTGGACGGTAACTATGAAATTAAAGATGATGCATTTTGTTAATGTTGAAATCTGGCTGGACTATGATTAATGAGATGTCTCATATTCTAGTCACATTGATTGCCTTAATCTTTGTACATCTCATATTTTTATACATTAATTACAATATAAATTTGTATATTTTTCAGTAGACTGACATTTTCTACACAAGGGAATAAACTTGGAGTATTTGTTTAAAAAAACTGACTTCAGGGAACTCTCTGATAATGATCATCCATCTTCATGGATTTGTATCATTGAGTGAAAGTGATTAAAAGTCTAATTTTCTCTTCCACATTGAGTAAAACCTAGAAAAGTTTTGTATACCCAAGAGCAATAATGAATTTTCCCACATTTTATGACTACACTAGTTCCCCCATATCAGTCTACTTAATTTTATTGTAATAACATAATTTTGATATTAGGGATTTTAGAGGTCAATGATCAACTTCCCCCCAATGCTTTGAAAATAGACTCTATTTGAATGAAGTGCACTATATTAGGAAATCTACTATTCCACTGCTAAAAAGTTAATTGTTGAGAAATTTTTCCTTTTATTTTCTTCCTTTAATTTCTCAGAAGATTCAAATATATTCCCTGTGGGAGAGTTCCTTGTCTAATTTTCAAACTTTCCTCTTTCTCCTTATCATCTTGTCCTATTCTCACCATCTTCAGGATTCTAATTTGATTCTACATTTTTAATTTTGTTTCCTTATCTGCTTATTTCATTAATCTTCAACTCTAGTAAGACAGAGACCTTAGCCTTGTTTCCCCAGCTATAATCTCAGTCGGGTAGAATAACTGAAGACCCTCTCAGGTGGTAGGATATTGGTACACATGTTGGAAAATACTGCGGCACTTGGGTCATTTGAAATTTATTTTTTTCTAGTTACTAACAATGGACCCTAGACCAGCATATTTCTGTCCTGAAAATTTTAATTCGTAAATGATATAAAATGATATTTCCCCTCATAGCCTTACATAATAACACATCAGGGCAATAACACATCAATGCAATTTCACTTCCATGAAGGCAGGGGTGATCGCCTCTCTTTTAGCACTGAATATATGAAACCAAGTGCCGAGCTTGACATATAGCTAGAACTTAGTGCATTTGCATGGAATGGATAATGAATGGATTTGTGAGGACCTTCTCTAAAACATATTCACATCAGCACCCAAGAGGGTTGTTCACCCACAATAGACATGCCAGGGATGGTGCAAGCCAAATGAGCCCATTCTCTGTCAGTTTTCTTCTCTTTTTCACCCTCTGTTAAGACTCAACAGAGCTTCTTGTTTGGAGGGGTTAGAGAGAAGCCAAAGATGATAAAGGAGCTGGCTCCCCAATCATCCCTTGCCAGTCCACCTCCTCTCTTGGTTTCAGATCAATTAATGCTGCTCAGTGCAGGAGGATAACTGGCACATATTCTAGACAGTGACAGATGATAATTGCTTTGTGATGCTTGTTATGACCTGGTTTCTAAATAGTCTACTCTTGAAAAACCTATATGTAACAGTCAATTTTCTGATGATTTGTGCGAATTGTTATTTGGCTTGATATTAATAGGATTTTATCAAGGGTCATTGATCATAATGACAATAAAGACAAGAATTACACTCACAAACATGTAAAATTCCCTTTGTAATCAAGTGGTAAGAGAAAAGGAATGGATAAACTAATTTTTATTTTTAAAATGTCATAATGTCTCTGAGGATGCTGGTTCAATCCCTGGACTTGTTTAGGATCCAGTGTTACTGCAAGCTGTGGTATAGGTCACAGATGCAGCTCAGATCTTGCATTGCTGTGGCTGTGGTATAGGCTGGTAGCTGCAGCTCTGATTCGACCCCTAGCCTGGGAACTTCCGCAAGCTATAGGTTTGGCCCTAAAAAAAATGGAAAAAAATGACCAATTTGGATGTTCAAAAGAAGACTAGAGAAAGTATTTGAATATGATGCACTTTAAAAAGAAACGTCTTTCACAAAACTGCAAGAGGTCTATCTATATATGAACCATAAATAAATGTGTGCATATGCATGTACATATTTATATATATTACATACATGTAGATAATATGTAATATATAAATACATGCATTTTATGTATAGACTTGATATTTTGTGAAATAACGATACACATTTTTAACTGTTTTCTATTATAGAATTGTCTCCAGGATTAAAAGTTCAAAATACAAGGTTATAATGACAAGAGGTAGTATTCTTGTTGCTAAAAGATTACCGTCACTACTCCTGTAAGCCTTTCTTTTTTTTTTTTTTTTTTTTTTTCTTTTTTGCTATTTCTTTGGGCCGCTCCCGCGGCATATGGAGGTTCCCAGGCTAGGGGTCCAGTTGGAGCTGTAGCCACCAGCCTACGCCAGAGCCACAGCAGCTTGGGATCTGAGCCGCGTCTGCAACCTACACCACAGCTCAGGGCAACGCCGGATCGTTAACCCACTGAGCAAGGGCAGGGACCGAACCCACAACCTCATGGTTCCTAGTCGGATTCGTTAACCACTGCGCCACGACGGGAACTCCAGCCTTTCTTAATTATTCTCTCTCGGTTATTATTTTTGGTTATTCCCTACTGCCAGACTCTTCAAATGCTGCCTACCACACAACTCCCAGTTATATTGAATCCACTGTTAAAGAGCTTCAGTGAACTTTTTCTTACCTTTCCTGATATCTTGTAAGTTTTATCTGACCAAATCATTGCCTAAATATTTAAATAGAGGACTCATGAGCAAACTACAAGAGAATCAACAAATCCTAACTACTCTTTCCCCTACTTGACTAAAATATTTGTTCTTATATCAGTGTTTCTCAGCTTTTGCCCCCTCACTATCCGGGTAATATTTGGCTATGTGTGGAGACAGTTTTAGCTGTAATAATTAGGGAAAGGCTTCTACTGACATTTAATAGAGAGACACCAGTCCCATCCACAATAAATAATTATCTAGTTCAAAATGTCAATAGTGCTAAGGTTGAAGAAACTTTTCCTGGGTAACCTTTAAATACCCTTGATTAAACTCAACAAATCTTACTTCCGCACATAATTACACTGCCTTATTTTTTTTCCTCTTTCACCCTCATTTTTAATTGCTTAATATTCTAAATGAAAGCAGAAGTACTATGGTACCCTCTCACCTGCTGTTTCATTCTCCTTGGTTTTAGTTACTGTGGTCAAACTTGGTCTGAAAATATTCAATGAAAAATTCCAGAAATAAACAAATCTTAAGTTTTAAATTGAGCGCCATTCTGAGTAGCATGATGAACTCTCACACTGTCCCACGCTGCCCACCCAGGAGGTGAATCATCTACCCATTAGTCACTGAGTAGCTTCCATGTTTATCACAGTGCTTGTGTTCAAGTAACTCTTATTTTACTTAATAACGTCCCCAAAGCACAAGAGGAGTGATGGGGGCAATTTGGATATGCCAAAGAGAAGCCTTAAAGTGCTTCCTTTAAGTGAAAACATGAAAATTCTAGGCCTAAGGAGTGTCTGTGTGTGTGTGTGTCCGAGTGGAAATAATGTGTCCTGAGGTTGCTAAGCTCTATGGTAAGAACAAATGTTCCAAACATGAAATTGTGAAGAAGGAAAAAGAAATTCAAGCTAGTTTTGTTTTTGCATCTCACACCTTAGAAAGCATGGGCACAGAGCATGATAAGTACTTAGTTAAGATGGAAAAAACAATCAATGTGTATAATTAGATATTTTGAAAGAGGGAAAAACCACATTCACATAACTTTTATTATGGTATTATTACACTTGTCCTATTTTATTATCAGTTGCTGTTGTTAATTTTTTACAGTACCTAATTCATAAATTAAACTTTATTATAGGTATGTATGTTTAGGAAAAACTATGCACAATTTCAGGCATCCACTGGGGGTCTTATATCCCCTGAAAATAAGGGGGGACTACTGTAATATTTTAGAAGAGGAAATTGCTTTTCCTTTAAAAAATACAAGTAAATATCCAGATGCAAGCTTGTGTTCAGATACAAGCTGTGATCTGAATTCACAGCTGCACTCAAACGAGGCAGGGTTGGGATTAACATGATGGACTTCTCTCCTTTGCTCGTGGTCTGAAATATAGCTCCTCACCCTGAAGAGGTGGCCCATCTGATTCCTTCACCTGTATCAGTCAGAGTCTCTAGTGGCAATCAACAGAATCCATTCTGACTCATTTAAACAGAAATGGAATTTATTTTTATTATTATTATTATTTTCGTCTTTTTTGCCTTTTCTAGGGCCGCTCCCATGGCATATGGAGGTTGCCAGGCTAGGGGTCTAATCGGAGCTGTAGCCACTGACCCATGCCAGAGCCATAGTAACGTGGGATTTACACCAGAGCTCACAGCAATGCCAGATCCTTAACCCACTGAGCAAGGCCAGGGATCGAACCCGCAACTTCTTGGTTCCTAGTCGGATTCGTTAACCAGTGAGCCATGACAGGAACTCCCAGAAATGGAATTTATTAAAGGATATTTGATAGCTTAGAGAATTTCCAAGAGGGCCAAATGATCAGAGACAGAAGCTACATGTCCAAGAAAAATGTATGAAAGCTGTGGAAGTTGTTGAACTAAGAACCCTACCAGCAACTCACACCCATGATGTTGAAGGGTGATACCAGGGGCTTCCTCAAGTGAATCAATTTCACTCTCCTTGATATTCTTCATAAAAGGGGATTCTTTCGGGTGTTTCCTTTACCAAACTGCTCTCTTATAAACTGAGGTCTCACACGGGTGCCTCTGTTTGGTGAGGCACCTGTGTGAGACTCGTTCTACTTGTGTCCTAGCTGCAAAAGCAGCTGGGAAGGCAAATTATTGACTGGCAATGTGGAAGAGTATTTAAATGATGCTTGGCAGTCACTCACATGAGAAGTATGTGCTTTCCCATTGTTCCTCCATACTAGCAAATGTCAAGCACAGAATTACAAAATATCTTTGATGAGCATAGACTATATCTAGTTGGTTCAAAATCAGAGGAGGTTGTGCCTCAAAAAGTGGGTGCAATAAAAATATGTCCTGGTCTTCATACTTACAATGATTTTTTTTTTTTATGGCTACACCTGCGGCATACAGAAATTCCCTGGCTAGGGGTTCAGTTGGAGCTGCAGCTTCAGGTCTACACCACAGCCACAGCAACACTGATCTGAACTGCATCTGTCACCTAACTACAGATTGCAGCAACACCAAATCTTTAACCCACTGAATGAGGCCAGGGATTGAACCTGCATCCTCAAGGACGCTGTGTTGGGTTCTTAACCTGCTAAGCCACAATGGAAACTCCATCTAGGTCTAGTGAAAATTTTATATTATCTTTTTGGAAGGCCATTTAGCACAATATGTACTTTAGATAATCCTGCTTTCCTCAGGGATAGTTTGAGCTAGGTACTCTTATTGCCACTTCATAGATGAGAAAACTCAGGCACAGGCAAATTATGTAGGAAGCACTAGTAATAAGACTAGGTATTTTCTTCAGAGTCCATAATTTACTCATTTTGTATTACTTCCAGTTTTGTACATGAAGATAATGAGCCTCTACTGTTAAGGAATTTGGTCAAAGTAATACAGGTAGGGATTTGAAATCAGGCAGATTCCAGAGACTTTTTTCTCAGATGTTACACTATATAGTGGGAGAATTTTAATTAACTCCTGTAAAGTCATAATTAATCATATAATACAAAGTAAACAAGGGGAGATAAACATTAGATTTAACTAAAAATTATACATTAAATTCAATGTATAAAAACAGTGTTTCTATACAGGGACTTCTTTTTGGAAATATTTTTCTTATACATACACAAAAGCCTCCTTTGTGGATTTTCCAGCTTGTAGTAATTATTAGCTAGAAGACACATTAGAGGTTTTCTTGTGTGTACCTTTAGAATACACGGCAGTGAGAAGTTCCCGTAAAGACCTGTCATCAGCAATAATCCTACTTTTTTTAACTGAAAACGTTAATGTCAGTGATATTCTTAAAGATTTTCTAAAGTGAGAGCCATCTGATAAAACTTGAAGTTTGTAAATTAAATTGTAGAATACCCAAAACATGTTGATTTTAGAAAACAAAGTGAATTTAGCAAGGGAAGGCAAACTTGAAAATAACCTAGCATGTTAGATGTGGAATACAATTTGACCTAAGTAGCTGTTTCAAAACTGGCATTGCTATCAGTTTATAATCATTCTAAGGGCTGATATATAGAAGTACATATCTAATTTTACAGATTCTAATTTACTGGTTAAATTACACATTATTGAAGTTATAAAAGTGATCTTATTTTACATACTTATTCAGAATACTTTTCATTATACTTAATTGTGTAGAAAATATGTATGTGTCTATTTCAGTGCCTTAAAGTATTTTGAAAGCAATCTTGCTAGCAGTTAAAGAACTGTTGTCTTAAGGATGAGCTACTGTTCATTAAAGGAATTTATGAAATAATTTAAAAAAAGGGGGGGTGGTTGGTGTGATATGTAGTATTCAGGTGAAAAAGTGGATCCCATCCACCAGATGACAGGGTTCGTTTTTTATTCACCTTGGTGGAAGCAAATAGCAAGCCTGTCCTAAACATAAATCAGCAGAATATATAGCTTCAGCTGGGCCAAGACTATGTTCTATTTTTCTTTTAGTTCTGGAGGATCTCCATAAACCTCCCATGTCAGTCTACTCAATAAACCCTTCTTTCTCTCAATAGAGGCCCTTCTTCCTCTACTGTCGCTAAATTATGCTCCTCTCTGCCTTTATCAAGGTAACCCTAATTTTTCTCAGGTGGTACAATAGCCTCAAAGGGGTCTTACTGGTACTTTAGGAATGCTTTTTTAATTATTGCAAAGCATTCAAACATAATTTGAGAAGTAAATGAATTATACATTAAATTGATTATTAGTATTTAAAGACAATATCTTGCTCATCTTGGATTTGTTTAGAATTTGAAAGAGTGAATCTATAATTAGCACTTATCACTCAGTAGAATCACATATGAATTATTTATTTAAACCAATCTTTTGAATGATATTATCATGTATTTCTGTGCCTTTGGCCCAACTTCTAAGTTTCACTCAAATCCCATAAAGGCTTTTATTTTTATTTCAAGTTTAATTATAGACAGACACTATTGTCATTCAGTAAGTACCATGACAATCACTTTCCAAAAACTTCAGCTTTTGGAAGTATGGCTCTGTAAAATATTTTGGAGGAATTCCAGGAGACTGGGAGTAACCAGTATTCCTTCTGTTGGCAGCATTCTTGGGGCAGATACAGGTGGCATGACAAAGGCCAGGAGTGATTCAGTCGGGTTTGAATATATCCCATATTAAATCAGGACTGACCACCCTTTTACTGGAAAAAAAAAAAAAAACCCACCCATCTGCTATTATCAGTGAGGGTTATATGATGATAATATCACTCTTAGGAAATGTGACACAATTGTTTTTGTTTAATAAAATTAATATATTCTATGGCTTTTTAAGCCCCTTGCTTCTGTTCTCAAAGAATATCCCTTGAAAATTATCTAGTAAAAGCTGCAGTGTAGTGATATTGTTTTTAGCTACCATTTCACAGACAAGGCTGGATACTATATAACTTGTGTCATTTCAATAGTGTTTTCCAACTTCTGCAACTGGGACTGAAAACTATTTAATTAAGAAGACACAAATCCTGAGCATGCATACACCATGCGATGTCCTGTAAAAACATTGATCTCTTCCTGGGGCTGAGGGCCTGGTTTTATTTGGGGGGAAGGATTTAGTGTATCTGGCAGGCAAGATGTATTCTCCTAGCAAAAATGATGGAATTCAATGTGAATCCTGAAACAAAAGAAACCCAATTCAAAATAATACCTGCCATTGCTAAGTCCTTACATGTTTCAGTTATCACCTACATCAATTGAGATGTTTGTACATTCTTTCATTTTTATTAGGCAGATGTTTAAAGAAAAGTAGTCAGAAAGCAGAAGTTAAATCACCAACGAAAGGGTCTCGGCTTCTATTGCATGTGGTGCTATTAGGGTGAGGGAGGCTTGTGGGAAAGGAAGTACAGGGGAGTAATTGGGAAGGAAATGGGGAAAATCTTGCCCTTTTCCATAAATTTCAAGCAAAAGAGGAAATGTTTATCTCATAACCAAATGTCTATTTGAAAAAGACAGAAGTTATAACTAAACTATGCTACACATTAAAGCTGTTTTCTGCTAGAATGGCTTGATTAATTGGCGATTTTTGACTTTTCTATTTTCCCCAGTGGTAAAATAGGTATGGATGGAGAATAAGAGGAGAGAACACACACACACACACACACCCCTCACCTTGACAGTATTTATTAGAGAAAATTAAAATATCTCAGCTTGGTCTCTCCCTGAGTTGGAGACTGGTCAGTCAAAACTTCTATACGGTTTAACAAGAGAAAAGACAAAGTTTGTTAAAGCCCACTTCCGGAATTGAGGAAACATAGAAGTTTCCCTCCAAAGAATTCAGGAAGGTCTAAGAGTTGGGGTGGGGTAGTCATTGTGTCCTAAATTCTGTGAAAATACAACTTGCTGTGTGGGACACTCTTTTCCCGAGAGTTCCTGCATGAACTCAGCATTTCCAGGGACAACATATTGTTTGCTTCTGGTCTGGCTGTTTGTGAAGGCTACCCAGTGAAACCTGCATGGCTTTGGTCCTCTCTCTCTCTCTCTACCTCCTGTATTGGATATCCTTTTCCATGTTTTCAGTTCTTTTTTTTTTTTTTTTTTTTAAATGTTTTAACTTTTCCAACTGTCTCTGTTATGAACTGAGGAAAATACCCTACTTGGGCAAGCACTCCGTGTTGCAATAATAATTACTGTTATCACAATGATGCACATTTAGTGAGCACTTACTATCTGATCGGAGCTCATATGTGCCACATTGCTTCCCCTTGGTTCCCCTGGGATGGTGGTTGCCCTCATCTTGGATCTTCTTAATCCCTGTTTATCCTCAGGTCTCTGTTGACTGGCAGTCTTTTAGAAATTCTTTTTTTTTTTTTTTAGGGCCACACCCATGGCATATGGAGGTTCCCAGGCTAGGAGTTGAATCAGAGCTACAGCTGCTGGCCTACTCCACAGCCACAGCAATGCAGGATCCGAGACGAGTCTGTGACCTACACCCAGCTCACGGCAACGCCAGATCCTTAACCCAATGAGCAAGGCCAGGGATTGAACCCACAACCTCATGGTTCCTCTTTGGATTCATTTCCTCTGTGCCACAACGGGAACTCCAATCTTTTAGAAATTCTTCCTAAACATTCCTATGGAATCACGAGCAGCTCCTTTCTAGGGCATCACAGTTGTAGTTTGCATATGTTTATGTGGTTAATGTGAGCTTTATGCACCATTGCTGTCAAGATTTCCCCTCCATCTACCTTTCTCCATAGTCTGCCCCATCCCAACCAATCTTTTTTTGGTATCAGCCCAACATAATAGCATACTATGAGGGACAGGTAAGACAAGTCGATGAGATAAGAAGGGAACACTGACAAACAAAATTCGGGAGTTTTATGAGTGATGGGAACCCATGGATAATGACAGAAGAATATCTGTCAGAATATCTCTCAAGACCAGTGGCTTACTTGCATTCCAAGGCTTTGCAGAATACAGAGCTCGTGTGCTGCTCAAGCGTGGGCCCAACTGGGGGCTGAAAAGAATCTGAAAGCCTGGACAGTAAGACATTCAGCAGGGATCTGTGTGACCAAAGAGTGTCTTAAGGGGCCTAGGTGAATATTCTGCTCTGTGTACATCTCTGAACCCTTCATAAATCAAAGGTATGAAGGGAGGGTGGATGCTTGAGGGATGAGTGAGTTTTTCACCATCTAGGCAGCATTGGGTTACTGTAACATATAAGCAAAACAAGAGGTTCACTCTCTGCACTCACATTTTTTTGAGTAATAGTCACACTTACTGCACTTACAGTGATGGTAAGAAACAAGAACAGAGGGAATAGTGGAGGCCCTACTTTCTTAAGGAGCTCTCAGGAATATTATATTTGCATTGCAATTTGACCGAGGTTATTCTTAGCACTTTCAAGGGAGTTGGAAGGAAAAAGGAGGCAGGTAATTGGACATTGGTCATCCCTATTCCATCCCACTACTTGTGGCTCCATGACTGGGAGCAAATGACAATATTTCGTAGTACTCAGCTTCAAAATAAGAGTAATAGGAGTTCCCTGGTGGTCTAGTGGTTGAGGATCCTGCACTGTCACTACTGTGGCTTGGGTCACTGTTATGATGTAGGTTTAATTCCTGGCCCAGGAACTTCTGCATACTGCAGGCATGGCCAAAAACAAACAAACAAATAAAAAACCAAAAACAAAAAATGAAAGAAAGAGTAACAGTACTTGTATTAAACTTAGGATGTGAAGAGGTCATTCAGACTGTTCAAAACAGGCTACAGATGTAAATGTCTTCATCTTCAACAGAACATTCTTCAACTTGCCTTTTGAACTCAACGTAATGTTTCAGATTTTTTTCCATGTTGATATTTACCTGGCTCATTAATGTTAATTTCTGTAGAGTTTTCCATTATGTGAATACATTACTTCCTTGTTTTGTCATTCATTTACCAAACATGTATTAAACATCTACTTTAATTAAGGTACCAGGTTATGGGGATATAGGAATGTATCAAACAGATGAATTTCCAACTGTCATGGATCTTACGTTCTTATTGGGAGAGGGCGCAAGCAGATAGTGAACCAGCTGACATGCTATACATCAGCGAGTATGTCTTTAAAGAAAGTGAAGCTGGATAAAAGAAAAGAAAGTGGCTTAATGGACTGTTTTAGATAGTGGAGTCCCGAAAAGATTTTCTGATAAGATGACGTCTAAGCAGAGATGGATTAAAATGGAAATGTGTGTTCCACAGACACTCAAGAGAAGAATATATCATCAAGTGAAGGGAATAATGGTCACAAGGATGGGAGGGTAGGAGTATCCCTGGTACATTCAAGGAATTATGAGGAAGCCCATGTGACAATTGCAGAAAGAAAGGGAGATAATGGTTGGAGATGAAGTCAGAGAAGTAATGAAAGAACAGGTCATCCAGGATATACTAAGTATTTAATTCTGAATATGATCAGTTTCATCCTGAGGAATAATTCTACATGATTTTAGTTATGTAAGGATTATTTTACCTACCACATGGAGAATATAATGGAATCTTAACAAGTTTGGGAGTAGGGAAACCAGGTAAGTTACTGTTGTAATTGTCCAGGCAGGAGTTTTTTAATATACTTGTTTTATTATACTTGATTTAGAATGTTCTATCAATTTCTGCTATAGAGCAAAATAACCCACATATATATATATTCTTTTTCTCACATTATCCTTCATGTTCCATCACAAGTGATTAGTTATAGTTCCCTGAGCTATACATCAGGATCTCATTGCCTTTCTCCTCCAAATGCTATATTTGCATTGACTAACCCCAAACTCCCAGTCAATCCCACTCCCTCCCCCCCTTCCCGGCAACCATGAGTTTGTTCTTTTCTGTAGATAGGTTCATTTGTGCCTTATAGTAGAATCTGCATGGAAATGATATCTTACGGTATTTGTCTTTCTCTTTCTGACTTACTTCACATAGTATGAGAGTCTCTAGTTCCATCCATGTTGCTGCAAATAGCATTATTTTGTTCTTTTTTAATGGCTAAGTAGTATTCCATTGTGTATATATACCACATCTTAATCCATTCATCCATTGATGGACGTTTAGGTTGTTTCCACATCTTGGGTATTGTGAATAGTGCTGCAATGAATATATGGGTGATGTATCTTTTTCAATGAAAGTTTTGCCAGGATAATCCTAGGAGTGGGATTGCTGGATCATAGGGTAGCTCTATATTTAGTCTGAGAATACTACTGTTTTCAATAGTGATTATACAAACTTACATTTGAACCAACAGTGTAGACAGGTTCCCTCTTCTTCATACCCTTTGCAGCATTTGTAATTTGTAGACTTACTAATGATGGCCATTCTGACTAGTGTGATATTGAGCACTTTTCAGGTGCCAATTGGCTATTTTTATGTCTTCATTGGAGAAATGTCTACTCAGGTCTTCTGCCCATTTTTCTTTTTCTTTTTTCTTTCTTTCTTTCTTCTTCTTTTTTTTTTTTTGCTCTTGAGTTGTATGAGTTTGTATATTTTGGAGATTAAGTCCTTGTCGGTTGAATCACTTGAAACTATTTTCTCCCATTCTGTAAGTTGTATTTTTGGGTTTTTTATGGTTTCCTTTGCTGTGCGAAAGCTTATAAGTTTGATTAGGTCCCATTGGTTTATTTTTTATTTTTATTTCTATTACTTTGGGAGACCGACCTAAGAAAACATTTGTATGGTTGATGTCAGAGAATATTTTGCCTATATTCTCTTCTAGGAGTTTTATTGTGTCTTGTCTCATGTTTAAGTATTTAAACCATTTTGAGTTTTTTTTTTTTTTTTTTGCATGTGTGTGTCCTAGTTTCATTGATTTACATGCAGACATGCAGCTGTCCAATTTTCCCAGCACCCCTTGCTGAAAAGACTGTCTTTTTCCCATTTTATATTCTTGCTTCCTTTGTTGAAGATTAATTGACCATAGTGTCTGGGTTATTTCTGGGTTACTGATTCTGTCCCATTGGTCTGTATGTCTACTTTCATACCAGTTGATAGAGAAAAAGCAAAGATGACATAAATTAATAATTTTTTATACCAATATTCAGGCAACTTTCTACTTCCTATTTTATTCTCATTTTAAACTATTTTTTAAAATTATTCACAATATGGTTTCTATTCTCTCTCTTCCTCTTTCTCTCTCTGAATAAGTATAGCTATACTTACAAAGTGAGTACACCATTTAAGTATTTGTAAGGGATCCAACATGGGTAGCATATAAGAAAGAACCATGAAAAGGAAGTGTTTGCAACAAATCTAGGGACCCATATTAGAGAAAGATGCTAAACAATCTGTACGTCATTTTGTATAAAGGAGAATCACTGTCACATTTTAGCAGAAAGATGCTGTGTTAAGAAATCAGCTCCAGAAAGATTAATTTGGAAATTCCAGATTAGCAAGGAAATAGGCAGCAAAGGGATTCAGATAAGAGGCTCTGGAAGTTATCTAGGAAAAAGGAAATGAGTGCGTAGGGTCAGATCGTGGCAATGGATTTTAAAGCCACATTTTGCAAAAGGAACTACCTGTACTCCTCAAAGCCTAGCTGTGAGTCAATGATAGAAAAAACGAGTTGTATCATTTTTTTCACTTTACACTCAAGGCAATTTTAAAAAGTAGACCCACATCACATATATTTGCTATTTTAAGGCTTTCAGGAATTTTACATTGCTTTAAGAATAACATTGTAATTCATTACCTTTGTCTACAGGGTTCTGCGTGTTCTGAGCCCTGCAAGTCTCCAACCATATCTCATATTTGAGTTCACCATGCTAAGGCCACATGGGCCTCCTTTTTCTGCAGTTGCCTCACTCTCATCCTTCAAGCTTCAGTTCAAATTTAATCTCCTCAGTGGCCCCTCATTGTTCCATTTTCTGAACGACCCTCTACAGAGGACTTTTTCTTTCCTTATTAACATCAGGTGGAATTTTAAAAAATCCTGTTAACTTACTGAATTGCTGATTATTTATATGGTTGTCTTGTAGGCTTCATGCTGCAGTACCCAGGTTTTATTTGTCTGTAAATCCAGCATCTGGCACAGTACCTAGACCAAAAAAGGGCTCAATCAGTATTCATTAAATTACAGTTACTTCAAGTATTGGGGGCTTTTTTTTTTCCCTTCACTTTTGGCCACCCTGTGGCATTTAGAGATCCTGGGCCAGGGATCAGATCTGAACTGCAGTCTCCAACTTAATGTGCAGCTGCGGCAATACTAGATCCTTAACCCTTTGTGCAGGCTGGGGATCAAATCTGTTACCCATGGCTCCCAAGATGCCACTGACGCTGTTGTGCCACAGTGGGACTCCAAGGATTTGGGGCTTTTATCAAATGATCTACTTATCAAATTATTTTATTCTGCCTGGTAGATTTTAATAAAAGAGTTAATGTCCATTAAATGCTTCTGAAAAGATTTCCTGTTCATTTGGTAATTAAATTCTATGTGATAAATACCTCCTTTCTATGATAGGACCAAGATTGGGTTCTTGGTACTCTGATACATTTACCTTTCTCATAGAGTCTTATTGAAAATATTCTCAGAAAAGGGATTGGTGAAGCAAGAAATGCAAAATCTTGATGCTTGTTGAAACTTGATGAGTACCCAGGCATATATTTCATCATTCTATCTAATTTTATGTGGGTTTGGAAATTGTAACAATAAAATATTAGAAAAGACATCATATATCCAGATGTGTCTTTGAGTTCTCCTGAAGGTAGAACCTCATAGGAGAACCTGGGTGCAGGTAGTTGGAGAATTGGTCAGGGAAAGGAGAAATGAGGGAATGAGGAGAATAAGATGGAGAATGGGGGGCAGGAAAAAGGAGGCTTTGATGAGCAGGTTATGATTGGGGCAACTGAGGGTCAATCCAGCTGGGGATCCCACGAGGAATCATGTAAAACACACCTCAGAATTGTCTTGCAAAAGGAGAGGGGTGTTAATTTTCTGAGGTTAGGGGACAGTGATGGTGGGTTTGTTCCCATGGTTTTGACTTTCTTGTAGGTCTGGGCTAAAAAGGTTGTGTACATGGTACCATGTACCATGACTTTGGAGAAAATTCTAAGGTAGAAAAGCAGACAGCCAATGTGCCAAAGGTGAAAAGGAAGTAGAACTGTCCCACACAGCTGATGACATCAATTTGGGTGAAAAGTTGTAGCACAGAATTTGGCATGATGCATCTATGTGTGTATTTTGATAACAGGGCAACTGTTTTACCACACCCTCCGTTTCTTTGCAAATAGAATTTACAAATCCAGCATAGCCACTGTGAATCCTTTGTGACTGGAAGATTTGCATGTGGCCTATAAAGCAGACAAAATATTAACTATTTAGAATCTGGAGATGTAGTTGAAAATAAGATGTAGTGAACTTTGTTCCTTTTAGGATTTACCTTTTGGATTGTAGACTGTCATTACATTTTGACATAATCTTATGAGTGATAAGAAATTATGGAAGGAAAAAATGTAAAAGAGGAAGTATTATAATAGGAATTAGATGATATGGCTAGTCCTGTTCTTCATAATGAGTAATATCATAGTCAAAATGTACTTTTGTTGCCTTATTGAACCTTAAGATTTTAGCAGTATAAACATCTCAATATATTTTACTGTATTAAGATTTAAAACTGGGAGTAGTACTTGACAAAAAAATACTGTAGCCTATATAATGCATAAATGGTGATAAGATTTAACAATGAAAGGAGACAGTAAGATGATGAGAAAAGTATCTCCACTTCAGTCCTAGAACCATCACTTTTTAGAACTTTGGGTGGTGTCTCAACAATAACCACCTAATTTAATAGTTAAGATTACAAAAACACACAAATGTTAATTAAGAAATGTGAGTGTGCAGAGAATCAAGGGTGCTGAACAGAGGACCAGAGTCCTAATGAGTCCCCTTAAGAGAAATTTCCAAATCCATTCTATTTATTTTTTAAGATTTTTATTTTTTCAATTATAGTTGATTTACAATGTTCTGTTAATTTCTGCTGTATAGCAAAGTGACATAGTCCAAATCTATTTTAAATCCATAGCTGGTCTTAATGAAATTTGTGTCCTGTATACTTCCGATACTAATATTTTCATGGTCTCCATGGGTTGTTTAAAATTTTCCAACAAATTATCATTTAGCTCAGAAATGGCAGTGAAAAACAGATATCCCCACCTCATTCCTTCTTTCTATCAATTTGTGTGTGTGTGTGTGTGTGTGTGTGTGTGTGTGTGTGCGCGTGTTGCAGCATATAGAAGTAGTTCCCAGACAAGGTATCAAACCTGTGACACAGCAGTGATCTGAGACACAGAAGTGACAACACCAAATCCTCCACCTGCTGAGCCACCAGGGAAATCCTTCCTATCAATTTTTAATAGTAGGGCTGAAGAATTCAATAAACCCCAAAATGAAATTACATTGAATAATCAATTTGATATCTCTATCAAGTAATAATTTTATCTGCTCTATCTATCTATCTATCTATCTATCTATCTATCTATCTATCTATCTATCCTTTCATTCACCCATTCATTTATACATCCATAATTAGATTCATAAACTCGTTAATGGCACATATATAGTGGTGTGCTTGGAACCACTTGTACTGGATAATGAGAGCTGATTCTGTACATATTTTCCCAGTTCCACATTTAGCAACACAAAGGCAATAGCTTGAAATTGAACACAGTGAGACTTTTTACACCATAGAAAGTAGTGAATGCTATGTCATCACCACCACCCCCACAGTGAACTGGTGTTAAACATTAACCAGAATAGCACAGTTATGCCTATAACTCCACTTGGGGTTGGCTTTAAAATTTAAACATAGTGCAAAATAAATGATAAGCATGGAGATAATGGAGAGTTTACTAAAGTAAGCTGTCAAATGAGCCTAAATTTAAAAAAGAATTTGTTTGATTTAAAAATCATAAGCCTAAAAATCTAGGAGAAGAAAAAAAATATTTCCTTGCAAGTGAACTGAGAAAGAGCCACACTTTATATTTTATTTTTTTCCTTTTTACAGTGGAAGTTCCCAGGCTAGGGGTCAAATCAGACCTGCAACTGCCAGCCTATGCCACAGCCACAGCAATGCAGGATCTGAGGCACATCTGCAACCTATGCCATAGCTTGCAGCAATGCTGATCCTTAACCCACTGAGTAAGGGAGGGATGGAACTTGCATCTCACAGACACTGTGTCAGGTTCTTAACCTACTGAACTACAGTAGGAACTCTCACATGTCTAAAGTTATAAAAGATGCTGTTGAAATGAGCAGTTCTTTGATTGATCTATAAAGGCTAAATTTATGCTATTAGAATATATATGTCATTTATTATTTGTCCAGATTTTAAAAGTACCATATCAAATATTGATTTTTTTCTAGCTTCTTGAATTGAATGTTTAAATTATATAGTTTAATATTAGTTATCATGAAAAAATTATTTTCCTCTGAGTAAAGGCCTAGAAAATTTTCCATAAATTTTTACATGTATACCTTAATAGTGTACCATTATGACTACCAGTTACTTTTTTCTTTACTTTCCAAATATTTTTCTTGTAAATGTCATTTCTTTGTTACAAAGTTCTAGTTCTATTTCAATATGATCAAACTATGTAGACAAAGTTCTACTCTTTCAAATATTATGAGAATGATTTTTAAATTATATTTGAATTTGTTTTTTTTTTCTATGAACATGTATATAGTGTGTGTCATGTAACTATTAAAATTGGCTCATTTTTCAAATCATTAAATTTATCTGACTTTACCATGTAATTTCTGTCTTCCTCATCTAGCATTAATGAAAATAGATCTATGTTGTCATTGTGCTTACATTTAATATTACTTATACAAATATTACATCTGTGTAATATGTTTTTAACACTTTTTTATGCTTAATAGTTTAAGACTAGACTATTACATCTACACTTTTATCAATATAACCTTATTTTTCAAAATTTAATAGTTTTTCCTAGAGTTCTACTTCTTGTATTCACATCAATATCCTTGCTGTTCATTTGCCTATGGTTTCCTGTCAGAGTTTTCCCATCCCTCTATTTTTAAAAAAAAAGTCATTAAATTTTACTAGTGTCTTTTGTACATATTTAAAATATATTTTAATGTAATCTATACATGACTTTCTTTTAATTAGTATTAAATCTGTATAAGTTTACTAAACTGTCCTATGATTTTTTTTTGCTTATTTTTGCATTCAGTGATTTCTTATTTTGCATCTTCTCTATTTCTTTTTAAAATACTGCTTAAATTTTCTTTTTTCTTTTTTTTTTTTTTTGCCATGCCTGTAGCATGCCTAATTTCTGGGGCCAGGGACAACTCTGGTTCCTTAATTTCTAGGCCACCAAGGAGTTCCTTGCTTAATTTTTCTTAACTCTTTTCTCCCTATAGTGATTTTTAAGTTATGTATGCTGGCTTTATCCTCTTCAGTTATTTTCACATTAAAAAATAATCTAATTTGTTCATTAGAATGTACACACTGTAAACGAAGGACCCAGATCTATTCATTTATTTATGTCACATTGGCATTGGGCAGGTCCTTGGCCAGGGGAGATGCTCAACAACTATTTGCTAAATGAGTAAACTCATCAATAGATGTTATTAATAAAACAAATTGATTAACTATACTAAGAGAAGTTTAGACTATTGTCATTTATTTCCTCTTCCTCACTCCTGCCACTACCCTATTTTAATTGAAATAAAATACTTTCATTGATTTATTTTTATATGTGTGCTTTCTTATCCAAGAATTACTTTTTGACATTGGTCAGATTTTATAACTATGTAACAGTTACGCAGACACCAGCCCTGTGCTAAGTACATTACTCACTGCCTTTTCTTTTGAACCGCACATGCCCTCAAATTAACTTATTGGTTTTGATTCATTTCTTGGTCTAGTGAAGCACTTCCTTGAGTAATTTTTTTCAAAACAGATAACTAAGTAGCACACTTGCTGAGTCATTGCATGTCTGAGAAGGTCCCTCGTCCTTACTAATGAGTATTGGCTGAGGTTAGAATTCTTGGGTTGCAAACATGGCCCCTCAAACCCCAAATACCTCCCCCTTGCCTTACTCAATACTGTGCTGAGGAAGAAAAGTATAGGTCTTATTCATAAGTCTTATTTTACTTTTTTGTGCCTAAGAGCTTTCAGAACATGTTTTTTACTCAAAGAAATAAAAAATAAATTATCATGTTTGTTTAATGGTAGGTTGATTTTTATGAATATTGAGCATTCTTAGACCCTTAAACTACATGTTCAAAACTCTCTTCTCAGAAATTTTAAAGTTAATTTGATATTTCATCTTTTTGCCTTCTAGAATTCTGTTTCATGCTTATTCAATCTCCTGGATTTAAATGACTTGCTTCTCATATATTTGATCATTTGCATTCTCCTAATATCCCTTTACTTCTGAGTTTTGAGTAAGTTTCTTGAGTCTACCTTCTCAAATATCTTCTTCAGCTTTCTGTGGAATATAGTTAAATGTTTATTCAGTTGATTTTTAAAATTTTGTGGTAATGCTTTTTACCTGTGAAATCATTGCTAATAGCAAGCTTGTCTTTTTATAAATGTTATATTCCTTCAGATTTAATTAAGAATAAGGATTAAGAGTCTCTTAGGGAAGATTTATTTCATGGACAATACACATTTTCTGCCCTCAAAGAGTTTTTTTTTTTTTTTAATGTAGAGCTACTGTATTTTTCATATGTAATTTAATTTTCTGCACACACATGATTATAGACTAAGGTCTATGATAATAAAATGCGTGATTTAAAATGCATTCTTTTAGAGATTAGTTAGGTCATTAAAACAGACAATCCCCAAACAGGGAGTATGTTGATATTCTCCATAGTTTCTTCGAGAACTATTTGGGGATTTAATAGGCCAGGAGAAGTAATGGAAAAGCTCTAGAAATCCAGGGTCCTGTAGGGAAGTTCATGGGATGTCTACTGCTTTCTACTCAGCTACTTTCTGTTATCTGTGGGTACAGAAGCCTTACAAAAAGGTACTTAGAATAACTTCAATGATAAATTTGACTATTGGTCAGTTTGCCCCTAGTTGAAACTATCTCATCTTTACCATCCTCTAATATTGAGATCATATTAGATCATATTGGTCAAGAGCATGGGCCACAGGTTCAGATATGGGTCTGAATCTTGTCTTTGCCAGTTACTGACTATGTGGCCTTCAGCAAGCTACACCCTGCTCTGGGTCTCAGATTCCTCACCTCTAAAAGAGGTAAAAGACTCTTTTACACCATTATGCAAGACGCATGTAAGATATTTATAAAAAGCAAACCTGGCACAGAGGAAATCCTCATTCGATTTAAGCATTATCATCATCATATGTAATAATAACTATCATCAAATATAATATATAATAATAACTATGTACAAGACATTGAGTTGATCACCAAGCCAGAAAGAAAAGAACATCTCTCAGAAAAGTGTAGCATTGAGATGTTCTCCATTTTTAGAATTCTCTGATTAATATCCCAGGCTATATTCAATGCAATCCAGAAAATTAATAACTTCCAAGTACTTCAGTATAAAAGAGTATGTGGTTCTATCTTGTCACCACGGAGTTTCTAAACTTTTCTTCATATTTGAATTACCTAGTGATCTCTTAAAAATTTCAAAGCCTAAGGAGTTCCCATCATGGCACAGTGGAAATGAACCTGACTAGTATCCACAAGGATGTGGGTTCAATCCCTGGCCTTGCTCAGTGGGTTAAGGATCCAGCATTGCCATGAGCTATGGTGTAGGTTGCAGATGTGGCTTGGATCCTGCATTGCTGTGGCCATGGTATAGGCTGGCAGCTGCAGCTTGGATTTGACCCCTAGCCTGGGAACTTCCATATGCCATGGTGTGGCCCTAAAAAGCAAAATAAATAAATAAATAAATAAAATAAAATAAATTCAAAGCTTAAATCATACCCTAGGCCCAAAACTCAAAAACTATAATCTCTAGATTTGGGACAGAGACATCACTATTTTTTTAAGCTTCCAGGTGATTCCAATGTTCATATAAGTATAGAACCACTACTCTAACCTAACATATGACAATCTCATCTGGCATTTAATATCCTTATTGGGAAAGTTAAAGTAAGAGCATATATATAAAAAAGGAAATTTTAACATTAAATAAGAGATACGTAAACAAATTTTTAAAGTTAATATAATTTAGGGCTTAAATGAAAGATAGTTTAATTCTACAAACAATTTTCTTTCAATGGATACTTTTATTCTTTATTTTTTGGGGTGGGCTGCACCCATGGCATTTGGAGGTTCCTAGGCTAGGCGTCAAATCAGAGCTGTAGCCGCTGGCCTACATCACAGCCACAGCAATGCCAGATCTGAGCCACATCTGCAATCTACACCACAGCTCAAAACAATGCCAGATCCTTAACCCACTGAGCAAGGCCAGGGATGGAACCTGCCTCCTCACGGAAGCTAGTCAGATTCGTCTCCACTGAGCAACAATGGGAACTCGTTAATGAATACTTTAAATGTTTTGAGTTCATTTTTCATTTAGCCTGAATGTTGTATTTCTAAAATCAGAATTTTGTGTATCCTTTCCTTAAGATCTTCAATGTGTGTGAGAAATATTAGTGCCAAAAATTATAGTAAAAATCCTGATTAAAAAAAATCTTATATATCTTTTTATTACTAAGAACAGTAAAAATGTTTATCATCTTTGATTGAAGAGTGAGCAACATGTTGGTAAGAGACATATCTTATCATCCAGCACATTACACTGTATTGAGGTCAATGTTCTGAAACAATTTGTTTGCTAAAATCTCGCCAAATCAATGTAAAAAGTCTCAAGATTTTTTTTTAACATGTGGTTTGTGGCTAATGGCAAAACCATACATTTTCCACAAATGTCTAGAACCATAATTTTTTTTTTAAGATTTGCCCACAGAACAGGTAAAAGGATGTTTTAAAATTGGCAGGCACTGTTATTTGTTTTCAAAACAGGGACATCTATTATCATTATTTTCTTAGCATTACGAATTTCTGTGTTATGTCCACTTTTTCAAAAATTTTATTTTTATTAGAGTTTAGTTGATTCCCAGTGTTGTGTCAATTTCTGCTGTACAGCATAGTGAGCCAGTCACACACACGCACGCACATATATATATATATATATATATATATATATATATATATATACTCTTTTTCTCATACTATCTTCCATCATGTTTTATCCCAAGAGATTGGATGTCATTCCCTGTGCTGTGCAGTCCACTTTTTGACACATGACATAGATAGGTGTGCAGAGAGAAGAAGACACACCATCCAGGACCACTGAGAGGTCCCTTCATTGTGGATGAAGTCACAATTTAGGATATCACATTTTTAAAGAAATTGTTACTCTTTTGTAGGGCAAGAACCTAAGGCCAACGTAGGGTCTCTGGAGATAATTTGTGTAATAAATTGTTGATATCAACCCAACTATCACTTACATCTATAATAACTAAATGGAACAGATGTGTCCAATCAAAATCAAACAAATGAATCTTCTAACATTGTCTACTGTACACTTTGAAAGGCATCAATTATGTAGTCACAAGCCTTGTTGATGTGGAACATATTAAAATAAATACCTTTTCACCAAATATTTTTCAAAAGTGTCAAAAGCACAGTAGAAAAAAGAACCACTGAAAAGAACTATTTTATACTGGACAAGACAATAAGCTGTTTGTGGATTTGGGTAAAGAGATCTACAGATTCCAAGATGGCATTCTTCTATCAGAGTTTCTCATAGGTGCAGTATATACAGGTTCTAAAATTTTCAATCTGGATTTGATAGAGAAATTTAAATTTTATTATTGGTGGGCATTTCATTACATGTATGATCTTTGTGTGAAATTAGAGTAAAACTATGTAAGTGAAAATGAGTCAGAATTTCTTGCCCTGGTGTAGGCTGTCCCTGAGGCCTTAAGACAGGCTTTTGACATTTTTCAATGATTCAAGATATCTCCTGCTGCATTGACATTAATGTTCACGGCCAGATGGAGAGGATATTGAAAATAGATTGTGCTCCAAAATTTAGAGTGAATATAAACAAAGAACATCCCCCAACCCCAAACACTTCCCTTATAAGAACCTGCAACAATCCTTACTATTGTAGTGTCTCCTTCGAAAGTGATATTTTGTCATCTTGAGAAAAAAAAAAAGCACTTTCCCATCCTTATGGGACAGCAATTATCGAGGAATGGTGTGCAGCAGGAAATGGAGTCAGGCGTGTTGGGAACCACAGAGCTGGGTTGCACGGTCAGCAGAAACTCCCCCAGAAAAGAGGCTCTCAGAAAAATCTGCTTTCTTACTTATAGATTCTCTCCTCTTGCTTTTTTTATAGTGGACAGTCTCAGACCAGGTGACTCTTTATGTTCTCATCTCATGGCTTCGTGCAAAGCCATGGCGCAGCTCACTTTTCAGACAATGTGGGATGAGGTTCAAGTCTCCACACATAATCAACAGCAGGACCGGCGCCCTGGCCAACAGAGTGGAAATATTCACTTTGAAAAGGGATATCCTAAACCAGAATATGAGAATCACATTAAAGCACACATCTATAAAACACAGCCTCTGCCCTCAAAGCTGACGTTTGACCTGTAATACTTGCATATGAGAAATTATTTTCTGCTGCCCAAACATGCATTTCAGAAATCCATCTGAGGAGAGACGGTGAACTTTTTTATACAGGGATAGAATTTCGGAAGACCATGCTTCTTTCCGAGTTCAGTTTCATTTACTCTCACTTGTAAAGTTTAAAATCTAGGATGTTAGGTCTAAAAAAGAGTATTAAATCTTCCTTGTATATTTATCTTCATTTTAGCCTAATAAGAGTTGGCTTATGGAATTGCCCTCCATTTTCAGATGGCATTGAAGTCAATCCTATTGGACTCCTCCCTTTATCTTCTCTTGTTTTCCACCGTTAATCTTTCCAGTCATTGAAAATCATTAAATGTTGGCCTATTGGAGAGGAAACTCTTACTTTTATTTTCATCCTATTAGTGCCTTGTTTTATCATTCAAACTGGAATTTTATTATATTTTAGAATTATGTAGACTAAGTTTAATTGGAAGCTCTCTTTTTTTTCCCTGTGGATCCTGAAGTCCACTGTATGATTAATTTTTTTAAAAATTTTATTGGAATATAGTTGACTTACAAAGTTTTATTAACTTTAGGCATACAGCAAAGTAAATCAGTTATACATATACATATATGAATTCTTTTTCTGATTCTTTTCCCATATATGTTAATACACAGAATTGAGTAAATTTCCCTGTATTATAATTTGGTCCTTTTTTATCCATCTGTTTTATATATATAGTGTGCATATATCAATCCCAACCCTCTAATTTATCCCTCTCCCACTCTTTCCCCTTTGGTAAACATAAGTTTGTTTTAGAAATCTTCAAGTCTGTTTCTGTTTTGTAAGATATGTTGTATAATTTTTATTAGATTCCATGTGTTAGTAATCTCATATGCTATTTGTCTTTATCTAACTTACTTCACATAGTGGTCATTTTTAGGTCCATCTATGTTGTGCAAATGGCATTATTTCATGCTTTTTTATGGCTGAGTAATATTTTCTCATATATATGTACCACACTTCCTTTATCCAGTTCTCTGTTGATGGATATTTAGGTTGTTTCCATGTCTTGGCTATTGTGAATAGTGCTATAATGAACATTGGCAGGGGTAGGGGGTGCATGTATCTTCAAATTACGGTTTACTCTGGATAGATGCCCAGGAGTGGGATTGATGGATCATATGGTAGTTCTATATCTAGTTTTTCAAGGGACTTCCATACTGTTCTGCACAATGGTTGTACCAGTTTACATCCCCACAAAGAATGTAGGAGGGTTCCCTTTCCTCCACACCCTCTCTAGCATCTATTGTTTATAAATTTTTGATGAAGGCCATTCTCACTGGTGTGAGATGATACCTCACTGCAGTTTTGATTTGCATTTCTATAATAATTAATGATGCTGAGCATATTTTTCATGTGCTTTTTGGCCACCTGTCTGAGATTAAGTTCATTTTTATTTTTTGGAGCCACCTGTGGCATGGGGAAGTTCCCAGGCCAGGAATGGATCCCGAGCCACAGCAGTATTGACACTGAATCCTCAACTGCTAAGCCAGCAGGGAATTCTTCTATAGTTAAGTTTTAAACAAATTTGTAGATGGTCTCATCATACGTCACTTGTGTCATCATGGCACGGCAGGAATAAAAATGTCTCTGGAAATAGATGCTTTGACTTGGATTGAAGGTGCTTCTCTTTTACACACAGAACCTTGAACAGTTTGCTCTGTCTCAGTAATTCCCAATTTCCTAGTGTGTGAAACGGGAGTAATAACTGCCACCTACTGCAGAGTACTTTTGAGAGCATCAGAAGGACTTGATTCATACACACAATATTCTTATATAAGGGACTGTGAAGAATAAAAATGGAGATGAGAATTTTGCTGCTTTCTGATCTCACTAATGCAGCTCTGGAGGCAGGAAGGAGTGCACAGGTGCTGATTTGTGGTGATGAAGCTCAGAATGAGAATAACTGGCCCAGGGGCCTTTGGCTTTGTGCTGTGGCCAGGCCTCCCACAACCTGAGGGCTTTTTCCTGTGGATTCTGAGTGCCATGTGCCCAAATCAGGCACTGTGGAACTGAGGTGCTGGAAAATTTTCATGCCCACCCTCTGCACCCCTCTATTAGAGATTCATGAGAATTGGTGCATAAGCACTAGCTCCTTGACTCCTTGGGTATGATACTTTAAGATGCTTGTTCTATGCTGTCTTTTGGTGGCCTGGCAGCTGTATGAAGTTCCAAGACCCCAAAAAAGACAAGTGGCTTCCACTGTCCCTCAGGGCCCTACAGGCTGAAACCTCTCTTCCGCCTCTGAGCCTTTGCTGACTTCCTTCCAGCCCCATGGATCTCTTTCTTTTTTTAATTTTTTTTTAATTTTATTGGAGTATAGTTGACTTACAACGTTGTATTAGTTTCAAGTGTATAGCAAAGTGAATCAGTTATACATATTATACATAGGTTATTACGAACTATTAAGTAGATTTTCTTGTGTTATTCAGTAGGTTCTCATTATCTATCTCTTTAAATTCCTGAAACACACTCAGCCCAACCCTCTCTCAGGGCCTTTTCCCATGCTGTTCCCCTCACTGGTCTATATTCTCTGCTTTGTCACCTGCATAACAGTTCATGTCTACTCATTTTTCTGAGATCAGTTCAAAAATATATTTTTGGGGGAAGATTGACATTCCTGCCTAGACTGGTTTCCACTTTTATATCCTTCTTATCCTTTAATCTTCATCAAGTGGATTATAGTTTGTAATTATATAATAAAGGGGTATTTCACTGTCTTCCCAAGAGGAATGTAGAACTCTAAAAGGAAAAAAATATATATCTACTTTACTCACTAGTTTTTCTTTAACTTCTGGCAGAGTGCTTGTTGACTGTGTATTGAACCAGTGTAACCAGATTCGATGTGTGAAACTGTCTTTATTTATTTTTAGTATAAGTTTTGCTTCCAGAAGTTTCGCTTTAGTGGCCTTTCCCTTTATAACAAAAGGCTCCTGGGACTAAAATTCTCTTATACCCACCATGAAAGAAGTGGACCTCTGTAGGGTCGACCTTTTTCTAGGGTAGAGGAGACTGGGGTGCTTGAGTACTGGGGGGATATAAAGGCTGTTGTAGCAGTGGTGAAGGGCAGGTGAGAAGGAAGTGACCCAGATAACTGCTTCCAGTGAAGGACTGACTCTCTGGGTCAGCTTGCGGAGGGCCCTGGGACTGGGGTCAAGCACTGGAAACTAAAATCGTCCATTTTGCTGACCGGCTTTAGGTGCTTTAGACATTCAACTGTCCCTATGTGACCCCACCCCAGAATTGCTCAGTACACTTTTTAATTCATGTATCAGAATTCACCTGTATCAGAATTGTATTCTCTCGGCATTTCCTTGGTCCATGGGACTCTTCCCCTGCATGATCTGGTCTGTGGGTGTAGATTATATTTAATGTACATTGTTATTTAAAACAAAGGAATGGATATGTGGATATGTATAACTGATTTACTTTGCTGTACACCTGAAATTAATGCAACATTGTAGGACAATTATATTCCAATAAAATTTAAAAATAAAACAAAAGAATGGATACCAGAATGTTCTGACACTCTAGTGGAATATCAGAATTCTTTTTTTTTTGGTCTTTTGTCTTTTGGTCTTTTGTCTTTTTGTCTTTTGTTGTTGTTGCTATTTCTTGGGCCGCTCCCGCAGCATATGGAGGTTCCCAGGCTAGGGGTTGAATCGGAGCTGTAGCCACCGGCCTACGCCAGAGCCACAGCAACGCGGGATCCGAGCCGCGTCTGCAACCTACACCACAGCTCACGGCAACGCCAGATCGTTAACCCACTGAGCAAGGGCAGGGACCGAACCCGCAACCTCATGGTTCCTAGTCGGATTCGTTAACCACTGCGCCACGATGGGAACTCCAAGGAATATCAGAATTCTAAATAAAATTGTTCAATCTAAAATGTGAATCAAAATAGATAACAAAAAATAAACTTTAAAGGTTTATATCAAATTCTTATGGGAGGTATAAGTAGAAACTCTTGGAAGAGGAAATGTATATATTTCAATGGTTCCCCCTCCCAGGTCCCATGGAAGAGGACAACTTCTTGTGAAACTTGCAAATGAGAAGCAGTGCCTGTATCCCTTACTATACGTCTATTCTTATTTTACTTTTATTGAAGTATAGTTGATTGACAATGTTGTGTTAATTTCTGCTGTTCAGCAAAGTGATTCAGTTACACGCACACAAACACACACACACACACACACACACACATTCTTTTGCATATTCTTTTCCATTATGGGTTTTTTGTTTGTTTTTTATTGTGATTTTTAGGGATGCACTACTGGCATGTGGAGGTTCCCAGGCTAGGCTTCCAACTGGAACTACAGCTGCCCTCCTACACCACAGCCACAGCAATGCCAGATCTGAGCCACGTCTGTGACCACCACAGCTCACAGCAACACCTTAACCTGCTGAGCAGAACCAGGGATCGAATTCACATCCTCATGCATCCTTGTCAGGTTAGTTAACTGCTGAGCCACAGTGGGAACTCTTCCTTTATGGTTTATCACAGGATGTTGAATATGGTTCCCTGCGCTATATGGTAGGATCTTGTTGTTTATCTATCTATATATGTGTGTGTGTGTGTATATATATACATCTCCTTATTCATATATATATATATCCTATATATATCCTTATATGTTGTACCTAATAATCCCAAACTCCCTGTCTTCCCTTCTCCCCCTTGGCAACCACAAGTCTGTTCCCTGTGCCTGCCCTCACTAGATTTCTATGTGTCACATTTGTTCTGGAGAAAATGGACTCAACTCTAATCAACCTCCACTAGCCCTGGCCTCAGAAATTTCCAGATATCTGAAACAGAATAACAAAATTCTTTCTTAATTTTCTATTTTGCCTGAAGAACTATCCTGTAGCGGATTTTGTTTTGTGTGTGTTGCCATAATCCTTGTACCCCCAGTAGTTATACCTGACCAGCGACATCAGGTAAGAGACTCACTCCCGCCTCTGGCTAGTCAGCAACACTGGAGAGGTTGCTGGTGAGCCCTAGGGGAAGGACTCAGATGCACAGACGAAATTATAGTAATAACAGCGGGGAGGATACCTGTTGGTTTTGTTTCTCTCTTTTTTTCCTAGAGCAGAGGGAACCTTTGGGGAACTGAACACCTGGTGAAATGATTTGCTCAAATTCATTTAGCAATTTTTTTTTTTTTTCATTCCTGTAGGGGAATTAGCAGAGTGCTAAAGGTTTTAAAGAATTCAGATGAAAAGCCATCTGTTCCCTGGGCTTTGTTCAATCTCAATTTAAGGATGGCTTTGGAGATTTCCTATTCCCTAATTAATTCCTCTAGATGAGCTTGTGGGGTTGGCTCAATTTATTTTTTGAAAGATGGGGGGAAAAAATGCTCCCATCAATTAGTCCTTTGTTACGTTGTGACTGAGATGGAAATAGCTTTTTGCCAAGTGGAGCGAGGAGCTGAGAGATGCCTGTGTGTGCAGTGGCCAGGTGGCCTTTGTCAGGAGGCCTGGCTTTGATGTAAGTACCGTTCTTTGAGCCTTTCAGATAATTGGTGAGAAAGCACCCAGCCTTGCGGGAATCTGAGTGATATTTAGCCTGAAGCACAAAAGCTGGGAAACCAAATCAGTGAATAGGAGTCATGTTTTCAAGAGCATAATTGTTCAAACAATTTTTTGTATTACCATGTGTAATGCATTCTAGTTGAAGGCTCCTTGAGCGCTGTTCTCTGGGACTGAGTTTTCTATGTAGATGAGCACCAGGGGCCCAGCTGGAGGGCTGAGTAGGGGAGAAGGGGAGGGAAGAGAAGGAAAGGGGAGGGAGGGGGAGAGAGTAACAGGGGAGAAAGGGAAAAAGACAGACAAGAGAGGAGAGAGGAGAGAACCTATCCAGTAAGATGGCTATGGGTGTGGCAGTATGACAGTTTTCTAAAAGTGAACAAATCTGCCTGCTTAAATTCTGCCTGCTCTGGGGTTATAGCATCAAACCCATGCCTGGTACAGAAAACTCCATCGGGATGAGACACAAAATGTTTGAGGCTTTCAGCTCCACTAGCTGGGAATGAACTTAGAAGACCCAATGTTGTCTCTGTGAGGATGCAGGTTTGATCCCTAGCCTTCCTCAGTGGGTTAAGGATCTGGAGTTGCCACAAGTTGCGGTGTAGCTCATAGACGTGCCTCGGATCCAGCGTTGCTATGGCTATGGTGTAGGCCAGCAGCTGCAGCTCCAATTGGCCCCCTGGCCTGGGAACTTCCATATGCCATAGGTGTGGCCTTAAAAAGAAGGAAAAAAAAAAGAAGCGGCACATGTACCAAAATGTATTCCCTCTAATATTTTGATAGATTTATTTCAAAACCACTGGCCTCCCTTGCTTATATATTTTATGTATTGAAAACACTATTCTGAGAAGGTCTCCATGGTGCCCAAGGGACGAAGACCCTTCTCTGGTTTCTGGCAGTGGCTCGAAATGTGTGGGGCCAGGATTCCTGGGGTTGCTGGTGGAGGCAGGAATGAGGGAGATTGGGGAGGTTGGCTTCTGTCTGGAGGAAATGAATGGTGTTCCAGGTAGAAGGAACAGCACATGTAAGGCTACAGAAGTCAGCAGCAGGAAGGACAGACAAATGATCTGAAGCTGAACTCATCAGCAGAGGAAGAAAGCAATGCAATCAGGACAGACAACAAGGATCAGGCCTTGGGTCATCTGGAGAAGCAGGAAAAGAGACTGAATTTCATGCTAAGGTGACTGGGTGGTAAACAAAGGTTTTCAAGCAAAGTTTTCTAAATAATTCATCCTTCAGTTAAAAAACTTTTTCTCAAAAACCTTTTCTTTCTCTACCTTCCTTCTTTAGTATATGAAATGATCCTGTGGCGTGGAGGTCCTTAATCAGCTGAGCCACACAGGAACTCTGGTACAGGTGCTTCTTTGTTAATGTTTTCAATGACAAAACGTAGTGATGGGTTTAATAACCTCTGTCATTTTGAAGTGATGATAAGCATAAAGGATATTTTGAGACCTCTTCAGTAATTGTGATATGATATAGAAATATCTAATTTCTAGTCTGTCATCATAGATTCAACTAATGCCGCTGGGGTTTGTTGCCTATACTCACTATGGAAGAAAATGCTTAATTTTCAGCTAGAGTTGTTGAAAATAAAAATGTTTTTCACAGTCCAAGTACACAAACCTAAGAGAAGACCCCTTGCTATTTCCACCTGCTCTTCTTAACCCTGCTGGTCTATGCTTAGCTTTTCTCTGTCCCAAGGGTGTGCAAAACCTTTCTTTCTTTCTTTCTTTTTTTCTTTCTTTCTTTCTTTCTTTCTTTCTTTCTTTCTTTCTTTCTTTCTTTCTTTCTTCCTTTCTTTTTTTCTTTCTTTCTTTCTTTCTTTCTTTCTTTCTTTCTTTCTTTCTTTCTTTCTTTCTTTCTTTCTCTCTTTCTCTCTTTCTCTCTTTCTCTCTTTCTCTCTCTCTCTCTCTCTCTCTCTTTCTTTCTGCCACACTGGTGGCATATGTACGTTCCCAGGCTAGGAGTCCAATTGAAGCTACAGATGTTAGCCTCTGCCACAACCACAGCATCTGTGACCTATGCTGCAGCTTGCTGCAATGCAGGATCCTTAACCCACGAAATGAGGCCAGGGTTAAATTTACATCCTCATAGACACTATGTCGGGTTCTTAAACCACTGAGCGACATGGGAATTCCAATAACCATCCTTTTTATGGCCCATATCACCCTGGATTGAAACCATGTATTTATCCTCTAGGGTGTGTCACTAGATTATAAGCTTTCTAAAGTCACATCTATCTGCTTATTATTTACACATGCTGAGCAAAGCTGACACCCAGCAGAAAGTTTCCCATGTATAATTGTGGCATTAAATTGAACTTTTGGGGGTCTGATCATGTTTTTTAAAGTATAAATAATCTTATGTATAACCAAACCCCATTGCTATACATCAGAAATTAACACAAAACTGTAAACAACTATACTTCAATAAAATTTTAAAGAGTGAAAAAAAGCATAAATAATCCAGCCTTCAACTCCACACAGAATTGCGTTTCTTTATAGTTTTTAGAATTTTAAGTTACAGATTTTACTTATAAAACATATAGAAATATCCCAGGCTGCCTTTAGGGGTTCATGTAAATGATATCAACTTACTGATGTATGTGTTATCCACTCATTGATAGCAGCCATCTGGATTATTTTCACTAATTCATTTGGCCACCATTCATTTGAAATGTTTATTTCTTGGGGCTGACATTACTCAGGGTGAGTCCTCGGATAATGGTTGTAGGACGTACACAGGGAAGGGCCCAGCCGCACTCACTTGGGCCTGTGAGAGCAGCACACTCAGTGGGGAAACTCACTGCTCAGACATCAATAATAGGTGTACATGGCCCCTGGGACCCTCACTGAGTCTGGGGCAGTGACCTTGGATTTGACAGGGACTGACTTCTGACTTTGCAAGAGAGGTTCTGACCCTTGGGCTGCGGAGCACTGGATACTACACAATTAGGCTCTGGCATTATCAGGGACCCAGGATATGATGGTAAAATGAATGGTAGAAACATACTGCCAACTTTCTTCTGCCAGCTGAGGTCTTGGGACTGGGGATGGGAGGAGCCACAGGCCCCTGCCCTGGTATAATCAGGAAGCTGGGTTTCAAGACTTGTCACTGCAGCTGGATTACATTGATGAGCTAGCCACCTGGGTGTTCTTGGTCTGGGAAGCATAGACCCCTCCCTGACAGAACTAAGGTGGGTGGGAAGGCCAAGGTCCAGGCCTTGCAATTACCCAGTATTGATTGGCTAAAACCCTGACCATAGCAATTTTCCCACAGAGAATAGTAGAAGGAAAAGTCCTTTTATGAGAGGCCAGGTTGCAGGGGACAAGCTAACCATCATGTTTCAATTATCACCTTATCTGCTCCTAAATTTCCTCTCTTTAAAAATGATACCTTTTAAAATAAATATGGGAAGAATAAGTCAAATAATGCATTTAATATCATTGGAATAGGGCTTGGCAAATAATAAATATTTTATCATCATTATTTTTCTATGACAGTGCATACAAAATTATTGAAGACTTGAAATATTTAATAAGACAGTATTTTATTTTTCAGCTGTACCAGCAGCAAGTTCCCAGGTCAGGGACTGAATCTGAACCAGATCCTTAACCCACTGCACCCAGCTGAGGATCGAAGCTTAGCCTCCACAGAGACAAGCTGGATCATTAACCCACTGTGCCATAGCGGGAACTCCCCAATAAAATATTTTCTTCAAGCACCAATTAGGTTATATTGATTTTTTCTTTTCCATATTGGGGACCAACTTCTTGAGTAGTATGTTTGAGTTCCATGTGTATTATCATGTATGTTCTGATTTCTTAACTACATCATAAAAGTCATATCTTATGCTTCTGATGTGCCCCATGGTCCTAGCTCTACAATTTGGTCAAGACTAGAGAGCAAAGAAACTCAACACATATGTAGTAATTGTTAAGATCATTATAAATCCATTAAAATAGATTCCTTGAAGGAGAGCCAAGGAGCAATTCATGCTATCCTACATCTGTCTATCTCATTTGGGTTTTGAGATATGATTTGTGTGTGTGTGTGTCTTTTTTAGGGCCACAGCCACAGCATATGGAAGTTCCCAGGTTGAGGGTTGAATCAGAGCAGCAGGTGCAGGCCTAAGCCACAGCCATAGCAACTCGGTATCCTAGCTGTATCTGTGACCTACAGCACAGCTCGTGGTAATGCCACATCATTAACCCACTGAGCAAGGCCAGGGATCGAACCTGCATCCTCATGGATATCGGTGGAGTTCATTACCACTGAGCCGCGACAGGAACTCTGGGTTTTGAGATATGATTTATATCTCATTTGGGTCTTAGCTCATATGGCCACACCTAGTTTGTAACATTTCCACAAATATCTTTCTTCTTAAAATTAAATATAAATACAGCATCATGTTTAATATTTCTCCACAGATGTTTTTAATGTGCCAAACTCTAAAAGTTACATCAATAGTCCCCCCTTCTTTGTATCTTTCTAAGAAATCTAGAAAATGAAATATGCTGTGCTCCATGCCCTTTCCCTTTACCTGTATGCAGAGATGCTGCCAATTTACATTGAGGACTCTTCCAGAGACTTAACATCCAGGATGCCACTCTCATGTCACCAGGCCTTTGTCTAGAAGTGTCCATACTCTGAGAGTAATATTTCCAGGCCACTGTACCCCAAGCCACCCACAGAGATGTGGCTTTCACAACTTCCAGCCCTTCATTCCTTCAGCTGGTCTGCAAACTAATCTCTCTTGTAATTTTTAATCTAAAGGAATGGATTCACCTCTTTGACATTTTACCAAATACTTTCCATATGCATAACTTATCATGTCCTTTGTCCTCTATCTCATTTTTTTTCAGTTTTACATCTTTATTTTTTAAAAAAAAATATTGCTCAGTTGATATACACTAAGTCTTCCATCTTCTAAATAAGACTAGTAATGCGAAAATCCTAATTCTGTCATTAGTGGCCATCAGAACATTTGAAAATCAGTTAATTTTCCTATAGCTCCAAGTCCTTTTCTTTAAATTTTTAATAAATACCTACCTGACTTCTCCTAACTGGAGATAAAGTGAGAATACACATGAGGTATCCCAGCCCAGGTATTTAAAAATCATGCTTATATGTCCTCCTCTAACCCCTCAAAGCTCTCCCTATCAAGGTTCTTCAAATCTCATCCAGTGCAAAATATACCACTGGGGTGGGTGAGAACACATATTAGCTCTTCCTTTAAAACATTTATCTTGGAGAGTTCCTGCAGTGGCATAGCAAGTTAAGGATCTAGTGTTGCTGCAGCTGTGGCGTAGATCAACGCTGTAGCTTGGATTCAACCCCTGGCCCAGGAACTTCCACGTGCCACAGGTGTGGCTGAAAAAGAAAAAAAAAAAAAGAAAAAAGAAAAGATCTTTAATTTTAGTCCAGGCATTACCCTTTTTCTGGCTAATAGGTTTGATATAGTTTGCTAAAATCCTTAAATGTTCTTAATGCTTTTCTCTCTGTGTCCTTAGGGGGTGGAGAAAGGTTTAGCAAGCAAAACTGAAATGAAAAAAGAAACAAGATGTGGAGAAAGAGAGAGAGAACAAGAAAGAGTGAGAGAGTGAAGGAAGAAGAGAGAGTGGGAGCTCACACAGTATGGACATCCTGGCCAGAGGGAGGACTGACGACTTTGTTAGTAAGAGTTGGAGACGGGTGATAGGGAAAGGTGTAATTAAGATGACCAAAAGACTCCGTCTGCCTGAGACTGAGGAATTTCTTGGGACAGGAGACATTCAGTGTTAAGTGTGACTAGTTGGTCATCTTAGGCAGAGTGGAAGTGCAGTGGGCCAAATGCAGAAACAAGAAGCTCAATCAGAAGACAGATGAGCTGGTTGGTTTTGGAGAGTGGCTTCAGAAACTCAAACCACCGGTTGTTAAACCACTGGTTTGACTTGTGGTCAAAGACTCACAGTCCCTCTCCTGAGCATTGGGAGCAACCACATGCTGGGGTGCCCAAGGAACCCCTCCATGAAAAACAGCGAGGTCCCCAGGGCCATCCCACATTGTTACAGGTACCCCCTGCTTTTTGAAAGTTCATTTTACACCATTTCACTTTCATGAAAAACCTGCATTAGTGCCTCTTTTTATAACCAAAAGAAATCCAAAGAGGATTTTTGTTTTTACTAAAAAAAAAAAAAAAAAAAAAAAAAAAGAAAAGTGAAAATAGTGTTTTTCAAGGAGCCCTCAGAGAGGCACTGGGTACCCCAGCATCAAGAAGGGAATGCCCAGGCTCCTTCTCTGGGAACCACACTCAGCATCTCAGCATTAGGCTTACAAAGCTTTGAAATGTGTCTGTGAGCGTCTGTGCTTTGTTTTGGTGAATTTTTTGCATCTATTGGCAAGATATGTCCTAGGATAATTGCCTCTTCACTTTATGCCATTTAGGCTTGCAAAGGTTTCTAGGAACCTCTACTTGCGTAGTGAAGAAAGCTGCACTCCTTGTATGAGTCAGTGCCAAGGGTGAGCTACAGACAGGACAGATGTGATTGATGAGGCCATGAGTGCTGGTTCTTCTAGTTTCTGGTGCCACTTATGAGAAGTAACCAACTGGCAAATGTCTCCCTTCCCCCACTTTTTTTTTTTTTGTCTTTTTAGGGCTGCACCCATGGCATATGATAGTTCTCAGATTAGGGGCGAATTGGAGCTACAGCTGCCAGCCTACACCACAGCCACAGCAACATGGGATCTGAGATGCATCTGTGACCAACATCAGAGCTCATGGCAATGTGGGATACTTAACCCACTAAGCAAGGCCAGGGATGAAAGCATATTCTCATGGATACTAGTTGGGTTTTTTACTGCTAAGCCACGATGGAAACTCCTTCTTTCCCCCATTATTGGCTGAAATATCCTTATCTAAGTTGGGTATTATCACTAGATCAGGCCTGGCCACAGTCATTATCTTCTTAATATAAAATTGTTGCAGATAAAATGGAAACTGACTCCAGGGAAAAGTTATGATCTCTCTCTTAAGGCACAGGGAAACAGTGGTATCTTGTGACCTGAAGTCAGGGGTTAAAAATCTTCAAACCTGGAGGTCCCATTGTGGTTCAGTGGGTGAAGGACCCAATGTTGTCTCTGTGAAGATGAATGTTTGATACTTTCCCTCACTCAGTGGGTTAAGGATCCAGCATTTCCATGAGCTGTGGCTTAGGGAACTTCCATATGCTGTATCATGTATGGCTATAAATTGAGAAAGAGGAAAAAAAGGAAAAAGAAAAAAAAAAGCTTCAAATCCATAGAGTGAAGTCATTTTCAGTTCTGTTTATTTTTCCATAAATATTATGGTGATTTTTAAAAGGATTTTCAAAGTATGTGGGGATCTCATCAAGTGAACAATCTAGAACACAACAACCCACAGGATAATCTTGAATTTTCATTAATGCTAGAGGCAGGCCTGCAATTTGAACTGTTTGAATTGTTCTCATTTGTGACTAGTCCTGACACAAATGTGTTTTCTTTCATTTTATTTTTCATTATTAAAAAACTGATAGGACAGGGAAAATCCAGATTCTTTAAGTTACTGGCTTCAGGACAAGCTATATTAGACAGGTCCTTGTGGTGAGGGGATTAAAATATTACTGGCTTTGTTTTGAAACTGTGACACAGAGTATGTTTTTGGAATCATTCTGAGGTGGTTTGGGCCCTCAGCTTGCCTGGTAACCACAGCTTCTGGACTAATCCGACTCACAGTTTGGGAATTTCCAAAATGACTATTAAGAGGGATTGTGGTTTATGTAATGTTTTCTCTTCCAGTTTGCAGGTGAGCAGACCCTTTCTTTAATCAGCAGGTGAGGGGGATTTTTACACTCCACCTTTAAACAGTAGATTTTAGAGGGCCTCTCTTAGACCAGAGCTTCACCCAAAATTAACGTGCACACCGATCATGGAATCAAGTGGAAACCTTGCTGAAGCATAAAGTCTGGAGGGAGGCATTTCCAACCAGGTGATGCTGCTGCTACTAGTCCACAAACCATAATCTGCACAGCAAGATCGTAGAGAAGAGTCTCCTGTGCCCATGGCAGGAGAGGACCATGTGTTTTCAGGACACTATACTTCATGAGTCTAATTTGTCCTTAGGCACCAATTCAGCAGGGTCGAATAGAGTAAACATCTTCAGCTACAATAAACTGGGCTGAATGTATGTATAATGAAAACCTTACCCGAGATAGTTTTCTTCATGATAGTGATGGTTTTTTGTCCAAGTTTGACTTTATCTCTTCTCAATTGTTGAACTGAATTGGGAGGTGTTGAACATTTGATTTCTTCAGCTGTGTTTGCTGTCCTTGCTCGAGGAATTGGTGATTCCGGCCAAGGTGCAACATATGGGCTCTCGGATACTCTTCCTAGAGGTGAAGGGTAGACACAAAACGTGATGCATCCTCAGGTTCAATGAAGGAGATGGCTCTTACTCAAGGGAACTCTTATTCAGAAGGAACAAGCCCTTCAATAAGTGTGATGGTTACTATGGAGAGAAAGGGAGCTAAGAATAAAACTGTGAAAGAGTATTTTCAAAGGCAAGGCTGAGGAGTTGAAGATGATGGCACTGTATTTCTTTTATTTCACCTGGTGTCATGAAGAGAGGGCTCCAGGTCATTACACACTTGACACTAGACAGAGTCTTAAGGCAAAGCAATGGAGTTGGAGTGCTTTTGGATCAGAAGCAGAAGACTTCAGTCATGAAGAATTAGAACTTACACACATGAATCTCACTTTACACTGTGTGAAGCAGGTGCGTCCCTGAAGAACTAGAAACTGAACTTTGTCCAGGTTCTTTGAAAACATTATCATTTTGGAAATCATTACTATTTTTTCAAGAATTGGGTCCACAGTCATGCCCCACAATTGAGACCAATCAAATATTAAGTTTAAAGGACTCTCTTAATGTGGGCCATCACACTCCCCTCATTCACTGCAGTGGTCAGTGTGGCTTTAGGAGCTGAACATTTTCCTTAGAGTGTAATTGATTGGAAGGCTGCTTCCTAGCAAAACTTCTTGCTACATTTCTGTGTGGTTGTTAAACAGAGAACAAATAGACACTCACCAGAGCCTTCTGTTTGCACCTAAAATAAAAGCCTTGTGGTCATGAGTGCTTTTGTGTTAACCAAAATAGAAACCCAAATGGAACAGGGAGCCCAAGGATGGTTTAATCAAATATAGTTACATGACAAGACTGTATGAGCACCACTCGAATATGCATTGACTTTTTATCTTCACACAAAGGTGATCAGGTTCAGTTTTTAATAGTTTGTCATCAATTCACCAGCCATTTCTCCCTTTTCCATGACTCCAACTTCTAGCTAAGCAACAGAAGAGTTGAATCATAAAAGAAAAGTCCAAAAAAACTTTTATTTGTTTGAAGGAAATTCTTTCCATGTGTCCCTGCTCCTTCCTTTGCTAATTTGGGTCATGTGCTCTGCTTTAGTCATCTGTCCCAGGCAGAGCCGGGCCAATCTCCTCCTCCCCTCACCACAGAGAGGTCTGGAGGTCTACAAGTGGTAACGAAAGACTGCTGGATTCACCACATCCTACAAAAAATGTAATAGCTGCTTTAGGCTGAGAGGTTCCACTGGAATTTGAGGCTAAGAACACAAAATAAGCCCTGAATGAAAAAGTCTGCAGGCAAGGCATGAGTTGTTTGAAGGAGAGAAGGAAGGAGAGGAGGGAAGAGGAGAAGGAATCAATATGGAGAGTGTAGAGGAATATGCACCCTAGTGCGTATGGAATGGATGGTCAACAGAGCTATACTGTAGAGCACAAGGAACTCTACCCAATATTCTGTTATAATCTCTATGGGAACAGAATCTGAAGAAAAAAAAAAACAAAGGAAATGTGTATCTATATCACTGAATCATTTTGTTGTACAGAATAAGTTATCTCAAGAACATAAATCAACTATAATTCAATGCATTTTTAAAGAAGTGTGTAGAGGATAAGCCAAATGGAAGGAAGAGAGCTTAATGTTTGAACAACTGAGACCCTTGTGTTTTTCTCCTGCACACCTGGAGATATAGGCAGGAATGTCATATTAAGGATGGAAGTCAAGCTCTCAGCTCAGATCACTGCTCCCTTGGATAAAATGGCATGTATATTAGATAAACAGAAGGACTGGAGTTGAGCATTCACCTAGATTTGTACCCAACTGGTCCATCACATGCTCCTTCAAAGTTCAAGGGAAATAAAGGATTTATTTTCCTATATTTCTGTACTTTGGCTTTAGGAAAACTGGAAAATGTGTTTTGGAAGCCACACTTACCTCCCTCAATGACTGATCCCTCTAGACCTTATGAAACATTTATTGTCTGTGCTACTTACTTGGCAGTAATTCAGAGTGCAGAATGATGTACATCATTTGTACTGTTTTCTAGTATTGTTTTTCAGTCCTTAAATTCTTACTTGAATTTTGTTCTACTTTATTTTGATTTTCTCTGTAACTAGGAGATTTCTTTAAAACAAGCTATCAATTCTTCTACCTTCTTCTTGTTCAGAGGTGGACTGCATTCCCCCTTCCTGCTAATCTGGGTGGGCTCTGATGGCTCCAATCTATACAGCACAGCAGAAGTGATGCTGTACTTTCTAAAACCACAGGGCTGTAAAACCACAACTCACTTCGACTGTGACTCATGAGAGACTCAGTCTTGTTTGCTGGTCAGATTTACTCTTGGGTCCATGAGATACCATATAAAAAGTGTGACTACCCTTAAACCACAATGCTGTAGAAACCACATGGAGATACTCCAGTTAACAGTTCATGCTGAGTTCATGATTTTGCAGTTTTAATGTAGGCACAGATAGATGCATGAAGATGCTATATTAGGAGTGTATCTTTAGGGCATTCTAGCTAGGCCTCCATATATCACAGAGCAGAGATAAGACAGACCCGCCACACCTGTCTGTGAACATAATGCAATGTTAGTGTTTTTACAGCACTATGTCTTGCATAGTTTGTTGAACAGCCATGAATACCTGGAATGCAAGGGAAAAACTCTAAAAAGCTACATTACCATTGACTTGGAGGTAGTTTCAGCCAATAGAAGCACTGGTGGCTGATTGGAGGGTAAGAGTAGGGGTGAAGTCAAGATATTGCTCTCTCTCTCTGTGTGCATCCGGCAGTGTCTTATGTGATTGCGTTTCTTTTATACTGGCAGCTCTTGCAATGGTATTAGAAAGTACCTGGAGGTGCTAGCTCCTGGTCTTTGAGAACAATCCCTTTGACTTTCTGATTCTAGTGGTGGTAGTGGCTTTCTGTTATGGTTAATCCCTGGGTTGCCCTACTTTATCCTGATTTTCCTGATTTCAGTACTTCCTTTGGACTAGTTCTCAATATTAAAATTCTTCTTTTAAACTAATTTTCTTGACTGGTCCCTAATTGATATAGGCTACAATTTGTATTTCTTTATATTCTCACCTGAATATAAATACTATTATATATATATATAAATAAGCTACTATACTAATCAATACTAGCTTATTGATTAAACACAGTCTATAGAAAAGTCATCTTGTTTGATGAAGTAGGGTTGAAGTACCAGTTTGACCCTTCATAATCCTTCCAAAAGTGTATATCTCACAATATTAGCTAGAACTTGCATTTGGGTTTGATGTTACTTCTTTGCAAATGATTGATTCTTTTATGCATGATAGGAGCAAACTGCCAAAAATCGAAATGAATCTCTTTTTCATTTGGAGGAATGCTATTTGAGCCTCTATTCTCTGAAGGATGTTTTCAGTTTAACCTTTGATTTTTTTGAGAGCAACAAAATGGAAAATGTATTAGAAGCTAATAGAAGCTAATGCAAAGCAGGTCTATAACTGCCATGCTTGAGCTATAGAAATGGTTTCATTGGTATCTTTTTTTTGAAAAAAACCTCTGAACTTGTAAGAAGAAAATATTTCCATATATCTACAGCTATAAAAAATTGGCTTAAGGCAGGTATATAAAGACATCCATACAAATCTTAAGACATCCATACAAATCTATAGTCTTTCTAACCTTAGCATATTAGCTTATTACGTGATAGTATCTTGATTGACCCATTCTAGGAGCAAATATTCAAGAGCAAATGTCTTCTTTTCTATTCTGTATTTTTGAATTTGCTCTAGTGAGTTATAACATGGCTCTGTAAGAGCTGCTGTTTAATCACGTCTGAATCTCTTAATTCTTCTGGCCCATGGAGTCCATAAGTGTAAAATGAAAGGGTTGGACTAACCCCTCAGACAACTCCAGCTTGAATATTCTCTCATTCTTTCTAAGTGGCCGACTTCATGTTCCTTACTAGCTTATTTCTTCCTCTTCCTTTTTTTTTTTTAAAAAAAAAAAATATATATATATATATTAAATCATTGCTTTAAATGCAATGAAAGTCTGAGCACTAATGATACAGTATGTTGAATTTCAAGCAGTTTTACACAGCTGCATCTGCTGTCATGATGCTGTAATGAATGATAGAGTAGAAAAACCACAGAATGGGACCCTTCTCTACCTGTACCAATTCAGGTTGGGACTGGAGCCTCACCTAAGGTGTGGCTAATCCACAAAAAGAGGTCTTTTTGTGGATTAACAAATGTATACAACACTGATTTCAAAGAACATATGTGCTTTTCCATTGAAATCCACTGATAATTTTAGAATACCAGAAAATGAATGAGGATTTTAAGACCAGCTCATTTGTATAGGTTAATTATAAAATGAATTGTTTTCTCCCATTTACTTCCTAAGACTAAGAAGTCAAGATTAGTTTGCTCAGAAGCACCTTAAAAAAAAAAAATCAAGCGATCTTCGGTATTTATCCTACCTTTCTCTAAGCAAGTAGTTTCACTGAGGCCTGAAGGCCCTGGGTTTTGTAGAACATTTGAAGACTCAAGTTAATGTTGGTGGATCTGTCAGTCTATTTCTCATTATTTGATTCTGATAGTAAATATGGCACAGGAATAATTTTCAGATGCCAAGGATCATAAATTAGAGTTTCAGGGCTTTTTTAAGTTTTGGGTTATGTCTTCATTGAACAAAGAGGAACAGCTCTGCCATTGAACAAAACTGACTTAAATCCTGATTTCTCTATCCAGCCCCTGATTTCTCCACCAAGCCATGGGATATGTTAAGTTCTCCGATCATCATTTTGTTTTTCGTGCTAGGGTTTTTGGTAAGTATTAAGGAAGGAAGATAAATAAGACATCCAAACCACTGTTTGCTCATGGAAGACATTTGATATTTATTGTTGCCTTCTTCTTCCTTCTATCACCTGGAGTATTCCTTCCAAAAATTTGAGTAATACTGGGAGGAAGAGAGAGCAATTGAATGTGATGATCAAAAAGTTACCACTGAGTAGTGTTTATTTCGGAAGTTCACTTTACTTTATTTATTTTTCTTCTTTAAATAAACCAGTTGAAATTATTTTTTTTACAGGAATAAGCCCAGGTACAGACTTGAACTGGAAATTTCCAGAAAAGAAACACATTGGCATTTGTGAAGACATATTTTTTTTCCTATTACAATAATTCTCAAGATTTAAAAAAAAATTTTTCCTTAAATAAGAATTACATTAATAATCTTTGATGTAATTTTTTTTTTTGTCTTTTTGTATTTCTAGGGCCACACTGCGGCATATGGAGGTTCCCAGGCTAAGGGTCCAATCGGAGCTGTAGCCGCTGGCCTATGCCACAGCCACAGCAACACCAGATCCAAGCCACATCTGTGACCTACACCACAGCTGACCGCAATGTCGGATCCTTAACCCACTGAGCAAGGCAAGGGATTGAACTGCAACCTCATAGTTCTTAGATTCGTTTCTGCTGCACCACGATGGAAACTCCATGATGTAATCTTTGATGATGTTGCACGCCAAAGATACCATTTAAGAAAGGGGCATGTCACACTAATGTTTTCTTTCTTTTTACTACTTAAGTGAATTTCTCTTAAATATCTTTTGTTTAAAATATAGATTATCCTTTTTTCCTCTGCTACCAAACATACTGTAATATTATTCAGGCAACACAGGCAGGAAACAAACATTTAAGCTAACTTAAGGTTTTTATCAAATGGCATTTTCAAATCTTGCTCAAACCCTCTTGGAGGTAAATATACCAATGAGAAGAGCCTTAATCCTAGCTGAACTGAGGGCTCTAAGTCAAAACTTATAAGATTCTAAAGCAAGTCTCTATGTGTGGAAGGAGCTTTGGAGCAACTCTCCTAGACAGGTTAATAGAATGTCTACAAGGGAACATGTTGTAACATGACAACTTTTTACATATAAGAACTTGGATGACTATTACATATAAATAACTTATTTTTTTAAGATGACCAACTTGTGTTCAGATCCATCATTTACTACTTGCTAGCCGAAGAACCTAAGGAAATTGCTGAACCTCAATGAAATACACTGTTCAACCAAAAAATTGGGTAATTGCCCAAAGTCACTTGGTGTACTTCTTATCTGTGTTTAACAATGCAGAAAATGAGGTTGTGGAATTTCTCCTACCTTGGACCCTACAATTTTTGATACCCACACTTACATAGATGCATCCCAAAGTCATGAATACTGGTGTAGTCATCACAGTACTTGCTCAAAATTTTTTCTTACCTCTTGCCCTGTGTGTGGGGGTACTTCCTCACACCATTGTCTTGGGGCCACGTGACTTTCTGTGATCAGTGGAATGTGGGCTGGATTGGCAGTTCTGAATGGAAGCTAAATATCAGCTACCATATCTTCCTGAGAGTTCACCAGAAGAGGTGATTAAAGGGCATAGCCATGGAGTTCCCGTCGTGGCACAGTGGTTAACGAATCTGACTAGGAACCATAAGGTTGCAGGTTCGGTCCCTGCCCTTGCTCAGTGGATTAACGATCTGGCGTTGCCGTGAGCTGTGGTGTAGGTTGCAGACGCGGCTCAGATCCTGCGTTGCTGTGGCTGTGGTGTAGGCTAGTGGCTTCGGCTCCAATTCAACCCCTAGCCTGGGAACCTCCATATGCCGCGGGAGCGGCCCAAGAAATAGCAAAAAAAGACAAAAATAAATAAATAAATAAATAAAGGGCATAGCCAAATCTAAGATATACTGTTCTTATCAATTAAAGATAAAAGCTGGTATAACTTCAAGCTTGGTGTTAATATGCAAAAATAGTATTTTTTGGAAACAGCAAGTGCTCTTGCATATTTTTGGCAGTAAGAAAATTATTTTGAGGCAAATCCTCTACACAAAGGCCACTTAACAAATCCTTCCTCTAGTATTCAGTGATTTTTGGTGAAATTAACAGAATCAATGATTACATCTCCCCTGCCAATCATGAGCTCCTACTCCCACAATTTGTGGTCTATGAACTGACTGAATATGTGTTTCTCAAATTAAAGCTGTTAAATCTAAGCAGTGATAATTCTGAATTTACATTTATGCAGAAAAAAACTAAACGAAACAAAAGGTACCTATGTAAGTTGATGGATATGTTAATAAGCTTGATCATAGTGATCATTTCATGACATTTGTACATCAAAATTATGAGTTCTCTTGTGGCTCAGCCGGTTAAGGTTCCAGTATTGTCACTGCAGTGTCTTGGGTTGCTTCTGTGGTGCAGGTTTGATCCCTGGTCTGGGAACTTCTACATGCTGTGGGGACAGCCAAAAAACGACAACAAAAAAATCCCCATCAAGTTGTATAGCTAAACCCATACAATTTTTATTTGCTAATTATACTTCAATAAAACTGAAAAAATCATCAAATAGATTATTGCTCTTGTTTTCAATTCTAAAAGTTTATAAAAGATAAAAAACAATAACAAATAGTGCAATAAAGATACAGGTACACTAGCCAGATTTAGCAAATGTTAATATTTAGTCATTTTTATTTTGTTTAAATAAATTAATTAAGGCATTACAGATAAAGTTTTCACTTTTCCCTATGCAGAGGCAAACATTGTAATGATTTTTTTTATATCTTTCCAGTTCATGCTTTTAAATTTTTTTTAGAAAATCCATAATTTATTAATTAATACATGATATTAATTGCACTTAATTTTTATATATGTTATAATACTGTGTGTATCATTTTGCAACTACATTTTCCAATGAACATTATATTTTTGAAATCTCTTCATGTTAATTCATATAAATCTTATATACATATACACAAGTAAATAAAAATGTTTCATATAAGTGTTGCATAATATTGTATTATTTAATTTTAACACCATATCTTTATCCATTCCAGTTTAATGGGCATTTGTTTTCAATTGTTTACTCCTCCATAGAAAGTCACACAAAAAGCCCTTGTTACATTATCCTAAGTGTAAAGCAGGATATCTGTTTTATCATTTAAAAAATTCTGTGCAATGTGATTAATTTTTCCTTTTTGTAGATAAATTGAAAAGTGTATCACCTTTTTAATTTTATTTTTTTCCAGGTTTGTTGAGATACAATTGACTTAGAACACTTTGTGAGTTTAAGGTGTATAATGTTTTGATTTGATATAAGCATATGCTGTGGAAAGATTACCCCATAAGTTTGGTTAACACATCCATCACCTTACATGATTACCTTGTGCGTATGGTGAGAACATTTAAGATCTGCTCTCTTAGAGACTCTCAAGTATAAACACAGTATCATTAACTATATTCACCATGATCTGCACAAGCGCCTCAAAACTTATTCATCTTATAATTGGAAATTTGTACACTTTGATCAATATTTCCCCATTTCCCTCATTTCTCCACTCCTCCTAGCTCCTGTCAACCACCACCAGTCTACTCTCTGTTTCTCTGAGTTCAAATTTTTTAGATTCCACATACAAGTCTCATCTCTCTTAGGAAAAAAAACACAATGCAATACAAAGTAGGAAAATGGTTTCTCCAAGTGACCCATCTGGGATGATGGAAGGGCATTAGCATTAGAAGGAAGGAGGAAAGACTTGGTGACCACATCCACATGTGATTCTCAATCTAAAATGTTATAGGTATGTGGGTGAGATGCTCTCATGTAAGCACTTTGTTTCAAAACAACTCAACATTACTAACCTCAATAGTATATGTTTTTTAACAAGTCAACTTAAAAAAAATCCATCAACATGTCCATCAACAACTGAATGGATTAAGAAGATGCTGTCCATATATACAAAGGAATATAACTCAGCCATAAAAAAGAACAAAATAATGCCATTTGCGGCAACATGGATGCAACTAGAGATTCTCATACTAAGTGAAGTAAGTCAGAAAGAAAAAGACAATACCATATCATATCACATATGTGGAATATAAAATATAGCACAAATGAACCTACAAAACAGAAACAGACATAGAGAACAGACCTGTGTCGCCAAGGGAGAGGGGAAAGGGAATGGAATGGACAGGGAGTTTGGGGTTGGTAGATGCAAACTGATACATTTAGAATGGGTAAAGAAATGAAGTCCTACTATATAACATAGGGAACTATATTCAATCTCTTGGGACAGAACATAATGCAATATAGTATGAGAAAAAAAAGCATGTGTATATCTATCTATCTATACATATATAGATATTGAAATAATACTGTAAATCAACTATACTTTAGTAAAAATAAATAAATTTAAAAAGATATACATATAAATAAAATCACAAAACCTCTAAATTGTATTTTATTTTATTTATTTTTTTATTTTTTGTCTTTTTGTTGTTGTTGTTGTTGTTGTTGTTGTTGCTATTTCTTGGGCTGCTCCCGCGGCACATGGAGGTTCCCAGGCTAGGGGTTGAATCGGAGCTGTAGCCACCGGCCTACGCCAGAGCCACAGCAACGTGGGATCCGAGCCGCGTCTGCAATCTACACCACAGCTCAGGGCAACGCCGGATCGTTAACCCACTGAGCAAGTGCAGGGACCGAACCCGCTACCTCATGGTTCCTAGTCAGATTCGTTAACCACTGCGCCACGACGGGAACTCCTAAATTGTATTTTAAAAATAAAAATAATAAGCATAAAAATTCACTGCAACAGAAAAAAATAGTTTCAGTAAGAACATAGAAGGAAAACTTCCAAAATTTCCTCAAAGTGTGGATATTCCTAAAATGATAGCTATAAAGTACTTCTCTCTTTGTTACATAACCATTAGTTGTCTTGAAATGGCCACCAATATAAATGGCTCACTCCCTTGGGGAAATTTGGCTTAAAATTATTTTCTTCTATCCCTTTTCTTCAACTTGCCTTAAACATTTGGCTTCACATGCTCTACTGCATGTTAATTACCTAAAGAAATTATCTGGATGTATAATTATCTGGATGTATCTTTTCCTTAATTTAAACTGTAAAAAGTTTCATCAAACATATGACAGAATTTTCATTTAGAAACATAATGGAATGGGATGATACATTAAATGTATGAATAGATTGATTTTTATTTTTGTCTGTAAACTAGAACAGCAAATGCTATAAATTGGTAACTGTATCAAATTAGAGCCCATAAGAGCTAAATCTTTTTGTTAAAATTGCAATAGTTGCCTTCCTGGTTGAAGTGGCATAGAAGCCCTTCATGCTTTTCTTTGATGGGAAAAAAAAGTGCTCTACAGTCTTCAGAAATGATTTTTCCATGGTTCCTATAAGAATAAACCTCCATTATAATTACTGGGGTATTTCTATTTAAGGGCTATATTAAAATAAATTGTTTCTTTCAAGGGAGAAAGGAGCACAGAAAAAAAAATCCTTCTATAAATTTTAAAAATGAGAATCTACCTGAATGTTTGATTTTGGTTTGCTTTTGTTTTTTGTTTTCAAGGGACATTTGTACAGGACTCATTACATGCTAAGCAGTGCTTTGAGCACATTTCAAGCATAATGTCATTTGATCCTTATACTATCTATATGGCATCCCCATTGAAACCATAAACAAATGGAGCCACAGAGAAGTAAAATAACTTGCCTAGGGTCACACAGGCAGGGATTGGCAGAGCTGAGTCTTGAACCCAGCAGCCCATCTTCTCCATTGTTGGACTGGGCTCATTAATAATATACATTGGAGTTCCTGTTGTGTCACAGAAGAAACAAATCCAACTAGTACCCACGAGGACGTGGATTCTGTCCCTGGCCTTGCTCGGTGGGTTAAGTATCGGTGTTACTGTCAGCTGGATGTAGCTCGCAGACATGGCTCAGATCAGAGTTGTGGTTATGGCATAAGCTGGCAGCTATAGCTCCAATTCGACCCCTAGCCCGGGGACTTCCATATACTGTAGGTGCAGCCCTTAAAAAAAGCAAATACACACGCACACATGCGCGCGCGCACACACACACACACACACACACGCACACACACACACAAACAGCTGTGGGGATCATAATACCTATAAAAGTTGAGAAACTCAAATGGCAAACTTGTGAGGGTGTGCCAGATCTGAAGAGGAAGCTGGACAATTTCTTTCACGTGTAATTTCTGTAAATAAGAAAATGTATAATGAGAAGACATGTTTACATTTCCTTAAGGATGATTTTGCTTGCATCCAGCTAAGAATTTCTTAAAAGTTAGGGTCATCATTCAGGCTTGTACAGCTTCTCCCTATTAGGTTTGGATGTGACCAGCCACGGAGGCAGGAGGTGGGTGAAATGCTTCCTAAGTCTTGATTATGACCTTTGGGTTTTCTAACCAACACCATCTGGATGTGCTCTTGTCTGGGCCTGGATCTGACTTTCTTAATGCTAAGACTTTGCATCTACTTAGACCCTTAACCAGAAATACTACTCTAAATATTTCACATAGATGTTTTTATCCTTGTGAAATGTTTATATTTCTTTTCAAAAGAACTAAACTTGGTCTTATTTTCATTCCTTAAACTTGACATTCCCTGAACTAAACTCCCTGAACCTCCCCAAGACTTACTTCTTTGAACTAATTCTTTTTTTATTTCTTTATTCTTGTGAAATTATACATAAATATACACATATGTATATCTATTATAAGCATTACATGTATATACATACATATATATACAGAGAGAACACATGTGAATAATTTGTTGATGGGCTTCCTTTTTCCATATGACATAATTCCTGACAGAATAATATGGTTCTCAAGATCCAATTGTATTTGTGGCCATGTCTGTATGCTATAAAGTAATTGAACTGCAATTGGTGGCAGTGGTTCTGTCTGCCTTTATAATAATACTTTTGGGCTGTATCACATCTGGCTAAAATGCAAGCTGCTGGCTGGTGACTGAGTTTTTTACCTGTATCAGGGGTAATTTCCCAAGCACACATCTCTACTAGTTGATCAAAATAAAAGGAAAAATTAAGTAACTTATATAATCCTGGGCTTTAAAAACTGGATTAAATATTTCCACCCAATATTATAAGCATTTATTGATTAAATGACTGGAGAGTGTTAGTTAAGGTTAATTTTAGAGGCTAATATTCAGGATTTTTCCCCCCCTAAATCCTCCAAATTGAACAAGGTATTTATTATCTAGAACTTATTTTAACAGTTGTGTATGTTATTAGATTTGTTTTAAAATTGTCCTTTGGGTAGCAGAGGAATATATTCTGTGATTTCAGTTCTTTCAAATTTGAGACTTGTCTCTAACCCAGCATATGGTTTAAATTTATTAACATCCATTTTACTTGAAAAAAAATGTGTATTCCCTAATTGTTGTGTTGAGTGTTCTTTAAATATCAGTTCTGCCACCTAATTGCAAATGTTCATATTTGCAATATTCTTACTATTTTATATTTACTTCTTCGGACAATCACTAATATTTGTGGGTTAGTGTTCTTTTCCCTTTCATTTCTATCAATTTTTGCTTCATGCATTTGAAACTTGTAACTGGGTGGATGAACGTTTGGTCATGCCTTAGCTTCGTAAGTTTCATATTCTATTTTATTTCTTTTTGTTATTGACTTGTTTGCTATATATCTTTGCTCTATTTTTGACTAATGGTTTCCTAGGGTATACAATATGCATCCTCATTTACAGTCTACCTGAAATAATATCATATCATTTCAAATGTAACCAAAGAACCTTACAAATGATATACTTCCATTTCTCCTCTCCTGTTGTTTGTGACATTTTATTTCTAAGCATATTGTAAACTCACAGTGGATTGTTATTATTTTTCTTTAAACTCAAAGTCAGCATTTTTTTAATTCTAAAGGACCAGATAGTAAATATTTAAGACTGTGCAGGCATAATGTCCCTATCAAAACTACTGAAGCCTCCTATTTTTATATGAAAACAGCTCTAGACAACATATAAACAAATGGGTGCGACTATGTACCAATAAAACTTTATTTATAAAAAGAGTCAAGAGATTTATTTAGCCTATGGGCTGTGGTTTGCTGGCTTCTGCTTTAAACAACCAATTATCTCTTACTGACATTTGAACAAAAAAAAAAGGAAAAAAAAAAAGCATATTCGCCATTTCTGGCTTTCTTCATTTCTTTGAATGGATTTGAGTTTTTATCTGATACAATTTCCCTTCTGCCTGAAGAATTTCCTTGAGTATTTCTTATCAGGCAGTTGTGCTGCAAAACAAACAAAAAAACTCCAAAATAGAAACAAAGACAAACTTCTCAGGATTTGTATGTCAAAAAGGACTTTATTTTCATTTTCAAAAGATACTTTCAGAGGGATCAAGATTTTTTTGTTTGGTAAAATTTTTTTTTCTTTCAATATTGCAAAGATTCCTTTGTTTTCTGGCTTGAATTGTTTCTGATGAAAAGACTGGGGAAATTCTAATCTGTTTATAATGTGCCTTCCTACTTCACCAACTCCCCTGTCCTCTGACTGCTTTTAAGATCTCTTCACCGCTTTTCAGAAATTTTATTATGATATTCCTTGATATAATTTATCCTGTTTGGTTTATTATGTTTCTTGGATTTATGAGTTTATACATTTTGTCAAGTATAGAAAATTATCAGCTACTTTTTCTGCCTGTTCCCTCTCCCTTTTTTCTATTTATAGTGGGTTGAATAATGCGCCTACTAAAGATATCCATGTCCCAATCTTTGGAACCTGACATATGTTACCTTGAATGGTAAAAAAAATAACATTTTACTTCACATTTGCAGGTATGATTAGGTTAAGGATTTTAAGATGGGAAAATGACTCTGGATTATCTGGATAGGTCCAGTGTAATAAAAATTTTTATAAGATGGAGAAAGGAGGGTTATGTGATAACTGAAGTAGAAGTCAGAGTACTAGTCTTTTGAAATAGAAGATTGGACACAAGCCAAGGAAAACAGGTACCCTGCAGAAGCCTGAAAAGGCAAGGAAATGGATTCTTCTCCAGAGACTCCAAAAAATGAGTGAGCTTTGCCAATACCTTGATTTTAGCCCATAAGACCCATTTCTGACTTTTGGCTTCTAGAAACTTGACAGTAATATTTTTTAAGCCATTAAGTTTAATTTTATATAGCAGCAATAGCAAAGTAATAAAGGATCCCAATTATACGTATATCAACTGCTTGTTACTGTCCATAGGCCGCTAAAGCTCTTTTCATTTTTCTTCTGTGTTTTTTACTCTGTGTTTTATGTTACATGACTTCTATGGCCATGTCTTGAAGTTCACTTATCTTTTATTTTGCAGTATCTAATCTTGTTAAACTCATTTTCTGAATAAAAAAAAAATATGGTAACTTTTTTTTTAGAAATTCCTTGCAGTTCATTTTTATAGCTTGCATTTCTTTCAACATGACATTCATCTTTTAGTTTAAATCTTTGAGTATATTTATAATAACTTTTAAAATCCTTATCTCAATATTATCACCCTTCTTTCTAATATTTTTTTGACATATTTTTATTCTGGGGATAATTTCCTGCTTTTTTACATATCTCATCATTTTTGATTAGGAAACAGACATGGTGGAAATTCCCTTGTGGCATAGCAGGTTAAGGATCTCGCTTTGCTGCAGCTGTGGCTCAGGCTGCAATTGTGGCATGGGTTTGATTGCTGGCCCAGCAACTTTGACATGCTGCTGATATGGCCATAAAAAAAATTACATGGTGACTATAATGTTTTTGATAGTTTGGAGTTTGTTGTTTACCTTAAAAAATGCTGAACTTTGTTTTGGCAGGCACTTACGTAACTTGCAAGTCAGTGCAATCCTTTTCATGCTTTTTTTTTTTTTTTTTTAAGTCTTTTTGTCTTTTTAGGGCTGTACCTGCAGCACATGGAGGTTCCCAGGCTCAAGGTCCAATCAGAGCTGTAGCTGCCAGCCTACGCCACAGCCACAGCAATGCGGGATCCAAGCCACGTCTTTGACCTACACCAGAGCTCATGGAAACACTGGATCTTTAACCCACTGAGTGAGGCCAGGGATCAAACCCGCATCCTCATGGATGCTAGTCAGGTTCACTAACCACTGAACCATGACGGGAACTCCCTATTCATTCTTTTTAAAAGATTTGTTAGGGGCATGTTTACTCTTGTTGCTGCATTAATTTTACTACCAAGATTAACTCTTCTAGGCTGTCTACTGAATATCCCATGCATGCAATTCAGGTTACCACACTCCTGCTTTCCTGCTGGATAGAACTTACATATCTTTCAGCTCTGTCTCCAGTCTTGGAATTGTTCAAGTTAAATGTTCCTTTGAATTACTTGTCCAGCATGAGGAAATTCTACCCTATCCACGTGGGTCTTGGTATTTAGAAACAGGCTCAAAAAGACTCTAGCTATTGATATTTGGGACTCTTTATCAGGACAGCCACATCATCTGTACTATCCTGCCCCCTAAAATCAAGTTTTCTCCACCTATCCACATCTCATAGCAATCTTCTCATTTCACTGGGAAATTCTATCTCTGCTTGGGCTCTCCTTTGCTGTGCCACAGTCTGTGACATGCCTCCAGGAAAAAAGCTAGTGGATTGTAAGGCTCATCTCATTTGTTTTACTTTCTATCTTACATCACATTCTTGCACTGCTGGCTGTTCAATGCCCACAGCCACTCTTTTATATATGTTGTCCACTATTCTAGTCGTTTCTACTGGGCAGACAAATTCAGTTAGGCAAGGCGGAGATCTCTATTCCAACTAGTGATTTTTATATTAGTTCCTCCAAGATGATTTGGATTAACCAAGATTGATTTTAAAACTGTGTCATGACCAGCTAGTTTCTTAATGCTTCTGTTTTTCATGTCAACGTGAGTTTTATAAGAATGTCTACATCTGTATAACAAGATGTGAATATTTTTGTCTTGTGAATAATTTCAATTTGTAGGCTCACCAAACCCACTTGTAAATTTGCAACTCAAACAATGGAAAATAAAAAAATTAAAATATGTCATCTTTTATGCTGTTTCAACTAGGAATTTGTCCTTGGTACAGGGGAAGATAAGTATTTTAGTCATGCAAATGCATGACCACTTAATGAAATTGTAAATATATTTTTTGTGCGACTTTTTTTCCGCAAAGACAAGTTAATTCTTCCCTAACCCTCTTCTTTCCCTCTTGATAAAAAAAATGGTTTAAACATGACATTCCTATCCCACTGTTCCATGTAAATAAGTTTCCTTTGAGGCCGATATTTGCTCTGTATGAGTGTCACATACTTATTTTTCTATTCACTGACTGTTTTGTTGGTTAATCTGGGTCCCAATTTTCTTCATGACCTGTAAAATTGTCTTTTCCAACTTCTTGGCAGCAGCAGCTTGCAGCCTTGGTGATGTTTCATGTGGCCTACCTCTTGCCTTGGCTAAGCTCAGATCATATGTCCATCATCGGAAGTATACAAAATGTGGTCTAACCATGAAAGAGTCTTCCAAGACAAAATCATAAATAGAGATGCTTTAGTTTAGAATATTTAGAAATATCTGTGCCATCTGTGAATACAGAATTTGCCAAAGAAAAATAAGTCGGAAATCTATGGTTTTCCTTTTGAACTTCCAATTAAAATGGGCCCAATATTGAGGTAATTCAACCACAAAATATATTTTAAAAAATAGTGTTAATTATAGCTATTCTGGCTTTCCATATACTGTTTTCTTCTGTGATTACAGCATAAACACTTCTGTGTTTTCATTTTCTGTGTAATCACTAAAAGAGATCCTTAAAACTTCTGAGAAAAGAATAGTAAAAATAATAGTTATGAAGTAGGATAATAATTTACTGTGTACACCCCTTATATATTATCTTAATGGTGAGAATATTAGGAGCTTAACAGTATAATTTATTAATTATATTATTTTACTGGTCATTTTGCTAGTATTAAATATAAATTTTGAAAATTAATAGTCTTTTAAAATGATGGCTTAAAGAATTAGATATTGGATGATTTAGTCAAGAAGTACTTGGAATAATCTGGGGCAAGGAAAAGGAGGATTGTGGGAGGAATAATTTTTATTTAAATATTTTACCTTAGCTATTCAAATCTAACCAGAGAGATGTGATTAGGGAGCTTGGAAATTCTTGAGCTCCGTAGCCTCAGATAGTTCACATATCACTTAAAGTTTAAATATATTTTAAGTTCAAATAAACAGGAGAGCTGGTGATAAAACATTTTAAAATGCATAGAATAATGCATCTTATAAGTATGTTATACTGCCTGTCTAACTCCCTGCAATGGAGAATAATGCAAATAAACTGCCGTTAGAAAAATAAACTATCTTCGGGTAGATTGTGACTTCTAAGTTAAAACAGTTTGGTTGATGCAGAGTATTTCCTTCATATTTAATTATTTCACTAGGTAAAAATATAGACAATACAAAATTATATAAAATTAAAAATACTCTTTCTCTAGTTATTAATGATAGTTGCTTTAACGAGCAATTCTGACATTACAATAATTATTATAATAAATAGTGTTTCTTTCTCACATCATAGTCTATTATGGGACAGGTAGCTCTTCTGGGTGGCCTTTCTCCCGTACTAACTCAGAACTCCAAGCTATGATCTGGGGTCTGTGTTCTTTCCGAGGCTTCCTTAAGAATCCTATGTAAGGATCTTTATGACAATCCTACAGATATGGTGTTGCCATTACCACCTCACAGAGGAATAGACCGGTTAACATCCAATAAATAAAATGTCACACACTTATATTTCCTCCACAACAACAACTTGGCAACAACTCACAGTCAACGTGTTTTTCTGGGAACTATGGAATCCAAAGCAACATGCCAAGGGACATGGGAGAAGCCAGTCAGTGCTTTGCATATGGACCTTGATCCTGGCTGTGGACACTGCAGTGATCTGTGAGCCGGCTGGAGAACACCCTCTCAGATGGTCATTCATGGATGAGAGAGCCTTTGTGAAAGCCCAGGTTTCCAGCAGAAAGGTTCCAGCACCATGCCGAAGGAAGAAAATAAATAAATAAATAAATAAATAAATAAATGAGTTGTGTGCATTGGAGAGGGTAAGAGAAATATTTTACTCCATCAGCCCTCCCCCAAGAAGGCACAGCTCAGGGCCAACAGAGACCTCCTTGGCTTGAGATTTCTCCCACGGGGGAAAGCGAGCATATGAGTGAGTACATGTTTCCCTAGCTGTGGAGGATACTGACAAAGCTATGTCTCTCCCCCATCCACTGAGTAGTGAGCTAGCTTCTTAAGTAAGGGGTGGGAAAAGGCTGGGAGAGAGGCAGGTAAGACTCTTGCTGGGCATCAAAGAGACAAGGATTTAAAAAAGAAAAATTAAAAAAAAAAAAAAACAAAACACAACCCAGGAGTTCCCTTGTGGTGCAGCAGGTTAAGGATCTGGCTTTGTCCTAGCAGTCGCTCGGGTAGCTGTTGTGGCACGATTCAATTCCTGACTGGTGAACTTCCACAAGCTGAAAGTGAAACCAAGAAAAAAAATTAAAAAAGAAACATGGATTCTACTAAGCAGGTCATAGACTCCATCAAGAAGCCCTCTGACAAGCCACTGGGGGCATCTTGCCCAGGAATACCCCTTCAGGACACTGCATACCTCACTGACCTGCTGTAGTGTCCTTTGTGTTCTCCCAAGGGCAGCCAAAGTGATCCTCAGCAGGTGCTATTGAGCATGTGCAGAAAGCCTGCCCGAATCTGCAGGACAGGGAGCGAGGACAAGCTTGAGCTTTAATACAGCCTTTGGGAAAGCAAAAGGAGGCTGTCACCACCTGGCCTGGTGTGTTGCAAGATCAAGAGAAGGCACACAAGCTGAAGAATTCTGCCACAGAGGAAACACAAAGCATGGAGCAGGCGTGTCTACTGAAGGGCTGAGAAAGCCTCAGACTCTCTAGCAGGGTCATCAGAACAGATTCCTCTCCGAAGCCAGTCAGTAAAGACTAGAGCAGATAACTGCCACTTCAAATAAGAAGGCAGCAATACAAGATTTTAAGGAAAACAGAAAATCAAGGAAACATGACAACTGTAAAAGAAACACATTAATCTTCTACCAATGGACCCCTAAGACATGGGGATCTGAGAAAAATTTCAAAATAGCTAACTAGCTGAAGGAAGCTCTATGAACTGCAGGAAAACATAGAAAGACATTTTAATGAAATCAGACAATAAAATCCACAAACAAATGAGAAGCTTAACAAAGAGGTAGAAATTATAAAAAAGAACCAAACCAAAATTCTGGATCTGAAGAAGACAATGAATGAAATGAAGATATAGCTAAGTCCACAGAGGAATGGAACTGTTTCTGGGCCAGTAGCTGGGATCACGGTCAGAGTCCTCCACCTGGACTTGGGTCTGCCTTCTCAAATGGCCCTTCTTGGTCATGGGCTCCACCAGCATTTTACAATCTCCTACTTAGATCCCAGAGTTCCCACAAAGGCACTTTTGTCCGTGGATAGCTGTAGATGGAAAAACAATATGGGGCCTCCTCTTCTACCATCTTGCTAATGTCCTTCCCCAGTATTCTTTTTATTACCTGACCATCTATCTGTGAGGTAGTTTAGAAAATAGAGCATTACACATTCCCTTCTAGCTAAATCATCTAGCAACATAATTCTAACCGAAGATGTATGCACCAATTTGCTGGTCACAGCAGTGTTTGACCTCTGAGAGCTGCTAACTGTCCCTGTTACAGTTTTAAGAAAGATGCTTCTCTTTAAATATTTCATAGCAAAACTAAGAACCTCTCAGGCACATAAGGAAAGGAAGCCTCTGGTGATTTTTTCTGGTCTCTTCTCTTGATGGGTGGGATTTTACTAACTCAAAGTCATTACCTTTCTTCCAGCATCAAAAGTTCCATGTTAATCAAATATTATACTTTTAGTTTTAATATTAGATTATTAGCTGAGCAGAAAAGTAACTTTTTTGAGAAAAAAACTTTAAAAAAAAATTCTGGAATCTGGATGGTGGGGCATTCAGAATCTAGCAACAGTGGAAAATCATTATCATGCCCAGAGCTGAGGGGAAGGGAAATAAAAAGAATGAACAGATAAGTGGGAAGTAGAACAAGGGTTGAGAGATGGAAGTAGAGGATGGAGCCATGGCTAGAAGTGCATTGTGGGAGGTGGGAGGAAGAAGGTAAGTGCCTACCACTGGTCAAAGCCAGTTGGAAGCCCAAGAACAAAAGAACTCAGATGGTAAATTCTGCAGCCACTGAGCTAACAAGGAAGTTGATCAGAGGAGGGTGAAGGTCAGATCTTAGGGAAGAGTAAAATTGAGGATAGCCACCAATATAGGGCAAAGTCTTACCTTAAGGTAAAGAATAGTTCTGAGTTCTCAAACATCTCTGTGTGTGTGTGTGTGTGTGTGTGTGTGTGTGTGTGTGTGTGTATGTGTGTGTGTGTAAAGTCCTACTTCACCTAACATAGGATGAAGGAGTTTTCAATATTTCTGTAAGTGGAACATGAAGGACTAAGGCTTTGATTCCATTTCATACTTTTCAGCATTGAATCCATGTGCTGTGGATCTGGGTATGGTATGGCAGGCAGAAAATGGAGCTGGTGAAGAAAGTGATTTTAACACTTAAAAATTTCGTGGTAAATTAGAGATGGTTAAAAAAGCATTTACTATTTCTCTTATTGTGAGGTGGTATTGATTCCTCTTCCCTCTTGAATCTGGGCTGGACTTAATGAGTTAGTGGACCAATTGGACATTGCAGAAATTATGTTTGGGACTCCTGAGGCTCAGGCTTCAGAAGCCTTTTAGCTTTGACCTGTGTCTCTTGGAATTTTGCTCTTGGGACACACCCTCTCCAAATGCAGTGGCCATACTTTGAGAATGCCAAGCCTGGTGGGCAGCCCACGTATAGGCACCCTAGTGAAAACCCCCCAGCTGTCAATCCCAGACCACACCAAATCTTAGCTGCAAGGGTCAGCCATCTTAGATGTCCACCCAGGAGAGCCTTCCGGTGACTGGAGCCACACTTGCCACCCAACCACAACTTCCTGGGAGGCCTCAGATACCAATTTCCCAGCTGAGCCCTGTCAACACACAGAGTTATGAAACACCATAATGAATTGCAGTTTTAAGCCATTATGTTTGGGGGTGGTTTATTACTCAGCAACATGTACGTGGAAAGAAAAAAAAAAAACTGCAAGGAAATAGCTTTGAAATTTCTGGAAAACCTGGTGAAAATAATCAGTGATCACTTCTCCTATCACTGACTTGGAAAAATAACTTTAGGGTTTAGTTTCTAATTAATATTTTTATTCAAAGTTTAGGAAAAAATGTGATAATAAGTTTTTAAATAGACCCTCTAAACTGGGGCTATTGTAATTTCAGATTTTTTTTTTGGCTTGGAAATTTTATTTATCTACATGCTCATGAAATCTTTATGCAGATTTCTCTCCTTTCCTGTTTTCACCATCTGAAGACTGACTCCATTGGTATCTAAGCATAATATTCCTTATATAGCAAGGAATAGACAGTCTAGAGCCTGGCAGTTTGACCTTTTTGCTCTTCATTCTCAATGGAGACTAATGCTCTATGCTTCTCAAATTTTGGTAGGCAAATTCATCCCCCTGGAATCTGGTGAAAATGCAGATTCTGATTTGTGGGTCTGTGGTAGTTTCTAATAGTCTATATTTTTTAATATTTCCAATGAATATTGATGCTACTGGTCCACATTGAAGAGAGTAGGCTTAGAGAGCCCTAAACTTGAAGAAAAGGGTGAATTTAATTTAAAGAGAGATAATTTTTACACTTGGAGGAAAGCAACTCCCAAGCAGATAAATAAATAATTATCATAAGTCAAGTTTTACCACATTAAATTGGTCATTACCAGTAATCACTAAGAATTGTAAGTTAGTATGGTCACTAAACTTGGCAAATTCCTTAAATATCAAAGCATATCATCATATCATAATAAAAAAACTAATTTACTCTGTCTTCAGCTTCAGTTTGCTGTTAGAGATCGGAGATTACCTTAAATTCAGAATATATAGCTATTACAACTTACTCTTTTTCAGCCTAGCAAGCTCATACTCTTGCCTACCTGTTCTTTGCCAGAGAGGTTATAAAAACAGAGAAGCATGAGATTGAATTGTTTTTAAATTTCCTAGATGCTTTGGAGAAACATAGAGGGCTGTTTATTATATAAAATCTATATATGTGCACAAGGCGCTGGTAGTATAGCTAACATGGTTTATGATTACAAATCAGTCTATAGGGGCTGTTAACATTGATGACATATTTAAGATAGAAAATAACCAAATAAAAATGCAAATTAAGTGTACTGTTATGGAATTTCATTCCAAATATTGTTGTTTGATCTCACTGAATACCCATCTCTCTCTCTCTACTGCCTTGCTATGACCAAATTTCCATTTTATTTTTCATCTATCAAAATGGCAAATGTTAATTTTTCTAAAAATCATAGTTAAGAAATCTCAAGGAGGGAGTTCTCTTGTGGTACAGCAGGTTACAAATACATAGTCTCTGCAGTGGCCTGGGTCACCACTGTGGTATGGTTTTGGTCCCTGGCCTGGGGAGCTCCACATGTCATGGGTGTGGCCAAGAAAGAAAGAAAGAAAGAAAGAAAGAAAGACAGAAAGAAAGACAGAAAGGAAGAAAGAAAGAAAGAAAGAAAGAAAGAAAGAAAGAAAGAAAGAAAGAAAGAAAGAAAGAAAGAAAGAAAGAAAGAAAGAAAGGAAGGAAGGAAGGAAGGAAGGAAGGAAGGAAGAAAGAAAGAAAGAAAGAAAGAAAGAAAGAAAGAAAGAAAGAAAGAAAGAAAGAAAGAAAGAAAAAGGGAAACCTCAAGGAATTGGGCATTCTCAGGCATTGTTGATGGAAGTTCAAATAGGTTTGATATTTGGGGATGAAGTATAGAAATTTGCATCAATTTTTTTTTGTTTTTTTTTTTTGTCTTTTTTTAAGGCCATACCCATGGCATATGGAGGTTCCCAGGCTAGGGGTCAAATCGGAACTGTAGCCGTCAGCCTACACCAGAGCCACAGCAACGCAGGATCCAAGCCACATCTGCAACCTATAACACAGCTCATGGCAATGCCAAATTGTTAACCCACTCAGTGAGGCAGGGATTGAACCCACATCCTCATGGATGCTAGTAGGGTTCATTAACCACTGAGCCACAAAGGGAACTCCCCCATTTTTTTTTTTTAACTTTAGGAAAACTCATTCAGATATGGGCCAAGAATTATCCAGAAGAATGTTCATAACCCAATTTAGAAGAATCAAACTTTTGAAACAATCTAAACATTTAGCAAGAGGGAACTTAGAAAAATTATAGTGTATCTATTCCAAAAGGAATATTAAGTTAGTTGACAGGATGCCAACTTAGGAATATTCAATGACCATAATATATTGCCTTGCAACAATATACCTATGCCTCCATAAGCATATATCTTAGAGGTATCTAGAAAACCAGAAGAAAGAATAGATATAGATTATATAGCTATACATATAGATATTGAAGGGGATACTTATTCTAAGACTTAGTTCACATGGGTGTGGAGGCCAAGATGTCCTGCCATCTGCTGTCTCCAGGCTGGAGAACCAGGAAAGCCAGTGGTATAATTCAACCAGAGTTTGAAAGCCTGAGAATTTGGGGCCACTGTTGTCAAGTCCAAGAATGAGTGCCAAAGCCTGAGAACCAGAAACATTAATGTTTGAGAAAAAGAAAAAAATGGATGTCTTGGCTCAAGAAGAGAGAGATGGAGGATTTGTTCTTCGTCTGCCTTTTTGTTCTTTCCAGGTTTTTAGTGGTGTTGGATAATACCTACTCTCATTGATGGTGGTGACTTTTTATTGCTTATTCTACTAATTCAAAACCTGGTATTTTCTAGAACATCTTCACAGACACATTCAAAAATAATAGCTTTTTTTTTTTTTTTTTTTTTGTCTTTTGTCTTTTTAGAGCTACACCCACAGCATATGGAAGTTCCCAGGCTAGGGGTCCAATTGGAGCTGTAGCCACCAGCCTACGCCACAGCCACAGCAATGCCAGATCCGAGCCACGTCTGTGACCTACACCACAGCTCACCGCAACACCAGATCGTTGACTCACTAAGGAAGGCCAGGAATTGAACCCACAGCTTCATGGATGCTGATCAGGTTTGCTAACCATGGAGCTATGATGGGAACTCCAAAAATAATGTTTTATAAGCTACCTGGGCATGCCTTAGCCAACCCAGTTGATATGTGAAATTACCAATTGCTGCATGTGAACTATTTGCTACTTGTTTATTAAAATTTGTGATTCTATGTAAACCATATAAAAATACCAAAAGTAATTTAGTATATATGAATATTTATAGGACTGGTATTTAAAGGATATGACAATAGGTGATTTTATTTCCTCCTTTATCTATTATAAATAGTCTATTTTTATTGAAGTATAGTTGGTTTACAATATATTAGTTTCAGATGTATGGGATAGTGACTCAGTGTTTTTACAGATTATATACCATTAAGAGTTATTATAAGATAATGGCTATAATTCTGTGTGCTTTACAATGTATCCTTGTCACTGATCTATTTCATACATAATAGTTTATATTTCTTAATCTCCTACCCCTAACTTGGCCCCTCGCCTTTTCCTCTCCTCTCTGGTAACCACTGGTTTGTTTTCTATATCTGTGAGTTTGTTTCTGTTTTGCTACATACATTTATTTCTATTATTTTTATTTTTGGCCCTTTCGGGCCACACCTACAATGTATGGAAATTCCCAGGCTAGGGGTTAAACTGGAGCTGCAACATGGGAGCAGCCACAGAAACAGGGATCTGAGCCACATCCATGACCTACACCACAGCTCATGGTAAGGCAGGATCGATCCTTAATGTATTGACAAGGCCAGTGATCAAACCCACGTCCCCATGGATACTAGTTATATTTGTTAACCTCTGAGCCACAACAGGAACTCCTATTTCTATTATTTTTAAGTTCCACATATACATGACATAATATAGTATTTGTCTGTATCTGACTTATTTCACTAGGCATAATCTCTAGGTCCATCCACATTGCTGCAAATGACAGAATTTCATTCTTTTTTATGGCTGAGTAATATTCCTTTGTATGTACATACTTCATCTTCTTTATCCATTTGTCTGTTGTTGGGCACTTGGGTTGCTTTCATATCTTGTCTATTGTAAACAATGCTGTTGTGAACATTGGGGTGCATCTTTCCAAAATAGTATTTTTTTTTTCTAGGTATAGATCCAGGGATTGCTGGATCATATGATAGCTCTATTTTCAGTCTTTTAAGGAACCTTCATATATAGTCTTAATCATTTTTAGTGAGTAGATTTTTTTGACAATCATAGCTAAAAATATTTTTTAAAGCAGCTTTGAAACACTATTTTAAGATGTAAACAGTATCTTCCATTTTCTTCTTTTCTTCTTTAGAAATTTACTCTGAAAAAAAAAAAAAAAGAAAAAAACAACCAGCATTAACAAGTGTCTTAATTATCTTTAAGTAACTTATCTTCTGATATTGGGAATATAAATTTTCCAGCTCTTTCACCTTTTCTTTTATAGTTGCGGAGGGTTTTTTTTTTTCCTAAATTTTTATTATTCTTATATCAATTTATCATTCATTTAACAAAAACATATTTGAGCACCTATTTTGTGGCACACACCATTCTTGGTTCTCAATCTGTCTCTATGATTTTGTTTTGTTTTTTTATATTTGCAAAGTTATGCATTTCTTCTAATCTATCCATCTATTCAACAAATATTTTTAACACCCACTGTGTGCCATGTACCATTCTAGGCTCTAGGGACACAAAAGTGGGAGAATCAATGAAAAACTCCTGTTCTCGCAGAACTTACATTCTAACAGGTAGAGAAAAACACAATAAATGAGATAAATAATCACACAGTATGTCAGGATAAAATGAGCTGGACAAAGGGATTCAGCAGAATTGGGAGTAGGGAAAGATTATAATATAAAACAGGCGTTATCAGGGAAGGCCTCTCTGAGAAGGTGATTTGAGAAAACACTTGAAGTACTTGAAGGAGCAAAAAGCTAGGGGAAAGTAAGACGTCTTCACATGCTCATATTTGAGCTATTTACAATAATTCCATGGGAGTTTTCATCGTGGCATAGAAGAAAGGAGTCCGATTAGGAACCCAGGAGGTTGAAGGTTCGATCCCTGGCCTTACTCAGTGGGTTGAGGATCCAGGGTTGCCGTGAGCTGTGGTGTAGTTCCAAGATGCGGCTTGGATCTGGTGTTGCTGTGGCTGTGGTGTAGGCCAGAAGCAGTAGCTGCTATTAGACCCCTAGCCTGGGAGCCTCCATATGCCACAGGTGCAGCCCTAAAAAGGCAAATAAAATAAAATAAAATAAAATAATTCCAGTTAACATCAAAACTTCCAAATTTGCCAAGTAATTAGACTTGCATTTTTATCATTTGGGTATTGGATGTTCAGAAAAAGATTATTTTGAAAAAAATCTTGACACAAAACAAAGCAAAAACCTCTCAAATCTGATATTTTTGAAGAAGACATACTTCATCATAAAGGAATCCAGAGATCTAAATTAATAGAAAGCACGTGTTCAAGACACATACCCTTTCTCAAGGGCAACAACTTTGACCTTAAGAACACTTTAAACTCTTTAAGAGTCCTATTAAGGCAGAAAGACATGAAGTTAAATGTCAATGAATTAAGTCACTGAAAATGGGTGGAAATTTTTGAAAAAACAAGGGGTCCTGTATAAAACCTCTTCTGAAATTTACAATCAAGTGATGGTAACTCATCTTTATGGCATCTCTCTTTAATAGATTATTAAGAAGGAATTGCCTTCAATAGCTAGAAGTCCAGATGGGCTTCTGTTAAAATCCCCTACTGTGCATTCATTGCTGTAGATGGTTTCCTGTCAGAACACTGTGCAAATTAGCAGCTTGATGTTCTAAGCCTGGGTTAAGTGGTCTGTTTCAGACAGGGAAGAATTTATGGCATGAAATACAAATGCTTACATAATCATAAAAGTATTCCATTTTCTGAAGCTGATTTTACATTAACACTTGGCCTATCGTATAGTTCATCATGTCCTTCCCTTGTAATCAGGAGGAAATGTGTTCTTTATCACAGAAAAGCACGGGGAAGTTTGTAATCTTTTTCAAGAAAAGAATCTTGTAATAGGATGGGGAAGGAGGTTAAGAAAACAATAGATGTGTAAATGTCAGTGGAGAGTATACATCTGTAAACCATTCCCTCTTGAAATGTTGGAAAGATTGCAATATAAATACTGCTCCATCACATGTTTTCCTTTTGTCTAGCTCTTCTGTTGTCTGGAGTCTCGTGAGATGAAATGCACACCCCGAAACAGCATCCCCTTGAACCACAGTGGGAGGATATTACACTATTTTGTGGCCCTGCTTGCTCTATTTTTGTCCCCCAGTATTTTCTCCTGCAGGTGCCAGGTCTGGTTCAGGGATGAAGCTCAAAGTTAAAACCAAATCAATTGCATACACAGGTGGTTAGACTAGAATGTGTTTGAATCTGAAAACCAGAAAGATGCTTTACGTGAGAATGTTTCCAGAAAGTAGTAGGAAAAAATCTTCAGGGAGAGATGATGCCAGAGTAAACAGTCGTGGGCTGCTTCAAACACAACTGACCCTTTCACTGCTTACTCCTTTTATATATTTACTTTGCTGTTTTTAAGGTTTAGCACAAAGCAAAACTACAAAGGAGAGTTACTTATACTGCCTAGGCATGAAAATAAAAAATGGAAAAAATTAGTTCCACTATACACAATATTTTGTAATAAACTATAAGGGAGAAGAATCTGAAAAAAGATATACATATATATATATCTGAATAACTGTGCTGTACACCTGAAACGAATATGATATTATAAATCAACTATACTTCAATAAAAAATCTTAACAAGTTAGTTCCATATTCAAATAAAAATACATGTATATAAAAATACATATGCATATATGCATTTTGCACACATATAAACAGTGATAAGGTTCCATGCTAAGATGCTTCTGTGGCATAGGCAGTTTACACAAACCAGTGAGTTTAAGACAGCTGCGAATGGTATAGCCTGGACATATTCAGAAGTCCAGATATTACCAAAATATGTCAGCTCTACAAATTCACAGATTTGCAGGACTATGAACCCAGTGTTGCCAAGTTTTTTTAAGAAGAAAACTGATAGCTGATTCTGAGTGTTGTGTGTGTCATTTTCTGTGATTTTTGTTGCTTAATTTGACTTGCAGGCATTCAGATTGAGATCATACGGCTTTGAATGTATTAAAAGCTCTTGATGGTCTTTCTATCCCACTCAAAAGCCCTGATTGGTTAAAAGCTGATTGGGCAGGCTAATAGTTGCAGCAAATTTAGTATACTCCAGGCTGAGTTTTCTCGTTCCTTAGTAAAACTCTAGTTACTTATCTTTCCAAAGAAAAGAAATATTTCTTGTAATAGAACTAAGGTTTATATTAACATTTATAATTGAACATTTTCTTAAAAACTAGAATTAAAAAAATATATATATTCTTCTTGAAATCTTGGTATCCTAAGCCTCAGAATTTTTCTGTTTCTGTAGGTGCAATAAAATCATAAAAGACAATGTGGTAATTCAGGGTGCAGTTTACCAAGTAAATTTTGTAATTACTTGTGTTACTCTGGAAGATGATCATAAATGTGCTTGATATGCAACAGGATAAATTCACACAAGCTACCAAGGATTCACTTGGGGAGGAATATCTAGGCTTCCCAGAGCAAAGAGCCATCTCATTCAGAAGAGGATACCAATACACTGATGAACAGAGCTGAGCACTGGAAGGACCCACCAGATAGAGTTTCCTAGAACATGGCTCTGATCAAACATCTAGGCTGTGTTTGGGATGCTGAGATAAAGTAATGGAGTCAAAAAGAGAGCTATCTCCTGAGTAGTATATTTGGAGGGCCTGAATTCCATTTCTAGCTCTGCCATTCACTTATTGGATTAATTTATTCATTCTTAATTTTAAATAAAAGCTTTGTATCACACATTTTAGAAGATCTTGAATATCCTATTACATCTATCTACTTAGACCATTATCAAATTACATTGAAAAGGGATGTGCTTTTGATCAAAAAATATCCCTAGGGATGAGTTATATAAGGGGTGAAACCAGGTTTCTCTAAGAGTATGTTTAATTATAAAATCGAGCATCAGTGTAAATAGTCCATTCTATCTTGACCCAGTCATTAATTATTACCTGGATAGGTATTTTACTCTTTACATACAGCCTTGTGAATAAAGATCAGGCAGCACTTATGCTGATTCCTCTGCTTTAAGACAACGTTCCTTCTTACTCCTGAAGCACCTGAGTATCTTGGCAGTTCTTTATTTTGTGGATTGTTTCCTGACATCCATTTAGGGGTCACAGAGAATATGTATGCGAACGGAAAATATAATTGGCACATATGGAGAACGGAAAGATAACTAGCAGAAATTCAGGACTATTTTCCATTTGGAAAGATCAACTGCCATCTAATAGATTCGGTCACATATTTCTGGTTGGTTTCTGCTGATATCTTTGTTTATGTTTAAGAAAATATGGGAAGAGTTACTAAATTAGCTCAAAGACCACTGGGCACAGGGCTCAGTTTTTTATTATCTATAAATATTTATCAAGCACATGCCTTTTGTAAGGCTCAGTGGAGAATGCGACTATGGTATGAGACATAGGTGTTGCATTTGAAGTTCTGACGCTAGAGGGGAAAGTGGAAGGAGCAAGCACCAAGTTCAGTCATGAGAAGGTGGCTACAGGGGCTCAGGAAATTGTAAAAGACTTCACAAGCCTCTCTTCATGATGGAGATGAACGTTTTGGAGATGACTGGGGAGAAGAATAAGGTGAATCACTGAGGACAGGTGGACATAATGAGCAATGCGTCTCAGACTGCAGAGCAGCCTGGCAGAGCCTCTTTGTTGTACATCTGCATACATCTATGTGACCTGTATTGCCTCAGCTTTGCTCACTGGTGCTCTTTCTCTTCCCCTGGGCTCACTCTACATACTTCGTGAATCATTGCAAGACTGCACAATGATTCCTGTGCAATGAAAGTAAATTAAATACACTTTCGTTTCATGAAAATGTTTGTCTTTGCAGAATCTTGCTAAAATGTACATCAAAGAAATTCTTGAAATGGAATAAGAACAACAAAAGGGGAGTTTCCACTGTGGCACAAAGGAAATGAATCTGACTAGTATCCATGAAGATTCGGTTTCAATCCCTGGCCTTTTCATTGGGAATCCCACATTGCCATAGCTGTGGTGTAGGCCAGCAGCTGCAGCTCAGATTTGACCCCTGACCTGGGAACTTCCATGTGCCTTGGGTGCAGCCCTAAAAAAAAAAATAATCAAAAAAGGGGTATCACATGAAACTTGGTATGTTTTTATGTGAGTGAAGTGTGGTGTGTGTGTGAGAGAGAGAGAGAAAGTGATAGAGAAGGGATAATTTTGCAGTTTTGGAGCCACTGCTTGCCCCATTTTTCTCAATTGGAACTCCTTTTATATTCTAAATTTCAGCTTTTTTTCTGGAAACAGTCAGAATTCAAATACATGCTGCCTTACTTATTGAGAGGTGGCTGTGGGCAAGGTACTTAACTTCTCTAGTACTCCTGTCAAAGAATAACTCAGAAAAATTTAATTACCTGTCAGGGATACAATATGGTTCAATATCTACAGTCCGTGTGTTACACAGCACATTAAGAAATAGAAGAATAAAAATCACCTGATCATCTTAATAGATGCAGAAAAAGCTTTTGACGATGTTCACATCCATGTATGATTAAAAACTCGACAGGGAGTTCCTGCTGTGGTGCAGTGGGTTAAAAATCCAACTGCAGTGGCATGTCTGACAAGAGATTATTATCCAAAATATAGAAAGAATTCATACAACTCAAAAAAAAAAATCAAACTATCTGATTACAAAATGAGTGGAGGATCTGAATAAACCTTTTTTCCAAAGACATACACATGGCCAATGGACACACAAAAAGATGTTTAACATCAGTAATCATCAGGAAGATGCAAATTAAAATCACCATGTGATATCACCTCATCTCTGTTTAATGACTACTTTCAAAAAGACAACAATAAATAAGTGTTGCTGAGAATGTGGAAAAAAGGGAACCATCATACATTGTTGGTGAGAATGTAAATTGCTGCAGCCACTAGGGGAAACAGAATAGAGATTCATAAAAAAATAGGACTATCGTATGATCTAGTAATTCCACTCTGGGGTATTCATCTGAAGAAAACCAGCACAATAACTAGAAAAGATGTGTGTATGTATGTGTGTATATATATATATATATATATATATATATGCACCCCTATGTTCATTGCAGCATTATTTACAATAGCCAAGATATGGAAATAACCCAAGAACCCATCCATTGATGAATGGGTAAAAAAAGATATGGATATATATGGTGAATATTACTCAGCCATTAAAAGAATGAACATTTTGCCATTTGTGACAACATGGATGGGCTTAGATAGTATTCTGCTAAGTGAAATAGTCAAAAAAAGATTAATATTGAAAGATTTTACTTATATGTGAAATCTGAAAAATGAAACAGATGAAGTATATATAAAAACTTCATTGCTGCTAATGTGAGAGTTCCCTAAAAAAGCAGAAGGTAAAGTACTCACCGAAGTGTGTTTCTCTTCTCTTTGTATTGTGTCCTCTGATAGACAGCATCAGATAGATAGCATCGTCAAGATAGGACTTGATGATGCTGACCATCTCTTCTTCTTCATCTTTAATAAGGATGCCTAGGGGCATGTAGAGGAAAGTCAGAGGTCCAAGGAAGGCTGCAGGTTAACATGCATTGAACACTGACTATCTACCAGACAAAACACAAGAGTTACGTGTAAACAACTTCTTTTAAAAGTCTGGAGTTCCCACTGTGGCTCAGTGGAAATGAATCTGACTAATATCCTGGAGGATGCACGTTCAATCCTTGGCCCCACTCAGTGGGTTAAGGATCTGGCTTTGCTGTGAGCGGTGGTGTAGGCTGGCAGCTACAGCTCTGATTTGACCCCTTAGCCTGGGAAACTGCATATGCTGCAGGAGAGGCCCTAAAAGGTGAAGTAATAATAATAATGAATAAAAGAGTAAATAAATGTCATAGCAACTACAATTTACAAATCAAAAATTTTATGCCTTTTAAGTGCCTTTCCAAGAAGCAATTCTACAACTTTATAGTCCTATGCTCTTTAATATGTCACCTCTGGTACAGTGCTTTTGTTTTTAAGGTACCAGTGTGGTCATCACTTGAGGAAATGTTTGTTGGATGATTTACTTGGAGAGCAACATGATCTGAATATATTTCTAGTAACTATCAATTTGGGGTAGTTTGTCCTCTGATGCCCTTTATTGGCAGCTTCTGAGACCTTGAATAAAGCTGAGGAGGTGAACAGAACTTTTAGATACTCACTGGAGGACTTGATGTGCTGACCATCTCCTTCATCTTTAATAGGGAAATAGTAAATGGTTATTCACTAACACTTTCATTCCCGTAATCATCTCATCAGTAAGATAGCTCTATTCCATTCCAAGAATTTAATCCTTTCTGGAATTTTCTAGCCCATTCTAGATCTTTAAGTTATCCTTTCATCGGCTTCTTCCTGATCTTTTTTTTTTTTTTTTTTTTTTTTTGTCTTTTGTCTTTTGAGGGCTGCACCCGTGGCATATGGAGGTTCCCAGGCTAGGGGTCTAATCGGAGCTGTTGCCACTGGCCTACGCCAGAGCCACAGCAATGCCAGATCCAAGTCACATCTTCGAGCTACACACACAGCTCACAGCAACACCTGATCCTTAACCAACTGAGCAAGGACAGGGATGGAACCTGCAACCTCATGGCTCCTAGTCGGATTCGTTTCCACTGCACCACTAAGGGAACTCCTTCCTGACCTACTATTATCTTAAAAAATCATAGTATGGAGAGGGCACCAGTCTATCATAAGAGAAGACTACATCACCTTTGCTTTGTTGTTTCTAATCTTTTGCACCTTTGGAAAATCATAAGGACTTGGTGCGTTGGTGGGACATAGTGTCACCTCTGCTGATCTCACAAAATGATTGTGAGAATTAAATGTCCTAAACCATGTGTTTTTGGGGGAAAACAGGCTTTGAATACAGTGATTTTACTTCACTGAAGAGTTGCCTCTGCAGGCCTTTGACAGCTTGCAAATACTAAGACTATGTGTCAGGATGGAACCAAAAGAGACAGTAAGGTTAGCTTCTACTTATGAGCATATTTACATCATTTGAAGTTGCCCAAAGTAGCCCCACCTCAGACCCAAATCTGAAAACGATGAGTAAGAGGTTTAAAGAAAATTGACTGCTTAATTATTCTGTGAAAACTAATAGCACTATACCTGGAACCACAGCTGCAAGTGGGAAAATATCTTGTTTATCACAATAGTCAATCATATTTTGGTTTAAGAACATGGCAGGCATAAATCTGGGCATTACAAGTTCAAGAGTGAGTTGACATGACTTAGGGACATTCTTCACATTGCCCTCTGTGTATTCTGAGTGCAAGTTCTAGACCTTCATTAATACAGATGAGTTGAGCAAACGACTGATGTCTGAACTGAATGTTTGCCCTTTGATAATTGAAGGCATATACACTGATGTGTGTTGTTGCATAAGCCACACAGAGAATAAGCCTATAAATCCCAAGCAATAAAATGTGGTGCAAAAGAAATAGATCATGGTATAAGACAAGTTACAGATGCAAGCCATTTTTTTTTTCATGATTTGTATAACATCATGTTGCCCTAGTGTTTTAGCATTTCAAATGTAACTGGCATCATGCTAAAAAATATACTAAATGGCCTCTTGCCTTTATAAAATATTCTAAATCTAAAGTGTCCAGGACCCAGCAATTTAATAGGGCATTTGTATTACTGCACTTGTGTCAGACAATATAAAAATGTCCTAAGCCAATGAGGGTGAATGTGTCCATTTTTCTCTGTAGGTAGAATAGGGCAGCTTCTTTCCCAAATGGACCACTGTCAGCACCCTTGATTTGTATCAGCCTCCTCATCTCTCAATTTCTAGATGCAAGAGTAACTTCTTTGCCAGGCTATTGCCAACACCTGAAAGTTAAGCATGTAAAACACAGGAGTTTCACTTCTACTCTGTCTCCATTGCCAAACATAAACAGTGACTAAACTCAGCAGAGTGTCAGGTGCTATGTTTGGATGCATAGTATAGTGCCCGCCAGGTGTAACAGAGGGGGATATGTTGGGGTCAGATGTATTAGGTTTGGATTTCCTCGATACTTACTTGAGTGACCATGTTCCCTCCTTCAGAATGCTCTTCCTCCTATTCCTTAGTCACAAGTGGCAGTTATCATTTGAACTGTAAGGAGGCTCACGACCCAGAGGGGAGAGACAAAACACATACACAAATAACTAGAAACACAAAGTCTTCATGAAGCAGTAAAAGATACACAAGGAGCTAGAGGAAATCATATGAAACAAGCTGGCTTTCCAGGTAGGTAAGGGATTGATTTAAGAAGAGCTTTATAGAGATGAATTTTAGTTGGAATGAGATCGATTATGAAAAAATGAGACTATTTCTGACAGGTGAATATGAATGGGAGGACAATCCAAGTTGGCCTCTAGATTCAGCAAAGTTTGGAGGGAAAGAATAAATGCTGTTTGCCAACACAAAGGTCTACAAAACAGTTGTATACCAGGGCATTGCTACTCAAAGTGTGGTCCGTGGACCAGAAGAATCAGAGTAATCTGAAGCTTGATAAAACTGCAGAATCACCAGCCCTATGGCATTTTAATAAGTTTCCAAGTGATTAATACTATTACAGTGAAGTTTGAGAAGCACTGATTTCGGGTGCATAAAAAGTGTCCTCAAAGATCAGAAAAAAAATGTTTTTAAATGCCAGGTTAGGAAGGCCCTTAGAAATCATCTAGCTTAACATTTGGTTGAGGAAACTAGTTAGAAAGTAGTTGAGGGAGTTCCCGTTGTGGCACAGTGGTTAACGAATCCAACTAGGAACCATGAGGTTTGGGGTTTGATCCCTGGCCTTGCTCAGTGGGTTAAGGATCCGGCGTTGCCCTGAGCTGTGGTGTAGGTTGCAGACGCAGCTCAGATCCCACGTTGCTGTGGCTCTGGCGTAGGCCGGTGGCTACAGCTCCGATTCAACCCCTAGCCTGGGAACCTCCATATGCCGCGAGAGCGGCCCAAGAAATGGCAAAAAGACAAAAAAAAAAAAAAAAAAAAAAAAAAAAAAAAAGAAAGAAAAAAAGAAAAAAAAAAAGAAAGTGGTTGATCCTAATGGACTTGAACTTCTTTTTCCTAATGTCATTATAGAACTTTTTTCGCTGCACCATATTGACAGCCTTCGTATCAGATTCAAGGTTTTAACATGATGAATTAGGAAGTTAAGAACAGTTGAAGGTTTCTGATCAGAAAAATGGGAGAAAAGTAATTGGAATTTAGGAAAATAAATCTAGTGGTAAAGTATGTAATAAACTGAAGGAGAAAGAGCCTAACTAAGAAGACATTTAAATAGTTTTAAGGAGACTGGGAGGTCAGAAAATGAAACTCCTTGGAAGTTAGTGTTCTCTACCTATTTTTTTTGTGTTAAAGCTTATAGATATACTTGACAGCTTTTTACCTTAACTCCTTGCTCCAGTCCATCATGTAAAAAACACCCCAGTATTTCTCAACAACAATTTTGACAATCTGCTTTTCCCTCAAGAACATTTAATGGCTTTCAAAGGTCAATAGCAACCAACCTACCCTACCATGTCTTATATTCAAACTACTAACCACTGCCTCCATGACATCATCTCCACTTGGAGTATCTTTGCTCGTGTTGGCTGATTGTTTAATTCAAACCATCCATCATTCATCCAAGCACCTAATCCATTTACATCATACATATTTAATTAATCCCATTGTACGCTAGTCTCTCTGCTATGATGGTCCACATGGTAGATTCATTTTCATAGAACTTACAGTTTAGCACTTACAAAGGTTCTGTTGAGTACTGGGCATACAGATAGATGTCCAATATAAACGAAATATAGTACCTGAGCTTTGATGGGGTTCCTCTGAGCTGTGCTCAAGATGGAAATTGTGGGCCCACTGATTTGTTGACACCACGTATTATGGTCTGTTATTTGTAGGTTTCGCTAACCTGCTGCTGTTTATGTTGAGAGGCTTATTATGTTGATGAGGCTATCTTTCTCTGTATTCATACCAAGAAGACCTTTTCAAAGAAGGAAGGTGATAAAATACATTTAAAGCCAATATCAACATCCATGAACCTAGGTCTATTGGGTAATAGTAATGCAAGATAACTTTGATAATTAAGCAAAAAATCCATCATATATTTCAATGGGAACTACTGGGAAGGCTGACAGAATTTTACATTATTGTTATTATTATTTATTGTGTAAGAACATTCACAGAAGTAGTAGATTCCACTTCAGAAAGACTTCATTCATACTCTTTATCCCAAGTGAAAGTCCTTAAGCTTTGGGTATGGAGGAACTGTAATTCCTCCTGTGAATAGAGCCCAGGTCACCATTTGGCAATTTGTAAGCCTCTGTAAAAAATGGACCAGTTTCCTCATATTGACCAAAATATCAATGATGTTCTCTAATATTTCTCAGATTGTCCAGTCTGCTCATGTTTTAGCTCACCTTCATAGGAAATGAGGATATTCTTGCTAATGAATGGCAAAATGTGGTAAAAATTGCTGATGTAAATTTTTGAGCATTTTTCTTTTCCTTTTTTAAATTTGTTTTTGGCCATACCTGTGACATATAGAAGTTCCCAGGCCAGGGATGGAATCCGAGCTGGAGCTGTGACCTACGCCACAGTTGACAATGCTGGTCCCTTAACCCACAGTGCTGGGCCCAGATCAAACCCATGTTTCTGCAGCAAGCTGAGCCTCGGCACTCAGATTCTTAACCTACTGCACTGTGGTGGGAACTCCTTGATCATTTTTTTGAGGGGGAAAAAATTCATTTCTCTGACTTGCCAGCCTGTTTAGTTAAATAGTAGGGAATCTTCTGAAGGTTAGTCCTTGGGTGGAAGAACTTATCTCTTTATAGGTACTGAAGTTGTAGAGCAAAACATTCATGATTCTTTTAATTAGTTCTTGTTGGAATTAAGGAATCCTGTTAAAACTTGTGAATTCTTAGTAATGGACTTAGTGCAATTTGAAAGTCCTTTTATAGGATGTACTTACTCTGCTGGATTTAATAGCAGTCTTTGCTGTTAAGAGAAGAAATGCTATTTTGGGATGTTTTCATTTGAGCACAGCTGGTTATCTAGGCTGAGTATCTCTTTTAAGTTCAAGAAGTTCCATATTATGCTTTGACCTTTTGGGATAGAGAATAATGAAGAACCAGCATCCATGGACTACACCCAGTTCTGCAAATTGCTTTAGAGGCAGAGAAGAATGACTACAGGGCATGACCTTGCGGACTGCACATGTGTGATAAGAAATGCCCCGAGTGTGGAATCCCCCTTAACATGCTCAGAAGAACAGAAAGATGCTACTTAGTGCGACAGAGGTGATGAGTGGAGAGTGATATCTATTTTTAGAACTCTCCTCTCATTTCGTGCATTTTTAACACCTTATATTTACTGAAGAACATTTTCAGTCCATGACTTCATTCAGTTTCCAAAGAGACTTAATTTCCTCTTTAAATTCTTTCCTTAAGTGAATTCTCCCCCCAGATTAAGCTATTCTTTCCTTTTTCTTTTGAACTTCCAAGTTTTGAATAGCACAGCTAGGTGGATAATTTTTATGTCAAGGATGTTTCACATCATAGTTCTCAGCCAAAATATATGAGTAAATGTTAGGGAAAAGACAAAATAAGGAGAGATGTTTTCATCTTCTCTTTTCAAATGAGAAAAATAAGTAAGACACAGTACTTTAAGGATTCTTCTTCCATGAACTGTCTTTGTTGTAAAGGAGTCAGTTGTACCTATTCTGTTTTATTAAATAAAGAGCAAGATAGCACAAAAAGAAAAGAAAAGAAAACCCTGAAAGTCCTAGATTTCTTTCTTTACTTTGGATGAAAACAGCCAAACTAAGACACATATTTACTTACTAACTGGTTACACAGCTCATGACAGAACTTAGAGAGGTTAAGCAAAATTTTATTTAAAAGGAAACCATCTACTCAAGGTACAAGTGAACTTTTTGAGAAAGCAAGGCAGTTTATGGAATGGATGGGAACCTTGTGTGGTACTCAAATACCTCCCATGGAGGGGAGATTCACTGATAAGACGTCCACAAGTTCAACTGCATTCCAAAGCCCGTCTTACAGACCTGAGTCTGAAGTGTGTGTGTGTGTGTGTGTGTGTGTGTGTGTAATATCCTTAGTTAGCCAAACACACACACATACAGAATGTATTTTTAAAATATTAGTAGTCCATGAAATCCCAAATTCTAGGATGTTCTGCCCTAGGGTGCCTAATGATAAGATCTGTCAAAAAACCAGCAATGATTTTTTTTTCTTCTATTTTTAATGGTCTGTAGTGAGAAAATAAGCATGGCACTTAGCAAACTGATAAAATTTTGTTTTCATCTATGTTTTGGTAATAATTGAACTGAACCAGAAGCACTAGAGTCAAGTTCAGATGTTATAATTTTAGAATTAATGAACCCCAGCCATAGGAGAAATTATCGTGATTTTGAGATTTGGATGCAATGAAAATGACATATTTGATATCATGAAAATAGAGCCAAATGCTTCCAACTTCATTTTTTTTTTTTACAAGCAATAATAACAGTAATCGTAGCTGTGTGATACTCTGTTTAAAGAAGATTCTGGAGAGGTCTGAGAGTCCCTGTCTCGGTACTCACAGCAGCTCCAGAGGAGGGGAGAATAGAGATTATTAAACCTACTTCACGAAAGGAAAAACCTAGGTTGAGAAAGTTGAAGAGGCTTTCCCCAGGTCAGAGCAGGGTCAGAGCCCAGGGCTGGGTCATAGTTTGTGACTCTTCTCCCTTTTGCCACCACTATTAGGTAACTCAACAAAAATAAACATGGAGGAAGCCATGAAAATCATTTTTAACCTTTGCCTTCCTGAACTCCTATGATTTCTTTTTCATTTCTGTGAAGTTATTACCATTAAATTTATCATGGAAGTGAACAAAAATTTAAAATTTTTTTACAATGAAGCAGATCATACAAGTTTGCAGCCCTTTCATTTTAAAATGCCTCCCCCCCCCCCCCCCCCACAAATCAAGGTTTAACAAGTCATGGGGCTTTGGAATGGTGCAGCTTGGATTGTGATGGCAGCTCCAAAATTCATTATATATGACCTTGGATCAATTACCCAATTTCTCTGAGCCTCAATTGTCTCATTTATGAAATTTAAATTAATTGTATGAAAAATGATTGGAATTACAACATGCCAATAATAGGTGCTTGGTAAACGTAGTGCCCATCTCCTCTTCTTCATCATTGTTATCACCATGTCATCATCAATAGTAGTAAAATATGGGAGCCTCAGAAATGCAGATTGGAACTGAAGATAGAAGAAGAGGAAGGAAAGACAAATCAAAGACTCGCTCCTTTTGAATGGAGAAAGACAAATCAAAGGCTCTCTCGTTTTGAATGGAGAAAACAACCATCCATCCCGGAGAAGATGAACATGAAAGATAATATAAATTAAGAAATGTGAGAAATCCAACTGAAAAATCAAGGGTTAATTTATGAACTTGGGCTTCAGACCACCTCAACCCATGGCAGAAAATTTCAGACAGGAATCTTGGCAAAATTGCCACAGTTTAGACATGTTTTCTTTTCCTCTATCTGTTTTTTTTTTTTTTTTTTTTTTCAAGCTTCTCTTCCACCACCTACTTTATTTCCAGCTCTCAGATATGACCTCTTATTTTATTTATTTATTTATTTATTTTTTTGTCTTTTGTTGTTGTTGTTATTGTTGTTGTTGTTGCTATTTCTTGGGCCGCTCCCGCGGCATATGGAGGTTCCCAGGCTAGGGGCTGAATCAGAGCTGTAGCCACCAGCCTACACCAGAGCCACAGCAACGCGGGATCCGAGCCGCGTCTGCAACCTACACCACAGCTCACGGCAACGCCGGATCGTTAACCCACTGAGCAAGGGCAGGGACCGAACCTGCAACCTCATGGTTCCTAGTCGGATTCATTAACCACTGCGCCACAACGGGAACTCCCTGACCTCTTATTTTACCCCTGGTTGTTTAAGACTTCTGTGTAAATACTGCTCCAATTTCTCTTGCTTTAAGAAAAATATGAGCATCCCTCGATGTGTATCAATCTTTACTTGATGGGATCAATGATTTCAAACTAAACTCTTCAGGTTTAGTTCACTATTTAGAATCTTTTCCCAAGTATATATTTAAAAAAAAAATTAACCTATAGGAAATTCACAAAAATGGTAAAAAGGCATTCCTTATACTAAGACTGATCAATTTTAAAACTTTTACTATACTTGATTTCAGTTTCTCTGAGCCCATTTTTCATGTAAAAATATTTAGTGAATCCTGGAGTTCCTATCATGGCTCAGCAGTTAACGAACCCAACTAATATCCATAAGAATACAGGTTTGATCCCTGGCCTCACTCAGTGGGTTAAGGATCTAGCACTACTATGACCTGTGGTGTAGGTCATAGACATGGCTCAGATCCCGTATTGCTGTGGTCATAGTGTAGGCCGGCAGGGCAGCTCTGATTCGACCCCTAGCCTGGGAACCTCCATGTACTGCAGGTGTGGCCCTAAAAAGACAAAAAAAAAAAAAAGGAAAGAAAAATATTTAGTGAATCTTGATCATACATAAACTTTGATTCTATTTTTAGTCATTCAAGTTAATGATCACTCTGGCAATAGATTTAGGAATGAATGAAACCCTCCATCTCACCTCCCCCACCTCCCATCTCCCAGGAATTTCAGGTACCCAGAGAGAAAGGACTGGAAAACCTTATTGAAGTATTTTTTACTAAAGTGTGAATGAATTCTGACCACCTGAGGGAGCATTTGAACTTACAAAATGAGGCTGTTAATCCACTTAATCTGTAATTGGGGATATGGGGGTGGAAATGTTTGATGATATATCTAAGTAGCAAACTTCTGCTAATCCTTACTAGTCCAAAATTATGTCCTTTGGTCTCTCCATGCCATGGGATATGCATTATAACTATACGCTAATATTTCCTGTATCCCTAACTTACCCTTGAAAGTGGCTCTGTGGTTTGTATGCAGCAAATACAAAACGGGGCCTGGACTTTGAAAATTAGGACTGACCCAGGAAATTCATTTTGTGTGCAATCCTAAATGTTCCAGTGACATAGTCATCTCTTTGGGATAAATTATGGTTTGGAGAAATAGGCAAATATTTGTAATCAAAAATCACTAATCTAGGTTTGGGGAGGACCCTGTGTGTTTCATAAAGCAAGGCATGTCTGAGTTCCCATTACCCATAGGCATTTTGGTTAAATGTGAATTGGAGTTTGGGCTTCCTCTGAGACGTGCTGACCTGGGCCTCCCAGCACAGCTGCAGGCTTCTAAGGAGGTTGCTCTGAAGAGTGATCCTACATATCTGATGAACCACAGGATGTCAACAAGACACACCCATTGGCCCACATTTGGCAGGCTCTAAAAAAAGAATGTAGCAATGAGCTTGCAGCAAGCCAAACCAACCCTGACCATAGTAATAGGCTCTTCCAAATGGGTGCGGCCAAGTGGATCACATTGAAAAAGAACAGGCCCTAGGATAAATCTGTATTAAATAAAAGCAAAGCAGAGCTTAACTGTCACAAAGAATGGAAAGGAGCTATGGACTCTTTTATCCTCACCAGGGTTTGAGAGGGTGTTGACTGCACAATATTCTTCCAACCTCAAGCTTTTTCCTTGAATTGAGAATCTTAAGAGTGAGGGGAGGAGATTTAAACTCATGTTGGCTATACCACACCTCAAAATCCAGGATAGGGTGAGGTTTGTAAGTTTTAGCTTAATGAGAAAGGCCCAAATAACATTTAATTTGGATTCAAAATAAAGAAAAGTTCATTTTCCGTAACTGCTATTAATTTCAATACACAAAGGAATAGGAGTGTACTCTTCTTTTCATCAGTGGCTGCACTGTTTGTTCAACCCCTCATTACACACACACACACACACACACACACACACACACACACCACAGATGCACATACAGCCCATGGATGAACACTAAGAAGTATGCGTAAGACTGTGTGACAGGTAAATATGATGTTACTTTACCTTACACACATGCAAGGTAAAGGAGGAATATATACTAGGAATTGAAAAAACAATCCTTTCTTCAAAAGACTGTGTAACTTGACTGTGGACTGTGACCAAAAAGATGTGTGTGTGTGTTTCCACGACTTTGAAGAGTTTTCTGAAACACTAAAGATTTGGTTTTGGTTTTACCATAATTTGAGTGCTAGGACTAATTTATCATGTCCTGAAAGTTGAAAATTGATTAATCCTGATAAGTATATCCAAGAAATCCAAGTTGTCTCATCCATCTCTGCCAATGGTCTTACGGCCCCCCTCATACCCAACTTAAAATGAAAAGCTGTCTGATTCTGATTCTTTCCTACCAGCATCTCTCACATTATTCACGTAGGGTTTTTTTTTTGTTTTTTTTTTTGTTTGTTTTTTTTTTTAACACTATTTTCTTCCAAATGTTTTAGTGGCAATTCTTCTTTCCATTTAAATCACCATACACTGGAGTTCCCATCATGACACAGCGGAAATGAATCCGACGAGGAATGATGAGTTTGCGGGTTTGATCCCTGGCCTCGCTCAGTGGGTTGAGATTCCGGCGTTGCCGTTGCCGTAAGCTGTGTGTAAGTTGCAGAGGAGCTCGGATCTGGAGCTGCTGTGGCTGTGGCGTAGGCCGTTGGCTACAGCTCCAATTTAGCCCCTAGCCTGGGAACTTTCATATGCCCTGGGTGTGGCCCTAAAAAGACAAAAGACCGAAAAAAATCAATCAATCAATCACCATCCACTAATTCAGATACATAACCTCAATCCTTTTCCACAGCATTCTTTTGGGTGCTCCTTCCTCAGTTTCCAACCTCCAAAGCTTTTACTCCGTTCTCAAATCACAATTAATGCGACTTGGGTTTGATCACTGATTTTGAACATGTTAATGCTCTACTGAGAAGCTGTCACTTCATATTTTGAACAATACCTAGGTCAACATTCTTGGCCTGGCCTTCAAAGCCTTTTATATTCACCATATTATTATTGTGAATATTATATTCACTGTTCATTTCCACAATAATAGTTCAAAATTTATGTCCATTGTCTTTTACTATATGCCAAACACACTGTTATTGTAATCTGTTTGTTTGACAACTGCACACAAAATGGTCATTTCTGCCTAACAGCCTACACTCTGTTTCTTGCAACAAAATGTTATCTCCTGTTACTTTTCTAAGGCCGGGAGAAACTTCAGTGCTCTATGAAGCCTGCTGTGGCCACATTTATGTGCTTCTGTGCTAAACTTTTCACCAGCATAAACTCAAACACATTACACACACTCACAAGCACACGCACATGCAGATGTTTTGCCTTCAGATGGCAATATGGTTTCAGGTGGATTTGTTTGACTAATTGGAAAAGAAAAATTATTTGAGGAAAGGGACTATGCTGTAGAAATAAATGTACCTAAATGCATACTAAAGCAACCAGCCTAATGCCATATATGACAGAGAGAGTTTGGTAAATTCTTATTTTGGAATGGATTAGAATTGACTATAAATAGAATATTTATTAACAAAGAATGTCTCCTTAGTCAAACAGTCTCAAGCTTAGTTTTATTCTGCGCAAATAGAGTTTGACCTTTGCAGGCAATAATATTGAAAAAAAATCATCATTTTTTTTTCACTGTATTTTGCTAACAAATTTCCTATGGAGTAGTGTACTATTTCCACATGGAAATATTACCAGGTAAGTGTTATTATCATTTCACGTAAGAGGTAAGTGTTTCAGAGAACTTGATTTGTTCTAGATCACATCTAAATCTAAGACTTACCCTAGTTTTAACACTAGTCCTAAACTAACACAAGCTTGAATCCTAACACTAGGCTTAAAGCTAATCCTCACCTAACACTAGGTCTAGCCCAAACTTAACCCAATCCTAGCCTTAACCCTAAACCTAGCCCTAAACTGAACCTTAGCTCTGGACCTAGCCCTAATCTAGCCTTAACATAACCCTAATTCCAATCCTAATTTGGCTTCATCCTAGTCCCAATTCTTAACTCTATCAACAAACTTAATCCTGCTTCTAAACTAATCACAGTCCTAATCCTAATCTTAATCCTACTCCTAACACTAGCCCTAAATCCAACTTTCAAATATCTATCTACCTATCTATCTATCTATCTATCTACCTACCTACCTACCTACCTACCTATGCATTCAGAAATATTTGAGGAAGCTTTTCTCATGGATATATAAGTTTTCTCAGTAGGCCTTTTGGACTTCTTTATAAAGAAATGAAAATGATTTTTTATCACATTTAGTAGTCTGAGATGGTCATTTTAGTTTCAGATGGATTTGTTTAACCAATATGAAAAGGAAAAGTTCTTCGAGGAAAGGGACCATGTTATATATATATATATATATATATATATATATATATATCTCCTAAAACGACTAGCATAATGCCATATACAACATACACAATTTGCCAAATTCTGTATGCAATTAAGTTGACTGAGATGAAGGTAGACGCAGTGATCCCCATTGCTGTTGACAGTACTAATGAACAATTGATCAGAAGCATAAGATGTCCATTGTCATGTTTTCAGTGGTGTTCCCCCCAAGATAGATACAAAACCTACGAATGTCACTTTATTTTTTAAAAAAAGACTCTTTGCAGATGTAATTAAATTAAAGGTCTCAGTATGACATTATCCCAAATCAAATGACAGCTGTCCTTAAAAAAACAGAAAAGGAAACCATAGGAGAGGAGGAGGTAATATGTGGAAGCAGAGACTGGAGTAATGCAAATGTGAGGAAAGCCAACAGCCACAAGACGCTGGAAAACGTAAGAAATAGAATCTTCTCCCGAGGCTCCAGAGGGAGTTCAACTCTGCTGATACCTTGATTTTGGATTTTGGCCTCTAGAATTGTGAGTGAATAAATCTCTGTTGATTTTTAAGCCACCAAGTTTGTGGTAATTTGTTAGTGCAGCCTAGGAAACAAATACAGACACTCCATGATGTGGTCAATTCTATAAAACCAGAGAGGTGAAGATGGTGAAATTTGCTGAGTCAAAGTTCCAGCAACAAACCACTAGGCAAAGAAGCTTAATCAGAAAGCAGCATGCTAGTGGTAAAGCACATGCTCTAATGAAATTGGACTGATATATAAGCCTTTTATGTGAAGGATGGCCTACAATTTTTCCATCTTTATCACTACCACAAACTGCACATATCACTATGGAGACAAAAATAAAATGACAAGGTTACTGCTCTTGAGGAGTTAATCCTTGTCCCAGGAACTTCCATACACCAGGAGCACAGCCAAAAAAAAAAAAAAAAACAAAACAAAAAGCCATCAAGGTGTACAATGTAATATACACACTTCTTTGTCAAGTATATCCCAATAAAACTGGAGGAAGAAGGAGAAAAAAAAGAGGTGTGAGAAAATACCAATTCTTTAATAAATCAGTGGGTACTTTAAGTATATATGGCAGAAGAAAAACATCTTTATGTTGCTCTATTCTCTGAAACCATCTGCAAAGAAAGAGAAGAAGCAGAAAATTGAAAATCATGAACCTTCCAAATTATCAGAAAGAAAACATTCAGGCTACAAAACAAAGTCCACAAATCATAAAGATTAAAACACCAATAAAGAATTAAAAACAGATATTAGAGCATAAAATCAGATGGTAAAACTAAGAAAATACCTTCTCCTCAGCAATAAATATATGGAAAATAAACATACTTGTTAAAAGAAAAAATACTTTTAAATTAGATTTTAAAATTCAGAACCTGATTAAACTCTTTAAATGAAACATATTTAAAATGACATGACTAGATCAAAAGTAAATCATGGGCAAATACACAGAAGAAAAGGGCAAAGAAAAAAAAAAAAAGGCAGGGATTGTAATATCCAACAATGTTGAATTCAAGTGATAAGAATGATCACTCAGGAGTCCCTGTCATGGCTCAGTGGAAACAAATCTGACTAGCATCCATGAGGATGCAGGTTTGATTCCTGGTCTCACTCAGTGGGTTAAAGATCCAGTGTTGTTGTGGCTGGAGCGTAGGGCAGGGGCTACAGCTCTGATTTGACCCCTAGCCTGGCAACTTCCATATGCCATGGGTACGGCCCTAAAAATACAAAAAAAAAAAAAAAAAAAAAAGAAGAAGAAGAATCATTCAAAAACAAAAGTGGCATCAGTTACAATGAAGGTGAATTACAACTTTTTAAATCAAATAACAGCTTCAAAATCTGAAGGCAAAGAGTTCTTGCTTGTGGCACAGTGGGTTAAGGATCTGGCATTGTCAGTGTAGCAGTGTGGGTTCGATCTCCAGCCTGTATTGCCGCAGCTATGATGTATGTCGCAGCTGCGGCTTATATTCAGTCCTTGGCCCAGGAACTTCCATATGCCATGGGCAAGGCCAAAAATAAATAAATAAATAAATACGTAAGTAAATAAATAAGTAAAGACAAAGCAAACCATAGTGTAAGGGAAAGAAAAAAATTAAGTAGTGGCCAGGGACTTTATCACATCCAGAGCAAAACCTACTTATTGTGCAATAATAATAGACATTTAATATTTAAGCACATAGTACAACAAATAAATTATATAGAATTATGTAATCAGGAAATCAGACATCTCTTCTTTCATGTACCATGAATTATTTACAAAACTGTACCTTACATTAGGTCACAAAACATCTCCATGGCCCACCTTCATAATGTAATAAGACTAGAAATTTATAACAAAAGATAAATTAACCTTACCAACAAAATGATGAAGAAATTTTCTCATTAACTCCTAGTTTAAATATAATGTGAGAAATTAAATTACAACACACCTAGAAAAATAAAAACAGTAAAAAATTCATGCATCAAAACTAAAAGAGTGTGAGAGTATAAGAGTATTTCTCAGAGAGGAAATCCTTAATCTTAATTAGCTAGCACACTAAACCAAAAAGAAAGAAAAAATATCACTCAGTATCCAACGTAATAATTTTTTTTAGGAATTCCTGTCATGGTGCAGTGGAAACCAATCTGACTAGTATCCAAGAGGACACAGGTTCAATCCCTGGCCTTGCTCTGTGGGTTAAGGATCTGGCATTGCCATGAGCTGTGGTGTAGGCTGAAGATGTGGCTTGAATCCTGTGTTGCTGTGGCTGTGGTATAGGCTGGCAGCTACAGCTCCAAGGTGACCCCCTAGCCTGGAAACCTCCATATGCTGTGGGTGCAGCCCTAAAAAAAAAAAAAAAAAATTTAAAGAGCCAGATGAAAACAATTAATACAAATTTATAAACATGAATAAATCCCAAGACAGATTCTTTGGAACCACTAATAAAATATATAATCCATCAACTAAAAATATCAAGAAAAATGCATGAAAAAACATGAAATTATAAAAAAGAACTATGAATAAAGAGAAAAACTCAATTATTCTACAGACTTCTTTTTTTTTTCAATTTTACACAAACATATTTGAACCTGAATGATACACAGGATTTTCTAGGGAAAAGAAAAGAAAAGAATGACTCTATATGAGATAGGTCAATTTCTATGGAATAAATTCAATGTGGTTGACATTACTAACTGCAGTTACTACTACCTCCTCTGTCCTTCCATCAAAAGTACTATATTATATGATTTTATGTATTGTTGAAAGATAAACTGAGGAATATTAAAATGTTTATTTGAGCAAAAATCAGTTTGAGTGGGGCAGTGCCAAACCGGAAGTGGTTAGGAGTCCTCCACAGACAGGGGCCCAGATGAGACAATTACAGAAAAAAAGAAAGAAGCAAAATAAGGAGATTATTTGATTGGTTGAAGCTTAAGGAGTTGGCTTAGTTGGGAAAGTCTAGATGACTATTTTTGATGGGTTATTTTTAGGTTTCTATTTCTCAGCCTTGAGACATTTACAGGCTTAGGTTTTGGGTTGTTTATATATGATACTAAGGCACTAAGCCACCCTCAGTCTGATGGCTTCCTTCCTTAGTTAACTTAGCACCACAGACCTAGGAATTTTCTCAAACCATTGAGAATCATGGAACTTCAAGGTCAATTAAACTGCTTTAGACCTTAAAGAGAGAAAGAAAACCTCCAAATTACTATTATGAAATCAATATAACAGAGAAAAAGCTAATACCACAATAAAGAAACTGTGGAAACTGATGGGCAGTTATGAATGTTGACATATTACTACACTACTAACAAATAAAATCTGGTAGTACTTTAAAAGAATAACACTCTAAGCAGGATTTCCTAATAAAGGCAAAATGCCCACTAACTACATCATTAGTCAGAAATTTTCTACAAATATATATAAACATATATGGAGTAATGAATTTATATCATAAATGCTCTCATTTTGCTTGTTTAACTGCATATAAATAAAAATTTTGAGAAGTGTACACAAGAAGTGGTTGTCATTGGAATGGGAGGCTAAAGATCTGGGGTGAGAGAAAGATTTAGCTGTCAGGTTTCATCAAATCTAATTACCATCTATTGTAAGATATATCAGCATTAGGTGTAATTCTAGAAAGAAACAGCCTTGCCAATTAAATTATGACACCGCAGGTTGTGATAGTCTTGTAATTATTAATAGATTCATTTATTTTATTCCAGAAATATTAAAATAAGAAAAATCTTAGAATTTATGAAAATCAGTGTTATTGCATATTTTGGTTAGTCCTTGAAGTTTTTACAAATACATTTATTGCCTTTTTATTGAGATATAACTAAACAAAAGTTTTAGTATTACTTCTGGATAAAAAGTAATTACATGGCCTCCTCAAACTGCATTCATTAGGAGTTAATATTTTTATCTCATCAAATTCTGATTTTAAGGAGAAACTGGTAATGGACCTTCAATCCCTTTAATCTTTTTTTTTTTTTTTTTTTTTTTTTTTTATCTTTTGTCTTTATAGAGCTGCTCCCTTGGCATATGGAGGTTCCCAGGCTAGGGGTTGAATCGGAGCTGTAGCCGCCGGCCTATGCCAGAGCCACAACAACGCGGGATCCAAGCCGCGTCTGCAACCTACACCACAGCTCAAGGCAATGCCAGATCGTTAACCCACTGAGCGAGGCCAGAGATCAAACCGCAACCTCATAGTTCCTAGACAGATTCATTAACCACTGAGCCACCACGGGAACTCTCACCTTTTTATCTTTATCTTTTAGCAGCTAATGGGATTATCTCAGATCATTAAAAAAAAGGAAAGGAAAAAAAAAGAAACAGGAGGAAGAGTTTGTGGATATTGGTGTAAGATAAAGAAGCTTTTCTATTTAAAAGTAAAGCAGTCTCAAATTAAATTCTAGATTTTTCTACTTCTCTTTTGCAACATTCTTTCCCCCTATTGCTTATATAATCTTTACTCTCTGTTAAACTTTGCCCTACATTTGTCTTCATGGTCTGGGTTGAACCTGGAGGAGAGAGGGCAGGGAGGAAATGATGTCTTTTCTTTAAAAACATTCCTTGCTAAACACAGCAACTGTCTCCAATTGCCTGGGAAGCAGGGTTCCCCATGAATCCAGGCTCTATTTTTGAAAAGTCAAAGGGATTCTAGGCAGGCAGGTTTGGTTTAGGTAAGCATCCGGATTTGGGGATGGTTATCTGAAGCCTTGCCTGTCATTACATTTCACAGCAACGAAAGAATGTCCCTTCTTAGGCTCTAAATCAATGGAGAAGATTCAATGAACATCTCAGCTTGTTTTCTTGCCCAAGTCATTGTAAGATTTCCCAGATTTGCACTTTTCCTATCCAAGTCTGTGGATATCAGTGTGTGATCAGTACTTCCCATCCTGTTTGTAGATATATTGCTTCCTACCCTCTTAACTGATCCCTAAAATAGAGGCCAGGATGAAAAGGTGTTGTTGTTGTTGCTCATGAAGGACATTTTAATGGCTAGAGTTCCAGATGCTGAGAAACTAAAACAACAAAGGAAATTATTTAGAAGAGAAAGTGAGAAACTTTTTATCCTAAGATATCATTGCAAGACTCCACTTAAACTAAAAGATAAACTATCAGGAACAGCATTCAGAGATAGGAGGGGAAAGTTAGAATGAATATAGTCAGAATGAGTGAGCTACAAAAAGGAATACTTCTGTGAAATTAATTCCAGATCAGTTGTACCCTGCTTCAAAAAAGTTATCAGATGTAACTGTGACCACAAAACAGGGCTTCGGATTAGCTTTTAAGAAGCAGGTAAACTTATGTTTCTTGATCTGGGAGACTACACAGGTAGTCTCAGAGAAAAATTATCAGGATTATAATATGTATATCTTTATGTATGGTATATATCTGTAAAAATAAACAAATATCTGTTACCTATTTATTGAAACAACTACAGAAAATTGTCACTGAACATTCAAAGTCGTGGCCATTTAATATCCCACTCAACTCAACAACTAATCCTCACTTGTGAACTTCAACATTTTCCCCCCAAATTGGGTTTTAGACTGTCCTCTGGGTGGGCTCCATTCATAGAATTCTGGCAAAAATCTGTTGGGGAAAATAAGTCAAGGAAGGGGCATGAGTCATGGGACTTTGTTGGACGTTGTTGTTTCATATTAAAGAGTTAAAGGATAATGAAAGAGATGTCTCTAAATGTAGTGAACATGAAGGCAAGTACATATGGTGATAGCCTGCAGTGGCTGCTCTTGATGCTATTAAGAACCACTATTATGACTTTGCTAAAAGGGCGAGAATGGCACCATTATATGTGGGCAGGATGTGGACAGAGGTAATAAACACACACTGCAGGAGATAAAATCTGAAACCCTTTTTCTATTGCTCCTAGAGTCCTTTACCCCACCCAAATGTCCCTTGAGATAAATCTTCTGGTGGATTTTTCATTGTGTATTATGACTGATTTTTTTCAACAGTTATCTCCCCATTGTCCTAATAGCCCAGGTTTATATCTCACGTCTCCATTGGGTCTCATCATTCCTCTAGACTCTAGTCCCTATTTCATTGTTGATGTCAAGGCCAGTACAAGGTTATGTGGTCTAAAATGGAAATTTCTAATTCAAGTAATCTGTTAGTGAGTTACATCAGTCTAAGAACCCCTGAAATTCTATGCAAATATTATGGGTATACACACTTTTGAATTTCTTGAAAGCAGGGCTCAAAATATATCACAACCTTTCAGATGTTTATAACCTTACCCACCCAAATTTAAGAACTAAAAGCATAGATTATCTTTGACATGATTTGGACCCTTTTTTTTTTTTTTTTTTTTTGCTTTTTACAGCTGCATATGTGGCACATGAAGGTTCCCAGGCTAGGGGTCTAATTGGAATTGTTAGTCTCTGGCTCCGCCACAGCCACAGCAACACAGGATCCAAGCCGTGTCTGTGACCTATACCCATAACTCATGGCAATGCCGAATCCTTAACCCACTGAGCGAGGCCAGGGATTGAACTGGCATCCTCGTGGATACACATTGGGTTTGTTACTGCTGAGCCACAATTGGAACTCCTTGGACACTCTTATTTTATTACCTTTTAATTTGCCTTCCTATGAAACCAAAATGTTCTTAATAAAGGATAGAGGTGTTTGTTTGTTTTTTGGTTATATACAGGAATACTCACTCCCCTCACTCATCCAGGTTCTTTATTATTATTATTATTATTGATTATTGATTTTTTTTTTCTTTGTGGCTTCACCTCCAGAATATGGAAGTTTCTGGGCCAGGGATTAAATTTGAGCTGCAGCTTCAATATGTGCCACCATGCGGCAATGCTGGATCCTTAACACACTGTGCCACAGCGGGAACTCCCAGATCCTCTTTAGAGTCAGGGGCAACCAACCTCTAGTGCTGTCATGGTCCTTGGCAGTTATCAGTTTAGGACTGCCTTTTCTGCAAAGAATTCTTATCCATCTGACAACTGTGAAGTTTTCTCACAGGACGATAACAGCCCACATCCGATGACCACTGACCCAGTGTACCAAAGGCCTGCCCTCCTGCATAAGGAGGGCACCAAGTCTATGGTACAATTCATACTTCAGAGACCTCTGTGGGATTAGGCTAGAGCTCAGCTCAGCTGAGACCATATCCTTGCTCATTTCCTTCTTCTGCTGCATTCTGCTTTCCCCACTCCCCTTTATCTGAGAGCATCTGAATCTCTTAGGCCCTGCTTTTATAGAACACAGCCTTAAACAATAGCCCATGCTAATATACCTTTAAGCTAATTTAATGTAGCTTATTGTCTCACTGAGACACTGGTTTCATGGGGGGGGACATTATATGGGCTCATTTACTTCAAATTAGTTATAAGTAAAAAAAAAAAAAAACCTTTACTCTGGAATATTTTCTTAGCCTATTTACTTACTTATTTTTTATATAATGATTTTTATTTTTTTCCATTACAGCTGGTTTACAGTGTTCTGTCAATTTTCTACTGTACAGCACGGTGACCCAGTTACATATACATGTATACTTCTATTTTCTCACATTATCACACTCCATCACATATGACCCAGCAATCTCACTCTTGGGCATAACTCCAGACAAAACTTTTCTTAAAAAAGACACATGCACCCGCATGTTCATTGCAGTACTATTCACAAGAGCCAAGACATGGAAACAATCCAAATGTCCATCGACAGATGATTAGCCTATTTATTTGAAGTAGAAATAATACTTTGGACTTATGTGGGACTATTTTTCATAAACTGTGGATGACAATTGCTATTATGAACAACTCTAAATAAAAATAAAACAGTTGCTAATCAGGGAAGGGAGAGGATGCAGAGACCAAGGAGAAGCAGTCAAGAGACAATAGTACAGCCTTGGCGGAGGGTCCTGGTTTCTCCTCAAGGAATATGCATAGCAATATCTTAGATGTTTTCTCCTCAAGGAATATGCATAGCAATATCTGCAGACTGGCAAAGCCAAAAGCTATATTTTTCTCCTTCAATAAATAAACACATAAATAAATAAGAATAATATATTTGACCTTTTCAAGTTAACCAGAAATGGAAATATGATCTTTCTAATTTCTATCATATTTACTTCTTGAACTTCTCGCTTCCATTTTCCATTAATGGCAATATTTCAAGCTAAGTTCTGATGAAAGTTCAACTTGCAGATTTGTAGGGTTAGCCTCTTTTAAGAAGAGTACTAGAATTTGGGATGCAAAATTTCTTGGTACCCTCAAAACTTGGCTCATTCCCTAGGTCAACCAACAGGTGATATACTATTGATCACTTGTTAATGGGGCATAGGTACTTGGCTATAATAAAATAACTGTCTTTTCACAATTTTTTAAAAACATGCCAGGCCCTGTTCAAGCATTATCTCATTTAAAGTCAAAACATCATTATGGTGTAAGTACACATATCTCTATTTTACAAACAAAAATCTTAGATATGTTAATATTTTCTGTATAGTCACAGAACAAGTGACGGGTAGAACTCAGATTCAAAAAATGGGTCATCTTGATTTTTAATCCGTCCCGCCTAGTAAACTGTTATCAAACTAAACTTGAGTCCACTTGCCCGTGTGCAGCAAAACCAATCTACTGACAGTGGGACTTGGTGAAGGAAAGTGCAACATTTACTTAGGGCTCCAAGAAAGGAGTCTGGGCAGCTAGTGCTCAAAGCACCTGAACACCCCAATGGGTTTTAGGAAAGCATTTTAAAAGGTAAGGTGAGGGATAGGAGTGGCAGAGCACATGATCATTTATGCATAATTCTCTGATTGGTTGATGGTGAGGTAATGGGGCAGTGTCACAGGGTTAACATTATCAATCCAAAGATGCAGTAGGTCTGGGGGCTATGTCCTTGTGGTCACGAGTAGTTAATTTCTTCCATTTAGTGTGGCTTTTAGCATCTGTTAAATATCTCAGGAAATGTGCATCAAGTACTGTTATCTAGGTACTTCAGAGAGAAGCTAAAGCAGAGGATGTGGGGGAGGGGTCTGTCCCAGGAAGGCCCCATAGGTTTCTTCTCTGTTACAAAACTATATTTTGCTCCCATAATCTGGGGACTGTGCTTCTGCCACTTCCTTGATGAGGGGCCAAGAAGAAATGTGTTGGTTCAAAGGTAAATGGAAAAGCCAGTACTGTGTAGAAGTGTGCTGTGGAAGTCTACAAGATTTTTACTCCTAGAAGTTCTGTTTCACTGTTGAGAAAAGAGCAAGCTTGAGAATTTTTGACCAAGATAAGTGGGGGACACTCCAGCTTCAGGGAGTTGCTTAGTTTTTTGTTTTACATGCCCCTAAGGCATCTTAGAGATACTCCTTAACCTAACTTCTAGTTTGCTGCCCTGCCCTCATTGTTTGCTTGTTCTGAGTCTGAGATGCATGGAAAATAGTTTTCCTTTTAAACTTGGCTGTCAAACACTCTCTGACATAAACGACAGCAACATCTTCTCAGATCCACCTATCAGAGTACTGACAACAAAAACAAAAATAAACAAATGGGACCTACTCAAACTTCAAAGTTTCTGCACAGCAAAGGAAACCCTAAACAACACAAAAAGACAACCCACAGAATGGGAGAAAATCTTTGCAAGTGAATCAACTGACAAGGGATTAATCTCCAAAATTTATAAACACCTTCGGCAGCTCCATACCAAAAAAACAAACAAGCCTATCAAAAAATGGGCAGAAGATCTAAACAGACAGTTCTCCAAAGAAGACATACAGATGGCCAAAAAACACATGAAAAGATCTTCCACATCACTCATTATTAGAGAGATGCAAATCAAAACCACTCTGAAGTACCACCTGACACTAGCCAGAATGTCCATCATCCAAAAGTATACAAACAACAAGTGCTGGAGAGGGTGTGGAGAAAAAAGAACCCTAGTACACTGTTGGTGGGATTGTAAATTGGTGCAACCACAGTGGAAAGCAGTATGGAGATTCCTCAGAAAATTACAAATAGAACTACCATTTGATCCAGGAATCCCACTCCTGGGCATCTACCCAGAGAAAACCATGACTCGCAAAGACACGTGTACTCCAATGTTCATTGCAGCACTATTTACAATAGCCAAGGCATGGAAACAACCTAAATGTCCATCGACAGAGGAGTGGATCAAGAAGAGGTGGTACATATACACAATGGAATATTACTCAGCCATTAAAAAGAACGAAATACCAGCATTTTTTGCAACATGGATGGACCTAGAAACTATCATGCTAAGTGAAGTCAGCCATACAATGAGACACCAATATCCAATGCTTTCACTGACATGTGGAATCTGAAAAAAGGACAGACTGAACTTCTTTGCAGATCAGATGCTGACTCACAGACACTAAAAAACTTATGGTCTCCGGAGGAGACAGTTTGGGGGATGGGGGGATGTGCTTGGGCTGTGGGATGGAAATCCTGTGAAATCAGATTGTGATGATCATTATATAACTACAGATGTGATAAATTCAATTGAGCAATAAAAAATTTTAAAAAATAATAATAAAAAAAGAATAAACTTGGCTGTCATGCCACAGCTGTTACATTGCAGTTGGCTGTCTGATAAAACTTGTTGCTCCATGATAAAGTCACCAGCCTCTGTTCTATAAAAAGTTATGTAGGAGCCTAAATGGTGTTATAAAGCAGGAAGGATCAACTACAATTTAACTTAAAAGAATGAGCAAAACTAAATTCAATTTATGCCTCTTAAACTGTGTTTAGATAAATCAAATTTATTTGACCTCCATATTTTTGTGTAATTTTTGATAAAATATGTATGATTCAATACTATTTCTCCCAATTTTTATTGATTGTTGCCTTGAATTTTCTGATGTATGTTAGAAATACATAAAATGGATCTAATCATATTTAAAATTTCTCCTCTGTGAAAGATCCTCTTAAGAGAACTGAGAGATAATATAGAAATGGGGAGACAATATTTAACAGCCACATATTTAACAAAGGACTAGTATCTAGAATATATAAAGAACCCTCAAACATCAAATTTGAGAACAAATAATCCTGAACAGACATTTCAATAAAGGGAATATACAGGTGCAAATGAGCACATGAAAACCTGTTTCAATGTCATTACCAATTTGGGAAATGCTTATTGAAACCACAATGAAATATCAGTAATACTTATTAGAAAAGATAAAATAAAAAATAGTAATAACACCAAATGCTGTTAAAGATGCAGAGAGAAACTGAACCCCTCACATACTGCTGATGGAAATATAAAATTGTATGACTACTCTTGAAAAGAGTATGGCAATTGCTTTCAAAACTATACCTATCATATGGACCAGCAGTTATACTCCTGGGCATTTATCTCAGAGAAATTAAAACATGTTGACACAAAGACCTGCATACAAATATTCATAGCAGCACAAGGTGGAAACAGCACACATATTCTTCAGTTTGTGAACAGTTGAACAAATTTTGGTGCATATATATAGCATGGAATATTACTCAGCAATTAAAAGAAACATGCCCTTGAGTCACATAACAGCTTGGATGGATGCTCAATAAATTATGCTGACTGGGAAAGCCAATCTCAAAAGGTTATATGTACCCTATGATTCCCTTTATATAACAATATTTTTTTTTGTTTTTTTGTCTTTCTAGAGCCGCACCCACGGCATATGGAGGTTCCCAGGCTAGGGGTTCAACAGGAGCTGTAGCCACTGGCCTACACCAGAGCCACAGCAAGGTGGTATCTGAGCCACGTCTGCAACCTGTATCACAGCTCATGACAACACCAGATCCTCAATCCACTGAACCAGGCCAGAGGCCAGGGATCAAACCCACGTCCTCATGGATGTTAGTCCGGTTCGTTAACAACTGAACCACGACAGGAACTTCCCCTATTTATATAACAATATCGAAGTGACAAAATTATAGAAATTGAGAAAAGATTAGTGATCCTGAGAGGAATGCAGCTTCTAATGGAAGTACAAAAAGGAGGAGCATCCATGAGCTGGGTAGAGGAATGAGGAAATGGTAAAATTATATTAACTTTTTCTCTCTTCATCTTATCCTGGTTTTTATGATTGTTAAGGGAGAAGTCACACAACCACTTAGATGGTTCAATGGGAGCCTGCAATATATCCAACAAAGGCAAAAAATGTGGAAAGAACATTTATAAGTATTAACTTTTTCAGGCACTAATATAAATATTTCACACTTATTAATCCTCCTGATAGCTTAATAGTTTAAATGATTAATTATAATAGGATTATCATTAATTATAACATGACTAATCCTACTTTCAAACTAGAGATGAGGCATAAAGAGACTAAATACTAAGTACTAAGACTAAGTACTTCCCTAAGGTGGTGGAGTGGGAATTTGAGTCTAGGAAGTTTGAATATGGATGCTATACTCGTAAATTTTCTGCCATAGCTTTGTATCCTCAAGAAATTGTGCCTCACTCATCTCTCCTACTCTATGTAAAATTTTCTAAAAATAGAGTATCAGAGGTTTCATCACTGGTGGTAGCTTGAAAATATTTTTCTACAGTTTATCTGGCCATGAGTACATTAAACCAATATTTAAGAATCTTGACATGAAATGAAGGCCAAAATAGTTAAGATGAAAGAGATTGAATAGAAATTTATAGTTTGTTCCTGTATTATTTTCTTCATCACCTAAGTCATGTGTATTTTATTTAAGAACACTGGAGAATTTTCAGCAGTGTACAAATTATGGATCTGAAATAGACTATTGTGAACTTTGCTTCACAAGATGGAGTGAATAAAATGTAAGTAAATGAAATAAAATGAAATAAAATTACCTCAAAATTAAAATACTTTTAGCACTTAATTAGTATTAATTAGCGGTGGTAGTAATTTCCGCACATTATTTCATGTCACAGAACTTGTGCATGGAATATTGGCTTCTTGCCTTCATTGTCTTTGGAATGTGGAAACTCTTAGAAATTATTGCTGTGCAAAAGAAATCTAGCATGTTTTAAGAAATTCAAGAGGCTGTGAGTAGTATAATTTGAGAAAGGAAATGAGCAACCACGTGACCCTTCTCTACAGTTTTTGTTTTTCTCTCTGTGTGTGACAGTATAGACTTGGAATTTTATCATTCTCATGGTCTTTTTTTTTTTTGAAAAACTCTACTTTGTAGTCAGAGACAGATGGGAGAATGCTCATAGCTGAATTTCTTGCTGAAAGGAAGAAAAATGCTGTATTTAGTGATCTTTTAAAGAGAAGCTAGTTCTCAAAGGACTTATCTGATAAACACTTATTTTGAAGTCCTGCTTCAAAAATTTTGGTGAACAGAATATCAATCAGCTGGTAATTTTTAATGTCTCAAGCCACACAAATGAGATATAATGCAAATGAATTCATATCAAGCTCTGTCTGACTCCAGACTTCAGCACATCATAGAATCCTTCAATATGCAGAATAGAGATTTTGTCACCTGTGAAATAGCCGTCAAAGTATTTAATTTCCTGTAATGGATAGGAAATGCTTATGGTAATATGTTGTAGTTAGAAATACATGTTTTAAAATTTCTGGGCCACAAAATAATCTGTAAGATCAAAAGCTTTTCAAAAATATGCATCACAGATATGCACATAAGGGAAGAAACCTAGGAGTTCCCTGGTAGCTTAGCAGGATAAGAATCCAGTGTTGTCACTGCTGTAGCTTGAGTCACTGCTATAATGTAGGTTTGATCCCTGGCCTGGGGAACTTCTGCTTGCTAGAAAGGAGAGAAACCTAGAGATTCCTTACATCCAAGTTTTAATACATATCTAAGAATTAGATGTTTTTCCTTTTTTACCCATTCTGAAGAACATTTATAGCTATAATCAGTAACTCACTTCAATGGCTAATGATTCTGTTAGAAAATTATTCATGTTTACTTAATACAATTGCTTGCCATCCAAGTAAATTTCCTTCCTCTCTTCTACCCTGTGCAGATTTGAGGAACTTCTGAGTTATAGTGTTCATTTACTTCATCAGAATTCTTCTCCTTACTTTTTTGGGCAGAAATAAAACTAGAGTTCCCATTTCTCTAACTTAGGGTCTGGGCTCAGTTGGACCTCCCTCTGGTTACAAATAGATATTCTAGATAAGATATGGTAATGTCTGCACAGGAATAGTAGGGAAAAAATGAAGTCTCTAGAAACAAAGAGGGAATCTAAAGCTGGGATGGCAAATAATCTGATGGCCTAGGCTGGTGATGGGTCCAATATGTGTTAGAATTTCAGGATAGTATTTTAATGCTATTAGGAGCTCAGCGGAGCTGGGAGAGAACTGATTTACCAGATGTCAAAATAGGTGATGAAAGCAACAAGTCAAAAATGAGAGTTAAGCTTTTAATCAATGGTAGAAGTAAGAGGCTAAAAGCAGAGAAGGAGCTGGCTGTCTCGTGTTGGGTGGGTTAGCACAGACATGGTGTTGGGGGGAGCTTCATTACCGAGGGAGCTCTGAACCCCTGGGGATATGAGGGGGAAGAGCGTGTTTCTAAGAGCATAAAAGTACCTAGGGCTGAGACTGGGGGAAGTATCTCCAAGTCTCCTCCTTCCCCCATAAGGATGCTCAGAATAGGTTCTTGAAGAAGGCCTCTTTCTGCCAGAGGCATCAGATAAAAAGACCACCCAGAAATGAAGGGCCTGAACTAGGAATGCAAGTGTGGGAAAGAGTGTGGACAGCAGATAAGTGTGACTTATCTTCTTTGAGGCTTCCACTCAGGTTGCTACATAATTTCCCGGTGAGGGCTGACAATCAAAACTTTTGTCATTCAATATGGTTGGGCCTGAAAAATATCACACATTTTTTTTTTCTTTTTTTTCTTTTTGCCTTTTTAGGGCCACACCCTCGGCATATGGAGGTTCCCAGGCTAAGGCTTTAGTTGGAGCTACAGCTGCCAGCCTATGCCACAGCCACAGCAATGCCAGATCCAAACCGCATCTGTGACCTACATCGCAGCTCACAGCAACGCCAGATCCTAACCCACTGAGTGAGGCCAGGGATCGAACCGCAACCTAATGGTTCCTAATCAGATTTATTTCCGCTGCACCATGATGGGAACTCCCACACATTTATTTTTTTTTTTTAATTTTTATTAGAGCATTGTTGATTTATAGATGGAAAATAGTGTGAGAAAAAGAATGTATACACACAGGTTTTTAATAAATGACCAGACTTCTTCAATGTAATATACGAACAGGTAATCTGGCCTTTTGCTTATTAGAAGACGTATTATTTGAACAGATATCGTTGCATTAAGCTAGGATCCTGATTGGAATTCTTGTTGTGGCTCGATGGTAATGAACCCAACTGGTAACCATGAGGATGTGGGTTTGATCCCCGGCCTTGCTCATGGGTTAAGGATCCAGCATTGCCATGAGCTCTGGTGTAAGTTGCAGATGCAACTTGAATGTAGTATTGCTATGACTATGGCATAGAATGCCAGCTGCAGCTCCGATTTGATCCCTAGCCCAAGAACATCTGTATGCTGAAGGTGCAGCCCTAAAAAGACAAAGAAGAAGAAGGAGAAGAACAAGAAGAACAGAGTTTTTTTGTTTTTGGGTTTTTTTTTTTTTTTTTTTTTTCTTTTTAGGGCCATAACTGTGGCATATGGAAAGATTGGAGCCACAGCTGAGAATAAGAAGAAGAAGGGCAAGAAGAAGGAGGAGGAGGAGAAATTATCATTTTACACTAGTTGGCAAAGAAGGGAATGATAAAGAGTTTCTCTCTACCTGGATCTCCATATGGAACAAAAATTGCACATGAGAATTGTTAAGTGCCAGGACTGTCTCCTCTGTGCTTTTTTGTTTTGTTTTGTTTGTTTTTTTGTTTTTTGTTTTGCTTTTAGGGCCAAACTTGCAGCATATGGAAGTTCCCAGGCTAAGGGTCGAATCAGAGCTATAGCTGCTGCATACACCACAACCACAGCTTCTCAGAATCCGAGCTGAGTCTGTGATCTATACCAGAGCTCATGGCAACACAAGATCCCTGACTCATTGAGAGAGGCCAGGGATTGAACCCACATCCTCATTGGTACTAGCTGGATTTGCTTCCACTGCACCACTACAGGAACACCCTTCTCTGTGGTTTTGGAGTGTAGTTCATACTATGCATGTGGTGGGAGAATTCCTGCAAACTAGGGTCTGACAAATGAAGACCATAAATACTTGATGGGTGCTTTGTAACAACCCTTCTGGTGCAAAGAGTACACAAGATTCCCATAGAAAACATTAAATAACACACCAGAAATGAGTTGATAGTAAAAAAAAAATACAAATGATGCAAAGAAATGACCCACAATGAGGGATGGTTATGTGAATAGATAACCACACAATGATTAGACATAGAGTGAAACTGCAAAATCTGAAAGATAAAGAAAAGAATCCCATAAGAATTCTGAAAGAAAAAGCAGATTTTCTTAGAAGGAATAACAATTATACCAATAGCAAAGAATACTATAGACCACAAAACAGTTAAAAAAAAAGTTCAACAGATATTTGAAAATTTGAAAATTATAAAAGAAGAAATTAATTTTTTAGAAGACAATATCAAAGTCTACAGAAAAATCAAATACCAAGAGAGTTTTTTTTGGGGGGGATTAAAATTAATATATAAAAATCAATAGCATTTCTATACACCAGCCTAAACCAGTTAGAAATTTTAATATATTTTACAAAAATTACATTCATCATAGAAGCAAAACCCAGAAAGTATCTCAGAGCAAAAAAAGTAAAACATGTTAATGAAGAATACTATCAAACTTTAAGTTATAAAAGAAAACCTTTTTGCTTTGAAGGTTTGTGGATAGAAAGACAATGTTAATTGCAATAAAATAATCTATAGATATATTTGTAACTAAAAACACTAAATTACTAATTTTAAAATGACATTACTAAGATCTTTTAAAATTTTGGATTTTTTTTTTTTACTGATTTTGACAAGGAGATTGTTAAACTCTTATGGAATGAGATACATAAAGTCAATTTGGAAAAGAATAACAAGGAAGTTCCCATCATGGTTCAGTGGAAATGAATCCAACTAGGAACCAGAAGGCTGTGGGTTCAATCCCTGGCCTCACACAGTGGGTTAAGGATCTAGTGTTGTGGTGAGCTGTGGTATAGGCTACAGGCATGGCTTGGATCCTGCGTTGCTGTGGCTGTGGTGTAGGCCAGCAGCTATAGCTCTGATTCAACTCCTAATGTAGCCTGGGAACCTCCATATCCCATAGCTGTGGCCCTAAAAAGCAACAACAACAACAAAATAACAAAAGGCATTTGTTTTACCAGATGCATAATTATGATATCCTGATTAAGTTATAATTATGGCAGTGAGATATTAGTACAGACAATAGATAAATGTGGTGCTGGTGTACATACCAGGCCAATGACCGAATGGAGAAACATTGGACCTTAGACACAATGGACCTTAGAAGCAGGTCCACATGAACACATGTGAATATTTGTTCTATAGCAACAAGCAACAGGAATGTTGCAAGTCATTGTGAACAGAATGAACTATGTATATGTAAAAATAAAATTATATTACTACTCCACATAACACATAAAAATAAATTCCCAACAGAGTAAAATTCTAAATGTGGATAACACAAAACTTAAAACTTTTAAGAGACCCTATAAAAGAATCCCTTCATTGTCACAAAGTAAAGTAGAATTTCATAAACAAGACCAAATGTACAAACCATAAAGGAAATGAACGATAAACTGACCACATTAAAATGAACACAATCCATGGAAACAAAATAGTACCATGAACAAAGTTGAGATCTACACCACAGACTGGCAGAAGATACTAACAATGAACTTAGTCATGGAAGGCTTAGTAGAAAAAATACAAGTCACTTCTCCAAAACAATGGGGAAGAAAATAAACAGCCTGATAGAAAATGGGCAGAAAATGGCAAGAGATGAATGGGCAAGTTTTAAGAAAGAAAGAACAAATGCCAATAAACATGGGAAATATTACTTAACCTCACTAGTACAGATAAATATGCATAGGCACCACATTAAGATCTGTGTAACAATCTGTCTTATAAAATTAAAATAGATAAAAATATGTTGTCTAATAACTTCAACAGGAGGAAAGAATGGAAACAATGTAACACATCAGTTGAAGGTAACATGTAACAATCTCAGTTAAAACAAAAACTCATAATTTCAGTGGTTTAATGCAAAGAACATGAACATTTATTGTTCATGTCCCAGTCCACGGGACATGTCCCTGGTCATGTAGCCTCCAATGAGATCATTCAGGAAGCCCAGTCTCTATCATCTTGTAACTCAACCCTGTTCAAAGTCCTTAGAGAACTCTCCTTGCAGCTGGACAATGGGGAAGGAGACCATGCGGAAGTCTCACTTCTTGGTCACAGCAGCTTTAAAAGACCACACATCTCTTCTACTCACATGCCACTGGGACTCAGGTCTTCAGAAAAACCTAAGGTCAAGAAAGCCTAGGAAATTGAGTCAAGTGTTATGCTCAGGAGGAAAAGAAAATGGGAAGTCTGGGAGTTCCCTTTGTGGTTTAGTGGTTAATGAACCCAACTAGGATCCATGAGGAAGCAAGTTCGACCCCTGGCCTCACTCAGTGGGTTAAGGATCCAACGTTGCAGTGAGCTGTGGTGTAGGTCACAGATGCAGCTCGCATCTGGTGTTGCTGTGACTGTGGTATAGGCTGGCAGCTGAAGCTCTGATTTAACCCCTAGGCTTCGAACTTTCATATGCCTCGAGTGCAACCCTAAAATAGGAAAAAAAAAAAAAAGAGAGATTTGGTAAATATGCCTAATTTCTTGCCACACAATACTCGTGCATTTCTGATGAGAATGTACATTAATATAATAATTTGAAAGCAATTTATGGTAAAGTTTTAATTACATATACCCTTATAATCCACAATTCAATTTAATTAAATGACCTAGGAAAATCTTACACACATGTTCAAAGGATCACATACAAAATTAAAAAAAAAATCCTTTCAAAAATTTTTATAGTTTTGAAAAACAGAAAAGAACTTAATTTTCTGTCTGTTGAGGAATGGAAATGTAGATTGTGATTTATTTGTAGAATGGAACATTATAATGTAATTAAAGTAAATTTTATTTATTTATTTATTTATTTTTAAATTTTTTTGTCTTTTTGCCATTTCTAGGGGTGCTCTCGTGGCATATGGAGATTCCCAGGCTAGGGGGTCTAATCAGAGCTGTAGCCACTGGCCTACACCAGAGCCACAGCAACACAGGATCAGAGCCACATCTGCGACCTACACCACAGCTCATGGCAACGCTGGATCCTTAACCCACTGAGCAAGGCCAGGGATCGAACCCGCAACCTCCTGGTTCCCAGTAGGATTCGTTAACCACTGAGCCAGGATGGGAACTCCGAGTAAATTTTAAAATTAACTGTATCATGGTGTTGGCCAGCAGTAACAGCTCCAATTAGACCCCTAGCCTAGGAATCTCCATATGCCATGGGTGGGGCCCTAGAACAGACAAAGGACAAAAAAAATTAAAATTAAATATATCAGTGTAGATATATTTGAAATTGTGAATTAAATGAATATATTAAATGATTTTAAAAGTGAAGAATCATGAATGTGATTTTTTTTTTTTTTTTTTTTGTCTTTTTAGGGCCACACTTTCAGCATATGGCAGTTCCCAGGCTAGGGTTGGAATTGGAGCTGCAGCTGCTGAACTACACAGCAATGCAGCAATGAAGGAACTGAGCCACATCTGTGACTGACACTAGGGCTCATGGCAACACTGGATCCTTAACCCACTGAATGAGGCCAGGAATTGAACCCACTTCTTTATGTATACTAGTTGGGTTCATTACCACTGAGCCACAATGGGAACTCCACCATGAAAGCAAATTTTTAAATTTTATTAAACAAAAATTTCTACAGTTCATGAGTACATATTTCCACATATTGCAGTAGATATATTATAATCCAGTATAACTTTAAAAGAAAGATCTTTCAGCAAATGAAACGGGAAAACACATTATCTTTGAGGTTTTTATGGAGGCTTCATCACAATAGATAGGATCGATGAACTCATTGGCCATCAGTGATGGAGCTCAACTTTCAGCCCTTCTCTTCTCTTTGGAGATGGGAGTGATACTGGAAGATCCAACCCTCTAATCACATGGTTGGGTAACCTGGCATCAAGCCCTCATCCTTACCTGATGTCCAAAAGTCATCATGTTAACATAACAAGAGAACTTTATTGCTCTCATCACTTAGGAAATTCCAAGAGTGTTAGAGTCTCTGTATCAGAAACAGACAAAAACAAAATAAAACAACAATTATAAATCACATTAAAACTGAGCAGGAACTTGTGGCACCCTCTGGTTACAAATCCTTTCCCTCTCCCCTAGTTCTTGTTTGTAGGAAAAAGGTTTCATTCAGCCTCTCTGACTCTCTCTGGGTTCCAAAGTGCAGATTCAAATAATTGCTTGTCAGGAAAGGTTGGGAATGCAAAAACAAAGGAGGAATAGTCGGGAAACAATAGTTCAGGGTGGGCAGGGTCCTGGTTCCTCCTCAAGGAATATACATAACAATATATCTTTGAGTTCTTCTGTAGGAGCTAAAGCCTCCACCCAGGTAGAGGATTGTGACTTCAGGCTGAGCACAAGAGTCCTGGAGCACCGACGTTTGACTTCACCACCAACCAATAAGAAGAATGTCTGCACACAGTGGTAGATAAGGAAGACACTGACCACCTCCTAGAATGATTAACTGTGATTAACTTTCCCTTCCTCCCTTTAAAAACTTCTGTGGTTGAGCAGAATCTTCAGCGTTATTTCTTGGACACCAGTCTACTTTTCTCCCCAGATTTCTGGTCTCCTGAATAAAGCAACACTTTCCTTTAGACCAACACTTGTCTCTCAAGTATTGACTTTCAAGTGGTGAGTGGCTGAACCTGAGTTCAGTAACTATCACAACAGGTCTTTGAATTGATTTTTTGCTGTCCTGCTCTTCTACTCTTCCCAACATACAAAATTTAGAAACATAGATTAATAAAAAATACTTATGTAGTCATGAAGTGGCTATGAAACAGTTAACTTAATACTTTTAATTGTATCATATTATTTTTAATATCATTTTCAGCAGCTCAGTGGGGGTATCTAGCTAAATATTAGAGGTCCACTGTTCTCAGAGTCCCATGTGACTCTGACCTGGTAAGTGAATGATCCACAATGACATAATTCTTAATTTTTAGATTGTTTCAGCTACTCTGTTCTGTCTCTTGAAAACTTATGCAGATCTGTTTACATTTCCTTGAGGTTTCGAGTTCTAATAATGTGGTTTTGAAACCAAGTAAGAACATGTGTAGTGCTCTTGGGTAGATACAAAATCCTTTCTGTGTCTCCTGTTTCTTGCTTTCTTGTAGAAAAAAGGCTTCAGCCTCCTGAACCTTCCCTGGAGTTCCAAAGGGCAGATTCAGTTTCTAATTAGGGAAAAGGAAACGCAGAAACAAAGAAGGAGCAGTCAAGAAACAATAGTGCAGTGATAAAGCGGGGTCCTTGTGCTTCCTCAAGGAATACACACAACAATATATATATGATTTCTTCTATAAGAATTAAGTTTCCCACCCAGGTGGAAAATGATAACTTCAGCCTGAGCACAAAAGTCCTGGAATTTGAGCCTGTTACCTCACCAAGAACTAACTAGAAGAAAGTCATGTACCCTGCAGCCTTCTCCCCAAATTTTGCCTTTTACCTACTCTTTCCTGAAAACCATAAGGGGAGTTTTAGTCTTTTGAGCACAAACCACTCAAACTCCTTGTACGACCCTTGCAATAATCTTTTCTCTGCCACACAATCAGACATTTAAATTTGTTGCAGCTCACTGTGAATTGGGCACACAAACTTGCATTGGACAACTTGCATGCAGTTTCTACTGAATATATCAACACTTAATTAGTTTTCAGGGTGTTACATTTTCTAACAGTCATTAAACACCAGAAAAAGTGCTCAGAGCAAGGCATATGGTTAAGAGTTCCTAAAGAATGCCCTCAAGTTAAAGAGTATCATAACCTTGTAACTGAGTAGGACCCTGTGGGGCTCCTGGGCACAAAAGACTTTCTCTGTCCCCCATTTCTTGTTTTTAGGAAATGGGTCTCATTCAGCCGCCATAGCCTTCCCTGAATTCCAAGGGGAAGCTTCAGACATTTGCTGATCAGGGAAGGAAGGGAATGCAAAGACAAGGGAGGAACAGTTAAGACGCAATTGTTCAGCCTTGGGACAGGATCCCGGTTCCTTCTCAAGGGATACACATGATGATGTAGGTATCTTATACACCTAAGAGAAAACTTATATTCCTTATACTTCTTTTATAAGTGAATACTTAAAACTGAACAGCTTAGAGTCCTTCCTTATGCTTCTCCATGGCTTAATTACAACCCAAACTCAATCACTTGTAAGCTAAAAATTAGGCACCCTGAGCACAATTGCCTGTGGGTTAAAGATTATTAAGCACATGATTTTTTTTGAGGACTTTCCTAGACTGCCTTAATTACTGATCAATATTCCCTTTTTGAAAGTATTTTTATTTCAGGAAAGATCAAGATATGATAACCCAGAAGATCGCCAGGGTCATGCTGAGATCTCATGACACCAACCTCGATAACTAAAGGTGTCCTCCAAAGAAAGAAGAATGCATATTTGCCCTCAAATATGATTCTTATCCAGTAACCTGTTTTTCTCCTTTTTACAATAAAACTCCTTGCAACACTTCTCAACAAAAGGCACAATTTTTAAAGCATTAGCTTTCTCTAGCTTCCTTTCCCTGGCAAAGCAATAAAAGCTATTTTTTTCTCCTTTACCCAAAACTCTATCTCCACATTTCTATTTGGCAAGAGTGGACAGAGGCCGAGTTTTGGCAACAGCAACCTGATTAAAGAGAAGGAAATCTGAAAGCAGACCTACTGGGCTGGGACATGTGAAAGGAATTCTTTTTGTATCCATGTGCCTTTAATAAAAACATAAAAAATTTAAATAGTTATCAATATACAAACATATAGTTAACATTAATATATAGATTATACTAACATGTATACTAGAAGGATTTCTAAGGATCTTAAATCTTAATAATTTAGTATATGTAAAGCATTCAAAATTTTCTGGCACATAGTAATCACTTTGTAAGTGCTTATTAAATACATTCTCACATTTTACAGTGACTAATTTCTCTTGGACAGGAACCATATTCATAATCCCAAGACTGGAACTTCCCAGACTTGTTGGTGCAATACCCAGGTCGATCTAAGATGTTACATAAAAATAAGTTATTGAACAATAAACAGATCATTCCTAAAGGATAGATTTGGGATGATACTAATTACCATAAACAGCAAAATAAATCTTTTTCTGGCAGATGATTTGAACAATCACAAATGACACATTGGAAGAGAAGCTTGTATCAATGAGAAATATAGGCTTACTATTGATAAACTAAACCACAACTTTTTCTCCATGTCTCCAAACCCACTGTTCCTTCCTGTTGCCAAGAGTTAAAAACTATAAAAACAATTTTTTCTTCTAATTTGATAATTTTTACCTTGTAATTTTTTTTTTACCTTGTAATTTTTTACATATCATACATTTAAAAAATTTTAGAATAGTCGTGGATTTACAAAAAAGTTTTAAGGATATCACAGAACTCTCAGTTGGTCCTGCACACAGTTTTCCCCACTGTTAGTATTATAGTGGTTGCATCAACTTCTATAAACATTTGTGTGTACATTTTTGCATGGGCATAAGATAGCAAATCATTTGGGTAATACCTAAGTATAGATTTGCTGGATTGTGTGGTATAATTATGTTTAGAAATATAAGAAGTGCCAAACTATCTTCCAAAGGAGTGTTTCCATTTTGCATTTTGTACACAATGAATGAGAATACCTGTTACTTCATTTCCTTACCAACATTTGGTTCTGTCAAATTTTTCTAGACATCATGTACAAAAAAATGAATCTAGCTACTGACTTCACACTTCTACAAAAGTTAACTAAAAATATATCACACATTTAAATGTAAAACATGAAACTCTATAAAACTCTCAAAAGATACCATAAAAAAATATAGGTGGCATTGGATATGACAATGACTTTTTAAATAAAACACTAAAGACACAGGGAGTTCCCATTATGGCTCAGTGGGTTAAGAACCTGACTAATTTCCATGAGGATGTGGGTTCAATCCCTGGCCTTTCTCGACAGGTTAAGAATCTGGCATTGCCATGAGCTGTGGTGTATGCTGGCAGCTATAGCTCTGATTTAACCCCTAGTCTAGGAACTTCCATATGCCATGGGTATGGCCCTGAAAAGTCCAAATAAATAACAAACAAACAAAAAGACCTCCAAAAACCCCCCAAAGCACTAAAGGTGCAATCCATGAGGGAAGTAATTGATAAAATAGAATTCTGCTTTATGAAAGACAGTGTCAAGAGATTAAGAAGACAAACCAAAGTCTTGGAGAAAATATGTCAAAGACACATCTGATAAAGAACAGTTATCCAGGATATAACAAAGAGTCCATAAAATACAACCATAAGAGGAGTTCCCATCATGGCGCAGTGGAAACAAATCCGACTAGGAACCATGAGGTTGTGCCTTCGATCCCCAGCCTTGCTCAGTGGGTTAAGGATCTGGCATTGCCATGAGCTGTGTGTAGGTCGCAGATGCGGCTCGGATCCCGAGTTGTTGTGGCTCTGGCATAGGCCGGCGGCTACAGCTCTGATTCGACCCCTAGCCTGGGAACCTCCATATGCTGTGGGTGCGGCCCTAAAGTGACAAAAGACAAAAAAATAAAAATGAAACAAAATACAACCATAAGAAAACAAATGACTCAATTTAAGAATCTGCCAAAGAACTTAACAGTCATCTCACTAAAGAAAACACACAGTTGGTAAATAAGCATTTGAAGAGATGTTCAACATCATTATGGCATCAGGGAAATGCAAATTTAAAGAGCAATGGCATGCCGGAACACACCAATTGGAATGACCAAATGTGGTATTCTGACACCAAATAGTGTCGATGATGTGGAGCAACAGGGACTCATTCATTATTCATGAAAATGCAAAATGTTACAGCTACTTGGGACATGAGAAAGTCTCTTTTTCTCACTAATGCAGGTAGTTCCTAGAGTTAATTTGTTCTCCAAACTAATTACTGACTTGGGACGGTACTGAATAAGAAGTAATAGTTAATACTACTATAAAATAGTTTATAGGAAGGAAATGACAAATATTCTTCTTGATTTAGAGTCAGTAACACAGCCTTCTTTGAGCCAAGATTTCTGCCTTATCTCGTCACAACTCCTCCCCCTTCCTCAAAAAAGTCCGAGAATATAAGATCTCTTTCTTTCAAAAAATAAGTATCCATCCATGGTGACTTTGAATCCAGAATTTGAACCAGCCCTTTTCTAGTCAGCCCTGTGCTGGCCAAGGTGTGGCCCTTCAGCATTCAGCACCATGGCCAGAGCATAAAGTAGGGGGAAAAAAAGTCTGGGGGAAACTATACACAGGGGTCAACAAGTAAACTCTTATTTACTTCTACCTAATGACAACCTACTGAAATGCAAAATGAGACCCATGTTATTTGAATGTAACTGTGTGATACTAGGGCTTCCATTCTTAAACAGATTGTGGCCTGGTAAATTTCCCTTTAATTTCTTCCAAATATATGCAATGTATATATGATGATGCTTACTGTTTACTCATAAAAACTAAGCAATGTTATTTGCTTCCTTTTATCCTTAGTCCAGCTCTGTAGTAGGTTTAAAGTTTTTAAGTTTTTGGGTTTTTTTCTGATCACTCTCTGCAATATATCTTTCCCGAAATAGACTTTCTGACCACTTAGAGAAATTCATCTTTCCAGTTTATATTAGTCAAAGTGAAAATTATAGGCATAATTACTCGATATAAAATAAGTGCTATTTGAAGTTCCTGTCGTGGCTCAATGGTTAATGAATCCTACCAGCATCCACGAGGACAAGGGTTTGATCCCTCGCCTTGCTCAGGGGCTTAAGGATCTGGCATTGCCATGAGCTGTGGTGTAGGTCACTGACATGACTCAGATCCCATGTTGCTGTGGCATAGACTGGCAGCTACAGCTCTGACTGGGCCCCTAGCCTGGGAACAGCCATATGCCATGGATGTGGCCCTAAACCCCCCCCCAAAAAAGACAAAAAAAAAGTTCTGTTTTAAGAATCAAGTGTTAAGTATGGTCCTCAAATGGACTCATCATTTCTTTACTCCATAACTGCATCTTTTACAAATATTACATATAGTATTAAATCATGGTAGCTGAAGAGTCCATAAGAGATGAAGTAATTAGTGTCAATATTAGTTTTCACTGCCAACCTCTCTTTTTCTGAAAGCAGGGCCAGTCTCTTCCTTTAAGAGAGTCACTGCTCATTCTCTTTCTTTTTATGTGGTTCAAATAGGATTCAGCTTTCTTCTCTTTTCTGGGGTTGGCATGTAACCCAGGCCTGGCCAATGACAGCCATAGTGATAGACAGAGAAAGACATGTGGTCTGAGTTGGGGCAAATCCACATCAACCTTGTAACTTTTGATGTATCTCTTGGAGGAGGATTTTTTTTTTTTCCCTAGCAGAAGGAACAAATAGTTATATTGGCAATTCTGGAATCCATGTTTCCTACTGCAGTGCCGAGACCAGCTCAGCAGGATGGGGCTGAAGAATGGGTGCTGTGAAACTTAAGGAAAAAAGTTAACATAAAGCAAAACACAGAGACATTTATCTTAAGTAAAGGTGGGAACCGGGGGACTCAAGGTCTCAGGGACCAAGAGCCCCACCTCAAGAAACCACACTGCTTTTCTTGCGTTTTTTAGGATTTCGTCAAGTGAGAAAGGGGTTGTAGGTGCAGGATATAGGGTTTTTAAAGTTATTTTAAAAGTCACTTAGCCAGTTGCTGATTAAGCTTTTATTCTGACCTTTAGGCATTTAACAATCATTAGCATTTGGGGAAGCTTGGTGTCAGCTATCTATGCATAGCATCTAGAGAGTCACCTTTGTGCTTCAGCAGAGGGTGTGCCTTAGGTTTGCACCTAGGTTCTCCTTGCTAATGCATATCCTGCTAACAACCCCTCATAAACCCCTTGGGGCCATGAGGCTCCTCTTTCTTTTATTCTAAGGGGACATATCATGCTGTGCAAACAGCTTTCCAATCGGCACAGGTCCAGCATACTGTGACCAACACATTAAGTCCTCATTCAGCTGGCCCTTTGAATAACTTATGCCTTTAGGTCTTTGTTCTTAAGTTTAAGTCATGTACCAGCACTGCAACTGTTCTCCAAGCAGGAAGATGGGATAAAGTAAAGCAGGACAAGATGGAGTTTTCAGCAAAGAGGCAAAGAAAATATTGTAGAAACATGTCTCAGATACTACAGTGAGTGCAAGTGTTCTCTGACCCCAGCACTGCTAATTCTGACCCTCATGTTCTTCATGTTAAGAAAATGGGGCAAAATAACTACATAATAATAAAAATATTCTTATACCAACATAATGTCTCAAAAAAATTAGCTGAATATTTTCTCTACTAGTATCCATAGACCCTGGAACAAAGACAGCAACAAACTCAATGCTAAATGATAATTTCATGTTTAGTGGCTGAGCCATCACAGTACTTTCCAAAAAATGACTTTTAAATTGGTCAGATGTAGATAGTATTATCTGACACTTTGGTTTCTTTTTAATTTGTTCTTCTGAAGTGAGGAATATGGATTGTTGGTTCAACTGAAATTATGGTTATAAATGGTATAGTCCCAGTGACAGTAATTTGCACAAAGTCCATGCTTAATAAATACTTCCTATAGAATAGCAGGGTAGTGAAAAGAATATGGTCTTTAAAGAGGACATGGGTTTGCAGTCTTGATTTATTACTTGGACAAAGCAGTGTGTCTGTGTCTCTGTCTTTTCGGTATTAGCAATACACAAAAATTCTCACACCAGAAGGTTGTTTGGAGGAATAGTTCTAAACTTTAATGCATGTGAAGCTCCTGGGGCTCGTGTAAATTCAAATTCAATAAATCTGACTATTCTCTAATGGCAGAAGTTTAGAGGTTAATGTGAAATGATGTATGTGAAAACACTAAGAAAAAGACCTGGGAAATTGTCTACTCATGTACTTTGCCCCCTTTAAAAAACAGTTTTGTTGTTGTTGTTGTTGCTATGGGATGGGTTAAAGAATGAATAAATATGTATACACACATATATGGATATTTATATACATGATGGAATATTATTCAGCCTTGAAAAGGAGATTCTACCATTCATGACAAACTTGGATAAAACTGAAGGACACTATGTTCCGTGAAATAAGCCAGATTCAGAAAACAAAAAATAACAACAACAAAAAAACACTGTATGATATTACTTATAAATGGAATCTAAATAAGTCAAACATATAGAAACAGAGAGTAGAACAGTGGTTACTAGGGGTGGGGCAGTTTGGGAAAGAGGGTAATGTTTGATCAAACTATAAAAAGTTGTAATTGTGTAGGCTGAAGAAGTCTAGAGATCAAATGTAGAGCTTGATGACTACAGTTAATAATATTGTATTGAGTACTGGAAGATTGCTAAGAAGATTTCAGTTCCTCTCATAACATACATAAAAGCATGGTGCATGAGGAGATGATATGTTGATTACTCTAACTATATCACATCATCATGCTGTTCACCTTAAATTTATACAATTTTTTTTTTCATTTCTTTTTGGGTTGCATCCATGGCATATGAAAGTTCCCAGGCTAGGGGTCACATGGGAATTGCAGCTCCCAGCCTACTCCACAGCATCTTGGGATCCAAGCCATGTCTGCCACCTACACCACATCTCATGGCAATGCCAGATCCTTAACCCACTGAGTGAGGCCAAGGGTCAAACCTGCATCCTCATGGATACTAGTAGGGTTTGTTACTGCTGAGTCACCACAGGAACTCCTAAATTTATACATTTTTTATTTAAACTAAAAAAACTTAAAAAGAACAGTACCTGGAATAGCTCCCTATGTCCTTTTTCTTTTTCCTTCTTTCTTTTAAAAATATATTCTGCCTAAGTTCTATATCTTTGTCTTCTTTCTGAGTGAATGATGAAATGGAAGCAAAGTTGGATTTAAGAGCCAAAAGTTGCTAAAGGGATGTGGTGCAAGGAGTATTATGCACTGCCTCTTAAAGGAGAGCTTCTCTCTCAACAGCCAAATGCTTTTCAGTATCTCTGACACAGTAAAGTCTAAACAAGTCAAGAAGGACTAGCATATTTAATACTTTACCTCTAGTTGACAACTTGCAGAAAGCAAGACCTTTGAAAAGTGATATAAAAATGATACATGTTTAGTGATTGGTGGATAACCTCTCTAAGATGGGAGTTGGGGAAGGCATAGAGAAAAAGTGGTGTACCATTTTGCCTGGTCCTGGACCTGGATGAAGCATATGTTTTCTGGTGACAAGATCCATTCATGTCTGGGTGCTGCTCCCAGTTGCAAATCATTGTCCTTCAGAGAGCAAACCTGAGCTGTTCTTTATGGCTTCAGGTGTACTTGCAGGCACACATGGGAAAAAGCAGTTGCAATTCCCATTGTCAAATCATAAGAAGTACTCTGTGTTAATTCTTCAAACACACGTTTTTTTTCCAGATCTCCTGGACACAGCTGTGTTTTCTTTTCTTTTTTTTTTTTTTACACTTTTTTTTTTTTTTTTTTTTTTTTGCTATTTCTTGGGCCGCTCCCGCGGCACATGGAGGTTCCCAGGCTAGGGGTCGAATCAGAGCTGTAGCCCCTGGCCTACGCCAGAGCCACAGCAACGCAGGATCCGAGCCGTGTCTGCAACCTACACCACAGCTCACAGCAACACCGGATCTTTAACCCACTGAGCAAGGGCAGGGATCGAACCCACAACCTCATGGTTCCTAGTCGGATTCGTTAACCATGCGCCACGACGGGAACTCCAGCTGTGTTTTCTAAATGGTTAGAAAGAGAAACCAATTGACAGAACAAATGATCTGACAATTAAATAGAACCATTCCAAGAAATGAATCTCCCTTTCTCATGTAGACATTTATATTGGCCAATAGCAAAAACATGTCTGAATGTATAAATGAAAGGACAATGGTAACTTATGTGTACAGAGAGAGAGGCTTTCTCTAAAACTATTGTGACAATCAGGCCCAAATCCACCCTTTATATGAAAGAAAAAATTACAAATCCAGTTTGGTAATAGAAGAAATGACAAAATTTTTCTGTTAGCTTGCAAAGAACAAGAAAATTTCAAGAATAACTTGCACTGTACTGCTTGGAATGTGCTAGACTCAATTTGAGCTTATTGGACTAAACTGAATTAGGAAAGAGAAAAGGAAGAAGAAAATGAGGAAGGAAGTGTCTTTTTTTTTTTTTTTTTTTTTTTTTTTGAGCCACACCCTTGGCATATGGAGGTTCCCAGGCTAGGAGTGGAATCAGAGCTGTAGGTGCCACCCTGTACCACAGCCATAGCAGTGTAGGATCTGAGCCTTGTCTGTGACATACACCACAGCTAGGGCAACACCAGGTCCTTAACCCAGTGAGCAAGGCCAGGGATGGAACTCTCGTCCTCATGGATACCAGTCAGGTTCACTAACCACTGAGCCACGAGGGGAACTTTGGAAGGAAGTGTCTTTTTGGCTAAATCTTTTTCTTTACACATAGACTTGAACATAGTCACGTCAAAAGTTCTTACAAGTAGTGTAAAAAAACTTTTTATGTCAGTATCAGAGCATTCAATCAGTAATGACCCAGGGGATATTTACCCCAGCATAGCACAAGAGCTAGAAGCATTGAAATGCTAATAAGATGGATTAGCGAAGTAAAATGATATATTTTTACTGTTTTCTTATTTCACTTGATCACGATGTGTTTTGATTTTATAATCATCCCCAAAATTCTCCCTGCAGATATTGATGTCTTTCTGAAATAAATATATGTCACTCATTTCTTAATAGTGACTTATATATGATAACCAAAATTTTAAAAATCAATAACTTGGGAGTTGCCATTGAGGCTCAGCAGGTTAAGAACCTGACTAGTATCCATGAGGGTGCAGGTTTGATCCCTGGCCTCACTTAGTGGGTTAAGGTTCTGTCATTGCCGCAAGCTGGGGCATAGACCTCAGATGAGGCTCAGATCCAGTTTTGCCAGGTTTTGCCTGGCTGTGGCATGGGTGGGTGGCTGTGGCTAAGATTAGATCCCTAGCCTGGGACCTTCCATATGCCTCAGGTGAGGCCCTAAAAAGGGGAAGGAAAAGAAAAGAATCAGTAACTTATCTAAAGGAAATTGAAAGGTGCCTGTCATTTTACAGAAGATTTTCTCTCAACTGCTATAGAAGTGGCAAGTGTTGATTGCAAATGGAGTCGGTTAAGTGAGCATTTCCACTTTTGTCAGGTCTATTTGACTCTTCACATATCTAAATCCAGCCATCCAAACATTTTTTTCTATTGTTGGAAATAATTTCAAAGAAAAATAAAATTTTAAAAAAAATAAAATTTTTACTCTAGGGCTGTTAATTATTTGTCCCCTGTAGTTTCCATGGGTGCCTTTGAAATCCTGAGTGTGGTTATCATATCCCTGTGAGCTGCTAATTCTCCTTCGAAAATTCTTTGAGGGCTAGGATGAGAGTGCATTTTTTTTTTTTTTCTTTTTTTTAATGGCTGCACTGGGGCACATGGAAATTTCTGGTTCAGGGATCAAATGTGAACCACAGCTGCCACAATGCTGGATCCTTAACCCACTGAGCAAGGCCAGGGATCGAACCCACGTTCTCATGGATACAAGTTGGGTTTGTTTCCACTATGCTACAAAGGGAATTCCAGGTTAGAGCTGACCTTTAGGTCAGTTTATTTCTGTCTTCTTCTTACCAGCAGAGTGTAGTTCTTTCAGTTCCTAGATTGATTGATTGATTGATTTTGCTTTTTAGTGCCATATGTATAGCATGGGGAAGTTCCCAGGCCAGGGTTTGAATCAGAGCTGCAGCTGCCAGCCTGTGTCATTGCCACAGCAACATGGGGTCTGAGCTGAGTCTGTGACACCACAGCTCACGGCAACGCCATATCCTGAACCTACTGAGCGAGGCCAGAAATCAAACGAGCATCCTCATGGATTCTAGTCGGGTTCATTACCACCGAGCCACAACGAGACCTCCCTCAGTTCCTAGATTTATGAGAGCAAAGCTCCTCTGAGATTCCTCACCTTTGGGCTTTGACTCATGTTCCATGGTTACCATTAGTTATTAGAAAACAAAATTCAAGATTTGCTGTGTACATTCAGGCAAAACCCCCAGAACGCTGTTATATTTCTGACATATAACTAGATCTTGGACTGCACCTCTACTAAACTATCAGCTCTATTTTATCACAAATTTTAGTCAACTCATAGGAAGAGTGATTTGAATAACTTAGCCTACTAAAATTATGGAAATGGGAATCCACATAATTCTTCATTAACTATTGTAAATATAATAATAATAATGGCACACAGAAAGAAAACCATACATTTTATGCACAGTCAAGGACACACATAGCTTATAATAGAGTTGGGTTTTTAGGGAATAAAGATAAATGGAAAATTAATGATTACTATTTTTTTTTTTTTTTTTTTTGTCTTTTCTTGAGCCACTCCCTCGGCATATGGAGGTTCCCAGGCTACAGGTCACTGCCGGCCTACACCAGAGCCACAGCAACACAGGATCCGAGCCGCGTCTGCGACCTACACCACAGCTCATGGCAACGCTGGATCCTTAACCCACTGAGCAAGACCAGGGATCGAACCCGCAACCTCATGGTTCCTAACCCTATTCTTTAACCACTGAGCCACGACAGGAACTCCTTAATTCAAATCTCTTTAAAACTCTTCACTGGAGTCTTTTTTTTGGTCTCCTATTATTTATGGAGAGAGAATATTTCAATCAAACTATAACTGTAACTTTATGTTTCCCCTTTGAAATTCTTTATTTTTTTGGTTTATTTATTTGAAACCATCTTATTAGATGTACAAAAATTTAATATTTATTACATTTACTCAGATTTTATCTTTTCTGTTGCTCGTCATAATGACCTATATCATAAAATTTCTACTTGGTATCATTTTTCTTCTGACTGAAGAGTATCACTTATTATTTCCTCTAAGGGGATCTACTGCTGACAATTCTTTAGTTTAGCTTGTGTTTTAAAAAAATCTTTATTTCACATCCTTCTTTTTTTTGGCTGCACCCATGGCCCACAGAAGGTCTAAGTTCTCATGCCAGGGATAGATCTCTTGTGGCAATACCAGATCCTTAACCCACTGTGCCACAATAGAACTTCCTCACTTTAATTTGTGTGTGTGTGTGTGTCCTTTTGCCTTTTTCCAGGGCCACTCACAGCATATGGAGGTTCCCAGGCTAGGGGTCTAATCAGAGCTATAGCTGCCAGCCTACACCACAGCCACAGCAACGCCAGATCTGAGCCGCATCTGTAACCTACACCACAGCTCACCACAGCCACAGCAAAGTGAGTAAAAATAAGGCAGATCCTTAACCCACTGGGCAAGGCCAGGGATCAAACCCACAACCTCATGGTTCCTAGTCAGATTCATTAACCACTGAGCCACAACAGGAACTTCCTCACCTTAATTTTTGAAGGCTATTTTCTGAGTACAGAATATTAGTATGGTAGTTATTTTCTTTCAACACATGTAATATATTATGCTATTTTTGCCTGGTTTTCATTTTTCTGTTCAGAACCCAGCTTTCCATCTAATTATTGCTCCTTTGAGGTAATTTTTTCTCAAGTTTATTTTGATATTTACTAACTATCTTTTCATTGTCAGTTTTACTATGATAGGCTTAGGTAAATTCCTTCTTATTTATCCTGCTTAGGATTCATTGCGTCTCTTGGATCTGTGACAATATTTTTCAATGGTATTATAAAATTCTCAGCTATTTTCTCTCCACACATTGTTTCTACTCATTTTTTCTCCCTTTCACCATCCTAGAATTCCAATTCTAAGTAGTTAGTTTTTCTCATGGTATCCTCTATATCTTTCAGTCTTCTGCATTTAGCATATTTTTATCTGCCTATGATTCTTTCTGGGTATTTTTTCTTTTAAAAAAAAACTCAGTGAATTTTATTATATTTATAGTTGTACAAACATCATTACAAAACCTAACTTTACAACATTTCCATCCCAAACCCCAGCCCATCCCTTCTCCCCCAACCTGTATCCTTTGGTAACCATAAGTTTTTCTAAGTCTGTGAGCCAGTTTCTGTTCTGCAAATAAATTCATTGTATCCTTTTCTTAGATTCCACATATAAATGATAGCATATGATGTTTGTGTCTCATTGTCTGACTAACTTCACTTAGCATGATAATTTCTAGGTCCATCCATGTTGCTGCCAATGCCATTTTTTTCCTTTCTATGGCTGATTAATATTCCATTGTGTATAGGCACCACATCTTCTTTATCCACTCCTCTTTTGATGGGCATGTAAGTTGCTTGCATGTCTTCACTGTTGTGTGTATGGGTATTTTTTCTGGGTATGGGTATTTTCTATGGGTATTTTTTCTGACCTGTTACACATTACACTATCTTTTCTTTCTGTTTGTCTAATTGTCATTTACTTATTTAGCTCTTCACTTCGGTTACTGTATTTTTAAATTCGAGACCATTCATTTAAGTTTTACTTAAAGTTCAAATTTGTATTTGGAATTTTAATCATATTTTTATGTCATTCAGCATAATAGCTCTTTCAAAACCTATGCTTGATATCTGCAAAATCTGAAGCCTTTGTGGGTGTCTTGTTTGTCTGCTAGTTATCTTTCTTCCATTTGGCTTATCTTTTCATGTTTTTATTATTATTATTTTTTATTGTGGGAATGTTATTTATTTGCAGAATGATTTTCAAAGTAATATGCAACTTCAGATGATAGTGTTAATTCTCTTAAGAAAAGATTTAAGTTGGATTTTGTTTTTATTGTTGTCATTGATTTCCTGCCTGGTCTCTAAGGGCATTACTCTCAAGGATTACCTCAATTAAATTTCAGAGACTAATATTATTTGAAACTGAGATGTAGTCATTAGGAGGACCTATTAACTCTAAACTCAGGTTCCAAGTCTTTGGAGTTTTGTATTAGTCTGGACTCAATCAGGATGGAAAAACTACTGTGAGTCATGGGAAAAGAGAGATATTAAAGGAATTCCACATTATGAACTTGTGGGAGAAGCTGAAGAATTGAAAGACTGGAAGGAATGGTTGAAAGATCACAGAATCACCAACTGTTCCATCTGGTTAAACAAAGCCTCCCAGACACAAAGTGGTATCATGAAAGGAAAGCTGGTTATGACATCTACAAGAAACCATTGCTTTTAGTAATCTGAAGGCAAGAGTTTGGTGATAGGCCTAGAATAGTTGTTAATTAGTTGTGAATTGTAGTAGTGAAGAATGAACATTGAGAAGAAGAGATTAAGTATAGGCAGAAACTTTCAAGCATATCCTCATCTTTCACCCCACCTGATCATGATAATCTTCACAGGGCGACGGTCGATGCTTTACTTCCATCCCTCTAACCTGCAAGTTCCTCTTTTGGCCAATTCCAAGAAATATTATATAGGGGAGAATGTTCTTGGATATATAGTTACCCCCTTAACCAAACTGTGTTCAGGATTATCTCTTTATCTTTGAAATTCAGAAATGTTATCAGCATATATCTTTTATTTTTCCTGTTAACTTCTTGGTGGTCCTTCCTGGATCATGTTTTTTTCCATCTGATGGAAAAAATTATGTTAATGTATCTGTGATGAGGTCATACCCATTGTAAAAATACTTTTGATGAGTCTCTCACTTCTCTGCACATTTTGTGAGCAGAAATACTGTCTTCCCTTTGTTCCATACTATCTTTGACAATATTATTATATAACAAACAGCCTTGGAATACAGTGTCTCCATTCAGAGCAGAAAGCAAGTTTGTGTGCAGGTTGAAAAGGTAGGGACAAGTGTCTTTCTCTAGCATAATTCATGATCATTGCTCTAACCACTGTTTTGAGTTACTTAACCTCAGGTTTTTCTATAATGCCACCTACTGCATGAACAGGCATCCATCTCAGGCCATCATGCCACTTTGCACAATTTGAGGGAAGGGGGAATGATGCAAATGTCTTGATGCTCATGGTGCTTGCTGTGCCATGAGTATCAAAGGCTTTTATCTCTGACCCAGAGTCTTCCTTCTTCTTCCAGTCTAGAACTGTGGCCAGCTAATTTCTTAGCTTGAAAGTAGGATAAAATCCAGGATTCAGTTTGTGACACTACTCTGTTTTTGTTTTTTGTTTTTTTTCCCCTGATTCTTTATTTTCTTCTTAAATTCTTATTAGATGGACATTGTATTTGGTACACATTATCTTTCAATTTGAGAAGTCATCGCTCCTACTTGCTGTCTTTCATTTTATGGGACTTAATTGACTTATTTTTCTAAATCACTAATTATCTTCTGATGTAGTTTACATATTTTGTCATTTTTTAGTGAGAATTTCAAATATAGAAGAAGCTAAGAAAAATACTCACCTCCCAGTTTTTGACACCAGGTTACTGGAAATATTTTCCGCTCAACTCTCTTTTAACAAATACAGTTAATTATTATTATTAAGTCTTTTGACCAAATACTCCAACAATTTGTAAAAGTTCCCCAAATATTTTTGTTTTATTTATCCTCGTTTATAACATTTATTCGGGCTCTGAATGACTTCTCTACCAAGACCCAAAACTCAAGCTGGGAAACCTTCCAAAGTAGATCATGTGTTTTTAAAGGATATATTAGCTGGAGGTTTAGATAAGAATAAGAGATTGGTTCTAGTCATTCTGAATATGCAAGAAGTGAAATGAAATAAAAAATTGCTGAGAATTATTGATCTACAGATGTACTTTTTTCAAAAATTTTTACATATTTTGTCTTTTTTTTTTTTTTTTTTAGTGAGAATTTCAAACATAGAAGAGGCAAAGAAAAGTACTCACCTCCCAGTTCTTGACACCAGGTTACTAGAAATCTTTTCCACTCAACTATCCTTTAACAAATACAGTTTACTGAAATACAAAGCAAAAAATCAAGTGTTCAGAATAAGCTATGAGTCCCAGACTAGTGGTTCTCAATCTCTCTCCCTTTCTCCTGTGAAGTTGCTTTGCACATGGTCGGCACAGTTTGGGGTTGGTGTTGACCATTGTGGGCAACTTGGACCCTGTGTTAATAACTCAACCCATCATATTTCTTTGAGTGTGATAAAGTTTATTTTTCTAAAAAGAAGAAGAAAGAGAAGGAAAGAATAAACAAACTAACCAAATTTTAAACTATTACCGAGGCTCTTGTTTTATGTTTTGTCTCCAATCACTTCAGCAGGCATAGGAACATGCTCTGAAAAATTAGAGAACTCTGTGCGCTTAGCAGGGGTATACTTCAGTTTATGATCCAGATGAAACTGCAGTGGCAAGGCATAATTATTCAAGTGGTTTCATAACTCGTCTACTGTTTTGGAATCAGCAGTACCTCGCTTCTCTGCTTTTTGGTCCAGTCCAAAAGCATTCCCTTGGTAGGAATCCTGCAAACGGATCTTTTTATTTTAATTTTTTACCTTTCTCTAATAATTCAGTCAGGTTTTACTAGACCAGACAAGCAGGAGATGAGTTTTCCATAGCCCTTTATTCTTGCCAGGAAATCTCCGGGCTTGGTTACATTTCTGTCCTTTGGTGCTAATTCTGTAGCTTCTGTTTTTTATTTCAACTGGATGAATTCCTTCAATGTCAGGTCGATGACCTCAGTGAGCTCATGGAGCTCCCTCACGTATGACCAGCACAAAGGTTTTTAACTTGCTTGGTGCTTTGCTTCCAAAATGTGCACGTCCATGCTTCCATGTTGCACCAGGTGTAAGGTGAGGAAATCTACCGTCCATATGCTCAGATTATTTGTTAATCTATTTTTGCTCCAATAGATGTACAATTCAGTGGATTTGCTAGGAAATCTGATATTAGAGGCTAAAATGAAAAGCTTTGGAGCCAGAGCTCTTGGGTTTGAACCCTGACTCTCTCATTTACTAGCAGAGTGATGCTGGTGAAAATGTGTAATATTTTTCATAGCACTCAATGATTCAAACATCTTTAGGTTTCCCTAATTCCTATCAATAAACATCTGAATACCTTAGTCTGGCTCTCAGAGCCATCTGAAATATAACCCCATTGGATAATTACTCACCAAAAGTTGGCTTCCTCCCCAATTATAAATTCCACTTACTTATATCATCCATAATTTCCAAAATATTATTCCTTCTCCATTCACCAATCTAAATACTTCCTTCATGGAGTCCTCCAAGGTTACTGAGTCTCATAATGACATCATTTTCTCTATACTTTTGGAGTGTTTATAGTCCATACTTCCTTATTACCTAGCACATAATTTTCTAAGGCCCCTTTTTTTTTTTTTTTTTTTTTCATTTTAATATACCTATCCAGGAGGTGAAAAAAAAAAAAAGACACATGTTTAAGTAAGTTTAGAAGTAATGGATTAAATATAGTTTAATATGTTGCTAAACTGTGAAACTCTTTGGAAAATTTTCTTAATGTATAATTTGTTTTCAACAAAAGACTATAATATATAATATTTCCCAAGATTATTATTAGATAGTACATTTTAACATGTGAAACTAGCTGTATTGGTCAGTGGAACATTTTTGTAACATGCTAGTCTTGCTGAATTTGATTATTTCATGAATTGTAATCACAACTTCTCACTGAAAATTGTAAATTTCCTGAGGGTTTACATATTTACATAATGTTTAGAAATATAATGAATGACCATTGTTAGTAGGTATTTGGAATATTTTGAAAATACTTGATGATTCTTTATCTGTCTAATTTTTCCTTTCTTTTGTTTTTTTCATTTTTGAAAATTCCCCCTTTTGGTTTCTTTATAATCTCTAATACATTTTAATCTCCATTTCTTCACTTAGTCTTTAGCACTGATTCATTCCACATGTACCAGAAGAGTTAGATAAGGGTAGCAGAACCCTTCTGAATGATATGGGATACAGGATTTATTATAGCCATTAGATCTCACACAATTTTTTAATCTAGTGTTGGCCTCTGGTTCAGTTGACCTGAAGTTCCTATAGGTCAGGGCTAGTGTGAAAGAAACCTGGACATGAAGTAGGGTTAAGTGAAGGCAAATTGAACCAGAAGACACAGGTTCAAACCAGAGGTTTGTCCAAATAAAAGGGCAGATGGAAGCCCATGTCTGTCCATCAGGGCATCCAACTTTGACAGTGAAGAGGCTGACACTCTACCACAGAGCTACACAGTTTCAGACTCAGAACTTGAGACCTGAATTAGGAGATCAAGTGAGAGCTGGAGTTGCAGCTGCTTCACAGCAACAAGGTGGACCAGGTGGCCAGAACTAGCTGCAGCGGTACTGCCTAAGCTGACCTTCCAAGTCTCATGTAAATTTTTTGCATGGCTAATTTTGACTTGGGATCACTAGGACAGGGCTTTCTGGAAAATGAAGTTCCTACTCAGGTTGATACAGTGCAAAATACCACACTATGGTATTGTAAGTATTGGAAAAGATATCAGAGCCAATTATCTTAATCTTCTGAAGCTACAGAGGATGGAATTGTGACTTAGGGTGGTTGTGCTTTCTTCAGGAATCATAATTAGCTAAAGTCAAAATGGAAAAATGAATCAATACTTCTGATTCTCCATCCATTTTTCTCTCCAGTTATTCCTTTTGAAAGCACAATGGTCTAGAATAGATTCCACCAAAAAATTAGATCCGAATTCCCACACCCTCTGGGGACTTCAACCAATGGGACACAATTTTATACAGCAAGGTGCATCTAAATCCTTCCCTCTGAGCATCGCCTGCAATACCCTCTTTGATAAACATTTGAACATTCTGAACAGTTCAGTTTTATCATTTGTTAGGTGAGGATCCCTATCAAAATTAAATTTCTCACCTAGGGTTTCTCAGTCTTGGTACTCTTGAGATTTGGAGCTGAGTTGTACTGCCTTGAAGTATATGTGGTAGAGGGCTGAGGCTGTTCTGTGTGTTGTAGGATATTTAACAGCACCCTTGGCCTCTACTCACTAAATGCCAATAGCATGGCCTTAGTTAGGGTAAACCTATCTGCTGACATTGCCAAATACTCCCTGGTTAAGAATCATTGGTCTAGCAGTTAATTTACTTAGATAAACCAAAACAATTTTATTTTTAAGTACTTACTTCACATAGTGGGAACACCTATTTTCTTTTTCTCAAGCTATAAAATATTCCATTTTCTTTTTTTTTTTTGTCTTTTTAGGGGTGCACCCATGGCATATGGAGATTCCCAGGCTAGGGGTCGAATTGGAGCTGTAGCTGCTGGCCTATGCCACAGTCAATGTAGGATCTGAGCTGCATCTATCTGTTACCTACGCCACAGTTCACAACAGCATCAGATCCTCAACCTACTGAGTAGAGCCAGGGCTTGAACCTGCATCCTTGAGAATGCTAGTCAGATTCATTTCTGCTGAGCCATGACAGGAACTCCAAAATATTCCCTTTTTATATCTCAGCTAGACTTACCCCATTGACTTTCCCTATGAAATTACTTTTGTTCTAGCTGAAAACTGAGCCTATTCTACAGTAATATTATTCAAAACAGGCATTGAGGATACCTATGAAATTATTTTATGCATTGTATATACCTAATTGCTTATTAAGATGCTATCCAGGAAAACTAATGATGCGGTTCAGATATAGACCAAATGATATAGACCAAATTCACCATAAGGACCTGCTTTAAAGATTTCCTCTGTCCTACTTTACAAGGTACATCAAGAACTCTTTCAGAGCCTGAACACCTTCAGATGCAAAAAGCCACGGTTGGTAGCACTTAAACTTCATGTATTCCATCACACCTCTGATGGAGGATCAATTGATACTATTAATAGAATTCAAGATACTTTCTCTATTTAGCTAAGAACATGGCAGTTTTATTTATTTATTTATTTATTTTTGGAAGGTACAGTGATACAGAGATGTCATCAAAAAGAAATTAGTTTTGTTTTCGCAAAAGTGAAGCCATGAGTTCAATGTTGCTTATCTTTATCCTCAACAAATATGAACATGAAGAAAATAATAAGTGAAGATGTAAAGATTTCTTTGGTGGTCTTAAAATCTCTTCCTTTAGAAACTCAGTTGGTGTCTTTGCCTTTGAATATGATCTGTTTGTATTTAGAATCCATAAATAATTTCGGAACCCTCCCCAAAATTCTATGCCGTGATCTAGGAGAAGCTGTTAATTTTTTCAACCTGTTTCTTTCTTTTTTTTTTTTCTAAGAAATATATGACCATTCTTTTATTTATTTATTTATTTATTTATTTATTTATTTATTTTCCCACTGTACAGCAAGGGGATCAAGTTATCCTTACATGTATACATTACAATTACATTTTTTTTCCCCCCACCCTTTGGTCTGTTGCAATATGAGTATCTAGACAAAGTTCTCAATGCTACTCAGCAGGATCTCCTTGTAAATCCATTCCAAGTTGTGTCTGATAACCCCAAGCTCCTGATCCCTCCCACTCCCTCCCCCTCCCATCAGGCAGCCACAAGTCTTTTCTCCAAGTCCATGATTTTCTTTTCTGAGGAGATGTTCATTTGTGCTGGATATTAGATTCCAGTTATAAGTGATATCATATGGTATTTGCCTTTGTCTTTCTGGCTCATTTCACTCAGTATGAGAGTCTCTAGTACCATCCATGTTGCTGCAAATGGCATTATGTCATTCTTTTTTATGGCTGAGTAGTATTCCATTGTGTATATATACTACCTCTTCCGAATCCAATCATCTGTTGATGGACATTTGGGTTGTTTCCATGTCCTGGCTATTGTGAATAGTGCTGCAATGAACATGTGGGTGCATGTGTCTCTTTTAAGTAGAGTTTTGTCTCCAGATATATGCTCAAGAGTGGGATTGTGGGGTCATACGGAAGTTCTCTGTATAGATTTCTAAGGTATCTCCAAACTGTTCTCCATAGTGGCTGTACCAGTGTACATTCCCACCAACAGTGCAGGAGGGTTCCCTTTTCTCCACAGCCCCTCCAGCACTTGTTATTTGTGGATTTATTAATGATGGCCATTCTGACTGGTGTGAGTGGTTCAACCTGTTTCTTGACCTTATCCTCTATCACTCTCTCTTTTGATTACTATATTTTAGCCAAAATGACTTTTCTGTTCATCAGAAGCCGTCATTCTTGGAACTTCTATATCTCTTGTTCATCGTAACTGGAAAAATCTCTCTTCTTCTTAGAACTGGTTCCTCCTCATCCTTAGGTCTGTTAAAAATTAAGACTTCCAGGCTCCCCTTTGAGAAATTCTGATTCATCAGTTTGAGGTGAAGCTCAGAAATCTGCATTTTTTTTTTTTTAAACACTCACAGACTTTTATTTATTTATTTATTTGGTCTTTTTTTGCTATTGCTTTGGGCCACTCCCGCGGCACATGGAGGTTCCCAGGCTAGGGGTCGAATTGGAGCTGTAGCCCCCGGCCTATGCCAGAGCCACAGCAACGCGGGATCTGAGCCGTGTCTGCAACCTACACCACAGCTCATGGCATCGCCGGATCCTTAACCCACTGAGCAAGGGCAGGGACCGAACCCGCAACCTCATGGTTCCTAGTCAGATTCGTTAACCACTGCACCGTGACGGGAACTCCAGAAATCTGCATTTTAATAAGAACCCCGGGCAATGCTATTACCTATAAACATGGAATAGCCTTGATTTCAAATTCTTAAATGATGCAATTAAAGTTCTTAGGAGCAGTAGGGGAGAATTCTCCTGCTTCCATGGAAATAAGCCCTGGGGAGGATGTTTTCCTGAGGGTTCAGCTTTTGTTAGAAAGAAGTAGCAAACCCACTAAAAAATGCCACCTATCACCTATTTCATCTTATGTCTTTGTGACATCTTCTTCTTTAATAAAAAATGCCTAACTTTCAGTGTTGATCAATGTCTCATTTCTTCCTATCAAGCTGAGTTGTCATTCTCTGAAGTTTTATCAAATTGAGTTTGATGCATCTTTGAATTTGAGGAAAATGAGTTTTGTTTTGTTTTGTTTTGTTTTGTTTTGTTTTTTTAACCATACTAACTGTTGGCTTACTTGTTCTCTATTGGCTCAACTTTCTTTCATCACTTGATACTATGATTAAATATCTGTCTGCAAGGAAGCCTCTTATATCCCTCCCAGGCCAAGTCAGAAATGTCTTTATTCTAATACTTCACTCAGATCTCTGAAAATAAAAATTTAAATTATTCACTGAAGTTAAAATTAAAGTGAGGGCTTCAATGTGAGCTCAAACAGAGCCCCTCCTATTGTTCCATATCCTCTTGCCCTCATTTATTAAATATTGCCTCATAGCTCAGAGCTCTGCATGACATATTGTGTTTTATTCCATTGTTTACAGTCTTTCTTTCCCCATTATAATGTAAATGGCATGAAAAGAGGGACCTTGTGCATTGTTTTCTGCTGTATCCCCAGAATAGTGCCTTGACTCTAGTATAGCTTCAATAAATATTAAATAAATTGATAAATATTTTTAGAACCTTATTAGGTAATTTTTCTGTCTATATGCATTTTTTTTTCTCCAGGAAAATTTTAGATTCTGTTGTCACCATCAGAATCAAGCATATTCCTGGAGTGTAGAATGTATGAAATCATTAAATGTTTTCTTAATATATGTATACTTCATACTACAATTAAGAGATCATTTCATTTATTAAGCTTCTATGATAAAAGTTTGAATTTTCAACATTACCGAATTGGTTGAGATGAGGCGATGATTTCAAAGGATATTCTGACAATGTCCCTTGCCAAAGATGTGACCCTTGGAATGGCCTGGGTGAAGCTAGGAGATTCTTTTTTTTTGTTACAAGAAATAGAGCACAAAATAAATGCTTGATTACTGGCAACACAGCAGTCAAAGTATTTACCTCAACTACAAAGGGCTTTTATGTTCAATGGAAAAATTTAAATTCAAGATTACCTTCAAACTAACAGAACAAGCTGAATAAAATAGGAATTCTAAAGACAAACAAATAAACAAAAAACAAGGAAAACCAAGTTAATATATGATTGATCTGCCTTAAAGTTCAACTTTACCTGTAGCAGAATTCCTTAAGCTTTTTTTTTCTTTTGTCTTTTTCAGGGCCGCACCCACAGCATATAGAGGTTCCCAGGCTAGGGGTCCAAACAGAGTGGTAGCCATTGGCCTATGTCACAGCCACAGCAAAGCCAGATTCGAGCCGTGTCTGCAATCTATACCACAGCTCATGGCAACGCTGGATCCTTAACCCACTGAGCAAGGCCAGGGATCGAACCTGCATCCTCATGGATACCAGTCAGATTCATTTCCGCTGAGCCACGATGGGAACTCCATCCTTAAGCTTCTTTGAATAATGTAATGCTAAAAAGAGAAGAAAGCTCTTTTTTCCCTCTGTTTGCAAACCTCTGTGAAGTCCTTCTATGCTAGAGATTCCAAAAACAGAGAAGGAAATGAGGCATGGACCCACTCCCACTTCAATCTAGATTTCATGTCAAAATCAAGAGAAGTGCAAATACAGATAATCCTGGGAATCTACCCAGTTTTTAGCCATGACTGATGTGAATGATAAAAGAGGGATAATTTAAGTTTGAAGAGAAATCAGACATTTGTGATGCATGAAACAGGGAGGTCTTCATCTATGGTCTTTTCTGTGTTAATAGGATGTAGAAATCAACAAGCCACTTCCACTCTCCAGTCCTGCAGGTTGAAATCCTGGCATAAATCTCCCCATGCTAGGGCAAATCCAGCTGAGTTCTCTGTAGATAAGTGTTGGCCCCTCTGATTCTGCTTCTCTGAGGATGGAGTTAACCCAGGACCACTCTGTCATGGATCCTGTGTCATTGTTTATACCTCTTCCATTCTTTTCCCAGTTCAGATTCTGGAACCCAAATCTAGAAATGCATCTTTCACACTTGTATGTCCACTTACTCACTAAAGTGAGTTTGTGGGTTTTAGTCACTAAACTGACACAAACCCCCCCAATTTCTGGTTTTTAAATTGCAGTTTATTCTAAGGATTAAATAAAAGAAATACAAATGAATGAGTCTGGCACATAATTGGTTTCTTTTTTATGTATGCTATCGTTTGTTTTACTGTGAGAATCTCCGTATGGATTGCTTATTTAATTTTGTTTTCTTTCTAAACACTTAGGTGGTCATATACGTAAATGAGGGTGAAAAATGTGTCTGTAACTCGAAACCAGCTTCATTTCCTATAAGATTACATCACACACACACACACTTAAAACAAAAGTTGAAGAGAGCCCTGTTGTCAGTGCTCTTTTCACCTACTATCCCACATAATGCAGTGGCGTTTCTAGAAATGAATTCAGTATGGCAGAATGGGGGATCATCCAAGGGTATCTTTGTCATTCCCAAACACTCCCACTACTTAAATTTCTCAATTGGTAAATTAATATTGTCAAAGCTATGAAAAGAAACTTGAGATTTATGGTTACCCATTTCGGTACATGTGAAATAATTTTTTACTGCTACTGTCATCAACATCATGAAAGGTTTTGGAGTGTGTCTGGGATGGAAACTATTCTGACTCTGGGGAGGAAGTACAGAGTGTACTTTATGTAAAGTCTATTGCTTCAATTCTTGTGCTCTGCTTTCAGCCAGAAAAGGAGGTACTTTGCCATTAAGAGTCCTGGAGACTGTCTAAATGTGGCAAATAAACTGGGTACCATAAACAAGAATGCAATAATGTCTAAGCTTCAAAGAGAAGCTGAGGGCCAATATAATAGAAGCGATAATTAACGATGGTTAAATTTCAAGGACATTTGCACTCAATTCTAAGATTTTCCTTGGTCTCTTTCCTTACTTTTCAATTCTCTGGCGACATGACAGGTAATTTGCATTACAGGTCCACCAATAACTCTCTGCATCTTGTAATGCCCTCTAGCCAGAATTCAATGCTAAATAATGAGGTAATATATATTATGATTTCAATTTTATGATCTCACAGAATGAACACCTGTTTAGTGAAAGAATTAGAAAACTAGCCTATTCAATGTTTTGTTTGCTTGTTTTTCTGAAATAGCTTGGTAGCTTAAATGGAGCAGGAAAATGAAGAAATTACATTATTTCCTAAGTGCCCATCCATCTAATTTATATATGAAAAGAGTAATTCTTGAATAATCTTCAAACAATAACAAGGAGCTGCAGAAAGACCTCTGGCTGAGTATAGTACTCCCAAGATAACACATCAGCAAATTATTCTTGGCATACATTTCAAGATTCACATGATCCTTGCTTAATAACTCCTGCCTATTGGATTCCTAACTCCAGCGATTTTAAAAGGGCGCATTTCCATTTATAAATAAGTAAATCAATTACAGATTTATCAATTTGGAATAGAAGATGTTCAGATTTATTTAAATCAATGAGAGGATCAGCATTGAGTGTTTTGTAAACACGACAAATGAAACAGAAAAGTTGGTACTCTTTCCGGCAAATTTTCAGTGATGGTCTTTTGTAAATTTTATTTGTTCATTCTTTAGGACTTCCTGGGTGTGTGGGTGACTCCACCTCACCCAACATTTTACTCAGCCATTTAGACCTCCAGCTCTTTTGTTGTGAAAGTTTCTTCTCTGTGATGCAAACAGAGTGCTCCAGATCAATTTAAGCACACTTTCTGGGTATACTGTGGCCACCACTCTGTTATGTTAAGGCTCAATGGAATCTGACACACTGTTTCCTCAATCTCAGGAGAGTCCTGTTGCCAAACAGTTGAAATGTGTAAGGAACGGCTATGTGGAAGGAAAGAATGGAATGGCTGTTCCGTCAAATGGCGAGTCTTAAGTGACAATTCCTATCGGGCTCCTAAAAGCTGTTTCTCTCTGGTCTTGTTATTGAATGTGAATGTGGGTCATGGAAGCAATGCCATCTTCCATCACACAGCTCCAAGTCAAAGTCCGGTTCCCTATTTGTCTTTGATATAAACAGGACAAATTACTTTCTCTGCGTAGTGTAATTTCATTGAAACGTTATATTCTGTTAGGTAAAGGCCTCCTATTTTTCCTTCCTATTCATTCAGCAAGCACTTTACTTCACTTCAGGACCATCTGGTAACAGGTAGATTAAGGGGAAAATGAACCAAGTAATAAAAGTGGCTTACATTTATTGAGAGCTTATTATGGGCCAGGCACCTTCTAAACTCTTCATATCTATTAACTCACTTAATATACCTATGAAGTATGTACATTATTATATTAATTTTAGAGAAGAGAAAAGTCAGGCACAGGAGAATTAGCCAATGCCAAAGCTGGGAGTTGAACCATAATAATCTCACCTTGATACTGCACTCTTTACCATAGAATGGCTCTTTGCTTTTATTCTTAGGGTTAAGAGCTTGTATTATTGAAGTGATAGGAAAATTTCAATTGAGTGTTTCCAGATCTGGCTGCTGGTTACCGGACTGTATTCAGTTAATAAGATTAAATGAACTGTACACTCATGATGTGTATACTCATGATATGGTACTACGACAGTACCATATGTATGTGGTACTATTGTAGCTGCCTGACAGGACTAAAACAGTGCACAAGGTAAAACTGAAAAAATAATCACATGAACAAAGCTAAGACAACACATAAATGCTGGAGACAAAGCCTTAAGATAAAGACTCTGAGAGCTGTAATCAAGGATTTCTATGGGTTTGTTCCAGTAAATGCAGTCACTCTTTTTTTATTATTATTGTTTTATTGTAGTGTTGTTGATTTATAATATTATGTTAGTTTCAGGTATACAGTGTAGTGATTTAGTCTTTTACATATTATACTCCATTAGTTTATTACAAAATAATGGCTAAAATTCCCTATGCTATGCACTATACCTTGCTGCTTATCTATTTTATACACTGTAATTTGTATCTGCTAATCCCATACCTCTAATTTGTCTCTCCCCCTTCCTCCCTTTGGTAACCACAAGTTTATTTTCTACATCTGTGATTCTATTTCCATTTTGCATGTGCGTTCATTTATATTATTTTTTAGATTCCACGTAGAAGAATTTTTCTTTCTCTATGTGACTTATTTCACTAAGCATAATATTGTCCAGGTCCATCCACTTTGCTGCAAATGTCAGAATTTCATTCTTTTTAATGCCACATCTTTTTAATCCAGTTGTATGTTGATGGGTACCTGGATTGCTTCCATGTCTTGGCTGTTGTAAATTGTCCTGCTATGAACATTGGGGAGTTATGTTTTCTTTTTTTCTGGATATATACCCAGAAGTGATATTGCTGGATCATATGGTAATTCTATTTTTAGTTTATGAGGAACCTCCATACAGTTTTCCATAGTGGCTGCACTAATTACATTCCCATTAACAAAGTACAAGGGTTCCCTGTTCTCCAAATCCTCTCCAACATTTGTTACTTGTAGACTTTTTGATGAGAACCATTCTGAAAGATGTAAGATAATATCTAGTTTTGACTTACATTTCTCTGAAACTTAATTCTGTTGAGTATCAATTCGTATGCCTGTTAGTCATCTGTATGTCTTCTTTGGAAAAATGTCTGTTCAGGTCTTCTGCCCATATTTTGATTGAGTAGTTTGTTTGTTTGTTTTTTGATGTCGAGTTGTATGATCTGTTTGTCTATTTTGGATATTAACCCCTTGCTAGTCTCATCATTTGTAAATATTTTTTCCCCGTTGTATATATTGTCTTTTGGTTTTGTCATTGGTTTCCTTTGCTGTGTGAATGCCTTTAAGTTTAATTAGGTCCTGTGTCTTTTTTTATTTTTGGTTTTATTTTTTTTGCTTTAGGAGACTGATCCAAGAAAAATTGCCATTCTATATCCTTGCCTCTATGAAGTATATTAGTTGACTATAAGTGCATGGGTTATTTCTGGGTTACTTACTCTGATCCATTGAACTTTGTGTCTGTCTTTGTGACAATAACACATGTTTTGAATATTGTGGCTTGTAGTATGATCTGAATTCAGGGGTGTGATATATCCAGCTTTGTTCTCTTTTCTCAAGATTTCTTTGGCTATTCAGGATTTCATTTGCTCATTTCATGCAAATTTTAGGATTATTTCTTCTAGTTCCATAAAAAATATCATTGCATTAAATATTAAGATTGCTTTGAGTAGTATGGCCATTTTAACAATATTGATTCTAATCTGAGAGCACAAAATAACTTTCCATTTCTTTGTATAGTCTTTAATTTCCTTCATCAGTGTTTTATAGTTTTCAGGGTATAGGTCTTTCACCCTTTGGTTATGTTTATTTGTTTTGCTATCAGGATTTTCTTTTTTACTCTCTCTTTCTGACGTTTTATTTTTACTGTGTAGAAACACAACAGATTTCTGTATATTAATCTTGCATCCTGCAAGCTTGCTGAATTCATTTATTCTAATAATGTTGGGGTTGAGATTTAAGGATTCTTTACATGAAGAATTGTGTAATCTGTAAAGAGTAACAGTTTTACTTCTTCCCTTCCAACTTGGATACATTTTATTTCTCTTTCTTTTCCTATTGCTGTGGGTAGGATTTCCAATATTATGTTAAATAGAAGTGGCAAGAGAAGGCATCCTTGTCTGCTTCCTGAATTTAGTGGGAAGGCTTTCAGTTTCTCACTGTTGAGTATGAGTTTGGCTGTGGGTTTTTTATAAAAGGCTTGTATTATATTATATTATTTTCTACCATTTTGATGAGATTTTTATCATGAATGAATGTTAAATTTTGTCAGATGCTTTTTCTGCATCTATTGTAAGGATTATGTGATTTTTATTCTTCTTTTTGTTAAAATGGTATATCACACAAATTGAGTGGCTAATGTTGAACCACCCCTGTGACCTTGAAATAAATCCTACTTAATCATGGTGTGAGATCCTTTTTATGTATTGTTGTATTAGATTTGTTAATATTTTGTTTATATTATGTTATATTTATATATGGGGATCTTTGCATCTATATTTATCAAAGATATTGGCTGGAAATTTTCTTTTTTTGAAGTGTCCTTGTTTGGTTTTGGTATCAGGATAATGGTGACCTTTTAGAATGAATTTGGGAGTATTCCATCTTCTTCAATTTTTGTGGAATAGTTTGAGAAGGCTCAGTATTAGTTCTTCATTTGTTTGGTTAAATTCCCTTGTGAAGCTGTCTAGTCCTGAACATTGTTTGCTGGAAGTTTACTATTATTATTACTATTATTATTATTATTATCACAAATTCAATTTCACTTCTAGTGATCAGCCTTCTCAAATCATGTGTTCCTTCTTGAGTCAGTCATGGCAGGATGTATTTTCAAGAAATTTGTCCACTTCTAGGATGTCCAATTTGTTCACATGTAACTATTTACAATCTCCTCATGACTTTTTCTACCCTTGTATTGTCAGTCGTTCTTTCTCCTCTTTCATTTCTTATTTTGTTATTTGAGTCCTCTCTTCTTAGACTGGCTAAAGGTTTATCAATTTTATTCATCCTTTTAGAAAAAACATGTCTTGACATTGATCTTTTCTATTTTTTTTTTAAATATCTGTTTCTTTCCTCTCTGATCTTTATTATTTCCTTCCTTCTGCTGACTTTGGACTTTCCTTGTTCTTTTTCTAATTCTTTTAGGCAGTAGGTTAAGCTGTTTATTTGAGATTCTTCTTGTTTTTTGAGGAAGGTCTGTATCACATTGAAATTCCCTCTAAGAACTGCTTTTGCTGCACCTCATAGATTTTGGAAAGTTGTGTTTCCATTTTCATTTGTCTTGAGGTATTTTCTTATTTCATCTTTGATTTCATTATTGCCCCACTGCTTTTTACTAGCATGTTGTTCTGTTTTTCTTTCTCTTGTTTATTTCTGGTTTCATATAATTATGATTGGAAAAAATATTTGATAATTTACATCCTCTTAAATTTATCGAGTTATGTTTTGTGACCTAGTATGTCATCTAAACCGATGAACATTCCAAGTGCATTTGAAAAAAAAAAGTGTATTCTGCTGCTTCCAGATATAATGTCATATTATATAATAATTAGGTCCAACTGATCTAATGTGTCATTTAAGGCCATTTGTTGCCTTATTGATTTTCTCTCTAGATAATCTCTCCATTGATATATTTTTTCTTTTACTTTTTCTTTTTTTTAAAGCTGCACCCATAGCATATGAAAGTGCCTAAGCTGAAGGTCAAATTGGAACAATATCCACCAGCCTATGCTACAGACACAGCAATGCAGAATCCAAGCTGCTTCTGTGACCTACATCACAGCTCACAGCAATGCTAGATCCCTAACCCACTGAGAAAGGCCAGGGATTGAACTAATGTCCTTGTAGATACTGTTTGGTTTCATTACCTCTGAGCACAATGGGAACTCCCATCCATTGATATTAATGGAATGTTGAAGTCTCCTTGTGTTATTGCAGTAGTGTCAACTCCTCTTTTATATATGTGGATATTTGCTTTATATATTTAGATGTTCCTATATTGGATGCTTATATGTTAAGGAGTGTAATATCTTCTTGTATTGATCCTTTTATCATTATGTAATGTCTATCTTTGTCTTTTGTTATATCCTTTCTTTTAAAGCCCATTTTGTCTGCCATGAGTACTACTACCCCTTCTTCCTTTTTGTCTCTTCACATAAAATATCTTTTTCTATCCCCTAACTTCCAATCTGTATGGGTCTTTAGCCATGAATCTCTTGTAGGCAGCATACAGAAGGGTCTTTTTTTTTTTTTTTTCACTCCTCCCTATTATTCAGAGTGTTTAATCCATTGACATTTAAAGTGATTATTGATAGGTATGCACTTATTGTTATTTCATGACTTGCTTTCCTTTTTTTTTTTCTTTTTTTTTTTTTTTTTGGACTGCTCTGTTCATTTTTTCTTTTGGTTGCCCACATTTTGGTTTCATGATTTTCTTTTGCAGTGCTCTTAAGTTCCTTTCTTTCCAGTTTTATGTATCTAATGCATGTTCATGATATGCTTGTATCTACTTGATTTAAACTGATAGTCATTTAAGTTCAAACACATTCTAAAAGATCTACATTTTTTTACTCCCCTCTCCCATATTTTGTGTTTTTAATGTCATATCTTACATTAGATCTTCATGTTTAGGCCTTTATTGTTTATTATAGTTATAGTTTGTTTTATTTTTTTTGTCTTTAAATCTATGCACTGGCTTATTTAAGTGAACTTCAATCTTTACTGTATGTTACTATATATTTCTCTTTTCTGTTGGAATTTCCCTTTTCCAATATACTCTTCTTTTCCATTAAAAAAAAATCAACATTCTTTTGGGGTAGGCTTAGTATTGCTGAATTCTTTTAGTTTTTACTTGTTGGAAAAATTCTTTACCTATCTTTCTATTTGAAATGATAATCTTGCATAGAGAATCCTTGGTTGTATATTTTTACCCTTTCAGGACTTTGAATATATCATGCCATCCCCTTCTGGCCTGCAAAAATTATGGAGGTAAATGAGCTGTCAGTATTATGGAACTATCCTTGTATATGACTCTGTTTTCCCCTTGTTGCCTTCAGAATTCTCTTTTTAATTTTTGCCGTTTTAATTATGATAAATCTTGGAGTGGGTCTGTTTGAGTTCATCTTGTTTAGGACCTCTGTGTTTCCTGTACCTAGATATAAGCTTCCTTCTTTATACTTGGGAAAGTTTTAGACATAATTTTTTCAAATATATTTTTGATACCATACTCTCTCTTCTTCTGGGACCCCTATAGCGCAAATGTTTGCACTTTTGATGCTGCCTCAGAAACTTTGTATGTTGTACTCCTTTTTTTAAAAAAATCTTCTGTCTGCTGTTCTGACTTGGTGATTTCATTATTCTACCTTCATGATCACTTTTACATTCTTTTATGTCATTTAATCTGTTATTTATTGTTTCTAGAGTACTTTACATCCCAGATATTGAGTAATATATTTTTCTTTGGGTCTTGTTTATATTTTCTAGTTTCTTATTAAAATTATCTGTGTTTAGATCAATTCTCTTTTCTAATTCAGTTAGCGTTTTTATTACAAAGCTTTTGAATTCTTTGTTTATCTTTATTTCATTATTATTTAGGGTTTTTTGGTTCTCTTTCAACTGAGAATATTTCCTCTGCCATTTTATTTTTATTTTTAAATTTCTATGTCTCTGTGAATTTAGGTGAGGCAATTACCTATACTTGTCATAAGGGGTGTTCTTATGAGGGCGCATCCCTAAGCAGACTGTCTGTGCCCAATACTGGATCTGATGTGGATGCTGTCATTTCCTCAGGAAGTGCTGACCTTGGTAGGGGGTGTGGCTGATGATGGAGGAGCTAGTGCCTGTATAAGGTGTAATGTGGGACTCCCTCTCTGATTTGTGTCTATCATTGCTGTATCAGGGACAGGGTCTGCTTCTTGCTGGAGCAGAAGCCTTGAGGATTGGGCTTGTGCCAGCACTGTTCTTTTAAGTGTGTCATTTTTCTCCTCCCTGCACTAGCACTGGGGCCTTTGCCCCAAAGGAGGGGTGTGCTGAAGCCTGTGCACTTACAGAGGTCTGGTGCTCTGCCTGTGTGTCTGTGTCTCCACTCAAATGCAGCCCATGGTTCCATCTTTTATTCTATATTGGCTTTCCCAGATCTAGTGATAGTCTATGGCATGAAGTGAATGGAATTGGAGTGCTTTCTAGACATGGGCTTGAGTTCTACAGTGAGGTTATGGGAATTCCAGCAGCCACACTGCCATCAGAAGTCTGGGCTACTTCTGGGGTACTGCTTAAGTAAACAGTAGCAATGGCTGTCTTTGAGCTCTGATCCAAGCCCCCAGGTTTACTCTGAACCCTTATATCAAGTCTTTTCCCAGGTAATGGCCATCCCTAGATGCAGTGCCAAGATGTGGCATGGAAGGAGAAGGACCAGGGTATTTGCTTGTCTCAGACTCAGGTGTGCAGCAAGGTGGTAGCCACTAGGGCGTACCTCTCTTTACCCTGCCTGGGGAGAAGCCAGCACCTGAATACGCCTCATGAGTGAGGGTTAGGCTTTTTAATCCCAGTATTTCTGCAAGCAGCCAAAGGGGCTTGTGTCATATATGTAGAACCCCAGGACTGGGATGTCAAGTCTGTGGCTTGACCCACTCACTCTCCAGGGTTAGTGTCTGACTATGTGATCTCCCTTTGCCTCTTAGTTCCCTCTCCAGGGGCTAGAGGTCTGGACCCCATGCTTTACTTCTCATTCTACCTAGTTACATGTGCATTTTTCTTACAGCCTTATTTGTATAGTACTCCTTCTGCCCATTTCCAGTTAGTTTTCCATGAGAATTTTTCCATATATATATATATATATATATTTTTTTTAATGTGTTCATGGAGGGAGGGAAACTCCTCATCCTCACTCTGCCATCTTGAGCTCCCTCTATCACTGTTTGAACCAGTCATGCTGGGAAATGTAAAATCTATGATGCAACTTTTGTTAGGAGGAGGCACGAGTAAGTTTAAATTAACCATATTGAAAAACTAAATCAAGTTATATGATTCAGGTTTAAAAATCTGAATGGATTCTCACTTCATTCTAGATCTGAGTATCCTTGAAGAGCTCTGTGATAACTTTTATTTGTAGAACAGATCTTATAGAGGAAACTACAATTACTGAATCTAGGAAACTAAATGCAATGGGGATAATTTAATCCCAGTGTATCAGGTGCCAAATAGCAATATTCAATCTCCAAAGACAAGGCTGGGGAGGGATTAGCATAATGGAAAACAGAGTCAAGCAGCAATCAGAATGCTCTGAATCATGCAGACCTATGGTGGTGGCTAGTTAATCATGGTGTTCTAGAAGTGAATCATGGTGTCCACTAGTTTGGACAGCTACTAAATTCTTACTTGATCTGTATAAACAGAAATGTTTCAAGTCAAGTGAACAAAAGTCTAACTTGAATAATAAAAACAGAGAATCTTGGCTTCTCAACCAATTACCAGACTTGAGCCAGTTTATAGACCTAGAACCTCTTGAATGTGGGGGACACCATGCCTCCTTGAGGAAGAGCTGCAGTACACTGCCAAAATTTATGTTAATCTTTCTCCCAGACTCCCCCAGAGAGACTTATGACCATTTACCAGGGTAGTTTTTCATTAGGAAAAAGTAAACAATCAGAATTTTCAGAGAGTGCTAGGCAATATCCCTGAACTGATGCTAATTGAAGGACATGCAAAACATCACTGTGATCCACCAGTCATGGTAGGGGCTTACAGAGGTCAAGTAATCATAAATTTCAACTCGGATTTCTCTCACATTGGACCCAGAATCCATCCTGTGGTTGTTTGTCCACTTCTGGGATGCAGAGTTGGAAAAGAAACACTTAGCAGGTAGCAGAATCTACACATTTGTTCCCTAACATGTACAGAGCTACTATCATGGGAAAACCAAGTGAAAGCCCCTAGAACTCCCTCTATTGAGGAAAATAGCAAACCAAAAATAATATTGCATTTCTAGAGGGACTGTAGAGATTATTGCCACTATAAAGGACATGAAAGGTACAGGGGTGGTGATTCCACCATATCCCTATTTAATTTACCTTTTGATGTATGCAGAAAAGAGATGGATCTTGGAGAATAACAGTGAGTTATCACACTCTTAATCAGATGGTGACTACAATTGCAGCTGATGTACTGTACGTATATACTACCTACTTGAGGTAGACCTGCATTTGCTATGACCCAGATTTTGGAAAGTTAAGTTTTTATTTTCATTTGTTTCAAGGTTTCTAATTTCCTCTTTTAATTCTTTTTTGATTCTTTTTTTTTAAGTAGCATGTTATTCAGTCTCTGCATGTGTGTTTTAACCATTTTTCTTCCTGTAATTGATTTACAGTTTCATACAATTGTAGTAGGAAAAAATGCTTGATCTAATTTCTATTCTCTTAAGCTTGTTAGACCTATTTTGTGACCTAGTGTGTGATATATCCTGGAGAATATTCCATATGCACTTGTAAACCATGTGTATTCTGCTGTTTTTGAAGTGAATGTTCATTCTGTAGATATTTATTAAATCCAACTGGTCCAATGTCATTTAAGGACACTGTTTCCTTATTGATTTTTCTGTCTGGATAATCTGTTGTTTGATGTAGTATGTTGTTGTAGTCTACTACTATTTTTGTGTTATCATCAATTCCTCCCTTTATGTCTGTTAATATTTGCTTTATATATTTTGATGCTCCCATAGGTATATATATGTTTCCCCCTACTTGTATTGATACCTTTATCATTACATAATTCCTCTCATTGTATTTTATTATAAAGTTTGCCTTATAGTCTTTTTCTGAAATGAGAATTAATACCCAGCTATCTTTTTGTTTCTATTTCCGTGGCATATCTTTTCCCATTCCTCTGAGGTTTAACTGGGTGAGACTAACATTTGGATCTGTAGACTGAATGATGTAGACAGCCCTTATTCAACCAGCTGTAGGCTTGAATAGAAAAAAAAAAAAAGCCTGACACAACCAGGAATACAATGAACTTCATCTTGTTTAACTCCTTGAGGTAGAACATTGGTCTTTTCCTGCCTTCAAACTTAAACTGAAACAACTGCACTTCTTGGGTGTTGAGCTTCCCAGTTTTCATACTGGAGTTTATACCATTGGTGCTCTTGTTCTGAGGACTTTCTGCTTGGACTGGAAATTATACCATCAGATATCCTGGATCTCTAACTTGCCCACTGTAGATTTTAGGACTTAGTTCTACAACTACATGAGTCAGTTTCTTATAATAAATATCTCCATTATTATGTAAGCCAATTCCTTTTAAGAAGTTTCTTCCTGATAAAAAAATCTGCATATAGTATAAAGCATGTCATAGGTATAAATATATATAGTTATATAGTAATATAAATAGATCTATCTCTCTATAGTTATATAGTAGTATAAATAGATCTATCTATCTCTCTATCTCTCTACCTATCTATCATCCTTCCTTTTGGTTCTGTTTCTCTGAAACAAAGAACCAGACTATTTCCATGAGTAGAACATTATTATTATCTACATTGTAGATATGAGTCTCAGGAGATGTTAAGTACCTTAAGACACACTATAACTAGTAAATGTCTGTGTTGGGATGAACCTAGGTTTGCCTGGCACTAAGTCCATGTTCATATCAATAGTGTTCTGCTTATGGGACAGAGAAAAAAAATTGATTCAGAAAAATCCCATATACCTCCTGCTGATGTTTCACTGCCTGATTATTTTTGAGTCTTGTCTTGTGTTTTAACTATCGTTAATGTGTAATAATTATCTCAAAACTTCAGAAACATCAGAGTTCCCATTGTGGCTCAGCAGAAACGAATCTGACTAGAATCCATGGCCTTGTTCAGTGAGTTGAGGATCTGGCATTCCTGCAAGCTGTGGTGTAGGTCACAGACATGCCTCAGATCTGGCATTGCTGTGGCTGTGGTGGAAACCTCCATACGCTGTGGGTGAGGCCCTAAAAAGACAAAAAAAAAAAAAAAAAAATCTGAAGCATAAAATAGCAACTGCTTTGTTTTGGTCATGATTTTATGGCTTAGGATTCAGAAAAGGCTAGACTAGACTATTTTTTCATGAGGTCTCTCATGTGGTAGCAGTTAGTTGGCTCCTAAAACTGCAGTAATCTTATCACTCAAATGGATTGGACATCCAAGATGGCTCAGTCACATCACTGGCAGTTGATTCAAGTTATTGGCTTGGAGATCAGCTAGACTATCAACCAGAGCACTTATCTGTGTTCTGTCCAAATGGTAATATCAGAGCAGTCAGACTTTCTCATGGTAGCTTCCTTCATAGTGAAGAGCTCACAAGAACAATGTGGAAGCCACGGTGCCTCTTTGGCCTACTCTTACAAGCCATGTAGCATCGCTTACACTGTAGTCCATTGATTACAAATCCATCACTGAGGTAAGACCAGATTCAAGGAAAGGAAACAAACACCCCTCCTTTTGACATAAGTACTGTTAATGTACAATATTATATAAGTTGCAAGTGTATAATAGAGTGATTCACAATTTTAGGGGTTATATTCCATTTATAGTTATAAAATAGTAGCATATTACTGTATTGTACAGTGTATCCTTATAGCTTATTTTATACATAATAGTTTGTACCTCTTAATCTCCTATCCCTATATCATTCCTCCCCCTTTACCTCTACTCAGTGGTAACCACTAGTTTGTTCTCTATATTTGAGTCTGTTTCTATTTTTTCATGTTTGGTTTATTGCATTTTGTTTGGATTCAAAATATAAGTGATATCATAAAGTATTTACCTTTGTCTGATTTACTCACTTAGCCCAATACCTTCCAAGTCCATCCATTTGCTGCAAATGGCAAAATTTCATTCTTTTTTATAACTGAGTAGTATCCCATTTTATATGTATATATTCATCTGTCAATGGACAATTAGATTGCTTTTATATCCTTTATTGTAAATAATGATGTTATGAACATTGGGGGTGCATATATCTTTTTGAACTAGTGGGGTTTTCTTGGATATATACCCAGGAGTGGAGTTGCTGGGTCATATGGTAGTTCAGTTTCCAGTTGTTGGGTTTTTTTGTTTGTTTGTTCGTTTGTTTGTTTTTTTGAGAAAATTCTGTATTGTTTTATACAGAGGCTACATCAATTTACATTCCCACCAACTGTGCACAAGGATTGCCTTTCCTCCACATCTTTGCCAACATTTGTTATTTGTGTTCTTTTTGATGATAGCCATTCTGACAGGTATGAGGTGATATCTCATTGTAGTTTTGATCTGCATTTCCCTGATGATTAGCAATACTGAACATCTTTTCATGTGCTTAGTGGCCTTCTACATGTCCTCTTTGGAAAAAAATGTCTGTTCATGTCTTTTGCCCATTGTGGGCATGTTCTAAAAGCATGATGCATTGTGATTATAGGATCTAGGGATCTTTGGAGACGGTGTAAGGCAAGAACATGGACTTCAAATAAGACAATAATTTGAAACTCTCTCCACCACTTATTATCTGCATAAACTTGGAAAAATATTTAACAGTCTAGCCAATGACCTTCTCTGAAAAATTAGAGGATGATATCTATTTCGCAGCTAAAGAACATATCTATATCTTGTGTTCAGTTAATGCTAGAATGATATTTTCACACTTCTGTCATTTCATTAACCAATTTTTATTATCTATATGCATGATTTAAAGACATTATTAGGGAATTATTGTGACACAGTGAAATCAATCCAACTAGGAACCATGAGGTTGTGAGTTCAATAGCTGGCCTCGCTCGGTGGGTTAAGGATATGGCATTGCCTTGAGCTGTGGTGTAGGTCATAGACATGGCTTGGTTCTGGTGTTGCTGTGGCTGTGGCATAGGCTGGCAGCTGTAGCTCCGATTAGACCCCTAGCCTGGGAACCTCCATATGCCATGGGTGCAGCCCTAAATAAATAAATACATACATTAGGATCAAATTTATACTTTGATTTTTTTCCTTAAGAGACAGTGGATACACCACCAACTCAATCTATGTATTAAGCCAAAAATAAAATTTACCATGACCAAAGAACTGGCACTGCTATATCATGGTAATATCCAGTATCTCTCTCTCTATTTTTTTTTTTTTTGTCTCTCCCTCATATTTCTTGTCCCTAATGTCAGGCAGATACTTATAATATATTTAAATAAGTTCAGGATCAGAACTTGTCCAGTCAAATCAGAATCCCTTGATGTTCTATTGTGATAATGCTTAGTTTTTCCTGAGTTTGAGTTATCTGACCAAAAGTTTTATTATTGCATTGGGACAAAGAGGAACCTATTATGTGGAATTTGCAAGAAGAGTTTAACCAAATGAACAAATCTAATTTAGAGAGCAACAGTATGTAAAAGACAAAAGCCAGGGTCTCACATGGAGTAACACCAAATCCCCCATGTGGAAATCATTTAAACTCAAATTTTTCTCATGGTAGAGATGAAAACATTCTTTTGCCATGGAGTTCCATAAAGCATACCAGGCTTCTTCTTGTGCTAGCCTTTTACACATCTGTCAATTGGATAAATTGACCTCTCTGCTGTTTTGATGAGAGAAAGATAAAAATCGAAGTCCTGGTGATTTTATAGGAGTGCTGGCTGCTTGTGTCTTTGGCTATCTCTTCCACCTCTTTGGTGTGAAGACATCCCAGATTCAAAACAGATGTGATCCCTTTGGCATGGCCCACTGAATACCACATTGCATGTAGAGCTCTGACGTTCACAAGGTACCTTCATGAAACTGGCCGTTGCTGGGGGGAGGGGGTAGTTTTTCTACCTAGCAACAAATATGGACAGACATTTGATGAGTTTTCAAGAGACTCTCACAACCAGGTGTCTAACTGAATAGACAACAGATAATCACACTTGATCCTCAGAGACTGTATGTCTCTACTTTCCTTTCCCACTTCACTGCCCCTTTAAAGTATAAGTCACATTTATGTTCCGTTGGTCTATTTTCCACCCTTCTTTTGAAAGTTCAAAGGATACTTATCTTTGCATAATCTAAATTTCCAGGTTGTAGATAGCTCCTCTTTAGCTTAATGACCAATAACTGTTTACAAACTTTCTCTGAATGTTCTTTGGAGTATTTTCTAAGCGAATGGAATTCTGCCTTGAGAACCGAAAAGCTGTTTTCTTGTTTCCATGTCAGAGGGGAGGGAGGGAGAAGAGAACAGTTGTCAATGGAGCAGCATATTTAAGTAAGTAAGTTTTTAGAATAACTTAGGACTTATTCGGTTTCCATTAAGAATATCTAATTATAAGTAATTACCCTAAACTAATTTAATTCCATCCTCTTGAGCTTCATTAGAACAACAAACTTAACCACATGCATTTCGTTAAATAAACCCTTGCACTGTGAAAGGGAAAAAAAAACTTAAAAAGATTGATGTGACTTGTATGGGAAAGAAGGGGATTAACAATAATTGAGTATTTTCTGTAGGATCCTCTCCCATTCCATTAGTGGTGAAATATAAGTAGGTGTTTTTAAAAATGAGTTCACAGTAAAGAATTCAAGGAGATTAGCTCAGTTTTTAATAGATGGTCCCTGCCCTATTTAAGAATTAATGCCAGAAATAGGCAAACAATTTGTTTTAGTATAAGGCTAAATTTTAAATATGTTAGAAATTAAATTATTAAGGTTAAATGCTGACAGCTGACTGAAATAATAAGAACCGACATTAATTTTTAAAAATATTCTTATGAAGAGCTGAAATTAGTTTTTTCAGAAGTGTTTGAAGAGGTAAGGTGTTTTTCTCTGAAGATGTAAATTATATAGTTTTAGAGTGATTATTCTTCTAAACCACATTTAGCACTTTTTTTTTAAGCAAAGATCTTCATTGTTTTTCTGAATATAAAAGTAATACGCATGCAATATAAAATCCACATGGAACAAATTGCTTAATAAAAGTGTAGAAATTACATATAAATTTATACAGATACCATATTAACATGTTGATACATTTATATTCCAGACACTTTTTCCATACGTAGTGATTTTCTTTTTGTAATTGTTATTTAAGCATAATATTATACAGAAAGTGAACAAATAATAACTATTCTAGAGTCGGAACATTTTCACAAACCCAGAAGTTCTCTCACTAACACTTGTCTCTACCAAGAATATACTTTTCCATCACTTAACATCATTGATAAGTTTTTCCTGTTTCTGGATTTTTCTTTTAATGTACTCTTTTATATTGGCTTGATTTGTATAACATTTGTTTGGAAGATATATTCTTATTGTGTATTTTGAAGATTAAGTCAATATTTGAAGTTGAATTGGATATGGGATGTGAGAGTAAGTGAGAAGTTTGGGCTATTAAACATTTGGGGTTTGGTTTGGGGCCTGAGAAACTGGATGGCTTTCCATTAAGTGAGATGGGGAGACTATGACTGGAGTAGTTATTAGGAGAAGATAAAGAGGTGTGCCCACTCAGTTTGGGATTTCTGTTAGATATCTAGATAGAGCTCTTGAGTAGGTTATTGTTTTTATGCTTTTTTTGTCCTAGAGAGAAAAGAAATTGAATGTCATTGGTATATAAGCAGTGTTTATTGCCATGAGAAAGAATGATAACGCCCAGGGGTCTTTATGATTACAAATAGAAAAGTGGAATATTCAAGTACTGAATCACAAATTATTCCAAATTTTGAAGACCTGACCGATGAAGAAAACCTAATAATGAAACTAAGAGGGATCTTTCCCTGAGTGACCAGTACCCTTAGTAGAGTGTGGAGTCTTGGAATTCAAGTTGAGAGAGTGATTCATGTAACAATGAACAGTGAACTGATATGACACTTAAAAGCAAAATGAGAATAGACTGAAGGTAAGAAATACTGAGGGAGTTTCATTTAAATGGAATGGTAGAAAATCTGATTGAATGAATTCATGAGAAAGAAGAGAGAATTTGGAGACATTGAGTATAGACCATTCTTTTGAGGAACTTTGCTGTAAGGGAGAGGGAAGCTCAAAGAATGTATCTTAAAATGGGAGAAATGACAGTCTTTTGTATTGATGGGAAAAAAATCTAATAGAGAGGACAATTTATGTTTGAGGAAGAAAGAAGCATTAGAGTAAGGTAGAGGGAATGGAATGCAGTGCATGAGTTGAGGGCTTGGCTTTTTTCAGGAATGTGTCTAGTGTGTCCATGGAAATGGAAGAGAAGGTAGAATGTATGGGTGTAAGTGCAGGGAGAAGAGAAGTGTTGTGGAAGTTCTATTCAAAATGCTTATTTTCTCTGTTCAGCAACAAGCAAAATTATCACCTAGGAGTGCAGATCAGTATGAAAAATTAGAAGAAAATAAAGACGGTATGAAAGAGTCATCTAGGGAATTAAGAATGATTGGAATTGGAAAAATGCTCAGTATACTCTTCACTCACATATACTTCTTTTTACTTAATAGTGCTAGAATAGTGATTGTAAAATAACAATCAGATTATGACACTTTTATCCTAAAGAAATGTTCTTTTGGGCCTTTGAACTCCATTACTTGTCAAACAATGACCTCTAATCTTCTTCAAATCTTGACCTCATCTCTGACCATTTCCATGAGTCCACACAATTCAAGTTCCTGGTGAACATTACTTCTCAGATTTGTTCTAATGCCATATTCACATTCACAACACTTGCCTTTGATTGAGTAGTTCCCGTTTCTGGAATGCCTCTTCTTCCTTTTCTACATTTCATAAAATGTAGCTTATGCTCCACTCATCTCCCATTTCTTCCCAAGGTAGAGATGATTATTTTCTTCTCTCTGCTCCTCTTAATCTTTGTGCTCAGCTTAGTAATTAGCTTTGCCGTAGTAAATTTTTAGTTAATAGGCCTGTCTCCCACCCTGGACCAGATGTTGTTCAAGCATAGTGATATGTTAACAATTACTTTATTCTCTCTATCTCCTCTAGAGTACATAATATTTATGCATGAATTCATTTTTCAGTTCAAGAGTACCTTAAAGATATTGTAATATATCAAATACTTTCTCATCATTTCAACAATCTTCCATCTCAAAAAATCACATGCTTTTCTCATCTACAGATGAACTTATAAGAAATAATTTTTCATTCATTCAAATTTTATCATGAGATTATAGCAAATTGGTCATATCTTCAGGCTCCACTTTTAATTCTATTTCTCTTGATTTTTCAGTCTTGAACCCGTCAAAGTCATCCATGAGAGTTGGAATAACCTTATTACAAATTCCTGCTAAAGTTAGTATTTTGACCTCTTCGCATGAATCCTGAATGTTCTTAATGGCATATAGAATGGTGAATGCTTTCCTAAAGGTTTACAACTGACTTTGCCTGGATCCATCAAAGGAATCACTATCTATATCACCTATAGCCTTGTAAAATGTATTTAATAAAGAATAAGACTTGAATGTGAAAATGACTCCTGATCCATGGGCTCCAGAATGTATGTTGTGTTAGTTGTGGGAAAAAAAAAAATGAATCTCATTGTGCATCTCCAATGTTAATGAACAATAATATTTTGAAAAGAATCTCTTTTTTTATGAGCAATTGGTCTCAACAATGGACTTGATGGATTCAGCCAATCATGTTGTAAACAAATGTGCTACCATCCAAGATTGGTTGTCCTACTTACAGAGCACAAGCAGGGCAGATTTAGCATCATTCTTAATGGCCCTAGGATTTTTATGGTAAATGAGCATTGGCTTCAATTTAAAGCCACCACTGCATTAGCCCCTAATAGAAGAGTCAGACTGTTGTTTGAAAATTTGAAGCCATGCTTTTTGACTCCTCCTCTCTAGAGATGAAGGTCCTAAATAATATCTATCTTTTTCCAATAGAAGTTTATTTTGTTAACATTGGCAATTTGTTGTTTAGTGTAGCCACTTTCATTAATTATCTCACCAAGATTTTCTAGATATCTCACTGCAGGTTCTACATCAGCCCTTGAAGTTTCATTTTGCAGTTTTATGTTATGGAAAGGGCTTCTTTCTTTAAATCTCATGAACCAATATCTGCTAGATTTGGACTTTTCTTCTGAGGCTTCCTCACCTCTCTCAGCCTTCATAGAATTAAGAGAGTTTGGGCTTTGCTCTGGATTAGGTTTTGACTTAAGGGAATATTGTGGCTGGTTTCATCTTTTATCCAGACCTATAGAACTTTCTCCATGTCAGCCATAAAAATGTTTCACTTTCTTATCATTTGTGTGTCCACTTCAACAGCACTTTTAATTTCTTTCACTAACTTTTACTTTCCATTCATAAGTTGAATAAGTCTTCTGTCACAAGTGGACTAATTTTTTGGACTATCTCAGCTTTCAACATGACTTCCTCACTAACGGTAATCATTTCTAGTTTTTGGAGGATGCATTTTTTCTTAGATAAAAAAAATCAAGGTAACATTGGTTTATAACATTATATGTTTCATGTGTACACCATTTTATTTCTACTTGTGTATACCCTACCGCTTGCTCACCACAAATATATAGTTTCTATCTAGTGTCAAACAATTGATCCTCTTTGACAATTTTGCCCTCTCCATCCCACCCCTTCCCCTGTGACAACCACCTCCCTGTTCTTTGGATTAATATTTGCTTTTGTTTGGTTTGGTTTATTCATTTATTTTAGTTTTTTTATTTCACCTACGACTGAAATCATGCAATATTTGTTATTCTCCATCGGACTTGTAACTTAAAGTGAGATACGTGCAACGTGTCTTATCACTTGAATATTTAGAGGTAATTGTTGGGTTATTAGCTTAATTTCAGTATTATTTTGCCTCAGCAAATAAGGAAGCCTGAAGAGAAGGAGAGAGACAGCAGAATGGTCAGTGGATCAGTCAGAACATGCAGAAAATTTATTTTCTAGGTTCTCCATCTTATATGAGCACACTCTGTGATGCTTCAAAACAATTACAATAGTAACCTCAAAGATTACTAATCACAGATCATCATAACACATACAATAATAATGAAAAAATTTCAATATTGAGAGAAAATTACTAAAATGTGACACAGAGAACAGAAGTAAGCAAATGCTATTGGGAAAATGGTGCTGATAGACTTGCTCCATGCAGGGTTGCCAAAAACTTTCAATTTGTAAAAAACAGATGTTTGTTTTGTGAGGTGCTATAAAGCAAAGCACAAAAAAACCAGGCTTGCTTGCATTTTAATCTTCTATTCTCATCTAATTCCCACTTAGAAATCAAAGAAGTGTTAAGCTCTGCCTAGACAGTGAAAAGTGCATGAGAATAAATGTTTGTAGGCTAATTACTGCCTATGAACAGACAATTGTACAAATTTTGGCTTTCATTTTGTAACATCGACTCATCCTCAGAGCTTCACAATTTCTGTGTTTTTAATTTACCCTCTTCCCCAAATCCCCTAGCAGAAATTTTGACAATAATGTTAGATACCAAGTTATAATTAGATGAAGACCATGTAATCCATATTGGATACAGTTCAGCATTTTTCTCCAATTGGAATGTTAAGTGGAAAATCAAGTAAGTAAAGAAACTGGCCTAAACTTGTGAAGTATTAAGCTTCGAAAATGTTGTTTTTATTGCAATTTGGTTTATTTCTGCTGAGAGTTCCTGTACTTATCTTTGTGTCTCTAATTTAGCTGACTTTTGCCTAATAATGAGCAAGAAATTCAAGATAAAGTAATCAAATACCTTACTCTGAGAACAAAAGATGTACAGCAGGAACACATAATTAGTAAATCCACTCCTTTTGATAATGTTTTCTCAGAAGTATTATTTTTTTCTAGTGGGAGGGGGGGTGGATTTCCTTGGAAGATCCATAGACTTTGGTGCTTTACTATTAAAATTTCAAGAAAAGTCATTTGACCAAATGAAGTCAATTATAGCTGATCAGCAACAGATTGAAGAAGAGGGTATAGCAAGGAGGTGTGGGGAGTACATGTAGAAAGGAAGGGTAGGACCTGCTTACTTATGAAAAGTATTGAAAGCACTTTTTGTTGCCGTGGAACAAATCATCTCAAGTCTTAGTGGCTGCATATAATAATTGATTATTATCTTTCAAATTTGTGGGGGTTAACTGAGTTCAGCTGGACAGGTCTGTCACAGCATCTCTCATGAAGTATAATCAGGTGTCAGCAGAGACTACATTCCTCTGAAGTCTCAACCTGACTAGTCATTTGATGGCTAGAAGGTGTTGCCAACTCTCAGGATTTCAGCTAAGGGTGCCCATGAGATATGCCCATGTGGCTTGAGATCCTGACAGTAAGGTGTAGGCTCTGAGAGGGAGTGTGGCAAGAACTGGCATTCCAAGAAGACACCGGCAGAAGCCACAAGCATTCTTATGACCTAATCTTGAAGACCAAGAAGTTACTTCTATTCATTCTGTTGTCAGTAAAGGCAGCCCTAATTCAGCTGCAGGGAAAAAGAGACTCTGTCTCTTGATTAGGGAAGGGAACAACCCCATTGTGAAAGAACATGAAGCATGGGACACATGGCTGCAGCCACCTGTGGAAAAGATAAACCACCATAAGGACTAAAAAGAAATGTTTCAAAGCAATAAGATCTCAACTCAGAGGTCTACTTTCACTGCCACCATTATTCACGTCCAGATTACCACCATATCTTACTTGAACTATTGAAACAATTGCTTAGTTTCCTTCTCTTCCTATCCTTTCTGTCCTTCCTTTCCTATCCTCATCGCTAGTCCTCTTTTTCATCAACAGCCAGAGTCCTGTTGAAGTTAAACCCTAAGCATGTCACTCCCACATTTTAAGCCTCTAAATATCTTTTCATTACACCTAGAATGACTGAGCTTCATATCTTTTCTCCAGCTTTGTCTATCCCCTGCCACACCAGGGATCTTCTTTCTGCTTTTTAACTTTATGACGTTTGCTATCACTTTAGAACTTTACCAGATGCTCTCCTCTTAGACTGAAACATCCTCCACACCCTCCTTTCATGGTTATTTAATATTCATATTTTAGGTCTTTTCTTGAATGTCATTAGGCCTGTAAAGTATATCTTCTTTGTGTTTTTGTAATACACCTTGCAAAACAGTTTTCACACAGATACATAAATGATTTGTTTCTTAGTACTGCCCTCAAATAGATGATAAGATCCATAAATCTTCTTTCTTGCCCTAAGTTCCTTTTAATGGTATATTATATTCTCATCATCTCTTTCTATATGTTGCAACAAATTATAAACATACTATTTATTGGCACATCTTCAAATGTCTTTTACTATATATGTGTGTGTGTGTATCTAAGAGACATTTACAGAATACTTTATCTGCTCATAGCATAATATACATCAAATTCTTCTCAAGCTCCCATGGAACAATCTCTAAGACAGACCACATTCTGAGTTATAAAATATACCTCAAGAGGAGTTCCCGTCATGGCGCAGTGGTTAACGAATCCGACTAGGAACCATGAGGTTGCGGGTTCGGTCCCTGCCCTTGCTCAGTGGGTTAACGATCCGGCGTTGCCGTGAGCTGTGGTGTAGGTTGCAGACGCGGCTCGGATCCTGCGTTGCTGTGGCTCTGGCGTAGGCTGGCAGCCACAGCTCCGATTCGACCCCTGGCCTGGGAACCTCCATATGCCGCAGGAGCGGCCCAAGAAATAGCAAAAAAAAAAAAAAAAAAAAAAAAAAAAAAAAAAAAAAAAAAATATATATACCTCAAGAAATTTAAAAGGATAGAAGTCAAATAAAGTATGACTTCAGGTCATGGTGCAATTAAACCAGAAATCAATTAAGAGAAATATAGCCAGAAAATTCTGAAGTATACATCCAAATAATACACAGTTCAAATAAACAGTCTTAAGGAAACCAAAAAATATTTCAATTGAGTAAAAATGAAAATACAATCTAACAAATTTGGAATACAGCAAAAGCATTGCTAGGAGGAAAAATTAGTAAATGTATTAGAAAAGAAAGATATAAAATCAATAATCTAAGTTTCCAATTCAATAAACGAAAAAAATAAAAGAAATATAAATATAGAGCAAGAAGAAACAAAAAAAAAAATAAATAAAAAATGAGACAATGAGAGAAAATTAAAAAAATCAAAGACGTTATTTGAAGAGGTCAATATAATTGATAAGCTGTTAGCTAGGCTAACAAAGAAAAAAATAGAAAAGACAAAAATTACTCATATCTGAAATGAAAGAGGGGCCATTACTACTGATCTCGTGGATAGAAAAGAAATAATAAAGAAATACTGTGAATACCTTTATGCTCACAAATTTGATAACCTAGATGAAATTGTCCAATTCTTTGAAAAACACAATCTCTAAAAACTCAAACAAGGGGAAATAGATAATCTGAATAGTTCTATATCTGTTTTAAAATTTTAATCAATAATTAAACATCTTCCCAAATAGAAAGCACCAGGCCCAGATGAGCTTGTTGGTGAATTCTACCCCATATTTGAGTAAGAAATTACACCAACTCTCTACGGTTTCTTCCAGAAAATAAAAAGCAGAGGGAAGATTTCATAACTCATATTATGAGACCAGCATGACCTAATACCAGACAAAGACACTATAAGAAAAGAAAATTACATCAGTATCTAGCATGAGCATAGAGAAAAATTATCAACAAATATTGGCAAATTAAATCCAAAATTGGACAAAAGAAAATTATATGCCATAGCCAAGTGAGATTTATTCCAGTTATATAAGACTGACTCAACATTAGAAAACATAATCCATTGCATCAACAGGATAATGAAGGGAAATCTATGATCCAATTCACATTCGCATTAAAAATTCTCTGCCATTTGTAGCACTATGGATGAACCTAGAGATTTTTATACTAAGTGAAGTAAGTCAGGCAAATACAAACACCATCTGATATCACTTATATGTAGAATCTTTTAAAAAAAAAGGATAAAAATGAACTTATTTGCAGAACAGAAACAGAGTTACAGACTTTGAAAACAAAATTATGGTTACCAAAGGGAACAGGTGGAGAGGGGAGGGAAAAATTGGGGGTCTACGATTGGCATATACACACTATTTATTGTCTATGAAATGGAAGGTCAAAGAGAACCTGCTGTACAGTACAGAACTCTACCCAATATTCTGTGATAACTTATATGGGAAAAGAACCTGAAAAAGAATGGATATGTGTATGTGTATAACTGAATCACTTTGTTGTAGAGCAGAAATTATCACAACTTGTAAATCAACTATACTTTAATAAAACTTAACCTTCTCAACAAACTAGGAATAATGAGAAGCACTTGTATCTTAATAAAAAAAATATCTACAGCTAGCATCATACTTAGTGATGAGAAACTAGTAGCTTTATCTCTTTGATGGTTAATTTCATGTTTCAGCTTCACTGGACCTAGGAAATCCAGATAATCCAAAGATGACAGTGAAAAACTCTATGTGAAAATATAATGATGGATCAACATTATTATATATTTTTCAAAAACTATAGCATATTCAACACCAAGAGTAAACCCAGATGCAAACTATGGAATTTGGGCAATAATGATGCATCAGTGTAGGGGTATCAGTTGTAAAAATATGCCACTCTGACAGGGGATAATGGTGGAGATTATTGCATGTAAGAGGGTGGCAGGGAGTATATAGAAAGTCTCTGTACATTCTTCTAAATTTTGCTGTAAACCTAAAATTGCTCTCAAAAGTTAAATCTATTTTTTTAAAAATATCAGTTTTTTGGAGTTCCCTGGTGGCTCAGCAGGTTAAGGAACCAGCATGGTCACCGTTGTTGCTCTGGTCACTGCTGTGGCATGGGTTTGATCCCTGACCTCGGAATTTCCATATGTTTTGGGCATGGCCAAAGAAATCAATTCCTAATTATGATCTTTTCCTCTTTTATAGGAATTTGCATAATGATTCCAAAATAATCTGGAAATACAATTAAGTGAGAACATATAAGAAAAAATAATGAATATTAATGAGAAATTTTCCTACTAAATGCTAAAACATACTTTTAGTAAATGTAAACAAAATGGTGACATATTTGTGTAATAATAGAAGGTAGATCAATAAAGTTGAATGTATATTCACAATAAAGACCTGTCGTATATACATGCATGATACAGAAAATGTCACCAAGGACAAGTTACAAATTAGTGTATTAATAAACAATGGAAGGAAAATTTGGCTCTTTAAAAAACTCAAAATATAAATTGTAGTAAGTTTTAAAAGTCTGAATATTTTCTTTAAAAAAAAAACAAAAGGAGAAGAATGTAAAAATAGAATACAGTAAAATAGTTTATACTCTCACCAAATCATTCCACTTCAAGGAATCTAGATGCAAGATGTAAAGAGGGTGGAAAACATTTTATGTATAACTTTGTCTATGGGCAAGATACGCAATTGGGGATAATTGGAAACAGCTGAAGTCTTATACTAGGGGAATGATTAAGTAAATGTTGACATACCTTTAGTATGTTAATACTATGCAGTCATTAAAAATATAGATACACATACAAAAGACTGAAAGAAAATATAATATCGTACCTGTGTTTTATTTCTTGGGTCTCAAAAATGAATAGCTTTTTTTTCCTCTTTTTGGAATTTTCCAAATATTCTAGGAAGCATAAGCAGTATTTTTCCAATCTGATTTAAATAATAAATATTATTATTTTAAGTTTTAAGAGATAAAAAAGTCCTAAGTCATAGCAGTGGTAGAGAAAATAAAATGGAATAAAAAATTGCGCATGTTAATACAGACTAGAATTTTGGGATCTAGAGGCTGATTGGTCTGATAACCAAGAAAAAATAGTAAAAAAAAAAAAACAAACCTCGAATATTCTCAGTCTGAGTATTGAAATGATGTTGACACCTTAAATACACATATAGACACACACATATTATTTTATTTATTTTTAGAAGTAATAAATACTATGGGGTGAGGATTGTTAACTCTGATTCAAAAAAGTTGTGATGTGAGTGGCATGTTCAGGAGAACTATTGTACAGGGACTTTGAAAAATCTATTTAAAATTTCATTATTATTCATTAAACTTATAGCAAAACCTTTCTGTAATGTGATTTCTATAAATAATTAAAAAATAAAACTATCATATTTTCCCTATCAGGATATTATAGAAACTTTGATTATCATTTTATGTCTTGTGCATTGATTTCATTCTGTCTGAAAGAGCCTCTGACTTTTCAGCGATGTGAGAGAGGAATCTCCCTTGAAATCCTTCAGAAGGGAACCCACAAAATCCATTTCTCTGACCCCTGCAAGCATGTCAGATGTGCAGCTCAGAAGAAGCAATGCTTCCCTGCAGTGTTAAGGTTTCAAAACCTTTTTACAGAATTCAAAACATGAACAGAATATCAGTAACATTCAGAAATGTGTTTCAAATTAAAGTAGAAATTTGAAAACCTTCAAGTTGAAATGAGTGACTAGTGGACTTCATTTTGAATGCAGAAAGAAGCTCTGCTTCAGCTATTATCAACAGCAAGATACAGAGTTAAACTGTAGCATTTCTCTTTTCCCAGTGGAGACACGTCTTTTGATAACTGAAACCGGGCCTCTAGCATCAAATCTAAAATGGCAGTCATTATGTAGAAAATCCAAGGAGAACAGAAATCTCTGAGAAATCTTGAAGCATCTGCTGCCTTTAAAGAAATTGCTTCAGGGACTGCAACATGGTCCAGAGATGTCCATCAAAGGTTAGCTGCAAGTGAAGACAATTTATTATTCCTTGGAAAGTGAGTGACTTTTTTTCTTTTTCTAGAAAACTGTGTTGTGAATAATTTCAAAGGCTTTGGCTTTCTGAGATATCTGGAGACAGAGTGAATATTATGGCAAACTGAGAAGAGGTCTGCATTTGGGGTAGAATCTCAACAGATTATTTATTTTTTAATTTTTTAATTTTATTTTCATTTGTTTATTTTATGGTTATGCCCATGGCATGCAGAAGTTCCTGCTACGGGGGTTGACCCCACTACATATGCAGCATTGACCTAAGCCACAGTAGTGACAACGCTGGATCCTTAATCAGCTGAGCCCCAAGGCAACGTCTCAACAGAATATTTAAACTTAGATAATGGGGCGAGCAAAACATTGTGTTTTTGGATGGCAAAATACTCTCATTTCTTAAGCTGCAAGCAGAATTTAAAGGAAATATTTTCCTATCAATAACCTGGATCAAATTAATGGAATTTTATTAAGATAGTTGGTTACAAACAGTATGTTTGGAAAAAACATTCCAAAAGACTCACTTGAAAAAAACTTGTGGCAAAAACTGCTTGAGTTATCTATAGCCACAAAGTATAGCCTTGACGTCTATTGTAGATTGCTATTCAGTGGTTCTCTTTATTTCAATCAATTGGGAAATAAAAACAATACTCAATCTTTAGCATCTATGATGTATCTGGTACCAAGAATAATAGGATTTTTAAGACATGTGGGATTTAATTTCTGCCATGTGGGTGTATATGTATGTGTATGTGTATGGTGTGTATACATGCCATGTATAATAATGTATGCATATGTACCTATACACACATCATATTTATTCTAACACATAAGGAATATGACAATGCTTTTAGAAACATTTGAAAGAGAGAGAAAGGCATTTATGCCTGAAAGAGATCACAGGGTGAACAGTGAAAATTGAAGATTGATTGGACTTAAAGAATATGGGAGGTATATTCTAGAGACAGATGTAAAATGGCTGTTTGATAATCATGGTGCACCAGCTTGATAAGAACAAATAGTTTGTTTACGAAATGGTGAGAGATGTATCATTAAGGTCAACGGAGGTCATATTGCCAAGGATTTTGGAAGTCAGACTTAGAAGTCGGAATGTTTAGAGACCATGATAATTACTTAACTTAGAAGAAATTTTTGAATTACTAGAATTTGGGCGTGGTGAAAATGAGTTCTTCTATGGTTTTACACACAAAATTTTTTAATTATGGAGTTCCCATTGAGGCTCAGCGGGCTAAGAACCCAAAGTTGTTTATGTGAAGTTGCAAGTTGGGTCCCTGACCTTGCTCAGTTGGTTAAGGATCCAATATTGCCACAAACTGTGGTTCTAATTCGACCCCTAGCCCAGGAACTTCCATATGTCACAGGTGTGGCTATAAAGAGAAAAATAATTTTTTTAATTAAAAAATTCCAGTAATTAACATTCCTAACTTTCCTCAGCCTGTGTAATTTATTGAAGTTACACATGCATTTGACTGAAGTGGACTCTTCTTCAGTGATACCTCTTCTTCCGTGATTCCTCAAATGTTGCCTTCACAATGTGTTCATACTTGTGTCTGTTAATTTGTCTTATTAATTACTGTACCTCAGCTTCCCCAGTGTCTGATATTTAACAGGCATTTAGTTGACTCATTAAAAGAGTAGATCAAGGCAACCTGTAGTATACGTCAAGGGTATGCTTTGTGAATGTAGACAGCTCTTAAGCACTCCTTAGGCCACATGTATATTCAATGAGTGTTTTAGAAGATTTTCCAAAACATAATTGCTTTTTTGGGCTAATGCATGAGCAAGAATTTTAGTTCTTGAAGCCCATAAAAATCTGGAAATAGGTCAACTAGTTTATAATAGTACTTGGGCTTTAGGATTTGGGGTATGTCTTCAATTTTCCAAACAGGACTTAAACCTTAAAAGAAGACTTGGTAACTCTAGAGATACTTTATCATTGTCAGTGACTGGCTTGTGTCCCTTAGATCTTTCAGGGAGTTTCAACTTTTTTTTTCCAGCTGCCAGCATCTACATCTCTTTGTGTATAATAATTTTCCTATTCAGCGACTGTAAACGGCTGTTTTACCTGTTTGAGTGGCAGACCAGAAGTACCAAAAAATTAACATCCACATAGGTAGTCAAGAATCATTGACTAAAAGTTGATACCGAAACACCTCAATTACCTCTTAGTGAAAAGGGTTTCCTTGTGGGCTAATCTCCAGTCACCGCTCTGATGGGTGACTTAATAACCCATCTTTTACCCACTATCTTCTTGTATCATTCCCCTACTCTCTTATCCATGTGTCACTGGACCTCAAAATTAAAGGATTTGCACTCAAATTTTATTTGCTTGGGGGTTTGCTCCTTTGTAAGGCCAAATTAGTAGAGTAACACATTGGGAAGCCCTTGATCAAGTTTTCCTTCGTGGGCTAGTCCAGGAGATTCACATTGAAATCATGAACTGAAAATGCAATAACCATTTAATATTCATGAGGCATTGGATTGCACTTCAACCCTCTGTACTGGATGGAATAAATAGAATTAAAAAAAATCAGGAGCAGGGGAAAAGCAATTAACACAAGATACCGATGGATTCTATTCTGATGGAATGCAGATGGGACCAGAACAATGAATCTGCTGAGAGTAAGGGTTGTCAAAAAAAAAAAAAAAAAAATGCGTAGTCCATGAAGGAGTTCAATCTTTCTAGCATAACTGAGAGATGAGATCCATTAATTTGGAAGTTCAGAGAATGGAATAGTTTGGGAGATAATGTGCCATTGTTTGCATTTAAGATAACTTTTGATGTTACATTGAGTCAAAATTTGCTCTAATGCGAGGAATGCATTTTCTGTATTTTTGAGTGATTGAGATAAACACTAAATTAGTGGTGCAGAGCACAGTGTCTGGAGCCAGAAGGCGTGTCTTTGAATACCATCAGGCATTAGCTATTAGGTTAGGTGGAGGTTAGATAACTTCCTGTACCTCTGTTCTCTCATCTGGAAAATGAGGATAATAATACTATCAACAATATAGGGCTCTGTTGCAGAATAAATAATTTTTCAGATACGTAAAACATATAGAGAACAGTGCTTGGCAAGTGAAAAGCATTAAATTATGTTAGATTTTATTATTATTATTGGAAATTTATCTGAGCTCGAAATTCCTAAACAAGCTGACCTTGGGAATCTCTACTTTTGTGTCTGAAAGGCATCTCAAACTGAACACATTCCCAAGGATATTCATGGTTTTCCCTTTAACTGTAGGTCAGATTTCAAAGTTTCCTCTCTCAGTGAATGAAATTCCCAGACTCCTGTTTCCACTACTCAGAAATCTGGGATTTATCTTTGGCACCTCCATCAACCTCACCCCTTATATCCAATATATCAGCAAATTTTGCCAATGTTACCTGCCAAATAGATACAAATCTTTCCATTTCTCTCCATTTCCACCATCACTAGCACAGTTTAATTGTGGACTATAGCAATAGCCTTCTAATAGGACTTATGCAAACTGCTCTCAGCCCACTGCCATTCAGAGGAATAGAGGGATATATTTAAAATGCAAACCAGATTATATGACTCTCTCTCTTTTTTTTTTTTTTTTTTTTTTTTGGTCATTTTGTCTTTTTGCCTTTTCTAGGGCTGCTTCCCATGATATATGGAGGTTCCCAGGCTAGGGGTCTAATCGGAGCTGTAGCCGCCGGCCTACGCCAGAGCCACAGCAACACGGGATCTGAGCTGCGTCTGCGACCTACACCACAGCTCTCGGCAACGCCAAATCCTTAACCCACTGAGCATGGCCAGGGATTGAACCCACAACCTCATGGTTCCTAGTCCGACTCATTAACCACTGCGCCACGACGGGAACTCCCTATATAAGACTTTCTTATACAAGATCATCATTTGTTCCCCATGGCTTTCAAAAATTTTAAGCAAATATCACAGACAATAACTCTTAACTATCTCTCCAATCACACAACACATGCTTTCCCCTATAGTTTCCCATCCCCTTTATTGAATGTTTAAAGATGTTGGTCCCTCAGTCCAGAATGCTGCCTTTCCCCTTCAACCTACTCATTTGTCAGATTGCATTTAATTATCACTGTTCAGTTCTTCCTAACTTTCCCAAGTGAAATTCCTCTTTTATAAACTCAGAGCACCATTAATCTTACCTTCCTACCATCTATTACAGTTAGTTTTTTCTCTCTTTAATTTCTGAATTCTTAAAATAATGTTTAACTTTAATTTTTTTTTTCTTTTCTCTTTTTTTGCCCTTTCTAGGGCTGCATATGGAGATTCCCAGGCTAGGGGTCCAGTTGGAGCCGCAGCCACCAGCTCACGCCAGAGGCACAGCAATGCAGGATCCGAGCCGCGTCCGCAACCCACACCACAGCTCACGGCAACGCCGGATCATCAACCCACTGAGCAAGGCCGGGGATCGAACCCTCAACACCATGGTCCCCAGCTGGACTTGCCAACCACTGCGCCATGACGGGAACTCCTAACTTTAATTTTTAAATTTTAATTTCCCTTTATTTAATGAATGTGTCGTGTACTTTCCAATAATTGAAATAACGAGCATAAGTTTTTGTGTGTTTGTTGAATAAAAACAAACGTATAAAGGAGATCCCTGTTGGTACAGTGTATTAAGGATCTGGCAGCCAAAAAATAAAGAATTTTTTTTAAAATGGGATTTCTTTTAAAAATGTTGGAAAAAAATCAAATGAGAATGATTAGATAAAGGGAATATTGACACAGGGTGCCACAGGACTTTTAAAGTAATGGGAGTTCCCTGGTGGCTCAGTGGATTAAGGATACCAGCTCATTGCTGTGGCTCAGGTTTGATCCCTAGCCACGGAATTTCCACATGCCTCAGGAGTGGCTGAAACACAAAAATAAAATTAACAATTTTATATACAGAAGAGTAAGGAAATTGGAAATGTACAGATTAATGAAAGAATACAGACATCCTTGTATAACCAAAACATGAGTCAAGAAACCAGAACCACCTGAGCCCACATAGTACTCTCTTCCATTCAATGCACCCATCCTTCTTCCCAAAGATAGCACTATTCTCATTTTAACAACAGAGATAAGTTTATTTTTTAAACCTTATATAACTTCCCTCAGAAATACAAGTTCTTTTGTGTTGTTTCCTTAACTCAATATTATGTTTTGAGATTTATCCATTCATTTTATTGCTGTATAATATTTCATTGTAGAAATGCACCACAGTTTGTGATATTTAACATTTGATTATTTCCATTGTTTAGCTATTATCAATAACTTTGCTATGAACAAAAATGATTGCATATATATATACACATTTCTTTTTTGTATATGCCTAGAAGTGAAATTGCTGTGTCATAAAGTATACATATGGTTCAGATCTAATCAAATACTGACAAATAGTATTCCAAGGTGGCTGTGGAATACTGTTATACCCATGTTAAGTAGATGAAAGTTTGGTTACCTAATGTCTACATTTTCGTATTTTCCCTTTTCAATTTTACCATGCTGGTTGGCACATGGTAAACTTAATTGCCATTCATCTTTTGATTAATGATGTTGAATATCAATATTTCTTGCCATTTAGATAATTTATATTATGAAGTATGTACTCAACATTTTTCCCCATTTTTTCAATCTATCGATTGTTTTTTCTTAATAATTTGTAGAGATACTTCATATATTGTAGATTTAAATCTTTTATAAAATGCATGCAATGAAATATCTCCTTATCTTTAGCTCCTTATCTCTCAATTCTATTTTGATGAATAGAAAACTTTCCATTTAAAAGACTCCAATTCAGAAATGATTTCTTTTATTATTAGCACTTTATTGTGCTAAATAGATTAACTCCTATTTTGAAAAATTTCATCTATATTAAAATCATGGACTGGTTCTTTTGCTTTCTTCTAAAAGTGTTACTATTTGACCTTTTATAATTACTTCCAAAATTAATATGGAATTTATTTATGTGTAGAATATGAGGTAGAGTCAAGATTTATGTTTTCCTTTATGGATAGTCCCAGCACCATTTATTGAAATGGTCTCTACCAACTGCATTCCAATGTCACCTTTGACATAACTGAATTACATACCTACATATATATATACGCATACACACACATATCTATGTGGGTTTCTTTCTGAATTTTCTTTTTTCTGACACTATTCTATTTTTATGTCTTTGTTGGAATTACCACACTGCCTTAATTCCGTAATCTTATAATATATCCAAAGACCTGGCAGTATAAATCCTTCAGCTTTGTTCTTCTTCAGTCCTATCTTGAGTATTCTAGTCCACTTGCATGTCCATATGATTTTATAATCAGTTTTTTAAATATTCACTCAAAAATTCTGGTTTAATCTTTATTATATAGAATTAGTAGATAAATTTGAAGAGAACTGAGACCTTTGTTATACTGAGTCACACAATTTATGACAATATTCTTTCATTTATTTAGGTGTTCTTCAATTTCTGTCTTTTTTTTTTTTTTCCACTTTTTAGGGTCACACCTGTGGCATATGGAAGTTCCCAGGCTAAGGGTTGAATTGGATTTGTAGCTGCCAGCCATAGCCGTAGCAACCTGGGGATCTGAGCCACATCTGCAGCCTACACCACAGGTCATGGCAGTGCTGGATCCTAAATGCACTCAGTGAGGCCAAGGATTGAACGCACATCCTCATGGATACTATCTAGGTTTGTAACCCTCTGAGCCACAATGGAAACTCTTCAGTAGTGCTTTATAGCTTTTAGTGTATTTGTCATATTTGCTTTCATTGGATTTATTACTAGAAATGTAATATTTTGGTATTATTGTAAAAGTGTCTTTTAAAAATTTATTTTCTATTTTTTACTGGTCTATAAGTACAATTAATTTTTATATTGGTCTTTTATCCAATGACATTAGTAAATTTATTAATCTAATAACATAATAAAAATTTCATATTTGTATGTGCACAATCATGTCTTTTATAATGATACCTGTGAATTTTTTTTATTATTTTTCTTTCTTTTCCTTATCTATCTATCTATCTATCCCACCTATCTCTATTTCTATGATTTATCTATCATAGTGCCTTATTTCATTAGCTACTTTAGGCAGTACAGAGTTTGAAAATCACAATGACAATTATAACCTTTGCCTGCTAACTTAGAGAGAATGCTTTAAATATTTCACTCATGTTTACTGTGGGCTTTCTGTGAATCTCTTTCATCATATTAATGATAATCTCCTGTTTTCCTAGATTTTAGCTGTTTTTAAAATTTACAAATGAGTTGTTGAATTTTACGAATGTTTTTGCTGCATCCATAGAAATGGTAAAATTATTTCTTTTCTATTTTCTGAAGATGTGGCAATAAAATTGTTTGACTTCTGAATGTTAAAGTATGGTTTGATAGCTGGCTGTTAAACCCATGTCTTCGTGTATTATGTATATTCCATTGATCCGCTTTTATCTATCCACCACTACCCCACAGAGTGGGTTCGTGTAGCTATATAAAAAGTCTTGAGATTGGGTAGAACAATTTTCTCCTCTTTTATTCTTTTTCAAAATTGTCTCAGCTATTGAGTTCTTTCGCTGTTTCGTACAAATTCTGTAATAATATTTCCCATTTCTACCAAAAAAAAAAAATCTTGGGATTTTCACAAGAATTGCTTTAAAACCTATATATCAATTGGAGAGAACTGGCATCTTTGCTATGTTATCTTCCAGTTTATAAACAAAGCAAATAAATAAACACTTCAGGGGAGTAAAAATATGTTCCCTCTACTCTTATAATTCTTGGCTGAGAAACCCTGTAATAAAAGACAGATTAATAAGAAAAAAAAAGCAGAAGTTTATTAACATGTGCACCTCATATACACAGAGCAGATAACCAAGGAAACTGACACATTACTTCTGTTTTTGTTTTTTGTTTTCTTTTTTTTTTTGTAGATTCCTTTGAATCGTCTACACACACAATCATGTTATTTGGAAATGAAGGCAATATTATTTCTTCCTTTATATCTGTATCCCTCTTCTTTTCTCTTATTACTTAATTTCATTGGCTAAAACCTCCCGCATTATGTTGAATAAGAGTCATGAGAGCTGTGTCCTTGACCTGTTCTTAATAGTCCCTTTTAGTCTTATATTTTCAGATAATTTTTATCATGAATAGTTAGATTTTTTCAAATTATTTTCCTTCAGCAATTGATAGAATAATATGGTTTTTCTCTACTAATTTTCTAATATTGTGGACTACATTGATTGGAATGTAGATTGAATATTAAACCTACCTTTCAGCCCTAGAATAAACTTGATTTTGTCATGGTGTATTATTCTTCCCATATATTGCTTACTTTTATTGATTTCTTTTCTTTTTATTTTTTTCTTTTTAGGGATGGACCTGCAGCACATGGAAATTCCCAGGCTAGGGGTTGAATCAGAGCTGTAGCTGCCTGCCTACACCACAGCCACAGCAATTCTGGATCCATGTCGCATTTGTGACCTACACCACAACTCATGGCAATGCTGGATCCTTAACCCACTGAACAAGGCCAGGGACCAAACCCGCATCCTCATGGATACTAGTCAAGTTCATAACACTCTGAGTCACAATGGGAACTCCTACTGACTACTGTTTTGTTCTATTTTGTTAAGGACTTTTGCATCTACATTCATGGAGGATATTGGTCTATATTTTGATTTGTTTGTTTCTGTTTCTATACTGTTTTTGTCTGGTTTTGATTTTAGTATAACACTAAAATAAAATGAGTTAAGTGTTTCCTCCTTTTCTATAGTCCAGGAGAGACTGTGTAAAATCTATGTTAGTTCTTCTTTAAATGTTTGATAGATTTATATGGTGAGATCATCTGGGCCTAGAGATTTATTTTTTAAAAGTTTTAAATTACAAATTCAATTTTCTTCATAACTATAGGGCAATTCAAGGTACCTATTTCATATTAGGAGGGTTGTGGTTTTCAAAGAATTAGTCTGTTTTGTCTAAAATGTCATTTTTTTGGTGTACAGTTGTTCATCGTATATTCTTATTATCCCTTTGGTGTCTGCAGGATCTGTAGTGCTACCCAATGATTCATTTCTGATATTAGTAATTTGCATCTTCTCTCTTTTCCTCTGTTAATCTTTTTGTCAATTTTATCAAATTTTCCAAAGAAAATTAATTTTCTTTATAGATTTTTCTTTATTGTTTTCTGTTTGCAACTTTAATTTTATTATTTCTTTTCCTCTTCATGCTTTCAGTTTAGCTTGTACTTTTTAATTTCTGGAGATGGGAGCTTAACTGTTTTTGTCTTTTCTAATGCATGAATTTGGTGCAACAAATTTCCCTCTCAATACTGCTTTTTGTATTTTGATGTTTTATATTTTGACAAGCTATGTTTTGATTTTCATTTAGTTATATTATTTTGTGGGGGAGTGAGGGGGTGAGAGGTGGATGGTGTACAATAGCTTTTTTTTTTTTTTTTTTTTTTTTTTCCATTTTTGGCCTCCCTGCAGCATATGAAGTTCCCAGGCCAGGGATCAGATCTGAGCTGCAGTTGTGACCTATGCCACAGCTGTGGCAACTCACTGCACCAGGCCAGGGATCAGTACTGTGTCTTGGCACTGCAGAAACAGCACCGATTCCATTGTGCCACAGTGGGAACTGCTTGATGTATTTATTTTTCCTTTTTAAATTCCCCTGAAATTTCCTCTTTGACCAATAATTTCAAGTTTGTTATTTAGTTTCCAAGTGTTACTAATTTTTGTGCTATCTTTTTGATATCAATTTCTAATTTGTTTCCAGTATGGTTAGAGAACACTCTATACCCTTTGAGGTTATTACATTTATGAAGTTTGTCTCATGACCAAAGAAACGATTTATCTTAGTATATGTTCTGTGTGCACTTGAGAAGAATGTGTATTCTGCTATTGTTGAATGGAGTGTTCTATAAATATAATATCTACTAGATACTGTCAATTGATGATGTGGTTGAGTTTTTCTATATCATTTCTGATTTTTTTGTTTGGTATTTAAATTCATTTTTGAAAAAGGGGTGTTGCACATTTTAACCCTAAATATGGATTTGCCTATTCATCTTTTCAGTTCTATCATTTTTTGCTTCACATATTTTACAGTTATGTTATTGGTACATACAAAGGGATAATAAGAGTATATGATAAACAACTCTACACAAACAAATTTGACAATTTGGCATATGTAAAATTGCTATGTCTTCTTGGTAGACTGATCCTTTTATTATCATATAAATACCTCTTTATCTCTGATAATTTTATCCATTATAAAGTCTACTTTAGAGCTCCCATTGTGGCTCTACAGTTAATGAACACGACTAGTATCCACGAGTGTGCAGGTTCGATCCCTGGCCTCTCTCAGTGGGTTAAGGATCTGGCATTGCCATGAGCTGTGGTAGAGGTTGCACATGCGGCTCGGATCCTGCATTGCTGTGGCTCTGGGGTAGGCCAGAGGCTGCAGCTCCTATTGGACCCCCAGCCTGGGAACTTCTATATGTCACGAGTGTGGCCCTAAAAAGACAAAAGAAAGAAAAAAAAAGAAAGAAAGAAAGAAAAAGAAAGAAGGAAAGAAAGAAAGAAAGAAAGAAAGAAAGAAAGAAAGAAAGAAAGAAAGAAAGGAAGGAAGGAAGAAAGAAAGAAAGAAAGAAAAAGAAAGAAAGAAAGAAAGAAAGAAAGAAAGAAAGAAAGAAAGAAAGAAAGAAAGAAAAGTCTATTTTATCTGATACTAATATAATTCTCATGCTTTTTTTTTCTTTAACAAATTTTATTTATTTATTTTTTCCATTATACAGCATGGGGACCAAGTTGCACATACATGTATACACAATTTTTCCTCCCACTGTCATGCTTTTTTAAAATTAATATTTTCTTGATATACCTTTTCCCATCCTTTTACTTTCTTTCTCTTTTTCTTTTTGCTTTTTAGGGCCACACTTTGCAGGATATGGAGGTTCCCAGGCTAGGGATTAAATCAGAGCTACAGCTGCCAGCCTAGGCCACAGCTCACAGCAATGTTGGATCCTTAACCCACTGATAGAGGCCAGGGATCGAACCCATAACCTCATTGTTTCTAGTTGGATTGGTTCCAGCTGCGCCACAACATGAATACCCATCTTTTTACTTTCAAGTCCTCTAAATATATTCAATGTCAGTTTCTTTTACACAGCAAATAGCTGAGTCATGTTTTTTAATCCACTCTGCCAATCTGCCTTTTAGTTTTCATGTTCCCTCCTTTTTCTGTTGAGCTTATTCACTGAGCTTTCTTCCTTAGTTTTTTATTTTGTTCAGTTTCCATTTGGTTTTTCTTTATACTTCCAACATCTCTGAAACTTTTGAGTTATTTTTCACGACTTTCAAGTGTGTTTATAATTGCCTCTTGAAGCATTTGTATTACGGCTGCTTTAAAATTTTTGTCAGGTAATTGTGGTATCTCTGTCATCTCTGTGTTAACTGTCTATTTCCAATCAGTTTGAGCTCTTGATTCTTAGTGTGAAAAATAATTTTCAACTGAAATTTGGACTTCATGTTATGAGACTCTGGGTATTACTTAAACGTTTCATTTTGGCTGGCTTCCTCTGACACAGCTTTGGTAGGGGAAGAAGAGGTACTACTTTGTTACTGACAAGCAGAATGGAAGCCCAGTTCCCAATGGGTCTCCACTGGTGACTGAAGGGACACCCCTCATTGTTGCTTCATGGGGGTGGGAATTTTGACTTCCTATATGGCCTCCAATGATTGGAGGGAGTAGTGACTGGATCTTACTGCTCTCCTCATGGCCTCCATGGACACTATGCGTATCTACATTTTTTTTTTTTTAACTGCCTCACCTGCAGCATGTGATGTTCCCAGGCCAGGGGTCAAAGCAGAGCTGCAGCTATGGTCTATACCACAGCCCTGGCCAGATCTGAGCCACATCTGCAACCTATACTGCAACTTGAGGTAACACCAGATCCTTAACCCACTGAGTTAGCCTAGGGACTGACCCCACATCCTCACAGACACTATGTCAGGTTCTTAACCCCTGAACCACAGCGGAAACTCGGAGATAGCTATTATTTCTGATGGCAAGTGAAATCCTGACGCCCCACTGGGCCTCCTGTCACCTCACCTCACCTCACACCAGCCCAGCAGGGACAGGGTGGGACACCTTCTTAGTACCAGTGGGAATAGAAGTCCTGGCTCCCTAATTGTCCTTCACAGACATTTTTGGGAAAGAGGAAGTTTGTTATCCTTAAGCAGGGATGAATATTTTGGCTAATACTTCATCTTCTCCGACTAAAATCTGGGAGGAGTTTTGGGATGCCATGTTACAGCCAGTAAGTGGGATATTTCAGCTCCCTACTCGGTCTTTGGCAGTATGGATGGGGATGGGATAACTGTTTGTTTGTTTTTAATGTGATAGAGATGATTGGTCATTATCTTAAAGATTTTTTTTCCCTTACTAGACTGCCCCTTTCTTTGGCTAGAGAGAGCAGGGTTTTGTTGTGTCTCATTTTTTTTTTGCAATCATTGGCATTTCTGGACAGCTTCATCAACCACAAATTTGGGATATATGAGGCAAAACATAACAGAACAAAACAAAACAAAAAACAAACAGGGAACTCATCATCCTATAGTTTCTTATGTCCTGAGTTTCCTAGATAATTTCCCTTCTTTTTTTCCCAACTTTTAGATTTGTGTGTGTGTGTGTGTGTGTGTGTGTGTGAGAGAGAGAGAGAGAGAGAGAGAGAAAGAGACAGAGGTAGAGAGAAAGAGAGAGGAAGTAATGTGTCTATACATTAAAATTATACTTAGTGGGAGGAATGGGGAAAAGTATGTCTACTCTGTTTTCCTAGAAGCTGCAGTCTGAATTACAATTTTAGAAGAAGTTATAGAACTTAAAAGCCAGGTATGCTGTTTATTTTCTATTTGCCCCTCCTAAAAATTTTTGCATACTAATCTTTACCCCAGAAAATTGTCCTCTACAAATTGCAACATTTGTGCGTTCATACTCTCTGGCTTCCCACTGGGTTTAGCGATGAAATGCATCTACAAAAGACAGGAAGTTTGTTAGGAGGAACTAGAAGAAAGATGTTAAGCTAATTATTTCTCTTCTTCACTCCCTGTCGGGCCACAATTCCAGCAATGACTCCATTTCTCTAGCTATGGTCACAGCTTCTTCTCAGTACCAGTAACCCCTTGCACTGCTCTAGCGGGGGGCGAGTGTGTGTGTGTGTGTGTTAAGGAGCCTAAGGCTCATAAAATCCCCCTAAGATTGTTCCTGGTACTTTCACATCCCTTGTTGTTTTCCTTAACCCAACAATGGCTTCTGTACTCACAGCTGATCCTTAAAAAATATGTGGGTTGGGGCACTGACATCTGACAGCACCACCACTCCTGTCCCTATAGTTCAAAATCTGTATCACTTTACATTTGGCCCCCCATAGCCATGGTACTCAGACTCATAGATCCAACTGAGCACAGATCGTGTAATTCTGTAGTATATATCTATTGAAAAAATTCATGATAAGTGAACAAACAAGGTCAAACTAGTGTTGTTCGTCAAGGGTCAACTGTATGTACTTCCTTCATAAAACTCTCTTCAACTCTTTGTTTCCTATTGGGAACCTGATTGATATTGTTTGTTTTCTTTTTTAAACTCTGCCTCTCTTTGGGGTAATTGAAAGTAATGTATAGCAACTCAAGTTGGTATTAGTCCCATGCAAATAGGAAGTGAGGAAAGCATATTAGCTAATATCCCCTAATACTCTGTCACTGTGTAATAAATCTTGACCTTTTTTCCAAGATTCAGCTGGTTCTCATGTGATCATGGACTAACTCAATCATGTGAAGAGGACATGAATCATGGGAGAAATATTAGTGAACCATTCCCCTAGCTTTTTTTTTAATCTTTTTAGGGTTGCACCCGTGGCATATGGAGGTTGCCAGACTAGGGGTTGAATCGGAGCTGTAGCTGCTGGCCTACACCACAGCCACAGCAATGCAGGATCCAAGCTGCATCTGTGAACTACACCACAGCTCACAGCAATGCCAGATCCTTAACCCACTGAGTGAGGCCAGAGATTGAACCTGCATCCTCACAGGTGCTAGTCAGGTTCGTTTCTGCGGAGCCACAGCAGGAACTCACTTTTTTGTTTTTTAAGTAGAAAGGCATATATGAGTTGCTAGTACAGAAACAGATGTAGAAGATATAGATATAAATCTATTTCCTATTTATTAGCTGAAGTCTTGCCTTTGTCTAAATTCTCCAGATATTTCAATAAACTTCTCTATCCATGCTTCCATTTTCCTGATGAAGAAAGAATGCTCTACTGGTCCTTTCCTTGATAGGATTCATTTTAAAGACCACTTATAAACTTGTCACTTTCCTAGTTCTTTCTTCTGTAAAATTAATTTGATCATCAACATTTCCTATTCTTTGGTCAAATCTATTATCTTTTATTCCCAGAGATGAAGCCACTTTGCTACATAAGGAGATGGGTAACTTAGAAGGAGATTTTGATGTGTACTATTAAGAAAAAGACAACCGGCCTCAAACAGAGTCACTTGTGCTAAGTCCACATTACCAGACTGAGACCTAGTAACCAACCTGATTACAACTTCAAACTCCCCAGGAATAGAATCTTAACGGGTCAGGCTGGCACTTCCTGGTCAATACTAGTGAGATAATCTACCTGACAGGTCCCCTCTGCCCCTAAAAGAAGATGACCTTGCCTGAAACGATCTGGTCTTTCATTGTAGTTCTCCCATTTCTGGGTATAAAATCTTCTGTTTTGTACAGCTCCTCAGAGTGCCTTTCTATTTTGCTAGATGGGATGCTGCCCAATTCATGAATCATTGAATAAAGCCAATTAGATCTTTAAATTTACTCAGTTGAATTTTGTTTTTTAGCAGATTTTTGGCTGTAGTTCATATAAACGGTCTACTGAAAATATGCACTACATGTCCAGCTGATTTTCATCTTAAGTAACGATGGGATTTTCATCTTTGGTAACTATGGGAACTAAACCGTAGTGGCAGATTAAAGTACAAGACTGATACTAAGAACTTTGGCCAAAACAGTGATATCCCATTCATTTGGAATCTGTCTGTGTGCATAACCTCGGTTCAAATAGAGGACACTGGTGAGGTATCAACTGACACATAGTGAGAGTGAACTGGTTGCCACATAACCACTGGGTTTCATAAGGATACTGTGAGTCTAATTCTGTTAAAAGAAGAACTTAGGAAAGTAAGTTTGAAAGGTTGAGGCAGAACAGACAGAAAGGCCCAACAGCCTTATGCTCTTAGTTATGCTACCCAATAAAATTGATCTTGGCTAAGTCTCTTCACCTTTTAATCGCAGATCCTTTGTGTCAAAAGCCTTCCTTACTTATACATATCTCAACTTTCTACAAAGAAAAATTACATAAGCAAATGTATAATCATCTTAACTTTAGCCCCAAAGATAGAGTGATAGTATTTATATTACAATTTTGCATTTTATGGAGTTTTGAGACTTTTTGTATACATAATACAACAGAAGGAATCCACAATATTATCCATTCGTTTGTGTTATTTGACAAAGATAACTGTATTTAAAGTATTTAAATAATCCTATTATATAGCACACGGAACTAGGTCCAATCTCTTGTGTTAGAACATAGTGGAAGATAGTATGAGAAAAAAAGAATAAAGAATATATATATGAATATACATATATATATATGAGACTGAGTCACTTTGGTATATAGCAGAAACTGAAGGAATATTGTAAATCAACTATATTTTTTTTAAATGTAAATAGATGGTAAAAAATAAGATTTTAAATAATGTGATAGATGATTATAGACATAGAGATATATAAGAAAAAATTATTTCTGAAAGTTTCCCATCTTATGTTTGTCATAAGCTTTTAAATATACATAAAATAGTAGGAAAACATGGCAAATGAGTATAACTAGTACTAATTGTTCCTGAGACTAGAGTTGCTTGGGAAGAATTCTTAGGAAATGTATCTGTATTTTTTTACATGAGAAGACATTTGAATGGGGAAAAAAAAATTGGAGGAGGAGCTATCAGGCCTATGGCATATTTGGAGAATTGCAAGGAAGGACATTTAAAGGAGCTAAGCACTGACTGTGAAGCCAAAAAGGAACTCTGAGTCTTGCTGTGAAGTTCTGCACTGCCTGAGGTGAGGAATTCTAAAAAGCGCACAGGAATAGAAGCCAGAACAAGCTCTGGGTCTGTATTCATCAATAAGTAACTGTGTGACCTGAGTACTTCATTTAGTAGTCTCTCTGGGCATTAGTTTCTCCTTTTTGTCAAAGGGACAAAAGATTGGATTAAATATATACTTAGTTTTTCTTTTTTTTTTTTTGTCTTTTGTCTTTTCAGGGCTACACCCGAGGCACATGGAGGTTCCCAGGCTAGGGGTCTAATCGGAGCTACAGCTGCCAGCCTACGTACGCCACAGACATAGTAATGCCAGATCCAAGCCACGTCTGCAACCTACACCATAGCTCACAGCAACGCCAGATCCTTGACCCACTCAGTGAGGCCAGGGATCGAACCTGCAACCTCATGGTTCCTAGTCAGATTCATTTCTGCTGTACCACAATGAGAGTTACTATATTTAGATCCATTTTAGGATTAAAAATGTATTATTCAATGCCATGCTCATTGAGGGGAAATGAATTGGGAATAATGAGATGAAAACAGCATTTCAAGAAAGCCAATCTTGTCTTGCCCAAATGGTGTGAGCAAGGAAAACCTGGTACAAAGGGGCTAAGACTCAGAACTCAACCATTCTTCCAGCCCTACTTATTCTTTTAACCTTTGGGGAAGAGAATACAGAGACATTTCCTCTCAGGTCACTTTCCACCACATTTTGAAATAGCAGACGCCTAAGTAGTCCTGACTCTTTCATGAGGTTTTTTTTTTTCTTTGCTTTTTAAATGAGGTACTTTTGGTTTTAAATTAATGAATCCCCACTAACACATGAAAAGTATTTAAGGAAATTTGTTTCTGTGGATATTAGATGAAACATCAATGTATCTCATCCAATTGCTTCTTGAAGTGTTAGGTCCCCAAGCATTGCAAGGACTTGGTGAAAATCTGATGCCTGTCCAATCTAAGGAAATACCAAGAATGGAACATTAAGGTCTCATGCAGACTCTTTAGTTTAGCTAATTCTTGTGCTGAAAGCCTTTCTTTTTCTGACAACTCTATCAACTCTTCATTATATTTCTAATGCTTTTATTTATTTTTTTCCAGAACAGGTGCTGCCTTGGTTGAGACACAGAGTGGATTCCAATGAGGCAACCAAAACCTAGGGCCTCAGACTCTTCTTCTTTGTTTAAGAGGGTAACAATATGCGGTTTTTTAAAATTCTCTTTTCATACTATTTTTTTTTTGTCATAAGATTGACATAAATAGATGACTGTGTGTGATGACCATGAACCACTGATAGAATCTGAAATTGTCCTTTCCATAGCATAGGCTCATGAAATAAATTGCCATTAAATTCTGTGGTAGTTCAACTCAGTTCTGTTTTAACACTTCTGTTATATGTTTTTGAAATCCCTTGCTGTGGGGAAACATTTAGAAATGTAATGTCAGACTAACTTCAGAAATATTAGCTTTTACCTGATTTCCCTTTTACTGTAGAGAGATGGGCTAAGGAGTTGCCATGGCAGCAGGGAGCAAAGTGTTTCTAGTCTTCGTTCCAGCAGGGCAATGCCCTCCTCTGTTTGCTTCTGCTATGCAGCCCCGTATGGCTACCAGCTCTGCCTCCCTTTGTTCAGAATCAATACTCCTGACTCTAAGTCTATGCAGGGAAGGGACAATCTCTATTAAGACTTATCCTGTTGAGTCTTGACATTCAAAATCTGATAGCCCACATTGCTGGAATGACCCCCGGAGACCATTTTCCTAATCCTTGTGTTGGTTTGTGCTACAATTTCATGATTTGAGGTTTCCATGCTACACTGGTATGAGCAAATTCACTGAGATGTGGCCTTATTCTTCATTTTGCTCTTGGGTAGGATAAGAGTCCTCTCTTCATCTTCTCACCCAAGGCTGTAATTTTTTTACTAAGTTGATTGACTAGTGGGAACTCATCTATCTGCTCACTTCAGCCAACATTCCCTACTCAACTTTTCACTAGTCCAAGATCAATTTTATATGCTCTTCTTGTAAAAGAAGGGTTGGAACTGATTGACAACTAGGAGTGTTTTCCTTTCCAAAGATCACCACTAGAACTTCTTTTTCATATCTTCTGCTCTGCTACTTAGGTTTCCTTTTTCTTTTTTTTTCTCTCTTCTTTATAGATTTTTTCCCCTCATTTTCTAATTCCCTAATAGTCAATTATTTGTGACCATGGAAACACTTTGTGGTTGTGGTTCTATAACTTCAAATTTATCCAGTGATTTGGGGGGGGGGTCAGAAAAAAAGTGTTTACTTAGAATAGTATTTGAATTATATAGTCATTGCATTAAATATGGGTCTATAAATGTGACCCATTTAGTGAATAAAGTACTCCATAGAGGCATAAAAGCTTTAATCCTTGACCCCCTAACTTCAGTCCTCAAACCCTGATTTTATCTGAATCAAAATTCACTCTCTCATCATCAAATAGTGCTGGAACAACACTTTTAAATAATGTTACTGGACTCTTACCTCATACCATATACAAAAACTAACTCAAAATGCATTAGCAACTATATATGAGTCCAAATCATAAAAATCTTGGAAGAAAACATAGGTGTAAATCTTCATGACCTTGGATTTGACAACAGAGTCTTACATATGATCCTGAAAGCATGAAAAACAAAATAAAAATATATTTGACTTCAAAATTAAAAGTTATGCATTAAAAACATTGTCAAGAAAAAAGAATATCTAAAGAAAATGAGAAAATATTTTCAAATCATATATTTGAGAAGGGTTTAATATCCAGAATATATAAATATTCATCAATCAACCAAAAACAAGCAACTCAATTTTTTAAAATGGAAAAAGGGCTCTGAATAGATGTTTCTCAAAAAAATATAAATGACCAAGAAGCATATGAGAAGATGCTCACCATTATTATTCATTAGAGAGATTCAAGTCAAAGCCACAATGAGACATCATTTCACATCTACTAGGAAAGTTATAATAATTTCTTAAAAGGGAGATACATTGTACATTGATGGTGGAAAAGTAAAACAGTGCAGCAGAGTTATAAGACAGTTTGGCAGTTTCTCAAAAAGTTAAATATGGAATTGCCATAAACCCCAGAAATTCCATTCTTAGGTATATATCCATAAGAATTGAAAACAGAAACTGATGGAGATGCTTGTGCCAATGTTCACTGCAACGTTATTCACAATAGCTGAAAGTGGAACCACTAAGTGTCCCTCAGTAGATGAGTGGATAAACAAAATACGGTATATCCATACAGTGGAATATTATTCAGATATAAAAAGGAATGAAGTTCTGATCCATGGTAACAACTTGGATGAACCATCCTAAGTGAAATAAGCAAGACCAAGAAATCATTTCCTATATATGGAATATGTAAAATAAGCAAATTCATAGAGACAGAAAGTAGATTAGAGATTACTAGACGTTAGAACTACAGGGGAGGAGTTCCCGTCGTGGCGCAGTGGTTAACAAATCCGACTAGGAACCATGAGGTTGCAGGTTCGGTCCCTGCCCTTGCTCAGTGGGTTAAGGATCCGGCGTTGCCGTGAGCTGTGGTGTAGGTTGCAGACGCGGCTCGGATCCCGCGTTGCTGTGGCTCTGGCGTAGGCCGGTGGCTACAGCTCCGATTAGACCCCTAGCCTGGGAACCTCCATATGCCGCAGGAGCGGCCCAAGAAATAGCAAAAAGACAAAAAAAAAAAAAAAAAAAAGAAAGAACTACAGGGGAAATGGGAAGTTATTATTTAATGAGTAAAGAGTTTCTGTTTCTATTATTTAATAGATAAAGAGTTTCTGATGGTGGGAAAGTTTTAGAAACAGTCGTGATTGTGGTACAATATTGTGAATATAGTTAATGCCACTGAATTGCACACTTAAAATGGTTAAAATAGCATAAGACTGGCTTTTATAAGTACTTTATCATAATAAAAATTAGAAATTAAATAAAAATTAGTTGCATTCTCAACACAAACTCAGAGGTGTCCAGCAGCATGTCACCCAAAAAAGTTAGAACCCAAGCACTATGATACACAGATATATCGTAGAGAGAGAAAGCAAGGTTGAGGTTTCTAGATAACTTAGTGTCATGATGATCTGCACAATAGAAGCATCTGAAGCCCAAATTGGGAAGCAGTGTAGTGTAGAAAGTAAGACTAGTAAGAATATGGATATTGAGTCAAACAAATCTTTACAGGGTTGGAATATCTAAGGAACTGGCTCTTATTCATTCACTGTATGACTTTGGACAAGAAATTTACTGTTTCTGAGCTTCACTTTCCTCATTTGTGAAGTTTGTAATACTATCTCCTTCATAGGGCTGTTTTGAGGAGCGAGTGTGCTATAAATGTAAATGCATCCAACCTGGTGTCAGGTATGTGACAAGTGGTCAATAAATTTCATTTACAATGCACTTGATTTGGCTTCTCCATTTATTTTCTCTCCACTCACCACCCCATAGGCAATAAGCTAAACTTTCTTTGGGATGGATCAATCACTTATTTTTACAGTTTTCCCACAGTGTTCTTACTCCTCATTTCACCTCTACAGTAATAAAAGAAAAAAAAGTTCAGAAAGACTCAGGGAAAAATGTTCTAATTTGTCTTTGGTGCCTGGGAAAGAATTATAAACCTGCTTTTCCCCTCACTTTCATACTGTATACCTAGCCCTTTTTCATTATTCTTTTCATGGATTCTCAGAGACCATAGATGTTCATCCCTGAGCTGAACATCTGAGGAACTGGCTTAAGGGAGGATCTAAAAGGAGGTGCATCGCAGAGCTTGCATCTTCCTATACATAGAAAAGCACTAAATTCCTTAAGCTGATCTATCTAATTTTCTTTTTTCTTTCTTTTTTTTTTTTTTCTTTTTTCCCTTTCCTAGGGCCGCTCCTGCGGCATATGGAGGTTCCCAGGCTAGGGGTCTAATTGGAGCTGTAGCCACCAGCCTACACCAGAGCCATAGCAATGCGAGATCCAAGCCACATCTGTGACCTACACCAGAGCTCACAGCAACACCGGATCGTTAACCCACTGAGCAAGGCCAGGGATTGAATCCGCAACCTCATGGTTCCTAGTTGGATTCGTTAACCACTGAGCCACAATGGGAACTCCTGATCTAATTTTCTGTTATTAGCAGTAACCTTTTGTTCCTACTACCTGCCCTTTGTTGCAAAAACTCCTATATGTCCTAGCTTTTCCCTCACCTCCTTGGAGCAGTTTGTTCTGGGTTACTTGAGGTGTTGCCTTCTGGGCTTAAGTCCTCATTTTGTCCCAAATGAAACTTAACTCTCAAAAGATTAAATTTTAAAAATATTAAAAATAAAAGGGGATATCAATATGATCTTCTTCAGTTATTACTCAGCTCCAGTCACGTGGAGTTCAGCTGGTACTTTGCTTTCTAGTCTCTTCATTCAACCCTAAGAAGACAGATATAAAAAGTAATACAGGGAAATCAGAGTTAGGTCCTTCTTGGTGCTAAACAAATTTAAGTACTATTTGCTTCAGTTGATGAGAGAATGAAAGGGAAGAGTTGGAAAGTGTATCTATTCTGTGGAAGTCTTAGCAGTGACTCATGATGGGAATTTAGATTTCTTTATACTGTGTTATAGCCTTCTAACAGGGTGCCGTCTCGGCACATTACTGGAGGTCGAGGCTGAGACGCAGTATAAATGCTGAATTAATTAATATAATCAGCGATACTGCAATGGATTCCATTTAACACCAAGATCTTCGGCAGAAATTTGGTGACGTGCTGTTTTTCGCAGCAATTTTAGATTAGTCATCAAACCATATAACCTGCTTGTGCTCTAGAATCCCACTCCTGTGGTTCCCAACATTTCCAAAGCGGAAATTGTAGAGGAATAATGCACCTAAAAGGAACTTGAACCAATACAAGCTGAGATATAAAGGATTCCTATTTTCCTGATCACCCTGACTCTATCCAGAAATCTAATTTCAAGGAAGATAGTGCATGTGAAGTCCTGCACCCAGCTCATCTAAAACCCAAAGGTTAACTTTCCCAAAGCCTTCCAGAAGGAGTCAGTGCTCTTGCTGCATCTTGGACACACTTCCTATGCCCTGGTCTGCCGTTTGCATTGTCTGGGAGATCCTCTGTTCATACCCAAAGATGGTAGACAAATGACAAGCCGACATGTTTGCATAATCCTCATTACCTTTACCATAGTTCAATGTAATTTCCCCAAATGTTTCATTTATTTTATTTCAGAGACTGTGACAGTTAGGATTTTGAAGTACAAGCCTGCATCTGTAATCCATTTATGAACTCTCTCCAGTGCAATCGTGAAGAGAGAGGGGGAAAAAAAAAGTTGGGGGAGGAATTATTTGGAGTAAAAAAAAAAAAAAAAAAAATTGAAAAACAAGGAGAGGGGAGTGAGAGCACATCTGTTTTCGTAAGAAATCATGGAACCTGGCCCTTTTTCAGTGGGGTATTTTACTACCACATGGCTTTAATCCTACATCTGGGCCTGTTGTTTTATGAAATATTTCCCACAGATGATGTCAATTATAATTTTTGTCCTGGTCGTCAATTTACGGACTTTTGGAATAAGACAAAATGAAACAACCAGAAAAAGAACAACTTATGTGGTCTACTCTCTGACAAAATTATAGCTGTGTGATACACATCTAAAATCAATAACTCCACTAACGATTAGCAGAGCACATTGCTTGGTTTATGAGCAGAGATGAGGCCCACCCCGCACACATGTTTGGCACCAGATTGCATTTTTTGTTTGCTGTGTATTTACCAGCAGATGTTCAGCCGTTTATTTAACTTCTTCTGTGAGCCAGTAGTAGGCCCGTGTCTGTGCGACATTTATAAGTCATCTGCCAGCAATACAGGTGGAATGCTTTCATGAAACCTTTTTTAGTTCCTTCTGCAGGGATGATCTATCAGAGAAATCAAGGGTAATTCTTTATGGAGTTATACGGCTATTAAGATGTGGAGCTCTGATCTTGTGTGTAAAGTGGAAGAAATTTGGGTTCCAGCATATGGAATCAGAATCGCTTTTCAGAATCACTTTGAAAGAATCATTTGTGTTGTTCAACTTTACCAGCTGGTTTGAGGGCGAAAGGTTTTGCTAAGAAACAAAGAAACTCCATTAGTCCTAAGTAGACCCAAAGTTTTGACAGAAATGGTTTCTCTCTTTAGTTACAGTGACTCATTCAATGCAAAGAGATAAACCAGATTCTTTGAAAACTATTTCATAACTACAAGATTTTAGAAGTAATAAGAAACCAGATGATTGAGTGCCTTAAAATTCTTAGAAGGTGAAATTATTTCAAGGATATCCTGCCTCTTCTCATCTGCAAATGCTAGGGTTAGCCTTATAGGAGTAGCCAGTGTTCTAGCTATCAAAGCATAAAAAAAAAAAAAAAATAAAAGGAGAGAGAGAGGAAAGAAAAAAGGAGAGTTTCGGAATATTCAAAATCCTCATAATTCCTTTATTATGTATGTATGGTACATTTTTATATAATTTGAATTGCATTTTGAATCCAAAGATTCATGAGCACTAAATAATGTTCAATACTGATGAGTGAGTTTATAAACTTAAATGGTTTCATTCCCAACCATGTTCCCTCTACTTCCTCACAAATTTCCAGTTGAGAAAGCTCTTCTTATGATTCCTGCTCTTCCACCTTCTCTCACAGGATTCTCTACTTTGTCCACAACTGTCCTAGGACTGAGTTCTAGAAGTGGAAGCAGGAATCATAATCTCTGAAATGGAGACCCAGGTGCCTGTGATTTATTAAAAAAAAAAATGTCCGCAGGGGAAGGGGAAAAAGGGAAGCAGCACAGGACATGGAAAGGAGCTGAGGAAGAGGAGGTCTAATGTGAAGTCTGGCTTCAGCCCGTCCCCACAGGGAGCCCTACAGTGTCAACTGCACCACTACCTTGGTCCTAGCTTGAGGCAAGGGAGCAGGGCAGGCCTGCATGTAACCTTCCCAGCATAGTGGCTCCTGCTCAGCTGAGGGTGCCCCTCTGGAGAACAGGGGAGCCATGAGCCTTCAGCAGCTGAGTGGACAGCCTCTGGAGAAGGGGAACATGAGGACCTCCAAAGGGCATCTGAGCAGGGCACCAGTGGCCTTCTCTACAATGACTCATTCTATTTCAAATGAGAGAAATGGTAATCCCAAAACAAATCCACTGACAATAAATTTGCCTTCATTGCCCAATGAAGAATGCAACAGATGTTACCATTTGATAACATGGATTGTATGGAATTGAACAGATGTTACCATTTGATAATATAGTAAGTTTTAAATTCTCAGTTTCTCCTCGTCTGTCTTCTTTTTGAATATTTCCCCAGCACTGACAACTGTGAAATGGCTTAATCCCGTGTTAGACCCAGGACACCTAGAGGGAGCTGCCCCAAGGCTTAAGGAGATGAGTCTGACAACAACCCACTTTACAAGCAAATGTACTTACTCACTGCTGTGGAACATGGAAATGCTCTGGCTTATAGCATGTGTTCTCTTAAATTGCCAGTGCTCCTTCCTCTAAAACCAGGTTAGAGTTTGTTTTATCCTGGACAAGGAGGGCATAAAATGATGGCCTCTCATCATCCTTCACCAAAACACCATCAAATGAAGCTCACTCAGAGTTATCTGTTGGTCATGTTCTCAAGAAAAGTGTGACATGGACCACTCTGTGCAAAATTTTATTGTCTGCTGTGCCAGAATTTGCAACACTCCAGATTTTCTGGAGTGACATAAGGCTTTGTTCCTCTCTCAATATGCAGCAGAGCTGAGTACTTAAAACAAGGACCTTCTGGCTCACAAAGGCAAAAATATTTACTATTTGGCCCTTTAGAGAGAAAAAAATGTTTATTGACTCTTGCACTAGGGTGATATTGTTGCTGAGATAAATCTCAGCTTCTGCAATGACTGTTGACATGAGGCTCTGACATAAGGACTGAGGGGAGATGCTAGATTTGGGAGCTATTCTGTAATGGAATTTAGAATCCCTGTTGATTGGTTGAATGTGGGGAGTAAGGAAAGGAGGCTAAGTGTGGTTTCCAGATTTCAGCTTTCACAATGGCTTGGGAAGTTGGTTGTGATAGTAAATGCATAAAAAAGGCAGAGGTGGCTGTGAGGGAAGGAGGAAAATAGACAATAAGTATAGTTTTGGACATGTTGACAGTGGAGTGCTGGTGAAATACCCCAGGGTTGATCTCTCCTTGGCAGTAGGAGAAAGAATTAGAACAGAAGTACAGGAGTTCCCCTCGTGGCTCAATGGTGAATGAATCAGACTAGGAACCATGAGGTTGTGGGTTCGATCCCTGGCCTTGCTCAGTGGGTTAAGGGTCCGGCGTTGCCGTGAGCTGTGGTGTAGGTCACAGACACAGTTTGGATCCGGCGTTGCTGTGGCGTAGACCAGTGGCTACGGCTCTGATTAGACCCCTAGCCTGGGAACCTCCACATGCCGCGTGAGCAACCCTAGAAAAGGCAAAAAAAAAAACAAAAACAAAAACAAAAAAACGGAAGTACAGATTTGGGTTTCCTTGAGTTTCCTTTTTTATGTGAGTGCTCCCTGCCTGAGCAATTCGTTCTATTCTTCTTCTACAATATTCTACAAAAACATTTTTTTTGTAGCTTTGTTATAGTATGTCATAATTATCTGCTTAAAAGCTATTGTTTCAACTTGACTGTGAACAATTTAGTCATAGCACTAACACAGGTCGTGTCAAATGTCTACAGAAGGAATACTCTACCATGTCACTCACACCTGCAATTTCACCATGTTTTCCTCATCCAGGTCCTCAGCTTTTATTACAGTAACAAGTTCAACAATTCATAAACGTGTATGTCTGACAGACTTTATCTCTCTCTGTCATTTTATCACTATCTCTTTATCTCTCTCTGTCATTTTCAGTCCCTAAAACTTTGGACACCTCTTTCCCTTTCCATTATGATTATTCTTCCGTTTGTCAATACTGCCTTTCTAAGGAAGAATCCTAAGCCAAAATTTCCCATGTCCCCATGCTGTTTGGAGTTGGCTGCTTCCAGGCTGATCCTCCCTCCTGCTTGGAAGGTGCATGGGAATGTCGTAAGGTTGTGTGGTTCTTCTGCTAAACAAGGTAAGGAAGCAGCTATAACGGAGATTCTGATGTTCAGCCTTGGCTGATTAAGAAATTGGTGGTTTCTCTTAATTGTGGGGCATTCCAGCTTGGCTTCTTGACGTCTGGAAATTCTGGCAACTAATAAGTACCTTCTCTTTAAACTAATTAGAGTGGTTTCTGTTATCTGTAACAGCATATTCATTGATAAAGCTCCTAATTTCTTCTCTAGCTTTTTCATGCCACAGTCTTCCTCACTCATTGTGTTCCAACTATATTTGACTTCTTATGGCTCTTCAATCTTCTCATCCTAACTACCACAGAGACTTTGCACTTGCTCTTCCCTCTACCTGGAACAGTTTTCTCTATTCTCACCTCCCATTCCCAAACCCAAAATATCGTTTAGTTTCTGCAATTTTTTTTAACTGACCCCAATCATTACTTGTTCCGAGATTTGTCTAATTTTGCCTAATCTAAGGGATTTCATATTAGAAAAGAGAAGTTTGAAGTGAGAAAACAACATAAAAGTCATCAGCATTTTATCTGAAATACTGAAGAAGTGTATGATTTATAATACAAATTTGGCTTTATCAACTCACATGGGTTGATTCAATTAGTAAAGAAAAAACTCCTTAAATACAAATAGTCATATTCCAATTTATCTGCTTGGGGATGACCTTAGAGTAGCTCTGAGGAATCTGCATTTGTTCATTGTCCTGCGCCTTCTGTATTTTGCTAATTTATTATTTAGAGTTTAATAGAACTCTTCTCTGAAATCAATAAGGCATGTTGCCTTTATTAGGAAAAAATAATTCTTTTTTGGTTGGTTATTATTGAATCAATATTTTCTGTGTCTTCTAAAGACAGCTTTGCCTTTTTATTTTCCCAAGGGGGAAAAAAAAAATCATTGAACAACTTATTTGGTGTTAATCAATTAATAAGAATCCTGTGTACTTTCACCCTGAATCAATAGGCTACGCTAAAACTATAGTTTTAAGAATGTGCTATTCTGTATGTATAGGATCTGCTTAACTCTGATTGTTAAGAAATTTGAAATTAGTCTCAAAACCAACTTTCTGTGTCCCTCGATTGTTTACTCTTAGAAAAGAAACAAAACAAAAAACAAAACACAGAACAATTTCCTGTTCCTAAGAAAAATGGCTTTAAAAGACATCTTGAATATCAAATACCCCTTCAAAACATTTTTGATGAGTTAAATGTAAACAATTCTGAAGCATATGGATTAAATTTCCCTAGAAATCACTTGGGTTTAAAAATTGAGGGAAAAACACTCAGCCAAACTAGGTTGTGGGTTTTGCTGACTCTAAGGCTTTTGGGAAATAGTTTGAGACAAATGACAAATCCCAATTATGGCCAAATTTGCCCTCTCTTAATAATAGGATATGTACAAGCACCTTTATAATCTTCATTTTGCCTTGTCTCCTACTGCAATAGACACAAGCATCCCAAACTTCTCTAACTGCATGATTCTGGTGGAATTGTCTAGCTCCTAAATATATTGTTAGTAACAGTAAAGATTAACTAAATATAATTTATAAAAATGATTCTTACTACTTTTTATAGAACAGTGTTGAAAGTCACCTTTACTAACCGAGTTCCACACCATATTTCTTGAATATAATTAATTCTTTTTTTAAGGCCGCACCCATGGCATATGGAGGGTCCAAGACCAGGGGTTGAATCAGAGCTACAGCTGCTGGCCTACACCACAGCTATGGCAACATGGGATCCGAGCAGTGTCTGTGACCTGCGCCACAGCTCACAGCAATGCTGGATCCTTAACCCACTGAGTGAGGCCAGGGATCGAACCCACAAACTCATGGTTCCTAGTCGGAATCGTTTCTGCTGCACCACAATGGCAAGTTCCTGGCAGAACTTTTGCTACTCTCAGTGAGATGCATTGCACACCACTTGATGCCTTGGGACTATTCTAAAGTTGGTTGAAAAGTCTGTACTCCTGTCCCCCCATTTAGATCTATAGTCCATTGGCCTAAGCATCTCTCCAGCTTCAAGCCTGGGTCTCACATTTGGACACTTTTCTTTATATTTACATAAGATAAACTCCATCTCCTGATGTGACACTCAGAGGGTAAACAAAATCTCTTCCATCTGCTTGGACTTTTCCAGACAGAGATATTAGCAGTAGAAATCAAGACACAAAATAATGACAGACAAACATCATATGATATTACTTATATGTGGGATTAAAAAAAAAGATACAAATGAAATTAGTTGCAGAAGAAAAAAAAACTCACGAGTTTGAAAATCTTATGGTTACCAAAAGGGACTGGTTGCAGGGGGATGGATGAACTGGAGATTTGAGATTGGCCAATGGTGACTTGCTGTATGGCAGAGACAGAGAACTGTATATGATATTCCATGATAATCTATATGGGAAAAGAATCTGAAAGAGAATGGATGTGTGTACATGTAAACTTGAATCAACTTTTTTGTATAGCAGAAATTATCACAACATTGTAAACTATATTTCAATAAAACTTAAGAAAATGCTGGTGGCTTCTAAGTTTTCCATCACTAAAAGAATGAGGGAGTATAATTTGGTAAATATATATAATGGAAACAAAAAAGACACAAAATATACACAGTTTAATATTTTCAGGATATTCTTGGAAAGGAAAACACTATAAGGGATGCGGCTCTCTGAGGTAAGATAGTATTATACTAATTAGTTTTTACTTTCGGGAGTGCAACAGAGGGACTGTGACATAATACAAATGTAGACATCCTCAGGGCTAGTCTGTGATCATCCCCAAGAAGACAAATTAGAAGGTGATTATTTGTATTAAAATGGCTTTTTTTTGGGGGGGAGTTCCCACTTGGGCTCAGCAGTTACAAACCTGACTAGTATCCATGAGGATGCGTGTTCAATCCCTGGCCTCGCTCAGTGGGTTAAAGATCTGGCATTGCCACAAGCTGCAGCATAGGTCCCAGACATAGGCTGGATCTTGGGTTGCTGTGGCTCTGGCGTAGCCTGGCAGTTTTAGCTCTGATTCGACCCCTAGCCTGGGAATTTCCATATGCCGTAGGCACAGCCCTAAAGACAAAAAAAAAAAAACTTTAGTAATTGAATAAACATGTGTGAGTTTCCTCCAAACTTACTTTATAAATGATACATTTCTTAAGTGTTTTAGATAACATGCAGGTGGCTTTTATGTTGTTTTCTTAGTTCACATTCATCATTTCTAAAATGAAACCCCTAGATTTGGCTCCATATCAGTAGCATTTCTTTCTTTTAAAACCATTTTCTTCTTATAAAGTTGATAGGACCAGGGAAAGGACAAAGATTTGAGGATGGCAGTGATGAGCTTGTGTCCTGACTCTGATCATTTTTACCGGGTACCCTTGGACAAGGGATGAAGTCTCCGAGTCTCATTTCCCACTTCTGAAAAATTAAAGAAAGAAGCAATGACTAGAGCCTATAAGGAGAAACACAATGTCACCCTCATTCTTATTTTTACTCTCCGATTCTTGTAATAACATCTCTATTCTCCAATGGCCTAGACTTAAAGAAATTTACAGAAAAACTATCAATGCCTAATATGCATATGAAATATTGTTCAACTGCACTAAGAATTTTTTGTGTATTTTTGATAATTGCTTGGGGGAAAAGGAAGTATTATACAATTGTGGTGTGACTATAAATGGTGAACTCTTTAGCAGTATTGAATTAAAAAACAATGTGCAAACTCTCTGATTCATTGATTTCACTTCTGGCAGGCCAAACTAGAGAAAAATCTCCACGAGTTCACAAATGCATTTACAAAAATATACCTCACACCATTATTTAACACAGTGAAATGATGTATTTTTGTAATATACTTGTCATAAAGACAATAGAAACAAAACTATTTAAGAGATCAAACCAGTAGGTTTGAGTGAGGCAGGGAACTCTGGAAGGAATTTGACATGGAAATGGTGACTATCAAAAAAGATTTTTTTTAAAGTCGTGTTTTTTAGAGAAAGAATTCTTTCTATGTAAAAGCTTGATGGAAGGTAATATGAAAAAAAGTGTGTGTATATATATATATATATACATATATATATACGAATGACTGGGTCATTTTGTTGTACAGCAGAAATTGGCACAACTCTGTAAATCAACTATAATTTTAAAAAATTAAATGTAAAAAAAAATTAAAAAAGCTTGAAATTGCACTAAGTTGGGAACATCAGAAGAAACACTGCCCCCTGAAGAGGTCCTGGTAGGGTCCTTTGGCACATCGTGATTGCAAGTAGAGGTTTCCTGATTCTAAACAGGAGTTCTAAATGACTTGGATATGAGGTGGTTCTTGTCTCTTAGATGGAGGTTCACACACTAGAAAAAATGTCTTTTTTTTTTCTCCCCCCACACCTCAGGCAGACTCTTCCCAGAGAAATGAATAACAAAGTCATAATCTCTAGGAGAAGCCCCACCTCTTAACAGTACCTGGGATTCTGAAGCTTGTTCTTTGTGCATCCACCACCTGCAAAAATACCGGCAATGCGTTTGGATCAAGGGCCACTGAAGCTTTCACTAACCTCTTTCTACCACCAAGATTTAAAATACCACCAAGAATCCATCCATTTAGAGATCCTTTCCTGGGAACAGAAACCTGGTTGATGACTAAGAATAAGCATCTTACCATCCAATATAACACCTGGTGCTTTAAATCTCACCAACTCTATTTGATAAATTGGCAACCATCCCCGGGAAGCTGAGGAAAGGTCAGTCTCTTTAAAATAAAATAACTCTTTTGATTTCTGCCAAGGAGGGCGGCCAGTCTGTCAGCATGGAATCATTACACGTCTCTAGCAGGGGAGTGAAGTAGAGAGTAGAGGTAAGTGTTTGGGAGGATTTTTATACGTTAAAATAAATTTCCTTCTCAGAGGAGCCCCTTTTGCTAATTGTGGTCCAGCCACTCGGGCCTTAACCAAGCCAGACTGGACAGCACTTATCTAGATGAGGACCATGATAGAGAATTTGAGCTGAAGGGCCATGGTGAGTTGTGATCAAGAGTACTGAGGCTGCTCCCGTGCTGCTGGGGTTTCCATATCAGCTCTGCCATGCACATGCTGTGCTGGGCCAGTTTCCTGGCTAAGCTTTAGTTTCCCTCATCTACAACCAAGGCGATGGTGCCAACAGCAAAGCATTCCTTCCTTCACAGAACCACGGTGAGGATCACAGGAGTGGACATGTGGCATTTAAACAGGGCTGGTACCTAGTGGGAACCTCAGAAGTGCTCTTCCCAGTCTCATCAATGATTTGCCCCAAAATTGTTGTGACTCACTCTCTTAACATTCCACTCAAACGTCACATCATTAATGTCCCACTCAAGTGTCTTCCTTACCTTAATCCCCTTTTCCTAACAACTCACAAATCTCTAGTCTCTGGCCCAAATTTTATAGCTTCATGACAATGATCATAATCAGAAATTATACTGCATGTTTATTTATTATCTGTCTCCAACTTCCCCCCAAATAAGTGCTTGAAGATAGAACATTTGTTTTGTACACTCATCATCTAAAACCATGCCTGGCTCCCAGTAGATGTTTAAAAAATTACCCCTTAGTGAATGAACCAACAAACAAAAAGAATGGTAGGTTCTTACCAAAAAAATGCTCGTCCAAATTTAAAAGGAATGAAATAGATTTATAGGTTTTGATAAAAAATGTCTCCAATCTGTATTGTAAGAATAAAGGAGCAAGTTTCATAAGAGTCTATATATTAAAAATGTATCTAAAATATTAAGATTGTACCAATGTTGTATCATTGGCTATAAAATAACAGGAGAAAGATACAATTTCATGTGCATATCAGTGACCTTAATAGTACTGCTGAAAGGGTAACTGTTTGCTCTTAAAAAAGGATTATTTTATTTAAATCTGTTATTTAAATTATAGCCATGTTCAGTTATGATAAATTGTACTCCACCCAATCCTATGGCATGAGTTGTATCACTTGGGAGCTGGATTTCCAACTGTTCCAACAGTATTAATGCTCACCAGAAGGTTCTATTTACCTGCGTGCTGTTTCTTACACATTCTTCCGTATTTCCTACAACAAAATGATCTTCCAAGTGACTTGGCTGTCTGTTTTCTCCTTTTATTTTTATATGATAAAACTCTAGCTCTTTCTTTCATTCTGTTTTTTTTTTTTTTTTTTTTTTTAGGGTGCACCCTCAGCATATGGAAGCTCCCAGGCTAGGGGTGGAATCAGAGCTGTAGCCACTAGCCGCTGGCCAGCACTACAGCCACAGTAATGCCAGATCTAAGCCAAGTCTGCGACCTACACCACAGCTGATGACAATGCTGGATCCTTAACCCACTGAGCAAGGCCAGGAATCGAACTTGTGTCCTCATGGATACTAGTCAGTTTTGTTACCACTGAGACATGACTGGAATTCCAAAACTCTAGCTATTTTAATGGTAACAACAACCTCTCTGAAACCTAGAGTTCTAATATTTATTGAACTTGAAAAGCTGACTAGTAGTTGTTCATTTAGTTATGCATTGCTGAGCATAAGCTATGTACCAAGCAACAACTCTACTGCCCTCAAAAATTCCCAGTCTAGGAGTTCCTGCTGTGGCACAGTGGGTTAAGGATCTGGCTTTGTCTCTGTGGTAATGTGAGTTCCATCTCCCAGCATGGCATAGTAGGTTAAAGAGCTAATGTTGCGATGCGTAGGTTGCTACAACTTGTATTTGATCCCTGGCCAGGGAAATTCCATACACCATGGGTGGGACAAAAAAAAAAAAATTCCTAATCTAAAGCTTTCCCAACTGACTTTTTACCCATTTTCTAGCTAGTCAATATTTACCATAGTAATAAATATTTTTAGATACTGCTTTTAAATTTCAGATGTAAATAAGGAAGCTACGGCAGTTTTGCAGAAGATAACCAAAAAACACAAGGAGGCTGTGACCTGTCCACAGCTCTATGGTTATTTAGACAAGAGCTAGAACATGAATTCAGATCTCCTAAGGAGAATGCATTTAATTTACTATGTCTGTGTAAAATTATGGGTCTGGTCAAAGATATGTTATTTTATATACTTATGTATATTCTGCCACTCCCATGGCACGCAGACATTCCTGGGCCAGGGGTCAAACCCACACCACAGCTGTGACCCAAGCTGCAACAGTGTCAATGCCATATCCTTAACCCACTGAGCTACCAGGGACCTCCACAGTTATACTATATTGGTTATCTTTTATCTCAGTGATGAGGGGTGGCTGGCGATATTAAGACTCAGGGGAATGTCTTGTTCACATGCATAGAGAAAGATAGGTAGCTCTAGTTGGCAGTTCTGCTGAGCTTGGCTGGGCTGACACATGTCTTGGGATCCCTGGCTGCCAGCTAATCTAGGCTGATTTTGTCTGAGGGGACTCTGGTGACTCAGCTCTGGCTCTCCTGCCTCGCATCCTTGACCAGACCACGCTGAGCAAGTTCTCAGGGTGATGATAAAAGCAAAGGAAAGAATGAACCATCCCGGTTTTATAAATTTTTCCAGACTTTGCTTACATCGTGCTTGTTAATATCTCTTTGGTCAAATCAAGTCACATGGCTGCCACCAGATTTAGGTCAGCATTACATGACAAAAGTATGATTAGAGGGAGGGGTGAAGACTTGGCCATTTTTGGAATTTACCATAGATTCCTTCAGGTATTGGGATGTTATGATTGGACTAATATTTAATTGAATAATTTTGTTTATACTTTTTTTTTTTTTTTTTTTGTCTTTTTGCCATTTCTTGGGCCACTGCCACGGCATATGGAGGTTCCCAGGCTAGGGGTTGAATTGGAGCTGTATCCGCCAGCCTATGCCACAGCCACAGCAATGCAGGATCCAAGCCGCGTCTGCAACCTACATACACCACGGCTCACGGCAATGCCAGATCCTTAACCCACTGAGCAAGGCCAGGGATGGAACCTGCAACCTCATGGTTCCTAGTCGGATTTGTTAACCACTGAGCCATGACAGGAACTCCTTGTTTATACTTTTAATTTTCCCATGAAACACACATGCAGCCCACAAGAGGTTAGGCCAAGACATATCTGTGTAAAATGGAAATGAAAAAAAATTCTCCATATTTTTTCACCAGCTCTATTCTCAAACCTCATGTTTTTGCAGTTTAGTTGTGAAGTGTTCTTATCAAATTATGAACATGAATCTGTTTTTCCCCCCTAGGGTGTGCATTGTTTTGTTTTTTGTTTGTTTTTGATCATTGTTGTTCAGTGGACATGATTTATGTCATGAGTTGTATCATTTGGGAGCTGAATTTCCAACTGTTCCTAAATGTTCTACTATCTTAACTGCCTCGTTTTTCATTCTTATTAATACATTGAAAAGAAAAGAAATGAAAGGGAGAGTTCCCATTGTGGCTCAGTGGGTGAAGGACCTGATATTCTCTGTGAGGCTGCAGGTTCAACCTCTGTCCTGGTTTGGTGGGTTACAGGTCTGGTGTTACTACAAGCTACCATGTAGGTTGCAGATGCTGCTCAGATCTGGTATTGCTGTGGCTGTGGCCTCAGCTGCAGCTCTGATTCAGTCCCTAGCCTGAGAACTTCCATATGCCGTAGGTGCGGCCAGAAAAGGAAAAAGAAGAAAGAAATGAAAGGGGAATGAGGCTTGTGAACCACAAACGAACTTAACATGGGATAAAAATCAATGGGGAATGGAATGATGTAAAATGGACTTTTATCTCCTTGTTTTATAAAACCTACAGATTTGCCAATGAAGACTACTGAGACATATGCATGCACACACATGCAAATGCAATTAAAAATTTACCCTAGCTAAGCTTCCCATTGTGTCAGCCTCCCCAACCATGTAACCTCTTGCACAATTAGTTACCTTGATCTCATTTGATCTGTTGGGCTAATGATACCATTTCTCTACTTTAAAAGCCCTTCCTCCTTCTATATTTACTCAACTGCTTTATGACCTACATTAGTTATCTCACCTCGTATTTTACAAAGCCTGTTCTATTAAACAATGACTCGGCCTATTGTCAAATAAATTTGGAATAAGCTGCGAAGGACATCTAACACTTGGTATTCCACAGTGTCCATTCTCAAAATAAAGATTCCGAAAAATCCTGCAACAAAGAACCTACTTTAGCTTTCACTTAGCTTAAAATGTTTAAAAATATATTTTTCAAAGAGCAATTACTGCCATGTTATTAGAAATGTTTTTCCATGGAATACAGTGTGGAAAATGCTGTCTTCTAAAAATGTAAGCTTTTATTCGTGGTCACATAAAAAAAATTGTTCAGGGACATAGAATTATTAAGGCACATCTTTCACTTAGAACTTCTGTATATTGATCCTTTCCTGCTGTAAACTAATGGGAAAAGCAAAAATTCTGTGTTAGACAAGATCGTATCAGTAAATAAAATGCCCTGAGGCCAAGTTTATATCTGATCCCAGAGAACTAAGCAAGTAGAGTTGCCTGACAGCATACTGAGCCTGTATGCCATTGAATTCCCTTGATTGCTTTGGCTTGTTGGAAAATGTTTAGGCTCAGCCTAAAATTATACCTTACGCATTCTTTACATATGCACAATTATAGAGAATTATGAATATCGTTTAGTTTGTTATGGCTCCAGTGATTAAAAAAGGAATAGCTTTACGTGATTTCTCGTATCTTCTTTTGAGAGGTGGAGTTCACGTCTCCTTCCGTTTAATCTGAGTGAGTGTGTGACTCCCTAGTAACAGAATAAGCTGTGACTCTGTATAAATTGCAGGGCTTGCGCACAAAGGTGATACACCTCAAGCCTCAGCTGGGATACTCTCTTTTGGAGCCCTGAGCTGTCAAGTAGGAAGTTTGACTTTCCTGAACTCAACTAGGCTCCGAAGAAGCCCAGACTGTTACCACACTCAGGCTGGGCAGCTTGCTGTTTCAAAAGCCAGTAACTCAGGGGCAAGTGTCCAGAGAAAGGAAAGGTGCTTTATTCAGGAAAGCTAGCCAGCAATCTGGGGAGAAAGTAGACACATGCCCAGAGACCAATTCCTGAGATTCTGCTCACCCTTGACAATTTTTAAGAGGGAAAATGGTTAATCCTTAAGGTGGGAGGTCAGAGCTTTGTCACCTTCCTCTGTTTGGATGTGCTCTTTCCCACAAGGTCCACCTGCAAATTTGCTAAGAGAGAGGGTGGGGCTGAGGGTCAGTGAGTCAGTCATTCTTTCACAACTTAATACTTTAGCTTCACTCCCTTATTTATTTATTTATTTTTCTTTTTAGGGTTGCACTTGCAGCGTATGGAAGTTCCCAGACTAGGGGCTGTATAGGAGCTATAGCTGCAGGCCACAGTCACAGCCACAGAAACACCAGGTCCGCGCTGTGCCTGCAACCTACCCCACAGCTCACAGCAACGCTGGATGCCTGACCCACTGAGCAAGGCCAAGGATCGAACCCACATCCTCATGGATACTAGTCGGATTTGTTTTTGCTCTGCCTTGATGGGAATTCCTAGTCTCACTCCTTTTATCCAGGAAAAAAATCAATAAGTTAGGCAAAGCATTATGTCCATTCAGTAGAGCAAAATCAGGAGTTAAGTTAAATGTTACCTAGTTATTTCATTTTTGTAATTAAGGTTTAAGAGGAACAGAAATAAACAAATGGGCAAGGGGCAAAAGGGCTGCTTACAAGGCCACATGGAGAGGTTATGTGAGTCCTTCCAGCTGACTGTCCCCACTCACATTTCAGAGGACAGGCAGCACGTACTGCCAGATATGTGAGCAAATTTGCCTCCAAAAGACCCCAACCCAAGCGCTCTCTCTCTTTCTTTTTATAGTCACAACTGCAGCACAGGGAAGTTCCCAGGCTAGAGGTCAAGGTGGAACTGCAGATAAGGCCTATGCCACAGCCACAGCAACAGTGGACCTGACCCACAGCCTGCAGTAATGTGGGATCCATAACCCACTGAGCAAGGCCAGGGATGGAACTTGCATCTTTACAGAGTCATCATGTTCTTAACCTGCTGAGCCACAACAAAAACTATCCTAGCTCCAGCTCTTGAGTCATCTCAAATGATCTCATGTGTCCAGCTAAAGTCTCTGATACTTATGGAGCAGACAGATGTCATCCTCACTATGCAGCCTAAATTCTTAACCCACAGAATCCATGAGCTTTGGGAGTTCTGCTTGGCTCAGCAGTAACAAATCCAACTAGTATCCATGAGGATATGAGTTCGATCCCTGGCCTCTCTCAGTGGGTTAAGTATCTGGTTTTGCCTTGAGCTATGGTGTAGGTTGCACATGTGGCTCGGATCTAACATTGCTGTGGCTGTGGTGTAGGCTGCCAGCTGCAGCTCCAATTCAACCCCTTGCCTGGGAACTTCCATGTGCCGCATGCGCAGCCCTAAAAGAAAAAAAGAATCCATGAGCATTAAAAAAACGATAATTTCACATGACTATGTGTCAGTGTGCTTCATTATCTACAATGGTAACTAGAAGAAGGACCATATAAATTTAGGCTTTTTGATGTTTCTCTTTTACTAATTATAGTAATATTTTATTGAGTACTGACATAGGCCAGCTACATTGCTGTGTATTTCACTTACTCATTTAACTATAAAACAATTCTTAGGAATTAAGTCCCCTTATCTCCTTGCTAATGATGAAAACATGAAACTTTAGAGAAGCAAAGTTGTTGCTTGCCCAATACTCCTATTGCAACTTAAACCCTACCTCTCTGGGTGATACCAAGTGACATATTATAAAGAGGAACTGGGTGGAGATAGAGGCATTACATCAGTGTGCATTCAGTCCTATAAAGTTCAAATACCTTCCAAGCCATCAAATGATCGAAGATCCAGCTGAAGGACTGACGGAGGAAGTGTAACCACCAGAGTTCCTGATCTCCTGGTGTAACTAAAATCTTTCTTGCTTCCTCTTTCTGAGAGATTTGTTCTTTTCCACATTCAGATCCTTTGATTATAGTTTGATTCCAAGAAATGCTGTGGCATGCCATTCTGTAGGATCTGGCAGATTCCCTGTAACATCAGATTCACTTCTGTGGTATTTGATGTCATCATGACTGACCCATTCATATCTTGTATTGACTCTAAAGTGGGTTTCTACTCTCTGATATTCTGGTGAAATTATAGAAATAATTTCTATAATTATTTTGTTGTTCTATAATTGTTTTGTTGTTACTACTGAACTAATAACCATATTTAAGTCATGTAGTAGATCACTTGGTGTCACCTGTGAAATAGTTTCCAGGGCCCTGAACCTGGGCTGTGTCCTTCCCCCAGTAATTTTCAGATATGCCACCTATAGTGTTGGCAGTTGACAGACACTACAGGCACCACCCCCAACCCCACTCAGCTGACCCTTTAGAGTCAGTGATGCTTACAAAACAAAGATGATAGCTTTTATAAGGTAACTGCCTCCCTCACTGAGAATAGTGCTGAGTTAAAGGAGAATGTTATCCCCTAATATTCTGCCTTGTTCTTTTAAGTAGACTCTCAAAGGGACCCAGGGTAAGCTATTGGCTTCAATGCCACAATTTGGGCAGGGGGAGGGGAGTTGGAAATGGTACCCAGAGCCTCTAGTATTTTGACTTAATGGACAAGGGGAAGTGTTGATAAGAAGAGTCTCTGTCTTTGTTCTTCCACCTTCCAAGCATTGCATCACCATCTCCAGGAGCTGCTGCCGTGTCCGTGCCAGATAATAATTTGGGCACAGGCACAAATCAATACCAGGAATGGGTGCACTGGGAACTTGCACTGTAAGTACTGTGAGTATAAATAGAGCTGGAAGAATAACCTTTTTGTGAACTACCCTGTGGTAATCTTCAGAAAGCCAGAAATCTAGTATGGCTTCAATGGGCCTTTTATAACCCTAAATGCTACCCCCAACTGCCTGCCTCCAAGCACAGAGGCCTCTTGCTTAAGTTACCATTTTTAATGCAAATCATCATAATGACTTGATAATTATTTCAAATGGCATTTATGAAGCCATTCAGTCAAAGAACAGCCAGGGCAAAACTCTCACTAATCTCCCCATCTTTCATATCCTCTGAGTTTGAAGTAGAATAACACAAGAAAGCCCCCAAGCTAGAGGGTTTTTGAAGTTTGTTCTTAATGGACCAAACTCTCAGACCCTGTTACTCTGCGAAGTGAATCCAGCCCAAGTTAAACAAAACAGCAAGAGCATAATATTTGTGGTGGCTGGAAAGGAGAGGATGCAATGACAAGCATCCCCTTCCTCTTGGGCTTAGCTTGCAGATTGGCTGGACAGCATTTTAACAACGTGTTGTTATTGAGAAAAAAAATAATAAACACATATTAAATGTCCTGATATGGTGAGTAACTCTTCTAAAAATGTTTTGTCTGAGAGGATCTTATTTAAAACATCTTTTTAGGTTTCGTTTTGTTTTGTTTTGTTCCATAGAAGGTGAGTTTCTAACTTTCCTGGGCTCTTAAATAATGTACCATTTATTTGTAGGGAGCATAGTGAAAAAGGACTGCACACTTACCAGGGTTCCCCTGGCCTCTTTTACTTATTTATTTATTTTTTTCTTCTCTTTCAGCTGCACTCAACTCAAGACATATGGAATCCAGGGCCCAGGGATCGAATCTGAGCTGAAGCTGAGACCTACACCACAGCTGTGACAAGGCAGGATCCTTAACCCACTGCACCACACCAGAGATCAAGCCTGCCCTTCCACAGAGAAAAGCTGGATCATTAAATCCTCAGCCTCTTCTTCCCCTCTGTCTGTCATGATTAGAGTCAGGCAGTGAAACTGCACAGTCCCCTGTGGGGATGTCCTGGGTACAAAAGCCTTTCCAGGGTACCCACTTCTTATTTGCAGGATAAAGGCTTCAGCCCTCTTGGATCTTCCCAGAGTTCCAAAGGGCAGATGTAAACATATACTAATCTGGGAAATAGAGACTGTGAAAACAAAGGAGGAACAATCCAGAAATTATAAGGCAGTGATTAAAGCATGATTCTGGCTCTTCCTCAAAGGATATAAGTAACAGTATTTTTACGAGTTCTTCAGAGGGAACTAAGACCTTCACCCAGGTAGAGGATGGTAATTTCAGACCAAGCCAAAGATTCCTGGAGTTCCACCCTGTTGCTTCACCACCAACCAATCAGAAGAAAGTCACAAGAGCTGCAGCCCTTATTCTAGATTTTGCTTATAAACATTTCTCCCCCCCAAAACTACCAAGAGTTTGGGTTTTTTTCAGAACAAAAGCCACCCATTCTTATTGCTTGGCCCAGCAATAAACCTTTCTCTGCTCCAAACAGCAATATTTTGGTTTGGCCTCCCTGTGCATTGTGCACATGAATTGTGTTCCGTAACAGCAGCAGCTCAGAAATGGAAATGTTAAGACATGGTTGTTTTGTGTAGGGAAGTGTAATCAAACAGGGCCCTGTAGAGCTTCTGGGTGCACAAGATTTTCTGTGTCCTCCATTTCTTGTTTTTAGGGGAAAAGCTTCAGCCTCCATCACCTTCCCAAAAGGCAGCTGCTAATCAGGAAAGGGAGAGGATCCAGAAACCAGGGAGGAGCAATCAAGAGACTAGACTAAAAAAATCCACAACCTGAAAGTTGAGAGTTAAGTTTTATTTGGGGTGAAATGAGGACTTAAGCCTGGGAGACAGCATCTCAGGTAGCCGGGAGAAACTGAGAAACTGCTCAGAAGCCTTGAGGAAGGAGCTAGGATATATAGGAGTTTTTGCAACAAAGGGCAGGGAGCAGTAACAAAAGAGGCTTGGACTCACTGATATCATTCCTTTGATATGCAGCTCTGCTATTAGGGCTAGTATCCTGAGTTTTCACAGCCTGTAGGACTCACAGGCTCTCATCCTTGGAGGTGACTGCATTCACAGATGACTGTGACATTCTTTGTCCTTAACTACACCCCAGGCGGAAATACCACCCAAGGAGGAAAAGGGGGAATATCAGCATATGATAGAGGTGAGGGGGAAGTGCACGCAGCACACAAATATCTTACAATGCATACACACATTTTGCAAAAGATTTTTGCTGATCTCCTGAAGGTTACTACCCGTCACAAGGAGCAAACATCACCATGAAGGATTTTAGTGTTTTTCTAGGTATGAGGAGATGCAAAAATTGGGCACATAAAATCTCCTAAAAATATCCGATTTTCTGGAGACCTGTTCTTCCAGTTTTCCCAGAGTGAATAGTACCTCCCTCCTGGTCTCCACCCTGAGCTCCACTCAGGGGGTGCTTCTGGTTTGTAGCTACAGTGGCCCATGTTGTTTTACTCCATGCAGGAGGCTGATGGCAAGTGCCAAACTTCAGTTCACCAGACAATAGTGCAGCCCTGGAGAAGGATCCTGGTTCCTCCTTAAGGAATATGCATAACAGTATCTTTGAGCACTTCTACAAAACTGAAACCCCCAACAAATGGAAGAACTACTTGATGAAGCATTCTTCATTCTGGGAAGGACCACCAGAACCAGTCCTGGGGCCACTAAACACCAGCTTTGAAAGACAATGCAAGCTTAACTCTACCCTGATCCTTATCTACAGCCCTATTTTCCACTCCCCAAACTATAATACCACCTCCTAATCTCTCCCAATTAAGGCACACAGTCTTTAAGGCATTAACCTATTGTGCCCCACTTTGCCCGGCAAAGCAATAAAGCTATCTTTTTCTTCTTCACCCAAAACTCTGTCTCCACATTCGTATTTGGAAATGGCAGACAGAGGCAGAGTTTCGGCAGCAGAAGCAAGGCTGGAGGAAATAAGGGCCAGTGCTATTTGGACCTGCTTGTCTCCCCGAGCATGCCAAGAGCATGAATACACATCAGCAGCACTACAATAACTGCATCCTTATAGAGTGAAAGGCCATCTGAATGTCATCAATTCTTGAGCACAGGAAGCCTGCGTGCTAGAGGGATGGGGCTTTGTTCTACGTGTTGCTAGGTCTACACTGATTTCTTAAGGCAATCAGTGAGATGAAAAGATGGCTTCTAACTAGTTTCCTGAGAACTAGACACTAGCCATTTCAGTGAGGGGAAGATCTACCAAGATGTAACCAAGCAGGGCCTTGCGGGGCCTTCCCTGGACAGACCCCTCCCCATACCTGCAGCTTTAGCTCCTCTCTGAGGACCCTAGATAACAATATCAAATGTACATTTCCTGAGTTGTTTTCCAGGTGTTAAACTTCCACCAAGTGGAAGAAAGTAACTGCTTGAGGACCATGAACACAATGCTTCGAGACCTCCTGGCCCCTAAGGATTGATCATGTTAATACCTGCGCCAGTGCCCTGTTACCTCACACATCAACCAATCAGAGAATTATGCAGGAGCTGATCACATACCCTGAAACTCTGCTCCCTCATCTTATCTTCAAAAATGCTTTCCTGGAGTTCCTGTTGCGGTGCAGCAGACACAGTCCAACTGAGATCCCTGAGGATGTAGCTTCCATCCCTGTCAGTTGGTTAGGGATCCAGTGTTGCCATGGAATGAGGATTAGGTCACAGATGTGGCTACGATCCTGCACTGTTGTGGCTGTGGTATAGGCCAGCAGCTGCAGCTCTGATTCAACCCCTAGCCTGGGAACTTCCATATGCCGCAGGTCCCTAAAAAGCAAAAATAAATAAATAAATAGAAATAAAAATAAAAAAATAAAAATCCTTTCCTGAAACCCCCTGGAGAGTTTGGGCATTTTGAGTACAAGCTGCCCTGGACTCCTTTCTTGTGCCTAGCAATAATGCTGCAATTTCCTTCATCACAATCTGTTGTCATTAGATAGGTTTAACTTCATGTGGGCAAATGGACCCAAGTTTGGGTTGGGAACAAAGTAGTTGGAAAATGAGTAAGTTTAAGTAGTTCTTGTCCTCACATTAATATAGATAAGAGAATGCTTGACTTTATAGCTTAAAAAAATCTATTAATACATATTTTAATCCTCCAGATGGCTAAATGGATTGAACTGTTTTCCAAAATTATCCCAATTACCACCAAAGTGAAATGGTAAAGTAGAGGTATTTACTTTTTTTTTTTTCTCTTTCTTTTTGCTTTTTAGGGACGTACCCATGGCACATGGAGGTTCCCAGGCTAGGGGTCAAATCGGAGCTACAGCTGCCGGCTTAAGTCATAGCCACAGCAACGCCAGATCCGAGCTGCATCTGTGACCCACACCACAGCTCATAGCAATGCTGAATCTTCAACCCACTGAGCAAGGCCAGGGATCAAACCCTCAACCTCATGGTTCCTAGTTGGATTCATTTCCGATGCACCACAATGGGAACTCCAGAGGTATTTACTTTTTATGGCTTTAGCCTAGACTGGAATATCCTGAACTTGAACCTCCTAAAAAATCCAGGAAAGGAATTCAAGGGTTCTAGGAATCTGAATAGAAGGGAAAACTATATCTTTATTATCACCAGACTCCAACTGAAATTTAGAATTTCCTTCAATTATTAGCATAGGCAGCAAACTATATACAAAGCGCACCCCTGATTCTGTCACACCACAGGAAAGTTTTTGCAAACATCTCAAGATATCATTCAAACACATCTAGACTTTGAAATTATTATGATTATCATAATATATCTATAATGTTTATTTTATAATCAGTATATTAATAAGTAAGCATTTACATCACATTTTAATATCTTAATGCTTATCTCTACAGTATAATTACTTGCTTTATAATTATCTCTACTTTATTTTGTGCATTTATAAACATTACTCTGAGATAGTTTCATAGGCTTACTGAATGGCATGGGTTCATAGCACCAAAAAAAGTTTAAGAATTCTTAGTAGTTTATAAGTGGTTACAGATAGAGAAATTAAGTTTATTTCACAGGGTGGCCAAACCTCCTGGCCTGTGGTAAAGTCAAAACAAAGAGCTCCTAGGCTGTAGAAAATTTTAGCAAATCACCAGAATGGGTTAGGAGAAATCTGAATGGACCAATTTAGGTAGTGGTTCTTTTGCTTCCTCAGCTTACATTGTGCAACCCCAGGATGGAGTGTAATGTCAGGGTGACAGGAACACCCAGACACAATGAACAAACTCAGAGCCAGATGATTCTGGAAAGCAAATGACAACTACACAGCTATTGTTAATTTGATGCATAATTGGATAGCAATTATTCAGGAACAGAAAATAATATTTGGTAATACTGTTTACCCAGGAAAAACTGGCCCTTATTTCACATCAATTCATCTGTTGTTGGATCATCTATTGATTTCAAAGGAACTTCATGCTCAGATGACTTCAGTCATATATTGATCCAAGCCTGAGTGCTAGCAAAAAATGAAAATGAAAAACAATAACGACAATAATTTAGGCCACTATATCTGTCTTTTCTTAAGTAGGCCATTTAGGTTGTTGGGTAACTTTGCAATTTGTTTTCTTTGGTCTTAATGGAACTGAAAGAAGCTCTTTTGCCCTTTCCTATGTGCCCATTTCTGTTCCTCTTTAAGCTTGAGAGAAACTAATTATAGGAATGAGATCATTAGGCAATTTCAACTAACTCCTGTTTTATGATCTCCTGAATACCCACCACACCTTGCCTAACCTGTTCATTTTTTTCCTAGATAAAAATAAGTAAGAATGAAGAATGAAGTAGTTAAAGAATGATTAGCTCTCTATTCCCAACAGCCCCCTAAGCAATCTCACAGGCAGATCACGAGGATAAGATAACATCTGAAGAAAGAGTCAGCAAGTCTGCACACAGTGGAGATTGATGCAGAACCCAACTTTCCCCCTTCACTGAGAGTCTTCCTCCCATTTTCCCCTTCAAAAACCATCATGGCTGAGCAGAATCCTTAAAGTTGTTCTCAGGACATGAGTCCACCTTCCCCAAGATTACTGGCTTTCCTGATTAGAGCAATGTCCCTTTCTACTGACACTTGCTTCTTGGATTACTGGCTTTTGAGCAGCAAGCAGTAGAAGCTGGGTTCAGAAACAAAACCTTAAAAAATTCCCATGTGGATGCTCTGTGCAAAATTATTTGTGGGTTCTCTAGAGGTATGAGTGTATACAAAATGTAAATTTGTCAAGAGGTTGCCTAACACATCATGTTACTGAACAAAATTTGCATCCTATCTCCCATGCACAGTAAAGCCAATCTACTGACACCAGGTTGTAGTAAAGGAAAGTGCAGCCTTTATTACAGGGCTCCAATCAAGGAGTCCAGGGCAGTTAGTGCTCAAAACACCCAAACTCTCTAATACGTTTTAGGAAAGCATATTTAAAGGTAAGGTGGGGGAGAGGGGACAGTTGTATGGTATATGATCAGTTCTGCACAGTTCTCTGATTGGCTGATGGTGAGGTAATAAGCCAGGGTCACGGGGTGAACATTATCAATAGTTAAGGACCAGTAGGTCTGGAGCTTACTGCTCATGGTCATCAAGTAGTGAATTTCTTCCATTTGGGTGACCATAAGTTTTTTTTCTAAGTCTGGGCATCCGTTTCTATTTTGGAAATACGTTTGTTTATATTCTTTTTTTTAGATCTTGCATATAAATGATCTCTTATGATACTTACATGTCTTTATCTGGGTTACAGAGAAAGCGTGGTAATCTCTAGGATCATCCATGTTGCTGCAAATGGCATTATTTCATTTTTATAAAATATTTTATTTTTTCACGCATATGGACGTGCCCAGGCCAGGGGTTGAATCAGAGCTATAGCTGCCAGCATAAGCCATAGCCACAGCAATGCAGGATCTCAGCCATGTCTGTGACCTACCCCACAGTTCACAGCAATGTTAGATCCCCAACCCACTGAGTGAGACCAGGGATCGAACCCTTGTCCTCATGGATACTAGTTAGGTCCACTACCTGAGCTACAATAGTGCAAGCCACATGGGAAGTCCATACCTGAGCTGCAGTGGGAACACCCTATCTTATTCTTTTTTATTACTGAGTTATATTCCATTATATATATGTACCACATCTTCTTTATCCATTCATATGTCAATGGACATTAAAAACATGAGGAAGGAGGAAGAGAATGAGAAGAAGGAAGAAGAGGAGGAAAACAAGTAAAGCCACCAGGAGCACCTATTGGGAGAAAACCTAACAGGGTTCCTGAGAGGGTAAGAAGTAAATTGGGGGGATTTGAAATACCTCATAAAATTCAGATCATTAGAATAATATTGGGTAAAGAAGTAAAAATTTGGAGGATCATTTGAACTAACTCAAAACTTGGAAACATGTATGGTAAGTTTCTTTTTGTTTGTTTGTTTTTGCATGCGAGAAAGTGTCAAGGAGGCAAAGTCCTAGCCTCTGAAACAGGCCCAGCTTGATTAAAATATTGGTTTAATTCAAATTAATTCTGTTCTGATAGTGCTTAGGGTCTTGATCAGGTAGTTGCTGTCAACTTTTTAGCTTGTCATGCAACTGAATCAAAGTTGGAATTCATCTTTATATCCTGGGTATTGCCAGTGGTGCCCTCTCTATCTCTATGTCTGTCTGTCTCTCTCTCTTGCTTTCTCTGTCTCCCTCTCTTTTTTAACAAGATCTTTTGATCTCATTATATCCTCATGGAATTGCAATTGGACCTCATTAAATACGGACAGAGAAAAGAGAATGCACATAAATATAGAATTTTTGCTCACCTTCATCTTAACTTTTTTCAATTCCTTCACTAAGAATTCCTTATTATTTAAAAAGCCAGCATACCCAGTATGTTTAATAGATATAGACTTATTTTTCCACAAAACTGTTAATAACAATTAAATAAAAGCTTGTCTGTGCATTTCTTATTGACTAAGTCTTCTGTTAGGCTGTCATTTCATCATGCTCATGGCAGCTATCTGCCGGTCATTTCAAAGTCGTGCAACCAAACTCTGCCTGGACCAACTCTGCCTCGACCCTGTTCCTCTCCTACTTCTGCATTTTTCTTTCTTTCAGCTGTTTTTCTTGACTTAAAGCCCTAACCTTATCAGATTTACATTCCTGCTCACATTAAAAAACCTTTTCTTTTACACCTAACTGTGTCTCTGATTAATAGGCAAAGACCACTTCCTGACCTAGAAAATGGTTTACCCCTGACTCAATTTCATTTTTTTTTTTCTTTTTGTCTTTTTGCTATTTCTTGGGCTGCTCCCGCGGCATATGGAGGTTCCCAGGCTAGGGGTCCAATCGGAGCTGTAGCCACAGGCCTACGCCAGAGCCACAGCAATGCAGGATCTGAGCCATGTCTGCAACCTACACCACAGCTCAAGGCAACGCTGGATTGTTAACCCACTGAGCAAGGCCAGGGACCGAACCCGCAACCTCATGGTTCCCAGTCGGATTCATTAACCACTGCGCCACGACGGGAACTCCTCAATTTCATTTTTAATTATACCTCAAGGCTGCCTTTCATTATGATGTTTCTTTCCAATTTAGATTTGTCCAAGAGGCTTCCCTGTCTATGGAAGTGATGGCACATGGGCTGGATAATCTCTTTTTGTCGTTCCTTATCCACTTGCCCTCCCCTTCTCCACCCTACTCTGTGCTCCAGGAGACTTACCTGAGTAGACAGCATAAAACAGGCTCCTTTGCCCTTTGCCATCAGTTAGATTTGGTCAATGGAAGTCACAAGCAAGAAATTCTCAATGAGGAGAAGAAAACACAGGCCAGTGGTAGTCATTTCCTTATCAATGTCCTCAAGTGATGTAGGATGCTCCTCTTTATAGCTCAAGCCTTCTTCTGGGTTTTGATTGTTTTTCACCTCTGTCCCTTCAGGTCTCATGGTTTTCAAGATTACCGTGCTATGTCAAGCTTCTAGATGCTTCAATATCCCCGGGGTTTCCCTTAATCACTTTTGATACCTTCAAAGAGCTATTTATTTATATCTTTTTAGTGTTGCATCTGTGGCATGTGAAGTTCTCAGGCTAGGGGTTGAATTGGAACTGCAGCTGCTGGCCATATCTGTGACCTGCACCACGACTCATGGCAACACCAAATCCTTAACCCACTGAGTAAGGCCAGGGATTGAATCTCCAACCTCATGGATACTAGTCAGCTTCTTGACCTACTGATCCACAACAGAAACTCCAAAAGTCAATTTATTAAGCTTCGTTCACTTACCTTTATTTGAGAATGCCATCCATGGCTTTCTGCCAGGACCCTGCCTATAGGAAACTCTTTAATGCATGGTAGAGATATGGTATAAATAAAGAATCTAGATCTAATTTTGAGCTCTAATTTCCCCCCCCTTTTTTTTTTGCTTTGTGCAAACTTTATTTTTATAAAGTAAAGATAAAGAGTCCTATCTCAAAGAATTGTGAGACTTAAAGAGATAACATTGATGAGAGTGGAGAGTACTTGGTTTATTCAATGAAATTCTGTGCAAGTTAATTTTACTTAACAAGAATCTCAGTGTTTCACAATTTCCTGAGTATTATTTATTCCTGAATTCCAGAAAAGTGACTCAGAGAGCTTAAATATTTTTTCCATTATTGCCACCCCAAAAAAAGTCCATTTAATTCCATAGTAAACTTTGTAAAATGTTTGTTACAATAATGAAATCCTCAACTAATGCACAGACACACTGACTTTTTGAGCCCAAATGGGTTTATATAATGTGCACATAGAAAATAATGCTGGAAATGTACAAAGAGTGTCACTATTTCCTTAATGACATGTAAATTTAGGAATCTATTTGTGTATGTGTATGTTATCATAGGAACACTCTTTTATAATGTTTAAATAGATTATATGACGTTCATAAGTTTAAAAAAATCCCTGTGGGAAGTGCAATCAGTATCTGGGACGATGACTGACATGATGGCAAATTTCCATGAATCAATAGAAAAAAATAGCAGCTCCTTGCTCTGAGCCAAAACACAGTGATGCTGATATTTTTCCAGGTGGATATTGTGAGAATTGAGAGTATAGAAGAAACATTTTCATCTCAACTAGTTTCTCAAGAATTTCGACAACTATTAGTTAGGACAGATTGGTGATGCTTAACTCTTCAAATTCTATTTCTTTCTCTCTTTTTTTTTTTTTTTTTTGTTTTTGGATTTTTTTTTTTTTTTAAGACCACACCTACAGCATATGGAAGTTCCCAAACTGAGAGTCGAATCTGAGCTACAGCTACTAGCCTATACCACAGCCACAGCAACACATGATCTGAGTCACGTCTGCGACCTACACCACATTTCATGGCAATGCCAGATCCTTAACCCACTGAGTGAGGCCAGGGATCGAACCCATGTCCTCATGCCTACTAGTTGGATTCATTACTGCTGAGCCATGATGGGAGGTCCTCAAGTTCTATTTCTTGTTGATGCCATAACAGTGCAGCTCTGACAATCCAGGGATCCAATCACCATCCCTCTTGTGGCACATAGGCCCTATATGAAGCACAGCCATGTGTAAGAGACACAGGAAGAAATTCCTCCTCATCTTATGTATCTCGACCTAGTAGTGAGACCCCTTACAATTTCTTCCTTTTACAGTTTTTTTGGGCAGAATCAGCTACATGGTCCCATGGTAAAACAAGCATGCTACAAAGTGTGAGAAACACAAGGATATCTGTGGTACCATTCACCATTAAATATCTCTGTTCTATTTCATACCCAATGTCATTTTAAAGTCTCTCAATAAATTACACTGAATATCATAAAACAGTCACATGGAAGGTATATCACTTATATCTTTTATTAAAACCAAGAATCAGGCACAACTTGAGGGAGTTGGTATGTGGGGCTGAGGAATGATTTGGGGCCAATTCTCTGGGGGCAGAATTTTCTAGCCATCACTAACTGGGATACCCATTATATGTCTTGATTTCTCAGTACAGTACTTTTTTGACCATGGTAGTTTCTATGGCTTCTTGGTGATTGCATTTGTTCTTATCACAGGATAATGCACAGAATATCAGGATCTATTAATAGAAATGGTCCTTAAAATACTTCTTTCCCATTCTCTTAATTCAAATTAGAGCACAATTAAATGAGGTTAGAAAATATTATTTCAATCAAGATTTTTCAGAGTGGAGATTACACACTTTCCCATAGTAATTCACCTTGAAATTGAAAAATTGAAGGTCAGCCTTTTTCTCAGAGAAGCTTAAAATATTTTCCTTTGGTCTTGATATAAGAGTAAATGAACCACAGTTGATCTCTATCATTGTCTAGGATAGTTTTTCATCTTTGCTTTATTGCATTTATTCTTATGTATCATGTTACTCTGCTCCCCCCAGCTTTTTCTCCCCCATGACAAATACTTCTTGTTCTTTATTTCCTTCTAGATATTTATTTATTTATTTTTGGTCCTTTTTTTTTTTTGGCCTCCTCAGAGGCATGTGGAAGTTCCCAGGCTAGGGGTTGAGTAGGAGCTATAGTCACCCGCCTATGCCACAGTGACATCAGATCTGAGCCAGATCTTCAATCTACGCCACAGCTCACAGCAATACAGCAATACAGCTCACAGCTCACACCAGATACTTTAACCCACTGAGCGAGGCCAGGGATCGAACCTGATACTAGTTGGATTCTTTGCTGCTGAATTACGATGGGAACTCCATTCTTCTAGATTTAAATACTCAGGCCTCAACCAATTCTGTAGCTTTTTCTTCTCATCTTTACAGCCCTCTTAGCTTACTACTTCATGGTAGAATCTCGATTTTGGGCAATAGAGCAAGAATGAGTGAGGCATTATTATTTTGGGCAATAGAGCAAGAATGAGTAAGGCAGTAATTGTACATCAAAGGAACCACATCTATAGCATCCTTTTTAGATGTAACAGAATGCAGTGTGTAAAGACCTGCAGTGTTCACTTAAGAGGTTCATTCTCCATAACTGGATTTCACATTGAATTTATTGCTATTTACTTTTTTGTTTATTTTTATTTTCCAGGCCATTTGGAACCTGTCAGCTGCATAACCTTGTGAAAGTGTGGGGAGTGTTTCTGGCTGAAAGTAGAAAGAGAAGTCTCATGGGAAAGTAAATCCTCATATGAGTGTCAGCTGGATTTCGGATGGTGAAGCAGTTCAGATCATTCAGATAAGCTCTGTATGGACAGATAATATTTTGGATGATCATTTGAACTAACTCTGAACCCCCAAGCATGCATGGCTCATCTACCATTAGATATCCATGAGGCTAAGGTAACTATCTATCCTAATTTCATAGAATATCTTGTTGCATCACATTTAAACAGTTGCAATTTTGAATGAGAACTTCAAAGTCTCTTCAAATCATATAGTATGCCCTATGGGAAGCTATTCAGTGGATTGTATCTTCTTTCAAAGCCTCTTTTCAATTGTTGTATTGTGGATGTCAGAATTTGCTGTTTCCCTTTTCCCCTGGTCCTTAGCTGGGATTTGAGCTCATCTTGTGGGAGCCATTTAAACTATTAATTGACTTTGAAGCCAGTGCAACTGAGGGAGAAGAGGAAGTTGGCATTGTCTGGTTTTCAAAGCATTAAGAGTGTCTTCCTCAAGATTTTGAGATGCATCAATCAGCATAATTCAACAGCAAGATGGGAATTTTAAGATCTGAGAGTAGGTAGAAATCATATCATTTTGGCATCAAAATATTGGATATACTCAGGCAGGTGTCTGAGAACACAGAAAAAGGACTCAAGGCCTTGGCCTTATATATCTAGTCTGATTTATGTGACATTGAACAGGATATTTGCTTTTTTTTTTTTCTGTTTCATTGCTTATAAATGTGTTAAAAAGATTCTCATCTTATTTGTATAAATCACAAGTGACACAAGAGATCAACGGTTAGTTATTAGTTTTTTTGCAGTTAATTAACTGATTAATTCTTGAAATTAATCCTTTGGACAATCTGATGGAGCCTATGAAATGTTTCTCAGAATAGCGTTTTAAAGGTTTTATATATTTAATATTCATTGAATTGAATTGAATTGAATTGTTTTTTCCCAAGTCTAAATTATTTTGTCCCCAACAATTTTAAACAGGGAAGTCTTTTGATAGATGTTAAAAGCAGAATAAATCCCTAAGGCAACAGAAAGGAGAACAATCCCACAGATGAAGAAATGCTTCCCATCAACATAGAGTTGAATAACCCAGGTGCTAAAGAAATTTGTGAACCTGAGTCCTATGATATGATTTGTCCAAAGGGGTGGGGGCACCACAAAAAAACAAACAAAAACCCAAGTATTTCCAGTAAGTAACCTAGAATAAAGTTAGGTAAAATCTCCAAAAGGAATTAAATATGTTCCTGGAAAACTGTCAATGTCTTAGGAGGTTTATAGCAATCCCATTTCAAGGTGAAACCAGTGGGTTTAAGCCTACCATCTCTAAGAGAATTCTCCTGTGTTTTTCTTACAGTTTGATGAGGTGAGGAAGAAAGTGGTGGTGGCTTCCTAGAGCTTATAGAAGGAAGTAAATCTTAATGATATTCCAATGGACTAACTTGTTTGTTCACAGTTCATTTTCCCCAGAATCCATTTCAAGTGCATACAGAACAAATTACTTTGGAAATGCCCTCTTGAGATGCTAGTTGGTTCTGGAGCTCCCCATCATTTCTTTTCCCAATACTCCCCAGGGGAATGACTAAAACCTGAATGTGGATTAATTGATGTAAATATTAATAGTGTTGATAAAACTATTTTCTCTGAGCTACTTCTTCAGAAAGTATCACACAGAAATCTAAAGAAATAATATATCTATAACTTAGCTGGTGGATTTCTAACAGTCTAAGCAATATTTCTGTACCGTATGGAATCAGAAATGTAAGTATCATTAAATTTCAATAGGAACAATTAATTTTTTAATTTGGAAGATCCATTAGTTTTTCCTATTACTGCTGTATGTTTACCTATGGCTATTGATCATATATTACTGCTGACACAACAGCAGCATAATATGCAATTTCATGGTTTAATTTTTATCTTTTTTCTCCCTTAGATAAGGATCTTGGTGCCTTAAATCCACTGATCTTTTCTTATCTATTTTTCTTGTAACTACATTCCCTGGACTGATTTCTGCATATATAGTAAGACTTTTAAATGATGCATGAGCAAAGCTTCATCTATGAATATGTATGTTATTTGCCTGTTTTGTCAAATACAACAGCACAAGTATGTTTTTTTGTTCCCTCTGAATTGTCCCCTAACTAATTATGAAATGTTATTTCCACAAAAGTTGACAATTTGTATAAATAAGATGCCTGACCGCAAATATAACATAAAGTAGATATATAGCAGATGGATTTTTTAAAAAAAAATTAAATGCCTTTATTGACATATGATTACATGTAAAATTAATTTACTTAAAGTGTATAATTCAATGGTTTTAAGTATATGTTTGTGCATATAGAGTTATTTGTATTTGTATTTTTTTTTTTTTTTTTTTTTTTGTCTTTTTAGGACCACACCTGTGGCATATGGAAGTTTCTAGGCTAGAGTTGAATTGGAGCTGTAGCTGCTGGCCTATGCCATAGCCATAGCAATGCCAGATCTGAGCTGTGTCTGTTCTACACCACAGCTCATGGCAATGCTTGATCCTTAACCCACTGAGCAAGGCCAGGAATTGAACCTGCATCCTCATGGATGCTAGTCAGATTTGTTTCTGCTGAGCCACAATGGGAACTCCCTATATTTTATATATATAAAGTTATTTGTTGAAAAGATTCTTTTTTTTCTGATTTAATGGTTTTGGCACTCTTGTCAAAAATCATTGACTATAAATGTGAAGGTTTATTTCTGACATCTCAGTTCTATTCCATCGATCTACACATCCATCTTCATGTGCCATTGCTACACAGTTTTCATTAACATCCATCTTCACACCATTGCTACACAGTTTTCAATACCGTAGCTTTGTAGTAAATTTTTGTTTTTGTTGTTGCACTCACAGTATATGGAAGTTCCTGGGCCAGGGGTCAAATCAGAGCCATAGCTGTGGCCTATGCCACAGTTGCAGCAATGCCAGATCCTTAACCTACTGCATCACAGCAGGAACTCTTGTAGTAAGTTTTGAAAACAGGAAGTACAAGTCCTTAGCGGATGGACTTTTTTTTAAGATTGTTTGTTTGTTTGTTTCACCCACAAGCCAGATTGACAATGAGATAAAATCAGGGGAAAGCTGCCAATCAAGTCATTTGAAAGAGAAAAAAAAACAATTAAAAAGAAAATGTATATTGGCTCTTTGATAGCTCATTTACAAGGAAAGAAGGGCACCTGTGCAGTCCTGGAATTAAGAAAAGATGTTCTCTGGGCTTGGATTTGCTATTTTGTATTCCTGGTCCTGAGCAATCATGTGAACAAATTCCCAAGATCCATTGTCCTCCAAGTTTGAACAGGGCCACATATGATTGTCCCCAAATGCTTATTTTACAAACACACTTACTAAACTTATGAGACTTTTCAACTTAGTCCAGCTATCCTATAAACTTTTTCTTAATTACCCAGAAATGAAAAAGTCATTTTAGCACTTTGATATGTGGTTATCAAACCAAAAAGAACTTCCCCACATGGATGATCTGCTATTTTGGAAATATTATGATGCAAATATTGGAAAAGAGTGCTTCACACCAAGATCATAATAAATTCTGGTGAAAGGAACAAGATGCATACAGATGGTATGTGACAATATAACATAACTTTAGATATCCTAAAAATAATTTTTCCGAAAGACTTGTCCTTAAGGTGTCCCATTCACCTACTATTATTACACAACACTTTACATCTTTGTTCTCAGGTTCCCATTAGGGACTCACACATCTATTCCCACAATGGTCATGTATTATCTGATGGCACAAGTTGTAATAACCTGTCATTGGGACATGAAGAGAATGCTTGTGTGACAGCTGACATGGAGTCCAAGATATTTTATTTTCTTTCAAAGGATATCATCTGGATGCCATAAAATAATTAGCAGAAGCTGGACATCTGCTTTGAAAGATATATGCCTGGCATTTCTATGGAAACGAAAAGATAGAGGAAAGCCTTTAGGCATGAATAAACTTAATAAGTCATGGATTCTGCATTTGTGTTTGAAAGGTTTGAAAATTGTCTGCTTTCCAGACTTGTAGAATCTATCTTTACAGTCTTCAATCCCAGATGTGGACAGGCTTCTGAGTAGAAGAATGAGAGCTAGAGTTCCCATCGTGGCGCAGTGGTTAACGAATCCGACTAGGAACCATGAGGTTGCGGGTTCGATCCCTGTCCTATGCTCAGTGGGTTAACGATCCGGTGTTGCCGTGAGCTGTGGTGTAGGTTGCAGACGCAGCTCGGATCCCGCGTTGCTGTGGCTCTGGTGTAGGCCGGTGGCTACAGCTCCGATTCAACCCCTAGCCTGGGAACCTCCATATGCCGCGGGAGTGGCCCAAGAAATAGCAAAAAACGACCAAAAAAAAAGGAATGAGAGCTCTTTCACAAACATTCATCTTTTGCCCCATGGTTGACATGCTTCTCTGTACTACTAAAGCACTAGGTCTGTGTTCCTGAGATATCCATTGATTGCTGATAATCAGCATTAAGAAAGCTACATCTTTTTTTTTTGAAAGATTTATTGAAGTATAGTTGATTTACAATGTGATAATTTTTTTCTTTTAAAAAATTTTTATTATAGTTTATTTACAATGTTCTGTCAATTTCTGCTATATAGCAAAATGACCTGGTCATACAATCTAGTCACTTGTGAAGAAAGCTACATCTTGATATAATGTGATATGTCAATTATATCTTCATGAAAAAAGAAAGCAAGAAAGCGGTAGCTTTCAGGACACGATTCTGTCAAATAATCCATGTTAAAGTCTCATTAAATATTACAGGGTAAACTATTACTTATGTTTTCCTTAGTGAAACTTTTGCCTAAGAATTTTCTATTTCTTTGTTTTGTTTTAATCATGAATATCAAATTAGAACACTTTTCAACCCAAATAAGTAATTCAAACCATCAAATGTGAGGTATAAAATGTCACAACAACAAAATTAGAATTTTCCCTTGTCTTGTGTCAATGTAGGTTTTTTTTTTTTTTTTAATGATGATATTTTCTCTTTTTTTTCCCCACTGTACAGCAAGGGGACCAAGTTACTCTTACATGTATACATTTTTTTTCCCACCCTTTGTTCTGTCACAATATAAGTATATAGCCATAGTTCTCAATGCTACTCAGCAGGATCTCCATGTAAATCCATTCCAAGTTGTATCTGATAAGCCCAAGCTCCCGACTCCTCCCACTCCCTCCCTCTCCCATCAGGCAGCCACAAGTCTGTTTTCCAAGTCCATGATTTTCTTTTCTGTGGAAATGTTCATTTGTGCTGGATATTAGATTCCAGTTATAAGTGATATCATATGGTATTTGTCTTTGTCTTTCTGACTCATTTCACTCAGAATGAGAGTCTCTAGTTCCGTATTCCTTTGTGTATATATACCACATCTTCCTAATCCAATCATCTGTTGATGGACATAAAATGATGATATTTTCATCTCTATTTTCAGCTTGGCATAAATACAATAAATCAAAATTTCTTCTCTCAAAAGAACATATGTAGAGTAATAAAAATTACATTGCAATGTCGAGGAGAGAAACTTCTTGTCTCTGCATCAATGTAGTTTTGCTCTCCATTTATTCAAATTTTATTTTATAACACTTAAATAAGAATGTTTATTTATGTTTATTTTATGAATTGTATGTAATGCTAGATACCCTGGGGTTTTGTTGTTATGTTGAGTGGTATTTGATTTTTTTTTTCATTGTAATTTCTGGTTGGTTATTGCTGCCATAAACCTTGTGCTCAAAGAGCAGTCCAGGGTCCAGAAGCATTGGCATCACCTGGAAGATAGAAAGTTCTCATCTCTGGCATCATTCCAAACCTAGTCAATTAGAATGTCTTCCAATATGATTCTCAGATGATTCATGGACATAAATGTTAAGAGACATCTGTAAAGAGAAACTTGAATTAGAGGACCATTTTCTTTATTATCTTTGAGGAAAACAGCTTCAGTGGCAAAATGGGGACAGTGTACAAATTGTCCTATAGCACTTTCTCTTCTGCTCATAGTTCCTGCTAGGGATCTATTCTTGAAACCTCTCCATAACTCTTTCCTTGGAAACTTACCTTTAAAAAAATTACTATAGTTGATTTACAATGTTCTGTCATTATTGCAATACAGCAAAATGATCTAGTTATACACACACACACAAAATACATACACACACAGAAACACATATATATACACATTCTTTTTCTCATTATATCTTCCATTATGTTCTATCATAAGTGATTGGATATAGTTCCAAGTGCTATAGAGTAGGAGCTCATTGTTTACCAACTGCAAATGCAATAGTTTACACGTACTAACCCCAAACTCCCAGTCCATCCCACTCTCTCCTCCTCTCCCTTGTCAACCACAAGTCTATTCTCTATGTCCATGAGTTTGTTTCTGTTCTGTAGATAGGTTCATTTCTGTCCTATTTTAGATTCCATATATAAGTGATATCATATGGTATTTGTCTTTTTCTTTCTGACTTACTTCACTTAGTATGAGAATATCTAGTTCCATTCATGTTGCTGCAAATGACATTATTTTTTCTTTTTTATGGCTAAGTAGTATTCCATCATGTATATGTACCACATCTCCTTAATCCATTCATCTTTTAATGGACATTTAGGTTATTTCCATGCCTTTACTATTGTGACTAGTACTGTAATGAACATAGGGGTACATGTATCTTTTTGAATGAAGGGAACTCACTTTTTAAATCTTGATGGAGTTGTAGAATTTTAGCCTTATGAGACTCTTCCTTAATCTAATTTTAATTGCATTACATATTGTACTTTTTTTCAACTTCTTAAATATTTCAGTCTCTATTTCTCTGGCCCTTTCTTATACTTCCTTTCTGTGATATTATAACATTTGGGAAAGAAGGAATTTTATACAGGAGAGATCAGAAGCCATATAGATTCAGAGGTCTTCTAAATAAAAAAATTCTTAAAATATAGTAAAAAGTTAATTTAAGAGAATAATGTTCTTTTGGCTCCTAAAGTAAAAATCTTATAATTATACATTTTACTCTGTCAACTCACATATAAATGCATATATTTGTAAAAGTATAAGTTGCAATGAATTTATTCTTAACTTTCTCTTTAAAAAGCAACAACATATTTAGGCAAAGAAGTTTTATATCAAAAAGTTCTTAGGTTTTGACTGTATGTTTCAAATTATGTTGGTAAATTAAAATTGATTTTGGTTTTTGTAGACCCACCCAAGTTAGCCATGACACTCTGTTGGATATTCCATCTAATAGAAAAGTGGTGATATGACGTTTATTTTCTTTATGATTTGATTGATGTGGTCTAGATAGAATTCAAACTCTTTTGTCCAGACTTACCTGGGATTTACTTATTGATCATTTATTTTTGTAAATTCTTTTTGTTTGTTTGTTTTTGTTTTTTAGGGCTGTACCTGCAGCATATGGAAATTTCCAGGTAGGGGTCAAATCCGTGCTACAGTGGCCAGCCTACGCCACAGTCACAGCAATGCGGGATCCAAGCTACATCTGCAACCTACACTGCAGCTCAAGGCAATGTCAGATCTCTGACCCACTTAGTGAAGCCAGGGATCTAACTTGTATCCTTACGGATACTAATCGTATTCATTTCTGCTGAGCCACAACGGGAAATCCCCATTGTAAATTCTTATGCTGAGTAAAATTTATGAATTAGTGCTGTCAAATGCCATTTTCCAATTCTTGTTCTGGGGGAAAAATGCCTCAGACCTCTTATAGATTTTGATCATGGTATTGGAAAAGATTGTGGGATATATTACAAGTAATTTGTTATAATAGTAAAGCAATTAATTTTATAAAGTAGAGTAGTTATCCTTCTAACAATGTTACTAGATCCCTAACTGTAGAATATATTTTCTTTGCCTTTTTAGGGAGAGTGCCGTTTAAATTGCCTGAGAATTACTTATAACATGAGGTATGATTGAAGGGTTATGTATTACACTTGCAAATAACAACAGCAAGAAATGACTACACACTGCTATTCTATTTTTTTTTTAATTTTTATTGAAGTATAGTTGACTTTCAATGTTCCTTCAATTTCTGCTATACAGAAAAGTGACCCAGCTTCTGCTTCTTAATCTTAAATGTGCATACAGATCTCTTAGGGATCTTATTAAAATGCAAAAATTTGCAGCCTGTGATTTTATGTTTCAAAAATCTCCTGGGCGCAATTCCCATTATGGCTCAGCAGTTAATGAACACAACATATATTGATTAGCATCGATAATTGGCCTTGCTCAGTAGGTTAAGGATCTGGCATTGCCATGAGCCACGTTGTAGGTTGCAGACACAGCTCAGATCCTGCATTGCTGTGGCTCTGGCGTAGGCTGGCAGCTACAGCTCCAATTTGACCCCTAGCCTGAGAACTTCCATATGCCCAGGGTTCAGACCTAAAAAAAAGACAAAAATACTAAAAAAAAACAAGGCTCCCAGGTAATAACTGGGGTCCTCAGGAAAAAAAGTATGCATTTTAATTAGCTCTGGAGTGATTGTGATGCAACCAAGTTTGATAACAGTAGAAGCCTTTATGTCCTCAATACCCCAATCCAAATGTTCACAGTTGATTAAAAGAGAAAAAAAGAACAAAGACATCAGGTCTAATATCAATTTCTCCTGAAAGAGTTATTTTGCAGGACAAGGAAAAAGTCGGTTTTCTTCATGGAAGAGCTTCTTCTTGAAATGACTTTAATCACATCATAGAGGAGGGTATTATTCACCTCACCTCATGGCATATAGTATAGATATATATAGATATGTAAAGACTGGGGCAGACATAATGTAGCATGACATGTCCTACCGCGAAGATAGGACTCTTAAGGTTAAATTGCTTTGAAGCACAAAATTAAGATTCTATAAGATACACATTTGATATTAGAAGGTATATCTTAATGGAAGAAAGATTAAAATATATATATATATATATTTTAAAGTATGATGTATATGTCTATATTTATAAGTATAATATACAACATGTTATAAATATATTATAAAATATAATATATAAAAGGTATGGTGCATTAGTTTTGCTATTTTATGAGCAATCCACTGAGGGTTTCTTTTTCCTCAAAAGCCTTGGTGGAAAATTGCAATATTGGCAAAAGTTTCTGAAAAAATATTTTCGAGGCAGTTTACTTAGAGTACAGTCCAAAAACAACAGAGAGATAGGTTCGTGCAGGGCCCAAGTGCAGGTAGCTACCTCAATTAACCCATTGTCTCATCTCCAAGGCTGCTGAAAGAGGAGAGGGGCACTCAGGAAAGGGGCCCAGCTCACTCCTGCACATTCATTTTAATAAAGTTCACAGAAAGGTGAGGAGCGTCAGAATCATCAGCAGAGTTGGGGAAGAGACAAAGAGATGCAAATGAGCCCAAAGTGTGTACCCAGGAACCCCAGGTTCAAAGTCTTCAGAACTTTGGCATTTTGAGGAGTGCTTTTCAAACAGGAAAACAGTTTGACCCAGAGGTAGCAGGCAACCTCTTAGGGACAATTTGTCCATTTTCTATGAGATATCCAGACTTACCAGATAATGAGACAGACTTGGACACCCATGAGTCTGTATTTAGTTATGTAACTTCTTTGGTCATAAACCATACCTCCCTCAACCATTAGCAGCAATCAGTCAAAGTGATTTCCATCCCGATCTCTTCACCTTAACTATCCTTTTCCAGTTAGCCTAAGATAAATTGGGTGGGCCACAGGTCCAGAGAAACCTTGGAGATTTTCCATTTGGGGGCCATAGAAGCAAAATCCTTGGAAGCAATTTAAGCTACAGTTCATGAGAGGTGGCATAGGTTCTGCCCAGCTCTTTGGGGCCATTGAATCAAAAAAAAAAAAAAAAAAAAAAAAAAAAAAAAAAAAAAAAAGAAAAAAGAGGCAACAAATAATCTTTGAAGTTGGTTTCTTTTATGAAAGTGTTATCTGATCAGAACGTATGACTAACAATGAGTCAAAAAAAAAAAATGAGGCAACATATAATCTTTGATTGTAGTCAGTGGCCCCAAAAGGCTGTTTGAGCATCGTAAATCTTGGGATTTATCTCACCTCCAATACGGTTTCACCCTCAGTCATCCTGATAGGAACCTACCCAGTGCAGAAGCATGAATGCTTTTATAAACAAGATATTCCAGATTCTCTATAGGATCAGGCTCTCCCTTTGAATTCAGGCTACACGGCAAGGCATGACATTGGCTATGGGGTGGGTTAAGCCCTGAGAGAGTGCAGCTCTCCTTCATGGCCTGCTTTCCCTCCCAGCCTTTATCTAGGATGATAACTGCCAAATAGACCATCAGGATTTGTTCAAAGCCTGATATCCACATGTTATACCCAGACCCAAGTTGTCATGTGATTGGAAGGAGATGTTATAAAGTGTAGGTTTTGTGTTTACATTTTGCTCCATATGGACCAGCATGGAGATTTCTCTGGCACAACCTGTTCTTTCACATCTGTGGAGCAGCAGTGTGCTGATTATCTCTTCCCTGGAGATCAAGACGGGTGCGGATGTTTGGAGAAAAATCAAAGGACTATTTTGAATACCTTAGACTTGAAAAATGTTTGGGGGCATCCTCTCTGTGCTAACACAATCACCGTTGAAGAAGATGCAGAGGGATTCAGAAAAATTTAGAAATGTGTTTGTGGGAGACAGTGGTAATGGTTTTTAGAAATAATTGCTGCTAAATAGCCTCCACTCACAGGACATGTAGATGGTTCTGGCTAATGTCAGAAGGCAATTGTTCTCATCAAAACACCAGAAGAAATTTTAAGGAAAATCATGAATGAGGAAAAGAGGAAAATTGGAGTATTTAAGAGACATAGAATCATAGTAACTAAGATATGGAAGGAGTCTGAGAGTACAATGGGAGAGGATTTGCCACATATGGACCCATCCAAGGGTGGTGCTAAGACTTTCTTCTCCAGGTAAGTATCAGCACTTCTTTTCATTAAGAGCCCCATCCTCTGCTTTCAGGTATTTACAAATAATTGGGCTCTTAAAAACAATGAGCTTCAGGATGCTATTTGCAGGGCCTTCAGCAAAATTTCAGAACAGGGCCAAATACCTTTGCTAAAAGAATCTTAGCCTAGCCAGTTGGCAACTTTGATTGGCTCTAATCCCTAAGGACTGGAGAATGTCTTCACTGGCCAGATGAAGTTAAATTCTTATTTGATTGGCTGTTGGATTATTTGCATGCACTGGATGCGTTTCTGGCTTTCCAGAGAGAGCCAGAAGAAAGACTTCATTTGGAAGCTGGTTTACCCAATCCCCTTGTTACCTCTGGGCCATTCTTCCATCTCCATAGTCACTTGTTCTGCAGACCAGCAGCACTAGCATCAGATGGGAATTAGAAATGCAAATTCTTGAGCCTTACCTGAGATTTACCTAGACGCCCTAGGGATAGGGCCCTCACTGTGTATATTTTAGCAAGTCATCCAAGCAATTCTAGCACCTGCTAAAGTATCATCATCTTAAGATCATGTGTGACCTCACACTAGCCCAAGTAACTCATAGCTTGGGTTTGGGGAAAAGGCTAGGAGCAGTTTCATCAACTCCTCCTTCTCAGTATCTTCCATACTCAGTCCTGCAAGGGCCTATTTGGAAGCTTCGGAGTCCAGACAGGAAGTCAAAAATAACTGAGCCTTTGGGCTTTCACTTGTAACAAAGTGGGTTAAGTAACCAGTATTGTCACTGCAGCAGCTTCGGTCACTGTTGTAAGATGGGTTTGATGCCTGGCACAGGAACTTCCACATGCCATGGCAACAGTCAAAAAAAAAAAAAAAAAAAAAAAAATTGAATCTTTCTCTTTGTTCTGTTTTTTCAAAGCCCTAATTCCCTTTGAGATAGTGTGGTTTCATCTGGCAATGGAGGGGAGAGGGTCAATAAAAATGAAGTGTAGAAAAGAAAAAAAATAGTTTCGATATGATCTCACCATGTGTTGAGATGATAGGTAATAGGTCATCAGATTGAACATCTTTTTATTTTTAGCAGCTGTATCCTATAGGTGGGAAATGTATCTTTATATAAACAAAAATCAGTAATAAATTTTGCTATGCTTTGTGTTTAGTCCATATAAGAGATATTGATAAGATGATTCTTTTTTATTTTCATTAGAAGTTATATTCTTGGTCTGGAAGTGTTGAATCATTTGACTGAGTGCTTCTATACTTCTGAAATACATAAAAATATAATAAATGATTCTCAGGATGTAGAGAAAAGGGAACTATCTTACACTGTTAGTGGGAATGTAAGTTGGTACAGCCACTATGGAAAACAGCATGAAGATTCCTCAAAAGCTAAAAAGGGATTTACCATCCAATCCAGCTATCCCACCCCTGGATATATACCCAGAGAAAACTGTTATTCAGAAAGTACATGAAAAAGAAATGTTGTTGTTCAGCAGGTTAAGAACCCAACTAGTATCCATGAGGATGGGGGCTAAATACCTGGCCTCAGTGGGTTAAGGATCCCTGGCCTCACTCAGTGGGAGAAAGAGACTATGAATACAGGGTACACAAGACTATGATCCTTTACTGCGGAGAGACCGTGGCTAAAATGCATAGTTGATAAACCAAGAAAAAGAAGCAGAACTGAAGTTTTCTTGAGTGAGCTTCTTGTTGGAGTGACTCAACAATTTGTTGGATTAACTTTCTGTCATTTTCCACCATTAACTGGGTCCCAGTATTTGGACTCTGTGTTATGAAAATTCTGTAAGGATTGTTCCCACACCCAATTATACAGTTGCCTTGTTACTACAACTCTGCAATTGAATTAAATATTACCTAATCTGAGAAATAAATGAAGGGAGGGATGCTGCGTCTACAAAAATTAATTTACATACTTTAGAAAAATTCCATGAATATGAATTTATTAAAATATTATTGAAGTATGGAGAGTTAAAGCAACTATGAAAAAACTGGGCAAATAAATTCCAGAAGGATTCAGTACTTTCATTACTCTGCAGGTATCTAAATTCTTAATCCACTTTTCAGAAAGCCAATCTGGACACTATAGAAATTGTATTCTGATACGATTTATGAAGGAAAAGTAAAACAGAATTTCAACCTGAAGATGTTATATTCCAAAGGCAATAGTATTGTAATAGAGGTCATCCTGATAACTTACATGAAAAATACTTATTTTAAGGGCTTTAAGAGTTTAACTTCTTTAGGAGTTCCCACCGTGGCGCAGTAGAAACGAATCCGACAAGGAATCATGAGGTTGTGGGTTCAATCCCTGGCCTTGATCAGTGGGTTAAGTATCTGGTGATGCTGTGGGCTGTGGTATAGGTTGCAGACCTGGCTCAGATCTGGCATTGCTGTAGCTGTGATGTAGGCTGGCAGCTGTAGCTCCGATTAGATCCCTGGCCTGGGAACCTCCATATGCTGCTGGTGTGACTGTAAAAACAAACAAACAAAACAAAAAGAGAGTTTAACTTCTTTATATTAATTACTTTGACATTGTTTATTTTTTTTTAATAGAAGGAGGTTCACTTTTTAATGGAATCTCTGGCCAATTTATTTTAAATGGATTGTTTTCTTTTTTGTGATGTAAGTAAGAACCTGATAATTAAGCTTATTGTAGGTCTATGCATTTTGAATAATAGATTTTCTTAAAGGAAAGCCCACTGTATATACTCCCTTTGTGTTTCTGTTTATCTAGTGTAGAACTTCAAAATCCTCTTGACAGGCATGGTGGGTTTTCAATGCGTTTGATGCTATTTCCAAAGCTTTCTTTTCCATTATTCCTCCATGGGTGCCCTGTGCTCTAGTGAAGCCAAACTGGTTACTCCTTCCCAGGAGAAATTTCTCTCTTCTCTTGCCTGCTCTTGCTGTATGTTCTTCCTGGAAAAAAGTTTCTCTCCAACTTCCCATCCAGTAAATTCTACTCTTCTGTCAGTATTCAGAAGGCTTTTTTTTTTTTTTTTTCCTTTTTAGGGCCACATCTGCGACATATTGAAATTCCCAGGTTAGGGGTCACACTGGAGCTGCAGCTGCCAGCCTACACCACAACCACAGCAATGTGGGATTCCAGTCATGTCTGCAACCACACCATACCACATCACACCACAGTTCATGACAATGCTGGATCCTTAACCCACTGAGCAAGGCCAGGGATTGAACCCAAGTCCTCATAGATACTAATTGGGTTGGTTACCACTGAGCCACAATGGGAACTCCCCAGAATGACTTTTTATTACTTCCTTGGTGCCATTCCAGCTCCTCCACCACCCATTTACATATACTACACTTGTCCCACATAGAATTAAAAGTTTTCTTCTGGGTGCTTTTAGAGAACTTTGTAACTACTCCTAATTTAGTATTTACCCTTGCTTGGTGCTATGGACTGAGTGTTTGTGTCCCCTCCCAATTCATAAGCTGAAGTTTAACCTCTAGTATGATGATACTTGGAGATGGGGCCTTGGGGAGGTAATTGGGTCATGAGCATGAAGCCCTCATGATAAGATCTGTGTCTTTTAAGAAAAGGAATGAGAGACATGTCCCTTCTCTCCACTCCTGCTATGAGATGATACAAAGAGAAGACAACCATGTGCAAACCAGGAAGGAGGCTCTCACCGGCTGGATGTGCCAGCCCCTTGATCTTGAACTTCCAGGCTCCAGAACTGTAGGAAATAAATTTTTGTTGTTTAACCACCAAGTGTATATTAGTTTGTTATAGCAGCCCCAGATGACAAAGACACTTGGTAACTGAGTTTTACTTGTGTTAAAAAACTAAGACAACAGGATCAAAATGGAGTCATTTATGCTTAGCCCCATGCCATCAAAACAAGACTTAATTTCAGTTTCTATTCTCTCAGAAATGGAATGTTAAACCAGTCAATAAGAATCACTTGACCAACACTAGCAAGGTGGTCTGTGTTGGCTTAAAAAAATATGCACAACCTAAAAGTTGAGATTTAAGTTTTATTTGGGGCAAAATGAAGACTATAACCTGAAGACAACATTTCATATAGCTCTGAAATACCACTGCAAGAGAGGTGGAAATGTCAGGATTTATATGATTTTGGTGAAGGGGAGGTACATGCAGCCATGCATATATTTTACAGAAATTTGCTGCTGGTCTTGTGATGATTACTACTAGTCACAAGGAACAGATGCCACTATGTAGGACTTTAATGCTTTTCTAGATATGAGGAGATGCAAGAATTGGGCTCATAAATCTCCTGAGAACATCTATCTGAAGAACTGTTCTGCCAATTTTCCCGGAGCACAGAGTGCTTCACTCCTGATCTCCACTGTGAGCTCCTTTCAAGAGGGTTGAGGGGCAGCAGCTGCAACAGCTCATGATTCAATCCATGTAGAGGCAGATGGTGAGTTCCAAACTCCAGTTCACATCTACCTAGCAGACCCCTGCTATTCCCAAAAGGAAACTGACTTTGCCATGGCCAATGCACTTTTTGCTAATATACCTTTCATTGTGTCTCTCTCCTGGGTGCTCCTTTATATGTGCTAGTTTGGATGAGGCCTGATTCCTGAGTCACTGAATAAAACCGAAAAGATCTTTAAAATTTACTCAGTTAAATTTTGTTTTTTAACTCTTAATTATCCCTCAGCTATACTCTGACATGCCAGAGGCCAAGTGTTGTGTATTACTCAATTATTTTACCCTCATTCCCACAATAGTCCCTGGTATAGTTCTGCTGTGGTTCTTTTTTACGTTAGATTATTTTTGGAAAATAATACCGAGATTAGGTGACCATGTCAAACATTTCAAGTTTTCTTTAACCCCTGCATTTCACCTGGCAAAATGTTTATTAGTGTCAAGAGTTTTCAGGTAGTCTTCCATATCAGCTAACTTGTTATTGCTCAGAAAGACCTGATAAACTTGATAAAGAAAAAACACAACCCGATTAAGAAAAACTAAATATTGCAGCTTAATTAGTCTTGCAGAAATAAAATTAAAACCATAATGAGATGCCTCTACAAATCCACCACAATAGCTAAAATAAAAATAGAAAATTAAAAAACACCAAGTTTTGGCAATAATGTTGAGGAATCAAAATTTTCATACACAGCTGCTAGAAGTGCAAATTGCTATAGCTACATTTGAAAACTCTTTGGCTGTTACTAAGGCTAAACATCTGCAAACCCCATGACGGATATAGTTATAGCACTCCTGAGAGTACACACTACAGAAATATACACGTATACTTAGTAAAAAAACAAAACAAACAAAAAAACATGTATTAGAGAGAATAGCTGCTATTCATAATAGCCAAAAACTGAACAATATCCAAATTCAACAACAATGAAATGGATAATGAAATTATGAGAATTCAAACAACAAAATATACAGTACAATGGAAATAAATGATCTTTTATTATGCACTAAAATATGAATGAATTTCACAATTATGATGGTATCTGAAAGAAACCAGCTACAAAGAATGTGTATCATATTTTTCATTTAATAAAGCACAAAAACTCAGAGAATCAAGTTATGGTACTAGAAGTCAAAATAATGACTGAATCTGGGTCAAACACAGTACCAGAGAGAGGCATAACAAAGAGTTCTAGGTGATGTAATTTCTCTCTCTCTCTTTCTTTTTCTTTTTTCTTTTTTTTTTCCCTTTTTTTTTTTTTTTTTTTTTTTTTTTTGTAACAGTCACAGAATATGGAAGTTCCTGGACCAGGGATGGAGCTGGCACCACCACAGAGACAAGCCAGATAATTAACCCACTGTACCAGAGAGGGAACTCTGGGGCTAGTAAAATTTTGATTTCTATACATATACTGGTTCAGTTTGTTTAAAAAAAATTGATCAAAGTCAAATATATCCTTTTCTGTGTGGATACCATGCTACAATTAACAGCATACTTTTCTTAAAACAATTAAGAAAAGTTATACCTAAGGAGTGATGCACATATTCAGGTCCAGAACCTGACTTAGCATCATGTATATCTGTGGTCCTTAGTATTATACACATTGAACAATATCCTTATTTTTATTTTTAAAGCTAATTTGACACCCACACCAAGGACTTGATGGTTTGAAATCTTTTATTTAAAAATAGCTAGTGTGCACTAAGATCTTCCTCTAGATAAGGGCCATTTCAAGGTCAGTGAGGTTAAGCCAAAGGTAACAGAGCCTTGAGTGGCAGGCTTTGTATCCACAGCCAGATCTCATTCCAAAGCCCATAACACTTTTAATAGCTTCTAAAAATCACCTACGTTTATTTACCAGAAGGAATTATTTTCCTATGTTTATTAATGAAGGATATTTACTTTTCCAATAGCTAGAGGTAACAAATATCACCATAGAAGTTGATATTTCCTATTTGCCTTTGATAAAATTACAGTGCATCTCCCTCTTCCTTATAACTATCTGCACACAACTCCAAGTATCCAGTCTTCAAATTGGGAAACTGTTATTTTTGGATTATGCTACATACAACCTGAGGGTCTCAGTGCTCCCAAATAAACACAGGCCATGTGCGCTCTGGCTCTGCCATTTCTCAATATTTTGTACCTAGATAGAATGATCAGCTTCTCTTTGGGCATTGTTGTGCTCATGGCCAAGGGAATGAGTAACATGCACAAAGACTATTCACCCCTGCTTGGAATTGGTATAATTAGTCCTGCCCACATTTCTTTGGCCAAAACAAGTCTATTACATCTGACTTTGGTAGTATAGGAGTTTTAATCTCCCCATAAGAGAGGGCATCTCAAAATAATAAGACTAGTGCAGATATTGGCATCAGCTACCAGATAAGGGAGTATGCTCCTCTTACAGGGAGGGACAGCAAACATTTGAGAACAATACCACAGGCTACAGTAAGCATTTTTAGTGCTAGTTAACTTCCACCATATGAATAAAATAATTTATTATCTATTAACCAATGGAGAGACAGCTGGATTATTTTGTACTTTATTGTTGTTACAAACAGTACTTAGAAATGTTTCCTTAAAGCGATTTGCAAGAGTTTCTCTAAGACAGATGTCTGGAAATGAATTTTCTGGATAGTGATTTCATATGCATCTTCCACTTCACCAGATCTTTCTAAAGTTTTCTCTAAAAAGTACATATTAACCCTCTTAGCAGCAATGCATATGAGTTTCAGATTCTCCACATACTCTTACTCTGCACAGTATGTAATACTACTCATGTTATCAAATGTCTTTGGAAATGTTACAGAATATTAAACCTGGGTGACAGTAACATGAATTTTCACTATATTTATTTCTGAATTTTCTGTATAATTGAAGCCTTTCTTAAGTTTTAATCAATTTGATTAATATTTCAGGAGAATATTTTTTAAGTCAAAGGAAAATGAAGAGAAGGTCCATAGAAACACATTGACGTGAAGAATCCCTGAGTCTATTATTGTCACTATCTTCTAAAACAATATAGATGTGGATAGACAATTTATATAGAGAGTGATATAGAAGTTTTCTTCTGAATGTTCTCATATAACTTTCAATTATTTCCTTCTCTAATAACTTGGTATTTCTTCAAGTACAAATATGTGATTAAGAAAAAAATACCTCTGCTAACTTTCAAATACCACTGGATAGAAAAGATGTTATTAATCACCTTCTAACCCATGTTCCTTGTCCCACTGGTGCTCTACAAAAGCATAAACAATTTCCACATGGGCCAGTGTTTCTGTTTTCCTTTAAGTGTTTGCATCTCTCTGTCTCTGGCTTTAGGAGCATGCCTGACTCACAGTGGAAACAGGAAGTGCCAGGACGCTAATATCCCCAAGAGCCACACTTAACTAACAAGAAGTGAGTTTCCCCAGATTCCTGAACTTTGGGAGGACTGGCTTCTCCAGTCTCTCTTAGAGGATTCTTGCAGGGACTGAGCTCCAATTGTTACCATGGTAACCTGCCCACGAAGACATCCTACGCTGGTCTCTTCCTACAGCAATCTTCCCCTTGCCTTGCCATGGTTTCTGTGGGTCACTCTCAAATAAACCATTTGTGCATGAATGCTAGTCTCAGTCCTGCTGTACAGCTATATGGAAGGAAAAAGGTCTTTTCTTTTTACCCCCTTTAGCTTGGCCCTTATAAGTTGGACTGACAAAAGATAGATTAAGGGAAAAACAAACAGAAGTTCATTAACACATGCATCTTGCATCATACGTTAACATAGTTAACATAGGTTAACTCAGTGATGAGGAACTAAAAATGGTTAGAACTTGAGCTTATATAGTATCTTAGCAAAGAACATAAATTTGTGGAGTATTGATAAGACAATGGAAAGGAACCTTGAGATTATAGGGGTGGAAACTTGTTAGAAGATTAAAGATGATGCAGAAGAAGGAAATGTCACATCTTGGGGTGTGCCAGAGGCCCTGGGCAGGCTGCCAAGTCAAGGTTCTGGGCTTTAAGTAGGAAACAATCCAAGAGCAAGCCATAGCAGAGTGAGAGCAAACTTATTCAGGGAGATACACAGTTGATAGACAGAATGTGGTCTGTGTCATAAAGTGAGAGGGGTCTCAGGCTATGGAGTTGTCTAACTAAAGGCCAAAAAGTGGGCAGTGTCCCAGCTCCTAGAAATCCCTGCCTCTTAACAAGAATATACTTCTCACTCATTAACATATGAAATTACCCAGTTTTTGGTCTTTTATGTACAGCCTGGAACCTGCAGTGTGCAAGGGGGAGTGTTCTTTGAGTATTCTAATGAAGGCATAAGGAGCTAAAAGTCAATGACAATACCATGCTGGGCCCATGCTTGACACCATCTTGGTTTTAGCTGGTTCCAGCCAGTTTTTGTCATACCCTGTTTTTCTCAATGGCTAGGCTCCCTTCAGCATTCTCTTAAGAGTCGTGCCCTGCCCCCTTCCTTCCTGTCTCAAATATATGAAGAAATTAATGGAAGAAGTTCTTTCACCAAAAATTGTTTTGTGGATTCTTCTAGCACCATCTCTGGGTTTAGAGTCCATCGTTGTCTCCAGTGATTAACTTTTCTTCTTCCTGGTAGAGAGGAGAGAGAGAGGATTTCTTTCTACAAATTTATGTCCTGGTGTTAGGCAAATAGGGAAAGGGTAGAGAGCTTTTCTTGTACCTGCTTCTTCTCAAATGTTTTCAGCTCCAAATATAGGCATACTTCATTTTATGGCACTTCACAGATTGGAAACCAAAAAAAAAAAAAAAAAAAAAATCATGTGACTTGCTTTATTGAGTTATTTGTTTTTTTGCTGTGGTCTGCAACTAAATCTGCAGTATCTCCGAGGTATGCCTATAATCAATATGTAAGCATATTTGGAGATGACATATTCTGCTACCCTTCAGGGATTACCGTGATTAAGAAAGCGACAAATTTAAGTCTTCATGAAAATGATGCCTTTTCCTTCCTCTGTCCTCATCCTCACCTAGTCCTCCAGCCTTCCAGAATTAGTCTGTCTTTTAATATTCAAATCAATTGGCTCAAGTCTCTACCACTTAAATATCTCAGAGAATTTCTGAAGGAACAAGAAGGGAGTTTGCAGATTTGTGAGTCACTGTGTCCTGTAGCATGCTTCCCTGTCTGGCTCAATGCAAGTCTTCAGGTCCTCTGGCTACTTTCTCTTCTTACCAGCCAGCTCTGCCAACAATGGTCAACACCCCAACAGTTCATTTCCCCCAAGGAACTCATCACACTAGCCTCTTATGTTTAACAGTCTTTTACTGCAATTTTGAGTTAATGCAGTGGATTGTATAAAAGAAAAAGAAATTCCTTAAAAGTGAACATTGGATCTTCTTCTCCTAAAAAAAAAAATCATTAATTCTCCCCAGTCATAGGAAACTTCTTGTAGGTTACATTTGTCTTAATCTTGTACGTCCTCACTTCAGACTTTGTCCCCCTGCTTCCTATTCGCTTGATTCCAAAACCAAATTCCTGTTATTTATTTTAATTAGAAGTTTAGCCCTACCCAAAAATTAAGGCTTCTGTTACCCTTATACAGCACCAACTCCTGAAAATGTTTTCAAAAGGCCGTCTAATCATGTTCTTTGCCCCTGAGCTTCAAAAAGCACAAGCAGAACTTCTTAAATGACATGTTTTTCTTAACATAGTTCAAAGTATTCTGCCCATGCCATGCTTTGTTTGGAGAAGAGGTACAGCCTATATATTCATTCTTTATCTCAACCCAGAGCTTGAGGTTTGACATTTATTTTCTAGCTAGATTTAACTGCAACAATAGCATGGTGAGCTCATCTAAATGTTTCAATACTTCATATCTCTATGATCTCCATGATGCAGGAAAATTTCAGTTTCAAGTGTTGGGAATCAAACATGATATATCTCAAAGACAAAAAGGCACAATATTAGCTAACATAATGGCAGAGCCTAGGGACTGACTTCAGACACAGCTAAATCTGGGGCTTATGTATTTTCAAGACTCAGGATTTCTCCATCTCTGTCTCTCAATTTTCTTTCTTCTGTGTTGACTTCATTTCCATGAAGATCCTTCTAATGTTTTGGCAAGATGATAATGAGCTTATATCCTGCCCATTTGGTAACCTCAGAGAAAAGAGAGTACCTCCTTTCTGATATTACCAAAAAAAGTTCTGGTGTTTTCTGTAATTATTCAAAATGAACCATCAGTCAATTTAGGAATCAATCACTGTGTCTAGGAGGATTCAAGCAATTCTCACTTCTGGACACAGTCTTGGGATGGGAGAGGTATTGTTGCCCTTGATACATGATTGTTCTCATAGACAAGGGATGGATACTGAACAAGGATATGCAGCACACACAGGGTCTAAGGAGGAGTTTTAAAGTCAGCTCAGAAAACCTGTATTTTATATTTCTTCAGGAGAAGAAGAATTTAAAAAAGAAGTGAGGGCTATTACCAAACAATACATATGTATGTGAACATTTAGAATAGAAACTACTTTTTTTAGTTGGAGCATTATTTCTAGAAGTCAATTAATAACTTAATCACAGGTCAGGATGTGGGATTCATCTACTTTTTTTTTTGTATATAGGGATTGACATAGTATTACTGACATGATTTTGCCATCATTTGATATCTGTTTGCTAAAGGAAAGAAGTATTTTCTATTTTGATTCTAATTCTAAAGTCATATTTTGAAGAGTCAGCCAAAAATTGATGAAGAAATATATTTTGCACAGGTTTTTCCCAGGATGTTCCTTGTGTAAGAAGGAGATTTATTTCTAAAGTATTTCTCTGGAAGAACGGATATTTTCAAATAATGAGGAGGATTGTATTTGAATACATTAACAACAGATTAGAATATGTAGCATTCTAAATGTTCGAAAAAAGAGATATTACTGTAGCTTTGAGAAGTTAGGGAGTATTTGATGGGAAAAACAAATCATGAATTCTACCTTTTTTTTTTTTTTTTTTTTTTTGTCTTTTTAGTTATTTCTTGGGCCGCTCCCGCGGCATATGGAGGTTCCCAGGCTAGGGGTCTAATCGGAGCTATAGCCGCCAGCCTACGCCAGAGCCACAGCAACACGGGATCCGAGCCACGTCTTCGACCTACACCACAGCTCACGGCAACGCCGGATCCTTAACCCACTGAGCAAGGGCAGGGACCAAACCTGCAACCTCATGGTTCCTAGTCGGATTCGTTAACCACTGCGCCACGACGGGAACTCCCTGAATTCTACCTTTAAAAGCAGATGTAAATTTAAAAAGCAGAGAAGAAAGATATGAATTTGAAATTTAAATTAAGTGATTTTCAAGGAACTAATTTGAGAACTAAATGTGTCTTAGTGATAAGATGTTTTAAGCAATGATTTCAAACTTTAAAATGAGTGTTGCCGATATGGTATTTCTGTAGTATTTTACCTTCGTATTCATCAGAAACATGGATTGAAGAGACATGTTAATTTACTACACAAACGTTTGGACTGCATTATTGTACTGATGATTGAAGAGTAGATTTCAAATCATGTATGACTTGGATAGTTCATCACACGACTCCCCAGAGTGACATCTCTAGAATTTCTTCCTCAAAATTCCTCAGCCAGTGACATTTCTTTTAACTCTCTGTTCTTGATCATGAATGTTATTACTTGCTTGGTCATCTCGGTTCTTTGAAAAGTAGAGAACACATAGTGAAAAGTAACCAAAACACTAAATCAAACTCTAAACACCAGGTTAACTGTAGGGTTAAATGATTTAAAATATACCTAAACCACTTTAAGACAGACTCCATAAAGTAGAGCGAGCTTTAGTAACCACTGGATTCAACTACCTACTACTATCCAGTGACTGAATCTGCATATGTCTAGCTATCAGCAGTACTGATATAATCATATTTAGTAAATCAACCTCATACAGTTTCAAAAGATGGTGGTCTCTTTCTCAAATATTTCTAACTTCCCTTAAAACTCTTTGATGGAACACGCATGTTTGATTTTCTCTAAATACTTATTCCCCAAAAGAGTATCTATTTCAGAAATGCTACCAAGAACAGCTTACTCCATAGAAATCCCATAATCCCATAAGAGAAATTGGGTAGGATGAATGCCATCATTGGAGATGAATGGATTTATGGAGGTTAACCCATGAAGAGAGATAAACATCACAAAGTTTGAGTACTTCTCTGAATAGTAGCCAAACCTCTCTGGTCTGGAAGTCACATATGATCCCACTCTTCTGCAAGCTTCTCATCCTTTCCAATCATCATCAGCTATAAACAACAAGAGAACAGGCTCTCTTCATATATTTGGACAGCCCCACTCTGTCCTGGACTGCAACCACCACATGCCAAGGCATACAATTAAACAAAAAAAACCCCACAACTAAACTTACTTGAACCTTAAAAAAAATAGATTTAGATTTGAAGTAATTTTTTTTTTTGTCTTTATAGGGCTGCACCCACAGCATACAGAGGTTCCCAAGCTAGGGGTCAAATGGGAGCTGTAGCTGCCATCCTACCTCAGAGGCACAGCAACCAAGGACCTGAGCCACATCTGCAGCCTACACCACAGCTCATGGCAATGCTGGATCCTTAACCCACTGAGCAAGGCCAGGGATTGAACCCTCAACCTCATGGTTTCTAATCAGATTCGTTTCCACTGTGCCACAATGGGAATACCTAGATTTGAAGTAATTTTCATGTCAGTTATAAATTTCAACTATGTTTGCAAAACCAAAGTCTGTAAATTATAAACTTTATTCTTGAGAAAAAAATGAGAGAGATAGAGAGGCACTCAGATAGAGACAGATACAGAGAGAGTGAAAACAAAGCAAATTTGGCTAAAAGGATGAAAAGTACCACAACTCAAGTATTGCCTTGTGAGTCATAGGCAATTAATTACTAGTTCTTCTAGAGTTTATGAATGAATTTGTAAATCAACAATATCTTTGGCTTTTAACCATTGCTCCATGGCACTGGAGACTTATGTCACCTGCACAAGACAGAAAAATTGTGAATCTTGACTGTTTCCTAACTTTGTGGCTGGATGCAGTATGAGATTAGGAAAAGGAGGGCATCTGTGGTTAAAAGGGCCCAGTTGATTTGTTATTGCATACTTTCCCTACTGATTTAATTTAGACTGAAATTATCAATTACGCTAAAATGATATAATCCTATTGAAAAAAAATTATTTTTATTTTTTGTACATTGCTTTTTTTTTTTTTTGTCTTTTTGCCATTTCTTGTTCCGCTCCCGCGGCACATGGAGGTTCCCAGGTTAGGGGTTTAATCAGAGCTGTAGCCACTGGCCTACACCACAGCCACAGCAACATGGGATCCGAGCCGTGAGTGTGACCTACACCACAGCTCACGGCAATGCTGGATCCTTAGCCCACTGAGCAAGGCCAGAGGATTGAACCAGCAACCTCACGGTTCCTAGACAGATTCATTAACCAATGAGCCATGACAGGAACTCCAAGTAATAGGATTTTTTAAAATTGATTGATTTCGACAAAAAAATAGCAAGAATTTTGGAGTTGCTTTGTATACAAAGATTTCTTTGGATGAAAATGGAAAATTTTAAAATATAATTTTTCCCATCTTGAAATAAAAGTTATTTTTATAAAACTGTGTAGAATTTTTTTCCTATTATTTGTGAATTTCTGTTTGAGTAATTATTAGTAATTCAAGTTTTTGTTTTCATTGGAAATGGAGCTTTTCATTACATTTGCTAAGCATTTATTTATACTTATTAAGGAAGATATTAATTTTGTGTTTATTTTGTGCATATATGATCACTTTACAAAATTACTTACTGCTTCTAAAATTTATAATAAATTCTCTTTGAATAGATATTATGTATTTCAAAATGTTTAAATATACAAAAACTTATAGAATGTAATTTTAAAAACTCTATTAATCTGCTCCATAAAATCTTAACATCATATCTTTTTCCTTAGATTTTTTTAAAGAAAATGTTTTTGAAGCCTCATGCATATCAAAATTAAATTCCATCAGATTGTCAATTGTATTCACTTTCAGGTAATTGGGAGTTATAGTTTTTTTTTAAATTTTTATGCTGTTATAAAAATGTATAGATGCATGTGTAATTGTTCATATATTATGACATAATATGCAAATGATATCATGTTGTGTAGAATATGCAATTTTTACTGAAATAGATTTTAGGACAAGTATCCATGTGATGCATTTGTCTATTATATATTCGTATTGTTGCTTAAATGTATCAAAGTGTATAATCTAATCTTTAGGGACAAATGTTTTAGTACTACACATAGAGCAGTAATGGACATCACTGTATGAGTCTCCATATATCTCTTTGGCAATGTTTAGAGCTCCTTCTGTGTTCTATTCATGTTTTCTATTCCTTTTTTTTTTTTTTCTTTTGACAGTTGCACCTGTGGCATATGGAAGTTCCTGGCTGGGAGTCAAATCAAAGTTGCAGCTGGGGCTGATGCCACAACCACAAAAATACCAGATCTGAGCTGCATCACCAATTTACACCATGGCTTGCAACAATGCTGGACCCTTAACCCACTAGGCGAGACCAGAGATTGAACCCAAACCCTCACAGAGACAATATTGGGTCCTTAACGTGATGAGATATAAAAGGAACTCCTTCCTATTCCTTCTTGGATGCATTTGGGTAACATTTTTCATAAATATCAATATCCAGATTTTCAAAATTTTGGTTGGGAACCGTATATATATACCATTCTGTTGAAAAAAGTTACTTTTATTTGCATCTGATATTCTATCATTTTAACCTATTTCATATATTTCACATTGAATTCTCTTACTATCACCACTCTTACATTTTTGAAAAGACTTTAACTTGCATATCTTTGTCCATATGTTCATTTTTGAGATATGCCTCTTGTAAACAGTTGTTGCTTGCTTGCTTGCTTGTGTAGGTAGTCAAGTTTTGTCTTTGCTGGGTAAACACCATGAATTTGCTGTCATTACTGAAGTATCTTCAACTTTATATTTATTAGAAATTATATGAGGCTGACAGGAACAAATGTCAAAATGTGGCTGAAACCAGGTTTTTATTTTTCTCACATAAAAATTATTGAGGTAAGATCATTTTAAGTAATCTCACTCCTTCCCTATTTATTCTGTTTTGATTTTGATAGACCCTTATAATCTAAGGATTTAATCTGGAGATATTTTTCTTTAGCTTTTGGCTATTGTTTTCTATTAAAAATACTAATTTTCTCAAGATGTTGCAATATGTTATTCTTCACATATATTAACTCTACCTTATAAATTTCATTTTTTTAAATTTTATACTTCACTCCTTAACAATAACCTCAATCTATTCCACTGTCATTTCTGCAACTCAGTCCATATTGTATCATGTAATATTAGACGTAATTTCTAAAAATTCTGGTAACTTGTTTCTTTGTCATCATGTGTCTGTTCTTACCAGATGTGATAGTGTTTTAAATAACACTTAAGGCTAATTTGGCCTTTCTTTGATGGTATCTTTGTTTTATTCCAAGTGTAGTGGTTCTTAGATATGTGATCAAATATCTGTTTGAGAATTAAAATGAAATACTTGGAGTTCCCGTCGTGGCGCAGTGGTTAACGAATCCGACTAGGAACCATGAGGTTGCGGGTTCGGTCCCTGCCCTTGCTCAGTGGGTTAACGATCTGGCGTTGCCGTGAGCTGTGGTGTAGGTTGCAGACGCGGCTCAGATCCCGCGTTGCTGTGGCTCTGGCGTAGGCCGGTGGCTACAGCTCTGATTCAACCCCTGGCCTGGGAACCTCCATATGCCGTGGAAGTGGCCCAAGAGATAGCAACAACAACAACAACAACAATAACAACAACAAAAAGACAAAAGACAAAAAAAAAAAAAAAAAAAAAAAACAAAAAACAAAAAAAAATAAAATGAAATACTTAGCAGGGCTATTCTTTCTCAACCCACTGAATATCCCTATGTGTATACTGGTGAAGTCAGGTTCTCATCTTAGAGGACTCACTGGGGACAGGCAGGAGCTACTGTGGAACACTGAGTGCAAGAAGATTTCATTTCTAGAAGTGAGCACTCTTGGCCCCTCCCTTTGGCTGTATATTAACTGTTCTCCAGCCCAACACCCACTCTCTAAGTCTTGTGTCAAATCCATCAAATTGAGAGTGATAGTAAGAACTTATTCTGAAGAAAGAAAGCATTCAGATTCATACTCTGCTCAACATTGCAGTCCCCAAACTCACGACAAAAGCCTGCTTTAGATAGATTTTTTTTTTTTTTTTTTTGTCTTTTTGCCATTTCTAGGGCCGCTTCCATGGCATATAGAGGTTCCCAGGCTAGGGTTCTAATTGGAGCTGTAGCCGCCGTCCTACGCCAGAGCCACAGCAACGCAGGATCCAAGCCACTTTTGCATCCTATACCACAGCTCACGGCAACGCCGGATCCTTAACCCACTGAGGGAGGCCAGGGATTGAACCTACAACCTCATGGTTCCTAGACAGATTCATTAACCACTGAGCCACGAAGGGAACTCCAATTCTTATCCATTTTAGAAAGGACTTTGTACCTGGAAGGGGGACCAAGGTGGATAGCACTGCTTCTAAAAAAATTCTGGGTTTAGGTAGACAAGGGACATCTCTTTCAATTTTAGCTTTTAAGTAACTCTCTGGATTACTTCTGGGCCCTTCTAATTCCCGTTGAGTTGTGGGGTTCCTCCAACGCTTTGTTAGAAAGAACTCTTTTTTTTTTTTTTTTCCCCCAGCAAGCAAAGTCTTTATTAAAGGAAAGCAGATAGCTCCCAGGGCTGCTGGGAAGAGGGGAGAAGTGCCCCCTTTCTCTATTGTCCTATAGGAGTTTTTATCCCTTAAAGATGGGATTAAAACTCCAGAAAGATGTGGTTTTCTCCCATTGGCCTTGCCCGATTACCTACATCAGTCCTTGTCCAATAGGGTCTTAGGGGTGGAATAGAAAGAACTCTTTTCATTGCCTCAATTACCTTTTGTTCCCTATATTTTGGGTTATGTTTCTCCTGTTTGGTTGTTTCCTTCCATTATCAAGACATCCTCCATCTATTGGACATTTCTTAAAATATTGCTGATCTAATGAAGACACCCCTTTTCTTTTCCACGCCTTATGGTTCAGTTATTTTTTGTTTTGCTTTTTTTTTTTTTTTTTCATTTCAATAGTATGGGGAAAGAACAAGGTACAATTTATGGTCTTGTTCTAGTCACATTTCCTTACTAGAAACTCATTCCTTTTGAATTCTACTGACATTGGATTTTTTTTTTTTTTTTTTAATTTTCATGGTCATACCTGTGGCGTATGGAAGTTTCTGGGCAAGGGGTCGATTTGGAGCTGCAGCCTTCTTATGCCACAGTGACAGCAACACCATATCTGAGCTTCATCTGCAAACTACACTGCAACTTGTGACAACACTGGATCCTTAACCTAGGCCAGGGATCAAACCTGCACCCCCACAGAGACAAAGTCAGGTCTTTAACCTGCTGAGCCACAAAGGGAACTCCAACATTGAAAATTTTTGACACATTCTTCAATCCTCTTTCTCCAGCTATTTAGGTTTGCCAAGATGTAGTTCATAGCTCTACATGGTCAATCCTCTTTAGTGATTTTGCTCTAGTGGCTACTTATATTTGTGTGTCTATTAAAGTGTTACTTAAAGCTAAACAATGTACTTATGTAGCTCTAAATGATAATAATAACAATGTTTAACATGTATCCAATTCTTATTAGGTGCCAGATATTTTGCTAATTGCTTTATTAATTGAAATTTCTTTAATCTTCATGAAATGTGAACCACCTAATTCTTCATTTTATAAATGAGAAAACCAAAACTGAGAGTGCAAGTTCTCTAGTCTTATGAGTATTGGAGCCAAGATTGCATCTTGGACTTGAATTCTAGAACCAACACTTGGTAAAATTCTTTTACATTGCTGCTCGTGTGCATTTACAATTATTTACCCAGGCTGTAGTTTGGACCTCATATTTTCTCAAGTATCAAGAAATGAGCAGAAACAGCAAAGACTCCCAGAGACTTCTGCATTGAATAGCCAAACATTAAGTGGCAAAGTGAATTGTATATGGAAAAAATTTCAGAAACTCAGAGTGAAGAATGAATTGCAAATTCCCACATGAAAATGTACCATAGTGCCTGGTAACCAGGATGAATTTCCTACTGATGTTCATGAGGGAAAAATAGTGTTTTGCTTTTACTTGTGTTCATCTGGATCAATTATTGATATCAGGTCCAGATAATCAAATGACCTCAGAAATATTCCTCAAGCTGTAGTTCCCTTCTCATACTCTGTAGTCCCACAGGGCTTCTGACAAGTTACTTGGCCAGTTGGAAGCTCTGACTCGACTTTTCTAGGTCACTGACTTAGAATGCCATTAATTTCCTGCCCTCTTCCCTCTCTAAAATTAACCTAAACCAATTGTCTTTAACCAATGTCCCCCTGATGAAACAAAGTCCCTACAGATTACTGTCTTGCTTTTCTCAGTCAAAACAAAACAAAACCAACAAATGAACTATAAGCTCAGAGCAATAGACTTGGAAGCATGACTATGTTCAAATCTTATATCATCACTTATGTGTCTCTGATTATATTTCACAGTGACTTCATATCCTTGAGTTTTGTTTTCCTAATTTTTAAAAATGAGAGTTAATATACTTAAGGTTCTAAAAAATTAGATTAAATGATAACACATGTAAGCCTTACATAGAAACACAGTTTAAATCTAAACAGAGTGTCTTATCTGCAAACCAAATATGATATATGAAAGTGTTTCATAAACCAAGGTGTGACAAACGCATACTAAGATAATGGAAAACCAATGAACTCTGAGAACAAACAGATTCTGATCCATATATGCCCATAAAACCAGTGTATACCGGATAATCTTACTTTTCTTAAATTTTTATTTATTTACTGACAAATTGTTATAAAAATTTCAAAATCTAGATGGACAGTAAAACTTGATAGTGTGCAAATGTTGACTCATATTTCATGCCTTTTAAATCATGAATTTTTTCTTGTTAAAACTTTTTGTGTTACATCTATGCAACTGTTCAGAATTTAAAAACATATAGTTATAGGTGTATGAATTTACACACACAGGTACAAAAAAGAGATAACATTTTATACTGCTATATATACTGGGAAAACCAATAGCAATTGCTGGAAAAATGTGGAGAAATGGTAACTTCCCTATTTTCTTCTTGTGGGAATACAAATACTCTAAGTATTTGGAAAGAGGTATGGCAATTAAAAAATGCTTATAGCCTATGAGATGGCAATTTCACTTTGAATAATATGATAATATGTTGGTAAAAAACTCTAGACATATGCCCAAGAAGGCCTATTTAAATGTATGCATTATATTGTTATTTAAAAGATTGAATATTGAGTGAATAAATTTAATCACACAAGAATTCATAAGGATGTTAGCATATGTTTAAATAAAAAAAAATGCATGGGAAATTACCACTGTTTACAGACTACATGTATGTAGTAACGTAGGAAAGCCTCTGTGGGGTTGATATTCACATCAGTTGTAGTACAGTCTGGAAAGAGATAGAAAGAAAGGGTGGCATCAACTTTATCCATCAGATTGTTTTATTTGATAGAAGAGAAGCTGATGTGAAAGTAAGTATGTCCAAATGTCAACCTCATTGGTTAAAACTAAGTGGTAGGTATAGGGTGTTTACAATATTGTTCTCTGTCTTTGGCTATTTATTGGCGTGATCATAAAAACATGCAAATAACTGATTTAAAAAAAAAAATCTATGAAAAAGCTTTAGTTGCCTTAAATTCTTTCTGGACAATGGTCATGTGGATGGAGGAACATATGTTTGTATTTACTACTCCTGCAACATGATTATAGAAAGGATGTGATATGCATATGCACACGTGGGTGTGCATACAAATGCCATGTATATTACATATGTAAATGTAATATGTATAGCACACCCTTCCTATATTAATACCATATGTACAATGAATTGTGGCCTGCTCTTCCTTTTAACTGCAAATTACTTTGAATTTTTACAAAAGAAGATATTCCATTTGTTTAGAGAAATATCCTTTGTCTTACTATTGACATTGCAATGCCACTTAATTCTTTTAACAAAGTTTTATTGAGAGATTCTTGCCATAACTATTCTTATGTAGAACCATACTTTTTTCTCCAGCCATTGGCCAATATAGGCCAATGGTTTTGTTCCACTCTGCTTTGCTTCATCATTTTCTGTAAAAACAGGCTGGACACACTTTAATAACATTGGCTATTAACATATTTTAACTTTAAATCTGTTAACTAAGATATGGAGTATGCACAATGTGCTTGGGCTATAAAAAGGCCGGAAATCTGCCTTTGCATCTCATGGAAATGTCTTATGAAATGTCTAGTAATACACCCACCTAATTGCAATTTCCTGTAACTTAGAATGGCTTTTAATAAAGCTTATTCATTTTATATTTTACTATTGCTTGACTTCTGGATTGTGTGATTTGACATCAGAAATAACTTAAATAAGAATATTTCCTTGAATTTTAACTCCCAGGATATGTGCAGTCACATTCTTTTTCATAATGAAAAAAAATTAATAAAATGCCCAATGGACTGCAGTTTCACCAATTCAAAATAATTACAAGAAGAATTGGCCTAAATCTGGAAACAAAGTAAATGTTAAAGAGGCACCATATGTTTACTTTCAACTGGGGCAATAAAGGGAACCCACTTACAACAATGTACCAAAGTGATATGCTGAGCCCTTTGTAAGGAAGAGAAAATGCTTTTATAGAACCCTGTTAATTATCAATGGTATAGCTCAAATTGTTTTAAAATTGTGTAAGAACAGTGGTTTATTGGCAAGTGAAACACTGCTTTTATGCCCCTCAAATCTCATTTAAACCAAGATTTGACATAATTTCCCCCCAAGATGTTATGAATTTTGAAGTATTATGTCAGATAAATGAAATCACCCATGTTCAAGAATCTACATGGAAGGTTTGGGGTATTTATCTGTAAATCCAAGAGCATCACGATAGGTCAAACATAGAAGGCAGGAAAGGGGTTCCCTGGTGGCTCAGGGGGTTAAAGATCTGGTGTTTTCACTGCTGACTCAAGGTTCCATCCCTCACCTGGGAACTTCTGTGTGCCTCCGATGCAGCCAAAAAAAAAAAAAAAAAAAAAAAAGAGACAAAGAAGGAAGAAAAAACTAACCCATTTTATGGGACATTTTTTTCTTCATCTTTTATTACTATTAAGTTCATGTACAATGTGATAAAGAATACATGGGCAGTAATCCTTTTTGAATTCTAGAACATCTAAAATTCTCTTTAATTTTGCCCTGACTAGCACTATGGCTGGTTTTAGAATTTAGGTAAAAAAAATCTTTTTCTTTTTTTTGTAAGACCGGTGAAAGTATTACTGAAATATTTCTTTCTGAGACCCAGAGCTGTTAAGTATGATTTCAATTGGATTTGTGTTTCTTTATAAATAGTCAGTACTTTCTTTCAAGAAAGGTTAATACTTTCTGCAGATCCTTGGTATTCTGAAGATTTATGAATTATATAAGGTACTTTCAATATGTATACTTTGTTCTTAGATTTGTAACTTATGGTCACCTTACATATTAAAGCTGATACCATTCAGTTACTCAGATTTAGACAGATTAGTTTATAAAATACATAATTTCCTTGATGATTATTGTTTCATCTCCATGTGTTGTTTCATCTTCATTGTCTTTTCGAGATCACTTTTATCACACAGGATGCCTGGACATGTCCTATTATGTCTCTTTTTGGTCTTTTTCTTTTCTCCCTCTCCTCTCTCTCTCTCTCTTTCTCCCTAACACCCTAGTCTTTCCCTCTCTCTCTATTTCTCTCTCTCTCTCTCTCTCTCTTTCTCTCTCTCTCTCACACACAGAGGAAGACTTGCTCAAATCATTTCTTTTGTGGAATGATTTCTTCTTTTCCTTTGATGAGTCACATTTTAAATTTGTAGGATTACTTTCTTAGTCTCTAGATGTTCTTTGTTCATGTTACATCATGTGCTTTTCCCTTTTTTAGTGAAAAGGATATATCTTTCTCAGGCAGTCATATATTACACTTTGTTTTCTTTTAATATTTTCAGCAATCAAAAATCCCACATATGCCAGTTTTTGTATTCAAATAATCCATCCTATAGAAGAATAATTCTGCATCTGCTAAGCTATGGTTGTGGTGAATTATGTAACTGGTTCAGGTTTGTCTGTCTCAATTGAGTGCTTTAAAAAAAAGCTTAAATTTAAACTCATGGTCTTGTTCTTATTAATTACAAAGAATATATTAGTACCATTTGACTAATTTGTTTTTATATCCTTTGGTCCTTCTGCTTTTTTTTTGTTTTCTACAAAGGGTTTGGCAATAACTAAGAAACAACAGAAGAGAAAGAGGTTTAAAGAAATGTTCAGCCTTTCCATAATAGTTGTTTGACAAATCACATTTATGTTATAGATGACCTAAAAGAAAAATACGTAAAATTAAATTAAAAAAAAACTATGGATCATAGGTCAAAGTAATCTAATTTAAAACAATAACAGTATTTAAGTAGCATATGTATTTGTTGTCATTGCCAGCATTTTCACATGTGTTGGAAATGAGGCCAACTTTTAATTAGGAAGAATTAGTTGTAAAGCTCATTTGAGGCTTGTCCTAATCTTCATTCTTCCCTGTCCTATTTATTTTATTAGTTGCATATTGTTATTGATGCAGAAATACATGGAAGGTAAAAGAAAGAACAGATTTTTCCAATCAACCAGAATATAAGACGTCCTGCCATGAAACCAACAAAACCAACATTCCCTCCATGGCAGCCACTCTCTTCCAAAGCCCTTCAACGAGAGATAAGGCAGTGCTTGGTCACTAACTGGTTCAAAAGGACCACATTTTCCTTCATCTTCAAACAAAGTGGAGAAAGTACTATCTATGCACACCTGCTGCTGGGTTAATTTTGACTTTTTCATAGTATCTGTTAAAAACTTGACAAAAATAGGGTAATATGCTCATTTGAAAATGAAGACATTTCATTTTCTTGCATGAGCTCCATATCCAAAAGGTGAAAGACAAGGAAGAGAATTACCCCTTTGGGAATGTGAAAGCCATGAGACATTTTGCAATATCTTTTCAGAATGGCACGTGAATGTCTTTTTAGTCCCACTTCTCTCATTTGAATGAACTCTAGCCAAGTATTTTTATAAAACATTTTTGGACATTGGCGTTCCCGTTGTGGCGCAGTGGTTAACGAATCCAACCAGGAACCATGAGGTTGCGGGTTCGATCCCTGCCCTTCCTCAGTGGGTTAACGATCCGGCGTTGCCGTGAGCTGTGGTGTAGGTCGCAGACGCGGCTCGGATCCTTGTTGGTGTGTCTCTGGCGTAGGCTGGCAGCTACAGCTCCGATTGGACCCCTAGCCTGGGAACCTCCATATGCCACGGGAGTGGCCCAAGAAATGGCAAAAAGACAAAAAAAAAAAAAAAAAAAAAATCTTTGGACATTAGTGCCAACATGTTTCACAAGAGATAATCTCTTTTAAAATATCTCAAGAGGCAGAATGATTGGCATACCATTAGGAATTTGTAAAGGATATACTAAATAAACATATTTTAATTCCTGAGAAGACTTTAATTAGTGCGAGTATAAACAATTTGGATTTCATATGTGTATATGTGGCTCGCTGTGAGAAGTGAGTGCTTCCATGGTGCTCTGGGTTCAAAATAGATTCCAGGGAGGGGGATAATTTCTTCTTTTACTCAGATTTCCTCCTTTCTACCCATGTACTCTGACTGATCACCAAAGAGGATGATGGCGTATCAGGGACTCAACACTGGTCTCTGCTATTGACATATTGGGCCCTCAGCAGTAGCTATAGACAAGCTGGCCTTGATGAATTGAAGTCCATGTTCCTGAGCCCATGTTCAACTTCCATTCCTGCCACTGAGGATACATTTTCCGTGAGTCCACAGAGCAATGGCAAGAGTGGCTGGGAAATGGGGCTGACTGGGAGCCACAGAACACATCAGCCTATACACTTGATTATTAAAATCCTCCTCTGTTGATGTTACCTTTTCATAGGCATTGACATGAGACAGAAACATTTTCACATTTTGGGCTCATTCAGAGAGTTCCGGCTACATGCCTGTTCCTCAGATTTTCTTGTCACCAATTTTCTGATCATTTTCATTATAAGTCCCTGGCTATCCAATCAAATAATTGGTCACTGTCCATGAATCAATGTATAACTGAACATCTGGCCATTTCTATACCAAAGCAAGATAAAAACAAATGAAAAACACAAACAAACAAACAAAACAGGCATACTTCTTGATGTTCTACTCACTTGAAGGATTTCCCTTTACAATGGTCCTTCAAAGATATCTCAGAAGGGGCTCTAGTGCTACAGCTATTAATTTTCCAGTACTGCCTGCTTATTATGCAGAATCAGCTGTAAACCAGGCAGAAATCTTCTCTTCCTCTATCAACTCATCATAGCAGACTCTCTATGAGGCCATATGTGCAATCTGGATGAGAAAATGTAGTGTAGCAAAAGTGGGGACCATGGGTATTTGGCCACTTCTTTATCTTGTGTTTTCAGGGAGTGGTGGAGCCTGGTCTTTCATACACCACTTCCATTTGATGATGCCATGCTTCTGTGTATGCACAACTTTGTGGCTCTGTTGTCAGATAACACCAAGTTCATGATGGGCATTTAAGGTTCCTTGGTACCTTGCTGCAGTTATCTTCAGAGAATGGCAGGGCTTTGCTCCAAATCCTAAGATATTGTGCTGTGATTCACCTTTGGGTCCTGACAAAAGCTCCACACAATATCTGTATCTGCTACTGACACTTCAGCATCACAGCACCTGCTGGATCACATGGTCCAAGGGACAGAGAAGCTTGCGTGGAGGCCTGAACTTGTTGCACAACTTTCTCTTGTTCTGGACACTACAAGAAGCTTGCAGTTTTTTGTGTCATTCAATAAATAAATCTGAGTATCACAACCAAGTAAGGGATGGGAAACATTTCAAAATTCAAAGAAGCCCAATAAGCATTATATCTCTTCTTTTATTAGAGAAGGTTGATGCAACAACTTATCCTTTACCTTGGAAGGGATAGATTAAAATGGTCCATACCATTTTATCTCTAGAAAATAAAACTGAAGGAGAAAGCTGCTGAGTTTTAGTTGGATTTTTTTTTTTCTTAACCTGTCGGTGTGATAAGATTTTTGAATTTTTATTCAGTATTGCATATTTGGGAAAAATTCAACTTGGTCATAATCTATCATTCTTTTTGTACATTGTTGAACTCCTTTTGCCAGTATTTTGTTGAACATTTTAAAATCTATGTTCATAAAATATACTAGTTTGTAGTTTTCTGATTTATAATGCCTTTGCCTGGTTTTGGTGTTGGGATAAGGAATGAGTTAGGAAGTATCCCTTCTGCTTCTATTTTCTGGAAGAGAACCTAGAAAATTTCTTCATTAAATGTTTAGTAGAACTCACCAGTGAACTCATCTGAGAGGTGCCTTTTTTAGGGAAGGTTATTAATTATTGATTCAACTTATGCAACAGATATGAGGATTTTAGAGTATCAATTTCTTCTTGTGTGAGTTTTGGTAGATTGTATCACTCAAGGAATTAGTCAATTTAGTTTAATTTATCATGTTGGTTGGCATAGAGGTGTTCATAACACTCCTTTCTAATCCTTTTCATGTGCATGGGATCCGTAGTGATGTCCCTTTCCCCATCACCCACCTTCCATTTCTGATATTAGCAATTTGGATCTTTTTTTTTTTTTTTCTTGATTAGCCTGGGCAAAAATTTATAAATTGTATTGGTGTTTTTTAAAGAGCAGGCTTTTGATTTCTTAGATTTTCTCTATTATTTTTTTCTTTTCATTTTCATTAATGTCTGCTCTAATTTGTATTATTTCCTTTTTTCTCCTTGTGTTATGTTTATATTTCTTCTTTTTCCCTCTAAGACGGAAGCTTATTTTAGATTTTTCTTCTTTTCTAATAAATGCTTTCGGTGTTCCCTTTAAGCACTGATTTTGCTGCATCCCACACATTTTTGTAGGTTGTATTTTTATTTTAAATTACTTAAAATTATATTCAAATTTCTCTTGAGATTTCTTTTTTACCTATATACTACTTAGAAGTATGTGTTTAGTCTCCAAATATTTTGTGATTTTTGGCTACCTTTCTATTATTGATTTCTAGTTTAATTTCAGTGTAGGCTGAGAGCTCATTTTGTATTATTTTCATATTTTGAGTTTGTTAAAATGTGTTGTGTAATACAGAATATGGGTCTAGTTTTGTGAAAGCGTAAGAAGAATGTGTATTCTGCTGTTGTTGAATAAAATATTCTACAGATGTCGATTAGATGTAGTTGACTGATGTTGCTTTTCAGTTCAGCTGCGTGCTTCATGAATCTCTGCCTGTATGATCATATGATCGGTTGATTACAGAGGTTGTTGTATTGAAGTCTCTAGCTGTTGCATAAATTTGCCTATTTTACCTTGCAATTCTGTCAGTGTATGCATCACATATTTTGAGTACAAACACTTAAAAAATTTTTTTTTTGGAAATTGTTACCTGAATCATTATGAAGTGGCCCTCTTCATTCTTGATAATTTTCCTTTCTCTGAAGTAGGCTTTACTTTTTTCTGTTTTTTTTTTGCTTTATCTTTTTTTTTTTTTTTTCTTTTTATGGCTACACTTGCAGCATATGGAAGTTCCCATGCTAGGGGTTGAATCAGTGCTGCATCTGTGACCTACACCACAGCTTGCAGCAACACCAGATCCTTAACCCACTGCACAAGTCCAGGGATTGAACACAGAGCCTCACAGGGTTAGTCCTTAACTCACTAAGCCACAATGGGGACTCCTCTCCTTTACTTACTTCTAATCTATCGGTGTTTTTATAAGTACCATTTTAGGCAACAAAAAAATAAGATATTTTTTATCCTTATAACAGCTTTGGTTTTATTTGGTATATTTAGACCATTTGCATTTAAAGTGATTATTTATATAGTTAATTAATATTTAATCATATGTTAAATACTTTCTAATCATTGCACTATTTTTTATTTCCATTTTAATGTTTCTTTCTTTTTTGCCTTCTCTGATTATTTATAATTTCATCTTAGCATAATTATATATATGTGTATATATATATATATATAAATGAGCATTGCAGTATGTATTTACAACAGATTTAAATTCACTTGCAAATGATACTACATCACTTTATGGGTAAAAATAGTACCTAATTACCCCCTCCATCTGTTATATTTCTGTTATTTCCCCCTTACTTGATAAAAATATCATTGGTATTATTGTATTGATGTTACCTACTAGATCAATTAAGAGCAAAAAAAAATTATTCATTTTCCTTCTCTAATTCTTTTTATTTCTTTATGGAGAGCTGAGTTTCTGACATCTGACGTATCTTTTTCTTCTCGCTGGAGAACGTCTTTTAACATTTCCTGCGAAGCAGATCTACTGGCAATAATTCCTCAGTTTTTGTTTGGCTGAGAAAGTTTTTATTTCTTCTTTATGTGTAAAGGCTATTTTCACTGGGTACAGAATTCTAAGGTTTTTTTAAATTTTATTTTAAATATTTAAACACTTTGCTTCCTTTTTGCTTGCATTGTTTGTGAGAAGCTCAAAGCCATTGTTATTCTTCTTTCTTTATGGGTAAGTCCCCCTTCCTCCCCACCCCCTTATTGCTTTCTGCCTTCTTTGAAGAGTATCTCTTTCTCTTCTTTTTCTTCTGCAGTTTGAATATGATATGCCCAGGTACAGATATTTTGGTAATAAACATACTTGGTTTTCTCAGAGTTTTCTAGATGTGTGTTTTGAATCCATCATTACTTTGGGAAAATTATTATTATTATTATTATTATTTTTCCTTTTTAGGACCACACCCAGCATATGGAAGTTCCCAGGTCAGGAGTAAAACTGGAGCTGCAGCTGCCATCCTATACCACAGCTCGCAGCAACACTTGATCCTGTAACCCACTGAATGAGGCCAGGGATAGAACCTGCATCCTCATGGATACTAGTCAGGGTTGTTACCGCTGAACCCAATGGGAACTAATTTTGGAAAATTCTTATCCAACATTACTTTAAATATTTCTTCTCTTCCTTTCTCTTTTTCCTCCTTCTGTTTTTTTATCATTATGCATATGCTGCATCCTTTGTGATTGTCAGACACTTCTTTGATGGTCTATTCTGTGTCTTTTCATTCTTTTCTCTTTGCATTTCAGTTTGTGAGGTTTCCACTGACACGTCTTCAAGATCTCAGAATCTTTGCTCAGTTGTATCTAGTGTATGGGTGAATCCATCAAAGGCATTCTTCTGTGATTTGATTTCTAGCATTTTATTTTGATTATTTCCTAGAATTTTAATCTTATGTTTATATTACATTTTTTTTGCATGTTGCCCACCTTTTCTGTTAAATCTCGTAGTATGTCCATTATATTTATTTATTTATTTTTATTTTTTTCTTTTTGCCTTTTCTAGGGCCACTCCCATGGCATATGGAGGTTCCCAGGCTAGGGGTCTAATTGGGGCTGCAGCCACCGGCCTACGCCAGAGCCACAGCAACTCAGGATCCGAGCCGTGTCTGCAACCTACACCATAGCTCATGGCAACGCCGGATCCTTAACCCACTGAGCAAGGCCAGGGATCGAACCTGCAACCTCATGGTTCCTAGTCAGATTCGTTAACCACTGAGCCACGACGGGAACTCCATTATATTTATTTTTGATTCCATCTGATGACAAAATTTCTGCCATATCAGATCGTGTTTTTTCTTGTCTTTTAGCATACTCTGCCATTTTTTGTTGTTGTTGATATATATGTACATGATATATTCAATAAAAGAAACTTAAATAGGCATTTAGTGTGAGTGAGTTTTTATGCTTACGTGTCTAGGAATTAAGCTGATTTTAATATTTTTCTGTATCTGTGTCAGAGAATTAAATTCCACTTGTATGTTTTTGTGCCCTTGCTTTTGTCTGTTTAAGGTTTTGTTGTCTCTTTTAGGGCTTTGTTTTTTGTCTCTGTTTTTATTACCAGAGAGTAGGCCCTTGTCTTATCACAGAATAAATTCAGAGATGGGACATGAGGATGAAGAAAGCAAAGTGAGTGGGTTTTTGATAAACTTTGGTTCCCTGTAGCTACCTCTCTGTTCAATTTTTGCAGTAGCTGATTGACCTGAGATGACATTCCTATGAAGAATGCAAATTTTTTGTTTTCTAAATTATTCAGCTTTTTTTTTCTTTTATTTATTTATTTATTTATTTATTTATTTATTTATTTACATTTTAGGGCTGCGCTTTTGGCATATGGAGATTCCCAGGCTAGGGGTTGAATCAGAGCTGCAGCTGCTCACCTACACCACAGCAACATCAATGTGGGGTCCAAGTCATGTCGGTGACCTACGCCATGGCTCACAGCAACACCGGATCCCCAACCCACTGAATGAGGCCAGGGATGAAACCGGCATCCTCATGGATACTAGTAGGATTCATTGCCACTGAGCAACAACAGGCACTCCAGCTTGGTTTTGTTTTTTTTGTTTTTTGTTTTTTTTCTTTTTTTCCTTATTGTGAGCATGGGAGGGAAAATGCCCAAGTCTTTTAAATGCTGCGGTGGAAAGCAGAATTTCCAACAATACCATTTCAACAAGTTATCTGGAGAAGGTGGACATTCATTGGTAAATAAAATGGACCTCAACTTAAATACGTTAAATTATATGGATATTAACTCAAAATGGACCATAAATTTTATTTTAACTTGTAAACTATAAGACTTAAAAAAAAAAGATATAACAGTGGGCAAATAATTCTTAGACTTAACATCAAAAGTTTCATCCATAAGAGGAAAAAATGATAAACTGGACCTCATTAAATTTAAAACTTCCCAGTTAAGGCAATAAAAAGACCAACAGCAGTCTTGGAGAAAATGTGTACAGATCATACGGTTGGCCAAAGAATTGTATCTAGACTATAAAAAGAAATCTCAAAATTCAAAAATAAAAACAAAAAAATAAGATGTGCAAAGGACATTAAAAGATAGACATCACCAAAAAGAATACACAGATGGCAAATAAGACACAAGAAGATATTGAACTTTGTTGGCCATTAGGGAAATGCACATTAATACCATAATTTTTTTATGATATAATTACACATTTATACAAACTGAGATAAAAATTTTTAAATAGTGATAAAACCAAATGTTGGTTTTAGCAGAGAAACTGGATCATACACAGATTGTTGGTGAGATTGCAAAATGATAAAGCTATACTTAAAAAGAAGATGTCATTTTCTAAAAAACTAAACATGCAACTCAGAATTTTCATTTTTGAGCTTTTATTCCAAAAAATGAAAACAAACTATATTCTTACAAATATCTATACATAAATGTTCATAGCAATTTTATTCTTTATAGCGGAAAATTGGAACCAACTCAAATACACTTCAATATGTGAATGGCTAAACAAACTGCGGTATATTCATACAGTGTATTTTTGAGTACAAAAATAAAAGGATTAAACTCAATCCATGCAACACCTTGGACAGATCACCAGAGAATTGGGCTGAGTGAAAAAAAGTCAGCCCCAAATTGTTGCACAGTCTACGATTACATGTGTATAGCATTCTTAAAATAAAAAAAATTATAGAGATGGAGAACAGATAGTGATGGATTTCAGAAGTTAGTAAGAAAGAGCGGTCAGGAGATGGCCAACTCTGATGGTTGTCATACCAGTCTACATATGTGATAAAATTACATGGAACTAAACATCTCTATGTTCATAAACACGCACGTACACACACACAGTGGAAAGTAAGATAGTAAAATTTATGGACAAAATCAGTAAATTGCATTAGTATTAATTTCGGTGGTGATATTGTACTAACATGATGCAAAATGTTACCTTTTGGGGGAAAGTGAGTGAAGGTTATACAGGATCTTTGTATCAGTTCTAAAAACTGTATGTGAATCTACAATTATCTCATGTGTACATATAATGGAATCTGTTTCACCTTAAAAAGGAATGACATGCTATGACTTGGATGACTCTTGAACACAGTATGCTAAGTGAAATAAGCCAGGCCCCAAAGGACAGATATAATTCCGCTTTACATGAAATCCCTATGATAGTGAAATTAATAGAAATAGAAAATAGAAATGGGGGTGGGAAGAAGAGGTGATGAGGATTTATAAGTTAATAAGAGTAGAGCTCCAGCTTGGGATGGTGGAAAAGTTCTAGAGACGGAGAGGAGTGATGGTTGCACACTCCGAGATTGTACTTAGTGCCCCTGAATAGTTAACTTAAAAAATGTTTAAAATTGAAAATTTTCATTTTGTATATTTTACACAATGAAAAGCTAAATTGATCTCAAGAGGAGGGGAGAGGAGGGGAGGACATTAGGAAAAAAAAAAAGCTAAAGACAATTAGTTTAAAGCATTGGAATTTTACTCATATATAGGTTTTTTTTTTTCCAAATTATAGATGATTTACTTTATGTGCCAATTTTTGCTGTCATATATAGTTTTATTTATTTATTTATTTGTCTTTTTTTTTTTGCCATTTCTTGGGCTGCTCTCGCGGTATATGGAGGTTCCAGGCTAGGGATCGAATTGGAGCTGTAGCTACCCGGCCTACGCCAGAGCCACAGCAACTCGGGATCCGAGCCGTGTCTGCAACCTACACCACAGCTCACGGCAACGCCAGATCCTTAACCCACTGAGCAAGGGCAGGGATAGAACCCGAAACCTCATGGTTCCTAGTTGGATTTGTTAACCACTGTGCCGCAACGGGAACTCCTATTTATTTATTTTTATTTAATTAATTATTTTTGTCTTTTTAGGGCTACACCAGAGACATATGTAGTTTCCCAGGTTGGGGTCCAATTGGAGCTATAGCCACCGGCCTACACCACAGCTCAGGGCAATGCCAGATTCTTAACCCACTGAGAGACGCCAGGAATCGAACCCGAGCCCTCATGGATACTAGTAGGGTTCGTTAACTGCTGAGCCACTATGGGAACGCCATGTCATATATAGGTTTATATGAGGAAGAGCTGCATCTGCGAAGGCTGTTTCCTAGACCCAAGGCAAGTGTAGGGGTGACAAAGGCAAAAAGCCACAGAATTTCACAGGAAAAGATGTCTCCTCAGTGTACTACTCTGTCAGTTCAAGATTGGCTGGTTGTAGTGGAGTTTACTACTGAATGATTGCTGAACCCTAAGCCCATTGTGGTTTTTGTTTGTTTGTTTGTTTTTGTCTTTTTGACTTTTCTAGGGCTGCTTCCGCAGCATATGGAGGTTCCCAGGCTAGGGGTCCAGTCAGAGCCGTAGACACCGGCCTACACCAGAGCCACAGCAATGCGGGATCCAAGCCGAGTCTGCAGCCTACACCACAGCTCAGGGCAACGCCAGATCCTTAACCCACTGAGCAAGGGCAGGGATCGAACCCGAAACCTCATGGTTCCTAGTCGGATTCCTTAACCACTGCACCATGACAGGAACTCCCCACTGTGTTTTAAAACAGTGTTGATTCAATAAACCATCAGTGTGAGCCCAAATTGTTAATAGGGACAGAGACCTCCAAGAGTTTGCCCCCAGTGTGTCCTTGTTGCTGATCATGATCAGCTCTTTTTAAAGACATGGTTGCTCTTGTTCCTTCCTTCTGCAAGCTGGGAACCTTCTCAGAGCCCCAGGCTTAGTGTCAGGTGGTGACACTCCACCCCTGCACAGACTCAGTGGAAATTTCCTTTATCATAATCTTCAGTTACTAAAGTTGGTTTGGGGGAATCTCCCCTTAAGCAGCTTCCCTTAGTTTACAGTTTAGTTTGGAATCACCAGGGAAGCTTTAAAAAATACTGATGACCGGAATTCCCATTGTGGCTCAGTTGTAATGAAACTATTATCCATGAGGACTCAGGTTTGATCCCTGGTCTCACTCAGTGGATTAAGGATCTGGCTTTGCCATGAGCTGTGGTGTGGGTTGCAGCTGCTGCTTGGCTCCTGCATTGCTATCGCTGTGGTGTAGGTTGGCAGCTGTAGCTCTGATTCGACCCCTAGCCTGGAAACTAGACTGGGTTCCATTCTTAGAGTTTCTGATTTAATTGGTTTGGGGCATGGACCAGGTGTTGGGTTTTCTTTTTTTTTTTAAGCTCTCTACAAGATTCCATTTGCCTCTATGCATGACTTGAGAATTGCTAATGTGTAAAGAGGAAGAAAAAAGCAGAAGTTTGAATTTGTTTGCTTGTTTGTTTTCTGTTTTTCTTTTGACAGCCACACTTGCAATATACGGAAGTTCCTGGGCCAGGGGTCTAATTGGAGCTAGAGCTGAGGCCTATGCCACAGTCATGCCTGATCTGAGCCAAATCTGCCAACTACACCACAGCTTGTGGCAACACTGGATCCTTAACTTACTGAGAGAGGCCAGGGATCGAACCTGCATCCTCATGGATAGATAACTATGTTGGGTTCTTAACCCTCTAAGCCACAATGGGAACTCTGTGTATTTTTGATTTTTGGTAGAGTTTCTCTATTTGGCTGTCTCCATTTCTTTCTTTTCTTTCTTTCTCTCTCTCTTTCTCCCTTTCTTTCTTTCTTTCTTTCTTTCTTTCTTTCTTTCTTTCTTTCTCCCTTTCTTTCTTTCTTTCTTTCTTTCTTTCTTTCTTTCTTTCTTTCTTTCTTTCTTTCTTTCTTTCTTTCTTTTCTTTTTATTTATTTTTGCTGCCCCAGGGCATATAGAATTCCTGGGACAGGGATCAAATCTGAGCTGCAGTTGCAACCAACAGCACAGCTGTAGCAGTGCTAGATCCTTTCACCCACTGTGACAGGCCAGGGATGGAGCCCGTGTCCCAGTGCTCCGGAGATGCCTCCCATTCCGTCACGGCACAGTGGGAACTTCCAGAAGTCTGTCGTGATGAAATACTTCTTGAGTGATACCTCGGCAAGAAAAAAAAAAAAAAAAAGGTGAGGGTCATTTTCCCTCCTTGCCCAGAGCTTCCATTATTCTCACTAATCCATTCCAAAGACAAAAAAGCCCCATGGAAAAGCTTGCTTCCTTTTTTTAAATAAATAAATAAATAAAAACAAAAACATTTGCTTTTAATTTATTTTTTTATGATTTTTTTCATTTATAATTTTTTTTTTTTTTGGCCTTTTTGCCATTTCTTGGGCAGCTCCCGCGACATATGGAGGTTCCCAGGCTAGGGGTCCAATCGGAGCTATAGCCGCTGGCCTACGCCAGAGCCACAGCAACGCAGGATCCTTAACCCACTGAGCAAGGCCAGGGATCGAACCTGCAACCTCATGGTTCCTAGTCGGATTCATTAACCACTGAGCCACGACGGGAACTCCACATTTATAATGATTTTTATTTCTTCCATTATTGCTAGTTTACAGTGTTCTGTCAATTTACCACTGTACAGCAAAGTGACCCAGTTACACATACATGTATACATTCTTTTTTCTCACATTATCATGCTCCATCATAAGTGACTAGACATAGTTCCCAGTGCTATACAGCAAGAAAGACCTCATGTGAAAGCTAGACCCTGCACCCTCTTATTCCCATTGGCAATGAAGAACAGCTGGTGACTGTTCTTTGCCATAAGCAGATCGACAAAAGTAATGAGACAACTCGTGTGTGTGGTGCTGAGTAAAAATATACAGAGGAAGTCACTGCATTCTCTTTCCTAATCAACAAATTAATTTGCTTCAACTCCCAGAACTCTATCCCTTAGCAGGAGCAGAATAAGTCAATTGAGGAGTTTCCATGTTAAAACAGCATCGGTGGCGAGGTACAACCAAGGACAGTGCTTTTTTAATATCCTGTGGTATAGATATGGCAGGAGGTGGTTAAACTGATAGAATTCTTATTAAAACAATCAAAGAGAGGCTGTTTTTAGCACAGTGTCTCGGAACCCTATGAACTTCTCTACAGCCGAGCTGTGCTGGTAATACTTTTTGCTCAGTTCCCAGTGGTTTCAGAGTGAATAACATTCCATTACAAGGCTGATAAAACACTGCAGCATTGAAGATACATGTACCCAATTAACATCGGGGCTTTGCTTTTCTCTGAGTTACATCTGCCCGTTAACTGAGGACTTATTGTGAATGTTTGTGAAGTTAAAGTAGAAAACCAACCATGGCTGTCCACTCATCCTTTCCTCTTAACAAATGCTTATTGAGCCTCTATTATTGTTGAGTAGTATGTAAGATCCTAGAGTAAAAACGGTCAATCAGACTGGCAGGATATTAATGTAGGGGAGAGAGAATCCATGGATAATAGCACCTGGGATCTAAAGTCAGCCTCCCTAATTTCACAGTCAGGTTCTACCACAAACTGTGTAATTTCTCCAGGACTCAGTTATTACATTCTAAAATTGGAGAATCATGGTTTTTTCATTATAGAAAGTGGATTTATTATGGGAAATAATAGCATAATAGAATTGAAATGTTTAGCACCACACTTGGGATGTTATCTTATTGTTTCTATTGTTTCTATCTAGTATGGCCTAAATAAGTTTGGTTTGCAAACTATTATATGTAGAATAGATAAACAGCATGGTCCTACTGTATAGCACAGGGAACTATATTCAATATCCTGTGATAAATCAGAATGGAAAAAATTATGAAAAAGAATATATATATGAATCATTTTTCTGTGCAGTAGAAATTAAGACAAATATTGTAAATCAATTATACTTCAATAAAATGTGTTAAAAAAGTAAGAGAGGCTGTTAACAAATATTAATGCCTTTGGTAGTTAAGCAAAAGTCATTTGACTTTTCAGCGAAGGTGCGGATTTTATTTTTGAAGAAAAAAAAGATGACATTTATAGTGTACCATATTTCCATTAAAACGAACATGACATATTAAAAATAGTATTTATTAGACTCGGAGATTTTTGTATTTGGAGTTTTGCACAAGTGGCCATTTATTAAATGGCTCAGATTAAGTTATAGCTCTGAATAAGGCTGAACTGAACTTAGCTTACTCCTAAAAGGGGAAGTACTTTTGTAGCCTTTGCTCAATTTTATGGTCACAATCAGCTTCCAGAACCTCAGTAATGCCTGCGGCAACGATGTCTATTTACTTACATTTTCAAATAAAATAAATGAAATCAACCCCCCTTCAAAATGTATACTTCCTGAGATTTTAGGGTTTGTGTCCTTATTGAGACGTGTGAGAATAGCATGAGACACTTTACCACTTGTCTTCTCTTTCACAAGTGACAGGAAGGATAAGCATGGGATATGTTGGGGAATGAAGCAGAGGACAAATATCCCTGGAGAACCCTGGACCAAACCCAACTCTGACACTAATTACTGCATGGGACCTGCCAGGTAACTTAGTGTATTTGGCCTCACTCTCTTTCTCTATCAAAGGAAGAGATGATTGGACCTCTCTACCTCACAGTTTGTGTTCTACTTAGATCTAGAATTTTAATGTAATTTGTGGAACACTAGACAATAGTTTAACTAAGAAGAGAATTGTCCACAAATGAAAGCAAGACCAAAAACTAGATTAATGCATTAATACATTGCAGGAGATTGAAGTCTTCCAAGCATCTTCAATGCTTCTCAGTAAGGTTGTTTCAGGAAAAGCCAAGGCAGGTGCAAGGCTTTCATTAATGTAAAATATATAAAAATACACCTGTGAGGAGTTTCTGTCATGGCTCAGTGGTTAACAAATCCGACTAGGAACCATGAGGTTTGTGAGTTCCATCCCTGGCCTTTCTCAGTGGGTTAAGGATCTAGCATTGCCGTGAGCTGTGGTGTAGGTTACAGATAAGGTTCAGATCCCATGTTGCTGTGGCTCTGGCATAGGCTGGTGGCTACAGCTCTGACTAGACCCCTAGCCTGAGAACCTCCATATGCCATGGGTGTGGCCCTATAAAAGATAAAAAAAAAAAAAGACCAAATCTTTTTTTTTTTTTTTACAATTTCCATGTAAATAATTTCGACTATTAAAAAAAAAAAAATCCAGATAGAAAATTCATCAGGTTCACCTAGATTATTAGTAGTTTGCTTCAATATTTTTTTTTAAAAGTATGATTTGGGCTTCTATTATATTGCTGAAACTTCACAGTCCTTAGTTGTGTCTATTGTGAGTGATTTTCCCGGATACATTACAAAGATTCTACTTCCTAAGCCTTCCTTTGTCCTGCCTTCCCTGAGATGTATAGACTGATGATATATCCTCTCTCTTTAAAGCAAGATCACTGAGGATCCACAAAGCCATGTCAATGTTCACATATCTTGTGTACAAGTGCAACCTAAGTTATGGAAGGTACCAAACTGACAGGCATTTCGCAGACACTGAATCTTTCCCCTGCACTCCTATATTGGTACAAAGTTAATTTTCTTTTCCTTTTAGTTCATATATGATGGGGTATAAATTTCTAAATCATCTTTCACCAAGTATAGTGTTTTTCTTTTCTTTTTTTTTTTTTTTTTGTCTTTTTGCTTTTTCTAAGGCTGCTCCCACGGCATATGGAGGTTCCCAGGTGAGGGGTCCAATCAGAACAGTAGACACCGGCCTACGCCAGAGCCACAGCAACACAGGATCTGAGCTGCGTCTGCAACCTACACCACAGCTCACGGCAACGCCGGATCCTTAACCCACTGAGCAAGGCCAGGGATCGAACCTGCAACTTCATGGTTTCTAGTCGAATTTGTTAACTACTGCGCCCCGAAGGGAACTCCTTTTTGTTATTTGGAAACTTTAAGATAAAAACCCATCTCCTAAAGAAATTTCTTGCTGTTTTTATTATTGTAATATTAATTTATGCACAAATTCCTTGTTATCCTAATGGGTGGAAGTCAATTCAGTCAGAAGAATGAAAGGCATGTTTTATGAACCTACAACATGGATGTTTTCATGATGTTATTTTTTTCTAGAATAAGAGCTTAAAGCTTTTTAGAGGTAAGAAGTCCTAATTCTTTTCGACTCTTACAGCTGATATCAGTAAGTGATTTTTAGAAAGATACCCCCAAGATATTTGGTGACAATAACTGATAACAAAAAAGGAAGTAAAAGTAAAGGATAATTGTAGGGTTTATTTAAGTTGTAAGGAGGTGACACAACCGTACAATTTATGCACATAATTTGCTTTGACTTTATATAATGTGGCCTATTTAAACTGTATAAAAGATGTCATATATAACGGAGAGAAGAAGAATCAAATAAAAGAAAATGGATTTAAAACATTTTATATCAATATTCAATGAACATATAAATCAAAGCAAATACAGGACCTCTAAATGGATATGTATTTTTTGGCACCTTTATTAAAATGATCTATAAGCCTGGTCAGCCACAATCAACACTCATAAAAAACAATATGACGAGAATTCTTTCCACCTAGATTTTGTTTTCTAATTCAATTAATTACTAAATGTTAAGAGAAGAAAAGGTGATTGAATGCAGTGGAGCTGGAAAGACCAAGATGAGCAGGAACAACTTGTTTCCAGAGAGGGAAATGTTGTCACAGATACTGAAAATCCAAAGGGAGGGCTTAAAAGAGATTCTCCCTGGCCAGTCATGAAGGTGTCAGATTTTGTGAAAAGGTACAAGTCCATTATGATTATCAAAATGTGCAAATAATTGTGAGAATGATTTGAGTTTTGTTAGAAAAAAGGGTATAAAATTTTCCAATAGCATTAATAGATAATGCTCTATATTGACACATTCTAGCTATATGCAGCCTAGTATTTGTAGCACATTTGTAGCACATATGCTATTGTGTAAACTGTGTTTTCTACAAATGCAGTAAATTTTGTAACCATCTTTCCACTTTATGTTTCATTTTTCTTAAGATGTTTAAAAAGCAGTGAAGCCCTTATCAATAACATTTCTAAATTGAATTTGTGACACATATAAGTCTTGCTTAAGTGTTTAGGAAAAATTTTCATTTTTTGAACTGTAAGGCTGATCTACTGGATATTTTTAATATTGAGAAAATAATATATATTATATTTGTAATTATAGCTGGAAATGCTTGGAAAAGCATATTAGGTAGGCATTGCTAAACATTTACATGATATTTAATAGAATAATTTTATTTATTTATTTTTTCAGTTTTAAAAGTTTTATTGCTGTATAGTTGATTTACAATGTTAAGATAATTTCTGCTGTATAACAAAATGATTCACTTTGGTTTGGATTTGGGAATGGCAACATGCACATGGTGATATGTGGAATGGTTGGCCAATGGGGACCTGCTTCACAGCACAGGAAACTCTACCCAATATTCTATGATAACATACCTACATGGGAAAAGAATCTGAAAAAGAATGAATGTGTGTATGTGTATAACCAGGTGACTCTTAAGCACAGTAGTGCTTGAGAATAAATCTTCCAGAGATTTACCTTTAATAGAATAATTTTATTAACTTATTGAAATAGTGAAAGTAATTGTTTTCTTATGGACAAAATATATTTGTAAATTGGAGGCTTATATATACACAAACTGATATTATTTAAAACACAGTAACTGTATATATATTTTCTACTCTCCACATCCCCTTCAGAGACTTTAATCCCAAATCATTACTGATACCAGACCACCTCACTGCAAATTATTTGCAGTTTTGCATGATGCTTTGCATTCTTCATTATGCCAGACTTCATCTTTCCCAATAGACTGGAAATCTCCTTGAGGACATGTCACAAATTTAGAACAGGGTCAGGGACATTACAGGTTTCCCTCACTCTAAAATTTCATTTGTCACAATCACTCAACAAGCTAGATAGATGTTGCCAAATTCAATAACCAGTTTCAATCTAGATGATGATGTTGAATTCTCAGTAGAGATTATCCCAATAGCTCACTCCATCCTTCTTTAAATGCCACTAGGACACCACACTCTCTTGCTTTTCTTCTTACATCAGTGCCCATTCCTTTTTATTTTCTTGTGCTGAATTGTCCTCCTCTTCCAGAGAATATTGAAGTTTTTTGTTTGTTTGTTTGTTTTTTGAGTTCATGCTTCATGGCAAGTCCATGCTATTACTCTATGGCATATAGACATTTGGGATGCTCAGACTTCTTTTTCCCACCTGGATACTTTCTGATTATCACTTCTGCCTGGATGTCTAATGAATATTTCAAACATATTATGTCCAAATAGAAATCTTGTTCACCCACCCACCTAAGGCATGTATCCTTAATTTCTCCATAATCCCAAAATGGGAACCATCCTTCTAGTTTCCTAGGTCAAAAGTAGATAGGTTTGATTCCTCACTTTCTTTTCCAACCCCTGTAAATTTGAAGAGCAAGTCTTGCCTGATCACCTTCAGAGTAAATCTCCAATCCTACTGATTCTCTCTTCTTCCACAGGTATTAATGACTAGGACCTCCTATTTAATTTCCACACTTCCAGTCCTAACTAGTTTCTGTCTATTATCCAGAAAACATTCAGAAAAATCTTTTAAGTGTGTAAGGCAGTTCATGTCTAGATGGAGTGGAATTATGTATCTAAAATCCTCTGAATTCTGCTGGTATTAATTGTAGATGAGTAGAGTACACTGGATGGATGGATGGATAGATAGATAGATAGAAAGACAAACAGAAAGAAAGATAGTCTTGTCACTTCTTACCTATACTATTACTTGGCATTTACTAATTTATTCACTATATCCACATTCCCTAATTAAAGTGTAAGATCTAAGGAAAACAAGGAGTTTTTCTTTTAAGTTTTGTATCCCCAGAATACACCATAACTGACTAATTATTCAATAAAATACATATTAAACAAGCTCTTTCTGTTATGATGATGATGGAAGATGATGAGAGGGATTAGTAAAATTGGGAAATGTAAATAATTTCTAATATGGATTTATATTGCCCTTTGATGAGATTCTTTAGTCATATTCCTAGGGAATAAACAATAAACGAACTCAGATCCAAGCCACGTCTGTGACCTACACCGCAGCTCATGGCAATGCCAAATCCCCAACCTACTTAGCAAGACCAGGGATCAAACCCGCATCCTCATGGATACTAGTCAGGTTCGTTAACCACTAAGTCACTATGGGAATTCCACGACTGGTTTTGAATCCAGGTCTCCAAGCTGCAGGGTCCATGTCCTTTGAACTCTATATCCCAGTATTTCAATGAGCTAAAAAAAAAGAAAAAAGAAAAAAAAAAGCCACGTTAAATTCAACTTAACTGTCTTAGATGATGTGATCTATATGTATAGTTTTAAATTTTCAAGTAGACATATTAAAAGTGCAGAAAAATAATTTTAATAATATATTTCATTTAACCCAGTATACAAAAAACATTATTTCAGTATGTGATATCATAATTATTATTGAAATATTTTGCATTTCTTTCTTCATATTAAGTTTTTGATATCTGGTTTGTATTTTATATGTACAACATACATCAATTTGAGCAGTTACATTTCACTTCAATACTCCCAAGTAGATCGTAGCTACCATATTAAATAATGCAGAGCTCTCCATTTAATTAAAATTTAATTTAATTAAAGTATGAGCTTAATGTTTTCATTCTTCTATACCTAGAGTGCCCTGAATAGGTCTGCTCTTAAAACGTTTATTGTTAAAATCTAGGCATCACAGGATACAATATGAACTAAGAAAGAAAATCAAAAGCTCAGGTTCAACTAAGTTGAAAACTCCAGCTCCCCCAATTTTCTAGAGCAGAGATTAGGAGGAAGTTTCCTAATTTGTAAGGATACTGTTTGATCAATCATTCTGTGTAGAGGTGACTATATGACAGCATTTTTATCTCTGTTGATCCTAAGGTAGGGATATAATATTCAATGGTTTTGAGCAAGCGTTTCTAGTATTTCTATCATAATCTGACGGGAGAAAACTTGCAATTCCACACTCAGATCTTGTAAAAAAATGAAAGCTAATCAGTTAATATAATCCAACTGGGAAAAGAAATGGTGGATACCATAATCATAATTGCTTCAGTCAAAATTCACCAGGAACCATTAAAATTAGTGAACAAAAGTTTGAGGAACAGGATATTAGCATAGTCTCAAGTAATCCCCCTCAAGATATTTTCCCATTATAAATGGAAAAATAGTAGCTATACAGAGAAATGATCAAATAACCAGTCACTAGTAATGAGACATCTCAACCTCATGAATGAGTTCAATCTAATTGTGAAAACATATTGGACCAAAACTCATTGAGAATTATCCTGCAAAACACCTGCTAACTGCTCTTCAAAATATCAGGGTCATAACAGCTGAGGACAAGCTAAGGAATTACCACAGATAAGAGAGACTAAAGATACATGAAAACCAAAAGCCATGGGCAATCCTGGACCAGGAAAAGTACGTTTATGGAAAAACAACTTCTAATGAAGTTTATTTATTAGTGTTATGCCAGTTTTAATTTTTAATTAACTTCTTTGTTGTACTATGGTTAGTGTAAGATGCTAAATTAGAAATAGCTGGGTGACAAAGAGAATACAGGAACTCCATATTTTTGCAACTTTTCCATAAGTATAAAACTATCTCAAAGTTAAAAAAGCCTTTAAGACAAAGATTTCAACAATTTATTGCTTGATGCTCTTTGCATACAGTTCTTCTACTCTGTCACTAGAATAAATTATTCAGCTTTAAAAGGCAAAGCAAATTGTGCCATACTGTGTAAGCAAAATAATCCATTAACTGAATTTTTCGCTCTCCAATTAGTTGTTTATGGTTGTTTAGACTCAATCCAAGAGAGTGCTCTTAAGAATTTGATGATAATTATGTCTATTTCCAAATATTTGTAAACTCACACAACTCTTATTGAATAAATTCTCTTTGTTATGCCACATCTCATACATTATAATGATATATGGAGCTTTAAAATGTATCATCATTATGTTTATCACATTTTCTTAGTTTCCCATGGAAGAAGGACTTTTCTAAGTATATCATAAAATGTTATACATTCAAAGTAAATAGTAATGTTTATGCATCTGTTTCTGTTTTATAAATAGGTTCATGGACATAGAGAACAGAGTTGTGGTTGTCAAGGGAAGGGTGGGGAGAGGTGCGATGATGGATGGGGAGTTTGGGATTGGTAGGTGCAAATGATTATATTTAGCAATAAGGATAAGCAATGAGGTCCTACTGTACAATGCATGGAACTATATCTAATCTCTTGGGATAGGCTGTAATAAAAGGTAATATGAGAAAAAGAATGTGTATATATGTATGACTGGGCCACTATGCTGTACAGCAAAAATGATTCAACACTGTAAATCAGCTATACCCTAATAAAATAAATTTTAAAAAAGTAAAGAGTAATTCCCTCAATTTATTTGAAAAAGCTGAATGCTATTCAATGTAAATAGAACTTAGGAAGAAAATCCAACTCATGCTTTCTTCTTATTTTGTACACTAGGCAAAGGGTCCTCCAACAAAAAATAATGACATTTTCACCCAATGGTATTTGTCCCTGGGAGAATTTGAGTACCCTAGAAAAGGCAGATTTCAGGGACTCATTAACATTATCAGTGTAGCTCACTGATAAGTGGGTGTGAAGCACAGAAGCCCATTCAAAGGAGTAAGGGCAACCTAGCCTTTATCGTTAAAGTGATTTTCAGGATGAAATTATGCTGCTTGGTTCTACAGATGATTATCTTTCTGTGGCACCAGGAATGTTTGCAATAGGTTATGTGGTGTGAGCAATGGGAAAAATTAACAAACCCCACCTTGGGGATGGTTACCATCCAAGGGGATTCCCAGCACATTCTAGAAATCCTGTGTAATCTCATTGCAAGCTTAGCAGGCTCGCTTCAATTTATACTCCAACCACAAAGTACCTGATCAGAAAGGGTGTAACTGGGGCTTGAACCTGGCAATTGAATTTGAGTGAAAACCAGGTTTAAATGACCCTTTGTTCTATTTATTTTTTTTCCACATAAATGTAAATGAGCCCTTTATAGAAGTCATGGTAAATGCACCATTTTAGAGTTTACAGAGAATGTTTGTTTAAAATACTTAAACAACCCAATCTGCAGGGTTGGCCTTCCCTTACAAAATAAACAGCCACCCATTTGATAACCATTAGTGCATACAGAGACTTAAAGAGCAAGCAGTCACATGAAGCAGGTTGAAACACCTCCTTTTACTTCTGAAGTCAGAAACGGGGATGCCATTGATAGGATTAAATACTTAATTATTAGGACTGCCTTTTTCTTTTGATTGTTGGAATGCATAAATGTGATGTTTCTAAATTGTTGTTGTTGTTGTTGTGATTTTTGGAGAGGTTAATTTTAAGGCTATAAGAGACACAGATCTTATTTGGCTTCATATTCAGTGCTGAAAAATACTAATATTTCCCACTGACTTAAGTCTATGGCTAAATAAGCAGAATGCAATGAAATATTGAGACATTACATCTTCTAATGTCAGAGGATCAATCGGGGTTATTTGAATTCGGTCCTCCATTCCTCATATATAACATTTCTTTTAGGTATTATTTCCCGCCCAACTATCTTCTCTGAGAAAGTTTCTACTGTTTTGGAGTTGCTAGGTTCCTTCTTTTTAGAGCTGAATAATATTCTACTATCTGGTTGTGCAACAATTTATTTATCCATTCACCAATTGAAGGATATCTTGGTTTCAAATGTGGGCAATTATGACTAAAGCTGCTTTAAACACATATGTGCTACAATTTACTTGTTTTCCTCTGCTTCAATTATTACCTCCTTAAAAATGAGGTTCCAGATATTCAGAGCTATAGTTTCAGGTGACAGTTTCATATTGTTCTCAATAGTCATCTTTAAAAAATAATAGTAAGATTAACTAAAATCCTGATGTTTGTTGCAGCACTATTTTCAATAGCCAAAACATGGAAACAACCTATATGTCCATCAACAGAGGAGTGGATCAAGAAGATATGGTACATATACATAATGGAATATTACTCAGCCATTAAAAGGAATGGAATACTGGCATTTTAGCAACATGGATGGACCTAGAAATTATTATGCTAAATGAGGTCAGCTATACAATGAGACACCAACATCAAATGCTTTCACTGACATGTGGAATCTGAAAATAGGACAGAATGAACTTCTTTGCAGAACAGATACTGACTCACACACTTTGAAAAACTTATGGTCTCCAAAGGAGACAGTTTCTGGGGTGGGGGGATGCACTGGGGTTGTGGGATGGAAATCCTATAAAATTGGATTGCGATCATCATTGTACAACTATAAATGTAATAAATTCATTGAGTAATTAAAAAAATAAACCAAAAAATAAAAAAAGGAACATAAAAAATAATATAAAATAAAATAAAATCCAGATTTTTGTTTTAACTTTAATGAAATATATTTCAGTTCATCTTCCAAATTTTAAAATGAATTATTTTTTAGTCATTTGGTCATCATGTTATTAATTAATTGACCACTTCCTGGGATTGCTTGTTTACAGCTATTGGATCACTATAAAGAAGCAATTTTTGGAATTCATTTTGTTTTCATCTCTTAATCATGACAACAAGAATTGTCATTCATGGAGTTTCCATCGTGGCTCAGTGCAAACAAATCTGACTAGCATCCATGAGGATGCGGTTTTGATCCCTGGCCTCACTCGCTCGGTGGGTTAAGGACCTGGCATTGTGGTGAGCTGTGGTATAGGCTGCAGACACATTTTGGATCTTGCGCTGTGGCTATGGCATAGGCCAGCAGCTACAGCTCCAATTCAACCCCTAGCCTGGGAACCTCCATATGCCATGGGTGTGGATCTAAAAAGAGAGAAAAAAAAGAATTGTCATTCATGTTGAGTAGCAAATTTGTTCTAGTTAGTGGTCCTCTCAGAGTGATGGCATGTTTTAGGACCAAAATGACTTTACTGGATATTTTAAATATGATTAATAGAATTTCCAGTTTCTCTACCCATTTAAAGAAGCTTGTTCCCTATGTATTTCACCTCATCAGTTTTCCCTCAGTATCCATCATCTGGGCACAATATTAATCAGAAGAGAAAGGAAAGCAGAGGAACCATTTTTTTTATAATGATTTTTATCTTTTCCATTATAGCTGGTTTACAGTGTTCTGTCAGTTTTCTACTGTACAGCAAGGTGACTGTATACATATATACATTCTTTTTTCTCACATTATCATGCTCCCTCATAAGTGACCAGACATAGTTCCCAGTGCTATACAGTAGGATCTCATTGCTTATAGAGGAACAATTTTTACTGCAAGAGCCAAGGACATCACTTTCTCTCTAATGACAGACTTAACCTCAATAATGATCACTCAAGTAGTGACTTTTCACCATAATGACTCTTTAAAAATGGTGTTTTGATGTTAGAGTTCCAAACAAAATGCATAGTCATTCCCTTGACACAAAGTCAGAAGACATCACCTGGAATAAATCAGGTGAACATGCTGCGTTTAGATCAACACCAGTAGTGGTGCTTTGATACACACACCAAGAGGAAGCAATGAAGGGGAATCATCCTTTACAACTCTTCAGGCTGCTGTATGTGTGTGTGTGTGTGTCCATTCTATTTCTATGTGTTTTGAGCCCTTTAAGGAAAAGTTTGACATTTAATTTAAGATGTTCTTCTGTGTCTTTAAGTTTCAATTTGAGTGTGAGAAGACTGAAGCTTTAGAAAGTTTCAAATAGTAGTGAAAACAATGGTACAGAATAAAATCGGCCTTACAAACATGACTCCTTGTAATCCACTGTCGACTACTACTGTTCCATCTCAAGTCTTCTTTATATATATGTATGTATACGTGTGTGTATATATATATGTATGATATATAATGAGACACCAACATCAAATGCTTTCATTGACATGTGGAATCTGAAAAAAAAAAATATATATATATATATCTTTTTAGGGCCACACCTGCAGCATATGGAGGTTCCCAGGCTAGGAGTCAAATCCGAGCTGCAGCAGCTGGCCTACACCAGAGCCACAGCAATGCCAGGTCTGATTTGTGTCTATGACCTACACCACAGCTCATGGAAACATCAGATCCTTAACAAACTGAGCAAGGACAGGGATCAAACCTGTGTCCTGATGGATGCTAGTCAGATTTGTTTCCACTGAGCCACGACAGGAACTCCTCATTTCATATTTTGACAAGTATAATCAATCTTTATTTCATTAAATTTTGTGTACATACTATTTTGCACTTTCAACTTGCTGCTTATTACTTAGGTCAGCTTGTTTCCCTTGGTCACTGGGTATAAATTTATCTGTGATAAACTTATGCATATTTTGGACTGGGAAAAAACATCGCTTTCCCTATAAAATTAATGAAAATTTATATTGTTTCTGTTTCATGTATTTGCACGTGGAGTTAAGGTTTTTAGGAGGAGATAAAAGTCAGTGAGCAGGTGAGTTCCCATTGTGGCTCAGGTGTAACAAACCTGACTGGTATCCATGAGGATGCAGGTTTGATCCCTGACCTCTCTCAGTGGGTTAAGGATCTGGCATTGCTGTGAGCTGAGGTGTAGGTCACAGATGTGGCTCGGATCTGGCATTGCCGTGGCTGTGGTGTAGGCCGGCAGCTGCAGCTCTGATTAGACCCCTAGCCTGGGGAACTTCATATGCCACAAATGCAGCTATAAAAGAAAAGAAAAAAAAAAAAAAAAAAGCAAAAATACCAGAAAAAAAGTCAGTGAGCAGGAGATAGGTAAATCTAAAGAAAGAGTGTGTCGGGGGAAACATTTAAAATATCAATCCATTTCCTATAGGCGCACCTTATTTTCCTTAGGGCCTCAGTATCTCTCATTCTGCTAGCTGTTAAAAAAATAGGTTTGAGTTATAGAAATCCCAGTTTTTAATGTTTATGAAGTGCCTGCACTCTGGGAGCATATTACTGAAGCCCCTGGCAAGCACAGCCATCTGATGTTAAACATAGCATAGAGGTGATGAAGATTAAATTTGTGCAGAAGCTGACAATTTTGTCGATAGGTTCCCAGGTCTCACACCCATGCTGTAGGTCTAAAATTAAAGTTGTTATAGGTGATATTATTACTGAGTTGTTCTGAAAGGCATCACTTACTCCATATAATTGAAACAGAGTGTATTCCTACAAACATCAGCATGTCATAAATCATATGGGTTTTGGAAAACTGCTGGCTTTCAACAGAGTTTTACTTAATGAAAATTAACACAATAAAATGTCTTCATTGCAGTAATCATGCTGCAATGGAATCCATTGAAAACACATGGCTTTCATTTTTTTTTTTTCTTGAAAGACTAAAACATCTTGCCAAAATAAGATAGGCAAAAAAGAAAAAAAGTTTGATTATTTAACATTCCACGATTTATAATGGATGGAGTATTAGAGAATAACAGTGATGAATACAAGAATTGATCTCATGTCACCAACTTAAGATTTTATTTTTGGTAGCATTTTACAGTGACATATGGTAAAGGTAGTCAAAGTGTTAGGACAGAAATGAGGGGTGGGGAAAAAAATTCCTACTTTGTTCCATAAGAATTGTGAATTGGGAACAGTCTTTTAAAATGTTAGTTCAGCTGAGACTTTCTGATGAGTAGGAAGGTCTGAGTAATTTGCTTTGGAAAGTCGTCATTTGAAATTGCTAGCTATTTGTTTGAGAGCTAAGGAGAGCAGGTAATGTGTAGTGTACTTTAAAAGGGAATCTCTTCAAGCTAAGAGTTCCTTCCAAAATTACATCTTTGCTCAACCAACCACCCAATAGAGAATTACCACTTGTGTACATTTATATTGGGCAGATTTAGGCTGGAAGCATATTAAATGAGACATTTACAATATCTTCAGAAAATTAATTTATGCTGAACTTGGCATGAAAACTAAAGAGGGAATATTCTCATAGATTTCTGGCATGCTCAAACATTAGACATGACATTTGTGGAAATGTAATTAAGTGCATAAAATATACTTCATAATAGTACAGTTGGCAGAAAAGGGGAAAAAAGCCTCTTAGAAAAGTGAACGCATCTAAGGTAAGGGTAGCTATCCGCTCTGAGCATTGAGCATCTTAAGCTTTGCTCTTTATTATTATTAATGGGATATTCTCTTTTCTAGCATGGGCAAAGTGAGAAACATTTTTTTGAACCATGAAGTGTGTATATTATTTAGCCTGTGACAGGCATATTACTGTAACCATAGTTTTAAGAGTAAGCTGACCAAAACTGATATTATGCTTACACATTATATGTAATACCTATAAGCAGTTGCAAAGTTCCCTTATCCAAGTCTCACAATTGCTTACCACACTTGTCTTCTAGAATCCTAAGTGGATTTGACAACCTGTTCAAAATTGTGAGTAAAAACACTCCCCCGCCCCAACTCCAAAGTCCTTCTCCAGTCTAAGAAGACAGAGAACCAAATGGGGAAAACTTCATCAGTCTAGAGCAACCTCTATGGATCCAAAGAAGAAGACTGCACCTGCTTTAAAATATTCAGTATGTCTAAGGAGCAGAGTCTAATTGTACTTGGGTGAAGGGTAGACTATCTAACTTTGAGGTGGGACTATCACTGGAAATTATTAAGTAAGCCTAGGCCTATATCTACTGCAAAGTTACCCTCTGGGTTATTTTTGAGTTCCTGTAGTTACCTGCACCAATTGTTTGAGAGAGTGTTTGTCTGGTAGTTTTGATCCCAGTTTTGAGTAGCTATTACTCCTCTCCTTACTTAGGACATTCTAGCATTATATTTGACAAAGAGGAGGGATCTACTTAAGCTATAAAGAGATGTATAGTAGGAAGACTCACTCATAGCCTGTTCCTTAAGTGTCCATCTCTATATCCTATAGCTTGAAAGCTCAGCTTCAAGGGCAAATGTGACTATAAAATCTGTAGTCCAACACTAGTAACTGGGCTTATAGTCATTCTTATGGTCAAACTATAGCCTCATTCTCCACTTTGAATTATTAGTTTACAAATTTGTTATTGAGATGATTTTTACTACAGTCCAGATGTATTATTTTGTTCTTGCATGGTAAATAACTTCAAAATATAGCAGTTCCTAGGAATCTAGCTGGAGAAAAACATAATTGGAAAGAATAGATGAACCCTAGTGTTGATTGAAGCACTATTTACAATAGCCAAGACACGGAAGCAAGATAGATGTCCACTGGCATAAGATGGGATAATGAAGATGTGGTATTGTGTATACAATGGAGTATTTTTCAGCAATAAAAAGAATGAAACAATGTCATTTGCAGCAACATAGATGGACATAGAGATTATCATACTGAGTGAAATAAGTCAGAGGAAGACAAATATCATCTGATATCACTTATATGTGGAATCTAATAAAAATGTAACAAAAGAACATATTTATAAAACAGAAACAAACTCACAGATTTCAAAAATAATCCTATGGTTACCACAGGTAAAACCTTTGGGAAAAGGGAAGAATTGACATAGTGGTAATAATATACGCATACTACTGTATAAAATAGATGGTTAACAAGAACATACTATATAGTACAGGGAAATCTACTCAATATTTGAAATAACCTATATGGGAAAAAAGAATGGACATATTTATATGTATGACTGATTCACTTTGCTATACACCTGAGATTAATGCAACATTGTAAGTCAAATATACTCCAATAAAATTAAATTTAAAAAAAAAGGAAACTTAATGGTGTTGGAGTTCCCTTGTGGGAGAGCAGTGTTAGGATCTGGCATTGTCACTGTAGCAGCTCAGGTCACTGATGTGGCACAAGTTTGATCCCTGGCCTGGAAACTTCCACATGCCATGGGCCTGGCCAGGAAACCAAACCAAAACAAATGCAGTGGTGTTAAAAAACAAAATGATACTAATTTTAAGGACATTATTCAATGATCAATGATCAATGATTCAATGATTAGTGAATCCAATAGCATCTAATCTAGTAGATGGAAAGGATCTCTGAGAAGCTGTGCAAAATGAAAGAATTTTAAAGGCAAAAAGGAGCAGGAGCAAGGAAGTTATATTAGACAAACAAGCAAATTGGTTGTGGCAAAGTTTTGATTATGATTAAAACAAGGGGAAGCTAAAATACCAGAAATACAAGTTCTCAAAAAAATTCCTTTTATGTGTTCCTTTAAAAAATGCTGCAGAATGTGCCCCAACAAAAAAAGGCAGTGATTTTTTTGAAAGAAGATATGATATGCAGGAGACATGAGATGTAACCACAATAACTGAAAGAAATACTTGTTTGGATAGTACGAAAGAATCTCAGAATTACAGCTTTATATATAACATGAACTTGTTCACAATACCAGTGAGATACAAGAGTGATAAGAGCTAAGGAATTATTAAACTTGTACAATATTGAGAAGACAAAAACTTTTGCTATTAGGAAATTTTGTTTGGAAAAAAATGCATGTTAAGGTGCGTTAAGGGCAAATGATGTCCAAGAATTCCACCCTTCATAATAGCAATGATAAACTGGCAAAGTTGTCAGAATCTTCTTTTTTTCTGGAAATTAACCAAAAGCCTGCAGCAACCCAGATAGTCTTTAAGAAAAACAGCTGAATTGAGGTAAGAATAGAGAGTTTTACGGTGGTTTAATTTGCTCTAGTCCCATTTCCCACACTCCAACTCACAGTAGTCTTAAAACAACAAGCTCATATTCCCAATACCAACTGGGGCTGAACAGAGCTTCAGCTCTTTCAAGTTCTCATTCCCAAAGAATTATCATTATTGTCTAATGATTCCCTGAAAGACCTCACTTGAAAAGATTGTCTTTATCTAACCCGATTAAGTGCTCACCTCTTGCTAAAAGCCTCTCTTTGGAGGACATTTACCAAAAACATTTACAGGTAAATATTTTAATGTCATAGCTGCCTGAGGCAATGGATAACATTTGGGGCAAACCATAAACTAATGAAAAAGCTTAAAAGGAAAGGCTGAGTAATGACATGTCCATAGGGGCATTGAAATACTTCAACTCGTTCTTCGAAATCTAGAAGGCTATGCACATATGTAAGGTTGTGTGCAAGCTCAGGAAAGAAATTAAAGAAGACGTAAATAAACAAAAAGACTTTCTGTGTTCATGTATTAGAAAATAATACTAAGATGTTAATACTCCCCAAATTGAGCTATCGATTCAATGCAATCTCTATCAAAGTGTCCATTGTCTTTTTTGCAGAAATGGATAACTGATACTACAAAACTTATAGAAATGCAAGGGACATAGTGTAGCATTTTGAAAAAGAACAAAGTTGGAGGACTCAGTCCTTCTTGATTTCAAAACTTAATACAAAGCTACAGTAATCAAGTGTGTGTGGTACTGGTGTTAGAACAGACATAAATTAATGGAATGGAATTAAAAGTCTAGAAATAAACCCATGCATCTATTATCAATTGATTTTTGACAGTAATGCCAAAATTATAAAATGGGGAAACAATAGTCTTTTCAACACATGGTGCTGAGACATCTGATTATCCACATGCAGAACTGAATTTAGAGCCTTAACTCACACCGTGTACAAAACTTAACTTGAAACAGATCAAATACTTTAATGTAAGAGCTGATGCCATGAAGCTACTAGAAGAAAATATAGGTATATATATTTATGACATTTAACTAGATAAAGGTTTCTTATATGACCCTCAAAGCACAAACAACATGCTTTAGTCAGGCTGCTGTAAATAAATATCACAAAATGGGTGGCTTATAAACAACAGACATTTATTTCTCATAATTTTGGAGGCTAAGGCCAAGATCACGGCACTGGCAAATTCACCATGGTGGCTGGTGAGGGCTCCCTTCCAGGTTTGTATGCAATACCTTCTTGCTGTGTCCTCACATGTGAAAATGGCTAGGGATCGCTGAGGGATCACTTTTCTAAGGCACAGATTCCATCCATGAGGACCTCACCCTTATGATGTAAGTATTTTACAAAGGGCCAACCTCTTAAAAACATCATCTTTGGGGGTTAGGATTTCACCATATCAATATGGAGGAAGGAGGGTACACATATTCAGATGACAAAAAAAAAAGATAAATTGGACTTCCTCAATATTAAAAACAGTTGAGAATCAAAAAAACACTCTCAAGAAAGTAAAATGATCCACAGAATGAGAGAAAATATTTGCAAATCATATACCTAATAATGTTAAAAGATCCAGAATATAAATGAAAACATATAACTCAACAGTAAAACTATAAACAGCCCAATTAAAAAGTGAATAAAGGGAGTTCCCGTCGTGGCGCAGTGGTTAACGAATCCGACAAGGAACCATGAGGTTGCGGGTTCGGTCCCTGCCCTTGCTCAGTGGGTTAACGATCCGGCGTTGCCATGAGCTGTGGTGTAGGTTGCAGACGCGGCTCGGGTCCCGCGTTGCTGTGGCTCTGGTGTAGGCCGGTGGCTACAGCTCCGATTCAACCCCTAGCCTGGGAATCTCCATATGCCGTGGGAGCAGCCCAAGAAATAGCAAAAAGACAAAAAAAAAAAAAAGTGAATAAAGGACTTGAATAAACATTCCTCCAAAAAAGATATAGGAATGGCCAATAAGCACATAAAAAATGATCAACATCCTTAGTCATTAAGTAAATGCAAATCAAAACCACAATGGAATGCCACTTTGCAGACTGTAGGATGACTATAATAAAAACACAGATAATAAGAAGTGTTCATAAATATGTGGAGAAATTGGGATCCTCATGCTATTATTGATGGGACTGTCATATGGTGCGGGTGTGAAAAATAATTTGGCAGTTCCTCAACAATTTAAACCATGCAACCAGGCAATTTCACTTCTAGGTGTACACTAACGGAACTAAAAACACGTTCACATAAAAACTTGTACACCAATCTTCACAATGACATCATTCGAAATAGCCAAAATGTGGAAATAACCCAAAGTCTATCAACTGGTGAATGGTTAATATAATATACTTATACAATGGCATATTGTTCAGACATGAAGAATAGAGCACTGTTGCAAGCCATACCATGGATGAACCTTGATAACATTACAGTAAGCTAGACCTCTCAAAAAACTATAAACTGTATGATTCCATTTATAGGAAATACTCAGAACCAGCAAATCCATAGAGACAGATGGAAGATTAGTGGCTTCCAGGGGCTCCAGGGAGAGGAATGGGGACAAATGCAGCAGAGGCAAGGTTTCTTTAGGGATGATAGATATGTTTAGTAATAGGTAGTTGCAATAATTGTGCAGCCTTATGATTATATAAAAACCACTGACTTGTACATTTTAAAATAGTAACTTTAATATATAAATTATTTCTCAATTAAAAAATAAGGCCGGGACTAAAATAATAGAAATAGAATGTATAACTTGCAAAGCAGCTGAAATAACTGAAGGTAGAATGTAGTAAAATATAACCCACCTAGAATCAGTAAAGATGAAAAAGAAAGAACAAAAGTAAATTTCTAAGTAGAAAGAACAGTAACAACAAAAACCATGCACAATTGACCTAAATATATCAGCAATGACCTCAGGTATAAAGATTAGAAAAGTATGGCCTGGGTAAAAGCTCTGCAGCCTGATCTTTCACAGCCTAAGTAGGGAGAGTAAACTTTGCATTTTTAGTTATTGAAAAGAATGCTGAAAGACATGGAGGATGAGCAGCCATTGGAACCGTGGCTTTCAAAGCCTAGAATATTCACTGAGAGGTCCAGCACAGGACAAGTTTGAGAATCTTTGATAGGCTAAACACTTAATTTCAAAGAAGACCTTTTGAAGTTAAAATCTAATAAAACATTACAACCAAAATTCTCCTTGTCAAATGCCACCTGCCGATTTCAGAACAGCTGCTGGGAACTGCCAATCTTACGGTAATTGGAGAAATACAGATTAAAGCATTAATCTACCAATTCAGATCCTTTAAAAATTAACTGTAATAATAAAGGTAATAATAACACATTTGATAACCTCAAGTGTTCGCAAGGATGCTGCTAAGCAGGAATGCATATTAATAGTTGGCTCAAGGGCTCTTGGTGTCCCATTTTATAAGGTAAATTGGCAATATCTAAGAAAGTTAATAATCTACCTATCCTATGACCTAGCCATTTTGACCTTGGGCATCAAATGTGGAGAGATGTTAACACATGTGCGGAGGAATATATGCAGGACTGTTCAATGTTTGAAATGCAAACAAAACAAAAATATTAAAAAAAAACACATTCACATTTAACAGTCCTTTAGAAAGGGCTTAGAGGAATAAAATCATTTAAAATGAAATAGTCAAAACCATTTAAAATATATAGTCTCAAATATTAGTAATGATAAATCTTTCAAAATAATTATTACTTGAGAAAAGCAAGGTGCCAAATAAGAAGTGCAATAAGTAAGATAAAATGCATAGACTATATACTTTTAGCACATCCTCTTGGGAGGGATTCTAAAAGCAGAGCCTGAGGCAAGGGTTGTGGGATATGTGACCTACTAGGGGATGGCTCCTGGAAGAAAGGCAGGGCAGGAGAAAGAGTAGAGCAAGGTTGCCTGCTTGACTGGTGTCTCATCTCAGCCTGATCCCAAGAAGAGCTCTGGGTAATAAATCGAACCACAGCACCTTGAGGCAAGGGGGTGCTTGCCTCCTTTCCTCACCTCTCTGCTCCAGAAACACACACTGGCTGTGGGCTGATCCGCAGGTGGCATCTTCCCAGTGGAACAAATTCCATCTAGTTCAGCATGGTCCTTCCGAGAATAAGACAGCTGAGAGCCACTAGTAACCCATGCTCACTGCAGCTAGCATGTGGGGGCACCAGCAGTGAAAGGGATCTGGGCAGGGATGTGACAGTGTCCACTATACACATGAAACAACAGTATAAGGTTTATGGCCTTATTGTGTAGGATATTACAAACATCTGCTTGGACATAAAAAACAACACATTTAAAATTAGCAATTTCTTCTAATAAGGGCAGGAAGAAGGAAAAGAAAATGACTCAAATACCGGCTCTGTGCTATATTTTCATTATTTTACTTATACTAAAAAGTGGCCTGAAGCAATAAAAACATGTTAACACTTTAATCTTAGTATAAGTACATAGATGTTTGCAAACTTTAAAACTTAATATCTTTATGATAAAAATGAGTAGTAAAATATGTAGATTTAACTAATAATAATAGTGGTTTATAATATTTTTATTTAATTTTGCAGCAAGGGTGAAAAGTGTATCTTTTCTAAATTATAGAGAAAACTAGAAATTACTCAGTTTTATTTAATTTTTACCCTGTTAATTCCATTCATCAAAATTATACTTTTAATTATATAAGGTAGTTATAAGATTATTCAATTTGTATAGTATCTCTCTCCTTATATTTTAATCTACACTCAACATTTTACTAGAAGATATAAGAAAGAGAGACATTAAAATTTCTAGGATAATATTTACCCAGTTTTGAAATGGAATATATCTGGATCTTGGGATTTGGAATAGTTTAATTTCCTCCTTATAAGCTTATTAATTGTTCATTTTTATAGTGACCATTGCATCAATTTTACAGAAACAATAAAGTCATTCTTAAAAATAAAGATGTGTATCCTCCTTAGTAATAAAGCCATTACAAATTCAACTTGATATTATTTTACACCTGATATATTTGCCAAAATTAAATTAAAGAAATATCCAAAATTGGCAACATTTTTTAAACTTGGTATAATGATGTATTTCTAATGGCAGTATAAATCATTATAATTCTACTTAAAAAAACAGAATCTGGCAAAACTTCTCAAGCAGCAAACATATGTTTATATCCTTGTATCCATAAACTCATTTCTTAGAATTTATTCCATGGGAACGTTACAATAAGGCAAATATCTTCTGCATGAATGATGGCTATGTCAAAAGAGAATTTGAAACAATCTGGCTTAGCTAAGAAAATCATGGCAGACTAACCTAATGGGTTTTTATGCTGTGACTATAGCATGAAAAATATGAAAAAGGAAATATATTCAGAGTTCCTGGGCACCTCGTGTCTGCTAGGAAGCCCAGGTTATTTTGTGAACTATTTTCTTTCTTTTTTGGCCACACCTGTGGTATGTGGAAGTTCCTGGGCCAGGGATCAAACCTACACCACTGCAGAAACTTGAGCCACTACAGTGACAACACTAGGTCAATAACCCACCGTCCCACAAGAGAGCTCCTTCATGGACTGTCTTGTCTCATATAATTCATGGGTTCGGTGTCGCTAAAATATCTTTACACAGGGAGGGAACCTCTGCCCATAATCACATGAGATGCTAAGAAATGGTAGTATGAAGATTCCCTCAAAGTTCTAATTTCAAATCTTCAGCTCTTTCTATAGAATATTTTTTCTTAGCTGTAGAATTCATTTTACAACCAAACATTCTTTTAGCTCCATATTAAAGAGATAACAGAAGCTGAGCTTATCTGTTTATTTTTTTAAAGCTTTATTGAAGTATAGTTGATTCACAGATTGTAATAATTTCTGCTCTGCAACAAAGTGATTCAGTTATGCATATACATACCTCCATTCTCTTTCAGATTCTTTTTCCTCATAAATTATCACAGAATATTGGGTAGAGTTCTCTTGAGCTGAGCTTCTACAGGTGGATATGATAGAGTTTGGACAACAGTCAGCCCCACTTCACCCACTTGTCTACAGTAAAATCCTAGAGAGCCACAAATGCTATTTAACAATTGCTCCACTACACCATACTGCATCTGAGATTTAAAAGTTTTAAAAGATATAAAACATTGCCAGTTGCAAATCTCAGTTGGTAGAAGGGTATACAGAAACAAGGATCAAAACATTCCCATGCAAGAGTTCCTGGATAGCTCAGTGGGTTAAGGGATCAAGTGTTGTTACTGCTATGGTTCCAGTTACAGCTGTTGTGTGGGTTCAATCCCTGGCCCAGGAACTTCTGCAAACTGTGGGTTCACTCCCCCCCCCCAAAAAAAAAACTCTTGAGCAAAGACCAGACCTTCAGCTATTTCATTTAGGTCGTGGCACATGCAGCTCAGCCACGGGGCCCTAGAAGGACATCTTTGGTTGCATTATCCACCACTTTTTAAAAAAATTAATTTATGGAATTACAGTTACTTATAATATTGTTTTAATTTCTGTGTGAGCAAAGTGATTCAGTTGTATGTATAAATATACATTCTTTTTCATATTCTTTTATATTATAGTTTATCACAGAATATTGAATAGAGTTCCCTGTGCTGTACAGTAAGACCTTGTAATCTCAACTTCTAATTTGTCCCTCCCCCTACGTTTTCCCTTTGGTAACCATAAGTTTGTTTTCTATGTCTGTGAGTCTATTTCTCGTTTGTAAATAAATTCATTTGTATCATTTCTTAAAATTCCACCTATAAGTGATATCATTATGATACTTTTTCTCTGTCTGATTTACTTCACTTAATATGAAAATCTCTGTGTCCACCCATGTTGCTGCAAATGGTATTACTTCCTTATTTTTATGGCTGAGTAGTATTCCACTGTATATATGTACTATATCATCTTTACCCACTCATCTGTCCATGAACATTTAAGTTGCTTCCAAATCTTGACAATGGTAAATAGTGCTGCTAAGAACACAGGGGTGTGTGTATTTTTTTGAGCTATAGTTTTGTTCAGATTATAGTTATGCCCAGGGGTGGGATTGCTGGATCATATGGCAGATCTATGTTTAGTGTTCTAAGGAAACTCCATACTATTTTCTATAGTGGCTAGACCAATTTACATTCACACTAACAGTGTAGGAGGGTTCCCTTTTCTCCACACCCTCTCCAGCAATTTGTTATTCATAGACTTTTTAAAGATGGCTATTCTGACATGTATGAGGTGGTATCTCATTTATCTATCACTTTGAGATAATCCTCAGAGCTTTATTAAGGCTGACTAGACCCACTTACCTTTGCACCAATTCAGACATCGTCATTTACAAAACATTGTAAAGAGTGTGTATTGTTTGTGAATATGGGTGTAATTGGGGCTTGGGAAGGAAGGAGAAAACTCATACATACATGTTTGAGATAAAAGCATATTCCTCACAAACCGTTTGGGACAGTCAGTGTCTCCAGACCCTGTTACTTGTCCCCCTGATTTTATGCCAGTGAAAGCTGGAGATAGCTGAACTTGCTTTTCCAACCTCCTTTGAAGCTATAGTATGAACATGTGGACTACTCATTGTCCACAGTATAGCAGAGGAAATTTGATGGTTCAGGGAAAGATTGCTCTTTCTGAGATGTATGGAGAACAGACCTATTTCTTTTTCTGCATGTAATCTTCTCATGTGAGGACGTGAGGCTTAAAGTTATTGAGTCACCTTGCAAATCAGGGAAAGAGCCAAAAGTTCCCACATAGATGTTGGTATGCAATTTAAAAAGACCTTCTATTGTTGAAGCTCCTTTTATTTTGGCATTCTGTTATGTTTACATTAGCAGAAAACATCCTAATGTAAACTGCAGAAATCTATCAGATACCCAAAGTTCCCAACAAGAATGTAAAATTGTACATTATAAAGAGTGTCATCTCTTTTTGCTAATATAAATCAAAAAAGCCCGCTACTCCCAATGCAGGCTTTTTTGATTATGAAGCATTTCTGGTAATGTTCTTCTTTTTACAGTGGTTATATCATTCTTGGTGAATTTTATCTGAGGTGATTGTTTCCGATTATTGTGGCTTCCTCTTAATTTTCATAAGTGAACTTTCTGACTTCAAATTTCTAGAAAAAAATGATGGCAGTTCTCCAAGAAGCAAGGCTATTGGTCCCCAGAAAATGAGGAATGAATTCTATCCTTTCCTTTCCCTCTTTCTTCTCTAGGGCCAGTAGACACACACACACACACACACACACACTCACACACACACGCACACTCACGCACACACGCACACACGCACATACACATGTTCATGCATTGGCCATACCCACAGCCATGGTTGACATGGTCATAATAAACACAAACTTTTTGTTGTTTTTATTTAACAACCACTCCTGTAACAGTGGTTTAATTTTTGGTATATTCCAGGCACTGTTCCACACAGAGCTGATCCTTGAACAACACAGGTTTAAACCGCATGGGTTCACTTATATTTGGATTTTTTTTTTCAGTGAGTATAGTATATTTATTTTCATTTTACAAATCTTTAAATTCACTGAGTATGGGGGGAAGTTTGTGTTCTATTAGAGATCACAATATGTGGCATTAAAAGAAGTGGAGTTTGAGTCCTAATTCTATCCAAACTCTGAGCTTCCTGCCCTTGACTGAGTCATTGATCAATGCTTTTGTTTTTGAGTCAAAGATAGCAGTATTTATTTTTGACTGTGTAGTGGGTCGGCACCTCTAACTTCTGCATTGTACAAGGGTCAACTGTATAACAATTCTTTTAGTTCCTATTACAACTTTGAGGGAGATACTTTTGTTATTCTCGTTTTGCTGATAAGGAAACTAAAATAACAGATGTCAATTATTTAAGCAGCTTGCCAAAGCCACAGAGCTGGCAAGTGGCAGAATTGGACTAAGAATCATTTTACTTGATGTTGCAGGGAGGAAGAAAGTTTTCTTCAACCTTTCTTGTGGTCTCTGGCTGGGTCTGAAAATTAAACTGACAAACACAAACAGGAGAAAAGCATACAAATGTATGTAATACAAGTTTTAAATGACATGAGATCCTTCATGAGGAAATGAGGCCCTGAAGAAGTAGTTATTTCTCAAATACTTGATTCCGGACTCAGGCATGTGCGAGCCATTGTCCAATGAGACATCAGGAAACCTAAGACAAGCAGAGGCTTGACAAGTGCTTGAGCACAGGGGCTTTTCCTCCCTTGCTATTCTCGGGAATTGTAACAACTACCCTGTGAATGAGCCTGAGCTAGCCTGCTGGAGGATGAGTGACATACTGTCCAGTCACTTCCATTGATCCTGAAGATGGGTATCAGACATGTGAATGAGGCCACCAACCACCAGCTGACCAGAGCAGAGACAGGTGATCCTATCGCAGCCCACAGTGCCAATTTACATCATCCTGAGAAAAGAAGAGATTGTTAGTTTGAGCCACTACATTTGGAATCATTTATTGAACAACAAAACTAACTGTTCTACCCTGAAAATAGTTGTATCTGATTTACCTTTACAAAGAATAAAGGCTGCAGATACCACGTATGTTTAAGGAAGAAAAGTCTCATCTACTTCTGGAGCAGATGCATTATTAACGGCCCTGGGAGAAAGGCAAAGTTCTGATGAAAATGCTGAAAATTGAAGAAATATGATTCAAATCCTTCTCCAAGCCTCCATAAGCCTCTCACTAACCTCAGGTGAAGAAGCATCCGAGTGGAGGGTTGCCTGACGTTTATAGCAGAGACAAGATCCATTGGAACCAAGTGTATTTTACTCTTTCTCCACCCCGCCTTCCTTTAGGCTCTCCTTGCTTAACAGCCCTCAGAGGCAGAGTGTATACTGACTCTATGCTTTCCCACCTCAAGGGCATTTCAATGCTATGGATCAGTCTTAATTCTCTTAGAGTGTCTAACTTCATTGCAAAAGCAATGTATTGGAATAATGAGACTTCGTCCCCTTGGCTGTGTTTCCTTTCCTTCCCACCCTAGAGCTTGTGCCACTATGCAACACCTTTCATTTCCAAAGGGTGCCTGAACACTTCATAAACTTAGCCAGTGGACTTATAAACTTTATGGCCAAGGAATCAGTTCACCTCTGAAAAGTAACTTGCTTCTGGTGTGAAAAGTAGCAATTGTTTACATATGGTTAACCTGAAGGCATAAGGAGGCCAAGCATTAGGTTTAGAACACTCAGATGCCTTGGAGCAGGTCCTGGTAGGATTTCCTTTCCTTTATTAAGTTCTCTTCTGCAGTGAGTTTAGTTGACTGAACCTAAAGGAAGTGTATCCAATGAGTGAACTGAACCTATGACCCTAAGCACCTGGTTAGAATTGGCCTTTGTGTAATGACCTGGGACAACCCCTGCCCTCCACCTGTAGGGCAGGCCAACAAGAAGAAAATCACATTTTAAAGATGTGTATGTTTTAATTCATTTTTATTTTTGCTGAAATGTAGTAGATTTACAATGCATTAGTTTCAGGTATACAGCAAAGTGATTCAGTTATATATATACCTATATATGTGTGTGTGTGTGTGTGTGTGTGTGTGTACTTTTTCAGATTATTTTCCATTATAGGTTATTACAAATTATTAAATATAGTTCCCTATGCTCTACAGTAGATTCTTAGTGGTTATAATTTTTATATATAGTAGTGTGTATATGTTAATCCCAAGCTCCTAATTTACCCTTCCCCCACCTTCCTCTTTGGTAACCGTAAGTTTGTTTTCCATGTCTGTGACTTCATTTCTGTTTTGTAAATAAATTTATTTGTATTATTTTTTAGATTCCGCAGGTAAGTAATATCGTATGGTATTTGTCTTTGTCTGTCTTATTTCACTTAGTGTGATAATCTCTAGGTCCATCCATGTTGCTGCAAATGGATATTATTTCATTCTTTTTCATAGCTGAGCAGTATATGTATATATACCGCATCTTCTTTATCTACTCCTCTATTATTTAAATTCAAATAATTTTGAAAGGAAACTTATTCATACATTATCATTTGTCCATTTTCCCATTACTTTTATGTTGAATTTCATACTTTTTATCTTGTGTCATTTATTGAACTAATTTTTTGCCCCATTTAAGGCAGCATTTTTGCATGAGCCATCCTGACCACTTCCTTAAACCACATCACAGTGTAGGAAAGGAAGCACTTTGTCCACCTCTCATTTCAGCACCATGTGCCACCTCCTCCTGAAAGGATAAGCAATGTACTAATTACGATGCTAAGTTCAGGATATTTACTAGACCACAGTTATGAGTGGCAGAATTACTGTGGGTTAAATAAAGCCTCCATTTCTCTCGCCATTCACTCCATGCAAAGAAACCATAACTCTTGAAGCCCAGGCGTTTTGCTTTCTTCACTTTCATCCTTTTCATAATACGCTGGCCATTACTTCATATAGCTTACACTTTTGTGAATAGCTTGTACTTCTTAAGAATTGAGATGAGATGTGGCAGCCAGGAGACTCAGTTTTCTCAAACCTCTTTGTTGGCAGGTCACAGACATTGACTAATCAAATGTATTATTATTTTCCATTGGCTATTGACCAATGTGTGCTTACTTCTCTTGGTGACCTCCAGGTCACAAGGCAAAGGGATGCTCAGCAGGGATGGGACATCTCTGGTTCTGCCACTCCAAATACAATCAGATACTTTCTCTTGACAGAATGTTTTGGGAAAAAACAAAAAAAACAAAAAAACCAAAAACAAAAAACCTGTTGATTTAATTAATGTATTGATGAATTTTTTATTGTATTTTTTTATTTTAATGTATTTTTATCCTTCCAAAATTATTTGTTTGTATTAAAAAATATTCTCTTGAAAACCCAAACATAAATTACTAGCCATAAATATTTTGAGATCCATGATTCAAAATAGTCAAAGCAAATTCTACATCCTGTATAATTCCAAGAAGATTAGAATCATTTCACTTAAGACATCCCATGTGGGACATTTCCAAAAATATATGTTGCTATTTCTTACAGAAGCTGTCACATGTCTCAATCAAATTTTTCATGTCATGAATCTAGGTTTTCTTGTTTTTATTGGTCTCTTCTTTGTGGTAATGAAGATAGGCTGGGTTATTCTTTTGCTTTTCCTTGGTGGAATACCATTTGTTGGGCTTCATCAATAACCTCATGATTGATTGGGCTGCTCAACCTTAAAATTCTTCCCAGGAATTGCTCAAAGGCTGATGGGGTCATGCCAAAAAGACAGACTAGCCAGCTGGAAAAGGCTTGTACTGGCCTCATTTGGGACAATGTTACCATAAAAATATGTAGGATAGTGAAGATTATGAGCCAATAAATAAAATAAGAATCCATGAGAATATCCTGATATATAAACACATAAATAAATACATAGTTGAAATTTTGATGGCTAAGGTTATACTTACAAGTTCAAAGTAGCTCTTCCCAAATTATTTCTTTTTTTCAGAGTTCTAGTCGTGGTTCAGTAGTTAATGAATCTGACTAGGAACCATGAGGTTGTAGGTTCGATCCCTGGCCTCACTCAGTGGGTTAATGATCTGGCGTTGTGGTGAGCTGTGGTGTAGGTCACAGACCTGGGTCGATCCTGTGTTGCTGTGGCTCTGGCGTGGGCCGGCGGCTACAGCTCTGATTCGACCCCTAGCCTGGGAACCTCCGTATGCCTCTGGTGCGGACCTAGAAAATACCAAAAAAATAAAAAAATAAAAATAAATATTTCTTTATTTAAAAACGTGAAATTTATGGTGGAAGATGCTAGGGACACCACTTTAGGTGATCACCACTAATGGGACACATTAAAATCATGTGTGAAACAATGAGAAGGACACAGCATTAGTTTTGCGATTTTTTTTCTACCAGGGAAGCATTACTTAAATTTAATCATAGAAGAAAAATAAGACAAGCCCAAACTCAATCTGAGAAGGATTCTACAGAATAAATGATCTTTCAATTTCAAAACTTTCAAGGTTAAAAAAGTTACGAAATGGGAGTTCCCTTGCAGCACAATGGGTTAAGGGTCTGGCATTGTCGCTGCAGTGGCTTGATCCCTAGCTCAGGGATGTCCACATACCACAGAGAGCCAAGAAAAAAAAAAAAAGTTAAGAAATGAGCAGGGAATGTCTGCAGGTTGAAAAAAATCTGAAGAGATATAACACCTGCAATGCAATATGATTCTTTTTTTTCCCTGTAGTTCATCTACTAGAGTGTCCAATGTTTTCCAAGCTTATTAAGGAATAACTGACAAATAAAATTGTACATAAACTATACAATATGATGATTTGATACACGTATACATTGTGAAATCTTGCGATTCTGAAATGAATCCTTTCACTATAGAGTCATTACTGAAGCAACTGGTGAAACTTGAATGAGATTTGAGGATTATGTGGTAGAAAGACATTAAGATAATTTCTGATTTTGTTAGGTGTATTACAATTATGTAAGAGAATGTTCTTTTTCATATAAAATACATTAAAATATTCAGGGGTATTGGGGCATCAGCTTAGCACATTATTTTCAAATGGCTCAGGGGAAAAAAAAACCTTTGCACTATACCTGCAAAAATAGGTTCTTCTAGAGCTGTGGTCTCATGCTAATTAATTATGCTGTTGGTCTAGTTAAGTAGAGGGCATAGAAAGTCAGTCAGAAATGTTGGTGAGGAGTTCCCATCGTGGCGCAGTGGTTGACGAATCCGATTAGGAACCATGAGGTTGCGGGTTCGGTCCCTGCCCTTGCTTAGTGGGTTAACGATCCGGCGTTGCCGTGAGCTGTGGTGTAGGTTGCAGATGCAGCTCGGATCCCATGTTGCTGTGGCTCTGGCGTAGGCCAGTGGCTACAGCTCCTATTCGACCCCTAGCCTGGGAACCTCCATATGCCGCGGGAGCCGCCCAAAGAAATAGCAAAAAGACAAAAAAAAAAAAAAAAGAAAAGAAATGTTGGTGAAACAAAATGAAGAGTCGAGGGACACCTTCCATTTCAAAGTCAAGGGTTTCCATAGATGCTAAAGCAAAGCAAGTTTTCAATAACTAGTTTAAAGTAAGTGGCCATCCCTGTCAAAATTTCAGAAAGTGCAATGATGGAGCAGATGCTCTGGGCTACACCATCCTCACGGTCCCCAGCAGCCCTTCAGTAAACACATCTCCATCTATTTCCTGATGACTATTTGGTGATCGAGTCTACTCTTCCTTTCTACCCACGTTTAATTAAGTCTGTTGGGAGCAGCCTGTGGCCACTAACTAATAAAAATTAATCTATAAATAGTCTAGCGTCATTGCTCCATAGATGGGCTATCTCTTGAGTTGCTACTAGAGTTCCCCATTGGAACTGAGTGCAAGCTGCCTACAGGAGTAACTTGCTTGATTATACACCCTTTATGAGTAGCCTTCCCTGCCATAAATCATTTGAGATTAGCATATGCCCACCAAAGTACATGGAATGATTGGCCAACAGGGACCTGCTGTTTGGCACAGAGAACTCAACCCAATATTCTGTGATAAACTATGTGGGAAAAGAATCTGAAAGAGAATGGATGTAACATGTACATGTATAACTGAATCACTTTGTTGTACAGCAGAAAGTACTGTAACACTGTAAATCAACTATACTTAAATAAGACTTTAAAAATTTAAAAAAAAAATTATTCCAAACTCACTTCCTGTAATCATCTGCCAAATAAACTACACACAGTCACACTCCAGTTTCAGCATCTTTTTTCAGGGAACTCAAACTAAGGCTTATATTAACTTAATTATTTGTGGTAGGGCACAGTCTGACTTTAGATAGGAATCCATATAAAGCTGAAACATAATTTTCAGTATCAATTTCTCATCTCACTTTAAATCACAAGTTTTTTGTCTATCTGTATTAAACCTAAAAAACAAAGTTGATGACAACAAATTATAGGCCATTTTAAATATACTTGGAACCACACAGACAACAGGATGATCAGACCCTCTTTTTATTTCAGAACGTGCATTATTATATACCCAATATATTACATATATTATATATTTATTATACATATTATATACCCAGCTATTATGACAGATGAATAATACTATTTGCTATGCAAAGGAACCAGTTGAAGAAAACGGTACAAAGACAAAACAAAAATTCAGTCACAGTAAAAAAAAATCAAGTTAACCCAATAGCTTAAAGGCGTAAAAGCCTTTCTCCATAGATTTACTCTGAAGCTATGCTTCCTGTAAGAAAATGCACAACACACACACACACACACACACACACACACACACACACACACTCTTACTCCGGTGCTCCAAGGACATAAGTGACTGTCTTTGGGTCCTCATGCGTTTTCAATTTGGCTGGCTCTGTCACTAGGATATGAACAAATGAGAAACAGTGGAGGAGAAAATACAGAGCTGAGGCAACAGGCAAGTAGAAACTGTTCTATTATGTGTAGTCAGGCTCGAGTGTGAATAAGGCTGCACCTGGAGGAAGAGAAAAAAGGAAGCATTCATCCATCTCTCCTCACGTGGGAAGCCAGATAGGGCAAGTGGGCTATCCTGTCAAGAGAATGATTCAGGAGTCCTTTCTCACTGAAGATTAATCATACCAAAGGGCAGGGGTAAAGAATACCCTGCTCTATTCGCTTCCCAGTCTCTCCCCTCTGCCTGGGTCCCAAATGACTCTATTTTCATATGTCGGGATATTGGTGGAGCAGAGCTGCTGAAAGGCCTGGGACATCTGGGAGATGAATCATGCATGCAGAAATGGAACAATTAGCTGCGTTTAGTCCAGCACAAAGGCCTTGAGAGGTGTCTAATTGAGTGGCCCGCAACAGAGCCAGGAAACAATGTAGATTTGAAAAGAATCCCACAATTAATTTTTGCATTGACCTAATGGGACGTAATTTGTTAATGTGTCCGGAGCCCGGAGTGGGGCTTTTCCATGATGCTCGTGGATTTAAAGCGAATGGCATTCCCCTGTGTTTGTGCGTGCTTGGATGAGTGCAGGAGCAGTAGGGGAGGTCGTTAAATGCACGCCTTTTTTTTTTTCTGCAGCCCATTATTAAATATGCGACGATTTAAACATAAAATGAGACATTCTGGCATGGTTTGGGCTATATGTTTCTCCAGAACATGAGGTTTAGAATTAGAGAGGTTGGCAGTCAAGTGATTTTGAACTGTTAGGGTATTTTACAAAAATCACATGGTCTTTGGACAATTTTAGAAATAGAGAGAAGGTAAAAGTGTTTTAAAAAAATATTTTTATTCAAAAAGTGGAAACAGATTATATCATACAGAGTCCTTTGTCCAAGAAAATAAAGCCCACTTCCTTATAGATGTTAAAAATATATTAACTACACATGCTTATATGTGACTGTGCTCTAAACTCCTTTCCCGTGGTTCCCAGAGAATTAGTAGCATGCTTGTTAATTTTGGTATTCCAAAGAAGAAATTATGGTTATTAACCTAAGTGAAGTAATTGAAGGACTCTAAGGAGCTTGACCCTTTAGAATAATAATAATTTATCACTGTAATTAAACTTGCATTTTCATAATAATGATTTAAGCTCTAGATATGAGTTCTGCCTAGATTTTATCACTATTTTTTTTCACTGATTTTTTTTTTTTTGATTCCCAAGCAAGTAGACTGTGTGAGGACATTTAACCACTTTTATCAGAGTTCTCTTTATGTGAAAAAATAAGAGGGAAGAAGAGTTGATTCACAAGAGCCTTTTCTGCCATGGATTAAATGACATCATAACTTCTATAACAGTCACAAAGATAAAAATAAAATTATCTGTGTGGGAAGATCAAATTCACTAATTGAAAATCTCCCTTTACTTCTTTTTAATATTTTTTTATTGAATTGTATATGGTTTACAATACTTTGATAATTTCTGCTGTATAGCAAAGTGATTCAGTAATTCAAAACTGTATTCTCATGATTCCCCATTACCAGGCTCCAGGGTATGGCATGCTGTAAAGGGGAGAGTGAGGTGGTATTTGCCGATCACACCACTGCAGGCAAAAAATGCAACTGAAGAAAACCAGAGTTGTCTGCTTCAATGACATTTCCCTCTGTCAGAGATTTAAAAAAGATGGGGATAAGCAAGAGGTAAAATGGCTTAGGAATGGGTGTATGGTCCGTGTGTCTACTTTGGCTCACCCCTGTCCCCAGTGGATGCAGCAAAATATCTGGGACATGATGGGCACCTGTTAAATGTAAAATAAATAAATGTGGGCTTCTTTGTCAACACAGCCCCTTGACCTAAAGCAGACCTGAGTTTGAAATGGTACAGAGAGAGGCAATGAAGATGTCACATAGCAGGGGAGAGCTGTGTGAGAGTCGCCATTGCAAACCCAGGCTTTGCCTTCATATGCAGAGTTTTCCAACTCCTACATCAGTTTCCAATAATCTCAGACAAATGACTAGTCAATGCAGGCAGCAACACAAGTCAAATTGGCTGGTTTGTTGCATCATCTGGTTAGCTCATACTTGGTCACTTGTCACTAGGCTAGTTTTTAGTATACACAAACTGGAAATTTCAAAAGATTTACTGGTATAAGTACCGCAAAGTAGTGATCGTAAAGTATTAGGGAAGTAATTTTTCACTACATTTTGGATCAACTATACTATAATTTTGTGATGCTGATGGATAAAGAACTTCAAATTACCAGAAACAGAATAGCTGCTTCTATAGATAGACTATTTAACAGTCCTATGAATGTTCATTAACTATTTTTGGTAAGAAAAAGTATGAAAACTCTATTCATTGAACATCTTTGTTGCTCAGTTATCAATATCACAGTCCTAAAAAATTTCTAAAAGAGCTCTTTATGGTCAAAACTTCTGCAAAGAAAAAAACAATTTATAGTTACTTCACTTACAGTGAAAGAAAAATGTCATCCTTGATGGGAAACTATTAGAATTCATAAACCAACTGATGTCCTTTGGAAATTCCTATGCTAAGAGAGGCAAGTGTATTCAAACAGGCATATCCTTAATAATCTCATGATTTTATGACATAAAGTAGCCTCTAACATTTACTCCTGATACTACAAATGCATTTTCAGTCACTTGACCTCACAGATTTCCTTCCTGAGTCTTCTCTGGGCTTTGAAATTGAACCCAAATGACCAGTTCTTATGGCGGCAGCAGGAACTGGGAATGATTTTCCTTACTATTGCCATATCTATATATTACATATTATAGTATCATATTTATTAGTGAACCAAAGACTCCCACATCATTTTTATCAAAGACATTGCCTTGACTCCATTTCTGATTCCCATATGTCCTTCCAATGGAGAAGCCCACTCCTGTATAGCTGTGCTTCTGGGCACTCACATTGCTCTTGGTTAGGCTTAGTTTATTGTTCTTCTTCACAGTGTGGCTTATTGGTTATAGAAGTTGTTTATGTTAGGATTTGGGATCTAGGTATTTCTCAAACACTGGAGCTTTCCATTGGTCATAACAACAACAACAAGTATATTACTATTTTTATTTGTCTCTGAAAATCAGACGGTATTTTCATGTGTCAGCACACTCTGGCCCTGGGAAGCAGTTTCTTTAAATATGAGTACATCCAAGTCAAGTAGAAGGAAATGACAAGCTAAGTTACTGGATAAGGATTCTATTTCTGGAATGTCCAAGAACATAAGAACATTGGTGTGTGGTTTGCTCACCATGGGGCTTGGTAGTGGCTATGTTGCTGAAAGAAGGCTACCTCTATGAGTCAGGACATAAAATTCAACAGGTTTCCTCATGAGGATAGAAGTCGAATCTTATTCTGGACCATGATATACTGAGCAGGAAGATATTCAATTTACTGATTATACAAAAGTGCTTTATACCAAGGTTGCCTAATATGGCTATTTTGAAGAAGCCATTCCATGTGTCACACTTCCTTAGTTACAGAAATGTAGACTCATATTTAACCAACAATGATTTCACTTATAATTTTTTGAATCAGATGACCTTTGGGGGCATGACCCAGGTAGGGTGTCAATGGAAAGTAAGGAAAGAAGAAAGGTAGAATCTGTATTACCTTTGCAAATTGGTCCCATTAGAATATGGAAAATTTCAAAGGGGCAGGTGAGGATTTTTTTTCTTTAGTTTGAATTTCTTTTTCTCCTATTTATTCCCCAATTATTACACTTTGAAAATGTCCTACAAGAGTCTGTCCTTTGCCACCATATGTGCTTTTACTAGTTTTTGCTAGTAATCCTTTGTTTTCTAAATGGAACAAGGTGTGGGGAGCAAAGGGAAATAGGACCCATGTGGTTTGTGATTTAAATCATATGTTCCCTTTTCAGAATCAAATTCAAATAGGTGCATATGTAGTTCCAGACCTCTCTTCCCTCTTGGTGTCACAACACCGCTTTCCATTTTCTTGCTATCTACTTCTTTATGGGTGACACAAAATTACTTCAGGATCAACCTGGAAAACTGATATTTTCTCTTGTGCTCTTCCTAAGCAGGGATTAATTGCAGGTACCACATAATATGCACTATTCTAGAAGCTGGGAAGATATGTAAGGAAGTTATATGTACCTTAAGACCCAAATACTTGGAAAACCAGAGACCTTACTTTTCTGGCAAATGGAAGAACATGTACAAAGTCACCATGATGTGACTGAATACACAGTGATAGAAAAATAAAGAGCAATTCAGTGAGACTGGAACTGGTTGATGGGGTTGACTAGATGGCCAGTGTGGCAGGAGAAACGAAGTGTGAAGTAAAATTATGGAGGTCTGGAAAGGACTCCAGATGAGATTTGAAAGTCAAAAGATAAGTGTTGGTGAACCTGAGGGTTCAACTTGTTAAGACAATGTCTACCAGTTAGTTATGGGAACTTCCAATGACAATTGTAAAACTAAAGATCTAAATGAGATCAGAGTTTTAGTGTGTCAGAACAATATTTGTGGAAAATAAAGCTGAGAAATACTCCTAAAATAGAAAAACAAAACAAAACAAACAAACGAAAAAACCAAAATGAATGGTCATATGCAAAGGGTGAAAGAGAGTGTCAAGTTGACTCTGAGGTACTCGTGCCAATTTCTTCTTCCACAGCCACGGACTTCAAAGTCATCTTTTACTTCCTCTCTACTGTACCTTCCAAGAGCCTTTGATGACACCCCAATGACCTCTGAATGAAGTCCAGATTTCCTGCTTTGCTATAGGAAATGCCGTCAGAGTTCTTCCCATGTCCCAGACTTTGCTACTTGAGAGCATGTGAACCTCAGTAACAAGTCTCCACATCTCTTTTCCTGAAAGTTTTTTCCTAAACACCAGAGCCATCTTTGCTGCTGCACATAGGAAAGCAGAAATACCAAGGAATTAACATTTCCTATGGAAGAAACTCTCAAGGAATTACTGAGGGCTGGTACATAATGTAGTCCAGTGTCTACATCATCAAGAGCAAAGTGTATGAGGAATGTGCTCGGCACTCTGAGTCCCCCAGTGAGTGGCTTCCTCTTCTTCCAGCTCTTACTTCTCCACTCCATCATTACTGTTTCTAGATAGCTTTTTAAAATTTTTAGTTTTATTGGCTGTACCTGCAGCCTGAGGAATTTCACTCCCAGCCTGGGGTCAAACCCCCACCACAGCAGTGACAATGCTGGGTCTTTAACCACCAGGCCACCAGGGAGCTCCTCTTGATCAACATTGAAATAAACGTCATGCTTTTGAATTCTTAAAAGCGAGTCTATACTTTCAGCAGAAACCAAGACATATGGTATTAGCGTCAGGTACAATCAGATTCTACTTAGTCTTGCCTTCTCAATCATTTTTAAATGCCACAAATGCCCTACTAACTCTCTTAGCAAGAATGTATACTCATAGGGAACTTTGTGATTTTCATAGTATTTAATTATCCTTATGTCTGTTTCCCCCAAAAGTCCGTGATGTCGTGGAGCCCAAAAACTGTGTTATACCCACGTCAGGGGCTTTAAATCTTTGTACAATGCCTGGTACATATTAGATATTGTGATGGTTAATTTCATGTGTCAACCTGACAGGGCCACAGAGTACCCAAGCACTCTGGTGTCTCTGTGAGGAAGTTTCTGGATAAGATTAACGTTTAAATCTGCAGATTGCCCTCCTTAATGTGTGTGGGCTTCTTCCAATTAGGAAAAACTTGAAAAGAACAAATGGGCTGACTCTCCTACAGGTAAGAAGGAACACTTTTGACATGACTACTGAACAGCTGGGACATTGTGTTTTGGTTGTTGTTGCCATCATTCTTTTCCTCCCTTTTGTCTTGAACTTGGTCTGCTAAATGCTGATCTTGGGACTTATTGGATCTTTATTCAACTCTCCTATTTGGTCTGTGAGAAAAGATGGATCATTGAGAATGATGGTGGGTTATTTTAAGATTAACCAGGCAGTGACTCTAATGATATTAGATGTGGCTTCATTGCTTGAGCAAATTGACATGTCTACTGATATCTGATACGTACCTATTGATCTGGCAAATACTTTTTTTTCCATCCCTGTCAATAAGGACACTAAAAGCAGTTTTCTAACAAGGCCAGAAAGCACCTTCACTGCCCTACCTCAGGGGCCTATCAACTTTCCAGGCTTATGTCATAATTTAGTTTCCAGGGATCTTGATTACCTTTCTCTCCCACAGGATGTCAAATGGGTTCATTAATTATTGACACTCTGCTGATTGGACCTGTGAGTAAGAAGGAGCAACTACTCTAGGCTTATTGGTAACCCATTTGTGTGTCAGGTGGTATAAAATAAATAGGACTAAATTCAAGGTGCTTCAACTTCAGTCTTATTTTTGAGAAGTCCAGAAGTATAAAGGGGAGAGTCTAAATACACCTTTAAAGATGAAACATAAATTGTTGTGTTCTGCCTCTCCCACAGCCAAAAAAAAAAAAAAAAAAAAAAAAAGACATAATGCCTAGTGGCAGAAATTTGAGCAGTGTATCTGCTTGTTCACTTTGCTTGGAAAGATTAATGGTCAGAATATTAATTCATGCTCCACAGCCAATGGTTTGCCTGGTGGTCAGGAACTTGGAAAGAACATAATTTGCAAATTGGTGACAAGGTAACTTGGGGAAGAAGTACGTGGATAGACCTCTCTGATTGGCAAAAAGCATGAAGATATGTGTGTTCCGTATGTGCTCACCAAAGGATAACCTCAGCAGAGGAGGATGTTAATAATCAATTTGATAGGATGATCCACTATATGGATATCAGTTAGCCTCTTTCTCCAGCTGCCCCTTTCTTTACCAAAGAATCCATGGAAAAAGTGGCCGTGGTGACAGGATGGAGATTATGTACAAGCTCAGCAAAAAGGACTCTCACTCACTAAAGCTGACCTGGCTATGGCCACTGCTTAGTGCCCAATCTGCCAGCAAGAGAGACCAAAACTGATTCCCTGACATGACACCATTCCCTGGGTTGATTAATGACTTAGCTAGTGGCCGGTTGATTACATTGAACCATTTTCATTATAGAAGGGCCAGCATTTTTCTCCTTACTGGACTAGACACCCTGGATATAAATTTGCCTTCCTTGTATGAAATGTTTCAGCCTAAACTACCATCTGTGGACTTACAGACTCCCTCATCCATAGTTCTGGTATGTCACACCACACAGCTTCTGATCAAGAAATGAACTTCACAGCAAATGAAGTACAGCAATGGCCCATACTAATGGAATTTACTGGTCTTACCGTGTTCTCCACTATGCTGAAGCAACTAGATTGATAGAACAATGGAATGGCGTTTTGAAGACTCAATTACAGTGCCAGCACCTTGCAGGTCTGGTGCAAGCTTTTCTAGAAAGTGGCATATGCCTGTATATTGGACACTGAATCGATGCCCAAGACATGAATGTGTGGTACTATTTCTCCAAGAGCTGGGATTCATGTGTTCATGAGTTAAGGGGTGGAAATGAGAATGGAACCACTCACTCTTACTCCTAGTGACCCACTAGTAAAAACGTTTGCTTCCTTTTTCCATTACTTTATGCTCTCCTGGCATAAAGTTCCAAAGGGAGAAAAAGTGCTTAGTCTTAGTTCCAAAGGGAAAAATTCTTCCACCGGGAGACACAACAATGATTTCACTGAACTAAAAATTAATACTGCCAACTATCCACATGGGGATCCTCATGCCTCTGAATCAATAGTCAATAAAAGAAATATTTGAATTGTGACTGATCCAAATTATAATAGGAAATTGAACTACTTACCACTCTGCAGAGGAGGAAAGGATGAGTGTGTCTGCAACACCGGAGACCCTTAAGGCTGACTCTTAGTATTACCATGGAGAAGTGCAACATACAAATCTAGGCAGGAATACCAATCACCCAGACCTTCAAGAATGAAGGATTTGTCACCCCACCAGGTCAAGGATCATGACTAGCTGAAGTGCTTGGTGAAGGCAAAAGCAATACAGCACTGATGGTAGAAGAATCTGGTTATAAATACTAGCTATGACTACATGACTGATAATAGAAATGAGAATTACAGCTCATGAGTATTTCCTTTTTTGTTGTAAATATGGTTTCTTCCCTATTTTATTCCCTCTCTCAGGTACATAAGATGTATTGACTTTATATCCTAGTATTAAGTATTGTTAAGTTTACAGCATAAGTATTTAAGTTAATGGGCTAGGAAGGATAAGAATAAATATCCCTCAAAGATTTTACCTCCTCTACTGGGAAAGCGGTTAGTGCAGCTTCCATTGTGTATAGAATAGTTGACTCATGTTAGGTGAAATTAGGACCTTGATGTTGTCTTTATCTGCAGATGAAGGGTGGTTGAGGAGATGTGTATGGATACCAAGTTGACGAGTAATGATCAGTTTCATGTGTGTTGACTGAGCCATGGGATACCCAGACATTTGGTCAAACACCATTCTCGGAGTCTCTAAGAGGGGGCTTCTGGTTGAGATAATATTTGAATCAGTCAACTGTGTAGAGCAGATTACTCTCCTTAATGTGGATGAGCCTCTTACAATCAGTTGAAGGTCTGAATAGAATAAAAATGCTGACCCTCCCTTGAGTAAGAAGGAACTCCTGCTGACTGCTTTCATGCTGAGTCATCATTTTTATTTTCATTTTTTGTTTTATTTTATTCTGTTTTTCTCTGTCCTCAGACTTGAACTGAAACATTGCCTCTTTCTGGACTCGATTTGCACTGGAACTATACTGTCAGCCACCCCTGTTTTCAGTCTTTCAGACTTGGTCTAGAACTGTATCAGTCAGCTCTCTTACATCTCAAGTTTACTGACTACAGATCTTTGAACTTATCATCCTCCATAAGTATGTGCACTAATGCCTTATATTAAATCCTTTTTATTTAGTACCTATAAACAATACATATATGTGTGTGTGTGTGTATATATATATGAGAGAGATCTTTTTGATCCTATTTCTCTGGAAGAACCCTGACTAATACAGATATTAAAATTAGCTTTGAAATTGAATTAGATGGAGCTAAGTATTTCAGTTGCAGTTTTTGCAGAAGAAACTACAGTGTCGAGGAGTATTTGAGATTTTTTTCTTTGGAATTTTGAATAAGTAGATTTAAGTGGTAATTTGGCACTCCAGCATGATCAGAAGTTTGATAAGATTTCAAGAATGGGCTTGGTTTGTCTGGGAAGCCTGGGTACTAATCATGTTTGAAGAAGAGGGATGAAGATATAGACTGGGAAACATCATCCAATAATGTAAGGGTGCCTGGTAGGTGTTAAGTCCTGAAGAGTCTACAGTGAGAAAAACTCACTTCATGGAAAATGACAGTGCCTAAAAAAAAAAAAAGATATTCTAGACATAAGGGCATAGGCAAATTCATAACCACAAATTCTGATGCAATTTTAAAGGGGGTGCAGTAAATTCTCCAAGAGTATTTGTACTAGAAAACTTGGTCTCATCTAAAGAATCAGAGGAAGCTTTTTGGAAAACTGGTATGTAAATTAAAAACTGAAGGACGAGGAAGTGGTGACCAAATGAAGAGATGAAAAAAGATTATTCCTGGAAGTTCCCATGGTGGCTCGGCAGTAAGGATCCCAAATAGTACCCACGAGGATGCGGGTTTGATCCCTGGCCTTGCTCAGTGGGTTAAAGATCCAGCATTGTGTTGCGGGGAGCTGTGGTGTAGGTCACAGATGTGGCTTGGATCCCTCCTTGCTGTGGCTGTGGCTGTGGCATAGGCAGGCAGCTAGAGCAAGAAGAAGTTTGTGTAAAAGACCCAAGGCAAAGCTAGAGAACAAAATGTTCATTTAGGCAACTTAAATATGGAAAACTGGAGGCTACAGAGTAACTCCTGCAAACTAATTTCCTTGCGAAGTGGTTTTTGGCTATTACAAACTAGAAGATGTGAGAGCAGGTGACTGGAGGGCAGGAGAAAAGGGGAAACCAGTATATTTTACCTTTTCCTTTATCTGCATGACTGCATCTCTATCAGTATCCATGTACCCTCTATGGCTCCAGCTCTCACCTGACAGCCCCTCTGCCCATGGTCCCAAAAAGTAGGATGGTCTTGTCTTCCACCAGAAGGCCCTGACCCCTGCATTCCTGTGACATAGTCTCTATGTAGAAATTTCAGCCTTAAGGGTGACTGAGTCTTCTTGCTTTTGCTAATCTTTCAGAGAACGCATTTCCTTTTTGGCTTCTTAAATCTTCTACCCCAGGGTAATCAAATGCCTGTGTTAAAATTTCTTTGGTGAACATAGCTGTTTCTGTTGCCTGATGGAAAGTTTGTTTTTTTTTTTTTTTTTTTTTTTTTTTTTATGTTGTTGTTGCCGCTTTCTTGGGCCGCTTCCTCGGCATATGGAGGTTCCCAGGCTAGGGGTTGAATCGGAGCTGTAGCCACTGGCCTACACCAGAGCCACAGCAACGCGGGATCTGAGCCGCGTCTGCAACCTACACCACAGCTCACGGCAACGCCGGATCCTTAACCCACTGAGCAAGGGCAGGGACCGAACCCGCAACCTCATGGTTCCTAGTCGGATTCGTTAACCACTGCGCCACGACGGGAACTCCACCTGATGGACGTTTTGATCAGCATACATATACAGTCAGGCTGGCTGCACAGGCTGTGCTTTTAGTTATTATTTTATATTATCAAAATCTAATTGCCAAATATATAATTGCCTGGTTAGTAACTAAAATTGGCCAACAAATTCAATATCTGTTCATGTAAAACTTTACAAAATAGGTTTGTGATTATAATCGAAACACATAGCTGTATAATAAATACTTGAATGTGTTTTACATATATCCTAGTTATATCTGATAATTGAAACTTCAGGAATCAGTAAATTCATCTTATTCTTTCAATGTCATAATTATTTTAACATTGTTTATTAACATGTAAGAGATTATACTAGGTATTGGGTTACAGTGGAGAGATAAAACTTCAAAGAACACACATTTTAATAGCAAAAGACACACAATAGTCACAAAAATATATGAGAAAACTAGATGTAGATTATTTATATGAAGAGGACAAGCTAGCAATAGGATAGTGGTTATGATATTTAAATTATATTTAAGAATATTATTATTTTAAGGAAGACAATATGTTTCTAACTAGACAATGAATAACATTTAATTTTCAGGACAATAATTGTTTCAGGAAGCCTATTTTTTAGTTACATCTTCAATTTACATATTTATGAATACTCATATATAAACAGATGTGTTTACTATACATATAATAATAATTATACACACACATATATAATTTGTACAAGTGCTTGAATGATACTTATGTAAATAGACTGTACAACTGTTCAGTGTTTAATTACACAAGGAGTTGTAATTATTTCTGCAAGCATTTGTAAATCCCAAGGAAAAAATAAAATATCTTTACTGGCAATACCTGGAAATACCACTAGAGGGTGAAGTTTCTCCTAAAAGCAAGACATTACATTTTATTTTTTTAACTACACTAATTAATTGATTCATTCAGAATTTAATGGTGCCTGGTCTGCTAATTCTAACATCTGGGTAAGTTCAGGGTTGGTTTGACATGACTGATTTATGTCCTCATAATAGGTTATATCTGCTTTGTTCTTTAAATGTCTGTTCTTAGTTGATAGGATTCCTGACATTGTGGTTTTACCTTCTAGAGTGCTAAAGAATTTTGTATTTCTTTACTCTTGAGTTTTGTTCAGGTTATAGTTAAATTACTTGAAAATAGTCAAATTTTTCTGTGTCTTGTTTTTGAGATTTGTTAGGTGGGACTGGAACAGTGTTCAGTCTAGGGCTATTTATTCCTCACGAAGGAGGCAAGTTCTTTCTGTGCACGATGACCCAGGAATCTTGAAGTTTTCCAGTCTAGCGGATGGGCACAGGCATTATTTACAATAGTCCCTTGTGAGTCCATTTAGACAAACCAGTGTTTAATCATTTCAGGTGCTTCCTTCCTCAGCCTCAAGTAGTTTCCTCATACACAGGGGCCAATCAATACATCAAATCGCCTTCCACAAACCTCATGGATCTCCCTTTGTGCAACTCTTCTCTCTGGAACTCTCTTCTGTCAACTTTAGCTCTGTTGTTCCCTCTTTCCTCACGGTTAGGAGTTTGCTGGGCTCTTCCTGAGCATCTCTCCTGGGCTGTGGTCTGGAAGCCATCCCAAGACAGTCATCTGGGATAAAGGAAAGGCTCATCTCTCAGGCATCACCCTCTTTTGCTGCCTCCTGTCCAGTGTCTTGCAAACTGTTGTTTTGTGTATTTGGTCTGTTTTTCTCTTGTTCCAGATAGAAGGGGAAACACTGTGTTTTCCTTGTTATTTTATCTCAGCCAGAAGTGGAAGTCACTTCCTTTCTTTTTAACCACAGATTTCTGAATGACTTCTATTGTTGTGTTATTCTTGATAGTCATTCATGCAAAAGGTATGGAGTGATTACAATGAACCACAATGATGCTAAGGATATCAATTTGATCTTCTAACTCAATTACGCCCAGAAATGTTTAGATACAGAAATAAGGAGGTAGATGTTTTCCTTATAATTTAGTTCTTTTTTCTTATTATTCTAAATGATTATAAGAAACCTGAATGTTTTATGTTGATAACAGTAGTGATGACATTAAAGTTAGAGCTTCTCTAGAACAAAGATCACGCACTTACTTTTTAGTTTAGAAGGGTGAAGTAGAACTATTGAGTGCTATAGGACAGAGTTTCTCAAACTTTAACATACATGAATCATTTTCTTTTCTTTTTTTTTTTTTTTTGGTAGCATTCAAATTCTGGTTCAAGAGGTCTAAGATGAGGTCAGAATGCTACATCTGCAATAATCTCCCAGAGGATACAGATACTGCTAGGTACTATATTTGATTTTGTGAATAAGAGTCACCCGTGGACTCAGTTAAAAATTTAGTAAAAAATGAAGGTAGAGTCCAGATTATAAAAGATATTAAACCTGGTGCTACTGATCTCTTTATAGCTGGAAATCATAGAACCATGGAGCAGTGAGCTATGAACAGGCAAGGCCTATGTCTTGTCTATCCATGTATTTCAAGAGCCTGATATAGTGTGCTGGCTTATAGAACGTTTCCAATAAATTTTTGTTGCAATGAACTAAATATAACACTAGGGCTGTAAAGTTTCCTTGGAGAAATTTAATCTCATGATTCTTAATTTGGAGGGGTCATATACACCCTTGTAAAAAATCTGTAAAAACTTGTGCTGATAGGCACGAAATTTTTACCCAAATTTATGTATATGTGCACCTCCTAAGACCTTTTCACAAGCCAACTAGGATTTTTAAACCTCTTAATTTTTATAGACACTGACACTATTAATGAACAGAAATCTTACATTCTTGGCTGAAATCCCAGGGCTGATCATTGACAGAACTTTATTATCTCCTGAGTCTGTTAATTTTCAATGATTCCCCACCCCTCCTTTCTATTACCCTGTATATATATTTTTTTTCTAAAAGGAATACATTTTCCATTCCCAACTAAGAGGATGGACTTCATTGTGTAAAACTAAATGAGCTGACCACTGGGAGTTGTAATTTTGTCTTGGGTTTACTGGCCTGGGAATCTACAGTGTAAGCATGTGCTATTCCCTAGGGGAATTGCTTAAATACAACCAAGACCACCTGTTCTAAATGCTTCCCTGAGCAGCTCTCATACCAAAGGGGATAAAATGTTGATGTGATGTTGTCTTCACCCAAAGGAAGGTAGGGTGTTTATGCTTTTATCCAGCTGACTTTAGAACATAGATTTTTTGCCTCCTGAGATATCAAAAGAATTGGTACCATTCTCCTCTCATTCCCAGTGGGAATTAGTTATCGCAACTTCCCATGGACCATAAAAAAATGAACCCTAGACATTATGGTCCATCAGCTTATGAACAATGGATTTGTAACAATATTTTGAAAACACTTTTAGGTGTAGAATCCAACATAAATGGTCTTGCTGAGGTTCAATCATGTTTGGGGAGCAGCTCTGAAAATAAGACAAAGTTAGAAATAAATATCCATGCAGGTGCCAACAAGAGGCAAGCCGAGGAAGAGTCTCAGGGGAGCCTGCTTTCTTGTGTGCAGCAGGAGGGTATAATGTTTCAGGATTTTTCCCAACAACAAAGTACAGGAAGAATATCCCTGGGAGTTATTTTGGTGAATGTGTAAAAGCTAGATCACATCTTTTTAAACCATTGTCAATGGACAATTAGGTTATTTCCATGTCTTGGCTATTGCAAATAGTGCTGCTATGAATATACACATGCATGTATCATTTTGAGTTGTAGTTTTTTTGTTTGTTTTTTTGTTTTGTTTGTTTTGTTTTTTTTTCCGGATATATGCCCAGGAGTGGGATTTCTAGATTGTATGGTAGTTCTAGATTTAGTTTTCTGAGAAACCTCCATACTGTTCTCCATAGTGGTTGTACCAATTTATATTCCCATTAAGAGTGTAGGGGGGTTCCATTTTCTCCATACCCTCTTATCTGTAGACTTATTAATGATAGCCATTCTGAGCAATGTGAGGTAGTATCTCATTGTAGTTTTGATTTGCCTTTCTCTGATAATTAATGATGTTGAGCATTTTTTCTTGTGCCTGCTGGCCATCTGTATGGCTTCTTTGGAAAAGTGTGTATTTAAGTCTTCTGCCCATTTTTTGATTGGATTGTTTGCTTTTTTACTGTTGAGTTTTATGAGTTGGGATGAATGGATTGAAAAGATATGATATACACAATGGAATACTACTCAACCATGAAAAATAATGAAATAATGTCATTTGTAGCAGCATGGATACAACTAGAGATTCTCATACTAAGTAAAGTGAGTCAGAAAGAGAAAGACAAATACGATATGATATCATTTATTGTGGAATATAAAGTATGGCACAAATAAACCTATCTACAGAGCAGAAACAGAGTCATAGATATGAACAACAGAGTTATGGTTGCCAATGGGAAGAGGGAGGGAGTGGGATGGACAGGGAATTTGGGGTTAGTAGATGCAAACTCTTAAATTTAGAATGGGTAAGCAATGAGATTCTACTGTATAGTACAGGGAACTATATCCAACAATCACTTGTGATAGAACATTATGGAAGATAATATGAGAAAAAGAATACACACACACACACACACACACACACACACATATTTGACTGGGTCACCTCACTGTATAACAGAAACTGAATTGACAGACCATTGTAAATCAACTATACTTTAATAAAATAAATTTTAAAATAAAATAAATTGTCAGACCGTTGTGCTGACAATATGGAACAGACCCCCCAATGCATGATACCCTGGAGCTAAAGTGCATGTGAGACTATCTAGAAACAGGAAACTTCCACATCCCATGTTCCAGCATTGCTTCCATGTTGTTCTCTTTAATGTCTTTGAAAAGCTGAGGTCTGGTTCAGTGCCACCAAGGCATATAGGCCACTCGACAATTTGTTGCTTATTTATTAGGATGTCAGTTTGATTCATCCTTACTTATTTAAGAGCTTCCCAGTTTAATCTATTGATTTGCTTAAGCTTTTCCTGCTAGTTTTGAACTGGGTCATCGGAATAACTCTTAACATTTAACTAGAGTCATTAAACATAAATAGACATTTGAGAATAGTGTAATTGGTTGTGAAGACATTTCCAAGGTGGAAAGGCCAAAGGTGTCAAAGCGAGTCCGTGTGGGCATGTTGTCTTTGAGACCTGACTTACTCAGCAGTTCTCCAGAACGACTAAAGACTTCCTATGGCTTCAGGCACTAATTTGTCCAAAGACTGTTGTAAGACTTTGGCTAAAGAAAACCAGAAAGCCTATGAAAACATGGCTTACGAATAACACATCCCAGCTGTTCACTCCCTGTTAAAAAGTAGAGAATGACGTGTTTTGGAACAGCTTAAGTACTCTGCTGGGTATGTTTTTAGGACTGTACCGAGTCTTAACAGCATGAGTCTTGTTCATTTTAATCAGGGTTGGGTAGGTCAAACTTGTTTCAGAACCCAGCTTTTTGCTGTTGATACGTCATATTCAGTGTATCACCCTCTGGAATTAGATTATTGCCAAACTTTTATTATGTTTTTGGTCATTGTGATCCTTATGATTTTCTTACCCCTATAACTCAAGTAGGAAGATATCTTTATTTCTCCTGTTAAACTATGTATTCTTTAAAGACAATTTATTACTCATCCATGCCTTACCTGGAGCAATTGTTCTCAAACAATCGTATGCATTAAAAGCATTATAAGAATCACCTAGAATGCCTGTCAAATCATAGATCAGGAGTTCCTGTTATGGCTCAGTGGTTAACGAGTCTGACTACCATCCATGAACACTCGAGTTCCGATCCCTGACCTTGCTCAGTGGGTTAAGGACCAAGTGCTGCCATGAGTTGTGGTGTAGGTCGCAGATGTGGCTCCAATCCCGAGTTGTTGGTCCAGATCCCTAACCAGCTCAAAGACCCATATTTATGTCAGAGATTTTATAATATAGCATTTACTATAATGAAATAAAATTCATAGGTAATATAAACCTTTCACATGCTTAAGTCAATATAATGCTCTAATATAATGTGAAAATAAATTGTAAAAGAAACTAAGTCATTTACTATATAATAAGTATTTTGACATACATGCTTGGGTCACTTTGAATGTCAGTTACAATTTCAGATGTGCTGTGTTGCCACTCAACTACGATGCCCTTTGTGATGTGATTTTTCTGAAACAATAAACAGTATGGGATAGAATGCCAAATAAAACAAAGGCCATGCTCCCTGAATGTGTATGTTAGGTGTTGTTAAAACAGTGTAAAAAAAGATACTTTGTATTCATATATAAAATGGAGTTACATTTTTGGCTTAGGTAGTTCTAAGCACATGTTAATCCACACAAGTGTCAGATGAGACCTGAGACATCACTTCAGTGTGTGAGACTCTATAGCACATTGTAGAACATCCACAATTCCAGGTCCCCATCCACTAAACATCAGCGGTACACCCCCAAAATTGCGAAAACAAAATGCCTGCAAAATTCCCCTAATCGGTAAACTGGAGACATCTGACATAGAATATTATACAAAATGCCTTGAAGATAGTAGGCAATTGACTTTTTTTTTTTAATTGAAGAGAAATACTCTCCCATGCCAAGCAGAGATAGGTAATTGGACACTTTAAAAAGAAAATGTACTACATCAAGTGACTTTTTTTTAATGATAGAAACCCCACGATAATGATCAATTCCATTTTTCTTTACCTAACTCTTATTAAAACAGGCTATTGGACATCATCATCGTCATATTTTTACATCGTTATTTCAATCAGCTTGTAAATCAGCTGACAGAAACGGGCAGCCTTTTGGTCATATGCGGCAAGTGAGGTGGGAAAATGTCATGACTCCAATTGCATGCAGCTGTGCTCTATACCTCGGGTGACAGTGTGCCCTATTTTGCCTCTGACAGTTCTGGTTTACACCTGTGGTTCTGGTGTAATTATAAATAATTACATTCATTCTCAAAAGTGTCTCCATTTGGACAATAAATTATATTGTCACCCTAGTTATACCTCACTAACAATACCAGGTGCTGAAAAGCTTATATTTTTTTTTCCCTGTGTAATGTAAGAAAAAGTTTCCAAATGCAAACACCACAGAAAATTTTTCTGCAATAAAACAAGGCTAGGCGATCATTGGTGTTCTGAGATTTTGGTCCCATATTGTGTATAATAGTCATTTAGTTTTAACTGAGTAGCATAGGGTAGTTTGCTATAGATGAAGTACAGCTTTCAGCAATTCCTTATGTTCTTTCTGTATTTCCATACTTTCTTTTATTATGACTGTATATAGTAATACCTTACTCAGAACATTGAATGCATGCCATCTTCTTCCTCCAAAATTTTATGGCTAAGCTGAGATGCACTAAGAGAAACAAAGACGTTATGGATTTTCTTTATTCTAAAGTTTTGTGAATGGCAGTCCATACCCAATTGTAGGATCCAACCTTATGTCAAAAGGATACTAGGCTCCTAATCTGCCCATTTAGTGGTTTTGATATTAGTTTCGGTGGCCTTGTTTCTGGGGGAAACCTGGGAATCCACGCTTTTCCTAAGTGCAACCTTTCTGATTGCCAGATCCTATCATTTTACTTCCTGTCTTAGTTTCCTGAGTCTGCTCAAACTCTTCCTACTGAATCTCTTCCTACTGAATCTCAACCTCTTTGGTGAGAGCTGAAATACTCTGAGCTATTTATCCTCTCTTCCTTTCTTCTTGAATATGGTCCTTGTTTGTCCCCATACACCACTCCCAGACTCTGGCAGAGTTTACTGCTGAATTCTAGGTAGTTATCTTAGTAACAGAATCTGTCAGCTAAAAAAAAGAATGACAAGGAGAAGCAATTGCCTTAAGTTCAAGTAGATTGACTTAATAGTGATCTTGGGTCAGCTCTTATTTTCTTTCAGCCTCAAAGTAAATTGTAGATAGTTATTACTTTCTAAGAATCAAATTACACAATACCTGTAATGTGCCTAGAACGCAATAGTGGTCCGTGGGGTGGGTCCTGACACACAAGCTGTATTTAAGAGTAACAGGAACGGTACTCCCTCATAAGAACTGAATTTAAGCACTATTCTATTGACTTCAAAGGTTACAGGTAGGATTTGAATCCTTTGGAACCTGGGAGTCATATGTGGCATTAAAGAATTTGTTTGGCTTCCAATCTTCCTATATCATCAAGATGGAGGAGTCCAATAAACATGTAAGGTTCTTGGAGATGAAGGAGAATAGTATATGGATACCCTTACCATGTACATCTAAAAAAGGACCATAAGGGTAAATACAGGGGAAAAAAAACAATAAAAAAAAGTTTGTGCCCTCGGATCATCACATTCTGCATTTTGTTAACCCAGATCTCCCAAAGAGGATAGGAGAAAATCCTGGGTTACCAAGCAAGCATGCAAAGCATAGCTCAAAGTTGTCTTCTTTTCAGACAGCAGCCTGTTTCCTCTGCCTCCTTGAGACATAGTTAATGCTCTGTATGTGTGGCAAATAGCAAACACTTATCAGGAACAGAAATATTAGTATCAGTGGTAGCAGTTCATTCATGAATGATAAGTGAATTCTCTAGATTCAAGTTTTAGGGCAATCCTTCCAACAGAGCTGGAGCCAAAGAAGGGTTTCACAGCATTACCATTCAAAAAAAGAATCATGTTTTCATTATACAAGGACTAAGTCCAACTCCTTCCCAGTAATAAGACACTCTAGATCCCTGCTTTCCAATAGAAACTTCTGCAGTGATGAAAATGTTCTGTATCTGTATCTCTAATATGGTAGCCACATGTCACATGTGACTATGGAGCACTAAAAATGTGGCTAATGTGAATGGGTACCTGAATTTTGAACTAACTCAGCTTCAAATGTAAATAGTCACAGGTAGATAGTGACTCTGGATTTGAATTGCCCAGCTCTAGAGGGATGATCTGGAGTAGCAGATACTGTTAACACATCCATCCCCTACTACCCTTACTAAGTTACATATTACATTTCTTAGTATCACCCTCTCTCTCTTTTTTTTTTTTTTTTTGCATTCAAATCTGCTACTGTCAGTCATTTTAATCAGGTTTCTCACGCATGAAGTCCCATGGAGTGAGTAGCACAAACTTGCCTCTGTTTCTTTTTTTTTCTTTCATTCATTAAGTTTTATTGGCATATAGTTGATTTACAATGCTATGATAATTTCCAACAAAGTGATTCAGTTATATATATACATACATACATTCTTTTTCAGATTCTTTTCCCATAAAGATTATCACAGAATGTTGGGAAGGGTTCCCTGTGCTACACAGCAGGCCCCCACTGGCCAACCATTCCATGTACCACAGTGTGCATATGCCAATCCCAAATCCCCAGTCCATCCTTTCCCTCCCATTAACATGTCACCTTTGTTTTCAAAGTCTGAGTCTGTTTCTGTTCTGCAAATAAGTTGATTTATATCCTTTTTTTTGGGGGGGGGGAGTTCACATATAAGTGACATCATATGATGTTTGTTACCTTTGATTCTTCACAGCAGTTGCAAGATTAGTCCCCTTTGGAGAACAATTCCAACTGATGACCTATTTGTGCTAGTCCTCTATTACTGACTTCAGTGAGAACTGTGGTTGCTTGATACACTGGCACACCAAAGGGATGGAAACACTGTGTCCAGGGGCTTCCTTCCAGGGTTATGTGCAGGTCAATGTGACCCAGCCAGAAAGCACCAGATACCATGGTACATAACCTGAATTCTGATTGAAGATATAGTTTAAGTACTTGGCTAGTCTTCTGATAACTGAGAATTCTTCTAGAGCTCAGAGATAAATGTTTATGTTTCTTGGTCCATACAAATAGCAAATGACTTCCTTGACTTTGATAAAGATCTTCCTTTGTTAAACTCATGAAAATCTCACATTCTTATGGAAGCGGTCTAGTCAATGAGTAATGGATGGTAACATGAACATTCCGGAAATACTGATCCTCCGGAAGGCCTAGCCAGTGATAACAAATACCTCTTAATTTTAGCATACTGGTAAATTCCATTTAAAGCCTTTTGTCAAAAATCAAGAATGGCTTGCCCATTTAAAGACAATATGCTTCTAATTAGTTAAACTGATTTCTTAATTTATCTACTTATTAATAGTTATTTGTGCTTTCTCTCTGTGTCTCCTACATGATATATTGTTGTTACATGAAGTATTTGCAGTTTTTAGGTACAAAAACACATTGAATCTGTAGGTTTACTTAATTGAAAAAAATGGTTAAGAAATTCAATCCAGCGTTGCCATGAGCTGTGGTGTAGGTTGCAAATGAGGCTCGGATCCTGCATTGCTGTGGCTCTGGCATAGGCCAGCAGCTACAGCTCCGACTGGACCCCCAGCCTGGGAACCTCCATATGCCACAGGTGCAGCCCTAGAAAAGACAAAAAAAAAAAAAGAAAGAAAGAAAGAAAGAAATTCAGAGGAAATAAGATGAAAAGTAGAATATTTCAGATAAAATAAAATAAAATAATAAATTATAGCACACTTATTTCTAAACAAACACTTGTAACAGGGATTGACATTGCATATCCTGTGTTTTCTTTGGTTTCCTACAAAGTAATCAAGTAAAGTGAAATATCAAGGAGATTTCTTTAAAAATGAGAGTAACCTGAATATTTTAGTATATATTTAGTATATATTTCAGCGTTTAGTATATATTTTGGCTATGCGGTAACTTTCCCTACCAAATGCTAAAAGAATTTGAAAATGGGTTGTATAACCTATAACCAAGAGGCATGTAGCAATTATATTTCAGTCAACAGACTGGATATTCTCAAACTCTGAGATCACTGTAGGAGATTAGGTTATGATTCAACAAATATTTACTCCCACCTCACTTTCAGTGGAAGAATACACTGCTCTACTCCATTGATTTAGGGCTTGACTGGCTATAACCAATGGAATGTGAGTGAGGTCTGAGCTTGTGTGTTCAGAAACATCACATGTTTCCACTTCTGATCTCCCCCATGAGAAAAACATATGTCAAGTTGCCAGAATGAGATGCCTTGAAGAGACCTGCACTTAACCTACAGATTGAAACACAGCCCCTCAGCTGAGCCGAGATCTGGTGAAACTCATGGCCTGCCATTCTGTAGATGGGAAAATCTGTATAAATAATACATATACAACAATAACATTGTGTGTATTTTGGTTGTTTCCATGGAAACAAATGCCTGATACATTCAGAAAAAGTCATTTTTTTTAAAAAAAAAATAATACCTTTCTGTGGTACAGTTGACCCTTAAAAAAATGCAAGGGTTAGGGGTGCTGTTCTTCTATGCAGTGGTAAATCCATTTATAACTTATGGTTGGCCCTCCTTATTAGTGGTTTTGCATTAGTGATTCAACCCATCAGGGGTTGTGTAGTACTATTGCATTTATTTAAAGAAATCTGTACACAAGTGGACCTGCATAGTTCAAACCCCATGTTGTTCAGGGGTCAATTGTATATGCAGTGCCCCAGAATCTGTACTCTTCACTTTTATCTTCTCATATATGGCATCTCCTCTTCTGAAGCGGCTAGAGACTAGCAAAGGATATTTCAGCAAGTGGTAGCTCTAAGCATGGCCTTTCTTTGGCAGTTTTACTATCCTCTTGGAGTTTCTAGAAATGCAAATCCTCGAGTTCCATCCCAGGCCAACTCTCGGGATGGGCTCCAAAAATCTGTCTTTTAACAGTTTTTTGGGTTTTTCTCCACACACACTAAGGTGGCCACTGTTGGTCCAGGACTGTTTCAGTTTTAGCACTGAAAGTCACTCTTCCTGGGAAATCCGTCCAAAGGTTGGTCACTTTGTAAGAATCAATGTTTGTACCCAGTAGGGACAAGGTTTCTACAGTACTGGGAGGGCAGAGCTCTCCCCAGATCCTGTTTCTGAAAATACTTCTGAAATATAGCTAATCCTTCATGTCTTTGGTGATGGCCAAACAGAGATTCCCCTTGCTCAGCCATAAATCTCCGAAGGAAGGTAATTTGCTGAGCCTTTCCAAGTGGTGTATTACTTCATGTTAGAGGACAGTCTTCTCAGATGGAAGAGAGCAAGGATTCATAAATTTCTCATTGATGCTCTGGGTCTAAAGTATAAATAAATGATATTTTTCAGATTCTCACCCATGAGCATTAGAATAGGGGCTAGGAGACACTGTGGAGTTAGACATGAGGCAAGGAAAAGGAAAACACTAAATTTATATTTCTAAGACTTAACAGATTCCCTATAACCGGTCTTATTTCTCCAACATGACTTCCCTCCACTTTAGAGAGAGAATGGGGCTCCTTTTATCCCAATGCCCTTAGGCAGCTATGACATTAAGTTGCTCATGGTACACTGGATATGTTTCCCTATGCAGATCAGTGTAGGTTAAATCTTGTGATTTTGGGGTTGTGTATTCTAGACAACTTCTCTTAGCTTGACTTGGATCCCACTAAACTGTGGGGCCCAAAGTAACCTAACCATCTTTGGATAGACTCCATCCAAGCCTTCACCCAGTGCCCTGAAGTTCTGCGCATGTGCAGGAGCCACAGGAAACCCTTGGATCAAAGAGTGCCGAGAGAGCCTCGACGGGGCTGCAGGAACATCGTGTAATTTACCCAAACCATCTGCGAGTGACATAAATACCAGCCGCTTCGAACACCTGCACCAGATGACTCAGCACCAAGTTGGGAAGCCAGCAGGGGGTTGAACTAAAAGAAAACAAAAACTTCGGTGACTGAAGCAAAACAAATCATCACATTCTGGCACCAGCTGCACTGGAAAGGAAAAAAAAAAAAAGAAAGAAAGAAAATGAGTTGGCAATTTTTACTCAACTTCCAGTCAGAGGGATCTGCCAGCTGGATGTGTCAAGGTTTGTGATAGGGGTGAGGGCAAAGGAGGGGGATGGTTAAAAAAAACTTTAAGAAATATCAAATCCCTCCAACAATAGTTGCAGGGTCCTGGATTTCTGTCTCAGAGCAGCTGCTGTTGAACTTAAGACAAAGTATGCTGATTATGACCTAGAAGGGATGGAGAAAGAGGGGCCCTTTTGATTCAGTGAAGAGGGAATGAGCAGGTGTGTGCCTTGCGGGTGCCATGCCCCAGGGAGCTCACCCAACATGTCCTGATGGGCCCCTGCCTCTCAACTCCTCTGTTTAGACACAATCTCTTACAGACTCTCAGAAAATCCCCTTGCTACTCCAGCCACCACAAAGAAGGCCAGCCACACAACTTCAAGGCTTGAATATCGCTTCACTAGGAAAAGATGAAGCTGACTGCCTCCAAACTCTTCGAGTGAGGGAGTTTCTGAAATTTCAGTTACGCTGGGGTACCTACTGTTTATAGTCTTGACCTTCTATCTTCTCTGGTAGAGCGGAGGATGCAATGAATGATGGGCAGACCACTTTCTGCCACATCCTCCAAATGAATGGCCACAGATATTTTTGGCACCTCAAGTGACCCAGGTGGTCCCTCTGGCCTGATTTCCTTGGCCAGTGTTCCTTCCTCATCTGCAAATTTGGACCCTCCCATTTTCCAACTAATTGTATCATATTATCTCCTTTTTGTTAAAGATTGTCCTCTCAGCAAAAGGTTGCAAAATCTCAGGCTGTGGGGATAGAAACTCTCAATTAACCTCTAGCCTTGTTGCAGTGCCCATGGCTTGGGTTATTCCTTATACCTAATCGTGGGCCCATTAACAGGTTGTCCAAAAATAAAACAAAACCAGAAACCCTGTTTTGACCAGGCTGTAATTGCTGCTAAGTGACACTTAACAATGGTTCCCTTGTACCACTGCTTACTAGACAGTATGGGCCACTCAGGCACATGGCTAAATCCTGGGCACTGAGATTTATTTGCAATAAGAGCCTCTCTGTATCTCTGTAAGCACTCCGTCCGGCACCTCCTTTGATTGTATGGTGGTCATTTTTTTGGATTGCCAGAACTGACAACATGGCACAAAGCATGAAGGACAGCTCCCACAGGGGGCTACGAAAACCTTCTTCCCCCCCACCCCCGCTGCAAATATAATTAGTTTATGTTAGCTGGAGAAAGTCAGAGGTTGTCAAAGGGTAGCACAGTCTTTGTTTTTAGGCAAGATAGTGGAATAATTGCTTGATGCTCAGATCTGCAGGTGCTGTAAGGAGCTCATTTGGGCTTGGCGGCCTGCAGGGAAAGCTCATTTCCTCTGGAAAACCATGGAATTCCTTGTGACAGAGTCTATTTGCCGTGACAGGGGTGATTATCCATTTATGCCCTCGGGACAATACCTGCCACACTCTGCCCTCACCTGACTCCCATTTTCACACACGCATTTTCACACGCAATCCTTGAGCAGCCCCCCCTTTCTTATGAGAACAGGGAGAGCAGACCTGACTTATTGTACATGAGACGATCCCCAAGGTGTGTTAGATATAGAGGGAGAGGGAAGGTAACTCATGGAGGAATTTATTCAAAATAAAGGGGATAGAAAAAAATAAGGAAAGAAAGAAAATGGAAAAGATACTCTCATGAGTCACTGAGTTAAATATCACATTAGTTTAAATCAAAAACAAGAGTGAAGAATGAGAAGATTTCAGAAAAAAAAAAGGTTTGCTTAAAATAAACCCCATCTTCCCCCATGCTCGTGGCCTGCAGTCTATTTTCCTTATCTGTCTCAAGAAATAGTAATAGGTTGTTGTTGTAAGGTACCTAATTAATCCTGATCACAAAATATCTAGAAGCCAAGGAAATCACTCAGTATTTACTCTCTAGTAGACTCATTTTCATTGTGAGAAAGTCCTTTTTCAGTTCATCTGTATGTTTTGCCTCTATGATGAGGTTATTCTTTCAGACATCTATCTAAAATGCAAAGGAAAGTAACACTAAAGCTGGATACAGTAGATTCTCTTTCACCAGTTAGTTACATGAACTCAGACAAATTGTCCAACTTCTCTGTTTATTATACACTTAAGCTTCTTCAATGGTATAAGGAGTTCCCAGGTGGTGCAGCTGGTTAAGGATCTTAGTTTGTCACTGCTCTGGTGTGGGGTTCCATCCCTGGGCCTGGAACCTCTGCATGTGGCTCAGAGCCTGGTTCCCAGGCTCAGCTAAAAAAAGGCGGGGTGGGGGGAGAAAGTATAAGGAGGCTAATAATGCTGTATTATATTTTTCAGATTCCAATAGTGTGTTTTCAAGTTACCCTTCCCATTCAACATACAGCTTAATTGTGATAAATCTCATGTGGATTTTGCTTTTAGTGTTTTTTCAAATCTTTTTTGCTGATAACTTAGGCTAAGGTCATAGCCATGGTGGGAAATCTAGACCCTGAAAGTTCTCATTAAAGCCTTAACTGATACATTGAAGGACTGTATTGGACATCTTGTATGCCTTATTCTTCAGCCATCCATCTAACAATACTTGTGTTGTTTCTTTTATACTTTCAAGCTCCATGCTTGTACCTGGCATCTCTGTGAAGGACCTGAAGGTTTTTGCTACCCTAACCTGTCTTTAGCCTCTGTAAAAATTATTTAGATGGTGAGATTTGGATTAAAGCAGAGTTTTAAATACACACACACACACACACATACACACATAAATGAGGTGAGCTCAGTGCTGAGGGCAGCACCCGAATTAACCATATCTTGACAGTAATACAGTTCACATGACTAGTCTGGACAGGTGTGTAGCCTTGTGGAAGCACTTAAAAAATAAAGAACACAGTCTTTGATGTTTTAAGAAGTTGTGCCTTTTATGTGCTTTAATGCCTGTTTTGGGGAGGATACCCAAGAGTAATGTGCCTGAAGAAATACTAGCTATGGAGAGTGAGTCAGAAATCTAACTAACTGTGATGAAAAGGGCTTTGACCCTCTTTATCCCCAATAAGTCAAAACCTTTATACCTAGAGAATTTTTTTTTAAGTTAAAGAAAGGAAAGGAAAGGAAAACTAAATATAGTAGGAAAAAAGCAAGGGAAGAAAGGAAGGAGTATAAAAATGGAAAAAAGGAGAAAGGGAATTATCAACAAGAATAAACGTTAATATACCAGAACTCCAGGAAGAGACCATAACAATTTATGAATGAGTAGATTCACCAAAATAAGTCAATGAACAAAGAATCAAAACAACTGATGAGTGTCTAATCATTGACCATCTCTTATTAGATTTTATAAGGTTATAAAACAAATACCCTTCCTTAATACCAGTCAGGTATGAAATCACAATTGAGAATACAGATGTAAAAGGAGAAATGATGGAAGCTAAAAATGAGTGTCTTAGGGTCTTGGAATGGAAAGAAGGCTGAAATAACTACCTATAGAGTCAAGGACATGTGACCTGAGTCTCAGAGGAAGGGTAAGATGTAGGATTTGCTGGAAATCATAGGGAAAGGATGGGGAAGGGTTCCAGGAGGGGAGCAAGACCATGTAGTGGTCAATGAATTGCACCAATAGTCCACTCTTCACCCTATTCTGACCCATGCCCTTTGCCCTGCAATGTTCAGTGTCTCCCACTCTGGGTAGAATGTCTTTCTTCTCTATAGGTGAATCTGGCTTTGGCCAATTGTTTGCAAACATGCCATCAACAGAGGCTATAAAAATGGACTAGAACCTGAGTTCCCATTGTGAGTCAGAAGAAATGAACCTGACTGGTATCCTTGAAGACATAGGTTTGATCCCTGGCCTTACTTAATGGGTTAAGGATCCGGCATTGCCATGAGCTGTGGTGTAGGTCACAGATGCAATTCAGATCCTGTGTTTCTGCAGCTGTGGCATAAGCTGGTGGCTATAGCTTCAATTTGACTCCAGCTTAGGAACCTCCATATGCCTCAGGTATGGCCTTAAAAAGACAAAAATTAAAAAAAAAAAAATAGACTAGAATCACAGAAAAGTCATTGAATGTGTCTTCTTTCTATCTTGCTCTTCTACCTTTGCCATGAGAAAATGCTCAGATTAGCCTTCTAGAGCATGAGGTGTGCAAGGTAGAGCAGAATTTTTCCAGTTTTCCCAGTGGAAATCTTCCTAGGTAAGTTGACGATCAATGTATCCCAAGCATAGGCACAGTTTAGCTGAGATTAACAGAGCCCCCTAGCTCAACCACAACAAACTGCAGGCATAGGAATGGATCAATTCAAGACTATAGGAACCTTCCAGTCAATGTACAAACTCATAATATAAATATGTTTATATTTTGAGCCAACAAGTTTTGAGGTGATTTGTTATGAAGCTTTATTATAGCAATAAGTAACTGATACATATGATACACTTTCAATTTAATAATAGAGACTCAAATTTGGAGACAGATGCTCCCATTCTTTATTCTGCAGGTATTTGTAAATCTGATTTTGTAGAGGAGCAGGCATTAGTGTGGAGAGGAAGGACATTCAAAGGGCATGTTTGTTTATATAAGAGTAATAGAATTGAGAAAAGCAATCACCATCAGTTCATTCACAACTACAAAATTATTTCCAAGATAGCCAGGAACTAAGGGAAAATGTTGTACTCACTTGAATTCTCCAATTAAATGCCTCAACTAATTACGTTTTATGAAATTAAAAAAGACATTTGAGATACTAATAATTCAATTTCTGGTACTGCACATTTTTGTCTATAAAGGTAATTCATATTCTTTTTTAAAGCTTTTTATTATGAATATATATCATTCATATACAACTTAAATATGAGTTTTGAAGATAATTAAAATATTCTGGAGTTCTTGCTGTGGGTTAAAAAATCTGACAGTAGTGGCTTGGGTTGCTGAAGAAGTGAAGGTTCAATCCCCAGTCTGGCACAGTGGGTTAAGGATCTGATATTGCCACAGCTCTGGCGTAGGTTGTAGCTGTGGCTCAGATTAAATCCCTGGCCCAAGAACTTCCATATGCTGTGGGTGCAAGCCAAAACATGACAAAACAGAACTTACCATCAGATAATGGAAGAAAATATTAACAATAACTTTTAAGATCACCCCTCAATGATCCTCCTCATATATAACCCCATCTGCCTTTGTCTCTCCCCAGAAATAACAACCAATCTGTGTTTTGTGTTCACCCACAATTTTTCCTTAAGACTTATGACTTAAGACTTATGACTCTCAAATATTTAAAATCAACTATGGTGTCTCTTGTCTGCAAAGTCACATTTCCAACTACATATAACTCCATATATGTACACTTCATGCTCAATAGCCTGCTCTCACTGATGTCACACATCAGAAATAATGTGTCTAAAAACAGACTTACCACCACCATCCCTGAACCAGCTTCCTTTCCAAAATGTTTGAGGTCTGCCAATGTCCACACCCTCTCCCACAAGCCCAGGCCAAGTGGTCATGAGGTTCAACAACAGAAAAAGCATGAATAGGTTGGCACAGATCCTCCCCCTCTGCAGAAAAACACTTTGATCCACATATGGCCAATGGATCACTAGCAGCATCTTGGAATCATAAATATAACCCATGTAATTACAAAATTACAGACTGTCACTGTATTTTCCTACTCATCTGATTGAATAAAAACTTGGAAGCAACCAAGATGTCCTTCAGCAGGTGAATGGATAAACAACTTGTGGTACATCCAGACAATGGAATATTATTCAGCAGTAGAAAGAAATGAGTTATCAAACTGTTAAAAGACATGGGGGAACTTAAATGCATATTACTAAGTGAAAGGAGCCAATCTGAAAAGGCCAGATATTGTATGTTTCCAACTATAAGACACCCTGGAAGGCAAAACTATGGAAACAGTATAAAGATCAGTGGTTGGCCGCAGTGGGTTGGGGGAGGGTGAATAGAAGTGCAAAAGATTTCTAGGTCAGTGAAAACACTCTGTGTGATATAATCATGGATAAATGTTGTTATACAAAGCTATAGAATTTACAGCACAATGAGTGAACTGTGATATCAGCTTTGGACTCTGGGTGAAAATGATGTGTCAGTGTAGGATCATCAATTGCAACAAATGTATCACTCTGGGCAGGATGCTGATGATGGGCTATGCATGTGTAGGGGCAGGGAGTATATGGGAAATCTCTGTATTTTTCCTCTCAATTTTGTTGGGACCCTAAAACTTCTCTTAAGAAATAAAGTCTATATTTTTTAAAAAGCCTATGAAGGAAAGGGGAAACTATGCACTTAATTCATTTGTTTTTTTTCCATTCTAGGAAAAACTAATTGGGTGATAGAGACTTACTGATAAGTAAGACTGCTTTTACAGAATTTATATTCTATTATAAGGGATGGATAATGAGCTAATAAGACAGTCAGAGAAAAATGTTAAATTCTGAGAAAGTAAGGGAATAGAATGATTTGGTAGAGTTGGATTTGAACAGGGAGATGCTACTTGAAATAGAACAGTCAAGGAAGGCTATTTGAAGAGACCACACCCAGACCATAGCTAAATGATGAGAAGTTGCTATTATAACTGTAAAGAAAAATATGCACCACCTTGTGAGGTGCAGCTTGAAAGGTTACCATACAGGGGAAAAGGGTGATAAAATTATACATTTTATTTAGGGTTAGATTATGGATAATATGGGGGTGACAGTGCTGCTGGCAGAGGTGTGGTGCCACCAAGTCCCATGTAGCACATTTTTGTCTCCCTTTTGTTCATTTTACTACTTTGTCCTCCTATTTGCTTGGGATTTTCTATTTTAAATATCTCAAATTTTGCTTATATAAAATTTATTATTTCATAAATGTGTGGAGTGGTACTTGAACCATCTAAACTCTCTTATTTTTTTGTATGTATGAACCAGGTAGATATAAGTTTTTAAAGTGGTATATCCACAGTAGCTTTTTATTTACATTTAACTTTTGGTTTGTAAGTTTTAGAAACCAAAGATAAATTTCCAAAAGCACAAAATGGAAAATGAGTCATGTAGCTAAAAGGAATAGGAGGAGAGGTGGTTTAGGTGTGCCTAGATCCAGGGCTTCATTTCTGTGTCTTACCATTTTTCAGCTCCTCTACATCGCCTTAACTCTTGGAGAAATTTTCCCCTATGTATTGCTTCCCAGTTTCTCATCAAGTAGCTTAAGAGTTTTCACTTCCCAGTAATTTCAAGCATGCTTCTCAATTGGATTTCAATTGACTACTGAGTTATATGTCCGGAGTTGAAAAGCCCTATTACCAAGGTAATAGTACACATTGCTTGGACTAAGAGTATGGAAGGAATTTTTTCCCACAAGAAAGTCAAATACAGGACAGGTACAGGTAAAACAATGAGATCAGGACCTTTCCTCATACCATATATAAAAATAAACTCACAATGGGTTAATGACCAAAATGTAAAACTTGAAACCATAAAACTCCTAGAAGAGTACATAGGCAGAACACTCTTTGACATAAAGCCTAGCACTATTTTTTTTTTTTTTGATCTGTCTACTAAGGGTAAAAGAAAAAAAAAGCAAAAATAAACAAATGAGACCTAATTAATCTTAAAAGCTTTTTCACAGCAAAGGAAACCATCAATAAAATGAAAAGACAACTTACAGAATGGGAGAAAACATCTGCAAGCAAACTGACAAGGGGTTAATATCCAACATACACAAACAGCTCATACAACTCATTATTTAAAAAAGAACAACCTAATCAAAAAATGGCCAGAAGACCTGAATAGACATTTCTCCAAAGAAGATGTACAAATACCCAACAGGTACATGAAAAGATGCTCAACGTTGCTAATTATTGGAGAAATGCAAATCAAAACCTCAATGAGCTATCTCCTCACACCTGTCAGAATGGCTGTCATCAAAATGTTTACACACATTTACAAATGGAGAGGATATGGAGAAAAGGAAACACTTGTGCATTGTTGGTGGGAATATAAGTCGGTGCAGCCACTGTGGAAAACAGTATGGAGGTTCCTCAAAAAACTAAAAATAAAATTGCTAGATGATCCAGCCATTCCATTCCTGGGTGTATATAAAGGAAAAGCAAAAACACTAATTTGAAAGGATACCCCAATGTTCATAGTATCACTGTTTATAATTGCCAAGATATGGAAGCAACCCATGTAGCCATGAACAGATGAATAGATAAAGAAGATGTGAAATATTACTCAGCCATTTAAAAAGAATGGAATAATAACATTTACAGCAATATGGATGGACCTAGAGAATATTATGCTTAGTGGGGAAACAAGTCAGACAAAGACAAAGACTATACGATATCACTTACATGTGGAATTTAAATAGCAATACAAACTAATGTATAAAGCAAAACAGAAACAGATTGGAGTTCCCATGGTGGTGAAGCAGAAACAAATCTGACTAGGAACCATGAGGTTGTGGATTTGATCCCTGGCCTCGCTCAGTGAGGTAAGGATCCAGTTGCTGTGAGCTGTGGTGTAGGTCGCAGACATGGCTCAGATCCCATGTTGCTATGGCTGTGGCATAGGCTGGCAGCTGTAGTTCTGATTGGACCGCTAGCCTAGGAACCTTCACATGCCTAAAAAGCAAAATAAATAAATAAAAATATAAATAAATAAATAAAAAGAATTTAGAAAAAAGAAAGAAATTCACAGATATGGAAAACAAACTAATGGTTATCAGAGGGGAAAGGAAAGAGAAGAGGAGCAATTTAGGAGTAGGGGATTAAGAGCTACAAACTGCTATGTATAAAATAGACAAGCGGAGTTCCCATTGTGGCTCAAAAGAAATGAAATCAGCTGGTATCCACAAGGATGCGGGTTCAGTCCTTGGCTTCACTCAGTGGGTTAAGGATCCGTGTTGCCAGGAGTTATGGTGCAGGTGATATTGGGCTTTTGACTGCAATATCCCCAGTACATAAAATGGATCCTTGCATAAAGAAGGTATTCACTAAATATTTGTAGAATAACTTGATAAACAAATCATTGAATACACTATGATGGTTTCTGCTGCTCCATTGTTTCCATCAGGCATCAATGGAGGGGAAGAGCACAGTGAAATTATTAAGTATTGAAAAGAGGCAGGATGCCCCAGTGGGAAGAAACTGAAAAAACCACTAGTATCTAGTGGCACAAACTGATAGGGCCCCAGTTTCTCAAATAAAACCATCCTGGCTTTTTAGCCATGAGACCACATCCTTTCAGCTGTTTGTGCTAAAGGGGAAAATGGAGCAATTATCCCTTTTAGATAATGGGGTAGGGTATTTAAATCGATGTTTTCCTTCATTTACACTGAATTTTCATCTTTTATGGGACAACACTGGCCTAGGAAGAGAAAGATGGGAGAAGGACTTTTATAAACAATGTAAAAACTGAGGAATTTGATTCCAAAGTTAAGGCGGGAAGGAAGTTATACAAGGAGGTAACTAAAATAAGAATTTTGGGATATAGATAAATATTCAAACAGGGGTGAGAAGAAATAGATTTCCAAATAAAAGCTTGGGGATAAAAATAATAAATTTCCTTAAAATAGTCTGCAAAATTAAGTTATGCCAAGGATTCACAAATATTGTGATGACTCTTCCAAATGTGGAATTTGCCTGGATGTGTTTCCCTAAAATAGATTCAGTAATCTCTAAAGGGTGGCAATCAAAAGAAGAATCTGTTGGCAATCAAAATTAATTTCACCACTGGATTATCACTGTAGATATTTTCGCATTTATGATATTACAGAAACCTCAGTGGTCAGTTATTGTTTTTAATTGTTTCAAATTCATGTCACAACTTATTCTTGACAGTAATCTTTGATATGGAACAAAATGTCTGATGGATTCATCAAGGAGTTTTAACTTCCCATTCTCTGAGAATGCTCCACATCCTCTATGGGGGAAAGAAAAATTAGAAATTGACAGAACTTTGTAAATCAAATACAACAACAAAAAAATTTTAAAGATAGATACAAAAAAAAGAAACTTACTATTCAAGTGTTAAAATTAAACTTTAGCTTGGTGCATGGTCCTTGATTAGGGAAAAGAAGCATTAATACTAATGTTTACATCTATTTCCACAGTGGATTTGGGGCATAAAACTCTGAATCAGAAAAGAATGCTATCTATTGTCAGGTCTGCCTTCCAGGAGGGAAACTAAGGAGTTCATGCAATATCCAGAGTCATTTAGAGTCAGTAACTAAGTTGTAACTAGAATCCATGTACCTTGACCTCTGCTTTATTATCAGTAAAACAATAAGCTGTTTAACAAATTAGACTAAAACAGACAAACAAACAACAAAAGAAAAAAAAAAAAAAAAAACCTCGAATGAGGTTGGATTATTAGCAAGCCAGGGAAAGCCATTTTAGTCAATTTTAACTTAAATTTAACTTACGGCACGTTAGCCAGATAAAAATATAGGTGCTGGACTAGGACATTTGAATCCTGGCTCACCCACTTGGAAATTTTTAATTTCTGTGTGCCTCAGTTTCCTCATCTGGAAAATGGATTGATACTAATACAAATCTCATAGGGCAGTTATAAGGAATTGAGAAGATTGTGTAATAAAGATGCTCTAAAACCATTTTGTTATTCATTATGGTCAGTTGAAAATTCCAATTTTACTGATTGAGAGTGAGAATTCTTGAAGAGCATTTGATAATTTAATTTGGATCTTCACCAAGAACAGAAACGAGTGTGAAAGAAACTATCCAACAGGGAGAAGAATGTCCACCCATTGTCATTACCCAGAATTACAGCGCCAAAATATCCAAGTCTTCCATTGACCATGAGTGATGTGGCATTTTCAGTGATTTCTTAGGAGAAAAATCTGCAGTGAAGAATCAGTTAAATTTAGATTTTCCAACTGAGTGAAATCAATGTAAATAGTTAAAAATGGTGGGGGCACAAAAATTACCTATAACTAAAGGGGCTATAACACATGTACACACCAAGAAGTGCCTCCCTTCTTTATCCTAAGTTTTGCCCTTTCTTTCTGTCACATTTAAAAACTTACCCATTTCCAAAGATTTTGTGTATTACAGATTATTTTGAAAGGAATGCCAGGTACACATGTGGGAGAACTTTCTTATAATAAAATTGGATTGGAAAAAGCAAAACTATGAATGTTTAGCAAAAACAAACTTTGAAAGGAAACTCAACATTTTTTTTTTAATGTTTCCTTGGGCATTTTTCTAAAATCAGCCTTGTTTCTGCATAATATTTTTCTTGGTTGGGCAAAGGCTGGTTAAAATATTCATTATTTTTTTAATGTACTATGCTGCTATTTGCAGCTTCAGGTAGTTAATATTTGTGTTTAAGCTTTGCAGTTCAAATGGGAAAATCCACTCTAAACAGCATTGCTGAACAGCATGAAGGAATCCTTCGAAACAGGAGGTCCCTTTCCTGAATACCAATCAGTGTGGCTTTCCTCTGTGGCTGGGAGAGGAAGCACTGACCAATGTTTGCACTCCACCATGTCCTGCATGTCACAAGCTTAATCCCTAACACTGGCCGCCTTGTCGACAGAGTTTCCGGCTGGCAGAATGAATTGAACCTCTGAAGAACGACGGCGCTACTGTGTCTCCAGATGACGTAAACGTCTTCTGGGACAACCACGTGAAAAGATGAAATATAATTAGCCAGAAGCTCAAGATGACCTCAATGAGTACATGTGTGTAAATATGATGGGCCAGCCCTATAGGAAAACATCACTGGTCTAAATGTATTGGGCTTGGATTAAAATGCACGTGTGGCTGGAAGATATCCAGAGACCTTTGAATAATGACTAAACAGGCTAAAGAAAGGATTTTCTTCACCACTACAATTTAGATCCCAATGCACATTTGCTGACATCTAATGTATACCAAGTCCATACGTCCTATGTCATTTAATACAGATGAATCTGGAAAAGAATGGATATATGTATTTGTGTCACTGACTCACTTCGTAGTACATCTGAAACTCACGCAACATTGTAAATCAACTCTACTCCAATAACATTTTTAAAATATGGATAGGAGTTCCTGTCGTGGCGCAGTGGTTAACGAATCCGACTAGGAACCATGAGGTTGCGGGTTCGGTCCCTGCCCTTGCTCAGTGGGTTAACGATCCGGCGTTGCCGTGAGCTGTGGTGTAGGTTGCAGACGCGGCTCGGGTCCTGCGTTGCTGTGGCTCTGGCGTAGGCCGGTGGCTACAGCTCCGATTGGACCCCTAGCCTGGGAACCTCCATATGCCGCGGGAGCGGCCCAAGAAATAGCAAAAACAACAACAAAAGACAAAATAAATAAATAAATAAAATAAAAATAAAAAAATAAAAAAAAAATAAAAATAAAATATGGATAACAGCTCAGCTAGAAACTTAATTCAGAATTGGGGAAGTTGAGGCTCAGAAAGGCTAAAATATACTTTCCTAAGAGTATGTATTTATATTTTTTTCAAATATATTCATTGAACACAAACTGTGTATGAAAATCTATGCCCCTATCAGAATGGGACACAATTATAAGCAAGACAGAGTTGGGATGTAAACTCAAGCAATGTGCAAGATTATATATTACTTAGTCCTGGAGTTCCTGTTGTGGCTCAGCAGGTTAAGGACCTGATGTTGTCTCTGTGAGAATGCAGGTTCAATTCCTGGCCTTGCTCAGTGAAAGATAGGGTTTAGTCCTTATGACTATCAGTTCACTCAGCGATCTGAGACATACTAATGTATCAGGGTGTAATCCCTGATACTCATGGTATCTTTAAAAGGATATATATTTGTTTATTACAAATTTCCTCTTTTCTTTCTCATGTGGAGAAGAAACAAAAGAGCAATGCTATCTCTGTGTGACTGCTGTGTGTTACCTCCCATCCTCTTCACAATGTTTAATTCTTCTCTCTCAAGGACTTTGAGATTATCAATCATCATAATGGCTTCTGTGCTTCCTAAGGCAGAAAAGGGGTTACTTTGAGGTGGCATTGGCATCTTACCAAAGAACCGCTGAGATGCCAGAAAGGAGAATGAATGTCATTCTGTTGCCTTCTTCCACCTCTTTTCCTTAACTCAGTCCCTTTCTCTAGCTTATTGTTCTCTGTCCTAGGCTAGAATGCCCGCATCTCATTTGACTACACTTAATCTAGGCTAGCCAATATGGCACCACTACCTGTTTCAATTCTGAGTGTACTCCTTAGGAAGAAAGTTTAGACGTCCCCATCTAGTCTTACCTGACATCTAGGTTGCTGTTTTCCCAGGGGTTTGTCAGCTGAGAGAAAGGTGTGATGACTTGTTTGCTTCCAATTGGTGCTTCTAGTCCATTGATCTTCCTTCCCAATGACAACAACAATCATATAAAGCCAAAATCCAAGTCTTGCATTCCATGCTGTTTGGCTACATTGTGTTTCCCTTCTCTCCATACTCTCATCTACTAACCTCTGGCCACCCCTCTCATTCATTCAACATTTTGACGCTGGGATTATATTTTTCATCTCTCCAAATGCAAGAATGACCCAACACTCACATCCCACTCTTTCTTCATTCACTCTTTCCTCTCTTTTTGTTTCTACTCTTCACCTCAGCTCCCCTCTCACCTGCCAGTCCTTAGACCTTGTTATCTCATGTAAGTGCTCTACTTCAAAATTTAAGCACTCTATTTTCTGACTTTAATCTTTACCTTATTGGTATTGCATTTTAATTATTTTCCTTGTGACTCTCTTTTGGCTTCATAATACCCTCTCTTTCCATCCTCCCACACCTTCACATACTTCACTCCCCAGCTTATATTTTAAGATGCTTTACATAACTAACTGCCTTATTTACATTATAAATGGCCTTGCTTCTCTGTCTTCCTCTATTTCCTTCATACTTTCTGGCAGTTCCTACACATAGTTTAACGTATTTTTTGGTGTTCCATTCAAACATTCAAATGTTGCTGGAGAAGTTCACAAAATAGGCTATTGGATTGTATTATTGAATGATGATAATCCTTATGAATAAGCTCTCGACACTGTGGAATTTTGTAGATTGATTGCATTTAGGGTCCCAGTTCTTTGTCCTTCCTGTGTCCATTCTCCCTTCCTATGAACTTTAGAATTTCTCCCAATAATAGAGAGGCCTATCTCCCCACTCTTTTCCTGATGAGGCATATGATTTGGTTTTAATAATGGGATATTAGCAGATGTGCTGCATGTAGAGGATTGAAAACATACCCATTTCAACTTCTCCCTAGGCCTTGAAGACCTGCCTTGGCTAGCTTGCTGGAGATGAGATACATGGGGAGAAATTATTTCAGGGACACAGAGGAAACTAGCCTAGATCAGTGACAGTCATCCAGTCTCAAAATATGTAAAGAAGCTCAAACAATTCCAGAACAGCTACCAGGCTAATCCAAAGACTCACAACCTCAATAAAAGCCTCCTGTGTTAAGTCACTCACCTTTGGGATAGTTTGCCTTATAGCACTCCTGCAGCAGTAGAGTCTAACTCTATTAACTATATTCCTCTGAACTACCTGTGCTCTAATTCCCAAAGCAATGTGTTCCTTCCCCTCATTCTCCAAGAAGAGCCAAATGCTTCACACAAATAATGGAGGGCATTTAATGCTAATTCCTTCAAATTCCTTCCATGAAGCCTACAAACTCTCAATATCCACATCATCCTATCCAGTCTATAACAGAGCTGACTCTTTTGCCATCCGTGGAGCCTAGACTTCAGATCCAGTCTCTTCTTCTATAATCTCTTCTATCTTCTGTGTTTTCAGCCTTTCCTTTTCAACATGAGGTATTCACTCCTCAACTACTTTCTTTCTGGCCCCTAGCTCCTTCTCAAAATATGTAAACATTTTACTTGGGGTCACCAGTGACCCCCTTAAGTCAAATTTTTTTTCAATTGTCGTCTTCATTCACCTTTCAGAAACAATTCTACAGACTACTTTTTGATTCTTACAGCATTCTCTTTATTTCTATGACACAGGCTGTTTTGGTTTCCCCCTTAGATATTTGTTTACTCCTCTTACATCTTCTATTCAGATTTAATTTCATTTATCCTGCCAAGAAATGCTATTTTTCAAGGATTGATCCTAGGCCCGCTTATAGTCAAAGAGACTGCATCTGGGCCCATAGCTTCTGTTATCACTTCCTTACAGATGAGTCACAAATTAAATGTCTCTGTCACAGATCTTACCTCTGAGTTCCAAACCCATTTGTCCAGCTGCCTCCTTGATGTCTCCATTTGGAGATTACTAATCCACCTCAAATTTGGCACTTTCAAAATCTCATTCTCTCTCCCCTCCCCAGATTGCCTCTACCTTCCGTGTTAACTGAGAGGATGGCAACTATCATCCAGATGACTAACAGAGTCATCCTTTACAACCTATTAAACACAGCTGACTGCAAGCCCTGTGAATTTTACTGCTTAACATCATTGAAAAATGGCCATTCTGGGGTTCCCGTCACGGTGCAGTGGTTAACGAATCTGACTAGGAACCATGAGGTTGCAGGTTTGATCCCTGGCCTCGCTCAGTGGGTTAAGGATCTGGCGTTGCCGTGAGCTGTGGTGTAGATCACAGACAGGGCTTGGATCCTGCGTTGCTGTGGCTGTGGCATAGGCTGGCGGCTGCAGCTCCGATTTGACCCCTAGCATTGGAACCTCCATATGCCTCAGGAGTGGCCCTAGAAAAGGCAAAAAGACAAAAAAACAAACAAACAAACAAAAAAATCCTTCTCCTACTCTTTAGGGCTTTTACTTCATTCCAAGGCACTATCTTCTCTTGCCTAAATTATTACCTCATAGTAGCCTCACTGCTGACAAAGTAGAATTGAAACATACAAAAATTATCCTCTCTCTTTCACACATACACATAGTCATATTTAAAACACATATAATTTTCTTTTTTTATGTATATACATTTACTTTATTTTTTTAACTTTATAATGATTTTTATTTTTTCCATTATAGCCAATTTTCTACTGTACAGCAAGGTGACCCAGTTAACATACATGTATACATTCTTTTATCTCACATTATCATGCTCCATCATAAGGGACTAGATGATTGGATTAATAAGATGTGGTATATATATATATATACACAATGGAGTACTACTCAGCCATAAAAAGAACAAAATAATGCCATTTGCAGCAACATGGATGGAACTAGAGAGTCTCATACTAAGTGAAGTAAGTCAGAAAGAAAGCCAAATACCATATGATATCACTTATATCTAAAACACATGTAATTTTCCACTTCACTTGGAATAAAAATTAAGCTTCTTCAGATGACCTGAAAAGTATGATCTGGTTGCCACCTCTTTCCACAGCCTTATTTTGCACACTTACCCCTAGTCTCTGCTTTCTAGCCATGCTGACCTTTTCTCTTCAGTACCTTGAACCTTCCATGACCCCTGCTTCCATAAGTCACGCCACTGGATGAGTTACAGCTGCCAGCTCCTTAGACACTTGCTAATTCTCTGGTCAGAGCACCGCCTCTCATGAACTCTAGGACTGTTCAGAAGTTGAAGATACCTCTATCTGGACTTCTCTATGTTATCGACTGCTAAAATTTCTTCCAATCATATGCTTTACTCTGTCTTATCTTCTTGGTCTCTAGATTTGTCTGTAAATCAGCCAGGCTCAGTTTGCCATTGAAAATGTCCTGATTCTTAACTGTGAAATAGTTTTAACTTCACTATGTTCTTGTCTATAAACCCCGGGATGATTCCTACACAAATAAGCATATAGGAGCTGCAGAGAAATCTTTCACACAGTCCTTCTCCTCTAGTTAGGTTCTATGATGTCAGGGACTAGATTTGTCTTGTTCACTAAGGCATCCCCAGCTCCAAAAGCAGTGCCTGGCAGAGTAAACACCAGTCAGTATTTGTTAGAGTGATGGAAGGAAGAAAGGGAGAGAAGGAGGGAGGGAAGCGTGAGGGAGGAAAGGAAAAAGAAAGAAAGAAGGGAGGCTATCACATGGAATAGAAATGATATTGCTGCTTTCAGGCTCCAGAATTCAGTTGTCAATAAATGGAATTGATCTTGCCCACTTGTGTTCAAATTACCAAAGCAGCCTTTCCATAAAGAGTGGTATTTGCCAAATGTGGGCCCAGCTCTTAATATTGTGGTGTCTGTTTTTTCTTTTAAGGAAAATATAGATGAATGTTTTTGATGTAGCCCTGGAAATGCAGAGTCTGAAATGGACTTATAAATCTCCAAAAACTGAGGGTGAGTACAAACCTTCAAAGACTCTCTCCTGGGCTGTGCAACGTGCTTCTACAAGTTCCCCATCCAGCCCTGCAACCACTTTGGAATGTAGTTGCTCTCATGGAAATAGTTTAGTGCTTATGCGCTGAGCATTTCTCCTTTAACCTCTCACTTTCCCACTCTTACGATCACTTACATCACCTTTACATTCTGACACGTGTTATTATATGTACATATCTGTCCCTTGGCTTGATTCAACAAATATCTAGTGTGTTGCCATGGCTGTGTTTTTGGCTGTAGTACACTGTTAACATTCTGAGAGGTGGGGTCTGAAAATTCAGACAAGTTTATTTTGCTTTCCTTTCGTGGTGAGAATTTTTTAATTACCAACAGAGTGGAGTGATTTCCAATTAATGCTTCCTTCATATTCAGTTAAACAATTCAACAGATACATACTGTGATGGAAAGAGGCAGAAGAAGCTTGTTGCTATTCCTGCAAGGTGAGGTAGGGCGCCAATAAGAAAGATCTAGAGAGAAGTGAGTTAACAAGAAAGAATAACAAGCAGGGGATCGCTTGCATCACTATCTTACATTAGAGGTAATCTGTCCCAGAGTTGGTCAACCAGATTCACAATCCACAGAGAGGGCATACCCATTTCTATACATTCCCCAATATTATCCCCCAGTTTATAATATGAATATATATTTGAAGCAATATATGTATATGAATATATATACTGAGTATCTATATATGTTGAAAAATATAATTGTGTGTGTGTATGTTTTTGTTTTTGCTTTTTGCTTTTTAGGGCTGCACTCGCAACATATGAAAGTTCCCAGGCTAGGGGTCAAATCGGACCTGCAGATGCTGGCCTGCTCCACAGCTATAGCAATGTGGGATCTGAGCCACATCTGCAACCTACACCACAGCTCACAGCAACACTGGATCCCTGACCCACTGAGTGAGGCTGGGGATGAAACCCACATCCTCGTGAATACTACTTGGATTAGTTTCCACTGCACCACTACAGGAAATTCATATTTCTTTAATGGATCTGATTCTCTCCGCATCTGATTAAAGCTCTCCTATACCACATTTTCTCTGGAGAATCTATGTGATCCTGACCCACAAGAGCTATTTGGATGAAGATCCAATGGGCTGTCATCCCTCCTTTCTGTTGATTGGGATGGGTCTTGGCTTCAGTCCAACAGGTGTGGTTTCTAACTCCCAACTCTACTACTAGATGGCTCTAGAGGTATGTGCAGGGCAGGTTATATAACACCCTAAGCTTCTGTCTTCTCATCTCTTAGAATGTGCTCATGATAAAGAATAACCTCCAGTAGATTTTGTGATGACTAATGCCTGAAATGCCCAGGTAATAGCTAGTTTTTAAAGCTGTTGGGTTATTTCCCACCTTTTTTTTGTGGAATATAAGAATTATTACATCTTATAAAGTAGTATAATTTTTACCCTGATTCCAGAAGAGCTGCTCATCTAAACATAAAAAGTTGACCTTCTCGATTATGTATTATCTAGATCCTTTTTTCAATGGAAAACTCTGATCCCCAAATTAACTCTTTTACTTATTTTTAAGTGCTATTTGTGTGTATTCTATTTAGCATAATGATTGGGAATTTGTTTTCTCTGAAGGTAGATAAAATACATTAATGCATTAAAATGTACAAAAAACTGTATCTTAATTGTATAATATATATGTGCACAATTCTATGAAAGAAACTATGAGGAAAGTTCACAAAATTCTTAACTTTCAGAATGTTTATTCATTAACTCTTACTGTGTTTGAAGCATTGAATAGGATTATATATATATATATATATATATATATAATCAACTATACTTCACTTAAAAGAAAAGAACCCATCAAAAGACAGGTGCAAAATGTCATGTATTTTAAAAGATTAAAAAAGGAGAAAAAAGATTTTAGAGACCCAATTGAGTGGTATGTATTTTACTCCTTGTTGGACCTGAAATATACCTGATGCTGGACCTGATGATACACTGTGGACAAAAGATCCTGACACTGGATGCTACAAAGGATTGGGACAAGCTCTGGATGGGGAGAAGTTCTGGATGGTTCATAGATGACCAAAGCACAATAAACTTGCTTTCTTATGATCTAAAGAAGAACCTATGATCTAAAGAAGAACTGATGATCTAAAGAAGCAGATGGATCTTAATCAGGAAATTGTGCTAATACGTATATAACTATGAGATTGAACCTCTGCTATGTGCTTCGTGGTTGGAAGCATGCATGGTGCAAAAGTTCAATAAATATTTGTTGAATGAATGAATTAATGAATATTGGTTGACTGAAGTTGAAATAAGTAAAGAGATGGAAAACTTGATCTAGAAAATGGAGCAAAAGAACTCATCTCATACTGAGATCTGAAAGATGATTAAAAAATAACCGAGAATGCTTCTGGAAATGGATATTCTAGAAAGGGAGTGGATTGGTCAGGGCTCTTCAGAGAAACAGCACACACACACACACACACACACACACACACACACACACACACGGGGAAAGGAAAGGGCAATATCCTTTAGGTTGTATGATTCCCTAAGTAAACACTGCATTACTCCAACTTATTTCTCTAACTTGTTCTGGATCATCATAGTTTATAAAATAATAATTGATTATGTATATATCCTGATCTAGTTCTGAGAATTCAGTAGTGAATGGATCAGACACTGTCCTTGTCTTCATAAAATATATACTCGAAGGATTTTTGATTTTTCATACAACAACCAGTTTTCCAATTATCTAATACCAACTGGGTGGGCAACAACTCAATTCAATTCTGACACTACTCACAGTTATTGAAGACCCCACAAGCTAAAGGCTTAGGGTCCCAAGAGTGTCCTCACTTCAGGTGCCGTTCATAAGTAGGGTCCCCACGCTACCTGCACTTCTGCCAAGGTGACTAAAAATTGAGGTGTTCCCTGAAATTCTCCCCCTTAGGTTTAATAACTCACTAGAACCCTTCACAGAACTCAGGGGAGTGTTATCCTTACTATTACAGTTTTATTATAAAGGATACTACTTAGGAAGAACCAAATGGAAGAGATGAATATGGAAATATGATGGGTAGGTAAGGAGGCCAGAGCTTCTCTGCCCTCTCTGAACAGAAAACCCTCCTAGCACATCAGTGTGTTCACCAGCCCCAAAGCTCTCCAAGTCCCTTTATTCAAAAATTCTTGTCGAGGGAGTTCCCTTCGTGGAGCAGCAGAAATGAATCCGACTAGAAAGCATGAGTTTGAGGGTTTGATCCTTGGCCTTGCTGTGAGCTGTGGTGTAAGTCACAGATGCAGCTCAGATCCCGTGTTGCTGTGGCTGTGGTGAAGGCTGGCAGCTGTAGCTCCAATTTGACCCCTAGCTTGGGAATATCCATATGCCACAGGTGCAGCCCTAAAAAGCTAAAAAAAAAAAAAAAAAAAATTCTTGTTCAAATTTCATTACAAAAGAATGATGGGTTAAATCATATAGGTTAGGGAACTCCACTAATGTTCTGTGATAATCTATATGGGAAAAGACTCCAAAAAGAATGGATATGTGTATATGTATAAATGAATTACAATGTTGTGTATCAGAAAGTATCACAACATTGTAAATCAGCTCTATTTCAATAAAACTTTAAAAAAATAATTCTTATTGAAATTTCATTACACAGACATGATTGATTAAATCATCGGCCACTGGAGACTGAACTCCATCTTCAGGCCCCTCTCCCCCCCCAGAAACCTGAAAGTGGGCCTGAAAGTTCCAACCTTTATTTGCTTGGTTCTTCTAGCGAGAAGCCCCCACCCTGAAGTTATCTAGAGATTCTGCCTTGACTCACCTCATTAGCATAAACTCAGGTTGAATGAATAACAAAAGATACTCCTATCACTCAGGAAATCTGAGATGTTTTAGGAGCTCTGTGCCAGGAATTGGAGACAAAGACCAAAAATATATTTTTCAATATTATCACAGGGAGGCAAGTATGTAGGCATGGAATCAATTATTAAGAAGTTGTTCTCTCTGACACTCTATAATCAGGCACACCCATCTGCTATCAGCTGTGTCCACGAACTTCTCCCCATCCAGATCTTGTCCCAATCCTCTGTAGCATCCAGTGTCAGGATCTTTTGTCCACAGTGTATCATCAGGTCCAGCATCAGGTATACTTCAGGTCCAACAAGGAGCAAAATACACACCACTCAATTGGGTCTCTAAAATCTTTTTTCTCCTTTTTTAATCTTTTAAAATATATGACATTTTGCACTGGTCTTTTGATGGGTTCTTTTCTTTTAAGTGAAGTATAGTTGATTATATATATATTGTAATTATATATACATATATATACACATATATAAAATCAACTGTAGGTTGTAGGTTATTACAAAATATTGAGTATAGTTCCCTGTGCTATACAGTAAGTCCTTGTTGGTTATCTATTTTATATACAGTAGCGTGGATGTGTTATTCTCAACCTCTTCCATTCCCCTTTGGTAACCATAAGTTTATTTTCGATGTGTATGAAGCTCTTTCTATTTTGTAAATTCATATCATTTTTTAAAATTTCACATATAAGCAATATCATATGAAATTTGTCTTTCTCTGACTTCCTTCACCTAGTATGATAATCTCTAGATCCATCAGTGTTTCTTCTAATGGTATTATTTCATTCTTTTTTATGGTTAATATTCCATCATATATATATATATATATACCAAAACTTCTTTACCCATTGCTCTGTGGATGGATGTTTTGGTTGCTTCCATGTCTTGACTATTGTAAATACAGCTACAATGAATATTGGGGTGCATATATCTTTTTGAATTACGGTTTTCTATGGATAGGATTCTAAACATTTTATGATGGGCTTAATGCACAGAGAGGCAGCAGGGAGGTGTAGTCATTAACCCAGCAAGTTCATGACACAGAGCAGGGAAGAGAAGCACAAAAGAATCATTTATGGGAGAAATTATAAAAGCAATGCCGCATTCTCTGCTAAAGTTCATATCTTTTTAATGACCTCTATGACCAAAGCAAACTGGCCCAACTGACATTAATAGCTATTTGCTAGCTAGAATCCTGAGGGGCTCTCACATTTTATTTTATTTTATTATTTTTTTGGCCATGCCCACAGCATGTGGAAGTTCCTAGGTCAGGAATCAAACCCGAGCCACATCAGTGACATACTTAACCCACTGAGCCACCAGGGAACTCTGTATTTTATTTCAGTAGATAGTATATTCTATGGCTTATAACTCTTTGGTTTAATGTAATCAATAGCAGTTGTGAGCATATGTTTGTGTGTGTGTGTGTGTGTGTGTGTGTGTGCATGCAGCTTGCATATTTATCATCCCTTGAATAGAATTAGCTGAAATATCTATTTAGTAACCAATAAATATTATTTAGACTTTTTCTAATATAGGGCTTCTCAACATCAGCATTATTGGTATTTCGTGCTGGATAATTATTTATTGTGGGGGGGAATCGTGTATATTTAGCAACAAGGTATTGACTCACTATATGCTACTAGCTCCCTTCCCCCAGAGTTATGCCAATCAAAAGTGTCTCCAGATATTGCCAAGTGTCTCCTGAGGGCCAAAGTCACCACCGGTTGGGAACCACTACTTTAAATGATACTGTGTTAAGAAAAGAAAATTAATAAATCACTCAGTTCTTCTGACACTAATTCACTTAAAATCTGTGGTAGATAGCCTGCAAGATGGTGCCCAATGATTGCCCCCTGGTATTCATGCCCTTGTTTAGTTAGTGCCAGGCCATATTCTATGAAGGCTGGATAGTGTGACAAATAGAGATAGCAAAAATGATATTATGTAACTTTTAATATTAGGTGATAAAAGACTGCATTTCAATATTAGGTTCAATCTGTCTGGATTGCTTGATTTAGGAGAAGCCAACTGATGTGTCATGAGGACTCAGCCAACAAATGAGGAGAGCCACAAGGCAAAGAATTGAGGTCTACAGCCAAAGCAAGAAAGGAACAGGGACCTTCCTGTTGTCTGTTCATAACCTGTCCCCATTTTGTTCTACTGGTTTTAAATACTGTCTTGTAATTTTAGTTATTAATCACAAATTATGTATTAATACGCTCAGATCTTTTCCCAGCACATCACTATTAAACATTCATAATGAATTTTGTTGTATATGCTTTTTTTGTTATTGTCTTACAGTTTCTGAGGGCCAGGAATCTGGGGGTAACTTGTCTGTGTTGTTCTGGCTTAGGGGCTAAAATGATGCCACAGTCAAACTGTTGACCAGAACTGCAGCCACATGAGTTTGACTGAGGCTCAATAATGTGTTCCCACGCTCATACACGTGGCAACTGGAAGGTCTCCATTCCTTTCTGGATTTGGCTGGAGACCTCAGATTTATCAACATTGATTAGATAAAATACCTCCTCTCTGGGAACTTACATTTTTGTCTGTGGGAAGACATAGCAAGAAAATATATATTAAGCATGTGCTATCATAGAACACATGGCAAGAAAAGACCTATCTGAGATGGACACATTTTAGCACAGAGCTCCAGAAATTGAGTAAGCAATTTAGGGCAGATATTTTGGGGGAAATGAAGGCTTGAGTAAGGTGCCATTCAAGAACAGATGGGGGACAGTAAGACTAGAGTGGAATGGTTGGAAGATGTGATAAAAGATTAGACTGGTTGATGAAAAGGTTTGTAAACCATGATAATGACTTTGAATTTTATTCTCAGTGACATGGGAAAGTAGAGAGGAAAGCCCAAAGCTCGGCTTATCATGTATGTCACCATGGCTGCTGTGTGTAGAATTATTTTGAAAGGCAGGAGAGGAAACAGGGAGAAGAGTTAACTGCAGTCTTGCTACATTGATACAGGTGAGAGAGATGATGATGGCGCTAATTAGCGTGGATACATTCACAAGACAGAGCTAAAAGGATTTACTGATGGGGTGATAGTGGATGGAAAGGATAGAGGAGGCAGGGGGACCCCAACATTTTGTCCTAGTTTTATTGTTCATAGTAACACTGAAAGTTGCAAATAATCAAAATAACTATCAGTAAAGGAAGGAGGTTGACCTCACAGGTACCAACATGAGTAAATCTTGAAATTAATACTTTTCAATACAAAGTGAAGTTGGAAAATGATACCCGTAGTATTAGTGGCTATTTTAAAATATATAAAACAAAAATAACTTTATTATGAATGCATAGATAACGAAAATAAGGAAATATGAATAAACGATAGTAATTTTCCTGGGGGAAGTGGTGGGGGAGAAAAAGAAGTGGCAGGGCTTTTGTTAGCCATTGCAGTCTCTTTGTACAAATTTGCAAAATGTGAATCAACCCATCGAAACAAATGCAGCCCCACATCAGGACATACGGCTGGATTCAACCCACGTACCTCATCCTCAGCTGGACATTTTTTAGAGAAATGAGAAATGGAGCTGGGAAGGGCTGAAAGGAAGACTTTATTTGTGTCTAATTGCTTTGTCTTTTCTTAAAATCAAAGAGAGTGTGATCTGGAGAAAATATGTCAACTGAATGACTATTCCTGGTGTTGAGTAGATGAGCAATTGCTACAGTGATGACTGTACATTTTTGTATCTTAGAAATATTCTCCTTTTGAAAACTTCAAATTTTGCAAGAGCTACCCTGTATTGAGAACAAACTACATGTGTCATAGTATCAGTTTTTCATACAGCTTGAGTTCCACAGACCAGCATGGAATCAAACTCAGCAATTCAGCGATTTTAGCAGTTACTAAAACTCCTTTCCTCATTTGCAAAATAGGATAATAAACCCATCTGCCCAAAAAAAGCTGCTGAAGTCTTGTTATCTACCATTATTATTGCACCAATACCAGTAATGGGTATATACTCCCAAAACTGTGATAGAGATGTGATTAATTTTTATTTCCAATGTCAAAGACGTTAAGTAAATTAAATTCTACAGTTTTCACAGTTGGTTAGCGAGAAGGTTGGGATTCCAATTCAGATCTGCCTGGGGGAAAATGTGTGATTTTACACTAATACATACACCAAAAACGATTAATTTATGTTTCATGCATGAGGTCTAGAACTTAAACCTTACAAGAAAGGGAAGGGTAATGCTCATAAACGTTGCAATGTGTGAGTAGAGTTGAGTGTGGCTAAATGCCTAAAGCAGGAAGTTCCCTTTGTAGCTCAGAGGTTAGCGAACCCGACTACGATCCATGAGTATGTGGGTTTGATCCCTGACCTCATCCAGTGGATTAAGGATCCAGTGTTGCCGGGAGCTGTGCTGTAGGTTGTAGACGCAGCTTGGATCATGTGTTGCTGTGGCTGTGGTGTAGGCTGGCGGCTGTAGCTTCCATTCAACCCCTAGCCTGGGAATTTCCGTGTGCTGCAGGTATGACTCTAAAAAGCAAATCAATCAATCAATGAAGCCAAGTTAGCAAACTCTTCCATTCAAATAAAAAAGCAAGTATGCCATTATACATATGTGAATATCAAAATCAAAACCAAAAATCAACTCCTCTTGGGGTAAATGCCTTTTTTCCATGAGGGTGTCAAGTCTGTTTTATGAATTTCTTATCACTGGGGGGTAAAAATGTAATGGACAGAAATATTGGTGCTGCATTTGGAGTAAGCATTCTAAAAAGGAAAACCAATACCTGTTTAGTATAAATATGTAGTTTTCAGCGTCAAGACCTATGATAATGTTTTTTTTAATCCTTAGAGTCTGCTTTTAGGAACTTTAGTTTGAACAGGAAATCAACCCCTTAGACTCTTACTTTTTTGTGTCTATATTTTATATGGTAAAAATTTATTGAGATTATACATGTATTTCTATGAAGGGGCCCATTCTCAACTGGAGTGAGTTGAATCTATGATTTATTTTATAATGATTTACAGACTGAAAGCATATATTTTAAACACTAGCAACTGTAGTTTTCTTGATGACCAGGTTCTTTTTTTTTTTTTCTGTTTATAACGTGAATCCAGATTCAGATTTGATTCATTTTGTAAAATGAATTGGCATTCAAAAGCTAACCAAAGAGGATTTTTAAAAAGCAAATACTGCTGATATCAACTATGTGGCTAATGAATGTGCAGTGATACTTAAAAGTTCAAAAGGAGTTTTTCTTATAAAACTATTGTCAACCCTTTTTTCTCCTCCAGTTACATTCTGAAACTCTAAGCTGCACTGTCCAATACAATAGCTTCGAGCCACGTGTAATTATTTAAGTTTAAATTAAAGTAAAATAAAATTTAAAATTAATTTCACAGTTACATTAGCCATGTTTCAAGGGCTCAGCAGCCATGTAGCTGCCTTTGGATGCCATACTGGGCAGTGAATATTACAGAATATTTTGTAGTATTTCTATGATGGCGGAAAGTTTTATTGGACAGCATTTTTGTAAAACAAAGTACCAGCATTCACTTTCCTCCTTTTCTGAGAGACAAAGTATAAAATAATCCCCCAAAGATTGTGTTAAGTTTGCACATACTACTGATTATTAAAAAGTCTAGGCTTATAGTAGGTAAAATATATATATTAAAACAATATCTATAGCATAGATATATCAACTATATATATTATATATATATATATATATAAATTTATAATCCTATCATCACTCTCCACAAATGAGAAAGTAGTTTACTTCAAAAAATAAAACAACAAACAGATTTAAAATTTTTCTATCTGGAAAATATATTCATGAATAAAGAAAGCTCAGGTTTTATTTCTTTGATAAAATACTTCAAGGTTTTTTACACTAAAAACATTAAATGAAAAAGAAAAAACAATGCTGTTATTGATTTTCACGAAAAGATGTATATTTTTTCTAGGATTTCATTTGAATAAGCCAGATGTCTGGGAATTCTAAGCACAAGGAATGCATGAATCAATGCAAAACAACTGTAAAATATAGTAACGGGCTGGATGGGATTCTCAAGGTCACTGACACCCAGTGGTGGCAATCTTATCACTTTTCGCTATTCAACCTCCTCTACTAAGACACAAGTATTTTTATACTGAAAAAAAAAAAAAGACCCAATCCTAAGAAATTTCATAGCAGACATTTTTCTCCTTGAAAGATTACTTGAGCTAGAAGAATTTCCATCTGGGGAAGGAAATCCATCAGCTGGAAATTCTAACAAGGTTCAAGTGAACCCTTGCTTTGACATTCAGAAGGAAAGTTTTCATGGCTCAAAATTGGATCAGGAAGTGCTTGACTGAGAATGAAGTGAAATCATTCACACACACAGCAGTGATCTTGTTGACGCCAAGTAACTAACAGTCCAGCCGTATCTCAAAACCCACATTTAGGGCTATTTTGAACTTTGGAATTTGATCATTCATTTAAGTTCTTATATTTACATACCATATAATAAATGACATACTGCTTCCTCTTTTTACGACGGTAAAATATACAGAACATAAAATTGACCATTTTAACCCTTTTTAAGAAGCTATAGAATGACTACCCACTATTACCACTACCTCTCTTTATATGTATATATATTTATATATATAGTACATTATCTAATATATATATTTTAACTTTTATTGGAGTATAGTTGACTTACAATGTAGTATTGGTTTCGGGAGTACAGACAAGTGAATCAGTTGTACATGTATACGCATACGTGTGTTGGTATATATATCTCCATTCTTTTTTCCTATATAGCTTATTACAGACCACTGAGTAGATTTCCTTTTGCTACCCAGGGGGTCCTTGTTATTTATCTATTTTATATATGGTAGTGTGTATATGTTAATCTCATCCTCCTAAATTACCCCTCCAGTAGATGGTTTCCCCTGTGGTGACCACAAGTTTGATTTCCCAATCTGTGTGTTTGTTCCTGTTTTATAAATATTCTTTTCTATCATTTTTATTAGATTCCACATATCAGTGATCTCATTTGATATTTGTCTATGTCTGCCTTACTTCACTCAGTAGGATAATTTCTAGGTCCATCCATGACCACTACCTCCCTTTAGTTCAAAGCGTCCCTGTTTCCCATGGTTCTTAGGATAAAGTCAAAGATCCCTAACCTTGTCCTGAGGCCCCACAGGCTCTAGCTCTCTCCCCTTCCCAGACTGACATCATGCCAAGCTCCACCTCCAGTTTTGGACACCATCCACACTGCCCTTCAGATTCTGTGTCACTCTTGCCACAGGGCCTTCACACACAATCTTGCTTTTCTGTGGGATGTTCTTCCTTCTTCCTTGCACATGGTGGTTTCTATTCACCGTTTTGGTTTCCTTTCAAGCCAGACTCCCTCAGACACATCTTCCTGGATGATCCTCGGACAAGGTCAGGTTGCTTTCCCCTATTAGAAACTCATCACCACCCTTTCACACTGATTTCTGACTTTTCCAGATGTGCAAATTTGCATATGCTGAGGCATTTGAAGCGCATCTGTCACACTTACAAGATGAGGAGATCACGGTTGGATCACCCTTTTATCTCCAGTGCAGGGTTTCATAATCTCATTGCTATTGACATTTTAGGCTAAGTAATTATTTGTTGTGGGAGGCTGTCTGAACTTTGCAGATGTTTAGCAAACATCCTAGACCACTAACCACTGGATGTTAATAGTATGCACCTCCTGCTGTCTTTGTGACCACCAAAAATTCTTCCAGTCATTGGCAAAATGTCCTTGGTGGCAAAAATCGCCCCATTTCAGAACCACTGCTTGAGCGCATGGTACAAAGCTTAAAACTTAGAATATTCTAAATATACCTATTTGTGGAAGACGTACTGAGATTTGTTTGGTTTTCTGCCCATCATTGCTACTCCGAAACCATTAGCTGGGCTTCTTATGCTTTGCGATAAATAGAAGGAACCCTCACTATGCTAGTATTTGAAAGAGGTGCCAGGGGGACACTGCATAGAGATATGTGTCCCCTACTGTTAAGCCTGAGGGGAGATTAGGGAAAACTACACTAGAGTCACGCTAGAGGGATTTGTAGAAATCAAGTGGGGAAAGCATGTAGGGAATGACCAAACCATCTGTCTAGCCATTTATACACTTGGACAGGCAAGCCTAAGGATACTGTGGGTTATGATCCAGGACAGAAATCCCAAGTTTTTACTTTTTCAGGGAAGTTAGTTGTTCTTCAGTCAGATGAAATGACTTTTGAATTTGAGATTCTGTTGCCCAGAGGAGTTTGTATACAAGTGCCAAGTTTGAGTAGAAATCTTAACTCATGACCCAAGACCCAAGACCCAAGATACAAAATGGAGAAGGGACTGGGGAAAGGGGTCCATCTGGGTTGTGAAACAGGAAAAAAAAAGAAAAAGAAAAAAGACTTAAACTCCCTTCCTTGACAAAAGCCTCACTCCTTTACTACCTCCATTTTTCTTACATGGTCTTGTCTTGTATTGTCTTTTCCTTTCTTCTCTTCTCTTTTTTTCTTTTTAGGGCTGCACCTGCAGCACATGGAAGTTCCTAGGCTATGGGTCAAACCTGAGCTGCAGCTGCAGTCTACACTATGGCCACAGCAACATGAGATCCAAGCAGCATATGTGACCTACACCATAGCCTACAGCAATGCCAGATCCTTAACCCACTGAGCAAGGCCATCCTCACAGACACTATGTCTGGTTCTAAACGCACTGAGCCACAATGGAACTCCCTCCCTTTTCAACTGGACATCTAGTTCCTTGAACCACTGAAGTGAGCCTAGGAAGTATTCATTTTCATCTTCGAGGTCCTTTGTAGCCTAGCCTTTCCAAGGACTGGAAAAAAATGTGCTGGGTTGGGAAGGCATTTCTTTCTCTTTGTTGTGCACACAGATTTATTATGAGCTTCTCTCTGTTTCCCTCACTTAGGGAAGTATGTGAGTATGTTTCTGTGTAAAATACATGTTTATCCATCTCCTGATATCTTTATTCTTTCTTAGATCTAAACAAGGATTGAATCATCTAATCCCCAAATATGCTCTTTAGGTTCAATTTTAGTGGCTTGGAGTAAATTTATTCTATAAGAGTGTATACTTCAGAAATGCCAGCTCCTATCCAAGCTGTGAGGGTGAATATCAGTACTCTATTAGTAAAGCCAAGGATTTAAATTGTAGTCTGATCAAGAAAAAGGAGTCATTACAAGAAACCCCAAATTACACTGGTAGAAAAGGCCAAATTAAATGACAATCAAGGTGAGCTCATTGTAGTGCCTGCTCTTTGTTTTGAATTAGTGCCTTCTGATTCTTAGGGAAAGGGAATTTGAATCTGTGTGTTTGTGTGTCTTTGTAATCATCAACTATGTGCATAAGAAGTGCTCTGTTATGAGCTATGAAATCTCAATCCCATAGTCATATTGTAGCATTCAAAATATTCTGGACTCTCAATTAAAACTGGGGTAAATGATGATGGCAGAACTGAGCCCAGATCATCTCTGTTGCTAGATAGTCAGTATATTCAGTTTTTAAGGTGTTCTTTTGTAAAACTGTTTTTTCTTTTTAGGGCCACACCTGTGACATATGGCAGTTCCCAGGCTAGGGGTCCAAATGGAGCTGCAGCTACTGGCCTATCCCATAGCCACAGCAACATTGGATCCAAGAAATATCTGTTACAATAGCTTGTGGCAATGCCAGATCCTGAACCCACTGAGTGGGCCAGGGAGTGAACCCACATCCTCACAGATTCTGTATTGGGTTCTTAACCTGCTGAGTCACAATGGGAACTCCAAATATTAAAATATTAGTGACATTCTTTTATTGAGGGGCAGGTTTTTTGCTTGTTTCTTTTCTTTTTTTTTCTGGTTGCATCCATGACATGCAGAAATTCCTGGGCCAGAGATTAAAACCCACACTACTGAAGTGACAACTGCTGGATCAAGGGTTTTTTTTAGCAGAAAGTTCAGAATTTTCTTGCTATCAGAACTTTATTGGCTGTGTTATAGGTTTGTCTCCTCTCATGCAACCCATCTCAAACTGAGCTTACTATGTTGCCCAGTTAATCTACTCTGATATGCCTTTTTTGGTAAGTGCATCATCTCCTTATCAGTTGCCCAAGCCAGAAATCTAGGAGTCTTGCACAATCCTTTTATTAAATCCACCATTTCAACACCAAACCTTGGCCCTTGTGTGCCCTAAATAGTTTTCAAATGTAGCTGTCCTGGTGTGGTGCCAGAGCCATTGCCCCCACTGAGGCTACCCTGTCCCTTCATGCCTGAGTGCCTGGCATAGACTCCTGACTGGGCTCTCCTCCTCCAGCGTTTCTCTCTCCACCTCAGCACCTTGGTGAGCTTTCTAATTACGAGTCTGATTATGTCTTTCCTCTGTTAAAACCTTTCCATCCCTCCCTGCCTTCAGGATATAGTGCACAGTCTAACATGAGTGAGTCCCTAGCTGGACTGTACTTTATAGCAATCCATACTGAAAGTATTTTGAACTACATGAAGATCCCAACATGTGCTCCCTATACTCAGCTTGATCAACTTCTACTCATCCTTTAGGGGTCAGATTAAATGTCTCTTCTGCCCTGACCAGCTTCCACAATGGCTGATTTTACTGCCTATCCTCTGATTCCTATCTGGTCCTTCCTGCACTGTATAATGAACCGGTGGATATAGCTCAGAAGACTTATACAAACATTTCTTTTGAAATTACATTTAACTGGGAGTTCCCACTGTGGCACAAAGGGTTAAAAATCCAGCATTGTTTCTGCAGTGGATGCTGAGTCAGGCAAGGGTTCAATCCTGGTCTGGCAGAGTGGGTTAAGGATCTGGTATTGTTGCAGCTGTGGCACGGGTCACAGCTGCAGCTCAGATTCTATCCCTGGCTGAGGAACTTCCATAGGCTGCAGATGTGCCACCCCCCTCAAAAAAAAATACATTTAATTTTTTATAAAAAGAGAGAGATGAACTACAGAAGGAGATCTTCAATTTACCAGCAGAATTTAGAGAAAATACAGAACTTGATAGCTTGGAAAACAGAACTATCTGATCTCTAGTCTCTCCAGCATATTAAAACAACAACAACAACAACAACAACAAAAACAAAACAAAACAAAAACAGCCTCACCGTAAGTATCAAATGGATAATGTAACACCTTGTTAACATCTCTGAAAAATTTAAATTGATTTCTAGTAATCCTCCTTATCTGGACAAAAAGGCTTTTAAGAAATTTAAGAAGCCTAAATCTAAAATGGCTCTGAAAAAGTCTAAAAAATAGGTCACATACACATGTACCCATATGTTCATTGCAGCACTATTCACAATAGCCAAGACATGGAAACAATCTAAATGTCCATCAACAGATGAATGGATTAAGAAGATGTGGTATATATACACAATGGAATACTACTCAGCCATTAAAAAGAACAAAATAACGCCATTTTCAACAACATGGATGGAACTAGGGACTCTCGTACTAAGTGAAGTAAGTTAGAAAGAGAAAAATACCATATGATATCCCTTATATCTGTAATCTAATATATGGCACAAATGAAATTTTCCACAGAAAAGAAACTCATGGACTTGGAGAACAGACTTGTGGTTGCCAAGTGGGAGGGAGAGGGAGTGGGATGGATTGGGAATTTGGGGTTAATAGATGCAAACTATTGCCTTTGGAATGGATAAGCAATGAGATCCTGTTGTGTAGCACTGGGAACTATATCTGGTCACTTATGATGGAGCATGATAATGTGAGAAAAAGGAACATATATCTGTTTGTGTGACAGGGTCACCTTGTTATGCAGTAGAAAATTGACAGAACACTGTAAACCAGCTATAATGGAAAAAAATAAAAATCATTAAAATTGAAAAAAATTTTAAAAAATGAAAAAGAGGTCATGTAAAGAACTATGGTGAATTTCTTTTGTGGTTCAGTGATAATGAACCTGACTAGTATCCATGAGGATGCAGGTTCAATCCCTGGCCCTGCTTAGGGGGTTAAGGATCCAGCATTGCTTTGAGCTATGGTGTAGGTCGCAGACCCAGCTCATATCTTGCATTGCTGTGGCTGTGGCATAGGCTAGCAGCTGCAGGTCCGATTTGTCTCCTAACCTGGGAATCACGTGCCCTGGATGCGGCCCCCAAAAAAGACAAAAAAAAAAAAAAAGAAAGAAAAGAATTGTGGGTATGTTTTTTGTTGAATAGACCAGACTCTAATCTGATATACAGGAAACCCAAAATAATCTTTAGGGACTTACAGCACCATGATCTATCAGTGGCATAAACAGTGCTTAAAAAAAATAAAATAAAATACCTCTGGGCCTTCAATTTTCCCTAAGTAAAAAACAGGAAGAGAAAGCTACTCAGATGGAAGTAGGCAGTATTTCTCATGGAAAAGGAAAGACCATCTCAGAAGCAAAGAAAAATTCCTAAAGGGCAGAGCCGAATACTCAAAGAGTAAAGTCAAAACCTAAAGATATGGCAATAGATGATCTCAATGAGCAGATCAGGACACTTATCAAGAAATATTCCAGCTCTTGAAGTAGGGAAATCCAGTAATATATGTATATGAACTACTTCATACCAGTATCTGCTATGTGATGCTTGTTCCTCTCCTTTTTGAATGACACTGACTACTCTATCATGTCAGTATCTCAAAATTATGCATTGAGAGTATGAGAGGGAGATACTGCATCATTTTACATACCTATAGATCAAGAGAAACAACACTAAAGAAGTCCCATTTAAGGAGTTTTCTAGTGGCTTAGTGGTTAGGACTTAGTGCTTTCACAGCTGCAGCCTAGATTCAGTCCCTGGTCTGGGAAATGAAGTCAAGCCACTGTATGCTGCCATCAAAAAAAAAAAAAAAAAAAAAAAAAAAAAAAAATCCCATCTAGATTTGGAATAGATGCGTATTTTGATGTATTGAAATTGGGTCTGATGCCATAATTGGATGCAATTTTCAGGAAGTGGTATGCTGGGGCCAGCTTATACCAGCTTTTGAAAGCCAATTGTGTATATCTTTTCCTAACTTGAACTAGGTGATGTCATATCAATAACTTAAAAATTATGCATGCTGGTAGTATTCATACCACAGAAATGAGGAAATGCTCCAAATTAGGGCTCTTTTTTTTCCCTAGAGAGTTGGCTGTCATACATCACTACTTTTGGTGGACTTAGTTGGTGGTAAGCATATTTTCCATATAAACAATCTAGATAATTGTGCCCATGGAGAGGACTGTGCTACATTTTATTTTTATTTAATTATTTTTCTGTCTTTTTAGGACCATACCCATGACATATGGAAGTTCCTAGGCTAGGGGTCAGATGGGAACTATAGCTGCTGGCATATGCCACAGCCACAGCAATGCAGGATCTGTGACCTACAACACAGCTCTTGAACATGCTGGATCCTTAAGCCACTGAGCTAGGCCAGGGATCAAACTCGCTTCCTCATGGTTACTAGTTGGATTTATTACCACTGAGCCACAATGGGAACTCCTGTGCTACATTTTAAATGGCCACAAATTCTTTGTAATTCCCTTTGACAGGTGAAATCTATTTTCTTATCCTTTGAATCAAGGCTGGCCTAGTGCCTTTTTGAACAAAAAAATAAGGTGGAAGTCCTTATTTTGTGTGACTTCTGAGTATGGGCCTCAAGAGGACTTCACACTTTCCTTTGTTCTCTACGAACATGCCATTGCCATGGGAGCAAGCCTAGGACAGCCAGCTGGAGAATAGGACCATGCGGAGCCCCTTATCCCAAATAACCTCCAGCCTCCACCTAATTAGAGCTGCATGCGTGGCTTTAGGAGAAGACAGAAGAAAAATCACCCAGCTGATCCCAGCTCAAATTGCTGATCAAGAGTATCATAAGCAAGTAAAAATTACTGTGGTTTTCAGCTACCAACATTTTTAATAGCTTATTAGGCAGCAACAGATATCTAGTAAAGGGATAGTTTGTTGTGTATACCTGTTGTGACAGAAAATGATTTAAATCATTGCACTGAGCCACACATTTGATGCAACTGATCTCTAGAACATCTGCCCAAATGGTATTAATACTTCAGTAGAAGAGGATCATGGTCTAATCCTTGTAGATCACCTTGAGAAATCCCTTCCAGACTGATACTGTTCATTAATAGGGAATTTTAGATATGACCATTCATCTCTTTCTAATCCGTCCAGTAGGCTACCACTTGGTACATATTTTTCTGTAACTGCTCACTTAGAGTATTTATCTTGGTTTATTATCTTTCTGTTTTTTTAATCTAATCAGGATTATTAAATAGGACTATGGAACTAGATTTTACTAAGCCTTTACAATTTGTTTTGCCATAATTTTTGTTTCTGAAAACTTTAAATGAATAGTTTGGAACTATGCAACTGGCACGCTGTTAGAAGTCTGTGTTGTAATATTGTCATGATGAATTCATTAATTTATGTGCACAATCCCTTACAAGTATCTCAGGGAAAACTACATCAGTCCCAAACGTACCTCAGAGCTGAACTTGGCTGACTTTCCTAAACTTGACAAAGTAATGCTAAGAGACCTAAGTCTATTACATCTAAGACTTTTAAAGTTCTCTGAAAGTTAAGTCAAACCTTCCACTTTAGTTCTTCTGAAGAGAGAGCCAAAGGGCCAATGGGAGTTCTGAGCACTTACTATTACTCGTTTGGATTTAAGTACATTGATTTATATATCTGGGCCAAATTCTTTTATGATGAACAGCCAGAGGCCAGGTGTATACGTGTTTTTCAGAATTACACACAAGGTGCTAAATTTACATTCATCATGAGTGACTATTCATGGGAACACTTGCTTCCAATTCATCAGTAATTCTGAATTCCTTATGGTTATTAATTTTATTTTTCATGTCTTTGGTGTTTCAATTAGATGTTGGTTGTACTCATAGATTTAAGAAGAAATTAAAATATTCTCACCCTATGTTTTCTTCTTTCTGCTATAGGCATCTGTTAGAAACAGGTGCCACATAGACAGTTACTCAGATTAAATTTGGAATTCAATAGTTCTTTCTGAGATTTTTTTTTAATCTTCAGAGTAGTACTCTTTGTGCAGAGTTAATACAATTTTTCAGCCTATCAGAATTCAATATAATTTATCTACATGTAAATGTTCACATCTTAGGTGTGTTGCTCTATGATCTTTGACATCATACCTAAGCATGGAACAATCTTTCAGAAAAAAATACAGAATATTAGTACTGCTCCAGAAAATTATCTGTTCATCTTTCCAGTAGTTAATATTTATTCAAATCCAAGATAACCTCCATGCGGGCATCTATCACCACAGGGTCATTTTTGCATTTTCTTGAACTTTGTCTAAGTGGATTATACAGTATATACTCCTTTGTATATGGCTTATTTTACTCAGTGTATATTTTGAGGTTTAACTATATTTTTGTCTACATATAGTTAATTGTTTTTGCTGCTGTGCAACAATTACACTATATGAATAAGGCCAATCACAGAAGGGCAAATACTTCATGATCCCACTTAGTTAAGCTTATAGAAGTAGAGAATAGAATGATGGTCCAGGGATCAAGGGGAGAGGGAAATGGGGAATTCTTTAATTGGTGTACCACTTCAGTTATGCAAAATGAATTAAGTTCTAGAGATTTGCTTTATAGCATAGCACCCCTACCCTATTGTGCACTTAAAATTTTGTTAAGAGGGTAGATCTCATATTAACAATGCTTATGAAGTCCAGAAAAGAAAAAACAAGGAGACACAAGGAATTTTTTAAAGGTGGTGGATATGTCTATAACCTTGATTAAGGTGATGGTTTCACAAGTATATACATACACACAAACTCTTCCCATTATATACAATAAACGTGTGCAGTTTGTGTGTGTGCATGTACAGTTTTTTTAATATTAATCATACCTCAATAAAGCTGTTTAAAAAACTATCCTGACTTCACATTGACATATGATTGGTCTGATGTTTGATCTTGCCATCCAAGCAGAAGAAGAAAACACTTTATGTTGTATGGAAGTGGCTATTGCATAATATAAAGGACTTTTGTAACTGCTCTTTAGAGTAGAAATCGTAGAGTAACACTTGGAGCAAGCAGACCCTGAACAAGAAGTACAAATATATTTTTACAAGTTAATGTTACTTTTCTACTCTCCTAATGCCCCCTACTTGCCAGAAATGTTTAATTCAATATTTATATTCAAACTTTTTTATTGTCCCCAAACTCTGCCTTTTTTTTTTTTTTTTTTTTTTTTAGGGTTGTACATGCAGCATATAGAAATTCCCAGGCTAAGGTCAAATCAGAGCTGCAGCTGCCAGCCTACACCACAGCCACAGCAATGCCAAATTCAAGTAGTGTCTGTGACCTACATCACAGACACAGCAATGCCAGATCTGAGACACAGCTGAGACCTACACAACAGCTCATGGCAATGCTGGATTTTTAACCCACTGAGCAAAGCCTGGAACTGAACCTGCATACTCATGGATATTAGTCAAGTTCATAACCCACTGAGCCACAGCTGGAACTCCATGCCATTAATATTTCAAGTGTTCTGCATTGCATACCTTCAGCCATTTCCACATATTTAGGTAATTTAATATACATATTCATGATGAGATAATAATGCAATTTGACTCTTTCTGGTTAAGATATTAATATTTTGGGGGGGAATCCTATAAAGATTAATCCAGCAAAGTCTTTCTGTTAATGGATCTTAGAAATCATGGTTGATTGATGAGAAATGGAATATATTTGGGGAGGTGATATTTTCAGTACTGCTAAGGGATTCTACCCAGGCCTAATACACCTGTTTGGAAGATATTCCTGGCCAAAAACCAATCTTTTTTTTTTTTTTTTTTGCTTTTTACAGCCATACCCGCAGCATTTGGAAGTTCCCAGGCTAGGGATCAAAATCAGAGCTTCAGCTGCCAGCCTACACCACAGCCACAGCAACACCAGATCCCCGAGACACTGAGCAAGGCCAGGGATCACACCTGCATCCTCATGGATACTAGCTAGATTCGTTTCCACTGTGCCGTGATGGGGACTCCCCCAAAACCAATCTTGACACACTCACCAATTCCATTTATGTTTTTCAGTCTCATGAATGTTTGGTTGACATTAGGTGTCAAACCAAGTAGGTGAAAACCAAGGGAACTGACTGGTAGGCCAGGATATGCTAGAGACTAGTCTATTATTTTAATATCTATGGTATTATCCTATATATAATGACATATTATGATCCCCATGGCAAATATATTTTTTCAAGAAGACTTTTTCTAAGGCTGTCTGTGGAAGTGCTGAGTAATTTCTAAAGGAGGATACCTTTCATAGAATAAAGTACCTCCTACCAACTTGTTTTTGCAAGCAATACCTGCCAGGAGATTTTAATAAATAGGATAAACAGACTGGACTATTCCGGAACAAATAACACTTACAAAACTTAGTCATCTTCTTTTTAGAACTTAGCGTGTATACTAGGGCTCAAGTAGTACCACAACATGAAAGTGGACTTAAAAGAGTTTTGCCAAGACTGGCTAGGTGCCAAGCAAGCCCATTTCCTCTTCCTCCTATGCATTCATTTAAACAAAAGTCCCTGCCTCTTAGCAGTTAACTGTGATTATGTACTGAGGACTAGCCAATAGAATGTAAATAAAAGTAATATGTGATATTTCCAAGTCTGGGCAAAGTGACAAGTATGTGACTTGAGGAGGAGAAGGACAGGCTATAAACGATCTGAGTCTCTGTGTGATTACTATGAAAAAAATAGAAGCCCAATTTTTGGAAAAACTCAATACAAGCAATGCACCCAAACCAAAAAAATCACAAAAACAAACAAATAAACAAAAAGAAACCCTGCCAAATTAATGCAGAAGACACAACTACAAACCATAAAAAAGAAATATCAAAATCTAGCAGGACTGGACTTTCTGATTAACCGTAAGGGAAATGCAAATCAAAGCTGCACTGAGATATCACCTCACACCCATTGGGATAGTAATTATCAAAGTTAAATAAAAAAGATAAGTATTGCTGAAGATGTGGAGAAAATGGAACCCTTGTACACGTTGATGGGAGTGCAAAATGGTGTAGCCACTATGGAAAACAGAATGGCAGTGCCGCAAAAAATTAAAAACAGAATTATCATCCAGCTATCCCACTTCAGGGTACTGAACCAAAATAATTTAAATCAAGGTCTCAAAGAGATATTTGTATACCCAAGTTCATGTCGGTACTATTCACATAAGCGAAGATATGAAAACAACTTAAGAAAAGCAGTTCTAATATTACCTTTAATATACCTGAAAATCATTCAAGCGGAAATTAAAAACACATAGTCTGCTGTATGAGTATGGATCCATGAACATACTAATGATACATTATGTCTCAAAAAAACTTTATGATGAAGAAAAAATTTTTCTAGAAATTTGAAAGAATTAATGTAGAGAGAGTATAAATACTGTATTATAAATGTACATTTGCATGGCACCAACAAAATGAAATTAAACCATGAATTTATGGCAGTTCATCCCAGCCTTGTGAAGTCAATATCCTTCAATAATTGTGAAGATTCATTATAGGTCAGGCGTCACTTTATAATGAAGTTAATGGGTTTTTTTCTTGAGGTTCCCTTTGGTGGGAGGAGAAAATATAGTTAAAATTTCCAAATACTCTGATTACAACTAATATAAAACAAGTGTCCAATAATTTTTCTGGAGAATTTTTAGTAAAAACTTATTTTACTATTTTCATTAGTTTTTTGGTTCTTGTTTAATGAGCTTTGTTTTGTCTTATCCCATACAGAAAATTAAAAGGGAAGAACACGCTAACTCAACAAATACTTATTGGGTGGCTAATAGGTGTTAGACATTGTGTTTATGATATAATTAAAGTTCTCTATTCATACACAGAAAAATCTTTCTAAAATGAGTTTTCTCCTTTTACATGATTTAAAAATAATTGGTTTTTAAGGATAATTTAATAGCTGCAACTTCAGTATCAAACAGGTAAGTTCGGGACACTGATAAATAGACTTTCAACGACTTCTGGAGAAGCATCGATATTAGATAACAAAAGTACAGGTGCACATGCTTCTGCCCTTCCTTCAGTATGAGAAAAAATATGATGCAGGACATGAAAAAATATTACCAATGTAAAAAAAAAGAAGTAATCTGTCCCCAGTTATCTTATACAGTCTCCTGCAGAGATGAGAAATATGTTTCTTCATCTCTATCTAATGTTAAATTAATTGTAAAAATGCTGTTGTAAGTCTGAACCAAAAGGAGTAGGAAATTCCATCTTAAAGGAAATGCACATGTTACACACCTGCTTAATTCCCAAACATTTTTCAGATGAATTAGAGAACAAGATAGGAATGGACATCTTCTTTTGACCTTAAAAAGGTCTTGCTGTTAAATAGCATCTGAATTCTTTACCTCACAGACATCTAATATTAATCAGATGGTTTCTGTCCAAAAAAAATGTGATGCGTGTAGATAGCGGTTTCTGGAGAACATTCTGGGGTCTGTAGGAAACATTAGCCTCCCAAACTCAATCCAGGCTTCCCAAGGCAGGTGCTGTAAAAGATGAGGCCTCATGTACATGACCTTTAGAATTCATCATTTCTGATGCTAGAAGAAATCTTGGATGTTGTTTTATTCAACCTGCACTTTGAAAATATGAGGTACTCTGGCCCAAACACCATGAACACTGTCTAGAAGAAAAATGAGAGAAAGGAAAAAGAGAAAGAAAGAAAGAAAGAAAGAAAGAAAGAAAGAAAGAAAGAAAGAAAGAAAGAAAGAAAGAAAAGAAAGCAAGCTAGCACAAAAGTGAGGTGAGGGGGAGGGACAGAGAGAGAGAATGAGACACTGCTGTATTGTATCAGTCTTGTGGAAGAAACAAAATATGCCTGTTTCCTGTCACATCCAGAGCCACGGTGTCCCAAGTCATAACTAAGAAACTGTGGGGCATCAAGCACATCACTCATTCATTTCTTGGCATCTTCTGTTAAGGTTTGAGGTGGTCTTGCAGAAGACAAATCAGCTGCTTGAAGAGGTAGACTTTACCATGTGCATATGACACTCAGAACATGTGATAAGATCATCTGGGGACAGTACAAAAAATGGTGCCATGGAAACATATGGTCTCAATGGGGTCAATGGAATCCAAGGTCAGAGCTGATCAGGTAAGGCCTTGAATACCAGGGAGCTCCTGGAAATGTGCGAAAATGATCACATTGTCATGTTAGAGACAAGACATTTATAGAAAAGCCTGAAATCTTGGCTTTTAGAGATGGAGTTTTCCATAAATTCACATAGCAAGGATAATACCTGATAAAGCAGGAAAGTTTTGACAAAAGTTTTTAGTTGGTCAAACAAATTAATTTAACTATTATTTGATGAGTAAAAGAATGTGCAGCTATCCATCCAAGTGTCTTCTCCCTGTGTACCCAGCTATACCGCATTTCCCAGCCTCTGTTACACACACAAGTGGACCATATGCTTGAGTTCTCATTAGTGGAACAAGACAGAAGTGATGTGAGCTACCTCTGCAGGAGAGGGCCTCCTCCAGCCTTCTTTCTTCTTTTCCCAGCTGGAGACCAGTGGTAATGAGGCCCTAAGGGACAGAAGAACCATAAGATGTAAAAACCTTTGTCCTCGAATGAGTGAGTGGGAGAGGGTCACCTGCTGATGAGAAACACCTGCATTGGACCATAATCTGAGCAAGAAAAAAATTTCTATTTCATTTCTGACTTGGGAGATACGGTGAATTTCATAAGGTAGGGAAGGAGGGTTGGGCTGGGGGATTAAGAAAGTGGAATGACTTGGTTAACTTTTGGACAGTTTGAGGGTAAAAAGACCCAGCAGACAGAGTAGTCACTTCTTTGCTCAGAAACTTGCAATGCTTTCCCCTTTGATCTCGAGTCAATATCAAAGTCTACAACAGCTTGTGTGGACTTGTAGGATGTGGCCAGGACTGCCTCCCTGGTGTCTTCTCCTCACCTCTTGATTCACACTCTTCAGCACACACATCTCCTCACTGCCCTAGAAGACCCAGGCTCCTCTAATGCACCTCTTCAGAGTTACAAGGCCTAATTCCAACATTCTCCTTCAACTCTTTGCTTGAATAAACCTAGGAAATGAGACCTACACTGATAACTCTATTTAAAGCCGTAAGTGCCATAATTCCCAGGCACTCCTGGTTACCTTACCTTCAGGCGAACATTTTTTCCCATAACTCTTACCACCTTGTTTGTAAAGAAAATTAAATTATTGTCTTTTGTCTTTTGTTGTTGTTGTTGTTGTTGTTGCTATTTCTTGGGCCGCTCCCGTGGCATATGGAGGTTCCCAGGCTAGGGGTCCAATCGGAGCTGTAGCCACCGGCCTACACCAGAGCCACAGCAACGCGGGATCCGAGCCGCGTCTGCAACCTACACCACAGCTCACGGCAACGCCGGATCGCCAACCCACTGAGCAAGGGCAGGGACCGAACCCGCAACCTCATGGTTCCTAGTCGGATTCGTTAACCACTGCGCCACGACGGGAACGCCAAGAAAATTAAATTATTATAAATAAATAAGATATGCTAAAAGGTGATAAGTGCACACTCTGAAGAAGCAAAGCTATCATCAGAACCAGATTCAGATATGTTAAATTATAAATGTATTATCAATGAAAAGTATAAAATACAATAAAATTGTGTAGATTTTATATCTATATAAATAAAATAGTATAGATTTTATATATTTATTTACAAATATAATAAATAAAATAGCAAAATGTTTATTTTGTGAATTACTTATTATCGATTTGTCTCTTTCTTTGTGTCTCTCTCTCTCTCACACACACACACAGACACAGTGAAGTAACCTTCACAAAGGTAATGATCCTTGGGTTCTGTTAACTGAAGTATCTCAGGCATGTAATTCCAGTGGAGTACAACTCAATAAGTTTCTTTAAATTAATGAAGAAGTGGATGGATGTGTTGGAGGTCCAGAGATGGAGCATTCAGAGGCATTTGAAATATGGGTCTAGGGAATTCCCTTTGTGGCTCAGCAGTTAATGAACCTGACTAGGATCCGTGAAGACGCGGGTTTGATCCTTGACCTCGCTCAGTGGGTTAAGGATCCAGCATTGCCTTGAGCTGTGGTGTAAATGGCAGACATGGCTCAGATCCCGCATTACTGTGGGTGTGGCGCAGGCTGGCAGCTCTAGCTCTGATTCGACCCCTAGCCTGGGAACTTCCATATGCCGTGAATATGGCCTTAAAAAGAAAAAAAAAAAAAATGTGTCTAAAACCAGAATATTGATTGATTGAAGTTAGTGAGTTAGGAATCCATCTATCATCCTGAACCAAAGAGAATGGGTGACCCATGGGACAATGGAGATTGAAACTAAGGTGAAGGTCAAGAAGAGAATTCTGAATTTCACAACATTTGAGACTGTACAGAGAGAAAGGAATCAGCCATGGAAATAAAAATGAGACAGAGGGGCCTAAGGAATAGTGGGAGATACATGGTATGGTTGACGTGAAAGTTAAGAGCTTCCCCTGTCTCACACGCAAAAAAATGAGCACGTCTTCTGCTTGGGGATGTGGGTCTCAGAACAGATCTTCCCCTGGACACAGACATAGATAATTCAGGCTGTTATGGAGTTTAAAATCAGAATTTCTGGAACACAAACAAAAGAAGGAAAGAAGGAAGAAAAGGAAGAACATAAAGAAAGAAAACGTAGACAAAGCCTAAGTTTGGCATCATAAATGAGTTCAGAATAAATGTCTTTTTTAAAAAAAGACTTTGTTCCTTTTCTTCAAATAATACATTCATAAGAATATATATGTATATGTTAATAATTTCAATGAAAAAATCTGTACTCCAATGATGTTTCAAGGTAAAAATTAAATGGATATAATCTGAACATAAGATTAAAATTTCCTAAACAGTCGTAAATCAAATATCTATTGAATTTGTTACACTGCGCTATATGTTCGTAAGTTCATTTGTAAATGAAAGAGTATGCTTATCACACAGCCCTTTCTCTGATATGTTGTATATTCACAGGCTTATTATATCAGCAATACTTCCACTGTCACATTGGAGTTATTATTCATAATCGCATTTTGTTGGTATTATGGTTAGCTTATCTTCTACTAAGGATGCTGTTTTAAACGTGATAATTTTAATTTTAATTGTGAGGTTTTTTTGTTTGTTTGTTTGTTTGTTTGTTTTTGCCTTTTAGGTCTGTACCCATGGCATATGGAACATATGGAAGTTCCCAGGCTAGGGGTCTAATCAGAGCTATGCCTACCTTCACCACAGCCATAGCAATGCAGGGTACAAGCCACGTCTGCAAACTACACCACAGCTCACTGCAACGCCGGATCCTTAGCCCACTGGGTGAGGCCAGGGATTGAACCTACATCATTAACCACTGAACCATGAAGGGAACTCCCATAATTTTAATTGTGTTATGGATTGAAGATTTATGTGGCTCTGCCATTAGACTACACCAACTAAGTTTAGTAGCAAAGCTGTAAGAATATATGCAATGACTACTAATTTTGGTTATTACTCAATTTGTACAACTACTGATTGATCCTTGGCCATAGGCAATTTTGCCTCCTGTGAAAGATAAATTAACTTGACAGTTTTTGGTTTGACAATTTGGTTTTCTACTGGTTGAAGTGCATTGGCATTTCTTCCAGTTAGCAACATTATTATTAGTTTTACCAAGATGACAATGATTTGCCCCAAGACTTGATTTCTTATTTTGAAACACACTATCTTGCAGGAGAACGAGGCCAAGGAATTCTAAGGTGTAGAGTTAAGCCCACATTTCCTGAAGAACTATTAACAAATATGTGACAATATGCCAGGAATAAACAACAGTATAGAGGCTTTCACAACACAACAAGAAAAGCTCAGTGACAAGTATAAATCCTCGTGTTTGGAAATTGATGTCTCTCTTACTGAAGGAAGAAATATTAGCAAAGCAGAAAATGTGCAAAGCCAAATGAGGAGACAAATCAACAACAAAGTATAATGTACTATAAATAAAAGACTTAGAAGACATTTTTGATGTCCATTTTTTATTTTTTAAATTTCATTTTATTTATTTTAAATTATTTTTATTAAAAAGATAGATGATTTACAATGTTGTGCCAATATCTGCTGTACAGCAAAGTAACCCAGTCATACATACATATACATTCCCTTTCTTGTCTTTTTTTTTTTTTTTTTTTTTTTTTTTTTTTGCTATTTCTTTGGGCCGCTCCCGCGGCATATGGAGGTTCCCAGGCTAGGGGACGAGTCGGAGCTGTAGCCGCCAGCCTACGCCAGAGCCACAGCAACGTGGGATCCGAGCCAAGTCTGCAACCTACACCACAGCTCACGGCAACGCCGGATCCTTAACCCACTGAGCAAGGGCAGGGACCGAACCCGCAACCTCATGGTACCTAGTCGGATTCCTTAACCACTGCGCCACGATGGGAACTCCCTACATTCCCTTATATTATCTTCCATCATGTTCTCTCCCAAGAGATTGGATCCCTGTGCTTTAGAGTAGGACCTATTGCTTATCCATGCTAAAAGTAATTGTTTGTACTTTTTTATTTTATCTTTTACAGAAAAGTTGCCTTACAGCCAATTAGTTGTATGATAAAGATGTTTGTGCCAAAAATGTTTATGGCAAAGATGCTTATGGTGAGAATACCAAACATGATACAATATATCCAGCCTCCACTGAAAAATTACAAGATATGCCAAAAGGCAATGAATGCACACTCTGAAGAAACAAAGCAATCGTCAGAACCAGATCCAGATATGTTAAAGGCTAAGTAAAAAGATAGTAAACATGCAAAATTAGATAGGTAACTCTGCAGAGAGATGGAATCTATAAGAATCAAATGAAAATACTAGAAATACAAAATGTTGTGACAGAAAAGAAGACCTTTAATGAACCCTTAGTAGATCTGACAGAGCTGAGGAAAGAATCGATGAATTAGAATGAAAGCAACAAAAATTACACAAGCTGAAGCACAAAAAGGTAAAGTGTGGAAGGGGAAAAAAGACAGCTTCTAAGACCTGTGGGATAATATCAAATGGTGTAACATAAGGAAAATTGGAATGTCAGAAGGAGAAGAGAGAGCAGAAGAGATAAAATACCTGAGGAAATAATGTTCAAAATTTTCTGAAACAGCAAACCAGTGCTCCAAGTAAAATAAATACTCCAAACACCAAACCTAAGGACATCATATCCAAATTGCATAAAACCAAAGAAAAAGAGAAATTCTTGAGGCAAGTCAGAAGGGGGAAAAAAAATTACCTATGGAAGGTACAAAGATAAGAATTAAAGCAGGTTTTCCAGCAGAAATCATATGAAAATAAAATGATGGAGAACTTTACAGTGCTGAAAGAGGGAGGAAAAAAAAAAAAAAAAGTCCTATCAACCCAGAATTCTTTATCCTGCAAAAAATCACCCATGAAGAATTTCTCAGAAGCAAACAGAAACTGAGAGAATTAATTGTCAGTAGATATTCCCTATGACAAATGTTATAGGAAGTTCCTAATGCAGAAGGAATATGATTAAGTTTAGAAACTTAGATCTACATAAAGAAATGAGTATTGGAAATAAAAAAAAATGTGGGCAAAAACCTAACTTTGTATTATTTTTTAATCACCATAAAGACACTAGTCTTTTAGGAAATAATGCGATAAATGGATTGTTTCTATTTCTGTGTATCTGAAACTGAAATATATGACAACACAGATATAGAAGAGGGAGATTGTGAATATACCATAATAAGGTATTTTTACTACATGTAAAGTGGTATAATATTATTTGAAAATAGGCTCAAATAATTTCTAAAAAAGCATATTTTAAACTCTAGTACAACCACTAAAAAGTAAGTCTAATGAGAATGAGTGAATACACAAAGATAAAATTGAAGGAAAAATATTTAAAACCAGAAAAGATAAGAAGCAAACAATAATTATAATAAATAAATAAGAGGTAGCATTCATGAATTGGAAGACAATATCATTAAGATGTTTCTCCCATTTGATCTGTAGATTCAATACAATCTCAATCAAAATTCCAGTAAGCATGTTTGCAAACATCAATAATTCGACCTTAAAATCCATATGAGAATTCAAAGGAAATTAAACAGGTGAATCAATTCTCAAAAAGATAATGGAATATGGAAGCTAACATATAACTAGGTAACTAAATACCTAAGACCATCTCAGGTGATCTGGAATGAACACCGGGGGAGGGGTTCAAATGGGGATTGCAAAAAAGAAAAAAGAGTAAAGGTGAAATAGTGGGGAAGAGCAATACCAATTATCAAAAGCAGATCTGCACTGTAATAAATGCTAAAGGAAGTGCTTCAGGCAGAAAGAAAATACGACCAGATGGAAATATGGATGTATTCAAGGGAATGAAGAGCATGATAAATAGTAATTGCATAGGAAAACATATGCTTTCTTACTATTTAAATCTCTTTAAAAATATTGACCATTTAAACAAAAATAGTGTGTATTGTGGGGTTTATGACATATGAATAGGTAAAATGTGTGATAATAGCATAAAGCATGGGAGATGAAAAATAGAAATAAACTAGTATAAGATTCATATATTAAGCCTGAAGTATAAAATGATTTAAAGGTAAAGATGTATTACTATAAATGCTAAAGCAACCATTAAAATAAAATAAAAGCAAAGAGTTAAAGCTAATGAGACAACAAAGGAGAATGAAAAAAAAGAATGCATACCATATAATTCCATTTATATAAAATTCTAGGAAATGCCAAGTAATATAGAGAGACACAAAACAGATCAGGGGTTATTTTGAAATGGGTTTGGGTGGGAGAAGAGCGAGAAGGGAGTAATTACAAAGAGACATAAAGAAAATTTCAGGGGTGATGAGTAGGTCTACTGTATTGATTGAGGGGTGTATTCAAGGGTGTACAAGAAAAGAATTGGAATCCAAGCACTGGAGGGGTTTAGAAAATCCAAGTATATGTTTTGAACCATAAAGTTCAAGTGCATGAAGTAAACCTCTATTGTTGGTACCAAATGGCTCCCTTAGCAATTCTTCAGTGTAACACCTGTACTTCCTCTCACTGAATAATAATCCATTTTGATGGATGCCTGAGGAATAGTTCCTGAGTCCTTTTGCAGACTCAGTAAAACAAAGCTGGATTCCCAGACAATATTCTAATAGGGTTTTTAAGATTCCAAATACTGACTGCTTAGTTTGTAATTCACTCAGAGGAGAGTTAGTGTTTTGACCACAGCCACCTGAAGTTTGCTTGAGGCCAAAGCTCCGCCAGGCTGTGTTTGGAGGAAGCATTTGAGGTTTGCTAAATATAGGTAATAAGGGATTATCGACTGGATTTTTCGTGAAAATGTAAAAAGAACCAAAACAGAAAATATGAAAACAAATAGGCATCTTTCACAGGGCTAGAGGAAAGAAAACAACCAATTCTGCTCAGTAAAAAAAAGAAGATCAGCTTTTCCAAGAGCAAGGGGAGATGCTTTGGGAAGAACTGTGTTTCGCTAAATAGAAACAGAGTTCAAAGCTTTAGTTTTTTTTTTTTTTCCCCTTTTTTCTAATTTTTTTAAAATTATAGTTGATTTACAATGTTTTGTCAATTTCTGCTGTACAGCAAAGTGACCCACTTTTTGAGGGCTATGGAACTGCAAGTGTGGGTAGAATGCGGGTATGTTTTAAAAGGGAAGAATGTGGTGGTGCTGAACTCCTGAGATTTAAGAAAAGTACAAGAAGAATCAAATGGATCCCCAATTCTATGACTGTGAGAGTAAAACACTGCCTCCTTCCTCCCAAAGAAAGGCATCTTGATGTGCCCCAGGATGGTTCAGTCCAAAAACATTATGTTGCTCCCAACATGTTCATAAACAATAACCTTGATATGCACAAAGTCACTTAACTTTTCTGAGTCACTGTCCCTTTTTCTATAAGATGAGCTATTGACCTAGATCAAGAAATTTCAGTGAGATCAGTGGTCAGGCATAGATATGCATCATATGAATAAGGCTGTTCCGATGACTGTGGAAACCATGGACCAGCTGATTTCTGATGTACATTTACTACATTACTAATAATCTACCTGTAGGTCTATTTTTTCTTCAACATTGTGATCACTCGCTCTTTACTTATGTGTATTATTATAGAGCTTTCTGGATATTATAACAATACCAGATGTTAGCATCTCCTGAATACCTCCCTCCTATCTCCAGTTCCTCGATCATGGTTTTCTTTATTCCATCTTTAAAGTCTTATTTAACTCCTAGTTTAGTTTCTACAGCATCAAGACTGCATCTGTCTTCTGGCTTTCCGTATTCGGGTTGCCAAATCCACAACCTGCATCTGTATTTCTCTTTGTTTTAGAAGATCATCTACTTATTAATCATCCAGAAGGATCCTCCCATCTTCGTAATGACAAAAATCCTCCACGGAGGAGGCAGCAATCTCAAAAAATTTATAAAGTCCTGATGAAACGATTTTCCTATGAAGTATGAAAAATCACCTGTAATTTTAAGATCAGCTGATACAATTCCCAAATAATGATCTCTTTACCTTGTACACAGACAGAAGCAGATACTCCACAACTGCCCAAAGACAATGAATGAGAAGAAAGTAGGGAAATGAAGAGATGGAGGTAGAAAATCATCAGATAAGCCTTAAAGCTCCATCTGCATGTTTACTTCAACATGTTTTCTTACTAGTTTTAGGTGCCGATATCTGTGAGTTTCCGTTGTCTATAGATGTATACCATCTATATTTATCTACCTAACATTTTCATACAGAGAGAATTGATAAGGATATAGATACAATGTATATAGTGTACCTCTCACTTCTCTTTTATATCTCTGGGAATTTAAATGATCATAAATTGATAGAGAAGGGGGATAAGCAAAGGCCTAGACAAGGCTCACCTGGAAGACACGAAATCTGAAAATGGATTCCTGCGCAATTGTCATTAACTTGAATACATTTCTCCATATATTAACCTTGTAAACACTTGAAAAAGCTAAAAATATCTGCTGGTTTATAGACTCAGTATACTTATCTCTGCCTGTTCTCTGGTGTCACCCATTCTGATGAGGCAAACTTAGATCCATATGACAGCCACCAGGAAAGAAAATATAATTAACTTCCTGTTCTCTTTACTAAATTATGCAGATTCTTCTCCCGAGGCCAGGGCTAGTGTAAAGTAAGTTTGATTGAGATCAGTTTCATAGAATGATAATAAGGAAACTTAAATATCATATACTCTAATAAGGCCATTTGACAGAAGAGTAAACTGAGGCACAAGTTTAGATCATATTAAAGAAATCAGGATTTAAAGCAAATCTTTGAAAGAGAGGCATTTTCCATTCAAGCTTCCAAAGTGACTTTGTGCTATCGATAGTATAGAATGAAAGATCAAAGACAACATGAGTAAAGAAATGTGTTATGGCTAAAGCAGTTGTGAGATTTGCATCTCTCCAGATTGGTCAATGACCCTTTTTCATCACAACTTTTAGAACTGCAGTAAGACAAACAGCAAGTATCCTTAGAGCAGAAATGGACAGATATGTGAGTCAAGCAGTCTCAAGAAAATCCAGTGCATATTTTTGCTGTATTTACAGTTCTTACAAAACTTTTTACTCATATTTCCAAATCACCAATATCTGATATCTATATATTATACCATCCAACACAGATATATAGATAAATAGCTAGATAGGAATGTGAATTTTTGGCCACACCCACAGCTTACAGAAACTCCTATGCCAGGATTTGAACCCACAACGCAGCAGTAACCAGAGCCACAACAGTGACAATGCCAGGTTCTTAAACTGCTGATCCACCAGGGAACTCCTGAATTTGAATTTTTGAATAACTGTGTAAGAGATTGTTTAGTCACTCTGGAAAGATACAGTTATGTTGTGTTCGTTCCTTTTCTTTTTTTTTTTTTTAAGCAAGAAGCAGTCGATATTTGGCTCTAACTAAAATAAAAGTGAGACTTCTTCAAGGTCCTTTACAGAAAGAACTCACTTCTCTAGACTTATGGATGAATACAGACACCCTAGGGAGGTATGGGCACTGCATTGGTATAGATGAAACTATATAGAAAGGACCAGCTGGAGAATAAACGATGGTCTATTTCCATGACTTTAAAATTTAACCGAGGCATGCCCTGATGCTTAATAAGAAAAAGAATTCCAATGTCCATCAAAAGAGCAGGATTCTGATTGTTTGCCTTCAGCAATGGTACCTTCTAATGCTCTGAAAATCTCATTTAGTTTTTTCTTTTCTCATTCACTTGTCACTCAAGATAAACCTGGTAATTAATACTTCGAGCAACTAAAACTGTCGTAACCTTCACTGGTTTTCTTTGTTTATTTCTGTTCTGAAACCACACCTGGAAATCATGGATTTTGCCATCATTACAAGAAGGGGCACCACTGGATGATGTTTAATTCATGACTGAGAAGATGGAGGTCCCCTGAGCAGACAGTGTGTGTTTGTTAAATAACACTGTGAAACCCAGACATTTTCCTGTTTCGTCCTGCTTGGAAATTTTCAAAAATGATTTTTCCAGGCTTTGCCCATCCATTACTTTTAATAATGACTTTATTGGGATACCATTATTTTCTTTGGGCCAGAGGAGACGTGTTAAGCCATATTTCTCCTGTAATTTAAGAATTCTTTTTATGGATTATAAGTATGTTATTCTATATATAAGATGAAATCCAAAAAAGCTGCCTTGGAGAGTTGAGAATGCTGTTCTGTGACAAGCTGAGAAGTTCTTCGCCATTTGTTTCCTACAAAGAAGTCAAACAGAATGGAGGAAGGAATCTCCAAGGTTGCTCTCAACGTTGAGACGTTTCCATTTTGTAGCACTTACGTGAACATGGCCAGAAATGCTTTGGAGAAGACAAAGGTGTATCTAAGACAAGATGGGTGCTAAAAATGTGCCCACTAACCTTCAGATTCCAGCTTGATCTCAGACCAATAAGTTCAAGAATTGTTGTTCATTTCAGTCAATTCTATCAGATAACGCTTCCAGTGCAGCCTCCTCCTTCCTGCACCCACTGAGTCAGACTATTATAAATACATCAGAAAGAGCTCAGGAATCTCGAGAAATTTTCAGCTCAAAAGTGGCTGCAGGAGAACTTTTGAGTTGCTGTCTGCCTGGTGGCATAATTTTGGGGACCACGGAATGTCTCGTGCCCATCCAGAACTGCCTCCTCATCCTCTGACGCCTGCCATTCCAGGAGGGGTTGTATAGCCATTTATTTCCTAGTAGTGCCTGTTGAATTCAGAGAAAACATCCATGGGTAGCTTATATTGAAGAATGTTTGCACTAGGATAAAGAAGACTGGAAATCTGTCCTTTTTAAAGAAATTGTTTGGAGAGGAAACATGAGAGATGAGATAAGGAGGGGAAATAGAAAAGGGTGGAAATAGGCATTAGGGGAAAGAGAGAGGAGAAAATACAGGAAAAGAGAGAGAAGATGGGAAAGATCAGAGAGAAGGGAAACAGGAGAAAGAGGAGAGTGAGAACAGGGTAGAGGGAGAGAAAGAAGAGGAGAGAAGCCCAAAAAGAAGAGAGGAAAGAGTGAGGAAAAGACTGATAGAGGGGAAGAGGAAGGTGATTGGGACAGCTTAATAAAGAATAAAAATATTCAGTACAGTACATCTTTACTCACAGATGGTTAAAGAAAAGGTTTAGCCTGGGCATAATAGGCTGCTATAACCACCCCTGTTTTAAATAACCGTGGAGACTGGAAGGTCAGCTCTCTAGCAGTCAAAATGTTAATGAGTAACTTCACTGCATAGATGTTTCCGAAAGCTCTCCTTTCCTTACTTCTTCCAGGTGAGGACTTCAACGAGACTGTGTTGGGAGGTCGAATGAGTTTGCTAGGACTGTAGTAACAAAGTACCACAGGATGGCTGAAACAAGAGACACTTATTTTCTCATGGTTCTGGAGGCCAGAAGTCCAAGATCAAGGTGCCAGCAGAGTTGGTTGCCTCTAAGGGACTCCAGGCTTCTCTTCTGGCTTGCAGATGGCCACCCCCTGGCCACCACTTCCTCCTGGTTGTCCCGGCGTACATGCCCACTTCTGGTGCTTCTTGTCATAAAGACACCAGTCATATTGGCTTAGGGCCTATCCTAAGGCCTCACTGTAAATTAACTACCTATTTAAAGAGCTTATTTTCCAGATCCTGTTAGGTACTGAGATAATGGGGGTTGGGATTTTTACATATGAATGTGGAGCACACACAATGAAGCCCATTAATAGAGGTAGATGGCATCTGGCTATACTTGCTTAGACCCCATTTTTTCTCTGAATTAGAACTCAGGCAGTGACCCTGCAGTTCTTCGGCAACACATATTATTTATCCCATGCCCCCAAATATCTTCAAAGACAGCATGGTGGGGTGGAAGGTGCACTGGCTGCAGAGGGGTGAATTTTCATCTTGGATCCACTATTATCTGTGTGACCTTATATTATTTAACTTCTCAATATGAGCCTTGCCTTTTTCTTGGGTAAAATAAGGCTATTAATTACTTGCTGCAGAACAGGGTTGGTCTAGCTAAGTCTTAATGAGAGAACATCCTTAATAAGATCTGAAAATGCCCTGGAAACTCTTGTACAATGTCAGGCTTTGAACAAATGGAAGGGATTATTATAATCATCAGTGTATTTGATTTTAAGTGGTTGCCTACTGTAAACACTTAGAGATTTAAGTAGAGTCAACTATATAAACCAGTCACCATTCATAACAGACTAAATTCTCTGTGCATATGGCTTTCTCCAGGGGGCATGTTCATAAATCTTTGGTTCAATATACACGTTAGCACATACCTTTAGATTAACATCTGTTAGTCACAGGTCTTGCTAGGGCCATATAACTGATGGTAATATCAGTCTTTAATTTGGCAAAAGAATAAACCAGACTTAATAAAGATCTCAGTGTTAGAGTTCCCACTGTTAACATAGTGGGGTAGGAAACTGACTGCAGTGGCTCAGATCACTGCAGAGGTACAGGTTCAATCCTTGGCCCAGATCAGCGGGTTAAGGATGTGGTGTTGCTGCAGCTGTAGCGCAGGTCACAGCTGCAGCTCAGATCCAATGCTTGGCCTGGGAACATCCATTTGCAACAGGTGCAGACAAAACAAACAAACAAAAAAGATCTCTAGTGTTGATTTTTTTCTTTTTATGGGAGCCATATAGAAGCCTGAAGCAGGGACATTTTGTCATCTTCCTATTCTTATATTTTAGGTGAATTTAACCTCCAAATAACCCACAGCCATCATAGGCCATCAGAAAATAACCTTGATAATGGGGCTCACAAAAGGTATTTTTCTCAGAAATTGAAGCATTTTGAAGAAGGCTGCTTCTTAGGAGGAGAATGATCATAATTATTTAATTAGTAATGCTGGAATAATGGGATTCCAGACACAAAGGTGGGAAGATAGGTGAGCTAGTTAGAACAGTAAGGCAAAAAAAGAAGAAAAAAAAAAGCTTGTTAGAACAGCAAGGCATTCTAGAAGGCTGTGAATGACACCTAAGTGGCTGACATTGTTTTCTTCCATAAGAGCCTTAAAATATTATTAAATTTTTAAGTACTTTGTAGTTTAATACACTACCTTTGAGGTGAAAGGTATTGTTAATTATCGCTGCTTGTTTAAAACATGAATTTAAGAGCACTGACTATATACTCAAGACATCCAAGATTAGAACACAGTTTTCATTTTTTTAGTGTCCTGAGGAAATGAAGTAAACTTTCCACTATCCAATGACAATTTGTTAATTTGGGTTATCTTTCCAAATCAAGAAAGATTAGGGATGATAACTTTATTAACTAATATGGCAGAAGAGATTGAGATGTAAATAATGAAACAAGTGATTGCTTAAAAACAGTAAATAACAAAATATTACATATAATAAGTAATGACAATCTATATAATCTAATATAGATAAATGTATCTTCCATATATTTTACCTGTTCAATAATTTTCCTATATTAATATTAATTGTATATATGATATTTTAATATATTTTAAGTACACCTTGCATATATACTTATATTTAAAATGACTTTGTGTAAATTAAATGGATACAATTAATGTACTAGTCTAGTGTTTCATTGTGTATTATATAATATTACATATTACATATTTTATATTTAATATAATAAATATGATTCACTGATGTTTGACATATACAGTGTATATACTATATTAATACATTGTGCATTTATTAATTACTTAACACGTTATTATCTTCCTTTCAAAATATTTAAATAATGAAAATACTGTGTACAGCCTACATATAGGTATTTTACTTACTACTTTGAAGAAATGATGTGGATATCAGTATAAATGCAATGAATATAGGAAACTCCATAATCATAATATAGTAATACAATACTTTACATAGACACTGTATTTACTCTTTTTTAGTTCTTTGAATGATCCAACATATATAATCTCCCAAAAACTTTCTAATGGTAATAACTGCTTTCATTAAGTTACTCTTTACTGACATTCCTGACAGGAAACACAGAAAGGTTAGGTAATTGTCCAGTCTCATCACTAATAACGAACAAGGCAATTTGCATTTTCTCCTCAGCATTCTCCCTCCAGAAAAGCAGGTTGAAAGTACTACCTGCAGTGCAGTGAAACATTTAGGGAAATTCCTGCTCCATCCTGCCAGCTTGGGAAGGCTCCAGACACTCAGCTTCTTTCTGGGACCTTTTGATTGTAATGTAATCAATTTCTTAAAGCTGGAGAGGAATGCTGAGGCTGAGGCTGGGGTTGGGGCTGGGGTGGATCTAGGATGGAGAAGAAAGTGAGAGGTAGGTTCTGATCACTGGTACCAATAAGAAAGGATGGAAATCTCTGGGAATTGGATGATCTTGATAGGAAAGAGTCCCTAGAAGAGACTAACAAGCAGGGAGGACTTCTGTTTAAATCCGTTAGAGCAGTTATTCTCAAATGAAGTTGCAGGCTGGCAGCGTCACCATCTCCTGGTAGCTTGTAGGAATGCAAATCCCCAAGCATCACACCAGATACACTGAATCAGAAACTCAGAGTAGGTGGTCCAGAAATCTGTTTTAACAAGGCTTCCAGGTGATACTGATTCACTCTTACGTTTAAATTAAAGAAAGGAGAAACAAGGTGGTGAGTCTTTGTATTGTTCTGATGGGTAGGGATAAGCTTTGTTTCTGTGTGTGGCCCATTGAGTCAGAGTGAGGTCTAACTGGCCAGATGCGCTGATGTCACCCAATTGACCAGTGGCCCTAAGACCTATTCCCATGTTCCCTACAAACGCTTTCCAAGTATAGGGCTCTTTCTTCTCCCCTGTTTTCTGCTTCACAAAGGGCCACCTTGTAAGGTATGATGGACAACAAGGGGAATATGTAATACTGTCAGGAATTAAGCCCAAAGAGGAGTTAAAAATCATCTTTTTCCATCAAGTCATTAGGCACTTGCCTCATTTCCTGCTGACCAATTTTCTCTGGGGAATAGGAACCAGGAAATCTTTGAGGCAGGTGCAGTTATAACAGATGTTACCAAGCCTGAGACAGCTCACTGCTTCCCATTTGTTGTTAATTGAATAATTCCTCTGCAGAAATCACCTCAGTTCCTCACAGAGAAACAGTACTTTCCTACTAGTAAGACAGAGTATTACTCCAAAGAGCTATCCTTTCTTCTGGCATCCAGACAACCTCTTCTGTGGATCATGACCTATCAAGGAACCTTAATATGTGTTTTTGCTTTACTTCCACCTCTTACAAACTGACCTTGACGAGGTAGTCTGTCGCTTCACTCGTGTAAAATTCAGTTATCTGGAAACACAGTGTCTCTTGTAAAAATCACCCGCTAGCCAGATGTTTTTCCTTTCAGTTTTGTAACATAAAGAAGAGGAAATATTTTCTGGAATGTAATTTTTTAGAAGGCATGATAAGAGTTGCTATGCAGAAGCAAAGAAGGCAGAATAGAATTGCCGTTCCTGTGGGTGCTGGGGCCAGCCTAACTGAGTTACCTAATGGCTGTGTAGCTTGGGTAAGTTACTTAACTGCTCTTTTTGTGCAAGATGGGGGTAATAGCTCTTATCTCATGGGGTTGTTGGAAGGATTAAATTGTTAAATTATGAAAAGCTCTTACAAGAGTATCTGGAAAATATTAAGCACTTCATAAGTGGCTGCTATCATGTTCTTATTATTACTGCTATTTACTTAATACACTATAAGAAACTATATCAAAAGAATTCCATGCACCATCTTGTATTTTCTAGGGCAGGAAAATATGCTGGCCTAGAGAATGAGAAGCTAACCTTTAAAAGCTCTTCTTTGGGGGCAGGAAATAACCTTTCCTGCTGCCTCATTAACTCTCCTATTAATTAAATTTTTTATACACACTTGCCTTAACTCCCCACCTGGGTTTGTTGATCCTTGAGTGCAGGTGCTCTGCATTAGTCCTCTTTGTACAAACCAGAATGCTAAGCACAGCAACTTTCATATCGTAGTAGATTTAATTTTCAGAAAGACATTTTCCAGTCACCCAGAAAGAATAATTACTCCTAAATCTCTCTCATCCTGAAATATGGAGGTTTTACTTTTGATTTGACTGTTTCTCAGGACACACCCTCAGTGCTGCAAATGGCCCTTGCTGTCCACACGCTTATGTCAGTGTCGAGATCTTTAAAGTGACTTCCAGGTCAAACAAGCAGGTAATAAAACACTTTGGGGCTACCGTGGGAAATTCTAAATGACTCCATGACATAGTGCTTACCTCTCTTCCCCCAAATATTATTGGACTACCAGGCTTAAACATGAAGAAGATATATTTTTTTTTTCTTTTTAAGGCTGCACCTGTGGCATATGGAAGTTCCCAGACTAGGGGTCAAATCAGAGCTGCAGATGCCAGGCTATACCACAGCCACAGCAACATGGGATCCAAGCCACATCTGCAACCTATACCACAGCTCACAGCAGTGCCAGATCTGAGCCACATCTGTGACCTACACCACAGCTTGCAGCAATTCCGGAACCTTAACCCACTGAGCAAGGCCAGGTCTAGATCTGCATCCTCACAGGCACTTTGTTGGGTTCTTAACCTGCTGAGCCGCAATGGGAACTTCATGATAAAGACATTTTCGAAATAGTAGATAGCCCAGTGGGGAGGGCCATGGTCATTTGGAAACTCAAAGAGGATGGCTGTTGTCAGAAAACACTTTATTTAACAGTTGGGAACCAGAGTTTCCGGTTGTGGCTCAGCGGTAATAAACCTGACTAGTATCCATGAGGATGTGGGTTCGATCCCTGGCCCCACTCCGTGGGTTAAGGATCTGGTGTCACTCTGAGCTTTGTGTAAGTTGCAGACAATCTCAGATCCTGCATTGCAGTGGCTGTGGTATAAGTTGGCAGTTGCAGCTCCGATTTGATCCATAGCCCGGAAACTTCCATATGGCACAAGAGCGGCCTAAAAATCAAAAAAAAAAAAAAAAATGTTGGGAACCAAGCTGGATTTTCCATACTGTTGGGATCCTAAAGTTCCCCTATCTGTCTGATTTCCCATCATTCTAACACAGTCTTCTCGTTTAGGCTGGTTACAATGGACACTAACAGGAAAAAAAAAAAAAAAAAAAGGAATCCAGAAAAGATTTTGTGTGACAACGACCAGTAGAAATGTATCACCTAGTGCTACATACTATAACCAGGTCTCTTTTTTGGGGGGGCAAATAAAGTGTTTATTAGAGAAGATATGTGCAGAGAAAGCATGGGTGGGCTCAGAGAAAGACAGAGAGACAGATCAGAGAGTGAAAGCCACATGCTTCAGAGGTGGTTTAAATCATTTATATGTGGGAAGCTTTTCTGGGTTCCCTCGGTTACCTTGCTTTGTATGGCCTTGAGTCCCTGTTGGCCTGACTCAGGGCTTTCCCTGTGCACATGCATCTTTTAGCCAAGGTGAAATGCAAGGCTTTCTGGGAAGTTGACAGGACCTGTTATGGTCTGGCAGCCTCTCCCTTCTCTGACCCCTGAGGAATGTTTCTGTGCCATGTGTAGTTCTTAGGGAGGTCTCCTTTTCCTAGAGGATGAGAAGTATGCAGTCTCTTTATCTTTTATCCAGATAGGACTCAGCTCCTCCTTGCACCTGCCATAATCTTTATCTTGAAGTATATGTCCACAGGGGACAGATTCCAGTTGCTCAACCTGGGACCCATCCATCTCCTGCCTCAAATCTCCCCTGAGATATGAACCCCAAGAAATCTTTATTGGGAAGATGAAGGGTGATAGTCTATCTTCTGGCCATAACCAGTTCTTAAATACACCCAGTGAATTCAAAGAGCTCTAATGTCATGCTTATACCAAACCATGCAGCCTCAACAGTACATAAAAGGGAATTCTCCTTTATGAAGCTTTATTTGTAGGCTGCTACATTAAAAAATGTAAAGGTTTTTTTTTTTTAATATTATAAACTCTGAAACCAGGTATTCCATTACGCTGGCATTTTACATATAAAGCTCTATGCTAACCAGGTTATTATAAGGGACTGAATGTTTTGCTAAAAACATCTGGGATCTTCCACCATTAATTTAAGCACCTGGAGAACTAAGGCTCCATCTTCTTTATCATTTTCTACCAGCACAGCCACATACCAGGCACTTGCTACAGGTTAGTGAATGAATTAATTTATATTCAGTTTAGATTTATTCCTGGGTATTATACTGAATTCTGTTTTTAAAGGCTAGTAGACCACATATAAAATTTTGGGTTTTACTTATAACTTGGACTTTACTATCAGCTGTAACATCCAGAAACAACCAACTATGTTTGATAACAAAAATTCAAGCTAGCCAGCCCCAACAACAATGATTATCATGATTATAATTCTGTCAGCTTATAGATCAGATTGTAACTTGAAAAATGCCTATTTTCTCACCTGTGCAGAGATCCCCAGTGGCTAGTTCAGATGTCCTTGGCTTCTCTGTTTACTTCAGATAGTATTTTTTCTCCATTTGCAACACAAACACAGAATTGAGGACCATATTATGTCTCTGTTACAGTTGTGTGTGTTTTCTGTCTTGAAATGATAATCCAGTGGTTTCCAAATCTGACTTAGAAATTCCGTGCAGAGCTTACAGTATGAAAATTACAGTTATTTGGGACTCTATCTACTTATGACTGATTTGGAACCTCTAATGGTTAAGACTGATGAATAAAATACAAGACTCACAGTTAAATTTGAATTTTAGATAAACAGCAAATAATTTTGTAATTCAGGTATGATCCATGCTATATTTGGGATGTATTTACACTAAAAAAATTTATCTTTGTTTATCTGAAATTCAAAAGTAACTGGCATTTCAGCTCTGGTGTTTCTTTTGTTTGCTTGTTTGTTTGTTTGTTTTTGGTCTTTTTGTCTTTTCTTTTTTGGGTCCAAATTGCAGCATATGGAAGTTCCATCAGAGCTGCAGCTGCTGGCCTATGCTACAGCCACCAGAACACCTGTTCCCCTGATCTAAGCCTCATCTGCAACTTACACCACAGCTTGCAGTAACACTGGATTCTCAACCCAGGTAACAAACCCACATCCTCATGGATATCAGTCAACTTCTTAACCTGCTGAGCCACAATGGGAATTCCTGTCTTTTTGTCCTTTAAGTAAATTGGGAATCCTACCAAGACTAGCAATGAGGAATCTCTATTATTAATAGTTTTCAAGCTAATTTTGTTAAAATTGGGCCTTACAGTTTTTCCCAAGTTTTCTCCTTTTCTATTCTTTTTCAAATCTACATTTCAGACCTAAACCAAAGAACTATCGCATAAGGTACATATGTTTCAAAGTTAAGGAGTTGACTATTTCTTATTTGAATAACACTACCTTATTTATTCATGATTCAAGATTAGCATTTAGGAGTTCCCATCTTGGCTCAGCAGAAATGAATCTGAGGCCTCAGTTTCGATCCCTGGCTTCACTCAGTGCGTTAAGGATCTGGCGTTGCTGTGTACTGTGGTGTAGGTCACAGACATGGCTCAAATCTGTCACTGGGCATTGCTGTTGCTGTGGTGTAGACCAGGGGCTACAGCTCCTATTCAACCCCTAGCCTGGGAACCTCCATATGATGTGGGTGCAGCCCTAAAAACAAAACAAAACAAAAGCAGATTGGCATTTAAAATTTTTTAAATAAAACGTCAGTTTCAAATGTCTTATTATTCAATCAAGTGTGATGTAACTTACAAAGGTTGCATCCATCATTTGATTTTTTTCAAAAACATTTCCACATTATGTTTATTGTTATATAAGAGTCATGACCATCCAGTTTGGGTTTTTTACCTAATATTAAACACATAGCTAAGAAAATAGAATGAAAAACATATAAGCATGTCTTTTCCAACCAAGATAAAGTCCTGCCTTTTCTCCAGTAGAAGTACCCCAATTCTGGAAGTTTTATCCCATGGATTTGGAATGAAGAAAAGTGATAACTAGAGCTTCTTTGAAAATTACCCCAAAGAGGGGAAAGGGCATAGAACAAATGGCCTATTAAGTAAAGTACAATCAGGTCTCAGGGGAGGAATTCCTTAATCCCTGCTGCTTCTAATAGGGACTTGGGACCCAGAGTGTGAAAATGTCAGAGCAGCACCATGAAATCCTAGAAAGACTCAGTAGGTGCAGAGAATCAAGATTGAATATGAGCAATTGCTGGGAACCCAGGGTCTGGGAAGCACCGCGCATTCCAACACAAATCCCCAAGCCCAGGTACCATGGGAACAGCTGATCCTCCATAAACATTTATTGATATGTGGAGATGAGATGGGTCCTGACATGCTGTCTGGATATTATGAGCAAGGTGGAGGGTAACCAAGGGGACCAGACCAACAGCACAGAGCTGCATAAATCTGAGCTGTGAATTCAAAAGAGATGCCTGGGCTTGAATATTCCTTTTGCCCCCAGCTAATGTGTGTACTGACCTCTACCAAAGGGCTTGGAAATATTTCTAAGTAATTTGGTTCCCATAAATAGAATGTCTTCTTCAGGTGTTATATGAGGAGGAACTAAAAATAATTAGTGCAAATGATTCCTCAGACCTCATACCACCTGAAACAGCTGGGGGGTGGGGAGGTGGAACAAACTAACTTAGATGCTTTAAAAAAAAAAAAAAAAAAGAGAGAAGTGTTCTCTGTTGGGAGAAGCTGGTAGGAAGTTTTCCTGGAAAAGTTTCCAATAAATTAGGCCATTCAGGCACATTCCTCATTCCTCATTAAAAAAATGTAAAACATAATTACTAAGTTCACTGAGTATGATCTCTAAATGGTTTCTTGAGGAAATGTGTTGCAATTTGTTTTATATACCTGGCTTTTAATACTATGAAACACCCATTTTAAAAAAAGATACATTCTGTAGCACTTGAAAAGCATGCTTCTAAGCCTTTCTGATACTTTGAATTCAGTATCAAACTGAAATACTATGAGGGGCAAATTTCATTTAAATTTGGCAAAAGACAGCTTAGTTTCGGGCAAAAGGGAAAAGAATACAAACAAGTAATAAAGTCAGACTTCCTGGACTGTTGAGTTGGGAAATGATTTTGAAAAATACTGGGTATTTATCGGGAATTTCACTGATGCCTTCTAAGTGCTCTGTGAAGTACAAACAGACAAAAATGGGAATCTTATAGAGAAAGGAAAATTTAAAAAAATAAAAAACTGAAGTCCTCTTCATTTTTTCCTCTTTCAGGAATAACCAGTAAGCTAGCTAGGGCTCCACAAGGATTGCCTCAGTCGTTTACTTTGGCTCCAAAATATTAAAGACGATGTATAGGAACTAATAAATGGAAAAAAAGCCATCATTTCAGATCATAGTATTTCCATGACAAAAGCTGACCACAATGACACGCAGATCATAAACAACACTGGCTTTGGATCCATCTCGATTGTTGTATTCAGAGGTCCTATTTTGGGATTTGTACTTGGACATAGATTATGGGGATGCCCACCACAGGTTTTTGCCTAAGCTCAGACAAGACAAGTCTTCATGGCCAAATGTTTTTTATTCTCCCTTTTTATTTACTTATTCTCTTCAATATCCTACCTTGACAAATACTTTTAGAAGGTGCATGTTCTCTCTCAACTAATAAAATCGGAAATAAAAGTGGGGTAGTACTACCAATCTACAGAAATAAAAAGGAGTATAAGAGAGTACTATGAAAAAATTGTATGTCAGCAAATTGGGTGACCTAGATGAAACGGACAAAATCGTAGAAACATAGCAAGACAGAATCACAAATAAACAGAAATTCTGAATAGACCTATAACTATTAAGAAGATTGAATCAGTAACCAACAACCTCTCAACAAAGAAAAGCCCTATAATTGATGCCTTTTATTGGTGAATTCTACCAAACATTTATGTAAAGAAGAACTAACACTAATCTTTCATAAACTCTTCCAAAATGTCAAACAGAAGGGAACACCTTCTGACTCATTCTATGAGGCCAGTGTTACTCTGATACCAGAGCCACATAAAGAGACTACAAGGACAGAAAAACAATTAAATCTATGGTGGGAGAAACTCAGAAGAACGGTTGCTCTGAGAGAACTTCTCAGGATGTTGGTAATGTTCTCTAACTTGACAGAGGCTTGGGTTACACAACTGTTTACATTTATCAAAATTAAGCAACAAAATACATTTATAATTCCATGGCATGGCATTGCATGCAAATTTTATCTCAAAACCGTTATTGAAATCTAGTTTATGATATGCTTGATGAAGTGTTTAGGGGAAAGTATCCTGATGTCTTCATGAAGCAATTTACTTCAAAATGTACAAACGAGTAATATGGAATAAATGAAGAATAGACAAACAGACAGAGGTAGAGATATGTGAGAAAGTGATGTAACAAAATGCCACTGGTAGAATCTAGGTGGTAGGTATATAGGTGTTTACTCTAAAATTCATTCAACTTGGCATCTACCTGAAAATATGAAAATGTTGGAGAAGATATGGCCACTCACTTTGTTGTTCATGGATGTTGACAACCATTTTCTTTTTGGAATACCAATGCTTCTGAGAAAGTTAGAGGCATCAAAATCATGACATTCATACTGATTTCCTCTATGTTTTATCTTCCTAATAAGTAGTGGAGTTTTGACTAGAACCAGAAGAATTTCTTTGCTGTTGTTGATGGTGGCAGTGTTGACAGTGGTGGTAGACCACTGTGTTCAGATGACACAGATCTTAGGGCAAGGTCAAAAAGACTAATTCAGCATTAGAAAACAGAGGGTGTGTAAAACAAGATGGGAAGATGCCAAAAATCAATTTCATGCTTTTAAAAATCCACCTCAGGTTGTTCCTAATCATGGAAAAGGGAAGAAGGAAAGGGAGTGAGGGGGTTTTAGTAAGGCTGTGAATGAAAAAAGGAAAGAACTATTGCATAGACTATAAGTTTTGAGAAAAAATTAGTACGAATTCAATAACTATTTTGTATTGTTCAAAAGTGAGTAGATGAATGGAAGATGGGTGGATCTAAGACAATGAAGATAGGGGATAGCTACTCAAACTCTGGGTTTTCAGAATAAAACTGACACATTACCAACCAACAATTTTCTCTTCTCGCCAAAAAGAATCTCTCATTTGCCAAGTTAAATTTGCCACCCATGCCCCCCAGGCAGAACTTAACGCCTCCTGGAAGACATTTTGGTTAACTTGTGTGGGCAGCAGGCCTACTGAAGACAAGAGCTGACATACACAGAACAAAAACATGAATGTTGGGACCCCAACTCTCTAGGTCCCATCTTTAGGGTTGACTTGCCTCTTTCCCCTCATGGCTTCAAGGCCTCATTCTTCACCTGCTGACCCTTTCCATGGAATATTTTCTCACCTCAGTTACTTTAAGGCAAGGATTTTAAAACTAGTCAGTGATATCATGTGATATTCCTTAATTGCGGAATCTAAAAGAATGATACAAGTGGAGTTCTCTGGCAGCAGAGTGGGTTAAGGATCTGGTGTTGTCACTGCTGTAGCATGGGTTCAATCCCTGGCCCAGGAATTCTGGCATGGGAAGGGTTAAAAAAAATGATTCAAGTCAGCTTATTTAAAAAACAGAAATAGACTCATAGACATAGAAAACAAATGAATGGTTACCGAAGGGAATACCAGTGTTAGAGGGTGGGGGAAGAGAAAAATTAGGAGAGTTTGGGATTAAGATATACACACTATTATTTATGAAACAGGTAAACAACAAGGGAAGTCTAATAAATATCGTGTAATAACCTATAATGAAAAAAAATCTGAACAGTAATTGTTATATGTGTATAGAACTGAAGCACTTTGCCATATAGTTGAAACTAACACAAATTGTAAATTGACTATACTTCAATTAGAAATAAAATAAATAAAAAGTCTTCTCAATTCTTTGCCTTCTAAGGGTCTGAAAAGTTTACATTCTCTGCTCCTACAGCCCTACCATTTGGTCTGTCCTATGTCTTCAGAATCTGACTTCCTGTCTCATTTCTCCACCTTCACTTTCTCACTCTTGTATAAAGTCACATCCAGTTCAGTCACTGAGCACCAAAGGGAGCTTGTGAGCACTTGACATGTGGTTTATTCAAACTGAAATGTGCTATGAGTGTAGAATTCAGACTGGATTTCAAAGACTTAGTACAAAATCGAGAATGTAAAACATAATTTTCCTATTGATTATATGTTGTGATAATATTTTTGATACATTGGGCTCATGAAAACATGTTTTTAAACTTAACCTTTACCTGCTTTTCTGTTGATGTGGTTCCTGGGAAAGTTAGAATCACATGTTGGGCTCACCTATGGGAAAAGGTCTTTTCTCAGCCATTTTCTATTTTGTCCTCCCTGCAGCCTTCGAAACTGTCAATGGCCCTCCTCCCTGCTACCTCTTTCTTGAAATTCCCTCCCTGTTTTCTTGTTTGCTGCCCAAACCTCCTTCTGCCTCCTTTCTCACCTTCTCATCTTCTCTTAAATTAAAACAGCTGGAAAGTAGCCATCAGCATCCAGAAGCATCTCTCCAGAGCCGAAGCACTAATATGTTGTGTTCTATCTACTAGCTATGCTGAAATTAACCCGTATGACAGGAAAGGAGAGAAGTTGCTCAAGGAAACTGTGACAGGTGAGTTATTGAAACTGCATAAAGACAAGTGTGTAAAGGTGAGAAGAGGGAGAAAACACTGAAAAGGGTTCCTGTCTTCCACATGTCCCTCCCCCACTCTCTGCACTGACATCTCACCTTGGTGAAATGCTCTCTTCCCATTTCCACCCGCCAAACTGTCCACAATGCTGTCTCTTCTACCAAAGCCCTTCTTCTTTCCTCCACACCCCCAGCTCAAAAGAACTTGCTCCAATTCCTACCTACTAAGGAAAAGGTTTTCCAGCACTGAACACTTGAAAGCCATTGGTATGTGTGTGCATGTGTGACTTAGTTTCTGAAACTGGAAGTTCTTGGAAAACAAGAGCCAGATCTGAACATGGGACCCAGGAAATGACTAACTCAGGAAGGCCAGTCAAGGAGAAGTCTATATGCAGAAAGTCAAAAGAAAAGAGCAAATTAATATTTTTCTCATTATCCTCCCCTTCCATATCCATTCATTCATTCTCTCCCTAAACACACACATACATGTATATATACATACATATATACACATTTATATATGTATCTATCTATATTTCTTAGTACAGATCAATAGATACATAGATGATAGATAGATGGATAGATAGGGATTGACAGATATCTTAACACCAGAACTATGATGATATGGGCTCTCAGAGGCAAAATTTAAGGAGGTATCCTCAGGATATACAAAGAGATCTAGTCCCAGTCCTACCTCTATATACCTATATCTGTACCTATATCGCTATCTCTATCAGTTCCACCATTTACTAGACAATTGCACCCCTATGCCCGATGCTTAACCTCTCTAATCTTCATTTAAGGAGTAATACTATCTAACGCACAGTGTTGTTATAATGAGTAAATGGATTATTGCACAAAAAAGTACTGGAAATATTGCCTAGCATATTCTCAATACATTTCACTATTTTTAATAATCACTTTGTTGTACAGCAGAAATTATCGCAACATTGTAAATCAACTAAACTGCAATAAAACTTTAAAAAAATCATTATTGCCATGATATCAATTTGATTTACATAAACTTACAAAGTTTTAAGTTGAAGCACCTGGAATTAAATGGTCCAAAATTGTGCCAGTTTAGAAAAAGAGTTTTTGTGTATCTTTATGCCCTTTCTGTCCCTACAGTAGCGAAAGTTGGATTATATACTCTTTGAACACAGAAAAAACAAACATAATTCAAAAATATTTTTTTTGTAAATGATAAGTCAAACTGGAAAATTCTAATTAGCCCCATCTGCACTCATTCCTGCTATTATTTGTAATATATGCTATAGATTTTTTAATGGTGATCAAATATTACAGGACCTCACAAGAGCTTAAGTGCTGAACTTTAATTTTAAATTTGGTATTTTTTCATGAGTGTGGGAAGAACTGGACAGAGAAATGTACTTTTCAGCTATGTGGAGGGCAGTGGGGTCTACTGATTTTATTTTCACTGTTAAAACCTGTATAAAAATAACATTATGACACAGTGAAACCTCTCCAATATGTCAAAATGCCTAAGAAAAGAAAATAAAAGGAGGAAAACTTTAAGTGGGTTTGATTTTGAAAGCCAAATATTTTTAGAAAAATCTAATGAAACCTGCTTATGACTTTCTTACTTTCAACATTTCCCTGTATCAAATGTTTATCTTTCAAAGGCCTGGTTAGAACACACACACACACACACACACACACACACACACACACGGTATTTCAACATTTCCCGTTTCTGATCCTAAGGAAGGTATTATAAGAGATAGGCTCTAACATTAAGACAAACATATAAATAAACTACCAATGAGAAAAATAGCACCTCATTTCTTAAAGGACTTAACTGAACCAAAATTGGGTTTCCCTGAGCTCTGCTTTGCCCTGTTAGACAGGATATGGCACATACCAGTAACTTCAAAGTATTGCAGCACTAACTGTGGATTGCTATTGTTGGGCCCTAAAGAAAACTTATTTTGGAAATGAAATTCCTCTTAGCCCTTTACAGCCAGATTCCCAGAACATTCTCCATAAACCTTCAAAGGTGCTGTGGGCCAAGGGACCATGCCTTGTCCTTGGTTCTGTCTTGGTTCTGGTTCTTGGTACTCCAAGGGCTGAGCTCCCGGGATCATGAATGAGAACCTAGAGGCAGACTGTCTATCTAAGGCTTAAAAAATATGTTGAAATACACATTAGGGAGATCCAAGGCACTCAAAGAGAGGTGTTCACCCTTAAGTAACAAAAACACCTAGCAATTAATACTGGCTCACCTCAGACAATGAGCCGAAAGAAAGCCTGGCGCTTGGGACTGGGGTGTTAGGGCAGCACTGGTAAGAAAGCTAGGAAATGTATAATTGATATCTATCTACCACTCTCTCAAATACTCAACCCACCCTGTTTTCATGTAAGTTGTGTCCCAGGGAATCAGCAGATGGCGCTGTTCCCTGAGGCTCAAGCTTGTCAGAGTAGCTGGAGCCTTACTATTGGATTGCACTTCCCAAGGCATACAGGTAGAACATAAGGCTAGAACTCACCTTTCTGAAAATGCTGGAAAACCTAGATTTATTTGCTATTAAGAATTCACCAGGCAGTTTTATTCATGGACAAGAGAAGTCCTGATAAGTCTATGATATGGAAAGCTTATCACTCATTCTGTATTGAAACTAGCTTTCTCTCTTGACCTATGTTTTTCATATGGTGTCCAAATACAAATTTTGCTTTTCAGTCATTCAGTTCATCTACACAGCCTGGTGCTACTTACTACCAGTGAGAATGACAAACCAAACACGATCTCCAGGGGTGGTCTGGGAGGAACAGACTTCTGGTGAAACATGAATGTGGTAGATGACTTGATTCAGGACTAACACTTCTTGCTAATGGGAGGATGGAGCCTCGAGGGTCTCTAAGCACCTCTTTCAGAATAGCAGGCAGGGTGTGGTTCAGTTCCCCATGAGAAACGCTTGGGAGACTATTTTAAAGTGACAGATTTCCAAACATTACCTCAAACCTGCTGCATCCAAAACCCTGGGGGTATGACTCTGGAACCTATATATATACATATATATATACATATTTAATCTCCTCAAGTTAATTCTGATGCAGCTGGGCCATTATTTGAAAATGAGGACTTCTAAACAATATAACCAGGTCCAAAAATATAATGAAAAATCCTACAACATTAAAAAAAAAAAAAAAAAACAGCTCTGGAAAAAAGGCACTTGTCTAAATAAACTCAAGAAAATTGTTTTTTTTTTCATGAGAAAAATCTGAGAGTAAATACTAAAAAGTTGAATTATTATTTCCTATGAAATTATTGTGTTTCCCATTCAATATTAGTGGATATTGGTGAATCACCTATTCTATGATTAACATCCTAATACTCAGACCAAGTTTCATCCTCAAAGAGTACATCTAGCACAGACTACAAAGGAAAAGTGAATAAAAGCATAAAAAAGAAACTGTACTATAGGCCAAATATAATTGAATACAAAGAAGGGCCAAAATAGATGGACTGGGAGAAATGAAAAATAATGGTGCATTCCAATGTGGGCAATATGGGTTTCCTCCTTAGTAGAAGTGACACACTTTTAAAAGAAATTAGGAATGGGATGCCATTTGCTTAAAAAAAATTATTTTTAATGGGTGCCTTTCCTGGAAAGATCCATTAAAAATAGCTCCTGGACCACTAGGAACTTTAGGGAAGGCCCTCTCAGTAGTGTGGTCAGCTTCCCCATCCTCTCTAGTCCTCCAGCTCCTAGCCTACTGTCACACTTATAAAATTTTCTAAGAAGAAGTGGGCCAAAGCTTGGACCCCCTGCGCTTTTTGGATACTTCTGTTTTCTGAAAGACCTGAAATTCTGCTTGGTGGTCCTCTTTCATATTTGGAGGAACAACCAATTGATTAATTTCAGGTTAAAGTGAGAGAGGTTGCACTCAGTCCATGAATGATTTGACCACATGGGTCTTGCACATCAACCTGCACTCGCTGGCACTGCACTAAGTTAGAAAACACTTCATTTTTTCCCCCAGGGAATTCCCTACTTCAGATGCTTTCTATATCCTTTATACCTTGGAAAATTGCATCTTATTTTTTTTCCCCTTTTAAAAAACAAGCCCAGTCTACTAAAGCTTAGAGTTTCTTGGAGGATGTGTTCTTCGGACTATGAAATACCAAAGGCTAGGTTTCATTTTGGATTGCCAAGCCCAAACTCAATCAGTGCCACAGATGTATATGAGAATATCAATTACTCGTTGGTAAAATTATTTTTCATGAGGGTATGGGTTAAATTTTTTGAAACCACTATATATGTATACTGAAAGCAAACAATTTAGCAAATTTGCAGAAGACAGTGGTAGGAACCAGGTTTGTCACTGTCGAAGTGGGAGGTCACACACATGCCAGGCAAAGGAGAGACTGGAATGAGCCATGCGGTGCTGGATTCAAGATGAAGACATCTCTACCTCTTCTCCATCTTTTCTGTTAGCATTCATCTTTTTTTTTTTTTTATTCAATTTGTTCCAAAGGCAAAATAAATGGTAATAGAGATCACAAACATTATTTGTTTGACTCACAAGCCTGATAAGTAAAACCTGAAATATGCAAAATGTTAAGATGTAGAGAAGGTGTTTCCAAAGTTTCACTGATATGTAGCAAAGGGAAATAATATAAATGCAACAGGTGTTAACTTTTAGAACAGTACTTGTAATCTGCTTATTTCTAGACAGTCTGGAACCTCGGTGCAAAGGCTTCATCTATCACTGTTTATTTCCTTTGATATGCATGAACACATTTTTAGTCTAATATAGATAAAAATGTTGGGAGTTCCTGTTGTGGCTCAGCAAAATGAACTAGACTAGTATTCCATGAGGATGAGGGTTCGATCCCTGGCCTTGCTCGGTGGGTTAGGGATCGAATTTTACTTTAGGATTTTATTTAGGTGTGGCCCTAAATAAAATGAAAACAGAACAAAACAAAACATAAAGGAGACTTGAGTATTTTGGAGGTTTATTTTATTTTATTTTATTCTTTTTTGGCCACATGCAAAGTATATGGATGTTCCTGGGACAGGGACCAAATCCCAGGCAGAGCTATGACTTATGCCACAGCTGCAACAACACCGGATCCTTAATCCACTGCCTCGGGTTGGGGATTGAACTAGAGTGAAGGCATTTTTTTAAAAAGTTATAGATGTGGAAGTTTCCTTGTGGTGTGGTGGGTTAAGGATACAGCACTGCTGCAGCGGCAGTGCGAGTTCGATCCCTGGTCCAGGAACTTCTGCATGCTGTGGCTGCCACCAAGAAAAAAAAAAAAAAAAAAAAAAAAAAGTCAAATGATATAGGTCAATGACTTTTCATTTTAGAGACTGAGTAGAGAGAGACATGGCACATACAGATCTAAATATTAGAAAGACCATTTTGGCAGAAGTATATCCCATGAAATAGAGGCAGGTTAATAAGACACTATTAATATAATAAAGCCCAGTGGAACCAGGGTTGCAATAGTTGGGGCAGAAAAATGGTAGTCACATAACAGCACTGAGAAGTAAAACTTGCAAGAGTATTACTGAATATGGGTGAAGAAGGAGAAAGAGGGGAAGAGAGAGAATCAAGTTTGACTGCTGAATGGTGATTTATAGTCCATGATAGTTGGGATATTATGAATGTAACCATGTCAAGATGTCCAAATGGCTACTAAAACTTGCTCCATACAGGTGAAGAAAGGGAATGATCCATTAAAGACTATGTAGGAAAAACTACAAGAGATTGAAGACTTTCAGAGAGCCCTTCTATTTGAGGTTTTTAGAGATGGGGCCAAAAACATGTTGACAAAGAAAGTTTAAAAAAGGAGGAAAATATAAACAAAACATTTATTATAGAAGCCAAAGGAAGTGAGATTCAAGAAAGAAGGAGCGGTCACCAGCACAATCAAGAGAAATGTTTTATAATGCTGTTTGGGAACTCTTTGAGAGCAAACTCGATATTATTATGTAGATGAAGATAAAACTTCAAGGAGTAATAGGAAAGAGGAGAAAGTTTGAGTGTTGTTTGCTCTTTGAAGAACATACGTTTTACATAGAAACAGACAAAGAACAAAGAGAAGAGAACATGACACTATAACATGAGACAGACTACTTAGTCGCAGATCAATTCAGTGGTGTCTTATTCTGACCACAGCATCAGAGGTAAACAGGGCTAAGATCTCAAAGTTTTTTTCAACCATATCTCATTTTAAAAATTCTTCCTTTTGCTGCCATAGTTTTTTTTTAATCTGTAAGTTTTTTTCAAATTCCACTAGTACCAATTTGTACCATCCTTTACATTGAGTTTTAGAAGGAAAATGGTTTTCATCATTAAAATTGTTCATTTTATTACACTAAAATGACTAAATTTCAGCTGCAAAGTATTCAATTATTCATTGAAAAGTTTTTACTGAGCACCTATATATACTGTACTTTCAATATTAGCTATTGGAGTTATGATGAGCAAACGAGGGTATAGACTTTTCACCATGTGACTAGCAGTCTGATACTGGTCTTAAGCATTAATCAAGTAATCGTAAAAGTAAATATAAAATTACCACTTCTAATATTAAAGATTTTGTGAATAATTTATCTTTATTATGCTTTATCAAATGTTACATTAGTTTATATTTCTTAATTATTTATAACTTTCAGAGAATGATGCTATTTCTCATTAAATTCTCATACCACTCAAGTGAAATTCTGAAATCTGGAATGATATATCAAGAGTCACAAAATTCTGAAGTTTTAAAGCCTAGCTTAAAGGTGGATAATCTACCTCATAGAATTTTATCATCTTATCTATTCATATGTCTCTGAATATTAATGAAACATCTATGGGCTCTATATGAGGGCTTCCAGAGGAATGTAAAAGGAAAAATGTGACATGCACAGAGAAAGAATTTCTTATGTTTTCTTGGCGCTGACATTTTCCTGAAATGTCTTTTAGAAATACAACATCATTAAAATGCATATAGCTTGTGGAAAGTATTAAAAAGATACATTTAGATCCTAAAAACACAAGCTTTATTTGAAGAGTTAAAATCAGAAATCTAAAGAAGCAAACAAAAGCCTGAAGCATCCATTTTTCTTTGGGAAATGTTTTGATAAGCATTTCTAAACTGTTATCAACATGCGAGCTACAGGCCAAGTATTTAATGAATTGGGGTCATGATGAAAACCAGAGAGATCAAAACAGGCAATGAATGGCAGAGATTGGATTAGGATTGAAGAATTCATGTAGATGTTAAAATTCAGCTCAGCAGAGAGGGGTCCAAGTTCCAGGGACAAAGTCCAGTTGCTAAGAGCTATACTCACACCTGGAAACTTATCAGCAAAGCCCAGGAAAAATATCTGTACAGCTGGCATCACATTCAAGAAAAGATGCTGAATAATGCGCATCAGCATCCAATATGTCCATGATTGCAACTGCGATGTCAATGCAAATGACTCACCACCACCTTTGTCATCCTTAGCTTTGATCTTATTCTTCATACTCTCATCTTCAGCCAGGGGTTTTTCTAGCCCCAGGCTCAACCAGACTCATCATTTTCTCTCCCAAGCCTAGTACTATCTATCCTATGTTCTTCGAGTTAGTTTATAGAAACTCTAAGGTCACCATCTCTAAGGTCATTCAAGTGTGAAGCCTTAACTCTCTGACTCCTCCGGCTCCCCTTTTGGCCATATTCCATTGCCAGATCCTCTTGAACCTACTTCCAGTGTAACCCTGGGGCTCACAATCTCCTTTCTACAGGTACAACCATCTGTTGGTGAGGCCATACCACTGCTCACCTAGATTAAAATGATGTGCTTTCAATTGATTCACTTCTCTCTATTAGCTTTCCTTCCTAATTCAGTTTATCTTCTATTGTGAACTTAATCTTGATAAAAATTTCAATTATTTAAACACCTAAACACAATTCCAGATTACTGTCTGTTCCATATAAAATAAAATCTCAATTAGCAGCCTAGCCTTCAATGGCATCCATCCTTTGGCCTCAATGATATTTCTAGAATTATGCCCTAGCCCTTCTCCAGTTTGTATATTCACTTTTTGCCTATTTGCTACTTGCTATATAGCAAGTCCTACTTTTTCTTGTCATGGTATTTTTTTTTATGGTTATCCTCTGCTTGGAATGTCTTCTATCCATTGAATTTCTATATATCAAAACCCTACCCATTTTCAATTATATTTTTATAAAGGCTATCAATGCATGGAAGTTAACCCAAATGACCCTCTCCTTTCCCCAAACTCTCATAGCCTTTATTCTCTTTTAAAAAAAGATTTTGGTGGTTCTAAAGTCCCTCTCCTGAATTTTACCAATGGCCAAAGCCTAATTGGTTCTGACCCAGTTTAGAAAAATCTAACGTATTATTTCAGTGTGTCCCGCAAGATAGGCCATTGGTATTTCAGAACAAGTAAATACGATTCAAAAACCAAATTCTGTAGGAACTACACAAAAACCAAATTCTGTAGGAACTACACAGCATGCCCAATGTCACACAGCTGTGAGGGGAGGGCCTCATTTTCGAGTCCCCTGGCTTCCCCCTCCTGGCTTGTACCTTACACCAACTTCCTTCAAGTGGACCCACGGGTCTCGACACATCTCAGGGGCTTTTTTTTTTTTGCTCTTCAACCAATCAATAAATGTACTTTCCCCTAGACATTGGTGGGAAATAGAAATGCATGTACTTTTTCTGTTTCACATAATATTGTTTTCTCCCCTCCAGGATCTCAGTTCCTCCGAACACAACACTACTGCTATGTTTTCCTTGGATGCCAACATGAAACTCAGCTGAACTTCTCCTAACCCCTTGAATCTTGGACCTTAGGCTACAAGTCACTTGGGTTTCCCAGTTGCCTCACAAGTACTTTCTGGTTTCAACCCAGTTGGAAATATTGAGACAAGAGTCTCTCTCAGAGTGTAGTGTTTGATCACTTTTACTTTTTTGAGTTGGAGGGAAGCAAAGCCTCTAAAAACAAATAAACAACAGTTAATCAAGCTTTTGATCCTCCTCAAAAGTTTGAACTCCGTTCCAATTTGAGGCAAAAATTTAGGTCAGCTCTCATTTTATTTATTTGTTTCAAATTTTTCAAGGGAGCCCTTCACCTAAGACGCCCCAGGGCACAAACACAGTAACACGCACAAGTACATATATTCACATGCAATTACCATGTTATTTTAAAATTCCTTCTCCTCTCCATAGAAGCACAGCAATTTCCAAACAGCTAAAAATAACAATAACAATAATAGCAAAGCAATTCAAAAACCAACATTTTATGGGCTCATCTTTCAGTAGGACTTGCCCAAATTATCTTTTGTGGTATGATTTGAGTGATGATGCTAGAACTTTCTCTGACCCCCAAAGCCTCCTACTGTCTGACTTGAAAACCCCATCATTAGAGATATAGCACATTGAATGGAAGCATTAACCTAGAAAGATCCTTTCATGTCAGAGGCCACATATCACTGAGCCATTTACACATTATCATGAATTAATTTATAGGATATTAAATGAGTAAGTCATTCTCAAGACCTGGAAGAACTCCCCACCAATTTAGAAACTTGCTCACTATCCTCAAACTCTTCTTTCTACAACTCTGTCTGTTCCACATTTACTCACTGCTGTTTGCTTATTTTGAATGCCAACCTCTGCAACTACCTGGAATTTGTTTAACAATTTAAGGCTTAGCCCAAAGTTCACTTTTTCCATAAGCATCAGGATGGAAATGCCTTCTATAAGCCAGCTGCTTTACACTGCACTGCTTGTTTACTTTTTTGATGACTGTGTACTGGGGTGAGTGCTGCATAACTATACATATCATATATCCTATTTGCCCAATTAACAAAGAGTTCTCTGAGCTTCTCAAGGGGTAAGGGCTGTGCCATATCCATCTTTACATATACAGTTTATGTAGCTAGTGGCCAATAAGTGTTGCTTGATGAAGGATCTTTATTTCTTATGACTACTCCTGTTGAGACCACAGTCATAGCAGGACAGGGTGGTATTTTGGAACTATTTTTTGAAGTGCCAATGGAATAACCAAGTGGAAGTAGTTAGTAAGAGCCTGAAGAGCAAGACATAGATTTATCCTGAGCCATGTTTGGATATAAATGAGTGAAAGAAATCAAAGGCTCTGAAGAGGTAGACAGATATTTGATTGAGGCCATAGCAGAAATAATAAGCAACGCAGAGCAAAAAGTAGCTTTGCCTCCATAGATAGAACAAAGAAAACAAGCATATGCAGAAGCAGATAAGCGAGTGGGTGGTAAGGTCAGGAGTTAATGGTAGCCTACATCTCATAAAAGGAGTTTCCCTGTTGTTAAGTGGGTTAAGGATTCAGCATTGTCCCTGCTGTGGCTTGGCTTACTGCGATGGCACGGGTGTAGTCCCTGGCCCCAGAACTTCCACATGCCTCTAGGATGCAACATAAGGTGTATAGAGGGACCAAGAGAAGATACGTAAAATTTAGAGAACAGCTTCCAAAAGCAAGGGAAAGGAAGTTGTCCATCGAGAAACAAATTATTGGCATGCAATGCGGAGGGCTCAACTTGGCTGGATACACTCCCTTTTGTAGCAGAGCTGTGTTAAAGAGTAACAAGGTAACTTTTCCTATAGTAATTAATTTGCCCTGGCCCAACGCTATTTTGTGGTAAGGGAATACTAAGATCATTGCCTTTTTTAAAAATCAAACAGAACTACAACTCTTCTAAGTAAATCACCTCTTGATATAAATTGTACATTTAGGAGACCTTAAGGGATCTACAGATCTCCCCTCCACTCCCTTAATAGTAAGGCAGGAAAGAACAAAATGCCACATAAAGAAATAAGAAATCGAAATTGGAATACTTGTACTATGGTGTCTGAGAATGAAGATCCTGTTAGCAAGTGGTTGTAACATAGATTACCAAAGGGGAGTGGGGTGGGGATTGTGACATATAGGAGGATGGCTAAAAGAGATTTTACAGGTCCTCAAGCCAGTGAGATTCAACCAAGACTGCATATTAGAGTTTCATGGGTAGTTTTTTCATGCTAAAACTTCACTCCCAGAAATTCTGATTTAATTAATCTGTTGTTATACCTAGGGAACAACACTTTTTAAAAGCTTCCCAGGTCATTCTCTTGTGGAATCAGTGTTGGAGACCTATCCCAATTCATTCTTAATCTGGGAAAGAAAACACACATCCAAAGATATCAGTAATTTGGCTCTTAGGGCAGAGCTAGTGGCAAGGAAAAAAGGAAAGCCCTCTCTTTAGTATGGAATTGGAGGGACCACCAGACAAGCCATATATCTCCTGAAATGTGACTGCTCTCTACTTTGCAGGTTTGTTTTTAAAATCAGGTGGTAAAACAACAATGAGTCACCACTATATAGCTATTAGAATAGCCAAAATTCAAAACACTAATACTCCCAAACACTGACAAGGATGGAGAGAAGTAGGAACTCCTATTCACTGCTGGTGAGAAAGCAAAATAGTACAGCCACTTTAGAGGACAAGTTAGCAATCTCTTACAAAATTAAACACATTCTTACATGAGAGCTAGCAAATGTGCTCCTTGGTATATACTCAAATGAGCTGAACACTTATATTCACACAAAACTCTGCACACATATTTTTAGCAGCTTTATTCATAACTGCCAAAACTTCGAAGCAACCAGGGTATCCTCAGTAGCTTAATGAAAAAAGAAACCGGGGTATATCCAGACCATGGAATATTATTTAGCACTAAAAAGAAATGAATTATTAAGCCATAAAAAAATACAAGAAATTTAAAGGTGTATCACTAAGTGAAAGAATCCAATCTGAAAAGGCTACACACTGTAAGAGTCCAACTATATGAAAAGGCAAAACTGTGGTGACAGTAAAAATATTAATGGTTTTCAGGGGTTGGAGGGTAGAGAGGAATGAATAGGTAGAGCCCAGAGGACTTTTAGGAGAGTGAAACCACTCTGTATATTACAGTAATAGTAGATATTATTACTATTACACATTTGTCAAAACCCAGACAATGTACAAACACCAAGAGAAAAACTAAAGCAAACTATAAACTTTGGGTGAAGATGATGTGTCATGGTAGGTTCACTGGTTGTAGCAAACGTGCCACTCTGCTGGGGAACACGGATAGCGAGGGCAAGTTAGAGGACAAGTTAGCAATCTCTTACAAAATTAAACATATTCTTACATGAGAGCTAGCAAATGTGCTCCTTGGTATATACATGTGTGGGGATGGGGAAATTGGGAGATCTCTGAGCCTTCCACTCAATATTGCCATGAAATGAAAACTGCCCTAAAAAAGACAGACCATTAGAAAGTCCTATGGTGGAGTTCCCGTCGTGGCTCAGTGGTTAACGAATCCGACTAGGAACCATGGGGTTGCGTGTTCGGTCCCTGGCCTTGCTGAGTGGGTTAAGGATCTGGCGTTTCTGTGAGCTGTGGTGTAGGTCGCAGACGTGGCTCGGATCCCACGTTGCTGTGGCTCTGGCATAGGCTGGTGGCTACAGCTCCAATTCGACCCCTAGCCTGGAAACCTCCATATGCCACGGGAGTGGCCCAAGAAATAGCAAAAAGCCAAAAAAAGAAAAAAAAAAGAAAGAAAGTCCTATGGTGATTAATACTCCTAGTTTTATAGGAGATAGCCTACTGGGGTTCCAGATGATGCACAAGCTTAAGTCAAGTTATCTTCTCACCACTGTCTTCCCACCTCCCAAAGTTGCTCACTGATCTTTCTCAAATGAGACTCTTTCCCATAAACTCAGTGCAGGAAGGTCCAAAGTGGTAAAGAAACAGAAGGGAACAAGCTTCTCCTCCAACCATCAAGAGATGAAGTGGTGGTGGAGTGGTGAAAGGATACTCACTTTTAATAACATTCTTTCTTTTGATTTTGCTTCCTTAATCTTTTTTGGAGAAGGAGATTTTTCTCTATTTTGTAATATTTTTCATTGTGTAAAACATTCAACACTACAGAAAATGTACACTATAGATATGCTGTGGATAAGAACTGAAACAAATGGACAGTGTTTTTTCAACATTAAACATGTCAGAAACAGGAGGTAACATTAGGATAAATAGTAATGGTAGCCATAGCTGGGAAAGGTCAAACATATTGTTTATTGCCTGAGAGAGGGAGAGAGGGCAGGAGAAGGGAAGGAAGAAGGGGAAATAGAACAGGAACTTGAGAGAAGAAAGTAAGTGTGTGCTAAACATGAAATTCTTCCCATGCCAAATTGTGCCTGTTTTGGCAAAACACAGTGGATAGCTCATTTACACAGGGAACTATGTGGCTATTTCAATGGCCATCATTCAAGTCGTAAGTTCCTCTCTAACCATACCTGCATCCACCCAAAGTTTGGAAATGTAGCAACAGAAAATGACCTGAAATCTGGGGTAATGTGTGGCCTTTCCCCTACATGACTTCGAAGCACTAACTTTCAAAAATATTCCTAATATAACTCTCGAAATTGAAAAAGAGGATGGGTAAGGGAACTACCCAAAATATAATGGTGAATAAATCAATTTATTTTTTCTTTTTTAAAGGCTGCACGTGCGGCCTATGGAAGTTCCTGGGCTGGGGTCAAAGCAATATGAGCTGCAGCTGCAGGCCTGAACCACAGCCATAGCAACTCTGGATCTGAGCCACATCTGTGACCTATGTCACAGCTTGCAGCAGCACTGGATCCTGAAACCACTAAGCAAGACAATGGATCAAACCCACATCCTCGGGGATACTACACCAGGTTCATAACCTTCTGAGCCACAATGGGAACCCTAAGCAAGTAATTTTAAATGAAACTCTTTTGACCATGGTGTTTTAGAGGCGATCAGAGATGGATACCTTATGAAGCTAATGAAGGTTAAGTTTGGGGCCTTCACTTACACAAATCTTTTCCAGACTTATCAGTACCCTCACAAAGTTATATGTGTTTTTTGAGGGGTGGGGGGGTTGCTTTTTAGGGCCACACATGCAGCATATGGAGATTCCCAGGCTAGGGGTCAAATTGACGCTACAGCTGCAGGCCTATGCCACAGCCACAGCAATGCAGGATCTAAGCCACGTCTGCAACCTATACCACAGCTCACAGCAACACCAGATCCTTAACCTACTGAGTGAGGCCAGGGATCCAACCTGCAACTTCATGGTTCCTAGCCAGGGATCAAGCCTGCAATTTCATGGTTCCTAGTCAGATTCGTTTCCACTGCACCATGACGGGAACTCCTATATGTGTTTTCTATTTGAATTTTTAGAAATAAGATATTTAACCAAACTTGGTTGAAACTCTTTGTGCCAGTCCAACTTGTCCTTTAACCATACCTCCTGTCATGCTGAGTGGCATTGGACTATCACGGGATTGGGGCGGTGGGGAGGGTTAAGCAGAAGTTGAGTTGGAGTATGCATTTCCTTTGGGAATAGTGAGATAACGGTATGTATTTGCAGTTCCTTTCCATTGTTGTTAATGTGTGTCTGGAATTTGGGTGTAGGAATCACTCCTAGGAGCACTGATTATAGTTCCAAGCTGTAGGACCAGAGGTTCAGATTCTTATACAAATCTGTCCTACAGCTCCAATCACTAAACAGATGTGGAGAGGGAGGAGATTATGGATGGTAGGCTTTGCAATGTATGCGGCCAGGTGCTGGTCTTGGAAGATTCTCCCAGTATTCAATTGTGCAAAATTGTAAGTAGAGAAAATGTAGGGGGAAAAGGATTATAGAGATGCATCTGACAGTTTAATAATAAAAAGATTATCTATCTCTGTATATTTTGTAAAGTTAGTGGCATTTATCAGTGCTTTTTGAATCAGCAAATTTTTATTATTTTCTTATTCTAAACAGATAGTTTAGTACCATTCTTTCATTTGATTTTGATCTTTTAATCATTCTAGAGGAGATTTCCTTCATTTTATTTTTTCCTTTGTATATTTAAGATATTTAAAACTACATAAAATGTATATTACAGAACATAATAAAAGGAAGATTCAATTTGTTTGTTTTAAGCAATGTCATTTGCCACTTATAAGCATTATATATAGGATCAGAACACTTGATTTCGATCTTGTTTCTACTTCCTTAATGTTTTTGTTTTGGGGAAACATGCGGTTAGTGGAAATTTCGGTTCTTCATACTATAAGTCTCAGTTTTTCCTTCAATAGCATCCTCAACCCACCCTGCTTTATGGTCAAGTGAGCTGAAAAATACAAAAGAACAATGTAAGATTTTGTTGGCAGAATGGGGTTTTCTTTTAACTCCTGTGTCATTTCTTGTTTAGCCCTACTTGAAAGAGTCTTTTTGCAAAATAGATATTCTACCATCTATTCATTTCTCCAAGAGGCAGTTGCATTAGCAAGAAAAAATGGGGGGGGGATTAATCCAATTTTCAGATTCTAAAGGACTTACTTGTATTTCCTTAGAGGTTCATAAAGACCCAATACTGTCCCCATAAGGTAGATTTAGGAAAAGTGATGTCTGTGGTCACGACATCACAATATTCCACCAGATGGAGCCAAAGATTGAAGAGATGGCTGTAAAAGGAAGAGATGGGAAGACCACTACCCATCCAAGGATGATTGTATTTGGACTCAGAAACAACTTAAAATTTAGTGTGAGTTTATGTTAACCCAATCGACTGTATACTTTCTGGTTAAGGATGATATTTGCACATGATTCCAGATATTGTAGGGCAGAAATAAAGTGATGAATTGCAAAAGATGATAATTTGTGAAAGCATTTTATAAACTGTAAAGTATTCTACCAGTGTAAGTTACTATTGCTATTGGTAATATTTTGAGGGATTTATGTATCAGCCCTATAGCTGAACACCACGCTTAGAAATCATTCTAGCTGCACTTATTGGGCATGAACCAATAAGATATGAAGATTCAGAGAGGAAATTTATAACTCTTATTTTTACAAAACTCATATTCCATGTGTACTTATAAAGTATGTCTATGTAACCCAAGTAAGCAGGGTGCACCAAATGGTTCAGCCTCACCTTAGGGTCTCATTTGTAAAAACACAGGATGCTAGTTAAAAGTAACTTCAAAGTGCTTGTTTCTAATAAAATTATTAAAAGTTGTACATTTTATCACCCAAAAGAGCACTCCTGAGAAAAACCCAGCTTATCTTTTTCTGTAATTCTTGTATCTCCAAGGAAATCTAGTACTTCTTTTCCCCAATATTTCTCAAACCTATCTTTGAATTTCCCCCTTGATTCTCTTGCTAAACAGGGATCTATCTGCTACTCATGTTGGGACACGCTAGGAGAGCCAGAAATTAAGCAGTAATATGAATCTATTATTTAATGCCATTAGAAGGAACTCTACCATGTCTTTTGAAAAATCTAGTTCTAAACTCTCTCTGTCTACTTCCTTCACTACAAAACCCCAAAAGACATCCCATAGATAAGATAATTTTTAGTCCATAAAACTCTTATCTTATTGAATTTATAGTCAGACTGGGTTCACAAAAGAAAGAATTCTCATAAAAACTACTTCTATTATGAATCTTCTTTCATTATTTTATTCTGTTATTCTTATTCAGTATTAGAAATGTTACCAACTATTTTGTGTAAGATATTCATTGTAGACAGGAGCCAAGGTGAGAATTCCAATATGGGAAATTAAACTTTGGAAAAAATATTGAAGGAGGAGGCTACCAATAGGGTCTATACTTGGACAGATACTCCCAGTAGATAAATCTTAGTGACTCTGGAGATTTCTGGAGTGGTTTGGTAATATTGCCTCCTCGAAATCAAACAGAAAACAAAGTCACTATATGATTCTTTTCTGACATAAAGTCTGGAGCACATAATTTCCAGTTTTCTCATCAAAGCTTTTCTTCTATGTCCAACAAATAGACAAATCCTTCAAATGACTAAGCAATTGCCCTGGGATGTATGTGTAGCTTAACTCAGACTCCGAATGATCAGTTCTAAAGGATTTCCCTCCTCTTATAACAGTCAATGTAGCAAAAGCTGAAATGCTTTAAAAAACCTGGAAACTTGAAAGAGAACAGCCATAAATCACCATCTTCTTTTGAATCCCATAGGAAATAATTTGGCATAAATTAAACAAGGCTGGAAATGGGTTTATGACCCAAGTTTATTTTTGTTCTTTTTCAAATACATATATATGTGTGTGTGTGTGTATGACCCTCTCTATACCTATATATGTGTATAATCTATATCTACATCTGTATATATACGTATATATGTATGTATTTGCAGATATAATGTACACATACACAAAAACAAAAGTTTTTCTGTGAGGATTGAGGAAGTTGTTTTGTGAGGATTTTAGACAGAAATATACATTCTGTGTGGGTATGCATTTTGGGGGTTTTGTAAGGAAAAATGGACTTTATTAAGGAAAAGTCATCTCTCAATTACTGTACTGAAATTGATATGTTTGACATTAACACTTTAGATTGAAACATACTTTCTTTCAAATAACAAGTAGACCCAACACTTAAAGGTCAATTCGAGTAAGATTTTAAGAGCTCAAAGTAACATTCTGTCTGGGGAGCATCTCATTCTAGTTCAATAATCACTTATTTGTAAACACTGCCAGATACTAGAAATACAGCCTTACACACTGATGTGTGTGTGTGTATGTATATATATATATATATATATGTATATATACACACACGCACACATATAATATTTCATTCTAAAATCCTCACAAAAACAAGTTTTCTTCTTTTCAAAAGTTTTCTTTGGATTTGCTCATGGTTTTCCAATCCAGAATTATGTAAATAAATTATATCATACAAGGCAATATGTTCAAGGAGTTATTACATTAAGTAAGCAAATGTCATATAAAAAAAATCCCACAAAAACAAAGTCCCTCATTCAGGTTCCTTTGAAACATGTTTATTCTTGGGAACTCATTCACTCTTCAAACCTTTTTACCTTTAAACTGCTTCCAAGCCCAGAGAGCCCCGGAAAGAATTCATATGCCTGCAGGTATACCACCCTGAGAGGATCTCCTTCAATCTTACAATTGTCAGGGGGCGTTGAGGGGTGTGGGGAGGGGGCAGGGTTGAGTTTGAGCGGAAGGAGTCCACAGAACACCTGCAGTGGAGAGGAGTTAGGGAGTGCTGCCAATGACTCAGACCAGGATCAGTCTTTTAAACTCAGGATCTGAAGGCTGCTGCTCATTTTTAAAAAATAATAAAATAAGACAAGAAAGCCTCTGGCATAGTGTCATTGAGAGATGGGATGTTAATACTCTTGTCTGGCCTGAACTGATTCTTGGAACCTTATAATCTGCCTGCCTTGATTTTACCTTGAGCTGAACAAGGATCACTCTTCACTTCCTATTCCAGGCTGTAGTTCCTTCTTCTTGGACCCATTAGACAGTGGTTGAGCTCCATCCCAGAAACAAATAAAGGGCTAACCCCTTATTGCCCCCTCACTGCCTTGTAAATGAGAGAGAGCCATAGTTGATTTAGTGGGTCATGTTCAAGAAAATCTCGTATCCAGGTGTTTCCCCTTTATGGATAGACCTGTGTGGAAAGGGTAAGCCATTTCTCTGAGAATCTTAATAATGTTTGGCATTTTAAGGAAAACATAGCCATACTGATTTTAATGTACTTGGGGTATACTTATAAGACATGATTCACTTTGTAGGACAAAATCCACCATTTATTTCTCTGAGGAGAAGTATTACAAAGCCCACTTTCCATTGATACCTATAGCACTCTGGTGACATTGGGCGTTATCTATTTCAGAAGCATGACACCAGGAATCTGTAAATCTTTTTTTTCTTTTTCTTTTTTTTGGGGGGTGGGGGGGGCACATACCTGTGGCATATGGAAGTTTGAAGGCTAGAGTTCAAATCGGCACTGCAGCTGAGGCCTATGCCACAGGCACAGCAATGCCAGAGCCGAGCCATATCTCCAACCTACATCACAGCTTGCAGCAATGCTGGCTCTTTAACCCACTGATCAAAACCATATCCTGAGAGAGACAATGCTGGGTCCTTAACCCACAGAGCCACCTTGGGAACTCCTCCCAATCTCTTTTTAGTACATGATACATGACCTCTTATCGCATTCATTAAAAAATAAGAGCAAACCCTCAAGATTCTCTTGCTCCACCTCCATATCTCCCTGCAGAAAAGTGACCACATGCCCTGCCTCCTGGGAAACATATCTATGGTAGTCAGGGATTACAGTTGTACTGAGTTTGCATCTGCAATCAAAAGAATTTGATGTGTAAGAAATGCCATTAAATAATTAAATCTTATTCTGAGACTTCTTCTGGTCTAGCTCATGGAAAATATATCTCAGCCATTAAAGGGGTGCCCTTCCTCGGACCTTGTATCACTAAAGAATCAAGGAGGCTTGTGTGCTCTCTGGAAAATGGAAGCCAGGATCTGCCTCTGTTGATCCATCATAATCAATATTGAAATCCTCCTTGCTAGGTTTGCCAGATGAATTACAGGGCACCCAGCTAATTTTGAATTTCAGATAAACAAGGAATAATTTCAAGCATAAATGTGTCACAAATACTGCATGGGCCTGAAATTTGACATTTATCTGAAATTCAAGTTTGAGTGTTCCATATTTTTATTTACTAAATCTTACAACCCTTCATTGTCCAAGCCTGCAAATCCTTTGATAATCATTGGCTCCAAACTCTGAAAGCTGTTCTGCCCAAACTCAGGTTTTGCAAATTCTGAGAGACACAAACTATGCCTGGGTTCTAGCTCTTGGGTGCAACATCTGGCAAGATTTTCTTTGGTCTTAATTTCTTTACTGGTCACCTCATATCCATGACACTTGTCTGGGAAGTTTCAAGCTTTCTGGAAAACACAAGCTTAGAATCCATGTAGTTTAAAGATAATTTCTTTTTCTTTTTCTTTCTTTTTTTTTTTTTTTTTTTTTTTTTTTTGTCTTTTTCCGGCCACACCTGCGGCATATGGAAGTTCCCAGGCTAGGGATCAAATCAGAGTGGTAGCTGCCAGCCAAAGGCACAGTAACACCAGTTCTGAGCTGGGTCTGTGACCTATACCACAACTCATAGCAATGCTGGGTTTTTAACCCACTGGGCGAGGCCAGGGATCGAACCTGTGACTACAAGGATGCTAGTCAGATTCATTTCCACTGAGCCATGATGGAAACTCCTACAACTTCAACTTTTAACCCTCTCATATAAGCTTCCCCTGAGGCAAAGGAGTGTCTAAGAATTAAAAGAGAGAAAGGAAAAATAAATGGATCATAATACAAATTAATGTCTCAATAAATATATTTCTGACAAGTAGCAATTTAAAAAGAGATGTCTCCCATCTAATAAATATGGACGTCTTTCCTTTTGCTTTTTTCTCTAGATTTACAAAGCACACATCATAATAAGGCAAAAAGTACAACATTTCTGAATAGACTAGTACAAAAAAAAATCATGATATTTTCCAGCTTTACAGCATGGGTCTAAGGATTTGCAGGTGCATTGAAGCTGATGGGGTGATTAGACTTGCCTTGTATTGAGTCAATAAATATTTCTAGCTGTGTAGCCTAGTTTTCTCTCAACTGACCTAAAAGGAAATAAATCAAAGTCTATTTTATTTAAAGCATAAAATGAGAACCACGCAACAAAGTCATGGATGGTGGTCTGTCTTAGTTGTGAAGAACGTTTGAAGTAGAGGTTGGGAAGTCTGGGTTGAACAAGTTGATGAACCTCCAATCATATGATCTAGTCATCTAAATCTAAGTAAATGCATCAATTTTTAGAGATTTAACAGGATTTAAAATAAGAGGATCAGGCTAATTAATAAGCCTAATTATTATTCCAATTAGTCACCTCTCTCTGAGGAGTGAAAAGATGGCTTCCATATAGAAATACCATGAATGATCTTCACCAGTTTAGAAATAATACTCCACAGTTTTGAAGCTTCCGAAAGTCTTCATCTGTCTATCTTAAATTGTAGCAGTCCATTCATGGTTTGCTTTGAGTGCATTTCAATTCTTGAGGGTGAAAGCAGGAAGAAAGTACAGTCTTACTGTTTATTGTCCTAGTTCCTGCCAAAATACTTTGCCCGAGAAATCTTCCTTCCTCACGAAAGGCCTGATATGCAGCTGTTTCTAAGGCATGAACCCAGTCCACTTTCTTCTGATGGCTGAAGAAAGTACAAGGTCACAGAGAGGGACTGGGAATGGGAAAGATACTTCTAGCACCTTGAAAGTGTTAGCTGGAAACCTCAGATTAAGCAAATGCTGTTTTTTTCTCTCCCACTCCCCACTTCCTACCTCTATTATTATTATTATTATTATTTTAAGTCACTATCTATGCTGCATTTCTTCAGAGAAACATGATATCCTGGGACCAGTGGAAATACATACAAGGCTCTTATAGGTATTTTGAGATGCCAGAATCTAAGGAAACTTTGTGTTTCTTAATTAGAACGGATTCAGATGCTTTGACAAGTCTTGAAAGAATAACATATGAGGCATTCCAGGTTTACCCTGCAGTCAAGCTCAGTGTTTCCAGCCTTTGAAGTTGCAGATTTACACACATCTGTGATGGGCTCAGCTGGACCCACCACTTACAGACAACTTTAGAGCACAAGCCCCAAGTCTACTGCATTAAAGGGTCTGATAGAGCAGTACAGGTCATCCCTGCCTTCACATTGGAATTACAAGAGCAGCTTTCCAAACATCCCAGTGCTTAGGCTGCTCCCCAGACAGTTAAATCAGAATCTCTAGGGGCGGCACCCAGACACTCAGATCACATTGTTTTTTAAAGCAGTTAGATGTGGGGTTAAGAATGAAAACAAATGAATTTTAAAGCATTCATGAATAAAGATTCATAATTGGCAGACCTCTAAATGCATTCTGAATACTTCACTCAGATAAGGTCTGCGGGGGTCAAAGGGAGTGACCTAGATGAGGAGAGAAGACTCCAACTCCAGGGATCTAAAAACTAATAAAATTCCCAAGGGAGACTGCTATTTAATCTCCTAAAGAAGGAAATAAGCTTTCCACTCAAGATGAGGGTATGTAGGACAAAGAGTGCCTGAAACCCTAACCTGTCATCCCCACTCCACCACTGGCCAGACTGTAGAGTCCCTTAGATTTCAGTTTCCTCACCTGATTAATAAATGGGTGAAGTTTTTTGGGTTTTTTTTGTTGTTGTTGTTTTGGCTTTTTTTTGCCTTTTTCTAGGGCTGCTCCTGCGGCATATAGAGATTCCCAGGCTAGGGGTCGAATCGGAGCCATAGCCACCGGCCTACACAGGCGCAGGATCCGAGCCACATCTGCCACCTACACCACAGCTCATGGAAACACCAGATCCTTAACCCACTGAGCAAGGCCAGGGATCGAACCTGCAACCCCATGGTTCCTAGTCAGATTCGTTAACCACTGTGCCACGACAGGAACTCCTGGGTGAGTTTATCAGTTACTCTCAACCATGGCCGTGCGTTAAGGTCACATAGGTTGGTTCGTAAAGCCCTCATGCCCACGCTGAACCCTGGACCAATTCAACCAGATTATCTGGGGCAGGAACTCAGGCATTCACATTCTCAGGTTGGGTGCCCAGATAAAATGGAAGGTGCTCATGTTATTGTGAATTTCAGATAACAAGGAATATATTTTCATAGTAAATATGCCCCAAATACTTGCATGGGACTTACTTGTACTAAATGATTGCTAGCTGATCATCTGAAATTCAGATTGATCTGGGTATCCTGTATTTTTATCTTCCAAGTCTAGTAGCCCAAACATGGTAACCCTACAGAATGCAGCCAGAACTGATGGTCCTCTTGCCACTCACAGTGGGGTCTCCAGAAAAGGAGCATGAGCCTCAACCTTGTTAGAAATGCAAATACTTAGGACCCACTCCACATTTACTGAATCAGAAACTTTAGCAAAACTGTCAAGCATTCACTTGCATATGAAGTTTGAAAAGCACTGACCTACATGATCTACTACAAAGTTTCCAAGAATCACAGAATTCCTGCTGTGGGGCAGTGGAAACGAATCCGACTAGTAACCATGAGGTAGCAGGATCCATCTCTGGCCTCGCTCAGTGGCTTAAGGATCTGGCATTGCCCTGAGCTGTGGTGTAGGTCACGGAGGAGGCTTGGATTTGGTGTTGTTGTGGCTATGGTGTAGGCCAGCGGCTACAGCTCCTATACAACCCCTAGCCTGGGAACATCCATATGCTGCAGGTGCGGTCCTAAAAAGGGAAAAAAAAAAAAAAAAAGGCTTTCAGGAATCTTTCACTATCTTAACTCAAACTTTACAAATCCAGAGGTTGCAGCACAAATAAAAATGTGTCCCCAGGACTTTTTTTCCCCTCTGTCTGCCTCTCTCCCCCGCCTCCTCTCAAGCCCATCTGTGCTTGCTTTTTCTGCATGTATCTTCTCGCTTAATAAACACTTTACTTGGGTGATTGAAAAAAAAAAAAAGAAAGTGTCCCCAAGTTCTTGGCAGCTTCAGGAATAGTTTGGATACATTCTGGCAAGAAACCAGTTGTTTCTCTTCTTCACCCCAATGCTAAGCTAAATTGCCCTTGCTCTTTTCCGAAGAGTCACGGACTTAAGCTCACATTAGACCTCTGCTCACTCCTTGGCCTGCCCATGCCTGTTTTCCTCTCCACATGGACAGAGCCTGGATTTGACCCGGATCTTACTCCAGTCAGGAGAACACAGAGCTGGGCTGACTTCATCGGCTTGCCAGAAACCCAAAAATGGTGACTCAGACCTGACCTGTCTTTGCAAATATACTCCTGCCTGCAGGGCAGGGCCTCCTCACCTTACCTCACTCACTGGGTCTTTGCTAACACCAAGGATCTCTCATCCTTCAGACAGATCCATCTATCTATCTATCTATCTATCTATCTATCTATCTATCTATCTATCTATCTATCTATCTATCTACCTATCTACACTGTTGTTGATGCTATTAAAATAAATTGCCTTTAACTCATCCACATTTGGAGTTCAGCATTTTGGAATGTCTGTAAGATGCCTCAAGCCTAAGCATTATTTTGCTCTAAGCCATAAATTACCAAATACTGTTAGTTACCCATTCTGATCACAAGGCAAATCCAATTATAAAAATAAACACCAAGCATTTTGCAATGCTCACACTCTGCATCACAAGGGCATGCGTCTGAAAACATGTGACTCCAACATTAATTTTGGTTTGCTCAAATATACCCACTTTTTGTGGTCCAATTTCAAAGGTTTTGATAAATCCTAAGTGTACATTGACCCCCCCCAAAGAAATTATATCTTTATACTTTCAAATCACTTACATTAAATTCATGGAAGTATGAATGTTTTTTGCTTTTGTGTGTGTATTTTTGCTTTTTTGTCTTTTTGCTTTTTTTTTTCCTTTTTTTTTTTTTTTTTGTCTTTTTGTCTTTTTAAGGCTGTACTCATGGCATATGGAAGTTCCCAGGCTAGGGGATGAATCGGAGCTGTAGCTGCCAGCCTATGCCACAGCCACAGAGGATGTGGGATCTGAGCCGTGTCTGTGAATTCCTCCACAGCTCATGGCAATGACAGATCCTTAACCCACTGAGCAAGGCCAGGGATTGAACCTGCATCCTTATGGATACTAGTCAGGTTCATTAACCACTGAGCCACAGTGGGAACTCCTGCAAAACATGTTTGATATAAGAAAATATTTCTTACAAATTTGTTAGATTAAAAGTAACTGACTCCAATTTTAAGAGTAGCTGTTTAATTTGTAATTTAATACCCTATAAATTCTAAACATTTGAAATAAATGAAAATGATCTTCAGGACACAGAATCTTATATAAGAAATGTCCTTAAAGGTTCTTCATTTTAGTTTGTAAAAAATTGACAGTGCTAGATGTTTGAGAGCCTGAGTTAGACTCTGGATCCTCTGGATCTCATCACTTCCCCTAGACATCATCAAAGCATTCAATGGAGAAATACAAATTTTACTTAACTCATTGCTCCAAATGCATACTATTTTTTCTAGAGTAACTAATGTTAGCATACATATGCTAAAGTGGCTTCACAATTAAAAGATAAATTATTAGTGCTATTTCACAGCTAGCAATTTTCTCATGATTGGGACCAAGTTGATGAACTAACTTAACATTATTTTTCCCTTTTCAGTTTAGTGTAGTTAACAGTGAACTCAGTTCTTCCCTCCAGATCATGCCTTTGGCCGTGGAGTTCCTGACGGATGTTAACTGGCTCCAACTTGCCCTCCTTGCTTGCAGAGGTGACAGGACCTCTTTGCCCCATGGGGACTAGAGCCATTCAAGCCAACACCCACACAGGGTGGGACTAATTCTCCCTGGACATAAATCTGCCAGATTGTCATCAGCTAGATCATCCCCCTACAAGGGCAGAGCAGTACAAGCAAGCTGAATCACAGATTACTTCACAGCTTATAGCTGGTAAAATAACAGACTCAAAGGTTAATGCGATAATCTGCCTAAGCTCAAGACCATATTCCAAGACAATGGTTAACAATTTAAAAAAAAATTATAGAAAGAAATTCTAACATATCCAATTATTGGGTAAAGGTACTCAGTTATCTGCTAAGAAAACAGGAATTATGTTAATGTATGAATAATATTCTAAATAGAACATATTTTAACAAGTAAATTGTATGGAGAAGAGATAAATTAGGAATTTGAGATTAACATATAAACACTATATGTAAAATAGGTAAGCAACAAGGATCTACTGTATTGCAGAGTGAACAACACTGGACATCTCGTAATGACCTATAAGGGAAAGGAATCTGAAAAATAATATATATATAATATACACATATGTTATATATATACACACACATTTATAACCAAAACACTTTACTATACACCTGAAACTAACACATTGTAAATCAACTAAACTTCAATAAGAAAAAAGATTCAGGAAGTTCTCATTGTGGCTCAGTGGGTTACAAAACCCAACTAGTATCCATGAGGTTTTGGGGTGTAGGTCACAGATATGGCTTGGATCCCACATTGCTGTGGCTTTGCTGCAGCTCTAATTTGACCCCTAGCCTAGGAAGGAATGTCCATATGCTGCAGGTACGGCCCTGAAAAGCAAAAAAAAAGAATAAAGAATAAAGAAAAAAGATACATACAAAAAAGTAAATTTCACATTTAGAAAACCCATGGTAATACTTATGATATATAGATATTTGTTATAAAAATGTGCTGGATAATGTAAATAGCTAACTACAGTTTTTTTTTGGTAGTACCTTAAGATGAAAACTAAGACATTTTTTCAAGTATCATCCAAATCCTTCACTTATCTTTGGATTTTCATCTCCTTCCTTCGCTTTTTTTTTTTCATCTCCTTCCTTCGCTTTTTTTTTTCCCCTGAAGACAAGTGACGCCAGTTCAGATAAGAGGAAGAGCACTTTGTGTAGAGATCAGAATCTATTAATCAAAATGGGATGAGGAGTACTGTAGAGTAGGTAACTCAGTGTTTCCTACATGAGAAGAGCAGAGAGAATAGAGGAGATGAACCAAAAACAGGAAATATAGCTGCATGCTTCTGTACCCTTGATGTTGAAGAAGATGCTTGAAGGAAAGCATACAAGACCACAAACTTTTCTCCTATAAAATATAATTACATTTAACTTTCTCTGTACTCCCTCAAATTGTGTGTGCTTCACTCCAAGGAGCTTTACTTAGAAGCCATTCTTGAAATGCTGACGACAGTTCCAACTACTATTGCTGAGTAACAAATTACCCCAAAGCATTGCAATTTAAAACATGCTTGGGATTTTGTGAGTCAGGTATTTGGGAAGGGCTCTGCTAGGCAGTTCTAGCTGAGGGAATTATATATGGTTGCAGTAGATGTCACCTGGAGCTACAGTTATCTACAGGCTCAAATGGATAAGCTGTTTGAGTAGGCTCTATTGCCTGGCTTGCAATGGTTATAATTGTTGGCTGAGATTGAGCTGTGGCTGTTAACCAGAGTGCCTCCTACCTGTGGCCTCTCCAGCATGGCAGTTTCAGGGTGGTCAGGATTTTTATGTAGACTTTAAAAGCAAGTATCCCAGCTGTAATACCTTTTATTTGGCCTAGACTTAAAAGTCACAGTGTTACTTCTGCTATAGCCTCTTGGTAAGGAGGAAGTCCCAGGTTCAAGGAGAGGAGAACTAGACTTTGTCTCTTGATGGAAGAACGGCGAGGTTCTAGAAGAATTTGGGGCACTGAAGTTATTCCAGTCATCTGCCACAGACCCTGAGGAGATTAACTAAGGAATGGATTTCAATGACAGTATTCAGTTAAATCATATGCATGACAGCAATCGAAGATCTGCCTGTGGTGATTCCTTTGGGTTGAGCCTCCAGTCAAGATGGGTTCCCCTTCTGACATCCACTCAACAGAAAGAGTTGACAGTAGAGATTACATCTATTAGTGCCCCAAGAAAAGTTTAGGAAAGGAAAGAAAGGAGAGATGGAGAACACAGAAGGGACATGTAAAGGAGAGGGAAAGAGGGGAAAGGAAGGGAAGGAGAAGGGGGAGGAGAGGAGAAGACAGATAATGCCCAGGAAACCTCTCTTTCTTGTAGTATCTTGTCTTCCTGTCTGTGTTACCAGAACAACTTTAGGATATGACTTAATTGAGCAAGAACTCATGTCCTTTTTTTTGCTTTTTGGCGCTGCACCCAAGGCATATGGCAGATTCCCATCCCAGGCTAGGGGTCAAATCGGAGCTTCAGCTGCCAGCCTATACCATAGCCACAGCAACACAGGATCTGAGCCTCATCTGTGACCTACACCACAGCTCATGGAAATGCCTGATCCCCAACCCACTGAGCAAGGCCAGGGATTGAACTCATGTCCTCATGGTTACTAATCAGATTTGTTTCTGGTACACCACAACAGGAACTCCTCATGGCCTTTTTTTTTTTTTTTTTTAAATGACCTATGGACATGCAATTTATAAGTATAATCATGTCAAATCTCTGCAATTTGTCTCTCTCTCTTTTTTTTTTTCCATTACTGGGTAATTGAGTGTGCTTTTATTTTCCCCTTCTTCTAAGTTTACCTGCTGAGACTCAACTCAAGATGAAGAGCTATAAATGCAGAGGGAGATGAATTAATTTACTTTTATCCATTGTCTCCAATGTCCTAACTTGATCTCTTTCAAACCTTAGAACTCATGAAGCCACACTGTTAAGATGACTTTCTAAAATGACTTTTAGGAGGGAGTTCCCATCGTGCTCAGCAGTAACCAACCTGACTAGGATCCGTGAGGATGAGGATTTGATCCCTGGCCCTGCTCAGTGGGTTAGGGATCTGGTGTTGTGGTGAGCTGTGGTGTAGATCACAGATACTGCTCAGATCTGGCATTGCTGTGCTGTGGTGTAGGCTGGCAGCTGCAGCTCTGAATTGACCCCTAGCCTGGGAACTTCAATATGCCACATGTGTGGCCCTAAAAAGCCAAAATAAATCAATAAATAAAATAAAATGACTTTTGGGAGTTAACCTATGTCTCTGTGTTTTAAAAAAAATAGAGCAAAATTATTTTTACCTTGGAAGTTTGAAATAACTTACCAGTAAAATTCTCCAGGTTTGGGCATTTTTTGGAGGATACTTTTGTTAGATTTCCTATTTTCTAATATATTCATTTATTCAAACTTTTTAAAACAGTGCACCAACTATTTCTATAAAAGTTTAATATTCCCCTGTAAGTATTTATGATGAGATTAAAGATAATTAGGGGCTTTCTAATGAGAAGACTCATTTCTTTTTGGATTTTCTAATACTCCTCACAGTAACATTTTAAGATGTACATATTTGTCTAGCATTTTATTTTAATGGGAAGGAAACTGTAAAGTTTATTTTTAACTAACTGGTTAAGTGCAAAAATAGACTTTGCCCTTGGATTGTCCTTGTTTGTAGCATGCATATCAGGAAAATGAGGCAGGCCGAGCCACGAGGGGTCTGCATCATGGCTTTGGTACCATGGAATCTGGGACATAGAGTCCCCCTTGATAGGACTGTTGAGCAGACGGACTTTGTTGTAAATATTTAGACAGGAATGAGCTTTAGAGAAGCCACATCTGAAGACCCACAAGTCTTGAGTATTATAAAAGGTGCGTGCTCTGTTCGGGGCTTTGATTAATGTCTAAAAGAGAGAAATCCAATTGACTTCTGTCCTGTTAATGTTAATTAATTGCTTGTGGTGTCTGTGCATCAAGTGTGAGCGTGGATACCTGTTAGTTCACTTACCACAGGGGCTGGGCTTAGCAGATGGGAAAAATATTATTTTGGCATTTTTTTAAAATGACAGCACAATTTATTTTTATCTCTCTTTGGTGTGCATGAAAGGAGACTGCCACCTGTGCTTTGTGGATGAGAGTCAGACAGATTAATTTATGGCATAGTAGAGAGCCACAAACGATTGTTGGTACAGAACTTACCTTTTGGTGTAGTATTGACGTGAATTAAAATTTTACCCTATTTTCCAAAGCCTCGAAGACTGCATTTGGGTAATATTATGCCAAGTAGAATATCAGCTGTACTTTCTCTTAATCATGGCAAGTAGAAATAAAGATATAGATTTGTTTCCATACATCTCTCTATGTATTTATTCTGTATAAACCTGACTCACCTCCATTATGACATTTGTAACTGACTTTTCAAATGCTGGAAGCATAAGAGATACCTTGAATGATGTAAAAGGACATTTATATTTTCAGCAGTAATACTTTGACTATAAGACATCATTTTAAAAAATTGAAAAGCAGACCAATATTAGCATTATGATTTATATGCTACTTGCTGCTGAAGACTTGGCATAGAATACCAATTATGAAAGTGGTATGTTGCAAGATTTCTTCCTGAATTATTCCACCAACATTATATTTTGCAGGGAGCAGGTTTGGCTTAAATGTAAATTACCAGGCCTTTTTGTTTGCTCTTTCAAAGAGCTGTTTGTTGTATTACCTAGTGCTTTTCTGTTCTTTCATAGTTGAAATAATTAAGATCATTTGCAGGGCCTGGTTTGCTCATTTTACCTAGTTTCTTTGCCGCTATGGTTCGTTATATCTACAGGGGAGCACCATTATTTAATCTGAACATCTGGAATCCATCATGTGTAGTGAAAGACAAGATGTATCCTCAGTTTTAAGCCAACTTCATGATAAAACTGATGGATGGAACCAATGGGTATAGGTGAGGAAGATTAATACTTGAGAAATATATTTTGTGATTAGGCAATCACAAGGGGACTTTTATTTCACTTTTTACTTCTATTTTATGTTTTATTTTTATTTTACTTTTATTGTATTTATGGCATAGCCATCAGAATCTGATAGAAGGCAAACACATCCTACTTGGGCACTGGAAATGAAGTAAGAATGTACATTTCTCAACTCTCTCTACTCAAAGACTTCTCTTTACTATAATCCTTTGATTGAGTTCAGCATGGCTACCTTCCTGAAGATTCCCTGATACTCCTGGGACCAGCTGCAGAGAACACCTGCCAGGTATAACAGACACAGGTTTCTCATGCCCACCTCTCTCCTGTCTGCAAGAGAGGGAAGTTTTGTTGGAGTCCAAGGTTCACTTTGGTTTATTTTAATCAGAAATATGTATGAAATCCAAAGTACACAAACTTCATTTTTAACAATGTGCATCACCCCCATGTTTATACATGTTCTCTGGTCCTTAACCTTTTTTCATTTTTCATTTTAAGAACATCTGTCCCCACTGCCACTTCACTCTCATCAGGAAATCCAATTACAAAGATAGAGAAACATATAGCAGGTGAAGCAAAATATGGCAGCTCCACTTCTTAATACTGATACTCAAATGACTCCCAGATGAACAGCAGAATCCCTCTATAGCTTAAACACTGGCTCACCTGGTATAGAGAAAGGAGCAGTTGATGGATCAAAGAAGTGGTAGAGATAACAGAGGGTGAGTGATGTGGATATGGAATACATTAGGAAGCATAAAAATGCAGTTTGGCCAAGAGTTATTTCTAGTTATGCATTGATGAGGAGGCATGGGGAGAAAAATGTCAAATTAAAAAAAAAAAACTTTTGGCAAGTTTAAACTTTGCCTCTATCCTTTCTCTCTTAATCTGCTACCCAGATATGCACTTAAAATAGGAATGCGGGCCTACTGGGGCATGAAATAGTTGAGAAATATTCAACAATGAGGAGAATGAGAGAAATCTCTTTAAGGAGGACCTTTTGGAATTTAAGCCAGTTGAACTTGAATAGCCACAGATAATTTAGCGTAACCCTTGAACCAGTAGAATTTTTATTTTGGGACTAGAAATAAAAGTAGTATCATACGTCTTAGAAACTGATAACTGTAGAAACTATCTTGTGAGATATAAGGTAAGACTGTTCTTCACAGACAATAAGACATTAGAGAGGATGAGAATGAGGTAAGGGACATGAAACCCATAGGTTCTACTGCTCACACTTCTCAAAGTCAGAGCTGGTCTGGGTAAAGCATACTTTTTCCTACCTCCCCGTTGTCCCTCAGAGAAAGTTCCACAATAATTTTTAAAATGTTATATGAAAGACTGAAGAAGATGTATGCCTTTTTTTTTCCTGTATACTATCTCATTATTCAATGAACAGAAAACACTGTCCAATTCACTCTGAACACTTAGGAATGTAGGATGCTTTTAGTCTTGTCTCACTGATTCCCCAAGTTACTCTAAATCTTCCCAGAAGAGCACCTCTATTGTCAATACATGATAACCTCACTGCCCCTTCTGCTTTTTCTACCATATACTATCTGTTAAGCATCAACTTTCACAAAAGCAATTTCTAGTTCAACTTCATTCATCCTGAGATGCTAGCTGACTATGACTTTAATTTTCAGGTGCATTAACTTCATCATCTGCTAATATTAGGAGCTCCAGCCATGGCCCTGCCACATTGGGTGGATCTGATTGCCAATGTTTTGACCTGAACTCCAAAATTTAAAATTAAAATTAAAATTTAGAATATTTAGTACAAAATTGGATTGCCAAGCAAGTATTCCATTTGATTCACTCTATAAGTCAGGCAACTGTTTGTCTTGATTTGACAAATACAATTAGACATTGGAAGGTGAAAGCTCGGAATGTGATGGTGTGAGAACGGAAATCGCAGACCAGAAATCAAGGAAGAGAAGTGAACAGCACGTGTCAATTCTCCAGGAGTTTCCAAGCATAAAGCAGAGCTTTAGGAATGTGAAACATCCAGGTTTTTTTTTTTTTTTTCCTTAGTGTGAGTATGTTTTTTACATACTGCCTTTTCTGGTAACTTCATTAAGCCTGGGTAATTATAGTTTTCTTCAACCCTAGGCTACATCAGTATTCATTATTATCTATTTGGTGCATTGTAGCAGCATAAATATAACTAAATTACTAGGGTCAAACCATAATGGGAGCTGTTGTGATGGTAATTAGAAGAGAAATGTAGCCTTTTCAGTGAAACTTGCAGAAATGTAGCATGGGGTGTGTGCTTCTAGGGTGCACTTAAGTCAGGTTGCGGGTTCAAGGTGGTAAAATGGTAAATGATGAAGGTACACCATTAATCACAGTTCTAGAGGATGCTCTGTACCAACCCTTTTCTTTTCTCTCTGCAAAGTAGCTCTGAGGTTGACGATAAGACAGAAACCAAGAGAGCTTTGAGTTAAGGTGCCAAATTCCATGCCTTCCCTAATTGTCACTGAACAAATAAAACTGAATTGAGGCTATTTAAAAGGGAAAAAAAAGCGGGAGTTTCCACTGCAGTTCAGTGGATTAAGAACTCGACTAGTATCCATGAGGATGAGTGTTTGATCCCTGGCTTCGCTCAGTGGGTTAAGGATCTGGCATTGCCGTGAGCTGTGGTGTAGGCTGTCAGCTACAGCTCCAATTCAACCCCTAGCCTGGGAACTTACATATGCTGAGGGTAGAGCCCTAAAAAGACAATAAAATAAAATAAAATAAAATAAAATAAAATAAAATAAAATAAAACCTCATAAATATCTGCTGATGAACTTTTTTCACTGAAAGCGAGTATTGGAAGAATTCTAAATCAATGAAATGTCACATTCAAAACCCAAACGAGAGGATTAACAGTGTCCTCAAACTATAAGAGGTGCCTGCTTGTTAAGCAACACAATTGAAACAATTAGTGTCTACATAGGACCCCTCATCTCAGTTATATTCCACATCCTCCTGGGACTGTATTACACGTGTAGACGTACAAAATATTCAGCGTTGTAAGTAAACTTTTCCAAATTATGTCTTTTTCCTTCATAGCTTTGTGGAATTTAGGAAATAAATTATTTTTTAAACCACGTAATGGAAGTTTCCAATTTGGAAAGGTGTTTGCAGTCACGGCTTTTTCTCTAATAACAAGCCTAGAACCTGGCAAATAGTAGGCATTGAATAATGTTTTTTTGAAAGAATGAATGAGTTACTAGGTAAAGCCAATGGGTGTGAAAACCCCAATCCTGGTCACATATATGAATAGTCAACTAAGAAATGGAAAAAATCAATTGGCTTCAAGCTTCCGTAATGACACAATACTGAGTCCATGTTTTCTGCTTCCTTTGATTTTCCAATACCCAGTAAAGAGTTCCCATTGTAGCTCATCAGGTTAAGAATCTGACATGGTGTCTGTGAGGATGTGGGTTGGATCCCTGGCCTCGCTCAGTGGGTTAAGGATCTGGCATTGCCACAAGATGTGGTGTGGATCGCAAATACAGCTCGGATCACAGCATTGCTGTGGCTGTGGTATAGGCCAGGAGCTTCCATGCTGGCCTGAAAAGATGGCAACAGAAAATTAGTACTCATTGGAGGTAAGCCACTGAGATTTGTATGTTTTGCTCTGCAGCATTATTGAGAAAACAGTGAACTGATACAACTAGCCATGAACTAACACTCTTTTACTTTTAGGCTCTTTATATGTGGATACTGTGACATATTTCACTTAATCCTGATTACCATCCCATAAATCAGACACTACTCATAACCTTATTTTATACATTCGAAAGCTGAGACTCAGAGTGATAAAAATACCTTCAAAACAAGATGTGACTCCAATCTGTGTCTCCAAAATGCCTGTTTTCTGTTGCTTCACCCATCTAGATGTAGCTGAGTGTGATGACATATTCTTTGGTAACTAGTAAGTTCTCAGTAAATGCCCATTCACTTAATTTCCCTTTTCCTTTCTTTAATTTTATTTATCAAGTTAAATGAAAGGTTTGATTGGATTGGGCTACCTAAGGCCTCACATGGAATAGGAGGAGGTATCAAGAAGGCTATCTCTTGACAGGTACTGGTAACATGGTAGTGAAGGTGCAGTAATATGTCACCTAATCATATATTTAACTACAAGATTGACACAGGGACTGAAACACTTGTGGCAAGCCAGATATAATTAATTGAGAAACTTAGTTTTTCAGTTAATATGCTCCTTAGAGGATGAGAGAAAGGAGAGCTTATATGTTGAACTGATCAAAGTAGGTTTAATACATTCACGTTATCCCTTTCTTAAACTGGAGATCAAGAGTTGATTATAAGTGTTTTATCATTAATATGCTTACACTATAACAATGCTATAGGCATAAAGAGTCTTCATCTCCTCTCTGAGTGCATATTTTAAGTTGAATGATTAATTTGCAGAAGATGATCCATCTTGAAAAGATATTTACATTTGTCTAAAGGACCCTTCTCTCCCCTGTATGCTTGGTAGATTCTTTAACTGATGCTTAAGTATCGCTTCTCCCCTAAAGCCTTTCCTCATCTTCCCAGGCAGGTGGTCTTTCTCTCCCCTAAGCTTCTATAACTAATAATGGTAAAATTTTATGTGGCTTTTTTATGTTTCTGTATTCATGTGACTGCATTTCTTACTACATTAATTTCTTTGCGGACAGGTGTTTTGACCTCCCTTGGTATCAAATCCAGTGCTTGGCATGCAGTAGGCACTGCCAAAATGAATGAATAAGTGAATAAGCACAGTTAAGTCTTCAGAATTCAGCCTCTAGGAAGAGAGAAACAGAAATGTAATCATTTATAAAAAGGACAAAAAGAATGAATTCTTGAGACCAAGAGGGCATATCTGTATTATACTACTGAGTTAGGATCAGAGACAACTGAAAAGAGGAAAGAAATTCAATGGAAAGACAAGGAAGAACAGAGAGAGACTGTGTCTTTTTATTTCGTTGACTGTTTTTACTTTTACTTATATTCTTGAAGTATTCAGTCAACTGGAATTCAACAGTTATCACATGGGTTTTTTAGGTGTCTAGGTGGGCTACATGAGTAATTACTGACATGGTGGCAATACAGAAACAGATCATTCAAATAAAATGCATTAACCTAAAAAAATCATCACACAATGTTTTCCCCATTCCATTTATTTCAAAGCTGGCTTTATTCCTATTGCCCCATTGCTTTCCTGCTTTGGGAAAAAAGCTAGAGATGAGAGGTTTAGTACAAGCTTAGACCCTGACAAAACAATTATGACACTAAATTTAGCTTTACTATTGGAGTTGAATTATGGACAAAGCCCTCTTTATTATTCCTCTATTACAACACACATACATAAAAATATATAATATAGAAACATTCTGAGGTTCAACACTTGGGTCTCAGAATCACTGAATTTTTGTTTTACACGAGATCCTGTGTACAACTTACATTTGAAATGAGAGTCATAAAAAGACATCAGCTGTCTACAAAGACTTGTTAACCTGCTGTTGGTCTGAACTCTGGTTTAGAATAAGGGTGATAGAAGTTAGAAATTTAGCTCTTGGTTGCCATAGGAAATGTCTTTACGTTAAAACAAATGGAGCTAATAGAAGCCACCCTAAATGGGGCTAATAAAATTTACCTATTAAAAACAGGACATTAGGAGCTCCCACTGTGTTGCAATGGGATTGATGATATCTCTGGAGCCCTGAAATATAAGTTCAAACCCTGTCCCAACACAGTGGGTTAAGGATCTGGCCTTTCTACAGCTGCACTATACGTTGCAACTGCGGGAATGTGATCCCTGGCCTGGGAACTCCATATGCCATGGGGCTTCCAAAAAAGAAGAAAAAAAATGGGGCATTAAATGAGAAAATGTAGTTATTGAAAATAATGGAGGGATTCAAATATTAATGTCTCATATCTATCTATATTCATATATACACACACACACATATATATGCATATATATATTCATGTATCTACTGGAGATTGTAGATTGTCAACCAATGTTAATTTACTTGACTAAGCACTGCCATTCAATGTGCCTTTCTGGGAGAAATTCTAGTAAAATTTCTTGAGTTGGACATTCCGGGTTTGAGTGTGATGTGACATTGAGTAATTATATTTAATCTCACTGGTTTTAGTCTTCTCATTTGTAAGATGAGAAGAGTAATAGTTCTTACCTCATGGAGTTATTGAGAGGAAAATATGAGCCAATATTTAGAACAGTAATTGATACATAGCAAGGAGTCAACAAATAATAGTTATCTTGTTTTCATAGTCCCCTAAAAGATTATCCAGGTTTTTTTTTTTCTGATTGTTGGTTTTTGCTTTTTAGGGCTGCATCTTTGGCATATGGAGGTTCCCAGGCGAGGGGTCGAATCAGAGCTACAGCTGCCAGCCTACACCACAGCCACAGCAATGGGTGATCCAAACTGTGTCTGCGACCTACGCCACAGCGCATGGCAAAGCTGGATCCTTAACCCACTGAGCAAGCCCAGGGATCAAACCCACGTCCTCATGGATACTAGTAGGGTTCATTACCACTGAGCCACAGCAGGAAATCCAGATTATTCAGTTTGCCTTTCAGTTTCAGATAAAAAGGGGAAGGAGAAATCCTGTGTGTTTGTAAGCAGAACTAAGAGTAATTTAAAGAAAATCTCATAATATGTCTAAAATGATGAACATTTTCTAAATTCTAAAACTTAAAACAAATTCTAAATTAAGTTCCTTAGTCTAGTTGTGACCTTCAGTCTTTAAGTTTTCAGATAAGACAACCAAAGAACTGGCTGCAGTAAATAGAGATTTTGGAAGATGTCATCTATCTATTAATAACATAAAGTTGAGAGCATAGATTTATTTTACATTATTTTCATGTGATATTACTTGTCAACGACCTGAGCTGAATTTAGACTGGCATTCTTGAAAAGAAAGACTCCCTTTACAAATCTCTTAAGCTCTAATGCAGTCATTTTAATTCACAACAGGCTAGAACCTTGTATAATTGTTCTCAGCTCAATACAATCTTTAACAGCTTTTGATTTACATATTGAGCAGCTGTTTTGAATAAGAAGTTGTCCATCATGGATCCTTTTGTCATCTGTCCAAGGAATGTGTTTATAAATGGTTCCAATTAGAGTAATGAAGGATTCATATGAGAACAATGATCAATAGCCAACCTTAGGAACAATATAAGTCAAAGACAGATGTAAACTGTGACAGGGCATAACAGTGTCAAGTTATCTATGGGGAATGTGTACAACTGCTTCTGGAAAACAAATGGAAATTTTCAAGTCTTTGACTATTGGACAGAGTTTGATTCCATGACACAGAAGCATTCAGATTCTGTGTTAAATAAATCATTGACCCACACATGACTGAGACTATACAGATTAATGTGAACAACAGCACCCAGGGAAAAGGCAGTTCAAAGAGGCTAGCCAGATCAGGTCTGTACTGTGATTATGGACTGTACCCCCCATTTGCCTCTAGGAACAGATGTCCGTTGCTATAAGAATGAGCCACGTTGATAGCGAAGTTTCTGTGCAAACAGATTTTAGACTATGTCAGACACATCTGGTCAAGGGCTTTGTAATAGCTTTATTTATTTCTTGCCTGAACTGGAACGTCAGAAGCATGCACTCCATGTTAAGCCAAGAGTTCCCTTTGTTCCACACAGCGGCCACAGCTGGAACTTTTTGTTGGTTGACACAGCCAGATCTTCTGTAGAGACCATTATATTCTTTGGCGTATTTCAGTGAGTTTGCATCTTTTAATCCACCTCAGCAAGCAGTGGGGAGTTTGTGAGGGCCACAAGCAGAACATTCTATTAAAACGAGGTTGGGACACCAGCTGGGAATGCAAAATTGATAGCATTGAGTGGCCTGCTACCAAGTTGGCCTTGGTGAGGTGAGCTCTTTGCCACAGCCCTATTCGCTTACATCATTTAGGAAAAAAGCATCAAAACAGAAGTCGCTTCTCATTCTTATGTGTTGAGGTTGCTCATAGATTACTCTCTCTAGCCAAAAAGAAAAGAGCAAAAGACTATAAGATCTGTGTGTGATGCACAGTTTAATGATGATTACTAGAAAAAACATCTGTCCTACAAAAACTGAAGAAGAGGAGACCAGTTTTAAAACTAGAATCTGCTTAGATTTCTAATATAATAAAGGCTGTTTTTTCCTTTTTAACCACGTCAATTGAAAGCCCTATTTCAATGCTGAATGCCTTGAGGAGTCATAAGTCAGAGGGAGGTGGGAGGAGGGCTGAAAAACATAAGTAGATATTCACAAATGTGCACCTAGTATAGTATTTAAACACATGCTGAATTGATTGTATCTGGCCTGGTTCAGATAAGTTCATTGCCTGCTTTTAGTTTTCAGGAATACACTGTCTCCAACATGACGGTACTCAATTCAGCCCAGGACCACCTACCCTCGTTTTGCTTTTGCTTTGTCCTTCCTGCTGACATTGAGGAGGGAAGCTGCTCTAGCCTTTCTAATTGGCAAGCCAGTGACATCCTCATGGGTTCCTCTTCTTAGTAAACCCCTTAAGCAGGTGTTAATTTGCAATTTTTTGGCATAATATGTGTATAGATTATACCTCTGACAAAAACTGAACTCCAGCACCCTCTCCTGTAAGCTTCTCTACCAAAAGTGTCTGTTAGGGGAAAAAAAATCTCCTCCAGGGTCTACTCCAGCCCCATGAGAGATTTTGAATGACTAAGAAACCTCCAAACATAATGTCCGTTCATGATGTTGCTGGAGCATCTTTCTGTGAAGCAGATGCATAAAGAACTATACATCACTGTGAACGTGCACATGTGTTTAACACTCTAATATAAATAAAACTATAAAACTCCATTCTAGGATAGGGAACAACATAGAAGGACGATGCTCTGTAATCCAAAACAAGAAGCACCGCGGAGGGAAACCTAGATGCAAGGGACCAAGGTGGGTATGTATGTCCCAAAGACTAGAATATGCATAATAAAGGAGCGCTGAACTTTTAACACTAGAAGGTAAATTTGATCTTATAATAAGCAACATGTGGAGAGGTCACACATTCTAAAAATATAAAATCTATATAAAATCTATATTTTTATCCCAATTTGGGTACACAGTTGAATAAGTGTGAAAAGTGAACATCAGTTTATTCAACTGTCAGATTGGACTAAGCATCTTGCAGACTTGCTTCTAGGGTTGTGTCATTGTATTCTAATGTTTAGAAGCAAATTACTCAAGGGAAGGGGATACCAGGAGAGAAGAATCTTTGAGGACCATCTTAAAGGCCACCTATTACAGTGGCAGTGGTCAGGTGGAAAAGTCACAGGAAGTGGAGTCAGATGTTCTTGATTTCTACTTCCTGGTCCATTACTTCCTAGCTACTTGACCTTATGTAAACTGAGTATCTCACTGTGTTACAGTTTTCTCATTTGCAAATTGGGATAATATTACCTCTTTATTACAAGTCCTACTAAATTAATCTCATTTCTTTTTCTAAGTATAAATATTTATACTTAATATTGGTAAATATCATTGGTAAATATTTTTATTTTTTATCTCAAAAAAATTTTTTTGGTCTTTTTTTTTTTTTAGGGCCACACCCACAGCATATGTTAAGTTCCCAGGCTAGGGGTCTAATTGGAGCTGTAGCTGCCGGCCTATACCACAGCCACAGCAATGCCAGATCCAAGCCTGGTCTGTGACCTACACCACAGCTTACGGCAATGCCAGATCCTTAAGCCACTGAGCTAGGCCAGGAATTGAACCCGTGTGATCATGTATACTAGTTGGGATCATTACCAATGAGCCAAAGAGAAGGACTCAAAATTTTTATTTCTGAATTTTTTTTTCAAAAAGGTATTTGACCAGGAATTCCTTGACTTCTTTGAAGACAAAAAACCAAAGATTTGAGTCTGTCTAACAAAACAGGGTCCACTTGAAAAGAAAATTTCAATGCAATTACAAAAAGATACATTCCTATTTCTTTGTCATTCACAAAGTTGATAAACTTCTTGAATAAAGGCATTAAGTGATTAAATTATTAAGTTTATGCATGACACAAAAATAGAAGAACAGCTAATTATCTGGATGACATATTCAAGACAAAATTATGTTAACAGATAGGAGTGATATGCTCAGCTTAATAAGTTACTGCTTTAACAAAGACAAAAGTTAAATTTCCCCCATTTAAGGTCAGTTAGAATTGAAAATTCAACAGGCCTTGTGTTATGGCATCTTTGTAAAATAGTTCGGTATTTTCATAACATTTTTACCTTGGTTAGCTTAGAATTGACTATGCTGGCACCTCCGTTTAGAGCTTTCTAAACCGAAGTTCATGTTCTTTCTCCCATAGTCACTCCCCTCTGCTTGCCTTCTAAGACCTTCAAGGATGTTACTTCATATCTCTAAGACTTATGATATGAATTATAGCCATAGCAACAGATAGCCGTTTCAACTTAAATTTGAATTTGTTCAAATTAAATTAAACTAAAATTTAGTTTCTCAGACACATGCACCAGGTTTCAAGTAATCAATAGCAACATGTGGCTAGTGGTTCATGTTGGCTAGCACAGATATCACTGTGTCACTGTAGAAAGTTCTGCTGAACACCACTGATGTAGAGAAGAGCATATCAGTGAGCCCACTGATATGGTGCCATTTGGGAAATCTGCTAGCATACTCAGTTTTCACAGTGATTGCACAGGACAATCTACTACAATAGAGAATTTTTATATTTCCTCTTATTTTTTCATTATCCTGTAAAGTATTTAAATAGACAAAAAAACTATTTGTAATTATCTAAATATAGATCTAAACTTTGTAAAATATAAAGCAAAATTATTTTTAATACATACTCCCTTCCTTGGAATGCACTCACCATGTGAATCCAGTTGCTTTGTAAATTCACTTTGAAAGTTACATCATGAATGGAAACACAGCTCAGGCTGTTTGAGTAGCCAATAAAAGGGCATTCTGTTGTTTTCACTGATTATATCCAAAATCCCAGGAAGAATATATAAGTCAGATATTTGAAGACTCTGATATATAAAAAACAGCAGGCATTTTAGAAAGAAGGCTATAAAGTATACAAAACTAGGAGATGAATTTACTATTTTCTTCCTTTCAATTTTCCTTCCCACTGTTTAGCTATAGAAGACAAATCAAACTCAAAGAAAGAAGGAAGGAAACAATATCTAAAAAGTACTAAAATTAGTGAAATTGAAAAACAAACAAATGAAAAAGCAGAAAAAAAAATTTTAAATTAAAAGGTAGATCTTTAGAAAAATAAAATAAATGAACTCTCACCAATGAGGAGAGAGAGAACAGGAGAGAGGAGGGAGATTGAACATAAATTACTAATAAATTAGTAGTAAAACAGGAGGTATCACTACAGATACCCCATAGACTTCAAAAGAACAAGAGGAATACTTTGAAAAAATTCTATATTCATAAATTTGAAAGCTTAGATGAAATAAATAATTCCTCAAAACACAAAAATATTCAAAACTCACTTAAGATGAAATAGATAATATGTGTAGTTTTACTACCATTAAAGATATTTATTTAATCCATTATTTTAAAACCCAGACTAGTGAACTCTTTAAAAATGTTAGGAATAATAACAATTTTATTACTTTTCTAGAAAATAGAAGATTAGGGAACTCTTCTGAACAAATTTTATGAGGCCAGCATGATCCTAATACCAAAATCAGATAAAGATAATTCAAGAATATCGTATACCTGGAGTTCCCATTGTGGTTCAGTGTATTAAAAACCTGACATAGTGTCCCTGAGAATGCAGGTTTGATCCCTGGCCTCACTCAGTGGGTTAAGGATCTGGTGTTGCCATAAGCTGCAGCAAAGTTCACAGATGGAGCTTAGATCTGGTGTTGTCATGACTATGGTATAGGCCTGCAACTTAAGTCCAATTTGACCCCTAGCCTTGGAATTACCATATGCCATGGGTATAGCCATAAAAAAAAGTAATAATAATAATATACAATAATATCCTCCATGAAGATATACACAAAAGCCCTCAATGAAATATTAGAAAATCCAATCTGGTAATATATTAAAAATGGTATAATAAGAATAAAGTACCACCACCCAGTGGGATTTATTCCAGACATGTAATGTTTAATATTAAAAAAATGTGATAATGTAACCCACCATATAACAATCTAAAGAAGGATATTTCTCACTGTATGCCTTTGCACATGTTCATTTCTGTCTAAATCATCTTCACCAATCTTTATTTGGCTTATTCTTAAATTTCCAATTTAGAAATGTCTCCTCTTCACTATTCCCACTTCCTCCCCAACAGTATTCTTCTCTCTTTACAATAATGGTTAAAATCTCAGATAAATCCCTGCCACTTCACTATTGACCGCAATTGTCCTTTTAACTGGCTGTCTCCTTTCCTAGATTAAAGATATTTTTAGGACACATTTCCCAGTTGGATTTGAGAGAGCGATAATTGAGGGCAGATGAAACTATAGCAAAGGTATTCTGCTCCAGAAAAAGAGGAAAGTGGTGCTTGTAAAAGCATTTCGAGGTAATTGTCCCAAAGAAAGAGATAGCTCTATCGAAATTAATATCAGCCTATATTTTTCTTCAGGGTTTGGGTTATAGTTATAAGTAATTCAGCATGAACTTCATACCTGCCTGTAAGTAAACCAGATTCTGAAAATGGAATGTTAAGTCAGTGTTTCACTCTTAATCAGTGAAAGATGTTCCCTAACTTGAGGGGAAATTATATCAGTCAAGTTGAGGGGTACCTGCCTGGACACAGACAACAGGAAAGGATCCAGGAGTCAGACTGGATCTCAAGTTTTATAAACAGCCTGATAATGAGACCACTAATGTATTAATTTGATCTTAGATTATGTAAAGAACAGTATGTCAGACAAGACTGGAAGTAACAGTTCAGCTTTTCACCACAGTGATCAGGTTCTTATCAGCATTATTAAGACTCATTTTTATTCTTGCACCTACAAAGGATTTAGGAGAATTTTTTTTTTGATGTATTAGGTAAGCTTATATAAATGATCAAAGTTACTCAGACAGATATTTCTGAGAAATAAACCAGTTCAAAAATTAGTGCAGCCCATCAGGACAGGAAATGGTTTTTTGAGTCAGTGGAAGATTACAGACCTGCTTTTCTCAAGCTTAGCAGAGAAAAGGATGTTCTTAAAGGAAACAAATAATGACAGCTTGATTTTAGGGAAAAATTGACAATGAACACTCGGAGGGAGGCAGAGGATATGAATTTTCTCTTCACGGATATTTAATTAGGAGTGAACTGAATGGCTCTGAAGATTTCCTCTAGATCTAGATTTCTAATGGAGATGAAATTTTTTAAAACACAAATTGATCTCTGCATCTGAAAATGTTCACAGTTCTTTATTACTGTTTATTCCTTAATTCAGGCCGTATGTACTACCACTTCTGGCAGGCCTTTCAGCTTCTCCCTCCCACCCTCTCCCTTCTCCCTCGTAGTAGAATGAGTACTGTCTCCAATCTCTCCCTCGAGTCTCTTCCTCCAAACTTGCCCATGTATCATAAAACTTCTGTTTTTCTCCCTGAAGAGGTAGAATCTCTTTCCCCTCATTTTGGTTCTCAGTGTGTCCATGTGATTTGTTTTGTCCAATAGGACGTTAGCAGATTGATGTTTATAGAGGATTACAAAGCAGCATGTGTGTTTCTGCTTCTTTTCCTGCCCTTATACAAATGTCATGAGAACATGCCTGAGCTAGTCTATGAGAGGATGAGAAGTGTGGAGCAAAACTGCATCATCCATTACACTCTAGCCAAGTGCATACTGGATGGGTTAATATCCAGCCAACACCCAGGCATATAAGTCAGACCAGCCAAGATCAACAGGGCCACTTAACCATCATGCTAGTGGCTAAGCAAGCTTGGAAGGAAACCTTGTTAATTTGGTGTTATTTCCCTTCTCTCTTTCTCCCTGATGAGAAATTTTTTTTTTTTTTTTTTGTAATTGACTGCTCTCACAGCATGCAAAAGTTCCCAGGCCAGGGACTGAACTCAAGTCACAGTGACAATTCAAGCCACAGCAGTGACAATTCCAGATCCTGATGAGCTACCAGGGAACTCCAAGAAATCTTATTTACTGGATGGTTTGTGTTGTGTCAATGTAGAATATTTATCTGGCAAGTTGAAGGCCTTTCCTCTATTGGCATCTTCTGTAATGTACTTTATCACACTCTACTTTGGACATCAAATTCTATTCATGGTGGAGTTCCCATTGTGGCTTGGCCAAAACGAATCTGACTTGTACCCATGAGGATGCAGTTTCAATCCCTGGCCTTGCTCAGTCGGTTAAGGATCTGGCATTGCCATGAGCTGTGGTGTAGGTTGCAGATGTGGCTTAGATATGGTGTTGCTGTGGCTGTGGTGTAGGCTGGCAGCTATAGCTCTGATTTGACCCTAGCCTAGGAACTGCCACATGCCACAAGTGTAGCCCTAAAAAGATAAAAAAAATTCTATTCATGGTGCTTTTTGCGCCAAGATGTCCTCAACTTCAAGAAGTCATGCAAATCTCTTTACCTTCTCTTTGTTCACATTAGACTTCTTTAGATCCACTGGCATGCATCTTCTGGCATGAGAAATGTGTGTATCTTTCCCCACACCTCTCTGAGACATCAGGAGACTAGAGTGTGAGAACAAGAACAACTTAGTTGCATATTACCTGCACCTATCTTGCTCTCATCTCTACTTTATAGATAGCACTGACATAGAGGATATTTGGTTGTACCTTATAACTGGCAGAATTTATAAACAATAAGTGCTGAAAACAAAACAAATATGAACTTCATTAAGGGAATCCCCCAGGCAAATATGACTCAAATATCCACTAAAAACAGAAAGTTTAAAACTCTTATATTTCACAAAGGACTCACCCATTTGTCCCCCTCTCCTAAACCCTCTGGAAGTGAGTTTGACTTCTGGGAAGAGGATGTTTAAGCAATATTACAAAAGCCTTGTGTTAATTTTCACTGTCAGAAGCAAACCTAGGTAGAACTCCTAAATTTGAGGATATCGCGGTTGACAAACACCTCAATCAAGACAACATGCTAAATGAACTATGGAGTAACCGAAAGGAACTACATTATAAGAAAATAGACATATGTAGGAAAAAAGTTTTCACTCAATCAATAAGCCATAATCACTCATAACCCCAGTCAGGATCCCCCATTCAGAGACAACTCAAAAGTTGAGGTAACCCAACTTCACTATCCAGGCTTTAAACTCAGGACTAAGGATAGATCAAAAAGAGTCCCCGATACGGTATGCAGGTAGTCAAAAAGGTCTAGCTGTATACTTTATTTTTGAAAGTTAAAGGTTCAGAGAGAGATTTCCATATCAAAAATGATGTGTTAGCCAGAGATCTGGCAGAAAAGAGATTGTTGCAATCCCTATAGTTAGCTAGTCTATAACTGCTTATACATGCAACTTAAGATATGAAAGCTGCCTTTGTCCTATACTCATTCTGTTTTGCTTGTCCTATGCTAGTATATTGGCTGGTTGGGATATTTTACTAATGCAGTGACCCAAGTTTTCATTCCTGTGAGATCTGAATCTTGGATCACCACAATTTTCCATTGATTAGGGTTATTTTTCAAAGAAAATATTAAAGGTGCTACCAGAAAACTCTCTGGGTTCTAAACATGGTCCTCCTTGCCTACATTGCATAAAACCAGCCCTAATAATATCAGCCTGGTAATAAAATTCAACCACTCTACCCAGAAGAGTAGTTTCCTTTTCTGCTTGTTGGTTCAGTGATATGATAAGTTCAAAATATTGGTCCAGAGTGGAGCGTGTCAATTCATTCAATTTGGTCATGGCCAAATGCCTGGAAGACACCTTCCCATGATGGGCTTTGGGACTCCCAAAGCTCTTAAGCCCAAAGTTGATAGGAACAAGGAGCAAAGTTTTTTTATACATAGAATAGTGAAAGAAGTCACATCTGCCTCAAATAGTTAATTCTTATATTTTGCACTTTGGCTATTAAAAGGAGGCACCGTATGATTTTTGAGGGCCATTCCTGAGTAGCATTTAAAGGAATAGCTTCCAACTTCTGGTTGGGACCAGCATGCTGTCCATGCACGCCCATCCACAAACCAAGCCTGAGATGCTTCCTCATCTGCTAACTGGTCAAAATGAGCTTACTCTGAGTTCATATTCATGGTATGAGGAAGAGGCAAAACTGAAAAAGGAGACAAAATGGGAAAATCTACTCATATCATTTTATTTGTACCTTTCAAAGCTGCTCAGTCATGGTCTCACAAATATGATTCTTCTTTTATAATGGAATGCAGCTGTGCACATCCAATTTTTTGGTTCAGTGGGTCAGATAATGCTCAGTGCATGACAGGTAATTCATACTGCAAAATCACTTGATGTTCCATAATTAAGTATTCAGTCTATCAGGACCCAATGGCAAGCCAGTTGCTTTCAAACAGAGAATATCTGTTGTTTGAATATAAAATGGCCTTACTTTAAAAACTTAGGACTCTATTGCCAGAAATTTCATGAATTTTTTTTTCTTTACCATGAAATATTCTTCTGGCATTACTGGGTCTGGTGGGTCATAAGGCCCAAATAGCAGGGCAGCTCAGGTGACAACTGAAACTGAACCTGTTGCAGAATTCCTTCTTATTCTAGACCCTACTCAAAAGGGCAGCCTTAAGGATAACCTATAAAACATACAATGAACCTCATGCCCAAATGTGGTGTGTGTGTATACACACATATATACACATATACATACATACACATATACATATATATATATATATATATATATACACACACATACACACACACACACATACACACCCTCCATATGTAAAACACCTAAAAGCATTGTACCTTTTTCTTGGTGTTGGGTAATGTAATTATAAAAACCTATCTTTCCCTTTATAAAGGATGTCTTGTAATCCGCCAGACCACAGTTTCCTGAGATTTGGAGGGTTTATTTTCCACTTCTGGCCATGCACATGTCTTATTAAGTAGTAAGATACTTACTACTTTCAGCTCACTAGGTCAAATTTGCACAATGTCATCAATGCAGTGAGCCAATGTGATATTCTTTGAGGTGTGAAGATGACCAGGCTCCCTATGGGCCACAGAAGCTTAACTGACAAAATATATTTTCTTTCTTTCGCTCTCTCTCTTTCTTTCCTTTTCTCCTTTTTTTTAAAATATTTTTTTATTTTTTATTTTGTCTCTCTAGACCACACCCATGGCATGTGGAAGTTCCCAGGCTAGGGATAGAATCAGAGCCACAGCTGCCGGCCTATGCCACAGCCATAGCAATGTAGGATCCAAGCTGCGTCTGCGACCTACACCACAACTCACGGCGACACCAGATCCTTAACCCACTGAGTGAGGCCAGGGATCAAACCCAAATCCTCATGGATCCCAGTTGGTTTGTAACTGCTGGGCCAAAACGGGAACTCCACAGAACATATGTTCAATTAATGGCCTTTTGCTATCATGGGCCTAGAAATGTTTGACCAAGCTTTGGATGATGACTTCCTTTACTGTTGTCAGAAGGATTTTTTTTTTTTTTCAGCTCAAAACGCACTAAATAAATGTGCTATAAGAAGCGGCTCAGTGGTTAACAAATCTGACTAGCATCCATGAGGATGCAGGTTCCATCTCTGGCCTTGTTCAGTGGGCCAAGGATCCAGCATTGCTGGGAGCTGTGGTGTAGGTAGCAGATGTGGCTCGGATCCCGCGCTGCTGTGGCTGTGGCATAAGCCAGCAGCTACAGCTCCCATTGGACCCCTATCCTGGGAAACTCCATAGGCCGTGGGTGCAGACCTAAAAAAAAAAGAAAGAAAAGACAAAAGACGAAAAAAGAAGTGATATCTCAAAAATTATATTTCAGGTGAAGACACACCAACGAATTTATACCAGCCAACGTTCCCTGGTCAGAGAATATCACATGGAATACATTTGAATTGCACGCCACGTTTCGATGAACTTTTTTTTTTTTTTTTTTTTTTTTTTTTTTTTTTTGCTTATGTAGACCAAGTGAGAGAAATAAAGTAGGTAAGCCTGCTAAGTCCCTTCTTTGCTTCAGGAGAGAAACAATATTTCCACATGCTTCAATAAGCAAGTTTTCCTCTTTTTTTTTTTTTTTTTTGGCTGTCCCCAAGGCATGCAGAAGCTCCTGGGGCAGGGATAAACTTGTGCCACAGCAGTGACCCAGGCCATTATATTGCCAATGCTGGATACTTAACTTGCTGTGTCCCAAAGGAACTACAAATAACTTCTCAATCCAGAGATTTCTTTCCTTCTACAGAAATGTCAATGCCTCACACATTAGATGCTTCTTCCCAAGGGAAGAAAATATTATTATAAACACCCCTGATTCTAGCAAATGCCTTCCTAAACATCAATCATCCTGACTTCCCATCACCTTCCAAAGAATAAGCCCCTTAGACTCTTGTCCAGCACCTACTATCAAGCCTTCCCTTACTCCTTTGGCAAGTAAAATACATTTTCAGAACACTGCATTTTATTTAAAATCTTTATTTATTTACTTGCCAATTCCAATTTATTATGGACACAAAATTGTTTTCATCGTTCAATTAATATATTTTTCTATGTATGAGAATTATTCTATTGCATTGAAATGGAAAGAATCACAAATTTTTCACTGAAACTTATTTTATATATTATGTATATAAAATATACATAATATATATTTATAATAGAATTTTAGTCATTAGCAGGGTTGCCATGGATGGATTAACAGTCATTAAGCAAATGTATGTTTCTTATGTTAGAAATAAGATAGATGACATATCCTTGAAGCAAGATAGTAAAGAAATACTGTTGTTTCTGACATGTATAGGCAAATTACTTCTCATTTTCCTGTTATTAAGCACAAGGGAGAAATCACTTGCTAAGTCAGTGGTTACATAAGAGTTGTCAGGGACTGGATTGATTTGTTCCAACATTCCAAGTGTGACTGACATCTCTGCTTGATGAAGTATGCAGATATTTACAATCATTATTGATTGGACTTTTGCACAGGTCAAACAGGGGAGTTAAGCGAGAACTAGTAGGAATCACCATCTCTGCAACATGCAAGTGTTTTATGGAGACAGCAGTCTCTGCCATGGACAGAACTGCCTAGAGATGTGCCATTGTTTTTGCTTTACAATATATAGCCATCAATCCACAAGTCAGGGAGCCAATGTGTGGATTTTGTGGGTTACAAAGTAATCCATTTCTCCGTTCCTATTTGAGACTCAGAAAATAACCACAGGATAGATCTTTCCTCCCATGGGGCACTACCTGTCTCTATGACTTTGGGACCTTAGTATTTAATGGATACTTAATATCCATTAAAACATCCCCATAATCATCTCTGACCTAGAGAAGGCAACCACTGGAGAGCATTTAAAGGTTTCTGGCACCTCTCATATCATTACACTACCAATAAATTGCTTTGTGCTTCTTAAAGAGTGTTTTCCAAACTCCTCAAGGGTACTATGTACCCTTAGAAACAAGAAAATTTATTTTAACAAATTTCTCCTCTGAAAAAAATGAAAGCAAAAATAGAATATACAAATATAAGTTGATAATATAACTAAATTAATAAAAGGGGGGAAATTGGGGGAGGAGGAAGCTCATTGAGGATAAAACATGGAGAAAGTTACAGGGGAAATCTATGACAGAGATTTTTTATTTTATTTTATTGTCTTTTTAGGGCTGCACCCATAGCATATGGAGGTTCTCAGGCTAGGAGTCAAATCAGAGATACAGAGGCTGGCCTACACTACAGCCACAGCAACGCCAGATCTGAGCCACGTCTGAAACCTACACCACAGCTTATGGTAACCTGGCTCCTTAACCTATTGAGCGAGGCCAGGGATGAGGAATCAAACCTGCATCCTCCTGGTTACTGGTGAAATTCATTTCCCCTGAGCCACAACAGGAACTCCCAAGATGTTTTAATAAGATTCAGAGACTAAGGCAGAAGGAAAAAAAAAAAAAAATGAATGGAATTCTAGAAGGATTACAGAAGAATGCAAAGCAGAGATCCAATATATGGGTATCTGATGCACCTAAAATAAATTGACATAAATTATCAATGTAACTCAATTAAGAAATAAGTAAGTGTAGGGAGTTCCCAATGTGGCTCAGCAAATTAAAAATCTAACTAGTATTCATGAGGATGTGGGTTCAGTTCCTGACCTCACTCACTGGATTAGGATCTGGCATTGCTGCAAGCTGCACTGTTGCTTGTAAATATGGCTCAGATCTGGCATTGCTGTGGCTGTGGCATAGGACTGCATCTGTAGCTCTGATTCAACTCCTAGTCTGGGAAATTCCATATGCCACAGGTGTGCCCTTAAAAAAAGAAAAAAAAAGTGTACAGTTTGAAAAAGTATATTGTTTTCTGATAAAGTGATGGATAATGAGCAAGACTGCAAAATATGCTTTTATTAAGACAATAGATAAAATCCAACTGTCATTTAAATGGAACAAGCAATCCTGTGTAGGAGGAATAAACTGAGCTGACCTCAGATTTCTCTGCAGCAATGTCAACATTCAGAGATCAGTAGAATACTGCCAATTTTCTGAAGCAAAATTGAATACTGTTCAAAAATTTTACACAAATTCCAGAATGGTATTCTCAAACACATTAGGGCACCAGGGAATCTGCATGAGATTTTTGCTTTCTTAAAGAAATGAGTAAAGGAACCCAGCTAACCTCTTAAGATGTAAGCAAGTGAAATGCACAAAGAAATGGTAAAGTGGCCAAATACACACAATCAGTGGGGAGCATGGATTCCATTAGATATGGATTTCTGGGCAAAGGCTAGGAGAGGTTTCATTGCATAAAGGAATGTAAACGCCATAGAGTTTAAAAGAGAGCTTCATAATGCAAATTATAGTTATGGATCAGGGCAAAAATTCAGAAGCAGATTTAAAAGTTGTTAGTTACTGTCTTATTTTTAAGTTAACAAATCAAGAAATAATGGCATATGTATATTACTTACAGTTATAAAATGATACATAAAAAATAAATACAATATAAATGCATTCTGTATTTTCCCAGTGTGTGTTTGGGAGGGAGCTGAAGTAGGACAGCTCATGCAGAAAAATGAGAAAACAGAAAATAGTAAAGGATATCACGTAAAATAAGACAACACAAAACAGTCCCCTCTAGTATGTCTACAAATTCATTAGTGATGAAAAGACTAAGTCAACAATAAAATCCAACTATATACTGAATATAACACTCATCAAAAAGGAAGTACAAATGTGGAAAGGAAAAGGCAAAAATATGTACATAAATGAGAAAAGGAAATAAACAGACACAAAACTGTGGTCCCAACATTAGTATTGAATAAGTGAAAATCAAGCCAAAAGCTATTGAATAAGCACAATAGTGGTATGTTTTAGTATAAAGTATATAATCTATAGTGAGGAATGTCCTTCCAAAGATTTTTTTTTTTGGCCATGCCCCGGCACATGGAAATTTCCAGGCCAGGGATTGAACCTGCATCATAACAGTAACCTGAGCCACAGCAGGGACAATGCCTCAGATCCTGCTGTGCCACAAGAGAATATCCACGATGTTTTTCAATGCAGCAAAAACCATAATATCCAAATATATAAAACAAAATCTAAAAAATGAAAGGATAAATAGGCAGAAAAATAGTTTATAAAATACTTGACATGGAGTTCCCGATGCAGTGCAGCGGCAACAAATCTGACCAGGAACCATGAGGTTGCAGGTTTGATTCCTGGCCTTGCTCAGTGGGTTATGGATCCAGCATTGCCGTGAGCTGTGGTGTAGGTGACAGATGTGGCTCAGATCTGATGTTGCTATGGCTGTGGCGTAGGCTGACAGTTGTAATGCTGACTGGACCCCTAGCCTGGGAACCTCCATATGCCATGGATGCAGTCCTAAAAAACAAAAAATTTTAAAAAAATAAATAAATAAATACATACATACATAAATAAATAAAAGACAATGTAAACTGTCAGCTCTTGGGAAAATAAGTTTAGGAAAGAATAAATCAGATAATATTCAAAAAATGGATAAGGTTGATGCATTAGATATAGGTCAAATTTTATACCTTGAAAATAATAAAGCACACATTTTCTTTAAATGGCCTGTGCCTTAGTGATGAGTTTATCATGTATTAGCCACAAAGTTCCAATACATTTTTTTTTTTTTTTTGTCTTTTTAGCTATTTCTTGGGCCGCTCCCGTGGCATATGGAGGTTCCCAGGCTAGGGGTCGAATCGGAGCTGTAGCCACCGGCCTACGCCAGAGCCACAGCAACGCGGGATCCGAGCCGCGCCTGCAACCCACACCACAGCTCACGGCAACGCCGGATTGTTATCCCACTAAGCAAGGGCAGGGACCGAACCCACAACCTCATGGTTCCTAGTCGGATTCGTTAACCACTGCGCCACGACGGGAACTCCCTAATACATTTTTTAAAGTAGATTTGCAAGAATTTATATTCTTTAACCACATATAATACAATATAAAATAGAAGGTATAGGTGATTCAAGGTTAGAAAATTCTATTAATATAAATTAACATATAATAGCATATTTCCCATTTATGCCAAAGAGATAAATGCCAACGTTTTACATCCATCTGGGTCATAAAATAGACTAAAATAATAAAATAAAATTGATGACAATTCCTTACCATGCACATATTCAAAGTCAGCACCTTGCAAAATGATACTAGAGGCATCCCCATAGATCGCAAGACAAGAATACCATCATCATCATCGTTACTTAGTATTCTTTCGTCAAACTAGCAATAAACACAAAAAAAAAGGATAAAAAAGGGAATATATGTTTAAGTGAGGAGGGCTAGAACTTGTATTATTCTCAGATTATAGGATTTTTTGCCTAAGAAGCAAGGCAGAATGAATGAAATGAAAATAAGAATCATTACTTTAACAATTAGAATAATTTAGATAAATGAATTTCTCTTTAGAGAAAATTTTAAAAATAAACAAGTGATAGAAAATATTAACCAAAAAATACCTGTTTTACTTGAGAATAACAGGATCACTGCATAGCTAGAAATGAATGTTTTTTTGTGTGTGTCCACTGAAGTCTCTGCCCAGTTGTCTTAATGGTCAACTAATGATTGGTCAGAAAAGCCAGTAAATCTTCCTATTTTGCTGAAGGATTCTGTATATGTGTTGGGATAAATATTCAACAGTCAGGCAGTTTACAACTCCGTCTTAGCCTTCACTTCCGGCCTACACAGATCCTCAAGGTTAGTCAGAGGGTCTTTTCCAAGCATGCTCTCAGTCCTGGGCATGTGCACAGCCCTACATGTTTGAGCTTCTCAGGAACATATCTTTTCAAAATCCTCTATGGGCATCTCATTTCTTCAACTTTTCCTTTTAAACTTTTTATTTTTATTATTATTTATTATTCATTTTATTATTTATTATTTAAACCTATTGTTCATAACAACCAGAAAACTGTGATGTTATAAAATTGCCTCTGTTTCAACAAATGCTCCTAGGGAAAAAGTTTATATTAGGCAAACTCAGGTCAACTCAAGAAAGCCTTTCAAGAAATGTAAGCTTAGCGAGTTCCCTTCATGGCTCAGCAGCTAACGAACCCACTAGGATCCGTGACACTGTGGGTTTGATTCCTGACCTTGTTCAGTGGGTTAAGGATCAGGCATTGCCATGAGCTGTGGCGCAGGTCACAGACATGGCTTGGGGATCCCAAGTCACTGTGACTGTGGTATAGGCCATCAGCTGTGGCTCCAATTCAACCCCTAGCCTGGGAACTTCCATATGCCATGGGTACAGCCTGAAAAAGAAAAAGAAAGGAAGAAAGGAAGAAAGAAGAAAAGAAGGAAAGAAAAAGGAAAGAAGGAAAGAAAGAAAGAAGAAAGAAAAAGAAATGTAAGCCTAATGAGAGTTACAGCTACAACATCCAAAGTTGGTGGGGAGTTGGGAGGGACAGCAACCAGAAACCAGCTGGGATCTGCCTGGGATTCTCTTTATGTAGTCTAATGCCCTCACCACGTGATCTTTATATGAAGGATAGTTTTGGCTTCCTCATAACATGGCAATCTCATAGCAGTCAATATTTTATATGGTCTCTGAAGAGTTCAAGAATGAGTATTCCAGAAAGATATAAGTGGTATCGTTTTCTATGACTCAGACTCAAAAATTGTATGGCATCACTCTTATCACATTTTATTGATTACACATAAGTAATGTGTCCAGTCAGTTTCATGTGGAGAGAATCTGATTCTACTTCATAATGGAAGAATCACGAGATCATAAGAGAATATGTGTGAATGGAGATAATGTCACAGCCATTAGTAGAAAGGACAACCTGGCACCAATGAGAAACCCCATTAACAATTACTGGAAAGTGTGAGCATTAATGAATGCAATATATCTCTCAATAAGAGCTCATAAGTGCCTTTGATCTTCCATAAAAGTCAATGGTCTATGAAAATCAGTTAGTTGATGCCTTGAAAAACTGACCTTCAGTTACACATTAGTGAGGTTGGTTTCAGCTTTTGTTGTAAGTTAATTTTTGGCCACTGAGATGAGACAGATTTGCCAAACCAGTTTCACTTTTGACTCATCATTAAATATATTCTGCCCCATTACTCCCTTGGCTTCTGTTACTATAAGGCCACAAGCTGAAATACTGCTTTCAAGTCAATTGCTCAATTTAAAAAGGCAGAGAATTATCTTAGACATGGTAAGGATGATGAAATGCTTCATCTGCCATTCCTCTTCATAGACACCATGGTTTTCTGATAAATTTCCTTTCTCATTTGGCATTGAAACACTGCCATCTTCATTAAACTTGTCAGGTATATCTGCTGAGCACCAATTTGCTCTGTGCTTCCTATCTACAAATAGCCCATGGAATCAGGTATTTGTAGCTGAGATGGAAGTTTGATATACAAGTTGAATCAGGTCTCATTTAACACAATTATTAGCATTTCTAGAAAGGCAGCATAGTATCTGAAAACCACAGCTATTTTGCTTATGTTTGCCCCTTAAGTCTTTGTTGTTCACATCTTTTCCCCCTGAAATGTAAAACTATACTACAAAAGTGAATAAACACAGGGTACAAGAATACATCCAATCCTTGGGCAGTCCTGAATCCATGCTCCCCTTTTATTCCTTCCCCAGTACACAGGCTCATCCTCCTCCCCCTGAAGTAATTACTACCCTGCTTTTTAGGATAATGATTTTCTTAAGTATTTTAAAAATGTAGGTGATTTTAGAATCACTTTTCTAAATATTTAAAATATTTTAAATAAATTTGGTACCAAACACTAAAATATTAATTTTGCATTTTTTTTTTTTTTTTTTTTTTAGGGCTGCACTCACAGCATATGGAAGTTCCCAGGCTAAGGGTCTAATTGGTGCTGTTGCTGCCAGCCTACACCACAGCCACAGCAATGTGGGTTCCGAGCCACATCTGCCACCTACACCACAGCTCACGGCAACGCCAGATCCTCAAACCACTAAGCGAAGGCAGGGATGGTACCTGCTACCTCATGGTTCCTAGTTGGATTCATTTCTGCTGCACCATGATGAGAACTCCCCTAATTTTACATATTTTTAACCTTAATTGGAGTATCACTGTAATATTTTGAGATTTGGTTTTATTCACTCCAGTTATGTTTGTAAAATATACTCTAGTTGTTTATTTGGTCTGATTTAAAAGCACTTAAATAGTTACTAGCACACAATTAGTGTGCAGTAGATGCTAATTTTCTTATTTCCTTATTTTTAAAGTTTGCAAATACTTAAACAAAACCAAATCTGTTTTTTTTTTTTTTTTGGCTTTTTCAGATTTCAGCAGTTTTAATGCATTTATTTGCATGTATGCACATTTATAGGTGTGGGTATGTGTGTTTAATCCCATCTAATTGTGTCACATGTAGATTCGTGTAAGCACCATCGTAAGCAAGTTACAGAACTGTTCCATTACCACAAGAATTTCTCAAGCTACTGCTTTATATCTACCATCACCTCCCTCTCTAACCTCTGGCAACTACTAATCTGTTCTTCATCTCTCTACTTTTGTTACTTCAAGAATGTTTTATAAACAGAATCAGTATATATCCTTTGTGAGACTGGCTTTCTATCCCCTCAGCACAAGACCCAGAGAACTGCTTGTGTTCTTTTTAAAAAAAAAAATATATATATATATATATTTTTTTTTATTATAACATTGATTATAATATATAAATTAGGAGTTCCCTTCATGGCTCAGTTGTTAATGAATCCTACTAGGAACCATGAGGTTGTGGGTTCAATCCCTGGCCTTGCTCAGTGGGTTAAGGATCCGGTGTTGCCATGAGCTGTGGTGTAGGTTGCAGATGCAGCTCGGGTCCTATGTTGCTGTGGCTCTAGCGTAGGCCGGCAGCTACAGCTCTGATTAGATCTCTAGCCTGGGAACCTCCATATGCCACAGGAGCAGCCCTAGAAAAGGCAGAAATACAAAAAAAAAACACCATAAATTACATGTTATAAATAATATAAATATTTTTTATTTTTTATATATATGTATTTCTTTTTATTGCACCATAGTTGACATATAATATTATTTTCAGGTGTACAACATGGTGATTCAACATTTATATACCATATGAATTGACCACTATGCTAAGTCTAGTTATCAGTTATCATGCAAAGTCTAATTGACTATACTTCCCAGGCTTTACTTCTTTATATTCCCATGACTCATTTATTTTATAACTGGAAATTTGTTTCTCTTAATCCCTTTCACCTATTTCACCCACCTCCCCACTTCTCCTCTATGCCAACCACCAGCTTAGTATTTGTATCTGAGAGTATGTTTCTCTCTTTTTTCTTTTTTAAGCCACACTTGCAGCATATTGAAGTTCACAGGCAAGTTCTCATGCTAGGGGTAGGATCAGGGCTACAGCTGCCAGCTTACACCACAGCCACAGCCACAGCAGTGGCGGATTTGAGCCACTTCTGCGACTTACACCACAGCTTGTGGCAACACAGGATCCTTAGCCCACTGAACAAACCCAGGGATCTAACCTGTATCCTCACAGACACCATGTTGGGTTCTTAACCTGCTGAGCCATAATGGGAACTCCTGCTGCTTTACTTTGTTTTTTTAGATTTCATATACAAGTAAAATTATATAGTATGAAATCATGCCTTATCTGATTATTTCATTTACAATAATACCCTCCAGGTCCATCTATATTATGGCAAATGGCAATATTTAATTCTTTTTTAATGAATGAGTAATATTCCATTGTGCATGTGTGTGTGTGTATACATATATATATATATTTTGGATATTGACACCTTATTGAATATGCGATTTTTAAAATATCTTCTCTCATTCAGTAGGTTGTCTTTTCATTTATTGATGATTTCCTTCACTGTGCAAAACTTTTTAGTTTGATGTATTCTCATTTGTTTATTTTTGCTTTTGTTTCCTTGCCTGAGGAGAAAGATAAAAAAAAAATTCCGAAACAATGTCAAAGAGCATACTGCTTATGTTTTCTTCTAGGAATTTTATGGTTTGGGGTCTGACATTTAAATCTTTGATCTATTTTTAAGTTAATTTTGTATGTGCTTAAGAAACTGGTTCAATTTCATTCTTTTGCAAACAGCTGTCCAGTTTTCCTAATACCATTTATTGAAGAGTTGTCTTTTCCCCACTATATATTCCTTGGCTCCTTTGTCATAAACTAATTGACCATTTATGTGTGGGTTTATTTATGGGCTCTCTGTTCTGTTCCATTGATCTATGTGTTGTACAATAGCACACAGTTTTGATTACTATAGCTTTTTAGTATAGTTTGAAACCAGGAAACATGGTATCTCCAGCTTTGTTCTTATTTTTTACTATTGCTTTGGCTACTCAGGGTTTTTGTGGTTGCATATATATTTTAGGATTATTAAATCCTTTTTATGTTTGGACTTAAGACACCATTATTTTAACAATCTAAAATTTAAAATTTGAATTTGTTTATTTTTCATTAACAAGCAAAACCCACTTTTCCCCAAATTTTCTTTTATAAGGGATCTATAGCAGATAAGCTATCTTTTCAAATTTTGTAGTCTCTTCAAAATTTGTACAATGCCAAGTGGGTTCATTTCTTCTATAAAAATATGCAGTTAACTTTTTAAAAAAACTTAAATACTTTCTGAATCTGTGGTGGGACAGATTCCATCTGAATCACTTGGATATCATGTATCACTTACTTTATGCCTGGCACTGTTTGTTTTATATGTGTTATCTTATTGAGTCCTCATCACAGCCCTATTATTGCCTACTTTAATTTTATAGATGAATTTAAAGAACCAAAGCAAAGGAAAACAATTTGCCCAAGGTCAAACTGCCAGGAACACAGATGGGATTTGAACCATGATACTCTGATTACAGATCCTATGCTTTTAACCAGTATGCTAACCCTCCTCTGTTAGATATACACTCCCACCTCAGACTTCACTGTTTTCACTGAATCTTGCTGTGGCTAAATTCTGTCATCCTTAATCAGTCATCTCCATGGCTTTGTGTATGTGAATTAGGGTGGAGGACAATAAAAAACTTTGCTGTGGGATGGAAGATATTAATAGCTGGTGAGGGAAAAAAAGGATTATACTTATAACCCACATCAGGACAGCTGGCATTTCTCTTGGCTCCTTTATGGCCTATTTAGATTCAGTAGAATCATCCCCAGGGGACTAACACATGACCCTCCAAAATGAACCAAATTGCTGTACAATACTAAAAGGCAACTTCATGGGGCCTTATTGGCAATATACTTTAATCTAATTCACTGTTTTGCTTCTTGTCCTTTACTGTTAATGGCATCAAATTTCCTCTGAACCCCAATGGTTCTTTCTACCACCCAAGCTTGTTTATGCTCTTGAGCTTTTCATGCTTATTTGATGTCCTTGGGCAAATCACCAACTTCTTTAGCCCTCAGTTTCATCGTTTCTAAAATGAGGCATTTGAACCAAATGACTTCTAAGACATTTATCGATTTAAAAATACGATGTTTTCTTTCCAAGTACTTATAGGGTGGCCTCCTAGGTGACATTATAAACTATCATCAGGGTTAGATAATACCAGGAGTGATTAATTTTCAGATTTGACTTAAAGAAGACTAGATAGTTTTTGTGTCACCTTATGTTGGATGGAGCCAAAAATATTTGAGTATTAGGGAGGAGACCCCATCAGTGAAGAACTGGGTGCTTAATTCAGTTATTTGGATAACTATTCTCTTGGAAGTTGTTGGTAAGGAAGCCACATGCAATGCTACACGAGCTATAATTTTCTTTTACAATGCTTGTTTAAAGATATTAAGCAGTTATCCTGGATTTGGTATGGGTAAGCTGATATAATAACACAAAACTCTTCACTGAGTTCTTAGCTATTGATAATAATACACTGAGAAATATATTCTTCTGTTAGATTTCTTATTCCCAGAGTTTTGCCAAGTATCACCACAGAAGAGATTTTAGGGGATATGATTTCCTGACATATCATCTCACTTCACTTAATTTCATATTTTGCAAATGAATAAAGTGATAGGAGCAATACATTTTAAAATTAAGAAGTAAAAAATTAAAGCAATTTAATTTATTCAACTTAATTAGTTACACAACTAATTAACATTTTTTAACATTATTAACTTACTAAATACAAGATTATACCAGGAGTACCCTTGTGGCACAGCTGGTAAAGGATCCAGTGCTCTCACTTGCAGCAGCTTGGGTTGCTGCTGCGGCATGGGTTTGAACCCTGGCCCAGGAACTTTCACATGGTGCAGGCATGGCCAATGGAAAAAAAAAAAACAAATAAATAAAACAAATAATGCAATTTAATTATCTTCCAAAGAATAAATTGATTTATTTTTCTAAATGATAATTTTCATAGAATCCCATAAATCTGATGATTTTATCATCATTCTTCTGAACTTATTTGTATGTGCAAAAACCTCATAGATAAAAGCCACTGCATGCATGTTGTTTAGAAGAGAAAGCTAAAGGGTTACTTAATACTGGTCTTCACCTATATGCTGGGTTATTTTTAGGTTATTGTAGGTTGATCCACTTCTTTGATCTATATACAAAGAATATGAGGGAGAATAAAATTAAGATCTAGGTAAAATTTCTTGATGTAAAAAACACTTACATAGTGGCATAAACAGAAATGGACATTTTATACATTAAGAAAAAAAGAATACGAAACAAATGGATCTGTTTAGTAAATTCAGATATAACTTAATTTTGTCCAACTCCTTCAAATGTGTAAATCTAACAAATTCTGTGTTACAACAGTGAAATTTTTTTTTTTTTTTTTGTCTTTCGTCCTTTTTTTTTAGGGCTGCACCTGCGGCATATAGTGGTTCCTAGGCTAGGGGTCTAATCAGAACTGTTGCTGGCCTATGCCAGAGCCACAGCAATGCAGGATCCGAGCCATGTCTGCAACCTACACCACAGTTCATGGCAATACTGGATCCTTAACCCACAGAGCAAGGCCAGGGATCGAACCTGAAACCTCATAGTTCCCAGTAGGATTCGTTTCCACTGTGCCATGATGGGAACTCCACAACAGTGAATTTTTTAAAATGCCCTAAAAATGCTAGTTTATGTCTAAGACTATTTCATTGTCATTCTGACTGCCATATAAACCAACCAAGTCAGGACTTTACTGGCTCAAGTGTAAATTCAGTTCCTCAATTTCTAGTTCTGTTCTAAATCCAGAACCCCAGAACATGAGCCTGATGCCTTTCTTCAGCTCTAGCTGCCTCAAGGATCTCCAAAAATGTGGCCATTTTACAAGTTAAAGGACATTTTTCTGCTCATGCAGAAAATACGATGCAAAAAATGCAGAAGATCAATTAAGAAGTTCTTCTGCTTTGAGAACCCAGGGAACAGCAAAACAGGGCATCCTTTTCATGAACTGCTAACTGCAGGTAGGCTTTTAGAGGAGTAATTTAAAATTAATGGGAGCAAGTCTTTGATGCAGTTAAGACTTCAAAGACATGCCAGATTTTTATTTGTAATGGAAAAAAAAAAAAGAAGAAGAAGAAGAGTTAGAATAAGAGGAGGGAGCACATTAAAGCTTAGAAAATCTCGCTAAAGGGCTTGGGCTGACACAAGGGTGTGGTCAGGGGGTTCCCCCTTAACCTTTCTTTCTCTCTCTCTCTCTTCCTCATTCTCTCCTTTCTTCTCCTTCATTTCCTCCCCTCCCTCCACCCCCTTCCTCCCTCCATCCTTTCCCTCCTTCTTTCCTATGTTTTTCTTTCTTTAAGGTGTATCTGACATAGTTAACAATGACTGACAAACAAACAGTGCCAACTCTCCAATGTGACCAGTTTAAAAAACTAAAACTGGAGAGAGAGGACAAGATGGCGGAGGAGTAGGGGGACACGCTCGCCCTCTCCCACAAACACAACAAAAAAAGCACATCTACAGAAGAAATGACTCGCACAGAACAGCAACCAATCGCTGGCAGAGGAAGCTAAACTCCAATAATGGCAAGAAGTTCGTGACATTATTGGGCAGAACGGGAGAAAAGAGGAGAGTGAGAGAAGGTGAATCCAAGTGGGACGGGCGCTCCCGAAAGGGAACTGCGGAGGAGAAAGGGATCCCGCACCCTGGAAAGTCACCTACCGGGCGAAAGATCAAACGAACCGGAGGAATCTCCAGATGCAGAGAAGAGTGTAGCAGTAAGTCGGAGTACGGAAAAACGGATCAAGAACCCAACGGACCATCTGAACTACGGGCACAGTCACCAAAAATTGAGACGCCTGGGTGGGGGCTGGGCACCGAATCCTCGGCTCCAGAGGTTAGTCCCCGGGAAAGGGCCGGGGGACGCCTGGGTGGGGGCTGGGCACCGAGACCTCGGCTCCAGAGATTAGTCCCCGGGCTAGGGGGGCGGGGAAGAGCGGAAACTGCTTGGGAGGTCTCTAAACCATCTGACGGGGCAGAGACTGCCTGGGAGACTAGAAAACAAAGCTGTCGCAGGGGAAGGGAGCAATACTCTAGGGGCGGGGAAGTGGAAAGCCGCATCAGAGGGAACCTGGGAGAAGAGCCTGGTCTGCGCCCGTGCTGGGGAGCGGAGAGAAGAAGGGGTGGGTTCCCATAGAATACCCCCCACGCCACAGCAAGCTTACAGGCCCGCTAGCTAGCAGAAAGCTGTGCTTCCCAGTGCATTCCCTCCCCCCACCCCCGCCACCCCCTACGCTCTCGCGGAACCTGGGGCTGCCTGCCATCCAGGAGGGCTGGCCTCAACAATCGCCTGAAGCCTACCACCGCAGGGGCTCTCCCTGCACAGGCCTGCTTGCCCTTTGGAGGGGCTACACTTCCACAGAGCAGCACCAAACACCACCAGCCCCCTAGAAAAGGCCTGCAGCCCAGAAAAGCTAGAACAAGCCTAGCCAGGCCGTGAATAGATCGACCTAATTCTCCGACGGTTTTTCTGAGACGGGCTCCCCCGGGGAGGAGCCTCTTGGGTCTCCAAGGGCCTTACTACCCGCCCAAGACCCCAGGGGGTGCTAAGACCTAGTGGACCAGCTGCATAGGACTGCCAGCTCCAGGCAGGACCGCCTGCAGCCCAGAAAAGCTGCAACAAGCCTGGCCGACTTAGGAAAAGATCTCCGACGGTCTTTCTGAGTCGGGCTGCCCTGGGGAGGAGCCTCTTGAGTCTCCAAGGGCCCTGCTACCCGCCCAAGACCCCAAGGGGTGCTGAGACCTAGTGGACCAGCTGCATAGGACTGCCAGCTCCAGGCAGGACCCCCTGCAGCCCAGAAAAGCTGCAACAAGCCTGGCCGAGTCGGGAAAAGATCTCAGACGGTCTTTCTGAGTCGGGCTGCCCTGGGGAGGAGCCTCTTGAGTCTCCAAGGGCCCTGCTACCTGCCCAAGCCCCCAGGGAATGCTGAGACCTAGTGGACCAGCTGCATAGGACTGCCAGCTCCAGGCAGGACCCCCTGCAGCCCAGAAAAGCTGCAACAAGCCTGGCCGAGTCGGGAAAAGATCTTCGACGGTCTTTCTGAGTCGGGCTGCCCTGGGGAGGAGCCTCTTGAGTCTCCAAGGGCCCTGCTACCCGCCCAAGACCCCAAGGGGTGCTGAGACCTAGTGAACCAGCTGCATAGGACTGCCAGCTCCAGGCAGGACCCCCTGCAGCCCAGAAAAGCTGCAACAAGCCTGGCCGAATCGGGAAAAGATCTCAGACGGTCTTTCTGAATCGGGCTGCCCTGGGGAGGAGCCTCTTGAGTCTCCAAGGGCCCTGCTACCTGCCCAAGACCCCAGGGGGTGCTGAGAACCAAGTGAAATCTGCTACCATCGTGGGGTGGACCTCCCAATCCTGTCTGCCCTCAGGAAGTCCTCCTTTGCTTCAAAGAAACACTGTTAGTTCCATCAACACTCCAGAAAAGCCACACTGCCTCAAAAAAGATTGACCAACAACGACAGCCCTCAGGAAATATTCCACGGCAGTGACAAGGCAAACACTACCCGATAACGGAGAGTACAACTCCCTCAGGAGAAAGAAGACAACAAGCAAGATGAAGAAGCTGAGAAACCACCCCCAGTCAAACCAACAGGAGAACTCACCTAAAACAGTCAACAGTGAAACAGATCTCGGCAGTCAGACAGACCTAGAATTCAAAAGAGAAATACTGAAAATACTGAAGGAATTAAGAGAAGATATGAACAGTAATGCAGATACCCTCAGAAAGGAGCTAGAAAATATAAGGAGGAGCCAAGAAAAACTAGAACATTCATTTGCAGAGATGCAAACTGAACTAGGGGCAGTAAAAACCAGAATGAATAATGCAGAAGAACGAATCAGTGATGTGGAAGATAGAATAATGGAAATCACTCAATCCGGTCAACAGACAGAAAACCGAATCAAAAAACTGGAAAGCAATATAAGAGACCTATGGGATAATATAAAGCGGGCCAATCTACGCATAATAGGAATTCCAGAAGGAGTAGAAAAAGATAAGGGAATGGAAAATATATTTGAAGAAATTATCGCTGGAAACTTCCCAAATCTAAAGGATACTGGATTCAAGATACAAGAAGCACAGAGGGCCCCAAACAAACTGAACCCAAACAGACCCACACCAAGACACATCATAATAAAAATGGCAAAAGTTAGTGATAAAGAGAGGATCCTAAAGGCAACAAGAGAAAAACAGAATGTTACCTACAAGGGAACCCCCATAAGAATATCAGCTGATTTCTCTACAGAAACACTACAGGCCAGGAGGGAATGGCAAGAGATATTTAAAGTGCTCAAAGGAAAAAATATGCAACCTAGAATACTTTATCCAGCAAGAATATCATTTAAAATAGAAGGGGAAATAAAAATTTTTCCCAACAAACAAAAACTTAAAGAATACAGCAACACAAAACCCAGGTTAAAGGAAATATTGAAAGGGCTTCTCTAAACCAAAAAGAAAGGAAGGAAAGGGAAGAAAAAAGAAAAGAAAAAAAAAAAAAAAGAAGAAGAAGAAGAGGAAGAACTAGGACTGAGGAAACCGTAATCAGAGAGCAGTCACTCAAATAAGCCAGCATACAGATTTAATCATGAACATGCTTCAAACAAAATAAAATTAAAAAGAAAAAAATAAAAGAGTCATCAAAACCATAAAATGTGGGCAAGGGATGTTAGGAGGTAAATAATCCTTTTTGTTTGTATGTATGTCTCTCTTCTTAATTTTAATATAATAATGAAGTGTTTGAACTTACAGGACCATCAGGCTAAAACACACAATTATGGGAAGGGGTTAGCATACTTAAAAAACAGGGCAACCACAAGCCAAAACCAAATATTGCATTTGCAAAAAATGAAAAAAAAAATACACTCAAGCAGATAATAACAGGAGACCATCCAACCAAAAAAAAAAAGAAGAATGGAGAACCATAGAATCAACTGGAACACGAGGATCAAATGGCAATAAATAATCATCTATCAATTATCACCTTAAATGTCAATGGACTGAATGCCCCAATCAAAAGACACAGAGTGGCTGAGTGGATAAAAAGGCAAAAACCTTCAATATGCTGCCTACAAGAAACTCACCTTAGGACAAAAGATATATATAGATTGAAAGTGAAAGGCTGGGGAAAAGTATTTCATGCCAATAGACATGACAGAAAAGCAGGAGTTGCAACGCTCATATCAGACAAAATAGACTTTAAAACAAAAGACATAAAGAAAGACAAAGAAGGACACTATTTAATGATTAAGGGATCCATCCAAGGAGAGGATGTTACTATCATCAACATATATGCCCCAAACATAGGAGCACCCAGATACATACAACAAATATTAACAGACATAAAGGGAGATATTGATGAGAATACAATCATAGTAGGAGACCTAAATACCCCCCTCACATCAATGGACAGATCCTCCAGACAGAAAACCAATAAAGCAACAGAGATCCTAAAGGAAACAATAGAAAAGTTAGACTTAATTGATATCTTCAGGACACTACATCCAAAAAAAGCAGAATACACATTCTTCTCAAATGCTCATGGAACATTCTCAAGAATCGACCACATATTGGGACACAAAGCGAATCTCAATAAATTTAGGAGCATAGAAATTATCTCAAGTATCTTCTCTGACCACAATGCCATGAAATTAGAAATCAACCATGGGAAAAGCAAAGAGAAAAAACCTACTCCATGGAGACTAAACAACATGCTACTAAAAAACCAATGGGTCAATGAGGAAATCAAGAAGGAAATTAAAAACTACCTTGAAACAAATGATAATGAAGACACAACCTCTCAAAATCTATGGGATGCTGCGAAAACAGTGCTCAGAGGGAAATTTATAGCAATCCAGGCCTTTCTCAAAAAAGAAGAAAGATCCCAAATTGACAACTTAACCCTCCACCTAAATGAATTAGAAAAAGAAGAACAAAAAAGTCCTAAAGTCAGCAGAAGGAAGGAAATTATAAAGATCAAAGAAGAAATCAATAAAATAGAGACTCAAAAAACAATAGAGAAAATTAATAAAACCAAGAGCTGGTTCTTTGAAAAGGTGAACAAAATTGATAAACCCCTGGCCAGACTCACTAAAAAGAGGAGAGAAAGAACCCAAATCACCAAAATTATAAATGAAAAAGGAGAAATCACAACGGATACAGCAGAAATACAAAAAACCATAAGAGAATACTATGAACAACTATATGGCAATAAGTTTGACAATCTGGAAGAAATGGACAATTTTCTAGAATCTTACAGCCTGCCAAAACTGAATCAAGCAGAAACAGACCAACTGAACAGACCGATCACTAGAAATGAAATTGAAGAGGTCATAAAATCACTCCCTACAAATAAAAGTCCAGGACCAGATGGCTTCACAGGTGAATTCTATCAAACATATAAAGAGGAATTGGTGCCCATCCTCCTTAAACTCTTTCAAAAGGTTGAAGAAGAAGGAATACTCCCAAAGACATTCTATGAGGCCACCATCACCCTCATTCCAAAACCAGGCAGAGATACCACCAAAAAAGAAAACTATCGCCCAATATCATTGATGAATATAGATGCAAAACTTCTCAACAAAATCTTAGCCAACCGAATCCAACAACATATCAAAAAAATTATACACCATGACCAGGTTGGGTTCATCCCAGGTTCACAAGGATGGTTCAACATACGCAAATCAATCAACATCATACACCACATTAACAAAAAAAAAGTCAAAAATCATATGATCATCTCAATAGATGCAGAAAAAGCATTTGACAAAGTTCAACATCCATTCATGATCAAGACCCTCGCCAAAGTGGGTATAGAGGGAACATTCCTGAATATAATCAAAGCCATTTATGATAAACACACAGCAAATATAATCCTCAATGGGGAAAAACTGAAAGCCTTCTCACTCAAATCTGGAACAAGACAGGGATGCCCACTCTCACCACTGCTCTTCAACATCGTTTTGGAAGTCTTAGCCACAGCAATTAGACAAACAAAAGAAATCAAAGGCATCCATATAGGAAGAGAAGAGATCAAACTGTCACTGTATGCAGATGACATGATTCTATACCTAGAAAACCCTAAGGACTCAACCCCAAAACTCCTTGAACTGATTAATAAATTCAGCAAAGTGGCAGGATATAAGATTAACATTCAGAAGTCAGTTGCATTTCTGTATACCAGCAATGAAACATTAGAAAAGGAATACAAAAATACGATACCTTTTAAAATTGTACCACACAAAATCAAATACCTCGGAATACACCTGACCAAAGAGGTAAAGGACCTATATGCCGAGAACTATAAAACCTTAATCAAAGAAATCAAAGAAGATGTAAAGAAATGGAAAGATATTCCATGTTCCTGGATTGGAAAAATCAATATTGTGAAAATGGCCATCCTACCCAAAGCAATCTACAGATTCAATGCAATCCCTATCAAATTACCCATGACATTGTTCACAGAACTAGAACAAACAATCCAAACATTTATATGGAACAACAAAAGACCCAGAATCGCCAAAGCAATCCTGAGAAACAAAAACCAAGCAGGAGGCATAACTCTCCCAGACTTCAAGAAATACTACAAAGCCACAGTCATCAAAACAGTGTGGTACTGGTATCAAAACAGACAGACAGACCAATGGAACAGAATAGAGAATCCGGAAATTAACCCTGACACCTATGGTCAATTAATCTTTGACAAGGGAGGCAAGAACATAAAATGGGAAAAAGAAAGTCTATTCAGCAAGCATTGCTGGGAAACCTGGACAGCTGCATGCAAAGCAATGAAACTAGAACACACCCTCACACCATGCACAAAAATAAACTCCAAATGGCTGAAAGACTTAAATATACGACAGGACACCATCAAACGCCTAGAAGAGAACATAGGCAAAACACTCTCTGACATCAACATCATGAATATTTTCTCAGGTCAGTCTCCCAAAGCAACAGAAACTAGAGCAAAAATAAACCCATGGGACCTCATCAAACTGAAAAGCTTTTGCACAGCAAAGGAAACCCAAAAGAAAACAAAAAGACAACTTACAGAATGGGAGAAAATAGTTTCAAATGATGCAACTGACAAGGGCTTAATCTCTAGAATATATAAGCAACTTATACAACTCAACAGCAAAAAAGCCAATCAATCAATGGAAAAATGGGCAAAAGACCTGAATAGACATTTCTCCAAAGAAGATATACAGATGGCCAACAAACACATGAAAAAATGCTCCACATCGCTGATTATAAGAGAAATGCAAATCAAAACTACCATGAGATACCACCTCACACCAGTCAGAATGGCCATCATTAATAAATTCACAAATAACAAGTGCTGGAGGGGCTGTGGAGAAAAGGGAACCCTCCTGCACTGCTGGTGGGAATGTAAACTGGTACAGCCACTATGGAGAACAGTTTGGAGACACCTTAGAAATCTATACATAGAACTTCCATATGACCCTGCAATCCCACTCTTGGGCATATATCCGGACAAAGCTCTACTTAAAAGAGACACATGCACCCGCATGTTCATTGCAGCACTATTCACAATAGCCAGGACATGGAAACAATCCAAATGTCCATCGACAGAGGATTGGATTCGGAAGATGTGGTATATATACACGATGGAATACTACTCAGCCATAAAAAAGGATGACATCATGCCATTTGCAGCAACATGGATGGAACTAGAGAATCTCATACTGAGTGAAATGAGCCAGAAAGACAAAGACAAATACCATATGATATCACTTATAACTGGAATCTAATATCCAGCACAAATGAACATCTCCTCAGAAAAGTAAATCATGGACTTGGAGAAGAGACTTGTGGTTGCCTGATGGGAGGGGGAGGGAGTGGGAGGGATTGGGAGCTTGGGGTTATCAGTCACAACCTAGAATAGATTTACAAGGAGATCCCGCTGAATAGCATTGAGAACTATGTCTAGATACTCATGTTGCAACAGAAGAAAGGGTGGGGGAAAAACTGTAATTGTAATGTATACATGTAAGGATAACCTGACCCCCTTGCTGTACAGTGGGAAAATAAAATTTAAAAAATAAATAAATAAATAAAATAAAATAAAAAACTAAAACTGCTCCTCACTTAGGAACAGATTAAACTATTTGGGATTTTTTTAATTCTTCAATTTTCATGAACGAAAAATCATTCATTGATTCGGAAAATTCCTTTGGGTTGGTAGAATCAGGATGCCACACATTATATTTGAACCAAACTAATTAGGAACAGTAAATTACTTCCAAACGGAGGACGGGAAGAGGGAAGAAATGTGAATTAGGTGCAAAGAAGCTCCAAAAAATGAAGGTTGCCCAGCTGCATTTCTGTTTGTGCATCATACTAGGAACGTGGGCAGCTGCTACATAGATGTAGCAATAATTAGGGCTGACTATAAGATTCATAAGAAAGTTACCAGGCACTTTAATAACAAGTTACAACTCTAGTAAACAGTGGTCTAATATTCCTCCCAGCAGTTTCTTCTTTACCTCTGATTATGGTCATGGAGGACAATACTTGAGCATCGGAAGTAGGGCTAAAGCAACCAATGCCAGAGTAACCAGTTTATAAAGACATTAATTATTCTGCTCTATTAATTGAAGGCAATGTATTTGATTGTGTAAATTATAAACATGTTCATTATTTGCCAGTAAGATCAGCAGTTCTCCTCTCCCATCTTTCCCCAGCTCACCTCCTAAAATGCAGTTAATTTCCTTTCAAAATAAACTTTCACTTGCTCCCTACACTACAGCAACAGCAAAGACAGATCCAAGCCGCGCCTGGAACCTACATCACAGGTCACAGCAATGCCAGATCCTTAACTCACCTAGTGAGGCCAGGGACTGAACCTGTTTCCTCATGGATACTAGTCAGATTCGTTTACACCGAGCCCTGAAGGGAACTTCTCCTCCCATTCATTTTCATAAGTCTATCTACCATTAATATTTCATTACCAAGAAACATAAAGTATTATATTTTAAAGTAAAATTTTATTTTTGAAATATAAATTTTCCACTGAGGCTATTGTTATTATTTGAAGAAATTTACATTGGATAAAAAGTCCCCTTGTTTGTTGCAGAATTATTTTTGCAACAGGCACTTCAAATTTAAGAACTACCTTAACTTAAAGTCTCACACTTTAACTATACTAAACATGTTATCTCCAACTTAATTATAATTTAGGTTATATAACTTAGAAGTGGAATTCTCAGCAATCTAGCTTCATAGATTTACTTATGGGCTTTTGACAGAAATTAGAATGTAAGATCCATAAGATACAGTATTTTGTCTGTTTATCTCACTGTTCCATCTCCAGCACTAAAAGAAAGTCTGGCATACAAGTACTCAATAGAAATGTGTCAAATTGAAATAATCAGAAACTAAACAGTATTTCTTCTCACGGACCTGAATTAACTACTAGATAACAGAAAATATGGATAAACTGAGACTGTCTCATTCATTTATTTATGTTGATATTTGTTGAGTGTTGCCACTGTGGATGCATTTGTGAACAAAAAACAGGTTCACTCTTAGTCCTCATGGAGACTGTAGTCTCCCAAGAAACACAGATGTGAATCCAAAAACCCCATAAATAAAGGTATGATGAAGGCAAACTGAAATAGTTCTATAAGCAATGAAAAGAAGGAAGGAAGGGGGCGTTCTATCGTGGCTCAGTGGAAACGAATCTGACTAGCATCCACAAGGACACAGGTTCGATCACTGGCCTCACTCAGTGGGTTAAGGGAATGGCTGTGAGCTGTGGTGTAAGTCGCAGATGCAGTTCGGATCTGGTGTTGCTGTGCCTGTGGCAGAGGCCAATGGCTACAGCTCCAATTTGACCCCTAGCCTGGGAACTTCCATATGCCACAGGTGCAGCCCTAAAAAGAAAAAAAAAAAAAAAAAAAAAGGAAGGAAGGAGGGAGGGAAGGAAAGTCTTCAGTCATAGGCTCAGAAAATGCCACAGTCAAGGAACTGAAATTTAAGTTGAGATCAGAGGAGAAAGTCAATATTAACTAGATAGAGAGAAGAAGAATTTTAGGCACAGGGACCACACTATGCAAAGGCCAAGGGCAGTAAGGGACCCAAAGAAAACTAATGTGTCTGAGTGAAGTGCAAAGGATGGTGGTCATCTCCACAATGTTTGATGATAATATGTTCTATTGTTTGGGCTGGAAGAAAAATCTTCTAATTTTTCTTCTCATAGGATTCTGGTAACATTGATTAAGGTTACTGTTCACCAGTGCAACATTAGACAATTCCTATGACCATGAATAGTTACTTGATTCAAGGGTGGCTCCACACCTTGGGCAAAAATCCAAAAAAACCTCAATTCCATTCCCTCATTATGTGTACTTGACAGGCTGCATGAAGGTTAAGCAAGTTAATATTCTTCAAGCATATTGAATAGTTCCTGGCACTTAAAAATCCTTATAAAAATGTATGTTTAAAGAAATAACATAATACTTCAATGTTTTAAATAGTTTTAAGAAAAGAAATAAATACGAAAGGGAAAAGTTTTACCACGATACATAGTAAGTTCACATTTTTAAATAATCATGACTTTACCAGCATTAACATCCTATAGGTCTTTGTAGATTGTAGATGTACTACTTCGATTGCTCTAAATTTCTTCCCAACGAAACTGACTTCAGTTACAACAGAGTCTGAAGATGCAGTCTGTGTTTGAAGAAGCTTTCAAACATAGTGGAAGTTGTGCAGTTGGGAGGAGACTGGGAAATTTCGGAAATTCACTGGAGATGTAGGCTCAATTGTAGGATGGCTAGTTTGCCAAAGAGAACTGGGGAAAGAGACAGCTGAAGGAACTCTCCTGGGATAAGAACAAATCTCAAACACTAACCAAGGGAACTATCCCTTCAAAAACAAAACAAAACAAAACAAAATTTGATTGGACAAGTACCTATAGCAATTTAGGCCTCCGGGGCATAACCAGAAACAAGAGAGCAATTGTGGGCAGTTAGTGCAGTTAGCGACTACTGACAGCTGCATGAGGTCAGGGAAAGAAACAAATCAAAGAGCCAGATGGAAGCCTTGTCATTCTTGGGTGTACAGGAGACTGTTCTTCTAGCTCCTCAAGGAGCTAAGTCAGAGGCTTTACCCTGTGGGTTGAGGAGAGAAGGGAGAGGACACAACAGACTTTACTAAAATAATCTAGCTAGTCACTAACCAAATCATGAAACAAACAGAAATAACAAGGCTGGAATGTGGAATTAGTACTCAGGTTTGCTATACTATATTACCTGGAATTTCTAGTTTCCCATGAAAAATTATGAGACATGCAGAGAAATAGTAAATTATGACCCATACACTGTAAAAAAGCAGGCAACTGAAAGTACCTGTGAGAGCAAACTAATGTCAGATTTAACAATGATTTCAAGGTAGTCATTATACATATGTCCAAAGGAAATCATCACTACAGAAGTAAATTAAAGTATGAGGACGATGGCAATGTTGTATCAAATAGAGAATAACAATAAATAGAAAGTTATTTAACAAAAAAAGTGGAAATTTGGGAGTTAAAAAACATAACTAAAATTAAAAATTCACTAAAAGGGATTATGATTGATAGATTTGAACTGGCAGAAAAGTTAGTAACATGGAACTGTCTTAATTTCTCCCTCATTTTGGAGGGGCAGTTTTGCTGGGTATAGGTTTCTTGACTGACTTTTTTTTTAAAGCATTTGAAAATATAGGCCAATTGCAGACAGTTGCATGGCCTGGTTATTAGAAGCTTAAGGAGTGCATATAGTAAAGAGGTCAAAATGAAAGTCTGAGGGTACCAGCAAGATAACTGTGGTTATGTACTTCAGGGATTAGTGAAAGGATGAACTGAAGAAAATCCATTAAACAGAAGGCTAAAAAAAGAATAAACTTTACTCCGTTGGCCTGTGATATGGAAAAAACAAACAAACAAACAAACAAAGAACAAAAACAAAACTCCCCTGAGAATTGTTAACTTAAATTTTGCTCTTAGAGGTATTTGGAGTTAGAATTAACCTACAATGAAGAAACAAAACTGACCTAAAAATACTTATTCATTGATTAAACCTCATCTGTGTGAATACCTGCTCAACCATGAAAAGCAATATTCTCCTAACACCAACAAGAAAAATCCTTAAGGGAGTTCCCGACGTGGTGCAGTGGTTAATGAATCCGACTAGGAACCATGAGGTTGCGGGTTCAATCCCTGCCCTTGCTCAATGGGTTAAAGGATCCAGCGTTGCTGTGAGCTGTGGTGTAGGTTGCAGACGCGACTCAGATCTTGCATTGCTGTAGCTCTGGCGTAGGCCAGTGGCTATAGCTCCGATTCGACCCCTAGTCTTAGCTCCAATTCGACCCCTAGCCTGGGAACCTCCATATGCCGCAGGAGCGGCTCAAGAAAAACACAAAAAGACAAAAAAAAAAAATCCTTAAAAGATAACATTCCTTCTGAACTTGTAAGAGATCACATGACCCACCAGGATTAAACTTAGAGCTAGATTATGTAAATGGTCAATAATAGATCATACACAGCCCTCTACCTCAAAAAAACCTATAATTGTGCCTTGATTTCTAAGGGGTAGAATAGTTCTGAGATTTCTGAGATATTTTTCCCAGGTTATAATCACCAAATTTGGCTCAAATAAAATTTACCATTTCTTTGTTATATCAACTGATTAATTTTTTGTTGGCAACTATAAGCCAAGAAATGAGCATAAAGGTATTCCATGACAGTAACACATAGGGGACCTGATGAAAATAAATGCTAATCTTTCCTGGAAAGAAATCTTCCAAAAAGAATGTACATTAGTCCCCGCTGATAATGAACTCAAAATAAAAATTGTAATTACTAAATATATGAAGAATCAACCTCCATGAGTCCCCACGAAAGTATTTCAGGATATTTAATATTGTGAAATTATTAAACCCCTTAAGTGATGAATAACAATTGATGAGCAAAGACAAAATATCATAAAAAATAAAGCTGTTAAAAATGGAAGAGATTAAAATGACCTCATGAAGTCTAGAAGGGTACATATATGCCTACGTGTAATTAAAATATAGCATAGGATAGAAGACAAGATTAAGATGGTGGAGTAGAAGGACTGGAACTCATCTTCTCTTGTGAAAAAAACAAAATTACAACTAATGCTGAACAACCATCAACAAAATAGACTAGAAACTACCAAAAGAGACATCCTACACCAAAAGACAAAGAGGAGGCCACATCAAGATGGTAGAAGGGGAGATTAGGCAGTATAAGCAACCACATAAACACCAGGTGGGCAGCCCACAGACTGGAAAGTATATTACAGAGGCTCACCCACAGGAGTGACAGTTCTGAGCCATACGGTCAGGTTCCCAGGCCTAGGGATCTGACATTGGGAGGAGGAGCCCTTGGAACATTTGTGTGCAGGAGGCTCTATGGGATTGAGGAATGGGGACTCCACTATTGAAAGGTTCACACAGGTTTTCACGTGCACTTGGTCCTAGCACAAAGCAGAGACTCCATAGGAATCTGAGTCAGACCTGCCTGTAGTTCTTGGAGGATCTCCTGGGAAAAGAGAGGGTGACTGTGGCTCACTGTGGGGGAAGGACATTGGAGGCAAAGGTCTTGGGAATAATCATCAGCATGAACTCCCTTGGAAGTGGCCATTTTTGAAAATTCTGGCCCCACCCATCAGGGCTGAGAAGCTCCAGGCCAAACAGCAAACCAGGGGGGAACACAGCCCCATCCATCAGCAAACAGGCTGCCTAAAGAACCTGCAGGCACATAGCCCTCTAATCACACCCAGAGGCAAAGTCCCACCCACCAGAGGGATTAGAATCAGCTCCACCTACCAGTGGGCAGGCACCAGTACCTCCCATCAGGAAGCCTCTAGCAAGCCTCTGTACCAACTTCAGCCACAAGGGGGGGGGTGCAGACATCAAAAGCAAGAGAGGTTACAACCCTATTGTATGCAAAAAGGAGACCATACCAAAAATCTATACAAAATGAAAACGCAGAGAATTATGACTCAGATAAGTGAACAAGAAAAACAAACAAACAAACAAACAAAAAAAAAAAAACAGCTAAGTAATTTGGAGATTACCACCCTCCATGAAAAATACTTTAGACTAATGATAGTAAAAATGATTCAAGATCTTGCAAATAGACTGGAGGCAAAGACTGATAAATTACAAGAAACACTGAACAAAGAAATAAAGATTAAGCAAGCAGAGATGCAAAATACAATTAACTCAATAACTGAAATAAAAAATTCACTAGCAGGAACTAACAGCAGAATACAGGAGGCAGAAGAACAAATAAGTGAGGTGGAACACAAACTGGTAGAAGTTACTGATGTTGAACAGAAAAGAGAAGAAAGCTTTAAAAGAAATGAAGACAGTCTAAGAGAACCCTGGTACAACTTTAAATGCACCAAAATCCATATTATAGGGGTGCTGGAAGGAGAAAAGAGAGAGAGAAAGGGCCAGAGAAAATATTTGAAGAGATAATAGCCAAAGACTACCCTAACTTGGGAAAGGAGTCACTCACTCAAATCCAGGAAGCACATACACCTAAGAAAGAACACCCCGAGACACATATTAATCAAACTGACCAAAATTAAAGACAAAGAGAAAATAATGAAAGCAGCTAGGGAAAATAAACAAATAACATACAAAGGAATTCTTATAAGGTTACTGGCTGATTTTTCAGCAGAAATTCTACAGGCCAGATGGGAGTGGCATGAGATACTTAAAAGATAAGAAAAGAAAAAACCTCCAAGATTAGTCTGCCCAGCAAGTCTTATTCAGATTTGAAGGGGAAATCAAAAACTTTACAGACTAGCAAAAGCCGAGTATTCAGCACACTAAACAAGCTTTACAACAAATACTAAAGGAACTTCTCTAGGTAGAAAAGAAAAGGCCACATCTAGAAACAAAAATATTACAAATGACAAGGTTCACGAGTAAAGTCATACCTATAATAAAGGTAGGAAATCATCCACACACAAATATGCTACCAAAACCAGAAATCATGAGAAGAGGAGGGTATAAATGCAGGATACTGGAAATGCATTTGCAATTAAGAGAGCAGCACCTTAAAATAACCCTTTATATATACAGACTCCTATATCAAAACCTCCGGGGAACTAAAAACCAAAAATCTAGAATACACTGAAAACCAAAGAGTCTACAATAGATACACACACAAATAATAAAAAGCAATCCAAATACAACACTGATGATAGTCATCAAACCATAAAAGAAGAGAACAAAAGAAAGGAAGAAAAAAGATTAACAAAAACAAATCCAAAGCAATTAACAAAATGGAAATAAGAACATACATATCAATAAACACCTTAAATGTAAATAGACAAAATACCCCAACCAAACATATAGACTGGTTGAATGGATACAAAAAGAACACCCATGGAGTTCCCGTCATGGCTCAGTGGTTAATGAATCCGACTAGAAACCATGGGGTTGCAGGTTCAATCCCTGGCCTTGCTCAGTGGGTTGAGGATCTGGCATTGCTGTGAGCTGTGGTGTAGGTTGTATATGTGGCTTGGATCCCTTATTGCTGTGGCTCTGGCGTAGGCTGGCAGCTACAGCTCCAATTAGACCCTAGCCTGGGAATCTCCATGTGCCATGGGAGCGGCCCAAGAAATGGCAAAAAGACAAAAAAACAAAAAAAAACAAAAAAAAAAAAAAGAAAACAAACACCCATGTATATGCTGTCTTCAAAAGACCCACTTCAGTTCTAGGGACACATACAAACTGAAAGTGAGAGGATGGAAGAAAATATTCCATGCTAAGGAAAACAAAAGAAAGATGGAGTAGTAATACTTATGTCAGACAAAATAACCCTTAAAATACAGAATGTTATGAGACGAAGACATTACACACTGATCAAAGAAACAATCCAAGAAGAAGATACAACAATTGCTAATATATATGCACCCAACATAGGATCATCACAATATATAAGGCAACTGTTAACAGTCTTAAATGGAGAAATCAACAATAACACAATAATAGTGGGGGACTTTTAACAACCCACTTTCAGTGATGGACAGATCATCCAAAGAGAAAATCAATAAGGAAACACAAGCTCTAAATGACACATTAGACCAGAAGAACTTAATAAATATTTTTAGAATGTTTCATCCAAAAGCAGCAGAATACACATTCTTCTCAAGTGCACATGGAACAGTCTCTAGGATAGTTCACATTCTGTGCCACAAATCAAGTCTTGGTAAATTTAAGAAATCTGAAATAATATCAAGCATCTTTTCTGACCACAAACTATATGACTGGAAATCAACAAGAAATAATATTCTAAAATACAGAAACATGTGGAGACTAAATAACATGCTACTAAACAACCAATGACTCACCGAAGAAATCAAAAAGGAAATTTAAAAATACCTAGCAACAAATGGCAACAAAGACACAGCAATCCAAAACCTTTAGGATGCATCAAAAGCAGTTCTAAGGGGGAAGTTTATAGCAATACAAGTGTACCTCAGGAAACAAGAAAAATCTCAAACAACCTAACTTTACACCTAAAGCAACTAGAGAAAGAAAAACAGACAAAACTCAAAATTAGCAGAAGGAATGAAATCATAAAGATCGGAGCAAAGATCAATGAAATACAAATGAGGAAAACCATAGAAAAGATCAATGAAACTGAAGCTGGTTCTTTGAAAAGATCAACAAAATTATTAATAAACACTTAACCAGATACATCAAGAAAAAAAGACAGAGGACTCTAATCAATAAAATAAGAAATGCAGAGCTCACATTATGGCTCAGCGGAAACGAATCTGACTAGCATCCACGAGGATGCAGGTTCAATCTGTGGCCTCACTCACTGGGTTAAAGATCCAGCATTGCTGTGAGCTGTGGTGTAGGTCACAGATGCAGCTCGGATCATGTGTTGCTGTGGCTATGGCATAGGCCAGAGGTTACAGCTCTGATTCTATCCCTAGCCTGGGAACCTCCATATGCCACAGGTACAGCCCTAAAAAAATAAATAAATAAATAAATAAAATAAAATAAAATAAAATTAGAAATGAAAAAGAAGTTATAATAGACATCACAGAAATACAATCATAAGAGATTACTACAAGCAACTACATGCCAATAAAATGGACAACCTAGAAGAAATGAACAAATTCTTAGAAAAGTTCGATCTTCCAAGACTAAACCAAGAAGAAATAGAAAAGTTGAATGGATCAATTGCAAGTATTGAAAATGAGGAGTTCCCATCATAGCTCAGTGGTTAATGAATCCAACTAGGAACCATGAGGTTGTGGGTTCAATCCCTGGCCTCGCTCAGTGGGTTGAGGATCTGGCATTGCCATGAGCTGTGGGGTAGGTCACAGATGTGGCTCAGATCCCACATTGCTATGGCTCTGGAGTAGGCTGGCGGCTAAAGTTCTGATTAGACCCCTAGCCTGGGAACCTCCATATCTTGTGGGTGCAGTCCTAGAAAAAACAAAACAAAACAAAACAAAAAGTACTGAAATTGAAACTATGATTTAAAAACATCCAAAAACAAAAGTTCAGGACCAATGACTTCACAGGTGAATTCTATCAAAGATTTAGAGAAGAGTTAATACCTATATTTCTGAAACTATTACAAAAAATTGCAGAGGAGGAAACATTCCCAAACTCATTCTATGAGGCCACCATCTCCCTGACACCAAAACCAAAGATGCTGCAAAAAGAGAATTACATGCCAATATCACTGCAAAAATCATCAATAAAATACTAGTGAACCAAATTCAGACATACATTAAAAGAACACCATGATCAGGTGGGGTTTCTCAGGATCCCTTCCTTCAGTTACACTACAAATCTACAGTCATCATAACAGTATGGTACTGGCACAAAAACAAAATATATATCAGTGGAATAGAATGGAAAGCCCAGAATTAAACCCATGCACCTCTGGTCAACTAATCTATGACAAAGGAGGCAAAAATATACAATGCAGAAAAGACAGCCCCTTCAATAAGTGGTGCTAGGAAAACTGGACAGTGTAGCTGTAAAATAATGAAATTAGAATACTCCCTATCACCATATACAAAATAAAGTCAAAATAGATTAAAGACCTAAATATAAGACTGGATACCATAAAACTTTTAGAGGAAAGCAAAAGCCAAACAATCTCCGATATTAAACCACAGCAATATCTTTTCAGATCCACATCCTAGAGTAATGACAATAAAAACAAAAATTAACAAATCGGCCTGAATTAAACTTAAAAGTTTGTGCATAGCAAAGGAAACCCTCAACAAAATGAAAAGACAACCCACAGAAGGAGAGAAAATATTTACAAATGAAATTACTGACAAGGGATAAATCTCCAAAATATATAGACACCTCCTGCAGCTCAATAAAAAATAAAAATAAAAATAAACCTTCCAAAAAATGGGCAGAATATCTAAACAGACAATTCGCCAAAGAAGACATTTAGACAGCCAAAAACCACATCAAAAAGTCTACAAACAATAAATGCTGGAGAGGGTGTAGAGAAAAGGGAACTATTTTACATTCTGGGTAAATTGGTGCAACCACTATGGAAAACAGTATGGATATTCCTCAACAAATTAAAAACAGAATTACCATATGATCTTGTAATCCCACCCCTGGGCATCTATCCTGAGAAAACCATGACTTGAAAAGATACATGTTCACCACTATATACAATAGCCAGGATATGGAAGCAACCCAAATGTCCACTGACCAAGGAGTGGATAAAGAAGATGTGGTTCATATATACAATGGAATATTACCCAACCATAAAAGGGAATGAAATAATGGCATTTGCAGCAATATGTTTGGAACTAGAAATTATCATGCTAAGTGTAGTCAGACAGTGAGACACACATATCATATGCTATCATTTACATGTGGAATCTAAAAAAAAAAAGGGGATACAATATACTTATTTACAGAACAGAAACATGCTCAGACTCTGAAAAACTTTTGGTTACCAAAGGAGACAGGTTGCGTGGGAAAGGATGGACTGGGGGTTTTGGATGAAATTGTTCTGAAATTAGGTCATGATGTTGGTTGTACAACTATAAATATAATAATATCCACTGAATTAAAAACAAATAAATAAAATATTATCCTCATCAAATAAAATATGGCATAATAAGTGCTACAAAGGAGCACCAGTGTGAAGTTCGGCATGTGTGCAAGGCAAAAGGGCAACACTACTTATGGCAAAAGACTAAAAAAATGAAGAAGGCTTATTTGATGAATTTCACATAGCTTACACTTAGTGCTTCGTGGTGTCCTGTGCAATAACAAGAATCGGAGGGCTTAAACTTGGTGTAGCCAGATTATGCAAAAGCCTCCTTGACTTTCAGAGGCTCTAAATTTGCAATTGAAAACAAATTATAAAGATTTCTTTTTTTTTTTTTTTTTGCCATTTCTATGGCCGCTCCCATGGCATATGGAGGTTCCCAGGCTAGGGGTCCAATCAGAGCTGTGGTCGCCAGCCTATGCCAGAGCCACAGCAACATGGGATCCGAGCTGCATCTGCAACCTTACACCACAGCTCAAGGCAACGCCATATCCTTAACCCACTGAGCAAGGCCTGGGATCAAACCCGCAACCTCATGGTTCCTAGTCGGATTCATTAACCACTGAGCCACGATGGGAACTCCTAAAGATTTTTGAGAAGGGGAGAGATATAGGAAGATTCACAGATTAGAGAGGATGCACTGGCAATAATGGGAGTTGTCCCAAAAACAGAGGTTTAAAGGTGAGAAGAGGATCTATTGCAGTAACTTAGCAGACTCTATGACCTTGGATTTGGAGAAGAGGATGCACTTGCATGACCTGCTTATCAAAGGTTTAAAGAACACTTGGTAAAACAGACAAAATGCAGCAGTAAGAGCAAAGTGAACTGAGATTATATACTCTGGGAATTAGTGAGTTAGGAAAGAAAACGAAGACGGAGAAACTGGCTTGGAAGACAGAACCTGAAACAAGACAAATCACAGGATAAGAGTAATGAGAAGGAGGGAAGGAGGAAGGGAGGATGAGTGTTTTCTCTCAGAGCAGGTGAACCTAGAGTTGAAAGAGATGTTCACTGTTATTATGGACAATGCACAAAAGTCCACTGGAATCTATTGTTGGTGTCATTTGTTTCAAAGAGTAATTTTCAAAAAAGTTTAGGCATGACGCACATAAATTAGAAGATACACTTGTCAAAGATATTCTCAGGAGTTCCTATTGTGGGTCAGTGGTTAATAAGGAACCATGAGGTGACGGGTTGATCCCTAGCCTCGATCAGTGGGTTAAGGATCCAGCATTGCCCTGAGCCGTGGTGTGGGTCACAGATGCAGCTCAGATCTGGCATTGCTGTGGCTCTGGAGTAGACAGGCAGCTACAGCTTTGATTCGACCCCTAGCCCGGGAACTTCCATGTGCTGCAGGTACGGCCCTAAAAGGACGGGGGAAAAAAAAAAAGATATTCTTAAACACGTAAATAAATGAGGAAACCACTAAAATGGTAAGACAGCTTCAAAGAACATTTGAGAAGCTGAATATGTATAGGGAACTCAATAAAAGAGTGTTAGGATAAAGTTGGTTAATATCTTATAGGGAAACATATCCTATTCTTTAAAGTTTCTTTTCTACAAAATAGAATGAATTTGCATCTCTACCACTCAGAGATCAGCAAGTTACCATGTAACTTCAAAAGTGTGTTCCTTTAGTTCATTGAATAAAATAGCCACAGGAACCAAGGGCACCTTCTCTTAGAAAATCAAATTATCCCTAAAAGAAAATACAGCTATCCTCTTAGTCTTATTTTCAGGTTTGGAGTTATTTTTCTTAACATTAATAAGCAAGAACCTATTCTACATTTCAAAGTAATATTTTAACTATTAGAAAAAATATATGTAGAATCCAACTAAATCTAATCACTTTCAGTTACCACAGTATTCCAAACCATCATACCTCACTGGAATTATTCCAGTTACCTCTTAATTGGCCTGATGGCTTCTACTTTCCAATTCCTCATTACAATTTGTTTCAATTTTCACCCAGAGAAATCCTGTTTAAATTGCACAATGCCATCACTAAATAAAACTCTCCAAAAGTTGCCTATAGAACTCAGTGAAATCCCAAGTCCTGGGAGTTCCCATTGTTGCTCAGCAGTAATGAACCTGACTAGTATCCATTAGGATGCAGGTTTGATCCGTGGCTTCACTCAATGGGTTAAGTATCTGGCATTGCCGTAAGCTGTGGTGTAGGTCACAGATGAGGCTTGGAATGTCCATGTGCCGCACGTGTGGTCCTAAAAAGCAAAAAGCAAAGTCCTCAAAGTGCTACTTAAGGCCCCTCCTAACCTGACCCCTCTTTATCTTTCCAGTCTCACTGTTCCTTCAATGCCGAAGGAATGTTCCTTCCTTAATATTGAAACAAAGCAGGACCCTGTGGGACTCTCATGCAAACAAGTGCTTTGTGTGTCCCCTGTTTTTCATTTGTGAGAAACAGGCTTCATTCAGCCTCCCTAAGTTCCAAGGGCAGATTCAAATAGTGGTTAATCAGTGAAGGGAGGAGATGCAGAAACTAGGGAGGAGCAGACAAGAAACAATACTGCATCCTGGGGACAGAGTTTTTTTCCTACTTAAGAATATACATAACGGTATCTTTGATTTTCTGCAGAACTACGGTTCCCACCCAGGTAGAGGATGGCAAATTCATGAGATTCCTGGAGCACCAACCAATCAGAAGAAAAGTAACGCACTCTGCAAAGTCAAATTTTGCCTTTAAAATCTTTTAATCCTGAACTATTCGGGAGTTGGGGTTTTTTGAGCATGAGCCACCGTTTCTCCTTGCTTGGCCCTGTAATAAACTTTCTCTGCTCCAAACTCTGACATTTCACTTTATTTGGAGCCAATGTGTGTCAGACATAAGAACTTTGGTAACTTTTTTTTTCTTTTTACTGCTACACCTGCAGCATATGGAAGTACCCATGTTGCCATGTTAGGGGTGCAATCTGAGCTGCAGCTGCTGCCCTATGCCACAGTCACAGCAACACTGGACTTGAGCTGCATCTGTGACATGTACCACAGCTCACATTAATGCATGGACCCTTAACCCACTGAGCAAGGCCAGGGATTGAACCCACATCCTCATGGATACAAGTCGGGTTTGTTATCACTGAACTACATGGGAACTCCCTGATAACAATATTTTGAACTTAAGTTTCATAACGGCAAGGAATTTTTTTTTTTTTTTTTTTTTTTTGGTTATTCAGTGCTGTATCCCAAGTGACTGGCTACATATTGTGGACAAAGTAGCCACTAGCCGCATGTGGGTTTTGAGCCTTTGAAATGGGACTAGTTTGACCTAAGATGTGACATGATAGTAAGATACACTGGATTTCAAAGACTTAATAAAGAAGAAAAAAATGTAAAATAGCACATAATGTGCTGAAATCACACCAGTTTGGATATCTTGAGTGAAATAAAATGTTTATTAAAATTATTTTGCCCTGTTTCTCTTTTACTGTTTATGTAGCTATTGAAGTTTGAAATAAATGTGCAACTTGCATTATATTTCTGTCAAATAATGTTGCTCCAGAACACAGGCTCTGTACCTCATAGGTGGTCAATCAATATTTGATAAAAGAGAGAATAATATGAATAGACAGAGAGAGTATTACAGAGAGTTTGTTTGAGTTATTAATAAGTCATTTACCTGGTGTCTCAGATTACTTAATTTGTAAAATGGGAAGAGGAATTTCTAAGAAGCTATTAAAGTAAAGCCTCCATATAAAGTGCTTAGTATAGTAACTGGCACATAGTTTATCCTCAATCCTGACTATTACTGTTATTTTATTTTATAGATGACAAAATATTCCTCTACTCCCCCTTTTCTTCTCTTAATATATAATCAATAACTTTCGGTTTTGATCCATTACTCAGTACTTTTAAAGAGGTGTTGTCTTAATAGAACTTGAGTCAAAAAAGATTTTTACAGATGTTCTTGGTGGTCTTTCATCTTTTTAGAGCCTGTCTACATTGTTGAGCTATGCTAGGGTTCTCCTGGCAATGAATTGCTTTACCACCTCAAGAGATAAGCTCATGGTATGAGATAAAGAGTGTGAAACTTTGGACTCTTAAGGAAGTTATTGGAGTTACACTTCAAATATTTTGGTTTACCTCCAATGGGAATTTATCTATATTTTTATAGTTTTGGTTTCTTTATGAACTAGATGGAGGGGTGGGGATGAGGGTAACAGAAATTATCATCAAATCGACTGATAAGACTGGCTAAGAGCCATTACTCCCAAGGTGGGTGTGTAGAGCAGGGAATATAAGTGAGGAAAGTGAGGAAGTTCCCTTGTGTCACAGCAGGCTAAGGATCTGGCATTGCCACAGCTGTGGCGCAGGTCACAGCTCCAGCATGGGTTCGAAACCTGGCCTAGGAACTTGCACATGCCGCAGGCAGGGCCAAAAATTTAAAAACAAATGAGGAAAGTGACAGGAGAGCTTTAAGTGTATTTTAATCAAGCTGAGTGATGGGTATGTATTTACTACATCGTGATCTATGCATGTCTGTATGTTTGAACTGTTGCAATGAATGAAGATTAATCTGCTTAAGTGAATATGTATGTTATACATGTAAAAATAAGACTGAATATTAACTGCTACATTATTAAATCTTTTTTAAGGGGCCAAGAACACCAAGTTCCATGTAGCAAGTAGGAAAGGAAACAGGGTCAGTGAACTCCTGTTTCCACAGCCTGAACTGTATGTGTAGATTAACAAGAAATTCAGAATCTCTGTTTTAAGTATTTAACTTGGCCTGAAGAAGAGTCATTTTCTCCTTGGGAAAAATCTTATCCCATGGTTGAGTTCTGAGGCCCCAGGCTTCTCTCTGCTGCCATATTTTGCCACCGCTGTGCCCCTTTCATGGTGACCACCCACACTCTTTTCCAACAAGGCTCTTGTTCCTAGAACAAATTAAATTATTATGGAACGTGTTTCAAAACCCAGAGCAAGGCATTACTTCTAAATAGCTAGGCATTTCTCAGAAACAAAAGACTTTAATTTGAGTAGAGAGCATCAAAAACAAGGTGCCAAGCATTTCTGTTCACACAACACAACCCCAACTTCCACTTTTCCTGCCCCACCAAAATCCCACAATTTCAGCAACAGGAAACAAAATGTTACCACTCTCAATATAAAGCAATACATCAATGAGGGGGGAAAAAAAAAAGCTTGGCTTTTGAAAAGCAGCTTTTATTCATTCACATAATCTGAAATGCCCCTTGGCCATGATCACTACCATCTTTGATGTGGCTTCCGCATATTGTCTGTGCATCCCTTTGCCTTCCAAAAGAATGGGGACGCCTAAATAAAAGCGTATGGTGAGGCTTGAAAGAAATACTTAACTATTGAACACAATGTCTTAACACAGAAACTCTGTGGATTTCCCATGTTGATACGCTAGTTCTCAAGACCTCACAGAAACATCTTCTCAGATTCACTGTACAGGACCCTTGGAGAAGACCAACCCTGATGCTCGTTCTGACACATTTTTGGCAGGGGTCCATTGAACATCTCAAGGAGATGCAACTATTGCAATGGCTTAACAAATGCATTCAAGGTCAGAAAAAATATTTCCCAACTTTCCTATTGGTGTCTTGGCTTACTGCAGAGAGCAGGAATCACTAACTTCATTTGATGGCTTAAAAGTCCTTTCTTTGCGGACTGCTTGGAAAATAGTTCTACTCTCCTTCAGTCTTCATAGTCCCAGGACTTCAGTTTGAATAGAAGAACGGAAAGGTAACATCTCTCTCTTCATAGTTTTTTTTCTTTTCCCTGCTCTCTCAAACACATAAACATTCAACATATATACAAATACACTTGCAGTGAGATGTATCAAAAAAATATTCTCAAAGTTCTTCCAAAAATATCAGAGGTCAAAACAGTGAGCTCTTTCATTAGAATCTAAAACTTCTGTGATTTTTCCCATTAATCTATGTATAATAGAGTACACAGCCACAATTTTTATTTATTGTTCAGCATTAGTTTTTTAAGATAATGCATTTTGACAAACAGAAATTTTCTCCTTCACTCCTCTATTTATTCTCATTCACATTCCCTTGCCATCTCTGCAACCTACTTTGTGTGTGGGTGTGTGCACATTTCCCATTATAAAACCTTTCTCACCATTTCCACTGGAGACAGCTCCTACCTAAGCAAACCAGTTAGGCTTCTCTGTCTTCCTGCCACCCTATTCCACTGTGCTACAGAAACTCAAGGGCCTCAATCCCTTTGGTCTGCCACCACACTCTTACCTAATTTCCCTGAGAGTTAAATCATTTGTTCTTTCAATCTGCAAACAACTCATTTTTTTCCCCCAATGAAATTAATTGCAGTTACATGTTAGGAGAAAAACAATTTTAATCTTTGCTACTTAGACATAAAACTTTCTTTCTTGATTCTTTAAAGATTATTTGCACTTATAAAAGACAAAAGTATAAGCACTAAAAGGATAAAATAGTATGGGTACTCTCATTTAGTTCTCTGCACCCCTTCATCAACTGTTTTACCCCATTAGTCAAATACTACCTTACTGTCATAATAACAGTAAATAGAAAGTATGTGAAGGATGATATCCAATGGTATAAATTCATTTTTACTTCCAAAACAGTTCGTCCTAATTGCTGGACAGCTCTAATCCTAGTGGCAGTTCAAGGATTGGATTCAATCTCCCTTTTTTTTGGCGGCTGGGGGGGGGGTGTTTATCCATGGCACATGTAGATACTGGGCCAGGGACAGATCCAAGCCACAGCTGCAATCTACACCACAGCGGTGGTAACATCAGATCCTTTAACCTACTGTGCTGGGCTGGGGATCGAACTTTCATCCTGGCACTGCAGAGATGCCACAGATCCCACTCTGCCACAGCGAGAACCCCTCAAGCTCCTTTGTTATTGTTCTTCCAACTCAAGCCAATGAATAAGGAAAGAACATATATTTCAAAGCAAACATGGAATATTTTTATAAGATAATTCTCGAAGCAGGGAAGATCATATTCCAATGGCTTGAACTTAGTTACATAATCACACTTATGAATAAGAGGTGTTGGAACTGTGTTCTAGCTAAAAGCTTAGGATGAAGTCAAGACAGATATGAAGATTAGCCAGCCACTTTCAGCCAAATTTATTTTCTGTTTAGAAAAATTCCTTTAGCTACTCTTCATGAGTTAGTTTATAAACAAAAAATTCTCAGCTTTCCTTCATCTGAGAATGTCTCTATTTCCTCTTCATTCCCGAAGGATATTTTCACTGACAGTGCATGGTTGACAGGCCTGTTTCATAATATCAGAGAAGATAACACTGTCACTGAATTGGTGTTTCTCTGTAAATATGTCGTTGCTTTCTGGCTATTTTCAAGAAAAAAAAAAATTTTTTTTTTTTTTGGTCTTTAGTTTTCAGAGGTTTTCACTATGATGTGTATTAGCTTGGATTCCTTTGGGTTTATCCTATCTGGGATCCTCTCAGGCTTTTGAATCTATAGGTTTATGTCTCTTGCCAAACTTGAGAAATTTTCAGACATTGTTACTTCAAATCCCTTACCAATTCCTGTCTCTTTCTCTCCTTTCCTTCTGCAACTCTAACCATGTGAATGTTAGCTCTTTTGTTGTTATCCCATAGGTCTCTGACACTGTTCATCCTTTTCAAGAGTGTTTTCTATTGTTCAATTTGGGTAAAGTCTATCAATCTGCACTAAAGTTCACTAATTCTGTCCTCTGTCATCTTCACTCTATGATCAAGCTTATCTAGCGAGTTTTTTATTTCAATTGTAGTATTTTTCAGTTCTAAAGTCTGCATTCGGTTATTTATTACTTTTCTTTGCTGAGAATTTCTAATTTTTCATTTGGTTCAAGAAAATCTGTAATTACTTCTTGAAGCATTTCTGTAACAGCTGTTTTAAAATTCTTGTCAGAGTTTTCCAACCTCTTTTCATCTCTGTTGACTGGTCTCATTTTAGTGTGATTTTCCTGTTTCTTGGCGTTGAGTGGATTTTCTACCGGATATATTTGATGTTATTTTGTGAGACTATGGATGTCTTTTTTTTTTTTTTTTTTTTTAGCAGACAGTCCATCTGTTGAGGTGTAACCTGAGGTGCAGGTGGCTAGACTGAGCTAAAGTGGAGCCTGGGAATTTGGTTCTAGGAAATTTCCAAGGGATGCTGATGATTCAGGTTTGGTGGCTGCACAGTGAAAACCAGAGAATTATACTGAAGGACAGCTGGGTTTTCATGCTGGGAACTTTTATGTCCCTGCTGGGCCTTGCTGACACCTGAGAAGGGAGAGCCAAGGTCTGATTCACATTGACTTGTTACTGGAAGGCTGGAGCAGAAGCTCAGCTGTCCACTGAGAACTTCTGGCACCAGAGGAAAGGAGAAGAGAAAGTAGAGCACAGATTACCAACAACTCCCACCATCCCATTGTGCATCATGGATGCCAAGTGTGAGAACTCCACCGTTTTTAGACACTTGCATTTCAACTTGTGGCTTCCAGAGTCACTGAAACATGGAGAGAGAGCAAAAGAGGACCCTGATTTCTCTGAAATATTCTTCAGTTGAGATCCTCCTGGAGGTCTTCCACCATATTCTGGCAGGTCTTTCCAGGCTCCAAGTCCTCTTTCTCTTTTGTCTCCCCATCCATCATCAGCTAAACCTTGCATTCTGATGTGCATTATGACAAAGAAAAGGGGTAAATGTCATCAGTTCACGCAAGTAAGGAAATCTTAATGGTATGACCTAAGAGCAGAGAGTGCTCCAGGGATTTAAATGATTCACCCAGTATAATAGTTAATTTGATGTGTCAACTTGGCTAGGCTATGGTGCCCAGATGTTTCCTCAGACAAGTCTAGATGTTGCTGTAAAAAAATTTTTCAGATGCGATTTATATTTAAATTAGTAATTTATTACTCAGTGTAAAGAAGCTTTCCCTCCATAATGTGGGTGGGCCTCATCCAATCAGTTGAAGGCCTTAAGAAAAAAAACACTGAGGTCCTCCAGAGGAAGAAAGGATTCAGCTCTAAAAGTGCCTTCAGACTCAAGTACAACAACTCCCCTGAGTCTTTAGCCTGCTGGCTTGCCCTGCAAACTGTAAAATAAATCTATCCCCCCACTCTCCTCATCCTATTGTGTTTGTTTCTAGGAAGAATTCTGACAGAGTAGTTAATAATAACAAATTTCACTAATTGGATGTCTGTTATGTTCCCTAAGAGCTTTAGAGTCCCTATTAAGTATCACATAAGTAATACTGTATAAGTATTACTATTGCCCATTTTTATTTTACTTATTTGTTTTTTAGTGGCACACCTGTGGCATATGGAAGTTCCCAGGCTAGGGGTCCAACAGGAGCTGCAGCTGCTGGCCTATGCCACAGCAACACCAGATCCAAGCCATGTCTGCAACCTACACCGAAGCTCACAGCAATGCCAGATCCTTAACTGACTGGGTAGGGGCAGGGATCAAACCCACATCTTCTTGGATACTAGCTGGGTTTGTTACTGCTGAGCCACAATGGGAACTCCCACTATTACACTTTTAAAATAAGGAAATTCAGTTACAAAAAGGATAACTTGTTGATAAGACACTGACATTTGATTTGAATTCAAATGTACTGACTCCAAAGGCTTTAACAACCACTATGCCAATTAATTGGAATTCAAAAATCCTTGGTAACACCACTAGAGTTGTATTAGCTTTTTATATCAGTCTTAAATGCCTAAATCATGGACATGGAGCACCATTAACTCCAGGCTCTGTACAATGTGATATACATACATAGATGAACTATACCTGGTTTCTTCCTAGAGAATAATTCAATATGGAAGTTCATGGTGTAGCCACTAGGATTAGAAAGTCTACAAATAACAAATGCTAGAAAAGGTGTGGAGAAAAGGGAACCCTCCTCCACTGCTGGCGGGAATGTAATTTAGCGCAGCCACTATGGAAAAAGTATTAACAAAAACTAAAAATAGAGTTACTATAAGATCCTGCAAGCCCACTCCTGAGCATATATCTGGACAAAATTTTAATTCAAGAAGATACGTGTGCCCCAATATTCATTGTAGCGCTATTCACAATAGTCAAAACATGGAAACAAACTAATGTCCACCAACAGATGAGTGGATAAAGAAGATGTGGTATGTACATATAATGGAATACTACTTAGCCATGAAAAGAATGAAATAATGCTATTTGTAGCATCCTGAATGGACCTAGAGATTATTATATTAAGTCAAATGTCAGAAAAGAGAAAGAAAAATATCATATGTCACTTATATGTGGACTCTAAAACATGACACAAATTTATCTTCAAAACAGGAACAGACTCACAGAAATATAGAACATATTTGTGGCTACCAAGGGGAAGGGAGTGTTGGGGGAAGAATGGGGTGGGAGTTTGGGGTTAGCAGGTACAAACTGGCATATATAGGATGGATAAATAACAAGAACATATTGTATAGTACAGGGAACTAAATTCAATATACTGCGATTAACCATATGGAAAAGAATATTAAAAATGTATGTCTGTATTGTACAACAATCACTTTGCTGTAGAGCAGAAATAAATACAACATTGTGAATCAACTATGCTTCGTTAAAAAAGAGGATACCCTCCAGTAAGTGTAAAATAAACTCTTTAAGTGTGTAACTTCTATAATTATATCCACTTTGAAGGTGATAACCTTAAAATAATTCAAGGGGGAAAGTCCAGGACATGAATACATCTTTAGATAAAACTATTTATTTTACTATTTTATTTCATTTTACTATTTTATTTTATTTTATTTTATTTTATTTTATTTTATTTTACTTTATTTCAGGCAATGTCTGCAGCATGCAGAAGTTCTGGGGCCAAGGTTTGAACCTGCGCTGCCAGAGTAGTGACCTGAGCCACAGTAATGACAAAACCAGATCCTCTTCCCACTGAGCCACCAGGAAACTTCCTCAATAAAACTATTTAAAAGTGAAAGGTAGAATCAAACACAAAAGGATTTAGAAAGTAAGAGATGTTAAAGAAATATCTGTTTCCAGCAGAAAACCAGGTGGTGGTGGAAAAAAAAGTTGAATCCAGAGAACGTTGTGAGAGCACATATAGTGCAAAATGATTAGAAAAATGGAGGGGTAAATTTATAATAATATTAAGAAGGCTGCAGGGACTTGTCATGCCAAACTAAGACATAAACCAATACCCCAGGATCCCTGAACTTACAACCCTGCATAAACCTGAAGATACCTGGAATCGGTTGAATTTGTTGGTATCATTCCTTGTGAGCACTAAAAGATATTCAGAATGAATTTATCCATCAACAGCAGCTGCCCCTTTCTTTTATTAATACATAGGAGAAAATTGAGAGAGATCTGCAGATGCATCAGGAAGGATTCGCAAATAATTTGGTCTTGTGTTTCTCTCTTGACTACCTTCACATGAACAAAAACTAGCTCCACTTCAAAAACGTGGAGCACGGAGCAAAAACAGTTACTGTCTTTCAGGAAACATTATTTAGCTAGGTATATAAATATTTCAGTGGATAAGAGATTCAGAATCCATTATGTCCAGGTGCTACAGCTTAAATATGAAACTATAGTGAACAGTCAAAAATAGATCAAAAGTCATGTCAGTAACAAATGTTACACCCTTAGCTTCTTACGTGGGTTCTCCTGTGTTTTGTGCTCACAACATAGTAGATTATAATTAGAAATCTGGGATAACCCTAGGCAGAGTGAGTGTGAACAAAAGGACCCATAATTAATTGCTACTAGATATGATTCAACATGATTTATGGTCTTGAAATCTGTAGTGAACCAAGAGTTGAACTTTGGGAGTTCCGATCGTGGCTCAGTGGAAACGAATCTGATTACTATACATGAGGATGCAGGTTCGATCCCTGGCCTCGACCAGTGGGTTAAGAATCCCAAGTTACAGTGAGCTGTGGTGTAGGTCACAGACACGGCTCAGATCTGGTGTTGCTATGACTGTGGTATAGGCCAGCAGCTACAGCTCTGATTTGACCCCTAGCCTAGAAACTTCCACATGTTGTGGGTGGGGCCCTAAGAAGACCAAAAAAAAAAAAAAAAAAAAAAAGATTTGAACTTTGTGTGTGTGTGTGTGTGTGTGTGCGTGTGCGTGCGTGTGTGCTCATGTATGCATCTAAATGTCTTTGCTAAAGGGCACTGAACAAATATACAAGATGCCAAATAAATATGTCCAGAGCAAATTTTTGAGGCCAAGTCACTGGGAAAATAACCAGGAAAGAAGCTTTGGACTGACTACAACAGACTTTTTCCCCTTCAAGTAAAGGGCTAAGAACATGAAGAGTAAGATCAAAGAGTAAACATGGGGAAACACAGCCTCTCTCCCAGCTTCTTGGCACCTGCCCCTTACTATCTCACCAGGCATAAGCTGATCCAGCCAACGGTATCGAGCCCAAAGCCAATTACAGGCTCTATTGTGCATGGGGCAAAAGGATGCTAAAATGAATGAGTGATTATTATCAATGAGCTCTGAAGAGAAACAGCCAGTGTGCCAAATATCAATGTTCCTTCAAAATACTCATTAGTGTGCTTTTTTTTTTTTTCTTCGTGGTCCCCAGAGGTATTACCAATGAATATTTTAACACTGATTTAGGATTTTCAGGCGTGAGTTTGGGGAGTGCTCAGTGTATAAAGACCCCTGGAAGATGCCTCCATGAAAAGTTATCAGAAATGTAGCTGGAACCACCCAACTGACCTCAAGGAAGAATAAGAAGCTTCTGAAAAATAACCAACTGACCTCTAGTTGCACCCTCCAAAGCAGGTGTGGGCCTCATACCTGCCTGTCAAATGTCCGAAAAGATCCAAGCAATTCAAAATCTGAGTCACTGTCTGCTGAATTCCCAAATAAAATATTCTGTTCCCCCAACAGTAAAGCCCTGCTAAGTTTATCCTTAGGAAGACCTAAGAGGAAAGTATTTGGCAGCTCATCACTCTAAACCTTAATCTCAACACACTCTTCCGAGGTGTATTTTTTAGGATTGTTCATCCATTTACCCAAAAGCAATTAAATGTGACTCAAATGAAACACAGTTTAAGACCAAAAGAAAATATTCTAAAACAGATTGAACCCCCTTTCTTCTCATGCCAGGAACTAAGCAAGGCAGAAATAAGAACATATGAAAAAGAGGTCATATTTTGAGGAAAACTCCTACATTATGTGAGGCCAGGATTCAGATCACAAAGAAACACAAGTCAGCACCAGCAGGTGGAGCTGGTAAGAAAACTAGGAATGTGTTTGCCACATCAGAAGATGTGGAAAGTGAGTACATTGTGATGGGGAAAGGGGAGAGTGAGGCTTAGCACTCCAAGGTGTTTATTCAGAATGATTTCCCCACACCTTTTTTTTTTTTTTTTTTTTTGCTTTCTTTTGTTTTTAATGTTCATTCTTTTAAATTAAAGTACAGTTGATTTATCATGTTGGGTTAATTTCTGCTGTAGAGAAAAGAGATTCAGATGCACGCACATGCTTTTTAAAAAAATATTCTTTTCCATTAGATTTCTCATAGGACATTGAATATCAGTCTCTATAACCTAGTTGTTTATCTCTGTATATAAGGAGGCAAGAATATACAATGGGAAAAAGACTTTTCAGCAAGTGGCGTTAGGAAAGTTGGACAGCCGTACATGAATCAACGAAGTTAGACCACACCCTTTCACTACATACAAAAGTAAACACAAAATAACTTAAAGACTTAAACATAAGACACCATCAAACTCCCAGAAGACAACATAGGCAAAACATTCTCTGACAAAAATCATGCCAGTGTTTTCTTAGTCTCTCAAGACAACAGAAATAAAAACAAAAATAAACAAATGGGACCTAATCAAACTTACAAGATTTTGCACAGCAAAGAAAACCCTAAACAAAATGAAAAGAGAACTTACAGAATGGGAGAAAAAATTTGCAAGTGATGCAAATGACAAGGGCTTAATCTCCAAAATTTACAAACTGCTCATACAACCCAACAACAAAACAAACAACTCAGTTGAAAAATGGGCAGGAGACCTAAATAGACATTTCTCCAAAGAAATGCCTATGCCCAGTGGGCATATGAAAAAATACTTAATGCCCCCATTTAGTCCTATGGAAAAAGTCCTTTTGTCTTAAGCAATCTGTGAGGATGTGTGTCTCAGAATGAAATGTGGTGACAATGTTTAACTAATTAGAGGCAGGAGTTGACAGAAAATTTCAGAATATTGAAAATAGACAAGAAAGAACAGGGTGGAAAGTAATTAGATTATGTTATAACTGATTTATCAAAACATTCCCCTACTGTGATAGTTAATCTTGGTTCAGTCTTATACTTACCTAAATCTTTACGTATCATTTTTTGGGGGCAAGTGTATAAAAGTAGAAAAATTTTTAAACTTTTAATGCTCATTGCCAAATTTTACTGTTAAATGGTAATGCAGGAGTTTCCATTTTGAAGCGTCCTCATTAGCAGTAGACATTATGCTCAGCTAATTTGACCCGAACATTTTAAAAAATTTAAATTTATTATTCTTTTAATTTTCAATGAAATTATTTCAATTAAGGTGTCAATTTCTTCTTCTTTTTTTTTTTTCTCTTTGCTTTTTAGGGCCACACTCATGGCATATGGAGGTTCCCAGGCCAGGGTTCCTATCAGAGCCACAGCTGCTCGCCTACGCCACAGCCACAGCAACGTGGGATCTGAGCCGTGTCTTCCACCTACAAGGTGTCAGTTTCTTCCAAGAAGCCTTTTAATTTTGATACATGTCAAGGTGTTCTTTAAAATGTGTCATTAAAATTCAGTATCAGTTTTAGGATTTCCTGTTGTGGCTCAGCTGGTTAAGAACCTGACTGATTTCCATGAGAAGGTAGGTTCTATCCCTGGCCTTGCTCAGTGGGTTAAGGATCCAGTGTTGCCCTGTGAGCTGTGGCATAGGCTGGCAGCTGCAACTTCGATTTGACCCTTAGCCAAGGAACTTGCATATGCCATAGGTGTGGCCCTAAAAAAAAAAAGAAAAGTAATTCAGTACCATTTTTTTTAAAAGACTGTATTAACTAATTGTTTTATTAGCTGATTAGTTTAATGGTTTTGCAATCAGTAACCACAACTTAGAGGATTTTATTTTTCCATAAAAAACAAATCATTTTTCCCTTTCTATCACTTGATTCTGTCACTCAAGGCGTGCTTAGCTGGTTCCATGGTAAACAGAGAGAATGAGATTCCAAAACTCTTGAGAATCCACAAGCTATAGTTTTCTTAATCACCTCCATATTTTATCAAACACTACAGGCTTACTACAACTACCTAGATAGATGTTTGACTGTGCCAACTGGAAGCAAAAACTGGTTGACTCAACCTTTCCACTAAATTGACTAAAATATTTGGATGGAGGGATTTCCCGTCATGGCTCAGTGGTTAACAAATCCAACTAGGAACCATGAGGTTGCAGGTTCGATCCCTGGCCTTGCTCAGTGGGTTAAGGATCTGGCATTGCCATGAACTGTGCAGACACGGCTCGGATCCCTCCTTGCTGTGGCTCTAGTGTAGGCCAGTGGCTACAGCTCTGATTGGACCCCTAGTCTAGGAACCTCCATATGCCACGAGTTTGGCCCTGGAAAAGAACAAATAAAATAAAATAAAATAATTGGATCAATAGTTCTTTCTTCTTTCTCCTTTTTTTTCCCCTGCAGAACATACTCACTAATTTTAACTAAATTTTCCATCCATATAGCTAGTTTTGATTCCAAAAAAAATCTTACGAGGACTGCTTCCTAGAATCCTACCCAGAATCCTGACAGAGTGTATGTATACATACTTATGCTCAGAATATATATACACTCAAATATATGTGTGCATATATATATGATATATAGGAAAATAGTGACAGTCTAAGAATTGCACCTAGACTATTGTATAATAAGCAACTTTGAGGATCAAAAATCAAATGTTGACAATTTGATTGGCACTGACAAAATTGTCATTTGTCAAGTTATATCACAGGGTCAGCACAAATAAATCCTCACTGATTTATAGCTTCTACATTTTAAATGATGGTACAAGTATTTCAAAGTACCTATTATTGGTATTTATTTATTTACTTATTTAGGCCATGTCACAGTACGTGGATGTTCCCAGGCCACAGAGAAGTCCTAAATATTTATTTTTTAAATACTAGTAACAGGGGGTTCTTTGATGGAATAGCAGGTTAAAGATTCAGCTTTGTCATTGCTGTGGCTCAGGCTGCTGCTGTGGTTGCAGTTTCAATCCCTGGCCAGGGAAATTCTTTTTTTTTTTTTTTTTGTCTTTTTTTGTCTTTTTTTGCCTTTTTCTAGGGCCACTCCCACGGCACATGGAGGTTGCCAGGCTAGAGCTGTAGCTGCCGGCCTACGCCAGAGCCACAGCAACACAGCCGCATCTGTGACCTACACCACAGCTCAAGGCAATGCCGGATCCTTAACCTGAGCAACGCCAGGGACCGAACCTGCAACCTCATGGTTCCTAGTCGGATTCGTTAACCACTTCGCCATGATGGGAACTCATCATGGCCAGGGAAATTCTGCATGAGCTGTGGGTACAGCCAAAAAACTTAATAAATAAATACATTAAGATATTTTAAAATAGTTTAATTATTAAAAATAAAGTTATTTACAAATAAATATTTTATTTAAAAAATAAATAGTTAACATTTTTAGTGTACTACATTCACATTGCCCTTGTTTTTACTCAGGTATGGCACATAGAGAAATTATCCATTAGCTAAAATAATGATTGATTTAGAACATGTGCTACAAATATTTGGAGAGTTCCTATAAAATATTCTGATCATGAAATGTGCCAGGATACAGTCTATTTCCTTATTGTTCACTTAACTGAAATTTCGAAAGAAATGATAAAGAAAAAAATTGAAAAATTGTCATCTGGTACAATCTCAGGCATTTGAACAAAGACAAAAATGTCATGTTAATAAAGATGAAATAATACAAGTGTTTGACTTATAGACCCATCCATGCATAAACATCCCATGCATGTTTAATTTATAAATTTGTTAAACATGTTGCTATAATGCATCTGAAAATAATTGTCTGATACATCATTGACCAGTAGCAAAACATTGTCCTGTGCATATCAAAATCTTTGGGGGTAATAACGTTTATTATGGAATAATACAAAACAATACAATTAGCTTGCATGCTATCTATTGCTAAAACCACATAGCCACCACTTTTGGAGGAATCAGGCTCTGAATGAGGACTGCAAATGATTATGGTTGATAATTGTTAATAGTTACTGTGAAATGAAAAGCGATAGATACAAACCATTTTTATCATCTCGTTCCTCTTTCTTCATCCACCCACATAAACATTCCTTTTTCTGTATTCACTACCTTGGTTAGTGGTTTTACAATCTATCGATGAGATTTGCAGTTTTTTTTGTCAGCCAAAATCCATTTTCCCTTCTTTTGGAAAAGGGACTCCAGCTTTTCCTCTAAGGAGACTTTCTCCACTGTTCTCATTCACAGACCTTCAGTCAGAGAATGGATGTCCAGGGGCACCGTGGTGAGTGGTTTTTCTGTTCTTCGCTGGGAGCCCGGATAGGAACAGGGACTCTGCCTTGATGTCTCTTCTCTCTTCTGTCTTCTTGCCCCCACCAGAGAATTCATGTGTTGATCAATTTCCATCTGGTCTCCTTCCAAGATGCCTTGCAAAATCAATCCTCTTCCTTCCATGGCCCTCACCACCCACCGTCACATAAGCTTCTACCATCTTTTCCCCTGACTACTGGGGATCACTTTCCAATGGACCTGCCCACTGCTCTACAACTCATCCTTCCTCTACCTAACCTGCAAATCAGAGCAACCTACTTTTCTTCTCAATGTTTATCTGTAGATCCCTATTGTAAAAATAAACAAGCAAAAAAGGTAACAACAAGACAAAAGGAATGTTTGGTATCTAAAACCCTACCTTTTCCCCTCGTCCCAGATTTTTCTGTCCTACTGACTCTGCTCATGCTGTGTGTATTCCCAGGCTATAGTAAACTCTTCCATAACCCTGTGGAATTGCACAACCAGTCACTTTGGCCAGGAAATAACTTCACTCTGGTCTCCACCCGCCCAACCTCTACATCAAGACATAGTTCAAAAATCACCCCCCCACACACACCCCATGAGCAAATTTCTAATTGTGCCAGCTAAAAATTTTCAATTATTACTCATCTCCTTTATACTTCCTACTACACTGATAATAAGTACTATATTATGACTTATGTTACTTTTCCACTCCGTAAATTTTAAATTCCTTGAGAGCAGAGACTAGACCTTACCTTCCAGTAAAGAAAATAGTTTTATGCAAGACACTAATTAGCACAATCACCATTACCTGAATATTTGCCTAGATGAATACAACTTTAAAAAAACAAAGAGCAAAGACCCCAACTAAAAGGCCTAACAATGTCCCATGAAAGTGCTGATGCATTTCCTTGGGGTTTGATAAGGTGGTTTAGAAAAGTGCTTTGTTTTAATAATGCCAGATGAAAATAATTGTGTTCAGAATATTTCCACATCACACCAACTAAAGCACAGAAATGCTATTGCCCCATTTTTTTTGTATAGACAACTAATTGAGAGGATTCGAGAACCAAGAGAGACCTGAAACAATAGACCCAGTCATCCATATTGTGCTTCAGGAACAAGTGCTTATGAAAATGATATTTTAAAAAAGTGATTATTACACTATTTTCCTTTGCACTGGTTTTACCTCAAGTGACTCACTTTTCCATCACTAACATTTAGCTCTTTGCTTGGCTATTTCTCAGCGAGCACATGAGAAGCTCCCCCTTCACCTGTGTTAAAGGAAACCTGTGCTGTGCTGGGTACCTACTGATGAGCCTACTATTTCCCCTGTCCCTGAAGACAATGAGAGATTATATTATAAAATAGTGGGTGTTCTGCCACCAGGAAAATAAACCAGAGCAGCCCCTTTTAGAAAACAGATGAGAATTGTCAGAGAAGTGTTTGGATAGTTAACCACTCCTTGCGGTCTGTGTCTTAACTGAACTATCTGGCCTAAATCTTAATAAGCTCTGTGGGTCAAAAAAAAGAAAAAGAAAAAAGAAAACTCCTGAAAACCACAAATAGATCTGGGGTTCGGCAACTGACCAGTACCAAACCTTGCTACAAGCACCAAACCCAGAACGGACAAGTCAAAGACATGTTTGGACCAACCAGTCTCCAACCTTTCTGAAATCTTAAGCCTTTGTAAGTCACACCCTTGCCTTGGTTGGGGTGATGGGATTCCCAGGGACTATCTTGCTATGCTTATATCCATTTACAGGCTAATTCACAATTTTCTCTTCCTTTTTTTCTGACACTCTGATGGCCCATCCAGGTCACTCCTCTGTATTGGATATATTTTCCTTGCTTTGGTGAACAGTAAACTCAGTTTAACAACTCCAGTCTTTATTCTGCTTTTATCACCTGGTTATTTTCCAGTGGGGTCTAAATCGTCAAAACTATTTCAATTCAGGGAGTTCCCATTGTGGCTCTGTGGAAGCAAATCTGACTAGGATCTAGGAGGATGCAAGTTCGATCCTGGCCTCACTCAGTGGGTTAAGGATCTGGCGTTGCCCTGAGCTGTGGTGTAGGTCATAGACATGGCTCTGCTCTGGTGTTGCTGTGGCTGTAGTGTTGGCCAGCGGCTACAGTTCCAGCTGGTCCCCTAGCCTGAGAACTTTCATATGCCATGGCAGGTGCAGCCCTACACACACACACACACACACACACACACACACACACACACACACACACACACACACACACAGGAAACTATTTCAATTCAGGCTAACATACTAGGCCACTCCTCTCAATTGTATGGATAACTCAGGACTTTCATACTGAGTTTTGGATGCTCAGTGTAGCCACTTGGGCTGAACGAAGTGTGCATGCACCCTTGGGGAGCAGCAGGGTGAAGACTTTCCTAGTCAGTGGTTGAAATTATTTGCAGCAGTCCCAATTCAAACCTGGCTGAAATTTTTACAAAACCTCCCCAGGCTCAAAGCTTCTATTTATTCTGGTCAGAGTCCTCTTATTCATTTTAACAAGTTAGAACCAAATAGTTGGAACAATAAGCAGCAAACAATACTCTTCCTAGCATTCATTGGCATTTGAAGAGAAAACCCCTTTAGAAATATTGGAGGAGTTCCCGTCATGGCTCAGTGGTTAATGAACCTGACTAGCATCCATGAGAATGAGTGTTCGATCCCTGGCCTTGCTCAGTGGTTTAAGGATCCGGTGTTGCCATGAGCTGTGGTGTAGGTCGCAGATGCGGCTAAGATCCTGAGTTGCTGTATCTCTGGTGTAGGCTGGCCACTACAGCTCCCATTGGACCCCTAGCCTGAGAGCCTCCATGTGCTGCAGGTGCAGCCCTAACAAAAAAAAAAAAAAAAAAAAAAAAAAAAAAAAAAAGAGAGAGAGAGAGAGAAAGAGACAAAAAAAGAGGAAATATTGGAAATATCTTCTTGATGTTTTTAAACTAAACAGTTATGATTGGAAGCTATCAAAATGTGTCACACTATTTACAAACCTTTGTTCAAAGAGTACTTCGGTGCATATTTATGAATACAAGGAGTCACCATTTTATCAGGGAAAAGGTATATTTTAATACCCTTTTGCTCCCTGTACATATAATATATAAAGAATGACAAAACCATAATATTGCAGACATCTGAGTCATAGTTTTAATGTCTACATTTAAAAAGTGGCAAGTTTAAGAAACAAAATTACAGCTGTAATAGCCTTGCATTGGCTTTATAGACCTGAATTACTAGCGTTTCTAATACAATGGTTATTATAGGACTATGAGATCATGAAGTATGAAGCATTAACATTGGGTCAATGGAAAGGTGCTAATTAATATAATCTTAGAAAATTATTATTATTATTAATAACAATACCAATAATGAATGATATGAAATGCATCTAAAACACAGTTCTAACATCTGATTTATTTTCTATTATATATATTATAATATATATTATACATTCTCATAGCAATTTTAAATTTGACTTTTGTTGTCTTTTTTTGTATGACAGATTTAGACTTAATAACAAAATAACAAAGTAACAAAAGGCTTCCTACTTAACAGAATTTTATTTATGCATTTTATTAACCCCTCCGATAGTCTCCTGTTTCTCTTTACTGATCAATTTCAAATCCTGTTTTTAAACATTTTGAAACTATTTTGGAGAGTAAACAGTCTATTTCCCTTTATCTTATGAAGGAAAACATTCCATGTCAGATACTAAGCCCAGAAATAAAACTATTTTCAAACACAGTAATCTATGCAACTTTTTCTTGGCTACAGATCAAAATTTAACAAACTCAAATTTTAGAAGAAAAAGGAAAATACTGAGAGAGATAATTTTTGTGAAAGTAATAGCATGAAGACTAAAAATTCACTCCAGTTATTATATTTTTTTTGTAAATTTGGTTTACAGTGCATGTAGAAACATGGACGATCTAAATAAAAAACAAACGTAAAAATTGTTTTATTCCATTCCCTCTTTTTAATGGTGAAGGAAACAGAGTGAATGACATATTGGAGAATGCATAGGGCCAGAGCATGAGTCCCCTGACAGAAATCTTTATTGACTATTTACCCTCTAATCATAATCATTCAAGTTAAATGTACTTTGAAATGAACAGCATTAAAGAGATGGTAAGAGTAGGAAGCGCCCATATTCCGTTTTGGGTTTTTTGTTGTTGTTGTTGTTGTTGTTTTTCTCTGCTTTTTAGGGCTGCACACCAGCAGATGGATGACCCCAGGTTAGGGGTCTAATCAGAGCTGCAGCTGCCAGCCTACACCACAGCCACAGCAACGCCAAATCCAAGCCATGTATGCGACCTACACCACAGCTCAGGGCAACGTCAGATCCTTAACCCACTGAGTGCGGCCAGGGATTGAACCCACATCCTCATGGATACTAGTCAGACTTGTCTCCACTCTGTCACAAAGGGAACTCCTGTTATTATTTAAGTAATATTTACAATTGAACAATGTATAAAATTGTGTCTGAAGGAGGACTTTTTAAAAGTTGTTGGCGTTCTTGCTGTGGCACAACAGGATTGGTGGCATCTCTGCAATGCTGGGACACAGAGTCAATCCCCAGCCCAGCACAGTGTATTAAGGATTCTGTGTTACTGCAGCTGCGGCGATGTGGCTTGGATCTGATCCTTGTTTTGAGAGTTCCATGTGCTGTAGGGCAACCAAAAAAAAAAGAAAAAAAAAAAAAAGAAAGAAAACAAAAACAAAGAGAAAAAAACAATAAAAAGAAAGTTGTCTACTAGTGTTGTCCTTGGTCAGTTTTCTAAATTCTAAGACTTGCTTTCACTATTTTTTCCATTACTCTTCATGATTCGTGCAATTTCTTGGCCTTTCAGAGATCATGTTTAAAATGCTTTATAAATATATGGGTGGCAGTAGGGCAAGAGGAAGAGGAAAATAACATCGAATCAAAATGTCACCCTGCTCTTTGGGAAGCCATTTATTGTAAAATATAAATTCTCTACTCCAAATAAATATCTTTAAAAAGATCTATATCAGTGAGAGTAGAAAAGCTCTATATCAATATTATCCCATAGAAATAAAATATGAACCAAACTGCAATAGCTAAATTTTTGAAAAGTAATAAGGCAGACTTCCTGCTTTGGTACACTGGCTCAAGGATCTGGCATTGTTGCTGCAGCTGTAGTGTAGGTCGCAGCTGTGGCTGGATTTGATTCCCTGGCCTAGGAACCTCCATATGCCTCAGCTGTGGCCGAAAAAGAAAGAAAGAAAAATAACAAGAAACATGAAATTAAATTTACTAGCATATTTTATCTAAACAATTACATCCAACATACTATTATTTCATCATGGAATCAATAGAAAATTGTTAAAGAGATATTATACTTTAGTTTTTCATAGTAAGTCTTTGAAATCCAGAATGCATTTTATACCCACAGAACATTTCAACTCACGTTAGCCTCTTCCCAAGAGTTCAATGGGCCTGTATTTGACAGCACAACTCTAGATGATTAGTTGTGATAAATCATGAACTTGCCAGGATTCCAGTACCATTAGAACTAGTCAAGATCTCTGTGATAGGGAGTTCCCTTGTGGCTCAGCGGTAACGAACCTGACTAGTATCCATGAGGATGTGTGTTCTATCCCTGGCCTCACTCAGTGGGTTAAGGATCCAGGTGTAGGTGGCAGAAGAAGCTCAGATCCCACGTTGCTGTGGCTGTTGTATAGGCCAGCAGCTGCAGCTCCAATTTGACCCCTAACCTGGGAACTTCCATATGCCATGGGTGCAGCCCTAAAAAGACCACCCCCCCAAAATTAAAAAGATCCTTGTAATACCACAACAGCTACTAGAGCACAGTGACTTTCCCACCACTGATCCTAGAGGGAGTGGGTGAAGAACCTTCTTAATTTTTACCAACAAGTTGTTATGTAGAAACTAAATGGAGAAAATCAAAATTAAAGAAATTAAGCTATTTACGTATACATTTGATTTCCTTTACCTGGCCCCAGCTGGAGAATGTTGCCTGGGAGTCTTTTCTCAGCACTAGCTTTCAAATTTCATCTACTTCTTTGTTATTTATTTATTTTTTCATTTTTAAAAGTTTTTTGAAGTATAGTTGATTTACAATGTTGTGATAATTTCTGCTGAACAACAAAGCTGTCTACTTTTACTCTCTCCTGATACACTCTTCCAGTATCCCCATCCCCCAGCACATAGCTACCTCTTGATGGATGGCTGTAAATGTCTTTTAGACTAATTTGAATTAATCTCTAAATAGAAGTAGAACAGGTAGAACTTGGTGTAGAGAAATTTCATTCTGGAGATGTACTGTTATCCCACTTACAATTAATTTGCAGGGACACTGAGTGCTCAAGAAAATCTTCTACATAATGATTTCTCTTCCATCTTAAAAGGTTTATTCAGCCTCTTTTTGTCTTTTTTTTTTTTTTTTTTTTTTTTTTTAGGGCCGCACCCACAGCACAGCACATAGAGGTGCCCAGGCTAGGGGTCGAATCAGAACTGTAGCCACTGGCCTAGGCCACAGCCACAGCAACACCAGATCTGACCTGCATCTGTGACTTACACCACAGCCCAGAGCAACGCCAGATCCTTAACCCACTGAGTGAGGCGAGAGATCGAACCTGCGTCCTCAAGGATACTAGTCAGATTCATTTCCACTAAGCCATGATGGGAACTCCTGTTCAGCTTCTTGATACAGTCTTGTTCAGTGAAGAAGGTTACTTCTTGAAGAGTTGAAATTTACCTATTCTCAAAGCATTCTTGCAGTTTTTTTGTGGCTCAGCATGTTGAGGATTCAGCATTGTCACTGCAGCAGCACAGGTTTGACCCCTGGCCCAGGAACTTCTACATCGTATGGCCAGGCCAGAGGGGGGAAAAAAAAGCGTTCTTTTACTATCACAAATGTGTACTTAAAATGATATCTATGGTATCTCATGGGTGCTGCAAACGTGGTCTTAATTATTATTATCAATGTTACACTATCCTATGAAAAAACTAAAATAGTATGGATATGATTTTTGAAAGAGGGCAACATGTGATATCATGTCTTCATGTGATGGACAAATATAAAAAAGGAAGCAAATCTGTTTAAAATATGAATGTTTGTCATTGACAGGTCCAGCTTGGAGTCATCAGTGACAAATTTTCAGGGTACAGAGGTGTAATTCAAAGGAGGATTTATAAGCCAATCAGCATTAAGTTTAGGCAAGTTACTTCAGCTCTTTAAGCCTCCATTTCCTTATCTGTGAAGTTAGGAAGAGTAATGCCTAACTCCTAGGACTATAGTGAAAGCTATATTAGATAAGGCATAGATCATGATTAGCAATGGGGTGGGCACCCGGTAAGTACTTAAGAAATGGTAGTTATACATATAAACTTGTTTGGTCTTTAAAAAATGAGGTAAAAGGTGGAGTAGAATAATGATAGATAATGCATCTGTCCTAAAGTTGGAAAAAATGTGAATCATGCTAATGACTATTTATTTTACCAGAATAAACACAGTTTGAGACATATTGCCACTCTAAAAGGAGGTGATGATTCAACTTCCTGCCAAGTCATTGGGTATAGATTGATGACTTGGTGGCCCTTATTCTATGAAACACTCTCATTTACTGCCCAAGATATCTCTGGTCCTTTTCTGTCTGGAGACACCTATGCTAACAAAGGGAGCTGGCAACAGAACATTCCGTTCAGGTTGGAGAACAGAATATGGGGTCAGGCTCAAGGACGGATACTCTGTTCCTGCCATTCATTCTCAGAATCACCTTCAGATGTAATTGGGACCCGAAGACTTCAAAGTATGAACATCTTTTATGCTCTTTAGAACCTCCAGAGTAGCTCAAAGGCTTGGGAACCTAATGGGAGTATTGTTTGGAGAACTGTATCAAAGGATGCATGCTCTTGTCAGGTGATACAATTATAGGTAACAATTATAGTAAGGAACACTTGGGAAGAAAGGTTAGGTGAATTATTACAGGCAACTTAGGTGAGTTTCTTCTCCGTGGGACAAGAACCTAAGCTAAAGCTCAGAGAATTGGATCTACTCTGTATCCCTTTGTATCTGTTTCAACAAAGTACAATCACAACCCATTGATTCAGTTGTTCTCTTAAGTAAATTTTAAAAGCCTTCTTAAGTACATCATTAGCTTTGTTAGAGAGTCCTTCTCTTGCACATAATGCAGCAGTAATCTGCAAGTCAATCCAATCCAAGTGATTACATTCACAAAATTATTAGGAAGCAGATACATTTCTAAACCTATTTAGCAGCCTGACCTATTCATAACTACAATATGGTTTTTCACACAGGAATGTCCAAACTATTAAAAAGGGAGATTCGAGTCAGATGCCCTGGTGCTAAATGCTCATGCAAGCCTTTAAATTTACTGAGTTTCAGTTTCCTCATATGTAACTATGATTAATCTTTCTCTAGGGGGTTCCCAAAAGGGGTAACTATTACTAGGAGAGCCGTATGAAAAATCTTTATGCATCCTAGAGACATAACAATAATTTATTTTTTTTACATTTTATTGAATCACTTCATGACATATTTAGATAGACAAACCAAAGGTTCATATAAAAATACAAATAATTTTTTAAAGTGAGGGCTAATGAGACCACTTAAAAATAATCTCCTCTTTTTAAATGTTTTCTCATTTTTTTTATATTCATTGTCCCAATTTCCTTCACATGGAAATTACCCTTTGGAAGTAAGTAGTGCAAACATTATTATTTTCATTCTTCAGATGTCAAAGCTGAGGCAGAGAAAGCAACCTAATCAGCTCAACTTATTTTTCCACTAAACAACAATGACAACAACAAAATCAGCCTTGCAAGAAATTTCCACTCCAACACTCATTTTCTGCTATCATAATTTTTCCAGGGTCAAGAGCCCTCTAGCAATTTTCTAAGTTCATAATTACCTTAGTTGCATGCACAATTTGGGTAGTTAAGTAATTACTTGATTTGCACATGCAAATACTGCAATCATTGGCATATAAAAATAATGTCCTTTAAACATTTGGGCCCGATGGAGGACAAATGGTCAGGAAAATCAAAATTCCTGTGGTTCCCAAAAGGGATAACTATGAACAGAAACATTACAAGCCATTCTCAGATATTTAGAAAGCTGGCTCATTTCTTTAACCTAGAGAAAAAAAAGGAACATGGTGGTATTCTAATTTCGAACTCCTCCTCTCTATTCAAAGATTTCCAAGTATTGGGGTTCCCATTGTGGCTCAGTGGGTTAAGAGCCCTACATAGTGTCTGTGAGGATGCTGGTTCAATTCCTGGCCTCGCTCAGTGAGTCAAGTATCCGGAGTTGCCACAAGCTGCAGCATAGGTCACGGATGCGGCTCAGATCCAGCATTGTTAGAGGCTGTGGCATCAGGACTACAGCTGTAGTTCTGATTCAACCCCTACCCTAGGAAATTCCATATGCCCCAGGTACAGTTCCAAGTACCAACAAACTATTTGGAATGATGAAAAATTTGAACATGGATCAGAACACCTGAGTGTAAAATACAATCTCGCCATTGGAGGGGTTGTGGAGATTTGGACATATTTCTTAATCTGTAAGTCTTCTAATATTAATTTCTAAAATGTGTATAATAATATCAACCTTATAAGGTTTAAAAGAGGAGTGAGATAAATTGTGTAAAAGTATTCTGTAAACTCTGAAAGCCTATATAAATAAAACAGATTTTTCACTATCCCAATAATTCATGAGAATTGTGGGCTTGCTACAGTTTTTAAGGGATATGGAAAATGATTTCATATGATTCTAAAGATAGAGCATTTGCCAAAAATGTGGCCAGAGAAATGTACATACACTGTTGTTTCAAAGTGTCTAAAGTTATAAGGCATCAGAAAATGTTTTTATTAGAGACTTCTCATTATTTAATTGTGGATAAGTAACAGAAGTGTTTCCAAACTTTTGACATGGTCAACTTATGAGAAGGATAAAAAATGAACTGAGGTTGTTGAAAGATTTTATAAGAGGTGTGATTTTAGAATTGTCACAATCTATCTTCCTTTGCTCACAAAGAAAAACCATGTTGATGAAAATGTGTAGCCTCTCTCTTTTTTTTTTTTTTTTTCTTTTTATGCCGGCACCTGTGGCATATGGAATTTCGTGGGCTAGGGGAAGAATAGGAGCCACTGGCCTATACCACAGCCACAGCAACATTGGATCTGAGTTGCATCTCCAACCTACTCTGTAGCTTGTGGGAACGCCAGATCCTTAATTCACTGAGCGAGGTCAGTGATTGAACCCACATCTTCACAGACACCATGCCGGGTTCTTAACCCTCTGAGTCACAATGGGAACTCTGTGTGGCATCTCCTTTACAATGGCCTCCTTCTCCCTCAGAAGCAGGGCGACTCCACGGCAAAAGAGTGGCTTTGGAGAAAAGGAGATGTTTTTATTCTCTTGCCCCATAACCAGATGAGTCTATGTCTGGATCTGGCAAGACCTTAATGCTTACCCTCTTGAATGTTTTCATTTGAAAATCTCTTAAACATTCTCAAATTCCTAAAGTGAAGCATAGAGAGATATTGCACAACAGCTTGATCAGGATTCCAACCTGATCACCAAGGCCCAGTTTCTTTCTTTCTCTCAAATACATCCAAAGGGTCACATCCATTGGAAGGAAGACAAGGAGCAGCTCCAGCCAGTCTTTCTGGGATGGAAGGGGAAGACAACTGCACCTGTTACCTTACTGACAACTTCCATAAAAACATGTATTTGATTTCATTGGTTCCAACAGGTCCAAAAGGTAATCACAAGGACCAGGGCATGTAAGGGACTCTGAGCCTGACAGAAGACTTAACAAAATTTCATAGGAGGTGTGGTGTCCCAGAGGAATTCTGCATATGCTTCTCCAGAACTCCAGGAAATAGACATTGGTGGCAGAAACAATAGATATCCACTCGAAGAGATTTAGGGATAAACCTATCTGAGGGTGTGATAGTAGGTGGGAGGGCTTCTTCAATAATCTTCCAAGGTTTATGGTTCCAGAGATCTTATCTTCACTTTTATCACCTCCTCACAAGGAGAATCTGCATTCATCAAATGTTTCCCCTCTTGGAGGAAGGTGGGGTGCTCCAGACACTTCCAATTCCACAGGAAGACTATGCAGTTCCCTGGAATGGGCAATCCTTAAAGATAAAACGACTTGGGGTCCTATCCTGCACTTTTCACTTGGTGGCTACATGCCCTTGGGAAACCTGCTGACCTTTTCTTGCCTTAGTAATCTTAGCAGTAAAATAGGAATAAAGACACCTATTCTGGAGTTCCTGTTGTGGTTCAGCAGATTAAGAACCCAACTAGTATACATGAGGGTGTGGGTTCAATCCCCGGTCTCACTCAGTAGGTTAGGGATCCAGCACTGCCATGAGCTGTGGTATAGGTAGCAGACCTGGCTCAGATCCCACGTTGCTGTGACTGTGGCGTAGGCCAGCAGCTGTGGTTCTGATTCGACCCCTAGCATGGGAACTTCCATATGCCACAGGGAAATAGTAATAATAAAAAAAAGACACCTATTCAAGTCTGGAGAGATATGTGTGTGTGTGTATACATATGTATACACACATATATATGTGTGTGTGTGTGTGTGTGTGTGTGTGTGTGTGTGTGTGTGTGTGTGTGTGTGTGTATATGACGGTCATGCCACTGCTCTGCTCAATAGTAGGCATTCAATAAATGATTATGACTATCCTACAGAGTTTAGTCCAGGTCCTCTGATCTATTTCCTGGGGCTTTCTCTCATGCCCTCACCACCACACCCCATCCAAATGTCGATATTTGAAGTTGGTCCTCATCTGGCTTTCAGAATTTTCAGGTCAGTGGTCCCAATGGAGCCAGAGGCACAGTGCACTAGTTCATGAATCCCTGGGTGGGGTACCACTGTGCAGAATCAAGAAAAGAACTCCTGCTGTCATAGAACACATCCTTGTCACGCTACTGAAAATTCTCTAGCGTGCTTTATCCCTTTATTCTAATGTGCTGAAAATGCGCATGCAACATTCACAGAAAGAATAAAATCCAAGTGTTTAATGAAATGAGAACTCTATAGGAGATGGCTTGCTAAAAACTAGCTGTTCCTTACTTATCAGCAAATGACCAGCTGTATCAGGTGGGCCTGAAACCCCTCACTACTTGACCTCATCAGCAGCCACCCCGTAAGAGGTTACCATTGCTTAATTAGACAAGGGAGTTTTCAAATGTAATCTCTTTGCACTCAGCAGGCCCTGGGTCAAACCGAGTCTGACTAACCTACAGCTTGTGTTTACACAGCTTCCAGCAGTTCAAAAAGCCAAGGGAAGATCAGAAGCTTATCTTCCAGCCAACAGCGGAGGGAGGGGAGGTGGAATTTGACAGAAGGTTGTAATCATCCACGTTGGGGAATGAGGGGAAGGTCTGCTGATCTGTTTTTAAGCATGTTAGGACAAGATGTTACATTTCTAGAAACTCGGATGCAGAAAAAGTGGGCAGATGCCATTCTTGTGGTTTAACTAAGAAGGAAGGTAAAGATCTAATGTAAGTCCAGCTCTGTTGGCTGGGCCTCCTCTCTGGGGAAGGAAGGGTGGAGGCAGGGGAGGCTGGAGGAGAGGACAGCACCGGTGGGGTGTGCAGGCCAGCGTGTGGCAGCTGTGCCTGGTGAAGCCTATTCTAGCTCATGGCCCTGTGTTCCAGCCCTTCTGGAAAATTACCTCCAAATAACAGATCACAAAAGAGCAACTCTGACAAGCCCTATAATTTAGTCCCAAGAGGAAATTCTTCATTCATCAAGTGTACAGGAGGCTAAATTAGTTCTCTACCCACGTGGGCCCTGGTTGGCAATTTCAAGTGAGGGTCAACCCTACCTTGGGGAGGAGTCCAGCCAGAGGGATGGCAGCTGAGGCCGGCCTGGTACCCAGCTGGATCCAACCATATATCATGTCACAGACTGGGGAAGGTTCCTGGGGAATATCTCGGGGACTCAGTCCACATCACGATTGTTTTTTCAGATGCACATTTAGGGGGTTTGTGGGGAATGAGAGAATCTACTTCATCTCAGCCCGAGGGTGCTAGATGTTCTTTACCACGAGGCAGGCCAGAATTTCCCAAGGTGCAAGATGGGATTGAAGCCACACATAACCTTGAAGAGGATACTTCGGTTTCATTCTCAGTTATTAAACCAATATGCAAAGTAATCATTAATACATAGATTTTTTTTTTCTCATGCACTGGTTTGTGTTTGTTTCTGCTTTTGTTCTGTGAATCTAGTCACAGCCTGAAGTCCAGCTCCCCTGTTAGTGCTCACTGAAAATAAAACCAGGGAGAAAGGAATTTCCCTGGTGGTGCAGTGGGTTAAGCATTTGGCATTGTCACTAGCGAGGGAGGAGTTCAATAACTTCTGCATGTCCCAACTCTGGCCAAAACGAACAAACACACAAAAAACCAAAACAAAACAATAACAACGAAATCAAGGAGGAAGGGATAGAATTAACATATACGACCAGTGTATGTAAAAGAGGCAAACAACAAGAACCTATTGGATAGCACAGGGAACTCTCCTCAATATTCTATAATAACCTACACGGGAAAAGAATTGGAAAAAGAATGGATATACGTATATGTATGACTGATTCACTTTGCTATGCACATGAAAGTTAACACAACATTGTAAATCAACGATACCCTCATAAAAATTTAATAAAAAATAAAAAAATAAAAACAAAACACCTTGGAATACCTTTAGAAGATGGGTACATTTGAGAAGACATTTCTTTTCTTCCTGCCAAATCTTTATTTTTATGGATGTTGTTTTTTTCTTTTAATTGAGAGGTAGTTGAATTCCTCAGCTGTAATGAACATTTCCAGAAGTCTATAAATAAGTCAGAAGTTTTCTTTATGCCTAATCAACAGGTTGCCTAAAACAAGATGCTTTTTTATATTCCTACATTTTAAGAATGCATGTTGCTAAAATTGAGCCACATTGTGAAGTTAACAATCTCGTTCCTCTTCTTAGAAATCTGATTGCTGCCTCCATCTAGGAATCTGAATAAAAAGGCACGCCTCTCCTGCTGCTATCATTTCAGTCATCTCAAAAATGCCAGCCTCATTTGTCTTATGCAAGATTTCCTTATACTTAGATTATATGAGAAGCTACTCTCTCTGTAAATCAAGTCTGCTTGGTGAATTTACTAAACATGACAGGCAGGTTTGAAAAGAAGGTTTACTAATTCAGGGAGAAAATGATTCTGCAGAAATAGAATATAGATGCTTTCACAAGGAGTAAAACAACAATTCAAAAGTAAAATTAGAATTAAAGTACTACATTTTATATATATCACTAAGTTCAAACAGGACTATGCAAATAGAGTTGGTTGATTCATACAACTTTGTCAGCCTTTTTATTTCCTGTTTTCTGTCCCCAGCTGCCCATAAAGACTGATGTTGCTGCTACATCTCTAAATTTGAACCCATAGAATGTAAAAATGGGTCAACCACTGCAAGCATAGAATTCTCTGCTCTGAATAAAAAGAAAAACAAACTCACTAAAGAAATTCTTTAAAATACACTGAAGAAATTCCTTAATAGGACTGAAATGCATTTTTATCTATTGGGAAGACTTTTACATACATATATATATATATATACACACACACACACACACACACACACATATATATATCTTATTATATATTGCATATAATAAAGACTAATAAAATATAATTAATATCCACACCATCACTCAAGATGTTCATGTCAAATAAGGCATTCCTTATCTACCTTTTTTTTTCTTCCCTAATGGCTGTACCACAGTATATGGAAATTCCTGGGCCAGGGGTTGAATCCAAGCCTCAGCTGTGCCCTCTGCCACTGTAGCAATGCTGGATCCTTTAACCCATTGTACCGCCACAGACAGGAACTCCTTACCTGCCTTCTTAACTGAATTTTTTTTTTCCTTAGGGGTAGTGAGCAAGAAGAGGACTCAGAACACATTACTAATCACACATGGTCAGCGCAGAGAAGATAAAGCTGAATCCATCATTTACTCACCTGGGCGCCCTGAGCCTAAGATGCATTTGACAATTTGCCATTGAAATGATAAACCAGAGGCAGGTTTATCTGTGGGATAAGCCAAGAATCAGAAGGTTTACACTCCTGAAATCACTCAAAGTCAGTTAAAATGTTAGAGCATAACCTGAGTGATCTTGACCCACATCTGTAGAGACTGTAAATCCAAGCAGACAGGGCCTAGGACACTGCAGAGAAACAGAACCTGAGTATGTCAACAGGAGGTTGAGAGTCACAAGAAGGTCAAAGTCTCTGTCCTTCTCCAAACAGTGAGTCACACGTTTCTCAAGTTGGACATCTGACATTGAACGAAATCTCTACCCACTGCTATTTTTAGGCCAGAGGTTTCCTCTAAGAAAAAGCCCAGTGGTTCCTGTCATGGCTCTGCGGAAATGAGTCTGACTAGCATCCATGAGGAGGCAGGTTCGATCCCTGGCCTTGCTCAGTGGGTTAAGGATCCGGCGTTGCAGTGAGCTGTGGTGTAGGTCACAGAGGCAGTTCAGATCCCATGTTGCTATGGTGTAGGCCGGCAGCTGTAGCTCCAATTCCACCCCTATCCTGGGAACCTCCACATGCTGCAGGTTCCGCCCTAAAAAGACAAAAGAAAAAGAAAAAAAAAAAAAAAGAAAAAGAAAAAGCTCATCAACTTGTGATAGCAAGTCAAGCTATCTAGATACAGTTAAACCTGGTCCTTTCATTTGTTTCACAAATAATCACGGGGGTTGTATTATATACCCAGGCACTGTTATATGTGCTGATAACATGCTAGGGAATAAAGCAGATAAAATACTTGGGGTTTTTCCTCAAGTGGACTGCAGTGTTTTCAAGGCTGGTGGGGAATAGAATGTAAACAAGGAAATAAATAAGTCAACAACATCAAATCACATCGCAATATGCACTGTTAGGAACAGAGTGATGGCCAGAAAGTGACTTGGTGGATAGTCATGGAGGGCTTTCCTTGGGAGGTGACATCTGAGCTGGAAACTGAACGACAAGAAATTGCGAACCATGTGAAGAACTCGGGTAAGATGGTGGAAGAGGAAATGGCGAGTGTAAAAACCTAAAGGCAGAGCTGAGCTTGGTCTCTTCCAGGAATGCGGAGTGGGCTCCTGGGCTCATGCCTTGTGAGGAATGAGAAATGACACAGAAGAGAGCAAGGGTCAGAGCATGCACAGCCTCGAGGGCCTAGGTGATGGCCTGGCTGTTGTTTTAATGCCCTGACAAAGTGCTGGAGGGTTTTAATTTGGGCAATGGCATGATGTGGTTTAGAGTTTTGAAAAATCATTTAGGCTGCTCTGCCAGAGTATATTGAAAGGGGATGTGGTAGAAAAGAGAAGAAGCTATCGAAATGGTCCGGCCAAGCAAAAACGGAGCTCGTACAGGCTCCATGGCAGTGAAAATATGTGTCAGTGCTCATAGGATACACTTTTAAATTTAATTTAATTTTGTTTTATTGCTTTTTTAGGGCCGCACCTTGGCACATAGAAGTTCCCAGCCTAGGGGTCGAAGAGGATCTGTAGCCGCTGGCTACACCGCAGTCGCAGCAACTCAGGATCCTAACCACATCTGCAACGTACATCACAGCTCACAGCAACGTCAGATCCTTAACCCACTGAACAAGGCCAGGGATCGAACCTGCATCCTCATAGATACTAGTTGGGTTCATAACCACTGAGTCCCAACAGAAACTCCAGGATATACTTTATTTTAGAAATAAGGGTAACATTTTCTTGAGAAGCAGGATGTCGCACTTGAAGGGAAGGGGCATTCAATGATTTCTGGTTTGAGAAGGACTATCTGGTGCTTTCTGCTTAGTTAATTCCACCTATCCATCCATTGACAGAAGAAAAGCTAACAAAATGTATTCATGGAGTCTTCCTCTTAGTGCTTACCAGTCTCTATTTCAACAGAATTTCATATTCCTACAACATACGTCAAATAAGAATGATATGCTTCTCTTAGGACAGTAAAAGACCATGATTGATGTGACTGTTTAAAATTTTCAAGTAAGAGCTTGGCAGTCATCACAAGACACAAGCAATTTCATTTCCCAATACAGTCCTTTAAATGATATTCTGTTGAATAGGAAGGAAACCAAAATGATGCTCACTCTGGCCTTAAATTGTGGGAATCAGATAATGGTTTTTAGGAGTTCCCATTGTGGCTCAGCGGTAACGAATCCAACCAGTAACTCTGAGCACATGGGTCTGATCTCTGGCCCTGCTCAGTGGGTTAAGGATCCAGTGTTGCCATGAGCTTTGGTCTTAGGTTGCAGATGTGGCTCAGACTAGCATCATCCCTAGCCTAGGAACTTCCATATGCCACAGGTGCAGCCCCCCAAAAAAAGAAGAAAAAAAAGTGGTTTTCATGGTTTTCAACTGATCAGCATTGGCTCAGAGGATGGAAGGGCCACGAGAACCACTAGCATGAAAGAACTGCAGGCATAGAAGCATAGGAGTTCCCTGGTAGCTCAGTAGGTTAAGGATCCAGCACTGTCACTGCCATGGCTCGGGTGGCTGCTATGGCGTGGGTATGATCCCTGGCCCCAGAACTTCTGCATGCTAAGCATGGCCAAAAAAAAGCATAGGTAGAAATATACCCGCACCCTGAGTCATCCCGACCCTTATGGAACTTGTGGATGGACAGGTGCTCTGCCACCTTTTGAACTACATAGATGTTTTCAAGATGCTTTACTTATTGCCTGGCCACATGGCAAACCCTCCATAATAGCTGTCTAGTAGAAACGTAACATGAACCACATTGTACATGAACATTTTCTAGGAATTAACAAGTTCTTTTTTAAGTGAAATTAATTTTTATAAAATATTATATTTAACCCAATTGTTTCTGAGATACTACATTTCAACTTATGATCAACATGAAAATTGCTAATGACATTTTTTACCTTTTTTCAGTTTTTTTTGACCAGCTGGCAGCATGAAGCAGTTCCTTGGCCAGGAATCGAACCTGTGCCACAGCAGCAACCTGAGCCCCTCAGTGACAATGTTGAATTCTTAACACAGTGCACCACAAGGGAACTCCTACCTTTTTTTAATACTAAAACTTTGAATCTGATGTGTAATGATCTCCATTGGACTAGTCACATTTCAAGTGTTCCCCAACCACATGTGACAAATGGCTACTGCATTAGATATCACAGCTCAAGTATATATACATAAAATTTCCTGTTAGCAACAATTTGCTCTCAAATATCTGGAAAGAAAATAACTGTTGTCACATCATAGACATGACCCATTGGTAGCTCATAAAGAAGATCTAATAACTGCCCAAAGATCTACAATCACAGAGCATAAGAAGGGCAACATTGACCTTTGAGAAATTATGGCCAATTTTCAATAATGTATGGCTTCATTAGGACCGTTTTTTGGAGGCTTCAGTGCTTTGCTTTATTATACTTGGAACCAAAAAGATAAACACACAGATACAAAAAGAAAATTTAAAAGCTGATATTTTATCCCGTCTTTTAACGAAGTCAAAGCTCCAGGAGTTCCCACTATGGTACAGTGGGTTAAAAATCTGATTGCAGTGGCTCAGGTTGCTATGGAGGCACAGGTTCAATCCCTGGCCCCACATTGTGGGTTAAAGGATCCAACATTGATGCAGCTCCAGCTCAAGTCACAACTGTGGCTTAGATTCAATCCTTGTCCCAAGAATTTTCATATGCCAGGGTGTGGCCATTAAAAAAAAAAAAAGAAGAAGATGAAGCTGCCAAGGGACAATAAAATTATCTGTAAAATATTTTACAGAGCTCTTAAATGTCCTTATCTGGACTTAATTTTCCATGTTTAAATGATTATAACTGGACTGTCTCAAGCAGGAGAATCTGTATGACAAGACTTCAGCTCCAAGCCAAGGGATGTATTTTGGTATCACCAGGCTGCAGATAAGAAAACCATAGCCAGGAGGGTGAAATGACCCCTTTGGTGCCATAGTAAGGGCAGATGTGGCAGACACCTGGAATACCACGTGCTTCCTAAGCCTAAGTCTCTGCATCACCATCATCAGCATCATTGCTGCCCTGCATGTGATGACCCAAATTTTGCAAGCCCAGAGGCTTTGTGAACCTTTCGTTCAAAGTGGCATGAATTGATGATGCCAATTTAAATACGTTTCCAAAGTCAAACTAAATATCATTTTATAGCTATAATTTATTGAAACTGCCTAACTCTTACCAGTTATGGATAGATTTAAATAAGAGCAAAACACATGAAACTTTCTGAGCTATTTCATCCTAAAAAGACAGGGAGAATGAGTCCCAGGTAGAGACAATTCCTTAGTGTGGCGGAGTAATTCATGGATCTTTCTAATGATAAATCAGAACCTCTAACTTAGACAATCTTTCCTTCTTTCAATGTGACCGGTGAAAATGTACTTTCTAGGGATACACCTGAAGATTTCACTGTTTTCTAGAACCTGAAGGAAAGACTCTTATAGGATTATCAAGGCAGAATTAACAATTAGTGAAAAGTTAGCAATGGCATGAAATAGAATTAAGGGGCCCTAAAATATGGGAAAGTTTAGGGAAAATAGCACAGAGAAAAACAAGCCTAGATCAGCAGAAGTAAAATAGAGACCCTCCCCAGACACAGCAAAAGGAAGAGCAAGAGGCAAGACAATTGCAAGGATTTGGATAAACCACACATCAAACATGAAAGAACAAAGAAGATACCTTTGATGCAGATAAAATGCTTTTCACTAATGGAGTGAAGCACAGTTTTTTAAAATACGGCAGGTCCAAATGATTTTAGGAATGATGTTTCCTGAGAAAATATGAATTTAATAAAGTATTATAATTTTTTTTGTCTTTTTTTTTGGGGGGGTGCTCATCTGGGCCATATGGAGGTTCCTAGGCCAGGGGTCTAATCGGAGCTATAGTTGCCAGCCTACACCAGAGCCACAGCAATGCCAGATCCCAGGCGCATCTGTGACTTACACCACAGCTCATGGCAATGTCAGATCCTTAACCCACTGAGCGAGGCCAGGGATTGAACCCTCAACCTCATGGTTCCTAGTCAGATTCGTTCTGCCGAGCCATGACGGGAACTCCCTAAAGTATTATAATTTAATGTTTTTATTTTTTAGCTTTGTACTTGCTTTGGACAGCTGTAGAGCACATACATTCATTTATATCAACTTTCAAATTTCTATATGTATCTGTAAAACTTATTTCTTTCTTAACCAAAGCATGTATTTCAAACACATTTTACATTTTTGTTCCTTCAATACTTGTCAATAATCAAATACCTAAATTCCTCATTCTTCTGTAAACTTTTGTGGAATCATGTTCATATATGCCATGTAGAGTAAAAAAAGTTGTAGCCAATCTGCTTTTGATTTAAAAGGAAGTCTCACTTCAGTCTTAGCCTTTCTAGCTGACATGACACCAGCTACAATAACTACAAAAGTACAAAATTAACACATTTTTCTTATTATATCTTAAAAGATGTTGAACTTCTTTCTAAAAATTTATTTTTCAGTTTATCTTGCATCTCTTCATTTAAAATCAAATGGTAAATAATAGCTCAAGGATGGGAGTTCCCGTCGTGGCGCAGTGGTTAACGAATCCGACTAGGAACCATGAGGTTGCGGGTTCGGTCCCTGCCCTTGCTCAGTGGGTTAACGATCCGGCATTGCCGTGAGCTGTGGTGTAGGTTGCAGATGCGGCTCGGATTCCGCGTTGCTGTGGCTCTGGCGTAAGCTGGTGGCTACAGCTCCGATTCAACCCCTAGCCTGGGAACCTCCATATGCCGAGGGAGCGGCCCAAGAAATAGCAACAACAACAAAAAGACAAAAGACAAAAAAAAAAAAAAAAAAAAAATAGCTCAAGGAGATGGGAAGACAATATGGATGCTTAAATTAAGGAAATATTACAAAATTGTCATAAAAATTTTGGATCTCTTAAGATTTGGGGCAACTCAAGTATAATTGAGTAGATGGAGGATTGAATAGACCTAAGTTCATTTTTTGATTTTTGGTTTTTTGTTTCCTTTTTACCCACGTATCTGTGGCATATGGAAGATCCCTGGCAAGGGGTTAAATTGGAACGGCAGCTGCAGGCCTGCACCACAGCCACAGCAACACTGGTTCTGAGCTACACCTGCAACCTATGCTACAGCTTGCAGCAATGCCAGATCCTTAAGCCGCTGAGTGAGGACAGGGATTGAATCCACATCCTCACAGGGACAATGTCAGGTCCTTAACATGCTGAGCCGCAATGGGAAATCCAGGCTTAGCTCTGAATTCCATTTTTGCCATTAACTCTTACACGAACTTGGCCAAGGCATTCTGAGCTCCAGTTTCCTGATCTGTAAAGTGCAGCTAATTATGGTGAGGATTAAATAAGACATTTGTAGAAGAATAAGAGCTTACAGAATGGCTGGCATACTACAGTTAATCCAAGAACACCTTTATTCATTTATTCACTCACACATCTCCACTAATATAAATAAAATATCAACCCAGGTCTTTCTAAACTCTTTTGGATCAAAATAAAACTAAAGAAGTAGATGGAGCTCCTGCTGTGGTGCAATGGGATCAGCGGCATCTTGGGACTGCTGGGACACAGTTTTGATGCCCCCATTCGGCATTGTCACAGCTTCAGCATAGGTCACAACTACAGCTAGGTTCTGATCTCTGGCCCAGGAACTCCATATGCTCTGAGACAGCCAAAAAAAAGAAAACAGAACAAACAAACAAAAAAACCCCCAAACAAACAAACAAAAAACTAAAGGAGTTGAGTGAGAGCTTATGTTGAAACTGTGTGGAAAAAATTTACAGTGTATGTTTGTTGCATCTGCTTCTGACTTCCCATCAAATGATTAGGACTTTTGAGCTGGTTTCAGTCTTTTAAGCAGTGCTACCATATTTTTTTGTTCTAGTATTGATATTTGGAGTCAAGAATGAAATCCTGGACACCTTTTGAGGAGAGCTCTGTGCAACCTAATGGCAGGCGTAAGGAAAGACTGGCATTGAATGTCTCATGTGGAATAAGTTGACTATATTTCCAAGAGAATATTGTAAAGTATGGTTGCCCAGAGGAAAAGAATTTAATTTCTAGACCATTTCACTGACTTTTTTCAAGTCAAATTTGCCTCACAAATGCTAGCTAGAAATAAAAATATTCCCTAATATATGATATGGTGATCCAATTACCATTCAACACTAAAGGTAATTTTAGTCTTTTGTTTGTTATTTCAAAAAATTAAGAATTACTGTCTTATAATCTCAAATCTGATCTGGCCTCCAATTTCTGATATTTAAAATGCATTAGTAATTCTTCACATGACTCCCAATGGCTTTATTTTTATTCTTTTATTGTCACTGAAGGGCCCTGTTCTAAAACCTCAGTGAGGCCTCTTATATCCAGTAAGGTTTGCAGAACACATCCTTGAATAACCTGTAGTATGAGATTTTAACACTCGGAGTTCCCATCGTGGCTCAATGGTTAAAACCCAACTAGCATCCACGAGGACATAGGTTCAATCCCTGACGTTGATCAGTGGGTTAGAGATCCAGTGTTGCCATGAGCTGTAGTGTAGGTCACAGATGTAGCTTGGATCCTGCTTTGCTGTGGCTCTGACTGGAGCCCTAGCTTGGGAACTTCCGTATGCTGTGGGTGGGTGTGGCCCTGAAAAGATAAAAGACAATGAACAAACAAATGAAAAAAAAAAGCTAAAAAAACAAACACAAAATGATTTTAACACTCAAAATATTGTAATACTCCAGATTTTTTTCAAAAAATATACATGGTCCTAATTTATCTCTCTCACATATACTCTCTCTATATATACACATTCACATTTATACACACAAAAGTTTACACACAACTTTTACGTAAATACATGGCTGTAGAATTAGTTCACATCCATCACTTAGCATTATGTAATTTTAGGAATTAAATGAAAAACTTACAGAAGTTATCTTCATAAAAACTCAGAAACCTTGAAATAATTTGTTTAGCCTTCTACATCATCAGACTTTAGATCTTGAACCATAGATGGCTATTATTTTTACTTTTAATGTAAATGAAAAAAGTTAAAGAAAGATTTGTCAGTTCTTTACTAGACTAATATTACTTCCTGGGTTGTAGGGCCAGGCTTTTGAGTGGCCAGAGCAAAAAAAGGGCTACAGAAATCCCACAAACAATCCCTTGTTGAATCTATAGCCACAACTTCAAGAAGTTAGGAATGAACTTTATCTCAGCCAGGCTGACAAAGATAAGATTAAAAAAAACAAAAACAAAAAAACAGGGAAGACTGACCACCCACAGCCCAACTGTCTGGCTAGCCCAGATCTAGCCAGACTTGTAAATACCACTATCACAGTACAAGTAGCATCTCTAAACTGACTGTCCTGTTGATTGGCAGGCCCTCAGGAAGTTTTATCTAATTGTCTAGGAACGGGAAGGAAAGGAAAACACACACCCATTTTCATTTAAATGTAGACAATTTTTACCTTTGAGGCTGGCGGGGGTGGGGGGGGGGGAAGGCGATGAGAGCTCATACTGTTTTTACTTGGAGCCAATGTGCCCCAAGTGGAATATCTCTTGCAATTTGATGGTTTTAGTTTTTTCTTTTCCTTTAAAGACTCCCTGAGAAGATACTAAACTGAGGACCTCCCCTTGGAAAACCACCTAGGAGCTGAAAAGACACATTTCCATGTGTGTGAACATGGAAGGTGACAGGGTGGCAGGTGACACCCCAAGAAGTGAATCCCTGCCTTTGTTGGTTTCTGTTTTGCCAGCCAAAGAAAAACACCAAAAATAACCTACACACACAAAAACCAATAAATAACCTATCAAGTCTGTCTGGCATCTGAGTTTCTAGTTGCCTCTGTCTCTCCCATCCCTATTCTTAAATAAGTCAGCTCTGGTGAAAAACTCCAAATGTCTCAGATGGAGTTAAATGGGATGGTAAATCATGTAGTTCCATTGCACAGGGCAAAAAAGAAGCTGGCAAAAAGAACATACTGGCATTGAGAAAACTGAGAAATTTGAGGAACACACCATACTCTAGAAAGACGATCCTATAAATTGAGAATGCATTATGCCCCATCACAGCACAGAGACATTTAAAAAAAAAGAAAAAGAAATTTAGGAGTTCCAGTTGTAGGTCAGAGGAAACGAATCTGACTGGCATCCATGAGGACACAGGTTCGATACCAGGCCTTGCTCAGTGGGTTAAGGATCCTGCGTCGCCACGAGCTGTGGTGTAGGTCACAGACGCAGCTCAGATCCCATGGTTGCTGTGGCTATAGTGTAGACCAACAGCTACAGCTCTGATTTAACCCCTAGCCCGGGAACCTCCATATGGCCCAGGTACAGCCCCAAAAAGACAAAAGACAAAAAAATAAAAAGAAAAAAAGAAATTTAGTCACTGAAAAATAAGAGCTGATCTCCTCTGCCACTGACTATATTTTGCTGGAAGGGCACATACTTCATGGTGAGTGAATAGCAATTTTTTGTTTTAAAAATATGTCTAATTACTTGCCAGTAACTCATGATGAGCATCATTTAACTCTTCAAAGGCATTTAAAATATCCAAAGATTTAGGATTTCCTGTTGTGGCCCAGTAGGCTAAGACATAGCATCTGTGAGAATGTGGGTTTGATCCCTGGCCCCGCACAGTGGGTGCAGGATCAAGGGTTGCCACAAACTGCAGCACAGGTGGCAGATGTGTGGCTGTGGCTCTGGTGTATAGGCCTGCAGCTGCAGATCCGATTCCACCCTAGTCTGGGAATTTCCATATGCCGCAGGTGCATCTGTGAAAAGAAAAAGAAAAAAGAAAAAATCAAAGGATATAACAAATCATTGCCAATATGTTCATACATTCAAAAAAAAGTAATCCAGAAAACTACACTGGCACCTTCTCAGGCAGGATAGTATTTTGGAGATTTATTCTGACATGGCCATGTTGTGTGCTATGTTGAAAATACTTCAGATTTTACCTTCTGCCCATTTAGATTCATAGGTACTATTTTTAACCTTCTCCAGGTATCCTGGATAACTGAAGTCCTTACAGTCGTCAGTCATATCCCATATTCTGCTAATTTTCAGATGCCGGAATAATGGTAGTGATTGAGATCATGATGAATTTTGGAGGCTAAGGTCCTGTCTTTATCCATAAGGACATAGTTACTATTTCATGAGTCACCCCAAACTACAACCTCTTTTCTTTGGTGGCAGAAAGAACAGAGCGCTGACCTTAGAGCAGACTTTTTTTTTTTTTTTTTTTTTTTGTCTTTTTGCCTTTTCTAGAGCCGCTCCCATGGCATATGGAGGTTCCCAGGCTAGGGGTCGAATCAGAGCTGTGGCCACCAGCCTACCCCAGACCCACAGCAACGCGGGATCCGGAGCCACGTCTGCAACCTACACCACAGGTCACAGCAACACCGGATCCTTAACCCACTGAGAAAGGCTAGGGATCGAACCCTCAACCTCACGGTTCCTAGTCAGGTTTGTTAACCACTGAGCCATGACGGGAACTCCCAGAGCAGACGTTTTTGAGTTACTGACCTAATGGGAAAGTTGCGAGTTGTTTTGACCATGTCACTCTTTTAGACCTCACTTCCCACACATGTTACACATCTATTCTATCCTCCTAAAGTAGTTGGTTAAAATTAAGCTAGGTAATTCTCTAACTCATCCGAGAGGGAGTCATCAATTGCAAGATCTTGGAAAGTCCCATGTTAAATTCCACTGAAAGCCACAGTTCCCATCTGAAGTCAAAACGCATTTAAGGGCCATCTAAACAATTTACAAGTCAACCAGAGGTGATGAGACGGGAGAGTACAATTATCCCCTTCATCCTGTGTTGCCAGGCACAGCTGCAAATGTCAACATTTAGCTCCTCTCCAACCTCCACTGACTGTACTTCCTTTCATTCGGAGCTTTCTTTTCACTCTTTGTTAGCAAGAATACTCCTTGGCGAGACCCACTTTATATGAGCTATGATTGCGGTGCACAGGTTCATAAAAGCCTAGGAGACAAAGCATGACTTCTGAGTGACAATAAAAGTCATGTTACTGTGTGTGAGGCTGGTGATAGCCTAACCTCTATACCTCGATTTGTCATACACCAAGAACAACGTCTTTGGTCTAAAGACATAAATGGAGAATTGCTGAGAAAAAGAACACAAGATTACAAAAGACGTTTCATACCACTAGCAAAGAAATTATAAAAAGATCAATGTTGTTCTAAGAAATACAAGGACGAGTTCCCAGTACAGAACTAAGTGCAACCAAAGGAGAAAAAAATGAATGATTCACATGCCAGGAAATGGCATTTGGTGGCAAGCAACCAGCTCTGTGAAATGGATTTAACCAGGTACATCCCATGTCTTTGTGGTACTTCTTGTTCTCATCATGTTCCAAGCTACAATACTCTAAGTTATAGAAAAGAGTAGAACAATTAGTAGCACTGTAGAATCATAGCTGTTGTTCTTTTTTTTTTTTTTTTTTTTGGCCACACTGGCAGCATATGAAATTCCCAGGGCAGAGATCAAATTCAAGCTGTAGCTGTGAACTACATCATAACTAAAGCAACACTGGATGCTTAACCCACTGCAGCAGGTGGCGGATTGAACCCACACTGCAGCAGCAACTTAAGCTCAGAACCTGAAGCTCAAAACTCATAGCTGTTGTTCTGAAATTACTGCGTAGAACTACTCATGTAAGTGGGCGCCTTTTCCACAATTTAATGATGTAGAACAAGCAAGAAAAAAACATACCCACATTACATTACAAATTGAGACCAGGAACATTAAAAATATTTAGCAGTTATAATTAGCTCTAAAATTATGTTTCTTTTTTTTTTTTGTCTTTTGTCCTTTTTTTAGGGCCGCACTTGTGACATATGGAAGTTCCCAGGCTAGGGGTCGTATCCGAACTGTAGTCACCAGCCTAAGCCACAGCCATAGCAACACCAGATCTGAGCCGAGTCTGCGACCTACACCACAGCTCATGGCAACGCCGGATCATTAACCCACTGAGCAAGGGCAGGGATCGAACCCGCAACCTCATGGTTCCTAGTCGGATTTGTTTCTACTGTGCCACGACAGGAACTCCAAGACTGTTTAATGTTGAATTAGCATTTCTAAATTACATTTTTACTACTATACCCTACACTATTATGTTATTCTATATACCTACATATTTACTATTTATATATTACTACATATTATAGTGGAATATAGAATATGACAACATACATTATTACTAAATGTATTTTATTATTATATTTTTAGCCTAATTCCATTACTACATTCTGCATTTTCCTCTTTTGCAGGAATTTAAAAAAGAGGAACTTCAAAAGCTTAGTTAACATAGGAAACAATATTCAGTAATGTGTGATAAATCATAGTGGAAGAATATATGAAAAAGAATATATATGTATACTTAAGTCACTTTGCTATACAGCAGAAATTAACATAACATTGTAAATTATACTTTAATAATTTTTTAAAAAAGCTGACAGAGTTTTGGCACATAAATTATCAGATAATTTTATTCTGCTCAATGAAGAAATCCAACAGACACTGAAAAGCTAAAAGTATCCCTAAAGAGTTAAACTTTTCTGACATTATTGTCAAAGTCAAAACATTATAATTCCCCTCTCATTCTTTTATTAGGGTCTTCATGATAGCAACAGCTACTTAACATGTGACTTCTTTGCATAAGATATTTTAATAATTACTGATGCAAGAATTCTAAGCTGGTAGCACCTACCCTCAATTCCACTCCTGACAAAACATAAGAAAATAGAGTAAGTTGAAAATGTAAATATCTTGGCTTGGCTATGTTAGTTCTGATCTGGCCTGAGAGCCTAGGAATCTACCGAATAGTAACTGGTAGATTATTATTGGTGAACTGTTGAATCAGAAGGAGGTAGCATTCGATTTGAACTATACAATAAGCAAAGTTATTGAATTGCAGTCCACAGTAGGAAATCCTAATTGGATCAGAAATTATTTTGAGTCAAGAAACAGCCATATATCAAGGTCAGTGGACAGTTTCACATTGAAGGAGTCTATTAACACAGGCATTTCTCTCCTCCCTCCCAAAACTCCATAGGAAAAGGAAAACAAAGAGAATAATTTAAGGCACCAGTGGAAAACTGAAGGTTATACCAGTCTATTCAACAATGAGAAATGTCCAGAAGATACAAAATAGGTGTGAAGCCAAAAATGATGAAGAACCCGTGGGACAATGCAGGCTGAGACAGAACTGTTTTTCTGTATTGTTTTTTGGTTTTTGTTTTTGTTCTTTGTTTTTTGTTTTTGTTTTTTTTGTCTTTTTAGGGCCACACGCATGGCATATGGATGTTCCCAGGCTAGGGGTACAATCGGAGCTACAGCTGCTAGACTACACTACAGCCACAGCAACACGGGATCTGAGCCGAGTCTGCAACTCACACCACAGCTCAGAGCAATGCCAGATCTTTAACACACTGAGAGAGGCCAGGGATCAAACCTACGTCCTCATGGGTACTAGTCAGATTCGTTTCCATTGACCCACGAGGGGAACTCCATTTTTTTTTTTTTTTTAATAGCAAAAGTTCTCATTAGAAGTTCATGCTAGCCTGATAGTGCAGCTTTAGAAGCAGACTGTGATAAGGAGCAATTGGGGTCCTTAGTGGACACCAGGGCAGTCTGATCCCAAGGTGTCTATCTAGCCCCAGGCAAAAGCCAAAAGATAGTCTTTGTGAATGAAGTTGGGGATCTTTCCAGCAGTAATTCCAGAGATGTACTGGGGTTGAAGGGAGGGAAGCAGTAAGGCAGGCAATTATCTCTTATTACAGAGAACAAGAGGCCCTCCCTCTACCCCATAGAAAAGCCCACTTTGCCACATACCTGCTTTCTACCTACATCCCTTCCATTCTACCTGCCTCTTTTCAGAGCCAGAGAGCTCACTGTACAACTGTTTCCTCAATTGTGTCACTACTGGTTTAGATAAATCAAGCCATCATTTGCAAGTTTAAATTGATACCCCACAATAATCCATTGAAAAAACCAGTATGCAAGAGAGGCACAAAATGAACACATGAACTAATTCCACAGCATAGGGAGTTCCTTGGTGGTCCAGTGGCTAGGATTCAGTGCTTCCATTTCCCAGGTTCAATCTTTGGTCTGGGAACTGAGATCCCATATCAAGCTACTGCACACCACCGCCAAAAAGGATAGGAAAAAAAAAATATATAGATAATAGCCATAAAACAAATGTCATTACATTTTCAGATTAATTACAGTGTATATTATGGAAATATGTTTGGTAGTGAGAGCCAAGTATCTGTATTTAAACATGATGTTCAGGAATTTCTTATGTATATTATCAATTATAAAGCATAGTCTTAGATGATCTTTAAACTCCTCTCAACCTGAGGACCCATGTTTTTAATTTAGGTGCATTTCCTGTTTTGTTTTGTTTTTTTCTTTAACTTCTCATGGGGTACAAAATACTGCCAATATTATACAAAGGAAATAAATTAAAATATTTGGAAATTGTGAGAAATCAGAAATGATGCACCGTTTCCTTGAACCCGTGTTGAACATGAACACGGGATGTAAGAACCCGTGGTGCGGAGATTGCCTTGCTGTGAACAGTGCGCATGCTTGGACTTTGGGTCATTTATCCGTCTATGTGTGGTGTTCTCGGCTGGCAGCAATGCCAGGGGAACATGGGGTCCTGATATCCGAGTAAAGCACTACAGTCCTTGAAAACACTTGGCCAGGTACTTGTGAATACTACAGGGGAGCACATCACACATAATGCTTGATCTTGACACTTGATTTATCATGCTCAAGTATCTTTTAAACAGTGCCATGCTCTATAATGTGAAGAGCCTGAGACTAAGTGGGACAATTGTTAGAACAGTCTACATAGAGAAACTATTTGAGAAAAGTCAGCTTCCAAATGGGGCTTTTCATCTGTGTACTGTATTCACTTTAATCCTCTAAGTATTTTGTTTCCTATGAAAGAACTGAAATTTCCTGAACAACGACACTGCCAAGAGTTACTATCCTTTTTGCTTACCTTCAAAGAGTCTTTCTCTCTTAAGTAGCTTATGTCAAATCTGAGCTTTATTAAGATTACATCCAGCTCTCCACACATCCACCTAATTGTAAAGTATAGTCCAGAAGGAATACACAGACTTTCATACTCATATGGCCAGGGAAGAAACCTGGTGGAAAATTCCTGAAAAAAAAAAAAAAAGGGCTTTCTAAACATTTATTTTTATGAAGATGTTTTGTCACTAGCCTTTTGGCACACATGCAGAGAATTTTTGCATTAAAAATGGTCCCATGGAAAAGATGCCTCTGTGTTTTATTTCACTGATTTTTTTTACATAGAATTGTTACATCATTTCCAGACCAGGTTGAATACACGTCTCTGATGCAATAACATCTTCACATCAGACCAGATTCTGTGTATATCATTTGTTTGCTGATTGCTTGGCCCTAAATGGAGATTTAAATTCTTTCATTGGGCATTGAGTCATGAATTTATTCAAGAATTTATAGAGTTTCTTGGAGTTCCCATCGTGGCGCAGTGGTTAACGAATCCGACTAGGAACCATGAGGTTGCGGGTTCGATCCCTGGCTTTGCTCAGTGGGGTAAGGATCCAGCGTTGCCGTGAGCTGTGGTGTAGGTCGAAGACACGGCTTGGGTCCCGCGTTGCTGTGGCTCTGGCGTAGGCCGGCAGCTACAGCTCTGATTCGACCCCTAGCCTGGGAACCTCCATATGCCGCGGGAGCAGCCCTAGAAAAGGCAAAAAGACAAAAAAAAGAAAAAAAAAAAAGAAAAAAAGAAAAGAAAAGAATTTATAGAGTTTCTTCTCTACCCAAGAGTGTTCAGGGAATTAGAAATACAAAGCTGTCCTCAAGGAGTTTATACTCTAGGAAGAGCCTTCCAGACCCGGGCCTTCCTTGCAGATGCCAGATATGCTGGGGTGAGAACAGACCCTTGCACGGGGAGATGGTGTTGAGTTTTTAGCATTTTTTTTTTTTAAACTGGTACTTTTCCTTTTATTTCTGGGTATTTCCCTCTTTATGTAATTTCCCCTTTCAATTTATCGCAAATAATTCCTAACCTCAAGTTATAGAACTTATCAAAAATTTAGTGTTCCCAAAAAAGTAATGACATACCTATTTTTGCATTCAATGCAGGCAAATTGTCACTTATTTCTCCTTCTTTTCATCTAATAACAATCTATACACTTCATTAAACATACCTTACATAACAGTTATAAAACCTCTCTTATTAACATGTTATACATCTGGTGTGGTACAATATTGTGTTAGTTTTAGGTGTATAACAAAGTCATTCAGTTATACAGATACAGATATCTATTCTTTTTTCAGATTCTTTTCCTTTATAGGTTATTACAATATATCAAGTATAGTTCTCTGTTATATATAGTAGGTCCTTGTTGGTTATCTATTTTATATATAATAGAATATATATGTTAATTCCAAACTCCTAATTTATCCCTCTCCCCCTTTTCCCTTTTGGCAACCATAAGTTTGTTTTCTATAAATAGTCTTTGTGTCTATTTCTATATAAATTAATTTGTATATAAATTAATTTGTAACATTCTTTTCTATTTCACATATAAACAATATCATATGGTATTTGTCTTTCTCTGTCTGGCTTATTTCACTTAGTATGATAATCTCCAAGTCCATCCATGTTGCTACAAATGGTATTATTTCATTATTTTTATGGCTGAGTAATATTCCATTATATATAACACACATAGTGGACATTTAGGTTGCTTTCATATCTTAGCTACTGTAAATAGAGATGCAATGAACGTCAGAATGCACACAGCTTTTCAAATTGGAGTTTTTGTCTTTTCCAGGTATATGCCCAGGAGTGGGATTGCAGGATCATATGGTAGCTCTATTTTTAGATTTTTACGAAATCTCCATACTGTTCTCCTCAGTGGCTGCACCAGTTTACGTCCCCACCAATGGTGTAGGAGGGTTCTTTTTCCTCCACACCCTTAGCATTTGGTTTTGATGGAAGAACCATGACTCTCCTTCTGCTACCTTTGGAGTTGATTTAATGTCTATTTCTCACAGTTTCTAAGCGTTACAAAACCAGTTTATCTGAGAACTAAGGGATGTGACCTTCCATTCTCCCTTCTGAATGGGTTTATGTGTTAACTGCTTATTCAGTTACAGACTACATGTTGGAATGACAGTCATCAGGGCTCTTAAATGTTAAGATTTTATATACTTTTTCCTAATCTGCTAAGAAGAGGAGCTATCTTTTTAATGTATTTCTAAAGAGAGGAAAGAGAGCATACAAAGAGAAGGACTCACTTGCCTCTTTCCCTTTTCTCTAGCAGGTTTAATATGTTGGTTGTGACTATGGCCCAGTGGCCAGATAAGAAGCAGAGGCCACAGGGAAGGATAAAGCTTGTCCACCATTAGGAGGGGAAGGATGAGCAGGAGGGTGTGTACACCTGACGTTTCTAGACACTCACCCTCAGGTGACACCTCTACCCCTGCCCTCCCAAGCCCTGGCGTTCCCCTCCCCAAGTGGTAGCGGGAATTTTCCACTATGGAATTAGGACACTGTACTGGTCATACCCTGAATCATTTCCTATACTGACAGGGCTTGGCTCCCAGCATGAGGCATGTAGTCGGGAAGTTAGTTTGGTAATCAGCTAATTCTGCCCTGAGGAAATCTCACACCTCACAGTGAGTGAGTGCACTACACAAATGGAACAATTAGGGAGTTCCCGTAGTGGCACAGCGGAAACAAATCTGACTAGGAACCATGAGGTTGCAGGTTCGATCCCTGACTTCGCTCAGTTAGTTGAGGATCCGATGTTGCCGTGAGCTGTGGTGTAGGTCACAGATGTGGCTCAGATCCCCAGTTGCTGTGGCTGTAGTGTAGGCTGGAAGCTACAGCTCTGATTAGACAGACCCCTAGCCTGGGAACCTCCATATGCCCTGAAAAAGCAAAAAAAAGAACAAAGAAAAGAGAGGACTTGATGGGCTGTTTCCAGCACTAAAGCAGAAAAAGCTGAGCTGATATGATTAAAAATTGCAATGAATATCTCTAAGGTCAAGTGATGACTTAAACAGGTGACTCTACAAGTAAAAGAAGGAATATTAGTTGCAGTTAGGGGCAATTGGGCTTTTGAGATTAGCAGGTCTACCTTAGACCAGTTGGTTAGACCAGAAGGTGTCTTGCTAGCTAGGAGTATGTGTCTTGCTAGCTAGGAAAAGAGCAGGACCCCTGATGAAGCTTTCTGTGAAGCAATGAAGGAAACAAAAACTACCACACCACCTAGGAATTTTTCTAGCTGCTGCCACTGACTAGAAAGAGATGAAAACAAAAACAAACACCCTCAAAAAAATAAAAGTAACAACCAGAGAAAAGGATAACCAAGAGAGAGGAGATGAGGACATGGAAAGAAAAGAATATGGCCAGGGTGTATTTAGCTCCCTAAGATTCCTATCCAAGCTTTCTTATTCCAAAACCAGCTGCCTGAAATTTTCTCCTACTTGCGAAGGGCAGGTTTGGGCTAAAACATGTGGAATGGAGGCAAACTGAATACGGACCTGAAATTTCTTTTAGGTTGCACTGCAGATCCAGCATAACCTCGTGAGGGAGATGAGAATTAAACAAGTTTGCCCAAAATGATTCCTTTCCAAAAGTGTCCAGTCTTGAAACTAGCTTGGAAAAATAATCTTTAAATCCTTATAAGATCCCAAGACAATCAGTTCTTCTGTAATGTCACCTCCCTTGACTTGGAAAAGCCTTGGGAGATAGGCAGCTGAACCTTTTACAGCAATTCCAGACCTCTTGGGTTTCCTTAGATTGCTGGTGATAAGAGCAAAATAGATAATATGTTGTACCTTTTAATGCTGATATTTCTCTCCAGGACATTTTTCATTATCAGTGGATCCCCTGCTAAGATCAAACGCATTCCAAACCAAGAGAACAGGAATGTCTATTTGGTCACTCTTAGTTAGAGGGTGGGACTGGCATTCCAGACCTTTAATTGTAGGAAATCAGCCTCGTTAGGAATCTAATCACCAATAAAGAGCAGTTATTTTTGCACCGATTATGAAAAAAAAATTTTTACATCTGCAAAGAGCAAGAACTGAAAAGAACTTCAAGGGGTATCCAATTGAGGATCAATTTCAGCTGACACAAAATAAAATTCACAAATGTATGCAGTTGACGAACTGCTGACTCTCGTTTGATTTGCTTTCCTTCCCTCTTTTACTCTTATTGACTCAGGGGAACTCATTTCTCCAAGATCACATCCAGGAATTGAGAATACTGTGAACTCAAGCATAGTTCTGTATGAGGTAAGAGAATAATGTTCGAATCAAAATGTTCGAAATGAAGATAGATTTCACAACAGGTAGTTTTAAAGGCTATTTGCTTGCACAGTTACTATTTTATTCTGTATCTTAGGGATAGGTATACAGAAAGAAATGAACCATCACCAACTGCCCTGAAGTTAGTCAAGATCATATTTACTGCATGTGGAGGAGAATGTATATGGGCTTCTCTGGATATTTCTTCCTGACTCCTCACTCCCCCAATTTTTAATCTATTTTATCAGTGTACATCGAATCAGCCAGGAAGACCCATGTTTCAGTGAGCTTGGGTGCCACGCTTAAGAAATTGCAAAGTGAAAGGAAGTTCCCAGCAGTTAAGGAACCCAACTAGGATCCAAGAGGATGCAGGTTCGATCCCTGGCCTTGCCCAGTGGGTTAAGGATCCAGTGTTGCCCTGAGCTGTGGTGTAGATTGCCGATGTGACTCGGATCTGGCATTGCTGGGGCTGTGGCATCGGCCGGTAGCTGTAGCTCTGATTAGACCCATAGCCTGGGAACTTCCATATGCTTTGGGTATGGCCCTAAAAACCAAAAAAAAAGAAAAAAAAAGAAAAGAAATTACAAAGTGAGATATCAGCAGCTGATAAATCATGCCTTACCACATTTGGGGGAAAAATATTAAGATAATTCAGATTTATTGGCTGACAATAATATACAAAGATATTTAAAGAGTAAGAAAAATAAGTAAATAATTACATAAGTAAGGGATTTTTTCTTTCTCTCTTTTTAATCTTTTGGTTGGATTTCTAAGAATGACTTATGAATGGAATGTAGGAATTTCAGCCTCTGCAAATTAGAAAATCTGTAGCTTCTTCCAGGCTGACATAACCCTTTGTCAGGAAACAGGTAGGGCTTGAATTTCAAACTTTTGACTAGTGTCCTGTTGCAGTGGCATGACTGTGTGCAATGGTCCTACCTAAGACGAAAAAATTACTCAGGATGGCCGTTACATACCTGCATGGTGGATTTTTTAAGATATTTCTTGGCCAGGGATGAGTGTGTTTGCTTCATAGAAAGCTAGTGTTAATTAATAAGAAAGAGAACATGACCAGGAAGAGATTTTATTATCACAGAACTTGTAAGCTCAACAATCCAAGTTTTACTAACTTATTTAGTTTTGGAAACTATTTCCAAAAAGATTTTTTTCCTTTCCTGTATGACAACTAAACTAAAGGTGATAGAGAGCTTTTTGAAAACAATAAATTATTTAGGAAATGACAGTATTATCAAATAGCCATTCAACTATGCCAGACAAAAGGATAAAAATGACTGACAATTTATATGATCTACAGGGCTTGCATTTTTCCTACAAGATGGCAAAGTGAACAGAGTTTGTCTTAGAGGAATACAAGCTTTCTTTAAGAAAGTTGGAATTTAATAGGGCAGCGACAAGCATGGCACTAGATATTTTATGTTGTTTGGCTCCGTGAAGGAAGAAAACACAAAGGGACTCAAGCCGTGTTTTTTACATCTTGTCGTGGGCGTCATTTCCTTCAACTGTCTCAATATAGATTCCGTTTTCTAAGCGGGCAAGCTGAGACTTTTTTCCATTACTCTTGGCTAGGATCTGGGTTTAGTCAAACTGGCCACTGTCACTACTTAGGTCTAATTAGAACCACCTGTGAGAATTTTGTGTCAAAAAGAAAGAAGGAAAACTAGTATTTATAGTGATTACAAGATTTAATCTCAAAGGTAATTTTTTTGATTTAGGCCTGATAATGAAATTTTGCAAATACCTGTCACAGTTTGTAAATTGATTTTCTTTGGATTTTGGCTAAAAGTCGTCCTGTGTTGGGTTTTTGGTGGGTTTTTTTTTAGTAGTTATTTTTCTTCTTGGGTTTTTTCTGTCTATGTATCTCTACACATATAATACATATTTATTTACAAATAGGCAATTTCTCTCTATATATTTATATATACATATATAAATGTATATATTTATGTATTTATATGGCCTTTTTAAAGAGAAACTTCATGGCTTTTAAAAAAAAGTTTCTGGGCCAGGGTTTGAATTCAAGCCATAGCTGTGACCTATGCTACAGCTGCACCAGTGGCAGATCCTTTACTCCACTGCACTAGGCTGGGGATCAAACCCTCACCTCTGGAGTGGCCTGAGCCATGTGGTCAGATTCTTAACCCACTGCAGTTCATTTTATTTTATTTTATTTTATTTTATTTGTTTTATTGGTGTATAGCTAACTTACAATGTTGTATTAGTTTCAGGTGTACAGCAAGTTGAATCAGTCACACATGTAAATATATCCATTCTTTTTTCCCATGTAGGTTACTATAAACTTTTGAGTAGATTTTCCCGTGTTATACAATAGGTTCCCATTAATCATTTATTTTATACAGTAGTGTGTATATTATTCAGGCCCTACCAATTCTTCCCTCCACACAGCGGTTTCACCCATGATAACCGTAAGATTGGTTTTGAAATCTCTGAGTTTGCTTCTGTTTTATAAATAAGTTATTGGAGTTCCTGTCGTGGCACAGTGAAAACGAATCTGAATAGGAACCATGCGGTTGCGGGTTTGATCCCTGGCCTCAATCGGTGGGTTAAGGATCCAGCGTTGCCATGAGCTGTGGTGTAGATTGTAGACAGGGCTTGGATCTGGCGTTGCCGTGGCTGTGGCATAGGCCAGCAGCTACAGCTCCAGTTAGACCCCTAGCCTGGGAACCCCCACATGCCTCGGGTGTGGCCCTAAAAGACAAAAGATAAATAAATAAATAAATACGTTCTTTTGTAACATTTTTTATTAGACTTCACATATAAGTGATATCATATGACATTTGTCTTTCTCTGACTGACTTCACGCATTATGATCATCTTTTGGGGCATCCACATTGCTGCACACCTCTTTAAAGAAAACGTGTATGATACTGAAATCTGAGTTGGAGTGAAAAATATGGCTTGATAGGCTTTCTATCATTTTGAATGATACAGAGGCAGCAGCTGACCTGACACCTTGTCAAAGAAATAGCATAACAATATTTGCTTTCTTCCTTCCAATTTTCTTTAAATCATATTTTCAACATTTTCTTAAAGTGACTTCTTTCCTGTCTTAAACTCGCTGACTTTGGTCTGATCACAGCAATATAAACAATTTTGGAAATGTTGAGGGGAGGAAAAAGAAAAATGTTATCTTGAGCCAAGATAGAATTATGAAAGCAGAAGGGGGGAGGGAAAAACTTGTTTTGTTTTTGTTTTTGTTTTTGTTTCCATTTTCTGTCATTGACTGTAAAATGTCAAGTCCTTCAAATGCCTGGTTCTAAATATGAAAAAGTCAACTTCAGGCAAACAAATGAAGCCTTTGGTAAATGAAAAAAAAAAAAAAAAAAAAAAGCCACTTGTTATGAATAGTATAGACTTTTTTTTTTTTTTTTCTTTTTAGGGCAGCACTTGCTGCACATGGAGATTCCCATAGGGGTTGAATCAGAGCTATAGCTGATGGCCTACACCACATCTCACAGCATCGCCAGATCCTTAACCCATTGAGCCAGGGATCAAACCTGCATCCTCATGGATGCTAATCAGATTTGTTAACTGCTGAGCCACGACAGAAACTCCATATGAATAGTATAAATATTTATAACTGGCTGGACTTTTTATTATAATGCTATGGCATAAAACCAATTCTTATATTGTCTTCTGTAAAGCACATATTTATCTAAAAAAATTCATGAATTTAAAATTCAAGACTAAGCTTCATAAAATAAATGTAATTGAATTTTTCATGTCTTATTTTTTCCTTCTTTTCTTCTTAAGAAGTGAACCGTGTTCAATGTCAAAACTTAAAAAAAAGTACAACGTTCAAGAAAGAAAAACATAATCCAAGCCTCTCATTCCTCATTCCTCTCCTCAAAATAAAAAGCATATTTACGGAGTTCCCGTTGTGGCGCAGTGGTTAACGAATCCGACTAGGAACCATGAGGTTGCAGGTTCGATCCCTGGCCTTGCTCAGTGGGTTAACGATCGGGTGTTGCCGTGAGCTGTGATGTAGGTCGCAGACACGGCTTGGATCCCGCGTTGCTGTGGCTCTGGTGTAGGCCAGTGGCTATAGCTCCGATTCGACCCCTAGCCTGGGAACCTCCATATGCTGCAGGATCGGCCCAAGAAATGGCAAAAAAACAAAATAAATAAATAATAAATAAATTAAAAAAAAAAAAGCATATTTACTATGAACCCAGTCAATTAGCATGAAGAAATTTGCACTAGAACTTTGGATAACTTAACTTAGAGACAATGGCAAAATTGTCACCAGTTACACGTTTTTTTTTTTTTTTTTTGGTCACACCTGTAGGGTATACAGAAGTTCCCAGGCCAGGGATCAAATCCGAGCAGAACTGCAACCTACACCACAGCTGCAGCGACACTGGACCCTAACCCCCTGTGCTACCGCAAGAACTCCAACATCCCTAAGTGTCTTTTGCCCTCACCTTCTCCAGGTCCTTGTTTTTTGTTTGTCTTTTTAGGGCCACATCCATGGCCTATGGAGGTTCCCAGGCTAGGGGTCGAATGGGAGCTGTAGCTGCTGGCCTACACCACAGCCACAGCAATGCCAGATCCAAGAGCCATGTCTGTGACCTACACCACAGCTCACTGCAACTTGGGACCCTTAAACCACTGAGCAAGGCCAGGGATTAAACCTGCATCCTCGTTGTTGCTAGTCAGATTCATTTCTGCTGAGCCACATGGGAATTCCTGATTTCCTTTGTTGGCCTCCAATTCCATGCTTTCTAATCAGTGGTCAAAGGGAGGGACTTGGGTCTTTTTGCCTCCTGAAGATGATCCAGAAGTGGCAGCTGCTAGCGCTGGGGCTTTGCACACCCTGGTTATAAAAATGCAGATGAAATTTTGGTTGATTCTAACTACTTTCTTTAAGAGCCCTATTGGAAGCTGCAAACATCCTTGACATCTGGGTTCCCTTCAAGCCTGTTGAGACTCTTTATAGGACAGGAAGTGAAGACTTAAATGAGCATTAAACTGAGAGACAGGTTTAGGTTTAAATCTTGCCTCTGCTTTTAACTTGATGAGAAGTTGGTCCATCAAGTTTCCTGACTTTTCCTAGACTTGAATGACGTATATGAAATAGGAGCTTGATCGTTCCCACTTCAAAGAGCTATGAAGATTAAATATGAACATTAATCTAAAAAGAGGCAAGTAAGTTATTAAAAGCTACATAGATATAAGGTGTTGTTTGAATTTTTGGTCTCAGATATTCTCCTGCATTTAGCTCATTTCATTATGTACAAACCTAAGAGAAGAGGGCAGTTAAAATGTCTTTATCTACCTGCTATCAGGTCTATTCTTGTCTGCATGATATCATTTACTTTTTTTATTCTTAGACTCCCCATTTAAGTAGGATGAGGGGCCCTTTCCCACCCACTTCATCTCCCATAACCTGAAAAATGTGAGAAAAAAACTCTGTAACTCATTCCTAAAGACACAGTAACTGTAACATTTCCTGCCTTCAAGTTCACTGTTAATTATTCTATCCCAACTCATCGATATACTTTCATCCCTTTCCTTTGGACCACTTTCTTTGTTTTTCTTTTCTCTCTCTTTACATTTCTGGATAAACAAAAATCATACATGTTCTCTGTGAAAATCCTTCCTTACACATATCCATCTGTTTCTTTTATTTGCATTCATTGAACAAACTGACAAACATAAAGGGCTCCCCAAAATCTTGCATGATGTCTAAAAACCTTTGTCAATAGCTTGAGATTATTTGAAAAATGTTTAACCTGGGTCTTGAGAAAGCACATGTTTTGCTCTAAGTGCATCCCGTTGATGACTCATTAATGAATAATCTCTAGTTAACCCGAGCCTGTGAAAGAGTCAATAGAAGGTCTCTCACTTTCAAAGAACTTATAACCAAGTTGAAGAGTGAAAGGGGAGTCTTCAAATCATGACTGATTTGGGCACCATGGACCTCATGTTTGGGTACCTTCCTGCCAGCTCTCTTCTCATAATAGCTTCCATCTCTGCAAACACTCATAACTGTGTGTGATGAAAACAGATGGTTCACATCTCAGATAATATCTAGAATGGATATTGCAGGGATACTGCAAAAAGGAATGCTCAAAGTCCACTTTTAAATAAAATTGACCCCTTAATGAGAGGTGAGATGCCATATTTAAAAAAAATAGCTTCCACCAAATATCACCAAATTACAGAATAGTCATGTCTGTGGGCAGGACTGGGACAATGAGGGAGAGATGAGAAAGATTGTATTTCAAGCTGGCTACACCTGGATGGGGCTTTTTAGCTGGTTTGACTGCTTTCAAAGCCATGAAATTTCCCTTTTCCTGGTTCTTTCATCAATTTGGGAATCATGAACTTTTCCTGAATCAAATGCTTATTCAGGTTTTTTATATCTGCCAACTTATTTTATTACCTTTTATGTTGCATGTGAGCCTGGATTCGTTTGCAGCAGAACAAAGCTAATTACAACTTTGATGGCCTAAATATAGCATAATGACAGAGTGCCAGTCAAGGATAGCACCGGGCTGAGAAGACTTTGGGCAGGCTAAGACAGAGGTTATTCAACTTCATGGGGATGGCTCCAGGGGCTTAATGACGGCAGGCCCAGGAAGGACCCAAAACGCTGCCAGCATGTCACTGAGCAACCATCTTGACTTTGGGAGGAAAGTTAGTCTCATGTTTGTCTGGCTTGCTTTATGTTGGCCCTTATTTTGAGAAAATAAATTTCAAATGTGCAATCAGCTGATAATTTAATATAGAGGGTCAATGCCAATTTCAGGGATTAAGATACTCTGAACTGTGATGGAAGAATGGATAGAACCAAGGCATCCAGAAGAGAATATTCCTGGGAAGTCCATTTGAAATCACCTCTTGGGGGTTCCCGGTTGTGGCTCAGTGGGTTAAGAACCAGATACTGTGTCCCTGAGGATGAGAGTTTGATCCTTGGCATCACACAGTGGATTAAGGATCTGGCATTGCCACAAGGTATGGCCTAGGTCAGAGATGCAGCTCGGATCCCAAGTTGCCATGCCTGTGGCAGGATGGCAGTTGCAGCTCCGACTGGACCCTTACCCCAGGAACTCCTTATGGCACAGAGTGGCATCACTTCCACCAGAGAATAATTTGTCATTAGGTTTAGTTTTAAAGCTGCTCCCTTTCTGAAGTTTCTGCTGTGGTGCAGTAGGTTAATGATCTGGCTTGTCTCTGCAGAGGTGCAAGTTCCAGCCCTGGCCGAGAACGTGTTAAGAAGATCTGGCATTCCTGCAGCTGTGGCATAGGTTGCAGCTCCAGCTCTGATCTGACCCCTGGCCTGGAAACTTCCATATGGCACAGTGGCAGCCAAAAAGGAAAAAAAAAAAAAAGATGCCCTCTTTCCAAACCCTCTCCTCATGTAACTGTTTTGACTCTTTTGAGAATTTTGGTGTTTTTTCTTACAGTTGCCACATTAGTGAGATATTTGTATCTCACTTGTTGCAAAAGCATCTCTCTCATGTGTGAATGTTTCTATTGTGTAGACATATATGTGGTAGTTGGTAGTCCTGATCCTTTTACAGTCTTCATGTCAAACTCAGATCCTCAAGACCTGTCTCTGCCTTCAGACCTTCATTTCAATGAGGATGAACAATTTTGCCTACTTTTATTGTCTCACCTTCTCCCTGCTGTTCATTTGGCTGTTTAACTCTCCTTGAAATTCCATACTCATGTTTTGTATTAATTCTTGTTAATAGCATTTAATGAGCACCCTGCAAAGACTCTACACAAACAAAGGAAACAAAAGGACATGGCTTGGTGCCATCACCAGAATTCCACCCTCCACTCTAGAGATAAAGTCAGTGCTTAGGCTTTGAACCCAAGGTGAGGCATGTATAGCTTCTTAGTAGCCACTCTGTCTCCCTTTGTGGCAAAAAACAAAACAAAACAAAACAAAACAAAACAACTTGAATAAGCCCGGACTACCACACACAGAATGTGAAAAAGGCATTGAAATTTTAAAAAGAAAACTCAGTTATAGGCATTGTTATTTGAGTAGGTCTATGAGAACTCTTCAAGCCATACTTCCTTTCTTATTTGGGGAAACAAACATAGTTTATGTTTATTTTTTATTTTATATCTTTAGTTTTATTGAAGTATAGTTGATTTACAATGTTGTGCTAGTTTCTGCTGTACAGCAAAGTGATTCCCTTATATACATATATATTCATATATTTTTCCATTATGGTTTATCAGAGGATATTGAATATAGTTCCCTGTGCTATACAGTGGGATCTTGTTGTAAGATAGCTCATATTTAGAAGGAGAAGAGGAAGGTCATTTACAATGACATCTGACCCTCAATGTGTGTCTGCCTTGAAATTTGTAATGATTTTTTTCTCATGGGTGAAATTAATATATGTCACATGTAAAGATAGTCTGCAAGTAGATACATTTTTAAAGCTTCTGTTGTTAAATGCAAGCATAATTAAAAAGGACAAAGGATATTTCAGTAATACTATCAGAAACTTTCTAATTGTTTCTATGTTCTTCTAGAGTGTACCTTTTGTGGGAATTACAAACCATCCGATATTTTCTACATCCTCCTAGAGATGTTACTCATTTAAAGATGCTGTTATAGTCTACTAAGTTTTCATAAATGATCTTTTCTGAATCATTTATGGGCTGCTTGTGTTACTGAAGTTTTAACCAGAGTCTAATTGCTCTGTTTTCTGTTCTCCTCCTCCACCTGCTCTGTGCCCTTGGGTCTACTATTAGCTCTCTGCTTAGTGTCACTTCTATAGAAGAGAGGACAGAAGAAATATAAAAGCATAAAACCCCATCAGTAAAACTGTCTCTTCTGCAGAAGTTCTGGGAGGGAAATGTGGCAAAAATGTCGAAATTCTTGGCTTGAAAGAAGTTTGGACATAATATGGTAATTACACCAACTGCTTCTGTATTTACCATTCATGATTATAAAATAAATTTTGTCTTTTTCTGGATTGTTTTTTTCTGGTAACTCCTGAGACATGCAGAAGTTCTGGGGCCAGGGATCAAAGCTGTGCCACAATGGCAACCCTAGACACTGAAGTGAAAAGCCAGATTCTTAGCCCACTAGGCCACCAGGGAACTCCTTTTTCTGGAATTTAAGTGGCTTGTCTTTGCTTTGTGTGGCTATTTATTCTGACAACTTTTCAACAAAATCATGACTATATCAACTTTTCAGCAACTAAGGAAAAAGCCAAAGAAAAACTTATAAACTTTAGTACCATTGTAGCCTTGTGTATGTGGGAAGTGTGAAACACAACTTTTTTTGACAGCTATAAAGTTGTTCCATAATGAAAACAGAGGGACCTGTAATTTACTTTTATATTTTTCACATTAACAATTGCATGAGCAGCTAAAAATATAGCTGAGGTCATCCAAGTAGAACTTCTCAATATTATGCCTGGGTTAAAAAAAAGTTCAGGTTTGCATTTGGCTATGTGAACATAAACAACCATATAATAACTTTTTTCACATGCCACCCCATATTTATAACACAAGCACAGGTGAAGTTTAGGAAATCAAGCTTCCTTGGAAAACATTTGAATAGTGCAAGAAGCATAATGCAGCAAAATACCAAAAATGTATTATCTGAGAGTCTCTACTTTTCTCAAAAACAATATTTTTAGGTGGAGAACAAGATTTTTATGTTTCTATAATCCTCCTTGGGTTTATTTTATATGGTACTCGTTGCGCTTCCTGGATTTGAGTGAATGGTTCCTTTCCCATGTTAGGGATGTTTTTGGCTATTATCTCTTGGAATATTTTTTCTGTCTCCTTCTCTCTCTCTTCTCCTTCTGGCACCCGTATAATACGGATGTTGGTGCATTTAATGTTGCCCCAGAGTTCTCTGAGACTCTCTTCATTTGTTTTCAATCTTTTTTCTCTTTTCTGTTCCACATCTGTGATTTCCACTAATCTGTCCTCTACCTTGCTTATTCCGTCTTCTGCCTCCTGTATTCTGCTGTTGGTTGCTTCTAATGAATTTTTTTATTTCAGTTATTGTATTTTGCATCTCTACTTGCTTAAGTTTTAAATCTTGTATTTCTTTGCTCAGTGTTTCCTGTAAATTATCACTATTTGCCTCCAGTTTATTTCCAGTGTCTTGCATCATCTTCAGCATCAACAGTCTAATCTTTTTCCTGGAGGCTGATAATATCCTGATCACTTATCTGTTTTTCTGGGGTTTTTTTCTTTCTCCCTTATCTGAGTTATAGTTCCCTCTCTTCTTGTTTTTATAGATTTTTGGTGTGGTGCTGTGAGTGAGTTCATTATCAACTTGGGCCTCCTTTTCTTTTCCCTTCCTTTTTCTTTCTTTCTTTCTTGGCCACTCAACAACATAGGATCAGATCCAAGCATCTGACCTACACCACAGCTGTAGCAACACAGGATCCTCAACCCACTGTGCTGGGCTGAGGATTGAACCTGTGTTCCAGCACTACAGTGATGCCACTAATCCTGTTGTGCCACAGACGGAAATCCAGGCCTCCTTTTTTTTTTTAATATGGGAAATATGATGAATGTAATATTCACATGAAGTTTTTGTTTAGAATAGATATGTGAAGTGCCAAGTGTAGTGCAGTTACCTTCACAATATGATATGCTGAGCACTTATAAACCTGCATTATCAGATCCTCATTTCTTAAAGATTCATGGGAGACTTGCGATTGCCAAGGGGGAGGGGGAGGGAGTGGGATGGACTGGGAGCTTGGGGTTAATAAATGCAAACTATTGCATTTGGGATGGATAAGCAATGAGATCCTACTGTACAGCACCGGGAACTATATCTAGTCACTTGTGATGGAACATGATGGAGGATAATGTGAGTAAAAAAATGCGTATATACGTGTGTGTACCTTGGTCAGTTTGCTGTACTGTAGAATACTGACAGAACACTGTAAACCAACTACAATGGAAAAAATAAAAATCTTTCAAAGGTTGTGGGGGGGAAAAAAAGAAAAAAGATTCCTGGCTAGTGGATAAAATATTTATGACTTATTTTTCACAATTTGACAAAAAAAAATATAAAAAGATTACCCAACCGAATTTCAGAAAATGGTAAATTCATTTATTGGAATAGTTTGTTATGCTGAACCAACTAGTTATTTTTGTGGTGGAAAAAAATGTGTTAGTTAGATCACTACTTCATAGTGTAAGTAATCAGAACCCTGACTAAACTAAACGCTTTGACTTACCCTTCAAATTAAACCCATTAACTGACTAAATCTTTTCTAACCAGAGTTCCTGAATTTAAAAATCCCTAAGAATTGTCTTTGGATTTTGTAAAGGGGCAGATCCTGATTAGGCTGGTCTGATGCACAACATGCAATTTTGCATTTGTAGCAACCTTCCAGGGGATGTGTGCGCAGCCACTGATCCTGAACTACACTTGGAGTAGCAGATCTCGGAGCACACCAACTGTTAAGGCCCAGAGAGATAAATGGGAGATGCTCTTGGTGATATACACAGAATCTATAACACTCGTCATTTACCTCATGTAGTGGTTGAATATACACAAATTTTGGGCTCCCTTTTGGTAGAGAAGTTCAACTTTCTAAACTTAATTGGAACAACAAAGAAAAGAGGTTCAGAATCTTTTCATGGGAGAAAGGGAATTGAAAAGAAGTAGGGCAGACATTAAATCCAGGATTCCTTGGATACAGCTGACTGTAATCCCAGGACACTGTACTCCCTTGTCATAAACTTAGCCAAGGATCGCAATTCAGTCTTTGTTAAATGGCTGAACATCAGTTCTTAAAGCTCTAGACAAGAGGAAGCCCAGAGCTTTCTAATGAAAACATTCTGTGGCCTCTGGGGCCCCTAAGCTCTGCAAGGAATGGATTACTGTCAGGGGATGTGTCAAAGGGTTTATGTTTAGGGCAACAGAATTACTGTACTTAATAAAGTCCCAAAGGGCTAGAGGTTGACTTCTTAAAGACTGGAAAGATACTGATGCTGCATGAGAAAAAAGGAGGGGAGTTGGAAAGGCCAGAGGCCTCTGTAAACCTGCTGCACTCTCACCTGCTGAAGCTCCAAACATGGGATCCATGAACAGTCCTCAGGGATCTAGATTTTTCCAATCACCACGCGCAAGCAGGAACACACACACACACACACACACACACATTTCTGAGATCAGGATCCACACGTTTCATTAACATATCAGAATGGGTCTGCTCATTTCCAGCTTTTCTTCTTCCTTTGTAAATTCCGTGGTTCTATTAACAACTAATTGATCTCATCACTACTTCTACAGCTTCCCCTTCCCCTGGGATGTAACTACAAAATTTCTATTCTCACTGCAGATGTCAGTCTCCACGTCCTGCCCCATGGCTCTAAAGTTCTCCAAATGATAATGTCAAGACCTCTTGAAGACACCACTCTCTCATATGTCCATCTGGAAACTTGAACCTTATGCTGTCAATTGCTAAGTCTGTATTAAAGCGAAAAGACAGAAAGCCAACGTGAATTGACCAGATTCACAAAAGTGGCGACAGAGGCATTGACCTGTCACATTCAGCTTCCATTCTCGCCCTTCTGTTCCTGTGCCCCATGAAAAAAGATTTTTTTCTTTATTTGAAAGGGAATTTTTAAAGTACGTCTCATATAAAAAAAGGGGGATCATTTTATTGGGAAGTTGAGTTTAAGATGATACTTAACTATAAAAATATTTTGTATTTATTATCATCTAGTCTCACAAGTGTGAATAATGATTGCTTCAAAATACTGACCCCTGCAAAAAGTCATGTTTTCATGTTGTGAATAAAAATAGTATAGGCTCAAGAAAAATCTGTCATAATATGAAATATAACACACATGGAATGCATTTCCCATCGCAGACAATATTTCTTTCTTACACAAATGTTTCACTTGCCACCGAAGTAAACGGAAGTTCATGAAGGCTGGCCAAACAAAGAGCCCATTTTTTAACACTGTACAGAACAAAGTGTACTCTACTGCCAATTACCTTAACTGCAAAGGCTACCACATCTCAGGGACACAGTCAAGGGTCACAAGTGGTGTATGTGCTCCCCCAAGAAACAAAAACATGAAGCGACAGTGACACTGAAAATATACTTTTACCAGTATATAAAAGCAAAGAGCACAGGCTCACATGAGTATGGATTCAGAGGGAAAGGGAGGGAGACAGAGAGATTGAGATAGAGAGAGCAATATTATGGTGAAAAAGAGATTGTTTTAGGGCCTTTTCCTTCATATTTAACTATAAAACAGTAATATGCTGATCATAAACCAAAATGTATTAGGAATGTCCTGTTGTTTATTTTTTCGGCTGTCCCGCCACATGTGGAGTTCTCCAGCCAGGGATCAGATCCGAGCCATGGTTGCAACCTACGCTGCAGCTGTGGCAACACTGGATCCTTAACCCACTGTGCAGGGCTGGGGATCAAACCTACGACCTGGTGCTTCAGAGACACCACTGATCCCATTGCACCACAGCAGGAACTCCCAGAATATCTCATTGTGTCCACACTATGCAAATAGTACTGAGTTAATTCCAAGTTAAGTTCAAAATAACTCAACAATCTGGATTGGTTTAATACATGGTTCCCAACAGCATTTTAGAAACTGAAAAATTCAATGAAGCTGTTGTTATTTTGGTTAAAATGGAAGACAATCATATTTATTATTTTTAAATTGCATTTTAATGATGTGTGTTAAGGTCACATGAACTTTTCTTTAAGAACATTTTTAAACAATGAATCACAACCCTGGGTCTCAGAGATCATCACTGCTGTAGCTAACAGTACATTGCAAAAGGCTATTTAATTATAACCTTCATATGTCACATATGACATTGGAGTTCAGGAGCAGATTTACTTGTTAGGTATGTTTGCGGCCCTTAAACAAAGCTATTATCTCCCAATCATTTTCCTTTAAAAATCTTTTTACTAAAATAAATTTTAAGTTGCAAGAAAAGTACAATGAATAGCCATCTGCTTTTCAGCCAGAGGAGAAATCGTTACTATCTTGTCAAATTTATTTTTGCTTTTCTCTGTATAGACACATAGATAGGACATGGATGGATATCAGTATCACCGTGGTACAAATTCATCACACTCCTGTTCTTTTGTTTGGTGTGTAGAATTGGAGAGTGAGTTGCATTCACCATGACTCTTCATCTTTAAATACGTCATGTGTTTTCTAAGAACAAGGCCATGTTCTTATAAAATCATGATGCAGTGATCAAATTTAAGAGATTTGGCATTGTTATAATGCTATTATATTAAACACAGTCAACATTCAATTTTTGCCACTTGTCCTTATATTGTCTTTTTTTTTTTTCCCCCAGAATCCAGTGCAGAATCACGCCTTTCAAATAGCTGTTTTTTGTTTGTTTATTAAATCTTTTTAAGGCTGCACCCACATCATATGAAAGTTCCCAGGCTAAGGAACTAGGAGCTGTAGCTGATGCCACAGCCACAGCCATAGCAGTGCAGGATCTGAGCCACATCTGTGACCTACACCACAGTTCAAGGCAAGGCCAGATCCTTAACCCACTGAGAAAGGCCAGGGGTCAAACCCGTATCCTCATGGATACTAGTCGTGTTCGTTACTGCGGAGCCACTGTTGGAACTCCCCCACATTTCAAATATTTGATAAGTCTCTTTTATTCTTCCTCAATCTGCATCAGTTCTTACTTTTTCTTGTCTTTCATGAAATTGATATTATGTAAAAGGACATGCCATGTTTCATAGAATGACCTTTTGTTTAGGCTTGTGTGCCAATTTCATCATGATTATATCCAATATTATGTTCAAAGCTATGCATAACACTGCTTCCATAATACCATAATATCCAAAGGATAACTTATTTATATATATATAAACATAATATATGTTTATATGTGTAAAATATATCATATAACATATACATTATAAAATATATTATAACGTTATATATAAAAAACTTATTAAAAAAAAAACCAGGAGTTCCCGTTGTGGCACAGCAGAAAAGAATCCAACTGGGAATCTTGAGGTTGTGGGTTCGATCCCTGGCCTCGATCCCTGGCTAAGAATCCATGTTGCAGTGAGCTGTGGTGTAGGCCAGCAGCTGTAGCTCCGATTAGACCCCTAGTCTGGGAACCTCCATATGCTGTGGGTGGGGCCCTGAAAAGACAAAAGACAAAAAAAAAAAAAAAAATATATATATATATATATATATATATATATATATATATATATATATATATATTGTCCCTCTCAATCCCAGTAGTGCCCTGTTTTGTTCAGTATGAATACCCAACAGATTCTCAAATGCCACTGGGAGAGAGCAGGCACTACTTTTCTGTCTTTTTTTTAGGGGGGCCGCACCTACAGCATATGGAGATTCCCAGGCTAGGGGTCGAATTGTAGCTATAGTTGCCGGCCTACACCACAGCCACAGCAACGTGGGATCTGAGCCGCATATTCATCCCACACCACAGCTCATGGCAGGCCACTGAGCAGGCCAGGGATTGACCCAGCGTCCTTGTCCTCATGGACACTAGTCAGGCTGATTACCGCTGAGCCACAACAGGAACTCCTAAGGCACTATGTTTCTGAGTAAACAACTAGGCAGATAGGTATAGGCAAAATCTGATTTTGTAAGTATTTTCCACAATTTACAGCATAAAAATGAATTTCCCAAGTATTTGCTCTTAAACTTACTTTACATGACCTTTAATTCCATTCTAATTCCCAGTCAGTAAAAAATAAACACTTTCTGAATTTAACATATCTCATAGCTCAGCCTGTTTTCCTTGAGACACATTGGTCCAACTACTTCTATAGAATTAACATTTCAATTATGCTTTTTGACAGGCTATTTAATCCAGAGCTCTTCCACATTAATCCGCAGTTGTATTTTAAGTCTGGATTTTGTCATCTGCTATGGAAATAAAGCACTGGATTCAATTCTGTTAACATCAAAACAGGGAAAGGAGTAAAGAAAAGCAAAGGTGTCAGGGGGCAACAGGGTGGTTTTGACTTTGAGCTCCATTCAAAGTACTTGTGGAAAAATGATCTGACAAATTTTACAGAAATTTGGAGGAGCCCTGAAGTTGGTCCAACACCCTTTTCTGGCCTGCAGCCACCAGTAATGGCATTATTTCCCCTCTATTTCAACAGATTTCTTAGATCCTGTTTGCATCTTTCCAATCATCTCCAGCCATGCCAACACAACCTCAGTGTTGCTGTGTCTTATGATCATTCAAAGTCACATACATCCAGGCAAAATCATTTCTAACCTAGGTGCAAAACGCTTTCCTGGAAGCCAAGTCTATCATATTTTGAGACTTCTTTTAGAAACTCTTGGTGCATTGCATGAAATTGCAGTTTTCTTGATTTTCATAAATAGAGATTTTAGGCATCTTCAAGCCTAGGAGATAGGTTTTAGTTTACCAAATATATTAATTTATTGATTCAACAAATAAATATTAGGCATGTACTATATGCTAGGCCAGGTGCATCACTGATGGCTGTAGCCACAGATACAGCAGTTTCTGCTCTCAAGCAGCTTATATTTTAGTATAATAAGCATTTAATTTCTGAGGAGATTATACTAATCATGTTGATTATAGTAGCAATAACCTTCAGAAAAGCCAACCATTCAGCAGAGTGATTAACCATAAATAGTAATCAAAAGATAACATGAATTAATATGAAAGTGATTTGCTATAAATCTCTTAAGTAAAAAACATAAAAAGTACTTTAGCAAGACTATCAAAGTGAAATACTAAAAACTAAGTTACTACATTTTTGAGATGGCCTGCCAAAAATTAGCAAGGATTTTAATGACAAAAAAGAAAGGTAGGAAATACAGTTTCCTATATGAAAGGTCATCTTACAAATGTTTCAGTCCTTACAAACCTGTAGGAGGAAGTGTTATTACCCACGTAGTAAGAATGGGCATGAAGGTTTAGGGGGTTTAGTCAGACTTGCCTAAATTCCAGAGCCAGCCAAGAATTGAGCCTGGATTCAACCACAGTGGGCCTGTAGGTCTCACTGTATTAAATAATACAGATTGTTACTTTTTTTTTTTTTTCACCCTGAGCCCTCCCCGCCATATTTACAGATATGACATAGACATTTGGCATCCAGTATGGAAAAACACAAGTAGTAGTAACAACAACAACGACCACAATAAGTAGTAGCAGTATCACACTTAGCAATTACTTTTTTAATATTATTTTTAAATTATTATTTAAGTGTAGTTGATTTACAATGTTTCATCAAGTCCTGTGGTACAACAAATTGACCCAATCACACACATTTCCCTGTGCTCTACAGTAGGATCCCATTGTCCATCCATTCCATGTAAATCTAACAGTTTGCATCCTCAAAACCCTAAAATGCTCATCCATCCCACTCTCTTGGCTTCTGCCTGCCCCGGGAACCTCAAGTCGGCTCTACTTGGGCATGATCTGTTTCTGTTTTTTGTTTGTTTGTTATTTTTAGATAGGATCATCTGTTCCATATTTTAGATTCCACAAATAAGTGATATCATATGGTATTTGTCTTTTTCTTTCTGGCTTATTTCACTTAGTATGAGAGTCTTTAGGTCCATCCATGTTGCTGCAAATGGCATTAGTTTGTCTTTTTTATGGCCGAGTAATATTGTGTTGCATATATGTACACATCTTAATCCATTCATCTGTCTATGGACATTTAGGTTGTTTCCATGTCTTGGCTATTGTGAGTAGTGCTGCTATGAACATAGAAGTGCAGGTATTTTTTCAATGAAAGTTTTTTCCAGATATATGCCCAGCAACGGAATTGCTGGATCATATGGTAGCTCGATATTTAGTTTCCTGAGGTACTGCCATACTGTTTTCCACTATGCTTGTACTAATTTACTTTCCCACCAACAGTGGAAGAGGGTACCTTTTTCTCCACACCCTCTCCAGGACTTGTTATTTCTTGACCTGTTAATGATGGCCATTCTGACTGGTGTGAGGTGGTACCTCATTGTAGTTTTGATTTGCATTTCTCTAATAATTAGTGATATTAAGCATTTTTTTCATATGCCTGTTGGCCATCTGTACGTCTTTTTTTGACTCAACAACAAGCAAGCATTTTTAAATTGATGCTATATATTCATTAATTTAGCCATTCATTCATCTAGGTACTAGTACTTGATTGAAGCATAACATGGAAAAGCACAAATCTGTGAGCATAGCTCTATTATTTGCAACAAATGTATGCACCCTCATAACTATCACTTTGATCAAGATATAGAACAGTTTAAGTCCCCACAAAGTTTTTTGTGCCCTTTCCCAGTCAATCTCCATCACCCTCTCAGACTCAGGCAACCACTATTCTTTCTCCTATAGATTAATGTCAGCCTGATTTTCTACTTCATACAGGTGCAATCCTTCAGGATGCCAACTTTTGTAGCTGGCTTACTTGTCATTCAATGTTACTTTTTTAAGGTTTATTTATCCATGTTCCTGCATCTATCAGTTTGTTCTTTTTATCTCTCTGGTGCTTCTATTGTAGGAATACATCACAGTTTGTCTTTCCATTCTTCTGTTAATAGATAATTGTTTACCTATGTATATTTGCTTACTACTTGGCTATTATGACTAAGGCTATAATGAACATTTTTTTGCAAGTTATTTGCCAGTGCATCAACTCCTTTCTCTTTGGTATATATGTAGGAATGGAATTGCTTGATCATAGGGTAGCCATTTGAGTGGGCATTGTGTGATAATTCATGTTTGCAAAGGTATGTGTTTGAGTCTCTTGTGCTGTGAAGATAAAGTATGACTTCCTTGCTTAATTTAACTAATACTGGGGCCATTTCACCCTCAAAGTGCCTCAGGAGACAAATTTTACTGAACCATTTTGCAGATGAGAAGAGTATTAGCTATAATGCAACTTTCAATGGACAACATCCATTTTCATTAATCAATGCGTATGCAGAAGTGGTTGTTCATTATAGTGAGAATGATTTAATTTTGTGTAAAAAAAATTACAAATGTATCCCAATATATCAAACAAGATTAAAAGCCATTATATATTGCTTATTTTTATTTATTTTTTCCATTTTCATTTATTCTGCCTTTCCCACTAAAGATGCTTGTACAGACCCTATAAATGATTTAGTTTTGTGTAAAAACAATTACAAATACATCCAACAAGATTAACAAGCCATTATATATTGTTTCTTTCTTTTTTTTTTTTTCCATTTGCCTTTCTTTATTCTGCCTCTCCCACTAAAGATGCTTGTACAGCCCCAGTCTTCATACTTCCTACCCATCAGATCACCATCTTTCTTAGTCTGTCTCACATTAAGTGTCTGGAATAAAGTGTTCCTGCACTACTCATTTCTTTAACAGTATGATTTGTTAGCTCCAATAATTCCAAGCTTGTGGAATTACTTTTAGCACTCACGTGCCTTGACTGTGCCTGTATTTTCATTTGTGCATTCCTGATAACTCAGACTGTGCCTATATATTCTTTTGAGCATTCCTCCTAACTCAGATATCCTCAAATATAAGTTGGATCCTATTCATATACCTTTTCCCACCCCAAGTTCAGCAAGCTTCTTATTCCTTTAGTTATACTTCTTAAATTCCAAAGCCTTAAGTGGGGCATATAGTCCCTGGCCTAATTCAGAGGGTAACACCCCTCATTCCTTTATTTTTCTTTTGAGAAAAATAAGTAGCAATTTCCTTCCCCTTCTTTCCTTCCTTCCTTTCTTTCTCTCTCTCTCTCTTTCTCTCTCTCCCTCCCTTCCTTCCTTGCTCTCTACCTCTCCCTCTCTCTGCCTTCCTTTCTTCCTTTTGAATTCAATTACCAAAATATGCCTCTGAAATATTGACTTTCAAAGTTGACTCCCTGATAGAGCACTCTCTTTGCTGTGAAATATATTTCTTGATCTGATGCAAGCAATGTGGAATGCCATGATGGAAGATCAGGCATTCTGTGCATCCACAGGTGGTAATGTTAGAAGATATATTACCAGTAGCGAAGATAAATTCATATCCGGAATATTAGTCTGTTCCAGTGAGGATGAACATGTTTCTTGAATAATGGAAGAGGGCCAATGTAATTAGCCTGCCACTAGGTGGCAGGGTGGTACCCAGAAATGGTGTCATATTGGGAACTCTGTTGATCTCCAACGATGGTGAATGAGGGTAAACTCAGTGGTAGCCAGGTCAGTCTTGGTAAGAGAAAGTTCATGCTGGGTCTACACATAGCCTACATTCCTACCATTGTGGACACTTTGTTCATGGATCCATTGAGCAGGAACTGGGTTAGCTGGGGAAAGAGGCTGACTGATATCCACGAAGGCATTATTTTGTCTACTTATTGTTAAGAGTCTCCTCTGCAATGGAAGCCTTTTTTTAGTGTTTAGATAAGACAAAAATATCTTCACATTCTGTGTCCATTCTGAGAGGTCCACCCACATACATACTTCTTCCCCAAGCGTGTTTATTACCAGTCTTCCAATCTTATTTCTTCAAAGTCCCTAACCATTGAATCAAACTATTAGCAAATGCTCCATAAATCAATATACAGAGCTTTACTTTGGCCAGCCTTCACTTCAAATGTAGTGGACAGCCAATGTTCTCCATAAAATGGACCCCCACCTCCTGGAAGGAATTTTCTTTTGCCACTGTTCTTGAGGATAACCTCTGAATGAAGCTGTACTCCCATATCAATTAATTCAGTTTAATCCAGTGTTACACGCCTTCCTTTTTTGTCTAACAATTTGGAAATCATTCCCACACATGTTCTCCAGGTTTCTGCCAATACATGTTAGCAAGGTCTTGCTATTTATTCCTGAGTTACAGTGTCTAATAGTCACCCTGAAGTGTGCTGAGATTTGAACCTGGATATGAGTGTTTATTTCATTGCCATTTATTCAGTGTTCATTTCATTTTTATTATTTATTTTATATTATTCTTTATCATTTTATTATTTATTACTTAATAATATTTATTTATTATTTATTTGTTTTATTTTATTATTCAGTGTTTATTTCATTGCTGTAAACTTTCAACAATTTTCCAGAGGTCTGACAAAGTTGATTGTGACAGCTTTTGCTCCACATTTTGGTGTTTCTCCATCAGTTTTCTTAATGTCACTCTACCAGTGAGTTAGCTTTACTCTTTGTGATGTTCAAATTATTCTCATTCTCGTTTTGCCCCTTTAAGCCAACACGTGTGTATTTTTACCTTCTTGATTCTCAGTTTTTCTATCTGTACTATAGAGATACTTCTCTTTCAGAGTTTTGAGGATTAGAAGTTACATTTGTATGACTCTTAGCACAATCTTTGACATGAAGAAGTTCCATAGTTTTCCATTATATGGTAATATCAAGTCTCAAGATTTGTACAGTTAGTTTTTCTTCCTCAGTCATCCAACATGACTTTCATTACCACCTTCTAGGTGCCACCCAAGATCGAGAGTTATAGTAGGGAACAGCATACACTCCCTGCTTCAAAGTGGTGTTGGCGCTAATGACACAATTCAGTAAATATGCAAGTAGCATACTCAGAAGGGGAAGGGTAGAACATTAGTAGAGAGTACCACAGGTAGCCTTGGTGCAGTCTTGATGGAGATTAGAGAATCCTTTGTAGAGAAAACAATGTTTAAAGTTATTAATTATTAAAATGTGTACAGGTTAGAGAGTTCCCATTGTGGCACAGCAGAAACTAATCTGACTAGTATCCATGAGCATGTGGGTTCAATCCCTGGCTTTGCTCAGTGGGTCAGGAATCCGGCATTGCCATGAGCTGTGGTATAGGTCACAGGCATGGCTTGGATTCCACCTTGCTGTGGCTGTGGAGTAGGCCAGCAGCTGTAGCTCCGGATGCGAACCCTAGCCTGGGAATTTCCATATGACATGGGTGCAGCCCTAAAAAGAAAAAGAATAAAAGTGTACAGGCTATGTTTTCTAAAATGATCAGAAAGAACAGTAGATGCTATCCAATTTAATGTAAAGAAAGAGGACTCTCCTGAAATAGGAAATATCATGAGCAAAGGCCCCCAAAACTGCCCAAGCCCATGAAATATTTGGGAAACTTCAAGAAGCTCTTTAGTTCTACACTGAAGAATTTAAGACTGCAGAGAGGAGAGACTACAATGTTTTAAGGAATAGAACACAGTCATTTTAAATATTTGTTAGACATTTAAAATGACCAGCTATTAATTAATACACAGGGAAAGTATTGCCTAGTGCCAAATATTTTAAATTACAGAGGCAATATTCTATTTATAATGCTATAATACTAGGAATTATCATTAGAAGTATAGTTTTCCAATTCATCCATTTGACAGAAATGTTTTTTATGTATACTTTTAGGTATAGGGAGAAATTAAAAATGGAAATTAAGTATCATTTAAAAATAAATCTCATTGTGCAATATATACTAAAACTTCATAGGCATGGCCAGAGCAACAGTCAGAAGCATTTAGAACCTTTAATTTATTCATCAGAAAAATACTAATAAATAAATAATCTAAAAAAAGCAAAATAAAATGAGTTTTTTAGGAGTTCTCACTGTGGTGCAGTGAGTTAAGAAGCTGACTGCAGTGTGGAAATGTGGGTTTGCTCTCCAGCCTGGCACTGTGGGTTAAAAGGATCTGGCATTGCTGCAGCTTCAAGCATAGGTCACAGTTGCATCTCAGATTCAATCCTTGGCCTGGGAATTTTCATATGCAGTGGGTACCACTCTAAAGAAAAATTTCATAAAATAAATTTTTTATAAGGTGGAAGAAATAAATTAATAAAATACAAAGGAGAGATACTAAAATGTAAAGCATTTTGGACTTGATAAATAGAAAGGGGGTATTTTTAAGATTAGAATAGATTGGAATAGAGTATATAATTTTTAAGTTAATAAATCTAAAAAAATGGAATTTTTAGCAAAATATGAACAACCAAATGCATCTAAAGAGGTGTTCGTATAAATAAATAATAAAGTTAAAGAAGTTTTTGAGAATAATAAATAAGAGAAACTAATATAAGAAGAGAAATGACTGAATTTTTAAAACAGGCAAAAAGCTATGATCAGAAATTTGACAGAAGAGGAACTAAATATGACAAATCCATGAAGAAAGTGCAACAGGAAGTAAAGTACCATGTTTTTTGCATTTGGGACTAAAGATATAAAAGAAAAAAAGTCTAGTGGAATTCAAGATGAAATCAATTCCAGAGCCAGGTGTCAGAATGTCCCCTGGTGCCCTTATTTATTTCTCTGGTCAGCTCATCCTGAGTCTTCTTTAGTCCTTCATAGGGTCTTCCCAGCCCTCCGGTTTCTTAAACATGCTTATATAGGTCTTTTTTTTTTTTTTTTTTTTTTTTTTGTCTTTATAGGGTCGCACCCATGGCACATGGAGGTTCCCAGGCTGGGGATTGAATCGGAGCTGTAGCTGCTGGCCTACATCACAGCCATAGCAATGTCAGCTATATCCAAGCCACATCTGTGACCTACGCTACAGCTCACAGCAGTGCTGGATCTTTAACCCACTGATCAACACCAGGGATCGAATCTGCATCCTCATGGATGCTAGTCAAATTCGTTTCCAATGAGCCAGGAGGGGAACTCCTAGGTCTAATTTTTATATGGAATCAAGCTCAGGCTCTAATAATAAATAAATAACTGCTAGTAATAAAGTATCCATTTTTACTCGTCATGGATTAAATAAAAATACCTCATGAAGCCCTTCAACATATATTTACAATGAGCCTGTTATGTATGAAGTTCCTTCTCAGGGCATATATTTGATGTGCATGCCTCATACATGTATATCCATCAATGACACACATACCTATCATGGCAGCCACCCTCCAAGATGGTTTCCAGTAACCCCCAACTCTTGATCTTCACGCCCTTGGGTGGTCCTCTCCCACATTCAGTGAGGGCAGGCCATGTAATCAACAGAATATGGAGGAAGTGACAATGTGTCACTTTTGAGTTGAGGTCATATAAAACATTATAACTTCCACTGGTGTCTCTCAGGTCACTTGCTCTGGGATTACTGGTCACCATGCTGTGAGGACATTCAAACAGCCTTCTAGAGAAACCTTTATTGTAAGTGACTGGAGCTTCCTGTTAACAGCCAGCCCTTACCTGCCAGCCACCTGCATATCTGCTCCTCCAGCCAGTGAAGCCTTCAGATGACTACATTCTGGCCAGGATCCAGAGCATAAGCTCACAGGAGACTCTGAGAGAGAAACACTCAGCCAAGCCATTCTTGAACTGCTGACCCAAGGAAACAGTAGGAGATATTTAACAATTAATGTTCTTTCAAACTAAAAAAAAATAATTTGAGGTAATTTTTTTTTTATCTAACAATGCATACTAAAACATCTGTGAGTGCTTATTTACTTCAAATATAGTGTCAGTTTCAGGCAATATTTGATGTGTCTGGTTTTCTAGTATAAAATGCAAAACATTCTGTATTCAAGCAGCCGATGACATTCTTTGGCAAAGATTTATAATCTAGGGAGAAATTTCCCTTTAACAACTTGCCTCAGGAATAGATATGTAAACAGAGAAACAATTCATTCCTAAATATTTCTTCTCTGCTTTGGACATTAATCTTCTTTTGGAAGTTAAATAGGACATATACAGACAGATAGCAAGTAGCTGAGTTCATTACCTGAGTACATGGCAGTTTTCAGAAATTGTCATGATGCCAAGAACAGACGAAAACTTGTAAAGAGATTAGACAGGAGCATCAACGTAACATACTGTGATTCTGATAATAAAGAAGATTTCATAGAAAGAGCATTCTTTTCAACGAAATCACTGCTTTAAAACTGTTCTCAGGTTATATATATTCAGCTCTATGGCACTCTAAATGTCCAAGGCCAGAGTTACCTGGTGGCCTAGTGGATTGGGGATCCAGCACTGTCACTGCCATGACTCGGGTCCCTGTGTTTGATCCCTGGCTCAGGAACTTCTGCATGCCACAGGAGCAGGTAAATAGAGAAATACATAAGCAAATAAATAAATGTCCAAAGCCACCTCACTTCTCTTAATTTAAGCACTATTCTTCTCATTTCTACAAATAAGGTTACATGATCTTTGTTTTTCTTCTATATCTCTACTACACTACCATTTGCTTATTTTTTTGTTTTTTCCATTGCCCAGAAAGTTTTTATTATATAAAAAATAAAAACAATTTAAATGTGCAAAAATGATGTCCAGATGTTAACATAATACATATTCACAATTAGAAAAAATAGGATATTTCTGGTTGTATAAGAGGCTTCCCTTCTGCCAGAAGCTGAGCATATGATTCTCCTTTTGCTCAAGGAAAACAACTTAATAAAAAAGTAGAAGGACCCTCAGAAAGTCACAGTAAGATCCAGACAAGCCTCATTGTGTGAAGCCCCTTGTCTCTGGAAGTGACTTGGCTATTTTGGGATTAATGTGGCACTCTGGGTCTATAGAGTTTTGTTAGGATCCACACCTGTGGTGAGGCTGCTGACTCTCCATCTCACATGAAAATCACCAGCTGAATGCAAGGTGCTGACAATTCTTTCCTTAGAATTTTGCTTCAGTTCACTCCATGCCTTCCTATTTACCAGCTCATTGATTTCTGTCAAACAAACAGATCAGTTTTATTGTATAATGGAAATTTGATTATGTGCAGAATTCCGTTTTATTGAGTTGTTTAATCTACTTGTATAAACCATTTTAATGTCCTCAGTAAATTTAAATGGTTCACCATGCAACTCGCCTGCACAAGCCTTCTCCCAGATACTAAGGTTTAACTGTCTTTGGCCTCGGTGTCAACATAGGATTTCTCCTTGTACCTTCAGAGGCTACATCAGCTAAGTGACCTGAATCTATCCTCTTTCTCTGGTTCACACCCCTTCACTTATATATTTGAGGGGATGAGGTTTAGGAGAATTGAGCCAACTCTAGGAAGTGTGATCTTACTTATTTGAAGTCATAAATCTCTAAAGGCTCATGCAGGTTTTGTTTCTTAAGAGAACTGGGAAGTGCATCTTTGCTGCCATGTTTGGCCACAGGTTAAAGTCTTGTTTTTCAACCCCTATGGCGCAGATGAATATGCTGTCCTCAGAAGAGGGTCCAGCATGAGAATGAACTTCAGCGTATGGCTGTAACTGCTGCCCTCACTCCCTCTCCCTCACTGCCACCTCATAGGCTGTGCAGCTCCCCGCAGCGGGCACTGCAAAGCGTGCTCTCTTATATTCCAAACTGTGAAAATTCTTTGCTTTGAGTTTGCAACATATGTGGTCATGAATTTGGAAGGAAGGCAGGCAGGAAGGAAGGAAAGAGGGGAGGGAGAAAGGAGGAAAAAGGGGAGGGAGAAGGAGGGGAAGATGGAGGGAAAGAAGGGAGGAAGGAAGAAAAGAAAGAAAAAAAGGAAAATAGACTGATTCTGATGAGTTTCCATTTGTTCCCTTGATGGAATGTATTTAATCGTTTTCCCTAAGATATCTCCAAGATATGAATGGTAACAGGATGTTTATACCAGAGATAAGATTGGACTGAAATCCTAGTTCACTCTGGGAGCTAATAAAAGTGAAGATTTGAATTTAAGTATCACTTTCTCCTCGAAGCACAGGAACAAGGAAACAGGGGTCAAAAGGGCAGCAACAGTGTTGTAAGCACTTTATCTGAAACATAAACATCACTGGAGTGCATTTTGGACCAAATTACCTCTCTCAGATCTGGGATGTTAGCATTCCTGCCCTACTTAAGCATGCCAATTTTACTGCGGCTTTGAGGAGAGCTGGTCAGGGGACTTGGTTGGACACTTGAGAAAAGGATCTTACCTCAAGGACTAATATAACTCAAGCAATTAAAAGGCATCCCACCAAGGAGAACCTCATAAAACCCCAAATCCCTGGAACAGAGTCCTTACCATAAATATCACAGGCAAAGGGAGCATGTATCACTCCACTCCTGAAGATACTGCAGTCACCTTTCTCTTGTAAACACAGTTAGTGGACCCAGAAACACCGAGCTTGAAAGACTGGAACTTCTGCACAATATAAAGGTTTCTAGGGATATTTTATTCCTGGACAATAAAGAAGTAAATAAATACATGAACAGATAGATCAAATCTATGATTTCAGTACACTGTAGCTGGATCTCAGTTTTTCAATGGATTTTGCTTTCTTCAATTCCGCCGTGACCACACTGTGATGAGATCGTAACACTTCGGATGCAGAGAACTTTTCCTTTCAAAATGAAGTTAATAATCATTATCCACAATAGCCAAAAGGTGGAAAGCCCAGGTTCACACCCCTTCACTTATATATTTGAGGGGATGAGGTTTAGGAGAATTGAATGGAGAAACAAAATGTAACTTATACATACAGTGTTATATTATTCAACCTTTAAAAGGAAAAGAATTCTGCTGCATGCTATAACATGATGAATCTTGAAGATAGCATGCAATGTGAAGTATGCCAATCACTAAAGGACAATGATTCCACTTAAATGAGGTACTTAGAGAAGTTAAATTTACATAGAAAGTAGAGAGTGGAAGAAGAGCATTTGTCAGGGACTTGGGGCAGGGAGAAACAGGGAGTTTAATGAGAAGAGAGTTTCAGTTTTGCAAGATGGAAAGAGTTCTGGAGGTGGATAGTGGTCACAGTAGCATAGGAATGTGAATGCCTTTAATACTATTGAACTGTATACTTAAAAATGATTAAGATGGTAAGTTTTATGTTATGTATATTTTACCACAATAAAAAATAATAAAAACATTTTGAGTTCTCATCATGGCTCAGTGGGTAAGAACCTGACATAGTGTCCATGAGGATGTGGGTTCGATCCCTGGCCTCACTTAGTGGGTTAAGGATCCAGAACTGGTGCAAGCAGATGTGGTTCAGATCCAGTGTTGCCATGGCTGTGGCATAGGTTGGCAGCTGCAGCTCCCATTAGACCCCTAGCCCAGGAAATTCCATATACCTCAGGGGTATATACCTAAGAAGAAAAGAAAAAAAGTAAGCGAAGTTTACTATGAAATTAAATTACTTTTACATTTATTTTGGGATATCACGATTCATCCCTGTTCCAAAAAGAGCTGTCCTGCCATTAACATGAGAAATAGCCCATTACAACAGTCTCAGCCTCTGTACACTTCTTTTTTGGATGTCCTTGACTGAGAAGGCATTAGTAGCTATTAAAGAGAAGCAAGTTAAAATGTTAACAACTGTACTTTTCCTGTTGTATTGGCAGATGCTCTCACCATAGAGTTTGATACCATGTACCTGGCAGGATCATCCAGTCAGTAACCCTGCAAATGTACTAATGAATGAGGAGACAAGGATTGCTTGAAAACCCAAACTTTGCAAAGCTGTAAATTGGTCTGGAGTGTTGCTTCCAATCTTATTAGCCAAAAAGTTGCTCAGCCAGCCTGCCTCTTTGCTCATTTTTGCCTGTTACCCAGTCTAGAAATGCTTCCTGCTGGAACTCTTCCTCCTGGATTAGTAGCTTTGGTTAACCAGGCATTTCACTTGCTATAAAATGTGGATATTCTAGGAAAGATGAGAGCAAACAAATAAATGAGGATTTGGCTGAGGGAGGGTACAAATTCTTAAGAATAAAAACATAAATTAAAACCAAATATACTGCACTTCATATTAGGAAAGTTGGGAGAGCTTTAGATTTTCAAATAATGTAGCTTCCATTGGCTTTGAATTGTCTTTAAAAGAAATCCTCCTGTTTTCATTTCATTTACTTTTCCATTCTTTCTAAAGACACTTGTTAGGTGAGCATGGTATTTACTCTGCCTTAACAATGAGGGGCTTGGGAATGAAATAAACAAATGCAGCCCATCTCCACCTTCATTTGATTTTGTGTAAAGACCCATTCACATGTTGAATGCTTGCAAAGATTTGGCAAAAGTACTATGTTTACACTGGAACAGGAATCTAGACCTTTGCTCTTAGACTGACATCAGTTCTTCCCTCCTGTTTGCATTAGTCTAAAACCTTTTAACTGTGCAGTGATCTCTTCTGTGGTCCCATTCTTCACCTGAAGAGGGTAACTCAGCTGCTCAGTGCAGGATTTCCTAATGGGAGAGTAGGGGATAAGGTGGGTAGGAGGATGTTGCACATAGGATAGTGGCTTCTGAACTTCATCATGCTAATTAAAAATAACAACAATGATGCATGTTCTGCCTGTCGGTCATCATACAACACAGAAGAAGCCTGGGACTCAGCAAAGTGCTGGTTCTCTCAGCCAGGGGAAAAATCAAGTTCCCGAGTTTAATGGAAGAGACAGGGCCAATACAAATGAAGAAGACAGAAAATGCTTCCAAAATAAAAAAGTTAAGTTTAAATGAACATGTGAAAAATCATTCACATGAAGGCTTGTGGAGCCACAAGAATGAAAAAAAAAAAATTAAGGAGAAGAATAAGGAAAATAATTTTATATTTATCGTGTTTGTCAGACCTTCTTTTATTTATTCATTCATTCATTCATTTATTCACTTATTGACCACCCCTCAGTTTATGGAGTTCCCTGGCCAGGGATTAGATCTGAGCCACAGTTGCCACCTACGCAGCAGCTGCAGCAATGGCTGGATCCTTTAACCCATTGCGCTGGGCCGGGAATCAAACCTGCATCCTAGTGCTTCAGAAACTCTGCTGATCCCTTCACACTGCAGTGGGAACTCCCTTCTTTCCTTTATGTGTCTCTTATTTGATTAAGTTCATTCATTTGCATAATTCAGAGTGGATGGTGAATGAGATGTAAGAAAACCAAGATATTTGCTGTAGTAGGTTCATGATACAAGACACATGAAGAGCCCTGCTACATTAAATTCATTTATACAATAATTTGGAAATCGAAGCATCTTTCATCAGTTAAAAAAAAATAAGGCTCGATTCTCATGATTAAAATTAAATAGAAACAACTAAATGTCTTTAGCTGATATTCAGACAAAACAAATGCTTCCTTAAAATATTGTGATTTCTAAAAACATTTTGCACGTTTTACCTATGACTTTTAGGTAGTCATAAACATCTTTAAAGCCAATATTATAGCTACCCTTGAGTAACTGACTCCAATTACTAAGTCCTCACCTGTTTAATTTTATCTTAAATAATTAATTTTTCCTTGTTCTTTTTTTCATGAAATCCTTTCCCTAATGTTTAAGGCTAAGCCATTGTGTACATTTATCACAGATAACTAAGATAGGTAGTGCAAGTGGCCAGGAAAACTAAGAGGGAAAAGCTGGCGAGGACCAGCACAGAGTATCTAATTCATATGTACAAACAACAGTTCTTTCTCATAAATGACTGGCGAGGTATGAATCAGCCCATAGAGCTTGCTGTTGGTCCAAACTATACTGATAAGTGAACATAATCAGACAACTCCAGGCCCTTAGACAGGAACATCTATTTTTAGGGCATCACAGGGTTCACCAAGGAGCCCGATAGAGAGAGAGAAGATCCATGGTAGACAATGTCAGGCTTCATTAAAACACAATAAACTCGACAAAAGGGTAAATTCGCAATGATGGCATGCACAGACACACATAGATACACACACACGTACATGCACACACAGACACAAATACATACCACAGAGATAGACACATAGGAAATAAACACTTGAAATAAGACCTCAAATCTTGAATGAGAATTTGATCTGCCAAAAAGTTATCTTTTTTTTTTTTTTTTTTTGCTTTTTAGGGCTGCACCTGCAGCATATGGAAGTTCCCAGGCTAGGGGTTGAATCGGAGCTGCAGCTGCCAGCCTACACCACAACTCACAACATTGCTGGATCAAACCCATGTCCTCATGAATACCAGTTCGGTTCATTTCCACTGAGCCAAGACAGGAACTCCCTCTATGGGGTGAGTAAAGTGTTTTAAAATTGATTGTGGTGATGGTTACACAATTAAAAGGCTAAATGTACTGAAGATCACTGCATTGTGTGTTTCAAGTGGATGCCTTTTATGGTATGTGGATTATATCTCAATGAAGTCAGTAAAATAAAGCGTCATTGTTTACTCACTAAATTGGTTGATCTTTTGCTTATCTTTTTTTTTTCATTATTACTGAACATCTGGACTAGCCTATAAACTAGAAAATAGAGAGCATAAATGAAAAGAGCCACTTAAATAAAGTGGAATTGAGCCAATGTCCTCCTTCCTAATACATTGAACTTTACTCTTTGCAACTGAGATTCCTCCTCAGACCACACAGGTACCACCATTACATCTTCTAACTCAAGCTATAAGAACAGAATCCCTAAGGACAGTTTTTACCAATGACCCTCAAAGTCAGATCTAGAGATGTTTTCCTGCTCTTCACAATAGTGAGATTTTGAATCAGTTGTGTCAGTTCAAGGATTTTTTGTCCCCTCTCTCTGATCTTTTATTAGAAATAAAAGGGGCAGCTCCAGTGATACCCTCTGAAATGATATTATATATCAGCAGAGGTTTTTTTTTTTAATGGAAACATTTCATGAAAATATAATTTACCTGTTTTAATCATGTGAGCAGGAATCAAAAGTGGGAACGTTTTAACAAAAATGTTCAAAACGAAATCCTCCATTTTCACTGTTTCAGAGCATGTGGATCTGCTCTGTAAGACTGCGGTTTCCACTTCATAGAAGAGGGAAGAATGCACGGAAAAGGCACTTACAAAATATGATGGGGAAAACCCAGTTTATGAAAATGTCAGCATCTCTATAATCCAGAGGAACACATATTACAGAATTTATTAAGACCACCTTAGAATAAAACTACACATTTTGGCTACAAAGCACCTTACAATAGCACAATTTACTGTATATTGAAATTAATTATAGGTTCAGACCGTCCTAGTTCTATTAATGAATTCTCAAAAGAACGTCTTCCTTTATTTCATGAAAATTTCTACAGCATGGAAGGCATACAACATAAAGGTCAGGGTCAAGCAAAATTATCTTGTATTAGATATGCCATGAAATCTTACTGAGGAAAACAACACTGTGGATTCTGGGGTTACTATTGGCGATTTCTCCGAAAGATTTTAAAATTTCATTATCACATTTTGTTCCAAAAACTGAAGTTCTTTCTTGAAACTCCATCTCCATTTAGGTGAGATCTCATATCACCATTTAAAGGCCTCTTTCTTTCTCTTCCTATAGAGTTTCTCCAAAGGCCATCAACAATGGCATTTTTGTATAAGTTAATGCTTTCCAAACCTTAAAGTACATGTGAACCACTGGGGATCCTGTTAACGTACAAGTTATGCAGGTTTGGAGCATGGCCTGAGAATCTGCATTTCTTATATATTTGTGCTGTGGCCATTGCTGGTAGTCCACAAGCCATACTTTGAATAGCAAGAGTTTAAGCCATATAATTTCACAAGAATTGCCTTTTTAAACTCTTGTGTATTAGTAGGTGCAACTCACGATCCCTTAAATACAGAAACAATTTTGGATTTTCTATTTATCTTTATCTCCTAGCATAATGATCATTAATACTGTCAATGAAAAATAGGTAATTGTCAGTTGACTCGGCTAGAAGCAAGGAAATATTGAAACATTAGTCACAGCAACGTAGACAGTTTATAGGTGAATTTCTGGCAACTAGAGGCTCCTTTTTAGTTATTGTCTCAGTGACATAATCCTAATTGCATCAAATGTGCTGACTGACTCTAGCAAGCATCTTGAAAGTGATATGTTGGAGTCAAATTGAATGTTGCAAAAAGACGAACTGAGATGACAAGAAACAGCCATCTGTCTACTCCTAACGCTTAGAAATTCTGATGACGTAACGGAGTCTGAAGGAAAGAAAAGACTATTTTCCTGTGCCCAGAATGAAGAAGGAATCAGGGAAATAAATAAGAGCAGATGCTGTGGCAATGCACTTGGGCAGAGGTAAGCCCTTGGAGCCGGGAGCAAGTGTTTATACAAACCCGGTGACAGGTCAAGTGACGTCTGGCAGGCACACCGAGGCCCTGCCAAGATCCCCCTTCAAGAAAGAGTGCATGGCCCAGCTGCAAAGGGTATTATGAGCTGAACAGCCTTCAGATGTTAGTTAACATCACATGAGACTCTCCTCAACTTGATAGCTTTGCATTGCTTAAGCCAATGGCTGAGCCAACCTTCGGTCTAAGGGCCTCGCTCTTTCCATACAACATGGGAGGCATTTAATGGACCGTCTTTGTCCCAAAGTCCCGTGTCAGATTAGCAGACTTTAGATCTGTCCTGGAGTCAGAGGGCTCCCCCCAGTTGGCTTCCTTCCTTGTCCGTTCCCAAGTGTTATTCACCAATAAACTGGGTACACACCTAACTCAATCTCAGCATCTGCTTCCTATAGGACAACTGACGCCTGCCCACCAGTATTTGAGAAGGGAAGAGTTCTCAGGCCACCTCCCTGAAAGGCTGGCCCCCTTTGATGTAGGTGTGGCCATTATTGACTGAATCACTCAAGCTCTATTTTGTCCTCATTCTGACTGGAGGTGTTGAAAGCAAATCAGAGCAACATAAATCAGAAACAAAACCAAAATCGACTGTATTTCCTAGGTTTCCACACAGCCAGGGATCTGGAGAATCGAGTATCAACAACTGTTTCCCTCACATGAGACTGGAAGGTGGAAGATTTGGGTTTGTTTTTGAACCACTTTTGTAAGCAAGGCTGTGGAATTGTGGAGGCTTCCTCTATCTGATGCCTGTTCTTCAGCTTCCTGGGGGCACAGTGGCACCAGGGCTCATGGCAGGGTGCTGGCAGAAGCTTTGTGATTCTATCACAGAACTGACAGTAGTTTCCAGGGCAGGGTGACTTTGTTAGTCTGGGGGTCATTTCTGGAATCCACTTCTTCAATCCTTCCAAACGAATTCACTCTATGAAACCCCTCCTTGTACCTTACAATGAACCCTGGTTGATATGCCAGAGCAATCATAAGAAAACATGGGAACAAGAGAGGACCATAATGTTCCCCTGTGAGAAGTGAAAATTGAGCCATTCACGTGAACTGTATTCATATGTGGGAACATCAAGTCAGACATTTAACATTACAACTCATTCACAACCACTAAAACAACCCATGCCCTGGCAAAAACAAAAATTATCTTATAGGGACCCTTCCACAACTCATGGCAGATAGAAATTCCACAATAAAAGCAAATTATACTAAAGGTGATATAGCACATTAAATGTTCCAAATCATACTAGGAACCAGATTCCCAGCATGAAAGGCAGGAAATGTGACAAGGAGGACAAATAGTGCTGCCAAGAACTAGAAAAGTTAAGGCAATCCAAAAAAAAAAAAAAACAAAAAAAAACAAAAAAAAAACAGTTAAGGTAATTAGAAAGAAAGAAATCACCATGAGAAAAAAAACTAAAACTACTTGGAGGAACAACAGTTTTGAAAACTTACCAAACAGAAATTCTAAAGGTGAAAACAGTTAAGTACTAAGGTTTTAAAAAAGGTAATATTATGACTTTCACATAAATATAAAAATAGATACGTTCTTAAGAATTTATTTAATAATCCACGAGAAAAACAGATAGTCCTTAAACTCCTTCAAAAAGAATACTAAGAACAGATTCATTTATAGATCATAAATGTTAAAACAAAAGGGGGCAAAACAGGAAAGAAAAAACAAAGAAATGAAAGTAGGACCCAAAATTATTATTATTTTTAATTGAACTCTGATGCAATTTTATTTTATTTTATTTTTTGTCTTTTTGCCTTTTCTTGAGCCACTCCCACGGCATATGGAGGTTCCCGGGCTAGGAGTCTAATTGGAGTTGCAGCCACTGGTCTTTGCCACAGCCATAGCAACGTGGAATCCAAGCCGCGTCTGCAACCTACACCACAGTTCACAGCAACACTGAATCCTTAACCTGCTGAGCAAGGCCAGGGATTGAACCCGCAACCTCATGGTTCCTACTCAGATTCGTTAACCACTGAGCCACAACGGGAACTCCCAAAAATTCTAAGAATTGTGAAAAGAAGAGCCCAACTTGTCATTATTCATAGATTATATATTCATCTAAATTAAAAATTCAAAAGTTCCTTAGAAAATTAGTACAATTAGAGAGTTCAGTAAATATAATTAACATTTACAAAATAGAATCCTTAAAAGTTAATTGGTAATTAAAAATGAATTTAAAATATATAAGAATAAATCTAATTAAATGTGCAAAAATTTTGCATTTTTTTGGCCCATGAGGAAAATATAAAACTTGATCAAAATACATAAAAATGGCCAAATACATGTATATTATACTATATTTATTTTCCATTTTAATCTATAAATTCAATTCATTTCCAGGCAAACTCCCAGAAGATTCTGCCTGCATCCTCCTGCCCCCAAACACCATTAATTTTGCCCTAGAAGAACTGGAGGGCCGGGAACCTGATGCCTTTTTTTTTTTAAATCTTTTTTTTTTTTTTTTCTTTTTAGGGCTGCACTCGCAGCATTTGGAGGGTCCCAGGCTAAGAGTCAAATCAGAGCTACAACTGCAAGCCTACACCACAGCCACAGCAACACAGGATCCAGGCCACATCTGTGACCTACACCACAGGTCACCACTACACCAAATCCTTAACCCACTGAGTGAGGCCAGGGATCAAACCCATAACCACATGGTTCCTAGTCAGATTCGTTTCCACTGCACCACAATGGGAACTCCTCAAATACTTTCTTAATAAGAGAAATGATGTGGATGGCACTCCTTTGTCCATCCCTGGAATACAGATGTTTTGCCTAGATATGTGTCAGTCAGCTTGCATCCATCAAACAATGTTTTTGAGAATGAAGAAACAATAGCACAAGGATGATGGAGAAAAGAAAAGAAAAAATACATATTCTTTTTTCTTTTTTCTTCTGCTTTTTAGGGCCACCCCTGCGACATATAGAAGTTCCCAGGCTAGAAGTCGAATTGGAGCTGCACCTGCCCGCCTACACCACAGCAATGCAGGATCTGAGCTGTGTTTGTGACCTACACTACAGCTCACAGCAATGCTGGATCCTTAACCCACTGAGTGAGGCCAGGGATCAAATCTGCATCCTCATGGATACTAGTTGAGTTTGTAACCTGCTGAGCCACAACGAGAACTCCTAGCAATGTGTATTCCTTTTTTTTTTTTTTTTTTTGTCTTTTTGCTATTTATTGGGCCACTCCCGAGGCATATGGAGGTTCCCAGGCTAGGGGTCCAATTGGAGCTGTAGCCACTGGCCTACACCAGAGCCACAGCAAAGTGGAATCCAAGCCACGTCTGCAACCTACACCACAGTTCACGGCAACGCTGGATCATTAACTCACTGAGCAAAGCCAGGGATGGAACCCGCAACCTCATGGTTCCTGGTCAGATTCGTTAACCACTGAGCCAATGTATTCTTGATAGTATGTTTGAAATGCTATTAGTCATAGCACAAATAAAATATAATAAGACGAAACTGCTAGAGCTAGGTGGTGGACAGCGGATCCAGTTCTAAAGAGAAATAAGGGAATTTGGAGGAGGGGTGATGGAAATGCTCTATATCTTGATTGCAGTGATAGTTACACAACTGCACACATTTGTCAAAATTCACAATACTGTTCACTCAAAAGGGTATATTTTGCTATGTGCAAATTATACCTCAAAAAACATTAACATAAAGACATCGTTTATTATGTTTCAGATGAGCAATGGTTAAGAAGACTGATAATCACAAGAATCAGAGACTATGTGGGGTCCTAACAAACCTCATAATCTACTTGCTGCGGTGCTTTAACAAACCTAGAGAACATTTAAAAATATTGAGGTCAGGGAGTTCCTGTCATGGCGCAGCGGAAACAAATCTAACTAGTATCCTTGAGCAGCAAGTTTCTATCCCTGGCCTTGCTCAGTGGGTTAAGGATCTGTCATTGCCATGAGCCATGGTGTAGGTCGCAGATGCAGCTCAGAGCCCCCATTGCTGGGGCTCTGGCATAGGCCAGCAGCTGCAGCTCCAATTTGACCCCTACCTAGCCTGGGAGCTTCCATATGCCCCAGGTGTGGCCGCAAAAAATTTAAAAGAAGAAAAAGACAAAGAGGAAAAAAATTGAGGTTAATGGAATATAAGCTTACCTATGCCTCAAACATCTCCCTACAAAGGTACAGCCTAGAAAATTTTGTACTCGTTCACAAGGGAATAAGTACACAAATATTCATTACAATTTTATTGATAACAAAATTTGAAAACAACATAAATGTCCATTGATGTAGAAGAAAATACTTACAGGGACACAAAAATCTTGAAGACAGTAGTCAATTCATGAAAGAAGAGAAGCCGGTGTAGTTGGAAGGGGCACATTTGCAACTTCACCTGTAAGTAACTTTTTATGTTTCTGTTAAAAATACAACATTAGGAGGAGTTCCCTCGGTGGTGCAGTGGGTTAAGGATCAGACTGCAGCAGCTTGGGTTGCTGTGGAGGTATGGGTTCCATCCCCAGCCCAGTGAAGTGAGTTAAAGGATTTGGCTTTGCCATAGCTGTGTTGTAAGTGGCAGCTGTGGCTCAGATTTAATCCCTGGACCAAGAACTTCCATGTGCTGTGAGTGTAGCCATTAAAAAAAAATACACAGAAGGAAATCCAGTTAAACATTTTTCTTTATGACATCTGTGTCATGGTGGCACACCCTGGAAGTTTTACATCATTCTCTGCATTTTTCTAAATGTTTAAAATATGTCATGGAAGGAGGGACAGAGAAGAAAAAAATAAAAAGAAAGGAAGACAAAGAAAAATAGAAGAAGAGAAAAAAGAGAGAATAGAAACTGAATTACAGAGAAATCAATAATCAAGGGGGAACAAGCACCACAACATGTTAAATCTCAGCCCTTTGGTTTGCAAAGATTCTTAGAAATCATTAGGCAGTTAATCACCTCAAGGACTCTGGAGGAAACAGAATCCAATCTTTCTCATTTCAGAAACTGAGAAAGGAAGTTAAAAACAACAGCATTGGCTCAGGTTTGCAAAGGAAGTCTGGTTGATGCTAGGATTAAAGCACCATTTTTAAATTTTTTAAGATTTAAGTTTAAATGACTTTGAAATGGTTTCATTTTTTACTTAAGAAGGTAACTGATTGACATCATTTAATGTCCTTCTTTATTTTATCTTTTCTCAAATTCTTTTTGGGAGTTTTCCAGCACTTTTGTAAGAATGCTTATCCCCCACATCTAACTTTATATAACATTTTCATTTGACGCACCATATTCTGGGATAGTTATTATCACTTCCTAAAGAACTTAGATACTATTAAATATTTACCCTTCTTATCATAAAAATAATAATCCCCCATGATGCTCTGTCTCCGTTATGCCAACACTTGTCTTAGGGATAAATGGATACTTAATGGAGGATTTAAAAATTATTGGATGCAACATCAAGTTGAATTTACTGTTTCCTACCAGAAAGTGTGTCATTTACCAATTTTACTTCTTCATCAACATTAGTTATGATTAAAGGTAGGTTTTGTCATTGAGGGAAAATAAATTGCCCATACTAAATACTAAATAAATACTAAGTATTGAAAAGTAAGTAACTGATTAATTACTAAATACTGAATTCCCAAAACATGGAGAAAATCTAGGGTTTGTTTAACAGACACACACATAACTTTCAATAAATACATATTTTAGGTAAAAATATCTTAGATATGTTTGTTATCTCACTGACTCACTCCTATAGTCTATCCTCTACAATCTTCTTAAATTATGAAAGCCATCTTTTTTCAATTAAACTTGACCCAGCAGGATGTTTGAAAGCCAAATGTTAGAACAAACAGTTTAGGCAATTAAAGATCTAGTCCTTGATGGTTTGGTCTGGGAATTCAACTGGCTGTTAAATAATCATCTAATTGAGGCTGTGGAGAGGACACTGGGAAGTCAAGCAGAAATAACTCTCCTGCATCTGGAATTGAGATGAATTATATGCCCATAAAATATGAGGCGGATATCAAGTTACTCATTATGTTGCACAAAGAATCAAGAAAACAGAGCAAGCAGTGCAGCTAGTTAAGGGAATCCATAAAATTAAAGCTTTATCTGTTTGAAAATCAACTTTGACTAGACAGAGAATACCTATCATTAGAAGTACAGTAGGTAAATTGTGATTTGAGTGGAATGTATTTGTATATAGAGCCTTAGCTGATATAATGTGTTTTCGTAAATTTTCACAAATTAGGCTCTCTAAACAAGGCTGATTAGGTTTATTCTCTATCATTATCTTAGTGGCTCAAAAACATGAGATGTGTATATATATATATTTATTTATTTATATTATTTATTTATTTATTTATTTTAATGTAGCAAGGAGGGGTGGCAGAAGGCCACTGTTGAAGAGTGACACAGACTGGCCACAGAAGGTGACTGGAGATATGGGACATATCAGATACGAAGAGGAAAATAAGCTGAAACATTTTGTTGTACAGGAGAAATTATCACAGCCTTGCAAATAAACTATATTTCAATAAAACTTTAAAAATGGAAAAAAAGAAAAAATGTGAAGAAAAAAATGAAGAAAATAAATGTCTATCTTGGCTTTCTATTCCAAGCGAGTCTCTGACATCCTCATGATCTTATTCTTTGGAAACACCTAGCTTAAAAGGGGAAACACTGGATTAACTTCCTTTTACCATGAATCTTCCCCTCTACCCTCTGTTCTGAGAAGTTTTTGTATTAAGAGCTGATTGAGTCTGGTTCACTCACCATCAATTGTTCTAGATGTTTTACAAAAATTTACTGTCAACATTTCTCCCAGGACTGGAATTTCTTACTAACCTAAAATGACTGACAAAGGAAGTTCAGTGAAGAGAAAGATTTCTCTTTCAAGGGTGAACATTCTACAGCCTTTTCGTAGGCTGGCTCTGTTCATACCCAGGCCTTCTAAGCCAACAAGAAGGTAATCTTGAGAAATGTAAGACTGTGTAAGTTACACCTACACACATCTACACATATATACACATTTGAAAACAGGAATAAATGACATTTCAGTTGAGTCATTAGTGATGTTTTATGTAATAACAAAGAATTTGTGTTCTAAAATGATAATGAAGATAATGATAAAATGCTGGACTGACTCCTTGTCCACACTGATCCCTTTCAGTCATCCAAAATCACAGGGATTATCTTGTCTCTTTTTATAAGCTTCACTTTGGGCATTGAGATCCTTCAGGCTCCAAGTCTTGTTCTCATCTAGAGCCCAGTGATGCTCTGATACGGGAGAACCTGGAAAGAGCCCTCAGAATCCCATAGCTCCTCTCTGGAAGCTAGGCTGGAGCATCAGGGGCAGCTGCATCCCCATAACATATGCCAGTAACACTAGAGAAACTAAGCCCCAAAGCAAAGCTACTGACTTAGAAATACCTACAGCATAGGGAGAAAGAGGGCAATAATAGACATCATCTATGGGAATAACACAGGAAGAGTTTGTTTCTTTGCAACAAAGAACACACCTTTCCCAGGTCTTCCCTGACAAGAGCACAATGAGGATGACAAGAAAAGGCAAACTTCTTCAGTCCACTTTCTGTGAACCTGACCATCCAGGTACCTGCCTGCCTGGCTGACCTCTCAATAGTCACATATGTCTCACAGCCGGGGGTCACAATGTGACATCAGAAAGGGCCCATGCCATGGTCAGCCAAGCAGCTGGTCCATGCATATTTAGAGACTGGCTGCCCATCCAGAAACACTCTCAGAGATATACCCAGAATAACGTTAGACTAAACATCTAGGTACCCATGGTCCAGTCAAGTTGACACATAAAATTAATTCATTATCACAACAAAATTACAGACCTAGTTTAGGAAGGAAAGACAGGACAAAAAAAAGGGGGCTTGGATCTGTGATAGCAATAGGGAATAAGCATTGAAAAATGTAAGCTCTCTAGCCCCAGGCTTTCTCTTTGAGAGAAAAATCCACATTTGGTCACTTATATTAGATGTCACATATATTAGATAAGCCACATGCAGTTTAACATATTCCTAAAAGTGCACTAAGTCTTCAAAAATGTAATGCCTGCAACATTTATCCCATGCCCATGACAGACAGCAGCAATGGATCCCAGATCTCCCTCCAAATGATTGTACATGAGGCCTCAAAATCTTTATAACAGGTGGTCTAGAGACAGGCAACAAATAGATAAGAGCTAGTATGCAAGAGGAAATTGATTTGCTGGTACATAGGGCTGGGCTCCCTAAACTTGTCAAGAAATGATATCGTGAATTCTCAGACTTTCCCTTTATTGTTTTCTGTGAGCTGGGGAGCCTCAAGAACTGTTTTCTTTTTCTCTAGCATTCTGCCACCACGAATGCCACACCGTTTTTCTTTTTCTCTAATCATATTTATGGGGCGTGGTCTGGTATTTTCTGACTCTCCTCTGCCTTTCTACTTTGCTGTCTCCAAATATCTTCATGTCTAATCATGACATTGAAACAAAGGGAGCCCCTCCAAAATATTAATTTGTATGGAATTAAATGATCAGGGACTTCTAACATTTTTAATTAAGATACCTGGTACTATTCCTTTTCGCAGAAAATAACTAGCATCTTCCTCTATTTACTTTTTTACAATTTTTATTATTTTTATTAAAATATAATTTATTTATAGTGTTGTATCAATTTCTGCTGTAAAGCATAGTGGCCCAGTCATATGTATTATCTATATATGTATTTATATGTGTATATATATGTGTGTGTATACATATATGTATATACATACACATTCTTTTTCTCATAAAATATTCCACCATGGTCTATCCCAAGAGATTGGCTATAGTTCCTTGTGCTGTACAGTAGGACCTCATTATTTCTCCATTCTAAATGTAGTAGTTTTGTGGTACATATATACAATGGAACACTATTCAGCCATGAAAGATCCTACTCCTAACTCAGTGAGAAAGAGGTCTTGGTGATGTATTGATGTTTGTCACGGGCTTGGGACTGCAGGAAGCAGTTTGCAAACCATGTATTTGCTTGTTCATTAATGAAGATTCCATTCAGCTGCCTGTAACAGTGTCAGGAATGCCATATCTATTTCTTCAAACAAACATTTGTTCATGACACTCCCCTTCCTGGAAACATGCTTTGCCTTCTCTTATCCTTCAAAGCCCAGATAAAGGACCATCTGACTCAAAATTCTTTCCAGCCTTCTCATCTCCTGATGTCAATTCACTCCTCCCTGCAGGGCTCCCACCTTGAGGTATCAACTACTTTGTTTTGCTATGTATCTGTGCAGACACTCTACCTTCCTTCCTAAGCTCTTAGCTTCTTGGTATCTCTTGTATAGCAACCCTTGTTTCCAATCTGTAGCTCACAGATTGTTCGAGCCTAATGATTTTGTATCTTCTCTGATTGCAAATATTAACTGTCCTCCATTCTATGCCAAAACAAAATACAGGTTTTTGTTGTTCCAAGACAATAGCAAGCTTTGCACCTAGCCAAAGTCTTTGCAGCTCTGTTCCGTGAGTCTCTCTCAACCCTTAGAGCAGTTACTGGTGATGCCTGAGCCATATTCCTCTGGCTTTTTTTTCTTTTTTCCAGTCATCTGTTTATACTTACATGGTACATTTTAAAGCAATTGCTTCATTTGTAATACACATTAGAAACCATAAAAAAGTGAAGAGCTGAAATGTACATCATATATTTGTGTGTATATATATATGTGTATATATATATATATATATACATATATATTTTTTTTTTTTGAGGGCCACATCTGTAGGTTTCCAGGCTCTGAGCTCGGGGTCTAATCAGAGCTACAGCTTCCAGCCTATGCCACAACCACAGCAATGCAAGATCTGCGCTGCATCTGCAACCTGCACCACAGCCCACAGCAACGCTGGATTCCTAACCCACTGAGCAAGGCCAGGGATGGATCCCACAACCCCATGGTTCCTAGTTGGATTTGTTTCCGCTGCACCACGACAGGAACTCCTGTCTTTTTTTTTTTTTTTTTTTTTTTTTTTTTACAGAGGCAAATCATTTGCACAAAAATGATTGCCAACTGCAAGCATGTGCATTTCCACATGAAGGTTTTCTTAAAAACCAGGAAATTCCACTCTGCCCCTCAGATTTGAAGCATTAACACCCAAGACACAGTCCCCAAGCAAAAACTGATGGGAGTTGGTATATAAACACCCCAACTCTCTCACACCCTGGTGGAATAATCCTCAGGCTCTTGTTCTACACCATTTCCAGATTTCCCCAAAGAACTGAGTCCTAGTTGTCCATGGGTAGCTGCTTGATTCCATATCCTGTACCGGCTACCTTCCCTCCCTGTCTCATTCCCCATTCCCCTCTTAGTATTTTGTGGCATCACCCCTGCCCCCGACAAAACTGCTAATACTTGACTCCTTAGGGTACACTTTTGGGGAACCCCAAATTTAGATACCCTTTACTTCTTTTGTAATATATACTCATCTTTCAATTATTATTTTTTCTCTTTTTTAGGGCCGCACCCATGGCATATGGACGTTCCCAGGCTAGGGGTTGAATCAGAGCTGTAGCTGCTGGACTATGCCACAGCCATAGCAACACAGGATCCAAGCCATGTCTGCGACCTACACCACAGCTCACAGCATCACCAGATACTTAATCCACTGAGTGAGGCCAGGGATGGAACTTGCATCCTCATGGATACTAGTTGGGTTCATTAACCACTAAGCCACGATGGGAACTCTACTCATCTTTCAGGTCTTATCTTAGAGGTCACTATTTCACTGAGAATACCTCTAAACATCCACACTGGTTAGGACTCCTTGGTATAAATCTGTCATAAGATCCTTTACGTTTTCTTCCATAGCATTGATACCAAGGCAGTAATATAATTCTCTGTGTAATGATTTACTTAGTATCTGTAATATCCATTGCCATATCTTAAAACAAGGCATAGCATAGACTGGGCATTTTAATTGGCACATATGAACTAAATGGCTAAATACTTGAATAACCCTGGAAGTTTCTATCTTCAGTTCCTCTCAGTTCTACTTCCAAAGTTTACCTCCTTCCACTATCTCTGCTTCCATCTCCAACATGTTGCAAAATACCATAATTTGTATATCATATTTGTCAGAGTGGTCTGCCTGCTTCAGTCCTGTCCTCAACCAACCAAGATGTCACATACAGTGGCCTTCCATTGCATTTAAATTCATACTCTTTATTCTGATCCACCCATCTCTGCATGATTTTGCACGGGGTTGTTCCTTCAAGCACATGGCCTGCCTTTTTGTTTCCACTATTGAAGCTCACAAGGAAAGAGGGGAAACCCTCCTTCCTGGAATGTGCCAATTCTTTTCAACTTTTGTCCTTTATCTTCTTTTTGCCCAGAATCCTCTTCTGCACCTTCTCCTTTTATTGAGTCATCAGTGAGAGGAATATCACTTAAGATGTGGCTAATAATCAGCCAATCAGCAGAAGGATATGCAAACACCTAGGAAACTGTTATGATGAAGAGACTAGGGGAGAAATTGATAATATCAGAGCCACAGAAATTTAAAGCTACAGTCATAGAAGGACATATAGCTACCAGAACCTCTGAACCTACTTCCCAAGGTACAAAAGAAATACCCCTTCTTTCTCTATGCTTCTATCTCCTAGTAGACTCTCGGACTCTCATTGGCTAAACCGATGGGAAGCCAGAACACAAGAAAACACAAGTAATTCCCATCACAAGGAAAAAAAAAACTGTTACTCTGTATGGTGATGAATGTTAAGTAGACTTGTTGTGGTGATCATTTTGCAATATATAAAAATGTCAATTCAGGGAGTTTCTGCTGTGGCTCAGTGGGTTAAGTGTTGGACATAGTGTCTGTGAGGATTCAGGTTTGATCCCTGGCCTTGCTCAGTGGGTTAAGGATCCAGTGTTGCTGCAAGCTGAGGTGAAGTTCACAGATATAGCTCTGAGGCTTGGATCTGGTGTTGCTATGACTGTGATGTAGGCTGGCAGCTTCGGCTCCAGGTTGACCCCTAGCCAGGAACTTCCATATGCCAGAGATGTGACTGTAAAAAGAAGAAAAAAAAAGTCAAATCATTGCATTGTATACTTGAAATTACTAGCATTGTTATATGCCAGTTACACCTCAATCCAAATAAATTTGAAAGGAAAGCTCATGTTATGAAGACTGTGAGAGTCAATTCCACAGGGTACAAGGCAGGAAAAAGTAGTGTGGGAAAGATAAGTTGAAGGGCAAACAGAAAATAATTAGTGATGAAAGACCATTAGAAATCACTCAACTCTTGCACTCGGCAATGTGTCTTCCTCTGAAAGTATAGAGTTCAGCAATCCTTGTTGATAGGAAAAAAATATTCAGCATAATTTTTCTAAATTGTTTTAATTTAATTTTAAGCTAGGGCAGTCATTTAAATGTGTGACCAAAGCCATTCTGTTCAAGACCAGAAAATTTAAAGGTCTTGAAATCAACATGTTAAAAATTGAATTACATTCATATAGAAGCAGCAGCATGATTCAGTGTTAATCTCAAGATCAAGGATTTGGTATCGTTTGTAGCAGAAATAATAGAAAATGTGATTTATTGTATGGTTTAATCCAATTTATTGTATGGTATACCAACACATGTTATGGCTTTCTCAAATATGCCCAAATCAAATGCCACCACATAAGATGACGGGATACTTCACTGAGATAGGTAGTAGGAGATGATGAGGGTTCAGTGATGCCTTTTGTGAAAAATTCCAAATTAAATGAAGAGATGTCCCAGAGGATGAAGGGACGAGGGCTGACTAAGGGCTATAAATAATAAATACAGGAGAGAGGAATTTTCCTGAGATTAGGAGACTATGCCATCAACATTTCAAGATTACATTATTATTGAGGACCCAGTTTCTAATGCAAAGACTAAAAATCCAAGTACCGAGAGAAGCCAGAGTACAGAGAACAAATAGGAAATGGTTGCACAGGGACTGAGAAGCCATTCAGTGCTGTAAGTAGTCTTCCAGGCTTGGGTGGAAGCATTAAGAAATCAAGGTCTGTCAAAGAAGATGAGACCTGATATCACCACAAGCTTTCAGGTGAGGCCCAGAAGGGTGAAAACCTAGTAGTTAATCCTGATTATAAATAAACAAACCATTACAAAGCCTAAACCTAGGCCAACTCCACCCATTCTCAGCCTGGATTAAATTTAACCACATCTATCCAAACTACCTGCCAGAGGCAAACATAAATCCTCTCTAGAGGAAACAAACATCATCTCGACTTATCTTTATTCTTTTCCATATATTCCTGAATTATTTTCTACACCATGAAACAAGAATTATTTTGCACACCATAGAAAAAGATCAAGTAAATGATCAATAACCAAGAGAAAAGATAGATATCAGGAAAAAAATCCACAAGAGTACTGGCGTCAATATTTTTAAGAAAACAGAACACAAAATGAAGCATTCATACATATATTTAGGATATATCAGAAACTAAGTATAAATTCTGGAACTAAAGAACACACTAATTGAAGTAAAGAATTCAATTCAATATATGCAATTAACAGAGATGAAAACACAGAAAATTATGAAAGGAAAGATGAGCAGTTAAAAATACCCAGATTTGGAGTTTCCTTCATGGCTCAGCAGAAACGAATCTGACTAGTATCCATAACGACGCAGGTTCACTCCCTCGCCTTGCTCAGTTAGTTAAGGATCTGACAATGCAGTGAGCTGTGGTATAGGCCACAGATGTGGTTCAGATCTGGCGTTGCTGTGGCTGCAGCAGAGGCCAGTGGCAATAGCTCTGATTCCACCCCTAGCCTGGGAAATTTCACATGCCACAGGTGTGGCCCTAAAAAGCCAAGAAAACAAACAAACAAACAAAACCCCAGACCTAAACACAGAGAAAAAAAGAGAATAAAAATACGTAAAAGAGCATAATAGACATTTGGACTTAGTTAAAAAATCATATAATTTGAGGAATTCCCTGGTGGCTCCTCAGGTTAAGGATCTGGCATTGATCTGGCATTGTCATTGCTATGGCTCACAGCTGTGGTGCAGATTTAATCCCTGGCTTGGGAACTTCCCCATGACACAGGCAAAGCCAAAAAAAAAATAAAATAAAATAAAATTGTGTAATTGAAGTCTCAGAAAAAGAGGAGAGAAGAATTATTAAGAAGCATTATATGAACATATAGTAACTAAGAACTTTCTAAAATAATGGAAGACATCAAATCAAAGATTGGAGTAGAGCAATGAATCACCATCACGATAAATACACACACACACAAAAATTGTCCCAGGTATACTGTAGTGAAATTGGTATAAAATCAAGATTAAAGAGAAAATTAAGATCAGCCTGATACAATAATGAGTTAAATATAATATAGTACGACATCTTCAGAGTGCCAAAAGAAAATAATTGCTAAGCTAGAACTCTATCCTATGAATAAATATTCTTTAAAAAATCAAAATAAAAGTATTTCAGACAAAGTCAAGATTTTTTTTTTTTTTTTTTTTTTTTTTTTTTTGTCATCAGTATATCTGCACTGAGTTTTAAGTACTAATGTTAACAGTGTCCTTTAGGAAAAAGGAAAGTAATCCTAGATGGAAACATGAAGATCAATGAAGAATTGAAAAGCAAGGGAAACAGTGAATACCTAGGAAGCATAAATGAATACTGATTACAAAAATAAAAATAATGATGTCTTTCAGGATTTTAAATACATATATATATGTATACACACATGCAATTATATATTTGAAAAAATATCAAAAATGTAGGAGGAAGGAACTGAAAGTGCTAAGATCCTTGAATACTTGATAAGTGTTAAAGGAATAAATTCTAAGAGACTAAAAAATTAACCAAATATATCAATATTTTTCCAATATAATTGGATTAAATAATCCAAATAAAATGATCAGAATGGCTGCAAAAAACCAGCAACAAAAACATATTATACATTGCTTATAAGAAGCACAGTTTAAACAGAAGAGAGAAGGCTTGTGAGATTATGTAAGGAAAAATGTGTATCCCAAAACCATAATTAAATTTAGTTGTTTAGTTTGTTTGTTTTCAACCATGCCTATAGCATGCAGAAGTTTCCTGGCCAGGGCTCAAACCCACACCACAGCAGTAACAACACCGGATCCTTAATTCTAGACTACCAGGGAACTCCTGAACACCATAATTAAAAGAAATGTAGCATTAATATACTAATAGACAATATAGATGTTAATCCGGAGATGAAGAGGAATGTTTCGTATGTTAAAATAGCTTTGACCCTTTAGGAAAGGTAAAACAATTCTTGATGTACTTGGATTAAATTACATAACCTGAAAATACATACAGGATACAGACAAAGCCAAACATATTGTGAGACATTTTTAACACATTTTAGTAACTTATAGAAAAAGCAGACAAAAATTACTGAAAATATAGAATAAGCTACATGAGCAACAAGTTTAACCCAACTGACATATAGTGAACATTGCACTCAGAGTTTGCAAAATATGTTTTCCTTTTTTCTTCTGAAAAAAAAAAAATGCATATAGCAATCTTACCCCAGACATAAATGCTCAACAAATTTCATGGTTTAAAAAAATATCAGTGTTATTCTGTGACCAAAATGGTGTGTTTTTCTAAGTCAATGAAAAACAAAAAAATGAGAAAAATTCCAAATATTGGGAAATCAATTAATAGGTGAGACTCTCTTCATTGGTTTGCAATCTTCTTCCTCTTTTCTGTTATACATCTGTGATTTCCACTAATTTGTCCTCCACCTTGCTTATTCATTTTTCTGCCTCCCATATTCTGATTTTGGCTGCTTTTAATTAATTTTTTATTTTAGTTATTGTATTTTGCATCTTTTCTTGCTTAAGTTTTATATCTTATCTCTTTGCTCAGTGTCTCCTGTAAATTATCCATCTTCTCCTCCATTTTTTTCCCAATGTCTTGCATCATCTTCAGCATCAACAGTCTAAAGTCTTTTTCCTGGAGCCTTTTTCTTTCTGTCTTATACAATTTATAGTTCTCTGTCTTTTCATTTTTATAGGTTTTGGTGTGGTGACCTTTTTACAGATAATAGAGTTGTAGCCTGTCTTACTTCTCGCGGCTGCCGCCCTTGTGGCTGAAGCTGGTATGGGGGCTTGCTATAGGCTTCCTGATGGGAGGGACTGATGCTTGCCCACTGGTAGATGGAGCTGATTCCTATGCCTCTGGTGGGTGGGGCTTTGTCTCTGAGTGAGATTAGAGGTGGCTGCGTGCCTGGGAGGTCTTTAGGCAGCTCCTTTACTGATGGGCGGGACTGTGATCCCACCTGGATTGTTGTTTGCCCTGGGGCTTCTCAGCACTGATGAGTGGGGCCAGATTCTCCCAAAATGGCCACCTCCAGAGGAACGCACGCTGATGAAGATTCCCAAGAGCTTTGCTTCCAATATCCTTACCCCCACAACAAGCCACGTTCACCCCTGCTTTCCCAGGAGGTCCTTCAAGAATTGCAGCCAAGCCTGACCCAGATTCCCATGGAAATCCTGCTTTGCCCTGGGACCCAGTGCACGCAAAAGTCTGTGTGCGCCTTCCAAGAATGGGGTCTTCGCTTCCGCCAGTTCTGTGGCGCTCCTGCACACCAGCCCCACCAGCCTTCAATGCCAGAGCCCCTGCTGGGGGTTGTTTCTCCTAGTGCCAGATCCCCACACATGGGGCTTTGATGTGGGGCTCAGAACTCTCACTCCTGTAGGTGAATCTCTGTGATACAGTTACTTTCAGGTCTGTGGGGCTTCCCACCTGGTAGGTACTGGGTTGTTTATATCATGTAATCACCTCTCCTACCTCTTTATGTTGCCTCCTCTTTGTCTCTGGAGTAGGATATCTTTTTGAAAGTTTCTGGTCCATTTGGCTGAAGATTGCTCAGCATTTGGTTGTAAATTTTGCTGTTTTTATGAGAGAAGTTGAGCTCCAGTCCTTCTATTCCACCATCTTAATCCCATCTCCAATCCTATGTCTGTTAAATAAATTACTTCTGTATCTTAAATCCCTCCCAGAAAGAAACTCCAGAGTCAGATACTTTTACCAGAAAATATAAATGTTTAAGGAAGAAATAAGTCCAATTCTAGACAAACTCATTATAAGAATAAACAGAGATATTTCCTAAGCAGTTTTATGAGGCCACCATAACTTTGGTAACAAAATGTGCTAAGAATAGTTATATGAAAGGAAAATTACAAGATAATCTCTATCATAAGCATACCTCAAACGTTTAAAAAAGGAATTAAAAATCCATGTTCAGTGAGATCCAAATTCAGAAAATACATTATGATCAAGCTGGCTTTATTTTAGGAATATGGGATTTACCGGTTGAAATCAACCAATGAAACATATCAAATCAACAAAACAAGAAATAAATGTAATCATTTCAAAAGATAACACAAAATCATCCAGCAAATATATGTGTATATATACCTCATAATTAAATATTGAAATATTTTCATTGAGACCAGGAATAGAAATCACTATACCGATTTCTACTAAACATTGTGCTAGAGATCCTACTGTGCAGTAAATCAAATATGAAAATAAGTAAAAGATATAAGGATTGGGGAAAGAAACAATATTGTCTTTATTTAGAGACTACAAGATTGTTATTAAAAATGACGTCCAGGAGTTCCCGTCGTGGCGCAGTGGTTAACGAATCCGACTAGGAACCATGAGGTTGCGGGTTCAGTCCCTGCCCTTGCTCAGTGGGTTAACGATCCGGCGTTGCCCTGAGCTGTGGTGTAGGTTGCAGAGGCGGCTCAGATCCCCCGTTGCTGTGGCTCTGGCGTAGGCCGGTGGCTACAGCTCCGATTCGACCCCTAGCCTGGGAACCTCCATATGCCGCGGGAGCGGCCCAAGAAATAGCAACAACAACAACAACAAAAAAGAAAAAAAAAAAAAAAAATAACGTGCATAAGATCATATACAATAATGAAGTATTTTCAGCAACAAAGTGATAAAATAAAATTTATAAAAGTTTACATTGGTAATAGCCTGAAAATCAATTAAATTAGAATAAAGCTAATGAAAAATACATTCCTCTTATTCACAGTAAAAAAAAAAAATTGAGAAATAAAAGTAAATGGAAAAATATGCCATATTTATACATTAGACCACTCGAATATTCTACACATTCAATTCTATCATAATCAAAATCCCATCAAATTGTTCACATGCATTTGTGTGTATATGTGTGTTTGTATAAGAGATATTCTAAAATATATATCAAGTTGAAGAAGTTCAAGAATATGTAAGATAGCCTAAGAGAGGAACACATTTGAAATCCTTACACTACTGTAGGTAAGGACATTATAAAGCTTTGGTATATAGTATAGAGTGGTATTGGCACAAGAATATAAATATAGAATAATGCAGCACAATAGATTATCCGAAAAAGATATTCATGTGTATGGACACGATTAAATCAAAGGCCAAAGGAGGGGAAATGGATAATCTTTTCAATGAATTGTGTTGGCTTAACTGGATATTTATAGTGTAGAAAATTAATTTTGACTTCTATTCCAGACCACTTTTGGGGGCCTGGTGCCCATGGCACACAGCAGTTCCAGTTCCAGGGCCGGGGATTTGACCTGTGCCACAGTGGTGACCCAAGGCATAGCAGTGACAACACTGGATCCTTAACTTGCTGAGCCACCAGGGAACTCCCTATACCACACTATTTAACAAATGAATTCCAGATAGACTTTAGATCTAAATATAAATTGTAGGAGTTCCCATCATGGCTCAGTGGTTAACGAATCCGACTAGGAACCATGAGTTTGTGGGTTCAATCCCTGGCCTTGCTCAGTGGGTTAATGATCTGGAGTTGCTGTGAGCTGTGGTGTAGGTCACAGACGTGGCTTGGATCCCGTTTTGCTGTGCGCTGGAGTAGGCTGGAGGCTACAGCTCCAATTAGACCCCTAGCCTGGGAACCGCCATATGCCATGGGTGCAGCCCTAGAAAAGATAAATAAATAAATAAATAAATAAATAAATAAATAAAAATATGAATTGTAAAGCAATAACACTTTTAGAAGAAAATATAAGAGGATATGGTCATGATTTGAAGTAGATAAAAATTTCTAAAGATGCACACTTACCATAGAGGGAAAACATAGAACCCTTTTAGTCTACATTAAATTTATAAACTCCTGCTCATTAAAAGACACAAGAGCATGAATACAAAAGCTGCAGAATGGGAGAAGATGTGTACAACGCATATAATCAACAAAGATTTACACATGGAATGCATAGTGAGTTCCAGCCCTCCATGAGAAAAATACAAACCACATAAAACAAAAATGGTCAAGGGAAGCATTTCACAAAAGAGGATATTCAAATGATCAATAAATATAAGTTCAACCTCAACAGTCATATGGGAAGTACAAATGAAAACTGTAATGTGGTACCATTATATACTCATCAGAATGTCTAAAAGTAAAACACTGACCTATTCATTGATGAGAATGAGGGGCATATAGAATGTTACATCTGTCATTGGTGGAAGTATAGATTGATAGAACCACCTCTCAAAATTATTTGAGTGTATACACAATAGAGACAGAACTATAACCCAGCAACTCCACTTATAAGTATATATCATAGAGAAATGTTCACCAAAAGATAGGCAGGGAAATATGAAAAGAAGTACATTCGTAGGAAACTTAAACTAAAAAAATACAAATGCTCACAATAATAAAGTAGCACTAAATTGTGTTGTGTTTATATAGCAAACACCATTTGGCAAATGGGAGATAATGAAACTACTACTTGACAAAACCACTTGGAAGAATATCAGAAACATAATATTGTGTGAAGAACTCCAGATGCAAAAGAACCCATACTCCATGGTTCCATTTATACAAAGTATAACATCAGACAAACCTGAATTATGTGTTTAATAAAGTAGTTATCCATGAGAAGCAGTGGGAACAGTTACTGAGAGAGGTCAGGTGGCATTCTTCTGAGGGGCTAGTACTGTGCTATTTCCTGATCTGGTTGAATTTACAGAGGTGTGCTCACAGTGTGAAAACCCATGGACTTGTAAATTTGTAATTTGAAAGTTTTGTAAATGTATATATTAATAATATATATATTTGAAGGTATTATATGTATATAATTTTATGTATAGTTTTAATATATATGTAATTATATCAGTATGGATAGTATACTTGTGTATATATATAATTAATATAATTACAATACCAAATGCTCTCCAGGAATCAGAGCAACTAGAATACAGATATTTTGCTAGTAGAAATGAAAAATGATACAACCATTTTGTAAAACAGTTTGGTAGATACTTATAAAGTTAAATTGATAGAGGATAGATAAATAGGTGATAGATGATAGATAGATAGATAGATAAATAGATAAATAATAGATAGATAACATTTATCATGATGTAGCAAACGGCTCCAAAACTTAATGGCTTAAAACAACAAATACTTCTTATCTCACACAGTTTCTGAGGGTCAGGAATCTGAGAGCAGCTTAGTGGAGTCACTGTTGGCTGAGGATTTCTCAGTGGTTGCAGTCGAGGTGAGGGTGCTGCTGTCGTCTTGGCTGAGACAGGAAACTGTACCAAGATGGCTTATTCACATGGCAGTTAGAGCTCTCGACTCACTGCCTGTTGGCAGGAGGCCTTGCTACGTGGGCCTCTCCCAAGGCTACTGCAGTGTGCTCACCAAATAACAGCCCTGAGAGTGAGTGATGTAAGAGAGAGCAAAGAGGAAACTGCAGTGCCTCTTATACTTTTGTCTTAGAAGCCATGCACTGCCAACTTTGCCCTATTAATTCCTCAGAGTCCAGCCCACACTCAAAAGAAAGAAAATTAAACTCTACCTCCTGAAGGGACAGTCAAAATAGTGATGAAGATACTTTAAACCGTAACAGTACACATATAGCTTATTTCAATTAAAACTATTTTTAAAAGCAATCAGTAAAAAAATAAATAAATAAAATAACTAAATAGCATGTAAGTATGACAAGCTCATTTTCCCCCCCACAAATTTGACTATAAAACTATAAAAAACTATTTGAGAAACAATGCACAGGTTATTTGCAGATAACATATCTGACAAAAAGAATTGTTTCAAGAATAAAGAACTCTTAGAACCCAATAAAATCAACAATCCAATTTAAAAAAACGGGCAAAAGGTTTGAAGGCACGCTTCACCAAATAAGCAATATGGATGGAAAACGAATAAATGAAGAGGGTGGCCATTATTAGTGAAATTAGTTTAAGGGTGAAAATATAATGAGAAATCAGTACAACCTATTAGAATGGGTAATAAAATAAAATAAAATAAAATGCCAAACACTATCAAGAAGTCAAAGCAACTAGAATACTCACATGTTGCTGATAGGAATTCGAAGTGATACAATCACTTTGTAAAACAGTTGAGCAGATCCTTAAAAAGTTAAACATAGATTTAACATAGGATGCAGTAACTCCCCTCTTTAGTATTTACAAAAGTAAAATGTAATCCTATGTCCACACAAAATGTGTATGAATAGTTTTATCCAAAATTATCAAAACTGAAGTTCCCATCGTGGCACAGTGGTTAACAAATCCTGAGGTTTCAGGTTCGATCCCTGGCCTTGCTCAGAGGGTTAAGGATCCAGCAGTGCCGTGAGCTGTGGTGTGGGTCGCAGACGAGGCTGGGATCCCACGTTGCTGTGGCTGTGGCGTAGGCCAGCAGCTACAGCTCCGATTCGACCCCTAGCCTGGGAACCTCCACATGCCGAGGGAGCAGCCCTAGAAAAGGCAAAAAGACAAAAAAAAAAAAAAAAATATATATATATATATACACACACACACTATAAATAATGCAAATATCCCTCAATTGAAAAATGAGTAAACAAACTGTATTACCATAAATGGAATATTGCCCAGTAATATAAAGGATGAACTGTTGACAAAACAACCCTATGAATGAATTCAAATGCAGGATGCTAAGTGCAAGAAGTCAGACTCAAAAGACTGGGAATCTATTAATAGGACATTCTAGGATAGGGGTATTATTATCTATTAAAAAATAGCGAATCAATATATTGTACACCTGAAATTAATATGATATTGTACATCAACTATACTTCAATAAAACCAATTTAAAAAAATAAATATATAAGGTAAAATTAAAATATTTGTTTTTAAGATCCACTTAATACCTCAGCAGCATATTGAAAAATAGGTTCCTTAAAAATTTCTAAAATATAGGAGTTCTCATTGTTACTCAGCAGGTTAAGAACCCAACATAGTCTCCATAAATACACGGGTTTGATCCCTGGCATTGCTCAGTGGGTTAAGGATCTGGCATTGCCACAAGCTGGGGAGTAGTTTGCATATGCAGCTTGGATCCAGATTATCTGTGACTGTGGCATAGGCCTGCAGTTGAAGCTCCAATTTGACTTCTAGCCCTGGAATTTCTATATGCCACAGGTGTGGCCATAAAAAAAAAAAAAAAGAAAAAAATTCTAAAATATAATTGTGTTCTACATTAAATAAACCCAGTAAAGCCCATATTTATCCACAGAGAAAAGCACACACACACACACACACCACTTACGAACTGATGGTTACAATTCATCATCAGATTCCTTCACATAGCAAACTCTACTCATCACTCTAAAATGTGGTTTTTTAATGAAAATAAAATGTGACCACAATTTCTCCAGAATCTGGTAATTACACACAGTTAGAGATACCTGCCCAACCATCCAATCTCACCTAGAAATTGAAATACTGGCTTATGCCCAGCATGCCATTAAGCATTCAAACCTGCTCCAGACTTTTTAATTACGTTTACCACAAGCTTCAATAACTAAGCCAAGTTATAGGGGGAAATATGCTATTTTTTAAGAAGATGGATTGCTATATTAAAAGTCTTTTGAGAAAATATTAACATGTTATGTGTGGCTTGGCAAAATAACTCTTTGGAGATATTTTATGTAATACTCAAGTCAAAATCATTTTAGGTGATTTCTCTAAGGAAGCAGCAAAAACACATTGCAAAAAAACAGGTTAGAAGTTCAGCTTTCAAAAGTTCAAAGATTGGCTGCTACTAATTTGCATTTATTGGGTTTCTACTACCATGTTAGCCTCTTCTTTGTGAATTTAGGTTACCCATGAGCTTTTATAAGTATAAAATACTTTATCGTATACATTGTGTATATATATTTTAGATATTTATATTAGATATTAGATAGCAGTATTATATTAGAAGAAGAAAACCAAGATACATAGAAAGGGAGTAAAACAAAAGGGAGGTAGAGAAATGCTGAGAGAGACAGTGAAAGAGTAAGTAAGAATGAGAAAATACATAATAAATTATGTGCACATGGACCATAGTCCATATAAATACCCACATATAGCTTACACATTAATTTACTGTGGCTATGATGAGAAACATCACAAAATCAGTGGCCTAAAAAGGAAAGCATATACACACATATAGATAATCATATTATATTATGATTATATTATGTGTTTATATATATATATGCATAAAATGTTATGTTTCAGTAAGTTAGAAATCTGACATAGTGTCACCAGGCTAAAATCAAGGTGTTGGCAGGGCTGGAATCACTTATGGAGGCTCTGAGGGAGAATCTGTTTCTTTGCTCATGCATGATTTGGCAGAAATCTGTTTCTTGTGGTTTTTAGGTCTTGGGTCTCTGTTTCCTCTCTGGCTGTCAACTGAAGGCTCTTTCCAGCTGCTTACAGGCCACCCACATTCCTTGGCTTGTGGCCTCCTTCATCTTCAAAGGTAGCAACCGCAAGTTGACTCCTTCTCATGCCTCATCTGTCTCAGAATCTTTTGCCCTCTCTTCTGTTTTAAAAGGCCCTTGAGATTACACTGGACTCATTCATACAATCCAGAATAATCATCCTTTTGGGGGGGGTGAGCTGATTAGCATATTTAATCCCATCTGCAAAGTCTCTGTTGTCATGTAATATTAACATATTTCCAAGTTTAGAGAGTAGGCCATGGACACTTATAAGGACCATTATTCTACCTATCCCAATCTATTTAATATAGAATATGTACATGAAATCTATTTGTTGTTATTTATATACACGTTATATGTTGATCTATTTTTTTTCATTCACCTAAACTGACCTTGCTACCCAGCATATAATGATAACAGTTTAATTCAAAGGAAATGATTTCACAATGGTTTCAAGAGTGAAATCATCAAAGGATTTAGAATAATTTGACCATCAAAGGAAGTAAGGATAATAACAAACCATAATACATAGCATACAATGAGAATCTGAGTCCATATAAAAATGAATAAATAAACAAATAAATGGAAGAGAAGAAAGAGCCCTTCCTTTGGGTAGAATGCCAGGTAACAAATGAGGATGATCTGAGTGATACATGGATCAAACATATGATAATCAACTTAGTAGCAAGAGTTTTGGGGAAATACCATCCATGGGTGCTAAACAACAGGTGATGAATAACAGGACATTAATACAGTTTCAAGTAGCTCCCCTCAAGACCCTTGTTAAATACAAAGGGGAAAGAGTAACGTAAGAGTAAAGAAACATGTCAGTTATCACCTTAAGCCAATGATCCATGTTATCATCATCAATATGTGGGAAAATTGCATCTCAAGTCTCCAGAGACGATGCTCTGAGAAGGACACAGTATTCTATCTGTGGAATTTTTTCCACAAATCATAACCTAAATTTAATTATGAGGAAGCATTAAATGGACACCAACTGAGAGACAAAACCAATGGCCCACACTCCTCAGAAATGTCAAGGTGATAAAAGAAAAACAGCAGAACAGCTCCAGGATTGAAATAAAAGAGACAAAACCAATAACTGCAAAAACCTTATCCATGATTGGATCCTGTATATGAAAAAACATTTATTTTGAAATAAAGTGAATTATTTTATGCTTTTAAATTTTATTGGGGTATAGCTGATTTACAACGTGTATTGGCTTCAGGTTTACAGCAAAGTGAATCAGTTATACATAAACATATATCTATTCTATTTTCCCATATAGGTTATTACAGAAGATCGAATAGACCTCCCTGTGCTATAGAGTAAGTCCCTGTTAGCTATCTATTTTATATATAAGTTCTTTTGTACCATTTTTTTTAGATTCCACAAATAAGTGATATCACATGATATTTGTCTTTCTCTATTTCATTTAATATGATAATCTCTAGATCCACTCATTGCTGGAAATGACATTATTTCATGTTTTTTTTATGGCCAAATAATATTCCTATATATTTTATATATATTTCCTATATTTTATATATATATATATATATATATATATATATATATATATATATATAAAACACATCTTCTTTAATCATTCCTGTGTTGATGGACATTTACTTTGCTTCCATGTCTTGGCTATTGTAAATAGCGCTGCAATGAACATTGAGGTGCATATATCTTTCAAACTATGTTTTTCTCCAGATGTATGCTCAGGAGTGGAATTGCTGGGTCATATATTTGTTCTATGTTTAACTTTCTAAGGAAACTGTTCTCCATAGTCGTTCTACCAATTTACATGCCCACCAACAGTGTAGGAGGGTTCCTAAAGGGAATTATTGAAACAATTGGCAAAACTTTAAGGTCTGTATAGTAGAAACTACCATAATATTAATGGTCATTTCTTTATTTCAATAATTGTACAGTAGTTGTGTAAAAGAATATCTTAATTTTAGGAAATAATACACATATATTTAGAAGTAAATAGATGTTATGTGTTGCTCTCAATTATTCAGAAAAAGAATATACCTATAAATTGACAAATAAATGGTAAAGCAAATGTTATAAAATATTAAAAGTTGGAGAATTTTAATTAAGGAGATATAGAAAATATCTTCTAAGATTAGAAAGCTTATGTAAGATTCAAATTATTTAAAAATAAATACCAAAAAACAAATCATTAATGAAGGTGATCATTATTTCCACTCTACAGACCTGCAATTTGAAATAAGCACCATTTGCATGGTATACTTGGAATTACAGATAGGTAATCTCTCTCTCTTTTTTTCCTTTTGGCTGCACCAATGGCATGTGAATGTTCCCAGGCCAGGGATTGAACCCAAGCCACAGCAATGACAATGCTGAATCTTTAACTGGCTGAGCTACCAAGGAACTCCTAAGACAGGTCATCTTTTAATTAACAACTGGAATCTTATTATCAATGAGAATTGATTAAAAAAAAAAGATTTAGGGAGTTCCCATCATGGCTCAGTGGAAACAAACCTGACTGACAACCATGAAGATGCAGATTCGATCCCTGGTCTTGTCAGTTGGTTAAGTACCCAGCATTGCCATGACTGTGGTGTAGATCACAGATGTGGCTCAGATCCAGCATTGCTGCAGCTGTGATGTAGGCCAGCAGCTATACTCCGATTCAACCCCCAACCTGGGAACCTCCATAGGCCTAGTGTGCATCCCTAAAAAGACAAAAAAAAAAAAAAAAAAAAAAAGAAGGAAAGAAAGAAAATTTAGGAGTTCCTATTGTGGCTCAGTGGCAATGAACCTGACTAGTATCTATGAGGATGCAGGTTAGATCCCTGGCCTCACTCAGTGGGTTAAGGCTACGTCATTGCTATGCAGTGTAGGTCACAGACGCAGCTTGGATCAGGCATTGCTGTGGCTGTGGCACAGGCTCGCACCTGCTTCTCTGATTTGACCCCCAGCATGGGAACTTCCATATGCTGCACGTGCAGCCCTAAAAAGACAAAAAAGAAAAAAAAATAACTAGTTTCATTATTCTTTTATAGTATGATGTATCATACACACATTTAATGTCATGTATCCAGGAATGTTTTTAAGGGAATATTTTAAAAAATGGATCCGTTTGATAGCAAAATTAGTTGATGGGCTCTGAACAGAGTTAGAGTTATAAATCTACTTTAGAGTTGGAGCAGAAATCAGTGTTTACCCACTAACAATTTTTAGGTGCAGGAAATGTCAATTAAAACAAAGTGTAGGAGTTCCATTGTGGCTCAATGGTAATGAACCTGACTAGTACCCATGAAGACATGAGTTCAATCCCTGGCCCTGCTCAATGGGTTAAGTATCCAGCATTGCCATGAGCTGCAGTGTAGGTTGCAGACAAGGCTCAGATCCTACATTGCTGTCACTGTGGTATAGGTCTGCAGCTGCAACTCTGATTCAACCCCTAGCCTGGGAACTTCGATATGCTGAGGGTGCAGACTTAAAAAGAGGGGAAAAAAGTGTAGAAAATCAATCAAGATGGCAGAGTAAGAAAACATGGCAGTTTCTGCCACCTATGAGCACATCAAAAATACATCTACATGTGGAACAATTCTCCTGAAATTTAACTGGAAACTGGCAGAAGGACTCCTGTACAACCAAGGCTATAAGATAGTTACACATGTAATTGGGTAGGAAGTAAAGAAAAGCAATTGTGTCAGGACCTGTGTCCTGGGAGGGGATTCAGAGGAAAAGGAAGAATATATCAGTGGACAACTGCCTTGGGGAATGAGCAGTGAGGACCACAGATTGGACACCCCAGTCCTGACACCTTAGGGATTTTGCTTCAGCAACTTGGGATAGTTCCTACATGGGGTAGATGAGCCCCTTTGGCTGGTCACAAGACTCCTGGGACTAACATAAAGATGGTGGGAAGCCTAGACTCTTCTTATGAAGAGTGCACACCTTGCTTTCCCCCAAGAACGGGCAAAGGGAAGTCTTCTCCAGAAGCTACCAGGTTTTCCCCACAACTATTTCAACATGCTCCTGTCTGAGCTGAACGAACTTCCAGCCCCATCACTCCACATCATAGTGTGGCACTGGCTATGGAACAACCATGACCAAGAAGTCTTAACCATGGGACACAGAGGCAACCTGGTCCTGGGGCAGAGCCTGGGTGGGAAGGCAGGGGACACAGTTGGTGTTTACTCAAGCAGTGCATCAGATAAAAGCTCAGATCTCTGATGGTGACCACTCCATCATAGCTCACCCCCCAAGATGTCAAGAGTCCACATGAGTTCCACGTGCCCTGCCATGAGGCTCCACCATGAGAAGGAGGCAGTAATTGGCTGACAGGAGCAGAGGGAACTTGCACGCAAGGTTGTGTCTGAAAGGAGTGAGGAAAATAATTGCAAGAACCTGCACAAGGCAGCAAATTAGAGTCAGCTTGTGACTCTATCTGTGGTCAACATGAGCTGAGAGCCTGTTCAATCCCCACTTACTTCAGTCTTCTCCCTTTCTGGAGCAGGGGTGTCAGTGTAGGAAGAGAGGAAAACACACACTTAAAGGGAACAGAGCCATTGTGGGCTTGACCCTTAGGGATTTTGCTTCAGCAACTTGGGATAGGACCCTACCCCCAGTAGGGGAGTGACGATCACTAAGCAAAGAGGAAGTTCTGCTTCACACCCAGCTCCAACTCTAGCCTTCCATTTCCAGGAATACCTACCATGAGGTGATAGCTGCCAGCACACCACAAGGAAAGATGTGGCTTATAAACCATGTCAAATTCAGCTCCCCTACAAAAAGTATTGAACACAGGCTGTCTGTGTAGAGACACTCCCTTATGGGAGCATTATAGGTGTCCCAGAAGAAGAGTGAGAGAAGGGAATCAAAAATGTATTTGAATAAATTATGGCTGAAATTTTCCCCAAACTGTAGAATGAAACTGATAAATAGGTACCGGAAGCATATAGGGTCCCAAACAGACTCACACCAAGACATACCATAGTTAAAATGGCAGAAGTTAAAAATAAAGAGAGAATTTTAATGGCAACAGGAGAAAAGCAAAGAGTCATAACAAGGGAATCCCCATAAGACTATCAGCTTATTCCTCTCCAGAATCTGTAGGTGAGAAGGGAGTGGTACGATGTATTCAAAATGCTGAAAGGAAAAACAAAAAAACCAAAAAACTGCAACCTAGGGTACTCTACCTGCAAGATTATCATTTAGAATAGAAGGAAAGATACAGAAATTCTCAGACAAGAGCAGACTTGTGTTTGCCATGGTGGAGGGAGGACTGGTTGTGATGGACTGAGAGTTTGGGGTTAATAAATGCAAACTATTATTCTTATAATGGATGAGCAATGAGTCCTACTATATAGAATAGGGAACTACATCCAGGCTCTTGGGATACACCATTATGGGAAAAAAAATTTTATATATATATAATTATATATATAATACATATAATATGTATAATATGTGTATACAATATAATTATATATATTATACATATATAATTTTTTCCATATATATATGACTGGGTCACCTTGTTATACAGCAGAAATTGGCACAACATTGTAAATCAAATATACTTTAATTTAAAGAAAGGAAAATTCTCAGACAAGCAAAAACTAAAAGAATGCATCAACACTAAACCTACCCTAAAATAAATGTTACAGTTATAGCTCAACATATATGAAGCCCATGGTAATCAGAAATAAAATTTTAAAAATCTACAATAAATACACAAAAACTAGAGAGGAAGGAATGCAAGCATATTACTAAGGAAAATCATCAAAACACAAGGAAATTAATAAAAAGAAGAAGAAATAAATAGCGAGGAACTACAAAAACTACTAGAAAACAAGAAATAAAATGGCAATAATTACATACCTAGCAGCCATTACTTTAAATTTCAATGGAATCAACATGTCAATCAAAAGATATAGGGTCGTCAATTGGTGAAAAAACAAGACCCTTCTATATGCTGCCAACAAGACACACACTTCAGAGATAAAGACAGAGTGAAAGTGAGATGTATAAAAAAGAAATTCATGCAACAGAAATGGCAAGAACACAGGTAGTAATACTCATTTCAAACAAAGTAGACTTTAAAACCTTTGGGGAAAAGTCTATAAACAGAAAAGAGTTCCCATCGTGGCTCAGCAGAAATGAATCTGACTAGTAACCATGAGGATGCAGTTTCAACCCTTAGCCTTATTCAGTGGGTTAAGTATCTGGCATTGCCGTGAGCTGTGCTGTAGGCCAGCAGCTACCGCTCTGATTCGACCCCTAGCCTGGGAACTTCCATATGCCGCAGGTGCAGCCCTAAAACAAAAAAGACACACATGGAGTTCTCGCCGTGGCTCAGTGGTTAGCGAATCCAACTAGGAACCATGAGGTTGCGGGTTGGATCCCTGGCCTTGCTCAGTGGGTTAAAGATCTGGCGTTGCCGTGAGCTGTGGTGTAGGTCGCAGACGCGGCTCGGATCCTGCGTTGCAGTGGCTCTGGCGTAGGCCGGCGGCTACAGCTCCAATTAGACCCCTAGCCTGGGAACCTCCATATGCCACAGGAGCGGCCCAAGAAATAGCAAAAAGACAAAAAAAAAAAAAAAAAAAAAAGACACACAAAAGATAAGGTGTATTATGTAATGATAAAGGGATCTACAAAAAGAGTATATTACACTCATTAGCATATATGCAGATAATACAGGAGCACCTAAATATATAAAGCAAATATTAAAAGACAGAAAGGGAGAACTGGACAGTAATATAATAATAGTAAGGGACTTTAGCTCCTCAATTACATTTTTGGATAGATCATCTAGACAGAAAATCAATCAGGCAATGGTGGTCTTAAATGAGAAAATGAACCAGTTAGACTTAATAGATATCTGCTGGGCATTCCTTTTCAAGTGCACATTAAACATTCTCTAAGATCACAAGTTAAGCCACAAAACAAGTCTCAAAAATTTAAGAGAACAGAAATTATATTAAGCAAATTAAAGAAAAACCCATTAAGCATTATTTTTCACCACAACTATATGAAACTAGAAACCCATTAAAGAAAGAAAAATGAAAAGCACAAACATGTGGAGACCAAACAACATGCTACTCAAAAACCAATGGGTCAATGAAGACATCAAAGAAATCAGAAAATACCTTGAGACAAATGAAATGGAAACACAACTTGCCAAAATCTATGGGATGCAACAAATGCAGTTTTAAGAGAAAAGTTTATAGCAATACAAGCGCTTCTCAAGAAAAAAGACAAATCTCAAATAACCGAACATATCCTCTAAATAATTGTAAAAAGTAGAACAAAGTCCAAACATAGCAGAAAGAAAGAAATAATGAAGATCAGTGAAGAAATAAATAAAAGAGAAACCAAAGTAACAATAGAAAAGATCAATAAAACCAAGAGCTGATTCTTTGAAAAGTTAAACAAAATTGATAAACCAATAAACAGTTTCATCAACAATAAAGAGAGAAGCCCCAAATAAAATAAGAAATAAAAGCATAGAAATAACAACTGATACCACAGATATATGAAAAATCATAAGATAATAGTATGAACAGTCGTATGCCAATAAATTGAACAATCTAGGGGAAAAAATGGACAAATTTCTAGAAACATACAACCTGTCAAGGCTGAATCAAGAAGAAACAGACATCTTGACAGACTGATCACTAGAGTAAAATGGAATCTGTAATAATAACATAAACTCCAGCAAATGGAAGTCCAGGACTGGATGGCTTCACAGAGGAATTCTACAAAACATAAAACAAGAGAAGAGCTAATAACTATTCTTCCCAAAAAAAATCCAAAAAAAAAAAAAATGGAGAGGACAGAACACTCTAAAATTAATTTTAGAGGATCGCCATTACTCTAATACCAAAAAGCAAAGATGCTACAGCAAAGAAAATTATAGGACAATATTTTCGATAAATGTAGAGGCAAAAATCCTCAACAAAGTATTAGCAAACCTTATCCAAGAATTATAAAAAAGATCACACACCACAATCAAGTTGAATTGACTCCAGGGATGCAAAGATGTTTCAATATTCATAAATCAATCAATGCCATACCACACATTAACCAAGGAAAGGATAAAAAAAAAATCATCGCAGATATAGAAAATGAAATTGACAAAATTCAGTATTCGTTCATGACAAAAACTCTCATTAAAGTAGGTATAGAGGGGATGTATCTCAACATTATAAAGGCCAGTTATGACAAATCCATAGCTAACACTGTACTCGGAGGTAAAAAGCTGAAAATTTTCCTCAAAATCAGAACAAGACAAGAATGCTCAGTCTTGACTTCCATCACTATGTTAAATAGAAGTGGCCAGGGAAAGGAATAAAAGGTATCCAAAATGAAAGGGAAGAAGTAAAACTGTCACTATTTGACAGTAACATAATACATTATATAGAAAACCTAAGGTTTCTACCCCAAATCTCTTTGAACTAATAAATGAATTCAGTATAGTTACAGAATACAAAATTAATATACAGAAATCTGTTACTTTTCTATACACTAATAATAAACTATTATAAATCCTCTTTCTAAAAAACTAAATAAATAAAAAGCAATCCTGTTTAAAATCACATCAAAAAAACCACCTAGGAATAAAATTTAACCAGGCAGCAGAAATTGACAGAACATGATAAAGCAACTATAATATTAAAAAATAAACTTGAGGAGTTCTGGTCGTGGCGCAGTGGTTAACGAATCTGACTGGGAACCATGAGGTTGTGGGTTCGGTCCCTGCCCTTGCTCAGTGGGTTGACAATCCGCCATTGCCGTGGGCTGTGGTGTAGGTTGCAGACGCGGCTCGGATCCCACGTTGCTGTGGCTCTGGTGTAGGCCGGTGGCTACAGCTCCGATTCGACCCCTAGCCTGGGAACCTCCATATGCCACAGGAGCGGCCCAAAGAGATAGCAAAAAGACAAAAAATAAATAAATAAATAAATACAAAATTAAAAAAAATAAACTTGAAAGAACAAAATAAACAGAAAAGCTAGATAATTAAAAAAAAAATTAACCACACCCAAGGCTTATGGAAGTTCCCGGGGCCAGGGATCAAATCTGAGCCATAGCCATGACCTATACCACAGCTGCAGTGACACTGGCTCCTTAACTCACTGAGCCACAGTGGGAACTCCAAGAATTAATATTCTTAAAATGCCTACAAAGCAATCTATAGACTTAATGCAATCTTTATCAAACTATTCATGACATTTTTCACAGAACTAGAACAAACAGTCCTAAAATTTAATGAAACCACAAAAGATCCCAATTGCCAAAGCCATCTTTTTTTTTTTTTTTTTTCAGGTTAAGATTTTTTTTTCTTTTTTTTCTTTTTTTTTTCTTTTCCCACTGTACAGCAAGGGGATCAAGTTATCCTTACATGTATACATTACAATTACATTTTTTTCCCCACCCTTTGTTCTGTTGCAACATGAGTATCTAGACAAAGTTCTCAATGCTACTCAGCAGGATCTCCTTGTAAATCTATTCTAAGAAGTATCTCATAACCCCAAGCTCCCGATCCCTCCCACTCCCTCACCCTCCCATCAGGCAGCCACAAGTCTCTTCTCCAAGTCCATGATTTTCTTTTCTGAGGAGATGTTCATTTGTGCTGTATATTAGATTCCAGTTATAAGTGATATCATATGGTATTTGTCTTTGTCTTTCTGGTTCATTTCACTCAGTATGAGAGTCTCTAGTTCCATCCATGTTGCTGCAAATGGCATGATGTCATTCTTTTTTATGGCTGAGTAGTATTCCATTGTGTATATATACCACCTCTTCCGAATCCAATCATCTGTTGATGGACATTTGGGTTGTTTCCACGTCTTGGCTATTGTGAATAGTGCTGCAATGAACATGCGGGTGCATGTGTCTCTTTTAAGTAGAGTTTTGTCTGGATATATGCCCAAGAGTGGGATCGTGGGGTCATATGGAAGTTCTATGGATAGATTTCTAAGGTATTTCCAAACTGTTCTCCATAGTGGCTGTACCAGTTTCCATTCCCACCAGCAGTGCAGGAGGGTTCCCTTTTCTCCACAGCCCCTCCAGCACTTGTTATTTGTGGATTTATTAATGATGGCCATTCTGACTGGTGTGAGGTGGTATCTCATGGTAGTTTTGATTTGCATTTCTCTTATAATCAGGGATGTTGAGCATTTTTTCATGTGTTTGTTGGCCATCTGTATATCTTCCTTGGAGAAATGTCTATTCAGGTCTTTTGCCCATTTTTCCATTGATTGATTGGCTTTTTTACTGTTGGGTTGTATAAGTTGTTTATATATTCTAGAGATTAAGCCCTTGTCAGTTGCATCATTTGAAACTATTTTCTCCCATTCTGAAAGTTGTCTTTTTGTTTTCTTTTGGGTTTCCTTTGCTGTGCAAAAGCTTTTCAGTTGGATTAGGTCCCATGGATTTTTTTTTGCTCTAATTTCTATTGCTTTGGGAGACTGACTTGAGAAAATATTCATGATGTTGATGTCAGAGAGTGTTTTGCCTATGTTTTCTTCTAGGAGTTTGATGATGTCCTGTCGTATATTTAAGTCTTTCAGCCATTTTGAGTTTATTTTTGTGCATGGTGTGAGGGTGTGTTCTAGTTTCTTTGCTTTGCATGCAGCTGTCCAGGTTTCCCAGCAATGCTTGCTGAATAGACTTTCCTTTTCCCATTTTATGTTCTTGCCTCCCTTGTCAAAGATTAATTGACCATAGGGGTCAGGGTTTATTTCTGGGTTCTGTATTCTGTTCCTTTCATGTCTGTCTGTTTTGATACCAGTACCACACTGTTTTGATGACTGTGGCTTTGTAGTATTTCTTGAAGTCCGGGAGAGTTATGCCTCCTGCTTGGTTTTTGTTTCTCAGGATTGCTGCCAAAGCCATCTTGAGTAGATGGAACAAACCTGGAAGCATCACGCTCCCAGATTTCAGACTATCCTACAAAGTTGCAATAATCATAATACCATGATACTGACACAAAAATAGACACATGGATCAATACAACAGAAGAGAGAGCCCAAAAATAAAGCCATGCATCTATGGTCAATTAATCTATGATAAATAAGGCAAGAAATAGACAGTGGAGAAAATACAATCTCTCCAGTAAGTGGTGCTAGGAAAATTGGAGAGCTACATGTAAAACAGTGAGATTAGAACATTTCTTCACACCATATACAAAAATAAACTCAAAATGGATTAAAGACCTAAATGTAAGACTGGAAACCATAAAACTCCTGGAAGAGACCATAGGCAGAACACTCTGACACAAATCATAGTGGTATTTTTTTTTCCTCTCTTTTTGCCATTTCTTGGGCTGCTCCTGCAGCATATGGAGGTTCCCAGGCTAGGGGTCCAATCGGAGCCACAGCTGCCAGCCTACACCAGAACCACAGCAACGCAGGATCCGAGCCACGTCGGGAACTCCTATAGCAGTATTTTTTAAAATTGTTCTCCTGGGGGTTTCCTCATGGCTCGGTAGGTTAGGATCTGGAGTTTTCACTGCTGTGGCTCTGGCTGCAGCTGTGGTACAGGGTTGGTCCTTGACCTGGGAACTTAATGGGTTAAAAAAAAAAAATACACACACACACACACACACACACACACACACACACACACATACATATACATATATATACACACATAAAGAAAGTTTTCTAAAAAGTCACTTTCCTAAGGCTAAAAAAAAATAAAAGCAAAAGAACCAAATGGGATCTAATTAAAGTGAAAAGCTTTTGCACAGAAAAGGAAATCATTGACAAAACGAAAAGATAATCTATGGAATGGGAGAAAATATTTGCAAGTGGTATAACCAAAAATGGTTTAATATCTAAAATATGTAAATAGCTCATATAACTCAATATCAAAAAACCAAAAAAAACAAACAAAAAAACAATCAAAAAATGAGCAATAGAGCTGAACGACATTTTTGCAAAGAAGACATACAGATGGCTCAACAAGCACATGAAAAGATGCTCACCGTTGCTAAGTATTAGAGAAATCCAAATCAAAACAATGATGATGTTTAAAAAATCCCTTTCCTGGTACGCTTTTCATTGTCCATACGTAAGACTAACTAAAATAGATTGGGCACTGGAGATTTGGTAAACCTCTTTGTATATCCTTCAAAAGAATTTGATAGTACCAAGCACTGGTGAGGATATGAAACATCCAGAACTTTTATGTATTGTTGGTTTAAGAAAGTAAAATAATACAATCACTTTGGAAATTGTTTGGCAGTTCCTAGTAAATTTATATATACACTCACTCTGTTACCTGGTTATTGTACTCCTATGCACTTGGCCCAGAGACGTGAGTGCATATGTTCCACAAACTGACTTGTGCATACATGAATATTTATAGCATCACTATTCATAAAAGACCCAGACTGGAAAATGCATCAACTAATTGTGGCAAATTCATATACTGAAATATAATGGGGCGATAAAGAATTACCAACAAACAAATACACGCAGTGACAACATAGATAACGTTCACAAAAAAGTGAAAAAAAAAAAAAGAGGACACGGTGTACTGCGTGAAGTCAAGAGAAAAAATTCAGGATGAACGCATGATCAGAAAGAACACTAAGGAATTTTCTGAGGTGATGGAAATATTCCTTATGATATGAGTGACAGGCATCAAAATGCATCAAGCTGTATGCTTAATATTTATTCATTTTACTGTAAATTAATGTCAATAAAGTGCTGTTAGCATGAATAAAAACCTGTGGCTATCTATTCACATGTTCTTTGACTCTTAGACTCACTGGTCTTGATGACACTTAGCAAACAAGGGCTGTTATCACCTCACGCACTTGCCTAGTAAATTAGTAAATTAAGGACAAGCTACATTTACAAGAAGTTTCCATTGGAAAACAGTTACTGTTATCTCTCAAAGAACCAGCCTATGACCTGGTGGCAATGTAACCCATCATATCAATTCTTTATTGGAAGAAAGAGTTTGAGGAGCTGTGACTCTTCTCAAAACTGGGAATTCCCTTTTAAATATCATCTAGCCTGCCTGGCAATGGGCTACATGGCTCTCCAGAATAAATGCCTTACCAAGGTGGGTTTCTTAAGAAGGTAAAAGTTACAGGCACTGTCGCTGAAATATTTGCCTGGAGATATTTCTGTTCCTAAGAATGAATGCAAATGTGTTTCCAGTAGCCTGAGGTGGGATAGTGGTTTTTATGGTTTTGCTTCAAAACCTGATGAAAATTGGGAATGAGTTCATCTCTTTTTATAAGGTTCTTTGGTGAGGTTTCCAACATGATCTAATCTTGCCCTGGAAAATGAACTAAAAAGGAGTTGACTGGTTATTAGGAATGAGTTCACTAGCCCCACTTTAGAGCCATCCAAGTGGATGTCTTCATGGAAGTCTCAAGACTGCTCCTATCCCAGCTGGGGTTCAGGGACCTCCCTGTGACTTCAGAGGGACTTCCCAGGGCAGAACAGGGAAGAATCACATCCAAAGTTTTTCATAGTATAAGAGTGCTTGTCTTTCCATTACCTACTCCTATTTTCAGATCTGTATAATTTAACTTCCCAAATGAAAACCAGGTTAAAAACCAATAAGCCCTGCTCACTCTCAGCCACAATCTATTATGCCTGAATTCAAACACCAACACGTCTATTTTTCTCTATTGAAATCACATAGGTGGATTGTACTAATAGTAAACCTTTCCAAAGTACACTTGATTGGAGTTAAAAGTAACCATATTAGTCTAATAAAATTAACCAACTTCCATAGTCAAAGGGGAAAAAAAATGGAAGGAAACTTTGTGGGTAATATTTTACATGCTGATTTATAACTTCACATTCAGTAAGGTGAGCAAAGATCTTTTGTGGGTATTTTTACATTTTGTTTGGCTAGTAATAAAAGAGTTGCTTCAATAAAATTAGATAAAATAAATTTTTAATAGTCCCAATGTCCACAAAGTTAGGAGGTCATTAGGATAAATGATATATACATTTTTAAACAACAACAGAAACCTGAAATGTGTTTACATAATTGTAAGCAAAAGTTTTAAAATGCTAAATAAATAGCAAATGAAGGAATGCGTTCAAGAGAGTTTATCAAAAAGTCTTGTGCTGAGTTCTCATTGTGGCTCAGTAGATTAAGAAACCGACATAGTGCCCATGAGGATGCAGGTTCAATCCCTGACCTCACTCAGTGGGTTAAGGATCTAGTGCTGCCATGACTATGGGATACACCTGCAGCTGCAGCTCCAATTCAACCCCTAGCCCAAAAACTTCATTATGTCACAGGTGCAGCCCATAAAAAAGAAAACACAAAACAAGATCAAAACAAAACAAAAATAAGATCGAATTTGTTGAAGGGATACTTTTACCAGGAAACTGGTGGCAAGGGCACCAACCAGTGTGAATTTGTGCAAGGGCACCAGTGTAAAAGTAAAGATAGGAAGAAGGCTTATTTGAAGAATTTCACATAGCTAAGTGCGGTGTGGTGTCTTGCACAGTAAGGAGAACAGTAGGGCTTAAATTTAGTGGTAGCCAGATTATGCAAAATCTTCTTTAACATTCAAAATCCTCCTTGACCTTCAAAACCCTCCTTGACCTTCAAAGGATCTAGTCTTGTGGAAAAAAGGCCAAGTTTTGAGCTGGGCTCTGGCAGAGAAAATGTACTTTTACTTCCCAGGCCAGTTTCTCAGAGAAGAATGTACTTTAGGACCATGGTTCTCAATAGGGACAGTTCACCGCCACCATCTATTCTGAGGACATTAAAGATGTCTGGAATACCTTTTCATTTGTCCAAATGTGGGCAGTGCTCCTGGCATCTAATGGATCAAGAAAGATGCTAAACACATAAAATTGCCCAAAACATACTTCTTCACCCCCATGGCTCCTCCCTAAAAAAAAAAACAAAAAACAAAAAACAAAAAACAAAAAACAAAAAAAAACATTATCAGGTTCAAATGATCAATAGTTTAAAATTTTAGGATTATTCAGAAATCCCACATCCATAATCTAGGCTATATTGCCTTTTATAGCTAAGCAGTCTATGTATGGACTTAAGTAAAGAGGGAAGACCATAATAGTATTTAAAACTTTTCAAAAGCAAATTTAAACGTGTTTTTAAAAGAAAGCACAAATCTCAAAAACCACTCTTAAACTATCATTTCATTTCCCACTCCACCCCCCGGCATTATGGAGATTGAATTGACATACAACATTGTGTAACTTTAAGGTGTATGGCTTTTGATATACATGTTGCAAGATGACTAGCCCAATAGTAGTAGTTAACACATCCATCATCTCACTTAGTTACCTTTTGAGTGAGTATATGGTAAGAAGTTTTAGGATCTATTCTCTTAGCAACTTCCAAGTATACTATTATATAGTATATATATAGAATTTGTTTGTTTGTTTGTTTTGGCTGCCACCCATGACATGTGGAAGTTCGCAGGCCGTAGGACACCCAAGGTGCTGCAGTAACAATACTGGATCCTTGATCCCCTGAGCCACAATGGGACTCCTTGAGTATTGTTAACTGTAGTCACCACATTGTACATTAGATCTCCAGAATTTATTCATCTTGTAACTGAAAGTTTATACACTTTGACCACATTCACTCATTTCCCCCACCCCAAGTCCCAATCTTAGAATCCACCAAACTACTACCTATTTCCATGAGTTCAATATATTTTTTTTAAGATTCTAATTGTAAGTGAGAGCATACATTGTATGCCCTTCTCTGTCTGGCTTATTGCACTTAGCATAATATCCTCAAGGTTCATCCATGTGATAGCAAATGGCAGAATTTCCTTCTTTCTTATGACTGAAAGATATTGCATTATATACATAACAGGTTCCTTATTCCTCCACCATGAGCACTTAGGTTGTTTCCATGAACTTTGGTGCAGATACCTATTTGAGACAGTGTCTTTATTCATTAGGGTACATACCTAGAAGTGGTATATATGGTAGCTGTCTTTTTAAACTTTTTGAGGAAACTCCATACTTTCACAGTAGTTGCACCAATTTATATTCCCACCAACAGTTCGCGAGATTCCCTTTTCTCCATTCCCTTACCAGCACTTGTTATCACTTGCTTTTTTGATAGTAGCTATTCTAACAGGTCTGAGGTGATATCACATTGTGGTTTTGATTTGCATTTCCTTGATAATTAGTAACACTGAGCACTTTTTCATGTACCTGTTTGTCATTTGTGTATATTCTTCAGAGACATATCTGTTTAGGTCTTTGCATATTTTTTAATTGGTTTACTTGGGATTTTTTTGCTATTAGGTTGTATGAGTTCCTTTTATATCTTGAATATTGACCCCTTATCAGACACATGATTTGCAAATCCATGGGTTGCTTTTTCATTTTGTTGATTACTTTTTTTGTTGTACAAATTTTTAGTTTGATGTAGTCCCACTTGTTGATTTTTGCTTTCGTAGTTTGTGCTTTTGATCTCATATCCAAAAGAATTATTGCCAAGACCAACCTTGAGGAACTTCTTTTCTACATTTTCTTATAGGAGTTTTATGGTACCAGATCTTATATTTAAGTCTCTGATCCATTTTGAGTTAATTTTTGTGAGTTGTGTAAAAGAAGGGTCCAATTTTATTATTCTGTATCCTCATCCAATTTTCCCAGCACTATTTGTTGAAGAGACTATCTTCTCCCCATTGGGTATTCTTGGCTCTCTTGTTGAATATCAATTGATTGTATACATAGGCGGTTAATTCTGGGTTCTCTATTCTGTTCTGTTCTGGTCTGTGTGTCGTGTCTATTTTTGTGTCGTGTCTATTTTTGTGTCAATGCCATAGTGTTTTTCCCATCAATGGATGAATGGGCAAAGAAAATGTAAGATATACATACATACACACACATATTGGAGTTTTATTAAGCCATGAGAAAGTAAGGCACCCAAACATTAGTGACAACACAGATGGACCTTGTGGACATTATTCTAAGTGAGATAATCCAAGCAAAGAAAGACAAATGTCTGATAGCATTCATATGAGGAATCAAAAAAGCCAAATTTGCTAAAACAGCGAACAAAATGATAGTTACTAGGAGTTGGGGAGTAGGGGGATAGGAAAGATATTGTTTACCATGCAGCAGGTAGTAAATAATCCCTAGAGATCTAATGAAGAGTATATTGAATACAGACCACAGTGTATGTAGTATATGATAGCATTATTATCATCAAACTTGCTAAGAGACAAAAACTGAATTATTCCAACCATTAAAAAGAAATGGTAATTATGTAGCATGATAGAGGTGCTAATTATCCCTGCAATGACAATAATATTACAATATATAAATGCATTAAATTAACCTGTACAATCTAAATTTCCACAATGATATATGTCAAATAAATAAATAATACACAATTTTGAAAACATTTAAGTACTTACTAGTTTATTCAAAAATTCTTTTAGTGGGTTACAAACCAAACTAATAGCCATGAGGATGGGAGTTTGATCCCTGGCCTCACTAAGTGGGTTAAGTATCCCGTGTTGCCATGAGCTGTGGTGTAGGTCACAGACATGGCTCAGATCCTACATTGCTGTGGCTGTGGTGGGCCACCAGCTGTAGCTACTATGCAACCCCTAGCCTAAGAACTTCCATATGCCATAGGTGTGGCCCTAAAAAAAAAAAAAAAAAAAAAAAAAAAAAAAAAAAAATTACTGCTGTTATAAGAAGAAACACTGGAAAACTTGTTCTTTCTCTGAAGCAACCCAAAGAAGAGGTCCCAGGAGCACACAGGCAGCTCCTACAAGCCAAGAGAAGAGGCCTTGGAATGAAACTTACCTAGCTGGCATCTTGATCTTTTTTTTTTTTTTTTAATCTTTATGTATGTTTATTTGAATAAACAGCATGGGGATCAAGTTACTCTTACATGTATACATTTTTTCCCCACCCTTTGTTCTGTTACAATATGAGTATCTAGACATAGTTCTCAATGCTACTCAGCAGGATCTCCTTGTAAATCTATTCTAAGAAGTATCTCATAACCCCAAGCTCCCGATCCCTCCCACTCCCTCCTTCTCCCATCGGGCAGCCACAAGTCTATTCTCCAAGTCCATGATTTTCTTTTCTGTGGAGGTGTTCATTTGTGCTGTATATTAGATTACAGTTATAAGTGGTATCATATGGTATTTGTCTTTGTTTTTCTGATACATTTCACTCAGTATGAGAGTCTCTAGGTTCCATCCATGTTGCTGCAAATGGCATTATGTCATTCTTTTTTTTTTTTTTGTCTTTTTTTTACTATTTCTTGGGCTGCTCCCACGGCATATGGAGGTTCCCAGGCTAGGGGTCGAATCGAAGCTGTAGCCACCAGCCTACGCCAGAGCCACAGCAACGTGGGATCCGAGCCGCATCTGCAACCTACACCACAGCTCACGGCAACGCCGGATCGTTAACCCACTGAGCAAGGGCAGGGATCGAACCTGCAACCTCATGGTTCCTAGTCGGATTCATTAACCAGTGCGCCATGACAGGAACTCCACGTCATTCTTTTTTATGGCTGAGTAGTATTCCATTGTGGCACCTTGATCTTGAACTTCCCAGCCTCTACAACCAAGAAATATAATTCTATTCTTTAACCTCCATCCCCAGTCTATGTTACTGTGTTATGGCAACTGCAGCAGAGTAATACATGAGCTTACTCTTTCCCAGGCATTGCATTAGACAGTAAAACGCGAACAACAGCAAGGGATACTGGCCCTTACTCTCACAGAATGTGTGTAGAACATATAGAACATTATTTTAAGCCATGAATGTGGATGGGATCACCTAGAAAGAAATTTTCATAAAGAGAAGAGGGAGGAGAAATCAGAGGAGAAAAAGAAAGGACATGGGGAGAAGAGAAGGGAGTCAGGAGGGTGAAGAAGAGGGAGAGGGAGAGACAAGCAGTTTAAGGTTAAAGCAAATAGGAAGAACCAGCAAAGACAGCCCATGTGTTGGGAGTTCCCATCGTGGTGCAGTGGTTAACGAATCCAACTAGGAACCATGAGGTTGCGGGTTCGATCCCTGCCCTTGCTCAGTGGGTTAAGGATCCAGCGTTGCTGTGAGCTGTGGTGTAGGTTGTATACGTGGCTTGGATCCCACGTTGCTGTGGCTCTGGTGTAGGCCGGCAGCTACAGCTCCAACTGGATTCCTAGCCTGGGAACCTTCATATGCTGCGGGAGAAGCCCAAAGAAATAGCAAAAAAAAATAAAAAAAAAATAAAAATAAAAAAAAAGACAGCCCATGTGTAGAACTATGCCAGGAGATGTTAAAGAAAATAATGGATACATTTGTGGATGCGAGATCTGGTAATAGGAAGGCAGAAAGTGTTCTTTGATTTGGCTGTTGGAGGTTATTATTAACCTTTACAAGAGTAGTTCCAGGGAAGCTTGAGAATGGGCCCCAGATCAAAGTGGTTTTAAGAATAAGAGTGGTAAGAAATGAAGACAGAATGGTCACATTTACTCTTTAGAGAAATACTGATGGGAAGGGGAACAGGCAACAGTACGGGACAGCCCTGAGATGGAAGAGCTACAATGGAAAGTGATTTAAGGGAGATATTTGACTTCTTATTCACTTGTAAGATATAAGGACACTTTGCAAGCAAATGGGGAAAATCCAACAAAGAGGGAAAGTTTGATTGATCATGCAAAAATGAAAGAAAATTATTTAAAGACCGAATTTGAGTAAGCAAAAGCAGAAAGGTAACACATGCATTTGATTGAAACTAGAAATTTAAATACATATGTATATACATATATATATATATTCATACATACACACACACATATATAAATATATTTATATAGAGAAAAACAATGGAAGCAGATGCAAGCAAGTCTGCAGGTTTGGTGGAAGGAGTGAAAAGAAGATGGTTCCAACTAGTGGCTTTTATTTTTGTCAGTGAAATATAATCAATTTAATATCTATTTTCATTCTTTCCTATTCCCTACTTGCTTGTTCAAAAGCCACTTAGTCTTCCATCACAAAACATAGTATCATAATTAGTATCATTGTAGCTTCCAAGAAAAAGAGTAAATTAATATTAAAAATTTATAATACCCCTAAACCATTCAGGAAGCCTTCATGAGAAATAACATTTGAAACTAAAAGTTTTGCTTTGAAAGAAGCAAAACTTTTTGAGATTTAAAAAAAGAAAAAGTAAAACCAGAAAAAGGAAGAGGCAAAAAGAGAAAGAAAAATAATTGAGAATTAAAAAGGAAAGTTCTTCATTTAGTATAGGCTTCAGTTGCATCCATGCTGCTGCAAATGACTTTTTATTTTATTTTATCTTATCTTACCTTATCTTACCTTACCTTATTTTATTTTATTTTATTTTATTTTATTTTATTTTTTGCCTTTTAGGGCCACATCCATGGCATATGGAGATTCCTAGGCTACGGGTCGAATAGGAGCTGTAGTTGCTAGCCTACACCAAAGCCACAGAAACATGGGATCTGAGCTGTGTCTACGACCTATACCATGACTCACAGCAACGCCAGATCTTTAACCCACCGAGTGAGGCCGGAGATCAAACCTTCGTCCTCATGGACGCTAATCAGATTTGTTTTCATTGAGACACGACAGGAACTACTTATTTCATTTTTTTATAACTAAGTAGTACATTGTATATATGTACTACATCTTAATCCATTCCTTTGTTGATGGACATTTAGGTTGTTTCCATATTTTGGCTATTGTGAATAGTGCCAAGCGAGGAGGGAACGGATGGATTGCGAGTTTGGAGCTAATAGAGCCAAACTATTACATTTAGAATGGATAAACAGCAGTGTTCTACTGTACAGCACAGGGAACTATACCTAATCTCCTGGGGTAGAACATGAATGAAAGTATGAGAAAAAGAATGTATATATATGTAAGACTGGGTCACTTTTTATTATACAGGAGGAACTGACACAACATTGTAAATCAACTGTACTTTAATAAAAACAAGAAATATTAAAAAATAAATAAAGAGAAAAGAAATTTTAAAAGTTCAGAAGGAGGTTGGATGAAGTCTGTATGCTATAATAATGAGAAGATGGAAAGGCATCAAAGGAAAGTGCAAGCTCAGTGTCATGGATGAGACTAGATAAGGGTGTTCCGGGTCACAAGGGAGGACAGAGGTGGGTGGGGAAATGTCCTTGGGGTGGATCAGCAGAGACAGGGATCAGAGAACAAGACTTCGTGGGTAAAGGCGGAAGGAGGAGCATATAAAAGTGAGGACAGACTGAGTCTCGAGCACCGGGTTGGATATGAGTACAGGAAAGTATGTCCAGGTCAAGGTGACTTCCCAGAGACTTTGGGGAGGACGTCAGAATGTGCCACCTCCAAAAGATGCCATTGTAGCATAAGGATTATTTTGAGCTGAAGGCAACTGAGAAACAGGGCACATAGGAAAATTCTTGACCCTCCCACTTATCACTTGAAGGCAAGGTGGAAACTTCCCTTTGTGGAAGTGTCTCCCTTCCCCCTCTCAGAACAGGAGGAGGAAGGTGACTGATCATAGTACTTGGACTTGAATCTCCTAAGCAAAACTCATTGAAATAACCCTCATCTTCCATTAATTTCCCTCATATCACTTTATTACAATTTAATTCTCCTAGGAGACCAGACCCCTTTCCTTTTTATTGTGACCCACAAATTTATCTTTCTTTGGCAAAATGGTATATAGGTACTCAGACTTAACTGCTTCTGTGGGTTTTACATTTTTCTTTTCTGTGATAATCCTGTGTAAATGTAAACATTAAAATATTAAAGTTGAATAAAATAGGTATGCTTTTTCTCCTGTTGATCTCTTGTGTCGCTTTGATACAAGGGCACCGCCCTGGGTATTGAAATTCAGAGGATAAAAAAATAAAGTGTCTCTCTCCTACACTTGGAATGTGCTTGTTCACCAAGGAAAAGCAGAGAGAAGGCCAGATGGGAAGCATGCTTGATAAGCCCCTTACAGAAAGATTCTAGACATAGTCACAGAATCACTGGGAAGACTGATGATTCCTTCAAGTGGCTAAAGAAATGAAAGGATGCTAAGAGTGAATAATTGGTCATCCAGTTGGGGTAAAGAGGAAAAGTCAGAAGAGTCTAAGTGACAGTGGTCTTCAGTGTTGTGTATTAGAAGGTAAATATCTTGATGAGGATCTCATACTTTTCCCAGATGCTTGAGCATTCTTTAGCTAAAATCCTTAGGTGGAACTTGATCATTTGATAATAACAATTTATTAGGCAACATACATCTTCACTCCTCTTCTGAAGGCAAATGAAGTTCTAAATGAGGAGTCTGGCTAAAAGGTTGTCAGGGAAGAAATAGATGGTAAAGTCCTTCAAAGAGTTAGAACAGAGCCCTTGAGTGTCTTCATCGGCACAACTTTGTAGGAGATTTATTTCATTATTCAATGAAAAGAAGGTAATTTTCTTTCTTTCTAATACTGTTTACCTTTGGTGCACTTGGCATTTGACTAGACATCTCAGGGATACTGAATCACAGATTCTCAAGGATTTGATATTAACCACTAAAAGGTTAAGAAATGGTAGGCTAATTATAATTATACTCCTTAATCCTAATATTAATGCAATAGATAAAGAGGAAAAACAAGATCTAAGTAATTATTCAATGAATTCTTTTGAAGAAAAGACACACTGTATATACTCTGTATGCACAAACTACTTGAGTACTTTTTTATTTTACTTATCTATTTATTTATTTATGTAGGCCATGCCCAAAGCATGTGGAAGTTCCTGGGCCAGGGATCGAACCCATGCCACAGCAGCCATCCAATCTGTTATAGTTACAACACTGGATCCTTAATCCCCTGGCCACAAGAGAGCTCCTTGAGTACTTTTTTAAACTTCAATTATTTTTTAACTTTATTCCAATAAGAGAAAACTTCTTGGGATGAATGAAATATTTTCTAATTTTTCTAATTTCTGAATATTTTATAATTTAAATAATTTCTAATATCATCATTATTCTCCTAATTCAAACTTTAGAATAAGCTATTTGATAACAACCACTGATCTTTGGAAAATTAATTTCTTTTTAGTCACTGTCATTGAACTGTAAGTTATTAAATATGGGAGAGGAAATTTTGAGAGACGTAGTAGACATAAAATTCTGTAGGAAAGGAAATTCTTATTACTCACAAATTTCATTTGATAAGGCATGTCAACTACCCTTAATTGAAAGTAATCCATCCTTACCTGAAATAACTCTCAATTTCCCTTTGGCTGGACTTCCTGCTTAAGTTTGGCCAAGACAATCCCATTTATGATTTTTGGATCAGGTATTGGAACTACCTGGTTTTGGAAGTTTTCATTGCATGGAAAGAAAAGAGCTGAGGGTTGGGGGAAAGTCATTACTTATTTTTTTTAATCCCCCTTTCTTGCTGATTCATAAAGGGACAATCATTGTTAGCCTTAGATTCTGTCATTTAAGGTGTTTAGAGAGCCTTATATACATTCCCAGGGTGAGACCTGCAATAATCTGAGTCAAAAACCATTTTTTCCTCCTAGACCTAGTTGGCCAGAAGGCCTAGAATATATTACTAGCTTTATTTAGAGAGTAAAATCACCAAGTTTGTCCAATCTGTGATAAGAAATCAGACTGTGATGAGAAACCAGACCAGGCAAAAGTATAGCCACCCCCTCTTAACAAAAACAGAATATTTAAAATAAAACAATGGTAACAGAAAATGCAGCTCATTCATTGAAACATAGTGATATCTAAGAAGCCACCCTTCCATTTGGTAGGCAATCATCAAGTGGGGACCAAGAATGACTAAGTGAGAAGTATTTGTTTAAAAAAAATCAATATGGGCTACATTGATGCTTTGCCCAAGAAAAGTCTGTCAGTGTTTGACAGTATTCTATCTTATTTAATCTTTGTGATCATAAAAGACTATAATCTTAAATTAGCTATTTACATTGACCTGAGCATGGGTCAATAGAGATCCAACTTGCCTCATGATTCCTTTAATCATTCCAGGAAGATTTATTGAATACCTATTTGGTGAGAAACACTACACCAGGGTTGTAGCCTACATCACACTATATTAGGTTCTAATGTACCATCAGGTGCTAATAAGTAAACTGCATGAAACGCAACCACTTTTTAAGACTATTATATGGGTGCAAAAGTGAGGTTTCTTTTAGGCTTTGCTTTCACAAGAATGACCCAAGACACAAGAATGAAAATCTTCCAAATAAAGAAAAATAGGAAGAGCTGAATTGTGGGAAAGGTTAGGGAGAACTTATTGGATGGCCAGAGTGATTATGGACATTGAGGCTGAAATATCAGAGAAGATAAAGTAGAGGACTTTAGAACACTCCACTGAAAAATTTAAGAATTGTTGGGGTTTTTTCTATATTTGTTTATTTGTTTCTGTTTTTGTTTTTATTTTGCTTTTTATGGCCACACCTATGCATATGGAAGTTCCCAGGTTAGGGGTCGAATTGGAGCTGCAGCTGCCAGCCTATGTACACCACAGTCACAGCAATGCCAGATCCAAGCTGCATCTGCGACCTGCACCACAGCTCATGGCAGCGCCAGATCCTTAACCCACTGAGCAAGGCCAGCGATCTAACCCTCATCCTCATGGATGCTAGTCAAATTCTTAACCTGCTGAGCTACAACAGGAATCCCCAAGAATTGTTTTTATTTTTAACTGCAATACTTTTCAGAGCCTCTAACATGCAAATGTGTGTTGTGACGTTCTGAGAAAGAATGTAGCATACAATAATCTTAATTTTTTGCACATGAAATTTTGAGTATGAGATACAAAAGGACCCTGCCCATCTGTGACATACACTTAGGGAAACCCTGGTTTAGGGAATTTGAAACTGCCTCACAATGTGAGAATAGTAATATTTATTAAATGAATCAGACCAGCCTAAAAAAGTATTTGGGGTTTATATTGATTATGGATGATATAAGAATGACCAAATCCTAAATTGGAAGATAATTTAGAATCCATCTGGTGTTATCTGATGTTTGAACAGCCTCTAAAAAAGGCACACAATTTTAATTGTCTTGCTTCTGGTGACTGAGAGCTCAACGGAATGAATCCATCTATTTTCAAGCAGTTTATTAGTTGGAGCCCAAATTTGTCTTCTTAAGCTTGCTAGGTCCTTCTTTGAGAGCAATCACTAAATGCCTAAACCTTCTCCTATGCAAAAGCCCTTTACATAATTTGAACCAATCATCACATTTCTCTTTTCCTTGTTCTTCCAATTACCTATCACATGGCATAGTTTCTAGACTATAATCAGCCTAGTTGTTCTTCCCTGGATACCTCAGATGGTCAGTGTATCCCCTGAAGTGAGATAATTAACATGCATCCTTCTTGGTGTGGTTTAAGCTAAGACGATAACATTCCAAATTCTGAACGTTATGTATCTCTTAGCACAGACAGAAACCATTTGGGTTAATTTGGATCCAATAGGAATTTATGTTCCTCTAAATTACCAAAATAATTTTCATATAAACTTCTGCACTTGTAAACCAGTTATAATGGAAAAAAATAAAAATCATTAAGGGAAATTAAAAGTTAAAAAAATTAACAAACAAAAAATGTCTGCTCCTCTCCAACCTCTTCCTGTGTCGCTGGTTTTCAGGACTTATATTAAAGCTTATCTCATTATTGTTGCCATATCTTTTTTCTCTTTTTGGAGGGGTGGCCTTGGCTGTTTTATTGACCTCAGCGCATCCTTTGGATGCAGTTAAAAAAAACAAACATACACAACAAGAACCGGAACTATATGCAGGCTGGTGCCACGTGACCCCAGGAGAATATCCCCAAAGTGGATTTTTACAAAATGCCACAGGAAAAAAACGAGGCAATCTGGTGCTGAGTCCAGGAGTAGCCAATTGGAAGGAGCAGTCAATGAAGGGATGGGCAGGTCATGCCTCTTTCTCATAAATGCAAGTGCAAACTGCACTGCCGTGGGTGAGTGTCAGGATGAGTTTCCCATCAACTAGTTCCCGAACAAGCGTTGTCTCTTGTCCATTCCACTTCTGCACGTGGACAAGTTTGCTTCCATCCAGTGTCACAATGGACTTGACCTTCCTATCATCTGCTGTTGTCTCATCAAACTTCAATCCCAGCTTGAAGCTGATCTCTGCGCTCTTGAAGGTGCTTTGTGTTTTTATGGTGATTGTGTCCCCATTCACTTCGATGACTGTGGTAGGCTTGGTCATGTTGGCCACCTGCCTGGTGGCAAAACCCACACCAATTGACTTCATGCAGTCATCAAAATTCTTGCTGTCCACTAGCTTCCAGATGCCCATGAAGGTGTCCGCCATGGTGAGGCTGGGCTAGGCTGAGAAAGAGATGACATAGCAGGAGTGCAAAAATTCCAGGACCAGCTTCTTTTTTCTTTCTACAAGTCTTTTTTGACCTTAGTTCTACCATCTTCCTGATTTCAAGCCATCTGCAATTTGATCACATTCTTCACCTGAGGCTGGATGAAATATTAGATAGAAAAAGGCCAAATACAAAACTTTGAATTGGGTTCCAGACACTCTTCATTAATACATGTCACTCAAATGTTATTATATCTACATTGCTCATTCAGAAGTTAGATGTATCTACATATCTAAAAGTGATCACCAAGCCTAAATGAATTATTAGAAACAGGTTCACTCATATCTGCTTATACTATATCTGTCCCATTGGGCTAAGAAATGGAAGACAAAGGCCATAATGCATCTAGTCAACAACATCTGATTAGCTCCTCACTTGATACCTCTCAGAATGGTCTCAGAATTTGCCTTTTCCTGTTTTGAAAACTGGCATATCTGTCTCTCAGTAGAATTGCAATTTTTTTCCAATTCTCTCTGATTTATTAAAGTTTCTAAACAGCATTTCTGTCATCTTGCCTCCATGTTCTCTCTCTCTCTTTTTAAATTTTATTAGAATATAGTTGATTTATACTATTATGCCAATTTTTCTATACAGCAAAGTGACTCAGTCATTCACACACACACACACACACACACACACATTACTTTTCTTATATTATCTTCCATCATGGTCTATCCCAAGAGACTAGCTATAGGTCCCTGTGCTATACAATAGGAACTTATTTTTTTTAAATCTCTTATTACAGTTGATTTACAATGTTGTGACAATTTCTGTTGTACAGCAAAGTGACCCAGTCATATGTGTGTGTGTGTATACACATTCTCTTTCTTATACTATCTTCCATCATGGTTTGTTCCAAGAGACTGGATATACTTCCCTGTGTTATACAGTAGGACCTCATTGCTTATCTATTCTAAATGTAATAGTTTGTATCTACTAACTCCAAACTCCAAGTCCATCCTACTCCCCCCCCCACTCCTTGGGAACCACAAATCTGTTCTCTGTGTCTATGAGTTTGCTTTAGTTTTGTAGAATTGTGGGTCTTTCCTCGCTTGGAACAACTATGTCTTTATTCTTTCCCTGAATGACAATTTTTTTCATGTGGGATCAGGAGAGCTTAGTTGGGCATTATACTTTAAACTAATAGCACTCATCCCAAAGGAAGAAGCATTCCCTATTTGCTTTGCTCTGAACCAGGGTTTTTCAATCTCAGCACTGTTGACATTTTGAGTCATATAATTCTCTGTGAGGAGATGTGGAACGTAGGATGTTTAGCAATATTCATAGTCTCCACCTACTAGATACTAGTAGCTATAACCCTTTCCCAAGTGGTGACAATCAAAAATGTCTGTAGATATTGCCAAACTTCCCACACCTGGGGGTGGTGGGGTGGTGGTAGAATTGTTCTGCTTGAAAACTACTGATCTAATAAGAAATAAATACATTTAAAAGAATAACACTTTTGTCCATGCTTTTTCTCCCTAATGTATACTCTATTTATTTAACTCCATTCAAACTAATTCAGTCAATGAACAACATATATTTAAACTAGGTAAATATGCCTAGAATTCCCAGCTTAAAAAAAAAAACCTGGAGTTCCCATGTGGCTCAGTGGTTAACGAATCTGACTAGGAACCATGAGGTTGTGGGTTTGACCCCTGGCTTTGCTCAGTGGGTTAAAGATCCAGCATTGTCATGAGCTGTGGTGTAGGTCGCAGACGTGGCTGGGATCCCGCATTGCTGCGTCTCTGGTGTAGGCCAGCAGCTACAGCTCCATTTAGACCCCTAGCCTGGGAACTTCCATATGCTGCTGGTGTGGCCCTAAAAGGACAAAACAAAACAAAAACAACAAAACTGGTTATGGCTTTAGAGCAGAAAATTAGAAGGCAAGTGTTATACATCCAAATTAAGGATAGGAAAACTTAAGGGCTAAGAAGGATCAATTGTGTCTTAGTTTGGGCTGCTCCAAAAAAGGCCATAGACTGGGTGGCTTAAACAACAAACATTTATCTTTCATAGTTCTGAAAGCTGGGAAGTCTAAGAACAAGATGCCAGTCAATGGATTCATGTGAGAACACTTTTACTGGTTTGAGCAGAAATGCCTTCTAGTTATATCCTCTTATGGTAGAGAGACAGAGATTATCTCTCTTAGGCTTTTATTTTTATTTTCATTTTTTTTGTCTTTTTGCCTTTTCTAGGGCCTCACTCGCAGCATATGGAGGTTCCCAGGCTAGGGGTCCAATCAGAGCTGTAGCCACCGGCCTATGCCAGAGCCAGAGCAATGCCAGATCTGAGCCGCATCTGTGACCTACACCACAGCTTATGGCAACGCTGGATCCTTAACCCACTGAGCAAGGCCAGGGATCAAACCAGCAACTTCATGGTTCCTAGTCGGATTCGTTAACTACTGAGCCACAACGGGAACTCCTCAGGCCTCTTCTTATAAGGTCACTAATCCCCTTCATTACTGCTCCACCTTCATGACCTCCAAATACATATGAACGGCCCCAACCCCTAAACCTCCAAATATGTATGAACTTTGGGAGAAACACACATGTTTAGTACATAGGAAACAGTAAACACAAGAATCATGAATACAAATGGACTAAGTGTATTCTTCTTGATATGCAGTTAAGCCACACACTTGACTTTCAAAGACCACATAATTTGCAAACTTGTTGAAGTCCCCACCCTTTCACTGGGACCAACAGCCTTAAGCCTCTTCTCCCTTTTCAATCCTGAGATTTTTTTGTGTGTCTTTTTTATTTCTCTTTACAGTACCATTCCACGGGGAAGGACAATGCTTTTCCATGAATACGAAATGTCCCAAAGACACCAACAAAAAAAGAATACAAGAAAAACTGCAGCAAACTCAATCGTTTTCTTTGGGAGATATCGCTATTGGAGCAACTAACGCCCCCTGGTGGGGAGATTACCTATTTCTTTCAGTTTGTAGTTCAGGCTTAAATTCAGTTAGGACTTATATTCAGGACTGCTTTTTATCACCTCTCTCAAGGAGGTGGGAAAAGGATGGTATGTATTTTTTTTTCTCTCTCCCAAGAAAAAGATCAGGCTGGAGTAAGTGAGGCATTACTTGTTTTGGCAAATAATAAGACTGATTTTTATCAGAAAGATGACATGTTTGGTATGTTTTTGTCTTTGAATCGAGAATAAAGTTAGGGGTTCCCATCATGGCTCAGTAGTTAATGAATCTGACTAGGAACCATGGGGTTGCAGGTTCGATCCCTGGCCTTGCTCAGTGGGTTAAGGATCCGGCGTTGCCATAAGCTGTGGTGTAGGTCACAGATGAGGCTTGAATCTGGTGTTGCAGTGGCTTTGGTGTAGGCCAGCGGCTACAGCTCTGATTCGACTCCTAGCCTGGGAACCTCCATATGCCATGGGTGTGGCCCTAGAAAAGACAGAAAGACAAAAAAATAAAAAATAAAAAAAAATAATTTTAAAGGCAAGTTTTGATCCAATGTCTATATTCTCATTTTTTATTTAAAAAATTAAAACAAGGAGTTCCCGCTGTGATGCAGTGGGTTAAAAATCCAACTGCAGAAGCTCAGGTTGCTGTTGTTTCCATGTCTTGGCTATCGTATATAGTGCTGCAATGAACATTGGGATACACGTATATTTTCAAGTCAGGGTTTTCTCCGAATAGAGGCCCAGGAGTGGGATTGCTGAATCACGTGATAATTCTATTCTTAGTTTTTTGAGAAATCTCCGTCCTGTTTTCCATAGTGGTTGCACCAATTTATATACCCACCAACAGTGTAAGAGGATTCCCTTTTCTCCATACCCTCTCCATCATTTACTGTTTGTAGACTTTTTGATGATGGCCATTCAAGCTGGTGTACAGTGGTAACTCATAGCAGTTTTGATTTCCATTTCTTTGATAATTAGTGATTTTAACATCTTTTCATAGGTTTTTTGGACATCTATATGTCTTCTTTGGAGAATTGTCTGTTTAGACCTTCTGCCCATTTTTTGATGGTTTTTTTTTTTGTTTGTTTTTGTCTTTTGGTATTGTGTTTGGGAGGTGTTTATATATTTTGGAGAGTAATCCCTTGTCAGTCACTTCATTTGTAAGTATTTTCTCCCATTCTGTCATGCCATTCTCTTCTGGCTTGCAGAGTTTCTGCTAAAAAATTAGCCAAAAACCTTATCACGGTTCCCTTATAAGTTATTTGTTTCTTTTCTCTAGATATTTTCAGTGTTTTCTCTTCATCTTTAATTTTGATCAGTTTGATTAATATGTGTCTTGGGGTGTTCCTCCTTGGGTTTATTTTATATGGTATTCATTGTGCTTCCTATATTTCAGTGAGGGATTCCTTTCCCATTTTAGAGAATTTTTTGGCTATTATCTCTTCAAGTATTTTCTCTGGCCCTTTCTCTTCTCTTTCTGGCACCCCTATAATACGGTTGTTGGTGCATTTAATGTTGTCTCAGAGTTCTTTTAGACTGTCTTCATTCCTTTTCAATCTTCTTCTCTTCTCTGTTCTGCATCACTGATTTCCACCAGTTTGTCTTCCACCTTGCTTATTTGTTCCTCTGACTCCTGTATTCTGCTGTTTGTTCCTTCTAGTGAATATTTTTATTTCAGTTATTGTACTTTGCATCTCTGCTTGCTTACTCTTCACATCTTCTCTTTCTTTGCTCAGTGTTTCTTGTAATTTATCAATCTTTGCCTACAGTTTATTGCCAAGATCTTGAATCATCTTTACCATCGCCAGTCTAGAGCCTTTTTCTTGGAGCTTGGTATTCTCCAGATCACTTTCTGGGTTTTTTTCTTGTTTCCTTATCTGAGTCATAATTCTCTGCCTTTTCATTTTGCATAGATTTTTGGTGTGGTCTCCTTTTTGCAGACAATAGCGTTGTAGCCTCTCTTGCTTCTGATGTCTGCCCCCCTTGTGGCTGAAGTTGGTACGGGGGCTTGCTGCAGGCTTATTGATGGGAGGGATTGGTGCCTGCCTACTTGTAGATGGAGCTGATTCTTATTATCCCTCTGGTGGGTGGGGCTTTGTCTCTGGGTGTGATTAGAGGCAGCTGTGTGCCTGGGGGGGTCTTTAGGCAACCTGTTTGCTGATGTTCCCACTCAGTTTGTTGTTTGGCCTGGGGCTTTTCAGCCCTGATGGGAAGGGACAGTTTTTTCCAAAATGGCCACCTCTAGAGCTGTTCACACTGGTCACTATTCCCAAGACCTTTGCTTCCAACGTTCTTCCCCCACAACGAGCCACTGTCACCCCCTGTTTTCCCAGGAGATCCTCCAAGACCCACAGGCAGGTCTGACCCAGAGTCCTATGGAGTCTCTGCTTTGCCCTGGGACACACTGCACATGAAGCCTGGGCCTGTCAAGAGAGGAGTCTCCATTCTCCCCAGTCCTGTGGAGTTCCTGAGCATATGCCCCCTGACCCTCAAGGCCAAATGCTCCGGGAGGTCCTCCTCCCAAGCATGGGGACCTGATGTGAGGCTCAGAACACTCACTCCTATGGATAAGCCTCTGTGATATAGTTACTTTCCAGTCTGTGGGATGCCCACCTGGTGTTTATGTGGTTGCTTATAATGCCTAATCACTCTTCCTACCATCTTGATGTGGCCTCCTCTTCGTCTTCTGGAGTAGGGTATCTTTTTCGGTAGTTTCCAGTCTATTTTGTTGAAGGTTTTCCAGCGGTTCATTGTAATTTTGTTGTTTTTATGAGAGAAGGTGAGTTCCAGTTCTTCTATTCCACCATCTTCTATTCTCTTTCTTTAAAAAATTGTTTTTCTAGTACACAGAGGGGAAAAAAAGAAAAAACAAGGCCACTATTCCAACTGTGGTAAAATTGAGCCTACCAAATATTAGATTCAGTTAAAAAATTATTTAAGAGCTGACAGCAACCTGACTCTTCAGTTATTGGGCTGTCATAGATTCTGCTCATGAAATAGAACTTGACGTCTGTATAAGTGGGAGCTTAATGCTGGAGGAAAAAATCCTTGTCTTGTAATATTTTAATTTTTATGGCTTCTAGTCATTTTAATACAAACTTGGCAAAAGAAAGAAAATAAACAGTCAAGGAAAACAGCCTTTCTGAATTAAATATATTTGTCTGGGTTGGTGAGAATTTCAGTGCCTGACAAAATTGATTTTCAGGGGCATAGAGGATTTTCAATGACAAGAGGATGGTGTTAATGAATGGATTTAGCATCATTGGAAAGTTTATTTCAGATAGACACTTAGAGCATTGCTTTGATTCCTTGTGTTTTAATACACTGATCTATAAAATCAGCATTAAACCTATTATATCCAAGGTGGTAGGTATATTAAGCACTTGGAAACAACCTTAACAACAATCTTGCTTTTAGAAATATAACAAAGGCTCTTGTTATAAATGACAAGTGCTTCTCTTCAGGGAATAAGTTCTTCTTAGGAAACAAATCCATCGCACTGGGAGTTGGCCTAAGAGGTGAACTTTGCTTTGACCTAAAAGAGTTAATTCACTATAATTCTAGATTGGCCAAAAAGCACTTTGGGAAAATGGAAAAAAGACTGTATAAATCCCAATAATGAATATGATTATGAACCAGACCAGAACTATACAAACATTCCCCTTTCACAAAGGCAGAGTTTTGATGTATCAATCCCCAGCTCCTGTTTTGCCAGAGGATAATTCAATGAATACTGACACCAGAAGCCTCTGATGGCATGTGCTTGAGACCTTGGCTTTCAAATCCCTTAAATAAATGTCACACCCTTGTACAAGTGTTGGTTGGCTTCAAGGCACCAAGGTCTACTGAATTCAAGATGCAATAGAGATCCTACCCTGCAAGGTGCATTGGAAATCCATAAACCACTTGCCATATCCTGGCTCAGGAGTTTAGAGAAAAATCGGCAAGCATCAAAGCAGGTGCAATTCTATCCTCTGATGTCTATGATCTGGGTGGGGCAACAATACTCTAGAGCATTCTTTTGTATAACTTTTATGGGCCTGGATGTACTTTTTACAAGCATCTTTCCCAACCAGGGGAAGATACAGACTCACACACTAAGCAATGATCCTATTCAGTCTTTTGTCTTCCACTCTGTATCTTCTGGGTGTATTTGAGTCATAGGCGGAACCTATGTAAAAGAGATACACAGACTAGAAATTAAATCCAGGATTGGAGTCTTAATTAAAACGTTAAAGAAATGAATACCTGGAGACTTAGAAGACCATCTGCCTTTAAAAAGCAGCCTATTCAGGAAAGAGGGTGTTGAGTTCAGGGGACTAATTTGACTTTTTTAAGGTTATCAAACAAGAATTGAGTCAATTTTTGGTACCACTTTTTGCACAAACTGATCCAAAATAAATAACCAGCACAGCTGTGGTGCAGAAAACCTCCTGTGTAAATTATTTTCATGTGTGTGGCTTTTTAAAATGAATTTCCGTCAATCTTTCCATGGGTTTGGTCCACATTAGTCCTGACTGTAACCATATTTTTCCGAAAAGTTAAGGGAGGTAACTATCTATCAGGGACCATCTCTATTATGGTCTCTGCAGTTGTTGTTGTTGTTCAGTTTTGTTTGTTTGCTTTCACATGGTGTTTGAGGCTCAGCACATTTTTTCTCAATCCTCTAACATGCTATGGAAATTGGTTTGCTTTGAAGCAATGCAACTGATTGAATTTGGATAGTTTCCCACCTCTCCCACTCTATCTCCCTCTACCCCCTCCCCAACCCTCAGATTCTTGGCTTTACTATTTATAGTCAGAAGGGCAGCTCTTGCTTCTCCCACCCACCATTGCTCCAATTCAAAACACATGCAGGGAAGGAGAGGAAGGGGAGTTTGTGGGAGGAGAGGTGGAAGAACCACACCCACTGTGAAGCCACCATCCCATCCTGTTTGCATGTGGTTAAACACCCAGAAAAAAAGGGGGTTTGCTGGGAATCTTTTCAGTCCATCTATACTCACTGGTCCAAATACACTTTGGTTTCCTAGTGTCTGACTCATTCTGACTTTGCTATAAATCAGTTTCCTGATCATGATGGAGGAAAAAAACCAATAAAAGGAGATGTCTCAAGGCATAACCACCAATGCTTAAAATAAAGAGGAGAGGAAGGGAAAAATAAAACCTTCTTCTTATTTTCTCAGGAGCTATCACATTCTGGAAGTCCTGCACCTGACCCTATGAAGACCTGACTTCCTAAAGGTGGTACTTCCTAGCAAACACCACACACACACACACACACACACACATGCACATGCATGCCACACATGCACACACTCACTTGAAAAGGGAAGAAGGTCAGGTGGTTCATAATTTAAGACCACTTAAACATTTTTCTGAAAGGTGAGAAGGTAAGAAATCAGAGAAAAAATCCGTAATAGTATTTTGGCAATCTCTCCACTCTATAAACTTTATCCATAGGCAATTGTCAGCTTGTGCCAATTTTGCTTAACTAAAAATGACTCAGATTAAATATTAGGGGTGGATGTTTGGCAACAGCTAAGCCTGTGTTCTTTTTACTTTTGAATAGAGGATAAAGATGTTTCTCAGGTTGCATTTGTGTTATGTACACTCAACAGTTGCTCCAACTTCCTTTATATCTTCTGTTCCTTGAAAATTTGAGATTTTCCACCTACATCTATGACTCTTCCTTCATGTAAATAAGTGGGTGAAGTAAGAATCATGTGTATAAAAGCTAAAGAAAAAAATCAGATACTCAGTAATCATCACTGCCCACTAAAACTGGGGAGGGTGATGAAGTTTGACATCAAAATGAGAGGCAGGAATCTGGGGTCAAGTAGACCTGGGTTTAAATTCTGACTTTCCTTGGAGTTCCCTGGTGGCCCAGTGGGTTAAGGATCTGGTGTCATCACCACTGCCACTCAGGTCACTGCTCTGGTACAGGTTCTATCTTTGGCCTAAGAACTTTCACATGTTGCAGGCACAGCCAAAAGAAAAGTTTTTAAATAAATAAATTCTGACTGTTCTCATTCATAGCTCTGCAAACTTCAGCTGGCTGTATCAATAATCTTCCTAAGGCTCAGTTTCCTCACCTACAGAATGGTACTGCTAAGAAGGTGTACTTCACAGGAGTGGTTTAAGAATTAAATCATATACATACCTCCCGGCCTACGCCACAGCCATAGCAACATGGGATGCAAGCTGCGTCCACGACCTACACCAAAGCTCACAGCAATGCTAGATCCTTAACCCACCGAGCAAGGCCAGGAATCGAACTCGCATCCTCATTGATCCTAGTTGATTTTGTTAACCACTGAGCCATGAAGGGAACTCCCAATCCTACTCTTTTAAATCAAGACATTCTTGAGTTCATTGGAGGAATATAAGGATGGGATAAATTTCTCACTGTACTACTCCACTCTCAAAAATCTGCTGTGCAAAACAAAATCCAACAAATATTAATAACTACTGTACATTCTAGTATACTTTTAAGGAGAGGACATAGCTACAAAAGATAGCCAGCCAATTAACCTTATCCAAGAATAGGAAATATAAAAATGCCATATGTATTTCTGTTTACTAGTAACTACTATTGAGACAAAGCCCTCCTCTGGGGTTTGGATGATTTCCAACAGGAAGACCAAACTGATCCTCAGAAATGTCAAACCACCAGGGAGTTTCCAAAGTTGATTGATAACAGCTGATCATACATCCTAGCCATCTGTGCCCTCCGTTCCCCCACCCATACACAAAAAGGAAAGGAATGAAGAGTAAGTACAAACCACACATTCTCCCACTGGACACTCATTTTGTCAACTTTATCGTGCTACCTTCTCTTTCTACAAGATCCATTTGGAATGCTAGTAGGTCTGTTAATGCTCCAAGCCATCCTAAGATGTGAAGGCCAGGAGCACATGACACTGAAAAGCTGAAGGACTGAAATATATGTGCTTAGGAGAGAGCAGCAAATTGAATACTAATTTTCAAGTCAGTTTTAATTGGGACTGAAAAGTGTTTCTTGAAGTTCTGTTGTAAAACTCGCTCATGGTTTTTGAAGTGTGGCCAATAACATACCATCCCTAGTTTTATTTGATGAACAAAGAAAATGAAGTCCTGGGGAAAAGTTAAATTCATAGGGGCACAGGCATTTTTATTAGTATCCAATATTCTTAAGAAAAACTACCATTTTAGGAGTTCCCATTGTGGCTCAGTGGTTAACAAATCTGACTAGGAGCCATGAGGTTGTGAGTTCAATCCCTGGCCTCACTCAGTGGGTTAAGGATCCGGCATTGCATGAGCTGTGGTGTAGGTCACAGATGCAGCTCGGATCCCAAATTGCTGTGGCTCTGGCGTAGGCCAGTGGCTCCAGCTCCAATTAGACCCCTAGCCTGGGAACCTCCATATGCCACGAGTGCAGCCCTAAAAGGGCGAAAAGACAAAAAAAAAAAAAAAAGAGAAAGAAAGAAAAAGAGAAAAAGAAAAGAAAAACTGCCATTTTAGACTCTTTATAAAAGTCATGGTATTTTGGCCCTGAAGTTACAGGTTCAAAGTAGTACAGTGGGTTAAGAATCCAACTGGAGTGGCTCTAGTTGCCCTAGAGGTGTGGGTTAGATCTGAAGCCTGGCACAGTGGGTTAAAGGATCCAGTCTTGCTACAGCTGCAGTGTAGGTCACAGCTGTGGCTCAGATTCAACCACAGGTACCTCCATATGCCATGGGTGAGGCCATAAAAACAAACAAACAAAAAATAATGGACACCTGATCTTATCCCCATATTTATTTTCACATTTAACTGTTTCCTTCAAAATTAAATCAAGATCAAGAAGCATATTACTGAAAGTAATGGATTGATCAGTTGATAGAAATCAGGTATAGGATTGGTTTTTGCTTAGTTTTTCCACATAATCGATGCATCTTCCTTGCCTCACCCATCATCAGGCCCTCTAAGGATATATACAAATATACAACATGTCTCTTCCAAAGAATCCTATGAGAACAATTTAAAAATCCCTTCTCCCATAAAACTAATTTTCAGTGGAATAATTGCCCTCATTTTTACTGCATATATTTTGTAATACTACATATTTGAGCATGCCCAACTGTTCATTGGCATGTTTGTGCTACTGTTTTGATGTGATGTCCTATGGAGCCATTTGATAAAATAATGCTTCCTGGAGTTGCCATCGTGGCTCAGCAGAAACGAATCCAACTAGAAACATGAGGTTGGGGTTTGATCCCTGGCCTCACTCAGTGGGTTAAGGATCCAGCATTGCCATGAGCTGTGGTGTAGGTTGCAGACGCAGCTCAGATCTGGTGTTGCTGTGGCTGTGGCTGTGGCTTAGGCTGGCAGCTGTAGCTCCAATTCAACCCCTAGCATGGGAAACTCCAAATGCCATCGGTATGGCCCTAAAAAGCAAAAAAAAAAAAAAAAAAAAAAAAAGAAAAGAAAGAAAGAAAGAAAGCTTTCCAATTGCTTTTTGAGATTGACCACAGTGATCTCCTTATCACACTGAGAAAAACTGCTATTGAATCAAAGACTGGTCTAGACAAACACAGTTATGGAATAGTTTCCTGTCACTAGTTACAAGTTTTAAAAACAATACTAATCGACTTTTTTTTTTTTAATGCTTTTTAAGGGCTGCACCCACCACATATGGAGGTTCCTGGGTTAGGGGTGGAATTGGAGCTGCAGCTGCCAGCCTACACCTCAGCCACAGCTGGGCCAGATCTGAACCATGTCTGCAACCTACAGCACAGCTCAGGGCAATGCTGGATCCTTAACCCACTGAGAAAGGCTAGGGATCGAACCTGCATCCTCATGGATCCTAATCAGGTTCATTAACCACTGAGTCACGAAAGGAACACCCAACACCAATCAAATTTTAACTTTTTTTTTATTAGACTGACTTTTTATTCTATACATGCCTGCACTCTTGGAAATTTTTGAAGTAGGCAATCATAATTAATATATTGTTTAATTAATAATATTAACATTATTCCAAATACCATTATTAAATGATCTAGTTAAGTACATATTATATAATTAATTTTTTTAAAGTATCAATGTAGGGAGTATGTGCGAATGTTGGAAATACTTTGGGAAGAGGAGGAGTCTGATTCCTATTTAGATCACTTTCTGCCTATGTGATCTCTTGCCAATGCAAAAGTAAGTCCATTTTACTCTTCATTCAGAAAATAAGTATGCTAATGGGTAACCTTTTTATAAGGATCCGTGCAGGTCTAAAATGGTGCAGTTCTGGTTTGTGCTGTGCAATCAATGGTAGACATTCTTATTGCTATTATATAGCTCCATTGCTCCTTGTGGCCTCTGATGCCCCAATAGCCATCTGCATAGTGATTGCTTTTTAAATTCAATGCAAACTTTGCCAGTCTATCAGTTGAAACTACAGTATTGACTCTCATTAATCATTTTGCCACTTTCCCTTAGGTTTACAATCCTCCAAAGGTTGCTAACAGCTATTGAGTGATGCAGTCCACAGGTATGTTCAGCACTCTTAGATGTCATTTCTCTTGGACTGGAAAGCCCTTATTAGTTATTCTATCTGGTTCTTACAGAGGATAAAACTGTTCAACCTTGAAGAATGGTTCAAGTACACTCTTTTCCTTCTAATTTAAATTTAAAACAAACAATAATGAACAAAAATACCTATTAATTGAGTTCTCAATGGCAACTTTCTAATAATATTCACTAATAAAATCAGCGTAACCTGTGTCTGGGAACAGTTTCACCCAATCATCGTTTTCGTTAAGGTTCAGAGAGCCTAGTCCATGTTTATTTTTCAACAATACTTTTCCTATACAATCGCTCTCTAAGTTATTTTTGTGACTAATGTTAGATCTCCACATATAGTTCAAATAAGTTAAAGTGTTCTCTGAAATATATCATTAGGCAAAATGTTTTGGGGAAACAATTAATTAAATGGAATATCTTGGCAGATATTTCTTGGCAGATGTTTCTTCACTGGAGGATATGCAAGAGCATGTCTAGATGAATGAATAAGCTTCACCCAATAGACTAGAGTTCATGCACAATTTAATACTTAATTAGAAAGGCTGCAATTAAGCTATGAACATGTCTGGAACTCCAATATGCATTTACTTGGAGAAAAGGAGAAAACTCCCCAGAAATTTGAAGAGAAAAAGAAAAGTGGAATAGCTTCAAGACAGTGGGGATCTCATAGAAAAAGGAAAGGAAGGAAAAAAGAAAGGAAGAAAAGAAGAAAGAAAGAAAGAAAGAAAGAAAGAAAGAAAGAAAGAAAGAAAGAAAGGAAGGAAGGAAGGAAGGAAGGAAGGAAGGAAGGAAGAAAGAAAGAAAGAAAGAGGGAGGGAGGGAGGGAGATGAAAGAAAGAAAGAAAGAAAGAAAGAAAGAAAGAAAGAAAGAAAGAAAGAAAGGAAGGAAGGAAGGAAGGAAGGAAGGAAGAAAGGAAGGAAGGAAGGAAGGAAGGAAGAATCCTGTGTCCTGAATAGGCATCTCATAGGAAAGAGCCTAGGATAGGAATAATTGCAATAATTGCATGATCTTGTCAACAGGCACTTCCAAAGACATCAAACCCTTTTGAAGGTGCCAAGGTATTTGTGAGGCATTTTTGTTTTATTTGCTGCATAATTATCTTCGAAGCACTGCTCCATCTACCTGTCAGGCAAATTATTTTGCCTAATGCAACATTTCCTCTTTTTAAAAAGCATCTTTAAATATAAGAAGAAAATGCAAACTATGCATCAAAATTTACACAGAGATGCTTAGCAGGAAATTCTCATGCAAGTGTGACTGCAAAACAAGTAGTGCAAAGAGAATCTGGTTCCCAAGACTGGGCTCAAAGTCTAAAGCAGACATTACCCCTATTTATGACTTGGCTGCTTTTTGGCTAAAGCTAAAATTTTATGAGTTTATGCTTATAGTTTGTGCCTTCCAAATTCTCTCTCTCATTACATATGTATATGTATGTATATATGTCATATAATATATATACACAGATAAATAATTATACACATAAATATATCATTCTATAATGCATTTATGAGTTTGGTGCTTAACAATGCACACTTCTAATATATTACATAAAAGATCTCAATTTCCCCCACACATCTGTTATGCTTATAGCAGATGATAACAATAAATAAAAATTAAAATAATTTCCATTGTTAGTCCTTCTTTATATGGCATAAACCCCTGTCTATTTCGTGGGTCCACAGAGTCCTCTACAGAGTAAGTAGTATGTTCCAGAATCTATTCTAACTTTTTTTTTTTTTTTTTTTTTTGTCTTTTTGCCATTTCTCGGGCCGCTCCCGCAGCATATGGAGGTTCCCAGGCTAGGGGTCTAATCGGAGCTGTAGCCACTGGCCTACACCAGAGCCACAGCAACACAGGATCCGAGCCGCGTCTGCAACCTACACCACAGCTCATGGCAACGCCGGATCGTTAACCCACTGAGCAAGGGCAGGGACCGAACCCGCAACCTCATGGTTCCTAGTCGGATTCGTTAACCACTGCGCCACGACAGGAACTCCCCTATTCTAACTTCTAATGTGCATTAAGTGCTGCCCACCCAGAGCTGAATCGCAGCTGTATCCCTAACAGAGTGGAATTCAGGAACTGAGAAGAAGCAAGCGGATGATCAATGTCTCCTCTAATTCCAAAACAATTGAAGCTATGAATTTTCATTTTTATGTTTAAATGGTGGTCCTTCACAATCCTGGGGAGATGAGGCTGCTGTGACTTCTACATTTTATGCAGGTTAATCCAGCCGGCATTAGATCAAAAGACTTTCTATCAGGATTGCCTTCTGCTCAGGGAGACCAGTTCTCCTCCATCACACACATAAACACACAACCACCACTTTCTGGCATTTGAAAGATTACAAACTACTTGTTCCAGGTGGGATAAAAATGAGTAAACTGAAGTTTACTTAAATAAGCTCTTTTTCTCACTCTCCCAGACCTCTAAGGCAGGCACTTGCTCTCTGGGTGGGTATCTATCCAAAGGGATTACTCAGTGAAAAGTTAAAGGAAGATCCCTAGACACGAATGCAAATGCTTAGAACTAGGGCTGAGGGGAAGCCTCAGAACCCTCTTGATCTTAGGAAAGTCAACAATTTGTCTATATCAAACATGAGACTAAGACACAGAAAAGGAAAGCATCCTTAAAAGATGAGACAAGGTCAGCTGAAGGACAGCAGAACATGTCCTGCTGAGTGTTGTGCTCCATACCTGTCATAGTCCAAAGTCACTAGTTCATATTATCTGGCACTGAAAATTATTTTGAGGTGATGAATGGTTAAAGGATGGAAACTCTGGTCAATGCAGCTGTTAGTTTTTTTAAGTCCTATTAATAACTGAACTCAAATAACAACAAAAAATTGTGTAGTAATTATGCTAATTTAAATAAGAGTAGTTACTAATTATTCTAACATGTAAAGTAGGGCCTCAAAATATGTGAATGTGTTTGGAAGTGGTTTGTCCTCATTCCCTGGTTCATTAGCCCTTGAAACCTGTCTTATTCATTCTTTAAATTAAAAAACATAAGTTAATGGAAAGTCAATCTCTTATATATTGGAGGCAGAGAGATTTACAGTGATTCCTCTAGGCTTCTCTTTTGTATTACTAATTAGTTCCTGTAATGAAAATCTTTCAAAACCCAACTGTTACACATTTAAAATTAGAATCATTTGAACGTATGAGATTGGTTATACCTTCAGAATAGAGCAGAAGAGTCTGAGTCATGGAGTGAAAATACACGCTTGGCAAAGGTTTGGCGCTTTAGCCCTTGTCCTTAAGTCTATTCTACTTCTGTGCATCAACAATGTTTTGAAAACCAATCCACCAGCCTAGAAGTGTCTGAGACATCGCTACAAAGTTATGCATTCATGCATTTATTTATTCAACAAATATTGGAATGTCATGATGCCAGTACGAATCAGACAATGGGATTTTAAACAGGAATAAGTTTAAAAGTGTGTGTGTGTGTGTGTGTGTGTGTGTGTGTGTGTGTGTGTGTAGGATGGTGGGTATGCAGACATGTAAGCCCCGCCTATAGTGTGACAAGTACCTGAATAGATGCATTTCAAGGGCTCAACAAAGGTAGCTGTAATTCTCTGAATTAACAATGTCGACTTTTCCTGCAAGAACTGCCTATGACAGGCATGGGGCTGTATCTCCCCAGTGACGCTCTTCCCTTTATCTCTCATATACCATTCACTCAGCTGGGGAGGGGTGTGAGGATGAACCAGATAGAAACCACTTCTTCTTTATTTATTTTGACTCATAAATAAGACGGGAGAACAAGGGCAAGACCAAGAGGACCCAGCCCTTCTAAGTAACACTTTGGGAGTTGGCTTTCCACTTGGCCTACCCTCAGTGAGCTCTTCACGGGTGAATACTGAGACCTGATCTCTCTTCAACCTTAATCTCTGAAAAGCAATCAGTCCTGTTCCTACATGAGACATTGGACTGGAGCATAAAAGGACCAGCACATCCTTGGCAGGGAATCAGGAATTAGGAAAAACCCTAAGATCCTGAGGTCATCCCAGCAGGTCAACTGATAGAGTCTATGTACTGGAAATCACTGGCAGGGGACGGTTTGCCTGTGGGTAGAAATGGCCTTTGAGGAGGACTGAATTCTTTGCAAGAGTTAGGAAAACCTCTACATGCCAAGCTGTGCCTATGCCCAAGGGCAAAGCATACCAGTGATGGAAGAGAATGCAACCTCTACCTGTAATACCATTCATAGTTTCTAAGACCTCCATAGCTCAGGAACTCCTTTTACTTGGAGCAGATAAAATTTAAGAGAAACATTTCCAAAGTCAAAATGAGTTATAATAGATGTCGTTTAAAAAGTCCATTAAAAAAAGAAGTGGACTAAGAACTTTTTTATGATAATCAGTTGCTTAAGTTAAATAGAGTTTAATGTTATTTTTTTAACTTAAAAAGCACCCTGTCATGGGGAGAGTATCATCAGCAGATAATGTGATGCAGAGGCTTGGCTTTCATATCTCTTTAGGGTACAAATAAACACTATTTTTCTTTAAATTAGAAAACTGATGCTATCCGATGTGTGCGCAATACATTTTTCCACCTGTCAAAGACATGGATGATTGGGGAACCCCTCTTTGCCGTGGGAAAGCACACGGACTTTAGAGGTAGTTAAACAATACATCAATGACAGTGTGTTATGTCTATGATGACAAAGAACATGGACGTGAGCACAGCGATCTGGAAGGAGGGAAGGAAACAACCTATAGACTGGGCTGGAAACATCCATTTCAACTGAATCATCAACAAAGGGGTGAACGAGGACCCAACGTAGAAAGTTTGGGAAGTCAAGGATTGAGAAAGGAGATTCGGTCTTGACGTAATGAAATATGAAGGGTCTTGCCTCATGCTATTGACCTGTGGATAACTTGAGGTGGAGGTAATGAGTACCCTTGACTCCATGGTGTTAGTGTAAACAATCCCGTGGGCTCACGTATCAGCCATTTAAATAAATCAGGAGGCAGAGGAAGTGATGTTTATGGGCTAGAGGTCTGGACTGCTTCTTAAACAACCATGGGTCCACAGATCACAAAGTGGAAACCTGATATAATGGGAAGAAAACAAGGGAAAATGGCATGGGGTAAATTTGAGGAGAGGGGTTAGAAATCCCGAAATCTAGTTCTCTGAAAGAAAATTAAAAAAAAAACTTTATCCATTTGAGACCAAATTGACAAAGTTTACCTTAAAAAGTTAGCACGTCATTGTTTACCTGAGGTTGCCAAAAGTCTTTTTATTTTGTATGGCACTTTTATTTTTCAAAGTTATAGTCAACTTTATCTGTGTAAATAAAAGGAAGCTGTGCTGAAAATTTGTTCCACTAAAAGCAACAGTTTAAAAAATTACTTTTTTTTCATTTTTTTAGAGTTTTGTTGAAATCTAGATGATTTACAAGGTTGTGATAATTTCTGCTGTGCAACAAATTGATTCAGTTATATACGTACACGTATCCATTTTCTTTCCGATTCTTTTCCCACAGAGATTATTACAGAATTTTGGGTAGAGTTCTCTGTGCTATACAGCAGGTCTCCATTCCAGATATATTTCATTCCATATCTACTTCATTCCATATATACTTCAGGGCATATAAGCCAATTCCTAACCCTTAGTCCATCCTTCCCATCCCCAACAATTTACTTTTTAAATATTAAAAATAGTATGATGTTTACATTTATTTTTTTACTAAATTCAATATAAAATTATTAAAAGTTTAAGAAAAGAATATGTAAATATCCTCTTTTGTTTTGGCTGCATGCATGGCATGTGGACGTTCTCAGGGCAGGGATCAAATGCCAATCACAGGCAACGCCAGATCCTTAACCACTAGGCCACAAGGGAACTCCTTGTAAACATCTTTAGTAATAAGAGTTACCTGAACTAGAAGTCAAATAGTTAACTTCCTAAGTGAATAAATACTAAAACATAAATGCATATTATTAAGTGAAGGAAACATCTGAAAAGGCTGATTAGTTTTGATTCCAACTATATGACATTCTGGAAAAGGCAAAACTATGGAGACAGTAAAAAAATAAGTGGTTGTCAGATTTGGGGGTCAAAGGGGAGAGATGTAGGTAGAGCACAGAGGATTTTAAGGCAGTGAAAATACTCTGTGTGATATTATACTAATGGATATATATCATTATACATTTCTCCAAACCCATGGAATATACAACACCAAGTGTGAATCCTAAGATAAACTGTGGAGTTTGGGTGCTTATCATGTGTTCATGTAGGGTCATCCTTGGTTAAAAAAAAAAAAAAAAAAAAAAAGCACCTGTAGCGGCTCACTGGAAAAAAACCTGACTAGTATCTATGAGGATGTGGGTTTCATCCCTGGCCTCACTCAGTGAAGGATTCAGCATTGCTGGGAGCTGTGGTATAAATCACAGACACGGCACGGATCCTGCATTGCTGTAGCTGTGTAGGAGGCCAGCAGCTGCAGTTCTGATTTGACACCTAGCCTGGGAATTTCCATATACTGCACCTTCGGCCCTAGAGACAAAAAAAAACCAAACCTTTCTGATGAGTGATGTGGGGGGAGGCTGTGCATGGGGGGGGGCAGGGAGTATATGGGAAATCTCAATCTTTCCCTCAATTTTGCTATAAAATTAAAACTGCTCTAAAAATAAAGTCTGATTTTTTCTAAATAAGAAGCATAAAGATCCTAAATAAACAGACTCTCAAAAATGAACAAAAACTAAATGTAAAAGAGGTAGATGAAAACAAGCAAGAAGCAGGTTTGTGTAAGAGCTACTGGTTTTGTTTCAGTCCATGAAGAAATATGCCAGACTTTTAGGGGAGACTGGAAATACATCCATTCGTATATACTAAGCCTGAGGATCCAAGGCTTATTTGGTCTCATCAATGATCCTATACTTGGGCTTCATTCTTTTTTCTTTTCTTTTTTTTCCTTTTCTTTTACTTTATAGGGCTGTACCTGCGGCGTATGGAAGTTCCCAGACTCGGGTTCATTACTGCTGAGCTATGACGGGAACTTCGGCTTCATTCTTTTTAAAAAATGTTCTATATTTTTTTTCCTTTTTAGGGCCACACCCTCGCCATATGGAAGTTCCCAGGCTAGGTGTTGAATCGAAGCTACACCTGCTGGCCTCTATCACAGCCATAGCAACTCAGAATCTCAGTCACGTCTGTGACCCACACCACAGCTCTTGGTAACTCTGGATTCCTGACCCACTGAGCAAGGCCAGGGATCAAACCCCACTCCTCATGGATACTAGTCAGATTCATTCCTGCTGTGCCACAATGGGAACTCCTGAACAATTTTTTTATTGTAGTTCATTTACAATGTTGTATTACTTTCAGATATACAGCAAAGTGATTCAGTTATACATACATATGTATATTTTTTCCAGATTCTTTTCCCTTATTATAAAATATTGAGTTCAGTTCCCTGTGTTCTTGGTTATCTATTTCTTTTAGTGTAGCATGTATATGTTAATCTCAAACTCCTAATTTATCTTTCTCCTCTCCTTTCCCCTCTGGTAACCATAAGTTTGTTTTCTATGTCTATGGGTCTATTTCTATTTTGCAAATGATTTCATTTGTATCATTTTTTTAGATTTCACGTATAAGTGATATCCTATGATATTTAACTTTGTCTTACTTCACTTAATGTGGTAATCTCTGGTTGCATCTATTTTGCCACAAATGGCATTATTTCATTCTTTTTTATGGCTGGGTAATATTCCATTGTATATAAGGAATACATATGTATATACATACACACACAAACACACACACACGCACACACCCCATATCTTCTTTATTCATTCATCTATCAGTGGACATTTAGAGTGCTTCCATGTCTTGGCTATTGTAAGTAATGCTGCACAATGGGGTGCATATATCTTTTTAAATTATGGTTTTCTCTAGATATATGTCCAGAAGTGGGATTGCAGGATCATGTGGTAGCTCCTATTTTTGGCTTTTTAAGGAAACTCTATAGTATTCTGGAGGACGATAGTGGCTGCACCAATTTACATTCCCACCAACAGTGTAGGAGGATTCCTTTTTCTCCACACGCTCTCCAGTATTTATTATCTGTAGACTTTTTAATGACGACCATTTTGATCAGTATGAGGTAATACCTCATTGTAGTTTTGATTTGTATTTATGTAATAATTAGAAATATTTAATATCTTTTCATATGCCTTTGGCTATGTGTATATCTTTGGAGAAATGTCTATTTGGATCTTTTTTTTTTTTTTTTTTTTTTTTTTTTTTTTGCTTTTGTAGGGCCACACTTGTGGCATATGGAAGTTCCCAGGCTAAGGGTGGAATTGGAGCTACACTGCCGGCCTATACCACAGCAGCAGCAAAATAGGATCCAAACTGCATCTGCAACCTACACCAGAGCTCATGATCCTTAATCCACTGAGCAAGGCCAGTGATGAAACCCAGTTCCTCATGGATACTAATCAGATTTGTTTCCACTGCACAATGGGAACTCCCTCTTTGGATCTCCTGTGTGGTTTCATTCTTGCCATTGGTATAAGACAAATAGTAGTTATGACCCTCTGCTTTCTAATTGCAGTCCTAATGTCCTTTTCATAGGCAGGCACTGAAATATACTCTTTGCCTAATTGAAAGGTGCGTTAAATTGTATTAGTCACCTGCATAACTTGAGTACTTAGAGCTGAAGTAACTAAAGCTCTATTTCTAATCAGATTTGGTCTCTTCAACTCCCTTTTCAGATTTCTTGTCCCTCGACATCCCTATTCCCCATCAGTTCAAATTAAACACCACTATCATCTAAATCACCATATTCCCATGTCACGACCTGCTCTCCTCCAGGGCTGTCTTAGTTCCGCAATGAGAGCCATCATTCTCCCTTACAAAGTCTGCCCTCCCCTAACCAGCACCAATACACACACCAACAAATATTCCACCAAATTCCATTTATACTTTTTTTGCTGTATCTCCTATATTTGCTCTTTATAGCCTGTTCCCAATGCCATCACTCCATTGTTAATTACCACATGACTGGTCTCCTGGTCTCTAATCTCTCCAGCTCTCCTTCTCTCAGAGACACTCTTAGCAAATCTTTCTTCCTAGATCATAGTTGAGGTATGCCAGCCTTGAGATCTGATACTTCAGTAGTTCTCCATTGCTCATGGACAAAACATCAAGGCGTTTAATTAGTTTTTCTACCCAATTTTCTGTTATCACTTATTTTTACCTAACTCTGCAGTTGAAATTGCTGACACTTTCCTTTCTAAATACAATTTGTGTTTTCCCTCTCCTGTGATGAGGCTTCAACTTCAACTACCTCTGCCTGAAATGCATCTATCACAGTCTCTAATTCATGAAATCCAGGCCATTTCCAAGCCCTGATTCTTCTCCATGGAGTTCTGCTCTGGGCACAGAGGAGGCTCTCTTCTCAAGACTCGTAGTTAGTATTTTCTCTGTATCTTTCCTATGGGATTTATCACATACCTCTGTCTGTTACGTTTGCTTGTGAATGCACTTATCACCCTTTCTCTTTAATCAGGTTGTGAGATTAGATCCTGTCTGATTCATCCACCTTAAAAGCCCCCCACAGTGTTTTACACATAGTAGCAACACAGTAAATATTTGTTGAGCAAAGAGCAAGCAGCTCCACGGAAACCCTAGAGTTTAAAGTCCTTTTATAAATTTTCCATTACAAACTAGTCACTAAATATTTGACCCCCTCCTGGTGAGATTTAAACAGTCACATGATAAAATGTCTCATTCATTTCAGGCTATTATTATTGTTCTCTGAAATAGAAATAGAAATTCCTTTTAGGAATAGATTTTAATGAATGTGTATATATATATATATAATATATATATATTATATATATATATATATCTGGCTGGGTCACTTTGCTCTCCAGCAGAAACTGAAGGAACATTGGAAATCAAATATAGCCTAATAAAAAATTTAAATAAATAAATTAAATAGGGACATTTAAAAAGTGGGTATCAAGTGTCTTTGATATACCAGGCTTTTCAAGTACTTAATAGTCAAGGGAAATACATCTCTGTAAAAAAGAAGAAGAAAAGCAACTTTTAAAAGTGTGACACAAAATCAAAATTCACTGTTTTGATTAAAAGGCACCAAAAATAAAAATTAGATCATTTCCTCATGACTTTATACTGAATCTCAAAAAGGAAGAAGAAATTTCAGGTTTGGATGATACATATAATCAGGTCTGAATACCTGAACACCGCTTGTTAAAGTCATATCTATCAGAAAAAAAATGTGCTGAGTTAATTAGGTTTAAACCACATATTTCTTCCGTCAGACAAACACTCTTCTTATAAAATATAAACTTATGAACAGGTTTTCAAAACTTACAATTGTAGAAAAGTTCATATTAAAGATGTTCTCCTTTGGGTTCAAAGAAAATATGAACCACTTAGCAGATCATTATCTGTGCTGCCTCTGAATGACAGAACCACATTTTCAGTTAATCATCTTGAGGCTTCTGTCTTTTTCTAGAAATTAGAATAGAAAGATTTGAAAGTATGCACCTGTGGGGATAGTGCTGTCGTTTATGTCAATTGTCCTTTTTATTTTTAAACCCCCCAATGAAAGAGCAACCCAGTTTACATAAACCACTTATCCCGAAACATGCACCCTAAAAAATAAAAGTGCTGTCTAAGATTTCTAAAGGCTTGATCAAGGTTCAGGAGCAGGTTAACCTAAGTGTCAAAATTCCATTAAGTTGTCAGACTAACAAGTCCGTGTGAGGAAATAGAAGCTCAGTGTCGTCCATCAACCTCTATGTCTGATTATCTTACGTGGGAGCTGCCTTCTGTTTCCATGGTCCTAATTTTGGCTCAGCAGGTAGTGACGCTTTAGAAATATATTCCCTAGTAGAAGTTCAAATGCACATATTTCAATTGTAGCAAAGATTCTACAAGTAGTAAATAAATACTATAGAGGTTCAGTTTTGTTTTTGTTATCCCTTTTTATTTTATTTATTTATTTATTTTTTCCTTTTAGGGCCGCACCTAGGGCATATGGAAGTTCCCAGGCTAAGGGTCTAAAATCAGAGCCACATCTGCAACCTACACCACAGCTCACAGCAATGTTGGATCCTTAACCCACTGAGCAAGGACAGGGGTTGCACCTGCATCCTTATGGATACTAATTGGGTTCATTACCACTCACCCATAATGGGAACTCCCAGTTTTGCTTTGTTTTGCCAACTCATGGAAAAACATAATGCCCAGACCTCTACCTTGGTTCCACCATGTATTAGGTATGTGATACTCAGCAAGTCACCTGACACCTCCATAGCACTATAAAATAAACATTGGAATAGTTTTTCCTGTATAGGGCTATGATGAGGGTTCTATGAAAAAATGCATGCCAAAAGTATGGCACAAATTTTCAACCAGAATAAGCATTCATTCAATTTTACAAAACTGCATACTTTTGTGTGTGTTGTTGTTGTTGCTGTTGTATTGTTATCATTATTGTGTGATCAAGCTCTTCTATTTTACAGAAAATTAAGCATTCCTAGAAGCATCACATAGCTATAGCATAAGACAAAGAGAGAGCAGGTTCAGATGTCACACTGCCTAAGTGTGAATCCCACCCCTTCTGCCTGCCAGCTCTGTAACCTTGGTCAACTTAATGAGCATCACTACCTCAGTTTCTTAATTTGTAAAATGGGCATAATAGTAGTTATCACCTCTCAGTGTTGATGGGCAGACTAAATTAGCTAATTCATAAAAAGCAATTAGAATAGCATAGGTGCTCAATAAATGCTGGTTATTATTGGTCCAATATCATTATGATTCCTATTACCACCATTGTTATTTTTAGCAGACCTACACTGCAAACTGGACCAGTGGTTAGAATTCTAATGATAGGCACTCAATGTACATTAGCTATCTAGAGGTGGCTAGCCTTTGCAACAATATGTATGGACCTAGAGATTATCATACTAAGTGAAGTAAGTCAGACAAAGACAAATACCATATAATACTTATCTATGGAATCTAAAATATGATACAAATGAACTCATTTACCAAACAGAAATAGACTCACTGACATAGAAAACAATCTTATGGTTACCAAAGGGGAAATGGGCAAGCAAGGATAATTAGGAGTTTTGGATTAACAGATATACACTACTCTATATAAAAGAGATAAACAACAAAGGCCTGCTGTATAGCACAGGGAACAATATTCAATATCTTGTAAAAACCTATAATGAAGAAGAATATGAAAAGAATATATATATATATATATATATATATATATATGAGTCACTTCGTTGTATTTCTGAAACTAACACAACATTGTAATTCAACCTATATTTCAATTTAATTTTTTTTTAAATAAATGAAGATGACTAGGAGAGAAGAGGACCATTCTGATTGCAGCACAATGGCAGGTAACAAAGATTTAAACTTTCATTTAAGTTCTAGTACTTAAACAAACAAAGCAGACCTTTGACTATGTACTCTAGAAAGAAGGAAAACTTCAACTCTGTCCTATATAGTTGAACTATAAAGCCCATGGCATTTCCTCACCTGTGAGGTCTTTTGTCTTACCGCAGGCTGACACCCATGCAGCTGGCTTGAGCCAGTTCTCACCTGTCACTCAAGGCTCTGTCTGCATCCTCTCTCTCCCGAAGCAAGCTCTTCCTGGAGCTCTTCCTGATAAGAAACTGCCCTGCTGAGATAAAGGAGGATCAGGAAGTGGAGATGAGAGACATTGTAACAAAGAAGAGATCAAAATGGGACGTTTGTGGCTGGTTGTAGGCTCTGTCAGTGTGGTTGGAAGCTCGCCTTTCAGTCCATGTGGACTGCAAAGAACATCATCTATACATTTGCAACTTGGAGAACAAAAGGAAAGAGACCCTTACTGGGAATTTTGCTTCTCTTCCATTTCCTTCTTTTTGAAAATCATAAATGTTCTGTCAAGTGTATATGCATTGATTGTTTTAAATTGATGAATATTCATATGAGCTTCAATCTAGTTTGCTTGTTCAACCTTTTCCTTTAGAAGCTATCCTATCTAAAAAAAAAGTTAGAAAGAAGCTTCTAATATAAGGCAATAAAAAAACATAGAATTTATTTGGGCAGGGAATGATTTTATATTCCACTTAAGATATTACAGCAAATACTAAGATTATTCTGGTCAGGACAAGATGAGGTAGACTTGTTTCTACCTGTTCCTCCCTGCTAAATACAGGGATAAACCCTGAAAGTAATGCAAAGCAACATAAGAAGAACCTTGAAAGGTGAAATGAGGAGGGAAGATTGGAGAGACCCAGTCACTGAAGAAACAGCACAGCAGCAAGGTGTACTTGGGTACACCTGCCCCACTCACCCCTCAGAAGTAGGTAACCAAAGCCTAGTATCCCATGTTAGGCTCATCCCTAGTGTCCCATGTTAGGCTCATCCCTTCACCAAAATGAACGGGAATCTCTCCATTAAAATGATGTAAGCCCAACACCACTGGTAAGAAAATCAAATAGAAAGCCCTGCTAAAAACAAGTGGCCTGGCCCAGGAAGCATGTTCCTTCTTTACTGAAGTGGAGAGCCCATTCCCCTACAGAGAGGGTACCAGCTAGGGTACCCAAGTACATTGAGCCCCTGGCCTGGGAATCCCCTTGAGAGTCCCCTCATTCACCCAGAGACATTGTGAGATCAAGTGCACTAGCAAGGAGACTCCAAACACAAATTGTCCAGCTGGGCAACACTTTTGTCCCCCAGGCCTGAGACTTCTCTGCTACACAAAGGGACGATGAGGTAACTGGACATCAGTGATAAGGAAGATCTTATAAGTGCCTGACCAGGAAACTTATTTGTCTCCCAGGTTTAATTTCGTTCCCATACCAATGGGACCAGGTGTCCTGGTCTAAAGATAACCCTGAGGCCAGCAGAAACAGTTCCCCAGAAGCCCCAGGTAAATTAAGCAGACTGAAATAGCATTGTGAAGACTCTGAAAACTGAATTGTCATTACAACAACAGCCCACAGAATTTATATGCTAAACCTAAATGGGATGACTGCCTACTAAAATAAAAGATGTAAATAGGGCCCAGATTCTCCAAACATAATAACCAAAATGCCCAAATCACAATAAAAATTCCATCTATTGTGTCAAGAAACAGAAAAACTGCATTTAGAAAAGACAGGCAACTAACACCAACACTGAGATGAATCATGTGTTGGGATTTTCTGATGAGCTGGAGCTGTCGTAAAAATGCTTCAACATGCGCTTATAAATTATCTTAAAACAAATAAAAAATAGAAAATATGAGCAAAGAAAAAAGTTTAAAACAAACAAAAAAATGGAAATTGTAGAACTAAAAAAACACAATAACAAATTAAAAAAACTTGCTACATTAATTCAATAGGAGAGGAGATGAAAGAATCCATGAATATAAGGACAAATAAATAAAATTTACCCAATTCAAAGAATAGAGAAAAATAGGCCAAGCAGAACACAACACAACAAAACAGAGGAACAAATAGCAGGGACCTGTGGGACAATAACAAAAGGGAGACAACATTCATATAATCAGAGCTGAAGAATGAGAAGAGAATGAAAGTGGGGTTAAAAGGATATTTGAAGAAATAATGGCTGAAAACTTCCAAATCTGATGAAAGATTCAAAATGTACAGATTGAAGAAGGTGAGTGGATCACCAAAGATAAAACTTTAAGAAATTCACACCAGGACAGAAAATAATTCAATTTGTGAGAGTTAAAAAAAAGGGGGGGAAAAAATCTTGAAAGCAGCCAGAGAGAAACAATGTATTACCTATAGAAACACTAATTTGACTAACAAAGTATTCCTTCTGTGAAATTATGGAGTCCAGAAGGAAGTGGTGTAACATTTTTTAAAAGCTAAAGAAAAAAATGATAATAATCTGTGAACTACAAATGCTACATCCAAGTGAAAGCTTTGTTGTTGTTTTCAGAAAAGAAGAGAAAATAAAAAACATTCTCAAGGGAAAGAAAACTAAAATAAGTTGTCACTAGTAGCCATATCCTAAGGATTGATAAACAGAAGTTCTTCAGGAAGAAAAGCAATCATGGAAGAAGGAATCTTGGAGATGAAGAAGGATAAAAGAAGTACAGAGAGAGTAAAAGCATGGGCATGTAGAATATACTCTCGGGCTTATGAGTTTCACAAACTACATTTAATAATTGAATCAAAATTTGTAATACCATTTGATACTCAGGACAACATTGAAAATAGAAAAGGAGAGTATATGCAAGAAAGTTTTCCAAACTTTGCTCCAAGTGGTAAAAATGTTGCTGTCGATAGATTGTGGTTGTCACATATGTTGTAATTCCCACAAGCGCCACTAAGAAAACTGAGACAGGCTAGGACTGGGACCTTTTGCTGTAGACTTGCACCTGGACAAACGTCTCTTCAAGCAACAGAATACAAAGAAACTGTAAGGCACTTAGAAAAACCCTGCATCAGTGTGCAGTTGGGGCAAATTATGAATAATAAGATATAAAAAAAGCCAAAACTCAACTGACATTTTTGAGGTGCTGGGAGCAAAAGTAGAGTTCTATGTGTTATCCCTACACACAGCACAACTAAGGGAGTGAGCAGACCACCTAAATCACCCTTCTTGCCTGACCCATCAACCAGTCCCCACCCTCACCCCATTTAAGGGACCAGCCTGCCCCCACCCCCTTGTTCTTGCTCCCCCCTGCTGCAGTAGGAGCCCCAATAAAGCCTTGCCTCAATTTCTCCTCTGGTCTCTTTACATAGTCAACTAACAGTATCTAAGTGAAATCTAGAAAACAATCCACCCAACTACAGCAGACTCTACATTTTTTTCAAGCCGAGATAGAATATTCACCAAGAGAGTTAATATCTCTGGCATGAATTACTCCTTAACAAGTTAAAAGAAACTGTAATCACACAGAGTAACATTGTTGGATGATAGTGGAATCAAATCAGAAATAATAGAAAGACAACAGGAAAACCTATCAACACTTAGATATTAAATAATATAATTCTAAATAATCCATGGATCAAGGAGGAAGACTCAAAGGAAACTACAAATATATAGAACTGAGTTAACAAGCAAATAAAACATATAAAAATGTGAAATATTTCTAGCACAGTGTTGCAAGGGAAGTTGATAGCACTAAATGCTCACATAAGCAAAGAGAAACTATCAAGCCATTAATTTAAGTTTCTACATCAAGCAACTAGAGAAAATATAAATGGGAAAGAAAACTAAAATAGGGAAATAGGATGATAAAAATATACTCAAGGCAAGCATAAAGAAGAAAATAATAAATATAAATATAAGAACAGAATTTAATGAAATTAAAAATAAGGGCAGGAGTTCCTGCTGTGGCTCAGTGAGTTAAGAACCTGATATCGTGCCCATGAGGATGTGGGTGCAACCCCTGGCCTTGCTCAGTGGATTAAAGATCTGGCATTGCCACAAGCTATAGCACAGGTCACAGATCTGTGACCTTTAACTCTGGTTAAAGATTCAGTGTTGCCATGGCAGTGGTGGAGGCCTCAGCTGCAGCTCCAGTTCAACCACTGGCCCGGGAACATACATATGCCACAGATGTGGCTGTAAAAAGAAAAATAAATGGGATAATAATAGAAAAGATGAAACAAAAAAATGATTCTTCCAATTTTTTTAAATTGACAAGTCTTTAGGACAACTGCCAAAAATATAACAAGAGAAGACATGAATTACCAATATCAGGGATGAAATACCACTATAGAGCCCACAGCTATCCTATAGTTATTAAAAGGATAATAAGAGAATAGCATAAGGAATTTTACTCTCATAAATTTGATACCTTAGGAGAAATTGATCAATTCCTCAAAACTCCACTAAATACAAAAAACTTAACAAAAACAAAGTAGGTCATCTGAATAGTATTATAACCACTAAATAAATTTGTTATTGAAAAGCTCCTGCAGAAAATCTTCAGACCCAGGTATTTCATTGGAGAATGCTACTATTGGAAGAATTAACACCAATTTCATAAAATCTCCTCCAGAAAATAAACGAAGAAACATTTTCCAAGTTATTTTAGGAGACATTATGAACCAAGTTGATATCAAAACTGGACCAAAAAAAATAAGAAAAGCAAAAGCCAAACAAACAAACAAAAAATCACAAACCAATATCCATGAATACAGATACAAAAATTCTCAACAAAATATTAGGAAATTAAACTCAAAAGTATATAAAAGGAATTGTACCTCATAACCACATATGATTTACTCTATGTACACAAGGTTATTTCAACATTCATTTGAAAACCAGTTTAGCTCAGAATATAAACAGGCTAAAGAAGAAAGTCATATGCGATCACATCAATTAACACAGAAATGAATTTTATGAAATCTAATACCCATCACATAAAAATTCTCAGCAAGTTAGGAATAGAATAGAACTACCTCATCTTGAAAAAGAGCATCAACAAAATAACTGACAATTAATGTGATATTTAATGGTGGAAGACTGCATGTTTTCCTCCTTAAAAAAGGCTAAATAAATTCATGGATTTCATCACTCAACATATGACATCAATTCTCCCCAGCTAATCTATAGGTTTAATGCAATGCCTAACCAATTAACAGCAAGACTTTTATAGCCTTAGGCAAGGTTATTCTAAAACATATGTGAAATAGCACAGGTCCTAGAATGGCCAAAAAGTCTTGACAGAAGAGAGTTAAATGGTAGCAACCACTGGACCAAATGTTTGCTCTATAGCCATAGTAATCAAGACAATATGGTTTTAGCAGAGGGATAGACATGTGGATCAATAAAATGGAATAGAGAATCCAGAAACACATTCACACACAAGAAATAGACAGAAGTAAGTCTAAATTGTTACAAAATATAAAAACAATTTATAGCACAGTGTTTACAGCAAAGAGAGATAGAGAAATGAACATCTATCGGCAATAAATGAACCTCAACCTAAACCTCAGACGTTACACAAAAATTAACTAAAAATGAATTATAGACTTAAAGGTGAAGCTTATAACTGTAAAAAACTTTTAGAAAAAGAAATTGGAGAAAATATTCAGGATCTAGGGCTAGACAAAGAACTCTTAGATGACACCAAAAGCATAATCCATAAGAGAAAAAATGGATACATTGGACCTTTCAATAAAAACTTTTGCTCTGCAAAAGATCCTGTTAAGAGGATGAAAATAAGCTACAGACTGGGAAAGAATATTTGCAAATAATGGATGCAACAAAGAGGCAGGGTCTAGAATATATAAAGAACACTCAAAACTTAATAGTAAAAAGCAAACAATCACCCAAAAACATGAACAGCATGAGTGACACTGTGGCAATGGAGCTGTTGTGCATCTTTTTATTAAATTTATTTTTTATCAAAGTATAATTAACTTATTCATTTGTTTCACATATACAGCAAAATGATTCAGTTATACACATACACATATATTTGTTTTTATATTCCTTTCCATTATAGGTTATTATGAGGTATTGAATAGAGTTCTTTGTGCTACAGAGTAAATCCTTATTGTTCATCTATTTTAGATATAACGCTATAAATCTGCTAATCCCACATCCCTAATTAATCCCTTCCTCACTTCCCCTTTGGTAACCATAAGTTTGTTTTCCATGTCTATGAGTCTGTTTATGTTTTGTAAATGTTAATTTATATACTTTTTTTTCTTTTAGATTTCACATGTAAGTTGTCCTGTGTCTTAACTTCAGTGATGAATGCACAAGACCTTGATACACACATATGTGCACACATATATACACATACACACCCTATTACATATTATCAAAAGTAAAACTAGGATATCTGAATAAATTCAGTGGATTATATCAGTGTCAATATTCTGATTGTGATGCAATTCATGATGTGTCGCATAGAAAGATATGTTCTACAGATGTTCAACAAAGAAGCTGTTGGATGATCTGAATTCAATAAATATATTTTTAAAGTGTCCATGTGCCATGTGTCTAGATAAAACATACAGAAACAAAAACAAACCAAACTTAGCTTCTTCCCTAGTAGGTAATGAAGAAGGTAGGCTGTCAGCTCACTAACAATTCAGTGAAAGGTAAAATTAAACAAATTATATGAGACAAGCAGATGAGAGAAAGAAGATCTCTAGCCAAAGGAATCAGGAAAAACTTCATGAAGGAAATACATTTTTTTTTCCATAATGGCTTCAGATACGGCATATGGAAATACCCCAGCCAGGGACTGAATCCCAGCCACACCTTCAACCTACACTGCCGCAACACCAGATCTTTTAATCTGCCACTCCTGGCTTGGGATCGAACCCATGCCTCTGCAGCAACCTGAGTTGTTACATTCCAATTCTTGACCCATTGCACCACAGTAGAACTCCAGAAGTGAACTTTAAATTGGACTTTGGAGCTCTCTTTTGGCATAGCAGGTTAAGGATCCCATGTTGTCACTGTAGCAGCTTGGGCTGCTGCTGTGGCATGGGTTTGATTCCTGGCCTGGGAATTCGTATGTGTTGCAGGTGCAGCCAAAAAATAAAAATAAAAAAATAAATTGGGGAAGGGGGATGGAGTGAAATGGACTGGGAATCTGGGGTTAATAGATGCAAACTATTGCCTTTGGAACAGATAAACAATGAGATCCTGCTGTATAGCACTGGGAACTATAGCTAGTCACTTATGATGGAGGATAATGTGAGAAAAAATGTATACATGTATGATTGACTGGGTCATTCTGCTGTACAGTAAAAAATCGACAGAACACTGTAAACAAGCTATTAAGGAAAAAATAAAAAATATTTTAAAAAAGAATGCAATCAATCAATGAATCAATCAATCAATTGGACCTTAAATGAGAGACAGGACTCTGACGGGCAGAGAGGGTGAAGGTGCAGGGGAGGGATGGATTAGGGGTTTGGTATTAGCATATTCACGCTATTGTATACGGAACAGATGGTCAACAGGAACCTGCTCTATAGCACAATATTCTATACTAACCTATGTGGGAAAAGAAAAACAATGGACATGTATATATGTATGACTGAATCACTTGTTATACAGCAGAATTATCACCATGCAAATCAAATATACTTCAATAAAACTTCAGAAAATGCAAAAACCAAAAACTACCCAATCCATCACATGTCGTTATTTTAGCACAATTCAGAGAATGCTTAAAAGTTTTTGTGAACTATAAATACTTTTTTAAAATGAGAGGAAAAAGTCAATAAAGTCAGTCCTGGAAAGGCCAAGTTCTCTTCTTGGAAGAGAGTATGTATGAGAGGCATTTCCAAGAGGGACAAAGCGAAGAAAGATTGAGAAGTAAATGTGAAACATGACACCATGAATGCTTCTCTATCAGGCCTAGGAAGTTGGGCTTTAAAAGAATATGATAAGGAGAATCATCAGAAGTACAGTCTAGAGAACTTAAATTCCCAGTGTTACATAGAGATGGTAGAACTAAAAGTGAGAGATTTTGGGTCTAAACGATGAGACGATGGGATGCTTTTAATGGAATGAAGAGTAAATTTGGGACAAATGTGAATTTTTGCAGATATTTTAATATCTGAATTACCTTTAATTGGCTAAAAATCAAGGTCTCTATTATTCTTCCCCATCTTTGGTTAGTCACTCAAGCAGGTATGAACTCTTCCTGATGTCCTTGGATATCTGGGGGTAGAGGAGACCATCGCCAGCGGGATTTCCTTGTCAAAGAGGGTGAACACATTTGGCCCTGCCTCCTGCCTCTCCCAGAACCTGCTAGGTGGGACTCCTGCCCTTGACAGCCGTCCTGGGGGTGATTTGAAACATGGATGTGTGACCTGAGCTAAGATTTTGGGGGCAGGAGGAAAAGATTAGCCAGTTACCACAACAGCATGTATAAGTTTATCTAATTAAACTTTGATGAACCCATTGTCACCAGGTGGACCAGGACACTGGAAAATGAAAGCTAGGTACATGTTTACTTTGAAGACAGAGAAAGAAGCTTAATGGGCTTCCCAGATTCAGACCAGATTTTGCTGGATAGCAGGATTTAAATTTTTATCCAAGTGTTCTCCAAAAAGAGGCTAGAGGTTCTGAGCCAAATTAGCTTCAAAAGCCCTCTGCCCATGTAGGGCCTTACACTGGCTCTAACTTGGAAACAACTAATTTTAGTAAAGGTATGAAATTGGAGAGGATGTCATTAAACAGTCTTTGCTCCATGTCAATTTCATGTTTATATTTTGGAAAAAGACTAATGATGAGAATTAAGTAGAAAGGAAGAAAACTAGCTTTCCATTTTCCAAGGAGCTTCAGAAAGCGCCTGGGCAGGATGTGCCAGTGAAACAGCTCCTCTCTGGGCTACCTTTGGTCACAACATGACTCACTGCGGGGGGAGGGGGGGTACCTGCAGCAGAAGAGTTCATTTCTACCCCAAATCCAGAGTCACATAAACAAACAGCACACCAGCTTTGGAGAGACACACGTCAGAGCTGAACATGCAATTCGGAAAATTATATGTGGCTAATTGCCCGGAAAAAACCTCTTAGCTCTTCACATAGATTCATAAGGAAGATGCTGGAAGTCTCATCAGAAAGGTTTAGAACATTTATCTTCCCAGGATAAGGGTGAGAAAAAATTATTCCCAGGAACATAGGAAAGAGGAGGCACAGAGGTACTTATATTTGCCCAAAGTGAATAGCACCAAAGAATAAAATAGAAATTCTGCCATAAACCACTACCTTAAACTTTAGGAGCCTCTCACAGGCTTCCCAAAGCAACATGATTTTTCTAATCTTAAACTTCCTTGTGATAGTCACCTAACTTCATATCTTCAGATCCAAATCTGTGTACTAAAAGTGTGGCACTGTTCTGGCTGGAAAAAAAAAATTATTTCTTTAGATATCAAGTGAATTTTTTGTTTTTGTCTTTGTCTTTTTAGGGCCACACCCTCAGCATATGGAGGTTCCCAGGCTAGGGGTCTAATCAGAGCTATAGCTGCCAGCCTATACCACAGCCACAGCAATGCCAGATCCAAGCCACATCTGTGACCTACACTATAGCTCACAGTAACGCCAGATCCTTAACCCACTGAGCGAGGCCAGGGATGGAACCCGCAACCTCATGGTTCCTAGTTGGATTCATTTCTGCTGCGCCACTGCAGGAACTCCTCAAGTGCATTTTGGTTTGGTCACATTCACAACATGTGGAAGTTCCCCGGCCAGGGATGCAACCGGAGCCACAGCTGCAGCAACACAGGATCCTTAAGCTGGTATACCACAAGGGAACTTCCTCAAGTGCATTCTTATTATAAATTTAGGATATTAGAGATTTGAGACCAGTGGTTTGTATCTCCATCTTACCAGGAGGCAGGAATGTTTCCAGAGACTTTCTTATTATTCAAATGTCTTCAATTTAGGTCTGCCTCAGCTTAAGGTGGTGACACTGTTTTGAGCTTCAAATCAATAATTATTCCTTCTTCCCCCTTTTTTGGCATGTTTACTTCTGTCAAAGAAAAGGCACTTAAGATCCCCTCCAAAAGAGTTTTAATGTAACAAGAGTGGGTGAATACTAATTTCTTTCTACCCTGCTGTCAAGAAAGGCAAGTTAAAAACAACCGAAAATTTGCATGGGCCTAAAATCAAACCTGAACAGCCAACCTTGGCCAGGCTAAATTCTGGCTACTCACCAGAGTCACTATTCATAACTCTTTTGTCTTGTTAGGGCTCCAGAAAAACATGTAGATGGATAAGTAGATAGATAGAGAGATGATAGATTAGATAGATAGATAGATAGATAGATAGATAGATAGATAGATAGATAGATAGATAGACAGACAGACAGACAGACAGACAAAACTAAGGACACCCACCTTCTTGATGACAGTCTTTGGTAAAAACAAAACAGTGCAAATAAAATTCTCAAAAGAGTGCTGGGATGTTAGCCAATATCATCTTGTCCTGGTGATTGTTTTGCCCCTCTCTGCCATGATGAAAATAAAGAAGAAAATGAATAAAGTACTGTCATCTCTTGCTCACTTTGGAAGGCCTCCACATTCTAGTTGTGGAGGTAAAAGCTAGACTACACTTATGTATTCAGAGCAAGTGGAGACGGCTAGAGTTTCAGCCCTCAATCCTACCCTTTGCACAGCTATGATCTGCTTTTAGCCCCACTGAAAATCCTCTCTTTGAAAAGCCTGATTCTGACCAAGCTTGTATTCTGAATCTTGACTCAAAAGCTCAAGGCCTGTCCAACAGAATGATGGAAATGTCTTTGTAAATGTTGTTGCCCAATTTTGCAGTCACTTGCCACAGATAACCCTTGAGTCTGTGGAATTGTGGCTGGTCTATCAGAAAAATTCCAAATGTTATTTAATTTTAGTAACTGAAATGGAAATAGCCCCGCATGGCTGGAGGCTAATACACAGGACAGGGTGGCAGCACTGAGGACACCAGGTGGCTCTCCTTGCTAGTGGCAGCTCCAAGGATACCAACCTCCATCAGCCCCATTTTAAGTACCTCTGGATTCATACATACAGAAGGGCTTTCCATTTGCAGATGGAAAGAATTAATTAGAATTGCAATAGATTTTCTAAAACAATGTAATCATATTACTTTCACATGTATGATAACTGATACACAGTTAGCCAGTTTACTAAAGGTCCAGCTCTGCTTTGATAACAGGAGCATTATCATTTGCAATTAGCCCTTTAAACACCCCAAAATGGACCTGTCTTACTTACTTTACAGTTCAGTGTTTACAGTAAGTGATATTTTACGGTACCTTTATCTTCTCATAGCTAGTTTCTTGTATACTGTGCACTTCTTTAGGCAAAGGCTTTGCCCACTGACTGCCCAAAAGTCCTCTGGACAGCAGCTTTCTTTGTCTATAGCCACTGTCTTCTTTCTTCGTTGATTTGGCTGAGCTCTTAGTGGTACATAATATTGATGACTTTTTTTTCTCTCTTTTGGCTGCTCCAGGGCATATGGAGTTCCCAGGGCCAGGGATCAGATCAGAGCAACAGTTGCGACCTCTACTGCAGCTGTGGCAACACCGGATCATTTAACCCACTGTGCAAGGTCGGGGATCAAACCTGCCTTCCAGTGTTGCAGACACCACCAATCCGGCTGTGCCACAGCAGGAACTCCTAGTATTGGTGACTTTCACTTTTTGATTTTTTTGTTCCCTAAATTATAGAAACATCCTTGATTCCAGTCTTTGAAACTAACTACTGGTTTTCATATGTCATTCTTTTTTTGAATTGAAGTATAGTTGATTCACAAAATTGTGTTCATTCCTGCTGTACAGTAAAGTGGTTCAGTTATATATATATATACACATGCTATTTTTAAAAATATTCTTTTTCATTATGGTTTATCATAAGACATTGAGTATAGTTCTCTGTGCTATACAGTAGGACCTTGTTTTTGATCCCATCCATGTATAATAGTTTACATCTGCTAACCCCAACCTTCTACTCCATTCTTCACTCAACCCCCTCCCCCTTGGCAACCACAAGTCTGTTCTCCATGTCTACAAGTCTGTTTCTCTTTCATAGATAGGTTCATTTTTGGTTTATATTTTAGATTCCACATATAAGTGATACCACACGGTATCTGTCTTTCTCTTTCTGACTTACTTCACTTAGCATGATGATCTCTGGTTCCATCCATGTTGCTGCAAATGGCATTATTCCATTCTTTTATATGTCTGAGTAATATTCCATTATGTATTTATGTACCATATCTTCTGTATACATTCATATGTCAATAGACATTTAGGTTGTTTCCATGTCTTGGCTACTATTAATAGTGCTGCTCTGAACATACACATGCATGTATCTTTTTGAATTACAGTTTTGTCTGGATATATGACCAGGAGTAGGATTGTGGGATTATATAACTCTATTCTTAGTTTTCTGAGGAACCTCTATACTGTTTTCCACAGTGGCTGCACCAATTTATATTCCTACTAATAGTGTAGGAGGGTTCCCTGTTTTCCAAACCCTCTCTAGCATTTGTTATTTTTAGACTTATTAATGTTGACTATTCTGACTGGTGTGAGGTGGTACGTCACTGTAGTTTTGATCTGCATTTCTCTAATAATATGTGATTGAAACAAACTTTCTTTACCTCTTACATCTGTTCTTGACTCATGTAAGTGCAGCTTCCCACAGTTACCCACAATGGATGTTCTCAAACTTTAGGGCACGTAAAATCACCTAGAAGACTTGTTAAACACAGATTCCTGGGTCCTGATCCCAGAATTTCTGATTCGGTATGTCTAGGGTGAGACCAGAGAATTTGCATTTGTAGCAAGTTCTCAGGTCCTGAGGATGCAGCTTGTCTGGAGATCACAATTTGAGAACCACTAACCCAGACTTTAGGAATTATTCTACCTATCTACCTGGACCCCAATGTTGGTCATTTCAGCGTGGACCCTAGAAATGTCCTTTACAAAATTTGATGTGTCTATGAATCAGTAGGGATACTGTTCAAATGAAGAGTTGGAATCAAAGAGTCTGGAGTAGAGTCTGAGAATCTGCACTTCTAACAAGCTCCTAAGTGATGCTCATGCTACTGGTGCACTCTCTGAATGATATCACCTAGTCTTCCCCACCTTAACTTTCCCCTTTGCTCATTTCCAACTCTGTGTTATTCTGAGAAACAAAATCTGCCAAGGAACTGGACCCTTCACATTCGTGGTTGTCTCCCTGCTAGTTCTTGGCCTTCCTTAATCAATAGAAATTGATAAAAGGTCAGACAAGAAATTCAGGCAAGGTTTTCTCTGGGGCTCCTGCTACAGCAGTGGGGAGCAAAAAGAAGTAACAGATTCCATTGCTCTTTCCCCAAGGGGTTCTGGGCAAGCTGGTCTTTAAATGGGATAAGTGTACGGGCGGGTCCAGGGGTCAGGCTGGAGGGGTGGTTTAGGTGGTTTACCCACCCCTTTGGTGCTGTTATGTGCAGGGGCCGTGGGCAGTACCCTGCTTTTGCTCCCAACACCCTGTTTTTGCTCCTGGAGCTTCAGAAGTGGCAATTGGGTTTTTGGTCCTTCTGCATCTTATTGTCCATAATTTGACCCAATTTTGCATGCACACAGTTATTTTTAGTCTCTTAAAGTTTCTTTGTATTTGTTGCTCAAGGAGAGGTTTGTCCAGATGCAAACACTGTAGCAAAGGGTCCCAGGTCCCAGCCTGTCTCAGCACTGGAGTGGCCGCTCCCCAACCCCATGCTCAAAGCATACAGCATTGATTCATCATGACAATCCTGAAGGCTGAGTCTGTAGCCTCAAAACCTTTCTCAAAACGGTGTGTACCAGGAAGCTACTAAAAATCTCAGTAGGGAGGTAACTGGTTGCCACTTCATTCTCAAATAATTCTTTCAAAATAATTTTACTAAGCTTCACCAGGGATTACATTTGTCCTACAGTTTAATGCCCATAAATATGCTTTCTACATTCCTGAGAATGTTTAGGTCATACGGCTACTCAGTTCTTTCTTTCAAGTAACCTTAGTTTGCGTATTTCCATTTCTTCCTGTAGTTTTCAATCCTCATCTTTCATTATCTTCTGTCTTGGTAGAAAGCCTATTCTACTCTATTAATATTAGATTCTTTACCTTCTAAGATGATGCCCACCTTATTTAATGTCTTTAACACGTTCTTTTTAACTTCTTTCTCCCTTATCTAAAAATAAATTCATGTCTCTTATCTCAAAATCAGGTACCCTTGATGCTTCTATTACATCAAAATCCTGTCATTTCTCTCCGAATTTCATTGCTCAAAAGTGGAGTTTATATTCACTCCATGATTGAAGTATCCACTCATCCCTTTTCCCATCATTCAGTGGAGTCCCAGAAGTGTTTTCTCAGGAAATTCAATGACTTTTTTTCTCAATTTACCATGCAGTCTCATTTCTATTGATTAGATGCTTTGAAACAAAACCTTTGGCTTTCCCCTGCTCCTGGCCCAGACTTTTATCTCTCTGGGTTCACTTCTCCTTCCAGTAAACATCTAGAAACCAAAAAAGGAGTTCTGCTTCTAACACGCTAGAGCTTTCTCTCCCAGTCTTCTTCAGAAACCTCATCTAGTTTTCATAACTTCAGCAAATACCTCTCCTGTGGGTAGAAACCCAGATCTATTTTTAAGTTTCAGTTCTGGGAGTTCCCATCATGGCTCAGCTGTAACAAACCCCAGTAGGATCCATGAGGATGTGGGTTCAATCCCTGGCCTCACTCAGTGGGTTAAAGACCTAGCATTGCCAAGAGCTGTGGTGTAGGTCTTGGACGTAGCTCGGATCTGGATCTTGCATTGCTGTGGCTGTGATATATGCTGGAAGCTGTGGCTCCGATTCCACCCCTAGCCTAGGAACTTCTATATGCCTCGGGTGTGGCCCTAAAAAAAAAAGTTTTGCTTTCCCAAAGGCCTACTAGAAATCTCCACATGGATTTTCTCAACATGTCTAAAACTGATCTCATCTTTTGCTCACCTAAGTCAGTTTCCTCTTTGGGCTTCTTACTTTGTTTTTCAAATTACTGAGGCTCAAAGTTGTGGAATCGGCCTAGACCTGCCCACATGTCACTCTCTACACCCGTAAGTTCTTGGTCCTATAAATACTCCCTTCAAAATGTTCCTCTAAACATTCCATTCCTTTTTATCACTGCCAATTCCAAGCCAGTGTAGGTCTCTCATTACTTAGTCTTCTGAGCATGTTTTATATTTTTCAGTTCTCTCCATGTCCTCTTAATCCAAGAGGCTTCCATAATGGAATTTCCCCAAACTCTTCCTTCTTAAGTCACCTTCATGTTCCCAAACCTCTCATCTTACCATCATTTCCTATAGGAAAAAAAGAAAAAAGAAAAATGTAATCCCATTCAAAAGACTCTAATCAGAACCATCCAGTTTATGCAAACTCGCCTCCTTCTATTCACCTCCATGAACTCTCCATGCTGGCCCATGTTTTCTCAGAATATGCCATCATTCTGTGAGTTGAGGACCCCCAACTCACCCCCATCTGCTGTGAGTTTCCTATGCCCTACACTCTCCCAGTACCCATCTGAGTCTCCAGCTTCTGGGTAGACTTCCTTGACTACTTTTGTCCCAGTGTGCTTTGTCTACCTAAAATCTTGTTTGAATAACACAATGACACTTAGCTTTTCTTTTCTTGTGTTGCTTTACCTTTTCCTCTGAAACCTGAATTCCTGCATGATTCCAAACTCCCTAAGAGAGGACCTCTGTTTTATATTTGCTATGCCTAGAGGGGTACCGAGTAATAGATCAGCAATGTCACCACATGGCTGAGTTTAAAAGTAAAGATTAGGGAGTTCCCACTGTGGTGCAATAGGGTAATGATCCAGCTTGTTTCTGTGGCATTGCCAGTTCAACCCCTGGCCCCAGACCTGGCACAGTGGGTTAGGGATCTGGGCGTTGCTGCGGCTGTGGCATAGGCCACAGATGTGGCTCATATTCGATCTTTGGCCTGGGAACTTCCCTATGCCACAGGTACAGCCAAAAAAGGGAAAAAAATAAATAAATAAGGATCACATTCTAATTTTGTCCATTTTATGGATTGGTATTAGCATTTCTATGCAGTTTGAACTTCGCATCAATTGCCCTCAGGTGATAATTTTATATAGTGACCTGCAAAAGATACACACTAGAGCAGGTAGCACTTCCTCTAATAATGAGTTCTCCACACAGTCAAAGACTGTAGTTGAACTAAATCTTGTTTCAAATTCTAGCTAATAAATGCTTCTAAATATTTTCAAGCTTCTCCACCGTCGCTAAGGCTTAGAGAAGCTATTTGTCATACTTGCAAAGGCTTCAAATGAGGCATGATTTCCAGAAGTAAGCAGCTGTGTAAAATTGGCCTGCAAACAGAAATACAGCATGGCTGTGGGACACCTAGCCTGCTGTCAACAACCAAAACCTTTGCTGGCATTGGTAAATGTTTTATTGGTTTAATATTAAATTAACCACCCCATGCATACGGAGTGCATTATGTTTAATGGCATTCTGGTATTTGGAACTGCAGTGTGCTCTTATGCACCTGTAAAATTAGTATTTCATCATATTCCACTAAGTTTGTAAAGCTTCATTTGTTTTATAGGCAGTTTTCAAAAGCTTGACATAGGCCGTGGAACTTACACTTGGAGAAGTTCTGATGGCAAACTCTTACTCATCAACAAAAAGGGACTTTTTTTTTTCTATCTACAACACACGCTATTTGAAAGAAAGATTATAAAGTTTTTGTTTATCTTGAGTCATCAGTGAGCGATTAATGCACTTTGGTTGCCCTTCGCTTTGCTCAGGGAAAGTCTAGCTGGGAAGATGAGTAATTGCAGGTTTACTAAGATCAAACCCAAAGATGATTCTTCAGGCTGCTCCTGTTTAAATACCTTAGCTGTTACTAAACCCTGGGTAGGGAGTCATTTTTGGTTTTGCCCAGACATTTTAAGCCTACAATTAGAGAGGATTATTTACAAATAGTATTCATTTAGGAGCAAAATTTCCCCGATTATAAAACAGTTTAAAGAAAAGCCCGAAAACAATGAAATTTAAATTCTCTGCTTCTCTTCTTAAACATTATGATATGGTTAACCCAGAACTCACCTTTCTCATTAATTCAGCTCACTTACAGAAACCACCGCCATCCTCTGACTGTTTTTGGCACTGAGAGCAGTTTGAACTAAGACACACCATAAAAACCAGGCTTAATAAATTCAATAGGAATCAGGGCCACTCAGCCTTTCTTTATCTTTGTAGGATTCACTTTACAGGATGAATTGCCTAGAGCCTGACCTCCTTCAAAGGTGTCCATTCAAAACTGGATTTTCATTCATATACAAGAGTGTGTTGGAATATCTCTTTTCAGTTTTCAGTTTTCAGTTCAGCACATCCTCTCGATAAATGCACAGAGATAGAAGACTGATTGGTGGTTGCCAAATCCTGGGGGAAGAAGGAATGAGATTCACTGATTCATGTGGTTTCTTTTTCGGGGGACGTAAATATTTTGGAATCAGACCCAACATTGTGAGCGTACTAAATAAATGCCACTGAATTGCGCATTTTAAAATGGTTAGTTTTAAGTATTTTACAATACTTCTTACAGATCCATCTATCCATCTGCAGATCCGTCATTTTTGTTACATTTCAAAATAAATTCCAGATATCAGTAATAAATAAATAAATAAATAAACTTTTTTAAAAGGTTAATTTTAGGGAGTTCCCATGTGGCCTAGCAGTAAAGGATCTGGCATTGTCACTGCTGCGGCTTGGGCCATTGTTATGGAGCAGGTTCGATCCATGGCCTGAGAACTTCCACATGCCCCAGGTGCAGTCAAAAAGTAAAGTAAAATAAAATGGTTAATTTTGTATGTGAATTTCACCTCAGTTAAAAAGAGGGGAAAAAATGGATTTTTTTCTGTGGCACAGGATCGGGCATTTTCACTACAGCAGCTTGGGTTGCTGGTGTTGCACAGATTCTATCCCTGGCCTGGGGTTAGGGCCATATGCAGTGGATAAGGCAAAAAAAAAAAAAAAAAAAAAAAAAAAAGAGAGAGAGAAAGAGACTGAGAGAAAAGGAAAAAAAAACCCCACTAGATCTTCATCAAGGCATTCTTGAACACACAGCTTGCAAGCCCCACTCAGGGCAAGTCTACAAGTGGTATTGAGCCCCGCTAAAAAATGAGCCCCAGAGCCTATCTTTTGAAAGAAACAGAGGGCTTCCAAATATTTCTTACACGTGATTATATAGTCAAAATTGCTTATTTCTATTTACATCTGTCTCTATTAACAGAATTATATAAAGACTTCTTGAAGGTCTTTCCACCAGCCTCTGCCTATCTCCCCACATCATGCTACCTTTCTTCACTTCCTTTCATTTTCCGAGTACAACTCGGGAGCTGGCATCCCTGGTGCCCTGCAGGAGCCCTCTTCCCTCCCCTTCCATGCAGAAACCCAAAGGGCTACTTTACCCTCAGCCTGGCTGCTAAAGTCTCCCAAATCCAGACCTGCAGCCCTGCTGCCCCTCCTGCTCCCAGGTCTGTGTAGTTTTCACTACCTGCATGCCCAGAAGGTTGTCATTAAAAAATGGAGCCCATTATAAAAATAGCTGACCTTTGGAATTACTGTCGTAGCTCAGTGGGTTAACGAACCTGACTAGTATCCATGAGGACTCTGGTGGGATCCCTGACCTTGCTCAGTGGGCTAAGGATCCGGCATTGCTGTGAGCTGTGGTGTCGGTTGCAGATGCAGCTCATATCCCAAGCTGCTGTGGCTGTGGTGTAAGCTGGCAGCTTCAGCTCTAATTGGACCCCCAGCAAAAAAAAAAAAAAAAAAAAAAAATAGCCTTCATCTAGTTTTCAAAAAAACCTTTAGAGTGTGCTCTCACAGACATTGTCTCTTTAAATCCTCCCATCTTTATGAGATAAATAAATAATATTGATCAACCCCCCCACCACCATCTTTGTGCAACTAAGGAGGCTGAAGCGTGTAAAGGTTAAGTGCTGGAGGTTACAGAATGGATAAATTGCCAAGACTCCCACTGTTCAGCTTCTCAGGTCCTTATCCAGCCCCCTGCATGTCAGGGATGTCTTTGTGTCCCTTTAAGAATGGTTCCATCAGAGCTCTAGCTGTAGTACAGCAGGTTAAGGATCTGGCATTACCTCTGCAGAGTCAAGTTAAGGATTTGGAATTGCTGCAGCTGTGACATACATTGTGGCTGCAGCGCAAATTGGAACACTGGCCGAGGACCTTCCATGTGCCACAGGTGTGGCCAAAAAAGAAAAAAATTGGTTCCCTCTCCTACATTTGCAAATTGTCTTTACAATGTCACTGTCTCTTCACCCAGGCCCTGAAACTAGTCTTCCAAGTCATTCTTGACTTTTTTCTCCCTTACAGCCAACATCTAACCACAATTCACCCTGAACTTTTTCTATTACCATGGATACTCTCATCCTTTCTTTGTGCCAAACTACTTCCAATAACTCTTACCTGACTTCCTAATTCCCAGTTTTGTCTCTACAGGGCCCCATATGACTATATCCTGTCATCTATCCTTAGCCTAGAGAGCCTTTACTAATTAGCATTGCCATCAGACCACATCAAGGGTTTTTAGCATGGAGTTCAAGGTCTTTCCACATCTTACTTTCCAGATGTATCCATCAGGATTCCTTTCAACGACTTCAACCCAGAGACCCTGAACTACCTTCTGTAGCCTGAAACCACTGCATTTCACTCTCTTGTGCCTTTATTTGTGCTGTTTCTCCTTGTTTGTTTGTTTTTTTTCTTTTTGTCTTTTGTTGTTGTTGTTGTTGTTGCTATTTCTTGGGCCGCTCCCTCGGCATATGGAGGTTCCCAGGCTAGGGGTTGAATCGGAGCCATAGCCACCGGCCTATGCCAGAGCCACAGCAACGCGGGATCCGAGCCGTGTCTGCAACCTACACCACAGCTCACGGCAACGCCAGATCATTAACCCACTGAGCAAGGGCAGGGACCGAACCCGCAACCTCATGGTTCCTAGTTGGATTAACCACTGCGCCACGACGGGAACTCCTGTGCTGTTTCTTCTTGAATGTCCTTCTTGTTTATTTTCTAGATGATAAAACCCTCCAAAACTCAATTGGAACAATACTACCTTTGTGAAATATTTCCTGTGTGCCCATAGCTGGCTCGGAGAGAATTAGTCAGTCTCTATTTGGTATTTCTATAAAGTGCTATGCATATCACGTAGATCAGTTTCCGAGGGGTGCCATAATGAATGACCACAATCTTTATTGCTCAAAACAACAGAAATTCGTTCTTTCACAGTTGACGCCAGAAATACAAAATCAAGGTGTTGGCAGGGCCAGGCTCAACCGGGAGGTTGTAGCAGAGAATCTGTTCCTTGCTTTTTCTGGCTTCTGGTGGTCGCCAGCATTCCCTGGCTTAAGGCTGCATCTCTCATTGTTTTGTCTTCCCATTGCACATCTAAAATTGACTTTATTCTACCCCGACATTTGAATGATAAGTTTGCTGGGCACAGAAGTATGGTTTGAAAATTATTTCTGCTCACAATTTTTAACAGCTTTTCCATTGCATTCTAGATTCTATTATTGCTATCTGATATCATTCCTATGCCTAATTATTTTATATGATCTCTTTTTTCACCTCTTGAAGATTTGACCATTTTTCGATCCTTAATTCCTTAACATGTCATGATAATGTTGCCTTGGTGTGAGTCTTTCTATACATTGTGATGAATACTTGCAGGGGCAATTCAGTGTCCTTAGTTCACAGAAATGTTTTTACATTTTTGATCATTAATATCCTTATTTTCTTTGTTCTCATTTTCTTTTTTTCTCTCTTTTTTCTTTTCTTTTTTTTTTTTTTCTTTGCCTTTTGTCTTTTTCTAGGGCCTCATCCACAGCATATGGATCGAACCTGCAACCTCATGGTTCCTAGTGGGATTCGTTTCTGCTGTGCGATGATGGGGAATCCTGTTATCATTTTCTCAAATACTTACTAGCTGAAGGTTAAATCACTGATAATATTTTTACAGTGTTTTGCTTCATCACTCATCTCCATATTTTTCTCAGTTTTATCTTCCAATATTTCCACTGAATGTTTAAAACTTCAGTTATCCTATTTTTACTTTCAGTAAGATCTTTCTTATTCTTTGCTTGTTCCTTTTTTTTTTTTTTTTTTTTGCCATTTCTTGGGCTGCTCCCATGGCATATGGAGTTTCCCAGGCTAGGTGTCTAATCAGAGCCATAGCTGCCGGCCTATGCTAAAACCACAGCAACGTGGGATCCGAGCCGCGTCTGCAACCTACACCACAGCTCATGGCAACACCGGATCCTTAATCCACTGAACAAGGTCAGGGATCGAACCTGCAACCTCATGGCTCCTAGTCAGATTCGTTAAACACTGAGCCGCAATGGGAACTCCCTGCTTGTTCCATTTTTAACAACATTTTCAGATGCAGTGGTTACAATATCTCTTTATCTCTTTTTTAGATGGTTAATAATAACTTCTTTAATTTTTTTTCCCCTCTTATCTGTATTGTGTCTTCTCTGTCTCATATCTTTTTTCTTGTTTGTTTTGGGTTTTACCTTTTTTTATAATAGGATTCTTCAGATATTGCTAATGTTGCTTGGTTATCCATTTGTATTTTATAGCAAAACACAAAATAGTTGAACAGAAGATTTATGTGTTTTTAATGAGGTTTGTACACTGGGAAAGTTTTGACTCTAAGGTGGTCAGATGAAAAGATGGCTAGATCATCTGGCAGGTCAAATATATGTACCTGCTGGTCTTCCATCTGGGGATTGTTTGGCTTTCCAAAAAAAAATCTCCAATATTCTGTCTGGGAAGAGTTATATCTAAGACCAGGACTATGGGGAGAAAGCTGTTACTCATCTTTTGGTTTTCAGACTTTACTTACCTATTATGATCAATAGAACACCCCAAGCTCATCCTTTTCTGGGCCCCTTATTCTTAATCCCTGAGGTTTTGCTGGTTTAATTTTCCCAGAAAATAAACCTTCAGGCTCCTGCAGATGTGGGGAGGGGGGAGAATTTTGTCTCTTTGTTTCAAATGTGGAGGTGAGGCTTAAAATGTTTGCTCTTCTTTAAACTGATTTTCAAGCCAATCTTATTCTCTCCAGCTCCACTTCTTTACTTCTACCAACTCCTTAGCCATTTTCTGATTTAAGAATAAACTGGATTGACTGACATCAAGTTCCACACAACCACCTCCCAGTCCTGGCCCCAAAGTCATTTTGGTTTAACATCCCTCTACTGCATATAAACATTTGCCATTTTGGAGTTCCTGCTATGGCTCAGCAGTTTAAGAAATCGACATACTGTCCATGAGAAAGAGGGTTCAATTCCCAGCCTCACTTAGTGGGTTAAGGATCTGGTGTTGCCACAGGCTGCAGCATAGGTGGCAGTTGTGGCTCAGATCCTGCATCGCTGTAGCTGTGGTGTAGGCCTTGGCAGCTGCAAATCCAATTTGACTCCTAGCCCAGGAACTTCCACTTGCTGTAGGTGTGACCTTAAAAAAAAAAAAAAAAGCCATTTTCACTGCTTACTATGTATTTAAGTTTCTAGGAGTAGCCCAGTTTATTCAAAGATTGAGTTTCTCATCCTCTATTTTTTTTTTTTTTTTTCTTTTTCAGAACCTCTAGAGGAGAAGATCCCAGAAAATGCTTTCTTTATTCCACCTTTGGAAATAGAGCTCTCCTCTACTCAGTCCCACACCCCTTGTTCACCGATCTTTCAAGATCATTCTCTTACACTCTTTACTTTCTTTCTTCCAATAGCTTTCCCCATCACCATCCCCAAACTTTCAGAGACCTAGTTTTTTCCTCTAAATCCTATCTTTAACTTACTAATTCTCACATTGAAATAATATTTCATTCCTTATTTCCTCAAAGAGGGTTAAGTTGAATTTTCTCTATTTGCTCCAAATTGCCCCCTTCCCGAACTTTTGAAACTATGTCTATTCCTTTACTTCAAAGATAAATAACATCAATTAAATTCAAAATAAGAAGATTAACAAAACATGACTAACAACAACTTACGCAAAGGAGGGGAGGGAAAAAGTGATTACTGGATTTATTCAGGCCTACCAGTGACTCATTAAACATTAAATTGATTTCCGCAGGTTTTTCCTCTGCATTTTAAACTTCTAGAAACAGAGAATGGAGCACCACAGAATGCATGTTCAAGAGTTCTAACAAAACAAGCAGGCCTCCATTGGTCTGAGTACAAATTTCTGGGATAAGTTTAATGATAAAAATAGACTCCATTTCCATCTACCACAATTGTATAGTTTATCCGTTGCTTTGAAAATCATATAAGGCATATTTTGAGTCCCAAAGGAGTAGTAATAAAATAAAATCAATTTAAATATGGTCCAAGTTAACAAATAGATCTGACAGTTGCTTTCATTACTTCATAGATTTATAATTAGCCCTGAGAATATGATTGTAGAGTCATTTTATTTACTCATTTATTTTTTTGAGGCATGAGATAATAAAGTATGCTTTTAAAAAAACTATTTGGTGAAAGAACTTATTGAGAGGCCAATCTGGACTTGACTTACCCTCTTGTGTATCAGCTGTGGAATCTTCCATTTAAAATATTCTTCATGGTACTGTTGAACTTAAACACCAAGATATTTTTCACATTAAACCAGATACTTAAATGTAAAAATCATCTATTTCCTGATATTGATAAATCCTACTCTACAACACTGAACATATTTTAATTAAAGCAAATTTAATTGTAAAAATGCCTGTTAGCTTGAATGTTACATTTTACACTCTGAAATTATTACATTGCTGGGGTAAAAGTAATTAAATTTGGTTACACATTTAAATAGAGAATTGATGGTGTATTTTACTTTAAATGTATGCCTAGTCTAAAGAACATTTACAATTACAATGATTCAAATCCAAAGAGTAATTTGTTGAATGTAAGACTATCCCATGAACTTCACAGTTGGATAAAAATCACTGGATCCAAAATCATTCAATTGCCTGCACGAGCCAGAACTTGGATCAGATTTTTGGAAAATGTGGTCTACTATTAAAGTTCTGAATTGAAACTCAGTTTAAGAAAATACAGAGGAACTAAAACTCCAATGCGAAGAAGAGAGGAAAAATAATATGTTAAAATTATGAAGGAGTTGTGTTACAATAGAAATGATTATTCTTTAAGTATGGATAGATCTTGATTGTACCATAAACCACCTCTCTCTAAACCTAACAGCCACACAGGAATGCCTACCCCAGCATGCTGCCAAAAGCAGAGAACCATGCAGCTGCTTCAGAAAGACTCTCACACAGAAGAGGGGGAAGACCAGCCTCATGGCTGTTATACCCACCTGTCCCAGCCTTAGACGGGAAGTCTGCAACCCGCTTTACTCAGCTCTTCTCTGGTCTCAAGCCAAGAAGAATTCATGACCTTCATAGTAAGCCAAGAGTCCCTTCCTCACTCAGTGGGCACAGCTTGGAACATGTTTCTGGTATAGGCTTTTCCCTGTACTAACATTGTGTGGGGGGTCACTGCACTGGTTCTGGATTCTCTCTGGAACTCAGTAATTATCCCATCTAGCTCCTTTCAGCCCCATTTCCTTGGCAAGATCTCACTCCATGCACTAGCTAAGGTCCTGTCTCTGTCTTATTTCATGATAAATTTCCTAGATGGTCGGCTGAGGTCCTCATTCAGCCTGAATGGATTCCTTTGGACCGTGCCCTCCAACACGGCAACATCACCTGTTACCTGATGGATCAGGAAAGCTTGTACACAGCTCCCACCTCTGTACTCATTTCTCTAAGCCACTTTTCACACTTTTGCCAGAATGGTCTTTGTCACCTGTTTGCCCAGAACTCATATAAGGGTTCCCCTGTCCTCTCTGAAACAATTACAATCCCTTAACTTCTTTATTTTTTTCATTTCCTGTTTTGCTCCAACCTAATCTCTATGCTCAACTCCCGTTGGGCAATTTACAGATCCCTGAACATAGGTCACTCCTACTCTCTGGCCCATGGAATTACCAAAACTGTAGATGCCTTAGCCTGAGGTGCCCTTCACCTTGCTGTAGGCTGGTATTTCCAAAAACCACTTTTTCTAATACCAATTCATTTATAACTTAACACCTTTTAGACATTTTAATTTTTAAAAATGCATCCTATGATTTTTAAGCCATATTTTCAAGACTTTAAGAATTTTTCTCCCTCAGCTTAATTTAGGACTCAAGTGAATTACTTTTGCATTTCTCACTATTTTTTTTTAATAGCAGGATTTTATAAAAGATGAGTTTTTTGGCAGATGTCTCTTGTGTAGAATTTACTTTTGAACACCTTAAGGATGCACAACACTTAACTTTTCAAACTAGCAACGGAGGCCTCTCAGTAAAAAAGGCAAGTATCACAATAACTTATTGTCTTTCATATTATTTAGGATCTGTCACTAAAGTTGGATAGCCAATGTTTGACCAGTACAGTATTTTGGTTGACAAATATTCTAGAATAAACCAAGAAAATGCCTTGAGATGTAAGAGAGTCATGGAAATAGTCCTTAAAAAAATGAAAGAGAGAGTGAATGAGAAATGATTTCACCTATTACACAAATGTGTAAATGCAAAGGGCAATATAGGAAAACAGCCTAAATTCACTATCAGATGGATTTCTGGAAGGAAATATACCAAGTATTATAAATAGCTATCTCTGGTTGGTAGGATTACAGATGATGTTTTTCTTCTCCTTTCTGTTGGTTTCTATTTTGTCTACAGTTTCTGTTTTGTCTACTTATATAAAAATAAATTTAAAATGTAACAAATCAGATAGAATTTGATGTCATGGTTTGATTGTAACTAAAACAGGAAAATCAGGATTGCCAACGGACACATTAACAAATAATTAAAACAGTGTAATTAGGTTCATAACAGCTTTCTGTGTACTGAGTACAAAGAACCTAACTCTGCCCCAGGGCAAAGAAGTTGGAGGGAAACTTGACAGAGGAGATTCTATTCAATCTAAATCTGGAAGGATGTGTGGGATTTTGCCAGGAGGAGGTGGAACAGGGAGAATGTGTTCCTGGTTGGAGGGGAATCCTTTGTAGAGATCTGGAACAGTTAAGCGTATCGAAAGGAGGAGAACTTGCATTTCCATCATTATTCAAAAACCTTCCGTGATATTGAGGAAACAGGGAAGATTTGAATATACTTATGAACTCTTGCTAGCAAAGTCATGACATCCGTACATTTTCATCCTTGAGGAGGCACAACTGAAGGAAAAGAGAGTGTGTTTTATTCAGTGGAAGTGGAAGACCTTAGGTTTATGCTATTGAGGAAATAGTTGTAAATCATGTTCACTCTCTCATGGTCCTTAATTAAATGACTCAGCATGAAAAAGCTGAGGTAGCTACCGAAAAGACCGTTGATCTGAATGGTGTTTTAGATTTGAAAATGACGGGGCTCTTATAAGCAAGACATTTCTTCTTGGGAAAGGCAGGATAGAGTTTTTCAAAACCATCGGGAGGATGTGGTCCATTTACTGATTTCCATTTCTGGACTTGATTTATAACCATATGATTTCATCAAATTTGGGCTCAAGAGGAGAATTTCTGCCAGGCAGATATTTTAGACAGGACCAGATTACTTACTGGACATCATCAAATTTCAGAATTGTTACATTTTCCAGCAAGTATCCTATTCATCCATGCTTCGCATGTGCCCACGTTTTTTTTTCTTCTCCTAGAGTTTTAGATGGTGATTATTTTCTTCTGTTAATATAGAAATCTGAACTTTCTAAACTTCCAGTTTTTCATAGAGTCAAGCCTATTTTGCTTCTCTCCTCAATCAATAACACTAAAGGAACGAATGGGAACTCAAGGCAAGTTTAAAATTATGCTTTAAATTTTGTCACAAGTTAGTTTCTATTCTAGAGGATTTATATTTGATTTCTGTCTACTTATTTCATGTACATATCTTATCTCCTCCTTGTAAAAGGTTAATTATTTCCTTCAATGTAGAACTGGAGCACATTCTTGTTTTGTATTTTTGTCCCATTCCCTGCGCCCGCTAACAGACATATATAGCACAAAGCTATGTAATTTAGTGAAGTTGGTGAATTTAGAGAAACTCGTGTACACTCTAATCTCCTTGCTCTTCTAAAATGTTCATATCCACATATCTTGCATTTTCAACTTAGTTTTCAACTTAAATTTCTTCAGGAAAACTCATTTGCTGGGTATATTTGCACCTAGATTTTTTGCTATTTCTTGACAGAAAGGTGACTTTGGGAGGAAGAATGTTAAAAAGAGGCTGACATAAAAAATTTTAAAGTATACACACACAGCATACATGCAAGAAAAGTTAAAGCTCTTTGTTTAAATGGTCTTTCATCTACATCTATATTTCAGTTGTTTCTGATTCTCTTCAGACCAGTAGTTTCTAATCTTTTTCTAATCTTTTCTGGACATTGCAACCATCTGAGAAGCTATTAAAATACCTATAACTCAGGTCTCACGCCAAAGCAATTAAATCTGATTCTATGAGGATGGGTACCGGGATGACTATTTTACACATCTCCTCAGGCAATTCCAGGGTCAAAGTTATGCTTACCAAATCAAAAGACTAATTTCCAAAAATAGTAAAGGTTTGTTTTTTAAATGATCAAATATATATATTTTTAAATTTTTACTTGAATATAGTTGATTTACAATGCTGTGTTAGTTTTAGATTACAGCAAAGTAAATCAGCTATACATATGCATATATCCAATCTTTTTCAGGTTATTTTCCCTGAGTTATTATATTGAGTAGATTTCTTCCAAAGAAGACAGACAGACGGACAAAAAGCACATGAAAAGATGTTCAACATCACTAATTACTACAAAAATTTAAATCAAAACTATAAGAGGTGGAGTTCCCGTCGTGGTGCAGTGGTTAACGAATCCGACTAGGAACCATGAGGTTGCCGGTTCGGTCCCTGCGCTTGCTCTGTGGGTTGACGATCCAGCGTTGCCGTGAGCTGTGGTGTAGGTTGCAGACACGGCTCGGATCCTGCATTGCTGTGGCTCTGGCGTAGGCCGGTGGCTACAGCTCCGATTGGACCCCTAGCCTGGGAACCTCCATGTGCCGCGGGAGCGGCCCAAAGAAATAGCAAAAAGACAAAAAAAAAAAAAAAACAACTATAAGAGGTTTCACCTCACACCAGTCAGGATGGCCATCATCAAAAAGTCTACAAAGAGTGAATGCTAGAGAGGATGTGGATAAAAGAGGACTTACACTGTTGGTGGGAATGTAAATTGATGAAACCACTGTTGAGAACAATATGGAAGCTCCTTAAAAATCTAAATATAGAACTACCACATGATCCAGCAATGTCATTCCTGAGTTTATATCTGGAGAAAACTATAATTAGCAAAGACAAATGCACCCCAGTGTTGGCAGAAGCACTATCTACAATAGCCAAGACATGGAAGCAACCTAAATGTCCATCTACAGAGAAATGGCTAAAGAAGATGTGATACATATACACAATGGAATATTACTTAGGCTTAAAAATGAAATAATGCCATTTGCAGCAATATGGATGGACCTAGAGATTATCACACTAAGTGAAGTAAGTCAGACTGAGTAAAGATTTTGATTTATTCCAGGAAATCTAACTGATAGATTAACTTTAGGGTCAATTTGGTCCAACGAATATGAGGTTACCAATTAGGCACAAGCTCTGGAGTGAGCCAAAGTCAAAAATTACTATTCCAAAGAACTTATCATTACAGCTATAACAGCCCACTGCTCTTTGAGCTTAAGGTCATAACATCCAGACGTCTTTTGCTGCCCATGTACTTTCTGATTCCTTTACATCTGAAAAAAATGGCTAGGGTCACCAGATGTTCTGCTCTCAGATTAACCAGGTGACCTTGCCGTAGACTCAGCCTCCACCTCCAGATGGACATTGACAGCCTGCCAAAGCGTCTCCTCAACCCAGAGGCCTTTTCCCAAAGGATAACTCCAGAAGAGACCTGAAGGGATGCTGCTAACTGTAACAACACAGGCCAGAGATAAATCCAAGAAGGAAACCAGATCCCCAACCTGAGACCTTGACCTCTATGCCATTCTGTTTAGTATGAACACTTACTTGTGTTTTCCTTCTCGAATACCCCCTTTTCTGAGATGACATGCCCTCTGACTTCTGGTTACAGCAACAACAATAAATTCCGACCCACTGTTTTCCATAAGAGTTTTATCTATTTCTTCAAAATATTTTAAATGCTATGGTCATTTGAACACATAATTGTGTTTACAACATCTCTGAGAATGGCACATAGTTCAGGAAAAAAAAAGTCAAAGCAGTTCAGTGTATTTGGCTTATTGTTTGAATATCTGAAAACATTGCAGCTGGAAAGAATTCCATTAATTTGTGGCTAACATCGATATATCAGCCTCAAGAGCTTCCAAGGAAACAGAGGGAAATTGGCATTGCTGTCTTGTGGCAAGAGGCAAAGAACAGAGTGGTACAGAGTTCTCCAAGAAGGAAACATTAACCCAGATGTGAATAAGACAATGAATGAATTGTTCATCGGAACTTTTCAACCTTTTAGCTGTGAGCAGTAATTATAATCACCAATGCATCCAAACACTCAAAGAAGACTTAAACCTGAAAATTACCCATTGTGGCCCAGGCACAATTATGTCTCACTGGTCCATGAAGTACAGGCGTCCCAATTTAACTCAGACACTTAACGAAATTAAACTTCTCTTTAGGGGAAACCCAGAAGATCATGTGGTCTTTTAACACGACACACACACACACACACACACACACACCCCTATGCTAAAAAAAAACAAACAAAAACTGGTATTTATCTTGCGTCAACTCTTCATACTCATTGCATAACATTCCCTTCACTTCTAATCAAAAAGGCAATCTTTCTTCTAATATGCTGAGTATAATTTATTTGAAAATCTATGAGAAAGGATTACAGCTGACTATTTTAGGCCTCTGACTTCACCAAGTTTTGTAGTATTATAATTTGCTTTGCCCTGTTAAGGGACAGAAGTGTTTGTATGTTCTTTGCCTAGATGATAAAGTTCTGATGTATGTGTTTTACCAAGTAGCTTAAATCCTTTCACACAGTGACCAGATAATCAGACAGGCTCCTGTTTTTCAGGTGTGCAATTACACTTTGGCTCTTTTGGAATTTCTCTATCTCGTAAACCCCAAATCAGATTGTTTTAACCTTCCTCTTCTTAACTGGTTGTAGTTCAGTATCACTCATAGTTCAGGCAAAACGTTTCTTCCCATTGTTATCAAAGGCAACTATGCCCAATGCACAGTGAGGCCAAACAATAATGAAACATTGGAGTCTGGAGCAGAGGAAGGTTTTATCGCAGGGCCACGAAAGGAGAAGGGTGGCTCCTCCCGGCAAAGCCCTAAACTACTTGAAAGGTTTCAGCAAAGCACATTTAAAGGAAAGGTGAGAGAGGGATGTGGTTAGTTGTTTCAAACTTCTTGGTGTCGGATTCCTTTGTTCTTACACAGGTCAGGTCAGTTGTCCCTATAAACCTCCAACAAGATAAATGTTATTCTCTGTTCTGCAACTTTTTATCTCTATATGAGTGGACACTTAAAGGTCAGAGCCCTGAGAATAGGCAATCCTATATATTTCAGGCTTTAGGCAACATTCTTTTATAAGAGGTACAGAGTTAGCCTGACTAACCACAGGCAAAAAGAACAGATCTAATATGGAGTCAGATTTGTTCTTCCCTATTACATCATGAGTCATAGGGAAGGTTCCTTCTGGTAGCATTTATTTAAATCAGTCAATAATATTGAAATTGTTTTAATATGTCTTGTGTGCGTATTCCATAAAAATTTCTGTCACCTTGCTACATATAATGCAAAAAAAATCTTGTTTATATTATCCATCTATCCTCTGGAAACTGTTCTAAAGTTATTAACTGTTAATAAAAATCAAATCTACAAAATATCTCTATCGATTTTGACCTATTAAAAATATGTATGAACTGTTTTAGGAATGATTTTAGATATGTATAAGGACATATGTAAAATTCATTCATGTGCATTGATATAGAATGTTCATTCAAAACAAAACTGATACTTTTTTAGGAAAGGAAAGGAATTGACTACTGCAAATATTATAGGTTAAGGAACAGCCAATGAATCTTAATTCATGTAATGACTGATTTTGATAATACCTAAAATGCTACAACTTTAATTTTTAAAATGACTTTTTATGCATATCTCCTAGTTATAAATATAATACCCCAAGGGCTCTTAGCCCATAAATATTTCTGTAAAATTGCTCTTCTAAAGAGAACAGAATGAAGTTCTGAATGAATTGCCTGTCTTAGGACAAGTTGATATAAGAATTCAAAGCTCTAGCCTTGAACAATTCCATTTTATTTGAAGAAAACCTTCAGTGTGGAAAAGGGGAATTCTCTGTACTCTTCTCTACAAATTTTAGTCTGAAAACCAAAATATCACTTGCCATTAAATATGGCAAACCCACGCGAATGGGATAGTAAACCAAATAAGTATGTTTCCAATCCTCTTACACTCAATTAATAAAATGTTGATTTGTAGAAGACAATACATGCCCAAGAGATTTCATGGGGGAAATCTTAAATCTGCCTTTCTTCTTATAAATTGGACATGGCACTTTTGTCAGAAGAATGTCCAAATAACGGGTGGCTACTGCAGTTCAGGAAACATGAACACCAACATTTCCAAAATTCTATTTCATATTCAAAATCTCATATTTCCAAAAACTAAACCAGACACCATGTGTCTGAGGAAACATGCTAATGGTGGATTTCCTTTTATGATCCTTGTATAAATTGTGAATATTGTTTTTTGTGTAGAAAACCTAACACATAATCTTATGAATTTTCATCTCAAATTTTTAATATAAAATATAACCTATGACTGTTGGAAATTAAGATGTTTTACCTCTTGACATTTTACAGGGAGTGAACCTTCTTTGGGTGTCTTTCCATAAGAGTGTATTCTAAGGTGTATGTTACTGCAATGATTTTCAAACTTTTGACAGGTGGCCACTGCAAAGAACCAAGCATTTTACTTTGACACTTGATATACACATGCATGTGTATGTATAATTGAAACATTAAGTTTAACAAAACAAAACTTCCATTTACTACAAGTACTGTATTTTCTATACCACTCTGTGTATTTCTGTTCTCAGAGCTTGTGTTTTATTTTTGCATGCTGGTTATGACCCACTGTATTAATTTTATGGACCATCCAAGGTTCCCTGTCCAGAGTTTGGAAAACACTTCTCTAAGGAGAATCTTGGCCCTTCCTTCCGCTGCAATGGAGTTGGAAATTCTTTCTTTGCACAGTCATGTCCTCTCAGGCTCCCCATTGTGATCAGGCCCCCAAAAGTGTAAGCAAAATCTAGGGCCTTGACAGAAAATGCAGGTGGAAAATCACTGTTGTTCAATATATAAAATCTTGCCTGTGAGAAGCTGTATTTATGAAGATGGTCTGAAGGACTTGTAGAACCATTTACATTAATGGTTCATCTTTGACATCCATGAGGTGGTTTTCATGAAGCTTCCATCAGCATGTCTCTCTAAAAGTTGATGAGAGAATCAAGTCTCAGGAAGAAGTGTTTTTCCAATCTAGGGATGTTTGGGGCCAGGGCATCTTGCATTTCGGTGTGATGTGCACTGGTCCCCAGAGGTTCACGTTTCTGTGCTGATTCTGGTTCAGTAGGGCTGAAAGGGAGCCTGAGATTCTGCATTTTTAAGAAGTTCTGAGGTGATGTCAGTGCTGTTGATACAAAATCATACTGGGAGTTCCCTGGTGGCTCAGTGTGTTAAAGATCTGGCATTCTCACTGCTGTGGCTTTGGTTACTGCCATGGTGCGGTCCTGACCCAGGAACCTCTACATGCTGTGGACATGGCCAACAAAAAAGGCACACTTTGAGCAACGAGGATCCATATGAAGTGTTACTCCTAAAATCAGGTTTTTACAGATTTTTGAGGGCTCTTGAGGCAATTAGTTTTGGATATGTATGGATAACTTATTTTCTTGATAAATTGCTTTGTATTTGGGAAAGGTAATTACATTTTACTGAACTAGAGTCAGTCTTGGATCTATTATACATACAGCATTAATTTTCTACTAATTTATTTTCTGTTTCTGTTCTAGATTTTTCAACTATTACTAATTTACATTTTGATTCTGCCTCTCACATGTATTGTTAAGAAATATTTCATATATTTGAAAAATAAAACATAGATGAGACAGCACTGCTCCAGACTCCATGTTCCACAGGAGAGCTGAATCAGTGTCCACAAACCCATGGTCTGTGCTGCAGTGTATTTCTGAGTAGTGTCTTTCACCAGCACCCAGTCTTGCTAAACTTTTCAAGGATGACAAGTAGGTATTTCCATTTGACAGAGGCCAGCATGCCATTTGGCCTGTACCCTAATATTAAATCCTTGAACTTGCAGAGTGAGAGAGGGATATGGAAGGAAAAGCTTCACATTGCTTTTGTTTGAGGATACTGGGCCCTCAATGAAATGAGCCTGAGATCCCTATTTACCAACCACCATCATGGGAAAACATGTCCTCTGTTAGGTTTTTTCATTCTTTTATTTATTTATTTATTTATTTATTTATTTATTTATTTACTTGCTTTTTAGGGCGTCATAGGGAAGTTCCCAGGCTAGGTGTTGAATGGGAGCTGCCTGCCAATACTGCAATCACAGCAATGCAGGATCCCAGCCATGTCTGCTACCTACACCACAGCTCATGGCAATGCCAGATCCCTCGACCTACTGAGTAAGGCCAGAGATCGAATCTGCAGTCTCATGGATACTAGTAGGATTCATTCCTGCTGTGCCACAATGGGAACGCCCCTGTTAGGCTTTTGAATGGAAGCATGATTACAGCTAGGCAAAAATTATGTATGCCTTTCATCTAGGATGTGAAAAAAAGAATCAATTAATTTATTACAGTGATAATTGTTTTGTTTACAATTATCTGCACAAAGAATTAAGTTTAAGATGACTTTTAAATAGAGTGTGAATTAATGGTATCAAAAACTCATAAATTTTAATAACAATAAAAGAGATGTATAGTGGTAGGCAAAGAAAAAATGATTAGTAGACACAAACATCAAAGATCTTAAATTCACAAACCTATCTTTTATTTACAAACTCAAAGCTATTTCCATAAGTGAAATTTACATCAGCCATGTTTTTGCTCCTTAAAAAGAAATTGCATGTCAGAGTTCCCTGACCCAGGAAATCCACATGCAATAGGCAAAAAATTGTGTATTAGAATACGCAGATGGGGAGATTAAAATATGCAGATGGGAATTATGAAAACATTCCTTTGAGTGTACTTGGTGTAAGTCAGATTCTTATTTATTTTTTGCTGATTCCTAAACAGATCAAAGTTAGACAGTTGCTACCAGGGATGTGACTCAGAAAAAGAAAAGAATAACATGACCAGCTTGTTCTCTTTAGCTTGGAGAAGGGAACATTTAAAGGAAACAAAATCTTTTATAACCTGAAGGGTTGTCCCCACAGTAATCAACAAGCTGGCTGATTACTGTGGGGACAGGAAGGATCCAACTGACCCCCAAGGAAGAGGAAATGGGAAACAGGATTTTAAAAATAATAATAATAATTTATCACAGTAGAAGCAGATGGCAATTGGAGTTGCTGGACTCTGGCGAATGGGCAGCCTATGGGCTGGACTCCCCTTCTTGGTAGCATGATGGGGCTGTGGCATTAGCAACCAGGATACCCTTGGGAATAACTCTCCATTTCTATTTTTTGCCAGAGGAATAATAGACTTGATATTGAAGCCTTGGAATTTCTAGATAAAATTCCACCTGATATTCCACAAAATCCAGGATAGGCTGTATTTGCAATTCTCAGGGGATGAGGTTCTGCTTTGTATCTGTTTTCATCTAGCAGCATCTCATACTTCATATCACTCATCCACACACACGCCAACAGAAAACAACACTTTCCACGTGAACTTAGGAAAACTTATAAATGTTCTCCATCTAGTTCTTCCTCTGTAAAATGAGGGTGTTGGGTTTAAATTAGATTACCTTTACGATCTCTTCCAGCTCTAATGATATACCACCTCAGTGACCTTAGAATGGAGCATGTGGAGAAATGTGCATGAGCTACTTAAAGAGAGGATGCCATGAGCCCCAAAGAAAGGCCATCATGGCCCTACTTTGACATCTCTAAATTTCTCCTTGACCCTGAAGCCCAGAAAATACAGCATCGTTAATCCTTCCTTTTGTGAAAGTGCATAAGGTCTTTTGAGGCCTAGTCTTGGAATTGGCACACCCTCACTTCCTTGCATTCTTTTGGCCAAAACAAATCACGAAGTCAGTCCAGACCGAAGGGTGGGAAAACAGACTCTCCTCTTTTAATGGGTGGAGCTACAGATACACGTTGCAAAAGGCTTGGATGTAAGGAAGGGTGGAGAATCAGGGATACATTTGCCATCAACCTAACCCGTGTGTCATATAATCATTACCAAAAAAATCTACATCCTGCCAATAAATGTCTTCATCTTCATTAATAGGTCTTCCAGCTTCATTTTTTAAGTCCATGAGGACTCACATTCCATTCCAAATACTGGGGTATGCATAGTTGTAAATTATGCCCATAGTCAAACTCCTAGACTCACTTCCTTTTATTGTTCAATCTTTGTAAGCCAACCATAATATTCTCCACCCCTGAGTACTCTTGACTGTTGGAGATGCTGGAGTAAAAAATCATCAAATGTTACTGTCCAATATATCTTTCTACAATCTAGGCAAAGAGATCTATATCTGGACCATTTCAAGATCTCATTCTTCTGTACAATTAACGGTGAGCAAGGGATATGAGAAGGAGTGGTAAGGGAATTGTTCTAGGCCCCACTTTGCTTTCTGTAAGGAGTCTTGTGCTTTCCTTAACCTCACACATTCATTGGCATCTGTATAGCAAATCATCCATTTCTCTTTTTGAATTAAAAATTAAAGTTCCCAAGGGAAATTATGCAATGGGAAATTGACACTTCAATAAACTTGGCTCACACATTTTATTGATTATGGTAAATCTAATTATTGCAATAAAGCCTGAGAAAACCAAAAAAAAAAAATTATCCTTTCATGCTCCAGTGGTACATATTTCTTTCTATTAGGGCAATACATGTCTGATTAGAGTCTACTTCTTCAAAAGTAATAAATTTATCAGGGAGTTGTTTCAAAATGAGTTTGCCTTAAATGTCTTGCAAAAATCTTGATGACTTTAGCTATTTTTGTGGACTGATGAACACTATGATAACACCTTTAAGAACTCACTCAAAAAACCATTAAACTCAAAATATAATTCATGAAAATTTTAAACTGAAAAAAAATTAAATTACACTCATGGCGCTACCTAGAACTGTGGATTCTGGCCTCTTTTTCTCTTCTACCTTTTTTTTTTTTTCTTTTAATTAAAAATACTTACATGGCGCCTGACGTGAATTTTATTTTCCTTGTGGCAATTGCCCTGGGCCCGGTGACCTGTAAAAAGGCAAACCCCGGACTTAGAGCTTCATTTCATGTCATGTCCTGGAACTGACTGGTGTGTGATTTCTCTGCCCTCCAGCTGTCTCTCCCTGACCATCACCCACCTTCAGCAGGTCACATCAAGAATTTGGGAAATAAGGCTGACAAACAAGGTCCACCAGAAGTGAGAAGGGTAAATCTGCACTAAAATCCAAGTTCTTATTCATCTTTGAAACCCAAACCATTTCCTTTTTTCATCTAATCTTTTTTTTTTTTTTCCTGGAATAAAAGAGAAAAACAAAATGGAATACAATTTTATTGACTTGCTGACAAGCAAAAGAAAGAAAGAAAACCCTCCAAACTATTCTAGTTATCATGATGTGAATGATCAAAAATAAGTGTTTAAATTCTGAAACCTCTTTCAAGGAAAATATCGGTATAGTACTGGTCCCTGATTCAAGATTCAGTTAAGACAAATTTATCACCCCATCCCTTCTTCAGCCACTGGAGCATTCTACCCATGATAATGTTGCTTTTATCTGTTTCTTAAAGAGGTATTTCTTAATAAAAAGAATATTAAAAAATGAGTGAAAACAAGATACATAGAAATAAGGTGTAGGTTCTATTCATCTTTTATGCATGAAAAGAGGGGTAGTAGGAAGTCCAAAAACATGAATGCACTCTGTTCGCTTATTAATTGTAAATCTTTAAAGAAGTTACTTAGCTTTGTGGAACCTCAGTTTACTCATGCCTAAGAAGGAGATAATAACAAAGATGAGTAGAAACTAAGATAATCAGAAAAACATTGTGCATTTTTTATACAGTGGTAAAATGATAGAAGAATTTTGTTTGCTGTAATTATAAAGTATGGTGAGCCCAACAGCAAGGCCCTGACAAAGGGAGATAATTTCAAATGGCCCCAAAGCAACTCAACCCACAGAGACATGATTTACTTGTCAAAGAAAAAACAAATTCTTTCTTGGTGTCTATCAAGAAAATATTGGATTCATCAAGTACATTATAGAAGTCACTCAATACTCAGTTTGACTTTGGAGGGACCATAGAGATAAAGAAGCAGACCTTGGTGTATGTTATTCTAATAAAGGAGAAAATGAATGAAGGAATCATATTTCCTTATGTATTGGCAATACAGACGATCGTTCTCAAATGCTGCTGTGGGGTTTTTTGTTTCGTTTTGTTTTGTTTGGTCTTTTTTTAGGGCCTCATCCACAGCATATGGAGGTTCCCAGGCTAGGGGTCAAATTGGAGCTATAACTGCTGGCCTACACCATAGTCACAGAAAACACGGGATCCGAGCCGCCTCTGCGACCTACACCACAGCTCACGGCAAAGTTAGATCCTTAACCCACTGAGTGAGGCCTCAGGGATATTAGTCAGCTTTGTTTCCACTGATCCCCAACAGGAACTCCTTGAATGTTGCTTTATGGTTGTTTTTAATGGGCGTCTAGCATCTGGTATGTGAAAAGATTCTTAACAAATATTTTGGACAAAGTAAAAGATTCTGTTTTGTAACAGTCATTTCTATGAAATTGAGTCATCTATTATTTTCTTTTTCTTTCACTATCTTGACATTCTTAAGGCAGGGTCATGTTTGACACTTTCATAATTCCTACAGGTTCAAAGTTTTGCCACGTTTATTCCTTTTAAGGGTTCTACAAATACAACCATAGAAAACTGTTGTTTTCACTAAACTCAAAATTTCACAGTGTTTACTGGATATGGTGTAATGCTAGTGAAATATTCTGTAGTTGTCAGAATTGGATGTGGGCTTTGAAGAGGAAATTGAATATCCTTCTGAAGTTTAATGTCAGAGTGACGATCAAAAGTCAATGTCAAATGTGTTGGTTTTAATTCCTTATACTATGATATAAATGGAAAAGAGAAGTTCCATTAATTTCCTTTGAGATTCAAATGGAAAATAAAATGAATCTGAGATGACATTTAAAATCAGAAAAGCCTGTTTGAAGCTTTGCTGCAAAGGAATTTTCTAAAATGTGGGTTTGTCAAGGTACATAGCAGTGAAACTTTCTCTTCCATTGCCTTGCTAACCACAGATACTGCTTTTTTGTTCTTCGGCCATGCCCAAGGCATGTGAAGTTTCTGGGCCATGCCTCAGCAGTTGCCTGCAGCACTGCAGTAACAAAGATGGGTCCTTGACCACTAGGCCACCAGGGAACTCCCCAGATATTGTTAATGCTATTTGAATTTTGTATTTCTCTTCTCACAAAGTCCTCTCTACCATCAAGTGTGGATAATCAGTCATTATAGCAAATCTCACAGCTCCTCATTGCTTGTCAATGGAAGACAAGAAACTAATTAAAAAATCCCTGCCCCCTCTCAGCAAAGGAACAGAAAAGAGGGGGAGGATTATTATTACGTGACCTGGAATACGAGGAACAAATCTCAGTCTGGAGCACTGGTATCCCTTCCTTCCCCACCTAAGACTCTATCCCACCTTTTGATAAGATGCCATTAAAATCCATCCACTCATTTACTATGAAGCATGTAACCGAGGCATGAGTAGCATGCAAACTGCAAACCCAGACTAAAGTATATCGTGACAACCAGGTCAGGGGACCACCAATGGTCACTCTGTGGTTCCTTCTGTGTGAATCCTATTGCTCACTTCCTGGAACTAACCAACCAAGCAAAATGACTTAATCAAACCTTCATGGCAGAAACAGACAAAATAATAGCCAGTGTTTCAACTAAATTGATGTAATATATCACTGACCGAAATTTGTTAATCTCAAATCTAATTTATCTGTTTGAATTCAGTTGCTCTTCTCTATGCATAGTTCTTTTTGAAGTTCTTTGGAGGTTTGAGACCAGGGAAAACCAGCAAGCTATGCAAGAGTAGAGTAATCACTCTTTAAACAACCAATTACATCTCTGGCATTGTTGAAAGAAATTCTTTCCTTGCAGAGACTTAAACCCTGTGTCAAGTGACAATGCTAATAAGAGTTTTTGTTCTGTGAAACCACGCAAAAGGGCAGACAGGCTCTTGACCCTGATCCTCAGTTTCAATGCCATTTGATGGCAGGCCTTCTCTTTTTGTTCTGTGATTTCACTTCCACATTAACTCTTTTGGCCATAGAACAGGATGAGAAAAGCCAAGTCCTCACGCTCTGTTTTGTGGCATCTCTGAATGTGGATTTCTCTGTCTCCTATTGGCATGCTAGTTTAGCCTTAGGCCACTTGGTTCTTCCCAGCATGCACGGAGAAGTGGTGTTTTTTTTCTCAGGGGTTGTTTTAGATGAAGAACGAGAGGCCATAACCTCCTTGTTAACTCATTTAACTTCTCAGGGTCTTACATTCTAGCTTGAAATATACAACAGTTTTCCTCCAGTCCGTGTGCTGGATTGCTCTGAAGTTTGATTGAGTTAGGTAAAGTGTTTCAGAAGTTATTAAGATTTATGGAAATGTAAGAAATGATGTTGTCACCTGGGCATATTCACTTCCTGCCAATGTTATATTATTTAGTCTTCTTACAAGAGGTCAGCCGTCTTCTATGTGATATTAAAATCTTGTTAGGGGAGTTCCCGTCATGGCTCAGTGGTTAACGAATCTGACTAGGAACCATGAGGTTGTGGGTTTGATCCCTGGCCTTGCTCAGTGGGTTAAGGATTCCACCTTGCTGTGAGCTGTGGTGTAGGTCACAGATGCAGCTTGGATCCTGAGTTGCTGTGGCTCTGGTGTAGGCCAGCAGCTACAGCTCCAATTAGACCCCTAGCCTGGGAACCTCCATATGCCACAGGTGCAGTCCTAGAAAAGGCAAAAAGACAAAAAAATAAAATAAAATAAAATAAAATCTTGTTAGAATTCACAACCTGAAAGAAAAGCAAACCCTTTTTCTGGGTCAGGGATCGAACCCAAGCCACAGCATTGACACAGAAGTGACAATGCTGAATTCCTTAACCCACTGAGCCACCAGGGAACTCCATGAGCCCTTTTTTGACATGGTGAAATTGCAACCAATTTTATATAGTTTTTATTCACTCTTAGTCTCTATAACACACTGAAAAATATCTATTAACTAAGTAATTCAACTCTGCTTTGCCTTTCTTCCTGTTCACTGAGGTTTAAGTATATTTCTATTAGTCTAAGAGCCATTCTGTTTCCTCAGATTAGAACCCCTTTCAACTGCTTGTTCATATTCTGATGAAAATTCAGTAGGTGATATTTCTACATCACATTTCTCTTTATTTATTGATGATCCTATTTCTTTATTTTCCCTCATCTTCTGACATATCTGTAGGATGGATACAGCATTTTCTCAAGTACATCTAGGAGCTTATTTCCTAGTTAAGAGGCTCAGGGCTTCATTTCAGACTCTGCACCCCAACTCCTCAACCCCTTAACAGCTCCTACTTCCAGATACCTAATTAATCTTTGTAGTCACATATAATATAGATTATTCACTATTTCATAAGGAAGGTGCTTTCTGTCTCATATTCAACATTGGGAGGCCTCATGTGAGTCATATTCCTTACTAGTTATGGAAATATGAAAAGGGATACATTCTAGATAAAAGTGGAGAATCAGGTACTAACATTGCTGTGGATGTGAGAGAACAGATGTGCATACTTTCCCCCTCACTGCCACAAAAGGGTACATATCTTAAGAATGCTTATTTCAGGTGTAAATTTGCCTGTCAACCCGTAAGAATATTTGACACATATGCATTATATTAGTAACCTCAGTCACCTCCAATAAGAGGCAATTTGTAGAGTGTACTAACTCAACACCCAGGATCTTTTATATGCCTTGGAGGGGAAACAGAGTATTGAGTCAACCAAGCTGCTTGATTTTGCAGTTTAGAGGCCTCAGCTACTAAACTGCTGTGATATCAGGCACATGCACAGGGAGAGCATATTGTCGAGTATTTTTATAAGGAATTAGTCAATATAATTGAGGGCTGTAAAGAGACTGTTACACAACCTCATTACATGTTGTAAACACTTCATCACATGACATCTTTCCGTGTCATAAATACATCATCAGAGACCATTATGTTGGCTAATGATGCCTTCTCACATCCATTCATCATGCAAAAATGAATAAATGCCTAAGGAGAGCATAGTCTGTGCAGTTTTTCACTGTTGTGGTAACTCCATCTGTAGAATTTATGATGTTATCGTAGAATTACAAATGCTGTTACACAGTAAAAAGATAAGTGTTTTTGTTCTTTGCTCTGTATTCTTACAACTATCTCAAGGTAATAAAATCTGACCTGACCTGGGTAGTTGGTAAAAGAATATTTAAAGAAAGAGGGGGAAAAGAACAAAGAAAAGGGGAAGTGGGAGAGGAGGAGGAGAGGGAAATGGAAAAGAACTGTTTTAAGCTATTTAAAATCATTGTGCACTACAGACCTATCTATGGTGGTGGGTTTCAGACATGTTTGACTGTCCATGTGCTTTACAGTTAATTTACTTAAGCAATAGAACTGGTGACTCTCTCTGCTTAGTGTTTTAATCGAATTTCAGTTTCTTCTCTAAAATTGAATCATTTGTCTTTACAATAATATGTCATTATAATTTGATGTACAACAGAACTTGAAGAAACATTGTAAATCAACTATACTTTAATAAAAAATTATATAAGTCAAAAAGTCATAAATTCACAATATCTACCTTTTGGTATCCTCTTCTCACATTTTTCTTAGAGTGTGGGATGGAGGAAGACATTTATAAAATAATATCAGATGAAAGCAATGGTTTCCACACTTGTTCCATGAAGTCATGCATTATTCTTGGGTTTCCAAAGCCTCTTAGAGAAGGGTCATTGGGCAAGGCAGTCTCAGTGCCTCCCTCTTACCTTAAGCATGGAAGCTCCACTTTCAGCTGTTTTCAATTTTTGGTACCAGAGTGTAGAACCCACTGAATTAAGTAATATGCATTTCTCATTGGGCTTTGAACACTCAGAATCTTTTATTTTTATGATTACCAAAGATCTTCATGGGACAGTGGTGGTAGGCACAGGAGCTTTCATGGAGGGCCCTTGGCCTATGCCTCTCATTTATTAATGCCTGTAATTTTAGACTTTTGAAGTTATCATTAAGTGAAGTCATAATAGAGAGTCACTGTGTCTGTGTGTGCTGTGTATATATGGATTAAGTGTTAATTTGTTAAACATGAACACTTAAACATCCCATTATTTCTGTGACCCTGTATTGGCATTCCCTCATTTTTAAATGTACCAGGGGTCTCAAATCATGGAAATTGCTTACCTGTTTCTTGACCTCTAGGGGTTCCAATGATCAACTAGCAACATTCTGGTAAAATCCAAACTTATTCCACCTTCAAGTTTAGGAAATTATTGTTGGGGGTTGGGAATCCCTTTTGCCAAACAAAACATTAATCGAAGCACTCTCCAACATCAGCTGGGTTCCTTTTTGGGTCTAAGAACTGTACAGATCACTTCACCTGGTTATTCATTCAATCCTCACTCCAATTTACTATTGTTTATCCCAACTTCAGATGAGGAAGGTGACATTCAGACAGGTTAAGCAAACCAAAACCACACATACTCAGTAAGAGGCAGGGTCATTCCAACCCAGGAAGACTGCTTCCAGAGACGGAGACTAAGTATTGTGTCACATTGGCATGAAGGTAAATACAAATCACTGCACTTTTCACTTTGGAACATAATGGAAACGGCCAAGAATTAACCCAAGAAAGGAGTAATTGGCTTTTTGTTGTTTATATACTTTTGTCTTAGTCCCTCTAATTGAGGATGGTAAAATGAAACAAAAAACTTAAAATTAATTTTATGAAATTCATGAAATAAACCAAGCTAAACAAAATATAAATAATTAAATGTCCAAATGATTTTTTATTAAGTTTGCACTTATTTAAGCTTATAACTGCACTGATTATTTTGACTTTATAAATATCTGGGTGTATATATATATATATGTATATTTTCTATATAAATACATATATACACAAAATTTACCTACAAACATATATATAAAATAACCTAATGACATAGTAAAAATAATTTCTTTTAAAAATGCATTTAGATGTAACACAAAAACTTATGACTGGGAAGAATCAAACATCAGAATATATAAAAAGAACCATAATTTTAAAAAATAGAAGCAAACAATTCAAAAATGGGCCAAATCTGAAAAGATCGTTTTCTAAATATGATGTTCAAATGGCCAATAAGCACATGAAAAGATCTCAACATCTCTAGTGATTATGGAAACCAAAATCAAAATCATGATGCAATACCACTTCATACCCATTAGGATAGCTCTTATAAAAGCAAACACAAAAATAGCAATAAGTATTGGTGAAAATGAACACTTGTGCACTGCTGGTGGGAATCTAAAATGGTACAACTGCTGTGTAAAAGAGTTTGGTGGTTTCTCAAAAAGTTAAACATAGTAATGTCATATGATACAGCAATTCCACTTTTGGATAAACTATATGCCCAAAAGAATTGAAAGTAGGGACTCAGATACTTTGTGCATAAATGTTATTCCAGAATTATTTACAATAGGCCAAAAATAAAAAATTCAAATGTCCATCAACAGATGAATGGATTAAGAAATTGAATATTATTTAGCTGTAAAAGAAAATGAAGTTCTGATACGTGGTACAACATAGATGAACCTTGAATAGTTTTATGATAAGTGAAATAAATCAGGCACAAAAGAGCAAATATTGTTAATTCCATTTATATGAGATACCTAGAATTGGCAAATTCAGGAAGAAGTAGGAGAGTAGTTGTCAGGGGCTAGGCAGCTGGGGACATAAGGGGTTATTAATTAATGAGTGCAGAGTTTCTTTTTAGAAATGATGAAAAAATTCTGGAAATGGAGAGTGGTGATAGTTGCACAACATTGTCAACGTACAATACTACTGAATTGTATACTTAAAAATGGTTAAAATGATAATTTGTTGGCCACATCCATGGCATGAAGGAGTTCCGGTCCCAAAACGGTAAATTTTATATTACCAATTGTATGTTGCAGCACAATAAAAATAAACAAAGAATTAATGGGGAGTTCCCATCGTGGTGCTATGGAAACGAATCCGACTAGGAACCATGAGACTGTGGGTTCGATCCCTGGCCTTGCTCAGTGGCTTAAGGATCCGGCGTTGCTCTGAGCTGTGGTGTAGATTGCAGACGCGGCTCTGATCGGGCGTTGCTGTGGCTGTGGTGTAGGCTGGCAGCAACAGCTCCTATTCGACCCCTAGCCTGGGAACCTCCATATGCCTGCGAGTGCAGCCCTAAAAAGACGAAACACAAAAATAAATAAATAAATAAATAAATAAAGGTTTTTTAAAAAAAGAATTAATGGGAACTATTTGTTCAAAAATTTATTTGAAAATAATCAAAATCATCCCCTCTAATTTGTAATCTTACTATTTTAAAAAATTCTGGCACACATGCCCATGATTCTTTCAGTTAATCTCAGGTCTTTACTGAATAAAGAAGTCTTGATTTACCTCATACAGTCTACTTGCTTGTTTACTGTACATTTAGATTATAATGTTACCGTGAAGAGGAAAAATTATACCTTAAAAGTAAGTGCATTCAGTATGCATTATGCATAACTCATTTATAGCTAGGTTCTTCCTTCATAGTACTTTGGAGAGGGAGAAAGGGGTGGGAGGATTGAGAAAAACTTAGAAATGAATCACACTGAAAATAAATAGCCCTTCTTATTTTCCATGCATCCTTAAATTTGAAGAGCTAAACCCAAAGGACTGTTGTATCATAGCTTTATACTCATTTCCTTGTGCTAGTAGACAAAAATAAACTTCGACTCAGCTGAACAGGAAAAGCCTGACTCCTTAAAATCAAAACTCTGACTCTTGCAGAAGGTGCTTGGAGGTAAGTCATTGATATGTTGATCCTGAGAAGAGAAGAATAGATGGGGAATGATCTCACACACCCACTGTGCAATAAAAAGATGAGTGAATCCACTGCTATGCTGATGTTTTGAGGAGCTGAAAGTATACATGATACTTAAGAAATATATCACTTTATATGACATGAGTTATGATATAGAAGTTCAACATAGAAATAGAATATATGTCTTCCATCTTCAAGTCTAGGAAATTATCTCTGGGGGTTGAGAACTCCTATTTTTGCACCACTCTGGGTACAAACACTTCTATGGGGTGGTTTCCAGGACATACTGGAATTCGTAAGACCCAAAGGTGATTCCACTCATATCAAGGTTTTAGGATGGCTTTTTCTAAATAACATTGCCTAGGAGTTGCCACCATGGTGCAGTGGGTTAAGAATTTGACTGCAGTGGCTTGGGCTGCTATGGAGGTATGCACTTGATCATCTGGCCTGGCGCAATGGGTTAAAGGATCTGATGTTGCTGCAGCTGCAGCATGGGTCACAGCTGTGGCTCGGATTCAGTCTTTGGCCTAAGAACTTCCATAAGCCATGGGTGGAGCCATAAATTTTTTAAAAAATAAAAAAATATAAATAATTAACATTGCCCAAAGGCCTTAAATAATTGTGTCTCTTGGCTGTACAAGGTAGATAATGATGGGAGAAAATAACGTACTAAAACTGACTTATGTACTGTTGCATCTCCTAACATATTTTTGTGTCCACAATATGAATAGCCTTTGTCTGTGGCTTCTTTCACAAAGTAGGAAAGAAAAAAGGCAAGTGGATAGAAAGCTGTGCTCCTTGTGTATGTAATTAGAGGGGATTTGCCCAGAGAGAGCATCTGTACCTTAACTCTAGCAAATGGACAGAGGCAATAAACCAGCATAAGGCAGAGTTCCTGTCCTGGCTCAGCAGTTAACAAATCTGACTAGCATCCATGAGGAGGCAGGTCCGATCCCTGGCCTTGCTCAGTGAGTTAAGGATCCGGCATTGCCTTGAGCTGTGGTGTAGCACACAGACACGGCTCAGATACTGCATTGCTGTGGCTCTGGTGTAGGCAGGCAGCCACAGCTCTAATTTGACCCCCCCAGCCTGGGAACCTCCATATGCCCTGGGTGCGGCCCTAAAAAGCAAAAAAAAAAAAAAACAAAAAACAAAACAAAAACAGCATAAGGCAATGTCCAAACTTCACACACACACACACACACACACACACACACACACACATACACGTGCTCACTCTTGCCAGTTTTTCTTCTTTCTATTTGCTGTGCAGCTTTCCTCTACTAATCCATTGATTGCCTGCTTTATTGTGCAGGGAAACTATATCTTCTCAAAAAATCAGCTCATCCTTTGTACAAAGAATCCTCAAAAAGCATTAGGGGCAAGTATTCAGAGGCCTATGAAGATGACCGTGGTCACAGAGACTACAGGTCAAGAAGGAATCAACTCTTAGCTTCTGTTTCAGTGAAAGAGAAGAGGTTTGCAGGGCCCCAGGCTAACTTTGCAAGCTCTGCTTTCCCTACGCGCCCAAATTAAAGGGTAGCTGAAAGAGCCTCCCTCACTGGGAAGAGGGGATGGTGCTGCTGTGGGCACTGCTCGACTCTTTCCAAAGGAGGAAAGACCTGGAGACAGGACGGGGATGAAGGAATTCTCTGGGGAGGAGGGGCCTTGGCCGAGCATGTTTAATGAGTTCAAACCTCTTCCACAAATTAAGTGAAATATTTTAAAAGGAAACAATATTACTTAACATTTTATTTGTTTCAGCTACTTGGTTACAACTCCGCACGGGCACAATTAATGGAGGAAATAGAGTATTTTATAAGCCCAGGACTCTACCTCAATCTGTGACCAAGAAAAATTCTTTGCCTTAATCACCATACATTCCTTTCAGATAGCTTGCATGTTGCCAAAATAATTATCCCAGGCTTAAGAAAAGATTTTGTCTAGTCACTCCCCCCAAAGTTTTAAGGGTTGGGAAGTAGAATGCTCCTGTTCCTAAATTAATAGTGAACTTTGTCCTTTGATAATATGTGAGTGTGTGTTTAAGTAGCCCGTAATAATGCACTAGATCATGTGTATTTATATGCACACACATGCATGCACACACAAGCACCATTGAAAGCCAAGTTTCTGTAAATCTGAGAATTGAGAGTCAGCATGGATGCCCTGAACTTTCTGTTTTCAGGAACAGCATCCCTTGCTCAGTCCAGATGCTATGCTCACCAGAGAAAAATATATATATATAAATAAATTTAAAAAGCTTTTAATTGATCATGAAAATAAAAAAGTATCCTGGAAACTAGGTATGTTAAAAAGTAAAAGAAAGAAAGCAAAAGAAGAAAAAAAAAATTCTCTCAATTTCTCCAAATTTTAAGGAAAAGAAAGCTAACTCTAAAAAATTCTGAGTGGAGAACATTCAAAGTTAATACAAACGGAATGCACGAGGTTTCAATTCATAAAGGCCTTTTCTTTTTGTTTTCTTCTACCAGGTGGATAATGAAAGATATTTCACAAAATTCCCAGATAATTTTCTCAGAATTTTCACAGTTCTAATCTTTGAAAATAAACTGTTTGAATACTGTGTTATCTCTGAGAACAATAATCTTAAATATATGCCCTTTATTTTCTTTCTGTCGTGTGCAAAGAAATCCAGAAAGAGAGAGCTCAAGTTAGAACGTAATGAAGGTGGAGGATTAGCAATCCCAGCATGATTGAGACAAGCAAGGGTGTCGTTTTGAGTATTACCCTCAAAAGCAATTCCATCCTAACTTTCTATTCAGACACCATAAAAGGCAGCCAGTCCAAGTTCACCAGCTGAAGTGCAGACTATGTGAACATTCCCAGTCTCTGAAGAGCATGGCAAAATAAATAATCACTCTCCCCACTTTGTTTCTGCTTTTCCCTTCCCTCCACACCTATAAATATAGTTTATTGTATTACATAGCTTTTAGGGTCAAGTATTAATGGTGAGAACCATTAAAAGGGCAAAGGTCAGTGGCTGTTGACTTCAGTGACCCTTAAATTTAATCTAGCGTGGTAGGAATAGAATTAAGAGTGATGAACTTGCAAAGTGTGATAAAACCGGCTTTACTCACACAATTGGGCAGCAACCGAGGAATGAAAGAAATCTAAACAATAAAAATGAACTTTGTGATCTAATTACAGCCCCAGAGTGAAAGGTGAAATTCACAGCCAACTGCCATGCATGAAGGCCAAACTCTGACATCTTTAAAATATCATGTGGTTCTGGAATCCAGCGGCCCTTTTGGAATTTTATCAAATAAACACTGGTCTTTATTTTTATTTAGCTTTATGTCCACTTCAATAAAAGAGATGGCAAGACAGCACTTTGGAAAATATAGAAACCTATTTCTTCGACCAGATGAACTTCATTTTTCAAAATAAATCCTTCAAATCAGTCACATTTACACCTTTTTTTTTTTATCCTTTTCAATTTAAGAACTTGGTATTCTATACTTTATTTTTTTCGCTCTTCTTTCTTCCACCTGTTTTTTATTTAAATCTATTGGTTATTTCCCCCTGTGATTTGAAAGATAGTTTCAATTTATCCATTTTTAAAAATACCAGTGCATGCTTTCTGATTTTATATTACTATCATTTTCCCTCAATAATTCCTTTCCTAAATTTTTTTAAACCTAGTTTAAGAAACCACCTTCCAAGGGGCTGATTAATTTAGGAGTGGTTTTCAACTTTTTATTTGGTTACTTTTTTTTAAGTTACAAAAATAGTACAGAGAGTTCTTACCCTTCACACAGATTTTCCAAATCTTCACAACTTACCTCATCATACAAAATGAGGAAATTAATATTGTTACTACTAATTTGTTAGTATTGTTACTACTATTAACTCATCTAAAAATTTATTCAAATTTTACCAGTTTTCCACCATGGTTCTTTTTCTGTCCAGGATCCAGTCCAGGTGCATTTATTTGTCAAGGTTCCTTTGTCATCTCAGGTCTATGACAATTCCTCCATCTTTCCTTATCTTTCATGACTTTGTTTTAAAGTCAGTTCTTCTGTGGAATGTCTCCAATGTAGATTAATCTTATGTTTTCTCATGATAAAGCTATGCATTTTTAGTAAGAATATCATAGAAGTGATATTGTACCATTCTCAGTCATTATATCATGAGGCAGAGGATGTCAATATGGTTTATAGCCAGTACTGTAAACCTTTATCATTTCATTACCATGGTGGAGACCAGATTCCTCTATCATGAAGTTACTACTTTTCTCTTTGTAATAAATATCTTATGGGACGAAACTTTGAGATGTTGCAAGTATCTTGTATTTCATCATATTTTTGCCTCCTAGCTTTAGCAAGATAAATCTCTAAACACTTATATGGAGTGATTTCTAGGACATACTCTGAAGCGAAAATGGCAAAACACAAAGGGTACTTGTAGTAGAATGCCATTTATGAAAGAAAGAATGAGATATTAGAAAATAAGCATGCATCTGTTTCTTTATGTTAAAAGGAGATGTAAAAATGATAAACCAGAAAATAAAGAGGCTGGTTACCTACGGGGTGTGTGTGTGTGTGTGTGTGTGTGTGTGTGTGTGTGTGTTGTGTGTACTGGAATAAAAATGATAGCAAATGAACCTAAAACCTAACTGTATTACGAATGAATGACACAATGAAGCAGAAAACGTGGAGAAGAAAAGAGCCAAGTAACTTTTTTTGACGCACTCTCAGCATGTGGAAGTTCCCATGCCAACGATCAAACTCATGCCACAGCAGTGACAACTGCCAGATCCTTAACCCTCTGCACCATAAGAGAACCCCGAGAGCCAAGTAACTTCAAAAAGACAGTATTTTGTCTGCATACTTAGAGTAAAAGACAAAATAACTATCCACAAATATTGTTAGTGAATTTGTTTCTAACATATGTATAGATGAGCAGTTCTGGAATTACGTTTTGTGTATACTGGGATTGAACAGGAATCCTTTGTGTTTTGCCTTTTTCATTTAAGAGTATGTCCTGGAAATTACCCCATATAAGTAATTTCCTCTTTTTTTTTTTTGTCTTTTTGCTATTTCTTGGGCCGCTCCTGTGGCATGTGGAGGTTCCCAGGCTAGGGGTCGAATCAGAGCTGTAGCCACCGGCCTACGCCAGACCCACAACAACGAGGGATCCGAGCCGCGTCTGTGACCTACACCACAGCTCACGGCAACGCCGGACCCTTAACCCACTGAGCAAGGGTGGGGACCGAACCCACAACCTCATGGTTCCTAGTCGGATTCGTTAACCACTGCGCCACGACGGGAACTCCTAATTTCCTCTTTATAACTACACTGTACTACATTCTTTGGCTATACCAACAATGGTAAATTGGACTTTAGGTTTTTCTAATTTTTATTTTATTATTTTTTGGCTATGCCCATGGCATGCTATAGTTCTCAGGTCAGGGATTGAGCCCCTTCCACAGTAGCAACCCAACCAGCTAAAGTGATAACACTGGATCCTTAGCCTGATGAGCCACCAGGGAACTCCATCTAATATTTTAAAATTACAAACAATGCAGAAATGAATGATCTTGTTTGCAATTATTATTTTTTATTGTTGGAAATAGATATTCAGGGTCAAGTTCTTGTGTGAACGTTGCAGGGTCAAGCGATAAGAGTACATGTAGTTTTGCTAGATATTGCCAGGATTGCCTCCAAAATGTTCTTCTGGTTTGCATTTCTACCTGCAATGTTCAGGAATGTCTATTTCCCCACAGCCTTGCCAAATGAAGATGTTGTCCTAATTTACATTTTAATCAGCCCCATAGGTAAATAGAAGTAATTATTTTCATTTGCATTTTTCTAATTATGAGTGAGTGTAAACATGTTTTCATTTGTTTAAGAGCCATTTTTATTTTCCTTGTTTTGTGAATTATCTGGTTGTATCTATTTCCTATTTTCCTATTAGGTTTTTACCCTCTGTCCTTCAGTTTTTACAAGTCATTTGTATACTAGTGACATTAACTCTTTGTAGTATATACGGCAAGTATTTTCTTCCAGTTTTTCACCTGACTTTTGACTAATTTATGATTTTTGTGTACATTTTATCTTGTCAAATTGACTCTTCTTACATTACCTCTGGATTTTGACTCATCGATAGAAAGTTTTTTCCCTAAACTAAGCATAACAGTTAAGTCAATCTCTGTTTACTTCCAGTATGTGTGTGGTTTCCTTATTTTGAGTTTAGATATCTAACCCATTTGGAATGTATCCCTGTGTATGGTGTGAGGTTTAAGCATAGCTTTTCTTGCTTTGAATGGTTGACCAGATGTCCTTGTACTATAAGTTAACTTCTGGCCCAGTGGTTTGAGATATTGCTTTTATCAGATGCTAAATTTCCATATGTCCTTGGGTCTATTCCATGCTTAATATTTTATTCCACTGGATCATTTGTCTATGCATGCTTTTGTACCACACTATTTTAATTTGAGAAGTTTTACAGTATGTTTTTAACTCCTCGCAGGGCTACTTTCCCCTTGTGCCCAGATTTTTCTTTTAATCCAAGGGCTTTAAACTTGGGGTGTGTACAAAGCCAAGGAAAATACACAAATGAATAATACTGACAGGGTTCAAGTAATAGGGAGTCGTGGAGACTGTAGAAAATAGGAGAGCTTTCTGTATATGCAAACTAAAGGAAACAGCTGCTCTTTACCTCCAGCCAACTGTTTCCCCATGACAATATAGGTCCAGTAGTAAAAGGTTTAATTTTTAAAGATGAGAGAAAACAACAGATTTCTATGAGAAAACTCCCAATTTTGAAATGTTAGCTCACTGGCAATGAATTAAAATTTCTTTTAGTTTTATGTTTAGCATCATGCTGAGCCAGAAAGTAGAGCCATATGTAAGCTACACATGGCCCAAAGATTTCTAGTTTGCACACTCTGCTGTGCACAAGAAGCTGCTGAGAGATAATGTAAACAGAAGTTTCTGATTAATTTCACTCCAAATTGTTGAAGAAATTAGTTTTTCAAAAGGTACACTTACTCATCTCAAAGATAAGCCAATGGAACAGAAAGGTCCCCAGATTAGAATTCAAATGTGTAAATAGTTCCTATCCTCAAATTTCCAGAAGGAAAAGTATTAACTATCTTTATGAATGTTGTTCGATTTCTGCCTCAGAGTCTTTATTATACAAAGTGAAAGCGGTTAATTGCAAAATGCCTTTGTATAGAGTTTTAGTACTATTTACAGTTTAAAATGAAATGTATCATGTGTCTTAAGTCATCAAATTCATGGGAAGATAAAAATTAACTGTATTTTTTATTTCAGATTATTTTTCAAATACATTTTAAAAGATTTTTACTATAAACCATGAAAATAAAAAACTAAATTTAATAATCCCATATGGTACAAAATATAAAGTATACAATCTCTTTACCCCATTCACAGCAAAACCAGATTCATAATACTTCTGTATATCCATATGTAAGACAAATAAATTATACAAAATATCATCATGAATATATTGTTCTATATCTTGCTTTTTTCACTTCCATATCAATTTATATGAAACTGCCTCATTCATCATATTGTTGGAAAATATTCCATCACGTGGAGTATATTTAATTAATCCCTTAACTAATAGATAGTTATACTGTTCTTAGTTTTTGGTATTTCAAACAATGCTGAAATGTTAATCACAATAGTCAAGATATTATGAAAACAACCTAAGTGTTTATTGATAAATCAATGGATATATATACACACATATACATATAATGTGATATACATATTGATAAATATGTATACATTATATATATCACATGTGTATATATATAATGACCTGTATATATGTGTGTGTGTATGTGTGTGCATACATATCTAATGTATAAATCATCATATTGTATGCATTAAATATGTATGATTTTTATGAAATTTAAATTAAAGTTACACCTTTTGTAATGTAAAAACCCTAGAAGTAGATAATTTCTATTTAATTTTATACAATTTGTATCAATAAAAACATGCTTTTAAAAACTTAAAAAAAAACAGTGTTGAAGATTATTTGCACATGCAAGTGTATGCCAGGTAAATCCTTAGGAATATAATTGCTGGGTCAACAGATGTTGTACTCATGGCCCCAATAGAAAATAAACTGTTAATTATAATTAATAAATATTAAATTGAGCATTTTTCTAAAAATTCATTCCATAGTTTAAATTTGTATTGAAAATTAAAATATTGCTGTTATTATTAGCTGTAAATGTTTTCTATTTAAGATCATGTGCTATAATAATTCTGCATTTAATTTTAAAAACATGTTTTTTATTATAATATGTATGCTTATTATTGAAGAAATTAGAAAACGTAGATATAAAAGTGTCCAGAAATTTTACAGGGGTCCTACCAAATAACAACCAATAACATCTTTTCTACACATACTAGGTAGTACCACACATGCCTAGTAAACCTACTAGGAATCATATCAGCAGACAGGCTAAATTGACCAATATGGTCACAATATGTAAACTATTTTGTAGAATTCACTAGAAAAGCCATTATAAATATTTTTAAATGTTTATATTTATAAAATTATTTTTATGGCAAAATGATTTTCCATTATGTAGGATCACAACGTAATAAGGCAACCAATTATTGTTCAGTGTTTGCTTTGTTTCTAATTCAAATTTTCCCTTGTTGTAAATGTAACATAAACATTCTGAGATCTGGGACTGACCTTTCATGTTGAGACAGTTCCATGAACATAGTAGATACTCAATAAACATTTGCTAAATGGGCAAAAGAAGCATTAATTAACGTACAATAAAAAGTGCTGTATCTGCTAAATAGTTGCTATTTTCTTAGGGCAAAAGCCTAAAGTCATAGGGATTGAGATTTTTGATATTTCCTCTGCCAAGATAGTCTCTTTCTCAAAGAGTTGGAGATCATAGCTTTCTTCATCTGAGCCTCATCAATGATTGTTAAGATGTCATCTTTAAGTGTGTGCGTGCGTGTGCGTGTGTACGTACACCAATACACACATATACATGTTTACACACACACATATACTATTAGTCTGTAGTTTGGTAACATACTTCAATTTTGTTATTATTATTTTCTTTTTTACAAGGAAGAACAATGGCAAAAAACTATAAAAGATTACAAAATTTCTTACAAATGTTGTTTATCTTCCATCCCAAAATGAACACAATTAGGTCATATGTGCTTTAGATACTTTAAAGATCAACCATTATGGTCAAAAGTGAAATTCTTAATACTTCCCTCCTCAACCCTCTTCTCCCCTCTACCCCCTTTCCAGGTGCAGACATTGTTGTCATTAGCGTGTATTTGATGTATGTTTTCTATATATTGTATTATTTTATGTTATCAGTTCTTACATAAATGGCTTTTTAAAAATCTCAGCATTGTTTTTCCCTCTTCATGCTGCAAAACAGTTTTCATATGACTCTTTAACAGTTTGCTTAAGTTCTTAGATTATTGTAGTGTAGTAATAGACCTATGTTCATAATTTTACTTTCTTCTTACATCAGCTATTTACTGCCCACAATTATGTTCTGGCATTTAGTACATCAATCAGATGACCGAAATCTCCTTGAGTATTAGAATTTTAAATAAAGTTGTCCTTTCATAACTTTTCCATGTTTAGATGCTTGCTGAATTTTTAAAGTCCTCTCACATTTGCAGGGTGATAATAGTATGGGGCCTCTTTGCATTGAGTTTGCTCAGAACATCACAGTTATTCATGAGAAGGAAGACGATTTCTATCATTCCACAAACTCCCATACTCAATTAATATCCCTTCAATTGTTGCTTCTAATCTTATTTGCTTTGACTTGTAATTCTACTTTATCATATGTTCCTTTCCTTGCAATAACTGCATTTGCATCATCAGGATATATGCCAGCTTCAAGAAAAGCATGTTTTCTTATATTTATGAAGAATGGAAATTTCTGTTTACATGGAAAATGTAAATATATATATAAAACTTGCTCACCTTTCCATATCTGGAAACATATGGAAACACAGAACTTTGTGCTTTATCTCAAGAATTATATTATAAAAAATATATGAAAGATGCAGCTGGAAGACTTAGGCTTTGAGTTCTGGAACATACTCAATTATCCAGCCCTAAATATTTCAGATTTCAGCTTTGTTTTTACCATGTCCACATGCACATGTCAACAGCCTTCTGGAAATAAAACCATTTTAAATCTCCTGGTCTTGAGTCACACTTTGAGGGGACTGCGCACTCTGGATGCAGTTTCTGTTTTTTGCAAATCATTTGAACCATTCCTGCAAGTCAATCAAGAGGTCCCTTACACTTAGGGATTTGGTTGTGCAACGTGAAGATGTGGGGAGCCAAGAAACTGAATTACTTGACAGGAGAAGACTTTGCCCCATAGATCTGTTACTGATGTGCATGATGTGTAAAAAATTCTTAAGTGAAATTTTCTTGCTCCATCAATCCTGAGACCTATATTCACACAACCATCAAATGTATGGTGAGAATCATTAGAAGTCATCAATACTAATAACCAGAGACCTAGAGAGATCAGTGACTTCCCCCAAGTCACCCAGCTGATTGGAGACAGAGAGGGAAATAGAGATCACTGTTCCCACATCCACATTCAGTATATTTTTGTTATATTCAGCTAGTGATAGTCTGCTGTTTCTTCTATTGCCAGAATTTGACACCTAGGTTCTGAGAACTATCAGGTGTCCAGTACTGCAACCATCAGCCAACAACAACTCAAGGAGAATGGAACTTCAGTGTGCATACAGATCATCATGAGGAGATCTTGTAAAATACAGATTCTGATGCAAAAGGTATGGGGTGGAGCCTGAGATTCCGCATTTCTAACAAGCTCCCAGGAGGTGATGTTCATGCTGCTGGTCAAAAAACACAGTTTGATTAGCAAGGCATCCGATGACTTTTCAGGATGTCCGCAGACAAAAGAGTAGTAAGCTTCTGGTCATTACCAGATAAGATGAGAACAGTATTGGGGATGAAAAAAGAGAATGGAATAAAAAAACCCGGGAGGGGTTTCCTTTGTGGAACAGTGGGTTAAGGATCCAGAGCTGTCACTGGAGCAGCTTGGGTTGCTGCTGTGGGGCAGGTTCAGTCTCTGGCCCAAGAACTTCCCCATGCCATGGACGAAGCAAAATACAAACAAAAACCTGGGAGACAGACAGAGCACAAAAGTGAATCCACACTGGCTTTGGATTTACATTTTGTACCTTTGGAAATGAAGAATCGATTTGCTATCATCCTCTAAAACCAATGTACCAATATCCTGATGTGAAACATGTGGGGAGAGTGGACTGTCAGTTTTAAGGCTGTCTTCCACCAAGTATTTCAGCAAGAAATCCTTCATGTTGTTAGTGTTTTCTCACAGAGAGAACCCCCATCTCGATTCTCTCTAAAGGCCATCTCTTCTGCATTTTTGCCCTGCCTCCCAACATACCCAGGGTCATGCACACAATGACTATTATTAGGTGGATATTTACAGCTATCATCGACCTCGTTACTGAAATGCCCCAGGTGTGGGAGAAAGATAGAAATCACTCAACTTCAGAGAGAAAGGGTCCATCACCAAGTGCTGCAAGGATAAAACCTGGAAAGAATCAGAGCTCACTTAAGACGACTATCTTTCCCCTTCCCTAACCAGGTTATCTTGGTCCATTGAGGAATTTATCTTCATTTTGTCTCTTGCATTTAGCTTGTTTGAATAGGAAATGAACTGCTTGAATTTCATGGGGTTGAGTGTTTAACCTGAATGGAACTGCATGGACTCATGTAGATACTGCAATCCTGAAAAGCTGATGGTGACTCAAAACAGGAGATTCTTGAGTCCTGCACTTGCAGTTAAAGACAGAAACAGTCTTTAGACCAAATCAATAAAGATATGTAAATTATCCGTAAGAATTACACATGATCCCTAAATAAAATAAGAGATAACCAACATTGTCCCTGAAGGAAATCAGGCAGTATGCTTCAAATAAACTTGAATAACCTTACCTGATTTACAACAGTGTTTCTTTCCTGGGAGTTGGGGGTTGGAGGGAAGTTCTTTCTGTGTTGGCTATGACCATGTCCCTGTAGAGTCAGGCCACTGGGTAAGACAAGAAGGGTATTTTGACTGTATTTTTACCCTATGACAAGAGACTTTTTTGCAAGGGCCATCTGGCTCCATCCATCTCAACAGTGTAAATCTGGATGCTCAGTCTCCCTCAAGAAGGCTGCCCTAATGCAAAGGGCAAGAGAGTTTGTGTTCTTCACCAGGGTAACTGCAGACAACAGGACAGAAAGCTTGTGTATAGATGGGTCAGGGGAGGCCAAAGGGCACTTTGTTTTCCTTAATGGAGAAAAGGACAATTGCTCCGTAGGTAGAAGACAGAGGAGTCAATGACCTAATGGATTTTCAGTTGTATCCTCAGAGCATAATCAACTACATTGAGTAGAACTAGAAACTAAAATAATCCTTGTGAAAACAAGAGGCATATGTTACTTGCACTACAGGCAACTGGCAGGGCTCAAAAGAGTGCTCTGGACCAGGAGTAGCAAACACCTGATTTATTTCCCTGTATTTCCAAGACGTCCTCACCTTTTTTTGTTGATGAAAGAGCAAAATGAAAGATGTTGTTTCCATGGCAGAGAAGGATGTGTTCTTGCATCTGGTAACAAAAGATGACCATCTTGAACAACCCATTTTAACCCCTATAAAACTGAATCACTTCTATCTGTAACCCCCAGACAAGGGAGACTTAACCACCTCCCAAGCAGGTTAGTACAAGGCAAGGAGACCCACCTTCTCTTCTGTCCCCTGCATAGAAACCTTTTTTTCTCTATAGCCTTTCCTCTGAACTCTTGTTCAAATAGTTAATACCTTTGTAAAATATATCTGGTTTCCAAAGTCTGTGATAGGTCTTAAAGAGCAAAACTCACATTCGAATTTCAAAATAGAGTGGTTTTTCATTTTATCAAGATTATACCTCATAGAATTAGGGAATTTCAGAATTAGGCCAACCTCTTTTGTGTGACTGTTAAGTAAACTGAGGTCCAACACAGTCAATGACTTGCTTAAAATCCTATCATCCTAATAAAAGAAATAATACTTGTTAATATTCATTACGTATTTACTATGTCTAATACAGTTCTAAGAACTTTTATAAGGATTACCTTCTCCCTCAAGACAATCATTGATTGAGGTCCAGTTTTTATATCCAGATGAAAAAAACTGAAGCATAGAGAGCTTAAGTAACATGCCCCAGGTCCTCCAGCGGGTGAAGAATGGAGCCAGCACCAAAACTCAGGCAATCTGAAACCAGATCAGAGCTGTGATTCTAACATGTAGTGTAGCAGCAGAGCCAGGACGAGAAATAAACCCCTCTTTCTCCTTGTTCAGTCTGCCTTGCATCCACCATGTCCCATCCCAGATCACTTAGCTCAAATAAGAACCTTTCCGTTAAGAGCGGAAGAGACCTGAGATCTCATTAACCTCACTAGTACTTCTGTCAAATGGCCTCGTGGGTCCCCATAAGTATTATTTTATTTCTGGCTCATAAACTTTCCACCAGGACAGGACACCACATTGGTGAGGTCATTAAATCTTTATAATAACAATATTATGCTAATGGAAATTATTAGTCTATTCCTTGTTCCCCAAAAACCATATGGTGGGTTTACTGGGCAGTGACACTGAGATGTCATGGTGGATCTTGAAGCATAAAGAATATAGGGATTCATAACGTTCTCAGAGCAATGGAGTTTTCCATGAGGTAACAAGCTGGCATGGCTGACTATGGGATTTAGACATAAACAGGATACTGGAAAAGACTTGGGGAGGGCTCACGGCAGCACTCAGATTAGAATTCAGGTGGTAGAATAGTAAGCATAGGTATTTCCAAGCCTAAGCTTTCTACCGAGAGAGCTTGTTGCCAATATTTTGATTGCATTATGAATTTCCTTTTAAAACGGCTTGCTCTTTAATATCAAATAATAAAACATAGGTATTAGAGCCAATTTAAGTAATTTAGAATAATTAGAGTCTTAAGTAGGCCGTACATGTTCTGGGAGCAGAACAATCTCTCCAAACAACAGTGATGTCAGAGGTTTGGGGTTTGGGTCTGTTTTCTCTCTCTCCTCCCTGTGGCTCAAACGTGTGGTGTCGTTTCCCTTCCTGGAGCCCAGTTACCCAGTAACTCCTGAAATGGCTGGAGAAACATTGGCTGCCATGCATATTCAACCTTGAAAGCACAACAATCTGGGATTTTAATTCAAACAAATGTGAAAATGGTTTATAAATAGGATCCAGCTGCATTTCTAATAGTGAAGACGGGGAAAAAAAAAAAAAAAAAAAAAAGGAAAAAAGAAAAAAGAAAAAGGAGCTGAGACCAAAAAGGAAGAAAAAGGAAAATGGAAACACCTTGCCTTTCTTTTCTTAAGGCCGCCCCAGTACTGCAATCACTGCCCTGTTGAAAGAGGCCTCAAGAAGGTCTAAAATGTTTTAATTATATTTAATTAAGTTGTCATTTGTTACTTGGCTTCCTCAAAGTTCTGCCTAATTAAACCAGGCCCCCTTTTCAGATTTACCTAGAGCCCAGTATTTGGTAAATTAAAAAAAAAAAAAAAAAAAAAAAAAGGTTAGTTTGAGGCTGTCTTCCTTAGAGCATTCCCAACCTGCTGCCCAACACCACAGTTTATATGTTATTAGCACAGATGTCAGCCAGTACAACCCCAGGCTTCTGCAGGGGTGTTGACAAAGACGACCCCTCCCTGACCCCCAATAATCTTTTGCTCTTCCCACAGTAGTTTTCATAGGGGTCATTTGAATATGGAAAAATCACGAGCAACTCCTCTAAAATCATTAGCACCCCACAAAATGGAAAGATGTTACCTACAGGCTGGATCCACAGGGAAATTCAACCCTTGCAATTCAAAGTTCATATCAATAGAGTGTCACTGCCCCTGTATCTTGACTGTCAACTTCTACCAGATGATTTAGTTAAGCCCAGGAATATTCCCTACAGGGCCCCTGTGTATGACCGTGCAAGTTTTGCTCTGCTCAACCATAGATGGTGTCATCCGTGTCAGAGTCACCGTGGGTTTGTATTTTTACTTGGATGATTTTCCGGAAGATGGCAACAAAGTGTCTTAAGGAAAGAGCCCTGATGTCTAATTTGTGCATTTGGCTAGGGCAGTTCTGACCCATATATTTCTCACTGGATTGAATTTTAAGCAAAGAACAAGCCATAACGTATTTTAAGATTTATTACTACTATCTTAAGAATTAAATCTTTAAAAAAAAACAAAAGAAAACACTATTAATATACCCCGCTATATGATCATAGGAAACATTGGGAGTTTTCACGCTGACATACAACTCCTGCATTTACTTAAAAAAAAAAAACAAACTCAGAATTAAATCATTAATTTTGAAGGAATCCATTACATGTGTACAATGCTCAACAGACTGCATACCTCCCCTTTTTGTTTCTTTGACTTAGCATTTAGAAACTTCTGCTCCTCCCCTATTTGCTCACAAGAATCAACAATACAGGTCAGACAGTGAATTTGCCTACAATGGCAAATGCTTTTCAAACATTTCAGCAAACAATCCCCAAGTTTGTCTACACCCTTGCCAGGATTGTTTGCTTCACCTGCAAACATTTCCAATGTGAAAATGTTTATCCCTTTCATTGTGGAGATGCAATAAATTGTTTGAGAGGAAGCTTAGCTAGATAGCAGACAATTTTGCAAACACACCGACAGATCAACTGTGACTCAAAAGCTCCCGGTTCTATCTTATTTCTTGAAACATTCCTCTCTAAGATTTTAGCAAATATTCTTGTGGGGTCTCTAAGGTGCATTTACACATCTTTTGCACAAACGGGATTGCTCAGGGCTTCTCCAAATGTGTGTGTGGGCTACAAAACTGTACAGTCTAGGGACCAGCTGAGAAAGCCCAACGCAAGTCCATGTATGTGGCACTGATAACTCGCAACCCCAAGGCTCCCCAAAATATTTCTAGTCAAAGGCACCCACACTTCACTGTCAATAGGAAATAAATCAGGAGAAACAAAAATGAAGACAAAGACCAAAAAGGGTAGGAGAAAGAAAGGGTTAAGGGTATCAGCAGATAAGTTTCATATACGTTAGATACGGGAATGATATTTTAAACAAGTAAAGTTAAAGACATCAATATTGTTATGACAAGAAATCAAAGCTCTTTTCTTTCTATTAGGTGTACTGTGAAATTTATTATTAAATTTAACCTTATTAAAATTTCTTCTAATGAAGACTAAAAGGCAAAGATGAAGAAGAAGAGGAAGACAAAGAAAGATAGGAAGGGAAAAGTGAAGAAAAGGAAAGAGGGGAGTTCCTGTCGTGGCGCAGTGGTTAATGAATCCGACTAGGAACCATGAGGTTGCGAGTTCGGTCCCTGCCCTTGCTCAGTGGGTTAACGATCCAGCTGTGGTGTAGGTTGCAGACGCGGCTTGGATCCCGGGTTGCTGTGACTCTGGTGTAGGCCGGTGGCTACAGCTCTGATTTGACCCCTAGCCTGGGAACCTCCATATGCCGCGGGAGCGGCCCAAGAAATAGCAAAAAGACCAAAAAAAAAAAAAAAAAAAAAAAAAAGAAAAGGAAAGAGGGAGAGAGGGAGGAAAGGAAGCTAAAGTTAAATTAGGATAAAAATTCTGGAGGATCCAAAAAAATGGAGTTCCTGGGGGCTCAGAGTGTTAAGATCAGGCATTGTCACTGCTGTGGTGTGGGTTCAATCCGTGGTCCCAGAACTTCCACATGCCATGAGTGCGGCTGAAAAAAAAAAAAAAAATTCTGGAGGATCCTGTGCATCAAAGCCATTAAAAGGCAAACTCTTTGGATCATCAGTTTCATTTCCATAAAAATAGGACTATATAAGGAACATATACATAATTTATATTAATAATGTTTCCTGCAGCATTGTTAAAATAGTGACTGTTATTGGATGTCCAGCATAACTGAACTATGCAGTTAGCCCCTGCTGACTCCTCCAGGCTCATCATAGCTACCCTGCACACTAACTTCGTCCACTTTCTGGCCTACAGAACCTCCACAATTCCAAGTACTTCTTCCTCAAGTATCCTGCTCCATAACATCAAATAGCTCTTATCACCTGTCACCTGTCAATCTCAGCATTATATTAACAATGCTTTCCCCATTAATTATACAACCCAGCATTCAGTGCGCTCACTACACAATATTTTTGCCCATTGTATTTGGGGTTCGGTTTGGGCTTTTGTTTGTTTATTGCCCACTTCCTCCCAATAGCTTGCATCTTCATGACAGCTAGGACCAGGTCTCCTAAAATGTAGCTTGTATCCGTACTATCACTTGACCCATAAAAAGGGCTCACAAATATTTGTTGAAAGAAGAAATCTATAAGAGTATTAAACATAATATTGTAATTTTAGGACCTACATAAATATGAATAGCCATTACACATGGTATTATAGAATATAATTGAAGATCAGAGACAAAATAACTAAGGAAGTCAAAAATATATAATGATATTTATAATACTGTCTAAATTTAAATTTAAAAAATGTCTCTGTGTATTTTCTACACTAAAGAGTTACCATTTTTGGAATCAATGGGGAAAGACTGAAAAAGTCTCTTATTTAAATCTGTCATCTACATAGATGTTCCCTATTTCCCAAAGTCTTAAATGTTATGAGGGTTTTATTAGAGTAGCTTCTCAGCTGATCTATGCAACTATCCATATTGAAGATTTTGATCTCTGTATCAGTTATCCATTGATGCATAACCAACCATCCCAAACCTAGTAGTAGAAAACGAAAATCATTTTGTTATCACAGTTCTGAGGGTTACCTGTTCTCAGTAGGAAGTTCTTACCCAAAGTTTCTCAGGTTGTTGCAATGGCAGCTGGAATCCAAGAGCAAGCATACCTGTACAGTAAGACAAGGAACCAGTTTTATCATCTTTAAGTCACCTGAGAAGGTAACAAACATCATTTCCACTATAGTCAAATGCTCGTAGATTCAAGGGAAAGAAATATAGACCCCATGGCTCAATGGGAAGAGTATCAAAGTCACACTATGAAAAAGCATAATATGGTGGCTGTATTTGAAGTATGATCAACCAAAATCTCTTTAAACTTTGGTTTGTAATTCTTCACAACTATCCTAAATCCTCACAATACATAAGGAAAACAGAGTTGAACATTTTAAAATAAGCTTACATTTTATGTCATATATTCAATAAATGTTGTTGGTAAGTGCTAGACAACACAGGTACCATTAAATTAGCTGTCTGGAGTCCTAGAGTTTCATTCAAGGACTATCACTTCAACCCTTATTTTCGTAATTTATCTACCAAATGTCAGCTTGCCCTGTTTTGAGAGAAGAAAAAATGGGTAAAACATAGTATTTCCAAAAATTGAGTTCTTTAAAGTGCTAGATTCAGGGGACATTACAGGTTCTTGAAAATTAGGAAATTTGGGGTTGCTGCACTTAATCTCCTGGGGTAGATAAGAAATCTACAAAGGAGGGATCAGAATTCAGAAAATTAGGAGTTTCCAGTGTGACTCAGCTGGTTAAGAACCCAACATAGTGTCCATGAGAATGCAAGTTTGCTCCCTGGCTTTGCTCATTGGTTAAGGGTCCAGTGTTGCCACAAGTTGTAGTGTAGGCTACACATGGGGCTTGGATCCAGCTTTGCTGTGGCTATTGTGTAGGCCTGTAGCTGCTGCTCCAATTTGATCCCTAGCTCAGGAACTTCTATATGCTATAGGTACAGCCCTAAAATGAAAAGAAAAAAAAAAAGAATTCAGAAAATTAAACAAATATTGGTAGTTTCCAGGCTTCTCAATCTTTTTTTGAACATTTTTTAATATACTATTTTACAGAATTCCTATTCTGTAGCAGTTGGATAATACCAAAGTTAAACAATGTATAACAAATTTTACTTAAAATGCTATGATATGTTGTTTCCATTGCTCAGTCCCTTTCATGTGAGAAGTGAGCAAATTATGTGAACATAGACAGGGTGTATGTCCTTTTGAATTTTATTTTTTTATCTTTTAAATGGATAAAAGCATAACTACCTTTAGTATATGATATAAAAGTCCACATCAATATATTTAATGTGCCCATAATAATATCTGAGACAAAATAGGTCATCAATTGGTGATAATTATTTATACACAAAAAAATAAGATTTTTGTCTCTGACCTCAGGGAGCATACAGCCAATAAATAAATGTTACATAATACAAGCTAATGGTCAAATGGTCTATCATTTATTTCCACATCTTAAGCACACCATGATAAGTGGCATTCACTTATCATTTTTTTAAATAAAGAAAATACTAGACAAACTCTGTCTACTAGTATGGAAATATGATAAAATTTTTCATCTGTCTTGAGTTTTTGGTGGAAGTCAAGGCTCAAGGTGATATTAAAACCACAAGTCTACCATGTAGATTGCCAATAGACACATAAAAAGATGCTCATTATCACTAATTATTAGAGAAATGCAAATCAATACCACAGTGAGGTACAACCTTTGGTCAGAATGGCCATCATTAAAAAGTCTACAAATAACAAATGCTAGAGAGAATGTGCAGAAAAGAGAACCCTCCTACAATGTTGGTGGGAATCTAAATTGGTGTAGCATCTATGGAAAACAGTATGGATGTCCCCTAAAAAACTAAAAATAGAGTTACTAAGTGATCCAACAATCCCAATCCTGGGATTTGAAAATATAATGCACCCCTATGTTCATTGCAGCAATATTCACAATAGCCAAGACATGGAAACAACCTAAATGTCCATCGACAGATAAATGGATAATGAATATGTGATAAATACACACACACACACACACACACACACACACACACACATCTTGGAATATAATTTAGCCATAAAAAATGCATTAATGCCATTTGCAGCAACATGGATGGAGCTAGAGATTATCATACTAGGTGAAGTAAGCCAGAAAGAGAAAGATAAATACTATATGATATCACTTATATGTGAAACCTTAAATATATCATAAATGAACTTCCACAAAACAGAAAGAGACTCACTGACAAAGAACAGATTTGTAGTTGCCAAAGGGAAGCGGGCTGGAAGAGAGATGAATTGAGAGTTTGAGATAAGCAGAGCAAACTATTTTTTCGGCTATGCCCACAGCATGTGGAAGTTCCCAGGCCAGGGATCAAACCAAAGCCAAAGCAGCGATGTGAGCCACTGCAGTGAAAAAACCATATCCTTCACCTGTTGTGCCACAATGGAACCCTGATACAAACTATTTTATATAGAAAGGATAAACAATAAGATCCCACTGTGTAGAACAGGGAAATATATTCAATATTCTGTTATAAACCATAATGGGAAAGAATAGGAAAAAGAGTATATCTATATAATATATATATCCAAATCACTTTGCTGTACAGCAAAAACTAACAAAAAATTGTAAATCAACTATATTTCAATAAAATAAAATTTCTAAACTCCACAAGTCTAGGACATGTATAAGTGTAAGATTTCGATTTAGGAGTTCCCATCACGGCGCAGTGGAAATGAATCTAAGAACCATGAGGTTGCAGGTTCCATCTCTGGCCTTGCTCAGTGGGTTAAAGATCCAGCATTGCCATGAGCTGTGGTGTAGATCACAGATGCTGCTCGGATCTGGCTTGGCTGTGGCTGTGGTGTAGGCTGGCAGCTGTAGCTCCGATTCAACCCCTAGCCTGGGAACCTCCATATGCTGAGGGTGCAGCCCTAAAAAGCAAAATGACAACAACAAAAAATTTCAATTCACATCCCAGGTAGATTGGTAGAATCCAAATCTATGGTATTGGCCCAAACCATGAAGCTACTGGGCTCCTGACTGACATAGAGGGACATTTACAACTCAGTGGTCTCTCTCAAAGATGAGATCACTATTAAAAATTATAAATCATAAGAGGAAATTAACTATATATAGGAGAGTCACTGGAATTAGCAAACAGGATAATTAATACCTTAAAATGAGAAATTAAGAAATTATCTAAAAGTCTATAAAATAAGTGTGTTTAAAACGTTTAAAGAGTTGAAAGTAAAAATAGCAAATTAGAATTTAGATAGAGGGATTCTATGAATAAAGAACGTATACTTTAAGAAGCACAAAATGGAAAGTCTAGAAATAAAAAAGGAAAATGAACTCAGACAACAAGCAGAATACAAGATACAAACTGGTGGAGTTACCGCTGTGGCAGAGTAAGTTAAGAATTCAATTGCAGCAGCTTGGATCACTGCAGAGGTGCAGGTTTGATCCCCAGTCCAGAGCAGTGAGTTAAAAGATCTGGCATTGCCACAGCTACAGTGGAGGTCACAGCTGTGGCTCAGATTCAGTTCCAAGCCCATGAATTTACATATGCCACAGATGTGACCATAAACAAAAAAGATACAAATTGGTAAACATATAACAATGCAAAAAACCAAAAGCTATACACTTACTAACTTAAATGCATTTGACCTCAAAGAAAAACTAAACAACAAAAGCAAGGAGAATGAGAGTGAGTTCATCAGTATTGTCTTTAGTTCCTTGTATTGTTCTGGACAACAGCTGAAATATTGATAATTTGAGATTTACCACATGAATAAAACATATCAAAAATACAAAGGTTAACTACAGCAAAATGAACAAAAAAAGGTATAACACCCAAACTAAAGGAATATAATGAAGTTAATCTTAAAAATGAAGACATTTCAGTGAACCTGATAGAAATCAGGAAGGAAAAAAATGTTCAAGATAAAGAGAAAACATCTGTTGGTAGAAGTTATTTGAAATACAGTAGTGGTCACTATAAATGAAATATCCCTGTAAAATGACAACTATTTTAGAATGTATTTTTTCACACTTCAAATATATTTTTTACAAGAGATACCCCAAAAGGCATTGCTAGTTTTTCTCAATTTTATTGTTCTTAGTAATTTACTTTTCAGTCTGCTACATCCAGTTAATTTCTACACAATCCCTGTTTAATCAAACACTAGAATTTGAATGAATTCAATATACAACAGGGCCCACTTTAACTCATTACATCACAAATCTTAGGTACATAAAGGTTTACTGTGGTGTAATCTATTTCTAAAATGAGGACAGAAATTCTTGTTCATTTTACAGAGTGATCGAACTTAGAATAAGGTGGGGGGGTTGGACACAAACAACGAAGTCATTTTTTTTTAATATTTCAAGGTAAAATATTCAAAACCAAACAATCCAATTAGAAAATGGACATAAAACATGAACAGACTATATATAAAAAGATAGTCATATAATCATGCACATGAAAAGAACATTCAACAGCTTTAGCCATTAGAAAAGGGCAAATTAAAGCTATAATATCAATAAGCGCCTATTAGAAACTAAAAAATGGTCCTGCCATATACCCTAGTAATTGCGATTTTATGTTTATCTCAGAGAAATGAAAACTTATGTTCATGCAAAAATTTGTACATGAAAGTTCATAGCAACTTTATTAGTAAGAGCTAACAACCTAGATATATTTTGACGAGTGAATGGTTAAGCAAAATGTGGTACACCCATACCACTCAGCAATAAAAAAGAAACACACACTACTGACACAACCAACGACTTGGATCCACCTCAGGAAATTATACTGAATGAAAACAGCCAATCACAAAAAAGTTAGTCATTATATGATTCCACTTGTATAACATTCTCGAAATAAAAAATTTGTAGAAATGAAGTATAGATTAGTGGTTGCCAGGGTTTGGAATGGGAGTGGGGGAAATAGTTATAAAGGGGAAGCACATGGAAGGAAGACGTGTGTGTTGATTTTGGTGGTTTTGATGTGTACTATAGTTATATAATATGTTTACACAGGGAGAGATTGGGTAATGGGGGCATGGGACCACGTTTCCTTGTAACTTCCTGTGAATATATACTCATTTCAAAATGAAAATTAAAAATTTAAGAAAAGGAAAGCATTGCTTCCGCCTATTCTTCTTAAGACATTATAAGATTGGCTAATTGGTATCAATCAGATACCAAAAGTAGCTCTTACCACTCTCTTTTTCTTCTCTCTACCCTCCTTTGGTAAGAGACTGATAGGACAATTCATCAGGACCCCCTAAATTGAATTCCTTTTGAAGGGTTTTTAAAATCCACTTGTGTACTGTAAAGGAAAAATCTATGAAATGCTGTCTTTAGAACATTTTCGAAAAAAATTTAAATTCCAAATAGAGGAGTTGGGGAGGGGGCATGGGATAGACAAAAGCAAAGGAAGAGCTGACAAAGAAAAAAATCTGTCACATTGAACTGGCTTTTGAAAAGTTTCATTAAGGAACTTTCAACAAAGTTTGAAGTTTAAAGAAATTCTGTAAAATAATCACCTTTGATTTTTCTCTGACATTCTCATATCCCTGTGCTTTTCCTTTTCTTTCTCTACATGACCTTCAAGTTTTACTTAGTTAATTGAAGTATTGTTTATCTTCAGGGGAAACCCCTTGTGGTGACAGGCTTCCCTCTAATTTTCTCCCTATTGCTAATCACCCACAGGCTCCAATCACTTCTCCTCCTCCCTCCTCCCCCTCATCCTCCCTCCATCCCCCTTCTTCTCCTTCTTCTTTTCTGTTTCAATGCTTCCTTAACAGCTGGAAACGAACCCCACAAACCCGAGGTGAGGGAAATAGGTTTTCATTTTGTCCCTTTTTTATTATTATTAAATGTATCTCTAGCAAAAGCAGATTGAAAAAAGAAAACTTCAAATGTTCCCCTCTCATTAGGCCGAGAATGTGAGTATCCGTTAGAAAAACAAAAATAAAAACACGAAACTCGGAACCCTGCACAATTCAACCCCTTCTAGAAACTGAAAAGCAGGAATTGAAAGACCCCAAACATGAGACTCCAGGGGACACTGGGGTTCTCCTTTGGAAATTGGATCCAATTTTGATTATGCTCTAGGAATGCCTCTTTTCAAAGCATGTTTATCCTTTTTCTCCACTATTATTTTCCAAGTTTATAGACAAATCATCCTTTTTTTCCTATCACAGTTTAATTTTCTTGCCTCCTGCATCAGTTCCTCCAGATCCTGGGTCCTTTTGCATCAAGTTCTCAGCACTGGTTTTCATTCCATTACAAATACATTTTCCTTTCCCTTTCCTTCCTTCCTTCCTTTCTTTCTTTCTTTCTTTCTTTCTTTCTTTCTTTCTTTCTTTCTTTCTTTCTTTCTTTCTTTCTTTCTTTCTTTCTTTCTTTTTCTTTCTTTCTTTCTTTTTCTTTCTTTCTTCCTTCCCTCCCTCCCTCCCTCCTTTCTTTCTTTCTCTCTCTCCCTTCCTTCCTTCCTTCCTTCTTTCCTTCCTTCCTTCCTTCCATCCTTTCTTTCTTTCTTTCCTTCTTTCTTTCTTTCTTTCCTTCTTTCTTTCTTTCTTTCCTTCTTTCTTTCTTTCTTTCCTTCTTTCTTTCTTTCTTTCCTTCTTTCTTTCTTTCTTTCTTTCTAAATTTTATGGCCACATATGGAAGTTCCCAGGCCAAGGACTGTATCCTAGTTGCAGCTGCAACCTACGCAGCAGCTGCAGCAACACTGGATCCTTAACCCACTGCACTGGACCAGGGATTGAACCCACATCTCGGCAGAGACCTAAACCACTGCTTTTGGATTCTTAACCCACCACTCCACAGCAGGAACTCCACAAATACTTTTTCTTGACCCTGCATCTTCCCCCATAGTTGACCTTTGTTCCTTTAAGAGATAGCAAGACGCAGATATGCCTCAAGCTAACTCAAGAAAAGGACGTATTTATAAGTTCATGGAACTCAAATGTTAGAAGGTTATCTGGTAGTCTGCTGGCTGGCTAGTAGGCTCTCTCTTTTTTATTGTCTGGTCTCTCATCTCTACCTCTGCTCATTTCTCCAGTCTCTGCTATGCAAACTAGTTGGAGAGATTTTTTTTTAAATTTTTTTCCCTTAGAACTTCAACTTGAACATATATGACGTTTCTTGGGGTTGTTGTCACCCAACACTTGACCTCAATCTAGCTGAACTTATTGCTTCTGTCTTAATTTAGGTTTCCTCAGAAGTGGAAGCTGAAACAGTATTTTATTTGAGAGGTGAACCCCCAAGATATTGACAAGGATGTGGGGAAGTGAGACAGGAAAGAGAAGACAACCTACTGTGTGTATACTAACAAGCTAGTGACCACTGTGGCTGACTAGGACTTAATCTTGCTGGGAAACTCTGGGAATCAGTATAAAACATGCACCTCAGATCTGCCCCAGCCAAAGGGTGGAAAATGTTGGGATGTTTACACATCAACTCCTGTTAAGTGTTTAGGCAAGAATACTTCCTCGGGGCATCAATTGTCTGGTACATCTGTCCTGCTGTGACCATGGACAAAGCTGACTTTGGCTACTAGAAAAGCCCTCAAACTTTGGAACATGTCGCCACAGTCTTCTGCAATGATAAGGTCCCAGATATTTGGGTAGCACATGACAGCATCTAATATTCGTTGCTTTCTGTATCTGTGCATTTAAGTTTAAATTTGAGCAAAATAGGATCGGTTCATCATGGATCATAAGTCCTTTTTAGTCCAATGCATGTTAGCCGCTGGAGCAGGGTCATCGGATATGAACAAGTCCACACAGGCCTATCCCTTCAGCAGTGGCTTTGGTACCCCTCCAAAGAGGGTGAACAACCCTGGGAAAACTCCAAATATGCCTAAAAATACAACACCTCTGCCACCATAACTACCCCATGTTTTACCCATGCTTTATCTTTTTGGTTGCCAAGTAACCACAGGGAACCTCCATGTCTGCCTTCACAAACAAAGCAATATTCTCATGAAACCACCTGCCTATGCTCTGCACAGCCTGTGTAATTACCCATGTGTATGGCTACACACTCCCTTGTGAAGCTCTCAGAGTCTTAAGTTCCCTTGGGCGGGATTTCCCTTCTCTACCATTTGCTGCAAAGATCATGTTAAAGGAAAACAACACCTCTCATAAAGAATCTCATAAAAGAAAATAACAGTTTGACCACTGTCTTTGAGCAAAAACCTGAGTCCATTCCTGTCTCATACGCAATAGACCTTCCCCACGCCCTTTGATATTGCAAAGTGCCCGAGGTTAATGTCAATCCTTTCAGCAGTGCTTTACATATTTGATGGAAAAAAAAAAAATACTGGAAATCTTACTAGTGCAGAAGAAGGATCAGATAAGCCAAGAGGAGATAGCTTCCACAGCTTACCTCTGTTATGGGTAAAAACACAAGCTGACTTTCATTTTTGGGGGTTTTTTTTTTTGGTCTTCTTAGGGTGGCACCCATGGCATATGGAGATTCCCAGGCTAGGGGTCTAATCAGACCTGTGGCCCCCAGCCTACACCACAGCCACAGCAATGCCAGATCTAAGCCGCATCTGCAACCTACACCACAGCTCACGGCAACGCCGGATCCTTAACCCACTGATCAAGGTGAAGGATCGAACCTGCAACCTCATGGTTCCTAGTCGGATTCGATAACCACTGAGCCACAACAGGAACTCCAAGCAGGTTTGACTTTCAATGGAAACTGAGAGCAGTGCCATGTTATACAGCTCCTTGTTGACAAATAAGAGTGATGTTATGAGGGAAAGATGTTCAATGATGCCCAAAGTTTGGACTGGAACAGATTCCCTTGGGAGTGCTTGCAGTTATGAAAAGTTTAATAATAGCATCCTTTTGACTCCATATTTTTACCATGAGACTTCCTGTTAAGACAGCCATCTTGAAAATATTGAGTATCCCCTGGGTGATGATGCAAGTTATTTAATTTCATAGTGGTAGGGCTGCAGGTGTGGCATATGGAAGTTCCCTGGCTAGAGGTTGAATCAGAGCTACAGCTGCCAGCCACAGCTAAAGCCACAGTAACTACATGGGATCCAAGCCATGTCTGCAACCTACACCACAGCTCAAGGTAACACTGGATTCTTAACCCACTGAGGGAGGCCAGGGATCAAACCCACATCCCCATGGATACTAGTCAGGCTAATTACCACAGAGCCACAATGGGAACTTCTGATTTCACTGTATAGACTTACTCAAGGGTTTAGCTTTTATTCTAGGTACATTGGGAAGCACTCACAGTATTTCAAGGAGAGGGCTGACGAATCTGAAGTACACTGTCCGATCATACACACCAGCCTGTACACCTCCTCTCTGCCTGCCAAAACCAGCTCCAGGGCCTCCTCCTCTTTGAAGCTTGTAGCCATCCACTCTCTGTTCTTTCTTCTTGGAATAAGACTCCATTTAGGAGTTCCCATTGTGGCTTAGTGGAAACCAATCTAGCATCCATGAGGACATAGTTTTGATCCCTGGCCTCGCTCAACGGGTTAAGGATCTGGCATTGCTGTGAGCTGTGGTGTAGGTCACAGATTCGGCTCTGACATGGCGTTGCTGTGGCATAGGCTGGTGGCTACAGCTCCTAATGCATTCAACCCCTAGCCTGGGAACCTCCAAATGCGCTGGGTACATCCCCTCAACAAAAATTAAAAAAAAAAAAAGAGTCCATTTAGTCAATGATGGATTTGCCTGCCTTTCTCTTCATTTGACAGTAAAATCCTTGAGGGCAGGCATTACATCTGTTTCTTTTATCCCCAGGGCCCCTTGTGATACTCATAACACTGAACATTCTTCTGAGAATGAATCAACTCTGAACCTGATTCTGCCTCTGTGTCACAGTGGACCACAGAACTAGAAGGTAGTTTTAGGGCCAGTTAGTACACTGGCTTCCAAAGGGCTAAGGACAGGGAGTTCCCATTGTGGCTCGGTGGTAACAAACCTGACTAGTATCCATGAGGATGTGGGTTCAATCCCTGGCCTTCTCAGTGGCTTAAGGATCTAGTGTTGCTATGGCTGTGGTGTAGTCCAGGAGTTGTAGCTCCGATTCAACACCTAGATTGGGAACTTCCATATGCCCCTGATGAGGCCCTAAAAAGCAAAAAAAAAAAAGGAAAAAGTTAAGGACAGTAGGTGTTGTTCAGACTCATCCACAAAACTCCAAGAAACAGAATTCTAAATGAATGGGGGTATAAATAATGGAGCCCTTTTCACTTGCCTACTTGTCTGCCAAATCTGAGGGGCCCTTGAGATCTTCTGAGGTTTCTAAGGATTGCAAGAGCACTGAGGCTCACAATTTTAATGCTGCTGGTTTGACCCATCACCTGTCTTTCTCCAAATGAAAAAAGCAAAGAGAACGATAGGTCAAGTGAGTTCTTGGAGCCACCAAAATAACACAGTGGCTCGGTCATGTCACTCTGTCTACGAAAATCAAAATAGTTGAGAACTGAACACCTTTCTCCACTTTTAGGCGCATCTCTCAAGAGTAACACACTATGGTCCATCTAGGTCCTCAGAACTCATCTTTAGAAGAGGGCGGCAGAGTGTTCTCTGGGCAAGGTCGTCACTTTGGAACTCCTCTTGTTTCGTGTTCTCCTCTTGTTTCCTGCTAGCAGTCGCTCAGCCCCTTAACCCCACCCCCATCTATTCACTCATGATTTTGCCAGAAGGAGGTACTTGGCTCCCTTCTCTGGGCTTTTTATTGTTCCCAACCCCGTGTGTTTGTTCAGATCTTCACCTAGGAGGGAAGACACCCTCCCACCCTAAAAACAGAAGAGGAGACTTGACAAAAATATATCCAGATTTCCTTCCCCTTCACAGCCCAGGAAAAGTGGGCACATGCCTGTAAACCTAATTGTCTCCACACTCAAATTAGAACGAAGAATCGTGCCGCCACGTGTCTGGAATCATCCCTGCCGTGCAATTATTTTCAAGTTGGGCTCACCTACTTTGAAAAGTGCCTCCTAAACAGAATCATATTCATGTATTAACTTCATCTAGATGTTATCTTGGTCATGTACTTTATCACTCATAAACTGTTATATAGTAGAACAGAGACATGACATAGTCTGAGGAGGTATTTTCCCTCTTCTTTCCGTGAGGGAGAGGAGACCTTGTTACTGATTCCAGCTACTTGACACTCATCCCTCAGTCCAGTGTTACCTTGACTCAATGTAAAGATACAGAAAAAAATCCTGTTTTCCATCCAAAGATGTTAACTATAAAACTTAGCATCCAGATATTCAAGTGGAATTTGACACTTACAGCTTCCGCTTTCTCAGGAGCTATCTTCTGCTTAACTGTGATCAGTTAGGCAGCCACACTGTTGAAACTTACGCAAAACCAAGGGCATTTACCACTCTTGAATTTTTTTTTTTTCAAGTAGTTAGAAAAGTCCCCAAATCTAAAAAACACCATAAGGGTCAAAAAGTGATTTCAAAGGAGTTCCCATTGTGGTTCAGCTGGTTACAAAACCGACTAGTGTCCGTGAGGATTCGGGTTCCATCCCTGGCCTCGCTCAGTGGGTTAAGGACCCGGCATTGCCATGAGCTGTGGTGTAGGTCATAGATTCAGCTTGCATCCTGTGTTGCTGTGGCTGTGGCATAGGCCGGCAGCTACAGCTCTGATTTGACCCCTAGCCCCTAGCCTGGGAACTTCCATATGCTGCAGGTGCAGCAATAAATAGACCAAAAAAAAGGGGGGGGGGCGGATTTCAAGCCATTAGGTTCTCAACATCTGTTTTACACTGGTCAGTTACAGAATCGCCAGGCTAGAGAACTAGTCTCTTTTTGTTCTCTGAACTTTACAAGTTGTGCTTCCTCAGTCATTGGTTATAGAAAGATCTTTTCATGACATTAACTCCTCACAACGAATCTGTAGGTCAGGACGAGTGTCCTCTGCCTTACACATGGCTGGAGACTGACCCCAGGGTAGCTGCTTTTCACCATCATGCTGAGTTGCCTCTCTCCTCGTCTACTTTAACTAAACCTCTTTTTGCCGAATCTAACCCACTGCCTTAAAGCAGGACGAAAGCAATGGTTTCATTTATCAGTGTGGTAGAATTTTCTAGAATTGAAGATATAAGATCACCATCAGGGAGCTGCCAATTCATCTTCATTGTCTAACCTAAACTTCTTACAACATAGTGAAATAAGGGCTCAAGTCTTCTCAACACAGACCCAGGTATATGTCCTTTATCTGGCCCTTATCATAATTTGGGAATTTGCCTATATCACTTTACATCACTTTGTCTCATTTAGCAAAATACCTGAAACTAGGAAATACTTAAAAGAATGATAGCTGTTACTATGAGGCATTCAGATATAGTGCTTTAATTATAGATTGTGTGGTATTCACAATATTTGTACACTGTGTGAAATAAAATTTCAAAATTAGGAGTTCACATCATGGCTCAGCAGTTAATGGACCTACTAGCATCCATGATGATGTGGGTCCCATCCCTGGCCTCACTGAGTGGTTTAAAGATCCAGCATTGCTGTGAACTGTGGTGTAGGTTGCAGATGTGGCTCACATCCCTGGTTGCTACGGCTGTGGTATAGGCCAACAGCTACGGCTCCAATTCGACCCTTAGCCTGGGACCTGCCATATGCTGTGAGACCCAAAAAGACAAAAAAATATATATTCACAATTAAATTAAATTCTTACTGAATGCTTATGTCAATTGGTAGCTCTATGTATTATTTATGACTGAGTTAATTCATTGGTCAGAAGAAGCCACCTGTATAAAGTTCTACTCATTTCAAAGCTAATTTCTGGAATCCCCATTGTGGCTCAGAGGGTTAAGGAGCCAGCATAATCTCCATGAGTATAGGCCATAAGCCAGCAGCTGCAGCCCCAATTCAACTCCTATCCTGGGAATTTCCATATGTTGCAGGTATAGCCACTAAAAAAACAACTAATTTAAACATCATTCATATTATAAACAAAGGAGAAGACTGAATCTTTCAAGAATGCACAGCTCTTATTGCTAAAAAAAAAAAATCAATTGCCATTTGTTATATTAACTTGTTCAAAGTATTTTACATTTTTTATCACTATATTTATATAGTGATAAAATCACATGAATTGATAATAGGTAATCCTTATTCCTTTGGTTTAAATTCAGACTTTGGTAGATTAGATTTATTGTTCACTAAATACTCACTGCCTCTTCCCCACCTCCATGGAAGGTGCCTTTCCCCACTTTGATGCTGGACATGAACAAATTACTTGTTTTGTGATCATAATGAATAGCACGTAATCAGAGGCTTCAACTGTTCTTGTGTAGTTGGGACTGCTATCTGGTGTTTCTGTTAGCTGCCATTAAAACTCTGTCCCAAATTGCCACATGTCCAAAGAGGATAAGAGATTCGTGGAGTAGACTTGATCCAACCTGAAGCTTGGAACCAAGCCCAGTCAAACCCTGCTTAGACTAACCTGATCCCAGCTAACTCACAAATACATAAGAAAAAAAGATATGACAATTGTTAGATATCTCTGAGACTTTTTTAGTATTTTGTTATGCAGCATTACTTTGGTAATAGCTGACTGATACACAGGTTCTATAAAAGATGGCATGTTATTCATAGCACTTTCCATTGCAAGTAGCAGAAACCTGCCTTGAATTGTCCTGTGTAAGAATAAATCAGTTAATTGCACCTGTGACTTTAGGCAAAGTTGGACTTATATTTTTATCCTATATTTTTCTTTTTTTCTTTTTGGCTGCACCTGTGGCATGTGGAAGTCCTCAGGACAGGGACTGAACCTGAGCCGTAGCAGTGACAAGCCAAATCTTTACAAATCCTTCACCACTAGGTCCCCAGGGAACTCCTAGAACCTCATTTAATGTGATTCAAATGGTACACTCCCCTTGGTGTTTCTGCTTTCCTCTGGGCTGACTTCAATCTCAGACAAGCTCTCTCCATACGGTAACAAGGATGGTCTCCAGGAGGCTAGGTTTGCATTCTAGCCTTACATCTACACCTGAAGAAGGACAGCGCCTCTTTTCAAAAATCTCTAACAAAAGGCCTCAGTCTAACTCTCCCTAATTGGACGGGAGATTATGATTGATCTGATTATTAGTCTAATGGGTCAAGTATGAGCTATGTCAACACAGAATTGGTGGAGGTGCAGAAAAAGTGAATCAGTCCTATCCAAACCTTGGGGACTGAAAGTTAAGAAAGAATGGGTCCCCAGGGAAAAGTTAACAGTTCCCAAAGTGGAACACAGAAGCAAAAATAACATATCATAATAAACAGAGATACTTAGTATCTGAATTTTTTCCTGACTTTATGTAAACCACCCCAACTTTAGAACTGCATATGAGAAGTGCATCAGGCCTCTGGAGAAACTGCTCAGCAATTGCTCAGAAATTGTCCCAGCATCTGTGTGAGCTCTGAGCCTCAGCTTGGCTGCTCTAAACACACTCCTCATTTCACTTGCCCTGGTATTTTCCTAGTGTCTTGGCCTATTTGGGTTGTGGTTGTTTGGTCAGAATAGAAGGCTTGAGTTCTCTCCACACTAACCAGAGGGAAATGATCAAACCTAGACACTAAAAAAAGCTAGAATTCAACGTCTGCCAGTTTTGCAAACACTAACCTAAATGTATAGCCAAATCTTGGATTGGAAAGCAGCAAATTATAATTCTGCATCTCTGAGCTGCTCTGGCCAAGCACAAGACATGAGGCTCCCTCAAAGTATGGTTTTCCACCCAAGCCTGGATATTGGCCACCAAATTGGTAAAGAGCTCTGCCTGCGTGATTTCTCGAGAGTTACTCTGCCAATAAGTTATCACTCTGAACTATTTTTAAAACAGGGGCAACATCAGTTTGAATCAAGAATCATTGATGCAGACTAGCCTAGTACTAATAATAACCATCATGGATCTAGTACTGGTGAATCACCCTGCCGGCCTGGATACATAGGCCTCACTGCCACTCCAGAGGCCAGTAGAGACACAGGCAAAAGAAGCCACATCGCCAGGAGCCAGTTGGCTTCTTCTCACTGGCTTGAGGAGCTACCAGCAGCCTTTTAGACAACAGTTGATCATGTCTTCCTAAAGACAGAATCATATCTCAATTCCCCTTGTTTTCCTTCTAGTTATCTTACCCAATTTTGCACACAGTAATATGACAAATCAAATCTCCTTCTGACATTTCTATACCCACAATCAGACCAGATGAATGGTTCAGTCCAAGAGTAGATGAACTATAGTTTTTGTTGATGAACTTTTTTTTTTTTTTGGCTGCTGGGCTGGCATCAGGAGTTTCCCAGCCAAGGATCAGATCCGAGCTGCAGTCTATGCCACAGCTGTGGCAACCCTGGATCCTTTAACTCATTGTGCCGGCGTGGGATAGAACCTATGTCCTTGGGATAGAGACACCACCAATCCCACTGGGCCACATTCAGGAACTCCAATGCACTCTTTTAATCAATATGGAACAGTTTAGTCTAGACTGTAAATAATAACATGTAAAATATCTGTGTTGGTTTAAAGAAACACACAAGTAATCAGTGGCAAGGCAGCCTTCAGTTTCACGTTATTGCAGGTCCAATGTACACCTGAAGGAGGTGAGAAACCCTTATAGGAATTTCTAACCACTCTTAAATTTTTTAAAAAGTCCTAAGACATAAATAGATTTAAGAAATTTTTTTAATAAATGAGATTTATATCATTGGTTATTAGAAGAAGCAAGGAGTATTTGCAGGATGACCCAAAATTTCATTGCCATACTATCCATGAACCACTTTTTAACTTATACTCCAAGAATTGTTTTTAAGAAGGCTGATCAGGGAGTTCCCGTCGTGGCTCAGTGGTTAACGAATCCGACTAGGAACCAAGAAGTTGCGGGTTCAATCCCTGGCCTTGCTCAGTGGGTTAAGGATCTGTCGTTGCCGTGAGCTGTGGCATAGGTCGAAGACCTGGCTTGGATCCTGCGTTGCTGTGGCTGTGGCTCTGGCGTAGGCTGGTGGCTACAGTTCCGATTGGACTGGGAACCTCCATATGCCATGGGAGCAGTCCTAGAAATGGCAAAAAGACAAAAAAAAAAAAAAAAGAAGAAGGCTGAACATAGGTCAAGTCCAGGATATTCTTATCCCACAGAAGAGTAAGATGAGATTCTAAATCATTCAGGAACATCCCTGGTTCCTTAGTGATCAACCAGGAGGAGAGCTTGGAGATTTCATACCTAAGGGACTCAAGTTCTTCCCTGACAGTGGGCTAAAGGATTGCAGAGGGCAGTTTCCCAATGACCAAATTATTTTTATTTTGAACAACAATAATACAAATTATAAAGTGCTAGCTTAAATAATGCTTGCTGTTTACGAAGACTTTCTCATGAATTATCATATTTATCAGTTAAATGATTATCCCATTTAAAACATTAACTATGTAGTTAGTCTACACAGAAAAAAAACCCAAGGTACAGATATGCATCTGCATATATATTTACCTGAGTGCTCACTCCCTCATTAAGAGAGTAGAGGAGTCACCGCCTTGACTTGGAAAAATACCATGACTTCACATGTACTAGTTAATCCAGCTTGTGAGGTAGGTAGATATTAACTATCATTAAGACTCTGATTTTTAAGTTAGAAAAACTGAGACAAGCCAGTAATTCAATAAGGCAACCAAGATTAAGGGTAAAGGAAGCAGGCCAGGCTGTTGGCAGCTTAGTGTAGAGGATACCCCTTCCCAGTGGAACAAGACTGGCTGGTTGATTACAGACAAAGCCAGCAGATGGGTCTAGATAGCAGCTGCTCAGATGCTTATCTTTTCTTCCTGCTGACATGCTCACCCATCTAGGCACCACCCCTGCAGGAGCCATCCTCCACTAAGTTCTCATTACAGGATACCAGGCACTATGCCAAATCCTTACACAGTCTATGTCATCGAATTGTCACAATAACTCTATAAGCTGGAGCTAAAATTGTGTCTCTTGTAGATGGAGAACTGAAGTTCAGAGAAGTTAGGCAATATTTCCAAGATCACACAGCCAGACAAGTTGCAGAGCTGGAATTTGAACCTCATTCTATTTTTTTTTTTTTCCCTCCTTTTTGGCCACACTCGTGGCATGTGGATATTGCCGGGCCAGGGACCCAATTAGTGCCACAGCAGAGACCCCAGCGGCAGCGGTAACAGTGCCAGATCCTTAGATAGCTGAGCTGTAAGGGAATTCCCTGAGCCTCGTTCTGTTAGATTTTGTTCCTGTGCCTTTGCTGTTCATCATATTCCTCCTTCCCTCCTCTCTTTTTTCTACCACTTTCCAGAATCAGAAGTTATCATAGAAGCAAAAAATAGCTCTTCCTGACAAGGCCTCCTCTTATCCATATTATTCTGATGAGAACATTTTAATAGAAACTCTGGGGAAACATTATGTCTCATTAAACTCACTTTATGTCAATCATTAACTCCTTGAGTTAATTTAACACATACACTGGCTATCAATTTACATCCCTAGCCCCTACTGATGTAGGTCTTACAAATAAACCAACCTCATACCTACCACCACAGATAACACTAACTCTTCTAGCAAGTTGGCCTTTTGTTACTGCTGTAACATTAGTAAAGAGACAGGCAGGACAACTTGAGAGTGTGTGAGAGTTCTGTAAAAGGGTTTAATCAGGGGCACAGTTGCTTTGCCTACAAATGCTTATGCAAAGTAATCTTGAAAGGGTGGGTATCTTCTAGAATATATTGAAAACTGATTAATAAGGGGGAGTTAAGTTGGGAATTAACATCAGGAAAAATATCTGCCAAAAAAGGGAAGAAGTGATAAGGAACTCTTTGTGCTATAAGATTTTCAGTGAGTTTTTTCTCTCTTCTTTTATTTTAAATTGAAGTATAGTTGATTTATAATGTTGTGTTAGTTTCAGGTGTACAGCAAAGTGATTCAGTTGTGTGTATACACATATACGTGTGTGTGTATATATATGTATGTATGCGTATATATATATATATATATATATATATATATATATATTTTTTTTTTTTTTTTTCGGCCACATCTGTGGCATGTGGAAGTTCCTGGGCCAGTAACTGAATCCAAGCTGCAGCTGTAACCTACACTGCAGCTGTGGTAATGCTGGATCCTTTAACCCACTACACTGGGCTGGGGATAGAACCTGTGCCTTCTCCATAGCAATCCAAGCCTCAGCAGTCAGATTCCTAGCCCACTGCACCACAGTAGGAACACCTCCTTTTTTTAACGTTCTCTTCCATTATAGACCATTACAAGATATTGAGTGTAGTCCCCTGTGCTGTACAGTAGGTCCTCGTTGTTTATTTTACAGATAGTAGTGTGTATCTGTTAACACCTCTGTAGGGTTTCTAATAGTATTTTGTTTTGTTTTGTTATTTTTCCTACATGCTGCTGCCTAGCATGGGCTTTTTCTTTTTCTGCACATTTTTAGGAGGTATATTTGGATGTTGAGCTCTGGTCTGGATACAGGCCCAGCAGAGGCAAGCATCAGTCCAAGACAACCCCAAAATCCCCTCTCTCCTCCTATCTACACTCCTCCCCATTCTCAAACCACAAAATATGTAGTTGGAGGAATCATTTAATCTCCAAACCAAGACTCTTAACCTTTATGGTGCCAGGGAGTCATTTGACAATCCAGTGAAACCCACTGATGGCTTCCTAGCAGTAATTTTTTTTTTTTTTTTTTTTGTCTTTTTGCCATTTCTAGGGCGGCTTCTGCGGCATATGGAGGTTCCCAGGATAGGGGTCTAATCAGAGCTGTAGCCACCAGACTATGCCAGAGCCACAGCAATGTGGGATCCTAGCCATGTCTATGACCTACACCACAGCTCACAGCAACACTGGATCCTTAACCCACTGAGCAAGGCCAGGGATTGAACCCACAACCTCATGGTTCCTAGTTGGATTCGTTAACCACTGAGCCACAAAGGGAACTCCATCTAGCAGTAATTTTTGAATGCATCAAATAAAATGCATAGGATTACTAAGGAAAACAATTATATTGAAATAGTTATAATAAGATTTGTAATTGTGTTAAAAGAATGTATGTGCTCTCCTCTTGTTAAAGGAGTTCCCCTGTGTTTCAGTGGGTTAAGAATCCTACTGCAGCGGCACAGATCACTGCAGAGGCATGATTTGCTCTCCAGCCTGAAGCAGTGGATTAAAAGATGCAATGTTGCCAGAGCAGCTGCAGCATAAGTCACAGCTGCAGCTCAGATTTGATCCCTGGCCCAGGAAACTTGATACACAGCAGGCGCAGCCCTAAAAATAAAATAAAAATAAATATATAAATAAAACGTTAAAGAGAAAGATCTAGTGGTGGGGAGTTCCCATAGTGGCTCAGTGGTTAATGAATCCGACTAGGAACCATGAGGTGGCAGGTTCGATCCCTGGCCTTGCTCAGTGGGTTAAGGATCCCACATTGCTATGGCTCTGGTGTAGGCTGGTGGCTACAGCTCTGATTGGACCCCTAGCCTGGGAACCTCCATATGTCACAGGAGCGGCCCAAGAAATGGCAAAAAGAACAACAACAACAACAAAAATCTAGTGGTGGGTCTAACATTTATCACAATTTTAAAGTAGGGATATGAACACACAGCTCTCTTAATGTAACATGTGACAGAGTGCTGACATTACCCTGGGGTTTTGTTCCTATTGATAACCTACATTTTGACTAAAGCATAGGAAACAAAGAAGTAATTTTTTTTCTTTCTCAGTCCATGGACACCCTAACTTCTACCCATGGATCCACTGATGCATATCAAGATAAGAATCCCTTTTGTAAAGATCTACACACTAGTTATAAATCTTCCTTAAATGTTTTCACCCCATGGGTTCTGCACCCTCTAGGTCCTGCACCTTGACCTGTAGAGCAACCCTTTCTAAATGAGAAGCTTATGCACTTGTCAGTAAGATTGTTTTAAAAGGCAAATTGACTAAGAATGAATCCTTGGAAACTGAAACGATAGAGATTTTTGTTATTCTTCTCTGGCTATTAAATTTAGAGTTTTGCAAATAGAAGTCAGCCTCCAAAGAACTTGTCGTGAAAAAAGTCCATCTGCAGGCAGACAGAATAAACCAAACCAACGCTTTGCATACAAAAAGTCAGGTGTTAGTGCAATTTAAACTTTGAAAGAAAAAAAAAAAAAAGATACAGAGAAGTACTTAAAAAAAAAAGGAAAGAAAAAGACCAACAAAATGGCAAGAAAATAAAAGAGAAAAAGAAGATAGAAATAAAGGGAAAGAAAGAGAAAACAAGAAGATTTTATTAAAAACTCCAAAGTCTGACAACCCAACATTAAATAGAAATGGCCATATCTTCATTGTTGCTGTTACTTTAGTTTTAGTCAGCAAAGAGTTCTCAGTGTCAGCATTCAGCTTTCCGGTGGGATAGGGTTTGAGATGAGTCTCCTTAGTATCAAGAGGACAGGAGAGAAAATCAACCATCACTCAAGTGAAAATTACACTCCTTATCTCGGAGGAGTCCATGAATTTCAGGCAACTTCAAGTAAAGGGCCAGCTCTCAAACACAGTGTTTTGGAAAACGACTATCTTAAACATATATATAGCTATGCAAATTCCACGTTTCCTTTCATGCTATTTTCGGATTGTTTTTCAAATTAAACATTAGGCTTTGCAGCACACAGAGGTTGTTAGATTAGAGGGCCAGCTGAGTTCCTCAAGGTTTGGGTTTTCCGCATTGGCCTAGAAATAGCTTTCCTCTGGGTGGGCCAGGTGAAATGTAACAAAGTTATTGTTACCTCACTTCCCTTGGCTTTTTGGGTGGAGAAGTCAGATGAAAGAGAAAAGGGGAAGGAAAATAAAGGAATGGCCAGAGAGAGAAAGAACAAGGGAGAAAGAGAGACGGTTTTGGACTCCATGAGGTCAGAGGAACCTACCACCAGATTTTTGTTGTTTAAAGAACAAAGAGAGATGAGGGTTTAAAAAAAAAAAAAACTGGGCTTATACCAATGATAAAAGCAGAAATGTTCACCTCTTGCTGGACTGGTTAGCCCAAGACGTGACCAGGCAAATGCAAAGAGACCCCACGCATTCAGGTTGCCAGTGACTCTGTCCTGTCATCCAGATGGGGCTTTGGGCTGCACTGGGTTCACTGACACAACAGCGATGAGACTTGGCTGGGAGTTAAAGGAACAGCAGTGCGCCTCTGCTGGAGTAGCCCAAATGAATGCACCTTCCCATTTTTTAAAGGGTTCCTTCTGCAGTGTCTTCAATTATATAATCTGGCATAACTAGTCGGTTTTCTTTCTCTTAGAGAGCATGGCAGTTTTTCTTTCCAGCCAGAGGAGAATGCTTCTAATTATGCAGCCAGTTCAGTCACTGAAGTACCATACCATTAACAAGGTGATTGAGGAGCCGTTTTGACAAGCTCAGAGCCTGTCACCGACAGGAACGTAAGGCCTAAGGCCAACATCCGACTCTTTTCTATCTATCTAGAGCTAGTATCTGAATAATTCACAGTTTCCACACTGGGGGTAGGTGGGCGATGTTTACATATTTCACAGACCTTATTTTTAGCCAATTTAACAATAGCTGGAAAGAAGCAAAGGCTTTGCCCTTCTGCAGCAAGGCAGTGCTTCCAAAAAGCCATTCCCTATGTCTCTCGTTATAATTTATGTAATGATGAAGCTATAAATCAGTCATCGTACCAGTTAATTTTTTTCTTTTCCAGTTGCTATTACATCGGCTACTTTTGCTTCAGGACATCAAGGAACAAACATAATTGTTTTTAGGGAGTGAATTGTGTGGAAGAACAGCTTTGCTGCCCTGCTTTCTTCAGGAAGATAGTAATGGAGGGTGATTCTCTGAGGCTCATCCCATCTCCTTCAGCAGCAAGCACCCTGAGAAAGTCTGCACTGGCCCCTGACTCTTGTCACTGTCATATACAGATACTCAAAATCACATCGTTCAGTGACCCCAAGCAAGGACATACATCTCCCTGAGCCTCTGGCAGCCCTTCACTTCACCTGGGTTGTTGCTGCTTCTGTAATGTATTTCGGGAAGCTCCAGAGGCTGGAACTTTATCTTCTCAGCATCCTCGCAACCCCATCCAGGGCCAGAGCTTGCTTCTCTCCCTGCAGTGCACATCTCCTAACTTCGAAGCCCCTTCTTTCTGAATCAGATTCATACCTTGTATACCCCTTTCTTTTGGTCTTAAGCATATGCTGGCTATTGCTTTATTCCGGCTACAATCCGGATCTGCACAGCCTGGGGCCAGAGTGGTGATGGGCTTTGCATGTGCTCATCAGATTCCTGGGCATTTTTATGTAAAATAGCTGGTCTCTCTGCAAAGCAGAACAAGTTATGTACTGGGCTAGAAGGAGTTAAACTACCCACGCACATGTTGAAGACCCCCAGGAATGTCTGCAATTTCCCAGCTGCCTTCACCTCCCCCCACCCCCCCAAAGGTCTTCGCGGTAAACAGAGACCTCAGCTTCTGGGGCTCCTGTCCTGTATGTGAACATGGCAGGCCCTAAGCTCGGTCAAAGACACTGGGCTCCCTGCTCAGTCCCTTCTCCTCTGAATCCCTCCTGCGCAGCTCCAAAAGTGAGGGAGCTTCAGGGCTGTGAGCTCCTGTTTCCTCATCTGCAAATCAGAAGGATGAACTCCTGGGTCCACAAGGAGTTACTAACCCTAGTGACATGTAGTAAGCCCCACAGGATAGACTGAACAGACATATTTTTTCTTTTTCCCGCTTTCTCTATTTTGGAAAATATTTAAAAACCATTTTCTTTATTTATTTCCTGCTCTGAAATAAGAGCATAATAATAAATTTCTATTATGCCTACTTTAAAGAAAGGAAAAATGTTAGCTCCAATGTTAAGGCGAGATAACAGACATAGATACAGATATAAATTCAGTTATTTATCGAGTTCTTAGGGAATAACAGGTAGGTGCTAAATGCAACACAGTTGCAGTCACTGGGTGACTTATATACCTTCTTTTTTTTTGGTAGTGCCCATGAAAAGTAGAAGTTCCCAGGCCAAGGACTGATCAAACCTGCGTCATAGGTTGAGTCCCTTTTTGTCTGAATCCCCATTTGACTGATCTGAGTCCCTGCAGTTACAATGTCAGATCCTTAACCCATTGCACCACAAGGGAACTCTGACTTACATACATTCTTAATCAGCCTGACCACCAAATCAGAGCAAACAAATCGGCCCTGACACGTCCTAGAGATGGGGTCTGCTGTAAATATCACTGCTGGGATTAAGAGAGCTGAGTTCAGCACAAAGTGCTCTCCCTCTGACTCCTGGGGCCAAACTCTCATCCAAATACATTAATTGTGGGCTCAATCATTGAAATGGGTCTGCCCGGTTCTTTCCAGCTTTTAAATTATACCATCTGCAAAAGACTCTTGTGAAAGAATATTCGTCATTAGCCATTGAGGAAAGGAAATTTAAAACCACAATGAGATATCACTCCACGCCTGTCAAAATAGCCACAATAAAAAACAGGAACCATGCCAAAGACTGGAGAGGATGCAGATTAAACTGGATCCATTCCCCACTATTGGGAGCATAAAACATGGGACAGTCACTCTGGAAAACAGTTTCACAGATTCTTGTAAAACTAGACAGGCAACTACAATACAACCCCGTGACTGGACATTTGTGGCAGAGAAATGAAAAATAAGGGTCCCATCAAATCTGCATTATACGGCTATTCATAGAATATTTATTCATATTAGATTAAAGTTAGAAATAACCCAGATGCCCTTTTGGATACAGGTGAAGGATTAAACGAACCATGATATATTCATATCAGGGAATACTTTTCAGCAGTGAAAAGGGAAAAGGTACAGACGCACACAGCCTCCTGGATGAATCTCCAGGGCATTATGCCGAATGGAAAAAGACAATAATGGAAGGTTATATGCTGTATGTTTCCACTTATATAATATTCCTGAAAAGACAAAATTATAGAAATGGAAAACAGATTAGCAGTCACCAGAGGTCAGGTTTGTAGGAGGGGTGATGTGGGAAGGGGTCATGGTGATGGAATGGTTCTATATCTCCACTATGCCTATGTCAATATTCTAAATATTGTAGTGTAGTCTTTCAAGATGTTACCATTGGGGGAAACGGAGTGAAATTTACAAGCGAGGCGGGCTCTCTCTATGATTTCCTGTGACTGCATGTGAATCTTCAATCATCTCATATAAAAAGTACAATAAGTACTACTGCATAATCTGATTGTGTTGTGCTTCATGGTTCCAGCTTGAGCCTTAAAGAAAATTTAGGGGAAACCTAGGGAAAAATCGGCAAGAGGTTGACCAAATGACAGCTATGTGCTTGCCTGGCTTTTGAGCTCCCTTTGAGGTGTAAAATGTTAGGAATGTGTGCACGTCTGCCTTCAGCAACTGTGTGAAAACTCCAGGGTTGAGCAGAGAGAACCTCTTATAAGAGGCAGGTGGCCTCTCCATGGAGGAAGGGTCCCTTGGAGCTAATGTAAAATAGCCCCAAGTGGAATAGAACTTTTACTGTCCTGACCACTTGAAAAGCTATTTGCAGACCTGTGCTAATGGAGCCAAAGTGCTTTGGTTCTGCTGGCAGAAGCAGCAAATCTGGTTCTTGTGGCTTTTCTTGTGAGAAATCCAGGTGCTGTGCACACAGGACCCTCACAGCAGCAAATGCAAACGTTTTGAAGCTAACACTCCATCCCTTTCTGGTGACAATATTGCAATAAGAGAGGTTAAGGATTCGGAGTTCCCACTGTGGCTTGGTGGGTTAAGGACCCGACATTGACTCTGTGAGGATACAGGTTGAATCCCTGGCCTTGCTCAGTAAGGAACCACCATTGCCAAAAGTTGCCCCATAGGTGGCATATGTGGCTCGGATCCAGTGTTGCTATGGCTGTGGCACCTGCCACTGCAGCTGTGATTCGACCCTTAGCCCATGGACTTCCACCTTAAGGCCCAGGTGTGGCCATAAAAAGAAAAAACAAAAAGAGAGAGAGAGAGAGACATAAAGTCTTAAAAGCCTGACCAAGAAGGCTCACTCCAAGTCCATGGATGGAATATACTGGAAGCAACAAAAGTTAGCACTTATCCAACATTCTGCACATTCATGCAATATCTCATTTAATCCACATGGGAATCTGAAGAAGAACTGGCTGTAACTATCTTTATGGTTTACAGACATGGAAGCTATAGTTGAGAGAAATTAAGTGGCAGGCCCAGGGCAATAAGGAGCAGGCTGGGATTTCTCAGAAGGCAGAGAGGAGTTCCGGATTATCTGGGAAGGATAGCAGGTCTTCTCAACGGGTGTGCAGTTGGACAGATATGCTGGAATGGGGACAAAGTGTGCCCAGAAACATGATCAGGTGCATTTTATAGAGAAAAGAAATTAGAACATATTTTTTTTTACAGATATTCAAGAATTTACAATAGCTCAAGGTATAATGACATGGAGTTTGGTTACCCTTCTATCAGGTTCCCAAAAGTAATAATTTTTCTTGTTGGGATGCACAGCTTTACTGCCCAACGCTCACCTCCAGAAAAGGCTCTGGAGTGGCTGCACTGTCCGTGTACAGCTCTGAACCCTCCAATGTTCCCACGGGAACATTCCTGTTATTATACGTTGGAGCCCATTTAGGTTAGCATCTGACAAGTTCTTTATTTAGCATGCACATGGAAAACCTATACCTTTGCTCTAGATATAATTTGCTCTTATTTCACATTTTTTTTTCGAGTGCCCATAGAAATATGTGTGACTGTTATCTTTATTATTGTTACTATTATCCTCTATAAATAGTTGTTCCTCAATTCAAAAAACCATTTTATTGAATTTCTCAATCATTGCTTAATGGTGATAGTTAAAGTCTTCTGACCCTTGACAAGAGTACAGTAAATTGCAATTTGCTTTAAGAATGAAAAAAACAAGATGTGTTTCTAAAAACAAAAGTTAAACATTATTTAGTTTAATTAGTTGATTAAAGAGAACTATAGTTTTCCATGGCCTTAGAAAACAACTATTCAAAATAGATATTGATTTTAAAGAATTATAAATATTTTATGACTTTTTATAATTTTCACTGTTAAATTCAATAAAATTGATATACCTCAGTGACTTCTTGAATGCTTATTCCATAGTTAACTTTTCAAACTTTGCTGTGACTTGTTTCAAATATTCTGAAGAAAGTAGACATTTAAGCTTTTTTTTTTTTTTTTTTTTTTTGCTTTTAAGGGCTTAACTCGCAGCATTTGGAGGTTCCCAGGCTAGGGGTCAAATTGGAGCTATAGCTGCCAACCTACCCCATAGCCATAGCAACATCAGCTCCAAGCTGCATCTGTGACCTACACCACAGCTCACGCCAATGTCAGATCCTTAATCCACTGAGTGAGCCCACGAATCGAACATGCAACCTCATATTTCCTAGTCAGACTCATTTCTACTGTGCCACGATGGGAACTCCCCAGACATTTAAGCTTTTAAAATCAATTGTCTGACTCGTTAAAAGCCTATCTTTCCTTTAAGTAATTTATATTTTAAATCGACTTAAATTTGCACAAATAATTACTGTGAACTTGTAAAATCAGGATTTTTGCAATCCCTTTCTTCCAAAAAAAAAAGATTAAACTCACTAATTAGGCAATCCAATGTAGACCATCTCAAATTTAGACCAGTATAGCTTCATAGTCTTCCTCATCTTCAACCTTAATGTCCTACTTGCTAAGGAAAGTCATCAAATCAAGCCACAGTGGCCAAGCAAACTACGTCAGCTGCTACCACAAAGCTTCCAGTTTACCCAGGGGGAAAAATATTGGAGTATTTTAAAACATCTGCAAGCACGAAATAAGAAAGTATCAGATCAAAGAGAGGAAGTTAGTTACAAGGTCAGTTGAGCAATTAATAGGCATAAACAAAAAGTCTCATACAAGTCCAGAAACCTTCATTTTCCCTTCCTGCATGAAAATTGTCAAATTCGTGTTTGGGAACAATAACAAAGGAAATAGAAAAGGTGCCACTTTTGAATAATAGAGTTAGTAGATTGGTGTCATGCCAGATAAGTAAAGACAATTGATTCCAAAGATTATTCCTGAAGGGTGGGTGACTCTTTGGAAATCAGTAACCATGGTCATTAAAGGCTTTGTTAAGAGTCTCTGACAGGAACTCTTGAAAGAACCTTATTCTACAGAATAGTAACAATTAGGGTCACGTTAGTAAGTTAACTGAAATTTTTGAAAAAACAAAAAAATCGATTCAGGAAGAACTACTCAAAGTAGTAAATGAATAATTTGAAACACATTTAAAATATTACAGAACAGCTGGAAAGTTTGCAGCTGCAATAACAAACGTGTAAAGGTTTACATCAAGAGTTTATTTTGAAAACTCCAAGATTCTAGTAACTTATTGTTTTACTCACAGAGAAACTCACTGTTTTGAGACTTCGGATCAGAAGCAAATGACAAGTTACCAAACTCATTTCCCCACCAATTTCCTGATCCAGATACTGAGTGACGTTTCAGCTTACTCACCCCAGGCTACAGGAGTGTATATTTAACTTAAAGTTGAGTAACTTAACATATATTGATTGAGCACCTATTATGTGTATCTACTGAGTCAAGTACAAATAATAGAGTTATGAATAAGACCAACAGGTTCCTGTCCTCATGGAAGTTACTTTTTTAGCAGCAGACACAAGATTAAATACAATTGCAATTATGATAAATACTCTCGGAAGGGAAAGCACCCAGTGGTATGAAAACGTATAACGTGGTCCAGATATGGTCTGGTGTTTCAGGAAAGGTGTCCTTAAAAAAATGACTTTTGAATTAAGGACTAAATGAAATCTCAGGGAGATCAACTAGGTATTGAGCAGTACAGGGTGGCCAGGGGGTGAAGTTGAGGAGCCTTATAAGAAGGATTAATTCTGCAGACCTTGTAATGGCTCCATGGCTGAATGGAGCATGGCATACAAGGAATTCCTTTGTGGCACAGCAGGTTGAGGATCTGGCCTTGTCACTGTTGTGGCTCTGGTTCCTGCTGTGTCGGGTTTGAACCCTGGCCCCTGGGAACTTCCACATGACATGAGCAAGGCCTTCCCCCCTTAAAAAAAAAAAAAACCAAAAAGTCAAAACAAAGTCTATATAACTATGGCCCTGTAGAAAACCATAGCAAAAGATCCACCACTTGGACCAAGATGGCAACAGTGGTGATGAAGGAAGGTGAATGAATTTGAAGTTATCTTTCACATCAAATCAATTAGACTTGGAGATGGCTTAGCCATAGGCATTAAAGCAAGGAGATGAAGGTGTCAAGGATGGTTTGGGGAAGTTCTGGGTTGCCCAGTCAGACTGGTGTCATTCAATGATGAAGTCATATATTCAGTTCTGTACATGCTTTATTTGAGAAAGTCCTAAAGTGTACTTTGGAGACGTAAATTTAGGAGTCACTGATGTGGAGAATACTGAAGATACAGAAATGGTACGATAATCTAGAAACAGAATATGAGGTAAAAAGGATACATGGAGTTCCCCATGTGGCTCAGTGGGTTAAGAACCCAAGATAGTGTCTCTGAGAGTGTGGGTTCCTTCCCTGGCCTTGATCAGTGGGTTAAGGATCCAGCGTTGCCATAAACTGTGCTGAAATCACAGATTTGTCTTGGATCTGATGTTGCTGTGACTGTGGTATAGGCCTCAGCTGCTGCTCTGATTTGACCTCTAGCCTAGGAACTTCCATATCCTGCATGTGTGGCTGTAAGAAGAAAATCAAATAATAATAATAAAATAAAAATGTGTAGGAGCTGACTCACTCCTGAGGATTTTCAACATTAAAAAACTTAGCAATATTTACCTAAGGAGGGATGACAGAAGTGGAAGAAAAATCAAGAACTTATGGAGTTCCCGTCGTGGCTCAGTGGTTAACGAATCCAACTAGGAACCACAAGGTTGCAGGTTCGATCCCTGGCCCTGCTTAATGGGTTAAGGATTTGGCATTGACGTGAGCTGTGGTGTAGTTTGCAGACACGGCTCAGATCCCACGTTGCTGTGGCTTTGGCGTAGGCTGGCATCTACAGCTCTGATTCAACCCCTAGCCTGGGAACCTCCATATGCCGAGGAAGCCACCCAAGAAATGGCAAAAAGACAAAAAAAAAAAAAAAAAAAAAAAAAAAAAAGAAAAGAAATTAACAGCATCACCAAAGTCAAGGGAAAACTTTAAATTAAACAAAAATCCCAGCATATTTCACAATTTCAGTAAACTTCTCTTTGTGGCTACCTAGAAACATGGTTTAAAATACATGTGACTGGAGTTCCCGTCGTGGTGCAGTGGTTAACGAATCCGACTAGGAACCATGAGGTTGCGGGTTCGGTCCCTGCCCTTGCTCAGTGGGTTAACGATCCAGCGTTGCCGTGAGCTGTGGTGTAGGCCACAGATGCGGCTCGGATCCCACGTTGCTGTGGCTCTGGCGTAGGCCGGTGGCTACAGCTCCGATTCGACCCCTAGCCTGGGAACCTCCATATGCTGCGGGAGCGGCCCAAAGAAGTAGCAAAAAGACAAAAAAAAAAAAAAAAAAATACATGTGACTATAAAAAATTTTTGTTCACTTTTGGTTTTGTTATTCTTTTCCCTATAACTATAATTTGGATGAAATCTTTGAAGGAGCAGATAATCTAAATTCATTGTCCAATATGGTCGTCACTAGCTACCTATGGTTATTTCAACTAATTACATTAAGTTAAACTTAAGAGAAGTTCCCATTGTGGCTCATGGTGCTAAGCGTCCGACTAACATCCATGAGGATACAGGTTCAATCCCTGGCCTTGCTCAGTAGGTTAAAATATCCGGTGTTGCCATGAGCTGCAGTGTAGGTCATGAGCTATGATGTAGGTCACAGACTGGGCCTGGATCTGGCGTTGCTGTGGCTGTGGGGTAGGCCAGCAGCGGCAGCTCCGATTGGACCCATAGTCTGGGAATTTCCATATGCTGCAGCTGTGGCCTTAAAAAAATTAAATTAATAAGAAAATTAGGTTAAGAATTCAACTTTTCGGTCCCATTAACTACATTTCACATTTTCAGCCGCACATATGTGTAGTGGCTACCATTTTGGACACTGAAGACACAGAATTGTAGAAGAGTTCTGTCGGTGGGAAGTGAAGCAAAAGTAAAGTAGTACTTCAGGTATTCCAGGAAGTCAGGAGTGGGGAGGAAAAAACGGCAAGGATCAGAAACAAGACAGAACGCAGCATTTGCCTCCATTATAGACGAGAGGACCAGGGTGCGTGATGAATGTGTTTCAGAAAGTGTTCAAAGGGGAAAGGGCAGAAAGTTGGACTAAGGAACTTCCAACTAGGGGCCAAAGAAAGCAAGGATTTTTTTTTTTTTTTTTTTGGCCCTGACAATGGCATGCGGAAATTCCCCAGGCCAGGGATCAAACTCGTGCCACATCAGGAACCCAAGCTCCCAAACTGCTGGGATCCTTAACCCACACAGAAACTTCTGCAAGTTCTTTAGGTTCAAGCTCTGCCATTAGATAGGGAGAGAGTTCCTTCAAGAAGGGAGATAACCTGAACTGCAGGTGTGCTTTTGATTCCTTCCTGGCCCCGCCTTATTTAGCAGCCACTGGAGGATTGTGACTTTGGCCTCTGCCTGAACTGAGATCCATGCTGCCAAGGGCCCGAGGGCAAAGCTTCCCAGGGTCCTTCACTTGCCAGCCCTCCAGATCCACTGACTCTCATTCACATCTTACTGAAATGGAGAGGAGGCACCCAACCCAACTTTGGGTCATGTTTGCGCATCTGACTATCATGCGAATGAGGCTTGGTGCCCTCATCTCGGCGTCTGCAGAGATGAGCGTCCCCATTTCAGTCCTGTGCAGAATCTTCCACCTGCCCCACCAAACTCCTCCACAGCCCACCCTGCTTTGTGTCCCAAGATAGCAGCCCAGCGTGTAGACTGCATAAATGGCCCTCACACCCTCTGGCCAGTACTCCTTGGTCAGTGGGATATGGATGGCAAAAGACGGGAGTGGCAGAGCCTTCCCTCCCCTCCCCTGCCAACTTTCCATCAGCCTGTAGTTTGAATGGCCCTCCACTCAGGGCTCTAGTGGGGCAGCCGTTCCCACCACGTGGGCTTCTCTTCCAGCAGCAGCTGCTCCCCCACGTGACCTCTTCAGTCTTGTAAGTGACACTGGTCTCTGCTCTGGTTAGACCTGAGGAACTTGCCATCCACTATTGGCTTCTTTTAAATCTGCCCACACTTTTGTCAATAGCCCCTTCCCTAAACTCTCCTCAAATACGCCCCACATGAGTGAGATGCTCCCCTCATAGCCTCCTCCTCCTCCCACACACACCTCCAGGGGTACAGTGTGTATTTCCTCGAGAGTGCTGATTTCATCCATGGCTGCAGGTCTCCTGGTGCATCAGACTCACCCAGACACATCTGAGCCCCCAGCAGGTCGCTGGAACTCACCCTGGTCCTACAGACAGAGAGTCTCATTGTGAAGCTTGGACCACCCTCCTTTCTGCCTGCTTTAATATCTCATTTATTTAGTCATTTATTCAATAAACAGCCCACATTTGGAGGTATTTTAAGCTGCCTGGGCTCTTCTTAACTGTCAGACGGCCAAACGGATAATGGAATTTGGAGAAAGGTGGCCAGTTTTGTCAATTACCAAGAGAGGAATCTTGGGCAAGTTATTGTCCAACTTGATTTCTCAACTGCTAAGGATGGTGGTTGTGGAAATGAAATGAGCCAAGGTGTGTAAAGCACCAAGAGCCACATGGCCCTGGGCAGAGGTCATTAATCAGATTTCTGGAGAAATCCACTTTACAATAGATATCAATGGAAAGAGTTATTGCACAGTGTACTCTGTCCTAATGTGTATCTGGGAGGGGGGCACAAGGGACTAAGCAGGGAGATAAGATGCTTAGCCAATCCTGAGGGCTGCTCTGAAAACAGTTCTTCTGAGTTGTTCCACTTGGAGACAGAGGGGATGCCTACTTCACACTGACATCCACCAGTCATGGATGTGGGCAGCCCCCAGAAAAGGGACATGACCTTAGGTGTGAGGCCCCTCTCCACGTGAAGGCAAAAGGACCAGAGGTGTCTGAAAGATGTCCAGTGCCAATGGTCCCAGCAACTGGGGAAACAAGGGCCTGGGTCCTGAAGGAGTCCAAGCAGGATGTCCACAGCCCACTGCAGTGAGCAGTGGATTAATTACTGCTGGTCACCCCCATTGGCGCCTCTAACTTGCATCTCTTAAAGAGCCTAAGGGCAGGACAACTTTGAGGGCACTAATATCAAGTGGAATGACCAGATGAAATTTTTCTTTTTCTTTTTCTTTTTTTTTTTTGCGTAGTGATTTCTCAAAATTGATTAGCAAGGCAAGAGTTAAAACCACCAGCAGTTGAAAAGAAGTTCTCTCTCTCTCTCCTTTTTTTTTTTTTTTTTTTTTCCATTTTTGGCTGCTCTGCAGCATATGGAATTCTCAGGCCAGGAATCAGATCAAAGCCACAGTTTCAACCCACTGTGCTGGGCCGGGACTCAAACCGGCATCCTGATGCTGCAGAGATGCCACCAATCCTATTGCACTATAGGGAGAACTCTGGAAGAGGGGTTTTTATACCATGCTTCTTGAGGAGGGGTAGGGTGAGATCAGAGGAAAGGTGTGAGGACCTTGTCACAGCCAGAAGAAAGAGTTCCAAGCTCCAGTTCCATGTTTGACTTTATTCTATGTATGGTTTCTCCAAAGATTTGTCTTCCAAAGAACACCCTCCCGGTGCACATATGTTACCCAGGATGGTAGGGAAGACCCTCGTCTTTCTTCAGGCTGTGGCTACTGAGGGGGATGCTAACAGGCCTGGACAACTTGGCTGCGTTAGCAGCAGGGTCTCTGCCCCTGCTTGTTCCTCCATGGCCAAGGCAGTCAAGGTAGCAGGCTGTTGAGGCTGGAGGCCTGGGCGCTTGCCGATGCAGGAATCTTGAATGGAAGAGCTTATGGTATTAGTTGCTCACAGGGTCTTGTGTCTCAAATCCCTTTTGTCAGGAAGAACAGAGTTTCTAGAAGCTCAAGTCCCTCCCCAGAGCAACAGCCATTCTCAAAGGCTGCAAGGCAAGACCAAGCCCACAAGGAATATTTCACAATTTCTGGTCTCTTGGATTCCTGTGGACAAGCCTTCCACTGGGGATGGAAGCAGATCCATGGGAAGCAGCACCTGCCCAGGGAGGGGAAATGCCGATGGAAGTTGCAAGCAAAGAACACAGTCTTACAGCTAGTTTATTATATATACATGCTCAGTTCTCTTTCCATGCAAACAGCAGGATTGGGAATGATGCATCATCTCAAGGATTTTAAAAGAAAAATGATGGAAATAAAATGTGCAGGAGCTCCCGTCATGGCTCAACAGAAATGAATCTGACTAGTATCCATGAGGATGCAGGTTTGATCCCTGGCCTATCTCAGTGGGTTAAGGATCTGGTGTTGCGGTGTGCTCTGGTGTAGGTCATGGACGTTGCCGTGGCTGGGCCATAGGCCAGCAGCTGTAGCTCCAATTTGACCCCTAGCCTGGGAACCTCCATATGCCCCAGGTGAGGCCCTTAAAAAAAAAAAAAAAAGGCAATAAATAAACAAATAAAGAGTGAGTATTTCACCTAAATCTCTAAACACAACTGACAATGTAAATCCACATTCCTTTGTCCTTAGGCTGTTTGCTTTTTTTCTGCCCCATTGAGTAACTCCCTCCTCCCGTTTTTCCTTGTAAAATCTATCTTCTAAGATCTGGCTAAAAACTTCACCATTAAATCTCTTCCAACTACCCACACCTATACCAGCTTTTCTCACCTGAAAACTTTCATTGTATTTGGGTCAGAGAATGATCAGAGTCATTTTTAAAAACATAGCTGACATTTATTAAGTGCTAATTATATGCCTGCACTGTACTAAACACTTTACATGGATTTAATCTCATTTAATCTTCAAAAGAAGTCTACGAGGGAGGTCATTTTATTAACTCTGTATTACGTATAAGAAAACTGAATTGTTGGCCCCAGGATTTTTCCTTCTCTCTCTCTATACCCTTGGCCATATGAGTTCTTCCCACTAGAAATTGGGTAGGTTTCCATTTTCCTTTGTCTTCAGGCTCGGCCATATGACTTGCTTTGGTCAATGAGATGTTCATAGCTGTAATGAGCAAAGCCTGAAAATGGATTTGCACGGGGGACTTTATTTTCTCACGCTGCCACCATTGTCCTGAAAATATTATGCTCCAGCTAGGCTGCTACTCCAAGGAGGATAATAGATACAGACAGTAAACTTGAGCCTAACTGTCAGCATGTATGCCAGGCATGTAACCCAGGTCAGCCAGATCTTCAACTTGAAGCATAGCTGCTTAGCCTAGATCAGCTGAGTCCTGTGTAGTCATAGGAGCAAAAATAAATGGCAGTTATTTTAAAAGTCACTGAATTTTGGGTGGGTTTGTTATCCAGTGATAACTAACTGATACGGATATTAAAAGAGTTAAGGTACTTGCCCAAAAGTTCTCACAGGCAGTGGTGGGGAAAAGTTTCCAACACAGATTGGTTTCAATTCAGCTCGCATTTTTTATGAACTATGGCTTCCACCACCACTACCGCTCCTCTCTCTCTCCCTCCCCCACCTCCTCCTCCTTCTTCTTTAATCACATTTATTGAATGTTTACTATGTGCCAGACACCCCAAGAAGTACCTTTTGTGTATTACCTTATTGAACCCATCAATAACTCTCCGATGTTAGTACTATTACTGACCACATTTTACAGGAAGCTTTTTGAAGTTAATTGCTTGCCCAAGATTACACAACTAATAGGAGACAAAGCTTGCATTCATTTCCAGTCTGCCACACTTCAGAGTGTTCCAAATTGCCATGCTTTGCATACATTGCTCCCTTTTGAGAGAAATCAAAACCATCACGAGAGAAAAACATTCCTGATAAGATATTCCTAGAACTTCTTCTTGCCCCAAATTTTCTAAGATGCTACCTCAAACTCTACAATGATTGCTTTAAAATTTTTTTGTCTTGTTTGGAATAGCTTTATAAATATTAAGCTTAGGTTTTTGGTATCTTGGAAGTTTGCTTCAAACTACTGTTTTAGAAATGAGGAATCTGGAGTTTTGAGAAATAAATTTACCAACTCATTTCATGCAGCAAATTAGTAGGATATCAAAAGCCATAATCTTGAATGTTCAACTTGAGACTTCTGCTTGGGAGAGGGACAACTGCTCAACTGTACAGAGTAGAATTGGAAATTTGGTGTCTAACTTCTCCCTAAATACACGTTTAACCCAAATTCCTATTATTAGCTTTACTTTCACTCTCACATTTAGAAGTATCTGAAGGCAGGACCTATTTCATGGTGTACAACCTAAACAGAGACGTAGGACCCCCACACTTAGAAGGATCTGGTGTGTGGTTCAGTGCTTCATTTTCATCATCTTTAAATCCTTAATCATTTTTCAACAAAAGGCTCTACTCTTGCATTTTTCACGGAACTCGCAAACTCCACAGCCTGTCCTGTGCAGGTATTGCCTCTCATACTCCACAGGCCCAAGAAAAAGAGTATTAAGATAAGAATTTAAGCCTAGTCACGAGACAGATAGATCCAGTGGTTCCTCCATGCAAATCCAACCCCACTAAGTCTAGGTTGAGATTGAGGCTAAAAATGGAAGTACCGGGAGGAAAACCTAAGAAGCAATGAATTTGCCTGAGGATCTCACTTTCCCCTCTCTTGGACTATGCCGCATCCTTAAAGAATAGAAAGGGTGAACCCTTCAACATTTGCACTTGGGTCTTGGCTTCTTAATTTGGATATCCTTTCTCCCACGCCTGCATCATGTTTCCTAGAAGTCTTTCTTGCCATGAAATTCTCTCTATCTCTGAAGCATCTTTTCTACCCAAGAAGTCATTTTGAGTGAAAAACTCAGAATAAGCACTCAGTTATTTTAATATGAACAAATCAGGAATTAGCTCCTGTCTCCACTTTTATAAACACCAGAGTTAATACGGTACCTTATAATAAAAAATATCAAGGCACAGTAAGATTTATATAAGATGCCAATCTTAACATCACAGGGGTATGAACAAGCTAATTTTCCCCTCTGTCCCAATCTTGTTTTCATATGTGAAACTAAGAAATGGAGAGAGTAAATCAACAGAAATACAAATGCTGGTCATGGAAAAAAAAAAAAAAAAAAGTGACTTTTTTACCCCATGAGATAGGACAGAGTAAAACCTCTATAAAGGTGAACTAATAGGAAACTATAAATGAATTGTGTTGCCACATAGAGTCATCTGAAAAAGTTTTATTAAAAATACCTCCAAAGTATATTACATTTTATATTATACCAGGTGGAGCTAAGGATGAGGGAGGGAGTTTATAGAGGAACTGTTGAACATAGTTTTATTAGAAGGGTTGTTCCCTTGATTATAGTAAGTAGAGAAATAGGTCTTATTGGTTTGGTTATTTGAAACACGCACAGGCACACTTTTTCAAACAACTCCAGCTCTGAGCAGGGTGAAAGTTCCTTTCTTCAGCTGAGAGTGGGCTTGAAAAGGTTTTATTACTATTACAGGAAATCCCATGTAAGTATCCTCTTTTATGAAATGCTCTTATTGTTAAGAAGCATTCTTGGTTCCATTTTCCACTATGATGACGGTAAACACTGATTAAACAGAGGGATTGTGCAGCCTTCAAGTGATTTAAAATCAGAGGTAGATAAGGCATTTTAGAATGTCAAGGTATTTTGCCAAATACAACATGGGGAGAGGGAGAAGGAAAAAAAGCATGTTCTTTTATGTTTCATTCCTTAAGGGGGACATCTAAAGCCTGTATCGATTTAACATGGCTCGGAAATTAAAGTTATGATATCAATAACATAGACCTAACCACATGTTAGAATGAAGAAAGACTGTATCTTGGAATACAGGAGTCTTCCTTGTGCAAATCCCATTAGAACCAATAGGGAGTTATTCATGCATCCAAATCCCGCCCGTCCTTCCCCCTCTCCACCCCCAGACACAGACACCCTTGTTCTGAATGATCCGTGTATTTATCTATTTCACATAAATCAAGAATTTAATAAAAAAAAATCCATGAACATGGCCATGTGAGACATGAATCATGAAGGCTGTATGTATAAATCATATCGACCTTAAAAGCATTTATGATACAGCCCCTTTCATGCAAACCGCCCAAAGGTTTTAGAGAGCTAAATCATAAAGAAAAAGGAAAATGTAGTAAATAAAATGGAAAACCAATGGTTAACCAAGCTAATGAACAAAATGTCTAGATGTCGCTCATTTCTGAATGGATTCCTTAGAAATGTTAACTAGAACAGGATTTTCAAGGGGCCGTTATATTCAGTAAGGTGATTGAATATGTTTGTAGTCAAAGATTTCTTTGAGAAATGCTTCTGGAGAAAAAAAAATTAAACTTCTAATAAAAAATAAAAGACAATGGATTCCGAAGACCATACCAGAAATAAAACGAGAAAGTCGGTGAAGAAGGCCAAAAATAGGCCCTTCATGTTACTGATGTGTGATGCAGAGAAAGTATTGTTTACAATCCCACTAATTCCAAATCTTCCTTTTTAAAAATAGGCTATTTCCTCTGAGTAATGACTTTCATTTTTTTCATTACTAAAACTTTTATTGAAGTTATCGTTCACGTAAATATCATGTAAATTTAAGGTATACAACACATGGATTCACAGTTTTAAAGGTTATATACCCCATTTACGGTTGTTACAAAACCTTGGTTATATTCCCCATACTGAACAATATATCCTTGTAGCTTATTTTATACCTAATAGTTTGTACCTCTTATCCCCTACCCCAGCCTTCTCCCCCCGCCCCTCTCCCCATAAGTAACCACTAGTTTGTTTGCTATGTCTGCAAGTCTGCTTCTTTTTTGCTATATTCACTAGTTTGTTGTGTTTTTTAAATTCGACATATAAGTGATAACATATATTATTTGTCTTTGTCTGATTTATTTCACGTAGCATAATGCCCTCCAAGTCCATAATGCCTTCCAAGTCTACCCATTAAATGGCAAAATTTCTGAGTAATTACTTTTAATTCACTCCCTTTGCCGAGAAGAAAGCCAATCACACTATAAAACTTAAATTTTTGATTACTTACCATTTATTTACCATAAAATTACTCATGTCCTTTAATTTTGTAATCTTCTAAATTGCTGGTGATCTGCATATTTTGTTAAATTATCTGAAAGGAGACCTTTGTTTCAAGGGATGAGAGTGAGAGTGCTTCCTACCTCTTTCTCTTCAACATCATATGAGCATACATTTATTTGGGGGTATTTCACTCTTAATCTGATTCTCTTATTTCCAGAAATATTTAGCTATTTCTGAGCTGATTATGTTTCTATTTCCATCTCTTAATTTTGTAACCCCTCACGATACTGAGAGCTTCCCGACCACAGGGACCTTGTCTATCTTTTGTCATTATAGCACCTAATTTCATCGCCAGCATCATAGGTGCTATAGATACAATAGATGGATGATAGATAAATAGATGATAGATAGATAGATAGACAGATAGATAGATAGATAGATAGATAGATAGATTAACTGAGTAGAATTAATCAATAGTTGGGCAGCTGATGTAGCTATTCAAGGATCATCCTTTAGTGCAAGTCCATGTGCCTGACGTACAGTGAGACCAAACAAACTGAAACATCAGAATTTGGAACAGAGAAAAATTTATTGCAGGGCCATGCAAGGAGATGGGTGGCTCACAGCCCAAAACACAATGAACTCCTCCAAGGGTTTTGGCAAAGCATTTTTAAAAGCCAGGTGAGGGAGGGTGTGGGTCTCAGGGTATGTGATCAGTTCTTACACAGTTCTCTGATTGGTGGATGTTGAGGTAACAGGGCAGGGCCACAGAGGTTACCAATATCAATCCTTAGGCTCCATGAGGCCTAGGGGCTGTGGGATCACGGTTGTCAAGTAAACATCCTCCATTTAGTGGAGAGGTTTCAAAGGAAACGTGCATCAGATACTGTCATCTAGGTACTTCAGAGAAGAGCTAAAACAGAGGTATGGAGGAAGGCCCCATAGGGTCCTGCTTGGTTACACATCTTTTTGGATGCATCTAATTTCACAAGCAGAAGGTGAAGTTCTTAAAGTTCTCAGCCTTCAGTCATCAGCATCTTCAAGCATCCGCTTAGCTGCAGCCCTACCCAGAGGACCCACATCCAGCGATGGATTAATGTGATGGTGCAAAGGCCCAGCCACTGCAACCAACCTGGAACAGCTCAGAAGAGCCATCAGAGTTCCAGAGCCCCCTGTAGGTTTGACCAAAGCTGCTGATAAGCCTATATCAGCTAGAATCTTCCATGTGCCCATTTCTAGTAAAAAAAAAAAAGAGAGGAAGAAAGAAAGAAAGAAAGAAAGAAAGAAAGAAAGAAAGAAAGAAAGAAAGAAAGAAAGAAAGAAAGAAAGAAAGAGAAGCTGAAAAGCAGAAACTCAAGCACAAAAATGACTCAGGTTCCTTCTTTGGGCTATGAAGTCAAGCACATTCTGACCCTCAGCTCATGACTCCCAGACAGTTACAAGGACACAGCAAGCAACAGAAGCGATGCAACACGGCCATAGATTTCGGAAGGAAGACTGTGGGTCTGGGTGATGAGTAGACCAATCAGTTCTAAGGCCCAAGTCGGCCTGGTCTAAGGTCAGAGAATGTGGCCCCTGGAGTAAATAACCTGCCTCATCCTGCCTGGTTTACATAACTTGCTGGAAGACCTCTGCTTGTAAACAAGTACCTACATCTGGCCTCATCAGAGACACAGGGGCCCCCTCTGAGGGTCTCTTCCAATGCCGCACCTGCCCTCATGTGTCCTCGGGCTTTCCTTCTCGTTCCCAGGGCCTCAGTTTACCCACCTGTACATATTTCCTCCATCACTTCAAAGAGGTGCTGGGGGGAACTTAATTAATGTTTGTCAAGCATGTCTTATATAAAAGAAATCATGTGCAGTGAGTTCAAAGTTGTCTTGGCCCTGCTCTTTCTTTCATGTGTGCTTAGAAGATTTTTCAGCCTTGATAAGAACTCAGGGGGGAAAAAAAAAGGGAAAAAAACACCACTTGCTCAAATGCTTGGATTTGGGTAGTCCTAGGATGATCTTGTCTGCGTTTTCTTTGGATACCATGGGAAAATGCATAAAAATCAGTCAAATCACTGCTTTTGTGAATCACAGCACCTTTCTCTGGGTGGTCAAGTTTTGAAAGTTTGAGAATCATTCTAATGTCCCCGTCTTTTGTCACTGCTTCCTCTGCTCTTGCAAACACATCCACATATCACCAAGGTTTAGCAATGATTTCTACTGTTTCATATTGCCCTCTGTCCCCTCTCTTTAGATCCCCTGAAGCCTCCATCTCGCAAATTTCAGGTTGGGCAAGGCATCTACAATGATGAGATCATCTCTTCAAACATATGTATCTGATTGTGTCCATCTAATTCTCATGTCCCTTATGGGGTTCTCTGTGCTTCAGTATAAAATCCAGAATTTTAGGAAGACCTTCAAGGTACTATTGGCTTTATCTACATCTCAGATGTCATCCCCCACCACCATCTCCTCCAATATACACAGCTCTGTTTTTAGTTCTCTAAGGTTTTAATGGCACACATCTACAGAGACAGATACAATGTCTTAATCTTCCTTCATCTAAATCTTGGTTTTCCCTTTTTTGTCAGGACGTATCAACACCCCACCACCACCACCACCAACCCAACATATACCCTGACTTTCCTAAGCTATGCGTGCTTTTCCCATACCTGGAAAATCATGTTCTTATTCAACCTACCCACTAGTCTGTAAATTTCCTAAAAAGTCATGATATCTTTCGTCTCTGTATCCCCAGTATTCTTAGCAAACTAGAGCTGTTCAATACCTATTTATTGAATAATAAAAATGATTTAGCAGGGAAAGGGAGATGAATTCAGACATTTCTAAAACCATGGATTTCAGGAGTTCCTGTCGTGGCTCAGCAGGTTAAGGACCCAGCATTTTTTCCTTGAGGATTAAGGTTGGATCCCTGACCTTGCTCAGTGGCTTCACGATCTGGTGTTGCCGTAAGCTGCGGCATAGGTCACAGATGTATCTTGGATCTGATGTTGTTATGGCTGTGGCACAGGCCTCAGCTGCAGCTCCAATTCGACCCCCAGAGTAAGAACTTTTGCAAGCAGCAGGTGTGGCCATAAAAATAAATAAAATAAAATAAAACCAAACTATGGATTTCAACATTCTTGTTCCTAACCAAATACAAGCGAGTAAACCAAGCAAGGAGACTCTTGTTAGTCTGTGGATGGACAATTCCAGAACAGTTTAGAAAGAACAGGAAGGGAAATGCTCTCATTATTTCAATTTAAAAGTTTCTAAACAAAATCCTTGCAAAATATCATCAAGTTTCACTGGCAATCAACAAGAATGGCAGGCAAAGGAGTTAGCAAGTTTGATCAAGAATAGGATAACAATGGATTAATTAATCTGCAGCTAAATTCAGTGTGGAGCCAAGGAGGGTGGGGCCCTCATTTGGAGCTGGAATGAAGAGGAATAGAAACTAGATTATAGCTGTGCTCTTGGCCTTGGGTTTCCAAACCTGGCAGTCCATTGGAAACCTGGGAAGCAGTTGAAAAATACACATGCCCCAGATCCATTTGTGACCTAATCTCTAGGTGGGGGTGGGGGGAAGCTCAGGGATTTGTATTTTAAAAAGGGTTTCCAGGTGATTCTGAAGACGTGTCAGATTTAGGAAACATTCATCTGTTCATCTATTCATTCAAAAATCGACTTATTCACTGGTTATTCATCCACATATTCATTTATCTGATGAAAATCGGTGATAAAGAGAAAGGAAGGAGTATAGAAAGAGAGGGGAACAGCCCCTCATTCTCTCTCCTGAGGCACTATTTGGCTACGTCTGTTCTTCAAACTGCTCCTAGTTTTCATCAGTTTTTTTTTTTTTTTTAATCTTTTTACTATTTCTTAAGGCAGAGATGCTTCAGAACCACAAACCCTCCTTTCTTTTTCCAGGTTCACCTTCTTAAACAGTGGTCTACAATTCAGTGCACATTTTCCAAGTGTCAGAATCCTCCACAGAACATTTTACTATGTCTACGAGCAATTATCTTTACCCCCACCCTTTCCTTTTCTTCCTTCCCTTGCCCCGGGCTGGCATGGGGGTTCTGTAGCCAGAGTGGTCTGAGGGAGGAGGGGGGTTATTACTCCTGGCAGAGGAAGCCTTAAATTATAGTGAATAAATGAACACTTAGCAGGCAGGTCCTGAGAGAGTGCCAACACTTGCTTTAATCATTTAGATACAAATGCAATGGATGAGTCATAAAACTCATGGGAGGTTCAACCTAAAGGGAGGGAAGCTAGAGTGAGGAGGAAGAAATCTTTTCAAATAATTAAGGGAACCTAATAGGGTAATGTCTACTTAACAAGGCTTGTACTAACTAAGGTTTCCACTTCTGACCCTTCATGAAGGTGTTCTACTTCCTGCCAAGAAGCTTGGACTCCATGGAATTCCAACCCATGTTTATTATGTAGTTGAGCCAGGAAACTCTTATTCTCTAGTTTGAAACCTGTCAAAGAGAGTGGAAGGTAGCACCAGAAGCATGTGTGATGAGATCATGGACTTGGACCATGGGAGACAGCTTTGTAAACAACCACCTGATCTCCCACTTTGCTGTTGAGTTTCTGACTCCCTTTGTGATGAGAGATGCACAACGTGGTAGTTATTTGTATTTAATTTTTTATTTTTTTATAATGATTTTTATTTTTTTCCATTATAGCTGATTACAACATAGTAGGTTTTTTTGTTTGTTTGTTTGTTTTTGTTTTTGTTTTTGTTTTTGTTTTTGTTTTTTGTCTTTTTGTCTTTTTGCCTTTTCTGGGGCCGCTCCTGCGGCATATGGAGGTTCCCAGGCTAGGGGTCCAATCAGAGCTGTAGCCACCGGCCTATGCCAGAGCCACAGCAATGTGGGATCCGAGCCGCATCTGCAACCTACACCACAGCTCACAGCAACACGATACCCTTAACCCACTGAGTGAGGCCAGGGATCGAACCTGCCACTTCATGGTTCCTAGTTGGATTCGTTAACCACTGAGCCACGACGGGAACTCCCCATAGTGGTTTTTTTTTTTTTTTTTTTTTTTTTTTTTTTTTTTAATGAATAGTAGTAATAGTCTTTTTACTTGAATGAGAATAATTTAACTTAATCTCAGGATTTTCTAAGGGAGAAAGTTTACTGCGTAATCAATAGTTTCCACTGCCTTTCCAGAGGGATAAGAGGTCCACAGAAGGTAAAAACTTGCCCCAAACTGGAGAAAATAGCAAAGAAGTGACTAATGGGGTTAAACCGAGGGCAGACACCCAAGGATTTAGAGAATGTCTACAAAAAGTAGACAGTAGTGCAAGTAGGAAGGTATTACAAAAGTCAAGGAAGAAGATAACAGTAGCTTGAACTGAAGTTGGAGAGAGAAAAACATGTATATTTGAAAACTGTTTAGAAGTGAGACTAACATATGGATTTAGTAATGAATTGGATATGGAAATTATGTTCAATAAGTAGGGAATATTAGATAGCGATAGCTCTTAATTTCAGTGAAGCCATGAGTTCCATTTTGGATTTCTTTTCTTTCATTTTTTTATGGTCTCACCCATGACATATAGAGGTCTGAGCTGCAGCTGCGACCTGCACCAGATCTTTAACCCACCGCAATAGGCCCAGGGATCAAACACATACTTCTGAAATGACCCGAGCCTTTGCAGTTGGGTTCTTAACCCATTGTGCCACAGTGGGAACTCCCATTTTGGACTGATGGGTAAAAGTTATAGGATATACAGGAATTTTTCACTAAATAATTGTATACAGTGGGACCTGCAGATATGTCTATTGAGGTTGCACAAATTAAATTAGATCATTGAATTATGTTCTGCTGATAGAAAAAGACACTTATACTTAATATGAAAAAAAACAAGGAATATAGACATATATTTTTCTAGATTTTGCTTGTGTACTACTATTTAATGAATGGGTGAGTTATGTTTCTTCTGAGATCTTTGACCAGTGGAATTTTGTCTCTCATGTTTGAATGTTTAAAACTCCCTGCTAATATTCTATTTAGTTCAAGTGGTTACATGTTGGTTCTTTGGCATCAAAGTCAATAACAAAATCAACAAAACAAACTCCTAAAAACAACTTGCCCTAATTTACTTTTTCAGTTGGAAATGGTCCCCATACAAAACTTAAATATGAAGACGCCTGATTCAGTAGAAGGAGATGCCTGTCACCTGCTATGTGAGCCATCCATATGAGAAAACATAAGCAGCTAAAACTTGTTTCTAATTGGATATGGAGATTTCACTTGAACTTAAAGCTCTTGGTATCAAAGAGTTTTAAGTTGGGCAACATGGGCAACATGCAGCTTCTAAGCATTAAGTGTCTAAGGACTATAACATTCATGTGAAAAGGATCTCAAGATGCTATGGGCATTATGAAAACCAGACAAAGACATCAGAAAAAAGAAAATTACAGGCCAATATCTCTGATGAACATAGATGCAAAAATTCTCAAAAAATTTACCAAATCAAGTTCAGCAATGCGTTAAAAGGATCACATACCCTACCAAGGGGGATTTATTCAACGTATGCAAAGATGGCTCAGTATCTGAAATTAAATCAATGTGATCACATTAACAAAATCAAGAACAAAAATCATGATCATTTCAATAGATGCAGAAAAAGTACTTGACAAAATTGGACATCATTTATGATAAAAACACTCAACAAAGTGGGTATAGATGGAATACACCTAAACCAAATAAATACCATAGAGGGCGAGCCCACAGCTAACATGATACTCAGTGGCAAAAAGCTGAAAGCTTTTCCTTTAACTTTAGGAACAAGACAAAAATGCCAACTCTTGCTACTTTTTTTCAACACAGTATCGGAAGTCCTAAACACTGCAATTAAGCAGGAAAAATAAACATAATTCACCGAAATTGGGAAGGAAAAAAAAACTGTCACTATTTGCAGACGACATGATTTTATACATAGAAAATCTTAAAGACTCCATCAAAAAATTATTAGAACTAATAAGCAATTCAGTAAAGTTGCAAAGTACAAAATCAATATACAAGAATCTTTTGCATTTTTATACACCAACAGTGAAGTGTCAGAAAGTCAATTAGAACAATCCCTTTAACAACTGCATCAAAAAAGAATAACATAACCTAGGAATAAATTTAACCAAAGAGTTGAAAGACCTGTACACTAAAAACTATAAGAGAATGATTAAAGAAATTAAAGAAGACACAAATAAATAGAAGATATTCCATGCTCATGGATGGAAAAGTATTATCGCTCAAATGTCCCTATTACCCAAAATAATACAGAGTCAGTACAGTCTTTATCAAAATTCCAATGGCATTGTTCACAGAAATAAAATAAATAATCCTTAAACTTGTATGGAACCACAAAAAAAATCTTAAATACCAAAGCAATCTTGAGAAAAAAAGAACAAAGCTAGAGGTATTATGCTCCCTGATTTCAAGCTGTATTACAAAGACATAGTAATCAAAAGAGTATTGTATTGTCAAAAAAAAAAAAAAAGAAGCATAAAAAAAATGAAACAGAATAGAGAGTCCAGAAATAAACTCATGTAGTCAATTAACTTAGAACAAAGGAGCCAAAAATACACAACAGGGAAAGGACAGTCTCTTCAATAAATGGTGTAGGGGAAACTGGACAGCCACATGAAAAATAATGAAACTGAACCACTATCTTACACCATCACAAAAATTAACTCAAAGTGGGTTAAAGACTTAAATATAAGACCAGAAACCTAAAACTCCTACAAGAAAAGGTAGGTCCTTCACATCACTCCTTGTGGCTTTTTTTTTTAGATCTGATTCCAAAGGCAAAAGCAAAAATACACAAATGGGACTATATCAAATTTTAAAACTTCTGCACAATGAAGAAAATCATCCACAAAATAAAAAGACCACCTCCTGAATAGGAGAATGTATTTCCAAATCTTGTACCCAATAAGGAGTTAATAAGAAATATGTTAAGAATTCATACAACTCAATCATAAGAATAAACAATCCAGTTTAAAAAAATGGGTCGAGGATCTGAATAAACATTTTCTCAAAGGAGATGTACAGATAGACAAGAAGAATATGAAAAGATGCTCAACATCACTAGTTATGAAGGTAATGCAGATCAAAAGCACAGTGAGATACCACCACACAAATGTCAGAAGGACTATTATCAAAAGGACAAGAAATAACAAGTGTTGGAGAAAAGGTGGAGAAAAGGGAACCCTTGTGTACTGTTGGTGGAAATGTAAATTTGTGCAGCCGCTATGGGAAACAGTATGGAGGTTCCTCAAAAAATTAAAAATAGAATTACCATATGATCCAGGAATTCCACTTTTGTGAATTTATCTCATGAAAAACAAACAAAGTAATTCAAAAATATATGCACTCCTAAGTTCATCATAAAATTGTTTACAATAGCCAAGATATGGAAACGAACTACATGTCCATCAATGGCTAAATAAGATGTGATGTAACATATATGTATGTATATACACATACATACATGTATTTACACATATATATGATAGAATATGACTTTGTCATAAAAAAAATGAAATAAAATCTTGCCATTTGCAACAACACCAATAGACCTGAAATAATTCAGAGAAAGATAAATACCTTATGTTTTCACCTATATGTGAAATTTAAGAAATAAAAGAACAAACAAAACAAATGAAACTCATAGATATACAGGACAGTTTGATGGTTTTGAAAGTGAAAAAGGGTTTGGGAGCTGAGAAAACATGAATGAAGTGGATCAAGAGGTACAAATTTCCAGTTATAAAATAAATAAATCATGGGGATATGATGGCATGAGGATTGAAGTCAATAACAGTGCACTGCAAATTTGAAAGTGACTAAGAAAGTAAATTTTAAAAGTTCTCATCCTTTCAAATGATGAGGGGGAGGGAGTGGGATGGACTAGGAATCTGGGGTTAATAAATGCAAACTATTGTCTTTAGAATGGGTTAGCAATGAGATCTGGGAACTATGTCTAGTCACTTGTGACAGAGCATGATAATGTGAGAAAAAAGAATCTATGCATGTATGTATAACTGGGTCACCATGCTGTACAGTAGAAAACAAATCGTATTGGGGAAATAACAATTAAAAAAATAAAAATAAATAAAATTAAATTAAAAAAAAGAAAACTAATTCATGTAACCAAAGGGGAAAAGGGGGGAATACATTTGTAGTTTAGAATTAATATATACACGCTAATATATATAAAATAGATAATCAGCAAGGACCTACCGTATAGCACAGGGAACTATACTTAATATTCTGTAATAACCTACATAGGAAAAAATCTGAAGTAGAATATATATACATGTATAAGTATAACAGAATCACTGCTGTACACTTGAAACTGACATGGCATTGTAAATCAATATAAAATATTTCAATATAAAATAAAAAATAAATAACAAAAAAATAAAAGTTCTAATCCTACAAAAAGAATTTTTCTTCCTTTATATGTTGATAGACTAACCAGACATACTGTGGTGATCATTTTGCAATGCGTACAAATGTCAAATCATGTCACATGCCTGAAATCAATATAATGTTGTATGTCAATTACATTTCAATAATGAACAGACAGACACTACAGGCCACAAATAGCTCACACAAAACAAGGTTCTGCAAGGAAAGGAATCAGAACTATGTGGATTCAGTTTTCTAGGTATAATGCTCTCTCCCTGTTCCCTGTCAAGCCCTGTCCTAGGAGGAGAGATCATTGAAGCAGAATAGACTGAAAGATTTTCTGGGCATGGTGGGATCAGGTTTTCTTTGAGCCCTAGATATTTATGAAAAAAATTAAGACTATAAGATAATGTAAAAACATGTTCATGATGACTTGGCTTTAGACAAAAACACACATCTCTCCATTTAGCCATGTGACTCCAAAGCACCTCTTTGTGATCACTAACCTGAGCTGACTAAACCCAGTGGAGTTAGAAACAAAATGACGAATTTACACCAACATTATCAGCATCCAGGAGTTCGGTCTCCAGGTTTGTAATCTAATAGACGTATGTGTAAGCTTTAGAAATTAATGAATCTAAGAGTTCCCGTTGTGGCGCAGCAGAAACGAATCTGACTAGTATCCATGAGGATTCAGGTTTGATCCCTGACCTTGCTCAGTGGGTCAGGGATCCGGTGTTGCCCTTAGCTATAGTGTAGATTGCAGATGCTGCTTGGATCGTATGTTGCTGTGGCTGTGGCATAGGCTGGCAGCTGTAGCTCCAATCCAACCCCTAGCCTGGGAACCTGAATGTGCTATGGATGCCGCCCTAAAAAGAAAAAAAAAAAAGAAATTAATGAATCTAGGAAAGAATTAGAAAGTTTTAGTGTCTGTGATGTGAGAGTTCTGCAATTTCCAAGAAACAAGATCCAATTCTGTAACCATCCCTTGAAGAAGTCTGGCTCGGTGGTCAGGCTTGGAATTACTCTTTTCTCATTTGCTCTGAGATCCTCCACCCATGGCTCAGTGACCTGATTTAACCTCCTTGTTGCCTCAGTTTCCTGATCTGTAGAGTGTGGATAATAATAAACCCTACTTCTTGGGGTATAATGAGGATTAAATGTGTTAGTACAAGTGAAAATGCTCAGGATAATTGTCTGGCACAAAGTCAGAACTTAATACTTATAAGTAAGATCTTTATAGTCCTTTTACAGTTAAGGAAATGGAAGCTCGGAGTTGATCACTCGCTCAAGACTTAAGGAAGTGGCAAATCTCTTTGTAGGTCTGGGCATTGTTTGGGGGGGGTGTCTCTTTTTCAATTCACAGACTCATTTACAGTTAGATCTGTAAGAAATGATATAGTTACTCATAGTACAGAAACTATGATAATACATTAAATATGAACCTATTGTAACCTTAGCTAAAATTTGCAGTTTCCTTTTCCCTTTTCCCCAGCTGTTGTTTTGCAAAGCTATAAAGGGAGTATGCAAACAATCTTGGGCTTGACATTTGATTTAGCATTATATATCATGATAATGTTTGCATGACATCCATAACCATCATTTTTCAAGGTTGCAAAGATTAGTCTGTCTGGTGATTATACCACAATGGGGACAGGCATAATCATTTGGGAGGTTAATATACTACTACCCCCACCCTATCCCCAGCACTACAGATCAGTTCATTGAAAAGTGAGATTTGCCTTGAATGACACTTAAAACTATTGCCAGAAGCAGAATTTAAACCTTGATTCCTGACTCTTCATCTAGGTACTTTAGCTCCACTCTTAAAATGTGCAGTAGGAACTCTTGTCCCCCTCTCCAGGTCTATCTAGAGGTTGCAAGAGATAACAAGAGCTCAAACTTGAAGTGTCATTGGTATCTATTTTTGGGGGGCGTTTTCTCTATGCTGGTGTTCTCAAGAGGCAAATAAAGATTTATTTTATACACACGAATATATGTGTTTGCATACATACAGGTTTATATGTGATTTTTAATTTTTAATTTAATTTTTATTTCACATTGAGTTATGCTTGATTTACAATGTTGTGTTAGTTTCAGGTGTACAGTAAAATGATTCAGTTATACACATACACATATCTATTCTTTTTCAGATTATTTTCCCATGTAGATTATTACAGACTATTAAGTAAGTTCCCTGTGCAAATAAAAATTTAAACATTGGCTAGTGCTCACATGCTATGCAACAATGTGGAAAGTGCCATTTTCCACTCAGAGTCCAGAATATCCCCTCACCAGCTACCTGGGTTGTCTTAGAACTTCAGCTGGAGCTCTGAGAAACCATGTGAACCATTTGAAAAAAAAAAAAAATCCCATTAGCTGTTCTTTTTGGTGAATTCGGTTCAAATGCCTGCAGTTCTATTAATGTTTGCAAATGAATAACGTTTTAGAATTTTTGAAGCAGCCTTTCCAAGCCATCAGGGAGGAGAGATCAGGAAGCCCAACCCAGGGCAGTTGGATTTATTCTAACAGTCAGCTCTGAAGCTTTGTCCACCACTTCATTCCATGCCTACTCCATGACGTCCCTGTTTTCCCACAAAAGCTACTCTTCCCACTGGAGGTACATCCATGCTGTGCCTTGCTGGGCTGACCCTGGCTGTGCACTTCCCTGGGTGGGGGGTTGTCTTGAGGAGCTTTTACACCTCCTTCGCCCCATCATGAAGGAGCACCCTCACGTACACTCAGCATGGTCTGGCACGAGCACCCGCTTCCAGTCTAGACGGCAGCCTAAGAGGGGCTAATGCTAGGTTTCACAGACTGAGCCTCGCATTTGTCATGGCTCTGCCCACGGGGAGTCCTTTGATCTTGATCCTAGCAAACCACAGTCATCGACAAAGGTAGAATGGATTCCTGCTTCTGCAAAGCTTTGATGGAAATTCCCTTGACTACCAATTCCCTCTCTGGCCCTGTTCTGTACCTTCAGATTTACCTCCAACTTTCAGCCTTAAATCCAGCTGGAAATCCAGCATTAGAGAGGCTCTGAAGCTAGCGTGAATCACTCGCTGCCCTGTGGCAGATACCCGGGGCCACAGCTGACCCATCTGGGAAAGTCCACGCTCATCTTTACTTAGCCAGGCATCCTAATCATAGATTCCACACTCAGCATTCTTCATTTAATTTTCTCTGAGAGCTGGCTAGGCTGTGATCTGATCCTCAGGAGAGAGGCAATCATTTCTAAAGGGCAGACTGTTAGAAAAGTTTGCAATTAAAAACAACAACAAATCTATGCAGGCTCTTTGTGGTTCTGGTGAAGGAATGTGGCCGGCATGCAGGCTGCTGTCATCTCCAGGCTCCCTTCTAAAAACAAGACCTATTCCCTGGGCTCTTCACAACACTGTGTGCTTTTTGTTTCCTGTGTGAAGAAAGAAAGTGACTTGAAATAGGTTTACTTGGGTCATAAGCTTCCTGTTAGGGCTGCTGGCTCCATGAAGTAAGTATGGCCAAATTCATGAAAATCACAGCATTTTGAAGATGATGTCTAACCTTCTCGTTTTACAAATGAGGGCACTGAAACTCAGCAAAGGAAAAAGCATGCTGGAGGCCCAAGCAAGTTAGGAACACAGCTGATCTTGAACTTAGTTCTTTTGATTCCCAAGCCAGCACCTATGACCCAAGCCAAAGGGCCAATCCCCTGGGCGGCATCTCCAGAAGCAGAGAGGCCAGACTGCTGATAAGCCTTTTCATCCAGGTCCTGTGAAAGGCCCATTTCAACTCATGCCCAGAGCTTCAGGGACCATTTTCCGTCACCCTCTCACTGGGGTCAACCTGGACCCAGCACACCCAGAAATGAAAAGAATCGGACATTTTAAGACTGAGGAAAGGAGAGGGGCCAGTCCCTCTGAAAACACATTTCAAGTTTCTCAGGACCCTGATGACAGATAAATACACACATTCAAATCTCATCCCCTCCTCAGCACATCTCACACAGTCAGGACCACAGGCCTTCCCTCCTTCCCAAAATAAAGAACCAGCATGCTGCGTTTAAGAGCCTCACTTGAGAAAAAAATAAAGACATCATGACTTTTCCTTTTGGGGATTTTTTTTTTCCTCTGCCAAAAAGAGAAGGGGAGAGGGAGGGAAATAAACTTACTTAGGGATCAAACTATTTGCTGGAGAAAGAATTTAGGGCGATGCTGGCAGCTGGCTCTGTATGGAGGGAGAAGGTAGCGATGTGAACCCCTGTACTAGAAGCAGGCGCACTGGGAAGGGGGCACAGGTAAGTGGGCCTCACAGCCTCTGACAGGTGCCTGGCTCTCAGTCCCACCACCAAAGCAATTGTCAGCTCTGCTCTGCTTGGCTCCTTTGGACCACCGGTTGGAAGCCAGGTGCTTTCTGCACTTGGCTCTGAACCCTGCAGATCTCTGCTGTTACTCAGCTGAAGCATCCCCAGATGAGAGCAAGTTGAGGTAGTGGTTAAAGTCTTCATGCCTCAGAGTAAGAGCTTATTGAGGAAGCAACTATGCAGCTAGAACCCAGAAGGCCCTTTGGTCAGAAAAGGAGATGATCTTGACTCTTAATGCTTAAAAAAAAATGATCTCCATGCCTGGCAAAGAGAAGTATTTTAATATTCGTGGTGCTATGCAAATTTTTGCCTTCTCTTTTGCTCCCAGCATGCAGTTACAAAATCAACATGGGAAGGCTTGTCCAACAGACTCCAGTGCCAACACTGCCCCTTGCCAGCCTTGACCAGCATCCATGATTCTCTATCATGGCATTGTGCTTGTTACTTGTTTCTGTTTTCTTGGCTATTCTTCCTTCTCAGTTGTTTATACTCTTGAGCTACTGATTATGGTTGTCTTTCCCTGGCTCCTCCACCATAATCAGATTCCTCTGGTGGTCAAAGTTACTGTGCAGCAGGTGGGAGGGCAGTGGATCCAGGTCTTTGACTTTCCCCCTCACATGCTGTCTGCCTTTGGTCAAGAGACCATGGCCCAAACTGGAGTGTCAAACCCTGAAAGAAGGCTGGTTCCTCTTTCTTTGGAGAGCTCTGTAGAGATTTCTAGTGCCAAAGGTACCTGCCAATCAGGATGGCCATGTTAGGAATTTCAATTGTATTTTGTACAGGATAGCCACTTCAGAACTTATTCCAAGTCCTAGAATTTTACCTTTTGAAGAGTCATGGTAAATGAACTCATAAAAATGCCACTAATTTTCTTGATTTCTTGCAGCCTCAGCAATGAACAAGCTTTTTAGCTTCAGAAAGCTTTCTTTACACAAAAACTTACTCTTAAGAAATAAACTGGGATCATCCCAGTTGAGAAAGTCCATACTTTTTGCCTTATGTCCCACAAAGCAAAATTTGAGCTAATAATTTGTCCTAGTGGCTCCCCTTTTGGGGCATGTCTTCCTCTCATGTACCTCTCTTTACATTGTTTTATTTGGCAAAACTTTAATTTATTATGACTTTAAAATGACATCAAACCATCTCACTTTCTGTCTAAACTTAAGAAAAAAAATAATGATCTGCCTGTTACTCAATGCAAAATGATAGACCATCATGGAAATTTTTTTTAAAGAATGTATATATGTGTATGACTGAATCACTTTGCTGTGCAGCAGAAATTGGCCCACACTGTAAATCAATTATGTTTTAATAAAAAAAATAAATAGATATAAACTGTATTTTTTAAAAAATGAACACTCATCAAGTTCCTAATGTTTTCATTCAACATTTTCTCTTTTATCACCAGTCTTTCTTGGGAGGTAGGTTTTAATCTTCCTTATTTGACATCTTGCCTTCAATTGGGTCCCACTTCTAAATCATCCATTTTTAGCACTTTCATCCTACCGAAATGTTTAGTAACTTTGTGCTTGAAATCATCCACAAAAGATCAAAGAAGTGAAGTGACTTGGCCAAGGTCATACCACTCAGTAGTGGCAGAGTAAAGCCAGAACTCAAGCCTTTGAAAATCTGCTTGGCTCCCTCCATCTTCCCTCTGACTCCTGCACTGGCTCTCTAGACTCCACATTGGTCCACATCTGTATACGGCTCCTCTGGATATCCTGAATCTATCTATAAAATAAGTGGATTGCCCTAGGAATTTCTAACGTCACTTTCCAGATGCGTCTTTCTAAAAGGGATGGAAGTGGTTAAGATTATTGACCCTGGCCAAACCATTTAGATTTTATTCCATTAGAGGTAAACCTCTTTTGACAATTCTCAAGTATCCAGGTAACTTTCTATTAAACTATTTCCTCTTGCACATACTTCTGTGTCCCGCCCTGGCCAAAACCCAGGCATGCACAAGTGGTGAACTTCTTGGAGAAAGGCCTTCCCAAGATCTTGGAAATTTCAAGAAAGACTTTTGTGGTATTTCTGGCGCAGCCAAAATCAGGAAGTAGCAGATCACTGTCCCAAGGAAACTCGTTCTTGCACAATTTCCAATAGCAGTGTGCACCTTCCCCCACCCCCCGAAGCCTTCTGCTCCACAATTCCCTCCATTCCTCAAACATGGATTTTTGCAGTGTCTAAGCTTTTGATAGTTCAGATAAGGTTCAAATGAGCTGCTGAACTCTTGAGGGCTGGAAGTGAACCTAGCCTTTTATCCTTTGCTCATCTTAGTAATGAAGATGGCCGGCTGTCCCTGTCAAGGTGGTTTGGGTAACACAGTGAAAATGGACATAATTGAAAGCATTCATCAATGAACAATTAGATATAATGGTACACAGTGACTACTTCTGAGATCTTAAATGATTCTAACCAAGTCTGTCTGCAGTAATAACAGGAGACAAGCCGTTGTATTAATTTTTTTTTTGAGAAATAAAGTGTCTTTTATTAAAATAGATAACTTTTGAAGGTGAAGACATAGAGAATGATATTAACACTCAGGAAGCCATTGAACTTCAGATTAGCTCCCAACTGAAAAATGCATTCTAGTCATTTTTCTAGGAGGGGGCAAATATCGTTTTAATATATTTTGACGGAATGATGCTTTTTAGGTTATTTTTTAAAATGCTTTTAGAAGACAGACTTCATTACCCTTTAGTTGCTTCCAATCATCCCAACTTTGGGGTTGATTTCAAAATACTTATTTTTTCTCATGAACTTGGGAAAATAGGGGAAGCAATTAGATCTTGTGATTTTTTAAGGCTGTACTGAGGATAAGGTAAGAAAATATCATAAATTTTATTTCATGCTTTCTTGCCAATTGACAGAAATGTGCAGTCCATATGAATTCATATAACAAGGGTGGAATGTTGGAAAAACCAATAAAGATTTTGTGGTCTGACCTATAATAAATGTAGTTTGATTTAGAGTCTGTTTTTCACAACATGGCAAAATGAATCATAAAATAATGGGCCCTGAAACTCCTGCATTTTTTAACAATAGCCTGGGGACAGTTTACGGTGTAATGAATTGTAATTAACCCACCTTCAAAATATTTTATAAGTATTTTGCCAATTAGCTCCGCATGCTTGCTAATGACTCATGGCTAGTGCATGTCTTTACAGAACCAGATTTTATAGCACACATCTCCATGATAACTCAGCACAAGTGTGTAGCATGGTAAGGATGACACAGGTAGGTTGGAACACCCTCAATAGCATCCCCACTTTGCCAAACCAGTGGACTCAGCCATCATTCCTCCAGGCCCAAGATAAACCATAATGGCTTGTGGTGTCAGAGGGCTTTGGTTTCTGATGGATTGCAAGGAATGCTTCACTCCCTGTGGACACATCTGTTGTTACTTAGCACTAACATATATAATACTACTAATTGTGCAGCCATCTTTGTTTTCTTTACTTAGCACTCTGGTTAGCATTATTTTATCTTCGTGGTTCATGGCTTTCTGCCACTGACAATATAAGTCCACTCTAGAGAAAATAAAACTACCAAGCTGTCTCCTTACATTGCTTTGCTTCGAAATTAGAAAGACCATGTGCAGCCAAACTTGTTTCCTAGGATCCTAGCTCTGACCTTGCTATGCCAAGAGTTGGTTTTCCTTGCAAAAACTGGTGTTCCCACTGGTCTGGGAGCTGGCTGAGGGGACCACAGTGAGAAGCAATGGTCTGACTTTAAACATCAGGCGCTGAGAAAGTTAACTGTAGGCAAAGGCAAACATTCCCAACGCTCTTCGGGGGCCAGGCCAAAGAACTCTAAACCCAACTTAAGAATGCTAACTGAGGGTGACAAAGGAGTTCCTCCATAATTTCCTCAACTATGTATAAAGAATGTTGAGGATCTATAATGTTAGCAGTGTTTTTCTTCCAGCAAGGCCATATGCCAGAATGAAGACATGGAAGCTGATTTTCAGAACCATAGCACAATAATGGTGTACTTGGGGGAAACTAAACTACATATGAACAGTTTCCTCCCAATGCCATCAAAAGTGAACAGCAGCTTTTAAGCTCGCATCTTTGAGGCAATGATGGTTCTAGAATAAGAGATAGCTCTCCATAATCGGAAAAGGCTTTTCTGAAGAAGAACCAAGGAAGAAGCGTGAAAGCCCTTGAGGAACCCCAATGAGGGGTACTGCCTTAGCACAAAGGTGAGGAGAGACCCACAAAAAGAGCCAAGGGATAGATTAAGAGGGGAAGAGATATTGCTATACTTGAATCCTTCAGACTCCCCAGGTATAAAAAATTTCTTCTCTCACTGAGGCCTTTAAGAGCCATTCTTTCCACTTTCCATTCACCTGTGAGGGCCAGCTCTCTCATCCAAAAGTAAAGAAGCAATAGTGGGAACAGTACTCCTCTCTTGCCAAGACTAACTAAGTAAAAGTGACTGTAGTTCCAGGCAATATAACATTTAATGAACCCCAATAGTACACAACGATGTGAACTGGGGACTTGGGTAGCTCTTTCCTTGGCTTTGGTCCTCATTCAGTTGATGAGGGCAACCTCTAAGCTGCAGAAAACCAAGATGTTAGGCACTGACTGAGTGTCCGAGGAGAAAAGGATGGCTGTATGCCTGCAGGGTCTCTATCCTCATCCTGGTCCATAGCTTATATGTCTCTTGCCTTCTCTCATTAACAGGTTGACATTGGATGTCTTAACAATAAAAGTCATTGTTGGAGTTCCCGTCATGGCTCAGTGGTGAACGAATCTGACTAGGAACCATGAGGTTGTGAGTTCGATCCCTGACCTCACTCAGCAGGTTAAGGATCTGGCATCGCTGTTGAACTGTGGTGTAGGTCACAGACTCGGCTCGGATCCCACATTGCTTTGGCTGTGGTGTAGGCCATCTGATTAGACCCCTAGCCTGGGAACCTCCATATGCTGTGGGTGTGGCCCTAGAAAAGGAAAAAAAAAAACAAAAAACAAAAAACAAACAACCCAATACAAGTCATTGTCTATCTAGCAACTTATGAATGATGAGTTGAATCAACTGGGGTTATAGCTCTTGAGAATTTTTTTTTTTTTTTTGGCCACCGTGTGGCCTGCAGAGTTCCCCAGTCAGGAATTGTATCGAAGCCACAGTTGCGACCTAGGCCACAGCTGTGGCAATGCCAGCTCTTTTAATCTCCTGTGCTGGGCTGGGGATGGAACCTGTGTCCTGGTCCTGCAGAGATGCCACTGATCCCTTTGTGCCACAGCAAGAATTCCTATACCTCTTGAGAATTTTAATTAAGAAACACATATGGGCTGTTGGGAACTAATACTGGACCCTGTCGAAATTTGGAAGCAGAGAAAACCAGCTGAAGGAACTAAAGGAAGTAAGAAAAGAAAAAAGAGCTGGAGAGAGATATGATGGAAGACATTTGGGATCCTAATAGCTTTCTAGCTCTCTAGCTTAGTTTTCAATTAACCCAAGCTGGGCTTTCTGCCCTCGTATAAGTTAGCTTGCCTTCCATTCTTCAGAAATAAAGTAGCGTTTACTGGAACACCAGTGTGTGAGGAAAAGGCTCTGGAGTCAGCCCGTGTTTGAGTCCCATCTCTGCCGTGCACAAGCTCCATAAGATGTGTACAATCTATGACCCAGTTTCTTCCTCCACAGAATGGAGCATCTACTCTTCCTCACACACAGGGGTGTAAGGATGAATCCACATAATGCACAATATTTAAGGTAAGGAAATACTGGATAAATGTTGTTAATTTTAATACTCTGACTGTAACAGACTTCCTTTCCTCCCTCAAAAGTGCTTATTTTTCTCTCACTACATCTCATTAAATTGAGAAAGCGACCTCCCCAGTTGAGGTTGCATTCATTAGGCAATGATAAGCATTTTGATTCCCATATATTACCCTGCTACCAGCCCAGCCCAGGGAAACAGCTGACTGATAAGTTATTACGTAAAGAAATTACTTAAACTGTTAAATTTCTATGAACCCTATTGATCCATAGTATAGATTACGTTTCAAGGAAAAAACAATAGTGATCGATTTGCACACTTAATTGCATGTTGTGGTTTGAGAATAAAGCGAAATTAACTGCCTTATTGTAACTGATCTATGCCCTGGACCTTGTCTAATTAATATCATTTCAGAGGGTATAAGGAATTAATTTGTGTTCAGTATTCTTTTAGTCACAGAAGAGCACATCTGCTATAAATAATCTTTCTGTGATCACTTACTTCATTTCTTGAGGTTAAGCATTAACTTCCCAAGTTCAAATTTGGTAACACTGTTCTTGCAACTAGATAGCTTGACAGTTTCATTTGAATCCCAGCTATCTCTGCTATATTCTACTAGGTAATCAGTCCTGATTAGTTTTCAGTGAAGTTTTTCTTATTTTTGTTTTTGTTGTTTTAGGGTCATATGTGTGGCTTATGGAGGTTCCCAGGCTAGGGGCTGAATAGGAGCTACAGCTTCCAGTCTATGCCATAGCCACAGCCACACTGGATCCAAGCCGCATCTGCGACCTACACCACAGCTCATGGCAACACCAGATCCTTTACCCACTGAGCGAGGCCGGGGATAGAACCCAAATCTTCATGCATACTGGTTGGCTTCGTAACCCACTGAGCCACAAGGGGGACTCCTCCCTGCAGTTTTTAATAGAAATTAGTTGGAGCTTTTTTTTTTTTAACATATTGATAGAAACTGGAGTGAAAATATATCACCAATTAATTTCCATCCAACAATTTAGAGATAGTGTAAGGGTTGAGAATTATCCAGCTTCTATTTTAATAGCTTCCTCAGGTTTAAGTTAACATGTAATTGTTAGCACTTTAGGATTTTTTTGGGGGGGGTGCTGCCCTAGGCATGTGAAAATTTCTTGGGCTAAGGATTGACCCAGTGCCATGCCACAGCAGTGACCTGAGCTGCTGGAGTGACAACATTGGATCCTGCACAACAAGGGAACTTCAGCACTTCAGCATGGAAAAGAATTAGTTCAGAGTTCCTGCCGTGGAGCAGTGTGGGTTAAGAATCTGAAGTAGCTTAGTTGCTGTGGAGATGTGGGTTGATCCCCAGCCCAGCACAGTAGGTTAAAGAACCTGGTATTTCTGCAGCTGTGGCATAGGTAGAAGCTGTAGCTTGGATTCAGTCCCTTCCCAGGAACTTCCATATGCACAGGTGTGGCCATTAAAAAAAAAAAAAAAAAAAAAATTCAGTTCTCAAGTTCAGAATGCTAGCATCTCCTTCGGACAGCTTAAACCATTGAATTTTGTCATTCGTATCAATATCCCGACAAATATGGTAAGTTTTCACAGTTGTAGTTTAACTCTTTTATGTAATTTAATCATGTTTTGTTTCACTGCATTTTGCCCTGAAGGGAAATAGAAGAGCAGACAGTCAGCACACTTCATAATATAGCCTGTCTTTCTAAAAGACACCAGAGTAATTTAGGAGAACGCTAATGGGCAAGGGGAGAGAAACCGATGACTATTGCAAATCAACAATCTTGTTGCTATGGGAGTAAAAGCTAAAAGATTAAATCAATCCCCAAAAATGCCATTTATTAAAAGTTTAATAAAAACACATAGATCTTTCCAATTTGAAATGGAAGACTAGTTTCAGAAATGATACTTGAGTCAGCTTTTTCTAAACATGCAAAAATATTTTCTGTTTTTATTCAATAGTTGTATGGATATATATGTGTGTATATATACAGTTAACAAACAGAGGAAGAATTTGTTTTTCCATGCAAAATATTGAGGTATATCTAAAATTTCCTATTTTAGTACCGTCTGTCTTTCTTCTTTTTTACATAAGGTTCAAATTAATGTAGGTTTTTTTAGGTGCATTCCTTGATATTATGTACTTCCACTTTATGTGACTTTGTTCAGAGCCACACTATATAATCACACCATATAACTAATAAATAACCATGTAATCATAAACCAATTTTTATGAACCAAATTAGGCTTAAAATCAAGCTAGGTATATTACAACTCAAAGGGCATAGACTTTGACACAGTCCTCCAAGAGCTTACAGAGAAAAAAAAAAAAACAAACTCTCAACGCATTATATTTGCAAACAGGAGAGAAACTTAAAACCAGTTCAGCAAAGGTCAGGGAGGTATTCCCATCATTTACAGGTCAAGAGGGGGTGTAATTAGAGGGAAGAGATAAGGCTGAGTATGTAATTTGGATGGAGATGAGAGAGTAGATAGGAGACTCTTATGTAGGTAGTGATTGTGTTGGAGCAAATTTTTCCATTCCAGGGAAATATTTTTATTTCTTTTATTTAATAGGTTTTTATTTAGCATATTCTGGGGGCACCAAACAAAAAGTGCTAAGGGATCAGAGCAAGAATCTAACAGATTCAATCCTTACACACTCTGCATGCATTTTTAACATGAAGGATAAGGATAACATATCAATGCATGTTCCCCTGTGGCCCAGCAGGTTAAGGATCCAGCATTGTCATTGCTGCAGCTCTGATTACATCTGTGGCATGGGTTCAATCCCTGGCCCTGGAACGTCCACACGCCATGGGGTACAACCCCCCCAAAAAAGGATAACATATCAAGTGGTCACATAAAACTTCAGTTTGAAATATTGTGCAAGATCCTTGTTCTAATAACAGTACAAAGAAATAGTAAATATCCTAAAACTGAAAGGAAGAAATATAAAAAAAAATAAGAGCAGTATGATTTATTTCATTATATGATTCGGCAGGACTGAAAAAGAGCACTTGAAATGATGGGACTTCCCAGATAAGGAAGAGGTGAATACCCAAAGTCAAAGAAGGAAGAGTTTTCCAAGTCAAAGAACAATCTATTTTCACCCCCAGTAACTTTTATTTTTGACTGCATCTGCAGCATGCAGAAGTTCCTGAGCCAGGGATCGAACCCTATGCCACAGCAGGAACCTGAGGCACTACAGTAATAATGCAGGTC